>NC_059338.1:57110183-59510183 GCF_018350155.1 Leopardus geoffroyi | reverse complement strand
CACGCTGTAGGAAGAAAGAGAAGATTTAAAAAGTTTCTGGGAGAAGAAGAAGGAAAAAGATTCAAAGGGCCAGGAATGGACTTCTCAAAAGCAACGTGGGAAGCTAGAAGGCTTTGGAGCAATGCCTTTATTACATATATATATGTATATATATATATATATTTTTTTAAGTTTATTTATTTACTTTGAGAGGGACAGATACGGTGCAAGTGGGGGAGGAGCAGAGAGAGAGGGAGAGAGAGAATCCCAAGCAGGTTCCAAGCTGCCAGCAAGAGCCTGACATGGGCCTTGACCCCACGAAACTGCAAGATCATGACCTGTGCCAAAACCAAGAGTTGGACACTTAACCGACTGAGCCACCCAGGTGCCCCTGAAGCAATGTCTTTAAAATTCCGACAGAACATCATTTTTAACTTGGATTTCTATTCCCAGCTAAATATTTAATGAAGTAAAAAGTAGGATTAAGATTGGTTAAGATCTTGGGGCGCCTGGGTGGCTCTGTCAGTTAAGCATCCAGCTTCGGCTCAGGTCTGATCTCACCGTTTGTGAGTTCGAACCCTGAATCAGACTTTGTGCTGACAGCCTGGAGTCTGGAACCTGCTCCAGATTTCGTGTCTCCCTCTCCCTCTGTCCCTCGCCACCATATGCTCTCTCTCCCTCTTTCTCTCTTTCTCTCAACAATAAACATTAAAAATTTAAAAAAAATTTTTTTTAATGTTTATTTATTTTTGACAGAGAGAGAGAGAGAGACAGAGCATGAGCAGGGGAGGGGCAGAGAGGGAGGGAGACACAGAATGCGAAGCAGGCTCCAGGCTCTGAGCTGTCAGCACAGAGCCCGACGCGGGGCTCGAACTCGAGGACCGTGAGATCGTGACCTGAGCTGAAGTCGGATGCTCAACCGACTGAGCCACCCAGGCGCCCCCTTTAAAAAATTTTTTTAAAAAAAGATTGGTTAAGATCTCAGAAGAATAGAATAAAATAAAGTATTTCTTGTGCACTCTTTCTCCAGAAGCTACTGCTGGATTTGTTTCAAAAGAGTCAAGAAAAAGGAAAATGTGGGCTCGAGGAAGGAAGGGATACCACACAGGAGCATAGCAAAGGGGATTCTCAGGCTGCTGGCAAAGAGAAGTTCCAGGGTAAACTTGAAGTTCAAGGGTAGGCTGCAGGGGCACCAAGTGCAGGTCAGGCAGCCTGGTGAAGGCCCTGGAGAGACAGCTTCAAGAAAAACATAAAATTATGTTGACCATATTGAGAAGAGTTTCATACTTCTAGAAAGTTTAGATACGAATTCATAATTTTAACATGGAAACCCGAGGAAACAAAAAATAAGACAATCATTTACTTTAAGGGGGAAAAATGTAGTATCTGATAGTGAATATAATCATAGTAGATTCAGTGGTTCAGCTGGGATCTATGTTGGCCTAGCAATAAAAATGTCACTTCTGATTTTTATATTGTTGAGTGTAATTTTAA
This sequence comes from Leopardus geoffroyi, assembly GCF_018350155.1. NCBI lineage: Eukaryota > Metazoa > Chordata > Mammalia > Carnivora > Felidae > Leopardus > Leopardus geoffroyi. The sequence continues at coordinate 59,508,710 of NC_059338.1, read as the reverse complement.
ATGTTGATTTAATAAAAATAATAGTAACATAATTCTTTCGGTAGACAGAAAGTGAGGAAGTATGCGTATGGAGGTGGAAAATAAATTCTTGTCTTCTATAATTGGAAGTAAATAAAACAATGTCTAAAACAGAAAATGTTGGGGCGCCTGGGTGGCGCAGTCGGTTAAGCGTCCGACTTCAGCCCGGGTCACGATCTCGCGGTCCGTGAGTTCGAGGCCCGCGTCAGGCTCTGGGCTGATGGCTCGGAGCCTGGAGCCTGTTTCCGATTCTGTGTCTCCCTCTCTCTCTGCCCCTCCCCCGTTCATGCTCTCTCTCTCTCTCTCTGTCCCAAAAATAAATAAACGTTGAAAAAATAAAAAATTAAAAAAAAATAAAACAGAAAATGTTGATAAAAGTAGCAATATAAGCATATTTGGAAATGTGAGAGTGAAAAACAGAAGAAACAGCTAAAAGATTTTTATACGGTTGCCTCTAGGAGCAGGTGGTAGAATGAGGAACAAGTTGGGGCACATGGCGGGGCGCCTGGGTGGCTCAGCCGGTTAAGCGTCTGACTTCAGCTCAGGTCATGAGGTTCGTGAGTTCGAGCCCCACATCAGGCTTTGTGCTGACAGCTCAGAGCCTGGAGCCTGCTTCAGACTCTGTGTCTCCCTCTTGCTCTGCCCCTCCTCTGCTCATGCTCTGTCTCTCTCTTTCAAAAATAAATAAACATTAGGGAAAAAAAGGGAGGGGGGGAGCCTGGGTGGCTCAGTCGGTTGAGTGTCCAACTTCGGCCCAGGTCATGATCTCATGGTTCGTGAGTTTGGGCCCCGGGTCGGGCTCTGTGCTGACAGCTCGGAGCCTGGAGCCTGCTTTGGATTCTGTGTTTCCCTCTCTCTCTGCCCCTCCCCAGCTCATGCTTGCTCTCTCTGTCTGTCAAAAATAAATAAAAACTTTTTTAAAAATTTAAAAAAGAAAAAAAAAGATGGGGCACACAGGTACATTTGTAAATTCTAGAGTACTATTGAGTATATATGTATACGTGTTTTACTTTGATATACTTAAAAAATATTTAATGACTGGAGAACAGGAAATACAAGTTCTTTTATTAGTGATAGGAGGCAAAGTTCTCATTAATTTAATGGACTTAAGGCAAAGATGAAAATCATTGTGCTCCAGTGGCCAGTCTTTAGCCTAAAACAAATGTTCATTGGACTTACTGTTGTCAATGTAAAAAACAAACAAACAAACAAACAAACAAACAAAAAATCCCACACCTCAATTCGATGTGTTGAATTATAAAGGCAAAGAAAAAAATACATCAAAACAAAATGCTTGAAATAGATGATAGATTCGGTCTTAAAGGCAGGGTGAAATTATGGCCTTTAGGATGTTTTTAATATTTCAAAAATGAAACTGTAATTATACATATAAGTCCATTTATTCTTTTTTTTTTTTTCTTTTAATGAGAGACAGAGAGAGAGAGAGAGAGCATGGGGAGGGGGCAGAGGGAGAGAGAGAGAATCTTAACCAGGCTCCACGCTGTCAGCACAGAGCTGGACCTAGGGCTCAGTCCCACGACCCTGGGATCATAACTCGAGCTAAAATCAAGCTTCAGGGGGCGCCTGGGTGGCGCAGTCGGTTAAGCGTCCGACTTCAGCCAGGTCACGATCTCGCGGTCCGTGAGTTCGAGCCCCGCGTCGGGCTCTGGGCTGATGGCTCAGAGCCTGGAGCCTGTTTCCGATTCTGTGTCTCCCTCTCTCTCTGCCCCTCCCCCGTTCATGCTCTGTCTCTCTCTGTCTCAAAAATAAATAAACGTTTAAAAAATAATAATAATAAAAAAAAAAAATAAAAAAAATAAAAAAAATAAAATCAAGCTTCGGACACTCAACAAACTGAGCCACCCAGGTGCCCCTATTGTCTGTTTTATGTCTACTTTCCAGGCAGATTCTTAGAAATACTTTGTGTGCGGGTTGGGGGAAAGCGTATCTGAACATCTGGAAAGCGTATCTGAACCAGCGTATCTAAGGCTGTCTAAAATAAGCAGATCATCTTAATTTTCCTCTTTAGTGAAAGACACCTCGTTTTCTCTTTCCCAGTCCTCAAAGACTCATTCCACTGGTGCAAGTTTACTGCATAGAGGCCCTTGTAATTAGTAGTCACTTTGGGTTCGTAGAAGATTCTCTTTCAGTCAGCGGGGCTTCCTGTGTGCTTCTACCTGGGAAGAAACTGTCTCCCTCAAAGTTTCAGATTCTCCCTTACGTCTGAGACCATGGCCAGCTAGTGGCTTGCTATTGCAAACTCCAGATTATGTTCCAATGATTCCCTCTCCCGCCCTGACCCCCAAACCGTCACCATTAAGAGTGTGGCCGGGGGCTGTCCTTCCCTTTTTAACGAAGCATGAGAGCGAATGTCAGCTGTGTCAGATGGGAGAGAAACCGTGTCATGGGATTTCACAAACTAGCGAATTCCAACAAATCAAGTTCTCTCTTCCGGTTTATCTTGGTGCCACCAGCAGGTAGGTTTGGGCTCAGTTCAGAGGCCACTCGTGGCATTCGCTGTGTGGCACGGAAGTGGACTGGGCTTGCCTCGTGTTCAGACTTCCAAACTATCCCAGCTAAGAGACGTTAGAGACAGGAGCAGCAGGCAGTGTAATGTGTTGAGGGATGGTTTGGGCTGGAAGGAGATGGAAGGGGTAGGAGGAGGAAATATGGCGAATAATCGGGCCGTTTTTTTTTTTGTTTTTTTTTTTTTAATTTTTTTTTTTCAACGTTTATTTATTTTTGGGACAGAGAGAGACAGAGCATGAACGGGGGAGGGGCAGAGAGAGAGGGAGACACAGAATCGGAAACAGGCTCCAGGCTCTGAGCCATCAGCCCAGAGCCTGACACGGGGCTCGAACTCCCGGACCGCGAGATCGTGACCTGGCTGAAGTCGGACGCTTAACCGACTGCGCCACCCAGGCGCCCCTCGGGCCATTCTTTCTTGAGTTCCTTTGGAGCCAGACTGGCATTAGGGCAGCTTTTTAGGAGGCTTTCACAGTGAGGCAGGGAAAGATTCATGGTCCCTCCCACAGTGTGACTTAGCACCCGCCAGGGGCTGGGTCTGCCTTTCCCTCTCAATCATGTCAGGGAGAATAGAGCTGAGAGGTTTTTCATGATATTCCAAGAGCTCCAAAAAGCTGCCTACAAGCGTTTCTCTATTCATCCTGTGAACTTTGAAAAGTCTTCACCTCCCAGTGCAGAGATCACCTCCCCAAGGGGATCCACCCTGTCTCCTGGATGAGAAATTCCTCAAGGACAGAAAAGGTTCGCATACAACTTGGCCTTTGTCGCCACGCCCAACAACGGTCTTGTCCGCGGCAGGCACCAAGTTGGGATGCCTGCCAATGAGTAACTGAAGATGCCTGGAGAGATATCTTCTCCTTTGGGTTATTTAAAAGGGATTATTTAATTCAAAGGGATACACGCACCCCTATGTTTATAGCAGCATTATTTATGATCGCCAAATTATGGAAGGAGCCCAAGTGTCCATCAGTAGAAGAATGGATAAAGAAGTGATATATATAGTGGAATATTGCTCAGCCACAAAAAAGAATGAAATCTTGCCATTTACAACAACAAGGGATAGAGTCACAGAGTATAATGCCAAGCAAATAAGCCAGTCAGAGAAAGACCAAATAACACATGATTTCCCTCACATATGGAATTTAAGAAATAAAACAAACGAGCAAACTGGGGGGGGTGGGGGGAGAAAAAGATAGACAAACCTGCAACAGACTCTTAACCATAGAGAACAAACCGATGGTTACCAGGGGGAAGGGGGTGGGGGGATGGGTGAAACATGGGATGGGGATTAAGGAGTGCACTTGCTGTGATGAGCGCTGGGTGACGTACGGAATTGTTGAATCACTATATTGCACACCTGACACTAATCTAACACTGTAGGCTAACCATATTGAAATTTTGGCAAAGTGATTATTGCCACTTTTTTTTTTTTTTTCAACGTTTATTTATTTTTTTTGGGGACAGAGAGAGACAGAGCATGAACGGGGGAGGGGCAGAGAGAGAGGGAGACACAGAATCAGAAACAGGCTCCAGGCTCTGAGCCATCAGCCCAGAGCCTAATGCGGGGCTCGAACTCACGGACCGCGAGATTGTGACCTGGCTGAAGTCGGACGCTTAACCGACTGCGCCACCCAGGCGCCCCTATTGCCACTTTTTAAGATAAGAAAATAGCGATCCTTCTTGTTTGTAGCTGATGAACAAAACTCCGGGAAGTGATTTTTACATAGGTTGTAACAAACACAACTACAGCCAATAAACTTTCTTCCCAACTGAGGCAGCCAAGAGAATATTATAAGCAAAAATCAAAATTCCAGAGACATTTCTGAGGGTGCAATAAATATCATTAAGCCAACAGCTCTATTCTATTCTATGGAATGATTCTAATTTTCTAAAAAAATAAAAATAAAAAAATAAGTACACATACAGGCTATTCCTCTGCTTTGATTACCAGGGCCTATCCCCTGACACACCTGTTCATCCTTCAAAACCCAGCCAAGAAGTCACCTTTTCTGGAAAGCCTCCCCTACCGTTGTCCCTCCTCCAAACTAAAGGAAGTTATATACTCCTCCTCCTCCGTGGTTGGAACATCTGATTGTTATATGGATCACCAAATTATAATTTATTGTTTCCTTTGTAAGATCCTTGAGGGCAGGGAGAATGTCATATTTACATCTAGATTCCCTGAACTTAGCAACTGGCATATCATAGAGTAGTCAGTAAATGTTGGTTGAGTTGAACTGAATGGTAGCAGAGAATGTTTTCTTGTGAATCTAATCATATGAAGTCTCACAATGACATAAGATGGCTTCATCTTTAGTTATATATTTGACAAATTGCATTTATTAAAAAGAGTAAAATTACATGAAATCAGAGTGTCCTGGAACATCCTAGACATATGGCCATATGGCTTTAAAGTTGTATAATACCAGCAGCTTGGACCTATTTAATTTGACAAAGTGAGGTGCTCATTGGCATTTGAAAGAAATGTCAGACAACATCATAGGGATAGGGGTGGGGGGGGGGGGAGTTGTTTCAATTAATTTCAGTTGCCAAAGGGAAGTGATTCATTTCCAAGTGATTTGTTTTGACTCTGATATTATTTTCCTAGCACAGATCTGGTCTTACATCTTCTAGTAATTGGTTTAATACCATGGGGTGTTATTTAGCCCTTTTTCACATATGCACGGAAGAACTCATTTCTAAAATATAAGAAAAGACTTGTTTTAAGTATTTGCTAATTAAAGAGCTAGATTCTCCTAGTGTCAAATTAGGTTCTCGGGGAAACTAGGGGGACTATTAGTACAGAATTACTTCGAAAGCAGTGAAAATTGTAGGGGTTCAACCAGTCTGGAGTATGAAAGAATAGGGACAATTGTGGGAATTTAATCTTCCTATGCTGGAGAGATAACACCTGAAGTATTTTTTTTTTAATTTTTTTTTTCAACGTTTATTTATTTTTGGGACAGAGAGAGACAGAGCATGAATGGGGGAGGGGCAGAGAGAGAGGGAGACACAGAATCGGAAACAGGCTCCAGGCTCTGAGCCATCAGCCCAGAGCCCGACGCAGGGTTCGAACTCATGGACTGCGAGATCGTGACCTGGCTGAAGTCGGACGCTTAACCGACTGCGCCACCCAGGCGCCCCTTTTTTTAATGTTTATTTACTATTGACAGAGAGAGAGAGAAACAGAGCGTGAGTGGGGGAAGGGCAGAGAGAGAGGGAGACACAGAATCTGAAGCAAGATGCAGACTCCGGGCTCCGAGCTGTCAGCACAGAACCCGACACAGGTCTCAAACTCACAAACGGCGAGCTCATGACTTGAGCTGAAGTGGGATGCTTAACCGACTGAGCCATCCAGGCTCCCCTTATATAACACCCGCAGTATTACAGCATTTCATTAATTCATTTATTCACCCACAAGCTTATATTGAGGCTCACCGCAAACATCGCAGTGGCTATGGCACATAATAGTATCTTCCAAAAAGTGCTGGAAAGCATGTCCCAGAAGCTTGACAAATGAAATGCCCTGGGCCTGGCAGGGTGCTGGAGAGCAACGAACAGGCTGCTTTTGCTCCTTTCCGAGGGTGTTATGGAACAGAGTTTATTAACTGGAACCTGATGTCTGATTTGAGCTGTGGTGTATGTACTACTTGGCCTGAATTTAGTTTGGATATTGAAAAACAGGTAGACGTCACATCGAAATCTGGATTTGGGGGCTGGGTGGCTCAGTCGGTTAAGCGTCCGACTTCGGCTCGGGTCATGACCCCGCAGTTCGTGGGTTCGAGGCCCGCGTCGGGCTCTGTGCTGACAGCTCAGAGCCTGGAGCCTGCTTCAGACTCTCTCCCCGAGTCACCACAGAGCCCGACGCGGGGCTCGAATCCACGAACTGCGGGGTCATGACCTGAGCCGAAGTCGGACGCTTAACCGACTGAGCCACCCAGGAGCCCCCCAAATTTTTTTTTAATCTGGATTCTTCATATGTTTGCAAAAACTGGCAAGTCTGGTAGCAATAGGTCTGTGTTCCTGGAAGGCAACATCAGTCTGGAGCTGAATCCCAGTTACCAGCCCCACCCCCACCCCCCCCAGAGCAGGGTGGGAGTTTTCCTGGATGCAGTCCCAACCTGGCCCATTTGCTTACCAGTATTTTATCTGCCCACTTTTGCTGGGTTACGCTGTGGTAACAAACACTCCCGCCCGCCCCCGCCCCAAATCTCAGTGGTTCACAACTACCAAGCCTTACGTCTCACCCTTAACACATCAGCTGTGGTTGGTTGCGGCCGTGTTCTGTGTGCCTCCTTCCTTCTGGGATCCAGGCCGAGGAAACGGCACCTTCCTGGGAGGTACTATTCTCAAGGCAGAGGAGGAAAAGAGCAGAAAAATGGCAGAACCACAAAATGGCTCTTAAAACCTTTGCTCAGACGTAGCCTGCGTCACTCCCTCGGAGTGCATTTGGTCAAAGCCTGTCACATGCTAAGCCTGTGTCAGTGGTTTGGAAAAATAAAACCCTTTCACAAGGAGGTTCAGTGACTCCTTGGGAACGTATAGCACAATCTTGAACAGCATTTGGATTAACTTCTCTGCTGACGAGAAGACATTTTGGACTGAGGGGTAGGAGTGAGAACCAGGGGCCGAGAAGGCCAGCTCCAAGGCTCCTCACCGCCAGCAGGGTTCCCCAGGCACATCAAACAAGCAAACAAGCAAACATCCCCGAGGAAGGCCTGACTCTGGGATGCAGAGCTTACACACGCACCCGCACAAGAAGCATGCGTGACAGAGCTAATAGGGGAGGAGGAAGGGGTTGGATCCCTTTGCTCCCGTCTTTATTTACAGCAAAGGACAGAGCACTTTGTCACCTTGGAAACAGCCGACAAAGGCAGCGTGTAAAGCTCTGAGAAATCCCCGTCTGCTCTCTCCGAGGTGACCGGGGCTAAGCACCGGGGTGGGGCACTCGCCCCTGGACTGCCCTGGGTCTTGGGTATTGTGTAGTCAGACAGGTTGCTCTAACTGGGAGAAAAAGCTGTTTGGCCTTTGATGGCCACAGCTGACTACATAATATGTACCTCCTTGTCTTTTGTACTCAAAAGACAACGCTGCTGACAGAGGAGAGGGTGGCCACAGTGTTCGAACCTATGACCCACGCTGGGGCCGGGCCGGTCTCTCTGCGGTACGGCTATGCTTTGCAAGTCTTGTGCTGCAGTCAGTGGTTTCACAGCCTGTACTGCTCTTCCGCCGAATAAACCATAACAACAAAGTCGGGGAGACTTCGCCATCATTCCCAAAGGTCACCTGTGCGTCCCTGCTCGCATATGTATAGTTACTAACCTCCGCTTACCTTCGCAGGCTAAGTTGCATAAACACTGCGAGAGTGAAATTCTTCACGAAGCTGCCTGTGCTTCTGTCACGGGCCCGGAGGAGACTCTAAATGAACCAGAAGATTGATCACACTCGGTGCCGTGTCAGCGTCAAGACTTGTGATGTCTCATGCCAGGGTGATGCTACTCTAGCACCGTCAGAATACTCTTGGCCTTTGAAATTGGGTGTTAAACTTCTCGGGCTTTCCGGCTGTGATCACGATATGTCAGGCAGCAGCACGCAGGGAGGCTAGCCCAGCACATCGTCAGCCCCAGCACGTAGCACCTGTGTGCCTGAGGCCGTTCCCATGTGACGTCATAAGTTATGGCACTTTTTTTTTTTTTTTGCATTTTGCTGGAGAAAACATTTCATTTTGTTCAAGATTAACCATCATTGAGCTCCAAACTCTATAATAAATTCCAGTCCATTTGAATACTAAACGCCAGAGTATTTACATGTCTCCACGTATAATGTTGTCTAACAGCAACGACGACAGATCAAAGGAACCTGAACTTTGATTTCGGCTCAGCCACTTATGGGATCATAGGCATGTCATTTATTCCTTTATAAAAAGAGTGAACTAGAATAAAGAAGAGGCAGCAAACATATGGCTAATGTGCCATTACTCCCAACAACTTTGCCGCGGCAGACGTGACTGATCAATCATGGCCCTCATGTTTACCAACCCTGGAATGATCTGCAGGATCCTCTTGAGTACAGAGTTCCAGGCAGCTGCTCCCAGCCCTGGGAACTGACACTCAAATTGGAATCTACACACAGGTCTTAGTCCCAACAATCTACAAGGCAGGGAGATAGCTTGTAAAAGTGCTCATCCGTGTTGTACAAATTTAAGGTGTTATACAAATTTAAGATTATCACAGAGAATTTGTGCAGATTGTGTTCAGAACATATGGGGTGCTGATGACGGTGTGTGACTTGCCAATGCCATCCATAGTTATATTCTAAAATTTTTTTTTCAACGTTTATTTATTTTTGAGACAGAGAGAGACAGAGCATGAATGGGGGAGGGGCAGAGAGAGGGAGACACAGAATCGGAAACAGGCTCCAGACTCTGAGCCATCAGCCCAGAGCCCGACGCGGGGCTCGAACTCACGGACCGCGAGATCGTGACCTGGCTGAAGTCGGACGCTTAACCGACTGCGCCACCCAGGCGCCCCCATAGTTATATTCTAATAGCACATACTAAGCGCTCCTGGCGTCTTTAAGTGAGCACATACTATGAAAGTGGTTTCCAAATACAAAGCAAGGACCACCTTGGACTGCCTGGGAAACCATCAGGAAGACCTGCTGACTTGGGTTTAAAAAAATTTTTTTTTTTAGTGTTTGTATTTATTTTTGAGACAGAGCATGAGCAGGGGAGGGGCAGAGAGAGAAGGAGACACAGAATCCGAAGCAGGCTCCAGGATCCGGGCTATCAGCACAGAGCCCAACGTGGGGCTCGAACTCACAGACCGTGAGATCATGACCTGAGCTGATGATGGTGGACGCCCAACCGACTGAGCCACCCAGGCACCCCCATGCTGGCTTGGGTTTGAAGCCTGGCTTCACTTTTTGCTGTGTGAGCACTGGGCTGTCGCTCAGCCTCTCTGAGCCTCAGTTTCCTCATCTGTGAAGCGGGCTTCCTAACTTTTTCTTAGGGTTGTGGCAAAGTTTAAGTGAGTTAACATGTACAAATTTTAAAAAGCGACAACCATGATTCATAAGCCGTGCTCTATAAATGTTAGTTCCTGCGGCTGAAAAACGGGCTTAGGACGAGCACTCCAGGAATCTTTCCTCACTGTCTATTTTAGCAAAAGATTGATAAGTGTAAGAGTCAGAAAGCACTTTTGGTCAGAAATAACATTTTTTTAGCGCCAGCGATAAGGACCGGCGCTGAGATCACCGTCTTCCTTTAAAACAAAAGCGCGCAGGCCCTCCCTCTGTGAGATTTGTCTCTTTTACCCAAGGAGAGGCTGCAACTTCTTTTATGTAAAAGAAAATTTCAAGGGACTGATAACTCAAAAGCTGCTGTTATTCAATAAGGGGAAAATGCTGACCCCGGTAACTTCCAACTCTGCAAAGGTTTGAAACCGTCATATGATGCATGCACAGTGCTTGATCCCATAGATGAGAGCGGTGCAAATCCCCCGGGGAATGTCTGTGCCACGTCTCAGACAGATCTGCGTCGGAGTCCCAAGCACCTCGACTGGAAGGTTTCTAGTGCTCAAAACCTGGACGTTCCTGCTGTTTCCACCCCAAAGATTAGAATTCCTTTTGAAGCTGTAAACATTGTAGTTTTCTTCTGCCTCCACTACCCCTCATCTTTCTGCCTCCCCTTTGGCAAGTTTATTATCAGTCCACACTTTTCTTTGTATTTGGAGAGCAAAGCCATTTAATGAGGGCGGGAGGAAATTTTGATGGTGCAAACTGTATAAAGCGGGTTAAAATGACTACTATGTAATTTAGTTAAAAAATCTATTTGGAGTAGCTTGAATAAAGCTTGCTTTTGTGGGCACCCATTTTGGAAGCCAGACTTTTCATCTTCTCCAAAAGCAACGGTCTGCTGTGGGTCAACCGCTGATGAAGAATCCTAAGGTCCAGAAGTATCTGTTCAGTAGGTGGGCTTTCCTGAAGATTAAGGGAAGTCATTCTTAAGCCTTTTCTTGGACAAATGTGTTTTTTTAATGCAAATGAATATAATTAATCTCCAGATTCAAAATCAGTGGTAAACAATCTTTTCATGTAAGAGCCAATGTAAAAACGTAACGTAAAAAGTTTATGGTGCCCACTCTCTTATTTTTTTCTAAATAGAAATGTCTTAATTTTTCTATCCTCATAAAAGTAGTGTAAACTCAGAAAAAATGGAAGCTGCTTTGTTGTCGATAAATATGAATATATCTAGACCCATCAAGGAAGCAGCAAAGTGAGGCTTTTTTTCGACCTTTTTATGAAATTAGAACAAAATGCAAGGCCAGTAGCATGCAACCCTCAAGCCACAAAGTGTTCATTACTTTCTCAAAAGCATATAGTTTTTCTTTTAATTGTGGTCTCTTCTAAATTATTGTTATGGCAAATGATATAATTGTATACCTAAAAATCATAGCAGAATCACTTTTTTTAAAAGTTTATTTTTGAGAGAGAGAGTGCACATGTGCAAGCAGGGGACAGGCAGAGAGAGAGACAGAGGATCTGCTCTCTGCTCTGATAGCTGAGAGCCAGATGTGAGGCTTGAACTCAAACTGGGAGATCATGACCTGAGCCAAAGCTGGACACCCATCCAACTGAGCCACCCAGGCGCTCCATAGCAGAATCCCTTATTATTTATTATTATTCTAATGGGTGACTTTTATATATGTTTTTGAAGTTTTATTTATTTATTTAAGGGAGGCAGAGACAGTGTGAGCAGGGCAGGGGCTGACAGAGAGGGAGAGAGAATCCCAAGCAGGCTCTGTGCTGCCAGTGCAGAGCCCTGGTCAAACCTACAAAACCATGAGATCGTGACCTGAGCCGAAACCAAGAGTCAGACGCTTAACTGACTGAGCCACCCAGGCGCCCCACAGCAGAATCACTTTTAAAACAACCTTTACTAAATTCAATATGGAGGCTAATTTAAAAATAAACTTAAAGATGTGTGGCTACACATACATACATACATACATATGCATATACACACGTGTATATATGCGTATGTTGTATATATACACATATGAAAAACCTCATACCTCTGCAAGTTGGAATAATGCTAAAATACTGTTTATGCATGGGGAAATAGCTATCTCCAATTAGTCCCTTCTGCTTATAGAGACTCGCGGAAGTAGGAGTTGTGAGAAAGAAGAAAAGAAACACAGATATTTTAAATCCTCATTATTGTTTGTTGCTAAAATGTGAGGCTTATAATGATGGCCTTTGTTTTTTTTTTTTTTTTTTTTTTTTCAGAGCACCTCAATATGTCTGGATGAGCAAAGGCAGGCCAGAATGGAGTCCAGAGGGTGTCGGAGTGAAGTTATGCTGAATTCGTGATAGAAAGGGAATGAGAAAAGGACGTAACTTCCATTAGGGGGCCCATGGATTACTTGGGTTGTTGTGAGGCTGACAAGAGAGGAAAGCCTGGGAATGATAGAAGTGAGATCTAGAGGTCTGCCAGACCAGGGCTTAGGGCCAGAAGTGACCATGAGAACAGTTGCTTCCAGAAATTTGCAATCTTATATTGAGGGAAGTGGAAGGATAGGCACTGTAGTTAGCAAAAAGTGGAGTTAGATAATTCTATTTAAATCCCAGAGAATCAGAACTTCTGCGGACAAATACACCCACTTATGTTTGTTTAAGCATTGAATCAAGTCTGGAGAACGTGTACCAAACTATCTCAGTCATAACCACAGCTCGTTTCTGGAGATTCTATTTCATTAGGTTTGGAATAGGGCCCCTGAATATGTCTATTTAAAGGTTTATTCCAGAGAGTTACCAAAAACTGATGTGAGAAATGAAAGACCTAAATATACACCGATCTATAAATAACATGGTCATGAACTGGAACACTGAGCTTGTAAAGATGTCAAATCTCCCATATTTGTAAATGACATATCTGATAAGGGTTATCCAAAATCTATAAAGAACTTATCAAACTCAACACCCCCCAAAAACCAAATAATCCAGTGAAGAAATGGGCAGAATACGTGAGTAGACACTTCTCCAAAGAAGACATCCAGATGGCCAACCGACACATGAAAAAATGCTCAACATCCTCATCATCAGGGAAATACAAGTCAAAACCACAATGAGATACCACCTCACACCTGTCAGAATGGCTACAATTAGCAACACAAGAAACAATAACTTTGGTGAGGATGCAGAGAAAGAGTAACCCTCCTGCACCGTTGGTGGGAACGCACACTGCTGCGGCCACCCTGGAGAACAGTATGGAGGTTCCTCAAAAAGTTAAAAATAGACCTACCCTACGACCCAGCAATTGCACTGCTAAGTATTTATCCAAGAGATATGGGTGTGCTGTTTCAAAGGGGCACATGCACCCCAATGTTTATAGGGGAGTTATCGACAAGAGCCAATCGACTCTTTCCAAAGTATGGAAAGGGCCCCGAATGTCCATCGACTGATGAGTGGATAAAGAAGATGTGGTGTATGCATACAATGGAATATTACTCGAGCATCAAAAAGAATGAAATCTCCCCCTTTGCAACAACTTGGATGGAGCCAGGGTATATTACGCTAAGCAAAATAAGTCAGCCGGATAAGGACAAATACCATGTAATTTCATTCACATGTGGAATTTCAGAAACAAAACAGATGAACCTATGGAAGGGGGAATAAAAGAGAGAGAGGGAAACAAACCATAAGAGACTTTTAAAGATAGACAACAAACAGGGTTGATTGAGGGAGGTGGCAGGGGGATGGGCTACATGGGTGATGCGTATCAAGGAGGGCGCTTGTTATGATGAGCACTGGGTGTTGTATGTAAGCGATGAATCACTGAATTCTACTCCTAAAACTAATATTGTACTGTGCGTTAACTAGCTAGAATTTAAATAACAATTGGAAAAGAAAAAAAAAAAGATGTTAACTCCCAAAAGTAATCTAGAGATTTCATCGAAAACCCTCATTTTTTTCAGGAACTCAACAATCTAGTTCTAAAATGTTTGTGCAAACGCAAACAACCAAGAACAGCCATGACGATCTTAGAGAAAAAGAAGAAAAGTCAGAAGATTTTTATACTGTCAGCTATCATGACTTACTGTGAAGCTAAATAAATACAATGGCACAGAGAGAGACAAATTAGATGAATGGAACATAGTAAAGTCCAGAAACCAAGCTGACAACTGGGCCATGACGCATGACTTATGATGACGGTAACCCTGCAGAGCAATAGAGAAAGGTTGGTCATTTCCATAAATGGTGCTGAGTAGGTTTGTATCCATCCAAGGGGGGGTGGGGGGTGGGGAAATGAGCCCTCTACCTCACACCACACACAAAAAGTACATTCCAGATGGATGTTTGATGTAAATATGAAAGATTCAACTATAAAGCTTCTAGAAGGTAACATTGGAAAATATTTTTGCGACATGACAGGACCCGTCCCCTCAAACAACAACAAGAACCACCTAGGCTAGGGTGGCCAACCGTTGCGGCTTATCTGGGACTGTTCTTGTTCTTGTTTTAGCATTGACATCTCATGTCTGGGCAACCCCTTAGTTCCAGGCACACTGGAAAGGTTGGTCACCCTACCTAACCTGTGAGTGAAAAGATCGACAAAGTGGACTGCGTTAAAACTAAGAACTTCTGTTCATCAAAATACACCACAGAGAGTGAAAAGGCAAACATTGGGATGGTAGGAGACATTTACAATACATCTAGCCAACAGAAGGTAGTATAAAATGCTGTCCTACAAATCAGCGAGACAATACTAAAGTGAGCAAAAACTTTGAAAAGACATTACGCAAAATAGCCCACAAACATACTAAAAGTTACTCGGTCCCGTAAGTCACGAAAGAGATGCAAATTAACACCACGGTGAGAAACTGCTGGGGGCTTTCCAAGGGGTCACACATGGGCCGGACAGACTATAAGGAGGATCCAGAGAGATTCAGGATAAAGCTTCTCCTTTTAGCCACATGATGAGGAATTACCAAGGAGTTAACAATAGAATTACTTGGGGGCACCCAGGAGGCTCATAGTCGTGAGATCAAGCCCCACGTTAAGCTCCAGGCCGGCGTGGAGCCTGCTTAAGATTCTCTCTCTCCCTCTGTCCCTCCCCCACTCGCACTCATGCTCTCAAAAGAAACCAGAATTATTTTATGGTAATTATTGAACATTAGTTTTTCATCAGTATATGTGATTATTTGTAAGTTGTTTAGCAAACTACAGTTTATGCCGCGGTGAGAGTTTTGCTGTTCTCAGTTAATCCATTTGGTGGTCTTTGTCAAGTCCCGAAACCAAAGAACTCAGTGTCGGGGGTTTTAGAGAGAGGGCCCCGCGTAAGAGGAGTTGTCCCCATACACTGTAAGCTTCTCATGCTCACGGCGGGCATACGGACTGAGCAGTTGCCCTTACAGAACGGTGTCCAAGAATCTTTCTGTCTGTGTTGTGTGCACTCCTGAACCAGCACGAGTCCTGTCAGGTGGAAATAAAATGGGGACTGCCAGAACCCAAGGGCAGGCTCTTCTAGGGAAGAATGTGACACTTTTTTTATTTTAGGTTTATTTATTTATTTTGAGAATGAGAGGGGCGGAGGCGGTGAGCAGGAAAGGGGCCGAAAGAGGGAGAGAGAGGATCCCAAGCAAGCTCCATGCTGTCAGCACAGAGCTCGGATGCAGGGCTCGATCTCACCAACCGTGAGATCATGACCTGAGCCAAAAGCAAGAGTCGGACGCTTAACCGACTGAGTCACTCAGGCGCCCCGCGACACTTTTTTTTTTTTTTTTAAGTAGCGATGAAAAAGTATCTTAGTGAGGTGATGGAGGGTGATATAGTGACGAACGAACTCAGCATCCAGTTAGGGACCGATTTTACTGAACCACTGCCTTCGGCCTACGGATGCCACTGTGTGGATTCAAGAAATGTGGCAGTTCCTAGGACAGGGGGACAGGGGGGCAAGGGAGCTAAGTTTCTGAGGAAAGATTGGGTTTCAAGGGAGAGTTCCCATGATTACCGAAAAAGAAAGTTAGGACTCCATATGATGCCTTTTTTCTTTGTAACCAATTGAAGAATTTCAAACCCTTAATGGGGCACGATACTCTAGCCAAACATCCAGCATGGTGTGCCCAGCAGCTTGCGGCAGCCCTGGGGGGCCACCTTCTCCTGGCTGGCAGGGACAACAGGGTGGCTCTGTACAGAGAGGAACAGGAGGGGACACCTTCTGATGGGGTGTGCTGATGTTCTCCGGTGACGATGGCTGGTGCTGCTGTGAACAGGCACTTTGGGATAATCAACGATCATTTGACCTCATTTGCACCCACAGGCCAGTGAGGTCTTGAGACATCGGGGGTGTACGATATCCATGTGATTTGCCTGGTTTACGGGTTTTTTTTTTAATTTTATTTTTTTTTAATGTTTATTTACTTTTTTTGAGACAGAGAGAGACAGAGGATGAATGGGGGAGGGTCAGAGAGAGGCAGACACAGAATCCGAAACAGGCTGAGCTGTCAGCACAGAGCCCGACGCGGGGCTCGAACCCACGAGCCGTGAGATCATGACCTGAGCCCAAGTCGGACGCTTAACCGCCGGAGCCACCCAGGCGCCCCACGTTTTTTTTTTTTTTTTTAAACACAAGAAAAATGATTCAATTTACATTATATAATAAGACCCTCACTTATTTTATGTTACTAGGAAATATGATATTCCAAGTAAGCCAATTTTCCAAATGATTGAAATAGTCCTTTAAGATTATAACATTGTAATCTTTCTGATGGAAAGACTGCCAAAATACACCGCACTTTGGTAACGTTCCTAAACAGAGGAAAAAGACAAATTTAATCATTCCTTAGTATCTCCAGGTCAGAAGCACGGATTACTTTTTGTGCCATAGTATGGTAAGGCCCCAGGATCTGACGTACACAGGGCTCCACTCTCCCAAGATAAATTGTGCCTTTTATGCCATGCTTTCTGAATTCTTCTGTCCACTTTTGGTAGTTTTTCTCTCTTCCACAGTTATTGACTGTCAATAGACACTTCTGGCTTCTCCTGGGGAGACCATTTCTAGGAGCCTACTTTAAACTCGTCATCCTTTTAATTTGATATTTAATCTGCTCTGGATGTAGAAACCACATGGTTCTTGTGAAAATTCTCTCTTAAAAAAAAGCCACACACACAAAAAATTGCCTTCTAACTTCTGACACAGGGTCGGAAAGGTTTGCCAAGGAATGAAGTGCAAGTCTTTAAGATGGTCGTTTTGTCTATTTGGAGGCATTTTGAATTAACTTTTGGTGTTGGCTGTGTTGCCCCAAATTGAAGTTACTGGATAAGGGATTTCCAGAGAAGTGGTTTCACTGCACATATAATTGAGATCCGGGGGAGAGGGTAGCCCACTGTCTTACCCTGAGCAACATTATCCTTTTCATTTTATGGAAATTGTAGTTAATATTTGGAATTAATTAGATTGTACAATCAGTTTCAAAAGCATAATGCAGTGGTGTATAAAATTTAATAATGCATAAAACTTGTTATGGAAATTTAAAATTTTAGGGCCTAGATGAAATTCAAACATGAATTTTGTATGAAGAAGTGAAACAAAATAGTTTTGTTAGAGTAATTTGCTTTATTACAAGGGAAAACATCCACAGCATCATTTAAATACTATACCATTCATCACATGCAATGCTTCCCAGCAAACTAATTTAAGATAGACTCCAGACTCGATAAATATCAAAAGGGGATATCACTGTCCTGCCTCCGCCTGTTTTTCTTTTGAAGACCAGCAGGCTTAGTAAAAACAGATTTTCTAAAATAAGCATTATCATATACAGAGAAGACTGGAAATCATAAATGATGTGAGCAACTTCCCTTGATTATGACAGGAAGCCTGCATATGTAATCTTTGTAGCGAATAAACATCTTCAATTTCTAGTATTATATCATCCAATTCCAGGAAAACATTATCATAATATGAAATAGATGAGAAAGTAAATAGCAATCAGAACTCTCTGGCAGTGAGAAATACTAGGTTTTTTTCTCTCTCCTGAGTTGGGGCAGCCTGGCTTAGTAAGAAAAGTTGATGTAAGATGGTCCTGGGTTCAAATCTCAATGCCTGTGTGACTTTGGACAAGTTACTAAATTTCTCTCAATCGTAGTCCCTCTGAATATCATGCAACGCAAATGACCCTTCCCTAGGACGGGTAATATTTAAAAAAAAAAATTTTCTTTAGACGTTTATTTATTTTTGAGAGATGAGAGAGACCGAGCACGAGGAGGGGGAGAGGCAGAGAGAGAGGGAGACACAGAATCCCAAGCAGGCTCCAGGCTCTGAGCTGTCAGCACAGAGCCCGACGCGGGGCTCGAACCCACGAAACCGCGGGTTCATGACCTGAGCAGAAGTCAGCTGCTCAACCGACAGAGCCACCCAGGCGCCCCCAGGACAGGTAATATTTAAATAAGGTAGTATACATTCAGCACATTCCTTCACCCTACATCCCCTACACTCACGGGAGGTCCTGGTTGTCTCCTCCCTCTCCTTCCTCCCGGAGCCTCTGAATGACTCCCTGACCCCAATTCGAGAGGGTTAGGAGTCAGATTTATCTACTTTGAGACTGCCTGGTCTACACGCACTACATACCGTGTACTTAACCCACACTGGTGAGTGCTCTATAACCTAAAATTTTCTCGAGGGAAGGAATTGTAGTTTGTTTGTTTTTTTTTATTTTTTTTTTAACGTTTATTTATTTTTGAGACAGAGAGAGACAGAGCATGAACGGGGGAGGGTCACAGAGAGAGGGAGACACAGAATCTGAAACAGGCTCCAGGTTCTGAGCTGTCAGCACAGAGCCCGACACGGGGCTCGAACCCACGGACCGTGAGATCATGACCTGAGCCGAAGTCGGACGCTTAACCGACCGAGCCACCCAGGCGCCCCAGGAATTGTAGTTTTTATCTCTGGAGATGATACCTACGGAACTGAAGTAAAATAAACGAGAAATAGCTCGCAAAATCCCAGTTTGCTCTCTCCCTATTCCTGCTTATCCTAACTTGTGCTGCTCTCGTGTCACTGGCTCGTGCCCCGCCAAGCCATGCAGGTCTGGTCTCCGAGGGCATTTCTGGGGACCTTGTGGGTGTGTCCCACGCTCCTACTGCCACCTGCAACGATAGCTGCCCTGAGACACCACCGTGATCCCCAGGGCACTCAAGTCTCTTGCCTGCGGTGAAATGGTTGAGCGACCAGCACAATGGGATGGATCTCAGATCCGGCTGATGCCAGAGCTCAGCCCCTTTAATCCGGCTGATCAGTTACCCACCGCATCCATTTCATACCTTTTCGTGAATTTATGCTTCCCTCTCCAAGCACTGCGACTGCTTTTGGTTGGTGCTGCTGGCCCTTTCCAGCCCTGCAGGTTTTGATTTGCCAGAGTTGGGCAGAGTTCTCTCTCTCCCCTGCATGAAACTTTCTCAGAGAGGTACCAGGGCTCCCTGTGTCTCGATTTCCTATAGAAAGCTTAAATCACATAAAATGTGATGAGGTTTTGGGCTGATGAT
Source organism: Leopardus geoffroyi (assembly GCF_018350155.1). NCBI lineage: Eukaryota > Metazoa > Chordata > Mammalia > Carnivora > Felidae > Leopardus > Leopardus geoffroyi. The sequence goes on along the minus strand of NC_059338.1, from coordinate 59,489,621 downwards.
GGGGGGTCTGGAGCCGATGCCCGAGAAAGAATTCTTGAAGACGTCTTTGGTGCACAAGGTGATTTTATTAAAGCATGGGGACAGGACCCGTGGGCAGAAAGAGCCGCACTGGGGTCCTGAAGAGTGGCTAGTCGTATACTATGAAGTTGAGGGAGGTAAAGTCAAAAGGGAAACCTCCAGAGGGACTTTGATATGCTAAAGGAAACTCCTAAGATACCTGAGGACTTGCTATTGTCAAGTTAAGGTTGTTTTTCCCTCCAGCAAAACGTTAGCATTAAGGCCGTAGTAAGTTCCCGGAGAAATGTTTTACCCTGCATTTGCCTCAAGTATTTGTCAATGGGCTGCAGGTTACAAGGAAATTTAATTTTACCTGCCATTTCCTTCTTTCCATATCACTATGGAGGGGTGATGTTGGGGCTCCAGGAAACAGTTTCTGGAGATTAGGCTTTTGATAAGATTGCCCTTTTCTTGTCATTTACTAAGATATTTGTAAACTGATGGAGACCCACGTCCTAGATGACTATGATCTCTATCCATTAACCATTTGTTTTCTTTCCTTTCCTTGGTCCTTGGGCAGCCAGGAGGGCCTGAGGAATGTCACACACCTCCCACCTGGAGACGGCGGGGGCGCTAGCTGGCACTCTGTCCCCAGCCCGCCCCACGCTCCCTCATCAAAATGGTCTTAAAAAAAATTTTTTTTTAATGTTTATTTATTTTTGAGAAAGACAGAGAGAGAGAGAGAGAGAGAGAGAGAGAGAGAGTAGGGGAGGGGCAGAGAGACAGGGAGACACAGAATCCAAAGCAGGCTCTAGGCTCCGAGCTGTCAGCACAGCTGACTCGAACACAGGAGGCTCGAACCCACGAGCTGCGAGAAAAGCTGTCAGTACAAGAATCATTTGGGATTGTTTTTTCCCCAGAAGTTACCTTAGACCTTTAAGCAAACAGGTGTACGCTGATCCATCTCACTCTGCTAGATATGTCCAGACACAGCTATGGCATGCAGTTTGGACTCAGTCTGAGGAGTCCAACTCACTTGATCGTAGTGAGAGTAGAATGGGTATTATGGTTAATTTACATTTCTGCTCAAGTAATAACAGGGGAAACGCCTTTTGTATTAAAATCTTTTATGCTTGGGAATGCAAGCTGGTGCAGCCACTCTGGAAAACAGCATGGAGGTGCCTCAAAAAACTAAAAATAGAACCACCCTATGACCCAGCAATTGCACTACTAGGCATCTATTCAAGGGATGCAGGTGTGCTGTTTCGAAGGGGCACAGGCACCCCCATGTTTATAGCAGCACTATCGACAATAGCCAAAGTATGGAAAGAGCCCAAATGTCCATCGATGGATGAATGGACAAGGAAGATGTGGTATATATATATATATATATATATATATATATATATATATACACAATGGAGTATTACTTGGCAATCAAAAAGAATGAAATCTTGCCATTTGCAACTACGTGGATGGAACTGGAGGGTATGATGCGAAGTGAAATTAGTCAGAGAAAGACAAAAATCATATGACTTCACTCATATGAGGACTTTAAGAGACAAAACAAATGAGCATAAGGGAAGGGAAACAAAAATAAAAACAGGGAGGGAGACACAACAGAAGAGACTCAAAAATATGGAGAACAAACTGAGGGTTGCTGGAGGGGTTGTGGGAGGGGGGATGGGCTAAATGGGTCAGGGGCACTAAGGAATCTACTCCCAAAATCATTGTTGCACTATATGCTAATTTGGATGTAAATTTTAAAAAATAAAAAATAAAATTAAAAAACCTAAATAAACATTAAAAAAATAAAAAACAAAATATAAAATCTTTTGTGCTTATAATCTTGTCATTCTCTCTTTGTAATTTAGTTTTTATTGTATCCATTTCAAAGTAGGTTGCTAGTTGCATACAAGTTCAAAATTGTTATAGCGTCTTTATGGATTAGCCTTCTGTCATCATGTATTTTTATTTCTTTTGCCTTAAATTCCAATTTTTGTGATAACAATATTGCTAAATAGGTTTCTCATAAAGGACTTCATTATTTGTTTTCTTCTAGAACTTTTCTTTTTCTTTTTTCCACTTAACCATGGGGAATTGATCCTGGTCTAAGTTTGAGGTACAGACCCAATTTTGAGAGACAAAAAGCATGGGGGCGGGCAGACAAAGAGGGAGACGTGGAATCTGAAGCAGGCTCCACGCTCTGAGCTGTCAGCACAGAGCCCAACGAGGGGCTCAAACTCACTGACCATGAGATCATGACCTGAGCTGAAGCCGGATGCTTAATCGACTGAGCCACCCAGGCGCCCCCTGATATGGGTGATCTTCTGAATATACGGGTAAGTGAAAAAAGCAAGGTGCAAAAACAGTATATATAAGGTATCTTTTGTGTAAGAAAAAGAGAGAGGGGTGCCTGGGCAGCTCAGTCAGTTAAGCATCGAACTCTTGATCTCTGCTCAGGTCTTTACCTCAGGGTCATGAGTTCAATCCCCGTGTTGGGCCCCGTGCTGGCTATGAAGCCTCCTTGAAAAAAAAAGGAGAGAAATAAAAATGTAGATAGCTGCAAAAAGAGATGTTCGAAGAGATGTTACAATTTAATGTCAATGGTTTCTTAAAGAGGAGAAGTAGGGAAAGAGGTGAATATGGGGATTCTCCCCGTATCCTAAAATGCTATAGTTTTGAGTTATGATTTTGGTACGATCTATCTATAGAAGATGATTTATGTAAGATTTATGTAAAATAAAATTATAACAAAACCCCACCAGATACAAAAGGGGCGTGTGTGTGTGTGTGTGTGTGTGTGTGTGTGTGTGTGTGTGTTTTGGTTCTTCCTCTTTGTGGCACTAAAAATCCAGACACCACTGCCTGCTTCTGGGCCTCCTGCACCCTAACAGGACTCATGGTTTGTATTTTTGTGCTCTTCCTGATTCGTGGAAATAATAACTGCTTTCGAGCCCATTTCTTTTGGGTTTTCAGTCTTTGCATTTTATCTATAATTGCTATATATTCATAGCAGAGGAAATGCTTAGATATGTGAACCTGCGCCTGGGCGGCTCACTCGGTTAAGCGTCCGACTTCGGCTCAGGTCACGATTTCACAGTTGGGGAGCTCGAGCCCTGCATCGGGCTCTGTGCTGACAGCTCAGAGCCCGGAGCCTGCTTCGGATTCTGTGTCTCTCCCTTTCTCTCTGCCTCTTCCCCACTTGCAATCTGTCTCTCTCTCTCTCTCAAAAATAAATAAACATGAAAAAAAAATTTTAATGCTGCCAAATAAGTTATGATGCAATGCTTTGTTACACATCCTTTGTAAGATGCATCTTGATTTCAAAGATATTAAACAGTGAAAAAATGTGCATCTTAAGGTAGATAAAACAAGAGGTATAGATATAGACTTGCAAGATAAAAAGTTCGAATGAGATGTGTACTCATCTCAAGATGTTTCAAAAACCAAAAAGAAATATGTTTGCCTAGAGCGGTGCCAAGTACCTGGCAGGTACCCGAAGAAGACTCATGAGAGAGTAAAGTCTTCCCGCATGACATTGGATGGTCACTAAAATACAGGATGAGGTATGAAAAAATTGTTTTGAAAAAAATTGTTAAGCGCAGACCATGTTCAGCCCCTGAGCTATAACATTAAGTGTAAAAAGATAACAAAAAATAATAAGGACAAGATAGACCACTCCTTGAGTAGTTTATACTTTAGTGAAAGAGACAAATGCAACAAACACGGTCTGACATTAGAGGAGAAAGCAGGACTGAAGGTGTAGATTTGGGGGTTGTCTTCAGAGAGCTAACAGCTGAAATTGTTGGGCTAGATAATGACATCCAACAGGTTTGCAGCAATGAGGCGAGGGGCAAGGGCAAATCCTTGGAGAGTGCCTATATATATTAGATGAGAAGGAAAAGAGGATCCAATGAAGAAAACCAAGACATGGTTAGCGAGATAACAGGAGAAACTGTAGAGTAATTTGTAACTGAAGCCAGAGTTAGAGAGATGGTTTAAGGCGGAAGGAACAATCACCATTGTCAAATTGCCGAGGAATTGGGGAGAATGAGGAGTAAAGATGTTATCAGATCTGGCAGTTAGGAGGTCATCAGTGACTTTCAATAAAGTAATTTCAGGCAAATGATTGGAGCAGATGTCAGACTATAATGAGTTGATGAGTAAACGCAGGAAGAGTTTATCTAGAAAAGCTTTTGAGAAAGGATAGGAAGAGGCAGAAAAAAACAGGAAGGGCAGAAATGGAATCAATGAATACAGGAAAACATAGGCACCGAAGCTCATGGAAACAAAGCAAAGGGCTAAATGTCTAGAGGTTAGGAGGAAGGCAGGATGGGGAGGCAGATAGCAGTCGAGGCAGGGAGCAAATGTGGGGGCCAAGAGAGAAAAGGCAGAGAGGATATGGGATCAGGCAATCTTTCATTCAATTCCTAGCTCTGTCCCTTACTGTATGAATTTGGGCAAGTTGCTTAACCTCAGCCCTTCAGATATTAAGGAAGAAGACCCAGAAAGAAGACAGTCCCCAAACATTCCTATAGTAAATAGGATACATTTCTCAGAGGTTTTTTTTTTTCCTTCTTCTTATTTTTTTTAATGTAGGCTGATGACATAAGTCCAAAGCATAATTCTAGGAAAGAAGTCTACAAGGGGACAAAATGATGTATTTCAAGTGCACAGCTTTCTGACAGTTTGGCTTTTAAGAGGATCTAGGGTAGAATTACAAATGGATTTCATCCCGTATGCCAATGCTGATGAGATGCCAGTGACTGCCCAAAGCACCGGTTGGGCAGAATCGTGCTTGAGGCAAGAGTCTCGGCTCAGCATAAGCAAGGGCTGTGGATTAAAGAAGCTGGCCAGAGGCTTGGAAGGGATAGGAGTAAGAGGAGTGGCATGAATTTGCTGACCATGAACCAGAGGGGGAAAATGGGCTATGTATCCATCAGATAGTTTTGCATTAATGATATTGAGCTTTTTGATAAGTATTGACTTGTTAAAAACTTCCGTGTACATTCGCTGATACCATGTTTTCAAATGAAACCTCATCTTAAACTCCACCACAGGCAAGGTTGGTTTTCATCCCACTTAAGGGCTTCATGAAACATGGCTTGAAAGCCTCTGCTATAATGAGTTTAGAGTAATTAGTTACAAAATACATCCCCAGGTCACGAAACAAATTAATATCCTCTATCAGAATGATCATCTTTATCAACAGGCAAAATGTTGGAGATGTTTATTAAAAAAAAAATGACCATTTTTAATTTAGTCACCCCGGGTAATTACAATCATTAAAATACATCCCCCAGAGTCTGGACTCTTCAGGCTTTTTTTTTTTTTTTTAATTTTTTTTTAATGTTTATTTTATTATTTTTGAGACAGAGAGAGACACAGCATGAACGGGGGAGGGGGAGAGAGAGAGGGAGACACAGAATCGGAAGCAGGCTCCAGGCTCTGAGTCATCAGCCCAGAGCCCGACTCGGGGCTCCAACTCATGGACCGCGAGATCGTGACCTGAGCCGAAGTCGGACGCTGAACCGACTGAGCCACCCAGGCGCCCCAGGACTCTTCAGGCTTTAACAAAACTAATATAGAAGCACCAAGAGTCAACTTCGTTACGAGGGAGAAAGTGCCAGGCCCAGGCCCAGGCCCTGGCTTCTCTTCAGCCTATGGACAAGATCCGATTTGCCTCTTGCTCCTAACATGGCCTGATATCTTGGGAACAAGACCACCGCATAGCCCAAAAAACCGGCAGGGATTCGGGTCTTGGTATCTGTGTTCCAGACAGCAGGATGGAAAAAAAAGGAGAAAGGAACTTGCTTCTTTTAAGAGCTTTCCCAGAAATCCTATCCAACAACGCCTTAAACTCAGTAGCCAAAATGTAGTCACACGGTCACACCTAGCTGCAAAGGCTTTTGTGGTGCACATTAGCAAGACAGAGTGACACTTGTCATTCACACGTTACTACTGGTAATAAGGAACATCCAGTAACGGTAATATGCCGGCAGATTTACTCAGGTATGAGAGTAAGTCGTGTGTGTGTGTGTGTGTGTGAATAAAATCATATGCATAGATTTTTGTTACACCAGCACAATCAGGATACAGAACCCCCCAAATTCTCTCACTTGCCTATCCTTTGTAGTTGCACCTTCTCCCACCGTTACCTCCTGACAACCACTGATCTGTTTTCCATCACTATAGTTTTGCGATTTCAAGAATGTCATACAAATGGAATCATATAGTAGGATTCCTTTTTGAGACTGCCTTCTTTCATTCAGCGTAATGTCTCTGAGATTCATTGAAGTTGTCTGTGCTATGTTGTATGTGTCCCAAGTTGATTTCTTTTTATCGCTGAATAGCATTCCACAGTTTGAATGTACCCCTGCCTGTTTATTCATTCATCTGGGGAAGGACATTTGGATTACATCTAGTTTGGGGCAATTATAATAGAATTGCTATTTGTGCATGTTTTTGTGCGAACATAAATTTTCACCCATAGTTTTATTACATACAGGGACATTATTGGTTACTGTTTTCTCTTCCCACGCTGAAATGTAGGAATCTCTAGCAAGCAGCAGACTGTTACAGTTAAGAAAGAGTAAGCTCCTGACCTGTATAGGAATCCCAGGTCTGTTGTTAAAATTTTTTTTAATGTTTATTTACTTTTGAAAGAGGGAGAGAGTACAGGTGCTAACCACGAGTGGGGGAGGGACCGAAGGAGAGGGAGACAGAGAGTTCAAAGTAGGCTCCTCGCTGCCAGCACAAAGCCCAACAAGGGACTTGAATCCAGGAACCATGAGATCACGACCCGAGCCAAAGTCAGATGCTCGACGGACTGAGCCACCCAGAGGCCCCTCAGCTCTACTGTTGAATAGTGGTGTGGCATTAGACGAGTTACTTAACATCTCTGTGCCTCAACTTTCCCCATCCTGAAAAACCGAAGCAGTTGGCAGAATTCCAACATTGGTTCTGTGATTTGCAGAGTAAGGACCTGCTATGATAGTGGGAAAGACCATGTGGAAGCCACTAGATCTACCTCTATCCAGGAAAATAATAAACAACACTGCATTCTTGGAGGGGTTGCAGAGATTAGCGCCACCATCAAAGATTTGAAGGATGTTGGGGTGGTCGTTCCCACCACATCCCCATTTAAACTCTCCCATGTGGCTTCTATGGAAGACAGGTGGATCTTGGACAGCAACAGCGGATTATTAGAAGCCAAATTAGGTGGTGACTCCACTTGAGCTGTTGTACCAGATGTGGTTTCATTGCTTGAGCAAATTAACACATCCCCTGGAAACTGATGGGTAGCTACTGGGCTGGCAAATGTCTTTTCTCCATCCCTGTCAATAAGAACCACCAGAAGCAGTTTGCTTTTGGCTGACAAGGTCAGCCATACACCTTCCCTGTCCCACCTCGGAGGTACATCGACTTTCCAGCTCTAGGTCATAATTTAGTTCAAAGGAATCTTGATCTCCTTTCCCTTCCACAGGCTATCCCGCTGATCCATTACACTGATGCTCTCATGCTGATTGGACCCAGTGAGCGAGAAGTAGTAACCACCTTAGGTTTATTGGTAAGACATCGGCGTGTCAGAGGGTGGGAGATAAATCCGGCACAAATTCAGGGGCCTTCTATCTCAGAGAAATTTTTAGGGGTCCAGTGGGACAGAGCACGTCAACAGATCCCTTTTAAGGTAAAGGATAAATTGTTGCATCTGGCCCCTCCTATGATCCAAAAAGAGGCCCGATGCTGAGTGGGCCTCTTTGGATTTTGGGGGCGACATGTTCCTCATTTCCAACCCGTTTCCCAAGTGACTCAAAAAGCTGTTGAATGAGAAGAGTCTGCGACATGTCCAGAGTGCTGTGCAAGCTGCCCTGCCGCTTGGGCCACGTGATCCAGTAGGATCCAGTGGCGCTGGAGGTGGCAGGTCAGGATACAACTGGGAGCCTTTGGGAGGTCCCAACTTGCAGCTCTGACCCTTAGGATTTTATTTTCCTTTTAATTTTTGTATGTTTTTATTTTTGAAAGAGAGAGAGAGAGAGTGCATGTGCGAGGAGGGGCAGAGAAGAGAAGGAGACATAGAATCCAGAGCAGGCTCCAGGCTCCCATCTGTCAGCAGAGAGCCCCGCGCAGGGCTTAAACTCATGGACGGTGACATCCTGACCTGCGCCGAAGTCGGACACCCAACCTACTTGAGCCACCCAGATGCCCCTCCGGCCCTTAGAATTTTAGAGCAAAGTCTGACATCCTGTGTGGAGAACTATTCTCCTTTTGAGAAATAGCTCTTGGATTCTACGGGACCTTAGTAGAGACTGAATGCTTAACCATGGGTCACCATATTATCACGAGACCTGAGCTGCTCATTACGGACAGCGTTATCTGACTCATGAGGAGGGACATTACACTCCAAAAGTTATGTGGGGGGTGCCTGGGTGGCTCAGTCAGTTAAGCGTCCGACTTCGGCTCAGGTCATGATCTCGCCGTCCGTGAGTTCGAGCCCCGCGACGGGCTCTGTGCTGACAGCTCAGAGCCTGGAGCCTGCTTCCAATTCTGCGTTTCCCTCTCTGTCTGCCTCTCCCCTGCTCATGCTCTGTCTCTCTCTGTCTTAAATAAAACATCAAAAGAGTTACAGGAGTTTTCTAACTTATACAGACAGAAATCTAGGGAACCTGTGTGGGAATGGATATTAAGGGTCTGGGATCATGGTAGAAGGAACATAAAGTGGATTTCTAAACCTCCATGGTTTTCTGTGTAAGCCAATTCCTTGTAACAAATCTCTTTCATATATAGGGTTGATCCTTAAACAACATGAGTTTGACGTACGCAGGTCCTCTTATACGCAGATTTTTTACTGTATAGTAGTACTGTAAATGTATTTTCCATAAGATTTTTTTTATTTAATTTTTTTAATGTTTATTTGTTTCTGAGACAGAGAGAGAGACAGAGCATGAGTGGGGAAGGGGCAGAGAGAGAGGGAGACACAGAATCTGAAGCAGGCTCCAGGCTCCGAGCTGTCAGCACAGAGCCCGATGCGGGGCCTAAACTCACAAACCGTGAGACCATGACCTGAGCCGAAGTCGGTCGCTCAACCGGTGCCCCTTTCCGTAAGATTTTAATAGCATTTTCTTTTCTCTAGCTTACTTTATTGTAAGAATGTAGTACCGATATATAACTTACATAGGCTAGCTAGAACATATAAAATGTTATTTTATATTTATTTATAATACATATAATATATAAAATAGTGTTAACTAACCGTTCAACTATTTCTATTATTGGCAAGGCTCCCGGCAACAGTAGGCTGTTAGTAGTTAAGTTTTGGAGGCATTAAGTTTTGGAGGAATTTGGAGGAATTTGGACTTTTGCAAATTTGGACAGGTTGCCATCCTCAACCCTGCCTTGTTCAAGTGTCAACTGAATAATGAAAGTCATTATATATATTTCTCCCATTGGTTTTGTTTCTCCGGAGAACCCTAATACAGGCAAGTTATGTAACATCTCTGTGTCTCAATTTCCCCATCCTGGAAAATTGGGATAAATGGTTTCTACCTCCCAGAGTTGTGAGGATTGAAAAAAGGAAATGGTATACGTGAGTTTGCTGAGGTCAAAGCAGTGTTTTGTACATTTTGGTATTTTCACCACCTGAGTAAAGCTCATGGCAGAATGCAGATGTTCATAAATATTTGTTGAATAAATGACTTTATCAATTTTTAAAAGAATCCTAACATATATAACTGTATTATTCATTAGTTTTTATTCAGCAAATATTTATGAGTATCTACTATGCCCAGGCATAAATATTTTCATTAAGAGGAAAATGAATCATTGATATAGACTATTTTAAACTATTTTTTTCCTCACAGAGCTATTCTTCCTTAACTAAAAATTCATTCCATGAAATTTGCTTTTTATGGAAATGAGATAAAGAACGAATAGCACAGGCACTGGCTTCAGTTACTCTCTGAAAGTCATATTAATTTACTTTTTAAACAAAAGAGCAAAACAAAGAGTAAATAGAAGATAGGAATTTAAGTAAAGGTATTTGGGTTCTTTGCCTTAGTGGAGGTAATTTCAAATTCGTTGTCCTCAGAGCAGGGGCATGTCTTCCCCTATAGTAATGCTGGTGAATGTAATTTATGCCATATTTCCGGATTAATTGTAACATGATTGAAATTTGCATTTCCTTAACTGTGTGGTGTTGGTGTGGCTTGAAATAGATTATATGCTGGTCCAATTATTTGAACAGTCATGCACACACCCTAAAAGCTTAATTACCATGAATAAATCAATCCCACCCCAAATTCATTGGCTGTCACTGACAATAGCTTCAACTGTACCTGCACAGTGTAAGGAATTGTGAGGAGGCTAAGACCCATGATTAAAACTTTAGTCGTTAGAATAACTGCTAATTCTCTTAGAGATTCGTTTTCTTCAGTGTAGAATCTGCAATTTTACTCCATTTAAACTTTACAGTCATTTCTCTCAAGACTAGGATTATCTTTCTTCCATCTTTCCTTCCTTCTTCCCTCCCTTCCTTCCTTTCTTTCTCTTTGCTTACCCTGAGATACTTTTCTTTTTACTCTTAAAAAATATTGGGGGATATTCCAATATTCTTGGAAAAATATTAGGGCTTTTGAAAAAAAAATTCGTAACATAATTAGACCTGAGTCTTGTCCAGGGAAACTTACCATTAAAGAAATCTTAGAACATGACTGAAATAAAGATATTTACAACATAAAACGCCTACTATTATATTTACTCTGAGAAACACAGCAAAGTAAAATTCTTGATGAAGCTACTGCTGATTTCGACATCTTGATTTATTAGGTCATCAGTTTCCAGTTTACGGCTAGGTTTTAAATTTGTTGCCAAGCGAAAGGGAGACTGCCTCTTTATGGACTAGGGGATGGACTATTCGTTTCGATCCGGTGAGCGGCGAACGAGGCACGTGAAAGCCCCACCAAGGGTAGGGGGCGGAAATTAGCGACTTAAACACTCGGATCCCGAGAAGCCGGCTGGGTGTTAGAAACAAGTAGAGTAGACGCGATTTGGGGCTAATTAAAACCAGCACAAGACACTCCCCCTCGTGTTAGCCAAGGCCGGGTCTCCAGCATTTGCAGAGCTGGGGGCGGGGACTAGTTAGGATTCAAATTTAAAGCGGGACGCCCGAGCGTAGCTCAGCAGGTGCCTCCAGCCCGGCTCCCCGCGGCGGGCGTTTCCGCCCCTACCTGCCCACCGGGCCGGAAATTACCTAGCAGGGGAGCTGCCCCTCCTTTGTTGTCAGCGGTTCAACTGCGCGGAAAGCCTTAAAAAGTGCGCAGCGGCGGGGGCGCCGGGGCTGGCCCGCCCACGGGTACTCCACGCGTCTCCAAGCTCTTGGCTGCCGTGTCCCTTGCCCTTTTAGTATGCCACTGGCCATTGGGGGACGTCGGAGTAAAGCCGGGAGGGCAGTGAGGCGGGAGGAAAGAGAGGATTATCAGAAGGGACGAGCACTCAACGTACTACACAGGTTACGCTTCAAGGAGCCGAGAGGTAACGCATGCGCCGCCTGCATTTCAGGCGCGTGGAGAAAGTCGCGCATGTGCAGAGCCGAGAGGAAAAAAAAAAAAAAATGCAGCGAAGGGGTGACTGGCAGGTTGAGGGCGCTTTAGCTAGTGAGGAGCCACGGCAGGCAGCGGGCGCGTGCGCACAACGCCCGAAGGGGTGGGGCTCCTCCGAGGGGACGGCCTCGCGCGCCCCCTGGCGCGAGCCCGGGGAGAGGAAGGAGCGGGAGGGGGCGGAGAGGAGGGAGGAGGCACGGAGGGCGGGAGGGGGGAGGGGAGCCGGAGCGAGGGAGGGTTTATCGACCGGGCGATTTTGGTTAAAATATTCAAAATGGCGGACGGAGGAGCAGCGAGTCAAGATGAGAGTTCAGCCGCGGCGGCAGCAGCAGCAGGTAATCATTACAGCATTTTACATATTCATATTCATACTCAACCCCGGCTCCCGCTGCCCCCCCCCGCGACTTAGCATAATTTATTAGTACTCAGGATTATTATAATTAACGGCGGGGAGATGGGGGGCCGGGGAGCACGGAGCCCCCGCCGGGCGCCGAGCGGAGGGGGAAAGAGGCTCGGAGCGGCCAGGCGGAGGGGGAAGACAAGGGGCAAAGGGGGCTGCGATCCACCGCCCTCCTCCTGCCCCTGGCCCACCCCGCCGCCGCCGCTCGCCCGCCCGCCGGCACCGGCCCTCCTCCACCGCCGGCCGCCGCCGCCGCCGCCTCCTCGCCGCCGTGCCCGAACCCGAGCGGGTCCGCGGCGGGGCCGCGGGGCCGGGGCAGAGGGAGAGGACAATAAAGACATTTTACATATTCATAGCCACTGGGCCGACGGGGCGCGGGCGGGCGACCCGGGCCGGGCGGGCGCGGGGTGGGGGGGGCGTGGAGGGGGATGGAGGTGGCGGCGAGCACAATGCCGGGGAGGCGGCGGGGCCGGAGCGGACCCCGGCGGCCGGACAGCCACACGCGTCCCCCCGCCGGGAGTGGGCCCAGGCGGGGGGGCGGGCGGCCCGGAGGGCGGCCGGGGGTGCGCCCGGGGAGAGCGCCCCGCCGGCGCCCGCGCCCCGCCGCTTCACCGGGGTCCGAGCGGGGCTGAGCCGGGGGGTCACGGCCCCGGGCACCTCGGCCGCGCCCCGCTTGTCCCCGGTGTGGCGGCCTGACCTGAGCCAGGCCCGCGCTCTAGGTGGGTAGGGGTGAGCGGTCGCGGGCGCTGCGAGGTGGCCTCGGGGCGGCGGGGGTGGGGAGCCCGCGCAGGGGTCCGCTTCGCCCCCTCCGGGGCGGACAGGGTTGAAAGGCGGCCCTCGTGGGAAGTTCCCCTCGGAGGGGGATGTCCTCCGGGGCAGCCCCATGTGCTCCAGACCATCGGTCAGCAGTCCCCTGGGTGCTGGAAAAGCTCCCAGTCTCCGGTGGGCCGTGCTTTTCCCCCCGGGAGTTGGGTTGGAGGTGCCTGGCGTGGTCTCATCTTCCTCTCCCCTGCCCCTCCCCGCTCCCCCGCCCCTCTGCGCTGACCCGGACCCACGGGGCCGGGGGCCCTCGGGGCCCTCTTGCTCCCAGGCCCCAGAAGCACCCGGAGGCCTCTCAAGAACTCGGATGTAAAGGCTGCCCTCCTGCCCCTGCCCCACAACCGGCCGGCCTGACAAGTTGATAATATTCTCGATTTCCCCTCTCCTGTTGGGAGTTAGCTAGGGGCGGGGATCCCCCTCCTCGGTTCTGTGGTGTTGGTTCCTTGCTGGGTGCTGGGTCCTCTCTACTGTCTGCTTAGCCGAACCTCTCTCATTTGAATAATGTCTAATTCGGGGAGGTTTATATTATTGAAATGGCCGCCCGGCTTTCCCCGCCTCTCATGTTTAGTAATTCAGACCTTTAATAACAGCCACTCACAGCCCAACGCCGTGTTTATATTTTACATTCGCCCCATGTGCTTTTGTGGTTCGATATGATTCTTTTTTTTTTTTTTTCCTTGGCAATCCACGGGGCTCTGAGATCAAACCCAGGCTGTGCTGGGAAGAGCAGGGGGAGAGCTAGGCCTTGGCTCCTCTGGCAGTTGCCTAGGCCTCATTTTCTGCCGCTTGATTTATTTACTAATAACCAAAATGACTTTCCCCCACCAACTTCCACACACGTACCCGGCCTCCGCGGGCAAAACAAACCCTCCCGGGGCCTTCACCAGCATTAAACCAGCTCCTAGCTAAGCTCTGACTCCGTCGTGTTTTGTTTTCTCCTAAAAAGATTTTCTCATAGTTTGCAGTAATATTAGGCCTAAGGGAAAAAAAATCTTCTCATTTTCAGGGACAAGTGAAACCTATTTTGACTTAATACAAGTAAGTCACTTTACTTTAGTGATAGCTCTCCCCTGCCCCTTGGCTTCCACCTCCAAGTTAAACACTTTCCGGCTTTGTAAAGGTCTGCACTACTTGTAAAACCTATAGTTGTGTGTTGTTGTTGTTTTTCCCTAGGAGTTGTAGAATAGTTAAGTGTTTTAGAAATTCCAATTAACAGCACTTTCAGAATGTCTCAGTGCAGCGTTTCCTTTTCAACTTCTTCATTCTAATTTAAGATAGGGCTGATATTAATTTTGTGCTGTCCCTGTCAAGGTTTGCGTATTTTAATGGGAGCACTCCTAAAAACAGAGACGGGTTAGGTTTTCTTTGAGCGGTTTGTGTCACGGTTAAATGAGTGAACATAGCAGAATAAACATCGTCATTGTGTCTACCCTGATCTTGGAACTTATTCTCTTCCCAGCACACCCACCCCTCTTTAAGTTGTCAGAATTGATTTTATGTTTTATGTAGAATCAGGGCAATTGGTCTGTGAAAGTCAGGCTAACTTCTGTTGTTTAGAGGAAACAATAATTTTCATTTTTGGTTTTTCTCTTAGTAAAGCTTTTTTTCCCCTTTTCATTCTATCCAGTTTTAGTGTGTTTTATAAGAACATAGAGTTGCTTCTCATTGGTGGTTTTTTTTTTTACCCCTGCTAGTAAAGTACCAGAGAAGTGTTATTTAGCTCTGATGTGTTAAACCTCTGAAATTATAAGGCACTTTATTTACGGTCAGTTGCTAGGTACATATTTTGGGAGACATTAGTCTTCAGTTTAATTTGTAACAAAATTGTAGATTTGGTGGGCTAAAAGCAAGCCAATTTCAAATAACCAGTTCTCATCATTTTTCCTCTTTTCACATCCAGTAGGCTGGCCCGAATGCAGCTGGGGGATGGGGTGCGGGGGGGGGGGGGTGGAATCTGTAGCTTTCATGTGAATGTTCAGGTGACTGACTGCTTTAGAGACCTGAAGCATGAGGTCGAATGGACAAAAGGCAGTAATATGATTTCATGCCTTAAATAGCATATGTTTTTGCACCCGATTCCCAAGATGTGGTCAAACTGATGATGTCATTGGACAGAGGACAAGGTGCAGTTAATTTGATTTATTGTCCTGAGGTGAAGTGTAGCAGTGAAACCTTCTCATAGGGAAACCATTTATCTCAGGACAATTTCCTTTATAGCTGCAATTTAACCACCACTGAGGCTGCAGATATTTTCTCCAGGATGATAAAATGTATGCTGAATTTTATAAACAAAATTCCACTGTTAGAATTGTTTTAATAGAGAAAAGGATGAGTATTGTTAACTGGCATTTTGGTTGGCATTCCATGCTATTGTAAAAATTCGTTTCCTCAGGTTCTCAGATGGAGACTATGGGTTTTAAGTAAGTACAATCAATGTACTTACTTTGATTCCAATGATTGGAAGTGATCAATATGTTTATTTTAGAGAGGTTCTTTGTGACCTCCCCAACTCTAATAAGAAGGTGCGAGGCTAAAGAAAGAGAGATCATTGGCCTTAGTACCTATTAAAAAGAATTTTTTTTAATCTTTTAGTTTTTGAGAAAGAGAGAGACAGAGCGTGAGCAGGGGTGGGGAGCAGAGAGAGAGAGAGGGAGACAGAATCTGAAGCAGGCTCCAGGCTCTGAGCTGTCAGGGCTCCAACTCCCAGACCGTGAGATCACGACCTGAGCGAAGTCCTACGCTTAACCGACTGAGCCACCCAGGCGCCCCTGGCCTTGGTACCTATTTTAATGAGTAAAGTGAAATTGAAGAGAATGAGCACTATACATTCTTTTAAAAACTGAAATTACAGTGTTTAAAAATAAGGTAGATACTTATAAGAAAGCATGTGCTTTGCATACAGTTTAAAAAATAATTCAAAAAAATAAAAAATAATTCAAAATTCTTTTTGGATTTGTCTTAGTCTGGAGAAATGTGTGTATTTTGATTGATTAGTGATTTTTAAAATTACTACATTGTGAGGTAGTGATTCCACCTAAGATTTTTGACATAGAAGGTTTTCCTTTTAGACATTTTTCATCATAATTTTAACTAGTGTATCTTACGGTGCTGATTAAAATGCCTTAGGAATGTGGTAGGATGCTGTGCTTTATCCCTAACTCTTCCAAGCTTGATAGAGTATTTTAGATTATTTTTGAGCCTTAGTTTATAACCTGCCCATCTCCTTGTGTACCCATCTGGCAGGCTACTCACAAGTTTTCAGAAGACCCATTGTCCCTTTCTTAACTTGCCCCACCTACTAATTATAATGGTACTTTTGAGTTTAGGTCTTGAAAATTCATGTGACAGCTGACCAAATGTTTTTAATATTTGAAAGGACCGTTCTGCTTCCAAGCTATTACTGTAATTTTAAACATCTTTTCCAAACTAATTTTTAACTCCTTTCATTTTGTCATTGTCAAAACTCCCAGGAATCAAGGAAAAAGAGTGACTATTATTCAGGTGTACAGTGAATAGTATTCTGCCATATTTTTAGTTTACTATTCTCTGCACCGATAAGCAGCAGAAAGCAGAAGAAATAAAATGTGTTTTATTGCTGCCTAGATTGAAGTAATTGTTAATCTGTTATTCATCTGGTCATCGGATTTCAGAATAAATTTAGGGCTCAGAATGTTAAGTCGCTCTTACCAAGCCACCAAAGATGTTTAAAGGAGCCTTGACTGTCTTAGGCAGGTGCTTCTAAAATGGCAGAACCGGAGAGGTGCCTGGGCGGCTCAGTTGGTTAAGTGCACGACTTTCCTCGGGTCATGATGTCATGGTTCATGAGTTTGAGCACCACATTGGGCTCTCTGCTGTCACCACAGAGCCTGCTTTGGATCCTCTGTCCCCTCGCCACCCGCTCCTCACATGCTTGTTCTCTCTCAAAATAAGTAAATTAACTTTAAAAAGCTTGTGATATAAATGAGGTAACTAAGTCAGGTAATATCTTAGCCTTTCCCCAAAGCTTAAAAAAAAGAATGACAGACCTGGAAATTTGAATGTTATCTTTCATAAGTGGTTGGCATTAAAAGTGAAATATTTGAGGGGCGCCTGGGTGGCGCAGTCGGTTAAGGTCCGACTTCAGCCAGGTCACGATCTCGCGGTCCGTGAGTTCGAGCCCCGCATCAGGCTCGGGGCTGATGGCTCAGAGCCTGGAGCCTGTTTCCGATTCTGTGGCTCCCTCTCTCTCTGCCCCTCCCCCGTTCATGCTCTGTCTCTCTCTGTCCCAAAAATAAATAAACGTTGAAAAAAAAAAAATTTTTTTTTAAAAAAAGTGAAATATTTGAAGTTTCTTAAATCTGTATTATTTGATCTTGGATATTTGGTTGTATGTCTTTGTGTTTAAGTTGTTTTTAACATTGGTCACTCACTTTCATGAACATGTTTCCTTTGTACTAGGAAGACTATAACATTATGTAGTGGT
The DNA here is from genome assembly GCF_018350155.1 of Leopardus geoffroyi. Classification (NCBI taxonomy): domain Eukaryota; kingdom Metazoa; phylum Chordata; class Mammalia; order Carnivora; family Felidae; genus Leopardus; species Leopardus geoffroyi. The sequence goes on along the minus strand of NC_059338.1, from coordinate 59,472,343 downwards.
GATTGCCTCATTATTAACGGTTATTTTTGTTTGTTTTTTTACATTGAAAACACACAGCTCTACTCTTTGTATCTACTCTTTGTATCTGCTCTACTCTTTAGTTTTTTGAGCACTATTAAAATGATTTTTTTTTTAATTTTTTCATGTTTATTTATTTTTGAGAGACAGAGTGAGCATGCTGGGGAGGGGCAGAGAGAGAGGGAGAGATAAATCCCAACCAGGCTCCAAACTGTCAGCGCAGAGCCCTACGCGGGGCCTGAATTCTCGAACTGTGAGATCACGACCTGAGCCGAAACCGAGAGTCTGATGCTTAACTGACTGAGCCACCCAGGCGCCCCTAAAACCAATTATATTTTAAAATACTGGTATATGGCTATCATTAACTTGTTTTTATACAACAGTACTTGTTCAGTTACACAGTTTTTGTGATTAGTAAATACTGTGAAGTGCAATTTTAAGCAGGGCTGTGTTTTCCCAGTGGAAGTGATTGGGCTTAAAACTATTTAAATAATTATTGTTTACAGAATGGAATAAGTAACGCAACATGCGCCTTTTGGGTTACTTAGGTTCTTGTTTCTGTTGCCTTTTTTTAATATTAAATTTAAATGCTTGAGCAAACATGCTTATTATTTATTTTTTCAAGGAAATCCAGTATTAGGCGTCAGAATGTGCATTTGATTGTCCTACATCTGTCTTACTGGAGTTTCTGTACCCCTTCTGAATGCTTTCCTTCTTTTTTTAGGAAACTCTTTGGGCAGGGATTTTGCTTAATTCTTTTATTGTATTGCTTAAATAAGGTAAATATCTTTTTGAGGGGAATCAGGGATGAAAGAGGTAATAACTACAGATTGTAGAGAATAGCAGTTTCCTTCCCCATCTTTTGCTGAACATTTTTTGTGCAATATTGACATTTTGTGAATAAAGATAATAACTTTTCAGGTTTATATTTCTTCTGAAGTTATTTACACTGATGTGAGTGTTATCTAGTCGTATCCATGGGAAGAGGCAGTCTCAGGGCCCTCCTACTCCACCGTCTTCCCAGCCTCCCTCCTTATATTTCTTCTTAGGAATAAATCTGTTTTATTTTGTACTGAAATATTTCCATGTTCTAAACTGGCCGTGAGCCCTTATAAACTCTTTCAGCAGTAATAGCAGTGGGAAAAAAAAAATGGCATGAGTGGAGCCATTGCCTGTGACTGATCCATTTACAATATATTTAGAATTTGGAATATGAGAATTGTCTTGAGTTTCAGATCCTCTGATTTAAAGAAGCTCTTTACATATTATGCATGTAGTTTATAGAGTCCTGTGTGTTTTTACTATAGGGTGTTATTGAACATTGATAGGTTATGTTGTTTATACTTAGTTGCTGATATAGCTCCTTTGTGTCATGTTTTTGGGTTTGTTTTTTTTTTTTTCCAGTTAAGCAAATACTCAAGTTTTCACTGTTGCCTAGATTTGCTGACAGGACTAGTAATGAACAAAAGAAGAATCAGCAAACCTCTACATTTATCAGATTTTCTTTTTAAAGTACTGTCCAGGAAACTAGGATATTCATCCAGAAAAGGATACATAATATTTATTTAAAAAAAAAAAAAAAAAAGACAATGTGAAAAGCGCAAAACTAAGCTCAGTATGAATATTGGTAGTAGCATTACTTAACCTGTGATGTTGAAAGTCATTGAAAGTACAGTCACATGGTTTATTTCATAATTCTCTGTGACTTTATTGGTTTTTATGTTGGAATCATAACAATAGTATGTACAGTTAAATCAGTAAAGTAATACAAATTAGTAGGTTTTTTGCGGGGGTGACTAGTGAGTTTCCTCTTTGTAATAGGAGATATAAACAGGAATGGCTGGGAGTGAATATTATGTTGTGTCTTTTAACTCCTTTTTGTTTAACATGTAATGGATTTGTATTGACTGGCTTTGTAACTTACTGTGTGAATATACTTTTTTACAGAAAAGTGACTTACCTGTTTTCTTGATTGAGTACATTTATTTTAATGGCCTGCTTAATGAAAGAAATGTCTTTTTGGCTGATTCATACTGCAGCAAGGAAGTTTATTATAATCAGTCCTTTATTTATTTACAATTATTTCATAGTTTACAAAATATATCTGCTGTGTACCTGGTCTTATGTCAGTTGTTTTTGGGGATAACAAGGGAAATATAAGACTATGCTATGGAGGAGTTGGTATCTTTCCATAGCAAGGAAAATCAAAAAACAATGTACATAATATAATTATATGTTAGAATATGTAGCAGATAATCGTGATCAGGATAGATATCAGAGTGTGTCCAAATTCGCAGGAACCAAAGGATCCTAGAGCCTTTATAGCTGAAAGGTAATGTAGATACCATCTATCCTATAGCCTTTAGAGATGAGGAAATGTTCTCCCAGCGATTCAGTGTCTTGCCCTCAATCTCTTCACTGTTGAGTTAGGCATCAGAACACAAGACTTCTGACTTTCTAGGCTCCTCCCCACACCCCCAGTCTCTCTGCCACATCACTGCCAGTCAGATAAGACTTTAGGCAGAAGATGAGTTTTAAAGCTGAGCTTAAAAAAAGGCAAAAAGTTAGGAATGAGAAGACAGAGAAGCATATTGCTGGGGAAATATTCAGGATTGTAGGTAAAGAATGAGGCATTTGTTCTAGGTGCAGGGTTTTTAAGGAATCCCGTGATAAAAGTGATGTTTTAGGATTGATGTGGTGTACAAGATGGTTTGAAACAGAATGCAGAGGTTGTATCCATGGAAACCAATATATAAAAATCGAGGCATATGGTTTGCCGACTAATTGGTTTAAATGCTATTGGAGATACAAATAAAGAACAGTCACCTGACCTCAAGAGGCGTTCAGTCTAATAACGATGCAATAAAATAGAGAATCCAGGATAAATATGTTGAGGATGTTGTGGATGTTGTCCAGTTAATCACACAGAATAAGGACCTTGGGGGAAAATTCTTGCCAGGTCTTTATGTTAGGAACTTTTTTATTTCTCACCAATAGTTTTGTTTTTAGTCTTCTGGACACTGCTAATAATTGACTTAGTTTTCTTTTCAAATCAAACTACAGTGTTCAGACCAAGTTATTAACCTGAAAGATGGGAAAGGCAATTATGGTATGCATTTTTCTTAGCCTCCTCATTCCCAGTTTCATTTTATGTCCTTACCTTTTGTTTTATATTTCTTTTATTTAAGCTTCTGTCTTTAAATTCTTGTTCTTTTGTGTTTTATGTGGGCTGCTTTATATCCCTTCTGGAGCAAAGCGGGTGTAAATAAAATAAAATTACCATCACCATAACATAATGATACTGTCTGTATTTTTATAGCACTTTAAAGTTTATAGCAGCCCTCTCATTTTCATTACCTTAGTTGGCCCTTTCAGGCAAGTATTATTATACCCATTTTATAGTTGAGTAAAATAAAGCCTAGATTAAGTGACTTCCCCAAAGTCATGTGCTCAGGAAGCACAAAGTGTGTTTGGGGAACAGCAGGACTTCCAGGTCAGTTATTGCTTAGGCTATACAGTGGGGAGCGGTGGAAGGTTACTGACTCTGTTCTGGAGAGCTCTGAATGCTCTGGGCTGGTGGTGTAGGAGTCTGGATTTCTTTTGCTAGGCAGTAGGGATCCTTTGAATTTTTTTGTTCTGGACTAGCCATGATCAAAGCCCTTAATTCTAAGTGTTTAGCAGCTAATTAGAGTCAAGGGGGATGCTGAGGTTTTGAGCTTAGATTATAAAGAGCAGTGCCAAGTAAACGAAGCAGGGAGGTTGGAAGAGGGAGCCATTTGGAGACTAGACAATGAATTCAACTTTGGAGATGTCATTTGAGACATGATTGGTGGCTATTACTGCGTTATAAATTCGTTGTGAAAATCAAGACAGTTTTACTGAATTAAATGTGTGATAAACGTACAAATATTAGGACTGAGATTTGTGCTCCTGCCACTCCATTGTGTGGACTGAGCACTGAGTCTGAGCATTGTAAATCCTAGACCTCTCATTTTGACTTTGCTACTGACTTCTGTGGTTGTTTCTTTCAACAATCAGATGGTGATAACACCGGTGTTAGAGGGATGCCGTGGTGAGTAACAAATTGATAGCAGAAGAATTTTTTAAGTACTATAATAGTTTTTCTTACATGAGCACAAGAGTAAAATCAGCAATTTTATTACTGGTGCTGCTGTAGAGAAGCTTTAGATTGATTCTGTGGGCCATTGTACTTCAGGTTATACATTTCCGTGTGCGGCCAGCACCTTGGGAGAGGGAATGCACTCCACTGGTGCTCTTCTGACAGCTTTCCCATGGAGGTGTTGCATTGTAGCAGACAGAAACTTTGAAGGTTCTCTGTTAATCTGGCCCCCATCCCTGCCTATGCATTCTTATCTCCTACTCCTTCCTTACAGAGCATGATTCAACAGTTCCACCCTTATCAGCCCACCACAAACACAGTGTTTCTTTTATCAGGTTTTAATTTTTTTTAATGTTTATTATTTACTTTTGAGAGAGAGACACACACACACACACACACACACAGAGTGCGAGCAGAGGCGGGGCAGAGAGAGAGGGAGACACGGAATCCGAAGCAGAGCCCGATGCGGGGCTCGAACCCATGAACTGTGAGATCATGACCTGAGCCGAAGTCAGACGCTTAACCGATTGAGCCACCCAGGCACCCCAGGTTTTAATTAAAAAAAAAAAAAAAAAAAAAAAATCTACCTAGGGGCTCCTGGGTGGCTCAGTTGCCTACGACTTTGGCTCAGGTCATGATTGCATGTTTCGTCGTGGGTTTGAGCCCCAAGCTAGGCTTTGAGCTGGTGTCACGGGGCCTGCTTCGGCCTGTCTCCCTCTTTCTCTGCTCCTTCCCCAATCATGCGCATGAGCGCTCGCACGCGCTCTCTCTCTCTCTCTCTCTCTCTCTCTCTCTCTTTCTCTCTTTCAAAAATAAATAAACATGAAAAAAAATAAAATAGGGGCACCTGGGTGGCTCAGTCAGTTGAGCGTCCAGATCTTGATTTCGGCCCAGGTCATGATCTCACAGTTTGTGAGTTCAAGCCCCTCGTTGGGCTCTGCACTGCCAGTGCAGAGCCTCCTTGGGATTCTGTCTCTCTCCCTCTCTCTCTCTCTGCTCCTTCCTCACTTGTGCACGTGCATGTGCTCTCTCTCTCTCTCTCTCCCAAATAAACTTTAAAAAGTTTATTAAAACGATAAAAAAAAAATCTACCTAAAACTTTGTGTTGAAGAGCTGTTCAAGGAGGGTGGCTGTATTTTATTCTGGTGCTTTGGGCTCTCTTCGTCCTTCCCTCCCTACCCCCTCCCACCCCCTCCCACCCCCTCCCTGTCCTGCTGCACAACCCCATCCCAGTTTGAAAGTAAGCCCACCGTTTTGGTCAGGCTGGCACTTGGGGTGCTCTGTCAGAACCTGTGCTCACACTGACATCCCTTTGGAATGTCAGGGTATGTGATGTGGTGTAGTGAGTGAGAGACCTGGGTTCTGGATCGCTGATTAGCTTTGTGACTTGGGGACAAGTTCCTTCACCACTGACTTTTTTCCTTTTTCTACATATTTGTAAATAAAAGAGTTGTCACACTTTTAAAAGCCGTTGGAGTTTTTTGTAATGAATTTTAGGCAGAAGCTTATTATATAAAAGGTGAGAGTGGAGCAATTCTGATTGAAATGGGTGTCAGAGGTAGGAAAAGCATCCCCGGTTTCCCATGGTGGCCCTCAAGGCACTTTCACAGGATCCTGAAGGACTCCTGCTCAGCACACGGTTTGAAAGCTGTCGTCCTTGTTTATCATAAAGGCCCTAGCTCCTGAAATAGCTGATCTCTCAAGCCTGTGCTACTGTCCTAGTTTCTCTGAGGTTAGCTCTTAATTTGTGTTCATTTAGCTAATTCAGCACTTCATTATACACAGTCTTATTTTCTTCTCTGATTGAGTTATGTAAGTAAACCTTGTCTCCAAGAGCCTTGAGATCAAGAACACACTCCTAGGGACGGAGTGCACATTTAGCAGATAATGTTTAATTGATTAAATTAGGGGTTCTCAATCTTTGCTGGGATAAGACTCATCCCTGGGACTCTCAACATGCAGAGGCCTAGGCCTTACCTCCAGAGTTTCTAATACACTAGAGGCCTGGGCATGCATAGTTTAAAAAAGCTTTACAAATGATTCAGTAGCATTGAATGATTAGGACAATTTAAATAAGGATAGTTGCATTTCACGACCATTGCTTACACTATCTTGAACAGCGGTTCTCAATGTACAAAAAAAGTCTCTGTAGTGGAAAGATCAATAGAACTAGGAAACCTGGATCCTTATTCCATCTGTAGCACTGTGTAGCTTCTTTCCTTCCTTCCTTCCTTCCTTCCTTCCTTCCTTCCTTCCTTCCTTCACGTTTATTTATTTTTGAGAGAGAGAGAGACAGACACACAGACAGAGCATGAGTGGGGGAGGGGCAGAGAGGGAGCTAGAATCCAAAGCAGGCTCCAGGCTCTAAGCTGTCAGCACAGAGCCTGACACGGGGCTCAAACCCACAAGTCATGAGATCATGACCCGAGCCGAAGCCAGACACTTAACTGACTGAGCCACCCAGGCGCCCAGCACTGTATAGTTTTCTGATGTTGAACAAATCACTTAACTTTTCTAGCCCATAGGATTCTCACTGATGAATTGTGGATTGTTTTCATACTTTTTTTTTTCTTTTTAAGCTGTGGAATTCTTCAGTACTATCTTTTGGATGAAGGCCAGTAAACACAGATACTTTGAGTAGCTTGGCTTTCATCTGAATACTATTTTAATAAGGCTATTAAGAATATAAAGCATGATAGGCTTGATCCTATCTTAGCAACAGAGCTAAATCATGTGAGATGGGTCGTCCAGAAAGGTAGCATTGGGATTTTAAACTGGAAACATCTTATTAGAATGTGAATGAACAAAGACAGTAAGCTTATCAGGAACTGTACTAGTTCTCAATGTGAGCATGAACTGGATTATAATTAACCAACCTGACTGGTCCTTCTGCATTCATTTAATTCAGTAAATATTTATAGAGCTTGTTTTATTCCTTGCCACGTACGCAACATTGGAGATAGAACAGTGAGACAGATAGAGTTTTTGCCTTCAAAGTTTATAATCTGCTGGGCAAGTCATACATTAGATAACACTGTTCATACTTAATTGAGTAAAATACGGGAAATCCAGAGTACTCTGAATAAGATAGGGCCTTAAGCATGAGATGGGGGTACCTAATCTGGACAGGAGGACTTGGGAAGGGCTCCCTGAGTAAATGATGTTTACACTGAGACATGAAGGATGACTGCAAGTTAATCAGTCCAAGGCTGAGTGGGAAGTAGGATTGCAGATGTCCTAAGCAAAAGGAACAGTATATACATTATTCTTGAAACCAGTGAAAACACAGCACTTTCAGGGAACTCAAGTTTGGTCTGGGTGGTCCAGAAAGAGTAAGATTTAGCTCAAGAGCTAAAGATGGTTTTCAAATTACGAGGCTATGTTCATGCTCTTTGTCCTTTATAATGGCCCAATACACAGGCAAAATCTGTGGAAGAGATTCCATACCTTCTACCAAATGTATGAATTTCCAGTGGCAGTAATACATAACATTCGCCAAGTCTTTGTGCCAGTTACTGTACAAAATCTTTATATGCGTTTTCATATTAATCTTCACAATGGCCCCATGAGGTGTGTGTGCTTGTCATCCCCTTTCACGTGAGACGACAGTGTAAAGAGGCTCAGTGGCACATCTAGGTCTCTGACCCGTTTTGATTGTGGCAGCAAGCAATTAAGAGAATTCTCATGCTTTTAACCGTTAAATTGTTTCAAGTCACTTTGATGATGAAGTATGTTAACAACTGTTACTTGAGTTTATCCTTAGTGCGCTTACACACAGCTCCCAGGCGCTTACCCAGGCCCAAATTGTGTGGTCTAGAACCAACTGTATATCCTGCAGTTTGGAGGGATGGACGTCTAACTGGTTACTAGATCCAATGTTAACCTAGATTTCAGGTATCTCCATATGTTGGCTATAGAAATATTTTGAAACTGTGTATAGATTGCTGAACCCTGAACATTTTGGATTTCTGTTAAGAATTGTATTTAAAACTGAAGCTCTTTGCAGATGTTAGCATTCAGATAATTTTTATTTGGGGCATCATTTATTTTATATTTTTTCATGACCTAGTTTGCTACCTAGGAAAGAGGACTTCTACTGTTATGTATTCTTTTGATGAACATGTGTCTAAAATGTTTTAATGTTTCTCAAATGAGTTGTGACTTAAAATTGGTAGACAGGCAAATAGCATGCATTTGTTTACTGCTCCCCTGACCAAGCTGTTCCTAAACCAGGGCTGTAGCTTTCCGTTGAGGAAACATGACTGTTGATTATTGTTTCTGATAAGCTAGCCATTTAGTAGTATTGGTGTTCTCAGTCATGTATCCTCTGTTTAGTCTTGCCCAGCATCACCCTGTTTAGTTGTCTGAAATATTTTTTTTTTTCAACGTTTATTTATTTTTGGGACAGAGAGAGACAGAGCATGAACGGGGGAGGGGCAGAGAGAGAGGGAGACACAGAATCAGAAACAGGCTCCAGGCTCTGAGCCATCAGCCCAGAGCCCGACGCGGGGCTCGAACTCACGGACCGCGAGATCGTGACCTGGCTGAAGTCGGACGCTTAACCGACTGCGCCACCCAGGCGCCCCTGAAATATTTTTCTTTACGCGACCTTGCTGAGAGCCACTCTCGCGCTCCCCTGGTGCTTTCTCGTGCAGTTGGCCACGAATGCTGTTTAGGCAGAGTAATACATACACATTCATATACCAATCAGTTAGAATGGAATCGGTGAAAGTCCTCTGATGTTATGAAAGACATTGTAAACATCACTATCTCCTGGGAAGACTAATGTAATGAGTGATGCTGGAAGAAATGATGGTGTGATTTCAGGGACTTAGACTTTAGCGTCAGGGCCATTGCCAGCTCATGATGTTGGAATCTTGTCTCATCACGTCAGTTACATACGCTGTAAGGACCGGTATCAGGGCCATTGCCAGCTCGTGAGGCCACAGTCTCATCTGGTCAGTTGCATACTGCTGTGAGGACTGATATGATGTTGGCTCAGTTAGAGCCCCTTTCCTGGAATGTGCCCCTGACTATGTGCATCCATACATCCAAACTCATCCCCCAGATGGGCCTGCCCCTCATGTGTGTGCGCATAATTTACAAAAGGAATCATAGTGTACATGTTTTGTGACTTGCCTCCGTCCCCTTTGCTTAAATTTTTTCATGGCTCCCTATTTAGAATTTGTTGAGGTAAATAAGATAAACACTCTTATTTATTTGCTAGGTGCAAGTAACCTTTGGGTAATTTCAAGGCTGACTTCCCCCCCTTACTTTTCCTTTTTTTTTTTAAGATCTCTGAACTTTATTTAGTTGAATGACTTCTAGTGGCATAAATAACAAATGACACAGTATTTTATTGTACAGACAGACCCGTTATTTACTTGATCCCTTTTGATCTAAGCATCCCATCTATAGTGCTTTATTTTTATTTTTGAATTTTTATTTTTATTTTATTTTATTTTTTTTTTAGTTTTTATTTATCTTGAGAAAGAGAGAGAGAGAGAGAGCAAGCGGGGAAAGGGCAGAGGGAGGGAGAGACAGAATCTCAAGCAGGCTTTGTGCTGTCAGCATAGAGCCCAACACTGGGCTTAACCTCATGAATAGTGAGATCATGACCTGAGCTGAGATCAAGAGGTGGATGCTTAACCAAATGACCTACCCAGGTGTCCCGATTTAAAAAAAAAAAAAAAAATTTAAGATTTTATTTTTAAATAATCTCTACACCCAACATGGGGCTCAAACTGACAATACTGAGATCAAGAATCACATGCCCCACCCACTAAGCCAGCCAGGTGCCCCTAAAGTGTTATATTTTTTAAAATATAAATCCTTAGGAATAAGAATGACAGAATAAAAAAGTTACATATTTAAATATTTTGGACATGTTATCAGATTGCCCTTGGGAGAGGTACCATTCTATATTTGTATCTACAGTGTATATTTTATCTATAATACTTAATAATGTCAGTTTCCCCACAAGCTCTTTTAAATTTTTGCTTTGTTGATAGATAAAGAATGTCTATGAATATATTATCGTTTTCATATTTTTATTGTATGTTGGGCATCTTATTAAATTTTTTTTCTTTTTCTGTATATCTTTCAAATGTCAATGATTTTTTTCTTGTTGTTTTGCACTGGTTCTAGCCTTTTCAGAATATTTGTGGTTTTCCTGAAAATGTATAACTTTCATATTGTCTTTACATGAGTACCTCCCCCTTCTTTCATTAATTAAGGCCTCTATGTCTTTTGAGAAGCAGTTTAGGGATGAGAGAAGAGATTGGGTTACCAACTGGGAACTCTTAAAACTCTCCCACTGCCTTCCCAATTTCCCCAAACTCTGCAGAGTCAGAGTTGGAGACCTTTTCTCTGTTTCTGCAGATGATATTCCAGCATCTATTTTAGCACTTTTAATTATTGGCTAACTTGTTTCTCATTTTCAGAATAGCTTAAACTCTGTACGATTCAGGACTGCATTTTACCCTGACATTTAACACCTGCTTGCTGTGTTTTTGGTGCTTAGCAAGGTTGTGTTTATTTATTTATTTTCTGTGTGTATAGAATTAATTTTACACTTGTTACACCAAACAGCATTTTAAACACTGACATAAATTCCCTAGTAAGATAAAGCAAAGACAAAAGCGTTATCTTAGAAACAACACCATCAGTCTTCAACTACTATTGCATTTGAACTTTTATAATTTGAGAGCGTATTCAGGCAACAGTCTGTAGACAACTAGTTTTAACAGACAGAGAACACTTTTAAGCAGATATGACTGTCCTAAATTGTTTATTAGGTAAGAATTGTACAGACATTACCTATATTATGTGGTGCTGGAGAGCGTTGGTCTTCTCCACGCTGCACGGTGAGACCCACCGATAGTGCGGAGGAACTTGAGGCCCTTTTCATGGCCTTAGCTCCCGCTCTCGCACCTGCACGTGTCAGCCCTCCCATGTCCCTGTGCTGGTGGACTGCTTAGGTGATGCACTGGGTGGCAGGATTTCTTCTCCTAGCCTTGTGGAGTGGACCAGTGAGGATAACCTGAGATTTTGTATGTGGAATCTTCACCAGTCCAGTAGGAAGTGAGGACTCTCAGAGCTGCACAGCGGCGGCCAGCTCACTCCAGGGCAGCCCCTACGGCTTGGAGCAGACTTGTTGGTTCACACCGTGCGGGCTGGCCTGCTGCAGGAACTGGTGGTCTGCGGCCCAGCCCTGTCCGGTGGGCGGGGCCGGGAGCACCCGAGCACATCACCCTGCGCCCTGACCTTGTCCTGACTGCCCTGACCGTGCCCTCGTTGGAGTGCGCAAACCTCCACTGCTTCCTCCTCCGCGGATCCAGCACATGCTTGGAAGGGCCCATTTTGGCTTCCCAGTATGGATGGAGTGATGTTTTGATTTTCAGATTTTCTGCTATCTGTACGTCTAGTGGAAGAGGAGGATGAACTTGTATCCTTAAAGAGAGCCTGGGGCTGTTACAAAATGAGAGAATGTCATGGCCATGTAATCTAAAATTAGTACTTATGGATTCTGTATTCTCTTTCGTAATGCATTGGTGTTTTATATATCAAATACTTAAAATGATTCAACTTTGAGTAAAATTTACTTTCCAGAGATATCTAGCATGTTTATCTTGTGCCTTTGAGTACTTTCCCAGAGATCTTTGGTATATTGGTCTCCCCATAAGAAGCACATACAGAAGTGAAAATAGCACTGACTCTGGAACACGGACTCTCCAACCTGGTTGGAATCTTGGCTTTGCCACTTACTGGCTGTGGGCCAATGGACTAGTTACTTGGCCTCTTTGTAGTACTTTACAGAATAATCTATTTCACTTAACAAGTTTATGCACAGCAAATATTTATTGAATGCTTACAATTTGCAAGGCATTGTCCTGAGTTTGTGATTGTAAGAACCACAGTGCTTGTCTTAATGGAGTATCCCATGTGACTGTTAGGCCTTTGCCCTCCTTCCCCTGGATCTGTAGCTGATTTCCCTCCCACTTAGCAGAGCTTCCTTGACAGCCAGATCTTACTAACCTGGAGCCAGCTGGTATGCAGACTAGCCATAGTTTAAAAGAAATAGTGCATTTTTGAAAGAATAAAAATGATAAGCAGAAACATCTACATATTCTAAGTGATCTCTCATTGACTTCTGCATGGTAATCAATAAATGCTTGATGTATTTATCACCTTGGTAGTCAGATGCTTTCTATTTCTAGGCATCTTTTGGCTGTTCAGACATAGAGAGGGGACAGTTGCAGAGGTTGGGTAGGGACTGGTCAGCTGTGGCACTGTGATCTTGGAGAGCAGAATCATACCTTACCCTTGTATAAGATGTTCCTTTCAGCAGAGGGAAACTAGAGAGCATAATTTTCTTAACTGTGTGCTCTTAAGGCATTTTAATTTTTTGATCAGATATTTGGGAGGGGAAGGGTAAAGGAGGAATGGAAAGATAATGCCATTTGGGCAGTCTAGGAGTTTATTTAGACTTGATGTACTTGATGGGACCCAACCTAAAATCTTTTCAGTGCTAAATTGAACTGGGGTCTAACCTTCTGGCAAACTTGGGGTTCTCTGGGGCATGGGGAAAAAGAAATACAAGGAAGCTGACAATAGGGAAAAATAATTTAACTTCTGAGTGGAGATGGCTCAACAGTGTTCTGTATGAAGCCGGGTTGACATACAGCAGTGACAGCATTGTAAAGTCTCTTAGTGGCTAGGCGTGATGACAGCAGCCTTGAAGGAGAGAGGTTACCTGGCAAAAACTTGATCAAGCTTGTTGGGGAGTTTAAACTACCTAGACTGTGCTGGGTTATTAATAAAGCTGAGATGTCAGTAGACTCAGATGGTTGCGATGCATAGGGTTTTTCCTAATGGTTGGAGGAGGGGGGGAGAGCTCAGATAAGACATAACTTACAGTAACAATCTGTATGTGCGTTTTTCCAGGTAGTACCTTTTGACCATTTTTATCAAGCAGTTTAATGTTTTCTTTATCCACTGTAACTGTGTTGTTTTTACTGTGTTGAGTGATGCCTGTGGAATAATACATATTTCTTAGCATCATATATATCCTTAACCATACAGTACACTTGATTAAGTTTACACTCATTTTTTACTGCCATTCGTTTAATTTATATAAATTATTTGGGATATTCTCTAATCTTTTCTCTGTACCTCTTTTCATGTTAATTTCCCTTCCTTCTTTCCCTAGTTAATTAAGATTTTTATTCTTTCAATCCATATATTCTATTCTTTAAATCCTTCCTTTTCCTTGACTTCTCATGTGACTTTATTTTTCCTGACGCCTTAAAAAAAAAAAAATTTCTTACGATGCATTAATGCAGACTATCCATTTGTTTCTTTTCATCCCCTCCTCCCAAATTTAAGGTGGTTTATAAAGATTCACAAACTAGTAAGAAATGCGAAATACAGATATAAAATAAAATCAGAGGCCTAATATAAAAATCTAATATTTCCTTTCAGTGGAGCACAAGTATTTCTCTAAGCTTCCTATTAGATGGTGCAAAGAAAGAAACCTAGTCCGTTTATGTCCATAACATTTAAAAGCAAACACACTTTTGTTTTAAGAACAGCACAATTCCTTGACTCTAAGATCAGAAGGAAAGTTCTCCTTTGAGGCCCTCTTTGAACAGGACCCCATGAAACGGAAGGAGCAGTGGGCTCCTAGTTAGTCGCCTACTGTGGATGCACCAGCAGACTTCATGATGCCGTTCTGTAGGCCAAACACATCAACCAGAGTACCTCCAATAAAGGCATTAAGTGGTGGATGATTCAAAACAATCTGAGCTAGAAGAGGAAGAGATTTTGGAATAATTGAGAGTGCATATCCTTGGCCAGTCTTTCATATCTACTCTCTCAACTTTTTGTTGAGGAAGGAGATATATCTGTGCTCACATAAGTACAGAATTCCTGGCAGTAAGAAGTCTTTTTGGAATACATATGGGCTGCACTGGCTTTGACATTCTCTTCGTTGGTACTTTTGAAAGTGGAGAAGATGGCCCTGTTCAGGAAGACTAGGTGGCCCTTCTGGCGGCCCCTCAATGTCAGGCTCCTTGGCAGGCCTGCTTCTCAGAAACTCGATGGTGCTATCATACTGGCAGGTAATGGAGTTCAAGGGAACTGACTCTTGCTAACCAAATACAGGATTGACAGGAATAGAAACAACGCTTGTTTGTGTTAACCCATCATGGGAAGTGTAGTTGCACAGTGGACTGGAATTGCCGGCCATTCAGCAGGACGTAATCTTGCTTTAGCAGAAGCCAAATTATAATCAGAAGAGTTGCTTAATGACTCTTGGTCAAGGCCAAGGAAATTAATTAATTATGATAATGGTCATAATTCCTGCTGGCTAAGGTATATTTTGTCCTGAGCAGTGCTAAGCACATCCTGAAAATTTTTGTTTTCCAGGCTTCCCTTTCCTGTTCTTAATCCAGGCACTGTCCTCTAAGAACATTGTTTGCCACTGGCAAAGAAAACTCGGTTGAACGGTCTGCTTAAAAGGTGTTATAAATAAGGGAGAAGATTGATATTTGGTATTTGGGTTGTCTGTGAGTCTCCACTCTCGTGTTGTTCTTGTTTGCCATGCTGTTAAGACATAGTTTGTTCTCAGATACGATAAATATGTTTATCTTCATAGTTTTCACTGCCCTGCGAGAGTAAAAGAACGTAAATGAAAGTGCTGTCCATAGGCAGCAGTTCAAGTGGTCATTTTAATGCATACAGCAGGTGTACACATGCATGATAAACTGCTCTGGTGCCATAATGGTTATATTTTGGCATTGTAGTCAAATTTGATACTCCCATCCCAGCCTTCCCTTTTATTTTCATTCTAGCAGGTGCTGGGAATGCTAGAAGCAGAATACGTAGCTCCTTGAAACAATATGCTTTGAAAAGTGATCACTTTAATGCAGACCTGAAAGTTTCCTGTCAGCATTAAACCAGAATTTAGGAGCCTGACATGATTGAACTTGACATTAGGTAGAGGGACCAGGTGGTATTAGGACAGTTGGCTGTCTGAAAAAAGAAATTGTGTGTCAGAGTTATACTTTATGCCGTACACAAAAATGAGTTCTGGAGGGATTAAAGATTTGAATGTTTAAAAGAAAACTTGGAAAAGTACTGGGACAAAAGTAGGGATAATTTTAATTTAATATTAGGGATGGAAAGCCTTTTGACATGACACACAACTCATAAGAGGAAAAGATAGATTTCAGAGTGTAAATATGGAAGGTTCTATCTGCCAAAAGAATCTACAGATATAATGGAGTCATATAATATTGTGGGAGGAAATATTAGCCTATATGAAAAAATTAACTTTTTCTTTTTTTTTAATTTATTTAAATTTATTTTTTTAATATTTAATTTTGAGAGAGAGAGAGAGGGCGAGGAGAGAGAGACACAGTATGAACAGGGGAGGGGCAGAGAGAGAGGGAGACACTGAATCAGCAGCCGGCTCCAGGCTCTCAGCTATCGGCAAAGAGTTGGATGCGGGGCTAGAACTCACGGACCCTGAGATCATGACCTGAGCCGAAGTCAGATGCTCAGCTGACTAAGCCACCCAGTCTCCCCAAGAATTAACTTTTTCTTAATGTATTAAATATTCTTAGACATCAAAAATAAATGACAAATATCTCAATAGAAAAATGGACAAGGCTGGGTGCCTGGGTGGCTCAGTCGGTTAAGCATCTGACTTTGGCTCAGATCACGATCTCGTGCTTCGTGGGTTCGAGCCCTTTGTCAGGCTCTGCGCTGACCGCTCAGAACCTGGAGCCTGCTTCAGACTCTGTGTCTCCCTCTCTCTCTGCCCTTCCCCCGCTCGTGCTCGCTCTCTCTCTCTCTCTCTCTCTCTCTCTCCCAAAAATAAATAAAAAACGTTAAAAAAGTTAAAAAAAAAAAAGAAAAAGGTCAAGGGGTCCCCGGGTGTTTCAGTTGATTAAGTGTCCAGCTCTTGATTTTGGCTCAGGTCATGAGCTCATGATTCGTGAGTTTCAAGCCTTGTTGGGCTCCATGCTGACAGCCTGGTATCTGCTTGGGATCCTCTCTCTTCCTCTCTCTTTGCCCCTCTCCTTCTCGTGTGTTCTTAAGAGCGCTCTCTCACTCTGTCTCAAAAAATAAAAACAAAAAAAGAAAGAAAATGGTCAAAATGTATGAGTAGGCATTCACTTAGGAGTATAAACGTATGAAACCTGATTAAGAGTCTCAGTTGCAAAGACAGAGCCTTCTTCAAGCCAAATAGGTAAAATAATGAAAGGATGAAGAAATTGGAAGAAGTGTGCTTTTGGTTGGTGGTGGAGAAATTAACACGGTGTTGGAAAAAGTATAGAGTTGAAATGAATTCTGGCCATTATTTAGAGGTAATTTAGGAGTGTTTTTTATATACTTGGTACCTTTATTGCTTTAAAGGAGGGAAAAATATTTAAAGTCAGGAAATAGTTAAGTAGAGAAGGGATTCCTGCCATTCCTAACTTAACATGCGGGACAACAGATAAGTGATTTGGGTTCATGCCTTGCCTGAGCTTGTGTGGTAATTGTTAATTTGTTCCAAGATCAGTGTCTCATAGATAAGTGGAAGTCAGCTGTTGTTTTAACTCCCCTTTTCTTGTGTTCCTGCACAGACATCTTTAATAAATGTGTCCATGTCCTGATGAAGGTACTGTTTTGTGGTAGTTTAAAGCCCTTCCCAGGTTTTTCATTATGTTTGTTTATGGGAACTTCCATTCTGATTCAGAACTCAACTCTGGGACTTTTGAGTTAGGAGACTACTTGTTTCGTAATGAAACTGTCACCCAGGAGATAGCAGTAAACCAGCTCTCCTCCTTCTCTCCTCTTTCACTCACCTGCTTCTCATTGGCCAGTGTACAGCAATAACCTTCGTGGAGTCATCTCTTCTGTTATAACCTATTTGTCTTCTTACAGGCCTGACTCCAAATGGTCTACAGAATCTTTTCTGTTAGTGCCAGGTGAAATAATGAAATATTTTGTTTGAAAAGAAGGAGTCAGAGATCCCCTTGCCTTCTAGGTACTTCTGGGTTGTAAACATACTGATAATCAGCAAAGCTAATTGAGCAGGTGAAGTGATGCTGTTACAAGAATTGTAAAGCAAAATTTGCTATGGGTAAATAACAACAGCAAGGTTTGTTGCTTCAGCTGAAAAATTAAATAACAACCGTAGTTGGTGGCGTTAGCTCAAGATAGAATGGTCTGGGTGGTATAAAATAACGGTTTATCAGGTTTGTTTTTAGCTCATGTGCCAGTCACTCTTCCTGTGGATTATCTCATTTAATCCTCACCTCAACACCACGATACACATACTGTTATCTGTATTTTGTAGATGTGGAAACCAAAGCACGAGGAAGTTATGTCATTTCCCAAAGTTAACATAACTGGGAAGCCTTGAATTTAGTTTAAAATGATTTAAGTGTATTGATTCCAGTTTTCAGTTAACTTTAGTTGACTTCCATATTTGATGGGTTAGGAAAGATAGTTGTAGCAGAAATTCTTTTTTTATAGCAGTCAATTGCTTTTTTCAAGATCTGGAAATGAAGTTATCTGTTGGGTGGTAAAATATTTTTAGGGATAATTATGCGTTTAAGTGCTATTTGCTCCTTTGCACTTTTAGGAAGTATTGTGGATGTTAACTGTGGATGAACCAATGAGCACCAGCTTTAATACTTTTTGTTTTGGGTGTTGAGATGTCAAGACTGAGTGGTCCAGCGTGTCTAGTGACGGAGTAAATGCCATGAATGCAACTTTCAGCATTACAGCGACAGAAGAGAAACGATCGGACGTGGACATCTTTGGGAAGATTTGTGTGCCATTGCTCTGGTCTGGACCTCTTCGAAGAGGTTCTTGCCCTTGATAATTCTGAAAGACCGTTAAAGCTGGTATTTGAAAAACAGATGAAAGGCTGATGATGTAAGGACCCAGATCAAAGAAAGATTCTTGTTTTAAATTTTTTTTTTTTTTTTAACGCTTATTTATTTTAGAGAGAGACATAGAGACAGAGCACAAGTAGGGGGTAGAGGAAGAGAGAGATGGAGTCACAGAATCTGAAACAGGCTCCAGGCTCTGAGCTGTCAGCACACAGCCTGATGCGGGGCTCGAACTCAGGAGCTACGAGATCATGACCTGAGCCAAAGTCAGACGTTAACCGACGGAGCCACCCAGGTGCCCCCATCACAGAAAGATTCTAAGATGAACTTCTTCCGCGGGTGACGTGCTGAAACAGTAAATGCTTGAGTCCATCTCACAAGATGGTCTAAGCTATAGAATTGACTAGATTTTGTCCTGAAATGGATGAGAAACTGGATGTTTTTTTCCACAGCTTAACTTTTACCTATACACCCTTGATGTAAAATTAATCCAGATCAGGAGCCACAACTTAACTGACTTAAATGGACTCAACTCTTGAGATTTGGAATTGTTACTTGTTTTTATTATCAAAGTAACAAAAAAATGAGAAAAACCTTCGTGAGTTTGTAATAATTTTTTGGCTATGACATGACACTTCAGATTTATGATATCTGCTTTTAGTAGAATAAATATTTTATCTGTACATGAATAAAAATTCAGAAAATGGTGGTATATCCTACTTATTCATATGTAAACGTATGAGTATATTCTCTTTCTCTCTCATTCCTTAGTCTCCCGAAGTGAATTCGTTCTTTTTGACTCAGTTGAATTTTGAGGACATGTCTCCTAGTGGAGGCAGGATCTGTTATTCTTTAGTGCCTCTATATAACTGCTTCCGATCGCCTGCTTCTGCCTTCCTCTCTATTTCATGTTTTAACTTAGGGCCTCATTGCATGATAATTAAGAATACTGGCCCAGCCATCTAACAAATTGATGTTTGAATACCTGCCCGGTAACTTTCTTCCTTCAGCAAATATTTCAGTGCTACTATGTGTCAGATATTATTTTAGGTACTTAGAGAAACCTAGGATCTAAGAACTTCACTGTAAAAATCCTTCCTTACATAGCTGTGTATAGGATTAAATATGATAATGCACATAAATTGCTGAGCACATTGCCTAGAAATTGAAACCTATAAATTTTTCCCACCCCAGAACCTATAAGTTTTTTTTATTTAAAAAAAAATTTTTTTTTTTTTACCTTCATTTATTTTTGAGAGACAGAGCACAAGTGGGGGAGGGGCAGAGAGAGAAGGAGACACAGAATCTGAAGCAGGCTCCAGGTTCTGAGCTGTCAGCACAGAGCCCCATGTGGGGCTTGAACCCACACACCGTGAGATCATGACCTGAGCTGAAGTCAGACGCCCAACCGACTGAGCCACCCAGGCACCCCAAGAACCTGTAAGTTTATAGAAGCTCTTTCTTCGTATTATTTTCAAATCTTTTGATGATTTGGAACCTCATGGTAAAAATGCAAGTGTAAACAAATGCTCTAAGTTTTAATGTGTCATACAAAGTTACAAACACACAAAGCAAATGATTATCCACATTTAAAAAGGCTCCTTTGATGTTAAGATGTCAAAAGATAAGCAATAAACTGTGGAAGACTACATTTATTGAGATCAAATAAAACCACAAAGTCAACACCATGTTATGTAATTTTTATTCTTTGCAAAGTAGATTTTAATTTTACTCTTAAGGTCTACATCTCAGACTTTGAGCTCCATGAGGATAGGAGCCAAGTTTTGTTAATCTTAGTACCTCATTTTAGCACCTCATTTTAGCTTCTAGTAGATAATTGAGTGAATATTCATTAAACAATTTTCTTGAATTAGTTTCAGGATTGACATTCCTCCTTTTTCCATGTCCCATGTAATTAGCATCATGTCCACCACCACAAACATTGATAGGGGCGCCTGGGTGGCTCAGTCAAGCGTCTGACTCTTGATCTCAGCTCAGGTCTTGATCTCAGGGTTGTGAGTTCAAGCCCTGCATTGGGCTCTACACTGGGCATGGAGCCTACTCAAAAAACAAACAAACAAACAAAAAAACAAACCATACTAATAGGCACAGTAGAAGACACAGATCTTAGCAACCATCATGTAGAACTGTTTCTTCTTTCGCCCTCTTATCCATATGTGCCCTCTGTAACTGACCCAGAGTATAGTCTCTCTGGGTCGGTCCGTGTTCTAAATCACATTGCCAATTTCCTATTCATACTGGCTCTGAAAATCCTGAACACTGAGTCTCATATAGCAAAAGCCCTTTCTCTGCTCAGCTTACTGAATTGAAGGGCTGGGGCAGTGTGATAATATGGGCTCTGGTTTGGAATTGGGAATAGTTCTTAGGTTGGAGGATAGCATGTAAAGGAAGAGGGAGAGATTTTGTGGGTCAGAAATCTGGGCGCAGCGTAGCAGAACCCTCTGCTTCAGTTTCTCAAAAGGCTACAGTCAGGTGTTGGCCAGAACTGTGACCCTTGAAAACCCTGTGGGCTAGGTGTCTAGCCCTGTCCCCCTATAACTTTGGACTCCCCCAAAACTTAACTATGGTAAGTCTACTTGTTGACTAGGAGCCTTACTGATAGGTATAAACAGTTGATTTGCATATATTTTATATATGTGTTATATACTGTATTTTCAGAATAAAGTAAGCTAGAGATAAGAAAATGTTAAGAAAATCATAAGGAAGAGAAAACAGATTTACAGTACTGTACATGTATGTATTTATTGAGAAAAATCCACATGTAGGTGGGCCAGGCTAGGGAATAGCGATGTTTCGCAGCCTGGTGGCCTTGGCTCGGCAGGGCAGCTGGAGGGTGGCCTGTGGCAATAGGGGCCTGGAGGCACCCTACAGCTACCCCTTCTGCCTGGAGGTATACCACTAGCCCACGGCCATCGGCAGCTTCGGCCACACGTGAGTGTGCCGGCTGCTGGGAGGCTTCAGGCTGGGTGCTGCCCCTCTGGCATCTGGGGCTTGACATCTTGCTGGGAGTAGTTCAGGTCCCGGCTGCCCTGACCCATTGCGAGGACTGGGGTGGGGACTGGGGATCCCCTGCCCTGCGCAAACCTGCTTCTGGGCATGTGCTTCTCTGCTTTAGCCTCGCCTCCTGCCCACCAGACCCCAGGCTCCACCGATCACTCACTTAGCACGGGGGAGCCCCAGGAGCTGCTGATGGCCTCCCCAGTACTCAGAGGGCAGAGGGGTGTAACCCCTGTGCCAGTCGCCTTTAATCCAGTCCTGCGGAGACTAGAGTGGGCAGTTGTAAATAAATGCCTTGTGGATTTTGCTGGTCAACTCTTAAAAGAAAAATCCAAAAATAAATGGACCTGCCCACTTCAGAGCCATGTTGTTCAAGGGTCAAGAAGGTATTAGGAATCAGTCTGTATACCCTAACCATAGCAGTGATTTTCCATCCCTTTTGTTAGAAGTAAATTACTTTGTCCAGCCCCACACTCAAGGGGAGGAGGAGGCTGCACAAACGCACCGAGACTAAGACCTGGCTTAGAAACCTGAAACCTGCCTCCCACAGGACCTTCAGTGATTTTTAAGAGTATGAAGGGGCCCTGAGATAAAGTTAGAGAACTGCTAATCTAAACATCTTAAATTAGTGGAATATGTGTGGGAATCAATCCCATCCCTAAAAAGGTGTTTTTCTAGAGTAAGACCTTGGGCCTGTGGAGTGAAAATGAAATGAGGAAAGCCCCTGATTTTTGTGGACTTCATTTTCTGAAGAGGGAGATCTTAATATTATGTATTACATAGCCATTTTCCATCAGCGTCTTTTAGGAAATGACACAAACATGACAGGAAGAATAGCAAATGTTATGAAAGCCGAAACATCTGCATCGTCTCCTAGCTGCTGTGAGAACACAAAGCACAATTTTGTCCTCGTCATTTTAACTTCATGTCATTAGTAGGAAGAAAGAATGCAGGTACTTAGGGTGCCTGATTGAGAGATGGAAAAATAGCATTAACTAACATTTGTTATTATCCTGTGGGACCTGAGAAGCCCGAATGCGTGGTTTCTTGTCCACATTGTGAAAAGGTTCCGCTACTCATTTTGCCACCGTTTACTTCTGTGGTCTTAATATCATTGGGCAAAAATTTCTTTATCTGTAAAATGCAGCCATGGATTAGATGATGAAGGTTCTGTCTGTCTTCAGAATTTCTTAAGATGGCCTGTGCTGGGGGAAGGAAAATGAGCAGTCGCAGCTTTGGTAAGGGGTGGCTTCAGGCAAAACTTCAGTGCATGACATTTGTCTTCAGTGTCTTTTCTGCCATCCCTCCTTTATCGTTCCTGTTACTTTTTTCTCCTTAGATGGAACCCACTCAAATAAATATAGTAAGGCTATTCATTTTGCTACAATATTTATTTAAGCCCTTCATATCATAAAATAGGATTACCGGATTTTGATCACAGGTCTTCGTGTCCAGATTTTCTTTAGCTTTAATGCCTATAGTTTAGAGAGGCCTGGGAGAAAAGACTAAGAACGTATTCTTCCAAGAGCCAAGTCAAACTTTCTTTTTTTAAGGGTCTTTATATGTATGTTACCCTTTAGGAAACTCCAGAACTCAGTTCTCAAAGAGAAGGAGTTTGGGGTAATAATTTTTAAAATGGTTGTTAAAATGTTTCAGAGAAATTTCAGCATGGCCGAAATCCATTATATGACCCAAATAATTTACAAAAACTGTGATAAGATTTTATTGTAAAATTGTTTATATCAGTCATTTAGTCTGGGCAAGAAGCTGTATTTTTCATACCCATTACTTTCTAAATGGCAAGATAAAATAATACTTTTGGAAGGCTACATTTATCTTTGCTTACAAATATGTAATTGAGAAGAATGTCAGCTAAGCCGTATTATCAATATTTAAGATTTACATATAAAAGCAGAAGTAATATAGATATATGCATACAATAGCATTAGAAAATTTGAAAGGTTTCAGCATTTGATATTGGAAACATTTATTTTATTATTCTTTTCCTTAAGTTTGTTTTGTTTTGTTTTGTTTTTATAATCTCCACCCCCATTGTGGGGCTTGAATTTACGACTCTGACATCAAGAGTTGCATGCTGTTCTTTTTTTTTTTTTAAGTTCTTTTTTTTTTTTTTCTTTCTTAAGTTTATCTTGAGAGAGAGGGAGAGAGAGAGAATCCTCTCTCTCTGTCAGCTGTCCGTGCAGAGCCTGATGTGGGTCTTGAACGCAAGATCGTGACCTGAGCTGAAATCAAAAGTCGGACCAGCTGAGCCGCTCAGGTGCCCCAAGAGTCTCATGCTCTTCTGACAGAGCCAGCCAGGCACCCCTGGAAAGATACTTTTTAGATGTTTCAGGGTTTGCCTGCCTGGCTTGGTAGGTAGAGCATGTGACTCTTGGTCTCCAGGTTGTAAGTTCGAGCCCATGTTGGGTGTAGAGGTTACTTAAAAATAAGATCTTAAAAATGTTTCGGATTACAAAATATAGTTAGATTTTTGGTTTCAGGAAGGTCCTCCAATGACATTACTAATAATGTACCTCAGTTATTGCAAAGGACAGACAACTTTGTGTGTCCCTCTTTGGCTTTCCCCAAGTTTATATATACTTTCTAGAGTATATGCAAGAAAATCTGTGTTTTTGCAAATATATAAAATAAGGCAACAAAAGCAGCTGAGAAATTGTAGAGAAGCTGGTCTCAGTTTGGTCAGGCCTTCAGTTCTGGAGATTTGCCAACATGGAGGTATAGGGACAGCAGAAATGGTAGGCGATGGTACAGTATGAACTCAGGAAATGACCAGAATACTGAGTTTCAGATACCAACACTAGGTTTAGTGAGTTACTTTACTTCTTATACTTTCAAAATTTAAGGGTGACACAGTTACAACAATTGAGCCCTCTGTCAGATTTCTTGTGGAGAGTGTTGTCCTTAAGTCATTTTGTATCCTTTTCATGAAGACCCATCTAAGAAATATCTTTCAGATCCTAAATATCTGAAAAAAGTCTTGTTTTTCTGGAGGAATTGAATGCTGCTGTGGCCTGACTCCTGCCCTCCCAAAGCAAAGTTCAGAACATTTTCTTCTTGGCTTTAGCCAGTAGGATTCTTAGTGCCAAATTATGCTTTAGTTTAATAACTTTACATATTTACATTCTAATTTTATGCTTGTTTTAATCTTCTACTCCTTTTTAATTTCCTTATTTCTGTGTGTTTTACTTTTTTCTTTGCTTAAAAATTTTTGGATGAGGTTGTTCTTAAAATATTTTTAAACAAAGAATTCTCAGCCTCACAAATAATCAAATGGTAAAATTATAGCAACATTGAGAAACATTTTAAATCATATTATTAGAAATGAAACTAATTATGAAAGCGAACTGGACGCTTTCATATGTGGAAGTGAAAATCTATACAGTCTCTTTGTAAAGCCTTAAAATATCCATATATTTTGACCCAGTGATTTAACCTCTTGAAAATATCCTAAGGAGATGCCCTAAGTTTGGGAAAGGTTTTATGCACAAAAGTGTTTATATCTCCTCCTTTATTTAAAAAAGGTAAAATTTAGAAACCACCTAAATGGAATTGTTAAGTAAACTATTATGTATCTACTTGATGGAAAGAGTAATACCGTTTTTAAAAACCACCAAACAGAATAATGCCGGCTAGCATTAATTAAGCATCTTACTGTGTGCCAGGAGTGTGCTAAGTACTTTCTCTTTTCATCCGCACCACAACCTTATGAGGATAGGTACTCTGTTTCATACACAAGGAAACAGGCTCGGGGAGCTGGAATAACTTGTCTGGGACCACCCAGCTACTGGGTGGGAGAGCCGGGGTCCAAATCCTGGAGTCTGATTTCTGTAGCTGTACTTGGAGCCACTTCTCATGGTACCTCCTTATGAGAGGAGTCGTAGAGGGAGCGAAGCCTAAAATTTACTTAATAAAGAATAAATAGAGGAGTGCCTCTGGACATCCGACTTCGGTTAAGCATCTGACTTCAGCTCCAGTCATGATCTTGCGGTTTGTGAGTTCGAGACCCACCTCCGGCTCTCTGCTGTCAGTGTGGAACCAGCTTCGGATCCTCTGTCCGCATCTGTCTCCCCTTCCCCTACTTGCACATGCACGCGCGAGCGCGCACACACACACACACACACACTCTCTCTCTCTCTCTCTCTCTCTCAAAAATAAATATTTAAAAAGATTTATATAAAAAAATTAATGAATAGAAGATAATATCTATAATTTTTAGATCTGAAAGGGATTTGAAGCCCCTAAGCTCCTCCTCCCCCATTTAGAGGGGAGTTAAGTTACCTGGCCAAGATCTTAGAGTTAAAAAGAGACTCTCGATTTCAGATTTCCAAGTAAAATGTGTTTGCTTTTATACAGTGGGTTTTTCAAAAATTGAAATTTATTGATTCCTGTATCTCCTAGCACTGTGTGGAAGACAGGAAGACCATATCCTTTATTTTCCTTCTGCTTTTATGTTGATAATTTCTTCCATCAGAGTTTTATCTGTTTCTCATAGGCTAATAGAAATGAGGTGTTGCTATTTTTTAAAACAATGATATGTTTATAACTTTAATTGCCGTGAAAGGCATAAGTAAATTGGTAACTCTGAACAGTGGTGCTTTAACTTTAATGCTAAATGTAAGTTTGTAAGTAAGTCAGGTTATATACATTATTCAATTTTTATATCCCCAAATTTTAAAATGAGTTTGGATTTATAAAGGACCTTTAGAAACAGTGCATAAATTTTCATCATTGCCCAAGTTTTCTTTTCTCCCATTTCCCTCTTTCAGGTTTCTCTTCTTCTTGCCCTCTTTTCATTTATTATTTCAGAATTTTTGAGAATACTGCATTTCCAATTGAATTTCAGTTTTTGAACTATGTGGTACATATTAGGCTTCTATTTTCATAGTAGTTGGAACATGGAATTTTTTTTTTTAGTTCTCTTTTTTCCTGCCCAAAATATGATGATCTGGTATACATGCTCTGCCATACTGTTAACTTCTGGGTAGTAATTCTGTTGTTGGTCAGTAGTGTAAGTATAAGAAGTCTCTAAGACTTATTATATAAAATAAATATAAAATGGAAAATAAAAGGAAAAATAGCTTGGCTTTGATACATGTTTCATATGCATACGTTGAAAAGATGTTCTGAAAAGTTAGCTTAAACAAAAAGTGCAGGTAGAGTAATTATACCACACAGTGAAACCACCCATACTTTGAGTGTCATATAAATTGTGCTGCCTTCAGTTTTCTTTCTCTCTCTCTTTCTTTCTTTCTTTCTTTCTTTCTTTCTTTCTTTCTTTCTCTCTCTCTCTCTCTCTCTCTCTGTCTCTGTCTCTGTCTCTTTAGGTTTATGCAGAGACAGAAATGGACACTAGTCAGTTTCTGATCATCAGTGAGGGGGAAGTGTCAATTTCTGGTAATAGAATGATCTGTGGTTTAGGAAGAGATGTGTGCTTGGGAGTTAAATATTTTGCTTTACAAAATAGATAAGTTTTACTTCTTTTAAGCCGTTACCAGGTTTATTTTGGAAGGAGTTACTTGAGTAATGTGTATACATATTCTGAATTTGGAAGCATTGCAGAAGTATGTGTGTGGTAATTCTTTGGGGTACAATACAGTAGTGCTCTT
This sequence comes from Leopardus geoffroyi, assembly GCF_018350155.1. Lineage (NCBI taxonomy): Eukaryota > Metazoa > Chordata > Mammalia > Carnivora > Felidae > Leopardus > Leopardus geoffroyi. The sequence goes on along the minus strand of NC_059338.1, from coordinate 59,445,668 downwards.
TAAGGGCTCAAGGGGTAGTTACATTTTTTAACTTTAGAGTTTAACTGCAGCACATTTTATAAATGAGAGATACTAAGTATCAAACAACTTGTTTGCTTTCTTGCATAAAACAGTTATTCGATGAATGTAAGGGGAAGGAAGCAAAAATAATACAAAAACAGGGAGGGGGATAAAACATAAGAGACTCTTAAATATGGAGAACAAACAGAGGGTTGCTGGAGGGATTGTGGGAGGGGGGATGGGCTAAATGGGTCAGGGCATTAAGGGATCTACTCTTGAAATCATTGTTGCACTATATGCTAACTTGGAAGTAAATTAAAAAGAAAGAAAGGAAGAACGATCATCTGAGACTAGAAGAACTGATTTATTAATTTATTTTAACCTTTATTGTTACCCATTAAGTGTGATGGTATACTGATTTACATACATCACTTATTCTTTTTTTTTTTTACTATGCAACTTTATTTTTTATTTTTATTTTTTTTAATATATGAAATTTATTGTCAAACTGGTTTCCATACAACACCCAGTGCTCATCCCAAAAGATGCCCTCTTCAATGCCCATCACCTACCCTCCTCTCCCTCCCACCCCCCATCAACCCTCCGTTTGTTCTCAGTTTTTAAGAGTCTCTTATGCTTTGGCTCTCTCCCACTCTAACCTCTTTTTTTTTTTTTTTTTTTTTCTTCCCCTCCCCCATGGGTTTCTGTTAAGTTTCTCAGGATCCACATAAGAGTGAAAACATATGGTATCTGTTTTTCTCTGTATGGCTTATTTCACTTAGCATCACGCTCTCCAGTTCCATCCACGTTGCTACAAAGGGCCATATTTCATTCTTTCTCATTGCCACGTAGTACTCCATTGTGTATATAAACCACAATTTCTTTATCCATTCATCAGTTGCATACATCACTTATTCTTAAACCCCCTGAAGTTTAATCAGAAAAGATCACTCTTGGGGTGCTTGGGCGGCTCAGTCGGTTAAGCGTGCGACTTCAGCTCAGATCATGATCTCCTGATACATGAGTTCCAGCCCCATGTCAGGCTCTGTGCTGACAGCTCAGAGCCTGAAGCCTCCTTTGAATTCTGTGTCTCCCTCTCTCTCTCTGCCCCTCCCCCGCTCATGCTCTGTCTCTCTCTCTCTCTCAAAAATGAATAAATGTTCAAAACATTTTAGAAAAGATAGCTCTCATCCTGGAAGAACTCACAATTCAGTTTCGGGGAAGGGGGAGACAGATGAATTGATGAAAAGTATAATACCCTGTGATAAATACTGTGAGAACGTAAACCCAGTGTGCTGTGCAAGAATAGAAGAGATTCATTTAACCCAGTTATTTAGCAGGGAGGAGGGAGAAGAGCCAGAGAAGACTTGTCAAAGAAGACCCTGAAGACTGGTAGGGATTAAGTTGAGAGTATGGGGGTCAGGGAAGTCCAGTACATTCTCTGTAGTGGACTGAACACAAGAGCATTTAAATAGCATGCTAAGTTTTTATCCAGAATGATAGCTGACATTTAATATAGTGCATGTCGTGTGCCAGCCACCATTCCAACTATATGGTGTATATTAACTCCTCCCATTTAAACAACAACGCTATTATGTAGGTATTAGAATTATCCCCATTTTACAGATGAAGAAACTGAGGCAAGGATGCAATACCTTGTCTAGGAAACAACGTGGCTAGGAAGTGGTAGCTCCAGAATTCAAACCCAGTCTGTCTCATTTCGGTTTGGGCTTTTACTATGCAAGAAGTTAAACTCTGGGTTGCATTGGAGATAAACCCTTTCAATTAACTTGTATTACTGAAGCAAATATATTATTTTCGTAAAATGTGAAACCGTGGATTCTTTCCATTTGTTCTGCTTCTGGAGGAACGTTGGGCATCTTCATCTTCTTGCTTCCAAACTTCCTCCAGTTACCAGCCCTCTTATACCTCAGCATGATCCAATTGCTTTGTTTCTGTTCCCTCTGCATACCAGCCTTTCCGTATCTCCAGACATCTTTGAACATAATGCAAACTCCTAAACTCCCTTCTTCTGCTATATGCCTTTAATTCCCTCCTCAGCCCATTGAAATCTGGGTTCTAAAGAGGGATTCATGAGGAAACTTGCTGGATTGTGGAGGACCAGTCTGTAGAGCTGTGCTATTTTTAATTTCTCTAACCGTGCTTGGAAACCCAAGGCATATGAATGGAGAACGCAGGTGGGATCCTCCGGGATTGGGGGCTTTGTTGGGATGTACAGCAGACGGCCAAGGAAGCAAGGGGGTAGAAAAGATTGACAAGAAAGTCATTAATGGACATTGTGGTTTCAGTGGAATTGAGGTGGAATTGAAGAAAGGAGCCAATTGATGGTCTGGGGGAAAATGGAGGCCAGGAGGTGTGCCTAACTTACTGGATGAGAACGGTAGGTCTTTAATGGGATTAAGGGAGTGACAGATCCAGGAGGAGTGGAGTTGTATTGGGAGAGTTTAAGGTATTAGAAGAGGAAGAGTTCTAGGTGATGATGGGTTCAAGATCCGGCCATTGGTGTGAGTGACTCAAGGGACAGTCATTAGAGTGGAGGATGCTGGTCCCCTAGGGTGAGGAGGGGCCTTATATGTACTGTGAGCACTGTGGTGAGCCAAAGAAAGAAAGAATGCGGAATTTGCAAAATGCCCTTTATTATCTCTGTTGCTTGCTGTTAGATGGTAGATACTCATTTTATTAACAGGGATGTGTTTACCTTTGTAATTGACATTTTATTCTTGTTTGCATAGAGTAATGAATGCAAAGGCTTCACAGAAAAGGAACGTTATTTGTCTGATCAGATTCTTGTATGTGTCTTCTTTTTGGTATATTTCCTAACGTAAGTACTCATGTTAGCAGGATTTTGACCTTATCTGTCATTCTGGGCAGTCTGTTCTGGCATTTTCTTTCCAGAAATCAAAGAGGAGAAAAGGATGTGAGGTGAAGATGTGGATGTATACACATCTTTACTTCAGAATGTTTGAAAGTTTGGGGGAATGTCCACCCGAGTCAGATGGAAAGAAAGCAGTAATCATGGCTTGGGAAATAATTGTTGTTTTCCTTTTGTTGTTCTTGTTTTGTTTTAATTGTGTACAGTTAGAATGTTGTAGGTGCTTCTCAGGATTTGGATTATGGTGTTTAAATTTTAGGTAAAAACGGAAAATGATGCTTCATAGTACAGTGTTTTTAACTTTGAGGATGTCACCACAGGAACATCAGGGGAAAAAATGTAATCTTATGTTTGAGAGAATTAGCTTATTGCTAGCCTTTCCCTAAAAGGGTACTACTTTGGGGCTAAACATTGAGGAGCACAAACAACGAAGGTGGTGGTACAGTCTGTTGGTTTTCTACGAACTTTGGCGTAACTATCTTTAGTGGAATCTGGAAGCCCCCTGCCCCCGCCACCTTTTTTTCTTTTTTTTTAAATCAACAGAGTGGATCAAACTGACTCTAAAAAAATGGTTTCTAGTAATCTCATGAACAGAGGAAATCTAAGTGCCTGGAATATATTACATACTTCAGTATTCTGGGGTACTAGAGCATTATCTAAAAAATATATTTTAATAACATCTGGTCTCCTTTTATTGTAAATTATTTTATTTCTTCAAATTTTGTTACCTTCCTTAGTTATGTGCAGCTTAGATTAGATTAAAAATGAATACACATACACAGACTTATTTTGCTAGGATTGTAAAAGTAAATTAATATGTTATTTTAGTAGTTTCCAAATCGTGTTCCTCAAGGGATCAGTAAAGATTTAACCAACAACCAACTAGTTTCAGATAATAATAGTGAGATCTATGTGTGTGTGATAGAGACAGGTATAAGAAAGTCTCATGAGCAGACTGTGAGGTTTTAGCTTTCACACTAATCTGAAATTCATTTGTACCTTAGTAAATTAGGGCCAATATTTATCAATATTTTCCTGATTATGGAGAGAAATAGAGTTTAGAGAGAGAGTTTCAATATTTTGGTGAGAAGTTTTCCTTTTGATTTTCTTTCCTGTTCTCTCCATCTCAGGTACTAGGAAAATAGCATTTTTCCATTAAAAGATCATATTTCTTAGTGGCGCCTGGGTGGCTCAGTCTCAGTTGAGCCACTCTTGATTTCTGCTTAGGTCATGATCTCAGGGTTGTGGGATCGATCCCCACATCTGGCTCTGCGCTGAGTGTGGAGCCTGCTTAGGATTCTCTCTGTCCCTCTCTCTCTGCCCTTCCCCTGCTCTATTTCTCTCTCACTTTAAAAATAGATGAATAAACTTAAAAAAAAAAAAAAGTCATGCTTTTTAGAAATTCTCCTGGTTTGACAGCCTGAGCTTGTTCTGACTCTAGGTTATTTCCTGCTTGACATAGTAAGCTTTGCAAAATGAGTGAAAACACCATTGTCATTTTTGTCATCACTGACTATATGTTGTGACAGGCTTCATGATGCATAATGTAAAATAATTATCCATATTTTGCCATTAAGAGACAATGATGAGAAGATAGGATGTAAGATAACATTAAAATTTTGTGTTTTCTTTGTATATGGATTATTTTAGTCAAATGTGTTTCTTTTCTAAGGGTCGGCAGTTTTCTCCAGGTTGTTAAATGTGCTTTCTTATCTTTTTATGTCCTAAAAGGATCCCTTTGGATGCTTCTACAAATAAAGGCCATCCTATTTGCTATTAGGATTATCTGAACAGACCTCTGGAGGACTATATTTAGAACCAGTAGTTCAGGTTTCATGTGTTATGTCTTTGCAAATGAGGAGCAGCACAGATGTTTGCAGTTTCTTCATAGAATATGCCTACAAAACAGTAGTCCCCACCAGTTTCTCCCTGAAAGATTTGAGGTATTCAAGTGTGCTTTTCCAAAATGCTGTCCAAACTTACTTCCTGTATAGTTTTACAAATTGGAGAGGGCCATGCAGGAATTGCTAATACGAAGTTTTGTAGGGGGTCCTAGGATCCCCAATCTATTTTCAGTGTTAATTTTTTCTCACCGTGAAGGCGAACTAGCACCATAAGAAACTCCACTGTTGATCGTTTCAGAGCACAAACCAGATAATTATCTATATTCTGTATAATTGTGTAGTTAAATTAGAGCTTTTATTAGATTTGGTTTTTTACTTTTTTGCAAACTCCCAAACCCAAGAATGTTCATAACTGAGCCATAAGTGGCCAAATGAATCAAAGCATTTGTGGCCAATAGAAAAGGTTAGGAAAGAATTCTTTCAAAGTATAACTGCATTTGATAGTTTCTTGCTCACAGCAGTGTCAGGTTAACATGGATGATTATAGCTCTCATTCTGATGTGTGATGACACTAGGGGAAAAAAAGCATGTATTCCTCTAGGATAGCATTTCTAATATTTCTCTTGCCAAAGACTGCCGGCTGGCATTTTGCCAGGAGCTTTGGGTATTGACTGATTTATGTATATATTTAATTCAGATTTACATAATCTAATTGGACCATTGGGTTTTTAAAAAATGGCCTTGTTTTATTGCAGTACAGTGTTCATTACAATGCATATGTATACATATATATATATACACATAAATATATATGTATATGTACATATATATACACATTCATACATACATACATGTGTATATATTTTTATATACGTATGTATATGTATGTATATATATGTACATATGTTTATATATATGTATGTATATATATGTATGTATATTTATATATATGTATATGTATACATATATATATATTTTTTTCTTTTTGAGAGATAGCAGGGAAGGGGCAGAGAGAGAGGGAGAGAGAGAGAATCCCAGGCAGGCTCCACAATGTCAGTGTGGAGCCCATTGCGGGGCTTGAACTCACGAATCGTGAGATCGTGACCTGAGCCAAAATCAAGAGTCAGATGCTTAACCCACTGAGCCACCCAGGCGCCCCAGAAAATATTTATTTATTTATTTATTTATTTATATTTTTTTCAACGTTTATTTATTTTTGGGACAGAGAGAGACAGAGCATGAACGGGGGAGGGGCAGAGAGAGAGGGAGACACAGAATCGGAAACAGGCTCCAGGCTCTGAGCCATCAGCCCAGAGCCTGACACGGGGCTCGAACTCACGGACCGCGAGATTGTGACCTGGCTGAAGTCGGACGCTTAACCGACTGTGCCACCCAGGCGCCCCCAGAAAATATTTATTAAATGGGATTTGACGTAGGGGTAATTCTGTTTCCTTGAGTGTTACCTAAGTATAATTCATACCAGAGCTGTGTTCCCTATGTATCTCGATTCTTGCAGCATAAAAAGCTAATGCAGAAGACAGTATTAGTTTTATTCGTCATTAAAAAGCAGCGAGTACTCATAAGCATAAAGGACCTTGAAGCTAGAGTCAGAAACATTTGTCGTCAGCTTGAGCAATTGAACATATAAGATAACATTCTGTTCTTGATTATCAAGAGTGTTCAGGTAAAAGGTGTTCAGGTAACTTCTTCATCTGTTTCTTTCTCCATCCCCCTCACCCAGTGTATAAAAATTTATTTAGTTGGAATGCCTAGAAATGGTATGTTGTGGTTTATTTTCTTCCGCTGGGTGATTTTTGGTAACTATAGTTCACAGCAGTGTGTAAGACTTACATTCCATAACATTTATTGGTTCCCTATGGCCAGGAACAGTCTGAAGAACTGGATATATTTAATAGAGATTGTTTTCCTTAAGTAGATTATCATCTATAAGTGGTTTTTACCTGGAGAGGGGGAGCAGGTAACATTAATCTTGAAGCTCTTTCACAGTATACATGCCTGGGCCCTAATTCTGGTTTAGTATGTTTAGTGTGGTGTAGGTTCAGGCATCTGTTCTTTACAGAGCTTTTCAGATGATCCTAAAGCATGTTTGCTTTTGAGAATCGTATTTGCCTGCAAATAGCTAAGTGCAATAAAGTGTTATAGGTGCTGTGAGAGATAACTGTATTGGGTATAGTGAGGACACAAAGGAAGAGAAGTTTTATTTAGCAGGTACCTCAGGAAAGGTTTCATAAAAGTAAATACACCTTAGCTGAATCTTGTTCTCCCAGGTGTTTTAGAGTAGGGGGAGCCCCTTGAATCCAAGAGTAGCCCAGGTAAATTTCCGTATGGAGAACAATGTCAACAAAAGGACAGGTAAGAAACAGCTTATTAAATATTGGAAATTGCAGTAGTTGGCATGATTGAACCATAAGGGGAAGGTGGTCAAAAATGAGATGGTTTTTATGTGGCCAGAAACAAGGAGATGTACGAAAGTATAAAAAGAGAAAAAAAAGAAAACCAGTATAAAGTAGGGAGAATAAGATTAGACTTGAACTTCAGAAAGATACAGGTGACAGTATGGAGCATGGATCAGAGCAGTAAGACTGGAGGCGGGGCGAGGAGTTAGGTACAGTCACAGTAACTGGGCCAGAGCGATGGAGAAGAGGCCTCCACTAAGGGGGAGGGACTTGCTAGCAGCTGGGGAGGAAGAAGATTGGAGAAGAGGCCAGGGAGGTGGAATCTTTGAGAATTGTGACTGATCAGATTTAGGAGATGAGGAAAAGTGATTTTTCACTTATGTGGATGGAGAGTGTGGACGATGTGCCACATATCAAGGTGAAGGTTTAAAGGGGGGATTGGGTTTTGGAAGAAGATAGTGGGGTGGAGCTACAGCTGATGGGGGAGGGAAATGGGACCGGGGCCTGAGATTTACCTTGGGGAGGAGAGGTGTAAAGAACATCTGTTTTGCTTGGAGGGTCTTCCTCCTTCCTACTTTTAGTCCCCGCCTAATGGGTGGTGCTAACGTTGCTCAGCAGTTAGGATTGTGTTCCCCCAGGCAAGCTCAGTTTCTCGAGTGAAGCCAACCACAGCTTTTTTTTTTTTTTCTTCTTCCTTTCTTGAGCCGTGGGAGAAAGTATCCTGACTTAAACCCAGGCTGATAAAAGGCAAGAATGGCTGCAGTTACGTGGCTACCAGGTGAAGCCCAGGAATAAAGTCAGAAATAAGAGAGACAAGTTGGGAGAGAGTGAGGGAGGGGAGGGAGAGAGAAGAGAGTGAGAAAGAAAGAGAAATCAGGCTGGAAGATACTGCTTGAGTGTTGGCAATAAGCCCTACTTCTGGTTCTTCCAGTTACGTGGGCCAATAAATCCTCCCCCCGCAGCCCCCTCACCTTTTTTACTTATCTGTTTGTGTTAGGTTTCCTATCCCTCGAAATTGGTAGGATTCTTCACTGATAGAGAATGATCATGATTTGTTGTTGTTGAGGCAGGAGAATAAATGGTGGAAATAACATGAATTTTCAGATGAAGACTTGGTGAGCATATTCATATTCACACCAAGTAACTTTGAGTTCCTCAGTTAAAAACAAATGAGGCTAAGTGACTTGCTACAGATCAAGCACCCGACAAATACTAGGGGAGACTAGAATTCAGATCTTGGACAGCTCAGTCATTTTTTATCCTATATTATTGGACTTATGCTAACAGAAGAGTTTTTAAAACATGATGGTCTTTGGATGAGCTGCCTGTGGATAAAGGGAGAGTGATTTTTGTGTGTGCATGTGTGATTATGTTTGGAAAACTCTTTGGGATATAGCAGTACAATGACTCTCCTGCTCTAAAGAGCCTCACTGCATATCTACTGATGTATTAGGGTCTGGGCACACTGGTTATAGCTACACAAATCTTTATTTTGAGGCGGTCATAATTTTGAGTTGCTTCAGGGAGAGAGATACTTACAAAGCAGTAAAATCCTGTTTGAATGTGGCAGTGCCTTTTCACTGTCTGGATGTGCTTGTGGAAAATGTCTCCCTAGGACCTTTAATTTTGTTCCTAAATTTATAACAGAGCCACTTCTTGATGCTATCTATTGCTCAAGGTACTTTTGGTGATAAGATTGTTATTAAGTTGGGTAGGTGAGCTGTAGACTGTGTCCTGCAGGGAGCCATTTATTGTTTTGTACAAGAATAGGCAGTGCTGAGGAATCATGTCTCATTTTGGGCATCAAATGGTCTCTCACTTTAAAATCTGACACTGGCACTACTTTTTCTTTGATTTAAACAGAAAAACCAGCGAATGCTCATATGAGCATGAAGAAAGATAACTTAAAAACAACTTCTTTTGAGGCATTGGCGCTATTTTATTTGTTCTATGGAAAATAAAAACGAGGAAGAGCACTATAGTAACGTTATATATACCTGTGTCCAAATGGTGAGAAGTAGATGGCATTTTGGCCCAATGTCAGTTACCATCATTCTTTCCCCTAGAAAATATCTTTCCTTTGAGCCCCCATATTGATTTTCAGTTGAAAGTGGTAGAAATATACAGGGCTAAGAATACATAGTAGCTTCAAATCTAAAGAAATTTGCTGAGAAGTGAAATAAAAAGCTTTATTAAACACTATTTGAGGCAGAAGGGTATTGGAGAAAATGGAAAACACACTATAAATGATTGGCTTTGAAGGAAATACTGAGAGATCTATTTAGACTAGGCTGGTAACTAGTTGTAATAATGCCATCATTTACTGATCACTGATGATGGGCCAGGAACTGCGCTTCACCGAGTTACCTTATTTCCTCCTTCCCTCCCCCTTTCTTTCTCTTTTCTCCCTTTTTCTTTCTTGCTTTCTCTTTTCTTCCTTTCCTTTTCTTTCTCCTTCCTTCCTTCTTTCTTCTTTTCTTTCTTCCTCTCCCTCCCTCCCTTTGTTCCTTTGTTTTTTTTTTTTTTAAAGAATTTTTTCTAATGTTTTTATTTATTTTTGAAGGAGAGAGAGACAGAGCACGAGCAGGGGAAGGGCAGAGAGAGAGGGAGACACAGAATCCGAAGCAGGCGCCAGGCTCCGAGCTGTCAGCACAGAGCCTGACACGGGGCTCGAACTCACAGACCGCGAGATCATGACCTGAGCCGAAGCCAGACGCTCAACCAGCTGAGCCACCCAGGCGCCCTTCTTTGTTCCTTTCTTGTTTACTTATTTTGAGAGAGAGCGAGCGAGCGAGCAGGGAAGAGACATGGGGAAGGAAAAAGAATTCCAAGCAGGCTCCATGCTGTCAGACCAGAGCCCTAGACACTGCTTGATTTCACGAACAGTGAGCTCATGACCTGAGCCAGATGCTTAACTGACTGAGACACCCAGGTGCCCCTGTGTTACCTTATTTAATACACAGGAGTCTTAGGATGCAGATGGTGTTGCTAACCCTCATTTTATAGAGTAGAAATCCTGAAATTTAGGTTGAACAACTCGCTCAAGGTTCCAGAGGAAGCCGCAAATACTAGAACTGAGATTTGAACGTGGGCATGCTGATTCCCATGCCCCACTCTTAACCAGTATGCCCTGCTGCCTTCAGTTGTGCTGTAACTCCCAAAGTGACCTCACAGAAAATTTACCTAATTTTTTGCTATTTCTCATGGCTTGGGTACATCTCTGTCTTTTGGGGGTGTTGACTTAATGGGCAAGAATCCGCAACTTCTCCCCATCATATTTCCTTCATATTGCTTCCTTTTCTGAAATGATCCTTAAGCATTTTTTGGCATTCTGGTTATTATCTATCCTTTTTTTCCTTCATAGCACTTATCATAAATTACAAATCGTTATATAATTGGATTAATTTTTTTGTTTCCTTTTTGGAAGGCATTGTTATTAATAATAACTTGTATTTATTGAGCCCTGCCTAGTGGTCAGGTGTGTTATATTTCACATAATTATTCTTTCTGACGGCTCTTTCAGATTGATAACAATTGAGGGAACTAAGGCATGGAGAGTTTAAGAACTTGCCTAAATTTACACAAGATTGAACATGGCTGTTGCTCTTAATTAGAGGCTGGCAAACTTTTTTGTAAAGGGCAAATGGTGGTAAATACTTTAAGCTTTCGAGACCTTTCAACAATATGATGTAGATACTTGCATAACCAGAGAGAAACCAAATTTCCATGCAGTTTTAGTTCTTGAAATTCAAAATATAGTAATAATTGAGTAAAAATTTTTGTAGTACAGGTCTGTTAATGAAAATAATAGAATTATTTGGGTGGGTGGGGAGAATACCATTTCATTTAATTGAGGTTCAAAGTTAGTGTTCCCTGTCATCAAACAGGTGCAAATGCTCTTCTGTAAAAACTATTCTGAGCGTGTGGACCATACAGAACAGGCAGCAGGCCAGGTTTTGCCCACAGACCGCCAGCTCCCGTCCTTAACTGCCACCATGGCACTTAACTCACCAAGGCAGTGAATCTCCAGCCAGGTGCACATTGTAGTTCCCCGGGGAGCCTTAAATTAGAATTTCTGCCAGTCATTGTTTTGGGAGCTGAGGAAGCAGTGACAGACACAGTACAAATCCCTGCTTTTATGGAATTAGCTGATGTCAAGTGCTAAGTAGAAAAATAAAGCGGGAAAGGGAATATAGGACAGAGTGTATTGGGAAGATGGCTGTTTCATGTAGGGTGGCTAGTGACGGTCCCTCCTGCAGGTAACCACCATTCTTCATACTTAATGGTAGTGTACCTCTAAACAATGCTTTTCAAACATATACTTGCCTATATATGTTTATATTTTTATATGTATATATACATAATTAGTATGATAGCTTACATTTGTGCAGCTTTTTACCTGTAACATTATTTGTCAGATTTATTCATGTTAATAGGTGTCGCTTTAACCCGTGTATGTATCAGTCGTCTGTCACTTGGTAACAAACCCTAAAACCTACCGGCTTAAAATTTAACAACCATTCATTATTGCTCATGAGACTGCAGGTCAGCTAGGTGACTCTCTGACCATGGCTAGGCGTGCTCGTGTGTGTCTCTGACCAGCTGCTGGGTTGGTTGAAGTTTGGGTAGGTCAGGATGCTTTGGTTGAGACAGCTTGTTTCTGCTTAACGTATTTTATCTTGCAGGGTATTAGCCCAATTTTGTCAGCCGAGCGGGATTATAGGAGACAGGAGGAAGTGCAAGGCCTAGAGACTTAGGCTAGGAACCGGCCCATTCTTTTATTCATGCACATGAATGCATATCTCTTTTTCCAGTTCTTGGCACTTACCAACAGTGCTGCTGTGGGCAATCTTGCATGCGGGCCCTTGGGTACATGTGCTACAAGAGTTTCGTTAAGGTGTGTGTGTGAGAGAGAGAAAAAGAGTATGCATGCGCAAAATGTGTATGTATTACATAAGCTAGAAGTGAAGTTTTTGTGTTGTAGGGTATACCTATTTTTAGCTTGACTAGATATTGCCAGACCGGTAGTGTAGTTCTCACTGCTCCGCATCTTTGCCAAGAGGTTTTAACTTTGCCAGTCCGGGTGGGTATGAAACGGTATCTCATAGAGGGTTTAATTTGTATTTTCTTTATTATTAATGAGATAAGCATCTTTTCATATGGTTATTGGCCATTTTGTTTCTTTTGTGAATTGCCAGTTAAGTATGTCTTACCCACTTTTAATTGGATTGTTTTTATCTTTCAGTGATTTGTGGAAATTTTTGGATTCTAATGTTGGTTTTATGTGTTATATCCTTTCCCAGTCTGTGTTTTGTCTTTGCATTTTTTTAAATGTTTATTTATTTTTGAGAGAGAGAGAGACAGAGAAAGATCAGGGAAGGGGCAGAGAGAGAGACATACACACACAGAATCTGAAGCAGGTTTCAGGCTCCGACTGACAGCACAGAGCCTGACGTGGGGCTCGAACTCGCAAACTGAGAGATCATAACCTGACCCGAAGTTGGATGCTCAATCGACTGAGCCACCTAGGCGCCCCTGTCTTTGCATTTCTTTTTTTTTTTTTTTTCAACGTTTATTTATTTTTGGGACAGAGAGAGACAGAGCATGAACGGGGGAGGGGCAGAGAGAGAGGGAGACACAGAATCGGAAGCAGGCTCCAGGCTCTGAGCTCTGAGCCATCAGCCCAGAGCCCGACGCGGGGCTCGAACTCACGGACCGCGAGATCGTGACCTGGCTGAAGTCGGACGCTTAACCAACTGCGCCACCCAGGCGCCCCGGTCTTTGCATCTCTTAAATGGACTCTTGATTAACAAAAGTTTTTAGTTTTAATACTTGAATTTTCAGCCTTTTTCCCCCCACGGTTTGTATTTTTTATGTGTCATTAAGGAAATATTTTTTTTCCTTCTCCATGTTCCAAATCTTGTATTTTCTCAAAGTTGTAGCGTTTGTTATTTCACGTTTTGGTTGTGAATCAGCCTGGAATTTATTTTTGTGTATGGCGTGAGGTCAGGACATATAAATGGATTTGTAGTTCTCCCATTGTAATTTATTGAAATTTTTTTTCCTTTCCTCTGTTTTCATGCACTCTCAGCTCTGTCATACATCGGTTCTGCATTTCCTTTAACGTTAATTTTATATATAATGTCAGGGAGGAAGACCTTCCTCTGCCCTGTGGTCCTTCCAGCTGGACTTAGAATCATGTTGACATAAGACAGATGAACAGGAGAAAATCCAGTTTATTAGACGTACATCCAGGGAATCCACATAGACATGAAATTCTGAAGACCAGGAGACAACACGAAGCTAAGGAATAAGGTGAGGGCCTGAGGACGCAAAAGGGAGAAAACTCATTATCGAGAAGGTGAAAGGAGATGTTTGGAAAAACAAAATTGTTCTGTTATGCAGATGAGTTCCTTAGGTAAAGGGGGCCTCTGTTAATACTTCTCTTCCTGTTCTAGGCTCTCACTTCCAGTGTAAATCTAGGCCATGATGGGGGAGGCAGAGAGCCTATCCTGCCTCTGCTGCATTTTTGTTGCTTTTAACTCGAAATAATCTTTAGCCAAAGTGGTGCATTTGGGGGCAGCCTGCCCTGGGTCCCTACAGTAGAAATGCCCAGTTTTCACTTTTGAAGCTGGTACATTTTGTTTACTACAGTAGTCTCCCTTATCCGCGGTTTTGCTTTTCCGTGGTTTGTTACCCACAGTCAACCTTGGTCCAGAGGCACATGGTCCTCCTTCTGACTCTCATCAGAAGGTCACTAGTAGCCTATGCTACATCACAGTGCTTACGCCATTCACTCATCATGTAGGCATTTTGTCATCTCATATCATCACGAGAAGGGTGATATCAATAAGATATTTGAGAGTACATTCACCAAACTTTTATATTTCATATCACATTATATTGTTATAATTGTTCTCTTATTAGGTTTTGCTGTTAATCTCTTTACTGTGTCTAATTTTTAAAGTAAACTTTATCATAGGTATATATGTATGTAAAGAAAAAGCATAGTATGTATAGGGATTCTGTATGATTTGAGGCTTCAGGTATCTCCTGGGGGTGGTGGAATGCCATGGGTAAGAAGGGACTGTTACACTGTTTTATTGCTTAAGTAGTCCTGACCGAATTAGTGTCCTTAATTCCTTTGGGTAATTATAGGTAGGTCTTTTGGTTGCTTACTGAATGCTAGATTACTGTACTCGGTGCTTTAATGCATTAGTTCATTTGGTCCTCATAACCATACTATGAGCTAGCTATGTTTGTTCTCATTTTAGGGATGAGTAAATGGAGGCCCAGAGGAAGCCTACTTAGCTGGGATTATGAGCCCAGGCCAGCTGGTCTCAGGGTCTCAACTTGAAACCACTGTGCTCTAGACCATCTCTCATTTGAATGAGTTTATAAGTGACTTTTCTCATTTGAAACCTTTGAACAGTCGCTTCAAGTCAACTATACCCCATCTAAAACGTGTTCCATTATTGATGTTTAAGGAGGTAATTCCTAGAATCAGAGTCAAGTAGGGGCCGTAAAGATGTATTGTAGTTTGTTTTTAAATTTTAATTTGGCTCCTAAAATGGTCATCTCTGAGATTTCCCTCTTCCCCTTTCACGTTGCATGTGAGGAAAATGTAGAAAATGATTTTATATTTTGGAACATGTTTGTTGTGTATCAAATTTCTGGGTTTTTTTCATATGAGTGCTAGTATAGGACATTTACAGGTGAGAGATCTGGTGTTCTTGTGGGTTATTCTTATTATTTATTTATTTATTTTTAATGTTTATTTTTGAGACAGAGAGAGACAGAGTATGAACGGGGGAGGGTCAGAAAGAGAGGGAGACACAGAATCTGAAGTAGGCTCCAGGCTCTGAGCTGTCAGCACAGAGCCCGACGCGGGGCTCGAACTCACGGACCATGAGATCATGA
Organism: Leopardus geoffroyi; assembly: GCF_018350155.1. Taxonomy (NCBI): domain Eukaryota; kingdom Metazoa; phylum Chordata; class Mammalia; order Carnivora; family Felidae; genus Leopardus; species Leopardus geoffroyi. The sequence goes on along the minus strand of NC_059338.1, from coordinate 59,430,594 downwards.
CCTGAGCCGAAGTTGGACGCTTAACCGACTAAGCCACCAGGTGCCCCTATTCTTATTTTTTAAACCAAGATGTAGGGAGGATATGGCTATTGGAGCAACCTGGGGGAACACGTTGTTTTGGATAACCTGGCCTCCTCCTACCCTTCTCGCCAAGCCTCTGAGAAGCTTTCTTCGTGGAGGCTAGTAGTCCCCTGTGGTCTTCCTGTTCAAGACATCATGGAACCTGTTCTCTATACTAGCTCTTTGGAAATTCATAGTTGAGAATTGAATTGTTCTGTAGCTCTTTTATTATTTTTCTGATTGCTGTGGAAATTATCTTATGTTCCTAACAATATTGTAGGCTTCTTAGGACGGGGATGGCATTTTATAGTTATTTTTAATAATCTGCACTGTGTCTTAGTACAGTAGCTAACTACACTGCAGGTGCTTACCAATTGTTCTTTCTTTTAATATGGTTTAGCGAGTAAGACCTCAGTGATAAAGGGTGAGTTTATATTCAACTTAAAATTTTTGAGTTTTATTCACCAAAGTTGTTGAAATACACACTTTGTTCAAAGAATTGTAGGAGACAAAAGATAAATCAGAAACAATTCCTGCCCTCCAAAGGAATAGGCTCCTAGAACAGTTTACAGATTGTAAATGCAGTTGCTTAATTTTGTGTGTGTAAGTAAGCACTCCTCTTCCTTTTACAAGAGGAAAGGGCTAGAAATTATTTATAATTTAATTGTGAGGATCAAACATAGGAAAAAGTCATTCAAGATGGAATGTATTAAGTTATAAAGCCCTGGGGCTAAGAGGGTCTACAGAAGATGGAGAAGTCATTTTGTACTTCTGGTGGCCTGGAGAGAGACTGAGGGTGACAGTAGCATGTGAGCTGAGTCCTGAAATAGGAAGGGAGGATTTTGACAGGTGGATTATGAGTGGAGGGTGGAACAGTATTTCAGAAAGATGGAACTGTGTGAGCCTACGTCTGGTAGAGGCACAAAAAGCCAGTATGTTGGAGCCAAAGTAGTTCAATTTGCTAGAATAGAGGGGAGTAAAAGCAAATAAATTGGGGCCAGTTTGTGTAGGGTCTTAAATATCAGGCCAAGGTGTTTGGACTTGATTCAGTAGACAGTGGGGAGCCACTAAAGTTTTTTGAGTAATATGATCTGAGTCATGCTTTTGGAAGATTAATCTGGTTGCATTGTGAGTAATGAATGAGTGGGAAAACGAAAGTATTTTCCATTGTTGGATCCCTTTTTGTTTTCTCTTTAGAATATAATTAAAACAAACGTAAGCTTAATTTAGCTACTAAATAATGCTGAGAATCTTCATTAATACGTAAGAAAAATTATGTATATGTTTGTGTTGTCATATTCACACTACCTCTTAAAACTAGCTGAGGCCCTATTCACCTGTTGGACTCTAATTCAAAGCTTTTCATGGCTGGCATTTCTTTGGGGGCTTCCCCACTGTCAGAAGTACTTGCTGGGGCGCCTGGGTGGCTCACTCCTTTAAACATCTGACTTCAGCTCGGGTCACGATCTCACAGGTCATGAGTTCGAGCCCGCATCGGGCTCTGCTCTGTAATGCGGAGCCTGCTTGGGATTCTCCCTCTCTCCCTCTCTAGACTCTGCTGCTTCTGCTTCCCCACTTGCGCATGCGCGCGCACACTCTGTCAAAATATACTGTTTTTTAAAAAGAAGTACTTGTATTTGTTTTCTTTTCTTTTTTAAATTTTTTAAGTGTTTAATTATTTTTTGAGAGAGACACAGAGTGTGAGTGGGGGAGGGGCAGAGAGAGAGGGAGACACAAAATCCCAAGCAGGCTCCAGGCTCTGAGCTGTCAGCACAGAGCCCCTCATGGGCTCAGCCCACTAACCGCGAGGTCGTGACCCGAGCAGAAGTCGGACACTTAACCGACTAAGCCACTCCGGTGCCCCATTTTGTTTTGTTTTTAACAAAAATACAAGAGAACAAATCTACACCTGTTATTTATTTACTTTTCAGTAAGTTCAAATCCTTGAGGGGTAAGCATCACACGGATTCTGTGGCCCATGGCTTTAGCAGGAAGGTTGGGTTGCTTCAGAATTTGGCAGGAACCATGCCACTGCTTCCATGAGCCCAAGTTATTTTTCCCCAGAGTACTCTGGGTTGTTCATTTTGCCACGAGGAGTCGCTGTGCTGTGCTTTGCTTTGTACACATCAGCACATCTCTTGTCTAGATAGAATTCATGTTCATCTCGAGCATAAACACCTTCAGTTTTAAGAAGAGATGTGTGTTCCCTCTGGTTCCGGAGACTCTGCTTATCACCAGCAAAAATGGCTTTGCACCACAGCCTTCCCGGAACCCTGTTCCCAGCAGGCCCCCAGAGGGCTCCAAGATGGCGGAAAGAGCAGAAGTACTTGTTGCATTCAGATTCTTCAGTTAGTTCTGCACCACGGAGGGTGTTTAATCTTCCAAACACACTGTCCTGCTTGTAGCACCGTAAAGCTCGAAAAGCCTTCAACACCTCTCCATTTGGCCACCGAATGAAGTCCGAACTTAACCCGACAGTCAAGGCCCTCCTTCATTTCTCTCTCCCACTCCCAGACTGCTTCAGAAAACTTAAGACTGTTGTGATTTCCTTTTCTTGTGTCATTTACTCTGTTTTCTGTGACTTATAGTCGTAAGATTAAAAAGAGGGGGGGGGGGAATATGTTGAGGTCTGAGAACTTAAGTGACTAGCAGAGCTGGGATCAAAGCTCTTATCATTTGTTCAAAAATTATTTTTTGTACTTGCTACGTACGGGGTGTTGTGTCATACCTTGAGGATGGACGTGATGGTAAGCAAAAGAGAAGTGGTCCCTGCTGTTGATAGCCCACAGTCTTGAGGGACAGACATTAACCATCAAGTATAATTTAAACCAATGTTATAACTACTAAATAGGGTAGGTCCTATCAAGGAGAAGTCCTTTGGGGTACTCGGAGAGGCTATCATGGGGGAAGGGGGTGAAGCTAATTCCGAGTGACTTGTGTTGGGGAAGGTCTCTTTGAGGAAGTGAATTTTATAAGCGGAGAAATGAAATGTGAGAGCTTCCGCAATCATGCAGGCAAGGCCCAGCGTGAGAAGGGCATTCCAGGCAGAGGGAACAGTAGACATGAAGGTGCCCCCAGTGGGAAAGAATTGGGGGTAGTAGAGAACCGGGAAGGTCGGTGTGGCCAGAGTGTATTTTGATTAATGAGAAGTAGGATGAGGCTGGAAAGTTAGGCAGAGACCAGATTTTATAGAGCCATTTAGGCCATATTAAGGATTTTTCGTTTTATATAAAGTGCAGTGAGAGGAAAGTAGCAATTGAAGGGCTTTTGAGTGGAGGAATGACACAGTTCAATTTATGTTGTAAAAATACTGTGATTAATAATACATCCTAAATCTAACCACTTCTCTCCACTACCCCACTCTGGTCTAAATCTCATATAAATTAACTGGTCTCTGCTTCTACCCTTGTAGCCCTGCGGCCTATTCTTGACATAGTGTTAGTGTTTTCCTTTAAAATATTAGAGCATAACTCTCCTCTGCTCCAGATCTTCTAGTGGTTTCCCATTTCATGCAGAGTTAAAAAGGCAGAGGCATGCTCCTACCTCAGGGCCTTTGTACTTGCTGTTCTCTTTGTCTAGGATACTTTCCCCCGTATCCTCATGGTTCACTTCCTAACCTTCCTCAGGCCTTTATCTAGCTGGTGAATCTATCCCTGGCCGCTGTATGTGGCACTGGACCACACCCCTGCCCATCCTTCCTTCCTTTGTCTTTTCTCAAAACACTTACTGACCTCTGATGTTCTATATTAGAATCTAAGTTTCCCTAGGTAAAGGATTTTGTAAACAAATTTTGTGCACTGATGTATTCTCAGTGCATAGAGTGCCTGGCATATAGCAGACATTCAGTAAGTATTAGTTGAAGGAATGAATGGAAGGAGAATGGTTTGGAAGAGTCTAGAGCAAAAGGTGAGTAGAAGCTGTGAGAACAATTAAAGGTTCTTTGTCCAGATGAGAGATGATGTTGGCTGGGATGAAGGTTGTGGAAGATGCAGAGAAATGATGGATTCAAGCTATATTTTGGAGACAGATTCAACAGGATGGTTCGCAATGATTAAAATAACTCAAGTTTTTACCTTAACAAATTTAGTATTCTTTCTGTTAAAGCACATGAAACATAATTGTTAGCTAGTAATATGTTAGTAACCAGGTGAGTCTTTTTTTTTTTTTTTTTTTTTTTTTTAAGTCTGTGTCTCGTGGTGCTCACTGATGGCTGCAGAGTGTGGTGAAGGCTAATAAGAATTTGATAAATCTTTCAAGTGCTTAAAATACATGTATACTTTTAAAATTGAACATGTGAGACCATGCATACGGTAGTGAAATGTGTGTGATAGTTGTCAGCCTAGGGTAGTAGTGGTTCTCCCCTGGGGAGCACCTGACAATGTGTGGAGACATTTTTGGTTGTCACGACTTCTAGGGTGCTGCTCGTGGCAGTAGTTGTTGGAGGCCAGGTGTGCTGCAAAACACCCTACACTGTGCCAGCTCAGCCCTCCTCCCTCAACGGAATCATCTGGTCCAGAATGTCAGTTAGTGCTGAGGTCGAGAAGACCTGCCTCAGGGATTAAAACTTCACCTTATGTCAGTGCCAAACCTACAGTTACACCGTTACATCCACGGGCTGGTACAACCTCTTGCCTATACAAGATTTCATTAGAATGGTTGTACTTAAGTTTTAAACAAATATGCTGTAACTGACACACGTGTGTGCTCATGTACTGAAATCCAGTTGAAAGCTACATCTTCAAAATCGTTCTCTTGAAGCGGTCATTCGTTTGTTTATGTGATCCTGCCTTTTTTTTTTTTTTACAATTGCCTTTGAGACCTGCAGGAAATCCTTTAAATCTCCTTATTGGTACCACATTTTCTTCTGAGATGTACTGCGCTTTCTGAACGTACTGTGATGAGTAGTGAGGTTGTGTAGTGATTCTGTTGTAAGACGAAGTTGAGATAGGACTATCAAGAAATAATTGGCCCAGGGGCGCCTGGGTGGCGCAGTCGGTTAAGCGTCCGACTTCAGCCAGGTCACGATCTCGCGGTCCGTGAGTTCGAGCCCCGCGTCGGGCTCTGGGCTGATGGCTCAGAGCCTGGAGCCTGTTTCCAATTCTGTGTCTCCCTCTCTCTCTGCCCGTCCCCCGTTCATTCTCTGTCTCTCTCTGTCCCAAAAATAAATAAACGTTGAAAAAAAAAAAAAAAAGAAATAATTGGCCCTGAAGATTACAAGTAATGTTTCTTCTAACAGAATATGTCATAAGTAAATCTAGGAAATAAATGTTTATATTCTCATTGAAGGAGAGTAGTTGTGGGGCACCTGGCTGGCTCAGTTGGTAGAGTTGGTAGAGTCGCATGAGTCTGAATCTTCGCGTTGTGAGTTCGAGCCCAACATTAACTTAAAAAAAAAAAAAAAAAGAAGAAGAGGTGGCCTTGGTGGCTCAGTCTGTTGAGCATCTGACTCTTGATTTTGGCTCAGGTCACGATCTCACAGTTCGTGGGTTCGAGCCCCATGTCTGGTTCTACGCCGACAGTGTGTGTGGAGCTTGCTTAGGATTCTCTGTGTTCCTCTTTCTCTGCCCCTTCCTCTCTCTCTCTCACACACACACACACACACACACACACACACACACACACACACACACTCTCTCTCTCTCTCTCTCCCTCTCTCAAAAGTAATTAAATAAACTTAAAAAATAATAAAGATAAAGAGAAGTGGTATGTGAAAATTTAAGATGATTTAAAACAGAAGCTGTGTTTATCGTTACTGTCTAGGATCATGGGAAAGACATTCTCATATAATATTGGAAAAACAACTTGGCAAAACTTTTGGACAGCAGTTTGGTCATACTATGAAATTTAAAAATGTTTGTACCCTTTCACTTAGGAATTCCACCTCTAGCCATTAATTTATAGAAACATTTACACCGGTGAGCAAAGGTATACCTACAGTGCTCTTTCTTAAAGCTTTGTTTGTAAAGTGGAAAAAATAGGAACAGTCCAAATATATAACAACAGCATGTTGGTTATTAATCCTTAATATGTCATTTCAGTTGACTACTACTATACCAAAAAATTTTGATATGTCGACTGACATGAAAGGAGGTACAAAATATATTAAATTGGGGCAGGGGTGTGTAAAAACAGCAATCCCAAACTAGTATATACAAATTATACAGAGTTATATATGTAAGCTATACATAGAAGAACCGGAGGAAAAAATGCTAGATCTAACAGTGGGGTTTCCAATATTTCAGACTTGTTTGTTGTTGTATGATGAATGTAGTGTTTTACAGTCAGAAAAATATAAATCTGTTTTAAAGCCACGATCGTTTATTGTTTTGAAGCAGTTTTTTGTATTAACATTGCATTTAAGGATCTTTGAGCCCTTCTGTATTTATATTCATGAATGCCTAAAATTAGCCAACGGTTCCTAGAGCTTTTGTTCTTTATCTGAAGTTATTCACTCATCTTTAAAAATGTTTTAATTCTGGACTTCAAAGTGAAATTAGCAAAGGTTAGTGTGATTGTTTTGTTTTGTTTTTTTAAAGAATCTTAGGCTTTGAAGCATGTTGCAAATTGCTCATCTGTACTTACCCTGCAGGTGGTGCTGCTGGTTTTGCAGTGTTCTTTGGTACTGTTTATCACTCAAGTAAAATTCCCCTAAACTGGAAAATTATTTAATTACTGGTTCTGCTTGTAGAATGCTATCTTTCATGTAATTATTGAAAATCAGATGTTCTATTACTATCATTTCAAGAACTAGAGTGTAGCAGAAAACAATTATAGCAGGTTTTTAGGACATCAATTCATTTTGTTCCTTATTTATCTAGGTTATTACTTGTTACAGTCTCTGGGAAAAAGAAACTTATTTCAACCCTGAGTGATATTCTCTAACTCCTTTAAAGTTCCAAAACTTCATCAAAACTGGCAAGAGAACTAATTTTTTCAAATGAATTCCCTTTGAAGTCCCCCCTTTCTCTCCTCTTTGTGTGTTCAACTCCCCCACTCTTCTCCCTCTCTTTCTCTCAGTCTGTCAAGTTCAAGAGCAGCTCAGATGCCATGAATTAGGTGAAACACAAAAGGGGGAAAGGAGACCCTTTTGAAGAACAAAGGCCTCCTATTAGGCTGCCATGTTCTTTTTTGACCAAACGTGCACCCTACATGGTTTCTATTGTCGTCCACATGCCCTGCACATAAGGTAAATACAGTAGATCCTCATTACCTCACGTTTTCCTCCTCTTCCTCCTATGCCACACACAACCAGTGAAGCTTTGGGGCTTTGATGTCTTTAGGCATTCTTATACAGTTGCTTTATCTCCTTTAAAAAACTCCAGGGGTAGAAATGGAAGTGGAGAGCAACGGACGGACGCACACCAAGTAAAACCCCACACGGAGAGAAAATTAGCTGATAGAGAAGCTGCAACCCAAGAATCCAGGGCAGGTGGAAGGAACCAAAGATTTCACTGCTATTATTCTTCCACTCTGTGCCTTTTAATACCCTGCACTTTTAAGATAATGACTTTGATTTACACTCCCGTGTAGATTGGTGAGTTAGTCTCTCCTTTCTTTGTCTCTGTAACAAAACACACAAATGGGAATAAATTTAATTGCTGAGAACAGTTCTTGTAATAATGAGAACTCTTGCCAATCTGTTCCTCCTTCTTGGATGTTTGCTCTTTGGTGTCACATAGATGCCTTAACCGTAGGTTTGTTGTCTTCAGGACTTTTCGTGGGGCTGGAACAGAGAAATCACAAAAAAGAAGCTTTACATAGGAAATAACAAAAGGGATAGCCTATGCAGAACAAACTTAAAATTTCAGAGAAAATTAGTGAAATTTCGTGTTCTACATATGTGTAATTTAGCTTGCTTACGGTCAAGTTGCTTTAATGTTGATGACAAAGGTGGTTGCTTTTGTAAGGAAGTACGTGATTCTAGATATTTTGCCATTTTCATTGAGAAAAAGCATTATCAAGTTAGCGGGTGTTTCGAAATTGCCAGAGACCTCCTTAATTCACTGCAGAGATGAAGTATGTGATGATTAGAGTTTTGGACTATGGTTTGATTTATATTTATTCTTTCAGAGAAATTGGATGGTAAGTGCTTTGTGGTAGGGTTTAAGGGCCTGTCAGAACGATGGAAGAGGGAGAGTGACGATGGGGGAAGAAAGAACAGTCTTCCCTTTTTTTGTATTTTTAAATTAAAGATGGCACTATAGTGGAGAGCAGGGTTAGAACTTCTGACGTGTTTTATCTGAGGTTGAACTAATGCTGGGCAACTTGTGACAGCCTTCGGTAAGGCTGTCTGCCTTTTTAGGGTTACAGTGGAGTAAAAAGAAAATGAAAGAGATAATTCCTTTGTAGGAACAGTCGTAACATTTTATCTTGAAAGTTTCATGAGGAAATTTTTGGTATTTGTTTCTTTCCCTACGTGCATTCTAAATAAAAGCACATAGTACACTCAACCCTCACCCCACTTTTTTTTCATCCTAAGGATTTCTTTTAGTACTAAAACCTGGCTAGTGCACTTGAAGTAAAAAAAAAAAAAAAAAAAAAAAAAAAACAAAACCAAAAAACAAAACCAAACCTGAAATTAAATGTGTTAACTACTTGAGGAAATATTTTGACCTTTAATGGACCCTGAATGTTGCCTTTCAGAAACCGTGTCCCTTGGTTTCTTATTTTTGGGGTACAGTAGTTTGCAAGAAGTCCTTTGGTTTATATACTTGACAGAATAAAAGGCAAAGGGCTTCTTGCTTTGTATTGTGTAGGAAATTACCATTTCTGTTGTCTGCGCAGGATGTTCTAAAGATGTAGCCAGGGAGTCTCAGAGGGGGGAGAGAGAGAGAGAGAGAGACACAGAGACTTGCAGTTCTAATCTTTTCTTGCTTTTGCCTCTGGTCATAGGATGGATTGTGTTTCTGCTTTTGTTCCTTAGGGTGGCATCTGTCTTCAGGAGAAATCACTTCACAGTCAGACACAGATTGCTGAACTGTGGCATTTTTGCTGTTCCCAGTTCATTGGGAACCATTTTAATATAGGTGCATTTAAACACTTGTTATTTGTGAATGGGGAGAGATGGAGAGGGAAGTCTCATTCTTTACTGAACGCTCCGTCTCCTGCCCATCACCTTTCGGGAAACAGTTCTGCCCCAGCACATGGCTTTTCACTAATGCCCAGATGTGTATGCTAATCTGAAAGATCCCCTGCATCAGGGACTACACAGTTACACTTTCCGCATATGGAGACACTTCTGAAATTCACGATTTCTTGACACTTTCTGGTTCATGATTATACCTTTCCAAGTTAGTATTGATTTTAACATATTTCAAATATTGTACTCCAATTAATGTATACTTACACTGTTTCAGTTATTTAAGTAATTTAACATCTTAGGACTCTGTGGCTTTAAATTGAAAGAGATGTAAGTGTTTAGTTTAACATGTTTTGAAACCTCATCCTAATAATAATGTTATTATAACAATGATAGCAATTAGAAAAACAATAAGGTAAATAAGTCTAAAAATAGAAAAGAATACCTAACTGGGAAAATGGAGAGAAAAGCATTTTAAAGATCATCTGTTTTCCTGAGATGGCCTTTGGACAGTTACTGGCAAGATTTTAAACGTTAAATGTATTTGTGACTAAAACCTGCCTTCTCAAGAACACAGCCTAACTGCGGCAGCCTCACAGGGTCTCATTGTGTAGAATCAGACTTCCATGATGGCTGAAAGAGACCGGGCATGATAAGATTGGCCAAACCTATATTTATTGAAAGATTGAGCATGAAAAGATTTGGAGCTTTACAGTGGTTGAAGGAAGTAGGATTTATAAAAAATGGCGCTGGGTGACTTTTTTTTCCCCCGACATGGGTAAGATTTTGATTTAAAAACATCGAAGGGACTGACTAGCAAGCTGTACCCTGGGGAGAGAGATGTGTAAGGAGGGAAGGAATCCGATGAAATAAAGGACTTTAGAAAGTTTCTGTGGAAGGCTTGGAACTGGGAAGGGAGAAAAGAGATTAAAAAAAGATCAAGAAAGAAAATGTTTTTATGGACATTTATAAATTTTTGTTTCTGCAAATATTGATAAAAATAACACAGGGATGGGCATAATTGGTCCTCTGGCTATAACGGCTGTAATGAGGTTTACACTTTTTACATTTTGTTTTGTTTTAAAGTGTTTTTTTTTTTTAATTTTTTTTTTAATGTTTATTTATCTTTGAGAAGAAAGACAGAACGTGAGCAGGGGAGGGGGCAGAAAGAGAGGGAGACACAGAATCCGAAACAGGCCCCAGGCTCTGAGCTGTCAGCTCAGAGCCCGATGTGGGGCTTGAACTCACAAATCACGAGATCATAACCTGAGCCAAAGTCGGATGCTTAACTGACTGGGCCACCTAGGCGCCCCGACACTTTTTACATTTTGAAATGGAAAAAAAAGCATACTATTTTATGACACATGAAAATCCTATGAAGTCGACATTTCTGTATCCATAAGTAAAGTTTCATTGGGACACAACCATACCCATTTGTTTAGTATCATCTGTGCTGTGATGGCTGCATTTGTGCTACAGTGGCACAGGTGAGTAGTTGTGAATCGACTGGTTCATAAAGACTAGAGTGTTTGCTTCCTGGACCTTTCCAGAACATGTTTGCTATAATAATAAAGGATTGCCTGCAGAATGTTAGAGTGAACAATATAGAATTTTTGCTAAGGTTGCCATTCCTCTTTGTTTTCTGCGTTCTTGTGTATGATCGTCAAGAATGAATGCTTTTTCTAGCGAGTTGCTTCATTAATTCTGCAAAATGCCAAGAAAGTAAATACAACCTTTTTTTGGTTGGGGGAGTTGCTTAAAAACGCTCCTTGTTCTAGGGGTGGGGTGCTCTTGCTCTGGCTCATTAGTATGTTCCCGACTCCTTAAGATTTCAGAGGATCAAGCCATAGTCAGAACTCAGTCTCAACTTCCAAGTTTGTGAAGCTTTGCTGCTTGCTCTCTCTTCTTTGGAGGATGGGAGACCCTATTGTTTGAACACTAGGAGAGCTGTTTACTGCTGTTAAAAAACAAAATTCATCCAAGGAAATTTGAAGATCTAAATGGCTCTATTAAAGGATTCATGAATCAGGCAGCAAGTAGAGGGGAGCTCTTAGTAGTTGTACAAAAATGGAAGGTTTTTACGGAAAGGGAGATGGAGCAAGAAAGTTACTAGCAGAGGAAAGGGATTGTTCCAGACAAGGTAACTTTTCCTTGTGGGGGACGGCAGGTTGTCTTATCACGCAGACCCTGTCATCTTCCCTTGGGGAATGGAGAGGACCCTTGTGACAGATTACCTCACCAGCGCTGATCAGAAATTCCTGACTGACCAGTTAAGAGTAGGTTTCTGGGGGAGGTTGAAACTTCAATCAGATTAGGTATTAAGCACCTGTTTGGTGACTTGGCCTAAGTGATGCCATTTTGGGCCTGTGGTTTTTAACACTGCTCTTTGGGGAAGTTTGAGATCTTAGATTTACACAGACAAGTTTCGTCCCATTTGAGCCACTTACACTGAAATGGGCGATGAATCTTTCTCAAAAGCATTAGGCCCTCTAAAATTTGTAAATCAGGCATTTTAAGATGCATTTAGGGAATCGCACGATAGACTTGTTCTTTAGTTTTTAAGCTTTTTTTTTTTAATTTTAGAGAGCTTATGAGTGTGAGAGTAGGGGAGGGGGCAGAGGGAGAGAGAATCTCAAGCAGACTTCATGCTTAGCACAGAGCCCGACTCGGGGCTCAATCCCATGACCCTGGGATCATGACCTGAGCTAAAATCAAGAGTTGGACCCTCAACCACCTGAGCCACCCAGGCACTCCTAGGCTTGTTCTTTAAAACGTTGGTTTTTTGGAGTGCCTGGCTGGCCCAGTCTGAAGAGTCTGTGACTCTTGATCTCAGGGCTATGAGTTTGAGCCCAGACATTGGGGCTAGAATTTACTTAAAATTAAATTAAGTTAAATTAAGAAAATAATAGTAAAACAAAACAGTGATTTGTCTTTCCCTTGTTCTCTGTGCTTCCCCTATTATACATGCCAGGAGTGTGGCCCTTGTTGGGAAGTAACTGGGAGCTCTTCTGGGCTTCTGTAGGGAAAGCTAGGATGACCCATATTATGATTTACTGATTTGCCTGGGTAGAGGGAGTAGTGCAGACAAAAATTTGAACTTATAGTCCGTTTTCTCTGACTCTTCCTGCCTTGCTCCCTCCTGTCAGCTTCCTATGCTTAGAACAGTAAAATTAGAGATTTTGAAATGTCACAGTAAAATAAATTATTGGGTTTAACAAAGTTATAAAAGTCATAGTTAAAAATAAGTTATTTAATTTTTTTTGTATTTCTTCTCGTAAATAATTGAGCCTGAACCATGAGCACGTTGTTTGTGACGAATCTCTATGTAGAAAAAACAAAGGTAGTAATTGCAGATCAAATTCCTGATTTATTCTAAATGACCACCAGCCGCAAACAAAGTGATTTTCCCCTCAATTAGGTTTTCTTGTTTCTAATCATATCTAAGCAATGATAAGGTTGATATTTTCTTTTTTACTTCCTTGTGGTTCACGTTGTGTTATTCTATGCAGGATCATGCAAGATTTAGAAAAATACTTTGTATAAGTAATTATACATCTTTTTCCTCATTTGTTAGAACTGCAATCTCTAGCAGGTAATATTTTGTAGTTAACCCATTGCTTTTGTCTCCTGGTCATCCCCCCAGCCCCTTTTAGGTAAAGTTTAAGGAGTTTTATAATAATGTGCCTGGCTAGAAAATGAAAAATCCATTGGCTGTAGAACTAATAATAGTCCTGAAATATACTTTTCTGGTAAATATGTATAGGAGATACGGGATTATTGAAGAGGCAGATTTGATTTTTAAATAAGAAGTTACCTATTCCTGTTATTTTATTGGCCTTGCTTTTTGAAGAGTTTGCTGTGTATTTGGTGCTATACGCCGCTGTAGAAACCAAAAGTTTACCCACTACTCTGAGTTTTAACATGGTAAATACATTTGCTATGTACATTTGGTAGGATTTCTCCTCTGTAGACTCACCTGTGCTCTCAAAAAGACTGGGGAGTTGGGGCGCCTGGGTGGCGCAGTCGGTTAAGCGTCCGACTTCAGCCAGGTCACGATCTCGCGGTCCTTGAGTTCGAGCCCCGCATCAGGCTCTGGGCTGATGGCTCAGAGCCTGGAGCCTGTTTCCGATTCTGTGTCTCCCTCTCTCTCTGCCCCTCACCCGTTCATGCTCTGTCTCTCTCTGTCCCAAAAATAAATAAACGTTGGGAAAAAAAAAAAAAAAAAAAAAGACTGGGGAGTTAAAGTAGTTGGGTTCTTACTTGTTAATGATGTTTGTATAAACCGTGAAATTTGGTAAAGTTACATTTTCTTATAAATCCAGTTTTTGCAAGAATTCTTGTGACCTTTTCATTAACGCCAGCATCTCCATCTAAGAATATTGGCACTCTTCCCCCTTTCCTTTACAGTTCGTTCTTGTTTTCAGTCTTTTTTTCTTATCTTTTCAAAGATACTCATGTGGAACACCTGTTTTTAGTCCTCAGATTTGCTGCTCATGAATTCCAGGGCTAATTCAACCTTAGTTGAATGTAATCACTATAGATGATAGAAAAACTATGATGAGAGCAACAGTGTTTTTCTTTCTTTCTTTCTTTCTTTCTTTCTTTCTTTCTTTCTTTCTTTCTTTCTTTCTTTTTCTTTCCTTCTTTTTCTTTCTTTCTTTCTTTTTCTTTCTTTCTTTTTCTTTCTTTCTTTCTTTTTCTTTCTTTCTTTTTTTCTTTCTTTCTTTCTTCTCCCCCTCCCCCTCCCCCTCTCCCTCTCTTTTTCTTTTGGAAGTACTTGTACATATTGCAAGAGGAAAATAAGGTAGTAGCGGTGAGGAGCATTATCAGTTTGCCTAATAGAGGAATTACAGTATTTTTGTAAGGAGCATAGAGGAGTAGTTTAATTTTAATTTAATTTAATTTTGTCATTCTTTGAAAAAAATTTTTATTTTATTAAGGTTTATTCATTAAAAAAAATTTTTTTTTAATGTTTATTTATTTTTGAGACAGAGACAGAGCATGACCAGGGGAGGGTCAGAGAGAGAGGGAGACACAGAATCCAAAACAGGCTCCAGGCTCTGAGCTGTCAGGACAGAGCCCGACGCGGGGCTGGAACCCAGGAACCATGAGATCATGGCCTGAGCCAAAGCCAGACACTTAACCGACTGAGCCACCCAGGCACCCCTAAGGTTTATTCATTTTTGAGAGAAAGAGTGAGAGCAGGGGAGGGGCAGAGAGAGAGAGGGAGACACAGAATCTGAAGCAGGGGTCAGGTTCTGAGCTGTCAGCACAGAGCCCGACGCGGGGCTCAAACTCACGAACGACAAGATTATGACCCGAGCTGAAGTCAGACACTTAATTGACTGAGCCACCCAGGCACCCCTTTATTTTGTCATTCTTGTAGTGATATCTTGTGTTTCTGGGTTTTTTTCTGCAAATCAGGGGTTTCATTTTACTGTTTAAAACAATTTTTTTTTTTAAGCTTTACTTATTTTTGAGAGAGAGAAAAAGAGCACAAGTGGGAGAGGGGTAGAGAGAGAATCAGAAGCAGGCTCCAGGCTCCAAGCTGTCAGTACAGAGCCCAACGCAAGGCTCGAACCCACAAACCGAGATCATGACCTGAGCTAAAGTTGGCCACCTCACTGATGGAGCCAGCCAGGTGCCTCCATTTTACTGTTGAATAACTTCCCTGGATATGTCTGTGATCAATAGGACTCATTAAACCACACAAGAAATCCAGTCTCATTATTTAATAGCTTCATTTCCTTCTTAATTCGTTTTTCTCCTTAACATTTACTTTTATGTGTATTTTTTTAAGAATCATGGTTTCCCGTATTGGAATGTGTGCTCCATGAGGACGTAGGTATTGGCATGTTCTCTGTGCTGTCCCCAGCACCCGAACAGTGAACAGAGCTCAGTAGGTGCTCAGAGTACGTGCTGAATAAATGCACCTGTGTGCACGCATCAGCGGCCACGGTGGGGGTTGCTTTTGCTGGGGAGTAAGCTTGGTGAGGAGAGACCACGCTCCCACCAGTAGTGTTTTCTTAATGCCAAGTCAAAGACCTAAGAGTCATTCCCAGTTGCCCCTCACGCTCACCCCCCAAAGCCCTATTATAGCATAGTCTGTGTGTTTTGTATCCTTTAATAATTCCAAGACCTGCCCATTTCTCAGGCCACGTTCTCTGCTACCCCAGTCGAAGCAGCAGCAGCATCTCTGTCTTGAGAGTGACAGCAGTCGCTCCAATCTTCCTTTGATTGATTCTCTACACTGAAGCTGGGTGGTCTTTTGACAGTA
Source organism: Leopardus geoffroyi (assembly GCF_018350155.1). Taxonomy (NCBI): domain Eukaryota; kingdom Metazoa; phylum Chordata; class Mammalia; order Carnivora; family Felidae; genus Leopardus; species Leopardus geoffroyi. The sequence continues at coordinate 59,415,178 of NC_059338.1, read as the reverse complement.
CAAACCCAGTCATGTCATTCTCCTGCTTAAAATTGTTTCCCACTGCTCTTAGGGTACGAACTAACCTCTTGCGTGCCTGCTTCTCCAGCCTTCCCTCCCACTCTCCCAACTGGCACTTGAGCCACCCAGGCCTCTGTTCACGTCCTCACAGGTATCCTGCTCCTGCCGTCCACATCTCCTTTTGCCAAGTCAGTTCCATTTCATTCTTCAGATCTCAGCACAAAAAGAGTTTCCCTAGAAAAACTGGTTCTTGATATATATGCTTTCCTTTTATAGCATTTATCCTAATTTATCATTGTATATCTCTGATGAGACTGAAAACTCCCAAGAGGGATGGAAACTTGTTTCATTTGTTGCTGAACTCCCAGTGTCTCCATTACCTGGCACGTGGTAGGTAATTAATAGTCTTTAAGTGACTAGAGTCTGTCTTTTCTATAGATTTAAGGTATCCGTCACTGGCCCATAAATTTTACTTTCAAGAAATCTTAGGGCACAGCATAATCTTTTTAGGCCTCGAAGATAAATATTATGTTTATCATTCAACACAAGTTAGAAACTAAAGATAAGTAACATCAGCCGATTTCTGCATTGGACTTGAATCTGTTGAGATTGGGAACTCCATTTTTACCTGACCTGACATATTTCCTAAAAGAAGATAATGACGACCTCGGGATTTTGCTCTTATTCAGCAAACATTTGAGGGCCTAAAATACGCCAGACGCTTTGCAGAACTTTAATTGGCTACTTCTCCTTCATTGATCTTTCTATGATAATGGAATTTAAAATAATTTTAAACTTGGATTTGGTTTTCAAGACCTCTGTTTTACAGAGTTACATATTTGGGTCTTTGTGATTCTTTAAATAAAGTGCTTTATAAATAAAATGTTCACCTGAAGCCATTTTTTTCACTTGGTTAATTAGTTAAATAGGTTCTCTTTAATTTATGCATAATTATGCATGTTAAAGGTATTCAAATGCTATTGGAATAAGATTTGTGTCCCTAAGTTCTTCTCTTTCCTTGTGTTCATAATGGTACTTGATCCTTCTAGCATAAGCCTGACAGTATTTAGTGAGCACACATTATATGTGTAGAATACTTCCCAGGTATTTGGGCAGGGGTTGGCAGTATGTAACAGATGTCATTAATGGAAAGAAAAGATTTAACCTTGATGACAATTCAGTGCCTTGTTTTACAAATATAGTACAACTGACTTCTGCCCTAGGATGCAGACGAAGAGCTGTTACAAGTTTACAAATGTAGGTTTATACTGAACCATTTCTTTTTCTTATAGATGTCCTGCCAACCATGAGAATATATGTGTATGTATATGTATATGTGTATGTGTATGTATATGTATATGTGTATATGTATACGTATATGAAGGGAATAACCTGTGACCTACCCTTGCAACTCAGATAATTATAGAAATACTTGATAAATTAGTTACAAGTGCTTGAGGAATACTTAAAAGGTGAGAAGAGATACGATCTAGAGTTGGGGCAGAAATGTAATTCTTGGTGGAAGGAACTACAGCATAAATGTTTCAAAGGAAACAAACCCATACTGGTTGGTGTTGGCTAATGATGAATGCTTCAAGTAGAAGGCTTAGCAAGCAGGTTTCTTGCATAGGGGAGGAAAAAGTTTTCCTCTATCCTTCTAGGTTCTTCTGACTGTCTATATATTTACATAAGACAGATTCACAGGGGAGAGGCTGCAAACAGGCAATGGAGGCTTATATGCTTCCTGACCTAAGGAGAAGGGAATGGGGGTCTGAGTCCTCAAAGCACAGGAAGACGATTTTTCAGGAAGATAAGAGCGAACGTTTGGTAAACAAATGTTTGTCATGTCACACAGAGACAACGGACACAGAGAAGAACCTGAATAAGCAAGCCCTGTGAGGACGGCCTCCCCTTACCACACCCAGTCCGTGCTCTTTGTGGTTGTCCCTAGTGATAGCTCTCTTCCTGGACCAGGCCCTCTATCTTAGAGGCAGTTACAGGGGAGGTAAAAACAAAAACAAAACAGATGAACAAAAACCTCTTCCTGAGTCTTTAGGGCCTTTTTAGTCTTCGGTTCAAGATGATCCCCATGTCAAAGTAAGGACTTTGGGGAGGCTCTTTCTGAACCCCTTCCCCTGTGTAGAGTGAGAAAAGGTGGTGATTGCTTGGAATTGTGATTGATGGAAACATATGCTAAGAATTCTAACCTGATGAAATGATTTATATTTAAAAACATAGTATAAATTTGTGATGTAAGCAATAATAAAACCTGTTCTGTTGGTCTTGTGAAAATAAAAATGGACGTGAGGGGCACCTGGGTGGCTCAGTAGGTTAAGCCTCCGACTTTGGCTCAGGTCATGATCTCACAGTTTGTGAGTTCAAGCCCCATGTCGGGCTCTCTGCGGACAGCTCAGAGCCTGGAGCCTGCTTCAGATTCTGTGTCTCCCTTTCTGCCCCGCTCCCACTCATGCTGTCTCTCTCTGTCTCTCAAAAAATGAATAAACACTAAAAAAAATTTTTTTTAATGGACATGATAGGTAGCAAAGCTGTTTGACATTTGAGCTTGATTTTTTTGTTTGTTTTTGAGATTTTATAGCTGGTCTGTTCATTTGGAGAATGTGGAACAGTAACCCTGAACACTTCCATTAGTAAACATGTTGTTAGGCTGTCAACAAAACAATTTCTAAATTTTTAAAAAACATTCATCTTTGAGAGACAGAAACAGAGCACAAGTGGAGAAGGGGCAGAGAGAGAAGGAGACACAGAATCCGAAGCAGGTTCCAGGATCTGAGCTGTCAGCACAGAGCCCGACATGGGGCTTGAACCCACAAACTGTGAAATCATGACCTGAGCTGAAGTCAGACACTTAATCAACTGAGCCACCCAGGTTCCCCGTCAACAAAACAATTTCTAGAGTCATTTGTTCTTTGCCAGTATCTGCCCAAATCATTTAAAGGTATTGTTGGGGAGGAAGAATTTCTTCTGCCCTTCAAGGTCCTTGTAGCTGGACTAAGAATCAAGTTGACGTGAGACAAATTAACAGGAGAAAATCAAATTTAATAGCGTACATACGAAGAATCCACATACACATGAAATTCCAAAGACAGTGAGGCAACATCATGCTTATATGAGCGAAGGAGAGGGGTAGGGGCCTGAGGGTACAAAAGGGAGAAAGCTCATTAACAGGAAGTCGAGGAGATGTTTAGAAAACAAAGGTGTTGGGGTGCCTGGGTGGCTCAGTCAGTTGAGCGAATGACTCTTGGTTTCGGGTCAGGTCGTGATCTCATGGTTCCTGGGTTCAAACCCTATGTCGGGTTCTGCACTGATAGCGTGGAGCCTGCTTGGGATTCTCTGTCTCCCTCTGTCTCTGCCCTCTTCCCCGCTCATGCTCTCTCTCACAAAAATAAACATTTTCTAAAAACATTTTTTGCTGCCTTATTACATAAATTGCAAAGAGGAATCTTTGTTTACTAGCTCACTTCCTGGTAAAGCAGACAGTTGAGGGGCATAAAGAGCTTTCCCTGGGTCTGCTAGGTTTGGATTGCTTTTAAGTCAAAATAATTGCTTCATGCCAAAATGGACCATCTTAGGCAGCCTGCCTTTGACATTAGGTTTTTATATGACTCTTTAAAAAAATTTTTTAAGCTTATTTATTTATTAGAGAGAGAGTGTGAGTAGGGAGTGGGTGGGGGACAGAGAAAGAGGGAGAATCTCAAGCAGGCTCCACACTGTCAGCGCAGAGCCCAACACAGGGCTCAAACTCACAAAACCGTGGGATTGTGACCAGAGCTGAAATCCAGAGTCAAACGGCTTAACCCACTAAGCCACCCAGGCACCCCTGACCCTTTGTTTTTTTTTTTATGTGAGGATCAAAGTCTGTTACAAACCAATTTTGCTTTTCTTTGAAATTATTTTAAATTAGGCTTTTGTGAATGTTTGGCTTTCTTCCCTTTTCATTCAAATGGTTTCCTTTGCACGTTCTTTCCGCTCTTAACCTTTATTTTTCAGTCCCAGCTAAGCGTCAAAAGGATGATCTTTCTTCTCACCCCTTCCCTGAAATTAATTGTGCTGAATTACCAGCTTCCTCATGCTGAAAGCATTTATTCAGTGTCCATATGTGCTTGCTACTATGCTAAGTTTTATAGTAATAAAGTAGGAACTCTTGGGACTCATGTCTATTAAGTGCTTTTAAAGTGCCAGGTAACACTAATGCAAATCATATTATCAAAGGCATTCATATAAATAGTGTCCCTTCACCCGCATCCCACCAAGCTAAGTGCCTTAAATGCTTTAAGATTGCATCCCCGTAGGAGGAAGGTGGAGTGTTTAGTTTTCATTTGGGTCTGGTTTAGATGAGGAAATGTAAGCTATACAGTTCTCCAGAGGTCCATTTGTACACTGGTCTTACTTAAAATGTACATAAAGTATTTGGGAGTACTCTCTCAGTAGCAAAATGCCTGAGACTGCGATTGTCTAAGTGGCAAAAGAGCTATAGTGTGTGAGTTTAAAATAATGTGTTTGGGGAAAACATTCTAGTTTACCCTTGTACGATTACGGTTTTCAAGCTATTGCTAGGGAAGAGAATTTAAAAGTTACTGTTTAGGACGCCTGGGTGGCTCAGTGGATTAAGCGCCTGGCTTCAGTTTAGGTCATGATCTCGAGGTTTGTGAGTTTGAGCCCCGCGTCAGGCTCTGTGCTGACAGTTTGGAGCCTGGAGCCTTCTTTGGATACTGTGTCTCCCTCCCTCTCTGCCCCCGTCCCCCCCCCCCCCCCCGCCCCGGTCTCTCTCTCTGCCCCTTCCCCATCTCTCTCTCTCTCTCTCTCTTTCAATGAATAAACATTTGAAAAAGTAATTAAAAGTTACTTTTTATTATTATTGAAAATAGCAGATTGATGTACTGTGACCAAAAGACTAGTTCTGGATTTCAAAAGAAAGTTTATTGGAAACAGAAAATATTTTTTTACTCTTCTACCAGAATAATCTGTGTATGTATATAGATATCAATTGATCGATCGATTTGGGCACATTGCTTCAGCAAAGAAGGAAGGTCAGAAGAGGACCAGAAAAACAAAACAGTTGCAGGGCTTCAGTCTAGGTTATTAAAAAAACTTGAGGATGTTTTAGGCATTCATTCAAGCAATTTTTTATTGAGGAACAACAGTGTTCTAGGCCTTGTGCCGGACTCACAAAATGTTCTTTGTTGCCTTTGTCAGACAGGATACCACTGGTCTGTGCAAACTATGTCACTAATTTTTCTTCTGCTCTTATGGGAAAATAAAAGAACAAGAAATAAAACACAAACCTATGATCACAGGTTCTAAAATCTTGACTTAGGTGGAATAGATGGCAGCGTTTTTTTTTTTTTAATCAACATTTGGGACACAGGGTAGAGTAGGGTTTGAGAATGGGGTTCTAGGGCCAGACTACACCTGCATTTGAGTCTTGGGCTTACTACCAATGTGGGTTAGCTCAGGTTAATCTAACTCGCCGTGATGCATGCACACACCTCCTTAAACTGACCACCCTGCTGTCAACATGATCTTTGTTGTTGTTGTTGTTGTTGTTGTTGTTGTTCAATAGATCACTTTATTCCCAATGGAAGAAAATAACACATTTAGATAAAAACATGTCAGGGATCTAATCTTGGCTACCTCATCATTGGGCTTTTTTGAGGTTAATGTGTACAAAGTGTTTAGAACAGTTATTGCTTACTAAATGGTAGCTATTAATTTGAAGAACACTAGAACTTCTTAAAGATTTGGAGAACTAGATATTAGACAAATGAAAAATGTAAAGCACCTCCACAGTTAATCAGCATGTCCTTAAACAAATTTGCTGGCAAACCGAAGATCAGATCCAGTGGAGAAGGCCTTCCAGGAGCATGTAAATATTCACCTTTTTAGAACCCTGAGATATGATTATGGTGCGTGAGATTTATTTTATTTTTTAATGTTTATTTGTTTACTTTGAGAGAGAGTCCCAGTCAGAGTCCAGGCTGACAGCGCAGAACTCAGCACAGAGTTCGATCTCACGTGAGGTCATGACCTGAGCTGAAATCAAAAGTCTGTCTGTCTCTTAACCCACTGAGCCACCCAGGCGCCTCGGTGCTTGAGATTTATTAGAAGGGGGTGGTAAGGGTTGTTCGGTAAAAGATTGGCCTGCTGAATGTGGAAGAGCATTCCAAGCACAGAAAAGAGGATGTTAAATCAGTTTGTACGGGTCTGGATCAATGTTCTCAAATGTGGACACTTTTGCCCCTTGCCCCTCAGAAGACATTTGACCCTGGAGACATTTTTTATTGCCCTGAGTTGAAGGAGAAGGACCCGCCACTGGCATTTAATAATTAGAGGCCTGGGGTGCAGCTAAACAGCCTACAGGGCACAAGATGGTCCCCACAGCAGAGACCTGCCCAAAATGACATAGTGCTGACCGTGTTCTAGGACAGGGTGTAATAAAGGCCACCTGGCAATAGAAGCCTACATTTATAATTTTATCTCCACTTTCCCTCCATAAAACAAATGTGAGTACAGATTTAGATCAGGTTAATCTGACTCCCTGTGATACATACACACACCTCCTTAAACTGGCCACCTTGCTGTCAACATTGTCTTCTTTTTTTTTTTTTTCCTCCAGTAGCTCACTTTATTCCCAATGGAAGAAAATAAGAAATTTAGATAAAACATATCAGGGATCTAATCCCAGCTTTTCTATTAATTCCCCATGTCACATCAAGCAAATTTCCTTGCTTTTCTGAGCACTCCCACCCCAATTTTTTCATCTATAAAAGGAGTGTACTGTTTTTTCATCTATAAAAGGAGTGTAATAACAATTATGTCCAGAGTTGATATAAAGATTAATGAGTTAAGTGCAGAAATTCAAATGGAAACAGATTGGCCAGAGTGGTGGGGGCTCTCTGGAAGAAGCCTCACAAGATGTTTTTTTGTTAGCCAAGCTAATATGCCAAAGTCCAAGATTTAGTCTCCAGCCTGACAGGTTCAGAATCCCATTTATCAGTACACGTCTTTAGATAGAACTCCTATAAACCAGGCTCAAGAACACCAGTTTGTAGCTTTAAATTGTTTCCACTGCCGGATCTTCCTTAATCATTGTGACCTCTAAATGTTAGAGTGCCCAGGACTCACAATCAAACCTTTTCTCTTTTTACTCTCATTCCCTGGGTATGTTCTTGGCTGCAAATACCATCTACAACTTAACTCTCAAAGTTGTGTCTCCAGCTCTGTCTTCTTTGATTTCAAGGGTTTTTTGTTTGTCATTTTGTTTTTTAACAGCTAGTAACTAATTTTACTGAAATTTCTAGAGTGCCGGACAGCTGGCTATGTGTTCTGCATAGTTATTTGTTTTTTAATTGCAATGTAGTTAACATACAGTGTTATATTAGTTTCAGGTATTCAATCTAGTGATTCAACAATTCTATAGATTACTAAGTGCTCATCACAGTGAGTGTACTCCTAATCCCCTTCGTCTATTTCACCCACCCCACACCACCTCCCCTCTGGTAACCATCAGTTTGTTCTCTATATTTAACAGTCTGTCTTTTTGTTGGTCTTTTTTTTCTTTGTTCATTTCTTATTCCACATATGAACAAAATCATATGGTATTTGTCTTTCTCTGACTGCCTTGTCTCATTTAACATTATACCCACTAGATCCATAGATCCATCCATGTTGTTGCAAATGGCAAGATCTCATTCTTTTTTATGGCTGAGTAGTATTCCATTGTGTGTGTGCGTGTGTGTGTGTGTGTGTGTGTGTGTGTGTGTGTGTGTGTGTACACACCACATCTTTATCTGTTCATCTATGGATGGGCACTTGGGTTGCTTGTGTAATCTGGCTATTGTATATAATGCTGCAGTAAACATAGGGGTGCATGTATCTTTTCTAATTAGTGTTTTCATATTCTTTGGTTAAATACCCAATAGTGGAATTATTGGATCAGATGATAATTCTATTTTTAACTTTTTGAGGAACCTCCATACTGTTTTCCATGATGGATGCATCAGTTTGCATTCCCACAGTGCCCGAGGGTTTCTTTTTCTCCACATCGTTGTCAACACTTGTTGTTTCTTGTGTTTTTGGATTTTAGCCATTCTGACAGGTGTGCAGTGATATCTCATTGTGGTTTTGGTTTGCATTTCCCTGATGATGAGTGATGTTGAGCATCTTTTCATGTGTCTGTTGGCCATCTGGACGTCTTCAAATGTCCGTTCATATCTTCTGCCCATTTTCTAATTGAATTATTGTTTTTTTGGTGTTGAGTTGATATGTTCTTTATATATTTTGGATACTAATCCTTTATCACGTTTGCAAATATCTTTTCCCATTCATTAGGCTGTCTTTTAGTTTTGTTGATTGTTTCCTTTGTTGAGTGCAACATTGTCTTTTACCATGCGATCTGGAGACTAAAATGACTGTATCCTTGCTAAAACCTCCATACTCTACATCATCCTTCCCCATCCTAGCGGGGGAAAAAAATGTAATCAACATTTGCTTAGATTAGAGATTGCAGTAAAACTGTTAGCAACTATCTCTTTTTTCCTAGGTCTTTTTTTGTTGCACATCCCCGGGACGTGCTTTTTTTGTATACCAGGCAAGGTGATTGGTTAAAAAACAGTGAATAAGGAAGGTTCACTTTAGTGGTTGAATAAAGAAAGTCCTATGAGGACATAGGGATCCTTGACATTCATCTGTAGGGATGGCTCCTGAAGTCACTCTGGAGGTTTAACAGAATTGCAATATGGTTAGAATGAGAGATAGAGATGACAGTTTGTAAGTGAAATGGGGGATTGCCTGGTGTGTGGAATCATTGGGGAGGGAGGCAGTGTGTTGAGGAAAATTGTTTGATCAGGAAGAAGATAGGGACCTTTGCTCTGTAAATTCAACTGTTTGCTAAAACTCTACCATAGGCACATCAACTTAGACATATCCAAAGTCCTTCTTTTCCCCTTCCCTCTCACATGTTTCCTTCTCATGCTCGTTTTCCTCTTTCCACCGCCTAGTCAGGGCTCCAGCTTGAGGCTGGCGGTCACTCTGCTCATCTCCTTCACTTACCCGAGCACTTAGAGCAAGTACCTAACCTTCCTTCGTAATATTGTTCATACCTGTTTCTTCTCTGTTCTCTTGGCTGCTACCTTAGTTCTGGCCTCCACTCTTGCCTTGGGTTCATGTGTTGGTTCAGTTTTCAGACTTAGCCCCTGGAACCTGTATTCATGCAGATACCAAGTAAAATATATATATATATAAAGGTTGGTTTGTTTTATTATATTAGTTTTGCTTTAAGGACAAAATTTAAACGTTAAGTTGAGCTGAAAGTTAAATTTGGGGAAGTTGATGATACTGTCCTTGTCCACCTCTCTACCCTTACCTCCTGCCCCCTCCTCACCCTTCATTCTGACCATCTCATGTGTTTACCACTTCCCGGATGTATCGTGCCTGTCACATCTCTTTCCCTTCCTGTGTTCGACTTTTTCTTTTCTTTTTTTTTCCCCCCTTTGTATTAAGTTGGAGTGTAGTCACAAATGTTCTCCTTTTTCTGTACTTGTCTACCCAATATTCTGTTTCACTTGCTTCTGCTTGGAAGCCTGGTCTGCCTTTGTTCTCTGATCTAGATGTTGCATCTCCTCTCTGCCCCTTTAGCGTCCTCGTGGAGAGGCTAAATGCAGGGCTGGCTCCAGAGGCAGACTGTCCACGTTCAAAACAGCCCTGCTCTTTGCTGATTAGGTCTCCTTGGGCAATTGGCTAAATATCTCTCTATCATTCAGTTTTCTCTTATCAAATGGGAGTAATAATAGAACTTACCTCATAGGCTTGTTCTTGTGAGAGCAAATTAGTTAATAGGTCAAACATGTACAGTAGTACCTGGCACATGTTAACGCTTAGTGAGCATTAACCCGTTATTATTTTATGCATACCTCATTCATAGCAGATACTATCTGCTGACATGTTCCGTTTTCTACTGCATTGTGAACTTTTTTGAGAGAAGGAACTAAATTATACTCAACTTTAATTTCATCAAAAAATACTTATTGGGGGAGCCTGGGTGGCTCAGTTGGTTAAGCCCTCGACTCTTGATTCTAGCTCAGGTCATGATCTCACAGTTCACGAGATCAAGCCCTGCATCGGGCTCTGTGCTGACAGTGTGGAGCCTGCTTGGGGTTCTCTCTCTTGCTCTCTGTATGCCCCTCCCCCACTCACATTCACACACGTGCTCTCTCTCTCTCAAAAATAAATAATCTTTAAAAAGTATATTTATTGGGCATCCACTACGTCAGGGATAGTTGGCTAAGTACAAACTGTGGCCTGTTTTTGTCAGGCCCATGAACTAGGAGAATGGTTTTTACATTTTAAAAGGGTTGTATAAAAAAAAAAAACACAGGTAAAAGAGTATGTGAATAAAGATTATGGGCCCACGAAGCCTAAGATATTTACCACCTCTGATGTATTTATTCACAGAAAACATTTGCTCATGTCTGAGCTAGATGCCAGAGATACTGATGCTACACATGGGATGGTGGATAGATACATGAGCAGGTTAGAAAGATCAGAATTATGGGTATTGGTGACTATTTGTGAGAAGTGGCAGCAGTATTGTGAAAATATGAAAGTCAACGGAGAGTCCAAAATAGTTGCTCTCTCATCTGGTAATATGGGACTAGCCTGTCTGTTTGTTGTGTAGGGACATGATTTTCAGGGCCTGCATCTTTCTGTTGTGTTTGAAAAGTTGGGTACAAGAATGCTGTTCAAATGCCCAGGTATCAACAATGTGATAGAAGACGAGAATTCACCAGCTCCTGTAGGTTGTAAGGATGAAAGTTAGAAGAAGTCTGTGTTTTCCATGAGGCATTCCTCAGCGTCCATGCTGGTAGTAAACGAATAGTAAATACTGACTTTTGGATTTAACTGGCTTCATATATTTTGCCTGTGTAGATTTGTGGAAATAGAGCAGGCTGAGAAATACTAAGTTAAAACCAGATTCTTTAATATTTATTTTTCATCATTCTTAGGGACTTTGGCCAAAACAATTTACCCTCTATCTTGTTGAGGAAACAAAAAGGGAAAGAAATGGTTTCAGTGACATAAACAGAAAATAATTTATTTCCCTTAAAAAAAATTTTTTTAAGTTTATTTATTTTGAGAGGGAGAGTGGAGGAGAGGCAGAGAGAGAGGGAGAGAATCCCAAGCAGGACTCAAACTCGCGAACCCGCGAGATCCTGACCTGAGCTGAAACCAAGAGTTGGACGCTTGATCAACTGAGCCCCCAGGTGCCCCTCTTTTCCTTTTCATTTCCTTAATGATTCAATTTTCTGTTTGTTCTGCATAGTGTATGTCTTAAAGCCAATGTCCAAATTATATTGCTGACTTCTAAAAATTTGTTGTTGTTAATTGCAACCATTTGCATATTTCTTTTTTTTTTAATTTTTTGTTTAACATTTATTCATTTTTGACAGGCAGAGATTGACAGAGTGTGAGTGGGGGAGGGGGAGAGAGAGGGAGACACAGAATCGGAAGCAGGCTCCAGGCTCCGAGCTGTCAGCCCAGAGCCCGACGCGGGGCTCGAACTCACAAACCGTGAGATTGTGACTTGAGCCAAAGTCGGACGCCCACTCAGGCGCCCTAACCATTTGCGTATTTCTAATCTGAAAGTTCCAGAGAGTGTGCCACAGATTGGTCAATTACTTAAAATCACAGAGGTACTTAGTACAGTGAGAGGTAGAAACCCAGCACTCTGGCATCCGCTGGTTTTGCTTTCTGGTAGACCGCACTGCATCTCCTGCCCCCCTGGCTTAATGGGTGCCATTTGGTGGAACTGAGATAGATGCATTTTAATATATAGTTCTCACCTCCATATTCTGATTTGGAGGAAAAACCCTGCTCTAGAACACTGCCTTGTGGAAAAGATTTTATGTCAATATACGGTTACATTTTTCTCTTAAAAGGGATTTTTTAACCAAAAAATGGGGAATAACTTGATGTTTAATCTTTAGTGTTAAGCCATAAAATGTTCCTCCATGCTACCATGAGCTCTAATACTTACAATGGTAGACTCTCTGCTTTAATAGTTTTCTTGGATTTTTTCTTTTAGAATGCTAGCAATGCCTTTTACAGTAAATGTTGAATCGAACCTGCTGAGTAGATGAATTGCTTTGCTTTAGTGAAAAAAATTTTTCCTCCGCAATATGAAAGAATAACTTGGGGTTATTTGCTATCTATACAGGGTTCATGCTTGTCTATGATATTTTCAATGTTTTTTTTCTTATTTGTAATGTAGAAATTAAATAATACTCTGAATCAGTTGTCAGCTGTGATGTTAGTATAAGAGCAGTAGGCTTGAAGTCGAAAGATCAAGTTTGTGCCTTGACTCTGGCACTTGAATAGCATTTGTATTAGGACAGTATGCATAGATTTCCTCACCTGTAAAAGAAAAAAAGAGTAACTGCTTCACAGAGTTTTGTTAGGATTAAATGGGATCACATTAAGCCTACCTAGCACAGTATCTGGTATGTGAAGAGTGTTTAATAAGTGTTTACCAGATTAAAAAACAAACGGTATATCTTAAGACTTTTACTAGAGGTTTTATGGAATCACAAAACCTTACAATTAGAGGGGATATCAGAGTTCAAGCCCAGCCTCCTCATAAGAACTTAATTCCTTCTCTAGTATCCCTATCAAGTGTTAATTTCTCAGTTTCTGTTAAGTGTCTTCGTCAGACAGGGCACTGTTGGTAGATTTTCAGGAAGCCGCAGAGTTGAATAAGGCACAGACACTGTCCTGAAGGAGATTGCTCAGGACAGGCTCTGTTGAAGACCTGGTAGTGGAGCTCGATCTTGAGAGAGGAGTAGAATCTAACTATTTACAGGGGTTTCTGACTACAGGAGTAGGAGGAGCAGAGGAAAGGATAGAGGGCAGCCACAGAAAATCGTGAATCTGAGTCATTCCATTGAATCAGAGATTAGGGCGAGGTAAAGGAATAGTGTAAGGTAAGGTTGGAAAAGATTGCGGCCAGATCATAGAAGTCTGTAACTTGACCTCCTCATACCCATCGAATGAAATACAGAGAAATGTTACCTGGAAGTGATATACTCCGATTCATTCCATTTTTCAATAAATGTTCTGATTTTTTTTTTTTTTTTTAATTTACATCCAACTTAGCATATAGTGCAACAGTGATTTCAGGAGTAGATTCCTTAATGCCCCTGACACATTTAGCCCATCCCCCCTCCTGCAACTCCCCCCTAACAACCCTCTGTTTGTTCTCCATATTTAAGTCCCTTCTGTTTTGTCCCCTCCTGTTCTTATATTATTTTTGCTTCCCTCCCTTTTGTTCATCTGTTTTGTATCTTAAGGTCCTGATATGAGTGAAGTCATACAATTTTTGTCTTTTTCTGACTGGCTAACTTCACTTAGCACGATACCCTCCAGTTCTATCCACATAGTTGCAAATGACAAGATTTCGTTCTTTTTGATTGCCGAGTAATACTCCATTGCGTGTGTGTGTGTGTGTGTGTGTGTGTGTGTGTGTGTGTGTGTGTGTATGTATATATATACACACACATCATCTTTATCCATTCATCCATTGATGGACATTTGGGCTCTTTTCATACTTTGGCTGTTGTTGATAGTGCTGCTATAAACATTGGGGTGCACGTACCCCTTTGAAACAGCATACCTGCATCCCTTGGATAAATACCCAGTAGTGCAACTGCTGGGGCATAGGGTAGTTCTATTTTTAATTTTTTGAGGGACCTCCATATTGTTTTCCAGAGTGGCCGCACCAGTTTGCATTCCCACCAGCAGTGCAAAAGAGACCCTCTTTCTTTGCATCCTTGCCAACATCTGTTGTTGCCTGAGTTGTTAATGTTAGCCATTCTGACAGGGGTGAGGTGGTATCTCGTTGTGGTTTTGATTTGCGTTTCCCTGATGATGAATGATGTTGAGCATTTTTTCATGTGTCGGTTGGCCATCTGGATATCTTTGGAAAAGTGTCTATTCTTGTCTTTGCCCATTTCTTCACTGGATTATTTGTTTTTTGGGTGTTGAGTTTGATAAGTCCTTTATAGATTTTGGATCCTAACCCTTTATCTGATATGTCGTTGGCAGATATCTTCTCCCATTCTGTCGGTTGCCTTTTAGTTTTGCTGATTGTTTCCTTCGCTGTGCAGAAGCTTTTTATTTTGATGAGGTCCCAATAGTTCATTTTTGCTTTTGTTTCCCTTGCCTCTGGAGATGTGTTGAGTATGAGGTTGCTGCGGTCAAGGTCAAAGAGGTTTTTGTCTGCTTTCTCCTCGAGGATTTTGATGGCTTCCTGTCTTACGTTTATTTAGGTCTTTCATCCATTTTGAGTTTATTTTTATGGGTAATGTAAGAAAGTGGTCCAGGTTCATTTTTCTGCATGTTGCTGTCCAGTTTTCCCAGCACCACTTGCTGAAGAGACTGTCTTTATTCCACTGGATATTCTTTCCTGCTTTGTCAAAGATGAGTTGGCCATATGTTTGTGCATCCATTTCTGGGTTCTCTATTCTGTTCCATTGATCTGAGTGTCTGTTTTTGTGCCATAAATGTTCTGATTGTACACTCTGTCATTGCTCTTCTTTTGCCCCACCTTGTCACTGCGGTTGACCATCTCCCTGCCCTGATTTCTTTTCTTTTCTTTTTTTTAATGTTTATTTATTTTTGTGAGAGAGAGACAGAGATAGAGAATCCGAAGCAGACTCTGCGCTGTCAGAACAAAGCTGGACGTGGGGCTTGAACCCAGGAACTGTGAGGTCAGGACCTGAGCAGAAGTCTGACGCTGAACCCACTCAACCCAACCGAGCCACCCAGGCGCCCCTCCCTGCCCTGATTTCAGCAAACATTCTGAATGTTCAGCAATCCAAGGAAACACACGAGTACTGACATTGCTTTAGTGATTCCTGCTTTGGCTACAAGAAAATAAGAATTAGCAGATCATTTTTTGCAGGGGGGGGGCGGGGGCGGGGCTCCACTGTGACTTTGGAGATAAGGATCAGGGCAGATGCAGTACTAGTGGTTACAGATGAAAGACTGGAATGGAAGGTAAGAGATCTGGAGGATAGGATGAGAAGGTTTAAAATGAATCTAATTTTGGACCTCAGAATAGAAGTAGTTCGCAGCTATTATCAATTCAAATACTACATACTGGCTGAGAATTTTCTAGAATTGATGAAAGGCATGATTTCTCAGCTTTAGGAAGCACAATGAAACCCCAAGCAGGATAGATAAAAATTCTATCCTTAGATATATTATAGTGTAACTGCCGAAAATTGAATACAAAGAGAAAATCTTTAATAGGGACAGGGAGAATAGATAATTGCTCATAAAAGGCCCAAATTTCACAGTACTCAATCGCAGGAGTGGAACCCTGAAGACAATGAAAGTATAAAATGCTGAGAGAAAATAACTACCAACCTTAAAATTTTTACCCAGCTAAACTTTTATTCAAGAATAAAGATGAAGTGGACAAATCAAAAACTGAATTCACTCCCATCATACTAAAGGAACTTTTTAGGATGTACTTAAAGAAGGAAATTGAACTCAGATGGAAAGACCAAGAAGTTGGGAATGTGGGTAAATCTAAGTAAACTCTACACACCTGCTTTAAGAACTTGATACGCAGTAAATGCTTGATTAACATAATTGGTTCATCAGTTTTCCTGAAATAGTGTGCTTTCTTGTTCAACCGTGGCAAATAGAGGAGTCGACTGCTTATTTCAGAATTTTCCAAACAGAAACTAGAATTTCAACAGGACTCCCAACACAAGTAGTCTTATTTTATAAAATCAGGAGGCACAGTCAGTCTCTGGGATGTGATTTGGAATGGCTAAGTTTCTTAAAAGATTTGTATCTGTTTATTGGCTGCTGAGCAAGTTTTAATTTGCGTATTAACTAACTTTATCCCCTGTTCACCAAGATCCTAAATGTCAGTCTTGATTTACTCAAATGTTCTCAGATTTCACATCCATTAATTAGAAGACAGTTCTAAATTTATTGTCTCTGAGAACCCATGTCTGATAATCTAGGGAAAACATTATAAATGTAATAAATAACATAAACTTGATACTCTTTAAATGGCCAAGAATATCACAAACCAGAAACTGCTGTTTCTCCTGACTTGAAAAAAGAAGTATTTGCTAGGGGCGCCTGGGTGGCTCAGTAAGTTAAGCGTCCGACTTCAGCTCAGGTCATGATCTCACGGTTCATGAGTTTGAGCCCCACGTCGGGCTCTGTGTTGACAGCTCAGAGCCTGGAGCCTGCTTCAGATTCTGTGTCTCCCTCTCTGTCTGCCTCACTCCCACTCATGCTCTGTCTCTCAAATAAACATTAAAAGTATTTTTTAATAAAGAAGTATTTGCCAGACAGAGTTTTTTTCTGTTGAAAATCAGATACACTATCAGGAGTATACTTAGAGTAGGATTTTGTTAAGAGGGCCAAAATTAATAGATGAATTCTCTCAGCACATATTTTTTGTGGTTTCGAAATGGTTTCACTAGCGAGTTTTATGGACTTAAGTTGATATCCCTGATCTACTACTTATTAGACTTTCTGGGTGCTATTCATTTGCTTAACAAATACTTTTGAGCAGCTGTTGGGTTCTCTTCTGCACTAAGGTTGTGAACAAGATTCATAAGGTGCCTGTGCTCAAGAAGCTTGCCTTCTACTGAAGCAAGTAAACAAGTTTTAAAATTATCAAAAGAACGTGGACTAAAATAGGGTGACATGATAGTAATGGGTGTGTGTGTGTGTGTGTGTGTGTGTGTGTTTTAGGTTGAATGGTCAGGGAAGGCCTCTTTGAGAGATGACCATCAGAACCTGTAATAGTAAGAAGCTACCTGATCAGAGGTGTCCTAGGCTGAAGGAACAGAAATCGCAAAGGCTGTAAGGCCCATGTGAGCTTGGCGTTGTGGTATTTTAAGTGCTGAGAGAGGATATTCTTGTGATGGTTTAAAATGACCTTACATCTTGTAGAAATTAATTTTGATTTTATAATGGTATAAAAATCACACCAGATTGTCATAACTTAAATTCATATCCTTTTCTGACTCAAGGGTTGTAAGCTACCCTAATTTTTGCCCTATTCTGTATTCAGCCAGTGAACTCAGTAACATTTGGTTGGAGATGTTTGATTTATTTGCTGGCTTGTGGTCTGTCTCATTTGGACAGTTTTTAGTGACCTCACTGTAATATAAAAACATTAAAATATTTGCTAAAATTAATTGAATTAGAAATCTAGTTTTTTATGTAGGGAGACGAGAGAATGGCCAAAGATCATAGCGTGTTAGATATGGAAGAAACTTTAAAGGCAGTATCTGAAAGCTGAAGATATGCCATAGAATTTAAGCATTAGTCTGTTTTCTTTAGAATATACCTTATTTCATAAAATCTAGTTATTTATGATTTTTCTATGTAAGTAAGAAATCCTTAAAATCACATGAAAACATTTTCTTCTGTGTGTTGAATTATGCATATATTTGTACCCTTTTGTCAAAAAGTAAAACTTCTTTTTTTAAGTTTTTTTTTTTTAATTTATTTTTAGAAACAGCGCAAGCTGGGGAGGGGCAGAGAAAAGGAGAGAGAGAATCCCAAGCACCCAGGGCTCTGTCCCACAAACCGTGAGATCATGACCTGAGCTGAAATCAAGAGTCAGACGCTTAACCGACTGAGCCACTCAGGCACAGTTTAAGTAAAAACTTTTTTTTAGTTATTACTCAAATTGGAGAGTTCTGATGTCTCTTCTAGCTTTTCAGTCTATAGACTGAAGCTTTTCAAGATCAGAATCATGTCTGATTCATCTTTCTGGCCCCAGGGAGCAGAGTACAGTTCCTTATACATACCAGTCTCTTAAAACTATTTGAGTGCCTGAATGAACGAAGGAATGAATATGTGAACATCTATTATGAACCTATCTCTGGAAAATAGGTACCAGTAGTCAGTATGCTTAAAAAGATTGACGTAACATTGATCACTGTTTAAGAAGTGCCTTTATAATATTGTTGGAAAATGTAAGCATTTCTGAAGGGGAGGTGGCCATTGTGTAGAGCGCTCGCTCATATGGACTAAGAATCAGAAAACGGATCTGAATTTTGGCTGAGGCATCACCCAGTTCGTTCTGAAATAAATCAGGCAATCTTGCACGTAATTTCCTTGTTTGTACGGTGAAGGGGTTGGATTGATTATTGCTAGCAACTCTCTCGGCTCTAAAACTCTATGCTTTTTATCCTTTGATATTTGCAAGAGCCAGGAGAGGTGAAGTTTGCCTTTTATGTTAGATTTGATTCTAAATCTAATGACGCAGGACAGGGGTGCTCCAACTAGTCTTGTTAAAAGGTAAGGACACTGAAAAAGGTTCAGTGGTAGCGTGCATACTGTGTTCTATTATGATTAACTGTGCCACTTGTACTGCCTGTACTTTAATGGCCTGTACTCCTCATCTACCTGATTCTTCTCTTAGTACTGAGATTATTTTAGTACAAACAAGTGGTATGTTTGTAAGAAGGGGCTCAGTCAGTATGGTAAAATGTCTGGATGGTACAAAACAAAAAACAAAAAGATGTCTGGATACTTGGTGATTTCTAAGTAGGGGCCGGTCTATAATACAGCACGTTTTTTTAAGGTTGTGTATTTTCAGTGTGGGAGGAGGTGTTAGGTACTTCTCCCTTTCATATCAAGCATAACATTCTCTCTTATGCACGTCAGTATATTGTTGAGGAAGTTTTCTAAAGTGAAAATAAAGGGGCGCCTGGGTGGCGCAGTCGGTTAAGCGTCCGACTTCAGCCAGGTCACGATCTCGCGGTCCGTGAGTTCGAGCCCCGCGTCAGGCTCTGGGCTGACGCTCAGAGCCTGGAGCCTGTTTCCGATTCTGTGTCTCCCTCTCTCTCTGCCCCTCCCCCGTTCATGCTCTGTCTCTCTCTCTGTCCCAAAAATAAATAAAACGTTGAAAAAAAAAATTTAAAGTGAAAATAAAATCTGTTGAAAATAGTATTTTCAAGCCTAGAGAATTTTTTTTTTAAGTCATCTGTATACCCAGCATGGGGCTCGAACTCACAACCCCAAGATCAGTAGCCACATACCCCACTGACAGAGCCAGCCAGGCGCCCCAGAATAGAGAATTTTAATGGCCTCATTTGGTCTCCCAAACAGTGTGAGGTACTGGATTCTTTGAGTGACATTACTAGAGGTGCTCGCGTTTCTTCCTTTGTAGTGGGCAGAGTGCAGTCTGGCTGCCCTATAGAAGTGCTGCTGGCTTGGAGCTGCTCAGATCCGACCCGTCACACTGTCTCAACTTGGGTTTTTCTGTTGTTTGTTTCCAAATTCACGTCAGAAAAACGTGTGTCCAGGGTGCCTGGGTTGCTCAGTCGGTTAAGCGCCTGACTCTTGGTTTCTGCGTCGGTCATGGTCTGAGCTGTCAGCACAGAGCCCGATGTGGGGCTCGAACCCACAGACTGTGAGATCATGACCTGAGCCGAAGTCGGATGCCCAACCAACCGAGCCACCCAGGTGCCCCAAGACAGGATCTTGATCTAAATTTAACCAAAATGTCCCCTATTTATTGATCCTGTTTCTAATAATCATTAACCATTCCCCGTTGCTTGGAATTTTTATCTTGACTTTCTATTTTGAAAGTTATTAGCAACTCAAAAGTATGGAAAGAGCCCAGATGTCCCTCAACAGATGAATGGAACACACACACACACACACACACACACACACACACACACACACCACTGGAATATTACTCGGCAGTCAAAA
Organism: Leopardus geoffroyi; assembly: GCF_018350155.1. Classification (NCBI taxonomy): domain Eukaryota; kingdom Metazoa; phylum Chordata; class Mammalia; order Carnivora; family Felidae; genus Leopardus; species Leopardus geoffroyi. The sequence continues at coordinate 59,395,399 of NC_059338.1, read as the reverse complement.
AGAATGAAATCTTGCCATTGGCAACAATGTGGATGGAACTAGAGGGTATTATGCTAAGTGAAATTAGTCAGAGAAAGACATATCATATGACTTGACTTACGTGTAGAGTTTAAGATACAAAACAGATGAACATAGGGGAAGGGGAGCAAAAAATAAAAACAGGGAGGGGTACAAAACATAAGAGACTCTTAAATATAGAGAACAGAGGATTGCTAGAGGGGTTCTGGGTGGGGGGGATGGCGAAATGGGCAAGGGGCATTAAGGAAGACACTTGGTAGATGAGCACTGGGTGTTATACACAGGAGATGAATCCCTGGATTCGACCCCTGAAATCATTATATGCTAACTAACTAACTAGAATGTAAATTAAAAAATAAAAATAAATTAAAAAAAAAAGTTATTGGCAATTCTAACATATCTTGGCTTTATTGTCTGGAGGAAGCACTGAGTTAAACTGGGTTATAGAATCATCTGCTGATAGGTTAACGGGTTTAGGAGTTTCATCTAAGGCTTTAGAAATTCCTGTCATCATTTTTGTGGAGTGTGAACATTACTTCAGAGGCCAAAATTGTAATAAAGTGTTTTTTATTTTTATTTTATTTATTATTTTTTTTTTAATTTTTTTTTTAACGTTTATTTATTTTTGAGAGAGACAGAGAGAGACAGAGTATGAACGGGGGAGGGGCAGAGAGAGAGGGAGACACAGAACTGGAAGCAGGCTCCAGGCTCTGAGCCATCAGCCCAGAGCCCGACGCGGGGCTCGAACTCACGGACCGCGAGATTGTGACCTGGCTGAAGTCGGACGCTTAACCGACTGCGCCACCCAGGCACCCCATAAAGTGTGTTTTAATGGCATTCTGTGGAATCAGTTGCTTGGGGTTACCATAACCAGTGTGATGTGTAGAAGGATTATAGGACGGATGGACTGTAGAAGGTCTTTCTACCATGTTGACCGGAAGGCCTCTCTGTCTGCCGCTTTGAACCCCTGAAGGGTCAATGTTAATTTTTGTTGTGATTTGCTAATGAGTGACTTTGTGAAGTAAGTAGAACCTATGATAGAGGGATGTTGTGGAGCTACTGCTCTCTACTAAAAATAGTACAGAAAGGGTCTGTAGGGGCTGCCATACTATTAAAAAGTTATTAACATTTTTATTTTGTCTCAAACCGTACCAGTAGAAGATTGTGTTTACTTCTTGTATAGTTTAGTCATGAGTTGACAAAGAATTTACCCTCCCGAAGGAAGTAGATTCTTGTCGGAGATTCAGAGGTAGGACAGCATTGTGGAAGTTACTTCAATTAGCTTTTTTGCATTTAGGTAAGTAAATTCAGGCCAAGTGTAGAAATGGTCAAAAAGAATCCTTTTTATAGTTTTATAGTATTATTTTTATATGATTTGTATTTTTATATTTTTGATATGATCTCTAGACAACCCGAACTTTGTTTTGGAAAGTCTTCCTTGTATTTGCCTGTTCCCTCCTAATTACAGAGCTTTCTCATAACAAATCTTTCTATTTAAAACTAGTATTGTCAGATGCATTAAAAAAGTAATTTAGCTAAAAATTGTTTCATAATAAAAAAGAATTTTACAAAAACTCTATCAGTTGAAACCAAAAAACAGAGATATGCATGCTGAATATTAACCATTTGTTACAAACCTGAATAGTCCTTTTTCCATGTGCATATATATATGCCTCTAGGTATAGATAAAAGTGGAATCATGCATAGAACTCATCTAACATTCCTGTTTATATGCAGAGCACTTTACTGTGAAATATGGAAACTCTTTGAACTTTACTGACTTCTGTCATGAAGGCTAATTTTTTGGAACATAACCTAGAAATGTCAATGCAAATATGCAAGTGTATGTCTAAATTGATCAAAATAGGAAAAAATAATTGAGACTGAAAAACCTATAACTTAATATTGATCGTGCACACGTAACAAGACCAAATTTTGGAAATCCCAACTTGTATGTTATGTGCATGTACGTTAGGAATTTTACAGAGTTGTCTAACATTAGGTGGCAACCACACTTATTAGCAGACTCCAATAGCTAATTTTAATTTATGAGCACCAGATTAGTAACGCTTAATCACTTACAGATATGTTATTGGTAGGTTGCTTTCAGCTTCAGATAACAGAAACTGAGTCTGTTTTAAGCACAAAGGAGTTGGCTCGGCTCACAGGACTGAGACCTGAAGCTTCGGGGACAACAGGACTGGGGACAACAGGACTGGGCTGTCCGTGTTGCTTTGCCCTCAGGTCCTTTCCCTGGTGGTTGCCAAAGAGCTGCTAGCAGCAGCCAGGAAGTGTGCTTCCTTGTTTGAGTCTAGAGATGGATAGTAGCTCCTTACTGTTCTCTAAAGGTGAGAATAACTGTCCCGGAAAGGTCCGGGAGAGCTCTCCTGGATTTCACAGGCTAGAATTGAGGAATGTTCTGGGTTACAGTCTAGTCCTGAATAAGTCAATAGCTCGGGGGTTGAGATTAATCATTCAGCTCTTTCCCTTGAGCCAAGGTCATTTGCTAAATGGCACTGCCCTTATCCAAATGGGGAGAGTTGGAGTGGCACCCCCTTGGACTGTTAGTATGTAGTCAGAAGTGACACATCAAAGTGAATGGAATCAGCACCCACTGTGGAAAATAGTATAGAGGTTCCTCAAAAAATTAAAAATAGAAATACTGCTTGAGATTCTCTCTCCCTCTCTCCCTCTCTCCCTCTCTCCGTCCCCTCTCTGCCCACTCCCTCTCCCTCTCTAAAATAAAATGAAAAACAATTTAAATAATAATTAGCATTTTGGGATCGGTTCCGACCCACTAGTAGCACAAAGACAATACTTGGCCATCACTGGTGTATGGTGAGAGTGGACTGAGGACAGACCCTAAGAGAACGCAGAGCCTGTGAATCAGTCTTCTACTTAAATTTATTCTGTATTTATTTTTAATTATGAGCTTCAGAAGGCTATTCGTTTGCTCTTATTTCTTCAATTCTAACAGCCTATTTCATATTTGATTTACCCAGTGGTTTTTCTCCATCATATCTCTCTGTTAGTCTCTGGTCACTTTAATGTCACTACCATGGCTGTTTCTTTGGAGTGCTGCCCATTATCTTAAAGGAAATAGGGAAGGAATTATAAATGTATCCTGAAGTTAAAGGAAAAATGAAATGTGTGTTTTGTAGTACATGAATGATCGAATGTGTTAGATACTAAGGAAGAACTGCATCCGAGTATGCTTTTTTTTTTTTTTTTTTAAGTTCTTACAAGGAGTGAGGAATGTTAAAATTCATGACTCGAACTTCAGACTTCTCCCTACCTGCATATTTGATGTCTTGGAAAAACTATTATTCTTTTATTATAAAGGAATAAAGGGTAAAGTTTGCTAACCTGTGTCTGAAGACCTCAGTGATTAGAAATGAGTCATGATTGGTAATAGACTATGAATGGTAGTGAATTGAGTGTCTTAGGTACGAGGACCCTCCTCTCCTTGAGTAATCATGAACAGACCCTTGTAATTTTTACTTTGGCTTGACACGTATAGGAAGGATAGGCATGATGAACCACTGCTAGTCTCCACATCTTTTTTATAGGCAGTGAGATACTAGCCAACGTACTCAGTTGAGGCCAGTGAGTTCTCCTGTATGTTTTATTACTAAGCTTCACTTAGTTCCAAGGAGTGAGATAAAGCATTGTGTTTTCTTTTCTTTTCTTTTTTTTTTTAAGTTTATTTATTTATTTTTAGGGAGTCGGAGACAGCGCAAATGGTGGAGGGGCAGAGAGAGAGAGAGAGAGAGAGAAAATATCCCAAGCAGGCTCCACGCTGTCAGTGCAGAGCCTGATATGGGGCTTGAACCCATAAAGCTGTGAAATCACGACCTGAGCCAAAACCAAGAGTCGGATGCTCAACTGAATGAGCCACCCAGGTGCCCCAAACATTCCATTTCCTATTTCATACATCAGTCTCTTCTCAGGTTTGACACTGTAAATCAGTGGTTCTCGAGTTCTGGCATACATCAGAATCTTCTGGAGGGTTTGTGAAAGCACCAGTTGGTGGGCCTCTAATCCCCAAAGTTTCTGATTCAGTAGGTCTGGGATGGGGCCTGAGCATTTACATTTCTAACAATTTCCAGATGACATTGATGATGCTGATCCAGGTACTGCCCTTTGAGAATCACTGCTGTGAAAACATTTACTTTTTTTTTTTTTAATGTTTATTTTTGAGAGAGAGAGAGAGAGACAGAGATAGAGAGAGACAGAGACAGAGCATGTGCAGGAGAGGGGGCAGGGAAAGGGAGAGACAGAATCTGAACCAGGCTCTAGGCTCTGTTCTGTTAGCACAGAGCCCAGTGTGGGGCTTGAACTCGCAGACCCAACCACAAGATCATGACCTGAGCCTAAGTCAGACGCTCAACTGATTGAGCCACCCAGGCACCCTGAAAACACTTACTTTTAATACAGCAAGGAACAGTCATACTGAATTTATTTAAGGAAAAGATGCATGCTATTTATTACTGTTTAGATTAGACTTTGTATTGTTTTTTTCTCTCTCTGGTTGTCAGCTGTTACATTAAGTGACCCACAGGGAGTACTCTCTTGAATTATATTTCTTTAGTAAAAGCGTATTTACCATTTGGTAATTGGCATCTCTTAACTTTTCACAGATGACTATTGCTGCTGGGCCAAAAGCCACTTTTGGCCTAGATGAAAATACTTTGCATTATTTTGCTTGATGATCCCAAAGGTGGGGATTTTATTTTATTTTTTTTGTATTTGTTCTTTACTAAGATACGATAATTATTTCATTCAGTGAGCATTGAGACTTTTTTAACCAGTCTAAGGCCAGTACAACTCCTTTGCCATTGCCAGCTGTGCGTGTTTCCATGGAAACTCCATAGGGTCTAGCAGGATTACTGTTGTAAGGACCATACCTGGCTTATTTGCATCCAGTTTAAATTGGGGAGATTTCAAAAGAATAAAAGGTCTGTAGATGAGTCAGTGGACAGCCAGAAAGAGCTTGTCAGTTTGTAACCATCATATTGGCCTAACTAAAGAGGAAGACTTGCGTGGGTATCCCTAACTATATAGTTCATGTTTCTGGAGGGCTTTGGTGGGCATGCTAACGTCTCTATTTGTTTTGTGGATTTATTTGTGTCATTGTGTTTTTGTTTTTGCTTTTGTTTTAGGAATATCTCTTTAAATTAAATATCCTAATTTATGTCCTTATTTAAATACCCTAACCTAATGATTTTAAAATTCTCTTAAAGAAAGTACATGTAGATCAGACTCTTTTTCAAAGAGTTTTCATTGCTTTCCAGTTAGAATGCAATAGAATGTCTTAGTTTTTGACCACTGTTGCAGAATTATGGCAGAAGTTTATGTTGATCTGTACTTTGCAAGTGTTATGAGCTACTGTGAACCCCTTCTCTCACAAACATAATTTTTTCTAAAAAGAAGGCAGTTTGAACTATTTACGTATTTGACTTTGTTTGCACCATTGAGCTTAAGCCTTTGTTTCAGAGTTTCATAAATGGTTAGGACCAACAGTGAATGTATAGAAAACAACTATACGGACTAGTTACATGAGCACCGAGTACAGTTATATAAAACTTAGAGGTTATTATTAATAAGTTATGCTGCTCAGTCAGTTGTACGAATTTATCCTAGTTGGAGTAATTAGGCTAATTCACAAATAGCTACATAGTACAGGTATATGGCCAATAAGAGCACGCATACCAACTCCTCCTCCTTAGTTAAGGCTGCTTGGACTTTCTACTGATCAAGGTTCTAAGATATTCTGTCAGAGTGTGGTGGCCAGCCAGTGATGGTGAATTTCCATACTTGTGTGCGCCAAATATTGACATTTCTTATCTTCTAAATCAGAATGTAGTCTTGTACCTTTTTTCCGAATATTTTACGGTGATAGCGATATGTATCAGTCTATCATCTATGAACATCTATGTGTGTGTGTGTGTATATATATATACATATATACATACATATATATATATATATATACACATCTGTGTGTGTATATATATATATGTATATATATACACATCTGTGTATATATATATTGAAGTAGATGCTTGTAAATTTGGAAGGAGGTAACAGGGAGTTGGGGATTTTTTAATATTAGTGAAATATACTCTTTAAAGAAAATACTAGGTAGGCTGTGTTATTCAGTTTCACGAAAGAGTAGCACCTTCTAATACATGTTCCAAGAATTCTCTGATTCACCTCCATGTTCCTAAAGTAAGGGCAGGTGCTAGTGTCCCTGTTTTGTAGATGAGGAAATAGGCACAAGAGAGGTGCCTGCCTTTATTAATCACTTTATGTTTACGCAGTTAAACACACCTGTCGTTCAGCGTTGCCCACTATGTGTAATTGTTCCCTCTTAAAGTGTTAGGTTATTTTATACGGCTTACTCAGTGTTGCCTTTTTCTCTTTTTGTATTCATAGACTGGAAAAGTAAGAAGAGCTTTCCTGCCTTTTTAATTACCAAACTACTCTCAGTTTTCAATGAATCAATTCAAAGAAAGAATGCAGTCTTTCTATACCTGGTAAATATTTTCTGCTCATAAAAGCTATTAACTTAGTAGCCTCTGATAAATCCAGGTGTTTATGATGATTACCTTTAATTTTGTGGGATGACTATAAAAAATGACTTATCATATATATGATATTAACTCTGAAATTTATTTGATATTATTGTTATGGTGGAGTGATGCCTAGAATGCCTGTGCCCTAGCCAGCAACAGAAGCTAGTCTAGAATTGGCCCTGGTACTTAGATTAGGCTCTGTTGGGTTTATTGGGGGGAAAAGGTTGTGAAATTAATGCAAATAGGGTACATAAATATATTACTGAGTATCCTCTTTACTCAGATGGTATAACATTAGCAATATTCCCTACGTGGTAGTTTAATAGAAGTACTTTGTCAATAATAGTTTTATAAAATTAATCTAGTAATCAGAATATTAAGCCTACCTTTTACCACTTGACACATGACCTAAGTGAAGATTAGAGAGATCAAATAACTTGCTGAAGAAAATTCAACTAGCCAGTGTAGACCTGAGGTCAGAATCTAGATCAGAGGCTACATATTTTGATTCCTACTCTAGGGCCTTTAAAAAAATCCTAGCTTTTTAAGTACCTTAAATAAGAATTAACATGCCCAAGGGAGTAAACAAACCATAGTGACATTTCATATGGATCTTTTGTATAGCTTAGAATGTTAATGTAGGATCAGAGAAGATAGAATGGATTTATTTATGCTACATAAAGTATTTTCTCTATTAACAGTATTAACTTAGCTACTAGGTACTATTAAATCTTTTAGATACACTTTATTTAAGCGTGAGGAGAATCCTTGGGCATATTTTGTACCTGTTTTGCAGAAGAGGAAAATGAGGCTTAGAATGAGAGTGCTATAGCTTAGGATATTAGAAGTGGGGTTTAAACCCAGTTTTCTTTGACTTCAAAGCCCATGACTCAGCGGTGAAGCCTGAGGAATTAAAACTTAATCGTCCAGCCTATCACATGTTAATGGATACTGATTATGGAATAATTTCCTCTCCTAATTCACCCATTCAAAAATCTTATCATTTTAGGGACATATGGAGGTAGTTAGGGGAGAAACCATTTCGTCCTCTGTAATGATTTTAATTATAGGAATCTTATTAGCTATTTTTATAATGTAATTGCAAGTTATAGGTCTTATGCCCCCTTTAAAAAAGAAAGACGTTTATAAAATATTTGTATATTCTAAACATATGCTTAAAGTGAACTAATTTGAGCAGGTCCAAAGGTCTGTTTTTGTGTGACTGAACATTTGTCTCCCATGTTTTTACTTATTACAGTCGATCATCAAGGAATGATTATTTTTGTAAAGTATTTTTAAAACAGATTTTTCAAAATTAGTTAAGTGATGAAAGAAATTGGTGTTACATTCAAAAATTAATACATTTCAAGTGTCTGGCTTGGGGATAAATAAAAAGTTACCATGTTAAATGGAATTGTAATGATGAAGATATAAAGAAAATTCCTTCTTCTTTATTTAGTAAAGTACCCAGAGTATCAGAGTTCGCCAAAACCAGGTGTATCTTTGCCTTAAAACCTGACCCAGCCCCTGAAACTCACCTTTCCCCCCCAGTCTTTGACTGATTTACCACCATCACCTGCCTGCCCAAAAGAGGGTGGGGATGCATAGAATGTAGGTAGTGAGATCCAAAAATAACATTTTATTAGTAGCTCATGGGAAGTAACTTTTTTTTCTGGTAGCGTGAAATATAACTTATGTGCATTTTAATCTCTACCATTCAAAATGAGAAATGTACGTTAGTTTGCCTGGTGTCTTTCTATTTTAGGCAGTCGTACGTTAGGACTTTGTAAAAGGTGAGATACGTTGACAAATTTTACGATTTTTTAGTTAAGTTCTTTGTAACTGGAGCTTACAAAGATGGTGTGACTCGTATTGGTACTATGACATTTTGAGAAGATTATGAAGCTGCTCACCTCCCCGAATATCACTTGCAGATACTCGTCACCTGAGTAGCAAGGAAGGAGGGTCAGGCAGGGCTGGGGCAGCTAATGTGGATTGAATTCCTGCTCTGTAGGGCATCTGCTAGGCACATCCACATTTGTGCTCTCATTTTTTTTTTTTTAAATTTTTTTTTTCAACGTTTATTTATTTTTGGGACAGAGAGAGACAGAGCATGAACGGGGGAGGGGCAGAGAGAGAGGGAGACACAGAATCGGAAACAGGCTCCAGGCTCTGAGCCATCAGCCCAGAGCCTGACGCGGGGCTCGAACTCACGGACCGCGAGATCGTGACCTGGCTGAAGTCGGACGCTCAACCGACTGCGCCACCCAGGTGCCCCTGTGCTCTCATTTTTAGTAGGGGTGTCGAAGTACGAGAAGTAGGGCCAAGAGACGAAGAAAGCACAATGTGCAAAATTCGGCCTTGCTTTTTGTCTGGATGGTCGGCCTGTTCACCTACCATATTCTGTCATCATCTGCTTCTGGCAGCATCAAATGCTGGTGGTGATTTCCAGGGGGCTGAATCACAGTTACCTGGGATTGCTGTGGTCGTGCTTATGTGGCCAGAAGGGCGTCAGTTTTTGATTTTTTGCCGGGGAGGGCATCAGATTTTGAATTTGCAGGAAACTATAGTTAACAATACTGTATTACACACTTAAAACTGTTCTTAGAGGGTGGATCTTACTTCAAGGGCTCTTGCCACACACACAAAGATTTTTTAATGAAAAAGAAGGAGGGGAGGAAACTTGGAGGTGATGAACAAGTTTATGGCCTTGTTTGTACTCTCACAGGTGTATACTTACCTCTAAATTTATCAAATTGTATACATTAAATAGGTACAGCTTTATGTAGGTCAATCATAACTCAAAATTTTTTCAAAAAGAGTTCAAAAGAGAAAGTCTGCGTTTAAATGTTATTTAAGGATTAAAACATGAGAAAAAGGAAGAAATCAGCCATGTTCAGATACTGGTAACATTATTAAGACTCTGTTCTTACATGTACAGCAAAGGTGATTTGGGGCCTGTGGATTAAAAATTAGTTAAGGTACATAGAAATGTTTGAGAGCATCGCTTAAAATTTTTTATTGTAACAGGAGAAAAATCTTGACAATGATATTTTTTAAATTATCAAGAGTATAATAATACCATTATCATTTTTATAATTCTTGATCATTTTAAAAATAATTTATGTTCTGATTTTAATTTTTAGAACGAACGTGAGAGATGGCATAAGCCCCATTTTTCAAATGAGGAAGTTAAGGTTCAGATGTCATGTGAAGTTTCCTGGGGATGCCGTAGACTGGCTGGCTCAGAGAACCGAAATTTCTTACCTCATAGTTCTGGAGGCTAGAAATTTGAGATTAAGGTATTAGGATTGGTTCCTTCTGAAAGCTGCGAGGGAGAATCTGTTTCGTATCTTCTCGTCTTCCCTCTGTACGTATCTGTCTCTGTGTGCAAATGTTCCCTTTCTATAAGGATACCAATAGTATTGGATTGGGGCCCACGCTGCTGACCTCATCTTAATTTGATCTGCAAAGACCCTGTTTCCAAAAAGGTCACACTCACAGATCCTTGGGGTTAGGCCTTTAACAGCTTTTGAGGCGCACAATTCAACCCATAGAGGATGTTAAGTCTTTTGCTCAACGTCTCTTAAGTAAGAAAGTTAGACCCATCACATTGTAGTGCCACTAAAATCATAGTTTCAGAAGAACGTAACGGTGTATCTATACCAACTTTTTTTTTTTTTTAATTTTTTTTTTCAACGTTTATTTATTTTTGGGACAGAGAGAGACAGAGCATGAACGGGGGAGGGGCAGAGAGAGAGGGAGACACAGAATCGGAAACAGGCTCCAGGCTCTGAGCCATCAGCCCAGAGCCTGATGCGGGGCTCGAACTCCCGGACTGCGAGATCGTGACCTGGCTGAAGTCGGACGCTTAACCGACTGCGCCACCCAGGCGCCCCTAAATTTTTATTTTTTTTTTTAACGTTTATTTATTTTTGAGACAGAGAGAGACAGAGCATGAACAGGGGAGGGGCAGAGAGAGAGGGAGACACAGAATCTGAAACAGGCTCCAGGCTCCGAGCTGTCAGCGCAGAGCCCGACGTGGGGCTCGAACTCACGGACCGTGAGATCGTGACCTGAGCCAAAGTCGGACGCTCAACCGATTGAGCCACCCAGGCGCCCCTCTATAATACCAACTTAAAATTAATTTTCTAATACTGTCTTTTGTCTGCGTAGATTTTACTTAAGATTAACCGAGTTTCTAAAGTTTAATTAGAGGAGCGCCTGGCCGGCTCATTCAGAAGAGCATGGAACTCTTGATCTCGTGGTTGTGAGTTCATTCATGCCCCACATTGGGCATGGAACTTACTTGAAAAATAAATAAAATAGTAAAATTTTGTGTTGTGATGGGTTTCAAGCTCTTTTACTTTGGATCATAAGTCAGTGATATACCAGCTGTGTAAGGGTGTTTGGTCCTCAGTGCTTTCGTCCGGATTCAAATCTGAACTTCATGATTTGTAAGGTAGAGCTTTAAAATGTGTGCCCCTCCATGTCTTGAGATGTCCATCAGAATACTGTTCAAATGGTTTCAAGTGCATTCTGACTGTACATAATTTCACGATTCTTTAAGAATTGTTGTGTTGTCAGTGTTACTGTGCACCTTGTGATCACAGATTGTTGTGGCATGAGGAGGGCAGGGGCCCACTAGAATAATCATAAAATACTGGCAGTTTGTTGAGCTGCTTTCCCCCCACACCCTTTTTTCTTTTCTTTCTTTGCTATTTTTTATTTTGACTTCAAAACACTCTCAGTACTTTAGTGAGTAATCCTACCAAATAAGGACCCTCTGCTACATTGCTACAATACAGACATAAGATGCAAGAAATTAACAGTATTACTTTCCTGTCAACTAATCCATAGACCTGATCCACATTTGGCTGGTTGTTGCCATAGTGCCTTTCATAACAAAAGAACCTAATCCAGGATCTTACGTAGCATGTAATTATTCTATCTCTTTAGTGTTCTCCAATCACAGTTCCTTAGCCTTTCCTTGAGTTTCAAGACTATGTATTGGAAAAATACATTTTGTAGAGTGTCTGTGCACTCAGGTTTATCTGATAGTTCCTCATGATTAGATTCAGGTTATGCATCTATGGCAGGAATATCAGAGGGAAGTGATGCTGTGCTCTCAATTCCTCTTTTCTGGTAGTGCACAGTTTTGATTTGTTCCTTGACTAGTGATGTTATCTTTGAACACCTGATTAAGGTGATGTTCACCAAGCTTCTCCTCTGTAAAGTTACATTTTCCCTTTGTAATTGCTTAATATTTTGTAGAGAAACTACATTTTTCATCATCAAATTTTTGCCCACTAGAGTTAGCATTTCGACTGAACTTATTATAATGGTTTCCAAATACCGACTTTCTATATTTATTATTTGGCATTCTGTAAGGAAAATCTTTCTCTTCCCCCTGTTGATTTATATCAAATAGACTCATAAGCTGTCATGAGTAAATGGTTACAATTTATTATTTTTTTAATTTATTTTCTTTGTGTTACCCAAAATTTGATCAACGGGAGACCATTCAAACTTGCATCTGCGTCTTTTCCACATAGTCCCATGATTTAAAAAAAAAAATGTTTACAAGTACAACATTTAAAAAGTGTTCAACACTTTAAATACGTTATTTAGTTTTTAAACTTTTATTATTGAGAGTGCGCGTGTGAGCGGGGAAGGGGCAGAGAGAGGGGAAGAGACTCCCAAGCAGACTCTGCACTGTTAGCACACAGCCTGACGCAGGCTCGATCTCACAAACTGAGGTAATGACCTGAGCCGAAATCAAGAGTCTGACACATAACTGACTGAGCCACTGAGCCACCCAGGCGCCCCATATTCCCGTCATTTTTAAAGCACTTCCACTACTAATTTCTTCACCGAAACAGTAAAAGGAAAAACAAAATATAAAGTCTTAGCCTAGAAACCAAAGCCTCAGTAAAGAAGTAGAAAATGTAAAGAACTGAACAGAAATTTTAGAACTGAAAACTACAGTAACCGAAACCAAAGCCCACCGGATGGCCTCACAGCAGAGTAAAGGGGGACAGAGTGAACTGGAGGACAGAACATAGAAATTGCCCCATCTGAACAAGGAGAAAATAGAACACATAAATGAACAGAGCTGTGGGACCTGTAGGACTATGACAGAAAGACCACAAGAGGAGGAGAGGAGAAAGGGGACTGAGCTAAAAAGTACTTGCAGAAAGACTGGCTGACAACTTCCAGAAGACTTGTTAGAAGACACAGGCCTACGGATTCAAGGAGCTGAGCAAGTTCCAAACAAGATAAACCCAAAGAAGTAATAGTAAAACATTGGTAAACTAAGAGCAAAGGAAAAACCTTGAAAATAACAAGAGAGAAATGACACCTTTTTCTATGGGGAAAAATAATTCCAGAGATAATGGATTTCTCCTCAGAAATCATGGAGGCCAGGAGGCAGCGGCATGACATTTTTTAAGTATTCGGAAAGATCTCAAAATCCCAAGTTCTGTATTTAACAGAAGCCTTCTTGAGGAATGAAGGAGAAATCAAGACCTTTTTAGATGAAGGAAAACAAAGCAAACTTGTCTCCAGTAAATGTGCCATAAAAGAATGGCTAAAGAAATGACTTATGTAGTTTTAAATCCAACACAACATATCCAGGACTTGTGTATACCAAAAACTACAAAATGGCTGGTGGGAGAAATAGAGGACGACACAGAGAAACGGAGAGATCTACTGCATTCATGGGTTAGAAGGCTCAACATAGGAAAGATCACTTCTCCCCAGATTGATATACAGGTTTAAATGTAATTCCTCTCAGATTCCCTCTGTGATTTTTTTAACAGACAAGATTATTCTAAAATTAATGTGGGAATGCAAAGGAATTAGAATAGCTAGCAAAATTCTGAAAAAGAAGAAAAAAATCATTTTCTATAATTTCAAGACATGTTATATAGTTGCAGGAATCAAGCCTGAGGATATCGGTTGAGAAATTAACACATTAGTCTTTGAAATGGAATATAAAACCCAAAAATAGGCCTGCACAGGTGTAGCCAACTAATTTGTGACTAAGGTACAAAAGCAATTGGAGCAAACAGAGGAAGGATAATGTTTTGGACAAGTGATTAAAAAAGAAAAACATTTAATCCTCACACTGGTGAAAAACATAGGAAACCTTTAGGACATAGGACTTGATGAATAGTTCTTTAAAAAAATTTTTTTTAATGTTTATTTCTTTTGAGAGAGAGAGAAAGAGAGGGAGGGGGATGGCCTGGGAAGGGGCAGAGAGAGAGACTCACAAGCAGGCTCCACACTGTCAGCTCAGAGCCTGACATGGGGCTCGATCTCACGAACCATGAGATCATGACCTGAGCCAAAATCAGGAGTCGGATGCTTAGCCGACAGAGCCGCCCAGGTGCCCCAACACTTGGTGAGTAGTTCTTCAACATGACACCAGAGGGGTGCCAGCCTGGCTCAGCCAGTAGAGCATGCGACTCTTTTTCTTGGGGTTTTAAGTTTGAGCCATGTTGGGTGTAGAGATGACTTAAAAATAAAATCTTTTAAAAAACAGTAACACCAGAAACACAGCCTACAAAAGAAAAAAATTGGTAAATTCGATTTTATCAAAATTAAAGTTTTGCTGTGTGCTAAAACTTCTTTAAGAGGATGAAAAGGTGATTCTCTCTCTGCCCCTTCGTCGCTCATGTGCATGAGTGTGATAAGTAAATAAACTTTTTTTTTTTTTTTTTTTTTTTTTTAAAGAGGGAGGCACCTGGCTCAGTCCATTAAGTGTCCAACTCTTGATTTCATCTCAGGTCATGATCTCACAGTTTGTGAGTTCGAGCCCCACAGGCTCCATGCTGAATGAGGAAACTGCTTGGGCTTCTCTCTTTCTCTCTGCCCCTACCCCACTCTCTTTTCTCTCACTCTCTCTCTCTCTCAAAATGAAAAACCATTAAAAAAAAAAAAAAGGAGGATGAAAAGGCAAGTTCCCAGTGGGAGAAAATATTTGCAAAGCATATATCTGATGAAGGACTATTACCTATGGTATGTAAAGAACTCTCAAAACTCAACCCTACGGAGAAAAAGGAACCCTTGTGCACTCTTGGTGGGAATGTAAACTGATGCAGCCACTGCAGCAATCAGTTTGGAGGTTCCTGAAAAATTAAAAACATAATTACCATGATTCAGTAATTCCGTTACTGTGTATTTACCCAGAGAAAACAAAAACACTAATTCAAAAAGATACATGCACCCCTATGTTTATTGCAGCATTATTTACAATAGCCAAGATATGGAAGCAGCCCAAATGTCCGTTGATAATGGATTAAGAAGACGTGGTGTATATACGCACAATGAAATATTACTCAGCCTTAAAAAGGGGTGAGATCCTGCCACTAGTGAAAACATGGACGGACCAAGAAGGTCTTATGCTAAATGAAATAAGTTAGAGAAAGACAAATATTGTATGATTTCACTTATACGTGCTATCTAAAACACGAAACAAACGAATAAACAAAAAGCAGACTCAGACCTATAAATACAGAGAACAAACTGATGGTTGCCAGAGCGGAGGGAGCGGGAGGATAGGCAAAGGGGTAAAGGGGAGCGAGAGAGACAGGCTTCCAGTTAGGGAGTAAGCAAGTCACAGGAATCAAAGACACAGCATAACGAATATTGTCCATGGTATCGTAGTAGCGTTGAATGGTGACAGATGGTAGCTACACTTGTGAGCATAGCATAACATGAAAGCTGTTGAATCACTGTGTTATATACCTGAAACCAACGTAATGTGTGTCAAGTGTACTCAGAACACACACACACACACACACACACACACACGCACACACACACGCACACACACTGAAACTCGATCCTAAAAATCCAAACAGTTCATTAGAAAAGGGAGATTTTTGTGGAGTTCTAGAAAAGTCCAAAAGAATGGAATAGACATGTCACTGAGGAGGATATACACATGGTTAATTGAGCATATGAAAATATGTTTTGTTATTAGTAGCCATTTGGGAAATGCAGATTAAGACCATCCTGAGATATCACTACACACCTGTTAGAACAGCTAAAATGAAAGGTAGTGACAATATCAAGTGCTGGTGTAGATTTGAAGAAACTAGATCCCACATACATTGTAGGAATCTAAAATGGCATAGCCATTTTGGAAAATATTTCAAAATTTCTTTAAAAACTAAATATTAGTTTATTTAATAATAATATTATTATAATATAATATAATAATAATATTATAAAGAAATATTAGTTATTTCTTTAAAAACTAAATATTAGCACTTAGCATGTGACCCAGCAATATCACTTTTTTTTTTTTAAGTTTTTACTTATTTATTTATTTTTTTAATAATCTCTACACTCAACATGGGGCTCAAACTCCCAACCCCAAGATCAACAGTCCCATGTTCTTCCAACTGAGCCAGCCAGGTGCCCCCAGCAGTATCACTTCTATGCATTTATCCCAGAGAAATAAATAAAAATTTGTCCACATAAAAATATATACACAACTATGCTTTACATATTATAGATGAGAGTCATTTACCAGGCATGTCCTTTGCAAGTATTTTCTCCCAGTGTGAAGCTTGTGATTCAATGTACATCCCAAATATGAGTGTTTATAGCACCTTTTTTAGTAATAACTCCAAACTGGAAACAACCAAGTAATCTTGCAAGGTTATTATGTTGAGTAAAACATGCTACCCTCAAATGGTCATGTAGTGTACGATTCCATTTGTACAGTATTCTCAGAATGACCAAATTATGAAGTTAGATGACAGATTAGTGGTTGTCAAGGATTCAGAATAGCCCCAGGGAGAGGAATGGATATGCCTATAACTGGGGTAGCAGGAAGGAGTTCTTTGTGATGAAATAGTTCTGTGTTTTGATTGCAGCGGTGGTTATGTGACCCACCCACACATATGACAGTAAAATGACATAGAACTTTTATGTCAGTGTCATTTGCCTGGATTTGATAGCATATCGTAAGACGTAAACAAAGTTAAGAACAAAAGAGAGAGATTATCATTGCTATAGGATTTCAGAGAACAAATATTTCCTTGACGGGAATGGAAGATCTGAGGTCAGTTTTTGAACCTGTCTTTAGAGGATAGGTAGACTTCTCAAGAGTTGATACAGGGATGAGAGATATTTTAGACAGATTGGCAGTAAATGTTGATATTATTAAAACATACTAATAACATCCAGTTAGTCGGAAGAACATTTTAGTTCAGTGGGAGAATGTGTCTTTAAATTGTATATCTCACATAGACTCTGGGATACTTGTTACCCTTGTGTTTTCACATAAATTTATGAAACCTGAGAGTGAGAGAGACATAAAAAGAGAGGACGAAATTACCAATACCATAAATGAGACATAATGGTTCAAAGGACAGATGGGAATAATAAAGCAGCATGTGATTTTGAGCAAAACAAAGCCTGTATCTCATGGATTTAAGAAATGGAATCAGAGAAAAAGTTACATTGCAGTTGTTAAAGTAGGAGAGCTCTAATATTAGCCAAAGATGTCAAGACAAATTATAGGCTTGTATTAAAGCTGCATAGCCACCTGTTCTTTTTATTCCATGGGATTTCCATACTTGGTGATTATGTTTTTGGATGATCGCTTCATATTTCTTTCCATTCAATTGTAAGCATTCTGTGGCTCAGCATTGTATCCCCAGTTCCTATCCCAGTGCCTGGCAGCACCTTGTAAATATTTGTTGAATGTGCTCATGCATGATATCAGTAACTTTGCAAAACTGTTGAAGCTAGAACAAAGAAAAGACAGTTATAGAAGAAAAGAAACAGGATGATAAGATAGACTAGACAGACACATTAAATTTTTTTTTAATGTTTCTATTTATTTTTGAGACACAGAGAGACAGAGCATGAGCAGGGGAAGGGCAGAGAGAGAGGGAGACACAGAATCTGAAGCAGGCTCCAGTCTCTGAGTTGTCAGCACAGAGCCCGACGCGGGGCTCAAACTCAGGGGCCGTGAGATCGTGACCTGAGCCGAAGTCGGACGCTTAACCGACTGAGCCGCCCAGGCGCCCCTAGACAGACACATTGAGTATGACGGCACACCTTTATTAGAGCAATGTGACATTAAAGCTTTACAACCAAGAAATTCAGGATTGAATTCTGTGATGGTGTGTTCCCTAAAGGATGCCAGGGTGTTAAATGGAGCACTAGATGAGCCGCGATGATGACCGTGGCAATGTATGTTGGCAGGGGTTAAGGAAGAGCGCAGAAGCACCAGCCACTTAATACTAGCTGCTCTCTAGTGTGGTAGCTTTCTTAACAAGCCAGCACTTAAATGACTCATTAGATGAACTGATGCCTTGAGGATCCCTGCTTGAAACACACTGTCTGATGCCCTGCAGCATGCCGAATGCCCTTCAGTATGTCTGCATATCCGCTGCTCCAGTCGAGTGGCATGGTCATCAGGATCATTACGCGCTTGTGCTCCCAAGCCTGTTCAGGCTGGTTGTGTTTCTTATTTTAGTTACACGGTTTAAATCATTATTATATAAACTAAGGAGAAGAACAGGAAGATATGATGTTTCTATGAAAACTTAAGTCGAATGTTTTGAAAAGATTAGATAAAGGGCAATTACTAAAAAATACTGCTAAATTGGATGTGGAAAAAAAGAGCTGTAAAATATTAGGGATGAATTATTCTTTTTAAAAAAAGAAAAAGATTCTGTACTCAGAGTGCTTGGTGTTTCTTTTACGTTCCCGCCTTACGTTTAAAGAAGCTCTTCAATCTATGGGTCATGAAGTCAATGTCGTAGGTTGAAATCAGCAGTTAAAAAAAAAAGCCTATCAGATTGCATTACATCTAGGAAGGAGCATTGTTTTGTGAAATTTTTCTTGAGTTTTTTATATTCTTAATATTTATGTAAAATGTGCAAAGCTTGAAAAACAAAGCGTAAGAAATTGAAACTGGAAATACTAGAGCAAGTATTAAGGACATGATTTACCCAAAAAGAAGCGAAAACCCAAATTAGTGGATTCTGATTTTAAAGCATCAGGCTTTGGTCCACCATCAAAAGATTGGTAAATGAATACATATTTAAGTACTTTCTGGTAGCATGAAGTATTTAAGGTATGTATATAATGGTTTCATGATATTTATTTTAAGTTGAGCCTTTTAATTAACCAACTACAAATCTCTGTATCATGGGTATGAGTTTCAGCATATTTTATTTTACTTCTTTTCCTCTCATGCCTCCTTGTTATGTCTTTCTCCCCCCTGCTTTCTTTGCCACTTACTGGTGTGACCTAAGAGTCGTTCTCTAGGCCTCAGTTTGGTTTTTAGGAACTAAGATTATCCTTCAGATCTCTTGTTGTTTAGTGGTGCTTACTTGCCAAATTGATCAAATAAGTTCTGTCTCGGTGTTTGTCCATCTAGAGTTTTAGGAAATAGCAGACATGCCGTTTTCTTAAATCTTTTTTTTCTTAAGCACTAAAATCTCCATATTGCAACCTTAGGGGGCACCATTCACATATACTGTGATATACAGCACATAAGAATAGTGGCAGTGCTCATACCCATCACTTGATTCTGGATCGAAGAAATTTCCAGAGCCTCCGTGTTCTTTTGTATTTGGGCATTAGTAAATTATTTTAGGCTGTCTGTGGGTGATGGGTTTGGGGATGAGTTTTTTTTTTTTTTGATAAGGTAACAATTTATCATTCTTGAGATACTGAAGTATTTTTACTACCGAGCATCTGCTGAAGCAGTGTCCTTGCTTTCTGTAAACAAGCTAGTAAGGCGACTAAAGTAGCAGTGGATTTTGGAAGGAGGTGAAGACGAAAAAGGCTGTCGGTGTGCAACTGAGATTGCCTAGGAGCGAAAGCAGCGCAGCTAGGAAATGAAAAACCCCCCGGAGAGGCAGACACGAGGTGCGAGGGAACGGTTGCTGAGTTGGACATTCCCTCCCGCATTGGACTGGGTATACAGGTGTCGAGGACAACCTGTACCAGTAGCTGCTCCTCCGGAATGTCACCAGGTTGGAACTTGATGATTTTGGTAGGTAGAGTACAGGCCTACCTCAGTTCACTCATACACAAAGGATGTGTTTTAAAAAGCTAGTTTGTAATTGAGTTGTCATTGTCCTCAGTTGCCTTTCTAATGAGACCTAGACTAGCCCGTGAGATCATGAGTAAAAGATTACTCTAATACAGATAGTGTTAGCCATGACCTCTGGGTCCTGGAAGAGCATTTCTTCTCCTTTTTAAAGAAAGGGCTCCAGGGTGTCTGGCTGGCTCCGTCGGAGGAGCATGGGACTCTTGATCCTGGGATCATGAGTTTGAGCCCCATGAAGAGTGCAGAAATTACTAAAATGAGAAGGAGAATGAAAAATAAATGCTCAGTTTTAAGCATAATTTTGAAACAGTGTGAATCTTAACTGTGCCCTTTCAGCTCCTTTTTATACTTCCACATACTGATGTTTTCTATTCTTTTCTACCTTTGTGAACCCTGTGTGCCCACCCCTGTCCCCTGAGGCCAGGTAGGCTAACCAGCATTTCTCTTATACGAGTATTTATTGGACTCTTTCCAGTGGGAACAATTATTACCACACTAATCAACTAAATGAGGTGTTAAAGGAAAGCAATTGAATTGGATTAATTTATGCTGAAGTGTGAATGACTGACAGCCCCACAGACTTCCCAGAAATTCTTTTCTTTTTTTTTTTAAAGGGTTTTCTTTTTAGTTTTAATTTGATATTTCGGACAGAGGACCAAATAAAGTGAACATTTGAGCTTTGGGGGAAAAGCTGTCTTCTTTTGGATCTAACTGTGCCATGACTGGGGGAGTGCAGGGGAGAGTTAGATGGTGGCCACCCTCCCCCACTCCATCTGTAGAGGCCTAGACAACCTTCTAGTATTTAAACCTGCCTTTTAGAAGGTGCAGAGTACCTATATCAAGAGTGGCAAGTAGGAGTTTTCTTGTCCTTCCCATTGTAACAAAGTCCACTGCGTGGGCGAGGCTTCGTGTCACTCTGGATAGCTGCATCTCAGTGCAGCCGCCTTTTGTCCCCCCCCCCCCCCCTTCCTGTTCCTGGAGTGAAGACGGTGACCTTTGCAGTAGAGGGGAAAGGGGTCCCTCTCTGGGTAGCAGCCCATGTGAGTTGGTGAGCCTTACGCCCCCTGCTACACAGAGACCCTGTGGGACTCTCTTGGCTTGAGGGGGGTTGGTGCTTGGTTCGTGCACTACCAGGGTCCTGCCCCTGCAAGGGTACCTTCCAGGGAACACTTCTTAGTTGGAAGTGATTGTCTGGCTGTAGCTCCAAGTCCTGCTTAGCTGATTTATGAAAGGCCAAATTAGTATAAGAAAGGTAGTTTAGAGGTGTTAACCTCATACAGCATGAAAAGTAGATGGTGACCTGAAGAGATCTTCTATAGTAAGTACAGGCAGTAAATGTAAAATTTTATGAAGGCAGAAGAGGAGAGAAAGAAAGATATACTGCTATCTACTATATTCCAATCACATTCATCATTGCTTCTAATATTTTCTCACCAAGTAGAACTTGTATAGAGCCCAATGCATTCACAACTCATTTGAATTTCATATTTTCTTGTATAATGTATTCTTGATTGTTTTACTACAAAGTGTTGCGAATTGTCATCGAATGAAATTGGTGCTCTTGAAAGATGTAGCATGTTTATCCTGTGTCGCGATGTCCCCCCCCCCCCCCCCCCCAGTGGCACAGCTGCCTCGTGCTCCAGTCCATGATCTAGTCTAAGAGGCACAAGCACGTTCATCCGCACAGCAACCTCGTGAAAAAGACACTGTCATTTTACAGGTGAGAAAATTAGGGTTCAAAAAGGGAACGAACTTAATCTCACTGGTACTGAATGGCAGTGTTAAATTTCTCCCCTAAACTCTTTCCTGATGTGGATTTTGTGATTCTGTGAAACAGAAAAACTGGCACTAGAAACAGAGTGCATATCTAAAAGTTAAGAAAGTTTTTGGTTCTGGTCCTAGCTAATTTATTGACTTTCAAAGAAATCCTTTTAAAGGTCCCTAATAGAAGTCTCGTCTTGCATTTCCACATATGCGGGTTGAGTTTAATTTCAACCTGAATGTTGGAAAAAGGGACATACAGATTTTTAAAAATCAGACACTTGGCATGCTTGAAGACTAGTTCTGAATAAAAACAGTTATTAATGGGATAATACCCTGGAGAACTCTCCTCAGTTGTAGTGCACTCTGCTGTGTATCGGGACATACTTGACTTTTAAACACAAAATCTTTGCCACCAATTATTAGTTTCCTCACTACATTGAAAACAAGCCATTTTAATTTGCTGCCTTATTCAAGCCCCCCCCCCCCCCATGCCTACCACCTCCATGAAGGTATAACTTGGCCACAATGTGTAATAACAGCCAAGATCTCAGATTTTGGTGTCAGCAAAATCCGGTTTTAAAGTCTGACTCCAAATTATTAGTGTAAATTAGTGTAAAGTGCTTTAGCCCTCTGTGCCTCAGTTTCCTTTTTCTCCTCCCCCCCCACCCAAAGAGGATAGTAATACCTACTTCATGGGATTTTTTTTTATAAATCTTCTGCTGAGTTGTCTATGGTGATTACAGTGGAATGTCATATTGTAATGCCTCAAAAGCTTGGGGCTGATGTTTGCCTTGTAAATTCACTTTAAATTGAATAGATACATTCTTCAGCAAAGAGAATAAGTGTATATATTCATATACATTTGGTAAAATTTACTTAAATACTAATTAATTTCATAATTTATATGACCAATTTTTTTGATGATTGATACTGTAAATAACAAACCATCTTCTACTTTAGATTGATTTTGGTGGAGGAAGGACACCGCACAACGGGCGGCATTTGGCTAATCTATTCTGTGAATTTGATAGTATGAAGAGATTTATAGATAGTGAATTTCCATACTCTTGAAAATAATTTTACAGCTCTTGCACTGCTTCTGGATTTATATTGTTGCCTTGTTTTAAAGCAGGACTTTCCCCAGACAGCGTATGTTAATATTTGGAAAATTCCCTATCAGTGGGCTAGCACCATCGTGACAGCCCTATGTTCTGCTTCTACCTTGCTAATTGTTTCCTTGGGATTATTTGGATTGTGTAGAAAGCTTTTTGCAAATCCTCTTATTACTGAAGTCATTGTTGCCAGCAGGAATAAGATTAAAGGTGCTTAAGTCTGTAGAGTTGTTTCTAATTTGTACGTGTCATTTCAGTGCCATTTTAACAGAACTCTGTCTCTTGTCTCTCCCTTCTCCCCCGGTACTATCTCAAGTTAGGTCCGAGGAGCCAGGCCATTGGAAGAAATCTCATTTTATCCTCCTAATTATTATGCTGGCACTCAGGAGATAATTTTTCCCTTCATGCACTGCCAATTAATATGCAAATGGGCTGATAAATATTTATGCAATGATTTAAATTATGCAGGGAGTGCTTTCAGTGTGTTCTGTAAATGAATTGTTCGTGGACTTCAAAGTGCTGGCTGCTGTGCTAACGAGGAGAGATTTGCATAAGGCCCTAATCACACGCATACTGATTAAGCTTCATTATGGAAACTGCCAGCTGCAATCTTTGTTTCTATTTTATTACAAAAAGGGGAACTTTTCATGCTTCAGTTGCCTTGACAATGTCAGTCCTAGCTGGTAGGAGAGACTAAAACTCCTCTGAGCAACTGAAGTTTCCTTATTCAGTTGAAGATTGCTATGGTGTAACTGAAGTTGTATTTTCCTTCTCCCCCTAATCCACTTTCCACCTCCCACCCTTGTTCTCTGAAGAACATAGTGTAGATTTGTTAGAAATAGTAGTACCTTCTTTCACCCACCCCAAACTGCTACCTGTTTCTTCCTTGCTTTGGACTGTCTGAACCTCTAGAAGATTTCACAGCAATGCTGGACTGCAGTGACTATGTTCTAGGTGGGTACCAGCACAGTTCTTTCTTATAAGCTTTAATATGGAAATAGCGCATGTGGGGTTGACTATGCATAAATGCTTAATCGCATATGCAACCACCTCGGGGTGGGGGGGGGGAGAGGTGGATTGAGCAGAGAAGGAGGAAAGCATTTGCAGGGCAGGAGCATACTTGAATTTGCAGTAGGTCCCTCCCTACCACTAGCTCTCCTGGTTCAGAGGACATTTTCTGTAAATAGTGTGGATTTGGAATTCGTCTTGAACGGAGGACATTTTTGCTTTTTGGAAATATCTGTTGGGAGCATTTCATGTAGTTCTAAAAACACTCTAACTCAGAAACAAGGTATAAAGTATGCCTAAATAATATGTACATATTAATAAAAAATGTTTTACAACCTAAGAGCGAATGTCTTCTAGAAAAACCAAAGTGCATAGTGAAAAATAAGGTGGAGCCATAGTGCAGAATGGCTCCCATAAATACTGATGCAGAGGGTAATTGCGGTGGTTGCTGCAGTGGGACTGTTGATCAGTTTCCAGATTTGAGAAACTGTCAACTTTTCAAATTTTGGCAAATATCAGCCTTTCCTTATTTTTTAAAAAATCAACTTCTCTTCTTCAGAAAACAATGTTAAGTGCTGGAAAGCCTATTTTAAAGTTTTCTCTATAGAACAACAAGCCTTTTAGGGAGGGGGATGTGCGGCTTGATTATATAAACTGTCTTTGGTAACCGAGATTTAAAATAGATTGAGGCACTTTGGTTTTGAGACACACTGTGGCTCACGGTGGCCCTATTTTGTGTTGAGTTTTGTCTGTGTGCACACAGTTGTTGAAACCTCTTCGGGTCACTCTGGTCACCTGGAGAGTCAGATGACATGAACTCCAGGACTTTGAGAACTCACGGTTTAAAATCTTTGCAAGTGATTTTTTTTTCCTCTATGTCATTTTTCTCACTTAAAAAACTGAGCCCCACCCGCACCCCCTGCCCATCTCCTTCACAGTTGCTAAGGATAAAATTAAATGATAGTTCTGTCAATGTTTACACTTTCAGGCAGAAGGAATGGCCCAAACTCAAGGCAGTAGTAATATTTGTAAAGCACAATAAAAACCACAATTAAAACAAAAAACCGATGTCAAGAATTCAGTCCAATCGCAGAGCAGTCTGTAAACTGTTATTAGGCTCACGCACAGCTCAGTGTGCCCAGAGAGAAAAAAAACTTCAGATATCAAGAAAAGAACTTGTATTTACTCTTTTACAAAATCTGCTAAATTGGGAACTCAAGGAAGGAAAGGAAAATACCTTTTTGAAATATTTTTAGCATTGTATTTTAGAATTAGAAATTGTACCTCTGTTATTTGTAATTAACAGTAACTGTCATTTGAACAGTCTTCTCATTGTTGTACAGCTAAGTCGGAATTTTATTTGTATATGTATGTGTATGTGTAAAGTGGTTTTGTTAAATGTCTTTGAAGCTCTTTACAATTCAATAGAAGATGCTTCGAAGATTCACACAGAATACCTGTGACATAATCTTTAATTTAGATACATGGAAATTAGGGTATGAATTGCACAGGGACAGGTTCCTGACTTGTTAAGAATTATGCCTACTTCTTTGTACAAAGATACGTGGAAACATTGTTACCCTCTTCTGAATGTTAACTGGTTCATATTTTTCCACTTTTTTTTTTAACATACATTCTAAAGGAAGCATTTTGGTTTGTTAACATTTGTTGTGATCTTTGCTGACTTTCATAAGATTTTGTTTAAGTCATTCAGAAAGCTGATTTTCACTAAGTTGTACACCTGTTCCTTTCAAACCCTAGTATGCCTTTGGTGACATTTAAATTTTTCTGGGCAGTAGCGGTGAGGAAATTGTAGAACTAGTCTCATTTATGACCACAGAATATGAATTTGAATCCTTCACACATCAGAGGGAAAAACCAAAGATGTGCTAGAACTGCCTAAAACCATAAGACCAGCATCTGTTTTAAAAACTTCCTAGAAAAACTATTACACGGCTTCCAGGCTGGAGATGAAATTGATGGCAGTAGGACTCTCGATTCTTTCTCGTCACTTAGGCATTTGGATAAAGCAACCGTGGACAGCATGGTTGGGACTTGTGATGATTGTTTGATTTCCTAGTTAAACATTGAAATGGATGACAAAATGTATTTTTCAGTAAAAAAAAAAAAAATCAAATATCACATCATTTATTTATTCTCACCTAATAATTAGAGTTAAGTGATTCTTAGCCCAGTAGGGGAAAAGGGGGAACTTGCTGGATAGTAAACTCAGTTGATTACAAATATGCAAAGTTTGGGTTTACAGTAGAAATAGAATAAGGTATATATTAAATGTATATTTAGTTTTTACTCTATTGAAAAGGCGGGAGAAAAGCAGACTTGTTCTTGTGTCTTGCAGCTGTTCTGGGATACCTAATATTGCTTGCTGAAAACTTTTTACTCTGAAAACCTTCATTAAAGAGATAACCCTTAGGGAAATAAACCCATGTCAGCAGGTTCATATGCGATATCAGATAGGTGGTATAATTTTTAGAGGGGTGTGGTTGTGATTCAATTTTGAAATTGTTAGATATATCTGTTACGCCTTGTGGTACAGCTTCTTATAGTGGTTTATGATTGAGGTATGAATTTGACATATTCTTACTTTACATGGTTAGTTTGTCTGGACGGGGAGTAAATACGGAGATATTCTTCTTAGACACCCTTTCCTTTTATTCTGCTAGGTTGAGTTACTGCCAGCCTGTTATGAAGATTACCAACAGATTGTTTTGGTTTGATTAACAAATACCTTTGCTTATGGAAAAAGAAAATTTTGAGAATAACGTGTTTTACTTTGTAAGGCACTTTGCCCCAGCTTTGTTTCTTTAACGTATTTTATGCTTCGTATTATATTTACTTCTTTTACATGTCAAATTCTATTATAACTTTTTTCAGGTTAGATGTCTGTTATCTTTGTTAGAAGAATGTTAAAATTCTTTAGAAAGACAGTTTATTTGTGGATTGCATCAGGGTTAAGGGAAGTCCAGAATTTCTCTCAGATAAACTTTCACGATAATTTCCAATGTTTTAGTGATGACACTGCCTGTCTTTGAACTGTAGGACCGTAACATCAGTCAGTATTCTTAAACCCTTCCTTTGCCACACTTTTGCCTCCCTAACCACATCCCCAATTTTTACAAAACCTCATTCACCTCTGATTCATTGCAGACTCAAGAATGAATAATCCGTCAGAAACCAGTAAACCGTCTATGGAGAGTGGAGATGGCAACACAGGTAAGAGACCCTCCCCACACCCACCTTTTAACTAGATCTACTAGCGTTACCAGAAGAAACTTCCCACTTAACTGTGACTCCTATTTGGCAAATAAAAACCAATTTGAGTATTGAGTTGTCAGAGATCATTTAGTGCTTGCAGGAGCTGGTGTTGTATTTGTTTAAGATTATTTAATTTCTTCAGATTGCTTCATGTTTTTGTTGCTGTTTATCAGAGGAACTATAAAGTAGTTGAGAGAATAGTCCTTTAGGGTCACGTGGTTCTGGGTATGTATTAGGGATTTGTCACTTACTAGCTTTGAAAATTTTTTTAATGCTCGTTTCTTTTTGAGAGAGGGAGAGACAGGGTGTGAACAGGGGAGGGGCAGAGAGAGAGGGAGACACAGAATCCGAAGCAGGGTCCAGGCTCTGAGCTGTCAGCACAGAGCCCGACATGGGGCTCAAACTCGTCAACTGCAAGATCGTGACCTGAGCTGGAGTCAGACGTTCAACCAACTGAGCCACCCAGGCACCCCCTGTCACTCATTAGCTTTGGACTTTAAGGCAGTTTCCTAACTTTATTTAGTGGGGACAATATATTTCATAGGTCGTTGTGAGTAGTAAAGGAAATGGATTAAGCACAGAGCCAGCTACACAGTAACCATTCAGTAAAAAGTTGCTCTTGTTACAGGTGTTAATCAAAACAGTAAATCTTACCCACCCACCCCCATTCAGTATAAATTATATTGAAGTTATGCTAGTGTCAGTAGATAGATGGTTAAAAACACATACCTGTTTCTAATACGTTCTTTTATTTGGTCATTTTAAAAAATTTATACTGTACGGTAAATCCGTATAGAATGTCTCCACGGCCCAAACTCTTTAATTTATCACATTGCTGAAAGGACGTTGACCCGTGTGTTTATATCATCTGCCAGAGATGGCACAGGGACTTCCCCAGTTTCTGGTAAAGGCATAAATTGAAATACTCAGCCATGTAAAGAAGGGAATTGCGGGCAGGAATACACAGAAAGTAATAGTTTCTAAGGTAAACTAGGTTTTCACTTGCAGAGAGGGTTGCCTCTTTGACCGCCATTTAAAAAACGACCTACTATGGGAGATAGTGAGAATGTGAGTCCCTCCTAGAAACTTTGTTTCCCACCCCTGCTGGCCCCACCATCGTTTCATTTGAAGTAGATGAGTTGAACCAGTATGTAGTTCCTGCCTACATATCTTTCGTTGTAAATTGTTCTATACCTGGAGATACTTGTTAGTCTTCTAATCTCTAAAGGATGCCTGTCTCTTTATGTGAAACTGAGCCATGGGACTTCCTGTTATATTGAACACGTCATTCAGAATACTCTGAGGCTAGCCACGTGGACTGCTCTAGTACCTCCCGAGGAGGTACACCATTCTGTCTGGATTGTCGGCCAGTCTCATTTTTGCTGTTCCTCTGTCCTCTGGGCCCTGTCTTGCATTATTTTGTAGCGCGGGTCCATCTGCGAGTGCTTTCTCCATTTAGTTTAAGTGTGGGACTTGTCTGCATAGAAACAAGGCAGTCGATCCCTTAGGACATTAGGAGAGAGTGTGCAAGACACTCTAAAGAACAGCTTTAAGAGCGCCTGGGTGACTCATTGGGTTAAGCATCTGACTCTTGATTTCTGCTCAGGTCATGATTCCAGGGTCGTGAGATCGAGCCCCACGTCGGGCTCTACACTGAGCATGGAGCCTGTTTACAAGTGTCTCTCTCTCTCTCTCTCTCTCTCTCACTCTCTTTCTCTCTCTCTCTTCTCTCCCTCTCTCTCTCTCCCTCTGTCCCTCCTCCACTCATGCTCTCTCTCTGTCTCAAAAAGAAGCAAAGAACAGCTCCAAAGAAGCATGTATTTCTCAAGGAAGAGAAACAGACTCAGAATGATTGGAGAACACTGAAAAGGTCTCTAGGTCAGATTCCTTGCGAAACCACCACTAATAATAGACGTTTCAGTGGCTACCATTTATTGAGCACCAACATTTAATAATCCCCTGATGACATGTTTTTAAAAATCTTAAGCACTGGACTTATTACCTGATTTCAGTTTGAGTTCTTAATGACAACACTGTAAGTTAAGGAATAGGAAATTGAAGCACAAAATCAGTCAGGAAATAAAGGCAGGATGAGGATTTACACCCTATATTTGGTTTCTCCCATGAATTGCAATAAAATAAAACAGAAAATTTAAGCATTTCTTTGTATATATTCAGGATTAAAACTATTTTCAGAGCTATATATAAGATAAATTCTAGCTGTAGCAATTGCTAAAACAGTCTCATGAATTTCCTGCCTTGTATATTTGCAATGCATGGTGGGTAGACTCATAGAACTGAGTAGTATCAGTATAGAGTTTTACTTTTTAATGTCTCTAAAACTTGGCATTGTTGCCTTTGTAAAATTGCAAATTACTTCCATGTTAAGGACTTTTACATGCACTTAAAGATAACTAAAACCCCGAATGTCAATTTCTGAAATGTTAAGGGCCTATCACTACGTTCTTAGTATCTCCTATTGATGTCAGTTTGTTAGCTCAGGAATATAAAAATATATTTGAGTTCCAGTTTGCCTATTAAATTACCATGTTCACTATATTAGATACGGAATTATAATTTATTCAGACAATTACACGCTTACAAATTGAATTTTATTTAAAAGCAAAACAAACAGGGGTGCCTGGGTGGCTCAGTCGGTTAAGCGTCCGACTTTGGCTCAGGTCATGATCTCGCAGTCAGTGAGTTCGAGCCCCGCGTCGGGCTCTGTGCCGACAGCTCAGAGCCTAGAGCCTGCTTCAGATTCTGTGTCTCCCTCTCTCTCTGCTCCTCACCTGCTCATGCTCTGTCTCTGTCTCAAAAATAAATAAACATTAAAAAAAAATTTTTTTAAAGCAAACAGACCTGCAGATAGTTTCATTGTAAAGGGTGTATGCATTTTTAGTTTTTGCT
Source organism: Leopardus geoffroyi (assembly GCF_018350155.1). Lineage (NCBI taxonomy): Eukaryota > Metazoa > Chordata > Mammalia > Carnivora > Felidae > Leopardus > Leopardus geoffroyi. Next base: position 59,365,643 of record NC_059338.1, on the reverse strand, counting down.
AACTGAATAATAAGTAAAGTTTTCAGTGGAAAAAAACCACTGAAAATATAATAATAGCTAAATTAGCATTATAATAAATTGTAATAAAACTAAAGTCTCACATTTTCTTGGATTTGGGATACTTTTTTCTTTTTAATGTTTATTTTTGAAAGAGCATGAGTGGCGGAGGGGCAGAGAGAGAGTGAGACACAGAATTCCAAGCAGGCTTCTGGCTCTGAGCTGTCAGCACAGAGCCCATTGCGGGGCTCGAAATCATGAATCATGACTATTTTTTTTAATTGAGGTCTAATTGACATATAACGTTACATTAGTTTCAGGTGTACAATATGATTCAATATTTGTCTACACTGTGAAATGATGACCACATAAGTCTAATTTCCCCTGTCACCATGTAAAGTTGCATAATATGCAATACAGTATTGTTGAATATAGTCATTGTGCTGTAATTACATCCCCATGACTTACTATTTTATGACCGGTAGTTTGTACCTCTTGACCCTCTTCTCCCTGTTCACCCACCACCCAGTCACCCTCCCCTTTAGCAACCACCAGTCTGTTCTCTGCATCTATGAGGTTTGTTTTGTTTGTTTTCCTTTTTAGATTCCACCTATAAGTGAAATCATATGATATTTGTCATTCTCTGACTTACTTCACTTAGCATAATACCCTCCACGTCCATTCGTGTTAACACAAATGGCAAGACTTCATTCTTTGTTATGGCTGAAGAGTATTCCATTGTGAATATAACCACACTTTCTTTATCCATTCATCCACGGATGGACACTGGTTGTTTCCATATCTTAGCTATTGTGAATAGTGCTACAGTGAACATGAGCGTGCATATCTTTTCTAATTACTGTTTTTGTTTTGTTTTGTGTTTTCCGATAAATACCCAGAAGGGGAATTGCTGGTAGTTCTATTTTAGTCTTTTGAGGGTCCTCCATGTTGTTTTCCATAGTGGCCGTACCAATTTACATTCCCACTAGCAGTGCACTAAGATTCCCTTTTCTGTGTACATCCTCAGGAGTACTTGTTATTTCTTGTCTTTTTGATAATAGCCATTCTGACAGGTATGGGGGGGTATCTCATTGTGGTTTTGATTTGCATTTCCCTGATGATTAGTGATGTTGAGTATCTTTTCATGTACCTGTTGGCCATCCATATGTCTTCTTTGGGAAAATTGCCCGTTTTTATCAGATTGATTTTTTTTCTGTATTGAGTTGCACAAGTCCTTTCTATATTTTGTCATAAATTGACCGTATGTGCCTGTGTTTATTTCTGGACTCTCTATACGGTAGTACAGATCAACAGTATTAATCTCTGTGTCTGTTTTTACGCCAATACCATACTGGTTTGATGATTATAGGTTTGTAATATAGTTTATAGTCAGGCAGTGTGATGCCTCTAGCTGTAGCCTTTCTCAAGATTGCTTTGGCTCTTCAGGCTCTTTTGTGGTTCTATACACATTTTAGGATTATTCACAGAAACAATTTCTGTGAAAAATGTCATTGGGATTTTGATAGGGATTGCATGGAATCTGTAGATTGGTTTGAGTAATACTGGCATTTTAACACTATTCTTCCAGTTCATAAGCACAGAAGATCTTTCCATCTATTTGTGTCCTCTTCAGCGTCTTTCATCACCATCTTGTGGTTTTCAGCGCATAGGTCTTTCATCTCCTTGGTTAAATTTACTTCTAGGTATTTTATTCTTTTTGATGCAGTTATAAATAGGATTGTTTTCTTAATTTCTCTTTCTGATAGTTTGTTGTCAGTTATAAAGACAAAACAGATTTTTATATATTGGTTTTTGTATTCTGCTACTTTACTGAATTCAGTTATTAGTTCTAACAGTTTTTGGAGGAGTCTTTAGGGTTTTCTAGAGGTAGAATCATGTCATCCCCAGACAGTGACAGTTTTACTTCTTTGTGTCCAATTTGGATGCCTTTTATTTCTTTTTCTTGCCTAATTCCTCAGGCTAGGACTTCCAATACTGTTCCTCCAATTGAGGAAATTGGAGTATGTTTATGGGCCAGCTGGAAGGAACCACAAGAGAGAAAGAGGCTGAAGACAGAAAAACAGTTGATGGAACTAAGGTAGGGGGAAGAGCTAGGCTCACAAGTACAGAGTGGAAGATACACTTTGAAACTGGAAAGAGATGTGTCCGTTTTTCTGCAACTGGGGAGAAGATAGGATTGAAGAATGACAGAACATCGAGGTGGCAGGAAAAAGGAAAATGAAGAATAATTCAAATTAAAATTGCTTCATCCTTTTCATTTATCGTTAAAGTAGTTCAAGTGGGTATTTAAGACAAAAGCAAGGATGGGAGTAAAAATAATGGCAGCAGTTAAAATGTGTTGAAATGTTACTAGGTATGCATGGCTTGTTGCTTTATTAGGTATGCTTTACATCATAATTGTTAAGATATTCCTATCAGGTAAGTAGTATGCCTGTTTTACAGATAAGGGAACTTAATTCAGAACTGTTAATTTATGATCATAAAGACCACGAGCCATTCATTCCTTTTCATTATCTTACACTGCCTCAAATTTGAGAGTTTGAGTAGAGTGAATGAGTTTTGACATAGTTACCTTAAGGAACTGATATAAATAAACAAACAAACAAATAAGATTAATAAACTTTGGGGGGGTGGGGTCAGGCTTAGTTTTGTTGTTTTTTTTTTTTTTTTTAATTTTTTCCCACACTTATTTATTTTTGAGAGAGAGAGAGAGAGACAGCGTGAGTAGGGAAGGGGCAGAGAGAGAGGGGGACGCAGGATCTGAAGCAGGCTCCAGGCTCTGAGCTGTCAGCGCAGAGCCTGACGCGGGGCTTGAACTCATGGATCACCAGCCACCCAGACACCCCCAGGCTTAGTTTAAAGAAAACAAATGTGTTGTTTATCTAGCCAATAGGTTCTATAACCTTTTCATAGCCTCACTTAAAAAGTCCAAGATCATGAGTGAAGAAAATGGAAGATTGGATTATTTTGCCAGAATAATTTCCTCTCAACAAAATTATACATCTGGATAAGAGAATAGTAATGATATTTCTTATAGTATATTAGACAAGGATACTGCCAAGGATATTTCCCCTACGGGAAGCAATAGCTCTTCATTTCTTCCTCCGCCCAGCCCTTGGTAACCTCTAATCTATTTTCTGTCTTTCTAGATACTTTATAGAAGTGGAATCATACAATATTCTTTTGTGTTGGACTTGCTTCATTTAGCATATTTTCAAGGTTCGTTATGTTATAGCATGTGTAGCTTAATAATCTTCCATTGTGTGCATATTCCACATTTTATTTCTCTGTCTATTGATAGACGGCTGGGTTGTTTTCGCCTTTTAGCTACAGCTGCAGTGAACGTTGGTGCACAAGTATCTTAGAGTCGCTGTTTTTCAGTTCTTTGGAGGATATAACTAGTAGTAAAATTGTTGAGTAAATCAACACAAATTTATTATCTTTACGGTTCTGGATGTTAGGAGTTCTAAAATTAGGGTGTTGTAAGGCCTGCATTCCTTCAGGAGGCTCTGTAGAGAATCCACTTTCTTCCCTTTTCTAGCGTCTGTAGGCCCCCTACATTCCTTGATTTGTGGCATCTTCCTCTGTCTTCAATGCTGGAAGTGAGGTCTCTTCAGGTCTTTCAGTCTGTCCATCTGACTCCTGCTTCCGTCATCACATCTTCTCTCTCACTGACCCCCTCTTCCTCTTTCCCCACCTCCGCCTCTAAGTAGGGCCTGCAGCCCAACATAGGGCTTGAACTCAAGACCCTGAGATCAAGAGTCAGACACTTCTAGCGGACTGAGCCATCTAGGCACCCCCTCCCTTTCCTCTTATAAGGAACGTTATGATTACCCACAGACTTGAGCATAATCTTGCCATCTCAAGACCTTTAATCAGATCTGTAAAATCCTCTTGCTGTGTGAGGTAACTGTTCATAGCTTCTAGGAATTAGGTTGTAGACCTCTTTGGCCATTGTTCTGCCTCATACACTACTTTATTCTGAATTAAATCTGGTCAACTGTGGTATAGATAGCAATTGAAAAAGTCAAAAAATTGTATTAAGTTTTATAAACATGAGTAGAAACAACCGAAGAATTTTTTTTTGATGTTGGAAATATTGGACAAATTTTAAAGTCTTGCTCAGTTTTAATCAGCAAACTTCTTTCATCAGTACTTCTAGCAAATGGTCATCTACCCTGTGCCTGGGCTCATCCACTGACCGGGAATAGTAGTGTTTGTTTGTTTGTTTGTTTGTTTGTTTGTTTGTTTGTTTGTTTTTAAATGTTTATTTTTGAGAGAAAGAAAGCTTGTGCAGGCTAGGGGCGGAGAGAAAGGGAGACAGAATCCGAACCAGGTTCCTCACGGTCAGCACAAAGCCTGATGTGGAGCTTGAACCCACGAACTGTGAGATCATGACCTGAGATGAAGTTGGACACTCAACTGCCTGAGCCACCCAAGGCCCCGGGAATAGTAATTTTTGATGCATCTTATTCTATTGTATAGCCCTGTTACCTATATTCTTTTGAATTCTGCCCTTAGGAGTAATAAAGATTGAAATGATTTTCCAAACCTTTTAAAACATGAAAACTCTTCTGGGACATCTGGGTGGCTTAGCCCATGAAGCCCCCACGTCTTGATTTCAGCTCAGGTCGTGGTCTTACAATTGATGAGTTCGAGCCCCGTGTCAGGCTCTGCACTGACAGTGTGGAGCCAGCTTGGGATTCTGTCTCCCACTCTCTCTGCCCCTTCCCCACTTGTGCTCTTGCTCTCTCTCTCAAAATAAATAAATAAACTTAAAAAAAAAAAAAAAGAAAGAAAGAAGGCTCTTCTGGAAGTCACTGCCATATTTTAAGTCTCCTCCATTTACTTGACATTTGTTTTAAAGTGCTAATTTATTATAAAATATTATAATTTATTATAGCCTAATAATTTATACCGTAATATTACAATAAGGGCTATCAGTAAGTATTTACTAGGTGTGTTAAACACTTTGTATAGATTGTGTCAGTTAATCCTTGTAACAGTCATATGAGGCACTATTTTTCTCTTTTTATGGATCAGGGAATGGAGACTCAGAGATGTTTGATCCCTTTACAAAGGTCACACGTATCTATAAACGTGAGCAGAGCCATTCTCTTATCCTTTTGAGCTGTGTTGTTCCTTATGTTTTGTCTTCCTTGTGCAAGACACTGTAAGAACACCAAAGCTAAATAAAATATTGATTTTGTTCTCAATAAACATCTCCAACAAGAAAATATGATGAAAATGTAATCGAAGATTCATAAGAAGTATGCCACGGTCCATGAGACATCAACGTGGGAGAATTTGTTTCTAGCTGGGGGCGGGTCACGGAGGGCTTTGTAGAAAGTGGAGCTTCGACTGGATTTTGAGGCCTGGGCAGGCTTTAAATGTGATGGTAGTGATGGTGTCTATGCTTGGCATGAGGAAGCAGTAAAATGAAGAGGAGATAGATTGGCCAGAAGTTCTCTGATCCCTTCAGGTTTTCTTCCATCTTGTCATATGACTTCTAGATCCTTTATCATTGGTCATCCTCGGAATTAGACAGTGTTCCAGTTCTTCAGACTTCCAGTGCAGCCATTACCGTCACCATTGGCTTATTGTTATCTTTGAAGACTTACCATGGCTTATTGTAATTATGTTTTATAATTAAGGTAAAAATGACATTAGATTTAAATTTTTTTAAATACAAGACGTTATTTTTTTGATAGTATTTAATTGCTTTGAAATATTAAAACATTTCAAAGCAACTGACTCACTTGTTGATTATGTGTTTGTGGTCAGTGAACTGTGTTATGATAGAGCTACAGCTCCCCAGCTCTGTCGTCATTTACCTGAATTTTCATTCAGGTGACTTTTTTTCCCAGGGTAATGTCAAGAGCCTTTCGCAACTAAAGAGACCAGATAATTTATTAATGCAGCCCAGTATACATCTGTGAAGTTGCATTCCAAAAATATTTTATCAGAAGTTTCTAGCAACCAGGGATATATTTGTTCTGTGGGATTTATTAGTGCCAGAGCTGATATTAGGGAATTATATTCGTAAGAGAGCCTGAGCAGATATCGTTTTCTCCAAGATAAAGAGAAGGATCCTGAAAGACCAGGGCACCAGTAAATATACCTGCTGTTCTTCGTAGTCATTGAAGAATTTTGAAATCTTCAACCAGCATGAGTTTTGGAAGACATTTCCAGAGGAAATACAGTTTTTTCAGAGAAGCCTCAGAAATCCACTGAGAACAGGCCTCCCATAAAGTTCTCATCAAAATGGTAGAGCAATAGCAGATTTCAGACTCCAAAGGACTATTTTCCCTTTGAACTTACGTTTATCCAAGGGCCATTTCTGATACTCTTACTGTTTCTGTCATTATTATTTTAAATTTATTATGTGTTTTACTGTGTAGACTACATTCTGTACTGGCCAAAGTGGTCGTATCTAAGCCTGACGGTGGAAGTACCAATATGGGTTTTTCTTGGAGTTGCTAAAGTTTTAAATAGTGGGCAGTTCCTTGGGTCAGTGAAACTGGCTGCAGCACTTCTAGAGAGCCTCAGGTGGAGGGTATACAGTGTGCTTGTGGTCTAGAAGCGAAAAGCAAATGCCTGTAGTAAAGATGGATCTTCCTCTGGTGTTTGGTTTGATAGATATCGGTTACAGGATATGGCTTCTAGAATATTCTGACCATTGCATTTTGAGAAACTTGACCTGGCCCTGCCCCGTTGGTTCATGTTGGAATTTTGGGGTTTTTGTTTGTTTTTTGTTTCTGGTGTACGAAGCAGGGAGCTATAATTACTGAAGCTGTGAGAATACTAAGTGGCATTTAATTCAAATCTTAATTCAAGACTATTTTTTTAAGTTTGTTTATTTTTTTATTTTGAGAGAGAGAGAGAAAGCACATGAACAGGGGAGGGTCAGAGAGAGAGAGAGAATCCCAAGCAGGCTCTGCACTAGTGGTGGGGCTCGAACTCACAGACTGTGAGGTCGTAACCTGAGCCAAAACCCAGAGTCAGTCGGTTGACATCATCCAATTCGTGACCTTGGCTCAGGTCATGATCCCAGGGTCATGAGATTGAGCCCCATGTCGGGCTCCGCGCTGAGCACGAAGCCTGCTTAAAGAGCCTGTCTCTTCCCCCCTCGGCCACTCTCCCCAGCTCTCTTTCTCTCTCAAAAATAAAAATTAAATGAAGGAAGGAAGGAAGGAAGGAAGGAAGGATCCTTTTGCCAAGAGATAACCTAAGAATAAATACAGAATTTTAAAGGTAGTATCCATTTCATTTTTATTCACTCCCAGTAGAAATTTGGAACATTAATGAAAGAGGATTTATTGCTAAAAGGCCCCTTTAGGTAGAGATTATGGGATTGTTTGTAATAATAATTTTCTCCTTCCTCCCTTAGAGGGCAGTTTTGTTTCCTGTCATGTTAACTTTTTGTGGGCTTTTTTTTTTCCAACAAGTATAAAAGAATTTTCTAGCCCTGTTATACTTTACCTCTTACTTGAAGCAAGAGAGCTAAACTCATTACTCCTTCAGTTAGAGCCATTGTATGGAACTCAGGCGTAGAGCAGTGGCAGTGGAAACAAGGGGTCAGATTTAATGAGCATATGTGGGAGGAGGAGAGGAGACGGAGAGGGAGTGAAAGAAGCCGGAAGGGACTCGAGTGCCCATGTTTGGCCTGGGACCGGGATAGATGTAGTGCCATTCTCTAGAGCAGGGACCGCCTGAGCTGCGAGTAGACTTGACAATGAGGTGATGCATTAAGTTCTGAAAGTGTTGCATGGGGGGTGCCTCGTGGTGCCTGCAGGCCAACAAGCGCACAATTGACGCCGGGGCTAGGAAAGAAACCCGGCTGCTGACGTAGGAGTGGGAGTACTTAGCAGGAACACACTGCTGGGAAGAGAGTGGAGCGAGCCTGGAAAAGAACCAAGGACACACCTCTTCCACAGCGCTGAACGGGCTGGCAGAGGAAGAGGAGCCATGCAGGGGCCCTGCACCACCCGGGAGGACGGCCACGGCTGCGTACGGCTGTCAAGGTTACAATAAATTAAGTTGCAGATTCCATCATGCCGGCCACACTTCTAGCGCTCGGGAGCCACGTGTGGTGAGAGGCTACCATACTAGGTAGCACATATAGGTGACATTTCCATCGTTACAGAAACAAACGTCTGCTGGACGGTGCTTAAGTAGACTGATGGGCAACCGTGGAGCTCAGCAGTGAAGCAGACCGCAGCATGCGGGGAGTTCGTGTCTGGTGTAGTCAGGTCCTGCGGAGAGGTCAAGATGGGGGGGGGGGGGGGGAGGCTTAAACTGTGACCTCTGCAGTTGATGGTTAGTCATTACTAGGGGGCCTGTAAATGGTTTTGGGTAAATGATAGAGAAAGAAATCGCTGTGGCTAGAGAAGTGAATGACTGAAGAAGGGGAATGATGAATGTAGGCCACTCTGAACAGAAACTGTGAGAGGTTGTATAGCATAGTGGTTAGGAGCTCGGGCTCTGCAACCAGACCACCTGGAATCAGGTCCCTGGGTCTTTTCACTTACCAGTCATGTTACTTTGGGCAAATGGTTTCTTTCCGTGTCACAGTTTTCTTAGCTGTCAGTAGTAATAAATCATTGTATAAAAGCGATGTATACATTGAAAGCAAATAGATGTATGACTCAGTAGGTGCTCAGTAACTGGCAGTATTTATTCTGAACGTGACGATGATGGTGGTGATTCTATATTAAATAAATGGAAGGAAAGAATAGGAGAGGAGGTCAAGTACATTTGTATGTTAAGGAGAGGAACCAGTAGGAGGGAGTGGTACAAAAAGAATGGATGATTCAGGAGTCAGAATTCCCAGGAAGGGAAGCTTTAGGTTTCTAAGCACTGATAACTGAAGTAGCTTAGAATAGAAGGCCCCCCGACCCCCATTACTGGGTCTGTAGCACAGTTTCAGCAGCCCATTGGCTGGGTGAGACTGGTTGCTATGGGCAACCTTTGAGCCCAAAGGGAATCAAGATTTGTACGGTCAGATTTGTTTGCGTTTTTGTTTAATTGAGGTGAAATGTATATAACATAAAATTAACCATTTAAGGTGAACAATTCATTGGCATTTAAGTACATTCACAGTTTGTGCAGCCACTGCCTCTATCCAGTTCTGGAATAGTTTCATCGCCCCCAAAGGGAAGCCTTTACTCAGGAAGCAGCTATTTTCTTCTCCCCCCCGCCCCTGGCAACCATCCATTCTGTATTCTGTCTCTACAGATTTACCTATTCTGGATATTTCCTATGAATGGAATCCTATGCCGTGTGACCTTTTGTGTGTCTGGCTTCCTTCACTTAGCATAATGCTTTCGAGGCTCATTCATGTTGTAGCATGTATGATATTCACTCCCTTTTATGGCTGAATAATATTCCACTGTATGTATACACTGCAGTTTGTTTATCCAGTCATCTGTTGATGGACGTTTGGGTTGTTTCTACTTTTTGGCTGTTATGAGTAGTGCTGCTGTGAACATGCATGGACAGAGATTTGTTTGAGTACCTGTTTTCAGTTCTTTGGGGTATATTCCTAGCAGTGGAATTGATGGGTCACTATAATAATGCTGTGTTTAACTTTTTGAAGAACCACCAAACTCTTTTCCACAGCAGCTGAACCATTTTACATTTCCACAGTCAGCGTACAAAGATTCCAGTTTCTCCACATTCTTGCCAACACTTGTTTTCCGTGTTTTTTCCTCTTATGGGTATCCTAATGGGTTGAATAATGTACTTTTTTTTAATGTACTTTTTTTTTAAGTTTATTTATTTATTTTGAGAGAGAGAAAGAGGGAGCAAGGGAGGGGCTGAGAGAGAGGGAGAAGAGAGTTCTCTTTGCAGGTTCTACATTGTCAGTGCAGGGCCCGACGTGGGGCTCGAACCCACAAAACTGCGAGGTGACCTGAGCTGAAACCAAGAGTTGGACACTTAACCAACTGAGCTACCCACGTGTCCGAATAACGTACTTTTAAAGTAGCAAACTGCACTCATTTTTCCTCAGGAAATAATATTAGAAACGGAATCCTTTCTCTTTTTTCCAATTGTGTCTTTGTGTATCTCCCTCGATATCGTGGTCAGAATGTCTTATAGTAATGAGATGAAGAGTGGCTAATATAAACTGTGTTTATATCTGAACCATTAGGTTTTCACTTTTCTTACCTTGGTGGTTCAGGCCTCACTGTAACCCCAGCCCACCTTTATGTCTGCATCTCCCCTTCTTCTTAGCCACGCTAGAACTCTCAAAGCACTTTGTACCTTTCTTTGAGCAAATCCTGTGTTCTGCCTTTCTTTGTTTGAGGATGGTGACTCTGTTCTTGTTTGTGTTGTACCTTCTACCATCTCCCTGTAGATAACTTCTTTGTGGTGCTTGTCTCTCACATTACAGTAATTTTTCTTATCTGTCACCCATACCTAACTGTGAGCCCCATGTCGTTTCGGCGTATAACTTGTTTACCTTTGTAACCCCAGGACCTAATAGAATACCTAAGATTGTTCATTTGGATTCCTGGATGGTAAACTTTCGTATTACAGTGTCTTCTGCTTCTGGTAGGGAAACGTTGAATGTTCTCCTCCATCACATAGCCATTTCAGGTTAATTTCATCTCTTCCACTTTAAGGTTCAACCAAAATGTTGCCTCCAGGAAGTTTTCCCCAGCATTGCCTGTTCTCTTCTCCCTTCAAGTCCCCTTTCTGTGTTCTGGTCATACATACCCTGTTGTTGACCACCCTATCTGTTGTGGCAGTTGCCACAATGTGTGTATCTTTGTATGAAACTGAAAGCACCGTGGTTACTGGTACACCCCCACCAGACTCCTTATGTCTTTTCCTCATTATTTTTTCATTGCGTTTATTCCTATCTGATGTTCAGTATCTTTCACTTTTATTGTCTCTTCCCCACACTGGAATGTAAGCTCTATGAAACCGTAGTCTCTGTCTCTCTTCTTTACTATTCTATCTCTTGCATCAAGAACAGTGTCTGCCACATAGATACTCAGTGTACTCAGTGAGTATTTCTTTAATGAATGAATTAATAGGCCTGAGAACTAATTAAGAGCAAGGACTGTGTTGTTTTCATCTTTATCTAACCTCAGTACTTGACACACCAATGCACAGTAAATGTTTGTTGAATGTAGCGTTTATTCTTCCAGGAGGATCTTTCTTCTACATGATATTCTTGGTTCTCTTTAGTTTTTGTTTATGCCTAAATAATTATAGCAAAACAGAAAATGCACATAAACAAAAACAGTAGTCTCACTGCAAACGGGAGATGATTCAGTCATAACTCTCGTGTGTATTGCCATAATGATAGGTTTATCCTATAAAGGTAAAACCGTTCATTTGAAAGGAAAAATTTCAGGGCGCCTGGGTGGCTCAATCGGTTAAGCATCCAACTCTTGATTTCAGCTCAGGCCATGATCTCATGGTTGAGAAGATGAAACCCCGTGTCGGGCTCTGTGCTGGCAATGGGATTCTCTTTTGCTCTTTCTCTGCCCCTCCTCCACTCATACTATCTCTCAAAATAAATAAATAAACACTAAAAGAAAGAAAGAAAGAAGGAAGGAAGGAAAGAAAGAAAGAAAGAGAAAGAGAAAGAAAGAAAGAAAGAGAAAAGAAAAGAAAAGAAAAGAAAAAAGAAAAGAAAAGAAAGAAAAATTTCTTTCAAATTGTAGAGATGGGCAACCTGATTGGTTAAGACTTAGTTAATGATTTTGGAAACAGCCAAATAATCCCTATATCTATATTCCAAAGTAGTCACTATTAGAATAGGTTAAAAATAATGAAGGTAGTATAGAGTTTTCAGATGGGCCAGATTTTTTTTTTAATGTTTTATTTATTTTTGAGAGAGAGCATGAGCAGGGGAGGGACAGAGAGAGAGAGACAGAGACAGAGAATCCCAAGCAGGCTCTGCGTTGCCAGCACGAAACCCCATGTGGGGCTCAAACTCATGAACCAGGAGACCATGACTTGAGCCGAAATCAAGAGTCAGACGCTTAACCAACTGAGTCACCCAGGGACCCCACAGATGGACCAGACTGTAAGAGGAGATCATGTACACTGCAAGTTAAATTAAGTTCCCCATTTAATTAGCCAAGGTTACTAAATGTTATTGGAAGCAAAGTAGCCTCAGCACAGGTATAGTATATTTAATGTAGCTTCCCTCTGTCCCCAACATTCTTAATTGCAGGGATGGGGGAAGGCAGCTGCCTATGACACTCTGCTTACAAGGAGGATCTTAATAGATCTGAGAATAAAGAGCATACCTTGCCCTTTTATATATTCGGGGTTTAGGTCTCCACTCACAGTAAATAATTTTTGATCCTCCTTTGAAATTAGAGAATACCTAAATATTTTCCAGCATTCCAGAAATTTCAGTTCTCTGTAACCCACTTCTTTCCTCTGATTTAATTCTGTTTTGTGATGTGAATGATTCTGATACTTGGTCTGAGAACCACAGTAACAAATCTATTTCCATGCATTTAGCAAAAGAATCTGAGGCCATGGACATTAGAAAAAAGATTTTTTTCTTTTTAAAGTATCATGGTTTCCTTTAGACATAGTTCTATCCTGGAGAGATTACAAAAATATCATATTCCTGTAAGTTTTAATTACTGGCCTTAAAGGGTTGATCTATTTGAAAAATATTAATGTTATCTCTTAAGTAAGGATTAATTGCCCTTACTTAAGAAAAACTAGGTTGAATAGGCATTAAGTTTTGGGGAAATATTATAGCTAGATGGGCCCTTAAAGTCTTCCTAAAGAGTAGATTCCAGAAGCATGTTGAGGAATACCTGGCACTGTGCAGCATAGAGGAGATGTAGAGGACATCTGTGCTGGGGTCCTATTATGAGGGCATCACCTCACCTTTCTCTCTGACTCCTCCTTCCTCCCCCCGTTCTTCTCCTCCTGTCACCATTCTTTATTCCCTACTAAGTTGTGTTTCCTGTCCCAGTTATGCATTTTAACATTAGTGTTCAGAGGGTGTAGATTTCCATGTTCATTTATGGAGAAACAACAATAGGAAGAGGGTAAATGAGTGAACCGTTCCCCTTACAAAAAAACAGATGTACTCTGCACAGGTTAAATAACGGAAGTCAGTCTCCTCTTAGAGATCACTTTGGAGATGACATTGAAGGAAAAATGGAAAGGAAGCCTGTTTTAGGAAAAGTGAAAGTTGTTATCACTAGTTGTAATACTCTTGATAGATAATGTGGAAAATAAAGATTAATGTAGGGGCGCCTGGGTGGCGCAGTCGGTTAAGCGTCCGACTTCAGCCAGGTCGCGATCTCGCGGTCCGTGAGTTCGAGCCCCGCGTCAGGCTCTGGGCTGATGGCTCGGAGCCTGGAGCCTGTTTCCGATTCTGTGTCTCCCTCTCTCTCTGCCCCTCCCCCGTTCATGCTCTGTCTCTCTCTGTCCCAAAAATAAATAAAAACGTTGAAAAAGGAAAAAAAAAAAAAAAAAGATTAATGTAGCTACTATTGGCATTTTGATTCGTTTCCTGTTTTGAGTCCCCCCCCCCCCCCTTTTTGTTTCTGGCCAAAAGTTGTTTTTATTTAATGTGGTAATATTTTTCATAAGCTATAAAATTGGACTGATCCACTTAAAAATTTTATCTTATCCTAAAATAGGTATTACTGAAGCAACAAGCTGTGAAGTAAAAACCAAAGGCTTGCAGCACGTGGGTGGCTCAGTCGTTTAAGCCTCCAGCTCTTAACGTTCGGCTCAGGTCATGATCTCATGGTTTGTGAGTTCGAGCCCCGCTTCAGGCTCTGTGCTGACTGTGCAAAGCCAGTTTAGGATTCTCTCTCTCCCTCTCTCTGTGCCCCTCCCTCGCTTGCTCACTCTCTCTCTCTCTCTCTCTCTCTCTCTCTCTCTCAAAATAAACTTAAAAAAAAAAAAAAGAAAACCCGAAGGCTCAAATTTCTTGTACCCTCATCATGTGCTATCTCCTTATGAGCGTGACCTTACTGTAGTTACTGGTTGGCCACTTGGTTAATATTCTTTGCTAATTAGTGTTGAATTGGACTCCTTGGTCACAGGATGGTCTAGTAGAAGGAACAATGAGAAGAGAGTCAAGCGATTCCGAATTTCAGTCTTGGCCTCTGTTACTATCCAGCTCAGTTATTTCAGTGGGAATAGTTCTGCGTATTTTTCTGTTTTTCTCATGTGTAAACTAAGGCGGTTGATTGATTCCTTTTGATGGTCCCTTTCAGTGTTGTCTTTTCCCAAATGCCACATAAATGGAATCATACAAGGTAGCTATTGAGTCTGGCTTCTTTCACTTAGCATCGTATGTTTGAGATTCATCCACATTGTTGTGTGTGCCATAGCTCACTTTTCTCCCTTCCCCACCCCAGAAAATGCTGGAGAAGTACCAAATGTGTTGCAGTAGTATATAGAAGGTACAGATTTTTGCTTTTGGGTTAGAGAGCTGGGAACGGTGAAAAGGTAGCGTTTGAGCTGCGCCCTCTTAAAGGGCTTTGAGAGTCAGAAACCTGTGTGAAGCTGGGTAGCGTGAACTCTTCCTGAAGCAAGGAAGCCTTTGTTTTTGTATGTGATCCTTGAGTGCTGGTTATGAAGAGAGAAACGAACTTCCGGGGAGATGAGGACTCCCTGTTTCTTGAACTCCACGTGCATTCAGCGGGGCCTTCACTGGAACCCGTGCTGGCCTTGGACTCACCTCTGATGGATTCCCTGCCACATCCCTTAACATTCCCAAACCTCTTCTCTTATCTAGAACCTTTCTACCTTTTTTCTGTTTTCCTGTTTTTATTTTCTGAAAATGCCTACCTTTGGACTACTGAGAAAAGTGTAGCTGTCTGATTTGAGCCCCACCACCTCCCTGTGCATTACATGTTTCTAGGTCCGTCTTCTCCTTTTCGTTCGCTTTTAAGAAATTCATTTCCATTATTATGATCCTCCACTTTTCACTCTTAATTCTGTGTCTTCTCATTTCCTTCATGTTCCTGCCTCATCTCTTCACCTCCTCTTGTTCTTGTATCTTCAGTGTATCCCTTCCCATAGAACCTTCCCTCAAAATCTCGAGGTATGTGTGGGTTTATCAGCCCACAGACTTCACCCTCCACCCCAGTCTACACCCCTTTCAACTACTGTCCTCTCTCTCTCCCACCACTGCCAGACTTACTAAAGGAAGGACCCCTGCTCACCACTTTGGCTTCATTACCACCTGCTTTTTCCTTTGCTCCTTGCCATCTGGATGTGTCTCTGAAATTGCACTGCAACTATTTTGTCACTGTGGGTGTTTTCCTGTTTTCACGTGTACGTAATACTCTTAGAATCCTGTACGTGAACATGTATGTATAAACACTCCTGTGTCTACCACTCTGGCCATGAATCAGACTGTTGCCATGTCCCAGGGGGCCAGTGTAGGTCCACCCTGGTCACAGTCGCTTCTTCTGTCACAGAGGGAACAATCATCCTGAATTCAGCATTATTGGTCACATTGCTTTTCTTTCCACATTTTTTGCATCTGTGTATTTACTTCCTCAAATAATACTTAGATTCACCTGTCCCCACTACATAAATCGAATCATACTATGTTCTGACTGGTTTCTTTTGTTCAACATTATGTTTCGGAGATTCATCCAAGTTAGTACATATGTCTATAATTCATTTTCACTGGATATAGTATCCCATTATATGAGTACATCACCAGTTTTCTATCCGTTTTATTAGTGATGGACATTTGGGTTGTTTTAGGCTTTTGCTATTCCAGACATTACTGCCATAAGATAATTTTGTACTTATCTCTTGATGCATATGCATGAAAGTCACCAGAGTTTCCTTAGTAGTGTAATTGCTGAACTTATTCCAGTACTGAACTTATTCCAGAACTTACTCAGTACTGCCAGCAGTGTTTTTTCCTTTTTTTTTTTTTTTTTTAATTCATTTATTTAAATTCTCGTCAGTTAACATACAGTGTAGTATTGGTTTCAGGAGTAGAACCCAGCAGAGCACCCAGTGCTCATCCCAACAGTGCCCTCCATAATGCCCATCACCCATTTAGCCTGTCTCCCCTCCAGCAACCCGCAGTTTGTTCAGAGTCTCTTATGGTTTGCCGCCAGTTTTCCAAAGCATTTGTACTGGTTTATATTGCTACCAACAGAGAATAAGAATTTGTCTCACCAAAACTTGACATTAACCACCTTTGTAATTTTAGCCAATTTAGTGGGTGTAAAGTGGTATTCTTTTGGATTTTAATTTGCATTTACCTAGTTTCCAAGGAAGCCGAACACCTTTTCTAGTGTTTGTGCACCATTTATGTTTCTTCTTTTGTGAAATTCCTATTCATTTGTTTTTTGCCCATTTTTTTCTATTGGGTTGACTTTTTTAATTGATTCATACGAGTCCTTTGTGTGTTCTGAATACTAATCCTTTGTATGTATTACAAATATTTTTTTCCTTGTCATTCTCTTTATGTAGTCCTTTGATGAACAGAGCTTTCAGTTTTGAAGTAAACGTATGTCTTCATTTTTGGAGTCTCGATAAACAAATCCTTCCTTTTCTCTAGGTTATGACGATATACTCTTAGTTTGTCTTCTGAAAAGGTACTAGTTTTGTACTTCACATTTAAGCCTTTAATCCTTCTGAAAATGTCTTTTTTTTCTTGCTTGCTTGCTTTTTTTCTTCTTTATCTCTTCTGTATGGTGTGAATTGATCTAATTTCATTTTTTTCCCAAATGGGTACCCAGTTACCCTTCTATTGAAAACTCCGTCCTTTACTCCATGACGAGCAGCACTCCCTGTCGTGTATCAAGTGTCTAAAGATACGTGTGGCTCTGTTTCCAGATTCTGCTCTGGCCTGCTCGTCCTGCACAAGTGCTGCACTGTTCTAATTATTGTCATTCTGTGATAACTCGTAATGTCTCAAAGAATACAGGTCCTTCCACTTTTTTTTTTTTTTTTTTAAAGCATCTTGACCCTTTGCCCTTCTACTTAAATTTTAGAATCATGGAGCATCTGGATGGCTCAGTCAGAAGAGCATGGGATTCTTAATCTCCAGGTTGTGAGTTCAAGCCCCACGTTGGGTATAGCGATGACTAAAAAAAATAAACTTTAAAATTAATCAGTTAGGGGCACCTGGGTGGCGCAGTCGGTTAAACGTCCGACTTCAGCCAGGTCACGATCTCGCGGTCCGGGAGTTCGAGCCCCGCGTCAGGCTCTGGGCTGACGGCTCAGAGCCTGGAGCCTGTTTCCGATTCTGTGTCTCCCTCTCTCTCTGCCCCTCCCCCGTTCATGCTTTGTCTCTCTCTGTCCCAAAAATAAATAAACGTTAAAAAAAAATAATAATGAATAAATAAATAAATAAATAAAATTAATCAGTTAATTAATTAATTTTAGGATCAGTCTGTCAATCACACACACACACACACCCCAACCCTGAGAAGGAGAATGAAGGAAAAAGAGAAAGAAAATAACTTGTTGAGGGGTACCTGGGTGGCTCAGTCAGTTAGGCATCCAACTCTTGATTTCAGCTCAGGTCATGATCTCAATGGTTCGTGAGTTTTAGCCTCATATCAGGCTTTGTAGTGACAGTGTGGAGCTTGCTTGGGATTCTCTGTCTCCCTCTCTCTCTCTCTGCTACCCCCACCCCCACTCACTCTCTCTAAAAAATAAGTAAACATAAAAAAAAAAAAAAAACTTGTTGAGATTTTCATATGAAATTGCTTTGATTCCATAGATCAGTTTGGAATGGACTAATATCTTTACTGTGTTGAGGCTTCTAGTAAATGAGCATTTATTTATGCCCTCTTTATAATTTTTAAATAAAGTTTTAGTTTTCTACTGATTAGGACTTGCTATAGTTTGATAGATTTATTCCCAGAATTGTGTATTTTTGGAAGTGTTAAAATTAGTAAGAAATGTTTTCTTTTGGTGTATGAAAGCAGTTTTAAAATAGATTTTGTGTGCTGTAGCCTTATTAAACTCTCTTATTCTAGAAATAGATCATTAGATTCCTTAGGATACTCTATTTACATTATCAAATCATCTGAAAAGACAGTTTTATTTCTTTTTTCCAACTTCTGTATTTTCTTTTCTTGCCTTGTATTGTTGGCTGAGCCTTCCAGTAGCTGGCACACTTATCTTGTTCTTAATCTTAAAGGGAGTGCTTTTTACTCTTTATAAGGGTTAAGGAAGTTTCTTTCTATTCTTATGCGTAGAATTTTTATCATAAGTGGATGTTGAATTTTTCTAATTCAGTTAGAAAATTTCTAATTGAAAATTGAAAAGGCTTTTCTTTATTCTTTGAGATGATTATGTTTTCCCCTTTTAATGAATGTGGTGAATCCCATTAATTGATTTTTAAAACGTGTTTATTTTATTCATTTATTTATTTTTAAACTTCTTTTTAAATTTTTTTAATGTCTATTTTTGAGAGAGAGAGAGAGAGAGAGAGAGAGACAGAGTGAGTGGGTGAGGGGCAGAGAGAGAGAGAGGGAGACACAGAAATCTGAAGCAGGCTCTAGGCTCCGAGCTGTCAGCACAGAGCCCAATGTGGGGCTCAAACTCACGAACTGTGAGATCATGACCTGAGCTGAAATCAAGAGTCAGACACTTAACTGACCAAGCACCCCACATTTTTTTATTTTTTTAACCCCAAACTAACCCTGCATTCCTGGAATAAATCCACTGTAGTCTTTTTAAAATTTAATCTTTATTTTAAGCAGGCTCCACATACAATGTGGGGCTTGAACTCGTGACCCTGAGATCAAGAGTCTCATGCTCTGCTGACTGAGCCATCCAGGCACCCCCAGTCCATTGTAGTCTTAATATTTTACCTTATTAGATTATTTTTGCTAGTACTATTTAGGATACTTTTTTATCTGTTTGTGAGTAAAACGGGCATGTATTTTTTTTTTCCTTTTTATACTCCTCTTTGTCAGGTTTTGGTATTGAGATTCTGCTGGCCTCATAAAGTGAGTTAGGAATTGTTTACTTTTTCCCCCCTACTCTGAAAAAGTTGTGAAATACTGGAATTATTTTTTCTTTGGATTTCTGGAAGCAAGCAGAGTGAAATTGTTTTCATTTTCCTTTCGGGAAGATTTTTACTGACAAATTAAATGTATTCAAATACTACGGGACCCTTTAGATTTTCTGTTTTCTTCTTGAGTCATAATTGGTAAGTTATATTTTCTAGAGAGTAATCCATTTTTAAGTTTTACTTTCATTAGCATGAATTTTATTGGTTCATGATAATCCTCTTTTATAGTATCTGCGGCATTTTTTTATTGTGTCCTTCTTCCTGTTATCCTTAAATCATTTGTTCCTTCTCTTTTATTTTTTTATTCCATCATACCAGAAGTTTATAATCTATACGGTTCTTTTGAAAGAACCAAGTTGGTGTTTCTATTATGTAGGGTTTTTTCCCTCTTTGATTATTGTTGGTCTTTCCTTTATTCCCTTTTATCTATTATGTTTGCTTTAATTTCTTAGTATTTGATCTTTTTCTGTACCATTTGACAGCAGTAAACTACCCTGTCCTTGTAGCTTGCTTTGGCTACAAGGCTCCTGAGGCACCCTAGTCCTAAGGGGTTTTTTTTCTGTATTGTAACTGCTTAATCTTTGTCTTTACATTTCCTAATGTAGGTGCCCTCTTCAGGCTTCTTTGCTCTATATCCACTCTTAGTTGGTTGACACTTTTACTCTTCAGATTTCACCTATCACTTCCCCGTGAATGATATAACCAGGGGACCCTGTCCTTGTCTGGGCTCTTCCACTAACTAGCTGTGACATTTTGAATAATTCACTTAAGATTCCTTAACCTGTTTGTTCCAGTAAAATAAGGAGGTTGGATTCAGGAACTCCAAGGTTCACCTCAGTAACACTGCTCCAGTGGCAACTTTATAGAGTCTTTGCCTCTGGCCTCTGTCATTTCTAAATGCCTTCTGGGTCACTTTTCTTACGTTGTTTTGGGGTTTCTCAAACTCTGTATATCTTATGTTAATCTTCTTACATAATTCACCTTCTCTCCCAAGCTGTTAATACCCCCAGTTCCTTATTTATGTTCCTGTTTTCTCTGGCACACATTTGCTTTGACTCTCAACATCCTGTCTCCCTGTACCGTCTTCATACTCAAGTCTGACGTGTGTGTGTGTGTGTGTGTGTGTGTGTGTGTGTGTGTGTTCTTTCTTCTTTCCTTTTAGCCCAGGTTAGGTCTTTATGTTTTACAAGAATGATTTCCCCATGATACCTCCTTTCTTCCATCCCTTACCTTATAGGGGAGCCTCAGAGTTTTACTTAAAAAAAATACCTGCTTTTGCATCTTAAATCTCTATTTATCTGAATTGAAGTTATCTCTGTTTAATTGAATTGTCTAAGAATGTCCTTTCACTTTGCTGGCTTTAGATACCATGCCTTTATGCATCCCCCCCCCCCCCGCCCCCCGCCAAGAGGTAGAGACAGGGCACCTGAATAGTATTACTTATAGGCCACTGTGGCAGGCTCTGTACCAAGGATAGAAATCAGTCAGTCGTGTGTTATAGTGCTTTGTGATTCACAAGCTTCTCATTTTTGTGGGAACTTGCAAGTGGAACCAGTGTATAGAATTTTTAGGATCTCCATGAGAGTGAAATATTTGGTTCTGGAAGACTTCCTGTATTGGCGATGTGTTAGTTAACCGCTTGTCTCTGTTTTTCAAAATCTCATCTTCTTTCAGTCTTACGCATTTATGTAATATATATTGAGCATTAATGATTTTCTGCATGGAGATGGAGACCAGTGGCTAATGACAAAATGTGCAACTTTCAAATCATGAAACTTCTGTACGTGGCTCATGAAGGTGACCCTAATTAATTGCTTTACGTTTTATTTCACACTAGTTTCTCACTACTTGACACAAGTATGTACCCTTTTAACTTGATTAAATGTTTATGTCTAGGTAGTTCTTTAATTTACTATTTATGGGAAACTTTAGGAAAAAGCCATAAGAGAACGATATACTATGAGGGTTTAAGCAGGTGGAAATATATGGACACTCCTTTTATAATTATCTCACGGAAACCTTAAATAGGTCTTTTGAGTCATGTGATCTACCTCATTATTCTTATTAAAGTGATTCGTGTGCTAGAAATGAGAGTATATAAAGGCAGAAGTTAGTAGCCGTTTAGAAATACTACCTTAATGTTCTGCCTCGTACCGTCCCAACAGGTGTCAACAGGTGTGCTCCATGTGTGCACACCCAGGAGTGAGGACGGGCAGATGGGTTGTTTGGGTGGTAGGAAATGGCAAGTCAGTACCACCTTCATGTGCCTCAGTGATTCTTTAAGGTTCCTGGAGTCTGTTGTATTCTGTTGAGTACAAAGAATTCTGGTTATTTCTAAATAATACCTGGGGGCGCCTGGGTGGCGCAGTCGGTTAAGCGTCCGACTTCAGCCAGGTCACGATCTCGCTGTCTGTGAGTTCGAGCCCCGCATCAGGCTCTGGGCTGATGGCTCAGAGCCTGGAGCCTGTTTCCGATTCTGTGTCTCCCTCTCTCTCTGCCCCTCCCCCGTTCATGCTCTGTCTCTCTCTGTCCCAAAAATAAATAAACGTTAAAAGCTTCTCTTTAAAAAAAATAAATAAATAAATAAATAAATAAATAAATAAATAAATAAATAAATAATACCTGGATATTGTCGTTTGAAAACCATGTATTATATCCTTAAGAAATATTTGAGTATTAGGATGATGTGTCTTTCCATAAATTAGTCCGTCCTCTTCTAACATCCGGTTGCAGCATCAGTGGTTAAAAAGCACAGGATGACATTTAGAAGATGATAGTTACAGCAGAGGTCTTGCTAATTAGATATGTGCAGCAGTTTATACTTTGGAAATGAAGAGATTATTAAAAATGTTCTGCAAATGGTTGTTTTCGCCATGAGATTGTCATGTAGTAAAAGCGTAAGTCAAGAATAAATCATCTTGCAAAGTCATGCCAAATATGGAGAATTGGGGACCAGAAGAGCACTTCAGTCCCTCTTTAGAAGTCTGTCTTCTACCATTCTTCCCAACAGTGATAGTGACAATAATCTCTTCCTTCTAAGTGCCGTGCTTATTCTGACCCCAAACACTGCATTCACTTCCAAATGCTCTAACACTGCCTTTATGGCTGGGATTCATTTTTTATATTTTAGTTTCTGTTTCTTATGCTTAGTGTTCATTTATTTGTCCCGCCACCCTCCCTTTAGTAGAGAAATCATTTTACCGTATGTCCTTTTTCTTTTAAATCCCTCTCGTCCTTGGAGGTACTTAGGAAAGTGCTTCTACAAAACTGATGACTGATCAGTGCTGGTGACTGAAGGCTAGTGCTTTATTTCAGTTGAGTTTGTTTTTAATAGTTACATTATCGTGCTTGCTTTCCAGGCACACAAACCAATGGTCTGGACTTTCAGAAGCAGCCCGTGCCTGTTGGGGGAGCAATCTCAACGGCCCAGGCCCAGGCTTTTCTGGGACATCTCCATCAGGTAGGATGCTCAACCTGCTCAACCATCAGGGAGGGTAAAAAATGGAGGCATGAAATGCGAGGGCCTGGGGAAGTTACTTCAGTGTGTGGGACTTTTTACATTGATTAAAGCCTGTGCTAATCGCACCTAATTGTGTCCTTCTGAATGGTTCGGCTGGAATCCTGTAGCTTAATTGACTATATAGCTATTGACCCCGCAGCTGTGTGAAAAAAAGGAATTCTTTGTTATGAATGGAATGTATATAACAACGGGGTTACTGTTTTTGTCACTGTGGGTCTGTGATGGCTCACTGAAGGTAGTAAATTACAAAGTCATCCAAAAGGATGTAGTCACCGTTGCCTGAGACCTGCTGAGTAAGGCTCTCAGTTCAGAATATGTCTTCATAAAATGTATCTTCATATGTCTTCTGAGCTCATAAAATATGTTTTTAGACTACCTTTGCTTTATATAAAAGATGCTCCTGTGATTGAAACAGGTGAAATTTTAGAAAGGTCCTCTAAAGCCTATTTATTCTACAAATTCAAAGGGATAGTGTGCAGGCAGCCATTAGCATCTTCTACTAGAGGGAGGCCCTAGTTGACAGACTTTGGTCAGGTGCATAGGTTTGTGTTTCTGAAAGTAGAGAAACTTCTACATGAAGCTTCTGGATAAAACATTAAGATGATTTAGCATCTAAAATAATTTAAGAATATATTGTAGAAGAACAAAAATGTTATTTTCATGTTGATTTTTGTTTTTCCCCTAAAAACATATTGTAGCCTCCAACAAGTTTTCTGGTTTCTTAGAGGGATAGCATTTTTTTTTTTTTAATTTTTTTTTTTCAACGTTTATTTATTTTTGGGACAGAGAGAGACAGAGCATGAACGGGGGAGGGTCAGAGAGAGAGGGAGACACAGAATCGGAAACAGGCTCCAGGCTCTGAGCCATCAGCCCAGAGCCCGACGCGGGGCTCGAACTCACGGACCGCGAGATCGTGACCTGGCTGAAGTCGGACGCTTAACCGACTGCGCCACCCAGGCGCCCCGGGATAGCATTTTTGATAGTTTATGTGGCTTATATTAAGTGTCTCTCTGGCATAAATTTGTGACGGTCCAAATGTATTAAAAAAAAAATCCCTAAAGGTACATAGATGATATGCAGTCTTTTCTCCATTGGATCCAAATTCCAAGATGAGTACAACTCCTGCATCAGCTACAAGGCCTCCAGCTCAGAATCCTTGAACCTTCAATATGCCCCATACCAAAGGACTTTAAATCAAGGAATTTTAGGGGCGCCCGGGTGGCTCAGTCATTTAAGCATCCGACTTCGGCTCAGGTCGTGATCTCATGGTTCGTGAGTTCGAGCCCCATGTCGGGCTCTGGGCTGACGGCTCAGAGCCTGGAGCCTGCTTCGGATTCTGTGTCTCTCCCTCTCTGTCTGCCCCTCCCCCACTCATACTCTGTTTCTCTCTTTCTGTAAAATAAATAAACATTTTTTAAAAAATTATAAACAAAGGGCAGCAGTCCATTCATTTTAGCTCTGAACTCTAGATGAGCTCCATGCCACCACTTACACTTAACTTCAGGAAACCTGGAAGTTATATGATATATCGAAAGTGGAACTCATTGTCTTCCTGTCAGTGACACTACCATTTTTTCCGTCTCTCAGATTTGAACCCTGGAATAATTCGTGACTTCTTTCTTTATCTATATCCAGTCAGTTGCCAGGATCCTATGTAGTAGCACTGTCTCTCACGTTTCCTACTTTTTGTGCTGACTGCTGCCATTCTGATTTACACTTCATTTGTTCTACTCTAACTTATATTCTTTTTCCCCATACATGGTCTTTCTTTATTTTCAGGACATTGACATTTTTGAAGAGTACAAACTAGTCATTCTATAGTGTTGCTCGGTTTGGGTTTGGGGAGGAGTACAACATAAGTAGTATTGTGTTCTTGGTGGATTATACCAGAAGGCACGTGTGCCCTTAGTGGTGACTTTTCCTTTTGTAATTAATAAGTATCAGTGGAGAGATGGTTGAGAATATGTAAATATCATGTTATTCCCCACCTCTCACCCATTAGAGCATCCATTGATGACACTTGCCAGAATCAGGTATTAACGTGGCTGCCAAACAATGTCCCTTATTCTAATGTAACCATGGTTTTTTAACTTTCTGAATGCATGAAATGTTGTGACAGACTTTCATGTGTGGATTATAGGACAGAGTCTTCATTTCAGCCAGCAGTTTTGAGTTATGACTATAAAGGACTTGACTGTATAGGTGTTTGAGTTATGACTATAAGGACTTGACTGTATAGGTGTTGTGTGTGTGTAAATATACACACGCACACCTATGTATATGTGAGGTTTTTACTCTGGTATATACATGAAAATTTTGAAATTAGAATGAGTAGGTAATTCTGATTGTTTATAATGATAAAAATAATGTATGTAAGTAGCTTGTTCTCATGTGTTCTTTATATAATGGATGAATTAAACTTTTAGAATCTAAGCGTCCAGTGATTACAAACAGGATAAGGAGTGTCTAATACAAGAGTGGCACGCCTGATGACGCTTAGTGTGGGAAAACATGGTCAGAAAAGAACTGGTAACAGCATCTTCTGGTAGGAGGTGGAGGAACCGTGAGCTTGTCCATCAAGTTTTACCTCTGTAAGATAGACCTCTTTGCGTTTTTAGTTCTAACTCAGTGACGTGCACTTAGTAGAGATTCTTGAAATACTTGCTGATGTCAACTCCGAACGATGGATGTCAATAGTATCGTACTAGAACTTTACCTCACTACTTTACTTTTAGGTCCAGCTCGCTGGAACAAGTTTACAGGCTGCTGCTCAGTCTTTAAATGTACAGGTAAGCTGGGTTTCGGGATTCTGGATCAGTTTTACTATTTTTCCCATATTTTTTCTGACTTTTTTGTAATGAGCATGCAATAATTTTATAATAGGAAACACTTAGGAGTATTACCTTTTTTTATTACCTAATGTCTTTAAGATCCAAATACTGATAATCATTGACAACACGTTCATAAAAATCCAGTTTATGTTATACTGCTGTGAATGACAAAAGGTGAACAAGAGAAGTCTACTTGCAGAGTTGGATGTGTAAGTTTATTTAATTTTTATCTGGGGGAGCATACGTGAGTGTAGGAAGCTGTTTCTGAGTTTTACAGTGATAACACACACCTAAACACAAAGCCAAATAATTTGTAAATCCCTTTTTGTTTCCAGATGCCTTTTTGTGGTTTTATAGTGTAGAGGAAAGAACACTGGGCTGAGGTACAGAGGTTTTTAGTGTGCATTCTAGCTCTGCCACTAACTAGCTGTATGACCTTTGGCGAGTCACTTAACATCCTGGGGTTCCTTTTTTTTTACATTTGTTTAAGTAGGGAAGTTTTTAGAAGCTTGCCAGGGTCCCTCTCTGCTCTAAAGTGCTGTGCTTCTCAGGTTCGTAACTAAGCCTGGTGTAGTTATTGACGGGCCGCGTCGGATCAAAATTTTAAAAACAAAGGTTAAGTCTGGCTACTTTGCTGATGCACAAATCATGTGGTAAAACATGCAAAGTTCAGTTATTATACGTTACTCCATAATTCAGTCAATCTGCTGCTTCCTTTCGTTATAGTGTTTAGGTAGCTGACAGTCAAGAGGGGAAAGCCATATTCTAAAAGATTGATTTCAGTGTTGCTAATGACTAAAGACCTTGGGTTGAGCGTTCCGGGAACCCAATGGAATATGGACCTGGTAACACATGGAAGCAAGAAGAGAAAAGAAAAGGAGATAATGTGACCTTCCTTTCTGAGGGAGAGGAGGCAGAAAATTGCCTCGGTTGCCATGGTAAACTTTCATCCCTTGGAGAGATGTTGGCAAACAGGCTGTATCTCCAGTGCGGCATGTTTACAGTCCTGCACTGTAATTATCTCCCAATGACTGGCAGAATTAATCAGAGCCTTTATGTTAATTAGCCTTGCTGTAGTCCCCAAAACAGGTGGTAGGAAATATGCAAATCTATGCAGAATTTTAATGCTCGCATAGCCAGTTTTAATTACCATAAAATTTCCTCTTAGTGTCCCTTTTAGGAGTGTGTTCTCTTTCCCTCTTGACTGTAGCGTTTCCCCTCCAAACTTGTGTGTTACTTGATGAGAGATGCTAAATTTGAGGTTATTTTAGATATTAGATCCAAAGTTCTGTGGGTCAAGTTGTCAGCTCTGAGATGATACATGAGGGGGTTTCAGGCTGACCACCAAATACATCTCAGGATGCAGGGGTGGAGGGTCTTAATGTAGAGATGGACTGAGAATGTGCTTTCCCTTAGTCCTTATTTCTGAAGTTGAGATCTGGGTTTCTGAAAAATTCTGTTGATTTGTGGAGGACCAAATTTTTTTTTTCTTAAAAGTTGTTAAGTGCAGCCTTGCTGGCATTGGAACAAGAAGTCTATACCAGCAGCTTGTATTGTGGGTAATTTTTATATTTTATTTTTCTACTTTCATGTGTTCCGTATTTGATCATTTCTTTCTTTTATAGTTAGGAAACGACAAATAAGAAATGTGATTTTTTTTTTTTTAAAGGGAGAAAATGTCTAAAAATGTCCTATATTAAAATTAGGAAAATACAAAGATTAATAAGAAAGGAAAAGAATGAAACCAGAAAACTCATGACTAGATAAATCCATGTTGTAAACAGGTCTTCAAATATGGAGTTATAAGTAGTATTTTTTAATCAGTTACTTGAAATCTCTTATCCCCCCTTCCCTCCCAGTCTAAATCTAATGAAGAATCGGGGGATTCACAGCAGCCAAGCCAGCCTTCCCAGCAGCCTTCAGTGCAGGCAGCCATCCCCCAGACCCAGCTGATGCTGGCTGGAGGACAGATAACTGGGGTAAGTTTTCACTGAGAGAATTATAATAAACTTTCTTTGTGTCAGAACTGCCACGGGCCAGTATCTGATTAGAACCGTTTGCTGTAGCACACAAGTGACGTGGTTATGCCTGGCGCTGTTTTCTTCAAAGAGTTTGCTACGCTGTAGGCAGCTCCTTAAAAGGAATTATCTTTGTCATAAGTTTTCGGGGTATCCTTTCTTACTTTTGCAGATGCTCTCGATAAACTAGAGACTTTTTTAAACCCACGTTTCACCTGTTGCTTCATCATGCAGTGGAGTCATCCTCTGATTGAGATCATTATATTGATGAGATTATAGTCGTCAGTTTAGAGTTACGATATCGCTGCAGAGTAGAAGTTAAAGAGTGGGTTAGTACCTACACAAGAAAAATATTTTCTTTAAATTACTGTGTCATGTTCTAAAATGAAACCTCTGGTCTCGTATCCTGGCTCTACAGTTTACTGTGTGAACTCTTTACTTCATCTCCCTGTGCCTCAGTTTTCCTTCAGTTAAATGGAGATGTTGTCTATGTGAGATGCTCACAATATTGTTATATAGATAAAGAATAACAGTGTTTGTAAAAAAAAAGAACAGTGCTTGGCATGTAAGTCAATAAATGTCTTTTATTTTTATTGGTAATAGATCGGCCTTTGTGAATACATTAAACTTTTAACTTTTCAGCCGTCTGTGCTCTAAGACACCAGAAGTATTTTTCCAGTGTTGAACATTTGTCTGTTAAGTTATTTTGCGGGTAGAAAGGCTAGGAGACTGGTAAGGAAGAGTTGTTATTCAAGTCACATCACATCAACTCACACAGTTTTTTACTTCCTTTCTTTTAGTTAAGTATGTTTTAGAAGTTGCAAAATGGTCTTAAATATCTCCTCAATGGAGATTAATATGTTTATTACGTAAAATATTTGTAAACATATGTATCTTGACAGCTGTTAAGTTTTTGAATGGTTTCATTTTGACTCTTATGTCTCTGATGTACAAATTGTATTGGACCCTTTTAGAAGGAGGGTTGTGCCACTAAGTGAATGTACACGTGCTTAATATATGTCAGGGTGGGATGCCTTGCTGGCTCAGTCGCTAGAGTATGCAACTCTTGATCTCGGGATTGTGAGTTGGAGCCCCATGATGGGTTTAGAGATTACAAAAATAAACTAAATACAATACATACATACATACATACATACATACATACATACATACATAAAAGCTTAAAAAAATAAAGTATATATTTCAGGCTTCCTTCTTGTCTGATCAGAGCATGCCACCAAAAGGAAGGCTGAACACACTTATTACTTTGTGTCTGAACTAAGTTGCATTATGAAAGCAAGTTTTAATCTGCTCTCAATACATTTCCTGTTTTACTGTTTGGGTCTGTTTCGGGTGATTAGTGTCTATAATAGTAAGAGACCCTTGGGATTCCAGGTTCGTGTGGCTGGAGCTTCTATTAAACCTGGGCTTTAGGATTCATTTGCATGTAAAGAGAGCCGCTGTCCCCACTGTCACCACCTGTTTCACAGAGATAATGTGTTGGAAAGGGGATATAAAGTTGTAGAGACCCAGTGCTTTCAATAACAGAAAGGACTGTGTTGGGGAGGGGCTGTAGGGAGACTTGGACAAGAAACAAATGGAGCTCATATTCTTTAGTCATATCTTAGGACATAATGGAAATGATGGAATATGGCAGAGATTCATGCTAATGGGAAGCAGCTGGGCCTTATCAGTTCTTTCCGCGGTCAGATCCAGCCAGCATCCTTGTTCCTCATTCATCTGACTAATCACTTGCTGTTCTGTTGGGTGTCAATTTCTTTTCATATCCTGTCAGCGTGGATTCTTTTTCTTTTCTTGCTTACTAGTTAATTACTTTTTTTGCCTGAACCCTCGAGCCCTGGACACGTTTGAATGATGGTTTAAGTCCAGAGTGAGGACCACCATTCTAATTTAAATGTTCCGCCAGCAATGGCAGCTCGATTGCTGATCAGCGTTTCAGCTTCGAGCTGACCGTGCGGAGGCGGGTGGCTAAGGTCTCCTAGCCCTTGAGTTACCTACCGCAAAGCAGTCGGCTTGCGTTAGGGGCCCTTCTCCCGCAGACCGTTCCAAACGTCTGTTCTCATTTTGTTTAGCTTACCTTGACGCCGGCCCAGCAACAGTTACTGCTACAGCAGGCGCAGGCGCAGGCACAGCTGCTGGCCGCCGCGGTCCAACAGCACTCCGCCAGCCAACAGCACAGCGCTGCCGGGGCCACCATCTCAGCCTCCGCCGCCACGCCCATGACGCAGATCCCCCTGTCGCAGCCCATCCAGATCTCCCAGGTGAGTCTCCCTTTGGGCAGGGGCGGGAAGTGAGGAATCAGGCGGCGGGTCTTCTTTAGTACAGAATCCACTTTCTGATCGTCGGCGTGGCTCCTCAAAAGGCCCGAGGAGCGCGAGAGCAGTGAAGTACGCGGTCGCCTTCCTTACCGCTGAACTAGAAGTAATACGTTTGTTTGCTTATTTGAATTGATATTATAAACACATAACTGATTATTTGAGTAACTGTTTACATTAAGTGACAATTCTCGAATAATTAGTTGGCATATTTCTGAAGCAGGGGATTACTGTATTTATTTTAATTAGCTAATTATGGCAGGCATGGGTTCTTTCATGTGCTCCGCAGTGAATATTGCCACTCATGTGTGAGAGAGACGGCCCGTCCTCTCCCTGCTACAGAGCGATTAACTCTGTGCAGAGCTGTATTCGGATGTGGTTTGGCTCCAGTGTTCACACTTTAGGGCAGAGCATCCAGAGATAATAAAAAGTTACTTGAGAGGCATAGACGGTACTGCCTGGGAAGAAAGGTAAATGAAGTCCTTCGTCCCCAGGAGAGGGAAAAAGTCCAAGTATTGGCATCAGTAAGTTCTGTGAAGAGTTCTTATGAGTCTAGCCCTAGACAATTATCTTTATCCCCCCAGAGAAGACTCAGAAGCAGACTTGCATTGTAGCTAGAACTTGACTAGGACATTTAAAAGAGCCAGGTAACTATACAAAGCAAAGAATAGGTATCAGACTAATCTTTATGACTATAATATACAAGCTTTTTCAAGGTAATGTCTTACTTGTGGCCACTTTCCTCATCACCAAATATGTTTTTAACGTATAAGCTTTGAGACCCTATGTTGACATTATTCTACTAAGATAATGTGTATGAAAGCACGTTGAAAATTATAAAACACTAGACCGGTGTAATCAAGTTTGATATGTTATGGATTAGGTTTTTATATGGATAACTATTTTTAGGTATTTTTACACGTATTTCTCAGTCGAGTTAGACTGGTACCAAATTAAGGTGGGTTTTTTTTTGTTTTTTTGTTTTGTTTTTTTTGAGAGCGAGAGAGAGTGTGAGCAGGGGAGGGGCAGAGAGAGGGGGAGACACAGAATCTGAGGCAGGTTCCAGGCTCTGAGTTGTCAGCATAGATCTCGACTCGGGGCTCAAACTCATAAACTGCAAGGTCGTGACCTGAGGCAAAGTCAGACGATTAACCAACTGAGCCACCCAGGCGCCTCTAGACTGGTGCCAAACGTAATGAATCATTATAGATACTTTAATTTATCGATGCAGTTTCAGACACAGCACTCTCCATTTTTATGTAAGAGAAAGATGAGTTGAATATTTAAAACCCCAACGTACTCTTTGCTCACTTGATTTTTAAAACCCATATTGATCCTTCCAGGCTAAAAACACTCAACTGTAACCATTTGTTCTGAGGGAATTTGAAGTAACTATCGAAAACTAGCTTTGACACGAGTCATGACACGGTGGATACGGGCAGAAGTAGCAAGTCCTTACGGCGGCTCCAGGTTTCTTCACACGCTCTGTGACCATACCCAGAGCACACCCTGTTTAAAAAGGACGGAAGAATGTAGAATATTGACTCTTCTTTATGTGGATGACACAGTTCATCTCCTGGGAACCTTATGATCCAGCGAGTTTTCGTTTCAGGATCTCCAATCCGTGTTTTCGTTCTGATTCTCTAGGATCTGCAGCAACTGCAGCAGCTTCAGCAGCAGAATCTCAACCTGCAGCAGTTTGTGTTGGTCCATCCGACCACCAACTTGCAGCCAGCGCAGTTTATCATCTCACAGACGCCCCAGGGCCAGCAGGGTAAGCTCCTCCTCGGCACCCGTCAGCAGCGCACGAGGCTGTCCGCTTCTGCGCCACACTCACCGACTGCTGTCATTTTAATGTTCGGATTAAATCTGACTGTAAACTCAGTATTCGTGTTAAGAAAAATATATTTTTTAGGGGCGCCTGGCGGCTCTGTCGGTTAAGTGTCTGACTTCGGCTCAGGTCATGATCTCACGGTTTGTGGGTTCGAGCCCCGCATCGGGCTCTCTGCTGTCAGCACGGACCCTGCTTGGGATTCTCTGTCCCCCTCTCTCTCTGCCTCTCTCTCTCAAAAATCAATTTAAAAAAAAAAGAAGAAGAAAAAGAAAGAGGGATGCCTGGGTGGCTCAGGTCATGATCTCGTGGTCTGTGGGTTCGAGCCCCACATGGGGCTCTGTGCTGACAGCTCAGAGCCTGGAGCCCGCTTCGGATTCTGTGTCCCCCTCTCTGCCCCTCCCTAGCTCATGCTCTGTCTCTCTCTCAAAAATAAACAAACATTAACAAAAAAATGGGGTTTTTTTATTTTGGGTTTTTTTTTAGCTAAGGAAAAAAAAAAAAAACTATTTTTGGTCATGCATGCCACATATTGAAGATCGTCCTTTACTGCCTTTCATCTGTTCAATCTCTCATGGTGAACCAAGAGTTTGGTCAAAAATCTAAGTGAAATCTTTCCAACATAAATTACTTCTAGTATTTTGATAGTTTTTCTTGGGAATGTATTTAAAAAATGTGGACTGAGCATTAAAAGCATATGCTTCTAACAATCTCTTGATCTCTTTTAAAGTTTGAGAAGGAGAGAGTGTTATATTAGAAATAGCAAACTTTTGAGTTACAAAAAACACATTTAAGGCCTCTTAGTGGTAAATTTCTGTATCAGATAAGTTCAATTCTTGTTTGTAAGGTTAGCGGAGGTTAGAGTAGAGAGATTCAGGGTATCAAAGCTTCACCCCAGAGAACGTTAGTGCATTGCTACCATTTCCTCATTATTTTTGTCCTTTAGCCTTTTTCTTCTCGATCATTCATTCCAAAATCTTTCTTTGCGTAAATACCTGTTCCACTTACCAGATAGCTTGCTCCTGTCACGAATCAGACAATTCTCTGGCCCAATATATACTGGCAGTTTCTAACGGATGCTGGGTTAAGAAGGTGAGCTCTTTTGGGACACCTGGGTGGCAAAGTCGATTAAGCGTCCGACCTCAGCTCGGGTCGTGATCTTGCGGTTCATGAGTTCGAGCCCCGTGTCGGGCTCTGTGCTGACAGCTCGGAGCCTGGAGCCTGCTTCAGATTCTGTGTCTCCCTCTCTCTGCCCCTCCCCGACTCATGCTCTGTCTGTCTGTCTGTCTGTCTCTCTCTCTCTCTCTCAAAAGTAAATAAAAACATTTAAAAAAAAAAGAAGGTGAGCTCTTTTTAGAGTTTCAAGCTTGCTTCCATTTAGAATACTTCTTCATTTTCATCCATTCCTTACTAAAATAAAGGATTGGCCAATCAGAGAGATCATCAGACAGGTTATCAAAGACATATATCAGTTTTAGTTTTGTTTTTGTTTTTTTAACGTTCATTTATTTATTTATTTAGAGAGAGAGAATCCCACGCTCTGCGCTGTCAGCGCAGACCCCAAAGCGAAGCTCAATCCCACGAACCATGAGATCATGACCTGAGCTGAAATCAGGAGACAGCCGCTCAGCCACCTGAGCCACCCAGGTGCCCCTATATCGGTTTCAGTTTTATGTCCCATATCTTACTGCCCAAGTTGCAGTTAACAAGATTGAATTTTAGGAAAGTAAGACATTAAGAATTTTAAGACTGATAAGACTATCAAAAGATCAGTTGGAAATTTTCATTTCACTTTCTTATTCTTTATTTTGCCATATGTTCAGAGGAATCCTTAGTGTATCTGACAGGACATTTGTGTTTTCCAGGTCTCCTGCAAGCGCAAAATCTTTTAACGCAACTACCTCAGCAAAGCCAAGCCAACCTCCTACAGTCGCAGCCAAGCATCACCCTCACCTCCCAGGTCAGTTTTCTCCCACTGAGGATTACTTTCTCTTACCCTGATGTTTTGAGGGACTCTTGGACTTGGTTTAATTAAAAACACAACAGATCCCCACAGTACCCTAATAAAAATAATCCAAATAGTTTTCACACTGAGCAAAAATTCAAAGCAAGACTTATCAGCTTGATAAAGCAATACTATCGGATTGATGTAGCCTTTGAAAATGTCCAAGGAGTTCCTGTTTTCTTCTGTATTTATAAGAACTAACCGTGTTAGTGGCAAATGAGGACTGAGTTCTGGCTCGTCGACCATCCTCCCCTCCAGCCCTCCCCTCTCTGTAGTTGGCAGGAGAGCTTACCACTGGCACCAGAAACCCACTGTTTCAGTTAAAACACATCACGGTCCTCTGCCCTTTTGAAGAAACTGCAAAGCAGTTCCGATCCCCGTGTTTTCTTTCAACTTTGAGATGTTGCTTTAGCTCATTTCTACCAGAGTTTAGCTCTATCATAAAGTATAGGTCTAGACATCTTGAGATGTAAGCTTTAGACCTCTTTCACTTCTTAACCAGCTGTGACTTTGAGCACGTCATTTCATTTCTTCATCTATAAATTAGGTAATTGAACTGGCTGATCCTGAATCACCTTCAGCTCTGATTCACTTTGTCTATACTCTTGCAAGTTCTCACTAACATATGGCCAGATTTAACAAAATTCCACATCTGTTTATGATAAAAAAGAAATAAGAAAAAACAAAACTCTTGCAAACTAGGAATAGGTTTCCAACCTGGTAAAAGTCATCTACAAAAAAAAACCCTACATCATACCACCAAGATCAGGAATAAGGCAAGGATGTCCACTGTTACCACTTTTTTTTTTTTTTTTTTAAACATTTATTTATTTATTTATTTATTTATTTATTTATTTATTTATTTATTTTGAGAGCATGTGTGCACGAGCAGGGGAGAAGCAGAGAGAGGGGGGGGGGGAGAGAGAGCATCCCAAGCAGGCTCTGACTTGATTTCACAAACTGTAAGATCACAGCCTGAGCTGAAATTAAGAGTTGAATGCTTAACCACTTGAGTCACCCAGGTGCCCCAACTGTTACCACTTCTATTCAGCATTTTACTGGAGGTCTTAGCAGTGCAGTAAGACAAGAAAAAGAAATAAAGGACATGTAGATTAGGAAGGAATATGTAAAACATTTTAATTGGCAGAGGACATCATTGTCTGTGTTAAAATCCTAAGGGATCTACAAAAAACTGCTGGAATTAATAAGCGAGTTTAGCAAGTATGTAGGATACAAAGTCGGTGTTAACAATGATCATTTGGAAGTTGAACTTAAGAGGAAAAATATTTACCCTACTTACAGATAAATTTCACAAAACATTTGCAAGACTTACATGTAATTTTCAATAGTGAAATTAATCAAGACCTAAATAAATAGAGGGCTATAATGTGTTCATGAATCAGAAGACTTCGGTTGTTAAAATGTGAATTCTTTTCCAAATGGATCTATATATTCAACACAATTCCTATCAGTACCCAGCAGCCTTTTTTAAATAGAAATTTGCATCACGTTTCTAACATTTATATGGAATTGTAGAGGACGTAGAAAAATCAAATAATTTTGAAAAATAAGAAAGTTGAAAGACTGCCTCATGTCAAAATTAATATAAAGCCACAGTAATGAAGACAGCATGATAACAGCATATGAACAGAAATGAAATAGAAGATTAAGTAGACCCACACGTCTATGGCCAAAGGATTTTCCACAAAGGTGCCAAGGATTTCAGTGAGAAAAGGAAAGTCTTTGGTTATGTATAGGCAAAAACAAACAAGCAATCAGTTTACAATGATTAATTTGAAAAGGGTAATAAGACCTAACCTTCCAGAAGAAAACTTAGGAAAAAAGTCTTTGTGTCCTTGGGTAAGATCATGGTTTCTTAAATAGGACACAAAAACACTCTTCATAAAAGAAAAAAATTGACAAATTTAATTTTATAAAAATTAAAATCTTTTTGTTAAAAGCATAAAAGAAAAGCCACAAACTGGAAGAAAATATTCTTCAAATTTATATCTGATAAAAGACTTGTGTCTAGAATTTATAACTAATTCACAAACTCAGTAATAAGCCTGACTTTTTAAAAAGGGAGGATGTGCAAAATATTTGAAAATACTTCACCAAAGAAGATATGTGAATGCCCAGTAACCATATAAAACGATGCTGAAAATCATTGGTCATCAGGGAAACGCAAATGAAATATCACTACATACCCACTAGAATGGGCAAAATCAAAAAGACTATGATAGTACCAAGTGTAAAGCAACTGGGCTGTTTGATATATTATTGATGGGGTTGCAAACACTTTGGAAAACAGTTTGGCAGTTTCTTATACAGGGTACCTTATGACCTAGCAATTCTACTTCTAGAAATGAATGTCCACACAAAGACCTATATATAAATGTTCAAAGCAGTTTTACCCATCATCACACCAAACTGGAAATAACCTAAATGTCCGTCGACCAATGAATAGGTAACATAACTTTTGGCATATCCATATGATGGAATGCTATTCAGCAGTAGAAAGGAATATACTTCTGAAACATTTACCAACACGTATGAAGTTTGGAAGCATTATGTTAAGTGAAAGAAGCCAAACATAAAAGACTGCATACTGTATGATTCAATGTGTATGGCATTTTAGAACAGACAAAACCGTAGGGACAGAAATTGTATCAGTGCTTGCCGGGGGTTTGGGGGCTAGGGATGGGGAATGGAGGGCAAAGAGCATAAAGGAACTTCTGTGGGGGATAGAAATGTTCTGTATCTTAAATGTGGTGGCAGTCACGTGACTACATACGGTTGTCAGAACATCAAACCGCATATTTTAAATTGTGCATTTAATCGTGAATATGCCTCATATAAAAAATCAGGTTGGAGTCTTGCAAAAGCCTGTTCCAGCAGTTCCTCCCTGGCCTTCGTGCGCCGCACACAGTGGCAGGGCTGGGGTAGCACCATCCTGACTCCTGCTCACTGAGTTCTACTCTGCCGTTTCTAGATCTGGCCCAGTCCAACCTGAGGTTTCTGGAGTTGGGGTAACTTATCTGTAACCACCCCACCTAAAGGTACCCAAGCCATTTTTAGTCCTTTACTATTTGAGAACGGGGCTCCTTCAAGCCTGGAGATGGAATAACAAACAGTCTGGTAGTTGAGGCTCACGTCTACCTGTCAACCAGTCTCACTGCGAAGCGTGTAGCTGCATAGGATTCTCACGTGGTTGGTGCTGGTTTGGACTCCTCCAGACTGGTCAGGTTGAAAATTGCTCAGTGTCAACAACACATAACAGAGGTGAACTTGGCTGTCTTCATTGAAGCAGGATGATAGAGACTAGCTTACTCTGGTTGTAGGCCTGTGCGATGCCTATTGTGTAGTTTTCTGGCCCGGTTGGTTCCGTTGGAAAGGGCTTATTACTAACCAGGTCAGAGTTGGAGGTATTTGACGCATTTAAAGTACAAGAAAACTCCTAGCCGGAGACCTCATTTGTAACCCTGGCCTGTAATCTCTCATGTGGCCACTGTTCATAGGAAGGGTCAACAGAGCAATTACACTGTAGCCAGGGTAGTACCTTCTGCTAATGAGGACTCACAAGGGCAGGCTCTCCTCGGGGCGTGTGAGTAAAACAGAGTAGCCTTGTGTTTGTGTAAGAAGGAAATGGAGTATTTTCTTTAAAAGGAAAAGAGATCATTCTTTCATGTCCCCAAATAAATTGTAGATAGATTTAAATAAATATTTTAAAACATATAGAGGAAGCAAGCAGACCATTAAAAGGAATTTTTGAGTTCGAAATAAGTGAAAGCTCTCTTAGATTTGAAGCAAGAGAAGATCCTAGAAAGGAGGGAAAAAAAGTTCACCCAAATGACAATTTAAAGCTTATGTCCCCTGAAAAATAAAAGGAAAAAAGCAGATTGGAAAAATTATTCGTACTAATACAACAGACAGAGGCTTAATCTATAACAATTTATGAGCTCTTTGAGGATGAGGACAAGGAGATCATTAATACATATATGGGTTATGGATATAAATCCAATCGATAAAAGAAATACAGATAATAAATGACACGTGGGAAACTTTTACTTTGAGTAATAAGAGAAATTCAAATAAAGGTGATAGTGAAGTACCATGCACTCCTTCAATTAGCAAAACATTTTTAAAAACTGCCAACACAAACCATGTGGAGGCAACTAGCATCATGTAGTGAGAACCAACATTATGGTGTGTATCAAAAGCTATAGAATTGTTTATGGTGTACCCTTTATCCAGTTACAGAAAATGACTTCTGAATTTATCTCAACTTATTACAAGGGTGGGGAAAAGAATCACGTGCACAAAATTTTTCATTCTGGCGTTAACTGTGTTAGTGAAAACATAAATG
Source organism: Leopardus geoffroyi (assembly GCF_018350155.1). Classification (NCBI taxonomy): domain Eukaryota; kingdom Metazoa; phylum Chordata; class Mammalia; order Carnivora; family Felidae; genus Leopardus; species Leopardus geoffroyi. The sequence goes on along the minus strand of NC_059338.1, from coordinate 59,327,706 downwards.
AAGAAGCATCTGTTAACAAAGAAATTGTTAAATAAATTACAATATTGCCTCAGTCAGCCTTTGAAAATGATAATTATGAAACGGAGTATAAAATTATATATACTATAATTACAGTTAAAGTTGAGAATGTAGATCCGAGGGAGGGAGGTAATGGATAAGTTTAGGGCTTTGTGGGTGGTGACAGTACATATTCATGGAGGTATGCCTATCTTCAAATTCATCAAGATGTACACATTAAATATATACAGCCTTTTTTTATATGTCAGTCATACCTGAGTATAAACAAAGTTTACTGCTTTGATTTTGTGCCTTATGGTCCCTTCCAATGTCTTGATCATATCATAAAGGTTACTCTGATCGGTGAGATGCGTGCCTTGTAATTGAAGATTTGAAAATTGTTTACGATTTGTAAGAGAAACATTTATAGATGCAATAAACTTTGTGCAACAAATTAAAAATAGGATTAAAAAAAAGGAAAGAAATACAGGTCAACGGAAATTACAAAAGAAAACAAAAAAAAGCTATTAAGTTATTTAAACTGTAGATGATTTACTTTTCCCCCTTAAAATTGTTTTATTCTTATTATTTTTATCATACCGTGTCACAAGTTGGAGATGACGATAGTGGTAAACAAGATAGATATATGGTCCCTGCTGTTTTGAGACTCGTGGTTTAAGTGGTATATTTATGAAATAGAGTCTTTAAAATAAAGTCTGATTTATTATGTATACTCTGAATATGCATAAGATACATGCATTCAGAACACTTGAAAACCCACGTATCATGGGTTTCATTTTGGTGTATTTGTTTCCATGGACTTCCACGGAAACCTTAACTGGAATTCTGGCAGGCACAATCTCATGCACTGCCCTTCTCACGGGACGTTATGTCGTACCTCCCACGGTGTCACGTGGTCCTCATGGTTCTTTGTGAACAGAGCCGTTTCCTTAAGTTGTTCCCTTGTGACGCATTCCAGTTACAAACCGAGGTATCATTTTTGTGTGCTGGTTCTTCTCCTTCTGTTCCTTGTCACAGCCAGCAACCCCAACGCGCACAATAGCGGCAACCCCGATTCAGACACTTCCACAGAGCCAGTCAACACCAAAGCGAATTGATACCCCCAGCTTGGAGGAGCCCAGTGACCTTGAGGAGCTTGAGCAGTTTGCCAAGACCTTCAAACAAAGACGAATCAAACTCGGATTCACTCAGGTAGGACGAACCCACCCTTAACCTAGCTCTCCCTCCCCGACTAGGTCCAGGTATGCGCTTTACGTGTCCAGGGAAGCTTCGGAGGAACAGTATATTCCCTGGCCCTGTTTTTTGGTTTTAGACTGCGCCTTTTTCTTAGCCACTTCCTGCCCTCATAAATTTAGACTGTTATCATATATTCAGTTATGAATGTATGATTTAATGTTAGATTAAAACCTTTACGATTTCTCTCAGAACACAGGCCTCTGAAATCATAATTCGGATGATACCGATAAACGGTGAGGGCTTAAAAGATATGTTTGGGGCTGCTGTAACTGTAGTGAGGGTTTTGTTATTTGTAGAACATCTGGTTCTCGGCCTTAGGGCTCTGTCTGCAAGATTGAGAGAATAAAGATTGCAGGGTCTCTTATAGTAGCTGAAAGGGGAAAAGTTTGAAAGACTTGTTTAAAAACAGATTTTTGGGAGAGAGAGAAGGAGGCCAAATAGAGAGAGAGAGAGAGAGAGAGAGAGAGACACACACACACACACACAATAAGGCCAAATTGACACTAATTAAACAAATAGGAATCTGGTAAATCTGAAAAGTCCAAATGAATCAAAATCCAAATTAATTTTTTTTAATGTCCCCTAGCAGACAGCTTTTAATGTGGAATAAGTTTAATGGTTCAAACAGGCATCTGGGTATATAGCGTTTTTGTTCCAAGCACTACCACTGACTTACTCTTTGATTAATCTGTCACAAAGAATAGTTTTAAAGCAGGAAAAGAATTAAACGGGTAACAATGATATAAAATGATATAAGATCCTTAGATGAAAAAAAGTTACTGAAGTATAGATCAGGTTGAGTGTTTTTATGCAATCAGGGGAAACCTGATGTTTTCTTAGAATATAATTACTGTTTGAAGGTTAAGTCACGACTTAAACACTAAGTTGAAGGTAAAGTTACGCGCAGCAGTGGTAGGTCAAAACCCAGGGATCTGTCCCTGTTTGTTTTCTGTGTGTTTTTAAGAACAGACTTTTTATTCCTTATATTACTTTGGTAACTTGTTTTTGCTCAAAGAAATTAATTGTGTATTGGAAACATGAAATGATTTTTTTAAACAGGTGGAGTTTTAGAAAAAATGCAGTTATCTTTGTGAGGGGTTTCAGTTGTGAAGAAACACATTACAGTTCAGAAAGGTTTTAATGCTTTTGAAGCGCTTAAACGATCTGGCCTGTTTTTTCCAGAAGAAAGCTGAGGATACAACTAGATCGGTAGAGGTAGGTTAAGCTTGAACAAGTATGAGGTTGGCATATTTAGCAGTGCTGCAGCTTTTAGGCTATTAGCACAGCATACTCTTAGGTTCCCTAGGAGATTGTTGCCTCGGTGATACGCCAAGGATATTAAGGCTTTTAAAAATCTTTACCTTTGACCCACCTAGTGGTTTGCCTTTCTGTGGCATTTGACCCAACATATTGCCAGTGTTGCGTCTCCTGCTCTTTCTCTTTTAGATAAAGGAGCTTCCTTATGGTCTGTTGCTTTATGGTTTTATCCTATTATTTGGTATAATTGTTACTTGTTTTTCAGAATGACTTTGACTTGCCAGTGGCAGCATTTCGCAAAATTTAACTGCGTGGATTAAAGCATATATTTCTGGTGGAGGATGGGAAAATCAACCTTTGTTTTTAAGTCACACACTCCAGTTGTAGTCCTTCAAAGGTTGCTTTGTATCCAGTTTATTTATATATACACACAGGGGAACTTCCCTTCAACTTGCTGGTTTAAACAAAACCTCCCTATTCTCTGAGTAAATAGACATGTTATTAGAGGTTTTAAACAGTAATTTTCTAATTACTTAATTGGTTAAAGGATTGCTGTAGATGTCACTGTATACTTGGGAGGCATACCATAGTATAACACTTCTGTTGCGTGTAGCACATTCGTTATTTCCTAATCCCGATCTTTGTTCCTTTTTTTCCTTTTGCTCTTTTAAAAAATATCAAAGAGATACAACTTAGTTCAGATAATGTATGAGGCAGCTGCTCAAAACGTTTACAATTGTGAGGAAGAACCCAATGTGGTAATTACAAGAGCACTGAACTGAGCATCTATCAAATTAATGAGAATTAGTATATTAACTGAGAGACCTGTTGCTTTTTATTCATTTAAATAATTTAAATATGAAATAAAATTGTATTATAAATCTCAAGTGGATTTGTCATAGTTGTAGTGAGCTGATGGCATAGCTTTATTTAGGCACAGCTACCATTTAGGGCATTGTTTATTTTTATAATGATGTGATTTTTGATGGGTTATTTTTGTTTACTTACTAATTCTGTTACTTTTCATAGAAAGATATCATAGAGGTTTTTGAGAAATTCTTAGCAAATTATGTAGATACGGTGTCATAAGACATTTATTTTCATCTGACCACGACAACAGATCTTATACTCAAAGAATTGCAAGGTGTAGTTGGCCCCACCCAGCTTTCTAGAAAGCTGTCATCTAAACAAACAAAGTGGCCCAGAACATGAATATATGTGACAAACAAAGTATGTTTAGGGCCTGAAATACAGTAGGCACTTAGTGAATATTTGTTGATTGAATGAAGATTTAATACATATGTAGAGAGATCGATGCTGAACACCTGTATCTACAGATACACTTGTATATAAATATAATAGATAGCATTTACACCCCGCTCGCTCTATCCTGGTTCTTTCAGTTTTACTATAATTGGAAGGAAGTCAATGAGCAGTCCATTTCTGTTCTACTCGGAGATAGTATATTCAGAGTTGTCAATAAAACTTTCTGTGATGATGGGAATGTTCTGTATTTGTGCTGTGCGGTACGATAGCCACTACCCACGTGTGGCTGTTGAGTCCTTGAAAGGCAGCTAGTGGTGCGGAGGAACTGAGTTTTTAATTTACTTGATTTTAATTAAATCTAAATAGCCCCATCAGTTGAAGTTCAGATAATCTCTGTACCTTATTGTATTTTATCGTATAGTTTGAATATTTTTCCTCTGTTAAACTTCTTGTCAGAAGTCGTGCACCAGTAAGAAACTGGGAGTTTAAAAAACAACAAAAAAAAAGGTTTTTTCCTTTCCTTAACTACCACCTAATGTAGGTGCTAATAGGCAGTGTAGTGTCCAGAAGATGGATTGGTGGGGATAAGGGGGGAATCAAAGGACTGGGATAATCCCAATTCAAAATAAGTGTTGCCACAATGGTCGGGAGCTAAGTGTTTCATAGTGGTATTGGCCGGGTGGTGCTTAGAGCTAGAAATGTTGCCTTTCTGGCCTGCCACTAAACTAATTGAAATGAGAGCGTGAATCACTTAAACTCCATGAGTTTCTATCACCTGTATATAAAATAACTATTAAGATATGGCCTTTTCCAGCCTTAACAAGAGAGATTCAGCTGGAAGAAAAGTATTGTATACATTTCAAAGGTTATAGGCTTATAAAGAAAGTCATCTTTTGTAATATATTCAGGGGATCATTGTTCTATTGCTATAAGGTTACCAAGTTTCCAGGGCCCATGAAGGTTTAACTAAATGGGTCAAACCTCTCTACTGTGAATTTCTCTCTCTTTAATGGTTACAAAAGTAGTCTTTTAGGATACCTGTTTTTGTAACCAACTTTGAAATCCAAACTAAGGGTGGAAAATAGATTTTTCCACTGCTTCCAGAAATACTTTATGGGCCTGGGGTTGGGGGGGGGGGCGCTGAGGGGGATGGGGAATGAGGCATTATTTCTCAAATTTAAAATGATTTATAGGAACTTTGGTTAGTTCAGAAAGACCTGAAGTTATCTAGACAGTTACATCTGTTAACCCCGTAAGTGGTAACAGGTAACTGGTTTTAAAGATTATTTAAATCATTTTAGTTGTATCCATTAAGGGGCTTGTTAGTTCACTATCTTTTGAGACTTGGAAATATTTGATAATCTTGATTATTACGTGAAGTAACAGGAGGAGACTCAAAATGAGAGAAAATGGGAGTTATGAATTTTGTCCCAAATCAAGGCCTGACAGGCTTCATTGAATACTGTGCTCAACTTAAAGGTGGATGCTTTTGTGGGACCCTGGAAATGGAATGATTGTTGAGTCTTTGTCTAGATCAGTTACTGGGGCAGGAGCCTAGAGTGAAGACTTGGGACGTTAGTGAGACAAATCTCTCTCCCTCTCCCCCTCCTGCTCTGTGTTACCGTGCAGGGCGATGTTGGGCTCGCTATGGGTAAGCTGTATGGAAATGACTTCAGCCAAACCACCATCTCCCGCTTTGAAGCCTTGAACCTCAGCTTTAAGAACATGTGCAAGCTAAAGCCACTTTTGGAGAAGTGGCTCAATGATGCAGGTGAGTAAGTGTACGAATTTTACAGGGGAGTTGTTTACACCTGGGCTTATGTCTTCTAGTGCATTATTGGTACCGCAGAACATTGAAGCTCACTAACCTTGGGAGGATCAATATAAATTACGACTCCAAAAATTAGAGAACGAATTCGTTTAAACCTAGTAATTACAATGGACACAATCAGTAGTAATTTTTAGCCTTAGAATATTTCTTGTATTTGAGCCAGGTTAGGGATAGTTGAAGGAGAGGATGAGAAGTCCTAAGTGTTTACATACACTTGAAAAACACATTTATTGGTTCTTCCTTGATGATAATTCATAAACTTGTTACTGATCAGATTTCTGCTTTTTTACTGAAAATGACCACATATGGTTTATATACGCAATGGAATACTACTTGACAATGAGAAAGAATGAAATCCTGCCATTTGCAGCAACGTGGACGGAACTGGAGGGTATTATGCTGAGTGAAAACAAGTCAGAGAAAGACAGATCCATCATATGTTTTCACTCATGTGGAACTTGAGAAACTTAACAGAAGACCATGGGGGAAGGGAAGGGGGAAAAAAAATAGTCACACACAGAGAGGGAGGGAGGGAAACCATAAGAGACTCTTAAATACAGAGAACAAACTGAAGGTTGATGGGGGGTGGGGGGGGGAGGGAGAGGGGAAAATGGGTGAGGGGCATTGAGGAGGGCACTTGTTGGGATGAACACTGGGTGTTGTATGTAAGCAATGAATCACGGGAATCTATGTCCCCAAACCAAGAGCACCCTGTACACACTGTATGTTAACCAATTTGACAATAAATTATATTTTTTAAAAAATACTTCCTACATAAAAAGCTGAGCTTTTAAAACTAGCTGAGCTCGTTTTAACTTGTTTTATACTGAGTTGCCTTACGGAAAATTTGGATTTTGAGTCACAGAATCAGAGACTCTGAGAGCTATAAGGAACCACAGAGATCTCCTAGGCTTTGGTTGTCATCGTAAATGTGAACAAAAGTCAGGTCTTTGGAAAAGACAGACCTGTAATTCCCACCCTTCAACAGTCTGATCCATGGCTGTGGGTGAGGCCTCAGCATCTGTAATCTTACTGAGTTCCACAGGTGAGAACCTTTCATTTTACATAGGTTGTAAAGAAACGCAGAGATGTCTGTGATGTGACCAGGGTCATCAAACTAGTAAACTAGAACCTTGTCTAAACTTCAAAGAATTTAGAAAGATCTGTAGTAGTGAATGATGTTTTAATATGGGTTATGAAAACCCTTCTATGCTGGCTTTTAGCTTAACATATTTTGGTCCGTTTTGTTGTTACTGTTAATATATGTATCATATGCATGAGTCATGCTCAGCTAACTTGATTTCTGTGTTTTCTTCTTTCTTACAGAGAACCTCTCATCTGATTCAGGTCTCTCCAGCCCAAGTGCCCTGAATTCTCCAGGGCTGGGAATGGAGGGCTTGAACCGTAGGAGGAAGAAACGCACCAGCATAGAGACCAACATCCGTGTGGCCTTAGAGAAGAGTTTCTTGGAAGTTAGTAAAGTTTTTACTTTTCATGTACATGTGATTGTCTGTATAATATTAATATTAGGTGCTGTAGATGATGTAAGATGGACTTGTCAGCCTCGGTCCTTACACATGCTTATAACGTAGTGGAGAACATAAGACAAAGGAAGTTACCGAACATTGGAAGCAGAACCAGAGGCCTTCAGGGCTCAGGAGAGTCCAGGCGCGTATCTGCGTGAGCACCAGTGTGACAGAAGAGACCACAGCTGCCGTGGGATACGCAGGAGCTGCACAGGCGGGGAGAAGTGGGAGGGAAAGCACTTTAAGCAGAGGAAGTGCACCAGCAAAGGCATCCAGGGAGGAAAAACCTCCCAGATTTGGCAAAGCACAAATAGTGCGATTTGACTAAATTCCATTGTCTGTGTGCCTAGAATAGTCGTTTGGGACTAGGCCACCAAAGGCCATGGATGTCAGGGGTTAAATAAAGTTAGTTCTGGGCGCCTGGGTGGCTCAGTCCGTTAAGCGTCCAACTTGGGCTCAGGTCATGATTTCACGGTTCGTGGGTTCAAGCCCCACACTGGGCTCTGCGCTGACAGTGTGGCGCCTGCTTGCCATTCTCTCTCCCTCTCTCTCTGCCCCTCCGCGACTTGCGCTTTCTCTCTCTCTCAAAATAAATAAACTTTAAAAAAGGAAAATAAAGTTAGTTCTAACAGGTATTTAGCCTCTTTTGTCTTTGTTTGTTTGTTTGTTTGTTTGTTTGTTATTGTACCAGGCAACGTCACAATCAGAGCTTCCAAAAAATTGTAACTTCTCTAATTTAGAAAAGGCTTGAGCACAGTGGAAGGAACATTGAATCAGGAGTCTCTCCACTCTACCGCTTTTATTAACTATATCAATAACTGTGACTTCACTGTGTCAAGTCACTTGATTTCTTGTGCTAAAGTCCCTGTCTCTGAAATACCTGCCTTTCCTGCCCCGCAGGCTTATTGCCTACCTCGTGTGGTCCTAGTGAAATCATGTGCATGGAGCACTGACAACCTCTTAAATTCCTACTAACGTATAAAGTTGTATGGATTATGAATTTTATTCAAGATTAATAACCCTTAAGATGAAAAAATAAACATTCAAGAATACATCTTATTCGGGGCGCCTGGGTGTCTCAGTCGGTCAAGCATCCGACTTTGACTTAGGTCATGATCTCACGGTTCGTGAGTTCAAGCCCCGCGTCAGGCTCTGTGCTGACAGCTCAGAGCCTGGAGCCTGCTTCGGATTCTGTGTCTCCCTCTCTCTCTGCCCCTCCCCTGTTCACTCTCTGTCTCTGTCTCAAAAATAAATAAACATTAAAAAAAGAATACAACTTATTCTTATTTAATACAATTAAGTTTAACAACTATATGTTGATTAGAATGTTTATCTATAAAAGTTCTTTGTTGAAAGTATGGCCAGTATGGTTTTACATATATCCCAACTTCATCCTCTCATTTGTCCCTCTCCATTTGTTTATTTATGTCAGCAGTTTAAAAAAGTTATTCCGGGGGCACCTGGGTGGCTCAGTCGGTTAAGCGACCGACTTCAGCTCAGGTCATAATCTCACAGTCCATGAGTTCGAGCCCCGCGTCGGGCTCTGTGCTGATAGCTCAGAGCCTGGAGCCTGCTTCCGATTCTGTGTCTCCCTCTCTCTCTGACCCTCCCTCGTTCATGCTCTGTCTCTCTCTGTCTCAAAAATAAATAAACATTAAAAAAAAAATTTTTTTTTTTAAATGTTATTCTAAAAGATGGGTTTTTTCTCCTTTAGAATCAAAAGCCTACCTCGGAAGAGATCACCATGATTGCTGATCAGCTCAGTATGGAAAAAGAGGTGATTCGTGTTTGGTTTTGTAACCGCCGCCAGAAAGAAAAAAGAATCAACCCACCGAGCAGCGGTGGGACCAGCAGCTCACCTATCAAAGCAATTTTCCCCAGTCCAACCTCACTGGTAAGGATAAAAAATAGAGGACGCAAGCTCAGGGACTGATTTATATAATTTTACAAATGATCTATGAAATCAGTTTATTTCGTAATAGTAATTTATTGTGTATATGTATTCATGCTAAGTATGTATAAACTTGTATTTTAAATGTCGCCAAGGTAATTCAGTCTCGTGTCGTCGTTAAGCCAAGAACTTCCTGATCTTTCTTTTTTAAAGTGAACAATTTTAATTCTTTCCTATTTCATGGTGGCTCCATTATTCTCTTCTCTAGTGTGGTTTATAGGTTACTCTGCAACTGTGGGAGCAAATTTGCTGCTGACTCCAGTTAGCTTAAAAAAAAAAAATCTTTAGTTGCTTCTTATTCACGTTGGGTTTTAAAGCCCGTATTATTAAAGTTACATGACTAAGTGACAGCAAATTCCGAGATAATGATTAGCTCTGAACTTGTATGAAAACAACCATCTCCTGTCTTCACCCTCAGACATGTAGGCCTTTCACTGATAAGCTCATTGAGTAACTTCAGCCGATTGCTCTAGAACAGTATTCTAGGCTGAGGGGGCGTTCCCTACTCCTGCAACTCCCTTGAGCTTAAGGACGACCGCAAATGTGAGTCCACACTTCCAACCAGAAATTCCAGAGCTGGAAAGATTGTGGAGTTTGCATTTCTGAGCTTTCCTTGTTAATGTGTCTTATTTCATTTGAATGTCATTCTATCCGGGGATGCTTTTTAAACTAACTTCACCATTAAGAGTGCCCACGGAGCTGTGAAGTGAAGGTTGTGATTGTTGATTAGCAGGGCTTTCGTCATGAAGTTCATAAGACCGCAGTTATGACAGCTTCTCAGGCAATAGATACAGTTCTGTTTTATGTAGGTGACGATTTTGTGTTTGGGGTTTATTTGTACTAAAAGGAAGACAGACAGTATTTCTTACAAAACTGTGGAAATAGTTTGTTATTTCAAAAAGAAACTGTCAGTTTTTAAAATTCTTGCTTCACCTTCTTTCCATGCTATCATTTCATTAAGAAACAAAAACAAGACAGTCTTGTCCCCACAGGGTCGGAAAAGAAAAAGAAATCTAAGAACCCCTGATTCCCTGATCCCGTTGAATAGTTTTCCTGTGTAGATTAAGTTGATAAATAGCATAGTATTCCTTCCTTGCCTGTAGTATATCTGACTCCACATTATTGGAATTAAGGAGTTTTTTTTTATAATTTCTTTTAAAACCCTGGGCAGAGCCATTTCTAGTATCAGTGAAAAACCATCTTCTAACAGCCACCTTCGTACGTAGGTCTGTTTTCTCAATTCTGAGATCAAAAAATGATTATAAAATTATTTCCTCTTAGGGCTTTTTAATCATGTTGTATCTGAAATGTGAACATTTTTATAGGCAAAATACATCTTTGATGTGGATTTAAAGTTTTGATTTTTTTAACTGCTTTTGCATATTTTCACTTCTGGCCTCTAGGTGGCAACCACGCCAAGCCTTGTGACTAGCAGTGCGGCCACGACCCTCACTGTCAACCCGGTCCTCCCACTAAGCAGCGCTGCGGTCACGAGCCTGTCTGTCACAGGTAAGCAGCCGCCTGGCTGAGCAGCTGTTGAACACATGGTGGGCCCGTGACAGGTCTCTCTGAGAACTGTGAACTAAATTGTGAATTAGGGCTCTGACTGCAACTTTTTTTTGAAAGGCCCCGTATGAAAACCTGAACTCCAGAAAACAGGCATAATTAATTTCGTCAGAAAGAATTCTCTCACATAAAGATTTTCTTGTCTGTTCTGTTCTTTCCCACGTTACTCTTATCTTCGACATTGCTCCCGGAGTTATCTTTCAAAACTCCCAACTTTTTTCCAAGTAACTCCTCTCCTTAAAAACTTTCTTGCAGTGGCTACAGCTTTTTGTATTCAGGAAAGCATCCACATTGATCATCAGTTCATCGAAGGTTATTTCCAGTCGGGATCTTATCTTCCACTGGTCTTTTGTCCCTTTCATCCTCAACACACGGGAAGGTTCCATCCATCCTTTTGTAAATATCCCCACAGCCTACAACGCTACCCCAGCCTGCACTTCTTTCTGAAAGCAGTGACACTGCTTCAGTTCAGTTCTTTCTGGAAATACTCTTTAGCCTGCCCAGGAAACTCTTCATTCCCACCTGATTGTATTTTTTGTACCTCTGTCTTTCTCAATAGATTTTGCACTTCCCAAAAGATCTGAATGTTCTTTTTGCAATCTCAGTGTCTAGTTTAGTGCCTGATGCATTCGTTATAAAATGAATAAACTTTTTTCCTTTGGCCTCCTTTAAAAAACACATTTCCCAAGTACATTTAAAATAACTTAGGGGCGCCCGGGTGGCTCAGTGGGTTGGGCGTCCGACTTCGGCTCAGGTCATGATCTCACGGCTTGTGGGTTCAAGCCCCGCGTCGGGCTCTGCGCTGACGGCCCAGAGCCTGGAGGCTGCTTCAGGTTCTGTGTCTCCCTGTCTCTCTGCCCCTGCCCCGCTCATGCTCTCTCTCCTTCAAAAATAAACAAACATTAAAAAAAAAACTTTAGGGGCGCCTGGGTGGCGCAGTCGGTTGAGCCTCCGACTTCAGCCAGGTCACGGTCTCGCGGTCCGTGAGTTCGAGCCCCGCATCGGGCTCTGGGCTGATGGCTCAGAGCCTGGAGCCTGTTTCCGATTCTGTGTCTCCCTCTCTCTCTGCCCCTCGCCCAATCATGCTCTGTCTCTCTCTGTCCCAAAAATAAATAAAAACGTTGAAAAAAAAAATTAAAAAAAAAAAAAAAAACTTTAAAAAAAGTTTTAATTAAAAAAAAAAACTTTTTAACTTTTAAAAAAAGTTTTATTTTAAATAAATAAAATAAAATAACTTAGTGTTGGTGCACCTGAGTAGCTTAGTTGGGTAAGTGTCTGGCTCTTGATTTCAGCTCAGGTCATGATCTCACAGTTTGTGAGGTCAAGCCCCATGTTGGGCTCTGCACTGACAGCGTAGAGCCTGCTTGGGATTCTCTCTTTCCCCTCTCTCTTCCCCTCCCCTGCCCTCACAGTCTCTGCCTCTCAAAATAAATAAGTAAAAACTTTCTTTTTTTTTTTTTTTTTTAATTTTTTCTTTTCAACGTTTATTCATTTTTGGGACAGAGAGAGAGCATGAACGGGGGAGGGGCAGAGAGAGAGGGAGACACAGAATCGGAAACAGGCTCCAGGCTCTGAGCCATCAGCCCAGAGCCTGATGCAGGGCTCGAACTCACGGACCGCGAGATCGTGACCTGGCTGAAGTCGGACGCCTAACTGACTGCGCCACCCAGGCGCCCCATAAGTAAAAACTTTAAAAAAACAATAAAACAAAACAACTTAGTGTTGTCATCAGAAGTTTTTTAGGGGCACCTGGGTGGCTCAGTCGGTTAAGTGTCCAACTTCGCTTGGGTCATGATTTCATAGTTTGTGGCTTCGAGCCCTGTGTCGGGCTGTGTGCTGACAGCTCAGAGCCTGGAGCCTGCTTCGGATTCTGTGTCTCCCTCTCTCTCTGCCCCTCCCGCACTTGCTCTCTGTCTCTGTCTCACTCAAAAAAATGAGTAAACACTAAAAAAATAATAAAATAAAGTTTTTTAGTGATATATGATGCATAAGGCATCCTATAATTATTCACCAGGCTGACTATGTGCTAGTAAATCATCGAATGGATTTGTGATATTTCACAGTCAAGCTTGAATTTAACCTAGCGTTGGGGAATTTGATTTTCTTCACCCATGTTTTGAGTTTGTTATAACACTTCTTTGGCTCTATGATCTAACTGAATGGCTTTATATAGTTCTTAAGTTTCTAAGTTACTAGGAAATCTCATAACTTTATTTATTTAGAGTAGTACTCCTTGACCTCTTTTGGGTCTTAGAGCTCTTTGAAAGTTTGATGAAAGCTTTAAACTTTTCCCTTCACAAGAGAGACACACCCACAGGTTTTAGCAAAATACTAAGGATGTTCATAAATGACAACCCCCATCAGTCCCCACCTCACAAAAGCCATTTTTGGATGCCGTAGGAGTAGAGATTGCAAGTTAAGAACCCATGTTTGAGAGTACATAGTATTCAGCACTTCGGCTTAAGCCAACTGGTGGTGATTGATTGCTGTTGTGTTGGGCATCAGGAACACGAAATTCCTGCATCTGAGGAACCCACCATCCACCCTGACTGCCATCATCTGTTCACCTTCCCAACAAATTGTAAGTCCTGTTACGTTAGGTCTAAAGGTAACCATCTTTTGCAGAAAAATTCCTAATAGTTCAAGCATTAAGAACAAGTAGCTTTGCAGATTTCCTAAAAATGTCGCAAAAAATCTAAAACGGAAGGTAATTTTTAGGAGATACACAGACTCAATCTAGCTAAAACTTTTCTGTCAGTTTTTGATGATCCTAGCTGGCCAGTCATATTTTCCTAAACTCGGTTACTCAGCCCATTTATGTGGATTTAATTATAACTATTTCCTGAAATGTTGGTAACTTTTTTTGGAGTGAGTTTTTTCTTCAGTTCTTAAAAAGTTGGAACGTTATAAGAAACTCAAATAGGCATGGGGCGCCTGGGTGGCGTAGTCGGTTGAGCGTCCGACTTCAGCCAGGTCACAATCTCGCGGTCCGTGAGTTCGAGCCCCGCGTCGGGCTCTGGGCTGATGGCTCAGAGCCTGGAGCCTGTTTCCGATTCTGTGTCTCCCTCTCTCTCTGCCCCTCCCCCGTTCATGCTCTGTCTCTCTCTATCCCAAAAATAAACGTTGAAAAAAAAATTAAAAAAAAAAAAGAAACTCAAATAGGCAAAACAGTCACAATGAACTATTTTTATCCTGCCTTTAAAACATTTTTTTAGGGGCGCCTGGGTGGCGCAGTCGGTTAAGCGTCCGACTTCAGCCAGGTCACGATCTCGCGGTCCGTGAGTTCGAGCCCCGCGTCGGGCTCTGGGCTGACGGCTCAGAGCCTGGAGCCTGTTTCCAATTCTGTGTCTCCCTCTCTCTCTGCCCTTCCCCCGTTCATGCTGTGTCTCTCTCTGTCCCAAAAATAAATAAACGTTGAAAAAAAAAAATTTTTTAAAAAAATTTTTTTTATATATATGGGCAATTCTAATAGTGTTTAATGTGTGCTACTTTTTTTTTTTTACTTCTCATCTTACAGTTAAGTGTCATCCCTGTTACAGTTTTTTACATTTCTACCTTTTTTTTATAATCTTTTTTTTCTTTTTTTTGATGTTTATTTATTTTGAGAGACAGAGACAGTGTAAGTGGGAGAGGGGCAGAGAGAGAGAGAGAGAGAGAGAGAGAGAGAGAGAGAAAGAATCCCAAGCAGGCTCCAGTGCAGAGCCTGATGTGGGGCTCAAACCCACGAACCGTGGGATCATGACCTGAGCCAAAATCAAGAGTTGGATGCTTACCTGACTGAGCCACCCAGGTGCCCCTACATTTCTACTTTTGATTTGCCCTTATTGTATTGAATGGTTCTACCAGAATTTCGTAAACATTTCCATGTAATGCTATGATGGTTAAGTTCTACCTACAATGACCAGCTTTTCCATTTGAGTCCCACAAATATTGCATCCCAAGAAACCCCTCAGTCTCCCAGCCACAGAACTTATCTTTCTTGTTCGATATTGTATTCTTCCTAATCTAGCATACCATCTAGAATGTAAGCTACCCAGTAATTATTAAAGGAATGAAGTTTTCACTTATAAGTAATGCTATAATGAGGACCTTTGTACAAAACAGTTTTGTTAAGTTCTTTATTTTTAGGTAATTTCAGATGTACAGAAAAGTTGCAAGAATAGTTCAGACAAATACCAAATCTCTTCCCTTAGATTCTCCAACTGTGAAAATCTTACTGTATTTGCTTTTTCTTTCCTTTTGCTGTTTCTCTTTCTGTGTATGTGTTTTTCTGAACTGCTTTAAGAGCAAGTTGTGGACATGCTGCTTTACCTGTAACTACTTCATTGTGTATTATCTAAAAAAATAAATTACCATATATAACCAGAATACAGTTACCAAAAATCAGGAAATTAACATTGAGTCAGCACCAATATCTAGTAAACAACTCACATTCATATTTTGCCAGTTGTGCCAGTAATGTCTCTTAAAACACAAGAAGATCTTTGTTTTTTTAATGTTTGTTTATTTTTTGAGAGAGAGAGACAGAGTGTGAGTGGGGAGGGGCGGAGAGAGAAAGAGACACAGAATCTGGAGCAGGCTCCAGGCTCTGAGCTGTCAGCACAGAGCCCGATGCAGGGCTCGAAGCCACAAACGGAGAGATTATGACCCGAGATGAAGTCAGACACTTAACCGACTGAGCCACCCAGGTGCCCCTAGCACGAGAAAATCTTAAATCGTGCATTGCATTCAGTTACTGTGTTTCTTTAGTCTTATTAAACTGGGGACAATATGCGTCGTTCGTAGTACTTTAGTACATTGATTGTTTTGAAGAGCATAGCTGTTTACTTTGTAGATGTTTTGTCTCACATTTCCTCCTGATTAGATTCACATTACGCACTTTGGGCGAGAATACCACAGAAGTGATATTGAGTTCTCCTTTGTGCATGATATGAACACACATGTTGTTTATTGATCCTACTACTGCTGGTATTAACTTTGATAATTTTATTAAGGTGGTATAGGTCAGGATTCTCCATTGCATAGTTATTATTTTATTCCTCATAGTAAATGGGGGGGTTTGAGACTGTACAGATACCCTGTTTTTTTCTCAAACCTTTGTCCACTAGTGTCCATTGATGATTTTTGCATGGATCTGTTATGATTCTCAAATAACTGTGTGATTTCTTCTACATTTATTAGTTGCCTTCCTTACCTTTTTCCACACGTTAACTCCCTTATCAGTGACCATGAGAAACCTGGCTCTTGTTATTTAACAAGATCGTTAACTGCTCAAACCTATAGTGAAAACACAGTGGTTTCAAAATTGCTAGCCCATGTTTCTGAACAGAAAAGGCCTACTAATTGGAGTTCTATGTTTGTTTAGAGTTCTTGTCTTTAACCTGAAGGTATGTAGTCCAAATACTGTGCTCAGAAGTTATTTCGATTAGGTCTTTTTATATAGCCTCTTCAGTGTAGTTACATTATTCATTTGAAATTCCGTTTGTTTTGCTTGTTTTCAACATTAGTGTTGTTCCTCTCATCCTTGTGGATTTTTTTTTTTTTAAGTACATGAGATAATAGCATATCATCAATCATTGATTTCAAACGTCAGGACTATACAGTAATTTCTCTTCAGAATAATGTCATTCCCTTCTGTTGTAATTCTCTTTCTCTGACAAGTGAGCTTGGAATCTCAGGGCTCTGTTGAGGTGAATAATTCTCACCTCTGCCGTAGTCTTCTACTGTGTCCTTCCGGACTCTAGTTGGTTTCCCTACCACCCAATCCCAAGCTGTTTCTCATTTCTGCAAATCTCTCAAAATCTCAAGTTTTCTGATACCTGTCCCCAGAGTTCTTACTCCCTTTTCTTTAACCATCATCTGGGATAGGATTTTAGGAACGAAGCGAAAAAAACCTATCCTCACTCTACCATCTTCTAAGAGAAATCTTGTCTGCTTGACACATTCCCATTTTCCAGCATCTAGCATAGTGCTTGGCACACTGAAGCTCCCTGGTAAACGTTTCTAGAATAGATCTAAGAATGATCACGACTGTGCTACTCCAGAAAGATTGTGTTCTGATGTGTATCAAAGCCTTGCAAAAATTCAACAGAACAGCCTTTCATAATCTCAACTAAATACGCTCTGCCCCAATGGTTTTTTTCCAAAACAGGATTTCATAATGAACCATATGCTGCCCCACACCCATTAGCAGTCCGTCCTCCTTTACCCCTCACCCTCCTTCTGGTTGCTCTACTCTGTCTGTGGTTGTGCCTGTTTGGGACGTTTCATACAAGTAGAATCACATAACATATTGCCTTCTGTGTCTGGCTTTTTCCACTTAATACAACATTCTTCAAGGTTCATCCATGCTGTAGATTGTATCGGGACTTCATTCCTTTCTTTGGCCGTATGATATAGCATCATTTTGTTTATCGTCTATGACTTGATGGACATTTGAGTTGCTTTCAGTTTGGGGCCATTTTGAATACCTGCTGCTGTGAGCATTTGTGTACAGGGTGTTATGTGGACTTGTTTCCAGTTCTCTTGTGTATGTGTTTAGGAATGGAATTGGTCTATTATGTGGCATACTAGAATATTATGAACAACCTTATGCCCCCAAAAAGTAAGGCAATTTAGATGAAATGGACAAATTCTGAGAAAGACACAAATTATCAAAACTGACTCAAAAAAAGGGAGAAAACTTAAATAGACTTAAGTCAGCAATGTAAATGAATCATTAATATAAAGATTTCCCCAGAAAAAAAAGACTAGGTCCAGATGGCTTTAGCAGCGAATTCTATCGGATACTTAAAGAAGTTAATCTTCAGCCATCTCTTCCAGAAGATAGAGGAAACACAACTCACTGTAGAAAACCAGTATTACCTTGATACTAAAGCTGGACAGAGAGAGACCACACAAAATTATAAATCTATATATTCCTTATGAAAATATACACAAAAACACTCAGTAAATTTTGGCAAATCAAATCCAGTAACATACAGAAAAGATCATACACCACCATCAAGGGGGATTTAGCCCGGGAATATAAGGTTGGTTTAATAATAAGTGCACATTAAATAATACAATATACCATAGCAACAGGAGAAAGGGCCAAATCCACACTGTCATCTCAGTGGATATGAAAAAAGCATTTGACAGAATCCAACAACCAGTTCATGATAAAAACCTGGAATAGAAAGGAACTTCCCCACCTGGTAAAGAACATTAAAATCCTACAGCTAACACCATACTTAATGGTGAAAGACTGAATGCTTTTCCCCCTAATATCAAGAACAAAGCAAGCTCTTGCCGACTTCCATTTAACATGATGCTAGACATCATAGCCAGCTTAACAAGGGGGAAAAATTAAAAACATTCAGTTTGAAAGGAGAGAAGTTAAACTGTCTTTATTTGCATTATTCTGTGTATGTAAAAATCCCAAGGGATTTTTATTTAGGACTAAGAAATGAATTGAGTGTTGTTGCAGAATACAAGATCGGTCTACAAAAATCAGTTGCATTTGGATATTCTATCAGTGAATGGACCAAAATTGATATTACAGAAATAATTTTATTCATAGTAGCTTCGAGAAGAATAAAATACTTGGGAATAAATCTAACAAAAGAAGTGTAAGACTTATACAGTGAGAACTGCAATTTGCTGAGAGAAATTAAATAAAGTCTAAATAAATGGAGATGCTTCAGCTTCATGGTTTGGAAGATTGTTTCGTTTTTTGTTTTTCTGTGTGTGTGTGTGTGTATATGTGTCTGTGTGTGTTTTTTTTTTTTTTTTTTTTTGGTTTTTGGTTTAGTTGGTTTTTTGGGGGTTTTTTTTTGGAGAGAGAGAGCATATGAGCTGGGAAGGAGCAGAGAGAGGGGGAGAGAGAATCCCAACATTGGGTTCGAGCTCATGAACTGTGAGGTCGTGACCTGAGCTGAAATCAAGAGAAATCAAGAAATCTATTGAGCCACCTAGGTGCACCAAGACTCAGTATTTTTAAAATGACAGTATTCTCTAGGGTCACCTGGGTGGCTCAGTCAATTAAGCATCTGACTCTTGGCTTCGGCTCATGGTTTGTGAGTTCGAGCCCCAGATCGGGCTCTGTGCTGACAGCGCTGAGCCTGCTTGGGATCATCTCTCTTAGTGTCTCTCTGCCCCTACCCCGCTCCCTCGTGCACGTGCTCGCTCACTCTCTCTAAATAAAGAAAGAACTTTAAAAAATTGACAGTATTAAAAAAAAAAGATGACAGTATTCTTTAAATTGATCTGTAGATCCAATATAATTGTAGTCAGAATTCTAGTAATTTTTTTTGCAGTAATTGATAAACTCATTGTCTGAAGTATATATGGAAGGGACCCAGAATAGTCCAAACAAATTTGAAAAAGGATGAAGTTGGAGGACTTAAATACCTGATTTCAGAGCTTACTGCAAAGCTGTGCAATAAAGCCTGGATGCTGCTAGCATAAGGGCAAACAGTAGATTAACAGAACAGAATTGAGGGGCCGGAAACAAACCTTTAAATTTATATTCTGTTGACTTTTGACAAAGGTACCAAAGCAGTTCAGTAGCGAAAAGATACTCTTCACCAAATGGTTCTGAGACAATTGGATATCCATATTCATGAAGATGAATTTAGATCCTTCCCAACACCATGCACAGAAATTAAGTAGAGGGGATCAAAGGCCTAAATGTAAGAAATAAAACTTCTAGGAAACAGGAGAAAATCTTTATGACTTTGGCGTAAGTTCGTAGATACAGGGCAAAGAGTTTGTAGATATAGCACCAAAAACACAATTCATAGAAGAAAAGCAAATGATAAATTGGAATTTATCAAAAGCAAAATCTTCTGTACTTTGAGAGATGTTTTCAGAAAATGAAAAGTCAAGCCACAGACTTGGAGAAAACATTTGCAGATCTTGTATCTGATAAAGAAGCATCTAGAGCATATGAATAACTCTTACAATTAAGTATTAAAAATATAAACACCTCATTTTGTAAAAGGGCAAAAGATGTTAATGTATATTCTGCCAAAGAACATATAGAAATGACTAACGAGCACATGAAAAGATGCTCAACATTTTTACTCATTAGAGAAATGCAAATTAAAGCCATACTGTTTTGTACTCATTCAATGGCTATCATCAGAAAACCCAGAAATCACCAGTGCTCGCAAGGATGTGGAGAAACCGGAAACCTCATCCATTGCTGGTGGGAATGTACAATCATACAGCCACTTTGCAAAACAGGGTGGCAGTGTCTTTATGAAGATTTTTAGATTTTTCAAGTTTATTTCTTTATTTTATAAGAGAGAGCAAGCCGGGTGGGGCAGAGAGGGGAGAGAGAGAATCCCAAGCAGGCCCTGCACTGTCTGGAGTCACCTTCCAGCCCAGGTTAACTTTGCTGCTGACATTGACTGGGACTTTCCGTGTATACACATGGGATTTCAGGAGAGTGACACTGAATGACCTGCCTGAAAGTGGCAGTGGAGAGTGAGGAAAAGCCTGTTTTAAGCCTTTGACCTCGAGATAAGGGGTCTTCTGGAAACGGAGGGTTTCAGCTTCTGAACTTTGAAAGGGAGGTAGTGTCCATAGTTAAAATCAGGGTAGATAAGGTGAGACGTTGGGCAAGAAAAGATTGAAAGTACATTGAAATGTCTTAGTAGTAGAAGAGAAAGGAGAGAAGACATTTACCTTTCTAAATAGAATCTGTTACAGGTGTCAAAGTGTGACTCTGCCCAACGTAGGACCCAGCACTGCATCAGAGGCTCAGTGATAGAGTGATCAGATAGACTTAGAACTGCGAAAATAACGGAACCATGATTATCCGCGTAGACGTAGTTGTACTTAGGGACGGCAGCAATAAAGGAGGAATGGTATATATTTTTGAGAAGGGCAGAAAGAGGAGTAAATGCTCCCCTTTTGATTAGCAATGAGAAAGATATGTTTACCGGATTCACTGAGACCATGTAACACTTTTGTGCAGTAGTATAGGGGGTGGGAAGAGTAGAGTCAATACTGAAATAGAGAGGTCTAATTTCCTCCCAGTTCTGTGATGTGTGAAAGCAACATTTCCTTAGAGTTAAAATGAGAAAAGAGTTGAATTCTAGGTGTTCTTAGTATCAACCAGAAGAAGGCTTGAAAATAGTCTTTTAGAAGGGCCAAACTGAATTTTTTAAGAGTCTTCTTGAGTTTAATGATATATTTTATCACCAAAAAGTTACCTTTTACATTAAGATCTTTGTTCCAATGGTTTGAAATATTTGTTTTGATTGGTCTGGTTCTTCTATAATGTATCAAGTCTTTTATACCTCACAGAAGTATTATCCTGAAAATTTATAGATGCTTTTTGAGTCCTCTATCCTGAGAAAATACCACTTAGGTCCTGCTTTATACATATATATGGTTGGTTATCTACTAGAACATAGTAAGTTTCAGTAAATTAAGTTCCAGCTAGTGTAGGCAGCCTGTGTTTGTGATATGTGGCATTGCTGATAACTGAAATAAAAGGGCCTGTTCTCTTTTGCCTCTCTAAATAGCATCAGAATTACAGCTCACTGGGGACGGCTGGCATCTTCTACTTTGTGGAAGGTTTTCTATCCTGTGACTGCCTTATGAGTCATTTCTACTTTAGGCAAAGAGACTTAACATTCTTTTCATCACACTTGCCTTTGTGACTCAACAAGCCTGACTTCTAGATGTATTTCAGACTTGTGCTACCCAATACGGCAGGCCCTAGCCACCTGTGGCTTTTAAGCACATAAAGTGTAGCTAGTTCAAATTGAGATGTGTTATAAGTATAAAATACACACCATTTTCAAAGACTTGGTATGAAGAAACATCAGTACTTTTTTGATACTGGTTTCATGTTAAAATGATAATATTTGTGGATATATTGGGTTAAATGCAATATAATATTGAAAATAATTTAACCTATTTCTTCCTGATATTTTCAGTTGGGCCCCTAGAAAGTTTTAAATTACATATTTATTGTGTTTCTGTTGGACAGCATTGATTAAGTAATTCCAGTGAGTGTGTTTCAGTGATGATATTTGTAACGTCAATCAGTTGTTTGTATACAAATGTTTGTTGTTCTCCTCATAACAAAAAGAAATTTGGCATCTTGATTTTTTAAGGTCTCTCAACTAACAGTTTCCTAGAGCTTCCATTTTTCATGCTTTTATGAGATTCATAATATATTTGTATGTTATTGTTTCATGAATAAGAAAATATTTACCACAATAGGCTTTTGGAAAGCTGATTTTTGTTACAGAATAACTACTTAGATTTTTCGGTGCAAAGAAAGCATCTAGACATAGGCTCTTAGTTATTTTCATACTATTTTCACATGTTATTATTGACACTTAGAAGAATATGTAACTTTTAGTTCTTCTTGCCTTCATTGTGTTGTTTTGATTTTTCTTTTTTTCTTTTAATTGTTTAATGTTCATTTATTTTTGAGAGAGAGAGAAAGACAGAACACAAGTTGGGGAGGGGCAGAGAGAGAGGGACACAGAATCCGAAGCAAGCTCCAAGCTTTGAGCTGTCAGCATAGAGCCCAATGCAGGGCTCGAACCCACGAACCACGAGATCATGACCTGAGCCGAAGTCAGTTGCTTAACCGACTGAGCTACCCAGGTGCCACAGTTTTGATTTTTCTATAGAGACAACTCTATACAAGTAGCTTTTTTGCTCATATGTTTCTTCCCCAGACCAGTTGTATTCCATAGTCAGAGCTGCTGTGATTCTTTATGTTCTGAATAAGAAATTGGACATGGAAATCTGTGTTCTCTGTTTCTTTCATGGCCGCTTTATTGCTCTTGCCTCTTAAACCGGGGTCCGTGGTTTTGGTTCTAAAGTGTTTGTTTTTGTGGTTAGTTTCCATAGAGACGCAAAACGAGGTTAATAAAGAAGGACACAGAGGTTCCTGGATGGGAGATTAGCTTGTTCGCAGTTGCGTCCAGAGCACCGTTCTTCCAGAAGCAGCCACCGAAGGGCACTTTCTCCTCTGGTTCTCTCTGCAGGCACCACAGACAGCACCTCCAACAACACTGCCACCGTGATCTCCACCGCGCCGCCAGCTTCCTCCGCAGTCACGTCCCCCTCGCTGAGCCCCTCCCCGTCCGCCTCGGCCTCCGCCTCCGAGGCATCCGGCGCCAGCGAGACCAGCACAACGCAGACCACCTCCACTCTGTCCTCTCCTCTCGGCACCAGCCAGGTGATGGTGACGGCGTCAGGGTTGCAAACGGCGGCGGCCGCTGCCCTCCAAGGGGCCGCGCAGCTGCCGGCCAACGCCAGTCTCGCCGCCATGGCCGCCGCCGCGGGACTGAGCCCAGGCCTGATGGCGCCCTCGCAGTTCGCAGCTGGGTAAGGAGCGTTCGCACCTCGGTCACCCCCGAGAGACCGCTAGAAGTCAGTGCTCCCCGGAGTCGCTCGTAGGGGAGACCGTCTCCATCTGAAATGCATAAAGCAAAAGAAACCCTCTTTAGAGCCATCAGCTCTTTGGAGTGGGAGGCTCTGGGGGTGCAAGGGCCTTCCTGCGGCCGGACTCCGCTTTCTTAACGCTCGGGGAGGGCGGCCATCCTACCATCATTTCTAGGTGAGGACGCGGAAAACAGGCCACTAGAGCTGATCTGCCCGAGCGGTGGGGCCCGGACGGAAGCCCACAATTCCTGGCTCACTCTTCTGCATTCTCCACCTAAGCTCTCTCAACTGTCTGCTTTCTGATTTTCAAACACCGACAAGATGCAGAGTCATAAGATCCCCAGTTTTTTATATTATCGAACAGGAAAGATTCCTTTTTCAATATGTGCCTTTCTCTGGCATCTTTTTGTTTTGTTTTGGGGGGAAAAAAAGAATGAGGTAATTCATTTTTTGTTTTTAATTTTTTTTTTAATGTGTATTTATTTTTGAGAGAGAGAGACAGACAGGACGTGAGCAGGGGAGGGGCAGAGAGAGAGGGAGAGACAGAATCTGAACCAGGCTCCAGGCCCTGAGCTGTCAGCACAGAGCCGGACGTGGGGCTCAAACTCACAAACCATGAGATCATGACCTGAGCCGAAGTCGGCGCTTAACTGACTGAGCCACCCAGGCGCCCCAAGAATGAGGTAATTCGAAGAAAAGTCAGCATGACTCTGCAGGTTTTAGGTTTTGTGTGGATCATATCCTCGTTTCGCTTTGTACAAGTAAGCATCAAAGAAGGCAGTAACCAAAGCTTATTCTCAGAAGGAGAATAACAGATATTTCCATGTACTTCCCCAGCTGCATTTTCCTTTTTCTTATTCCTTTGGGTGTATTGTCAAAATGACAGATGTGCCTACATTGTAACAAAGTGACTGCTCTTTTGGACTTTCAGAGGTGCCTTACTCAGTCTCAATCCAGGGACCCTGGGCGGTGCTCTCAGCCCGGCTCTCATGAGCAACAGTACACTGGCAACTATTCAAGGTCAGTAGAATTTTTCCCCTTACTTAGACCTTTGGGTTTGTTTGTTTGTTTGTTTGTTTTTAATGAGGGACGTTTGCTTTGCTAGAGGTAAAGGTGATGGGGAAAAGTGGTTGAATTGATCATGCTAACTTGAGGACCAAGAAAATGTCCTTGTGAAAAAAAGGACTTCTACAAGTCCTTCTACTTTCTACAAGAAGTATAGGTGTTAATTTGTAAGAACAGGAAATATGCTTAGTTTGGAATATTACAAAAAAACAAACAAAATAACAGGAATTGTTATGCTGATATTTATCTTATGTGAATAGACTTCGAGGCAGAATTTCCCCCTGATAAATTTATCTAAGTAGTCATCCAAGACCCATCCCCAGGTAAACACCACCAAGATAAATTCCCCAGGCCCCAGCCCCACCCCCACATATGAGAGCCACATAGGAGGAGGTCCTATAAGGATTAACCTTGGAGCACATTATATAGACTTCAAGAGTACTTTCAATTGTTAAGTTCTGCCCTTTGTATATCCCCATCGGTTCAGAATGTATATTCTCTTGGATTGTCTCTTTTCCAAGCGCATTGGGTTTCTTTTGGCCTTCGCATGCTATCCAGTCTAAAATGGGTCTAAATCCATTCATTCCGTATGTGAAGGGTTTGCCTTATTTAGCTTCTGAGCTTTATATGCTAAGATGCTATGTTACGTGACTCAGGAAAACAGTTTGAGACATCACTATATAAATCAGAGAGAGAGAGAGAGAGAGTATGTGTGTGTGTGTGTCTTAAAATTTGAATGGTTCATACTTAAATGAGAGCTCTTGGGGCCAAAAATATGCTCTTAGCCAACCTCAGTTAAGATTAGTGTTTCATGGATGATATCTCTGCAGTATACTATAGAGAATATGAGTTACAGACAAACCTAAGACATGACTTAGATTAGATTATACTTCTGGGTTTCCTGGACCCAGTTTCAACGTGCCCCACAACCCCAAGCAAGCCTTGCAGACCAGCAGGGTATCTGAGACTTTAACTTAACTCTGACACTGTCTACCTAGAGATAGCATCAGATTCCACAGGGTAAGGGTTCAGTCCAACAAAACCGTTCCTCCCTCCCCTTCAGACACCAGTGGTAAGCCCAGGTTATTATTACCTATGCTTCTGACCAGCTACAGATTGGCGGTTCCAACAACCTTTTCCTTAGATTGATTCTGTTACTTGGCTAGAGCGGCTCACAGAACTCAGGGAAACACATTTACCAGTTTGTTAAAGGATATGATAAAGTATGCAAATCAACAGCCAGATAAAGAGATACATAGGATGAGGTCCCAAACAGAGGAGTTTCTGTCCGCAGTGGAGTTTGAGGTCTGGCTCAGTGGCACATAGAAGTATTCTGGTTCTCCAAGAGTGGAGGCTCTCCAGACAAGACCCAAAAGCTGTCCCGCTGGGTTTTTAAGGAAGCTTCATGACACAGTCATGATTGACTAAGAAGTCATTGGCCGTTGGCTGATTCAAACTCCATGTTCCCCTCCCATCATGTGAGGTTGGGGGTGGGACTAAAAGTTCCAACCCTCAGATCACATGGTTGGTCCTAGGGGCAACCCGTCCCCGCCCTTGGGTGGCATCCAAAAGTCACCTTCACTGATATCAAGACCCGTTTCATGGTTTTGGCTCTGAAGTGTTTTCAGGAACTGTGGATGTAGACCAGATATATCTGAGAAATACCAATTTGGTCATTCAGATGACTGAATATATATTTCTTCTAAATATATATTTCTAAATACTCTTTCTATATATATTAGAATGATTTCTTCTAATATATCATTAGAATGACTACCTTACATTATATTGACTTTCTCCTTGATGAAATCATATGTAAAATTGATGGTTAGAGCTGTAAACCTTTTGGTATACAAGGATTTCTTTTTGGCATAAGATTTGTGATAAATCACTTTTGCTCTTACATGAGGAAACCTCTGGGCTTTAGTGATGCTACAGAGGCAAATGCCTTCCCCAGGGCACAGCTGAGTACAGAACAAGTACTGTCTGGGAATATCTAGAACTCTTCTATGCCCCTGAACCTAGAATCTCAGAAAACTTAAAGCTGCACCAAATCTCACCGATCTGTGCTCTTTGTATGATCATGTCCAAGTCAGTCCCTCTAGCTTTCGTTATATATGAAATCAGCCAAAAGTTTTTAATCTAGATTTATTGGAATTTTACTTTTTCTTATTTTTTTTATTTTAGAGAGAGTGTGAGCAGGGGAGAGGGACAAAGAGAGACAGAGAGAGAGAATCTTAAGCAGGCTCTGTGCCCAGCTCGGAGCCCGACGTTGGGGCTCTATCACATGACCCTGGGATCATGACCTGAGCTGAAATCAAGAGTTGGGTGCTCAACCCACTGAGCCACTCAGGTGCCCCCCCCACACACAATTTAAAAAATATTTATTAAGTAATGTCTACACCCAAAGTGGGGCTCTAACTCACAACCCCAAGATCAAAAGTCATATGCTCTTCCGACTATGCCAACTGGGTGCCCCAGATATCAACCAAATAATGCCATTAGAAACCCCCTCAAACCTACATGTGAAAATGTGGTTATATGGGTGGGAGGATATTGGAAGGGTTGCCAGATAACAGAAAAAGATACTAAATGAGAGTGCCAGTTATTTAAAAGTAAAGTTCATTAATGCCTTCTGTGGAAGAGTAATTCGGGTGCTATAATGGAACAGCATTAAAAGAGCAATTTTCATGCATGAAAGCAAGTCCCAACCTTAGATAACCCCCTGAGGCCACCGCGTCCATACATCTCTACTGCCCTCCTCATTCTCCTTTGTATAAGTCCTGGGAATCAAATGTGATGCCTCAGCAAGTGAAAAATTAACTTCACCTTACACCGTATTTGGTAATATGTAATTATTTTAGAACTAAGGTCATTTTAGAAGGGTGGTTTTTATCTTGTCCATCATACCAAAATGCTCAAATTTATCAATAATGCCAGTTAGTTTGATAAAAGCTAATTATATTTTAATGCCCCCATCACCGTAGCTAGTTTGTCTTTTGAATGGAAGAGGGTTACAATCGGCAATCTTCATTAAAAACAAAACGACCAGATTTAAAAATACTTGTAGGAAGATGGAATAGAGTTGAGGTTCTGAGATGGCAGCGTAGCTCTGATTCATGAGACAGTTCTTAACTCTCCCCTCTCACCTATCCTGCTTGTGCTCGTTAAATTAGTTAGAATTTCAGCCTATTTAGGTGCTTTCAAAATCATAAGGAAACTTCGTTTGGTGACAGGATGGCAGTATGTGAAGAACACAAGTCAATTAAGGGCTGCACCGTTCCCACCTGGGCTGTAGGAAGCCTCGGCACCCTTGATGTGTTACTTGGCTTCTCTAGAATGGTTTTAACATTCTCTTTTCTGCCTGTTGGGGGGGGGTTTTGTCTGTAGCTCTCGCTTCTGGTGGCTCTCTTCCAATAACGTCACTGGATGCGACTGGGAACCTGGTATTTGCCAATGCGGGAGGAGCCCCCAACATCGTGACTGCCCCCCTGTTCCTGAACCCTCAGAACCTCTCTCTGCTCACCAGCAACCCAGTGAGCTTGGTCTCCGCCGCCGCAGCCTCCGCAGGGAACTCTGGGCCTGTAGCCAGCCTCCACGCCACCTCCACGTCCGCCGAGTCCATCCAGAACTCTCTCTTCACGGTGGCCTCTGCCAGCGGGGCCGCCTCCACCACCACCACCGCCTCCAAGGCACAGTGAGCGGGGCCGCGCGGGGCCTGCCACCAGCCTTTGCCACCTGCCGCGCGAGGGGCCTGCCAGCCAGGCTGAGACTGAACAATGTGATTGGCTTCCTCTTGCCATGTTTCAACAGCAAGCAAGGGAGAGAAGGGAGAAAAGGAGAAAAACGCCTACCAGAGGAAAAAAAAAAAGGATGGAGACAGGACAACATTTGCCTAATTTTGTAATAAAACACTGTCTTTTCAGGATTGCTTCATGGATTGGAGAACTTTCTAACCAAAAATTAAAAAAAAAAAAAAAAAAAAGCAGAAACAAAAAATCAAAAACAAAAACATAAGTGAAAGGACTACTTATCATTTCCAGCAGTCATGATGACAAGTTAAGGTGGGTTACCAATTCCGATATAGGAAGGGGATTTCTTGTTTGTCTAAATTTCTTTTTTTCTTAAAAAAAAAAAATCATTTTTATGGGTCTGTTGTACAGGCCAGTAAGTCATAACAAGGTGTTTATAATCGTATCAATTGTGTTGGGGGTTCCTTTCTTAACTGGTACAATTTAGGCAGGCCTGTATTACTGTATCTCTATTATTATTGTTGTTGTTGTTATTGTTTTTTATATATATATATAGTTTGGACATGTTTATCTCTTGCTCCTGGATCCTACTTCAGTGAGCTCCCACACTGTGGGGAGGGAGGGTTTGGGGGTAAGGGGAGACTTACGTTCTTAACTGCGGGGAATGTTCTTGCTGGTTTCCTTATCCTTGATGACTCTTACAGAGGTGCTAGAAAATTATTTTCTTTTGCCACTTATGCAAGAGGCTTGGTGCAGAAGCTGATGGCAGTGTGTGCAAACACTCCCGCTCCACACACGCCCCCTCCCCCATCAGGTGGTGCCTTCGGAGCACTTTTGTGTAGGAAGCAATTCCTGCTGAACTGTAGCTCTCACTCACCCCGGATCATTGAATGACCCTGAGGCCCAGATCCTGCGGTGCACCGGGGCGGCGTCTGCTGTCCGTGGAGACGGCCGCGTGTGTCGCAGGGCAGGATCTGGTTCCGAAGAGCAAAGACTACTGCAGACACCTGACTTGGTGGTTCTCCTGATTCCCTGTCTCCTGAGAAATGCTCCTACTGTTGGGTGTGTTTGTTTGTTTGTTTCCATTTTGTGAAAGTTTTTCATCCAAACTTCCTTTCATTTACTTGGCAAAGAGCGAATTGACTTCTTGAAATCGGGAAGCTCCTCCCTTCTGTTGTGTTCTGAAGGAACTCCCCTAGACTGTTGCCATCGAGTCTGTATCCCCCAAAGAGGTGTGATGGGAAGAGTCTGAGGCTCCCACCTTTTCCGGTGGCCGCAGACTTCCTTTTCACTGGACGACGTGTAAATTCCTCTAACCTTAAGACTCTCCTTGCTTCCCTGACTGGAGAATGCACTTACTAGCTGGGCACGGGGTCTTAGAACCTTTGAAGGACTTTGAGCAGGAACTTTGCACACACCTCAAGTGTCTCCTTGGTTTATTAGTGATGCTCCAGCTCGGTAGGTCAGAACGGCAATACACGTCTCGCTGTACGCTGTAGAAAGTGATTAGCTTCCGGAATTGTTTTCAGGGTGTTTCTAGACGATGTAAATGAGCCCGTCGAAAGGAAGAGTTTATGGAAGTAGATGAAGAGGAATGAGGGTAACTTGGAAATTCAGTTCCCCTTTGTGTCAGCGTACTATTATGATGTTTTGTCTGTACCAAAACATTTCCCGGACGACTGGATCACTGCGATGCGGCTCGTCTGAGCCCCCCCTCTTATTGGAGATCAGGTTCCCGTTTGGTATCTGTGGCTGCCTGCTTTCATCTCCAGTGGCCCAAGACTGCACTTTCCCCCCTTTCGAGCTGGGGTCTGAGAGAGAGTGGACAGGTCGTTTTCGTTCTGATTGCTCTGCTTATGTCCCCAAGAGAGCTTGGAGTCTGTGTGTTTGTCTCTTCACAGTGTTGGGAAAGGCAGTGATACAGATACAGCGTGTATTTTTGTGTGTGATCGTCCAAGTGGGAGACAGGCACCTTAATATTAAATGGCCAGAAACGGATTTAGTCCCTTTGTTAATTTTTCTTTTGTTGCTTCTGTCTTCCCGTTTTATTTCACGGAGTATTTAATTATCAACCTAAATTTCCTCTTCTCACCGTTCACCTTCCCTAAAATCCCTCCAAAATCAGTGAACTGCAAGCAGGGAAACTAACAAATAATGTCCATCCACCTTTTTTTATGTGTGGTGTGTTTTTTTTATGTTGTCGTTTTTTTGTTTGTTTGTTTGTTTTCTTTTTTTAACTAAGCTTGAACCAAAGTCAATTTTTAGCAAGCTGCTGTACTAATGGACTAGTTTATAACGTGCATTTCAGACACATTGAGGAGATAGATGCTACTGACAATTTCTTTTTTCATTTGTCTTTATTTTATATAAAAGTTGCTGCTTGTTTTAATCTTTTATGTTGGTTAATTGTAATATCCTCTGGGCAGACATTAACTTGATTTTAACTAGTGTATTTAGTTCGGTGTGTAAATAGAATGGCAGTGTCGGTTACTAATTTTTCTCCTCTCCATCTTCTCTGATGTTGTTCAGTTTCATCTTGTATCCCAACTTGACATCTCTAACTTTAGTCTGTGCAAATGGTTTTAGGGCTATCACTAATAGTAGCTGCCCATTATAATGAGTCCCTCCCCCGGGAGTGGTAAGTTAGGAGGAAGGATTCAGGGAGGGAAATGCTGATACCCACCGTCCCAGATTCTAGAGGTTATAGCATTAATTTCCCAAAACTGCTGCCAAAGGAAGTGTGGAGTCCTAAGAGACTCAAACCCAGTGGATTAAAAGGAAGGGCAAAGAAAGGCTGTGCTTGTGTGTGTGTTTTCCTGTGTGGTTCAAAAGATGCTCCCGCTCCTAAACAAGGTTCACCAATGGACTTTAATGTCTTAAAGATACTAAGCTTTAAATGTCAGGACGATGGGCTTCTGTTCTCTGCCCTGTCTGTGTTCTCTAGTCAGCCTGGGGTAAGGGGATTCTGCCTTTTCGCGTGTGTGTGGATCACTTCATGAGGATAAACCTTAAACCAGCATAAAAATCCGTGCTTAAAAGAAAGAAATCCTTAGACAAAGGTAACATTTAAAAATTTTCTCGTTCTTTTCTTATTTAAAGACAAGTTGTAAAATGAAAGGTACATTTGTACATGTACACAGGAAACACTAAAACAGTTTGTTGATAGGTATTTAGCTTAAAATCACTCCCCACCACCATCCCTAGACATTTTGCTGATCATATGGCTTCATGACTCAACCTTGAGTCCTTTTTTACTTTATATTATAGTTATCATCTCAAGAAATGCTTTTTGAATTGAGTGAATCTCCTAAGCTAAGGTACTCAGACTTGACTTTGAACCACCTTATATGGGAAAGTCTGGAAATTAAGGGGGCCATTTGACCAAAAAGAGGTGTTTGGTAGTTTCTGCATTTCTAAGCGGTTGGGCCAGATCGGTCATCAGAACTCATTGTACATTCTTCTTCTTCTCCCTCCCCGCCCCCCCCCCCCCCCACCTCCATGTTTATGCAGATTTTATTTCCTCCCTGAATTTGGTGAATACATACTAAACCAAAGACTAATTCTGAATGCATTTATAGTGATACTATATTTCTGTATTTGCCCATGGTAATGGGCCCTCCCCAGGGAGTGGTGAATGTAATTGAATCCTGCTTATCACAAGCAGTGCAATTTGGTCATGAACTTTATTTATACCCTGTGTGAATCTGAAGGACAGAGCAGAAAGACCTAGAAAAGGGCTTCTTATTGGAACAATATTATTGTTCCTGATTTAAGAAATAAGTTGAGTGCTGTATATTAGTTTAAATGTTTCTGAATTATATAAGCAGCTTTTTAGAATTAAAAAAATGTTCATCTCTATTACCTGACACAATACACGCTTCCTTTTATTTATCTGATAAGAAAGACCAATACCATCCCAATTTACTCAGCTTATTACTCAAGCAACGGAACCAAAGGAATCCAACTTTCATTTTGTGTAGGACCATACCTATTTGTACTTCATGGTAGCATTATTAGAAGTTAACGATCCTTTTTTTTTTTTTTTTTTTAAGGGAAAATAAGGTTAATTAAAAGACTTTTTGTGAGATGATCATGCTGTTTTGTTCTACATAATTCATTCATTGTTGGGGGGAAAAAAAGCACAATTATACCTCTTTTTTATGTTATTTTGCCCTGTTATCCCTCATGTATTTGGGAAGATGGGGGAATCTTGTCTGTATTATCCAGAAGCACAGATATTTTCTTGACACAAGATTTAAGGTCAGCCCAATCTTTAACATTAAATTTTCTCTTTAAATTGCTGGGAAAGCTGGATACATTTGCATATATAGGAAATCATATCTGTAGATATTTGAAGCTCCAAACCCTGATAGTAAACATTGCAGTCAGTGTATATAATAAACGTACAGAAGAAACTCTTTGTAGTTCATAGTCTACAGTTGTTCCCAACCCATGTCATCCTCCCCAAACTTTCTTCACCGAGAAAAAAGTAAACCCGTTGAGATAGGAAGAAAAGGGAGAAGTGCCAGCCGGGAGACGTCCGCGTGCACCGAGCCCCAGGGCTGGTGGGTAGCGCTGGTGGGGAGCTTGTGGGGAGCTGGTGGGGAGTGGCGCCTGCCCAGACCTCCTGCTGGCAGTATCCGCCGGGTCAGACCCCCTACGGGCACCCCAGAGGTCAGTCTACGGTTTGATAGCCTTCAGTCGAAGAAGAGCCTCAACAATTCATGATGAGATGTTGGCCAAATTCTTTTCCATCGATTCAGCATCTAAAATTGATGAATTTAAAGTTTATTCTCCAAACCATGTTTCTTGCAGCTGAAAATATTAAAAAACCATCCATGCTACCAAGAAAATGGCTCTCAAGACCTGAAATTTAAAGTTATTCAAATGGGCAACAGTTGGTGGATTCATTTGATCATAACCATTGATGGGTTCATTTTGTATATGCGTATATAAAGCATTTAATGTATGACACTGTTCATCTAATCATAGCCCTGGCCATTTTGAAGTCATTTTCAGTCTTAAAACATTTTGAAGATGACACTTTAAGATGGTAAATCTTTCTTAGCATTTACCTTCATTTTTGAGAAGGAAAAAGAATCTTTGCCATTCTTTTAAGAAAAATAACTAAGATCCGCTATGAGGCAGGTTGGCATAATGGCGCGCACAGTATCAATAAATGTGAGCTTGAACAGGAGTAGGATAAAGAAACCGCTTTTATCATTAAAAGCTGATACCAGCCCTGTTCTGCCTCACTCTTTCGTTAATCCAAAGAGATTAAACGGGACACCCCGGAGATTTCCAGTAAGATAATTTGAGAGGATTTCATCAGGAAGGCAGGGAATGTGTTGTTTCTCAGATTTGTCCAGTTTATACCCAGATTTCCATATGGTTTGTGAGCTGTTGCTTTCTTCTAATTGTCCTCATTCGTGAAGCACTTAGGTCCTTGTTCTGGCTCTCCTTCTCTCCGCCTTTTCTAATAGCAGTAATTGAGTGAATCCTACTTTGATTCTGTGATCTGGAGCTCCTTTCAGCCCCCTCCTCCTCTTCCTTTTCTTTTTGAATGGTGATACCTTAATCTGTGAGGGTAACGCTGGTGGGTAACAGCTAGCTTCTGGCACCTTCATAAAATACCTCAGCGTAGCTTAGCATTGTTACAGACCTGGTTTTAATCTAAAAACCAAAAAAAGAAAAAAGAAAAAAACCTTTATAAATAGTGGAAATAATTCTAGCTGTAGCATTTAGTTGAACTGATGTTTATTACGGTTGATAAACACGATTGATGCTGTATGTATTTGGGATCCTGTTTATAGGTTACAATTTATAGGGTTAGGGAGGGTTGGGGTGGGGAGAGGAGAAATTGATTATGTTAGAAGGAAAATGTTGCTCATGTGTGTTTGTTTTTCCTCGTGTCTGTCTTGCCAAAGGAAACTTGATTATCTCTGCAGTGGGTTTGGGATTCGTCGGCCTCTCCGTGGTTTGACCTGCACTGCAGCGTGTGGGTTACACATGGGCGGTGCTTTAGCTTCAGGGTCCCCTAAGGCATGTGTGTGTGCCCCTTCCTATGGCCACCCTTGCCCCCAGACCCTGCCAGTCCCTCCTAAGGATTCATTACCTCTCTGTGTGGCAAGAGCTTGGGCGAAGGACGCGTGTGTGGACATCCATCTGGGTGTGTGGTTGAGAAACGGAGGCCGAAGCAGGCATGCGCCATTTCATTCGGAAAGGAAAGACAAGTGCTGCATCCTCAACTAGGAAAACTAAAGTGGAACAGGTTCTTTTTTGCCACCCTCTGTCACGTTGGCAACATTGCAAAGCCCTCCTTCCTTTTCTCATGCCAAGGCTAATTCCGTCTAGACCAAAAATGCAAACAGAAGTAAAACCGACCCGAGCAGTTGAAAGCCAGCCTGCTTGCCTCACTCGTGTGATAAGGCGTGACCTCTGGGGACTGGTAGGTTGGTGAGACTGAGGAGAGCGGTGTTCCTGGTGGGAATGTGGATGAGAAATGCTGGCTTGGGAAATACCAAAGCACCCTTTCTGCCCATACTCTGGGGCAGACTGCCGTGGCTCTCCACGTTCAGGTATGGACTCTGCCTCCAGAAAGGTTATTTTTAAATAAACCATCCGTCTCACCGAACCCGAGTGGGATTTGGTTTAGATACCAAAGACACTGCTATGTCATTGTTTAGTCTTAACGTTTTCAAAACAGGCAGAGAGAATAGGAGTGAAAGGCTGAAATTTGGAAAGGCTGTACCTATGTCTCTTTCCTTTTCCTCTCCCCTCTTTTCTCTCCTCCCTTACCCACATTTTGAAGGAAGTCTTGGTTGTCCTGGCTTTGGAAAAGAGATGAATTATGTTTCGCTCTGCTGGCTCTGTAAAGATGGATAGAGTTGCTCAGTGTAGCAGTGATGTTCTTAGAATTGCTGGCAAATTGGGGGGCGGGGGGGCGGCGTAAAATATGGGGGTAGAGGTTTTTTTTTTTTTCTTTATTTCCCTTCATCTAACACTTATAAATAGAACCAGTACAGCCTGTTTGAGTTCAGATGATCCCTAGATGTGCTATCTCTGTTCTGTCACTTAAAAAGGATAAGCATTTTCAAGAGCAGGATTACATGGAAAACCAAAACTCCTTTATTCTCCCAGGGAGCTGTATTGTTCCAGAACGGTTTTATACATGGGTTCTAGGGAGTTGAGAAGTTCATTGTCTTGGTGTATTATTGATGGGACACAGAAAGGGAGAGAGGGAAAAGGCATTTATTACTCTCTTAATATTCCGTCAAAAATTGATCAGGTTGCAGAACTTCATGAAAGCTTTATTAATAATCTGATTGTTCTGACATTATATAAAAGTGGTATTAATATTGTGTGACCTTTCAAAGCGCTAGATAGGTTTGTAAGTAGGTGATAGGGATATTGAAGATAAGAGCACTTGAAACAGAAGTTACGGGAAACAAGGTGTGCGTGATGGAACACCACTTTGAGCACGGGTCGCGGAGGGCAGGCGCGGTGTCTGGTTCTTTCTGTGTCGCTGCATCTGCCCCCTCTCGGCACGGGGCTCCAGCCCCCCCCCTCCCCCGGCACCACCATCTAGTTCAGACCCAGGACACTGTCAAAAAGGTCAGACCCCGAAAGTTAATTTACTGTAAAAAACATTGAGGTCTGCTGCAAAGTTCCCCCGCGTTTTCTTTGTTTACTTGTTCATCCTTGTTTTAAGTCAGCCCCAACCTTACAAAAGCAGCTTTTAAGGCTTCTTTCATAACCTGGCAGCAGCATTGAGTTCTCTAACGTTATATCCCAAAGTCTGCAGGCAGACAGCCGGATACAGTGCCGTGTGAAAAATGAGACCTCCAAACGCTTCTTTAAAATTAGAATCTCCTTCGAATGAAACCGTGAAAAAGGACAGAGCCCCGTGGAGGGAAGGCCATGCCCCCCCAGCCCCCTGGCCCCCGGCCCCCTCCCACCGTCCTTGAGTCTGACAACGCAGCAGGAAAGGAGATGCACTTTCAGAGGCTGAAACGGAGGGGGTTCTGTCAGGAAAGGCTGTAGCTGTAGGCGTGTGGGGATGCCACGTCTGTGGCGCTCGCCCTGCCCAGGTCTGCAGAAGGCACGGAACTTTTCTAAGAATCGAGTGGACCGATGCCAGCCCGGGTGTGTTTAAAACTGCATATGTTGGGGGCGGGCGCGGGGGGGGGGGAGCGGAAGACTTTGCAGGCGTGTCACAGCGTTGGGCTCTCTGCGGCATCGGTGGTGTGGCCCCCCGGAGACGCAGGGAGAGGCAGACCGACTTCTCCGGGCTTCTCCCGTCCGCCTGAGCGCCTTACTCAGTCCCGGGAGGGAGGCCTCCCGCGTTAGCCGCGTCAGAGGGCAGGTCGAGTTCCTCCCTCTATGGTAATAGCAAAGGCTGGGTGAGTAAGGGTGGCACTTCCGCCCACCCCAAGTCCAGGACTGTCGTATACCTCATTTCTAACTCGTGATTGAGTAACTTGCTGTAGCTTTCTCAACCCTCCAGAGTTGCCAAGTCCGCCCCCCCTCCTCTAAGTAACGTTGAACTCTGGCCTATAGCACCACAGGACCTGCAGCCTAGGGTGGGACCTCCTAAAGCCTCTGAATGTCGCTGCTGAAAAGCTACTGCAAACTGAGGGCAAATTGCAATCTTCTGTTTCTTTTCGTTGCAAGGGGGTCTTCGCAGGTCTCTCAACATCCGCTCTCCCTGCCACCCTGTCTCCGGGGGCTGGCCAGCTCTCCCCGCCCCCGCCTGCTGGGGTGGGAGCGTCCTGTCCCCCTCTGCGGCCTCAGGGTTCTGCTCATTTTCAGGACTTTGGGTGGAAGGGAAAAAGACACCAAAGGCTCCTTTAAGCTGACTGCTGCATACACATTTCACTTTTTTTCCTTTGTCATGACCAAAAAAATAATAATAATAAATCCAAATATTTAAGTTTTTATTATTATTAATATTATTATTATTTGACAATCTTGTATCCGACGGGCTCTTTAGAAGCTGCATCCCCAGCCCTTTCACCTTTTCTTTGAATGTAGTTCCCAGCCTTCAATTCCCACCCCCAGTGTTGAAAGAAAGCTTTGCCAGGTCTTAATACTGCTGCTATAAGCCAGGGGAGGGTGGTTTCTTTGTTTTGTTTTGTTTTGTTTTTTAAATTTCCAGCCAAAACCAAAGATTCCTTAATGATTGTATAAACTCAAAACAAACAAAAAAACCAAAGAAAAGAGAAGTCTTCAGCATCAATCCAGTCTGTGGCGTCCTGGCATTTAGAGGAGTGAGGCTAGGGGTGGGGGTGGGGTGCTGTGACCCACGGGAAGGGCAGGGCGGGGGGTCTGTTTTCCATGTGCTCGGGTTTGCAGAGGTGCGTCCTCGGTAGTTTTGCTCTGGCCAACCTGTGAATGTGCCGTGGAACAAATTGGCATTTCAGATTTTCCAAAACAATAAAAAAGCCGCCATCTCCGTGATGAGCCACCCCCCCAGCAACCACGGTCACCACAGGGGCTTTTAGCACGGGGGAGCTGGGAGGCCAAGGCCTGCTGCCGGGCCGCCGGACCCACAGAGTGGGGGGACGTTGAAGACACTGGTGCAGGACTGGCTGCTCTGCTGGGTGCTTGGACCTCTGGGGTCATGACAGTGAGTACACGCCAAGGTGCCCTTCTAAGCCTTTTCTTCTCTCCTTTACTGGAACTGCTTGGAAGTGGCTCTGCCCTGTTTGTGAGAAAACGTGCAGAATGATTATCGAGCTTTTCGTTTCTCCTTACCGTAGTTGGTTTCCTTTCTGCAGCACCACTGTGCAACTATGCATTGTATTTCACAACCTTTGTGCTAGGTAGATGCCTGTGACTTTTTAACTCGGGGGTGGGGGTGGGGGGCTTGCAAATGAAGGAACTTTTTACATGGATCTTTTTAATCTCAGTTGATTGGGGGCGGGGCGGGTATTTGGTTCTAGGGTCATACAAGCTCTATCCCAAAGCAAAATCCAAATGTTAATAATATTAGCCTGATGCAGATACCAAAGATGATTTCTTTCCTGCAGAACCTTAGACTTGTGTATTAAGTACGATTACCCAGCACTTGCATTAGTGTAACCTCAGTAATTCCAAAGCTTAGATGTATATTTTGGTATATTTCTGGGATATTAAAAAAAAAAAAAAATGTCGTTTAACTTCTTGTTTGTTTCAGTGTAATGCTCTTAAAGTCATAGCATGAAAATAACTGAACTGTCCTATTCTTAGTAGTTTGAAATAATAGTATTTTTGTATGTTTTGGGTGTGTCTATGTATGTATTAACATAACAGTTTTCACTGCCTAGGTGTTCATAATAAAAAGGAAAATGAAAAAGTTCTGAGTGTACATAATATTCAGTAATAAACTTCCACCGGGTTCAATTTGGATTGCATATTTGCTGATTACCGTTCCCGACAGGGATTTTATTTTGTTTTAAACAGACCGTGATCGTGTTTTCCTAAAGATGCTTTTTTTTTTTTTTTTTTTTCTCTCTCTGTCTTTAAATATCTTAACTCCCCCCACCACCACCACCTTTCTCTTTTCTTCCTTTGACTTTTTTTTTCTTTCTTTCTTTCTTTTTTTTTTTTTAATATTGATTCAGGGGTGTTTTTCCACTGTTGTCGAGGGAGGGTCATAAGGGGTATTGGCCCCTTGGCCTCCCAAAACTTTTGTTTTATGTACTTAAGTTTAAAATGTGAGTTTGAGTTCTCTTTTGTGGAAACTTAACGATGTGGTGTAAATGATTCTTTCCAAAATTGTCCAGCAGCTTTAATGAGGCAGTGACAATTTCTAAGTAGTTGATTGGGAGTCCTTTTACATTTCTCCTTAGGTAACTTTGCAATCTGGGTGGCTTTTGTATAGCCTCACTGCCCCAGAGTGCCTGGTTAGCCATTTCCCCTCGGATAGGAATGTTTTGTAAGAATCTGCTGATAACCTGGATTTCGGGGGACCTGGTTATCTGGGTCCCTGGGAAACACACGTTTTCCGGATTTTGAAAACCCAAAACGCAAGCAACTTCACATTTGGGGGAATTAGCTGATGTGCCTCCCGAGGCCTGAGGAGGTGGTGGGGAATATGAGCGGTGCTGTCTCTTTAAAAGTGCCCTTTATATGATTCCCCCTCCTGGGGCCTCCCACCGGGGCTGTAGGCTTGGGAGAGATTGCGTAGGTGACAGTGAATCAGAATGAAATGGTAGATTTTGTGTAGATGCATTTGTCTGCTGTAATTTTTATATATATATTAAACTTACTGTAACTGTACAGTTCGTTTCTGTTGTAAAACATCATTAAACCATTTTCCAAGTGTTTTCACATTGTTGGAGTTTCCTTGCACTTGTCGCGTTGGTATTCTGGACGCTTCCCGCACACAGACCGTCGCATAAGCCTTCCAGTGGGTCTTTTCCAGCAGGGGCTCTCAGGGGTCCCAGGCACTGGAGGCACCTTGGTTCCTAGCCCACCCCCACCCTGGGTCCTACCGCCCACTTCCTCCTGTGTCCCCTGGAGTGCTGTGGCCGCCACACCTCTCTCGCTCCCCAGACCCTGAGGGTTCAAGGGTCGTCTCCTCACACCCCAGGGCTTTGTGTGACCAAAGCCACAGGCCCTTGACTGGTCCTGCAAGATCACCCTTCAGGGCTCCCATTTCTCTTGTGTCTTTGATGGCAGACCAGGTATTGAATTTGACTTTTCCACCCTTCGCTCTTTATACTCTTTGGTGCCCCTCCAACGTTTCCTGCCACATCCTGAACACCCATTCCCTGAGGGTTCTCTGGAAGAAGCTAGTCCCGGACTTGGCATCTGGTTCTCCTGTCGGAGGGCACACAACTCAACTTCACTCCCTCTAGCTTATTATACGAGTTCACATTTAGCGTCTGGAATGCAGTTTGTTGAATGAGAATGTGAGGCTTTTTCTTTTCGTTTAATGTTTATTTTTTGAGAGAGAAAGCAGGAGCCGGGGAGCGGCAGAGAGGGATGGGGACGAAGGATCTGAAGTGGGCCCCAGGCTGACAGCAGAGAGCCCAACGCGGGGCTCGAACTTACAAGGTCGGAACTTGCCAAGGTCGGATGCTCGACCGACCGAGCCACCCACGTGCCCCTGAAAATCTGAATCCTAAAGCGAATTTCCCACAGAAAGCAAACATCAGCTTGTTGAAGAGCTCTGGGAGGCTAACTTCCCTGTCTCGCGACCGTGTGTGACCCGGGTCTACCGGATGTGCTCCCTGAAGTAGGAGAGCGCTGTTGTCTCAAGACGGGCTTGCACTCTCTGAAGGGCCCGGAATGGGAAGGCCGATCTCGGTTCCTCTCGTCCCCTGATGTAACCCGACTAGGCTGCTATCCCACCCCTCGGGTTTGTAGCTTGCATGTAAGTTTGGGAAGTTTATCCCTTAAAGCAATTTGCGGAGTCCTTAACAAATCTTCTGTTTGGTAGAGACTGACCTGCTCGCTCGCCAGCATGAGAAAGACCTCAGAAGGCAAAAGCCATCCCTACAGAATGGGGATAAAGTACTGATTATCATCACCCTGTAGGCCTTGTTAAAAAGGGAGTTACGTTCTAACCCACTTCCGCTTGGCATCGGCCAAGCTGAATTCCCCGCGAGAGGGTGTCGATGACATCTGCTCTGTTGCTGCCTTTCCTTTCTCCAAAAACGAGCGCTCGAAGATGCAGGACCTCTGTAGTTAGAACTCAGTCGTAGGGTCACAGAAATGTCCGGTGCCGGGCTGCCAAAATGCATCATGAGTTCTTGTGGACAGGGACAAGGTCTACAGCTACGGCTGAACAGCCGACCGAATGGCCAGGCTTTGAGTCCCCTTGGAACCTCCTCTTAGCCTGAATTGATCACCTGCCCTTTTTGTCCCTGCCCAACCTGGCTTCGGTGACCGTTGTGTTCTTAGGGCATATACTCCAGGAAGAAGAAAACTTGATCAGAAATATCCACATCCTACCTAACTTCAGTGACAACAAAGTGATGCAGGTTTTTAAAAATACCAAAAGCTTCCATTTTAATTTACATGCACACGGAACGCGTCCGTGGTTCCTCAATGCAAGTGAGCGGCCTTCCTTTGTTCTAAAACCCATCTTCCTATTTTAACACTTACGAAACAGGGCTGCATCTTACAATGGATGTTTATGTTAAGAGTTGGGTTTTTTTTTTTACATAAAATAAGTTGGTGGCACATCTGAGCCGATCAGTAGCTTCTGGGGATGGAAGGAATCCAGCTGTGCTTTGGAGGGGGGAGCCCCAGGCCCTAGGAAGCGGCACGTGGGCCGCCTCCCCTTGACCCTGGGCTCCTCCCCCCAGCACTTCTCGCTCTCACCCAGCTGGCTCTTCTGTGCGTGCGGGCGTCTTGCCTGTGGTCTGGTAAGTGCCCTTGCCCACCCAGGTCACCTGTGGCACCCACACCTCGCTGCTGGCTTTCCTCCCCGCCTCTTGAGCCAAATTGTTGACGGGACTGGGCCAAACTCTTGTTTTCAAGCCAGCCATACATACGGGTCACACGGCCCGCGTGTAACTCCGCGGACCCTGAAACTAGATCTGACGTGTGAGGCTGACTCACTTTGACTAACAGATGAATCCAACTTCGGGTGCCCGGTGAGGTAGAAGACAAAGGAGTGGCAACACACAAGGGGCCATCCGTTGTCTTAGACTCAAGGCCGCTAACGCCACACAACACCCATGTCCCGTCCCCTTGCCTCGTGACCAGGTTACATAATTAGGGCTGGCTGTCATCAGCCGTCCTACGTTCCGTCCCTCCTCCGAGGCCTTCTGCCCGGGAAACTTGCCCGCTTCTCCCGTAGCTTAGCGGGCTCTGTCCGCACCCCTTCGCTGGCAGCCACCCCTCCCCGCCTGGCCCCTGTGTGTCGCGACACAGCCGTGGGATGCTGCTCTTCTCTGTGATCCGCCTGGCATCCAGCGGCAGAGTTTCAAACCCCTAAGCCTGTGGTGGTACTTCTCTGTCCTCCTGGGTGGCTTGTAAAGTGCTGGGTACGGAAAATAGGTGCAGGGTAAATATTTGTTGAATTGAATTCCCCCTACGAGGCCGGATTACAAATTGAATGCCTTCTTTTCGGGAGTTGTTACGTTTCGCCCGGGCCCGAGATGCACAGCACTCCTGCCGGAATCCTAGGTGCTCGGGGGGGGGCGGGGGGGGGGCTTTTAACAGCCACGATCTTGGGTTCTGATCTCAAACACGACCCGATATGAACTGCTAGCTTGATGAGTTGGGGCCTCGCGTACAGCCACTACTTTTAGAGGGAACCTGATGGAAAAAGACCTCTCGTCCTCCGGCTCTCCCCGAACCCCACAAGACTGAGGTTTGGGGAAGTGGCATGAGCGGCTGTTTGCAAGTCCCAGACTCTGCTGACTGGCTACTCGCTGGCCTCCCTCTGCCACCAGCTGGGCACGGAGCCGGAAGCCCTGCACTCCTGCCCGCCCCCCCCCACAGGCCTGGCCCAGCCTGACGCTGCCCACTGGTACTGCACTCAAGGCCTCCAGGCGCGGCCACCGACCCAGATGGAGGCACTCC
Source organism: Leopardus geoffroyi (assembly GCF_018350155.1). Taxonomy (NCBI): domain Eukaryota; kingdom Metazoa; phylum Chordata; class Mammalia; order Carnivora; family Felidae; genus Leopardus; species Leopardus geoffroyi. The sequence goes on along the minus strand of NC_059338.1, from coordinate 59,285,313 downwards.
GGGCCCCCGGGCACGCCCGTGGCCACCTGTGCCCCCCAGGGAGCCACGCTGCTCTCCGGAAGTCAGTTTTGTCCCCTGACAAGGGCACCAGACGGACTGCCTGACGACTAAATTACCGTCACCGGCCGGACTGCCAAAATAAAGCCCAGAGAACACGCATTTTCACCAAAGCGTTTATTATGCGAAAGAGTAAGGCTTCAGCAAACGAGTATAAATTAAAACTCAGCAGACAGAGAGGGTTGTCCACTCATAGTTGCGTGCCCCATAATCACACGGCGATGTTCCCCAGAGTCGCCACGGCTCTCGGGGCGGGGAGGGGGGGCGTCTCTGCGGGTCTGCATGGGGCTGAGCCTCCCGCCGAGACCTTCCCGGTGACGTCCGTCTCTCACCTGGGGCGCGACGTGAACAAGGGCCTGGACAGAGTGTGGTCCGGCCCCTTCCCTCGCCCCCACGCTTGCTTGCGTCACACCTGTAAGGGCACCTGCTACGTCCCCTTGGGCCGCTCTGGTCACAACTCGCTTCCCCCCCGAGAGTGTGAGCTCCGCGGGGGCAAGCACAGGCTCATCGGGTCCCTGAGTGCCTGGGCCACAGACGCTGACCTCTCCAGAGGGAATGTACGCTTGACCGAGGAGGGCCCCCTCCTGTGTGCCCCGCACCCCACCCCGTGCCCCCCACCATGACCCCCTGCCCCTCCCCACCTCATCCACTGCGGACGTGCCCCGGCTCCCCTCCCATTGTCCCCTCTGCACAGACCTTTCACAGGGATGCACGACAGCCCCTTTGCCCCACTTACAAGTCACCTTGACATGAAGGCACGGGTTGACAACAGACGCCGGATTTACAGCAGGAGCAAAGCCACTCAAATACGGACAGGACAATAGAGCCTATTAGGATATGTGCTAACATTTGAGTTTCTCTGGGGACTTGACAAAACATGGACTGAACATGGCTGTGAGGAGTGTGCACCCGTCTCCCAGGTGAGAGCCCAGAGCCTCCAGGACGGGGGCCTGTCCACAGTCCCCAACAAACCAGAAGACCCGAGAACCTGTGGGGTTCACCACGGGCTCCTCAAGGACGGGGCCGCAGCCCTGGGGGAACGCACTCCCCTGCAGAGTCGAGGGACGACGTTCCGTGCATGACGGTTTGGAAATGGACGTGACCAAATGTTACAACGCGAAGCGTCCTATTCTTAAAAAGGAATACTTGGGTGGTGAAGAAACACGAGTGAACTGGGTTATAAACGCTTTATCCTGTGTCTTTCACAATCTGGGTGTCTTCAGGTCTGGCCTGTGATTGGCGAAATGCCCGGTGCTGTTAGCGAGGGGGAAGGGTCTGCATGTGGAGGGCATCATAGGTGTCCTTGGTGGCCGTGCTGAGCCCCTAGTGAAAGCAAATCAGAAAAGAAAAGTGGGTCAAGAGCTCCGCGTGGGCTCTAGGCTACCTGGAGGCCAACAAGTGGCTTCCAGAGGCCTAGGAACGATCCCCTCGTGCCCCAGGTAGGGGCCTGGCCCCAGAAGGCTACAGAAAAAATATGTTCTACACCCTGCTAGGAATGACCTGGAAGCAATTCCTTTCCAGCTAAATTCTTGCCTTCTTTGTAGCTTCCCGAGCACTGAGCCCTACAGTGTCTGGGGCCTAGAAGAACCTCCTGTTGGACCAAAGAGGAAGGAGAGCCCCCACCCTCCCCAAACACTGAGCTGGAATCGGGGTTCCAGAGTCTGCTGTCCCTGACACCTGGGCCTCCAGGAAGCCAGGACTTGTCACAAGGAGACAGTGGCTCCCTGACCTCAGCCGTCCCCCCCCCCCCGAGCCTTATTCCCAGGCCACCCCACTACGGTTATGTCCTCTGTCCTGGTCCCAGTCCCACTACAACATCTCTCCCTGGTCCAGAAGACAGATCCAGGAAGCCACACACAGAAAAATTCTAGGGGCCCTTTTGACGTCATTCTGAACTCAGGCAAGCTGGGCAGCCTGACACCTTGGAGCCCGTCAAGCAAACTGTGAACGGCCCAGGGGAGCCAGAAGTAGCCGAATAAAATCCCGCTGGGGATTATATTTTAGAGAAATAGGTTGGCTCTCCTTCGTTTGCATAATCATTCACACTGATTTGCATAAACCAGACACCTGACTACGACACTTTCTTTTTAAAGTTGCTATTTCTCTCTTTTTTTTTTTTTTTGTCCTTCAATTCTCCCACCCATCCACCCGTCGTATTGGGTCTGAGGGTCCGGGGCACAGGCAAAGCTTCTTGCAAGGGTGTGGGGCAGCGCAGGAAGAGGCAGGAAATTGCTCGTGTGGCGTCCTCGGCCTACATCGACCCTTTGGCAAGACCGCACGGCCTCTGCGCAGCTGCGGCTCCTCCGTAGCCAGTGCCCCGGGGGCTCCCGTGGGCACGACCGTGGGAGCCATGCTTCAATCGCTACATCCCAGCCCTGCCCCAGGGCCCGGCCGGTTCAGGGGCCTCAGGTTCGCCCTGCCCGGCTGATGGCAAGAGCTGGTGCCACCAGCAAGCAGAACGTGGGCGTCTAGCCTCGCCCCTGGTTAGACGGCACCCGGGGACCGAGGGCCCGCAGCGCAGACCGGATGCTCTGCATCCGTTTTTACCTGGTAGAGGCCATCATGCCCCTTCCCTCTCCGCCGCTGGTTCTGTGGGAGGGAGACAAAAGGGCAGAAAGGCACAGAGTCAGCAGCGGCCTCCGGCTCAAGGCCTCTACTCTAGGGGCCCCCAGAGAATCAGAGGTGACGGTCTCCCAGCCGGTACCCCTGCCCCTGGGCTAAAAAGGTCCTCAGGCCCGAAGACTAAGGTGAGGATCGTCTCCGATGGGGCCCAGGTTTGCTGTGAGCCATGCAGGCCCCCCCGGACATCGGAGTCCTAGGATCCCGGGCTGCGTGGGGGGCTGGCCACGCTGCTTGTCACCTGGAACAAATGGGCCTCCCTGCCCCTCCCAGAATTCCTGGCTGCTATCCATGCTCACAGGGAATGGCAAGCAGATAGTGCTCTGAGCTCCGGCTCAGAGCACACCATGGTAATTCCTGATGGTGACAAATTTGACTTGCTCGTACAAAGCGTAGTGTGTCTTAGAATCGGGACTCGGTCCCTGAAAGAACATCAGCCTTTCCTTAGCATCTTATGGACGGCCAATGCTTTGCCCCTTGGCAACCGTCACAGGGGCTTTTGCAGGTGATAAGGGGGATGTAGGCGAATGGGTGGGAACAGAGGCCTACAGCAGGCACATCTGGAAGAGGAGGAGGAGCTCCTTGGGAGGAGCATCCCCATCCTGACCCAATTCCTGGGAATCAGGAAGCAGCACTCACGTCGCCTTTTATCCCAATCTCACTGTAGGCCTCCGCCATCTTGTCTTTTTGCAGTGCCTGGAAAAGAAGAGGGCATGGGACACTGATTTCACTACCTTACGCAGAAGACAGTGGGCTCCCCCAGAAGAGGATGTCTCTCGACTCCCTACTGGCGGGGAGCTCGCACAATCAAGGCTCCAGTCCTTATTCACATAAGCATCTCCGTCCCCGACCAGCTCCAACCTCACCCTTCTCCTCAGCCCTCTTCTCTGAGCTGCCAGCCCTTTGCACTGAGCTGAGAAGCTCAGGTTAGCTTCAAAGATAAAATGCGGAATCCTAGCCAAACAACATGAATGTGGACAATGCGAGGGCCCCCTGGAGCCCCCAGAACCATTTATCTGAGCAAGCTGTCTCTTTACACAGCCCACACCACGGGCTGTGGATCAACCAATTGCAGGAAGGAAGGAGAGTCAGCTCTCTCTGTCCGCTTCATGGCAGACCCACATCAACAGTCTGAAAACCACAATCAGATGCACACCCAGAGGGGGAGGTTGACCTTTGAGCAAACGGCAACACTCAGGAAGACTCCAGCCTCTAGAAGCAGGAGCCCCTCAGAGGGGCCCGCCACCCTACACTGGTCCCGCCTGACCTGGCCGTCCCCCGGGGCCATCTACAGGGAACTCCAACGGCAGACTCAGGGGCTGAGGGAGGGAAGGCAAGAGAAGGCTGTTCTATACACAGCCAGCCGCCACAGGCAGCGAGCAGGTGGGGCATCTGGCACAGGAAGGTCAAGCGGGGCAAAGGCACAGGGCAGGGAGTGATGCCGTCACCAGGAGCCCCCCTCCAGCCTGCCCTCCTGTACTCACATTGTACACGACTTCCGGAGGATTCCTTCTCCTCTGCTGGGAAAGACAAGGGGAAGGTTAGAGGTGGAGAAGCAGGGACCCAAGGCAGGAGGGTTGCAGCGGCCTCCTTGCACCTCCCCTCCGCACACCCGGGGCCACCTGCCTGCCCGCCCCCCACCAGCTCCCTCCTGCAGCCCTGCCCCCACCTCCCCCACCCTCACAGCTCTACCTCAGCCTCTGCTTCTTAGTGCACACTGCACACTCCCTTGCACACAGGGTTCACTTCCCCACATGGCCTCCTTGGCCCAGCCCTGCCCAGGGCAGGCCGCGGGGTCTCGGCTGAGAGCCAGTCTGCGTGTCCCCTTGCAGACATAGTGCCATACGTATCACAAACTTATAAGTGGGATTTCTGGCTGAAAAGGAAAGGTACTGAGTACCTTCATTTGGAGCAGGGCCAGCCACTGCTCAGTGAGGGAGCACTGCTGACCCCTCCGTCTCCACCCCTCCTCACCCCTCCTAGTCCAGGGAAGAGGAGAGCTGAGGCTGGAAGGCAGGGGCCAAGGAAACCGCCAGGGTCTCCTCTCCTCCCCGCCCGTCTGCTCTAGCAACGGCAGGCCCAGCACAGGGCTCAGACACAGGGGGCTGGGTAGACAGGTGTGACCAGAAACAACAAGGGAGGGCCACCCTAAAACCTGGGCAGCGGGCCTTTGGGCTGAGCCCTGCTTTTAAGAGAGCCCTCGCCTAGCCTTATCCAGCCCCCTGTCCCCACAGATTGTGGAGCTCACAGCCAAGAGAACAGAGCCGCTAGGAGCCTGGAGCCCCACCACGCTCCAAGGGGTACCTGGGACCCAGAATTCCTTGTCCTGTGGCCTCGGGCCCTTCCCGTATGGTCCTCTTCACCAGATCTGTTCCTTTGGGGGGCAGATGGCCCCACTGTGTGTGCATCTCAGGGTGGACAAGAAGTTTAAGGGGAAGCGGGTGGACCTTGGATACAAGGGTGTCACATTCACGTACAGGAGGTCCCTTGCGATGCAGAACGGAGCCCGGGGGGGGTTGGGGGGAAGGAAGAGAAGGCATGGAAGCAATGGTTCCACCTGTGCTAGGGCCCTAGGGCCCTTGCGGGATAGGAGGGATTTGGGGGGGAGGGGGCAAGAGCCCGCAGGCACCCACGAGCTCTCTCCTTGCGGCCCCTGAGCACACCCACACTGGCACACACAGGCAGAGACAGGAATGCCTACCTGTTTTCCTCCCATCTCAGGGTCCAGGCCTCGTCTCTTATCCAAAACTTCATACTCCTGTCTTCCTCCCAGATTGAGCTCCTAGAACCGACGGGAAAGGCTCAGGGACTGGAAAGACACCCTCTTGAGGGCTGGGCCGGCGGGACTGGGAGTTCCCTCTGGGCGTGGCTCTCAAGGAAAGAAGCAGGCCTGGGCTGGGGTGGAAGCTGGTCCGGCCGGGTACCCGCGTCTCAGAGAACGGACGTCCGCTCCCCGTGACTCTGTGTGTGTGTGTGTGTGTGTGTGTGTGTGTGTGTGTGTAAATAGATTCAACCCAAGTCCCGTTGCCCCAGGAGAGTGAAACCTCCTCCCTGCGGCCCTGAAGACCCACTGACGTCCCTGCCCACCCGCCTCGGGCCCCTGCAACCTGCGGGTGGGAGGGGCTCACCGGCCAGCGCGCCCTAAGCAGGACCGTGTGGACGCGGCGGGTACGATTACGGTCCCCGTGTTCCCGGGCCCTAGGGAGGCCCGACAACCCGCCAGCCTGCAGCCCGGGCCCTGCCGCGGTCCCCTGGGGGGGGGGCGGGGGGGCGGGGAGGGGCGACGGGAGGGCAGACTTACGTTGTAGAGCTGGTTGGCGCCCTGCTGGCTCGCGGGGGCGGCCGCGCTCCTGCCGAACTGGAAGAGGGGGCGGCGAGGTTAGAGCGCTGGGTCCGCCGGGGACGCGTGCGGCCACCGCGCTGGTCCCCCCACCCGGGCGGCGGCGCTGCCCTCGCCGCCGCCCCCCCCCGCCCCCCCGGGGCCTCGAAGAGCAACTCCAAGGTGGACGGAGGCTGCGCACGGTCGCGACTCCCATCGTGACCTCAGGCGTCCCTGCTTGGCGCTAGCTTAGGGTCCTTGCGGACCTGCCCCGAGGCACACACGACCTCGCTCACGGCTCAGTTCTCTCCGCTGAGGCGGAGATCTTAACAGATCTCACAGATCCTACAGACTGAGCATTGGAAACCACCTGAGAGATCATCTAGGACAGCGCTGTTCCAACTTTCAAACAGAAAATTAATAAGACTGTTCCTCAAATAGCATCTTTTGCCCAAATCGACAATCCAAAAGAGCAGAAGCCTGGGGGGACCCAAGTGACAACAAGGACCCAGCCTCCTTCCACCCTCTGCTGGCACCGCGGCGTCCCCCCAGCCCCAGCCCCAGCCCTTCCAAGAAATCCAGACTCTGCAAGGCACCCGCTGAAACCCGAGCTCTGGGCTCACCCTCGCACTTCCTGACACGGAACTTGAGGTTTCCAGAGACAGGCTGGCGGGGCCTCAGTCAGCAGCAGGACAACAGGACCTGGGGAGGGACCGTAGGTCCCCACCTCCCGCTCTTAGTTCCCTAAAGCCCCTTTTCTGCCAGCAGGACCGCTGCCCTGGGACGCTGGCATGTTTACACGTTTGTACGGTTCCTCGCGAAGACCCCGGCATCAGGCTGCCCCTTCCACTCTGTCAGGCTCAGTGAGACACCAGCTCACCCAAGGGGCATGCTTGGCTGGTCCCTGCTTTGCCGGGGACGCCATGCTCCGGGCCCTGCCCATGCTTGAGACTTTGCAAGTAGGGGAGCCCACACCTGCTCCCCAGAGTCCATGGTACCCACCTTTGCTCTCAGGAACAGGGCAGTGATAATGACGCCATAGATGAAAAGGATTCCGTCCACCAGGTAGCACAGTTTGGGATCCAGCAGGCCAAAACTCTGTGCCTCTGTGCCAAGAGATGAGACTGATCAGCCAGGTCCAGGGTGACAGGACACGTCCCCACCGTCCTAGGGTGGCCCCATAGCTGACTGGCCAGGGAAACCATGACAAGGGGGGCTGAATCCATTCCCCACACCCCATCTGACCACAGCTTGGACCCATACCCTTGGACCAGCACCAAGGGAAAAACCCAGCCTCCCCCAACAGCCAGACATGACACCTGGTGGGGTCACAGATCCTGGGGAAGACCGAAGGGAAGCAGAGACTAGGCGGGGGAGTGAAGCTGTCCAGTGGACGCAGGACTGCTGCCTTAGGCCCGCTGCAGCCCAGCCATGTGTGAGCGCCCAAATGAACCATGCACTCTGGAAGCCTCTGCAATAAGATGCCCATGTCTGGATGAATGGCACCACCTGAGTCAGGTATGTGGCTCCCTAAGGCCTACCCACAGGGAGAGAACGGGACTGACGTTCGGATGAGATCATTCATCAGGACTGTGGGAACCGGGGTTAACTCCCCCTTCCTGACTCCGCTTCCTCGGTGCGGGGCACTGAGCAGTCTCCCCCTCAGGGCAGTGGGGTCTGGGGCTGGGCCTCCCTCCCCTGGGCCCCAAGGAGTCTCATAAGCAGTAGACAAAGGTACATTTGGTGAGCCCCTCCCAGCCTGAACCCGGCAGTCTCACTACTCACCAGTCCCAGCCCCATGGCCTCAGCTTTGTCTGTCCCTGTCCCTGAACCCCTTCCCTTCCCCACACACTTATAGTTCCGGGGTCACACCTTGCTCCTCCGGACCATTTGCCTCTGTGCCTTTGCATGCACTGTTCCCTCTACATATCCTCTCCCTCTGTCTCCCTGCAGCTCTGCCATCTGGTAGAATCGGATGAACCCTACAAAAGGTAACTCAGAAATCCATCTAGCCTGTCCTACCCCAAACTGCCTGTGAGCCGCTAATCCCCGCTGCCATATTAACCTTTGTCCATTTAGTTGGCGCTGGTATTTTAATTTTTTTAGTGTTTATTTTGAGAGAGAGAGACAGAGTGCGAGTGGGGGAGGGGCAGAGAGAGAGGGAGACACACAATCCGAAGCACGTTCCAGGCTCTGAGCTGTCAGCACAGAACCCGGTGCAGGGCTCAAACCCACCAGCCCAGAGTTCATTGCCCTGAGTCGAAAGTCGGACGCTCAACCGACTAAGCCACCCAGGCGCCCCTTACGCTGGCATCTTAGGGCAACGGGGTTGGAGAAGGAGATATAGTAAATGTCTTGGCTAAATAAAAGCAATTTTATTTCAAAGCTCGCTGCACCGTGAGACCTGGGTTTCAGACCGTAGTTCCTGCCAGGTATTTGCAGCGACTCGGCCTGCTTACCGGGCCCGCTACCTGTCTCCGCCCCTGCCAGCTAAGCTCCGCCCACAGTGGCGGCTTCTCCCAAGGCCGGAGTGCCCTCTGGTGGCCGCCTGCAGCCCCCGGATCGGGGCTGTGGGAGCGGATACCCTGCCCTTGAGCGCTGGCTTACCCTTACCAGTGGGGTGACTTGCGGCACGTTAGTCACCCTTTCAGCCGCCTCTTCTGTTAAACGGGGTGAAAACGCTAACATTTCTTTAATGTTTGCTATGTGCCAGGCACCCCTTTAACGGAATAACTTGTCAGAACCTCCCAACAGCACGACGCAGAAACACACACAGAACTTCAGGTTTCCCCAGCAGCACACACACAGCGCGAGAGGCTGCCGGGACTGTGATTCTCTGCGCCCTCCTCCCCTGGGTCCGGCCCTGCCCACCTTTCTCCAGGAGCGATGTTTGGGCTTCTCCCGCGTGCTGTGTGACTCAGGGCGGCGGCAGGGTTCCTCCCCTCCCCTCTCCTCCCCGAATCCTCAGGCCTGCGACTCCCGCCCGAATTCAAGACCCCCTCTGGGCCCCAAGCAGCTGATCTCTTTGTAAACTTCCCTTCCCACAGCCCCTGCTGAGAAACTGATGACCCGGTCACTCAGAACTAAGTCCAAACTCCTCATCAGGCCGGGCTCAGGCCCGATCCGGGCCCAGCTCCCCGACACCCTCCCCACGCTGCCTCTCCTGCTCCGGTGGGAAACATACTGCTCTTCCTTGGGCTCACCAGTCCTTTCCTACCCACCTGCCTTTCCTCTTCCCGCCTGCCGGGCCCAACACGCCCCCTCCACTCGGCGTGAAATGGGGCTCCTATCTCCCCACCTTCGCCCCTGGCCACTCAATGGCTGATTCTGCACCCGAAATTCTGCACCGGATGAAGGTGCAAGAGCCTGCCTCCCACAGAGCGCTCCCCCCCCACCGCCCCCCCCCCCCCAACGTAACTTGTCGGGTTCTGAGAGTCCCCTCCACCAAGCCTCTACCCTGGACATTGGAGCACAGAGTAGACGTTCATTAGGTAGCTTGGGCTTTTCAGGGAAGTTGAGGGGGTCCACCCACGGTTGGCCTGCCCGCTGGCCCCCGGGGCAGGGCCAGAAGTCCCCTGCTGACCACAGGTAGGCGGCTGAAACCCTCTAGGAGGTAAGCCAGCCCCCAGCAAAGACCACCAACGCGGGGGGTGATTTTTTTCTTTGGGGACTGGAGACGAGGTGTCTGCGGCAATTTATGGGGGTGGCTGAGACTCAGAAAAAGGGCTGGGAGAAAAATCGCTCAGCTGCCTGTCACATAAAATGAGGACAGAAAAATGACTGGACAGTAAATTTAGAACAAATGAGAAGAAATATTTCTTCCTGTTGTGCAGAGCCAGCGCAGTGGGGGAGGGGACTTGGTTGCCTCCCCCAGAGATAAGTAACGGGGACAGGTTTTCTCTCTTTCTTCCTTTCTTTCTAAAGAGCAGCGTGATTTTATGGCCGATGACAAGTATGCTGTGTGTGGTTTGGTCAAGGAGAGGGTATTAACCGCAACACGTTTCCCGGGGAAGGATCCTCCTCCACCCAGTCCAGCTGTGCCTGTGCTGGGAGCAGCGGGCCTGAGGCAGGCGGTGATAGCCTGGAAACTTCCCCAAAGGGACCCAGGACCTAACTCGATTATGTAACTGATCAAATATTTCTTGGGCATCTGCTCAATGCCAGGGGATGCTGAAATAGAAGGGGCCCCGGGTGGGGTGTCAGGCAGATTCTCGCCCTCCCCTTGCCACAAAGCCGCTGTGTGGTCTTGGGCAAGCCGCATCACCTCTCTGGGCCTCGGCTTCTTCATCTGCAAAATGGTGGGTAATCACCTCTACCCTCAGGGTGTGGTGAAAACAAAGGGAAAAAAAATGTGTTGGGAGGTGTTCTTGTAAATCTCCTCCATAAGGACAATGATGTCTGACCTCGGGATGAGGCCTTCTGAGTCCCTGCCCTCACGGGGCTCATGGCTACAGCTTAGAGGGGCTTCCCTCGAACAACACGTAGTTTTCCGGGATGCCAACCCAAAAGCATGAAGCAGAGATACTTCCTGCTTCCTGCTTCCGGTTTCTTCCCTGCACCCTCACCCCCAAAGCAGAGCTCCGGCGGCCTCATTTCCTGATCCATTAGCACACATTCTGCAACCCGCATCCCATTCAGTCCCCGAGGGAGGGAGGTGTTTAACAAGCTCTAAGGCGGCAGCTTTCCTGTACGACAGGAATGGTTTTATCGCAGTTCCTGCCCTCTGCCCCAGTAACACGACCTGTCTCATCAGGTGATAGTGAGGATTAAATAAGATATTTATTACAGGGTGCTGGGCCCAGCAGGTAATAATAACATGTCTGCTATTATTGTCGCTGACTTTTTTCCCCCCAAATCACCACCAACACATTTTTTTTTTTTTTTTTTTTTTTTTTGGAGAGAGAGAAAGGGTCAAATAGTATCAGCAACGTTTAACCTGGGTGGGATGAGAGGGGCTCCTGGGTGGCTCAGTTGGTTGAGCGTCTGACTCTTGATTTCGGCTCAGGTCCTGATCTCAGGGTGGTGAGATCCGCCCCCAATGTGGGGATGGCTTAAAATTCTCTCTCTCTCTCCCTCTCCCTCTGCCCTTCCCCAACCCCTCTCGAAAAAAAAAAAAAAAAAACTTTTTTTTAAAATAAATTAATTAATTGCATAAAATTGTTTCAACTGGGTAGGACGAGAGACACTGGCTCCCCTAACTTCCGGGTGTTCACAGCCACACAGCGAACCAGATCTGCACAGGGGCCGTCACCATTGAACCAGTGGGCATTTGATGAGGGGGCTGCCTTCTGAGCAGTCACGTGATTTCCCATTCAGAAAATGCTGCCCTCCCATCAGAGGAGTAGGGTTGAAGAAAACAAAGGCAAGCTAACAATAGCCTCCCAGCACAGGCCTAGGGGTGACAAGCCCTATTTGCAAAGTGGGAGAACACGGCCTCTGGCCGGGCTGCAGGACCAGAGCTGGGGATGGGCTCTGACCCCATGAGCCTTCATCTGTCCAACCTGGACCCCCACGGGCCATTCTGTGCACAGGGCACACTCAGCTAATCTGGAAAAGAAGGGGGTTCGGCCCCAATTCCCATGCCCGCTCCACCTTCCCCAGGCCTAGCAGGTGACCCCAGCCACATGTCCCCACCACGTCGGAGCCCTGCATCTGGACACAGAGCAAACATGGAGACTGAAGTCCAGGTGGGCCGGAGCACATCCAGGTGTCGTAGGGCTGGAGGCGTCAGGCAGGTGCTCCCAGATGGAGGCCAGGCCAAGACGGGGGTATTTTAAGTGGTTCTATTTACTCCAGGACAGAGCATAACCTGATGCCCCCTGCCCAGCAGAGCAAGCTGGAGCCTGGGAAGAGCTGGCCCTCTGCACCCAGGCACGTCCAGTACTGAATACGGGATTGGAACACGGGGGAAAAGAGGAGAAGCCTGGCGCCCAGCCTGCCCTTGTCCGCGGTCGTGAGGTCACGGCCCGGCCTGCTCACCGCAATCCCCATCACAGACTTGATACAGCTCAGGATGGCCAGGGCCTGGCTGAACTGGGACCCTGGCCTCTGGTCACTTCCCAGCCCCCTGCCATCACACTGTCAGCCACCAGGCAGGCATCGATGAGGTGGGCCAGCAGGTTACTGTCCCGTATGAGAACCCTATCTCCCAGCAAGTGAGGGAGCGAGCAGAGAATCCCAGCAGCCCCTCCTCTTTGAAAATCTCAGTGGCGCTCAGCACTCGGCTGGACCTGGCTTCCTGGCCCACAGACCAGACCATGGACGCATGGAGATGACCCGTAGCGGGCGGCCAATACGTGGGACAGCGCCCGATCATCATCCCTAGGAGTTCTCCTTCTCTTCGGACAGGCCTTGTCGGAAACCTGCCTGATCTCGTGTGCGCATAGAGGATGCACCCTGAGCCCTGGCCTCAGGCCCCGGCCCTCCCCCCCCCCGCCCCCTCCCCCCACTGCAACTTCCTGCTCTGAAGCCCCCCACGGTGCCATCCTGATTACTCTGATTTTGACTTTAAGCATAATAAACTGAAGCTTTCCGGCCTGGGCCTGCCATGTGGCCCAGGACCTGGAACAGGTGAGACACCCAGAGGAGACACCATGACAACCAGTGACGGATCCCAGCGTATCTACTCCTACGGTTCACTGCATCTAAAAGTGTCATGAGTCTCGGTGAGAGTGAGCCTAGCCCTCTCCATACACCTTTTTGTCTCTATAGAAGTCCCGAGTTCGGGAACTTTCTTGACACGGACCATTAACAGAAGACTCCGGGGCCCCAGAGGGCAGCCGAGGGAGGCACCTGCCCTTACAGAGTCTAATTGCTTTGGGTGAGGTGTATTGAACTGTACTGTTTGTCTCCCAGCCGGACTGGGAGCTGCTGAGAACAAGGAACACAGGTCTCCATCTACCCGGGCCTGCCGTTCCTGGAAGCTAGTTTAACACACTAGCCGTCTCCACCTCCAGCCAGGCTCCTCCCCCAACACACCCTGTTGGGGGAGCAGGGCGACCCCCCGGCTCCCTCAAAGCCAACTGGTAAGATGCCTTGCATCTGAACCCCGATTTATTCTTCTAAAGTTACTTCCTGTGCCTGATCGAGCTCGAGTCTATGAGAGCCCAGAAGGTGGGCGGGGGTGTATTATTGGGCCCAATGCAACGTGGGGCAATAAGCTGAGACCAGAGGAGTAAAGAAACTTCCTCAAGGACACCAGCAGGCTAGTGGCAGAGCTGGACGAGACCACTGCGTCTCCTGACGCCAGGCGCTTTTCTCGCCTCTCTGCCTCGGGTGTGCCTCACCGGTGGGTGCAGGACCGAGTTTTCACCCAGCGCTGAATTCACCGCTCTTACTGTTCGCCGGGTTCTGACGTGCTGTCCCAGCAGCGTGGGGGCCTTTCCTGTGTCCCCCGTCCAACAAGCCCTGGAAAGCACAGGTGATACCTTTTGGTTTCACTTGCCCATTTTCCCTCCTCACCCGGCACAGCATGGGCCGTAGAGCCAGAAAGACTGCGAGTCAATCTTAGTCTTTGAATCTGCCTCTTACTGGCTTTGTGTTTGGGGGGAACGGCTTTCTTAACCTGAGTTTCGCTTACCCCGTCTGCCAAAGGGGTTTAACAAGACCGACCTCACAGGGCAGTTAGGCAGATGCGCTGAGCTAACAGAGCCCCGGGAAGTGCCCCGCCCAGTGCCACGCGCTCAGCTACGGGCTCAGGTGGCCCTTCTTCGCCACCACGGCAGCAGCGGGCGTCCCACTTCTCGCTCTCGCTTGCCAAGGTTGGGGACAGAACCTGGTCCGCTCCCCAGCTCGGGATGGAGATGCCCACCCTCCGCGGGTCTGAGGATAAGATCGGACGACGCACGGGCATCGGTGTGACGTGCCCGGGACACCAGGAGCTCCGGTGTGGACGCTCTGATCGCTCCTGGCTTCACGAAAGGGTACCAAGGGAGCCTGCGTTTGTACTCAGTGTACCGTTTAGAGAACTCTTTGCCCTCGCATGATCTGATTTGATCCTCAGAGCAACTCTTCATGAGATGGGCAGAATTACCGCCGACTCTGTTTTGCAGACAAGGAGATTAAAGCCCAGAAAGTTCACTCAGCACAGAAGTTCCCAAGAGCATCTGCTGCTCGTTCCCTGGTCTTTCCTCTTTCTCCCGGTGCTTCCGGAGTTCCCGCTCTCCAGAGAGCCTCCCACCTTTTGTAGGCATTTCTTCTCTGACACCTTCAGCCTCTGCTTGGATACCCTGGGTGACAGGGAGCTCACCACTCATCAATCGCTGGTGGAGAGCTCTGATTTTCAGAGTTGTTAAAAAACAGCCTTGGGCCTAGTTCTGCCCTCAGAGGCACAAAGAACACAAAGTCTCCCCATTCTATAACGCGGCCTTTAAAATCTCTCCCGTGTCTAGCTGGTCTCCCCTTAATAGGAAGCACTTAGGTATCACAACAAGAATAAATCCTTTGAAGGTGGAGAACTTGAGTCCGGGTCGTGGCTCCGGCACTTAAGCAGCTATGTGACTATGGAATAATTGCATAGCTCTCTCACAGGGTATGTGACATTTAAATGCATTTAAATACATTTAAGCTCCCGGGATACAGGCGCTAACGGCATCGATGTGCATCATAAAGCCCACAGTTCCGGGAGGACCAGCCAGATCCCAAGCCCCCTGACCACGTTTTGCAGCCCCAAACTTGAGCCCAGGATCGGGCTGCTGCCCAGCCCCACCCCCAGGCAAAGACACAGCTGGTGATGACATTGCAGGCTAAAAATTTAGAAAACAGGAAGTCATGTGTTTTCAGGAAGGCAGAGTGGCAGCAGTCCTGGGGTGCCTGTGCGGGGTGTGATGCCCGGCTGGCGGACCCAGACCTCCCCTGCCAGGGGGTTTGCTCCCTTTCACCGAACAACTTTCACTGCGGCAGGAAAGATAGACACCTGGGTCATGATGATAAGCATCAGGTGAAGCATATGTGGGTTTTCTCATTCGGTCCTTACAGCGGCTGTGAGAGTACAACTGGGGGAACTGAGGCTCAGAGAGGTTCATAACGTGCCAAAGGTCTAGATCCAGGGTTGAGCTCAGGCCTGTCTAGATCTCCAGATACTATCTGGTCCAGAATCCTAACCACCCTTTGGCTCTAAGCTTGGACAACTCACTGGCCCTCGGGGCTGGGGAGAGGGGTTCCACTCCAGGCTGAGAATGGACAGGCTCCTTCTCTGAGGATCACGCCACATTAGCAGATGTGTTTCTAAGTCTACCCTTGGCCTTCGTTTGAGGGGGCAGGAGGCTGGGAGGGCTAGAGGATTAACAGGGACGGAAGGCTTGCTACCAAAGTGAGGTTACTCTGGGCCTCTAGAGGCTGACGCACCTGGAGACAGCCGTGACCTAGAGAACGAGTCTACGTAACGTGGTACCGTATAATTTCTTGCTACTCTGACTTGCCATAGCTTTCTCGACCTCCCCTCCTCAAATGTTGGATTTCAAACGCTCGTGTTTCATTGTAAAGCTAAATGGTCATAGCTACGCACAAATCATATATTCCCATAGACACGGATTCCACAGCAAAGGCGAAGAAAGGTGTTGGGTTTCTTAAAGGTAACAGGATTAGGGAAGAATACTTGCTTTCACGTATCATTGTTTCCATGAAGTTTGTTCTGATTCTGTGCAATCATTTTTAAAAATTTTCCTATGATCACTTTTCTTTTTATTTTCAAGTAAATCGACTCGTTATAAAAGTGCAGGAAAGTACAAAATAATCAAAATCACCCATAATACCACATTCAAACACAGCCACTATTAACGTGACAGCAGATTGCCTTCCAAAGTGTTTGTTATTTATAAGTTATAATTATTCTATGTGAAATTTTTTTCCCTGAAAAAAAAATCTGTCGTTTCCTGTTAGCATTATAATTTAACATTATGTTTTCATGTTATGTCAGTTATTTATATCCCATGTTTCATGTTATTTCATAGGCGTACTGAATATCCTTTCTAATGGTTGTGTAATAATTCTTCTGCTATTTATTTACCATTTCCCCATTGAAGGTCGTTTAGTTTCCAATTTTTCACCATTGTAAATAACTCTGTGATGAACAGCTTCATTCCTCAAGCTTTCCACAGGCTTAGAATTCAATCAATAATACTTTGAAAAATGAAAGCTAAGACAACTAGTCCGAAAGAAATATCAGCAACAGATATAAATAGGCGATTCTCAGAGGAGGAAAAACAAGCTGCTTATCAACATTATAAAGAGACTCTTAATCTCACTGCTGGTTAGCACTGAAAGTACAAAATGAGAGAGAGACAAGGATCCTATTTTTCATGGATAGTCAGAAGGCCTCAGCTGTGAAGATATGTGAAGGGCACCCCTGATGGAGGGAGAGCAGAAGCAAAGGTCCTGTGGTGGGTCCAGGCCTGGTGTATCTGAACAGCAAGGAGATAGATGTGGCCAGGGTGGCATGAAAGGGGGAGAGTGCTAGAAGATGAAGGTTAGAGGGTAAGAGGGTGGGGCGGGGGTGGGCGGTGGGGGTGGGGATTAGTTAGAAACTTCTCAGCCAGTAGATTTTTCTCTGAACGAGAGTGGGAGCAATTATAGGACTTTCTCTCTCTTTATAACAAATACACATTATTTTTGGAATTTCAAGAATGTGAATACAATTTAACAGACAAAAGCAGTCAATTGGAATAAACTTTGTTCATGGTTGCCGGGGGGGGGGGGGGGGGGGGGGGGGGTGCAGGTTGCCTGGAGATGCCCAGGCAAGCTGCAGGCCAGGCCTAAAATCCAGGCTAGGCCGCCAGGATGCCGACTGCCCTGTAAAGATCATCCACAAGTTGTGTAAGTTCATCTGAAAGTAGTAATCTTTATCTCTTCCTGCCCTTGCCCCATAAACCAAGCTATGGTTTCCACACAGAAAGGGGTGTATTTCTACCGAGAGGATGCAACTCCCTTCATTCTTGTGCTTTTTCATCATTCAGTAACATGCCTTCAGCACCCAGCTCTTTGTTATGGGCTGAATTGTGTCCCCGCCAAAATTCCTGTGTTGAAGGCCTTGGGACCTCAGGATGTGACTGTGTTTGGAGAAAGGCCTTAACAGAGGTGATTCGGCTAAAATGATGACCTCGGGTGGACCCTAAGCCCATGTGACTGGTTGATCTGGGCGCGTCTTATTTGCTCCACTTTGCAGATGAAGCCACTGAAGGTCAGGGAGGTGAAGGGACTCTCCCGAGGTCCCGAGGCGCATATCAGCAGAGCCTGGATGAGAGGCCAGGCCTTTGTTCGTCCGCACGCGGCACACAGCCCTCACATTATGCTCTCGAACATTAACACGATTTAAAAGAAATCCACTCTATCAAATCCCCTCATGTCAAAATTCCAGGCATGATTTTGCCATTTCTCCGAGACTTGAATTTATTCTGCAGATAAGCCCTCATAGTATGCGCGCGCACGTAGACACGCACGGATGTTTATTACATAGTTATTTGCAGGAGCAAAACCAGAAAAACGGAAACGACGGAAACATCCACCAGCTAGGAACCTAATTAGCAAATTTTGGTATATTCATATGTAGCAGTTTAAGAAACCCAAAACACAACAGATAGTTCTGTATGTGCTGCTGTGGAAAGAGCTCCAAGATAATTAGGCGAAAAAAGCAAGCTCTGGAATGCATTTGTGTATGAAAAAAAGAAAGACATATTATATAGGCTGCGTATGTATAATTATACATACAGAAATCTATATCTGCTTAGAGTTTTTGTTTGGGATGATGAGAAAGTTCTGGAAACAGTTGGTAGTGATTGCAAACAACTGTATCCACTGAATTGTACACTTAAAAATGGCTAACACGGTAAAATTCTGTTTTGTATACTTCGCCACCATAAAAATGTTTATACATCTATGCCTATATCGACATTGATATTGATAACATCTTTATACACAAAAAATGTTCTCCACACCTTAATTCAGGAGGAGCCAGGAAAGGAGGAGGAGAAGAATTTACTTATTTCCCGTGAATGTCGTGAGCCCTTAAATCACACGAAATGTGGGCGGCACAGTGCTAGGCTGGGCAAAAGTGGACGCACAGGGACTCATCCTCGAACTAGGCTGCGGCTCGGTGCATTTCTAGTGATCACTCACTGGGGTCTGGAAGAATCTCCAATATACAGACATTTTCGCTATAATGCCGTTTTGGGAATACGGTTACATTCACGTAGGAACAGGACAACCCTAATGCCGGCAACCAGCAGGCATGATTATTATTGATGCTATTATTATCCAGTGCTGCCGGAATGAGAGGAAGGTCTGTCCCTTCCCCAAGGCCGACAGGAGCACCAGCCTGTCTGCCAGGAAGCAGGAGATGAGAGGAGCTCTGGCCACAGCTTGGGCCACCAGAGCCGCAGCCCTCAGCGAGGCGGGCACCCAAGAGGCCGAGCAGGCTTCTGGGCATCTGCAGCTGAGCGGCCTGGGCAGCTGAAGGCAGACCCGGGCGGGGGGGGGGGGGGGGGGGGGGCTGGAATTGCAGCCCGTTCCGCGTGCTCTCAGAGCTGTCCTGCAGGCCCCAGGCCATTGAAGTCACCCACCTCCTCAGGGCTCCCCTGGCACCCATAGCAGACACCTGCTGACCCCACGCCCCCTCCAGCCTGGGGCTTCCTTGTCCACCTCTGTAGGCCCTCCCACTGTGCAGGACGTGGTGGCAGGCTTGGGGCAAGGCACAGGCACAGGATGAGGCCTCGAGGAGCATTTCCCACTGCACCAAGTTTCTCAGAGGTTGGGGAGGAAACACTGTTTTGGTTCTAAATCAGACCTGGGCCTGAGTTTACTCCTGGGCCAGAGTAAACTGCTACTATGCGCCCCGGGATTTAAAGAGGCCACGCGCTCCTGGCCTGTGGGGTTGGGCCGCCTCCTGGAAAGGGGAAAGAGAAGAACGACTGGCTCCAGAGGCTTCTCCAGAGACGGCCATCCCCACACTCACTCCTCGGCCCCCCCACCCGCGGCCTGACCCGGGGGCGCCCCCCCCACCCCCCAACGCCCGGGCTGTCAGAGCCCACCCAGGCGCTCTCGGGCGCGGGGCTCCTCACTCCGACGACACCTAAAGCCCGGCCCTGCCCGACCCCAGCCCCGGAGTCACCGGCCGAATCCATAAAGGGCAACCTTGGCCAAGAGGGAGAGGAAACCCGGGCCCAGGGAAGGGGGGCCGAGGCCCCGCCCGCGCGGGCGGCCTGGGCGGGCTCCCGGCCGCGCCCCCCACCCTCCCCAGGGCGGTCGCCGTCGGTGCGGTTACGGGAGCAGCGGCCCCGCCCCCCCTGCCCGCAGCCGTCTCCTCCTCGAGGTTTCCTGTTGAGCTGCCATCCAGGGCCCGGGTTATCGCCCGTGATCTCCCATCTAAACTGCTCACACACTCAGGCGCCCGCCCCCACTTGCGGTCCCTTTCCCCCGAACCGCACCGCCCCAGCCCTCTCGGCGCTCACAGGTCGCCCGGCCCCCGAGCCCTCGGGGGTGGCGGGACGCCGGGGTGGGCGGGGCTGTTTCCCAGGCGTCGGGCGGGGGCTGGGTGGGGGGGGCATCCGAGGGTCCCTCCTGAGAGCCAGAGGTCCGCCTGGGGTGGGGACGGCGACCGGGCGAGGGCTCGCCCAGGGAATGCCCACCCGTGTCCACCGGCGCGCGGGGTCTGGAGGAGTGAGACGCAGAACCCCGCCGGCTGGGCCTCCGCCCCCAGCGCGCTTCCCGCGGGAGCAAGCACAGGGGTCTCTCTGTTCTCACACAGGGGGACTCCACATGTCGTCAAAGCTGCCGCTCTCACAATCGGCAGCTGCTTTCATTTTGGAGCCCCGCTTGAGCGCTGTTTCCGGGCTTTCCTGGGGCACACGCCCCGCCAGGGCAGAGCCCTGGATCTGAGCTCGCCCTCTGATGGGGCACTGCTCTGGGGACTCCAACAGCAGGCGCCGCGACCGCCGCTGTGCGGTGGGGGGAGGGGGTGCTCCCCCACCCCGGGACAGCAGTGAGGAGCCATTGCTGGGGAGGCCAGTGGCCCAGGAGCTGGCGACTTTCTGGTTTTCTCTGACTTGTGCTGACCAGGTCCCGTTGAGAAGGTATTTACGAAAAATACAGATGCAGAGAATTTTGGCTTGTCAAGACAGCAAAAAGTCGGTTGAGCTCGTTCCTGGGCACAGAAGGGTTTCTTTGCTCCTCTTGGCCTGGAGCCCCCGGTTTGGTGTGGGGCCTTGTGTGAGAATCGCCCCCAAGCTGCTGAATTAGAGTCTCTGCAGCTGGGTCCAGGGATCTGTGTTTTAACATGCGCCCCCATAGTCTCATGTACACCCTGCTTCCGGGACCAGTGCCTTCTGGGTTGGTTGGCTCTGGAAGATTCTCTGAGTGCCTCCGCCCCACCTGAGCATTTGTGGACAGGCTGCTCCCTGAGGGAGGGCAGCCCCGAGGCTCTCCGTCATAGACACAGAGCACCCTGATGGGGACTAATACTCACACACTCCATCTCCTTTGTCAGAGAGACCCCCGGGGGAGCCACGACTGTGACGTTGCAGATCCGTCTCGTGTCCATTCCCCACGTTTATTCGTGCCGATGTGTGATCGCAGGTGGACATCATGTCGTACCTAGCAGGGCTGACTTTGCTGGAAATATCCTGACGGGGATGGTCCTGCCCTGCCTTCTTCACATCCAGTCACATGCTAAGGACCGGCTTCCGGGGGGGGGGGCCTGCCCAGGAAGACCTCACAGCCACCTGGGTCTTGGGGGATTCTGAGCAGCTGGTGTGAGATGCCAGCCCGGGGAGGGCCGGGAGCCGGAGTGGGCATCTCACGCTGTATCAGCACTGCCTCCGAGGCGTCCTTTGCTCCTGGTAGGGGAGCCACAGCTGCTCTGGGCAATTCAGGGACTCGGAGTGTCTTCCTCGGGGCTGTGTGGAAATGGGATGGGGGTGACCGGGTGGTCCACTGCACGCTTTCGTCCCCCTTGCAGGGTTAGCTGGTCACAGACAACAAGCCTGGTTTCCAAACAGACCAGAATGACCACCAAAGGAGGGAAAAAACAAAGAAATGTTGCAGCCAATTCCGAGCTGGCATCTTGCCCCCATATCCCCTTCCCTGATGTATCCTGGATGGAGAAGGAACAAAATCACCCACCCACCCTGTTAGAGGAGAACTGCTGAAGTGAAGCCAGCCAGCTGGGAGCATAGGCCAGCGCAGCCGTGGCCAGAAACGAAGGCACTTCCGTTTTCCCAGGTGCTGCCTATGGCCCTCCGTCCAGTTCTGGCTTCCCCTGCCCCTCCAGGGATCTGCTGCACGCCTTTCTCGGCCCTCGTCTTGCCCCCTCGGCTTCCAGAGCCCCCGCCCACCGCACCTGCCACGCATCAGTTATTTTTAGTGCAAAGAGCACTTTATTTGTTGCTCTCATTGTGTGGAAGGAGCTCCTTCCTACTCAAGTAGATTGCAGGTTGCTAAAGGGCGAAGACCACGGCTCCTCGCTCTTCTGTTCCTACTGCTGTCGGTAGGAAGCCCAGTGGTAGGAATTTCGGGACTCAGTAATTCCATAATCGCTTGGATAACTGAAGCACGGATTCGTTGACTGGCTGCGTAGTGGTCATTAATGCCGTAAAATGAATTTTGCTCCGGACCCGTGGAAGAACCTCCGAGTTGGAAGAGAGACCATTTGTTTTTTTTTTGTTTGTTTGTTTTGTTTTTTTTTGTTTGTTTGTTTGTTTTTATTTATTTTTGGGACAGAGAGAGACAGAGCATGAACGGGGGAGGGGCAGAGAGAGAGGGAGACACAGAATTGGAAACAGGCTCCAGGCTCTGAGCCATCAGCCCAGAGCCTGACGCGGGGCTCGAACTCACAGACCGCGAGATCGTGACCTGGCTGAAGTCGGACGCTTAACCGACTGCGCCACCCAGGCGCCCCAAGAGAGACCATTTGTATGGGAGCCTTGGCTAATGCTGTCATGCAATGTGTGTGTCCTTGGGGAAGCTGCTTCCCTCCGGTTTCTTTGCCTCCACAAACGAGGGCCTTAATATAACAGTCTCTATGGTTCCTTGCAGCTGTGATCAGTGTTCAAGCCGGCCATCCGAAAGAAAAATACTTAAGATCTCGTAATGAGGAGACATCACAAAGTGTCGGTTCCCAAGCGTGCGCTCCACCGTCCCCGCTGTCCCGGTGCATGTGGGACGTGAGCGAGTGGGCGGGGGACGTGGCAGCTTCCGAGGCCTGGAGGGAGGAAGGTGGGCAGGGCCTTTGCTCATGGGTGGACCCCGGGGTGAGCAGGCCCCCAGCCCCGCCAGGATGACACCTGGACAGAGAACGGGCTGAGGGGCTGACCAGCCCACTGCTTGCAGTAGGCCTGTGCTTACCCCAACCTTCCATTAGACTCTCCAGCTCGGCAAACTTTCACTCATCTCTCAAGGCTCTGCTCAAATGTTACCTCCTCTGGGAAAACTGTTGTGCTTCCTTCCGGCAGAGCTAAGCTCCCTTCAGTGGGCACCTGTTTCTAGTCTATTAATCATGGGTTAAATGTATTGGTTTTTTTAAAAAAAAAAAAAGGTGTATTTATTTATTTTGAGAGAAACAGAGGGCCTGCGAGTGCATGAGCCTGTGGGGGAGGGGCGGAAAGAGAGGGAGAGAGAGAATCCCAAGCAGGCTCCACGCCGTCAGCACAGAGCCCAGTGCGGGCTCCCACGAACTGCGAGATCATGACCTGAGCGGAAATCAAGAGTCAGACGCTTAACCAACTGAGCCACTCAGGCACCCCTAAATCTATTGGTACACAGAATATTAGTGACATGTTCAAATAACACATTCAATATATTTTCCTTCAACCTTCAGATACCTGTTCAGATGAAGTACCTCTAAATTACAGGGATCCAAATGTGAACCTTGTAAAAAAAAGAAAAGAAAAGAAAAGAAAAGAAAAGAAAAGAAAAGAAAAGAAAAGGGTACAAGAAGTCCAGTACTTTCTCTGTATTTCCAGGCTGTAGCGTGTTGCTTGTATTTTTTCACATCAACAATTGGACACATCGCTTTAAATTTAGAAAAACTTCCTGATAATGCATCTGGGGGTTGAAGAAAACCATATTGAGCATATCGTTTGAAAATGTAGTTAACATTCCGTTTAAAGATAAGTAGTATTTAATATGATAATATTTCTGACCTTTCAGACACAGCAGTTCTCGACACATTTTTGCTAATTATTCGATGATGGGTCTGTTCCCGTTAAAAATTAAACTCCACTAGGGGTGCCCGGGTGGCTCAGTCGGTTGAGCATTCGACTTCGGCTCAGGTCATGATCTCACGGTCCGTGAGTTCGAGCCCCGTGTCGGGCTCTGGGCTGACAGCTCAGAGCCTGGAGCCTGCTTCGGATTCTGTGTCTCCCTCTCTCTCTGCCCCTCCCCCATTCATGCTGTGTCTCTCTCTGTCTCAAAAATAAATAAACGTTAAAAAAAATTTAAAAAAATTAAACGCCACGACATCTGGAATATATTTTATTCTTCTTTGACTCTCCAGTCCCTAGCTAGCTCCAGCATGAAGCAGGTAGTCATCAGGGTTTGATGAGTGAATAGCTGATCAAGTCTGGTAGGTTTTGCTTGAACCCTTACTCTGAGGCTGAGCCCGGAGAGGGCTGCCTCCCTCATTTCTGTGTTTCCAGCTCTCTCCCCCTAATCCCTTCAAAAGTTTGACAAGAAGAAATAAGATTAAGACTAAGAGCTTTACGTCTTCGACGTTGAGGCACAGAAGTAAGCGTCAGAGAAATCTGCCCCCTGTGTGCAGGAAGATGCCAGAGAGAGACCCCGTTTCCCACCCGGCCAGGCTGCTGACTTGTCTTGCGGCCTGTAGCAAGCTATTTCTGAGCTCCTCTGAGTCTGAGCAGGGGGGAGAGGGGGAGGGCCAGCGGGGCGGAGGATGCCAGGAGGGGGAAGGGCCTTGTGCGTTTCCAAGTCTCCTGTGCAGGTCGGTTGTGAGGTCGTGGGGCTGCTGGTGGGCCTGAAGCCCAGCTAGAGGGGGAAGGCTTTCCTGGAGTGTGTTTGTCAGTTTGGCAACCCTCGGCGTGCCCAGCAGCCCACGCCCGGCCAGCGCTCGCCTGTGACGTACTTCGTTTGCATGGATCAAAGGCCCCACAAAGCCTGCGTGCACCCCTGCAGCTGGGGACGTGCTGGGGGACGTGGGCGGTGGTGGGCTGAGGGCTTGTTGGGCTATCACCTGTCTCCCAGGGACGTGGTTCACCCTGTGGCCTCGGGCCCCAGCATGGGCCCTCCCCCTTCTGGCGAGCCTTGGGCCCCGTCACCTCCCCTCTCGCCAGCCCCAGGTATCTCAGTTTGGTCAGCAGGGCGCCTCCCCAGGACCACCAGGATCAGTGAGGTCCGCTCCCGGAGCCGAAGGTGGCAGGTGCAGCACCCTCCCGCCATTCTCATTTCCCTGTTTGATTCCACCTCTAGATTTGTAAGTAGAGACAGATTCCAGTATCCCTGTAGAAAAGCAACTAGAAGACCATACAGCAAAGCGTTCCATCTCGGTTTCTGAAAAGGTGGGTGCTTTACATCTTTTTTATGCCTTTCCCCGTGCTCATACAAGAATATGACGCTTTGAATTAAGAGAGAGTGGTAACGGTACATTTTTGATGCCTTGTATTAACCACCCCTGTCCTCATCCTGAGCCACACTGTAGGTCACTGAGCATCTAACTCACTCTGCATTCTTCAGGCATACACCAGCAGGATGTGGGTAGCTGATGGCACGCTGGCGTTAAAGGCTGGTGCAACCGACTCACGGCACAGCAGAAGCTGCAGGGGGCCAGCGGGACACTCAGCGCGGTACAAGTCGCAGAGGCCTCGGCCTCCGTCACCGGCCAAGCAGCGCGGAGCCCGTGTGGAGCCCAGGAAGCTGATGGGAGCACATCTACCTCCTCATCCCACTCGGGGCCCCACCTCCCCGCTCACATCCCAGGGCCAGGACCACGCTGGACCACTGGCCAGGTCACAGGCCAGTGTTTCCGGAAGCGGTCCCAAAACGCAGCTTGGTCTCCGGGCTGGCAGAGGAGGCCTGTGCCTGCCGGGCACCAAGTGTGGCCCTGTAGCTAGACCCGTGTGGCGGAGGGAAGGGAGCCCATCCCTGTGACGGGCAGGGATGCTGGCAAAGCGGCTGTTCTGGGACCCGGGAATCTCTGCGTGTGTAAATGAGCGGATCTGAATGCATGAGTGCCCGGGGAAGATCGCCGGCCCCGCAGGCGGGGGAGAGGTGCGCCTGGGGCCTGCAGAGGGCAGTCAGTTCCAGCCCCATTTACAGAGGAGAGGCACCTGGCCACTTCCTGGCCTCCTTCTGTCTGTAATGTCAGAGAAGAATGTGAGCGGTCCATCGGCAGAAGGGGCAGACTCCCAGCCCGGAAGATCTGCCCTCCGGCCTTTGCGGCCGCGGCCCAGTCCAGCCCTCCTCCAGCTTGCCTCCCGCCCGGTCCTGTCTTCTTCCCTCTAGTTTTCTCTTGTTTGTCTCCTCCCCACATTTCCTCCGATTCTCCCCTCCCAGCCTTTTCTTCCTCTGTCATCCTCGCCTCCTCTACCTCTCCTCGTACACAAACGGTCCCTTCTGGAGGCAGCATCACAGCCTGGCACCTCGGGTAGCCAGGGGTGACATGTTGCCCAGCAGCCCCGGCCCTAAGGGCTTGGGGACTGTTCCTTTGGCTAGACCCGGCGCTCCGGGGGCGGTCAGCAGGTCACCCTTCCCAGCATCTGCACAGCTTTTCTGTGTGTCCCCCGAGCAGGGCAGGAACTGCCCTGGACTACTTAGAATAAAGGTCACCCTGTCCACTCTAGTATAGGAGTCCCCCAGGGAATTGCAGGCAGGTCTGCGACATGACCTATGACCTGGGCCAGCAAGCCTTTCTTACTCCCCGGACAGGCCAGGTACAGACAACAAACTCACATTGCCATCGGCTGCCCTTTGCAGCAGCACCCAATTAGCGCTGCTCATTCCTGCCTCCCATCTGACTTCAAATACCCAAAGCCTCCATAGCTGGAAGCAGAGACCTGAAAAAGTCATCATTTCTTTTCTTTCCTTTCTTTTTTAAAATTTTTAAATATTTGTTCATTTTTGAGAGAGAGTGCGGGTGGGAGTGGGGGAGAGGCAAAGAGGAGACACAGAATCGGAAGCAGCCTCCAGGCTCCGAGCCGTCAGCACAGAGCCCGACGCGGGGCCCGAACCCACAAACTCTGAGATCATGACCTGAGCTGAAGTCAGACGCCCAAACCAACAGAGCCACCCAGGTGCCCCAATCATTTCTTGGTTTCTAAAGGAGAAGGGGGGGAAGGGGAGGGTAACACACACACACACACACACACACACACACACACACACACTAATTCACACAAAAAAATGAGTCGTCTTCACCGAGGCAGCCTGCTGGGATATTTAGAACCTGGGTTTGTAATTTGCATCTCTTTTCTCTTGATCCTGCACATCGGCCTCCAATTTAGTGCGAACTTGAACTAAATCTGGGCTAACTTATTAGCTGAACCCCAAATTCAAAGAGTCATTAGGTTTTCAAACAAAATCTAACTTTTAAGCTTAAAAAGAGTAGACCTCCTTGAAATGAATGGTTGGAATTTGATCTGAGTCTACATAAATTTATATCCTAAGGTTATTAAACTAAGGAGAATGCCAACCTACTGCCTGAATTAAAACTAGTGATTCATTTCAGCTAAGTACATTTTCTTTTTCTGTGAAGACCACGCCCAATTTAAAGGGGCGTGGTCGGGGGAAACAGGACAGAAAAGGTTTGTTTGTTTATAATGTTTTGTTTGCTGGCTTAGTAGCACACAGCCCTGGAGGGGCGTCAGGGTGGCTAGGTCGGTTCAGCATCCGACTTCGGCTCAGGTCAGGATCTCACAGTTCGGGTTCGGTACTGACAGCTCAGAACCTGGAGCCTTCTCGGATTCTGTGTCTCCCTCTCTCTCTGCCCTCCCCCGCTCGTGCTCTGTCTCTCTCTCTCTCTCTTAAAATTAAATAGACATAAAAAAATAAAAGAACCACACAGCCCTGGAGATGCCCTTCTCATTCCACAAGACCACAGAACACCCCAGGAATCCTGACTCTGGCTAAGAAGACACACGTCTTTAATAACTGCCCCCCAAAATAGAAACCCCTGCAGTTGAATGTTTGGCTGTACATTGTTTTTCTCCAGAACGTGCCAATTGTGGCAGGTAGCAATTGCCTTTTTATTGGGCATTAATAAAGCTGTTGTTAAGTGCCCTTCCTTTGATAAGCTTAAATTACAACCGGAAATAATAAGCTTACAATCTCCCCCCAGCCAGATGCCACTCTTCTGAAACAAAATCACCCCGGGATTGCAACCGAGCTCAGCATGAAGCCACAGTGTTCTGCATCCCAATTTGTGATGTATTGAAGGCAGCTTATTTATTTGCCTAGCCTGCATTTCTTACTGGGTTTTTACAAACACTTAGTTCCAAATACAGAGGCTGCCTGCCTGCTGTGAGTTGTGTGTTGGGTTCCTAAACAACCCCTGTTTTTCTTCTGGGGAGGAGGAATTTAGTTTCAGCACCGGACATCTCTAGGGGTTGCATCAGCCAGTAGTGGCTCTGAAATAGTCTCCTTTAGCAAACTCCCGGAGAGAAGCTGCCTCGGGCTCAGGACTGGCTGCCTCCTGGGTGCTTTGGGCACCCGCGCTGATCCCAAAAGCAGTTAGGGGCCCCAATACCTTGAACTCCCCAAAACTGTTTTTCTCAGCACCCCACTCTGTCCCCCCTTCTGAAAGCAGAAGGCCACGCAAGCAGGGTGAGTGAAGATGGGGAAAAGGGAAGAATTCTGCCTGTAGTTTTTCTGGCTCCAAAACACCTGGCAACCCGTGACAGCACTAACCTGAAATGTCACTCATCTCTGTTTTAAAGGCAAAAATTGTCAAGTTGATGTAAAAAAAAAAAAAAAAAAAAAAAAGCAAGGACAAAGAACAAGGGAAGCACGATTACTGACTGCAATATTCATCTGCCATGAACCTCTGTCCTCTTTCCTTCTCTCCCCCTTTCCCTCCTTCTTTTCCTGTCTCCTTCCTTCCCTTCCAAAGACCTGTCCAGACATGGAATAGGTTTACAAGCCTCGTGTTCAGAGTTCTGGAAGCACTCCCACTGCCCCACCCCGACCTCGTCAGCCTCCCGGGGCCACCAACTTCTCCCCAGCCAGAGGGCAGCGAGACAGAACGCAGAAAGCCGCAGATAGGCTCCCCACCTTCCTTGGCTCTGCACCTGTAGTGTTTCCTCAGCTCCTTGTAGCCGAGGGAACAAGAAGTAAAAGCTTTGGTTTCCCTGAAATACTACAGCGAGTTTATTTATTTCACAGCAGGAATTATTTATCTAGCCCGGGCTGCCAGAAAATTCTGAGCATCTAGTCATTTGGAGGTCATCGATGACTGGCCATGCCCTCTCCATATTTCTCTGGCTACAGTTAAAGCAGTTCTTGGAGCAGTCAGCTGGGTGATATTAACTCCCTATCTTTCTTCTTTGCTAATTTGAGTGCTCAGATGATACATGGCCAGGCACAAACACACTCCTGACAGCAGTTGCCAAGGAATATTGCTTTTTTGGACTTTGACACCCGCTCCAACTTTGAGAGGAATTTAAGTGATATTTACTGCACAGAAATTCCTCACTGGAGCTCTGCTCTTCTGGCTGAGCCCGCTGACAACACATTAGATTTATTCTGGCATCTACTAGCCCGAGACTCAAACTTAATTAACTTCACTGGGGGTCTTGGTTGATGCTTTGGAGCCAGCAGCTCGGTGCAGACCTCATGATTGGGACCAATCACCATGTTTAGGAGTACCTCAAATGAGACAAACGAACAAAGAAAAGAACCCTCTCCCTGGCACACTTGTCTGACCATTTGCCGGGGTAACTCGGACCTCCTTCAGGGAAAAAAAAAATCAGTTCGTCTTTGGACTAACAGAGCCGGACAGTTCTGTGTATGACATTTGAGTCCATCTTTTACATTGTATCACTTTGGATTTTTTTTTTTTTTTTTACGTTAGGACTGGGGACTAATGATGTTGGGGAAATTTACACTTCGCGATAATCCGAAGACTAATGATTTCCCTGCCCTACCTTTTTAACCCCAACTTTTTAAAAGTCACTCAAATGCTGAAAATAAATGTGAACTCATTTCATTCATGAGGGAAAACGTGTGTTTATATGTGTATATATAAGCATGTGTATACACATGCATGTACTCATATCTATGTGTATGTGAGTACGTGTGTAATGTACATGGGGGTGCTCAGGGGTGGGGACTGTTGAGATGTCGGGGGAGTGATAACCCGGTAGCACAGCCCCACTGACCGGAGCACCTTGGTTAGTTAGTAAGTGTGAAAAGGCATCAGAAGGCCTGGCTCTTGTTCCAAAACTACTTCATCCTTTTTAACCACCTGAAAACTCTCATCTCCCATTTGGGATGTTCAGAGACACGAATTCTAGGGGGGATGTTTTCCGTTCGACAAATAATTCTTTCGTGTTGGGTCATTACCAGCCTCCCGCCTGCTTCTCTGCCTTGGCGACTCAGAACACGGCACTTTGCAGATAAACGGGAAACGCAGTAAAGATTTATGTCCCTCGCCACCCCCCAACCCCACTGGGGGACCCTGGCGG
Source organism: Leopardus geoffroyi (assembly GCF_018350155.1). Classification (NCBI taxonomy): domain Eukaryota; kingdom Metazoa; phylum Chordata; class Mammalia; order Carnivora; family Felidae; genus Leopardus; species Leopardus geoffroyi. The sequence goes on along the minus strand of NC_059338.1, from coordinate 59,255,700 downwards.
AGGTTGGCCCTGGCTCTAATTGTTGCTAGGGTTGTGCAGCGCGGACCAGAGTGCTGGGGGCTGTTCTTCTCGGGCTTGCCTGGTTTTCGATCACTGTTTTGGCCAGTCCTGGGGTTCTGCTTTATTCTCAGATGTATGTGTCTGCTTATACCTCCAGCAGCACCGTCTACCCCCACCCCTAACCCACTCAGATGAAACCCGGCAGACTTGCTCACATCCCAGTGACCTAGGGCCTCTGTCTGGTCGCTTTAATATCCGTATGGTACGTCTGTGGGCTATTTCCTACCCTGGACACTTCCTCATTCCAGACATTTGGACAAATCGAAATCGCGGAGCCGTATTACGTGCACAGTTCTCCAATCCCCTCAGCCAATTCATAATTGACTTTTAAATCATTTAGGTGCGAAAGCAAATAATAATAGCCCTATTGTTCAGCAGCTAATAAATTCTAGCTCATGAAAACTGAGGGAGAAGGTTTAGACCATAAAAATTAAATATTTATATAGATACTATATCCGCATAGACATATAAATGCACATACACACGCATTTTAGGCATCACTATTCATTTTTAATTTCTGACGAGGTGTTCAGTAAAAAGAGATTTCCAGCAAAAAAAAAAAAAAAAAAAGAAAGGAAGGAAGACTTATTGCTTCCAAATTAACGTAAGAAAACACCCCTGTGATAGCATCCTCCTCCCTCGATAAAAGAAAAAAAAAAGGGACACAAAAATATTGAATTGACAAAATTATTATCTTCTCTCTGTGGTGAGAAAGGTGACTTAATATCCATAAAGAACTTAGAGCTCCCTCAGTTGAAGGATGCTCTATAAATACCAATCATCATTATAATTTATTATTGAACAGAGTCAATTTTTTCATCCAAGCCATTTTTCAAACCTCTCATAGCACAGGCCTGTCTGATGGGGGCTCTGACACAGAGCCAAAACACCTCTCCCAGACACGGAGAAGCCATCAATCAGTTTAATGTGAAGGTTCCTCCAAGTCAGCCTCTGCTAGACCGACGGGACCGCTTGAGCCACCTGCCTTTGTTTCAGCCCGGCTTACACTGGGCCCACATCACAGGGCTCAGTCCCTGGGGAAGGGCCGGTCTTTCCTCCCCGGCCGCCTTGCTCCCAAGAAGGGGACACCGAGGCTAGGGGAACCCTCATTTTTCTCTGCCCACCACCACCGCCAGCCCTGCCTTCTGCTAACTTGTAACCCACAAATCTACAGGGGTTAACACTTCTGCTCCCAACGAACTGGTCACTCTTAGAAGTCCTGCACCTACTGGTCGGTTGTGAACCGGGGGGATGAGAAAAAAACAACGCGCTCTTTTCCTTCCAGGCAGTGGAAGGAAGCTACGCTCCCAAGCATAGAAAAGATGCAAACTGCCCACAAAAACAGAAGTTGCTGAAACTGAAAAAAAAAAAAAAAGTGATCAGGTTTCAAAATAAATCTTTCAAAAACTTTGGCAAGCGAGAATTACACATTTGTGGGACTGAGTTCACTGAACGTGCTGGACCCAAACCTGAGGCCCATAGGACTGATCTGTCGAATTGGAAGACGGAGACCCATTTGATCTGCAGGAAGGCCCCGCCACACAATCAAGGGATTCGCTGGAGAAGGGCGTCAAGTCTCTGCCCGTCCTTCAGGACTGGATCGCTTCCCAGTCCACTTAAGAGCTTATTGTTGATGTGGATACCCTGACACGCTAAGATGGTCACATGCACTGAATCAACACTTTTAAAAGATTTAATTAAAATTTTTAAGTAGACTCTACACCCAATGTCAAACTCAAACTTACGACCCGGAGATCCAGAGTCGTGCGCTCTAGGGACTGAGCCCGCCAGGCGCCCCAGAGTCAGCATTTTTTTTCATCTGATGGTTTTGTTATCCAGACATGATTTTTTTCTCAAGAACAATATTGTTAAAAATTAAAAAAAAAAAAAAAAGAACAATGCATGATTCCTCCCTGCCCCCCCCCCCTTTTTTTTTAAGAACTGGGTCTGAAAGGAGAGAGATAAAGGAAAATGTGCAGGCGAACGACATCAAGTTTGAGAATAAATCAATGCCAAGTGTTCCTTCAGTCACTGAAGACCTGTAACAAAGTGCCAGAGTGGGTCCCTGGGCCCCTGCCAATGCTCCTGCCTCTCCCGGTGTCTCGAAGGGACTCGAGAGTCAGGCTTTGGATCTCTTTTCTCATCTTGAACTCGCTGCCTTTGTGACCTCATCCCTTCCTTCTTGGGGCTTCGAAATACCTGCATATGCTGTTGACCCCAACAATCAGACCTGCAGCTCCAGCCACCCCCCCTGAAATCCAGACTCGCACCTCTACTCCGTGTCTGATGGGCCATGGGGCTCGCTTCTGCTCCTCCCACACCAGCCTGCTTTTCCGGAGACCACGGGGTAATGTTAGGATGAATTTGATTTCTCAATTCAAAAGTGGGGGGGGGGATAATTTTATATTCTATATAGCCTTTCTGATTACAGGAGTAAAAATGTTAATTATAGAAATGTTGGAAACTATAGAAAAGCATGAACGAGAAAATAAAAATTTCCTACAACCCCCCCACCCAAACATAATCACTACTAACATTTTGCTGTATTGTCTTCCAATGTTTATTCTAATGCTTTTTTTTTTTCCAAAACTGGGGTCATAGCTCCAAGAATGCCTATTCTTGACTGTTCTTAAGTATTGTTACGTATAGTTATTTGGCAACCCCCCACATTGCCAGAAGTATAGGTTTTTGTAGATTTTTGAGTATTCTAGTGTTGCAGTAGGTATCTTTGAACACAGATATTTTTATTCCTATGATTATTTGTCGAGAAATAAATTAAGACACATGGGAATACATAACCGAAGGGAATAAATATTTTTGAGACTCTTTAAGCTTAGGGCTGATTACTTTCCAGAAAGACAGTGCCAATTTACACAGGGCAAATGTTTTTTGTTTTGTTTTTAAGTTATTTATTTATTTATTTATTTATTATTTTTAGTAAACTGTAAACCCCCTATGATGCTTGAACTCACGACCCCAAGATCAAGAGTCACATGCTCAGGGCACATGGGTGGCTCAGCAGGTTGAGTGTCCAACTTTGGCTCGGGTCATGATCTCGTGGTTTGTGGGTTCAAGCCCCGCATCGGGTTCCACAACTGATGGTGTGGAGCCTACTTGAGATTCTCTCTCTCTTGCCCTCACTTTGCTCCTTTCTCTCTCTCTCAAAATAAATACATAAACTTAAAAAAAAAAAGAGAGAGAGTCACATGATCTTCCCACTAAGCCAGCCAGATTCCTCTACATTAGCAATTTTTTTGAGAGACTCTAATTCATTGTATTCTTGGCAATGCTATGTACTTTCATTAAACAAACAAGCCCCCAAATGACCTACCCAATAGACATAAAACAGAATCTAATTTTAAAATTTGCATTTCTTTGATTATTAGTGATGTTGGACATTTTGTGTGTGCATTTTCTTCATCGTGTGTGTTCCTTGTTATATGAATTGTGTGCCGATGACTTTCGCTTATTACTATTTTTTTGGATGTGTCTTCTTAAGAACTGATTTCTAGGGGCTCCCGGGTGGCTCAGTCAGTTAAGCGTCTGACTCTTGATTTTGGCTCAGGTCATGATCTCACGGTTCATGAGTTTGAGCCCCGCGTCGGGCTCTGTGCTGACAGCTCCCCGTCTCTCTGCCCCTCTCCCACACATGTGCTGGTGTGCATGCTCTCTCTCGCTCTCTCTCTCTTAAAATAAATAAATAAACTTAAAAAAAAAGAAGTGATTTCTAAGAGCATGTTACTGGAGATATTCAGCCTTTCACATCATATATATTGTGAATATTTTCCCACTTTGTCATCTACCTCTCACCTGGTGTTTTTGACATCTAGAAATGGAAATTTAAGTAGTCAAATACTTTGCTTTTACTTATATGCTTAGAAAGTATTTCCTCATTTTGAGATCAAATATACACTCACTTATATTTTCTGGAAGGCACTATTTTCAATGATGTTCTGGAAAACAATCACAATGAAAAATTAAGAGACGGACGGCAGTAACCCAGGTTGGTGAATTTTATCTATTACTAACTGTGTTTGTATACTCACACGTAGTATGTGTGCATCGGGAAAGCGAGTCTAGCAAAATTGACTTTTTCTATCTAAACGCAGCAAAATTAAGAAGGCACAGGTGTGGATTGTTTTCAAGGGGACAAGTACACACAGCCACGATCACTTTTTGGTGTCATGACACTTCTGTTAGGATTTGCCAGCACTACATTGGGTCCCTCTGCAGCTTATTTAACTTATCACGGTTTCTTTAAAGAAATAAAAATCAGGGGCGCCTGGGTGGCTCAGTCGGTTGAGCGTCCGACTTCGGCTCAGGTCATGGTCTCGCGGTTTGTGAGTTCGAGCCCCGCGTCGGGCTCTGTGCTGACAGCTCGGAGCCTTGAGCCTGCTTTGGATTCTGTGTCTCCCTCTCTCTCCGCCCCTCCCCTGCTCACGCTCTGTCTCTCTCTGTCTTTCAATAATAAATATACGTTAAAAAAACTTTTTTTAAATAAAAATTTTTAAAAAATCGAAAGGACAGAAGCATCCGTAGGAAATGCTGTCAATGTGTGTATATGGTGTGGCTGCCTATCTCATGTCTGATCAAGCCTCAGCTCCTGTCGGGCGTGGTGGTCCCACGGCCCAGTGACTTCACGTCCTGGAGAAGCTTCCTTTTGGCCTGGGCAATGCCCTGTGCAGCCTGCGTCTGTGAGTTCCTGTGCTTTTTCTCAATTTATCCCGTGCACCCATTAGCAGGCTGTGCCCTCAGGTATGAGAAAGGCCAAAGAGAGGTTATTTTTCGAGCTTGGGAACGCTAAAAAATGTTTCCACGTACACTAGTGGTAATTGCTTTTTTTTTTTTTGCTTTATGCCACTTTGACTTACGAAAGTTTTTGTGGGACCCTTCTTTCAGATGGCGGGGGAAGCCTGTATTCGAGTGCTCGGGCCTGGAAGGATGTCGGGTATTGACCCCTCAGGTGTCTGCCACCATTTGCTTTTTACACACACACACACACACACACACACACCCCTATGGTCTTAGGTCTTCTAAGGCCTCTCCTTGAAAAGCGGTAGATCTATATTCAGCCTCCCTATCAGGGCCTCTGGGTGATTCTTTCCCCTGAAATGACCAGCTGTCCCCCAGAGTCTCCACCCGGTGCCCAGGGGCAAGCTTGGCTTCTCCCTCCCTCTGCTCACCATATCCTCCCTTCTGGGCCTTTCCGTCATCCCACCTCCATCGGAGAGCAGCTTCCACCTGGACACTGTCGTGAAAACAGCTGTGGTTGTTTCTAACCCGCGTGCAGACCCTGTGCTCACAGGTCATAGCAGAGATGTGAGGCTCGCTTAGTCATACGCACATCTGGTGACTCACGGGCCTTCCCGGCTCACCTACTCCTTCACCCCCCACAACAGCCTTGAGGACGAGGGGTCGTTATTATCCCCATTGTTAAAAAACACGCAAAATGAAGGACCTGACCAGACCGAGCTCACACCGTTGATATGTCCGGCTGGGAGCCCTGGGCCTCCTTTCCTCTGCCACGTGCAATTTGCATGAGCGTGTGGCCCGCTGGCCACAGTGGAACACAGTGGAACGCCCGGCCCAGACATTCCTGACCAGAGATCTTCCAGGCTTGTGCAACTCTCCCCGGGAAGGGGGTCTCCCTGCTTCATGCTGCAGCCCCTCACTCCATCACCGGGTGGTTTCACCTCTCACCGGCCTCCTGGTCACACGGACGCGTAGAGTCTAGCTGTGTGCTTGGCAGCTGACGAATTCGCTCCTTCCTCTACGCGGTGGTGCCTCACACAGCAGGAGGCTGTGCTTGGCCTGCGCCCGTTTGGTCCTTCTATGCCTTTTTTGTCTTACACTCGTCTCTGGGGGGGGCTCTGCCTGCTCTGTAACCCCCCCCAATCCCCACCCGCCCCCCCACCCCCGGCAAATTAGATCAAGCTATGTGAACCCAAGGTACCCCACTACCCCCTCCTTAAATGTTTCTCTCTGATTTCACTTGCGAGATAAATCTGCCTAAATATAGATAGATGGAGATACTGAATATTCTCACTGCCCTGCTTTCTTTCTACCTGGTTCTGAGTCTGGGGGGTGGGGCTGGCGCTGGGGAGGGGGAGCCAACCTCAAGCAAGTTACTGCCTGAGCCTTTAAAGTCAGATTTTAATCTCCTTTCCCCTCCACCCACCCACCAGCACAGTCAACGTCCTGAGACACCTGCTTGGCTGGGGGTGTGAGGGTAGCAGTAGTGGGGTGGGGGTTGGCTGGGGTACACTTGCTTGGTGCGCGGGGAGGAAAATTCTGCCCCTGGCCGTAGAGTCTAAACCAGAGCCTCCAAGAGATCTTTTTAGGTAACAGCGGCCAGGCACAAGAGACCCTTAGCAAAAAACAGCAGCCCTACCTTGGAAAAGTGCCCCCGGTCTGGGTAGGAAATGTACAACACAAATGGGACTCTGGTCACACTGTAAGCAAGGACGCTGTCAAAGACCACTGGACTTATGTCAAAAAAGAGCCAACTGGAAGAGGGTCCCACTGGCCAATGATAAAATCAGTTTGACATCAGTAAGAAAAACAAGGACAACGAATCAAAACACTTAAGTATGTTTCAAGCCAGGGCAGATATCATGACACTAAAACCAACAAACAGGGGCTCCTGGCTGGCTCAGTCGGTTAAAGCGTCCGACTTCGGCTCGGGTCACGATCTCACGGTCCATGGGCTCGAGCCCCACGTCGGGCTCTGCGCTGACAGCTCGGAGCCTGGAGCCCGCTTCGGATTCTGTGTCTCCCCTCTCTGCCCCTCCCCTGCTCACGCTCTGTCTCTCAAAAATAAATAAACATTAAAAAACATTTTTTTTAAATAAAAAAACCAACGAACACATTTATTGCTCATCTTTGGAGGATGCCAGGGAACTCAACCATTACTGAATTTTTTACTGAAAAAGAAAAAAAACAACAACCCACACACTGCTTTTTGTAATAAAGTGTATCAAACATACGTACAAGTAGAGTAGTAGAAGGAACCTCTGTGCACCTGTTACAGCAGCCACAGATCTTCTGGACCCCTGCCCATGCCCCGCTCCCAGAATTATTTGGAACCAAAGCACACACATTGTCCCTGTCATTTCATCTAAAAATAACAAATTATTGTAACTAAGGGGAAGGAATCAAGCATTCATCCTGAGTATCAGGATAACCAAATAGTTCATGAAGGGAAGCTTTTCTTTTTTCTTTTCTTTTCTTTTTTTTTAATGTTTATTTATTTTGAGAGAGAGAGAGAGAGAGAGAGAGACAGAGTGCAAGTGGGGGAAAGACAGAGAGAGAGAGGGAGACACAGAATCTGAAGCAGCCTCCAGGCTCCGAGCTGTCAGCACAGAGCTCGAACCCGCGAACCGTGTGATCATGGCCTGAGCCAAAGTCAGATGTTCAACCAACCGAGCGACCCAGGCGCCCCCGGGAAGTTTTTCTTTATAGAAATATTCCACCAAATAAACAAAAGAAGAGCTAACCCCCAACAAAACAGCAGCTCGGGGCATGATCATCAGTGACATCTCACTACATTATCAGACTTGAATCTGATGAAGCCTCCAGATCCAACTTTCAGTTTAGAAACAGATGGCAGGCAGAGGAACAAGTCCCAAGATGCCACGGGGAAGCCATCAGTGAGACTCAGACCGTGGGAAATCCTATGGGACAAACACCCCGGCTTCCTCAGCAAACACAGTTCGAGGAAATAAAGGGGGTGGGGGTGGGGGGTAGGAAGCTTTAAGTACAAAAACCACGAAACGACATAAGCCAGTTAGCTCCTAATGCAAACAAACGGAAAAGTGAAAAAAAAAAAGAAAAATGAGGAGGTTGGAGAGGTTGAAATACACAGTAGATATTTGATGATATTAAGGAATTATTGTAAATTGTCTAAGTAGGATACCGGAATTGTGGTTATGTTAAAAAAAAAAAAGGGGGGTGGCGCCTGGCTGGCTCAGTTGGTTAAGCAACTGACTTTGGCTCAGGTCATGATCTCACAGTTCGTGGGTTCGAGCCCCACGTCGGGCTCTGTGCTGACAGCTCAGAGCCTGGAAGCCTGCTTTGGATTCGGTGTCTCCCTCTTTCTCTGCCCCTCCCCCACTTGCGCTCTCTCTCTCTCTCTCTCTCTCTCTCTTTCTCTCTCTCTCAAAAATAAATAAAATGTAAAAAAAAAAAAAAATTAAAAAAAAAAAGGTCCCCATCGTTTAGAGATACTTACTGAAATGTGTACATGAGGTTCATTTTATCATTTTCTCTGCTTTTATACGTGTTTGGAACTGAGACAGCTACCCCGCTCTCCCCTTCAGAAGTCAGAGCGTTGGTTAGGGGTGACCCTACCCCCGTCACTACAACACCGTGTGTCGAAATAGCAATTTTCCCAGGCTGCTGACACTTTCTCTGAGCTCTGGTGAGCTTGGGTTGTGAGTCCTCCAGGGCCTCAGGCCCAGGGCCAAGCCCTGCCCCTGCGGAGGGAACGCTCCTTTCAGGGAGCTGGCTCTTTATCTATAAAGTGGGAGCAATAAAACTCTGAATTCCCAGGGTTGTCACGAGGATAAAATGGCATAATGTATGTGAATCGGCTTTCCAACCCAAAGTAGCAACCCGCAGCAACAGTAATAGCTCACACGTATTGAAGGATGACTGCGGTCCAGATTCGATTCTCTGAGCTTCGGATGCATCGTGTGGCTCATTTATTTCTCGTAAAAACCGACAGGTGTATGCTGTCGTTCTCCTCCTCTCCCCAACGGGGACGGTGAGGCACAAAGATGTCAAAGGCGCACCGTCAGATTTCCAGTCTTTGCTCTTATGGATGGAAGACAGGGTTGGCCACCCTGTTGTAAACTGAGGGTAGGAGTGGGGGGGAGGAAGCTACAAGGAGCTCCCTCTCTGAAAATATCTTTAGACAGAGGCATTTGGGTGTCTGAGAGGTCTCTGTTATAGTAGAAATTACCCTGAGATGACGACGCCTTAAGCACCACTAAAGCCTTAACATGAAATTGTTTAACTGGATTCCTCGCCCTCCTTTATCAGGAGCCTGAGAGAAAATAGGACTGGTCAGGCCAGGAGACACCTGGGCAGAAGGTACTGGGGATTAAATCTCGTGACCTTGGCAATTCTACCTGGAGGCTGCCTTGACCCCAGTCTCAACTGATCAGTGCTGGGGAAGGGAGAGGTCCCCGCGGACGTGCCGTCTGCACGGTTCCAACACTCTCCCAGAAGACGCCTCCCTTCCTGACCGGTCCTACCCACTCGGACTCTTCCGGACCGGCTCTTGTGACTGCTGGTGACTTTTTGGTTAAAAGACCAACTGTACAACTTGGAAGCCCTCTGGAGAACCACAGGTGCTCGTGGGGCAGCCTCGGCCTCCTTCCAGGTTCTGGGTCTCCCCTCCTGCCCCGACGCCCCCAGGCAGGCGAGATGCCGCCATTTTGATCCCCACCAAGGTGTCATGAAAGTCCTCAGCCAGCCACGCTAAGGCCCCTGGAAACTCTGACCCTCCCTTTTTCTGGGCTGTGCTCTACAGAACCAGGCAAAGAATCAAAAGGCTGGAAGAACCAGGCTGCGGAGCCGTGAGGAACCGAGGGAGTTGGAAGAAGTATTTTTTGCTCATCACGGTTTGGCTGTTATTCATAAAAGCCAATGCACTTCCGGCTACAATGACGGAGTCTACGTCCAGCACACGCAGGTGGACAGGCTGGCTGCAACCTGCCTCCGGCAGAAGTCCCCGCAACCATGTTTTTGTGTCTAGTTGCCAGTTAAAGGGACCCAGAAACGCCAGGCCTGCCTGAGTGAAGGCTGGCATGGCGAAGGGCCTCCCAGCCTTGAACGATGGCTGAGATGAGGCTATTAAGCCTGAGAAAGGTAAGGCTTGGGCCTCAGAGATGCTTTCAATATTTGAAAGGCTGTTTCCTGGAAGAAAGCATAGATGTGCTGTGCCTGTGTGTGTGTGCTGGGGAGTTTGGTGAATAGGAGTGCAGGCTCTGGCATATGAAGGTCTAGTTTATTTTTTTTTATTTTTTTTAATGTTTATTTATTTTTGAGACAGAGAGAGACAGAGCATGGGGGAGGGGCAGAGAGAGAGGGAGACACAGAATCGGAAGCAGGCTCCAGGCTCTGAGCCATCAGCCCAGAGCCTGACGCGGGGCTCGAACCCACGGACTGCGAGATCGTGACCTGAGCTGAAGTCGGATGCTTAACTGACTGAGCCACCCAGGCGCCCCATGAACGCCTAGTTTAAATCCCACCTTCTGTGCCTTAGTTTATCTTGTCCCTGAGGTGGGAATTAAAAAGTAGTACTTATCTCCAAGGGTTGTTGTGAGATAATGTGAGTTAATACACATAAAATGCTTTGTATGGCCTGACTCATGCTAAGTAATGAACGCTAGGTTAGTAGAACGTTCACAACTGTCAGAAAATGGAAACTTCTATGATATGATAAATGAGGACTGCACAATCCAAATTGCACGTGGTGTGATTCCAGTTTTGTTTTGAAAACACACACGGTTTTGGAAGAACTCTAGAAGGAAATGTCACAAAAGAGGAGATGATTTCTGGACAATAGAGTTATGGATGATTTAAGTGTTTACATTTTTGAGTATTGCACACTTTCAAGGTAAGCACATATTACTTTATAAATGAAAAAAGCCCCATTCTTAACTCTATTTTTTAAAAATTTATTAAGTAGGGTCTGCATCCAGCATGTAGCCCAATATGGGGCTTGAGCCGATGACTTCTTGGTCAAAAGACAAACTGCAAAACTTGGAAGCCATGAGCCTGAGATCAACACCTGAGCTGAGAGCAAGAGTCAGATGCGTAATCGGCTGAGCCACGCAGGTGCCCCACTGTTGTGTTCTAAAAAGGCACAAGAGGGGCGATGGGGTGGCTCAGTTGGGTGAGTGTCTGACTCTTGATTTCAACTCAGGTCATGATCCCAGGGTTGTTGGAGGGTGCCCTGCGTTGGGCTCCATACTGAGCGTGGAGCCTGCTTGAGATTCTCTCTCTCTCTCTCTCTCTCTCTCTCTCTCTCTCCCTCTGCCCCTCTCCCCGACTTGCTCTCTCTCTCTCTCTCTCTAAAAAATAAAAATAAAATAAATAGGCATAATATGCTTTAAAAGGTAGTGAGATCCTGGTCATTAAACCACACGATTACTAGAAGTATTCTAGCCCAGGGGCGCCTGGGTGGCTCAGTCAGTTAAGCGTCCGACTTCGGCTCAGGTCATGATCTCACGGTCCATGAGTTCGAGCCTCACATCGGGCTCTGTGCTGACCGCTCAGAGCCTGGAGCCTGTTTTGGATTCTGTGTCTCTCTCTCTCTCTCTCTCTGCCCCTCCCCCACTCGCACTCTCAAAAATAAATAAACGTTAAAAAAAAAAGGATTCAAGCCCATATGGCTCATGGAGAGTTCACTGTTTAATCCCAACCATGTAAGAAGCCAGAGCATTAACAGAAAGACTGGAAGGAAATAGGCGACCCCAGTGGCAGTAGCTGCCCCGCGGTGATGGGTGACAGTGTAGGGCCTTGTTTGATTCTTCCCTCTTTCCTATACTTTTAAAATTCTCTAAATTCAACGTGCATTACTTTGAAAATGGCGGAGAATATGAAACGGAATGAAAACTAAAAAAAAAAAAAGAATTGTTTTTAAATGTCAGTCTGGATTAGCTCAAAGGCTCCAGTAGGCCTGCCGATCAAGTTACCTTGACCATGATTCTGTGACCACAAGATGGTGGCAATTACATCACATGACACATCCGATTCCATCCACCACACACTGCAGCCTGATGGCGGTCACGGCCCCCACCTTCAGATAGACCGCCGGGCAGTTCTGGTTTGTTTTTACGTCACATAGCAACCCCCCAGCCTTCACCACGCGGCTTCAGCGTCTCGTATTCTGGTCACCCAACTTTCCACTTATGTTCCCGGTCTACATGTCTTCACTCTGCCGGGTCTCCCCTCCGTGGGGCCTCACTAGCTCCTGCCCTGTCTGTGCCTCCACTGCCCCTGGGACCCCCTCCTCTCTCCTGTCGATCCAGATCCTATGCACCAGTCAAGGTCACTTCTTCCTCGCCAGGTGCCCTGAGCTCCTCCTTCCCTAACCGGACCATCACAGCCACTTGTTTACTTGCTTGCTGACCTTGAATCTTGCCTCTCCCAGGTGGGTGTGAGCTGCCCAACTGTACTTTTTGTCTCCCTTGCCCCAAACCAAAACATCCTGCTCCATGCAGAAGGGGTCCTAAGAATCCAAAAATGTGCCTTGGCTGGACCTTGTTACCCAATAGCCACTGGCCCTGGGCCTGACGCCCCAGGGTCAACAGAGGCCAGGACCCCGTCGGGCAGATGCCCCGGGGAGCTGAAAAGGCAGCGGGCCTGCAGGTTAGAGGCGATTTGTCAGGACAGCCCTACGGTTCAGGCAGTCCTGCGCGCCCCTGAACAGGGGGTTTCTGGTTTAGAGTCGCTCTACACGTGCCGAATAGAGAGGAACCGGAAAGGTCTCGGTGGGTTCCTGAAAATGGGAAGCAGCTTGGGAAGGAATACAGAGCAAACAGAGTATTCATTCCGCTGGAGAAAGCACCGACACGACACTCGTGTTTACCATGCAAAGAATGCTGTGGCAGGGGCACGCGACCCGGGGCTTCCTCACCTCCCAGAGGCCACCCCTGTCCCCAGTCCTGCCCCCCACCTCCTGCACTGTCTTCCTGCTCAACCAGCCAGTGAGCCAAGGCGAGACCTCTCCGGCTCTCAAAGCCTAGTTTAGAGCCCCCTGAACCTCACACTGCAGGCTCTGGGGCACGCCAACAAGGGTGACTCCAGAATACCCTTTCGGGTGGCGGTAAGGGAAATAGCGAGTTATTTTAAAGGACGGTTTAAAGAGGCCCCTTTTAAACCTTTTAACTCTTCGACCCACCCTGCTTTAAAATTTTTTTTTTTTTTAACATTTTATTTATTTTTGAGACAGAGCATGAATGGGAGAGGGACAGAGAGAGAGGGAGACACAGAATCGGAAACAGGCTCCAGGCTCTGAGCCATCAGCCCAGAGCCTGACGCGGGGCTCGAACTCACGGACCGCGAGATCGTGACCTGGCTGAAGTCGGACGCTTAACCGACTGCGCCACCCAGGCGCCCCCCACCCTGCTTTAAATCAAGCGTGAAGGTGCACGCGTAGGCCACATAACATATATAGTGCTTTTACTATAAAAAGATATGATAATCTTTCTTGTAATTTTGATTTCGAAAGGATTTGGCTACGCAGAATTCACTTAATTTGTAACCGGCTAGGATTTCTTGGCTTTTTATCATACTTGGGAATTTTTGTAATGTGAATCTAACTAGCGCTTGTTTTCACACGTAAGATTCAGGGGGCTGTTCAAGTCAACGATCAGGCTGACAGAGAGCACAATTACGGTATGGCTCGACACTCGGAGTCTAGCCTATTGGTTCGCAACCACGACCCGCTAGGAGGTATCGCCAGAAAATCGTTACTTAGAATAGAATACAGAAACTGGGAAATAACTTACTGTATAAAAAATGTTAAATGGAGGGGGCGCCTGGGAGGCTCAGCTGGTTGGGCGTCCAGCTCTTGCTTTTGGCTCAGGTCATGATCTCACGGTTTGTGAGATCGAGCCCTGGGTCGTGACAGTGCAGAACCTGCTTGGGATTCCCTCTCTCCGCTCTCTCTGCCCCTCCCCCCGCTTGTGTGCATGCTTTTTCATGCATGCTCTCTCTCTCTCTCTCAAAATAAACAACTAAACATTTTAAAAGATGTAAAATGGAGTCAAAGCCTAAATTCATTGTCACTCATTTGCTTTCCAAAAGCTTCCTTGACTCCGGGAGAGATTTGGAAGTAGGGTAAAGGGGGAATTTTGTAAGCACGCGGGGAAGCACGCAATTTGGGGCCCTCCATAATGTTGGGTGGAGGCTGAAAGAACAATTCAGAATTACTGCTCTGATCCTTTCATGTGAAATGTCCTCTTTCTTTTCGAAACCATTAAGTTCCTCGAGGATAGATGCGCTAAGTTCACGACGCAATCTGGTACCGGGCACCAGGGGCTTGAGAAATGGCTTCTTGGGCCGACGGATGCGTAATACTCCGGGTGGACCCATGTTCCAGATGGGACCCTTGTCCCAACTGTCTCCTGGAAAAGCAGTGGGATCACAGGATCCTCGCTTCATTAGTCCCGGGAGACTGGTCAGGGGTCCCTGCTTGCCCTCATCACTGGGGACACACTGAGGCTCAGGGCAGGTGGGGCCGAAGCCCAGTGCTGGTGCCCAGCTGCAGCAGCTGTCTGTACCTCTCGCTGGGGGGTGATCCCTGCCTGGGTGGCCTGCCCCCTCCCTTCCCGGCCTCCCCACCCTCACCCACTGGACGACCCTTAGAAGGGTTCATCCAAGGGGCGCCTGGGTGGCCCAGTCGGTTGAGCGTCCGACTTCAGCTCAGGTCACGATCTCGCAGTCTGTGAGTTCGAGCCCCACGTCAGGCTCTGGGCTGATGGCTCAGAGCCTGGAGCCTGCCTGCTTCCGATTCTGTGTCTCCCTCTCTCTCTGCCCCTCCCCCATTCATGCTCTATCTCTCTCTGTCTCAAAAATAAATAAATGTTAAAAAAAAAAAATTTTTTTTAAAAAAGAAGGGTCCATCCGAGCAGTCTCAGCAGGAATCAGAGGACTTCCCTCTGTCTGGCCAAAAGTCCCCCAGGACGTCAGCCCCCCTGCCCGCCCTCCGGGGCCACTCTGATCTCTGCCATCCTGGGATGAAGGGGTCAAGAGGACACGTCCTTCCCTCCTCTGGGTCCTTTCAGAACCCGTACACCCTTCCCAGCGCTCACAAAATGTTGAGTTCTTGCAGGTGTTAATGGTAAAGAAGGAAGGCTGGGGACCTGCCCCCAACAGCCACGAGGCTGCTCCACGGTCAAGCACTGGCTTCACGGTCACGTGGGCTTTGTTTCGAATCTCATCCTACCTCTGCGGGGCTGGGGTTGAGTGAGCCTTCCTCCTCTCCCGGCGTCCCTCAACAACATCTCAATTGGCCACCCCTGCCAGCGTCCCTCTCCTGTCTTCGCCCTCGCCAGAAGCAAGGCCTCCAGAGGCCAGGCCAGGTGGTGGCCTTGAAGAGGGTGCGACTGACCCCAGACGGGAGAGGAAATGCAGCTGCCGTGGAGGCAGCAGCCCACGGAGGCCCAGACCCTGGGCCTCCAGGCACGGTGGAGGATGGGAGTGACTTTCAGGAATCCTTCGGGACTCATGGCCACAGGGCCTTATGTCTCTTCTCTGGAACAGAGCCTAGAGCTGCCCCACCTTGAGCAGGGGAGGCGGGATGGGCACACGCTGCCCAAGTTTGCTCGAGGGGGTGAGGTACAAAACTGGAGGGCGGGAGAGGCCGTTGTTCAGCTCCCGGCATGGGCCCTTTCTGAGCTGCCCAATCCGATCCACAGTGACCCCACAGCTGTGCCCACAGAGCAGCTAACCAATACCTTTAGCTTATAAATTATAGTGCCCAGGGGAGGAAATCAAGCCTCTCTCGATTTGGTGCTTAGACCCTAAAAATGGCCACCCTCTGGCTCTTACTCTGCTTTGTCACCAATCTTGGACGTCCTCGTGCCCTTTAAAACGTTCATGCTGCTTTTTCTC
Organism: Leopardus geoffroyi; assembly: GCF_018350155.1. Lineage (NCBI taxonomy): Eukaryota > Metazoa > Chordata > Mammalia > Carnivora > Felidae > Leopardus > Leopardus geoffroyi. Next base: position 59,240,010 of record NC_059338.1, on the reverse strand, counting down.
CACAGGGGAGCTGGTGTTTATTACTCTCTCCTGTGTTCCCAGCACCGGTTATAAATGTTTATTTCATTGACCCCTCAGAATCTGCTCAGGGAGATGGCTCATAGCCTTGCCGTCTTACGACAGACAGAGGCTCAGAGGGGTTAAGTTCCTTGCCCAAGGTCACACAGCCAGTAGGTAAAGGGGCTGTTCTGTGAGGCGGCAAGGCCCACATCATTTGCAGAGATCATAGCGGCTGCTTCTGGAGGCCGGCTTGGGGGTGGGGGTAGGGCATGACGGGCCCCGTCAGGACGATGACAATGACAGTGACCATGTAAGTATTTCACATTTGCACGGCCCTTTACAGCAGTGCTCCTCGGCTCAGAGTTCGGGATGTGAGCCCAGTTCTCCCGGCACAGAATCGCCTCAGCCTCAGCCTCTTCCTGAGGGACTCAAGACATGGCTCGCCCACTGAGCTGGCCCCAGTGACAGCAGGAGGGTCCCGAGCAGAGGCCTCCCAGATCGTGCCAGCAGGTGTCCCGCTGTCCTACCACGTGTGAGGCGGGCCCCGGGGCCTTCAGACCCAGCCCTGCTGAGCAGTGGCCGGCCCAGCAGCTGATGGGGGGGGTGGGGGGGTGGGGGGGAAGGCAGAGTGGCCTTGGGGGTGAAAGCTACACCGGGCGGGGTGCCGGCTGCAGCCGCGGCTCTTCCAGATCATTCTTCATGCTCTGGCACAGAGGCCAGTGGCCCTCTTTTGTTTTCTTCTTGTTTCTCTGGGAGCAGGTTGTCCTTCGGGAGACTGACTCCTTTACCTCCAGTCATCAGATGGATGCAGCCCACCCACCCTGCCCCTCTCCGCGCCTGTTTTCTCTCCTTCCCTCACCTGCCATTGGTCATAGAAGATCCCAAACCTCCATCTCAACCACTGGCCCGCCTCCCGGCCCCGCACAGCCCCCTCCCTGCTCCTTCCCCTCCAGGGGCCCAGAGGCTACTGCGGAGTTCCCGAAGAGGGGGGGGGCCTGGAGCCCTCTGGCCAGAACATCCTGAGAACATGGCCTACGTATAGCCCCCACCTTTGCCACTGCAGGGAAACAGAGGCAGGCCAGGAGCTGGAGGTGGCAGGGGCGACACCTGCCTGAGCAGACCTGTGGGTGGCCAGCACTGTGAGGGTGGGGTGGCCCTGCCCCTCACCTGACCTTGCGGGGTGCCAGCCCTAAGGGGCCGCAGGAGCATTTATGGTGCAGTAGCAGCCAGCCGAAGGATCTCAGGCCCTGGGGCGCACTGCCGGAGGCTGAAGGAGGTGATCTGGTGTGCATCTGCCTCTCTTGAATCCCCAAGATCTCCCTGGGACCGGTGCCCTGTCTGTCTGTCTCTTTGCAGCCGCATTGCTGGCAGGCACAGGGAAGGAGTGGCCCGCTGGTCAGGGCTTCCTTGACAGGTGACACCGGGGCAGGGGCAGGGGACATGGAGGGCAGAGCTCGGGAAGCCCTCCTTTCTTTTTAAAAAAAAAATTTTTTTTCAAAGTTTATTTTTTTGGGACAGAGAGAGACAGAGCATGAACGGGGGAGGGGCAGAGAGAGAGGGAGACACAGAATCGGAAACAGGCTCCAGGCTCTGAGCCATCAGCCCAGAGCCCGACGCGGGGCTCGAACTCACGGACCGTGAGATCGTGACCTGGCTGAAGTCGGACGCTTAACAGACTGTGCCACCCAGGCGCCCCGGGAAGCCCTCCTTTCAAGGCTGTCTCCAGCCTAAGTCCCCACATGCCTTCTGGCTGGGTCCGGCTCATCTCAGCTATTCCCCATCAAGGACAAGATGAATTTTGCTCCCTGCTTCCCTCTGGCTGAGCCCAGTAGACCAGATGGCCATGGGATGGGGGTGGGGAAAGAAGCCATGGGGCTGCCCAGAAGGTCAAACAACAAGGTCATTAACTAAAAAGAAAATGACCTGAGGGCTGGGGCGGGGAGGGGGCCAATTTGTCATTGGGCCTCCTCCCCTCCCCCTCCCTCCCTGTCCACACTGCCCCTCCGACCCCTTCAAGGACACACCCTCTGCTCAGAGGGGCAGGTGGCAGCAGCTCAGCCGCTCCTGAGAGGCGACGAGAGAAGAGATATTGCCAGGCCGAAGAAATGAGCAACGTGGAAAAGTCAGCGGAAAGAAAACATGTTTTCATCGCAGCAAAACCAAGAAACTGGTTCTTGCACCAACCCCCTCATTTTTCATATGAGAAACCAAATTCAGAGGGGACGCGGGACACCACAGCTCACGAGTGACGTCTCGGGGAGGTGGAAAGTGTCCCGGCCTTGGAAGCAGGAGGGCTGTGGACCACAGGCGGGTCACTTGACCTCTCTAAGCACGGGAGTGAAACGGGGATACAGCAAGGCGGGGATCAGCGGGGATCGCCGCTGTGAAAATACTTTGCAGACTGAAGAACGGGAATGCAACAGACTCCGCTACCACATCCTTTCTCTCTGGCTTGTGGGCCCGGCTGCCTGCCGAGAGGGTCAGCACAGAATCGTCCCCCCCACCTCGCCCCCGTGAGACACTCTGACCACTTCATGCAGGGCCACCACAAGTCGCTCCTGCACCTCTGCGTGAAGTAGAAAAAGGTAGCTCAGTGGAGGACCGGCCCGGGCGACAAAGCCCCTCCTCCAGGTGGCTGCTCCTGGACCCACGCTGTGAGGGGCACGGGCAGCTCCCGGGACCCACTGGTGGTCTCTGCCCGGCGCCTTGGTCCGGTGCTCAAACGGATGGCCACGCCTGGCCAGCTGGTCCCCGACCTCCTACTCTGAGGGTGCCACCTACCATTCTTCCAACGGTGCCGTATGGAGTGTGTTTTTGTGACAAGGCAGCATGGCTGAATAGAGCGATCTGGGGGTTAGAGGATGTGGGTCCCGGTCCCACAATAATACTTGCTAGCTGTGATCCATTCAGCCGCCCCAAACCTCAGCTTCCCCATCTGCCAAATGGGAATGACCATCACCTCTTTCAAAGGGTCTATGATTCGGCACAAAGGAGATGAAACGATGAGAAAGCTTTGTACAGTGGAAACCAGAGTATGGCCACATTATTATCACGTGTTCTAACGAAAGCTAAAAAAAATAATTCGAGTGCTAAGATGGCATCATGTTAAGACTTTCCTTGAATCTGGGGGGGGGGGGGAACCTTATCTGAAGGGGCCAATAAATATTTCCCTTTCTGCGTGTGCACGCGTGCTTTTATGCCGCACGTGGGAGCGTATTCTTGAAGTTCAAGTGGCTCTTAATAAAAGCTCAGGAAAGTGAGAGTCTGGTGGACACCAGGGAGGACGCCAGCCCCGAGGGTCTCCTGCAGGACCGGCTGGCTGTCTTTGGGGCGAGGGCAGCTCCGTTCCTGCTTCCGGAATCCACACCTGAGGCGACTTGGAAAACAGGGCCGAGAAGCACAGAATGGATTTGTGAGGTTTTCATACCCGACAGCCTGCAAAAGACCAGTCCAGATCCAGGGCAGAATTTTCCCAAGAGGGATGTGTCACTATGGAATACCCAAATGGGGGACAGCCAGTAGGTTCTTCGGATTGTGCCCCCCTCCATACTCTGTGTTTACAGGGACAGATTTTGTGTTCTCGGATGAGAGTTTCAAATCTCCGTGAGGTTCCCTTGGCACGCCAATAGCAACAGTAAAAGCACCCACATTTCACCCTCTTTGAAAATATGTATTCAGACAGGATGAAATGTTACCACGGGCTTTTGGGTCTGGAAACAGGGTCAGTTAAAGATGGCCTGCCTGCCTGGTGAATCGGTGATACTCCCTTGGACACACCAGCAATGCCGTCTACTCAGTCAACTCTGTTCGTTTTCTTTCTATCCGTGTGGTTTGGCCGTGGTGTTCCTCTCAAGGGTAACCCCTTATCCCCCCCACCCCCACCCCCGTCCAGGGATGAGAGGAGCAAAATCGGGCTGCTCACCTAGAGGTTCTGTTTGCCCAGAAAAATGGTACAGCAGCGACGCAGGGACGCAAACCCAGAGTGACAGCAGACAGGGACTTGGGCCCTCTTTACTGAGATCTATAAAATGTGATGTGACTGGCCCACAGGAGAGGCCGACGGGTTCCCGGCCCACTGGTTTTTAAAGAGCAGGAGCCTAGCGGTGGAGGAGGAGGCTTTTGAAATGCGGGAAACACAAGGCCCAATGCCACCCAGCCCTGCCTCTGACCTGTGGCCGCCCCCAGGTATCGGGACAGCCAGGCCCGGTGAGGAAACTGGCCTTGTGCACAGGAGGGTCCGCTGCCTATGGCCCCATCCGGACCCGTTTCAGGCCTTCTGGGCCCACTGGAAAGTGACTTGCCCCTCCCAGCACAGAGCTACACTGTAGAAAGCAATCAACCTCCCTCGGGCAAATACGTGCATACAGGACCCGTATGCCGCACAGGCCCCACGGCCTCAAATTCCGAGAACAATCCAGATGCCCACCCTCGGACCTCTGCTGCCTTTTCCCTCCGTCCTGCCCCCATTCCACTCACTTTTTCTCTCCCATTCTTTCTATTTTCCCCTCTCCCTCTCCCTTTCCTCCTTTTGACATCTCTGAAGGAACTTACATAAGCAGTTAGTCTATTTCTGTGCGTGTGTTAAAATCCTTAATTTGTGAAATTACTTTGCCACATCTAAAAGAGTACGTTTTACTCTATACAAGTTTGGAAATCCTAGTTTGGGCATTTCTTCCATTTAAAAAAAAACTTTAGACTGCTTCATGTCCGTTACCATGGTTATCATCAAGAAACAAAATAACGGGACACCTGGGTGGCTCAGTCGGACTTCAGCTCAGGTCATGATCTCACGGTTCATGGGTTCGAGCCCCGCGTCGGGCTCTGTGCTGACAGCTCGGAGCCTGGAGCCTGCTTCGGATTCTGTCTCTGTCTCTCTGCCCCTCCCCTGCTTGCACTCTGTCTCTCTCTCTGTCTCTCTCTCAAATAGAAAATAAAACATTAAAAAAAAAAAACAGAAACAGAAAATAACAAGTGTTGGCGAGGATGTGGAGAAAATGGAACCCTCGTGCCCTGCCGGTGGGAATGTACATGGTGCAGCCACTGTGGGGAACTGCATGGAGAGTCCTCAGAAAATTACAAGCAGATCGACCATGTGATCCAGCAATCCCATGTCTAGCGTTATGCCCAGAACTGAAGGCAGAGTCTTGAAGACGTATTTGTACGCCCATGTGTCTAACAGCATTATTCACACTGGCCAAAAGGTGGAGGCAAACCCTGACCAATAAATATAAGGCTAAGCAAAGCGCACCCACCCCCCCCCCCCCCCCAGGCAGTGCGGTATCACCCAGCCTTAAAGGAAGGGAATTCTGACCAATCCACAACACGGATGAACCTTGAGGACGTAATGCTAAGTGAAATAAACCAGGTACAAAAGGACCAGTATCATATATGGCCACCCGTCGGAGGTACCTAGGGTCGTCAAAATCACGGAGGCAGAAGTCGAAACGGTGGTCGCGGGGGCTGGCGGGGAATGGGACGGGGGCGCTGGTGTTTCACCAGTACAGAGTTTCAGTTTTGCAAGATGAAAAGGGACATTTCGACATTAGCGGGGTTGCACAACCATATAATGTGCTTAATGTCACTAAGCGTGCACTTAGAAGTTATTAACATGGTAAATGTTATGTGCTTTTTTTCCTCCACAATAAAAACATCGGTGGTGGCACGGCTGGGGTGGGGGGGTGGAGGATTAAAGTTGTAATTTGCTATCTCACAATTGTCTGAGGCAGGGGCGCCTGGGCGGCTCAGTCGGTTAAGCGTCCGACTTCGGCTCGGGTCATGATCTCCCGGTTGGTGCTCTGTCTCTCTCTTTCTCAAAAAAATGAATAAACGTTAAAAAAGGGTTTTTTTGATAAATCAATAAATAAATAAATAAATCGACGCATGAAGGCTGTCTGGTCACTATTCTGAATATGTTCACGATGGCATTTGTGAGGGAGGGGGACGGACAGAAGAGGTGAGCAAGGTCATGGCTGGGGCAGGCTGCTTGAGGACAGGAGGGTTTAACCCTCGCGGCACCAAAGCAAAGCGGAGACCTCACCGCTGTCACTTGATTATTCCCAGTTGGCCATGACTGACTTTTGCTGAGTCCAACATTCTCCACCGCCTTCAGAGATAAAAGTAAGCCGTGGCTTATAAAATTTAGAAGCTTAGGTGTGCACGAAGAAAAATAAAGCGAAAGCAACAGGCTGGCGAGGTCTGTGAAGCCTCTTACCTAGCCAGGAGGGGAATTTTCCTCTCCACGCGTAGGCTGTCTTCAGCTTGAAATCATAAACAACCTCCCCAGCCAGGGTTAGCCCCAGGTGGGGGACACCCTGCTCCCCTAAACCTCCTTCTTGAACGAACAGGTCCCCCTAGTAGGAGGTGAGAAACCACTCAGATCCATCTCAAAGGGACCCCTCCGGTGTGTGTGGGTGTGTGTGTGTGTGTGTGTGGGAAGGAGGCCTTGTCCACGGGCACCCAGGAGGGTGTCAGCCAAGAGGAGAAGGCCTCCCAGTCACGGAAGTGAGGGGCGGGGTGCGGTGCGCGGGTCTGCTGGGGGCACAGAGGAAGGCATTGCGGGGGGGAAGGTTGGGGGTCCATCTCACTCCACTTCTGGGCAGGTGAAAATGATTCCACGGTCCCCCTCAAACCTTTGCCACCTCCTCCCCCACCCTCCATTTTCTTCATTTGTCATCTGTTTTTTTTTTTGTTTTTTTTTAATTTTTTTTTTCAACGTTTATTTATTTTTGGGACAGAGAGAGACAGAGCATGAACGGGGGAGGGGCAGAGAGAGAGGGAGACACAGAATCGGAAACAGGCTCCAGGCTCTGAACCATCAGCCCAGAGCCTGACGCGGGGCTCGAACTCACGGACTGCGAGATGGTGACCTGGCTGAAGTTGGACGCTTAACCGACTGCGCCACCCAGGCGCCCCTGTCATCTGTTTTCTGTCCGTCTTCCCCTGTCTGCCTCACAGAGCAAAGCATCGGCATATAAGAAACAGCTGTTCGAAGCGGAGCCCTCTCTCAGTGTCAAGGGCACCATGGGTCATATCACAGCAGCCATGGGAGATAGGTGTTATGGTGCCCATTTTACAGATGAGAAGGCTGAGGCTTATAGAGGTTAAGTAACTTGTCCAAGGCCACACAGCTAGAATGCGGTAGAGCAGAGATTTGAATGCTGACAGTCTGCCTTCAGGGCTCAGGCTTGTCATTGTGTTGCTGTATTTTTTTAAATTTTTAAAAAATGTTTATTTATTTTTGAGAGAGAGAGAGAGAGAGAGAGAGACAGTGCAAGCAGGGGAGGGTCAGAGAGAGAGAGGGAAACACAGAATCGGAAGCAGGCTCCAGGCTCCGAGCTGTCAGCACAGAGCCCGACACGGGGCTCGAACTCACGATCCGTGAGATCATGATCTGAGCTGAAGTCGGACGCTTAGCCGACTGAGCCACCCAGGCACCCCAGTGTTGTTGCCATATTTTGTTTTTACAAATTCTCTTCCCTCCTCTTATCATTCCCCTTCCACAGATGCCTTTTTTCATTTTTCTTCCTTAAGGCAGTAAGTCTGGTAATAATGGTGTCATCAGAAAACGGGGAAGTTTGATAAGCACAGAAGGCAACCAGGCTCCAGCTCATGACGTGAATGTAGATGTATTTCATGCCTGCCTTTTCCAGAACAGCCGAGTTCCGGTGCTGGAAGGAAACTTACTAATTATCTCTGTCCAAACCTTCCATAGCATACCGAAGAAAATAGGATCAGAGACATCAAGTGAAATGCTTAAGGTCGCACAGCGGGGTAGTGGCAGAGCCCAGCCCCAGAAGGTGGCCGCCTAAGGCCGAGACTCTTTCTGTTCTAGAGGCCTTCTCCATAGATGGGTGTCTGCTAGGTGGAATCATTATATGGAATCATTAACTCATCCCGCGTTTACGAAGCACTCATCCTGCTCAGGCCTAGAAGCGGTAAAGCCTACCCATATGCTCTTACTTTCGCCGAATCTGTGTCTGCAGGTACAGCCTCGGGGACCTTGGACATTCTTTCTGGGGCTCAGCTGTGAGGGCACTAAGGGCTGAAAAATGAGGACGTCGCTTAGGGCTATCATAGGGTGATGCGGGCTGAGTCTCCCCAGGGTCATTAGGGGAGCAGGACAAGCAGGAAGATGCAGATGGGTCAGGAGTAGCTTGTGGAGGATAGAAGGGGTCGGGGTAGTGTGGCTGGCAAATAAAACCCGCTTTCTAGAGAGCCATTTGCTCTCTGTTTCTTGTATCACACCAACCATTAAGTCGGGATCCCTGGGGCCACTGCAGCAAAGCCTCTGCCAACAATTTAGGGACTTGTTCCATCTTTTCTGGAAAGGATCAGACGTTCCTCCTTCTGCGTGGGCAATGGCCAGGTACTTGGAACATTCTAGAGACTGTTGGGTTGGCTGAAGGGTTTGGAGTGGCTCCTCCACACCAGTGTGAGAATGAACTTGGAGAAATCGTGTAGCCCACCGGGCCCCAGCTTGCCCACCTATGACGCGGGGATGAGTTTTTCACCTGTTACCTTCTCAGGTCTGCTGTGAGGGTCAGATGAGCAGATGGGGGGTGGGGGGTGGGGTGGGGGGAGAATATTCAAGCAATGGGTGTTGAGTGTGAAGGTCTCGTCGATAATCAAATATGAGGAGGGGCACCTGCGTGGCTCAGTTGGTTGAGCGTCCAATTTCGGCTCAGGTCACGATCTCACGGCCCCTGAGTTTGAGCCCCGTGTCGGGCTCTGTGCTGACAGCTCGGAGCCTGGAGCCCGCTTCCGGATTCTGTGTCTCCCTCTCTCTCTGCCCCTCCCCTGCTCACGTTCTCTCTCTTTCTCAAAAATAAATAAATAAACATTTAAAAAAGAAATCAAATACAAGGGGTAAGGTGACGATCACATCAGATCTTGTACTCATTGGACGCTAAAGCTGGAGGGAGGATTAGAGACCTATTCCAAGGCCTTATCTTAGAGCAAAGAAGTCCAGGGTCCAGGGAGGGGGAGTGGCTTGCCCCAGTGGGGCTGGAACTCAGCTCTCGCCCGCTTGGGTCTTCTGTCCCTGCCTAGCGTGGGGCGGGGGGGCCCTCCACAGACACAGTGGGAGGAGAGGACAGGGGGCCCAGGTGACCACTTAGAAGTGGACTTCTCATGCTGTTGTAGAGAGACTTGCAAAGTCCAGTGTGAGAAAAAGTTCCCAGCAATGACACAGTGGTCAGGATCGCAGGCTTTGCAGTGGGACAGTCCCTGGGCTACATCCAGGCTGGCTATTTGCTAGCCGTGCAGTCTCCCTGAGCCTACGTTTCTTCATCTGTAAAACGGGGAGACAGACACAATTGCCGTTATGGATGGGTCGGGCCTGGCCTCGAGCCCAGCACTGGCTAAGCGCTCATTAGATGCCGGAAGTCATCTAGCTCGGTGTTTGGCACACAAGAGCTCAATAATTACTTGTTGAACAAATGACACTAAGTAATACTTCCGTTCTTATTCCCCCTCAGTAAACTCCAGCCCAGCTGCTAGAGTGTTGGTGCTAAAACACAAAATTGCATCTGTTTGCCCGTCCAAGTCCTTAACTTCCATCTCATTGGGTATAAAGCGTCCTTCAAGCCCGTAAGCAATTGCCACTCTCGTTGGAGTCCCGGCTGGCACCCAGTATCTCTGACCCCACGCCCTACTGGCCTTCCCCTCACTTGGCCCACCTCTCCCCAGTTCCAGGAACATGCCAGGCTTTCCCCAGATGTCTGCCTAGTTCCTCCTGGATGGACTCTCTTGTCCCCTTCTGAGCAAGGATATCCCTGCACGCCCTCCGTATGCCCATCCCCTCCACCACCGCCCTGACCTTCTCTGTGCACCTTCCCCGTGTTATCTTTCCTCTTAGCACTTCTCACGACCATTGCATACGTCACCCACTTACCTAGGTTATTGTCTGTCTCCATCTTTAAAATCTTTTTAAACTATTTTTAAATATTTAATGAGCTCTGTGAGGTCTAGGATTTTTTTTTTTTTTTTTTTTTGATCTGTATGTTCACGGCTGTTCCCAAAGCACCTAGGACGGTTCTTGACACATACTAGAGACCCAATAGATATTTGTTGAATAAATCAATGAACGAATAACATTAACGGTGGGTTTCGTTTCTGTTTCACGCGGCAAGAATCGTGGAACAAAGCAGCAAGTAGGCAGGTAGTGAGTTGTTCCTCACATGAGTGTTTCCAACCATCTGGATTTCCACCCACCCGGGACTCTGTTGAGCGATAGCCATCTTGGAAAAGAGTTTGGCCTTGATGACCTTGAAGTCACTTCCGACTCTCGGACCGCTGTGCCTAGCTGGGCCTGCCTGTGCGGAGGCAGGACCACGGGAGCCCCGTGTGCCATCCCAACCCCCAACTCCCCCCTCCCCCCGTGGTTAGCACCTGGCCATGGGTCTGCTCTAAAGCAATAGCTCACCACCGAACACTGAAATGACGAGATTTTGCACCACCTTGGCCTTGAAGCCAGAAAGAACCTGAGGGGGTGCTGGGCTGAGAGAGAAACGAACCAGACCAGCTGACACGCACGACCCCTTGAGTGGGGTCACAGGGCGGGAGGCCGAAAATCACAACCAGGGATACTGCCCGTCCAAACGGGGACCGAGCTGGTTGGAAGGTCGAGCTATGGGGACTGTTTCTAGACGGTCTGCCTGCATTCCCTGAGAGACGTCTTTGCAGGAGAACGCTGTGTCCACTGCGGTCCTCGGTCACCGTCATGAATGCCTGGGAGGAACGACACGGGTCTCGGACTTGACCACCATGACCACAAATGGTCATCAGCTCCGTGTTTTGGGAGCAGCCGGGAGGGGTGTGGTAGGTACTTTGTCCCACATGAGACCATCAGAGGGAAGTCAGGACTCTAACATCGCCGTCAACGATGACATCAGAGATCGGCCCCAAGGAGAAGGGACGTGGGCGAGGGGAGACTTAGCAATTCCACCGCCAGGAATTTATTCCGAGGAAATAACCCCAACTGTGGACACGGATGAATGCAGAGGAGTGTCCACAGCAGCACCATCATCATGTGTCAAAATGTGAAGCCATCTAAATGTCCAACGACAGGCAGTGGTAGAATAAAATGTGGCACTCTCTAGGCACTAAAATTGACGTGGAGAAACGTTTGACTACAGGGAAAGATGGCCAGGATTTATTGTTCCGTGAAAAACACAGCTGCAAAACTAAATGCACCTATTCAAACCTCGAAGGACGGTCACCAACATACTAACGAGTCGTGGTGGCAAACTTTTACAAAATGATTTTTGTTTTTGCTTTGTCCTTTTCCGTATTTTCCAAGTTTTCCGCGGTAAGTGTGCTTTGACCCTGTCATCGTTAAAATATGAAAAACATTTTCTTTTAAACCGTGTGGGTTTTAAGATCTGAAAGCAAAAAATAAAATCCATCCCAGTTTTAAATAGAATGGGCGGTGAAATGGCTGACTTCCAGGTCATGTTGTTTTCTTTTTTTTCCTTTTTATTTATTTTATTTCTTTTTTATTGTCTTTTAAATTTACATCCAAATGAGTCAGCATATAGTACAATAATGATTTCATTCCAGGTCATGTTTTGCTTATTTTTCATTGTCTACAGGGCGGGGAACATTCTTGGTGGTAAATTACTACTTTTAGGAGGAACATTAAATAAATAAAGACAAGAAGATTGTAAGTGCTGCTGGTATTTGTTTTGGAAACAAATCTCTTTGAATACCTGTTATCCTGGAACTTAGAATTAAATTAAGACACGGAAGGGGGGCACCCGGGTGGCTCAGTCATTAAGCACGACTCTGGATTTCGACTCAGGTCAGGATCTCATGGTTCGTGAGTTCAAGCCCTGCGTCGGGCTCTGTGCTGACAACTCAGAGCCCGGAGCCTGCTTCGGATTCTGTCTGTCTGTCTGTCTCTCTCTCTCTCTCTGCCCCTCCCTGACTCGTGTTCACTCTCTCTCTCAAAAATAAATAAACATAAAAAAATAAAAAAGACACGAGGATGAGGGAAATAGCCTGGCATAGCAGGAACACTGGACTGAGCGTAGGTCCTGGGTTGCAGATCTAGAATCACAAACTCTCACCGGGAACAAGCCCAGACCCCCATTTAAGGGGCACCTCCCCCCCATCCATGACCTGACTTGCACCTGCAGCGCCTTTCTGGTCCGCCACCAGCCTCATGACGGCCACCTCCTTTCTCAGGGCTCCTTTCTTGGTGAAATAGTGATTGGGACGTAGGAGATGCTTTACCAAGCAGAGACTCCGTGACGCAGAAGGGGAAGAGAGATGGTTCCAGAAAAGCCTCCTCCAGCTAGGGCTGGCCTGGCCTGTGCGGCTCTCCGCCATCACTTCCTGCCCTCTAGCCCCTCCTCCAGCCCCCGGCCAGAGGCAGCAGCTTCTAAGCTGCCCTCAGAGAGCTGCCTTCCCGTCCGCCCATCTGGTCACACTTCTGTCACTCTGTGGCTCCTAACTGGGGTTGGTTACGCCCTGGGACAGATGAGCTGCAAAACTAACAATGCTTTGGCTCCGTCTACATGAGTCCACATCTTCCAATCCTCCATTTTGGAATGCTCAGGTCCCCCAAGAGTCAGAGGAGCAGGGACGTAGGGGTGAGGTCAGGGGCAGAGGGCCTTGAGGGGCTGGGGGAGAGGAGCACATGCTTCAGGGGTCAACCGAAGACCCTTGAGGTCAGGAGCAGACAGACATGGCCTCTGGCATTTCCATGGGGGTGCCTCAGGCACTCCGTTTGGCAGTTCTACTCATCTGTTCAGGCGTTTGCTTTTTTTAATTTATGGTAACAGAAAACATTTATTGTAGGGCTACTGTGTGCCCTCTGGGCTAGATAACGCATTATCTGCAGTTCTCCCCCGCAACCTCCAAGGCAGGCAGAGTTGTCTTCATTTTATAAAAGAGAAGGCAGTTTCACAGAGGTCAAGCACCTTGCCTAACGTCACATAGCTAGGTAGTACTAACGCCAGAATTTCAGTTTAGGGTTGGTTGCCTCATAAGTCTATCCTGCTTCCACTTTCTACTGAAACCGACCTCCCTCCATCTCGCCACCTAGATGGAAATGCAGATGAAAGACGAAGGAGTCACTTGCCAACTGTGGATGCCCAATGTCAAGTGAGGGCTTTGCACGGCTTACGGCTGTCCCCCTTGGGAAGAGCCATTCCAAAAGCTATGCTCACAGGGCGTCCCCGAAGCCGTCATTTCAACCGCTGTTGGGGAAGTGACTAGCAATGGAGTAATTGGCCGCCTCCTGTGCTGGTCAACTTAACGGCCAAAATGAAGTCAGATTGGATGGCCCATCACAGCTTAACCCATCACCAAGTGATTACAAACAAAAATTATGACCTCAGTCACTGGCTCTCAACCAGGGGCAGATTTTGCCCCCTGAGATATTGACAATATCAGAAGACGTTTTGGGTTGTCACAACTTGAAGGTGCTAATGGGAATCTAGTTAGAGGTCAGGGATGCTCCCAGACATCCTACAGTGCACAGGACAACCCCCACCCCCCCCCCCCACCCCGGGCAAAGACCCATCTGACCCCAGATGTGCAGAGGTTGAGAAACCCTGCTGCAAGCACTCAATCCAAAGGGATTTGACACAAGTGGACACTAATTAAATATCAGAAAGAGAAATTGGGAAATCGTCGGTAGGGTTAGCTGTGGCTAAGGGAGTCCACATCCTATTAAGTCAGTCAGTGGGCATTGTGTATTTTTTCCAGTTTGTCTTATTCAAGAGTAGTCTATGGAATTTACTTAGCTTTTCTTTGGGTTAAAACCAGGAATGGAAGATTTAGCCTCTAGGAGGAGAAGAAACAGAGAATGAAAAATATGTGTAATAATGGAAGCTCGTGTGCAAATTTTAGTAGCACGCATTCTCTCTATATAAGGTTATATAGAGACCTTATATAAGGTCTCTTTTAGAAGAGACCATGCCACCCCTCCGGGCCACAGGTATATACGTACATCACCCACCCACATGAACTCGTAGGAGAGCTTGGGTTTGGATCCAGAAGAATGGAATTCAAAGTCCAAATCTACCAATAACCAATCTTGAACAAATCGCCTTCTTTAAGCTTCAGCTTCTCTACCAGTAAGAGGGAGCTCTGCTGGAACATCCCAGAGGGCTGTAGACTTTTCACGAAGTAATTTACATGAAAGCATTTGGCAAAACGGCCAAGTATGATTTAATCGTCCACATGATCACGCACCCACAGAGGGCTTCTCCTTCAAGGGCTGCATGGATTCTTTGTACCCCATTTCCCCCCATGATCACCGCCTATGTTAGTTTCCCCTGGGTGACTTTCAATCTCCTATGCCACACTGGAGGAATACTCTCCACAGCATGAAATGAAAGATTGGATTCGACTTACTTTACTCATGGCCCAAAGGAGAGTATTGCTTCCGAGAGGACGGTGCCTCCCGTTACAATGAGAAGGAGAGGACGATCAGGCAGACAGCATTTATGATACAGCTGTCCGGTTTCCAAGGGACAAAAGCTGGACATCACACAATGCTTTATTGTCCTCCAATAATTCTTCCCACTTGGAGCCAGACTCTGTTGGTCTTTAATTCTTGTCTGCTTCTGTCTTTCCTTAAGTAACAGGACGCTGGATTTTCACTTCCAAACTCAACCCCATTTCGAGGGCGATAGAAGGTTTAAAACGGCATCTGCCACCCTTTCGTTATGACCCGAGCTTCTGGCGTGAATTAGAGAAGCGGCCTCCACGTGTCCATGTGCTGCTAATGAACTTGTATCTACTGATCTCGAAGCACTTTTGGCGATTCAGACACACATGCTTTCGCATAACCGCTCGCCTTTCTTGCCCGTAAAGGCTTGTTGCACAGAGCAGAACTGTTTTGAGCACGGCTGAGCCACATGTTGTGATGTGCTGAGTTCCTGAGAATAGAGACTCCGGGGGGAGGGGTGGGCAGACCTTTACTGTTGGGGCCTCCTTTCAAACCCAGAGATGGAAAACCGGGCCTAAGACGCAGTGAAGGTGAGTCTGGGCCCAAGCATCTGACGTCTGATCATTGCTCTTAACCAGGGGTGGGCAAAGTGTGGCCTGTGGCCAGATCTGAGTGGCTGTGGGTTCTGTAAATAAAGTTTGGTTGGCACATCACCACGCTCATGGGTTTACATATTGTCCGTGGTCGCTCTTACGCTCTGCCAGCCAAGTTGAGTAGTTGTGAAAAAGACCACGTGGCCCGTAAAGCCCAGGATGTTTACTATCTGGTCCTTTTGAGAAAAAGTTTGCTGAGCACTGCTTGACGCTGGGTGTCATCGGAGGGACCCCAGTGGTTCACACCTCAGGCGTACAGGGAGCACAAAGAAACAAATGCCCGAATCCCTGTGTCAAGAATCCTTCCGTTGGAAAAGCGACGTGTCACTACACGAACAGTTCATTAATAATACAAGAGTCAGATGACGACACGGGCCAGCAATCAAGGAGAGCACAGTGCAGCGACCTTAGGAGCTGGCGTGTATCGGGCACTTAGGTCCTGGGCACCAAGCCCAGTCCTTCTCACGCATTACAGGGCCGCTTCCTCACAAAAAGAGACAGTGGCCCCTACCTGAAGGAAGACCACGTTCCAGATTAATGGTCGCTAACAAAAAGAAAAGGAATCGTGAGATTGTATTTTTTTTCTCTCATGGATACCCTTTCATTTATTTGTTTAGGCTTTTTTTTTTTTTTTAATATTTTACTTTGAGAGAGAGAGAGAGAATGCATGAAAGCAGGGAAGGAGCAGAGAGAGAGGAAGGGAGAGAATTTTCAGCAGGCTCCACCCTGAGCACGGAGCCTGATGCAGGGCTTGATCGCACGACCCTGGGATCGGGAGCTAAGCTGAAATCAAGAGTCAGATGCTTAACCGCCTGAGCCACCCAGGTGCCCCTCGTGAATACCCTTTGGGTACATCTTCCTGTACCTCCCCTGACTCCTAATTCCCACCCCTGCCCCCCCTCTTTCTCTCACATGTCTGTGTACACGTGCACACCCACACACACACAGTGTTTTTGCAACAACAGAGAAAATCAAGGTCATCCCTAGTCCCCTATCCACCTGTGTGTAAACAAACAGGTCTCACTAGAATGAGAACGTATTCTTGACTGAAACACACTTTCCTGGCAAGTCAGGGCTGGACCTTAATCCAGTTTCTCAAACGCTCATTGACTGCAGAAAGCTACCGAGAGAAGTGGCCAATTTCTAGTGACTCTTCCCGAGGAGAACATGCTTGAAGCATTTCTTTACTCAGAACAAAACCAGAACCGCCCTGCCTCACAGCTGGGGCCCCTGGCAGCTGTGACCTGGAAACATAACTCTTTCTTCTTCCCTCCCCAGCCAAGGAGACCACGCGGAGGGCAGGAGGGGCCAGCCCCAGCTGCCACCGTGGCCTCTCCTCCTGCCAAAGTCCCTCTGCCAGTGGAGGCCACTGCTATGGTGGAGCCAAGATGTCAGAGTTGGAGCAGGAGAAAGGAGGCTCTGGAGCAGACAGAGACACTGTCTAAAATCCAGAACAAGCCCCGAAGCTTGAATTACCATTCAGATTCATTTCGAGATCGCAGAATGTGCTGGCGATGTTTTTCTAAAGGGCAACCCCGGTGCTCCCGAGATGGGAGGTACCCTCCCTTCTGACAGATTTCTTCCATTTTCCGGAGGGAGGGAGGAGACAGAGCTGGCTCAGCAACCCCCCAATCGGCATCTCTGCCGGCCGTTTCAGCAGGGGCTCGACGGTCACCCAGGTAGGAAATGAATGTCTTAAGCTGCAAGTGTCCTTCCCTTAATGATGCCTGATGGCAAAGTCCCGTGTCTTTATCGCATGTTAACATGCCTCTTCCCTTTCCTCATTGAGCCGCATCATGGCGAATGGCAATTAGCGTTCAAAACAAATAAACTGAGCCATCGTAGAGAGAACCTTGCCAGATAGTCTTAGGAAAAGTTGAGAAGCGTCGTCAGGACCAGACCAGGCCAGCAGGGCATGGGGGCAGGCTGTGCGTCAGGGTCCCGAGGGCCCTGAGTGGAAGATGCCCCCAGGCTCTCTACCCCAGGACCCAACCTGAGAGTGGGGAAGGAGGGTCCAGGGATTGGGGTGGGGGGCTACCGAGAACATTCGCAGGTGTTTGCTGGTTTCCTCAGGTGGGGACGTTGTGTTGCCTCCACTGGACCTGCCCTTTGCAACTCCCTTCTCCATGTGGCAAGCAGCCCTCAGCTCCTCCCTTTAAGTTCGTGACAAATGTCAGGCTCTTATCCCCCACCCAGAAGCAATACGGTTCGTGGAGGAGGGGGAGGGGCAGGCTGCCCGGGGTCAAAGCCCAGCTCCGGTTTGTGCTAGCCACACGCCGCCGAGCCTCCGTCCCCCCACCTGCAAAACGAAGACCAATAAAAGTGCCACAAGATTGGTTGACCTAAAACATGTGAAAAACACACACCAAGCGAGTTCCTCTCAACAGGTGTTAGCTGTTCTTGTTGCTTGTCACTTCACTAAACCAGCCAGACATCCATCGGCCCTTGTGAGTTCTCGGAGCTCGGCGGCTGGGACTTGTTACAAGCAGCATTGTCCTGCTTGCACAGAAAACACATTCAGGATGAAGTAAGGCGCGTGACTCTGCTCTGAATTTTCTTCCCACCTCTGATAATGTTTCTGACAGTGAAACATATCGTTAAAACACACTCTCTTCACTAAATAGGAAGATTACTTGAATGTCTCTCATTAGCTTCAATCTTCTCTCCCCAACCAGGTTAACCTAACAGATGCCCTGTCACTATAAGAGGCAAGTTTGGCTGCCAGAATCTTCTATCAGTGGGTCACTATCCCTGTGGTCACCGCAGGCCCTGGACAACCTCAGCGGAGAAGTCAGAGATGCCACTGATTCAGCCACACAAAGGCATTTTCTTTTCCCTCCCAAGGGGGGGTGCCCGGCAGGAGGGTGGGAATCCCGGGTGAAATGGCATTAACAGAAAACCCTTGAAGGGAAATCCTCCCAAGTCCTAAGAATCCGTCCTGCCCACACTAGGTTGGGGAACAACCGAAAGGAAAATCTGGGCATGTCCCTCTTTAAGAAAATTAAACGTGGGGCGCCTGGGTGCCTCAGTCGTCCAAGCATCCAACTTGATGTCAACTCAGGTCGTGATCTCATGGTTCGCGACATGGAGCCCCTCTGTGCTGACAGCGTGGAGCCCGCTTAGGATTCTCTCCCTCTCTCTCTCTCCCTGCCCCTCTCCACCTGTGCTCTCTCTCCCTCTCAAAATAAGTAAACGTTTTTTAAAAAGAAAATTAAATAGGTATGTTCGTTCTATGAAAATCTGATAAGTGAAAACGTACACTAATGAAAATTGTTAAATTAGAAAACAAATCCTTGCATTCCTAAATGATTTGATAACACGCTTCTAAGCATGTTTTCTGCTCATGGAGGTGGCCGGTCAGCCACCATCAGGGCCTCATGGGCAGGCTGAGCTAACACCACCCAGTCACCTGAGCTCCTGGTGGTCACCATTCCAACGTGCCATGCATCTTCATGGGCACCTAAGACCCAAGCGGCCAGTTCAGGAAGCTCCATTTAGTTACAACATGGCAACCTGAAGGCCCAGAGGACTGACGGCTGGAGTAAGAATCCAAAAGTCCTGGGTTCAAGTGCTGACTCTGCCCCGTACTTTCTACGTGACATTCGGCTGGTTTATTGATTTCTTGGGCAAGCGTTTCTTCCCTGGTAAAATCTCCAAGTGGAACTTGGAGAAATCTATCCTCCCCAGCTCAAATATTCTGTGATTCTGTCACATCAGGCCAGCCGCACATAGAAAGACTTCCCAGAGAAGTCTTTCTCTTCCTGTCACTGAAGGTAAAATTCACTGGCAGCGTCGGACCCCCCCCCCCACCCCAACCTAATCATGATATTACCACAAGCCACTTCTGATTACAAGGCAGTTAAACAACACGTAAGGCGCATGCTTGACGACTTTGCGAAATTAATTTCTCATAAGGATAAGTGTAAACTTGGGGCGCCTGGGTGGCGCAGTCGGTTAAGCGTCCGACTTCAGCCAGGTCACGATCTCGCGGTCCGGGAGTTCGAGCCCCGCGTCGGGCTCTGGGCTGATGGCTCAGAGCCTGGAGCCTGTTTCCGATTCTGTGTCTCCCTCTCTCTCTGCCCCTCCCCCGTTCATGCTCTGTCTCTCTCTGTCCCAAAAATAAATAAACGTTGAAAAAAAAGGATAAGTGTAAACTTAAAGTCACATTATTTTTAACAGTGCACTTAAATTGAGACATTAATTTTTTGAATTGCATTATTTTGAATTTGCGTAATTCAGAATCCAATTACATGTGACTTGTGTATTCTCTCTAAAAGGGTTTTTTAAACCTTCGAGAGAGGGAACGGAGGTAGTAAAAGAGATCGGCGATGACGCTGGGTCAGACTTGATGGAGAAAGACCATGGGTTTGAGCGAACCCACAGGACGACTATCCAAGACCATAGAGAGGATGCCCTAGAGAGGACCCAGGACCCAGAAGCACAATACTGGCTTCCTTGGGTCACCACTCTGTACTGAGTTTGAGATGACTGGCCAATTTGGAAGTTAGATTTCTCCTTCTCCTCCTCCTTCTTTCTTTTACAAAGAGAGAGAGCATGAGTGGGGAAAGGGGACAGAGGGAAAAAGAGAATCTTAAGCAGACTCTATGCTCAGTGCAAAGCCTGATGCAGAGCTGGATCCCACGACCCTAGGATCATGGCCTGAGCTGACATCAAGAGTTGGATGCTCAACTAACTGAGCCACCCAGGCACCCCTTCTTCTTCTTCTTCTTCTTCTTCTTCTTCTTCTTCTTCTTCTTCTTTTAATTGAAATCACTCCCGGCTTGAATGCTGCCAGAAGATGTTCAACCCCCAAATTAAAAATGCCTGAAGAGCCAAATCCTCTCTTTATTCTTTGGTGCAGAGGAGCCATTTTGTGCTCTTCAAAATGGCTGACAGGAATTTTCTGAGGAAGCTATGGTCTGAGAACAAACTAGGGATTCGATCAACTTCAAGGCCGAGACTTTGTGTTTAGAGCCATAGCTAGAAACTAACGGATGTTGTTTTTTTCCAAACCAAAGAAATCAAGAAATTGAAGATAAAAACTGTTCTCTAAATCTTCCCTTCCACGTTCTCCCCCCTGCTGGGCCCTTTAGATTGCAAGAGTTCGTGATTATAACTTTATTCACAACCCATTTGAGGTTTCCAAGCAGCTCCCTCCCCAAGATGAGATGGCAAAGCTTTGAAAATTAGAGGCACCCCTCCCCTCACCCCAAAGAGCTATCCTTGACGAGGCGCGCTCTGTTGAAACGGAAGGAATTTGCTTTATAGCAGCCTCCCTTGTGGAATTATGTATGGGAGCATTTAACAATACAGCATTTGCAATGGGCAGGTGAGAGCTGGCCAACTTTTTAAAGGGGATTTCACACACCAGGTCAGCAGGGAGATGGATAGGTGAGCTGCAGTGGATACAATTATTTGACTTTCTGAGCCGTTCTTTTTGAAGCCTCTACCCTTAATAGAAAGAAAAAGAATAATCCTCTTTGCCAACCTTTTGTAGCTCAATCTTTATTGTTCCCACTAAAATCCAAAGAAAACGGACAAGATTCATTTTGTCCAGAAAGCATGTGTGTATTTTATATAGGTCTGAGCTTTGAAGCATTGATAGTTAAGTGGGAGAAAAGACAAAGATTTCTCTCTAATCTGAGGAAATCAAAGGGGGAATTTCTGAAGCCCTCTGGCCTAACTCAAAACGGCCCTGGGTGGTATCTCCCGATATACCCCTCCTTTGCTACTAAACTCAGCGTGGAAATTAGCACAGGCTCACAAAATGACGACAATTAGGCCACACCGTACAGAAGCAGGCCTGTGGGTAAATTAAGACTTTGAGAGAACGTGACCCACTGGGCCAGGGAAGCTTTTCTTTTACTTACGGGCTCTCGGTGACTCAGTGGTCATCTCTAAGGCACTGGCCTGGTCACTGGGCTGCTTAGCCAACCATCTGTAGGACTGGTTGTTTGACTTTGGGTGCAGGAGATGTGCTTGGTTAATATTTACTCATTGCTGAGTCCAGTAGCTGACCTGGACTTTTGAACAATCAAAAGTTTGAACAATCAGATATTAAAAATAATTGTCGGTCTGGTGCCACCAACTCTCGATGGCCAAAGTAGGCCAAACCCACCTGGTTGGATTGCTTGCCATTCTATTCTGAGGGCAGAAATCAACAAAGAAAAGCACCACACGCATTTGGACTACTTTAGTCAAAACACAGAAGATGGCCACCGTGGAAAGAACTGGTGAGAACTGGGGGAGCTGGCGACGCTTTCTGCTGACGGGGAAGTTCCTGAAACTGTTTTCGTACTGGGCTTCCACTGCGCGAAAGACTCACCATCGGGAACTCTCTGGGTTGGGTTTTTAATTCTGAGTTCTGAGAACAGTACATTTTCCACCTTCTTTTGTCACCTGACTGCTGGTAACAAAGGGTAACAGCGGGCCCAAGAGAGTCACGCATATCTGGGCTTGATTGTAAGGGGGCCGATGGGGTTTCCACAGGAGGCAGTCAGCGTCTTAGTGGAGGGAGCTGGGAGGAAGAAGGACAGGACGGCGTGAAGGAAAGACAGCAGGCTCACGTCCGTCGGGAGGTGGGGACGTTCTGAGGGGAGTTGGGGGACCTGGAGACTCTGCATCTATAAGGAGGCCACCCCTCCTCTCCAGGATCCTAGCGATTCTAGTCTGGACTTCTCGCCCCCCTCCGGCACAGAATCTCCGGAAGGTGCGCAGAGACGTCTCAGCTCTACTGCGCACCTCCCCAGATTGCCGACTGTGAGTCCGACCGACGTGCCAGGCACACCAAACCAGTCCCTGGTGCACACGGAGACACATAGGACGTGCCCGGGACGTGTCCGTCAGTGCACAGACGGGCACATACGCACACCAGGCACAGCAGTGCGTGAACGCTGGACACCAGTGCATGCACGCACACACTGGAACACACACACACACACACACACTCGCACATGGCATCCCACACCAGCACATGCACAGTAGGGCACAGGCGCCTGCACCCCCGTGGGTCAGCACGCACTGGCACGCACGTTTGCTAGGACCCGGCTTGGGCACAGGCTACTCCCATGGTGGAGTCACCTGGTAACAGCTGCCTTCTCCCCAGAGCAGGTCGCTCTGGCCATTCCGCCCCCTGTGGCAACAGGGGGCAACCTTCACCCCCTCCCCGACCCCCAGGTTGTCTTTTTTTTTTTTTTTTAATGTTTATTTATTTTTGAAACAGAGAGAGACAGAGCGTGAGCAGAGGAGGGGCAGAGAGAGAGGGGGACACAGAATCCGAAGCAGGCTCCAGGCTCTGAGCTGTCGGCACAGAGCCCGACGCGGGGCTCGAACTCACAGACTGCGAGATCGCGACCTGAGCCGAAGGCGGAGGCTCAACCGACTGAGCCACCCAGGCGCCCCAGGTTGTCTTTTTCTATTCTTTCCCCCCTAACACCTCTTCTCTCCAATTCTCCATCACCACCCTCAGCCTGCTTGATGAAAGGGCAGTTCTAACTCAGGGGCCGTCACATTATGTCTTAGACCCAGGCGGGGGTATCGCATGGAGGGGAACTGGCGAAACACAGAAACGCAGCGCTGAGTTTCTAGTATCTACAGCGACAGAGAGAAGTAGGCATTTGTTATATCCTAAATGGTGGTGTCGGCTTACGTTCTGGGCTGTCCTCCCCAAACCCCAAGGCTTGCAAAGGCAATGCACTCTCAGCCCAGCGCCCTGCAAATGTCCTGTGGAAGCTCTTGAACACTCCTGTCCCAGCCGTCCTGCCCGCCAGCTTTGGGAAGGTACCAGAAATTCACGTACGTGGTTCTTCAATGCTTCTCGTACTTTTCTCTGCAGCAGATTTCTTAACTTGATTTGTTTTGCTCCAGTCACCAGCAAAAGGGTTTGCCCTCCCTGAGCTCAGCTCAAGCAAATGCAACGGGACTCAGGGCATAAATCATGGAAGACTGCTCACAGATGTTTGTCATTCAAAGGCAATTGCCCCACTCCTTGAGGATTTTCACAAAAACAAACAAGCCAAAAAACCAATCTCCACTCAGTCTGTGTATAACACTGTGCTGTTCTTTAAAATCTCACACATAAAACCTTACACACTGTATGAAGACACGTTTTTATCCAACAGATCAATTACAGGCTATTACTTACACTCTAAACCTCTCAAATACGATTTAACCTCATTTAGCTTTACACTTTTGGTTTTCACATACACGTAGGGCGGTGGGGCTGCAGAAGGCGAACACACAGACCTGTGTCGGTTGCAAACTGAGGGCCATCCCTCCCAAGACAAGCTCCCGAATAGCTCTATTTCTCAACAGTGAAACAGATAAGAAGGATTTTACCAAATTTGTGGGACGTGCCAGAGAGAAACATAATTCCGTATTAACTACCGAATATTTCATATACTCAGCAGAAAAAAAAGCATATTACACGACGACATACAGCATCAAAATTATTATTTCTTCCAAAATTGAGAGGAAAACAATAAAGGATGCTTATGAAAAGGAACGCCTTCACAGGTCGGCCTCAGAGTTCAGTCACCAGGGGTATGACATTGTCAAATGACGAGCGAGCACCCGGGAAAGAGGCTGCAGAGAACCCTCGAGAATGTATACACCGGACAAGGTTGTCAGAGAAACCGGCTTTGGGGCCTCGCTCTACTCTTAGGCCAGGTCATCAAAGCCCGGAGCCTCGTTGTCTGTGTTCACAAAGAGAGAACCCTACTGCTTCATCTGCTACCCGCATAGGATGGCAGTGAGGACCCCGTAAGTAAGGGTGTAGGAAGTCACTTCGTAACTATAAAGGGATGACTGCGTTCAGAGAGCGGCGGTCTGGTCGGGGCAGGGATCCTGCCTGTCCTTGTTTTCTAATGCTTTCTATTTATTTATTCCACCCCCCCACCCCTCCTTGAGCTGAAAATCAGTTGCTGAGTAGCACAAATCATAGCAGGCAAGCAAGGTGGTTGGTGGAAACTCCTGACACCTGCCCCACTGCAGTCCCGCTGCTTCAGACGGCAATCTGCTTTCTCTTCAAGTCACTTCTTACCAACCAAGTCCTTGGGTGCCCCCCCCCCTCCCCCGCCCCCGATACATCTGCAGTCAGGGCACGAGCATAAGGGTTAATAAGCCAGAAAACGCTGGTCCTCGTCCTTGGAGTTTTCACGCCAGAGGCTCCCGCGAGAGAGTTAAAGATATTGTGATAAAGGTGGAAGTCCAGACCTAAAAAGTATTTGGAGCCGCATGGAGTCGAAGTTTAGTTTCCGAATCCTGGGAGCCAATGCCAGCGCGGTGGGGGCCGATAAGTAAATGTTCTCAAAAAGTGCCATTTCAAGACCACATGCAATTCCTTTGCTAGGTGCAAGGCGCGTCCGACTCTCTCCTTTCTCATCTCACAGATGAGAAACCAAAGCCCGGAGAGAGCTGTCTGCCCAAGTTCACCCCGCGATTTAGCGACAGAGAAGAAGAAAGATGTTATCCAGCTGTCGCCCTGGGAAAAATGACGCTTGTTGTCTTTTGCAGGTTGGGAGGCTCGGGCCCACATGCTGACTGGCTACGACTTTTCGGGGAACCTTTTGTGAGCGGCACTTCTGAGTGGCGTCTCTGCTCCCCAGTACCCTGCAGGAGGCAGACATGACTGCCGCCATCTTATAGAGGAAGGACAGGCTCTGAGGGCGGCAGCTCAGAATCCAGATCTTTCTAGCTCCACGGCCCGCTCTCTCCCTCCACTGTGTAGCTGCCCCAGAGAAGAGAGGACACTTGCAGATGGTCAGAGTTAGGAAACAACTCTCTTTCCTCCACTGGATTGTTTTCAACAGAAGCCTAAAGTATCCTGCGAAATGTTCTTTAACTTACTCTTTTAACTGTCAACCCGGGAGAAATTAGCCCAAGGACATAATTCAAAAGACAATTTTAAAGCTACGTATGTAAAGATTTTTCTTGCAGGCTTAGCTATAATAACAAAAATTAGAAACAGGCCAATGTCCAACAATAAAGAAGTAGGAAGCTACGTTACATAAACTCTGGAAGTTTACATAGCAATTAAAAACCATCGTGAAGGCTAGGCATAAAAAAAAAAAAATGCTCACGATAGATTATTAAGAAAAATAAGCACACAGAAATGCTTTTATGATGGCAACCATAAAAAGATTTGTGTACACTCTTTTTAAAATATTGGAATGGAACATAAAGAAGGAAACTTGAAGTTATTGGGCTAGCTTGTAAGATTTTGGATTTAAAAAATGCGTAACTTCCTCCGATGAGTTTGTGATATTTTTGTCAAAACACCTCAAATTAAGAGAAGGGAAAAAAGCAATAGTTACTTGGAACATTTAGTTGGTAACTCAGACCAAATGAGACTACACCGGCTATACTGCTTTTTTCTTCTTTCCATATTTTGAGGCAATTGTATACTGTGATTTTTGCCATCATCCACAAACTCTTATTTTTCTCCTGGTGCCTCTCATTAATGAGTTTTTTTTTTCTTTTTTAAGTTTTTTACTTAACATTCTCCCACAGTGGATAGCCTTGTTTATTTTCTGCTTTTTCCTTAGGGTTTAAGCCAAGTCAGAAAAACAAACGTCTTTCTTCATTCATGTTTGAGATATAATATTATTTGAATCATACGAAATTATCTTGTTTGTAGGTCCAAAAACAAATAGCGGAAATTTTAATAACAGCAGATTGTATCTTAAACCATCCCAGCAACTCATTTTGAATCATTCTGTTCCCTCAAACTGTCCTGTCCCCTCCACCAGCTAAATTTTGTTTGGTTGGTTGGTGGGTGGGTTTAGATTTAAATGCTAAATTCTCTAGAAGGGAAGTCCAAATAACACCATTCCAGTATATTCCTCGTAAACCATTAAAGTTAATATAATTACGTGGAAACATCTAGAATTCTTTCGTTCACCCACTTTAGTTCATTTGACACGTATTTATTGTGTGTGGACTCAACTCATGGCAGTGCGCTAAGCGCTAGGCACCTCTCTAAACAAGACCGAGGTGTCTTTTCCCTTGGGGAACATAGACTCCTTTTTGCAGGCTGGGAGGGATGGCTAAGAAAGGTGGTGACTCACCAGATCAGTTTGTTTCAACTAACGTGCCAAGTGACTGACTGGTTTGGATTCTTTTTTAAGCAGATTGACTGAATGTTTGCTCAAATTGATTAAATCTACCATCAGGTCATTGTTAATAAGAACTCGCCTTGGCCCGATAAGAGAAGAAGTCTATATTGAGCTGTCCCCGCTGTTTATTTAATCCATTAGCTGACCACAGGTACATATGGCTCAGGAGAAAAAGACTCCCGAAGGGTGTCTTTGGACAGCTCTAATGCAAAACAGTTCCCAAATAAGTGCCTTCACTGTTCTAAATAAAACACAAGACACGATGCCTGGGGGACTCTCGAAAGTAAGACAGGACATCCAGTAAAAGTTAAATCTAATTTTTTAAAGACAAAGGCAAAAATAAAAAAACATTTTCCAAAACATACAGCAGTGGTCAGTTATCTAAGTGACAGCTTCCCAGAACTGTTTCTGGGGGACATTTCACAGCAGTGGGGTCTCTAAGCCAGCGAGTGGGAGAAACGCCAAAGGAGAGAACTTAAGTAGCTCATCTGGATGAGCAGTGCCGGTGACAGGACGTCGAAATATTGGTGAAAGTGCCATTGTCCTGGCACCACCTAGGAGTTCCCCTCAAGTCCAGCTCTGAGCAGCTTAAGCAGAGATCGTTTGCATTTAAATACCCAGTCCTGGACACCCATGCCAAGCATTCAGCTTCGAGATCTGTGTGGCCACCCCGACCAGTGACGAGCTGGTGGAATTTGTCCTCTAATTTCCTCCCCCTAACTATTTAGATTATACACTTGGGAGCATGTTTTCACTTTGGGGGAGTATCCCCTACAGAATAAGTGTCTTAAAAAAGAACAATGGCAGTTCTAATGCTCATCCGGTGACCTGCCCAAGCTTTGATCCTTGTTCACAGTTGCCCCCCGCCCCCCACCCCGCTCACATGTTCCTGTGCTGTAGGCTCAGAAATCAAAAGGAGGATGAGTGGGACTTCGACAGATGGAGAAAATGTCCAGTGCTGTTTACAACCCAGCTGAGAGCAAATTAAGAATTCTAACCATGGGTTTCCATTTCCTGTTGCTAGATGTTGAGAACAAGAAATAGACCGTGATATAATAATAGTAATAATTAATACAGCTTCCATGTATTGGGTGTCTGCTATGTATCGAGCATATTACATTCATTTCTCATCTTTACAGTTCTGCAAGGAAAGTTATCCTTACTTTAGAGGGGAGAAAACTAAGGCCCAGAGAGGTTAAGTAACCTGCCTACCGTTGCACAGCTAGGAAAGTGGCAACACCGGGATTCCATCTATGATTGGCCTGACTTTTGCCACCACATCCAGCCATCTCCTTGAAAGTAGAGCTGGAAACCAGCCTGGGGGGCCTGCTTTTCCTGAGGGTTTGTGGCCGCGCTGCATCTCCTGGCTGGAGAAAGGACAATGGCCACACTGACCAGCTGGAAGCATTCTTGGCCACAGTGGGGTAGGGAGGCAGGGGTACTGAGTAGCTGAGGGCCCTGCAGGCAAAAGCGTGCCCCTGCCGCTAGGCACACCACCTTTGTCGCGACTAGCCTCAGACCCCGGCGACCGGCTTGGCAGACTCTCACCCAGGGAGACCTCCTCCCGTGGAGACGCTAGGTCATTATTTGCTTTGATCCTCATGATCTGGGCATTTCCATAAAAGGCAAATGGAAAGATCTCTAAAAGGCAGACTTTTAAAAAGTTTGGAGGGGCGCCCAGGTGGCTCAGTCGGTGGAGCGTCCAACCTCGGCTCAGGTCATGACCTCGCAGTTGGTGAGTTCGAGCCCCGCGTCGGGCTCTGTGCTGACAGCTCAGAGCCTGGAGCCTGCTTCGGATTCTGTGTCTCCCCCTCTCTCTCCCCCTCCCCCACTCATGCTCGGTCTCTCTGTCAAAAATAAATAAACATTAAAAAAAAATTTTTTTTTTTTAAAGAGTTTGGAGATAGGTGACTTCACTGAGCAAGAAAAGAGAGACCTCAGCTCAAATTCTGTCAGCGGCCTTTCCGCGGAGCAAAGTTGTAAAGGCAACACGATGCCATTCACAGCCCTGGGGGTTACAGGCCCAAGTCTCTCCTCACCTCACCTCAACTGGGCTGAACGCTTGGAGAACCTTCTCGGGGAGTAGCTAAAAGGGCCATCCCCACACCAGCACAGCAAGGGGCCTCGCACAGTGGAAAATCCCGTCCATCCTGTTTCTTCCTCCTGGGCGCTGTGTGTGGAACTGGGCACGGCCCGCATCTCGTCTGCTGGGTGGGGTCTTGTTTGTCACTCGTGGCAGCCACCGCCACCCAAGCAGCTTTTTTTTTTTTTTTTCCCCCTCATCTAACTCTAGTTTGCTGCTACCTTGGCCCCGAAGCCAACACAAACGGACCGGTGAGGAAACCGCGTAGCAGAAGTACCTCGCGGCCTGAAGCCCAGGGTCTGAAGCCACGGCCGTCAGCTGTTCCCCTGAAATCACTGAATCCACTGGCTACTGTGGCATCAGGGACCCTCTTGTCCCCCGCACGCAGGACGGGCCTGGGACTTGCTCTGGGGCCCTCACCTCACAGGGCCGTGTGACTCACACCCAACAAGGCTCTTCCCAGAAGAACTCTGTGACCTTACAGAGTTTTCAGAACCCCTGAGGTGTCAGGCTGGGGCTGTGCCACGTTCCCTGTCAGGAACAGAAGCACCAGGGGCCTCCCCTGCCCTCTCAGCACTGTCGCCAAACGCTCTCCCGCACTGAGGCGACCCGTGACGTGGAGAAGGGACATGTGTTTGTGACCTGTCTTCCTGTTTCTTTAGGTTCAAATACAGCTGGTCCTGTTTCTGGTAAAAATGCCATGATACCAATCTCCTGAGACAGTCTATTTTGTCTTTCTTTTCACATGTGGTCCTCATAATTTGGCCTAGACAACACGGTGGGAGTGAAAGGATTCTAGAAAAGCCCTGCTCCCGCGAGCTAAAATGAGGTGAGGAGTAAGTTCTCTCACTGGGCTGGTCGGTTGTTAACGACGGCGACTTAACAGGTCACATCCTCTCATCCGTCCCTACGTTCTGTCAGCGTCTCTAGCTTTTTGGCCTCAGATAGAGGGCTGCTTGCAGTGAGGGTGGTGGGTGAGTCACTGAGCCACGATGGGTGTGTCCCAGGGCAGCCCCTGGCCGTGGTGGGGGGGGGGGGGGCGGCAGGGGCAGCCATGACAGAGCTGAGTGTAGACACGGGCCCGGAGGAAGGCCCCTTCTGTCCTTCATGGACATCGCTGCTCAGTCCCTGCCCCGTCCAGGTGCTTCAAGTCAGCCGGAGTCACAGCCGTGACCCCGTCTGACCGAGAGAAGTGTTTTTTGTTGGCAAAGGACAAAGGAAAGAGGCCAAGTGACGGAGCCAGCCAGGGGGTATGAGGAGAAGACGCAGAGACGAGACGAGTGTCGCAGTATGAAAAGTGGCCTGGCTGACGTGTTCTCATCCCATCCAGCGTCTGTTAAATACTCCCTCTCTTTTTCTCCGCACTGGGCCTGCCTCAGTCGCTCCTCTGCCCCCTTCCTCCCTGTCCTTTCCCCTCCATGGACTGTCCTCTCTCCTGTTAGCACTAGAAACACCTGTATTGGGGGCAGGTGTGCGTTGAAGCAGCTGGGTCTGAGCCGATGCCCAGCTCGGCTGTAAGGGAGCAGATCCAACCTGCTCAGCTTCGAAAGAGACGCCAGCTCCTCGCTACCTCTCTGCTGCGTACCCCCCCCCCCCCCACGCACACATGCAAGAACAGTTCCTTGCCATCCATCTGTCCGGCCTTACCTGTTCCTGGGAGCTGTGCCTGCAGCAGGGCCATGATGACAAGCACCTTCCACATCACCTTGTCCTTTCCCCCAGGGTGGCACCAGGAGGCCGAGGCTGTGGCAGCCATGGCTGGGACCCAGAAGAGAGACGGTGTCTCTGCTTTGTGCTGCTGCCTCCTCAGGAAGTAGAGGACTGTGGGGCCTTTGAGAAGGCAGACACCTGCCAGCAAGGCCAAGAAACGCACTCCCCCTTTCGGTTCATAGGCAGGAAGCTCTGGAGGTTTGAGGGTTTGAGGTGTGTGTGTGTGTGTGTGTGTGTGTGTGTGTGTCTACATTCTTGCTTTTTCTCTCATTTAACCATTGTTTTACTCTCCTTTTCTCCTAATTTTTGTCTAATTTTTATCTAACTCCTATCTTGATGGGTGAAGCCAGTCCCTAGGCGAACAGGAGTTCCCAATGCGTGTAAGGACATTTTCCTGAACTTACATATTTTATAGATGTTGGTGAGACGGCAGAGCTCTGGATCCAGGAGAAATGCAGAGACAGAATACCTGGGCTTTGGTGCCTATCTCTGCTACCCAGGTGCTGTGTGGCCTTCAGTAACTCACTCAGCGTCTCTAGACATCAGCATCCTTACCTGTAAAGCAAATGGCTGGAGTAGATCCAAACTTGGCCTGAGTTGGAACCACATAGTATTTCAAATGCCTTTGCTGGTCGTCAACATTGAAACATTGGCATAATTTACAATAATAAAAAGATAAATACCTACAAACAAATGTAATAAAAAGTGTTAGTTAGATCTATATGAAATAAATTTTAAAACATTACTGAAGGATGCAGCAGGGACCTGGGTATATGGAAAAGTCTATGGTCTTTCATAATCTTAAGAAGACTACAATTCTTTGTAAACGAATCAATCCATTCCACTAAAAGTATCAACACATAAATAAAACTCCTACAATTCAACAATAAGAAAACATAACCCAATTAAAAATTGGCCAAAGATGGGGCGCCTGGGTGGCTCAGTCAGTTAAGCGGCCGACTTCAGCTCAGGTCATGATCTTGCGGTTCATGAATTCAAGCCCTGCGTTGGGCTCTGTGCTGACAGCTCAGAGCCTGGAGCCTGCTTCAGATTCTGGGTCTCCCTCTCTCTCTCTGTCCCTACCCCGCTCAAGCTCTGTCTCTCTCTGTCTAAAAAATAAATAAACATTAAAAAAAAATTGGCCAAAGATCAAAATAGATATTTCTCCAAAGAAGATAAGCACACGAGAAGGATCTCAACATCGTTAGATAAATGCAAAGCAAAACTACAGTGACATTGGCCATGGAAACATTGTTCTCGAGATGTCTCCTCAGGCAAGGGAAGCAGGAACAAAATTGGGACTATTTTTAAAAACTATTGGGAATACACCAAAATAAAAACTTTTTGCACAGTGAAGGAAATTATCAACAAAATGACAGGGCAACCTATGGAATGGGAGAAGATATTTGCAAATGACATATGCAATAAGGGGTTAATATCTAAAATACATGAAGAACTTAAACAACTCAACACCCAAAACTGATTAAAAATGGGCAAAAGACCTGA
Organism: Leopardus geoffroyi; assembly: GCF_018350155.1. NCBI lineage: Eukaryota > Metazoa > Chordata > Mammalia > Carnivora > Felidae > Leopardus > Leopardus geoffroyi. Next base: position 59,208,543 of record NC_059338.1, on the reverse strand, counting down.
ATAGACATTTTTCCAAAGAAGACATCCAGATGACCAAGAGACATGAAAAGATGCTCAACATCACTCATCATCAGGAAATTGCAAATTAAAACCACAATGAGGGGCGCCTGGGTGGCTCAGTCAGTTGAGCATCCGACTCTTGATTTCAACTCAGGTCGTGGTTCCAGGGTCATGGGATCGAGTCCTGTGTCAGGCTCCACGCTCAAGATTCTCTCTCTCCCCCTCTGCCCTGCTCCCCTGCTCTCTCTCTTCTCTAAAATAAAATTAAATAACTAAATTTTTAAAAAGACAATGAAATATCACCTCACATCTGCCAGAATGGCTATGAGAGAATGGGAAGAAAAAGTAACCCTTGTGCACCATTGGTGGGAACGTGAATTGATGCGGCCACTGTGGAAAACATGGATGTTCCTCAAAAAATTCAAACTTGGATTACCATATGATTCAGTAATTCCATTACTGGGTATTTACCCAAAGGAAAGGGAAACACTAATTAAAAAAGATACATGCATCCCTATGTTTATTGCAGCATTATATTTAAAATAGCCAGGATACAGAAGCAACCCAAGGATTCACCCACAAGTGAACGGATAAAGAAGATATGGTATACATATACTACGGAATATTACTCAGCCACAGAAAAGAGTGACATCTTGCCATTCGCAACAACATGGGTGGATGTAGAGGGTCTAACGCTAAGTGAAAGAAGTCAACCAGAGAAAGACAAATACCATATGATTTCACTCGTATGCGGGAATTTAAGAAACAAAACAAATGAACAAAAAGAAAAAGAGACCAAAAAAAAAAAAAAAAAAAACACCAGACTCTTTGATGCAGAGAACAAACTGGCAGTTGCCAGAGGGGAGGGGAATTGGGGGCTGGGTAAAAGAAAAGAAGAAGAGGAAGACAAAGAGGAAGAAGAAGAAGAAGGAGAAGGAGAAGGAGAAGGAGAAGGAGGAGAAGGAGAAGGAGAAGGAGAAGAAGAAGAAAAACCCACAGTGAGATCCTACTTCACACCCCCTAGGGTGGCTAAAATAAAAAAGACAACTAGTGTTGGGGAGGGTATACAGAAATTGGGACCCTCAGGGACGCCTGGGTGGCTCAGTTAAGCAACAGACTTCGGCTCAGGTCTTGATCTCTCAGCTTGTGGGTTCGAGCCCCGAGTCGGGCTCCGTGCTGACAGCTCAAAGCCTGGAGCCTGCTTCGGATTCTGTGTCTCCCTCTCTCTGCCCCTCCCCCGCTCATGCTCAGTCTCTCTCTCTCTCTCTCTCAAAAATAAATGAACATTAGAAAAAAATTTAAAAAAAAAAACAAAGAAATTGGGATCGCATACATTGCTGGTGAAAATGTAAAATGATAAAGCCTTTGTAGAAACCAATTTGGCAGTTCCCCAAAAAAGTCAAACAGAGTTGTCATAGGACACAAAAATTATGCCTCTAGGCATAGACCCAAGAGAATTGAAAACACATGTCCACACAGTATTATCATAATAGGCCCAAATTGGAAACAAGCCAACTAGGGAATGGTAAACAAATGTGGTATATCCCCCAAATGGAATGTGATTCAGGCATAAAAAGGGATGAAGAGGTAAGAGGTCTCTTTTTGGGGTGGCAGAAGCTTCTAGAATTAGATGGTGGGATAGTGTACAACACAGTGAACATAGCAAAGTCATTCAGATTACATTTTAAAATTGGGGCGCCTGGGTGGCGCAGTCGGTTAAGCGTCCGGCTTCAGCCGGGTCACGATCTCGCGGTCCGTGAGTTCGAGCCCCGCGTCGGGCTCTGGGCTGATGGCTCAGAGCCTGGAGCCTGTTTCTGATTCTGTGTCTCCCTCTCTCTCTGCCCCTCCCCCGTTCATGCTCTGTCTCTCTCTGTCCCAAAAATGAATAAACGTTGAAAAAAAAAAATTTTTAAATGGTAAGTGCGATGTTACGTGAATTATATCTCAATGCAAAAAAAAAAAAACGTTAAAACAAGCAATATTAATTCTGTGCTTGCAAGTAATTTCTCATGGTCTATGGTTTGCTTTTTCATTCTCTTAATGGTATTTTTTGATGGAAATGTTTTAATTCTGATGATACCCAATTTATCAATTTTTTTCTCTTATGGTTTGTGCTTACGTCCTATACCCAATTTGTTGGGAGCTTTTAGCATGACAAGAGGTTGTATTTTGTCAAAAGCTTTTTCTGCACCTATCAGGATAATCCTATGACCTTCATCCTTCATTCTATTCATGTGGTGTATCATGTTTATGGATTTGCATGTGTGAAACCATCCTGGAGTCCCCAGGCTAAGTCCACGTGATTAGGGTGTACAATTCTTTTTTTTTTTTTTTTTTAACGTTTATTCATTTTTGAGAAACAGAGAGCATGAGCGGGGAAGGGGCAGAGAGAGAGGGAGACACAGAATCCGAAGCAGGCTCCAGGCTCTGAGCTGTCAGCACAGAGCCCGACGCGGGGCTCGAACTCACAAGCTGCGAGATCGTGACCTGAGTCGAAGTCGGATGCTCAACCGACTGAGCCACCCGGGTGTCCCAGTGTACAATTCTTTTCATGTGCTATTGAATTCGGTCTGTTAATATTTTTATTGAAAATTTTTGTGACACCTGAAACTAATATAACACTGTATGTCAAGTATACTGAAATTAAAACAAAAACTTCATAAAAAAAAAAGGAAGAATTTTTGTGTCTATACTTATCAAGGATATTGATCTAAAGTCTTCTCGTAATATCTTTACTTGCCTTTGGTAATGTTAACCTTGTAAAGTGAGTTTGGGAGAATTCCCTCCTCTCCCACTTTTTGGAAGAGTTTGAGGATTGGTGACCCTTCTTGAAATGTTTGGTAGAATTCCCCAGGGAGAACATCTGCTCCTGGGCTTTCCTTTGTTGAGAAAATGTTTTTTAATTTTTTTTATGTTTATTTATTTTTGAGAGAGAAGAGAGAGAGTGCGAGTGGGGGAGGGTCAGAGAGAGAGGGAGACACAGAATCTGAAGCAGGCCCAACGCCAATCTGAAGGGCCCAACGCCAGGTTCAAACTCGTGAACCGCAAGTTCATAACCTGAGCTGAAGTCAGACACTTAACCAACTGAGCCACCCAGGCGTCCTGAGAAATTTTTGATTACTGACCCATTAGTAGTGCAAGAGTATGTGGTTAAGTTTCCACATATTTGTGAATTTTCCAGTTTTCTTCTTCTAATTGATTTATGGTTTTATACCCTTGTGGTCAGAAAAGACACTTGGTATGATTTTGACCTTCTTAGGTTTGCTAAGATTTGTTTTGTGATCTATCATATGATCTATCATGGAGAAGGTTCCATGTGCACTTGAGAAGAATGTGTTCTCTGCTGCTGGATGGAATGTTCTGCATATGTGTGATAAGTTTATTTGGTCTAAAGTGTGGCTCCAGTCCAACGTTTCCTTATTGATTTTCTGTCTGGATGATCTGTCTGTTGTTGAAAGCAGGGTATTGAACTCTATTATTATCGTACTGTTGCCTAATTCTCCCATTAGATCCGTTAGTATCTTCTTAATTACATTTAGGTGCTCTGACATTGGATGTGTATACATTTATGACTGTTATGTCCTCTTGAAGAAATGACCTCTTTTTTACTAGGTAATGATCTTTATCTTTGTTACATTTTTTTTGGATTAAAGTCTATTTTGTCAGATATAAGTGTAACTACCCCTGCTCTCTTTAGGTTTTGACTTGCCTGTTAGGAACATCTTTCTCTGTCCCTTCACTTTAAGCCCTTAAAACTGAAGTGAGTCTCTTACAGGCAGCATATAGTTGGGTCTTGCCTTTTTTTTTTTTTTTAATTCATCCAGTCATTCTCTGTTTTCTAATTGAAGAATATAATTCATTTACATTTAGTAGAGTTAATTATTGATACTAATGTCATCTTATTACCTGTTTTCTGGCTGGTTTGTAGTTCCCTTGATTCTTCCTCCCTCTCTTGCTTCCTTTCTTTGTGAACTGATGCTTTTCTGTAGTGGTAAGCTTTGACTCCCTTCTCCTTATCTTTCGTGACTCTACTATAGACTTTTGCTTTGTATTTACGATGACACTTACTTAAAACATCTTTTAGATATAACAGTCTAATTTACACTAGTAACAACTTCAATCACATACAAAAACTCTACCCTTTTGCTCTCCCCTTTTATGTTTTTTTATTATTATTATTTTATTTTGAGAGAGAGTGAGGGAGAGCACATGCAGGAACAGGGGAAGGAGCAGAGAGAGAAGGAGAGAGAATCCCAAGCAGGCTCTGCGCTCTCAGTGCAGAGCCTGACACAGGGCTTGGTCCCACAAACCATGAGATCGTGACCTGAGCTGAAATCAAGAGTCAGACGCTTAGCTGACTGAGCCACTCAGGCTCTCCTTCTTTTATGTGTTTGATGTCACAATTCACCCATTTTTATTTATTAAATGTGTATTTATTAAAATTATTATAGCTATAGTTATTTTTAATACTCCTGACCTTTAACCTTTATACTAGAATTAAATGGTTAACACGGCACCATAAAACAGTATTAGGGTATTCTGAATTCGACTATATACACTTACCTTAACTAGTGTGTTGTACATTTTTATATGTTTCACATTACTAATTTCAGCTTGAAGGACCCCTTTTAGCGTCTCTCCTGAGGCAGGTCTCCTGGTGGTGAACTCCCTCGGCTTTTGTTTGTCTGGGGAAATCTTTATTTCTCCTTCATTTCTGAAGGTTAACTTTGTTGGGTAGAGTATTGTCGGCTGGCAGTTTTTTCTTTCAGCACTTTGAATATATCGTCCTACTCTCTCCCTGCCTGTAAGTTCTCTGCTAATGAACTTATAAGGGTTCCTTTATAAGGTACCAGCTTCTTTTTTCTTGTTGTTTTTGAGATTCTCTTTATGTTTTCTTTTTCACAGTTTTATTGGGATGTGTCTCAAAGAAGATCTCTTTAATTTGAGTTTGTCATATGACCTATGAGCTTCATAAACTTGGATATCCCAATCTCTCTCCAGATTTGGAAAATTCTTGACCACTGTTTCTTTCAGTAATGTTTCTGTCTCCTTCTCCTTCTCTTCTTCTGGGACTCCAATAATTCACAAACTGTTTTTTTGTTTTTGTTTGTGTTTGTTTTCGTTTGTTTGTTTTTGCTGGTATCCCATGGATCACGTAGACTTTCTTCACTTTTTTTCATTTTTTCTCTTGGTTCTCTGACTGGATAATTTCAAAGTTCCAGTCTTCCAACACACAGATTCTTTTTTCTGCTCGATCTATTTTGCTGTTGGCGTTCTTTACTGTATTTTTCACTCATTGTCTTCTTCAGCTCCAGAGTTTGTTTATTTTTTTAATTTCTCTTTGTTAAAATTCCCATTTTGTTCATGTCTCATTTTATTGACTTCCTGAATCGTCTTTCTGTGTTTTCCTGTAGCTCAGTGACTTCCTTAAAACATCTATTTTGAATCCTTTGGTAAAACACAGCTCCCCACGCCTTTGGAATCAGTTACGGGAAGATTACTGTGGTCCTTTGGTGGTGTCATGTTTCACTACTTTTTCATGTTCCCCGGAGTTTTGTGTTGCTGTCTTCACATCTGAAGTAGCAGTGACCTCCTCCAGTCTTTACTAATTGCCTTTGGGGGAAAATATCTTCCATCAGCCGTGCTAGGGATTCTGGGACTTTCCCAAACCTTCTGTAGGTATGTCTGCTCCACATTCCTTGCTCCCTCCTGTGGCAGAATTCATAAACTTGTACGCCCTCTTGGTCTTGTGACGCGCCAGGCCACCTGCTGACAGCTTCCCTTTCGCTTTCCCAAGGGTGGTGCTAAAGCTAAGTTTATGGTCACTCCCTGGTCCATGGATTCAGGTTGGCATTCTGTGCACACTCCTGGTAGTCTGACAACACCTGCCCACACTGCTGCCATCAGGAACACACCCGGGGAGCCAGGTGTGTAGGGAGGCACCCAGAGCACTGGGGTGTCCGTGAGCCAGCTGGTGGGGGGGACCTACAGGCAAGGCATCCCCAGCAGCTCATGGGCTGGCTTCTTGATGGGATCCACAAGGCAGTTAGTAAGATTCACATCCCTTTAACATGCTCCAAGTGTCCTATCTGCCCAGTCTCTTCCTGCCCAGTCAACCTGCCCAGTCTCTTCCCAAGTCATGTAGCTGGTGATTCAGTAGCCTGGATGGAACGAGAGAGAAGCGAGACTCCGTAACAGCATCCCTCGCAACTGGGAAAGCCGAGCACTCACTCCTATGCTCTCACTTTCCCCCGCAGGAGAAATCACGGGGGGCCAAGAGATCTTAGCCCCCGAGCTGTGCCACCTCAGGGGCGGGGTGATGCAAACAAATTCAAGCTGTTCCTCTTAACCACCTTGATGTACCCAAACTCGTATTTTTTTCTTGTTTTTCCAACAGTGTTGCAATTTCTTCTCTGGTCTCTGGACTTCCACAAAGGTTCTCTTTGTGGGTGACTGAGGCAGTGTTTTCCGGGGGCTCCCAGATGGTGGCTGAGAGGAGCTAGTTCATGGGCCACTGTAGGGTCCACAGCAGGGACTGAGACCTGTCTGCCTGTTACCTGATGCGCAGGTGGGCAAGACTCCTCTCAGATCCCTTGGCATATGGTGCTGGATCCCATGGCTCCTGCAAGGGCACTTTTGTCCATGGACCGATGCCAAATTGTTACCAAGGGTGGGACATGAACAAGGGATGTCTTATTCAGACATGTTGCTGAGGTCACTCCAATTTTGCTCTGAAGCATCAACTATTCTCCCTCGGTTACCATCTTGGTGAGGCTGCCAAATCAAGGAAAGCCAATCAGCCGCATTCTCCCTGGAATTCACACCCCGAAAGAGTGAAACAGGACCTGGAAACACCCCCCCCCCGTTCACTTCCCCTGTTTGGACCCATCCCAGGAGCGGCTCGTGGTCTGTGGCTCCACGAACGCTGTTCCAGTAAATTTCCTTTTCGCTGAAATTACTCAGAGCAAGTTCCTGTTGCTTGCCACCAAATGATCCTAACTTACACACGGAGATTTTTGGAAGCTGCATTAGCTTTCTATCGCTGCATAACAGATGATCACAAACTTCGTGGCTTAAACCCACACAAACTTCTTATTTCACAGTAACGTAGATCAGAAGTACAGGCACAGTGTGACTGGATTCTCTGCTCAGCTTCCTGTGAGGCTCAAATAAAGGTAGGTTGACTGGGGCGGCAGTTCCCATCCGAGGCTCAGGAACCTGTTCTAAGGTCTGTGGTTGTTGGCAAAATCCATTCCCTTACAAATATGGAACCGAGGTCCCAACTTTCTTGCAAACTATTAGGCAGGACTGTTTTCAGAAGCCAGAGAAAACCTGCAGTTCCTTGAATGTGGCCCCACAGGCAGTTCATGGCATGATGTTTGCCTTCCCCCCGGGCGAACCCGAGCCCATCTCTCACTTCTGCAACCAGCTTGAGAAAACTGCTTTTAAAGGGTTTACCTGATTAGGTCAGGCCCACCCAGGATAACATCACATAATCGCAGGAGTGATATCTCATCATATTCACAGGCCCTTCCCATAAACAAGGAGATTGTACAGGGTGTATATACACCAACGTATGGAAATTCTGGAGGCCATCTCACAGTCCTGTCCCTCAAAGAGAAGCTGTAAGAAGCTCCTTCCTTCTTCCTCTGTGAAGATTAGATGCGCCTGGTATCTATCTTTTTTTTTAATTTGTTAATGTTTATTTATTTTTGAGAGAGAGACAGAGTGCAAGCGGGGAGGGGCAGAGAGAGAGGGAGTCACAGAATCCAAAGCAGGCTCTAGGCTCTAAGCTGTCAGCACAGAGCCCGATGCGGGGCTCGAACCCACGAACTGTGAGATCATGACCCGAGCCGAAGTCGGACGCTTAATTGACTGAGCCACCCAGGTGCCCCTAAAAGATTTTCAAAGGTGGCAAGAGGTGGCAGAAACAAGCTGGGAAGTGGGTAAAATTAAAGAGATGCTGTCAGGGGAGGAGAAGAATTCTAACCAACTGCGAATTGCCATCAGTAGTCAAGGGGCTTCCACGGGAAAGAAAGCTGCTTCTGCTTCGATGGGGACCTTGCGTCCCCGGCCACTCTAGTGTATGCGTCATATTTACTCTTCGTTCCGACTCAGCAAGGTAGTCAATAGTGTTTGTACAGTTCCCATTTGATAGTTACAGAAGCCGAGACTCAGAAAGATGAAGTAATTTGCTCAAGGTCACAAGGCTGCTAAGTGGCCGGAGCAGGACTGGAACTCAGGTTTTCCCGGTGCTGGTCCGCAGTGGTGGAAAGACACGAGCCCCGGGTTCGAATCCCAGCCCTACCACGTGCTGGCTGACGGTGTGCTCCTCGGCAGACGATTGAAGGAATGAGTAAAATACGTTATGTGCCCAGAATAGGTGTTGGGAAGAATTGGTTCCATGTACACCATTCAGGGGAGGTGACATTCCCCATCGTTGCCTGGGGAAAGGACTCCAGGGGTGAGATGCTGTGCGCAAAGTCCTTCTGGGAATGACAGGTGCCCCAAAGGAGTGAGGAGAGTTGCTGATGGGGCGGGTGGCATGGACAAGTCCTCTGGAGGGAGGGAGGTCTCCGCCCCTGGGCAGGGCCCCCGTGTGCTTCCTCGTCTTGAACCTCACAGCTCTCGGGCACCACGTTGGAACGCACTGCCTCTGCCCCGTGTGGATCCGGCCCCTGGGCTGGTGGAGGCGATAAGTGTAGCCACAGAAGCCCATCAAGTCCATTCCTGGGCATCTGAGCAAACCCAAAATCATCATTTGCAATGAGCGAGCTTCAAACCGGGAGATGCCAGGGCATCTGAGAGCCCGGATATTCTCCACCGTTCCTATGGCTTATCCCCTCCTCCGACTCTCCCGGACGGCCTTCCCCTCAGTGCGGTGTGGCAGGGAGCTGCTGCGGGGGGAATGCACAAACCCAGGAGAGGGTCCCAGCTTCGCCCTTACCTGGCTGGGTGGCCTTGACCAAATCACTTTACCTCTCTGAGCCTTGATGTCTGCAGCTCAAAGACGAAGGGGCCGAACTTTGAGGTGGATTTTTTTTTATTACTTGAGACTGGAAAACATCCTGAGAAATCAATAGAGATAGTGTGGGCTCCTCTACCAGAAAAGTGGCTCCCGAGGGCTGTCTGGTGCCATGCCTCGTACATACTTGAAGTTGGGTAAGTATTTGTCAGATAAAAAACGTCTTTGTGTTTGTCATCGAAGCATTTAAAAAGTAAAGTACTGGGGCGCCTGGGTGGCGCAGTCGGTTAAGCGTCCGACTTCAGCCAGGTCACGATCTCGCGGTCCGTGAGTTCGAGCCCCGCGTCAGGCTCTGGGCTGATGGCTCAGAGCCTGGAGCCTGTTTCCGATTCTGTGTCTCCCTCTCTCTCTGCCCCTCCCCCGTTCATGCTCTGTCTCTCTCTGTCCCAAAAATAAATAAACGTTGAAAAAAAAATTTTTTTAAAGTAAAGTACTTTCTTCTTCTTGTCTTTAAAAAGAAAAGACAGAAGGGCCAAACTAGATGGCCCCTGCGTGTTGCCTTCTAGCTGGAAATTATATTTACGTATAACAATTCCTGCCTGTCCAGCACCCTCCCTTTTCAGCCCTGCCAGCTTACCTAGCCCTGCGGCACTTAGACGCAGGCCAGACGATGGCCTTGTGTCCAGGCTTCCACATAAGGGACACACACACATACACACACACACACACACACACACAAACACACACAACAGACCCCAAATGGAGTCCCTTGTGCTAAGCCCACATCACCAAACGGAGGCTTAATACCTAACCTAATTGCAGTTTCAGCCTTCTCCACAAACATAGTCTTAACTGGTCAGTCTGGAATTTTCTGGTCAGCACCAGTGAGGGTATCTACCCCAAAGGCCCTTTTGCTCCCCCAAAGAAAGATGAGGTAATCCACTCTTTCCCTGTCCCTGCCCCTTCCTGCCTATAAGAAGCCCCCCTTTTTGTGTGGCTCCTGGGAGCTCCCCTCCACTTGCTGGATGAGATGCTGCCTGATTCAGGAATCATTCAATAAAGCCAATTAGACCTTCACAGGTTGCCGCTGGTTTGCAGGGCTCCACCCCGTCCGATTGCACCGGAGAGGCTCTGACTTCATGCAGCCTGTATTTTGGTCATCTGCAAAGGGGAAGGACCAACTGAGTTTGCATGGGATGGCGGCAGCTGGTGGCTCGGAAGTCCTCTCTCAGCCCAGCCGGGACCTTGGGGATCCCCCCGCCTCCGCCATACAGGCCTGTGTCCCGCTCGAGGAGTAAGTCTGAAGGGAGCCCACCTCTGGGGGCTGCTGGGCAGGGACAGATGGGTCCCCAACTAGACCTTTATGGCTCCTTAGGATGGTCACCAGCTTAAAGGAAAGGTAAGGAAGTTACAATAGGCAAACAGGGGCCCTGAACTCCAGTAGGGCAGCTGGTCTGGCCCTGGGTTGAGAGGACTTCCCTGCTCTGGGCGACCTTCCCTGGACAGTTCAGTACAAGCTCCACGGGGACCTCTAGCCACTGCTGTTCACACTGCAGTCCCCAGGCTCTTCTAGCTCCTGGCCTGGGGGGCCTGACCTCTCACCAGGTTTCACCACAGGGTCTCAGAGCTGCCCCCCTCTCCTGTCCTTGGACATAGCACACACCCAGCACATTGCGGGGGGGGGGGGGGTGTCTGCTCCCAGTGCACAGTGGAGGCCAGTGACTAACACATGACAGGCGTGACCTTCTGGCAGTGTTATTACCCAGAAAATGGCCAGGTCTTTGCACCTCTACAGGCTGGCCAGCTCATCGACGCAATGGGTGGCCTCGGGCCATCCTGCACAATAATACGGTGACAGAGACTAACCAATGCCAATCGCCCACCTACAGAAGGGACCTCCAGCAGAGCACCTGCCAAAGCCACTCGGCCAAGTGGTTGAGTCGGGATTGGAACACAGCCCTTTGGCTCCTGAGCTCACACCCTTTCCTGTACTTGGCACTGTCTGCCCCCAAAATGTCAGTGCGCTACCTGTGAAACGTGCATTCTTCTGACATGTGACCCTTGCCATTTCTATGCCAACATTTCTTCAAAGGACCCATATGAACCAGCCGCTTGAGGGGTCACTGGATTCTTAGGGACAGAGCTAAGGAGCCAGCCTGAGGTGCGATGGCGTGAACACCCCCAAACTAACCATCTGGGGACTCCAACTCCCTCCCTATAGAAGGGAAAGTAACGTGTGTCCCAAGCAAGGATGAGATAAAATGCTGTGGATGAACTTATTTGTAAAATCAAGTCCTATGACAATCATAACCTTTAGTTTTGAGAAAACTCAGCCTACGGGTTGCCACTTGATATTTGAAGCAAAGGAAAGCAACTAGTATTTGAGTTTTTAAATGTCCAATGTTACCAGTAACCTAAGAGTCGTCAATTAAAAGCATGCTATTTTTACCCATCAAATTCAGCGCCTTAGGTGCGCACTATCCCATGTCGATTGCAGGACTGATTGATAATCGATATAAATTCTTAGGAGCAATTTGGACCAAGTACTGACAGCTTTTGGCTTGGGAATTCTGCTGCTGGGAATCTCTCTAAGGAAATAAACAGAGATGTGGAAAACACTCTATGCAGAAAGAGCTTCCTCTTATACCAGGGAGGAGTTGGAAGTCACTTCAATGTTCAAAAACTGGAGAGTGAGGGGCGCCTGGGTGGCTCAGTTGGTTAAGCATCCGACTTTTGACTTCAGCTCCGGTCATGATCTTGTGGTTCATGAGTTCGAGCCCCACATGGGCCCTGTGCGGACAATGCAGAGCCTGCCTGGGATTCTCTTTCCCTCTCTCTCTGCCCCTCCCCTGCTTGTGTTAAACATTAAAAAAAAAAAAAACCAAACCTGGAGAAAGTGACAATAGTCCTTAGCTTCTGTCTGTCCAGTGTCCCTTTCATTAGCCTAACTTTTCCTTTTCTTTCAGGAGCCCTGCTTCAAAATTCTCCCAGTCCCTGTCGTTCTGAACCCCCAGCTGCAGGGAAGGACACAGGACCCAACTCAGCCAAAGGGGGAAGCCCACTCCTGGACACAGGAATTATTCAGGAACGATTCTCTCACTGGGAAAGATGTATCCCCTTTGCCGTAAGATTAAATTGGCGGCAATTAAAACCAACACAGTGGAAAGAGGAGCCAGGAGAGGAAGACTGAGTTCGAAAGGAGTATTTTAAGATCAGTGAACTCTTTTTGCTTCAACTACTTTGACGAGGTTTCCTGCAACAGAGAGCTAATACAGACCATTATTTGGTACCCGGAGGACCCCAATCTAACAAAATATCCTGCGGCCATTCTAAGCTGTCCTCACGAATGGTTTCTGGTAACATAACAAGCTTATGATTAAGTGAAAGTGTGATATATGATCACTAAACAGCATGATCTTGATCTCATTTAAATATTTCATGGACACAAAAATTGGAAGAAAACACATCAAAATATTCGCAGCCATGCTGGCTGGTGAGATTATGAATTTTTAAACTTAAAAAAATGTTTCCACACAGATACAGATATGTATACACACACACACACACACACACACACACACACACACATATATATATACATACACACATATATATACGAAAAAGATAAAGTTTTATTCATTGATTTACCCCTCCTTTGATTCCAAAAAGGACTTACATTATAATGGTCTTGTCAGATGAAAATTTGTAAAGCAGTTGCTCTGAAGTGACAGTTTGGAATTCCCCTAAAAAACACTGACCTACCAGCTTTGCACAAAGGAGAATGGTTTTGGTTTTTTTTTTCATTACTAAAACTGAAAACATGCTCCACTACAGGAAAGTAGGCTCTGCTCTTCGATTACTTTGTGACCTTCAGTCTGAATATTACTAAGAAGGGAACCATGACATTAACAACCTCAAGCCAGATTATTTGTGCATTGATTTCATTGGGCCCTGCCGCATTTCATAAAGGATTGCCACCACCCCATTTCATGCCTCCAAGGAATCTGAGCCTGGACTAGAAGACAGAGTAAATGCCAATTATTGGCCACGGCCTGGTAAAGACAAACAGCCTTGACCTGCTAAGCACAGACCCAAAGCCAACATCCACCAAATGCAGCCATCTGGGCTCACTCCCTTTCTACTTTTATTCTTTTTTTGTTGTTAAAGTTTATTTATTTTTGAGAGGGACAGAGCACGCGCGGGGGAGGGGCAGAGAGAGCGGGAGACACAGAATCTGAAGCAGGTTCCAGGCTCTGAGCTGTCAGCACAGAGCCCGACGCAGGGCTTGAGCTCACAGACTGCGAGATCATGACCTGAGCCGAAGTCAGACGCTTAACCGACTGAGCTGCCCAGGCACCCCTATTCTCTTCTTTGTTTTTAATTTTTTTTTAATGTTTATTATTTTTGAGAGAGAGACAGCGTATGAGCAGGGAGGGGCAGAGAGAGAGGGAGACACTGAATCCAAAGCAGGCTCTAGGATCTGAGCTGTCAGCACAGAGCCCGATGTGGGGCTCGAAATCACTGACCGTGAGATCACGACCTGAGCCGAAGTCGGACACTTAACCGACTGAGCCACCCAGGTGCCCAGTTATTCTCTCTTTTCTTGATCACGGCCTGCCTTGCTCTCTGCCAAAAAGTCAGTCACCATTTGATACACTCACCCCTTATCTGGTTAAGGGGGTGACGCTGTCCCTCTTTTGCTGTAGGTGGAATAAAAAGGGACCCGAAGCAAATGACATGGAGGGAGTGATAAATTCCTAGCAGCAACAGCCTGAAACCAAGCCTCTGCTTTTCCCCTTGCCCCTACGAGGCTGCCTTTGCCCCAGTGTCCTCTCATCAAGGCCGTCCACCCACAACCCGGCCCAGGGTGTCATTCTTAAGGATCTGATCCCCATCTCCAAGAAACCAGAAACAAGAAACCAGCGTCTCCAGAAAAGTGGTCTACAGCGCCCTCTGGTGGTCAGTCAGAATATAACAGAGACTTCATCTTCACATCGAATTGTAAAGGGATCTCCGGCACCTGCTCTGAAAAAGCGGTTGACTTTCCTATGTGATAACTGGATCTAACCTGAATACAGGTATGTTTTTATATAAGATGATGGAGACAGGGGCGCCTGGGTGGCGCAGTCGGTTAAGCGTCCGGCTTCGGCCAGGTCACGATCTCGCGGTCCGTGAGTTCGAGCCCCGCATCAGGCTCTGGGCTGATGGCTCAGAGCCTGGAGCCTGTTTCCGATTCTGTGTCTCCCTGTCTCTCTGCCCCTCCCCCGTTCATGCTCTGTCTCTCTCTGTCCCAAAAATAAATAAACGTTGAAAAAAAAAAATTAAAAAAAAAAAAAGATGATGGAGACAAAACTCACAACAGTGCAGTAAAGGTAGAAAAGCAGATACCCGTCATCAACCTAATTCTATCACAAGGAAAGCCCCCTGACAAAGGTTGCATTCTGGCCACCCCCCAAATGTTAGGATACGATGAGCTGTTTACCAACGGGAAAAAGTCAGATTATTCACCGTAAGCTCTGAAACAGCCAAGGGCTGATTTAACAGCATGCTAAAATAAAAACGCAAAAGGGTTTCACCAGCAATGAAACAAAGCGTCACAAATATTAACATCTACGGTTAAGAAAATAAATCCAACACATTTCAGGAAAATAACGCTTTTAATTATTTTGAGGAATAAACCTATTTTACCAAGTTTAAGATAAGTCATTTTTCTTAATCAGAAGCCGTTTGCTGAATTTTAGGTAGGTTCGTTCTGTAGTTTTCAAACACAACGACTCCCATTCAACTTCCTTCCTCTTAGCTAGCGATTCAGTGGCTTGATTCCTGACACACTTCTTTACGAGGCACCTTCCCTCATCTTCAGAAATCACGTATATAGGCAACAAAAGCAAACAGTTTCTTCTTTTCTGGAGAAATGTGGTTGGTTTTTAAAGTCGTGTTATCTTCTCCCCGACGACCCGTTAGGTGGTAACAACATGGGAGCCATTTGAAGGTTCAGAACAGCTGAGGAAGCCTTAGGCCGCTCTTGAGAGCGCCGTTAGTTAACAAGCTACAGAGTACACTGGGCAGCCGCGGGCTTTGGACCTGGCTCAAGCTGGTCTACGTCCAGGAAACTTAACTTACAAAACAGGGAAATGATTTCCACAAGATCCCCTTCACCCCTCTTTTTTCTTTTGCAAGCCATGTGGGGGCAAAAAGTAAGACAGCGTGTACATGTGCGTAGGTGTGTTTTGAGTGGAGGACGAGGATTATACGGTGTCCACACAGGGGGGCAAATGAAATTCAGAAGCTTTTATGGACTTCTCTCGTTCTAGGTAATCATCACTTCGGATTTGGAAAGCGGAAAAAGAAGTTATTTTATAAGAAAGAGTATCACCCTACGTTGGATCAACACCACCCGGGACTGTCAGACACAAATGGACCACGGGGAGGAAGGTCCACCAGTGGCGCACCACAGTCTGGCTCGGCCACATACCTGCGGGCGCACGGTGACACAGGCCAGCCCTGCCGAGCAGGCTTGGGCAGTGCTGGTGCAGCCGTGGGTGAGCGAGGCCCTCTCCCCAGCCCGGGGGGCTTCCGGAAAGCACCCACACGTCTTCAAGTGCCTTCAAATGCCAATGGGCAATCTAAATCTGGCACCCACCCCTCTTCCAGGAGCCCCGTTAGAAAACCATTTGGAATTGACAGACCAAAGCTTCTTGGGTCATAACGAAGGCATAACTCTATGAAAATGGCTTCAAAATTTGAAAAAAATAAAAGATCTAGCAACCACATCTTCCGAGAAATCCAGGATCAGTCTGGCGCTATCTTGTAAGCGAGCGAGCGAACGAGCAAGCAAGCAAATCAGCACGTGCATCTGGGAAACATTCCACAGAGACGCATTAAGCCCTTCCAGTCTGTGGGAGCATCCCAAGCAACCCGCCGGGTGCTGTTAACTCGCTGTATTCTGCTTCACCTAGAGAAGGCAAGAGAGAGGAAGAATGATTTCATTAAACCGAGCTGACAAATCCTACGAGTTAATCACTGACGAGAGAAACTCCTGATCCAGAAGCTTAAAATTTGGAGCTAATTTCAGCCGCTTCAGGTACCCAAGAGTCACCTGGGCTTGCTCCGGAGTTCTGGTATCAGCACGTGTAGGGTCGGGCCCTGGAATCTTCATTTTAGCCAGCACCCCTCCCCTCTGAGTGTAGTGCCACACGCTCCAGTAAGCACCGCCGGGATGAAGCACAGATGAGCACCAAGAACACCTGACAGCTCACTTAAAAGACAACAGCGTTTGAGGACAGAAGGGAATCAGCCAAGTTTCCCACGACACTGAGTTTAGCCGGGGAGGTGACCTGGACCCCCTTTCCTGCCGCAGTCTGGCCACAGCTACCAGGAAACCACGTCCAGGTGAGGGAGACCGGGCCAGACGGTGGCTTACAGCCTCCTATTCCCTGTGCCTGTGCTGGAGAACCTTCGGGAACACCGGTGGGGGGGGGGGGGTGCTGGGGTGAGCACCCTGCAGCTCAGGCTCAACGGTGACAGGAGGCGACTGCTGATACCCCTGAGAACCGCCCACTCAGGGACGCCCGCAGATGCGCCGTGTGGCAGCAGAACCTTCCGGTCCACGTGCAAATATGTTCGTGGTCTGGACCCAACAGTCCAATGAGCCACACCAGATTCGGTCAGGCCCCACGTGAGCCCTACTAAGTGGCACTTGTACTGAAGCTCTCTCGAGACTCCACCAGAATGCAACGGACTTCAGATGCAGAGGCTTTATGGCATCTGGAGAAGTAACATCTTCCAAAACTGAGCTGCGCAAGCCGGCCATTCTGTAAAGTTCCAGAAAGCCACAAGGCCCCTGGGAGCGGTTCCCTCGGAGCGTGCAGGCTCTTGGCCCTCACAGACATTACCCTCTCCTGGGCTACGGGCAAACGAGGTGGGTAGGATGATGAGGGGCCCACTCCCGGACTCCGAAATGGACAACTAGTGGTCAGACGTGTCTATCTCTAGGATTTCGGGTGTCCTGCCTTAGAAGGGGTCCGACTCTGGTCTAGCCTTTGGTCCTCCTCTCCAAAGGACAGGATAATGCTCCGTCTTTTCTCTGAGCTGCAGACAAGGCTCACTCGTCTGTGAAATAAAATGGGAACCTCAAATTTATCTATTTTACTCACTTATTCAACAGGGGCAAGCTCTTTTTTGTTATTAAAGCAAGCACTGCCCTCGGGCACGTCATTTATGCAAAAATGACTGTACATGAGAGATGGTCACGTCTTACAGAAGTAAACTTTAACCAGCTTACTGGATAATTCACTGCCCTGTCATGATGCTGGAGCTGCTGTGTCTGTATTCCTATAAAGTCAGGTGGCTTTGTGGGTCCGGAAGAGAATCACTGGCCTGTGCCTCTTCTCCTGCATATACAGAAGCAACACAAACACCACTGCTGGATTCTTTACTCAAAGGAGCTGAGGATCTTTGTCTCAAATTATCAGCCTGACAAGTAGCCAGTGTTCACTACACAACTATTCTGGGCCATGCGCTGTCCTAGGCCTTGTCTGGGATTGATTGACTAAATAAATAAAGCCCGAGCTTTGCCGTAAAGAAATTTACAAGGGTGACGGGAAGTCAACGCTCCAATGTGGAACTGTTCTACAATAGAGTAAGAGACAAAATAAAGAAACACTGAGAACGAAGCCCCCAAATGACCATGACCTACGGGTCTAACTTAGCATCGTCACCCTAATTTCTGCAAACAGCAGCCAGTCATTACAGCAGAAGTGCGTCACATGGCTGACACCAGGCGAGGAGCCCAGCCAGCCAGCAGTGAGGTGACCAGAGGCACAGTCGATCTTCGTGGGCAGAAGCAAGGTGGGGGCCCCAGGGCTAGAATGCCAGGGTCTCGGTCCAGGCACCAGCACATACTGGCCATCAGACTTACTCTTCGGGGCTCCAGCTCTCCACCTTCCAGACGAGGAGAAACACTACCGAACGTCTGGTGGGGAGAAAGCAGGCGGTTCACAGCAGCCTGAACAGCGCCCACTGAGCCCCAGCTGCTATCACTGCTGCCATGATCACTGGCTGTTGGGCCTTGAGGATGTCAGCTATGCCAGTGACCCGTGTCACCCGGGAAAAGTCCCAGTCCTCTGTATTCCTTCATTTGAACCCTGACCTAATGTCAGAGGATCTGATCACACCCCTTTTTCCTGTTCTTTTCCCATTTCCAGGCTATTTTCTTCTTTGTTCTTTCCCAGGGCCCCTTGGGTGGCAACCTCCTCACCCCCAAGTGTCCACTTCCTGGTGGGTGTCCCACACGGCCCCCCAGCATTCACAGCACTGAGGTCGATGGGCGCAGGACCGCATGCTCAGACTCAGATGTGTACCATTCGTAGTCCAGAAGTGCCGAAGTCTGGTGCTCATGGGAAAATGCCATCATGGGCCAGAACTGGGCTCCAACCAGGGCCCCAAAGCATAGCCTTAAAACAAGGTCCCAGGGGCGCCTGGGTGGCTCAGTCGATTGAGCGTCCGACTTCAACTCAGGTCATGATCTCACAGTTTGTGGGTTCAAGCCCCCCATCAGGCTCTGCACTGACACCTCAGAGCGTAGAGCCTACTTCAGATTCTGGGTCTCCCTCTCTCTCTGCCCCTCCCCCGCTTGTGACCTCTGTCTCTCTCTGTCTCAACAATAAATAAAAACATTAAAAAAACAACAACAAAACAGACAAACAAGTTCTCAACCTGGTATCCAAGCCTATAGGCAGAGTTCAGGGCTCTGTGAACTTGGATGGAAAAAAGAGGTTTTCATTAAGCTCTACCTGAAATTTATCATTTCCTTCAATGATGAATGTAGGCAATAAACCCCAGTGGTGACAGCGTATCTGTGACTGTCATCAACAGAAATAAAGAACCTACAGATACTTTCACATCATGTTAGAGCTGTCGCAGATGTCTTAAATTAATTCAGCCCTCACTACTCAGAAAGGACAGTAATATAGACTCGCTACTAAATCTTATTTAATATGTTCACTAAAAAGTCAACATGTCGGGGCGCCTGGGTGGCGCAGTCGGTTAAGCGTCCGACTTCAGCCAGGTCACGATCTCGCGGTCTGTGAGTTCGAGCCCTGCGTCGGGCTCTGGGCTGATGATGGCTCAGAGCCTGGAGCCTGTTTCCGATTCTGTGTCTCCCTCTCTCTCTGCCCCTCCCCCGTTCATGCTCTGTCTCTGTCCCAAAAATAAATAAACATTGAAAAAAAAAAAAAAGTCAACATGTTTTTTAAAAGTCAACATGTGGGGCGCCTGGGTGGCTCAGTTGGTTGGGCGGCCGACTTCGGCTCAGGTCATGATCTCGCGATCCGTGAGTTCGAGCCCCGCGTCGGGCTCTGTGCTGACAGCTCAGAGCCTGGAGCCTGTTTCGGATTCTGTGTCTCCCTCTCTCTGACCCTCCCCCATTCATGTCTCTCTCTGTCTCAAAAATAAATAAACGTTAAAAAAAATTTTTTTTAAATAAAAGTCAACATGTTACTATACCACACGTTTAAAAATATTTTTATAAATGTATTTCAATCCATGTCAGTACATTATATTCATATAATGTATGAATTAACTTATGTTTTATAAATGTATTTTAATACATTCAATACATTACATTCAATACAATATAGTTGGTTTCCATTGTATTTCCAATGTATATTATACTCCTAAAAAATATTCTGAGGGGGGATCAGAGGCTTTCCCAGCTTGCCAAAGGGTCCCCTGGTGGAAGAAAGAGTTAAGAGCCCCCTGGCTTTAAAAGATTGAGGACCGCAGGGGCGCCTGGGTGGCTCAGTCAGTTAAGCGGCCGACTTCGGCTCAGGTCATGATCTCACGGTCTGTGAGTGTGAGCCCCGCATCAGGCTCTGTGCTGACAGCTCAGAGCCTGGAGCCTGTTTCAGATTCTGTGTCTCCCTCTCTCTGACCCTCCCCCGTTCACGCTCTGTCTCTCTCTGTCTCAAAAATAAATAAACGTTAAAAATTTAAAAAAAAAAAAAAAAAAGATTGAGGACCGCAAATAAAAGCGGCAACATTAGAAAGACGAAAGCTGTGTAAATACTTACTGAAATGTGACATTATAATATTCTTCGGGTGTCACTATTTTGGGTCCACCGAAGTAGTCCAGGACCCAGATGTTGGTTATATTCAACTTCGCAAAGAACCAATTGTGGCTGGAGGGCCACGTTTTCATCTCAGGGTGTCGGACGAACAGCGACTGCTTGGCAAAGTCCATTTCTGATTCATTCACCTAAAGGACACACGTGATGTAAACGACTCATGGCCGCAACCCCGTTAAGGATGTGTGATTCTTCTACAAATCCTAAAGTGTTTATTTAGTTATAAATCCTGATCTTCGACTTAAGGAATCAAGAGAAAACGAAGGAAGCACGCAGGAAAGCAGAAAACAACAGAGTCCAGGTGTTGGCGGTAAGAGATTTACTGAAGTGGGAACCCATCACCAGCACCAGCTTTCGCGGTCGAGTGGTCATTTGGAGCTGTCAGAGTACCCGGCACGGGGCACGTGATAAAACGTCAGCACACGTACCCCAGGACAAGCCATCTTAAACACGGAGACGCAAGTTCACAAAAGATAAAAGTCTTTCAAAGAAGCACCGTGGAACTCACGAGTATTTGCCGCCCCTCCTTTCTCTGGTAAAATGCAGCCGCAGAGATGTGGCCACACGGAACGTCCAGACCATAAATCAAACTTGTCTGAGGTCAGCATGGCCGACAACGTCGAAAAACAAATGTGCGGGTTCGGCAATCAGATCAGCGCTAGGACACCTTGCCCTCTGCACTGCAGCAATCACCCCACTGTCTAAACCCACGTCCGGCCTCCAGTAACGGGCACCCCTCTCCTCGCTCACTTGGTAGGCTCTCTGCCGTAAGCCACTGTGAAAATATGGAGACAAGGAACCCACACGGGGGAAATATTGTGCAGTGAACAGCATGGCCAGGAGCAGAGACCTCTGGTTGAGCAGATGCACCTTACAGAGCTACATCCATTCAGCTTCAAACAATAGTTCGCTTTCCACGTAAATACCTTATCGAACACCTATACGAAATGAACTGATTTAAGTCTTTAGTTTTCATGAAATTGCATATTATCTCAATCACAAATCATTTTCATTTTATTCTTGATAAATATCTCCTTTCATTGTTAATAGATGATGCTTTTTTTAAATTTATTTACTTATTTTGAGAGAGAGAGGGAGCACGAGCAGGGGAGGGGCAGAGAGAGAGAGGGAGAGAGAGAGAATCCTAAGCAGACTCCACCCTGTGCGTAGAGCTCGACTCGGGGCTCGATCTCATGACTGCATTCTCGCGATCATGACCCGAGCCGATATCAAGAATCAGACGCTTAACCGACTGAGCACCCCCAGGCCCCTCAGGTGATACTCTTCTAAAACCCATGTTCTGGTGGGATAACCACTTACCTTGGTAACAGTTCCTGACAGCATTATGTGAGCACAGAGGGGGCTTTGGGGATCAAATCCCTGTTTCCTGCAGAAGTTAGTCTGTGCCAAAGACATGGTCAGGGTAGCACGTGGATTCTCCTGCAGAGAGAAAATAAAGATACTCCCACATGAAATATTGTCTCTGGAGAGGTAATAAATTTCACAAGTTATATACACACTGTCCCTAGAGCTGAGCATTCTTCCATGAAACAATGAATTGTAAAACACCACTGACCACTTGAGAAAATCACCTGTTGGATAGAGACTGATCTTGACCTTTCCTCCCAAAAAGCGGGGGGTAGGGTTTCAGATTTAAAATTAACTCAGTAAGAATTATTTTAACACCCTTTTTTCTTAAGCCTTTAATCTGTTTCATATTAACCAGAGAAGTTACAATTACAGGATCACCCAAATACAAGGCTGGTCTAGAGGTTTCACTGAAAGATCTAAAGGCTTAGACTCTAACACGAAACTAGTGCATAAAAATAGCACAGTTGTTCAACTAGCTAATTGTAGAGTTTAAGCAAGAAAGTAGCTGAATCATGTTTTTTGGTTATCTTACGCTAGCAGAAATTGTCACGTGATTTCAAAACTGGAGAAGTTGTTCATTCCTGTTTTAGCAGTAAAAGAAGAACACTTAGACTCAAAAAGTGAAGCAGGCAAAATTCGCAATTCTTTCTTATCCAGAAATCAGCTTCGTGAAAGACACTGCTGACAGATTACAGCAAAATTCACATGTTGCATTTAGCGCCTTCAATGGCTTGTGTGGAAAATTCTGCCATCTCATGGTGACCCATCACAACACTGGTTATAAAGGGAACTCCTTGAAATCATTTCGCCAAACATTCACTGTCTATACACTATTAGGCAAGGCGCCATAGGAGGAAAAAAAAAAAAAAAAAAGTCCTTTCTCTGTGACTTTATAATCTGGTTGTAAAGTCAGACATAAACAAAACTTAAATAATGCAAAATGACACAGAAGAGATCAGAAGGCAGCGTATAACTAATCGCCAAGTGAACAGTACAGTTTAGGGTAAGGAGATGTCAACATAGCCTGGAATGATATGGACAGTACAGGGAGCCTCAGAAGATTTTCAAAATCGGGACAGAAGTGGGACGACGTATTAAAGGCAAAGGGCATTGCAGAAACAGAACTGGGAAAATGTGGGACATGACTGTAATGAGAAACCCAATCTACCTGAAAGAGAGGCTTTGGTGGGATGGGGGTGGGGTGGGGGGCTCAACTCCAAGCTAAAGAGTCAGAATTGTATTCCGTAAGGCCAATGTCTGTCTGTGCTTTCCAAGAATGACCTGCCTGGAGAGCTTGTTAAAATGCTGACTTCTGGGCTCGAGTCCCAGCCCTGGTGTTCGTATTTTTAACAAACATCCCAAGTGAATCTTACGCAGCTCTAGGCAGCCGGTTGTTGTTGAAGGCTTCTGGGCAGAGGGAAATGCTGAGTGGCATTGTGTGCATGTAATCGGGTGGTTGGGTGACAGGGAGAAGATAAGAGGCAGAGGCGGGAGGAAAAGCAGAAACTATAAACCAATCTGACTGGTTAACTGATGGAATACGAGTCAGACTCATTCTGATGTGGCCACACCTTTTCACTGCCATCATGGATACCTGAAATCCTGGATAGGTTCCTTACACTGTGTCCCTAGATCTGTCAAAGACCTGAGCTGGAGTTCTACCTGGAAGTCATCAGTGGCTGGTCACTCACCAGTGACGTCTGTCACTGACATCTGTACAGTCCCTGTACATCTTACTTTTCCTCCTTCCTGCAACGCAGATGACCATATCCACACGAGTTTAAATAGGGTCGTGGGCAGTAGTTGTTCTCCATCCCCTCTCCCTCATGAGAAGCATCAGGGAGGGAATGGGGAGTTGTTTTTTTTTTAATAAAATCCCTCGGCACTATATTTTTAAAAGTCTTCCCAGGTGACTGTGTTTGCAGCCAAGGTTGAGCGTCACTGATTGAACAGAATGAGCTTCCTTTGGGCAAATGCCTAAGAGGGTGGAGGGGGCTGGGAGTAAGGGAAGGGTGAACAGAGGTGTCCGTGCCTTAAAAGGAGGTAGCTGTTTCTGGTTTT
The DNA here is from genome assembly GCF_018350155.1 of Leopardus geoffroyi. Classification (NCBI taxonomy): domain Eukaryota; kingdom Metazoa; phylum Chordata; class Mammalia; order Carnivora; family Felidae; genus Leopardus; species Leopardus geoffroyi. The sequence goes on along the minus strand of NC_059338.1, from coordinate 59,185,020 downwards.
GCTCAAAGAATTCAAGCCCCCAGGGCCACGGATCTTCCAAGAAGTTAAACATTTAGATCTGTAATTGAAATCTCAATTTTTGAATGGTGGTAGCTACAATAGTCCCACCCCAACCCGTTACCCACGGGGGGATACAACCCAAGACCCCCAGTGGATGCCTGCCTGAAACCCTGGACAGTACCGAACCTCATATGTCTTTTTCTACACACACACACACACACACACACACACACACACCTGTGACAAAGTTCGATTTATAAATTAGTCATAGTAAGAGATTAGCAACAATAACAAATAGAACGGTACAATTATACCCTAATAAAGGTTATGTGGATGTGCTCTCTCCAAATATCTTCTTGTCCTGTACTCACTCCTCCGAGGATGATGAGAGATGATCAAATGCCCACATGACGAGATGACATGGGGCGGCTTTTGCAACCTAGCACTAGGCTACTAGACTCTAAGACAACCCCTCAGAAGGATCTTCTGCTTCTGGAATGCAGTTGACTTCAGGTAGCTGAAACGCTGAAATGGAACCAAGGATAAGGGGCGGGGGGGGGGGGGGGGGGGGGGGGACTACTGTAACTCAAATTTGTTAAAAACCAAACAGAACTCTGTGGACCAAAGACAACTGGCCCGAGGGACACGGGCAGCTCGTGCGCCACCATTCTGTGTCCTGTATTCTGACGGCAGACAGACCTGGCTTAAGATTCCAGTTTGGCTACTGGCTCTGGGCAGGTTATTTAACCGGTCTTATGCCTCCAGTTCTTCATCCGAAGCCCACTGCTGGACTCAGTGCGCTGCGCAGCGGTCACACCACTCTCGGGACAGCAGAGGTCCACCAGAGTTGTAAACCTGGCCCTGCCACAAAAGGTGGGCAAAGGATGAGCACCCAGACCCAACTCAGTGCTGCTCCTAACCAGGGAAGGTCATGCGCACCGGGCCTAAAGACTGCATTAATCACTCACGATGTTGTGTGTTAGCTTCCTGCTGCTGACAGGAAAATTCCTAGGAAGGGCAAGCCCTGTAAGACTTTTAATAACACGCGCAGCCGTGCCCCAGGACGAGTCAGGGATGCGAAGTCCTCCAAATAGACACTGGCAAAGAATTCAACCCGGAGGCGGGGGCGTGCGTGAAATTCCCGGCACTGAGTTGCCCAACAGTCAGAAGGCTGCAAAACCCGCCCGGCCAGCGCGGGAGAGAAGAGGCAGGGCTGTGGGCCGCGAGCAAATTCTTCCCTCTGGTTGCCCCGCCCTCCGTCCCCGAGCAGAATTTCGGCGACCGAAAGAAAGGCTGGCCTTGTCGCCGCCCGCTCACCTGCAGGTTGCCCACGGACTGCTGCAGCGGGCTCAGGTAGAAGTAGGGCACGCCGCTGCCCGCGCCGGGGGGCCCGTCGCTGAGCGAGAGGACGTCGGCGAAGGCCCAGCCGCGCACCGCCTGGTCCGTGGAGAGGGTGGCCAGTGCGCCCCAGTCGCAGACGTGCGTCACGAAGCGGGCCACGCGCGCCGCGTCCTCGCGGGGCGGCAGCGGCGGCAGCGCCGCGGCGGCGTCCCAGTCCCCGTGACCCCGGCCGCCCCGGCCCCGCGCCGGCGCCACCAGCAGCGCCACCAGCGCCGGCGCCAGCAGGGCGGCGAGCAGCGCGCGCGCGGACCCGCGGACTCTGCCGGCCATGGCGGTGACTGCTGCGAGAGGCCGCAGCCCCGCCACCCACAGGCGCCCGGGGTTAGCCGAGCGCGCCCGGCCCCGCCCACCGCGGCGCAGGCCGGCCACGCCCCCTCCGCGGGGGCCAATCGGAGCCGGGGGGAGCAGGGGGCGGGTCCCTCGCGTGCTCGGCTACCTCCTGGGGCGGGGACTTGTTTAGCACCTCCCCACCGCACCTGTCCGCCGCCTCTTTCAGGGCCGGGAAACTGTCCCCAGTGCGAGGTTTGCTGAGGCTTAGAGAAATTAGGGAAGTCGCCTAAATCATCCTGCTAGGAGAAGGTGGGCGTCTTCACATACACACACACACACACACACACACACACACACACACACGCCTTTTGAGAATACCTTTGGATACGGATATCCGACAGGCACGTGAGAAGAAATGCTGCATTTTCTATCTATGCTCCTCTTTTCTGTTTACTTCACTATCCGTACCAAAGTGGGAAAGACAGAAGGCCCCAAGTTTAGCACCTTACAAGCTGCTCCTGGCCCAGGAATCTCTCAGAGACACTAAGGGATTGTTGGTGGACTCTCGGTGTTCATGCACAAATTTGAACTTCTCGAAACCACTTTTGGACCTGTTAAGTCATCTGAGGGGTCAGTGCTTTCACAAATCTCTCACCCTTACCGCCCCTCTCAGGCCATGCTCCTAAGAATCTTCTTCCAGGAAGAGCATTGTGAGCTCTGTTCGCTGTGCCCCGTGTGCTGTTCGCTCAGCGGTGGGCACGGCTACCTCAGTCCCATCCTTCTCATGACGATATTCTAGGAATCGGTAAATAAGTTCATACCACCTGATCTACTTTCTCTGTACCCATAAGCTTTGGTCACAGCTCCTGGAGTGAATCCTACTCTCTGTGGCCTGGCTTTAAACCCCCATCTTAATTGTTATAAATGCTGCGTGGTGATGCTTGTGCAAGAGTTCGTCAGCTTTGTAAATCCGGCTCTGGCAGATACCTGGCCCTCTGAGGCTGAGCTGTTCAACACGGGTGAAGTAATTTCATTCAGCCGCTTTGGGCCAGTCATGTGAGCAGGTGTAGGCAACAGGTATGTGAGCCAAAGTCCGGCCTCTGCTTTCAAACTCACCCTCCCCTTATTCAGCCGAGCAGATTCTCAGGCTACTCAGTGAGAACTTCTGTATAGAAACAAGACTGTTTACTGTGAACGGGAGTTTTCAGTTCCCTCTCGCAGACAAAGAACGCCGTTGCACACACTGCTCTCACCTTGGGGTGAGAGGAGGGTGAACAACCCTTCATCAAAGTCGGTTTCCTTTTTAACAACTGAATTGGAAAGGGTTTCAAGCTAGATGGGAAACTATGTAGGGAGAAATTTAAGAGGAGGAAAATCGGGTTTATAATTTTCAAAACAAATACAAGTAACTTGAGTAGCTGCCTTAACCTGTTAAGGGAAGAGTGTACATAATTGCACATTTGGAGTTCTCATCTCACCACTGCCGCAGTCAAGTCGTGGACCACGGGATTTCCATTTTACCTTGTTGGACCTCAGTTTTCTCATCTGAAAGGAGGTTGGATTAGATGGTATCTGACAGCTGTTTTGGCTGTATAGTCTGGTAGCAGGCAAAATATGGGCCTTTGGTGAGTTTCACAATGATGTTTTTACAAGAGGACAAAAAAAAAAAAAATGTTTTTTATGTATTGCTATGCCCCTTACTGCCAGTATTCAGAATAACACCAGGCCCTAGTATAGCTCCATAAGCAAAACAGGTGCCTGGAACTTGGTCTCCGTGCACTGGAGCTTTAACATGAGGTCTACGGGGGCGCCTGGGTGGCTCAGTCGGTTAAGCGTCCGAGGTCGTGATCTCATAGTTTGTGGGTTCAAGCCTGGCATCAGCCTCTGCACGGACAGCTCGGAGCCTGGAACCTGCTTCAGATTCTGTGTCTGCTCCTCCCCTGCTTGTGCTCTCTCTCTCTCTCTCAATAATAAATAAATAAACATTTTTTTAAAAGAATGAGGTCTACACAACCCCCCAACTTCAAGCACCTCTCCTCAGTGTCTGTCTTTGCAGTACTCCTGGTGCCCGGGTGCCCCACATTCTCCTCCTCATCTGTGGGCATGGCCACCTCACTGCCTGCCAGATCTCCACTCAGATGCGCTTCCCAGAGGTGCCTTCTTGACCGCTGTTTCTTTTTTCTTTTTTTTTTTTTTAATTTTTTTTCCAACGTTTATTTATTTTTGGGGACAGAGAGAGACAGAGCATGAATGGGGGAGGGGCAGAAAGAGAGAGGGAGACACAGAATCGGAAGTAGGCTCCAGGCTCTGAGCCATCAGCCCAGAGCCTGACACGGGGCTCGAACTCACGGACCACGAGATCGTGACCTGGCTGAAGTCGGACGCTTAACCGACTGCGCCACCCAGGCGCCCCTTGACTGCTGTTTCTAAGAGGCCCTCCTCTCTTACTCTTCAGTGGAGAGCACTGTCCATTTCTTTCATAGCGATTATCACACTCTAATAACTATATTTATTTATATAGCTACTCGTTCTTGTGTCCCCTGCTGGAACCCAAGCTCCAGGAGAGCTGGAATGTTGTCTGTCTTATCCACCCCTGCATTCCCAATGCCTGAAGTAGGCACTCAATTAATGCTTATCGAATGGCTGCCTGCCTAATAATATCTGATGGAATTCTTTGCACATAAGGCCTAAAATCAACAGTAGGAAGCGAGGTTGACCAAGCGGAGATGCTCGAGAATAACACTGAGGTACTTGAGCTCTTAATTGGCAAACCCTCCTCGTTGGAATATTGGGGAAAACCCTTAGCTAGGAGTGGCTGGACCAACCATCCAGACCCTGCTGCTTCTCATCTGGACTTTCCATCTCTATTTGAACAGGCTGAGCTGCTCTCCATCCCCCATGGACCCACTGGGAAATAGTTCTCTTTACGTCTGGGTTTGACCCTGGTCAAGAACCCACCCTGCATGCTCGCCTTTTCACAAAGTGCTGCCCTGGTCATCTGACTGGGTCAGATCCGCACTAGTGCTGTGTGGATGAGTTCACAAGGGGTAGAGGAAACGTGGAGGAAGGAACCTAGAGAAGGCTCCATATCAGGGGCAATTGTTGAGTTGAACCTCGAAGGATAAATGGAAGCTTCGTAGACAGCGAGAAAGTGGGCAGGGAGGAGGAAGGGAAGAGTTCTACACTGAGGAAGTAGAACATACACAGGCAGGGAGACACGGGGTGTTGGGAAAAAGGAGCTGTAGGACGAAGGGAGTAGAGCCAACAGTGGGTGGTGGGCCTGTTGACGCCAGGGACTGTGGGTCGGACAGATGTGTAATGACACGCACACAGCATTACGATGTTATACAGAGTACTTTTGCTGCCTCGGGATCCGCTGGGCTCCACCTGTCCGTCCCTCCCTCACCCCCACCCCCACCCCCGAACCACTCGTCTCTTTACTGTCTCTATAGCTTTGCCTTTTTCACAGTGTCATACAGTTTGGATCACAGAGTATGGAGGTTTTTCAGATGGGCTTCTTTCACTTAATAATACGCATATAAAGTTCCTCCGCGTCTTTTCAAGGCTTGATAGCGCGTTTGTTTTTAGCACCGGACAATCTTCCGTTATCTGCATGTCCCACAGTTGATTTACTCATTTCCCTACTGAAGAACGTACTGGTTGCTTCCAAGTCTCAGCAATTGTCAGTAAGGCTGCTGTAAACATCTGTGTGCAGGTTATTTGTATGGACATAAGTTTTCAGCTCCTCTGGGTGAATGCCAAGGAGTGCGATTGCTGGATTGTTCGACGAGTACACAGAGAATCCTCATTCCTCCCTCCCTAGCTTATGTCACTTATCTATAAGTACGCGCCAGCATGCATATGTATCGTATGCACACATGAGAGCTTGCGTAATCAAATGCATTGTTACATAATGCATAATACATTCATTTGTCTTCCAGACAAATGGAGGGAGAGAGGCCGACTTCCTTTCTGCCACATAAGGGAAGACCATCGAAGAAGATGGCCTCTCTCCCTCCATTTGTCTTTCAGATGCTCTCAGATGGTTACCTGGGAGGACAGTGTCTGGGTAAGTGTCAGCAAAGTGGCCCTCAAACTGACGAAAGCACAGACGTGAGCCTGGACGAGTTCTTGTTACTACGGAGCCCAAGAGAAGGTCTACGTGCAGACGTGGCTGTGGTTGGGATTCAAGTGATGACCTCCAGGTCTGTCTCTTCCTACCTCCTCGCTCTGCTCTCCCCTGTGTTGGCTCCTTTCTTAGGCTCCAGGTGGGAGCAACCCATCATAACCTCACACATCCAGGGCCAGACAAGAGCCTCTGTGCTGGTAGTTCTCCAAGAAGCCTTGAATTTCTTCCCATTAGACCAAGTCCCATTGGTGGAATATTATACAGCAATGAAAATAAATTCTCTCCGCCCGCGTCAATGTCCATGCACCTTAGAAATTACGAAGTTGAGTGGGAAAGGTCAAGTTGCCGAAGGTGGCCCATCCTATAATGCCTTTTTTTAAGCTCAAAAAGAAGCAAAATTTAGCTTATGTAGCTTATAAATAGATACATGTGTGGTAAAACTATTTTTTTTTTTATTTTTTTTTTTAATTTTTTTTTTTTTTCAACGTTTATTTATTTTTGGGACAGAGAGAGACAGAGCATGAACGGGGGAGAGGCAGAGAGAGAGGGAGACACAGAATCGGAAACAGGCTCCAGGCTCTGAGCCATCAGCCCAGAGCCTGACGCGGGGCTCGAACTCACGGACCGCAAGATCGTGACCTGGCTGAAGTCGGACGCTTAACCGACTGCGCCACCCAGGCGCCCCGGTAAAACTATTTTTTAAAAAGTCTTAAGGAATTTAGGGCGCCTGGGTGGCTCAGTCATTAAGCATGTGACTTTGGTTCAGGTCATGATCTCACGGTTCGTGAGTTCGAGTCCCACATCGGGTGAGCATGAGTCCCACTTCAGGTGAACACGAGCCCCACTCCAGATGAGCCCCACTTCTCTCTCTCTCTCTCTCTCTCTCTCTCTCCCCCTTGCCCACTTGTGCCTTCTCTAACTAGATAGATAGATGATAGATAGATAGATAGATAGATAGATAGATAGATAGATAGGTAGACAGACAAAACCAAGGAATTTAAAACACAAAATTCAGGATAACAGACCTCTACTGGGGAAGCGGAGGGCTGAGAGGAAGACACATCGGCAGTTTGGGGGGTATTGGTAATAATCTAATTTAGGTATTATATATGTATATGTAATATCTCTCTATATATACATATATATGAACATATTTACTTTTGCATGAAAAAGAAATTTCTTTTCCCAGTCCGGCAAGGCAAAACTCATAAAATAAGCCCGCGACGAAAAAATAAAAACTCTTTCACCCGGTGACAAAAACCACACAGAAAACGTGTTGTCAGTTTTGTGTGCCCGGGAAGGTTTTTTCGCGTATTCGTTTATCTGTTCTCTGTCCTTGGCCTGACATACCATATAAATGCCTATATTTTTTTTTTACTTCCCATTTTTCTTTGGCTGCTGGGAAGCTCCAAAGTGGATTTCTGACTTCCTGTTCATCACTCTTGGACCCTGGGACCGGCCCTTCCATATCGACAACCCCACTTCCTTTGTGGTCTTCTTTCAACAGTTAAAATGGTGTCCGCCTCTCCAGTCCAGGCTAGAGATGTACTTGAGCCAGACTGCAGTTGCTTCGACACGAATTTACCTTTTACCTTTTCATCTGAGGGGAAAGGCACAAATCCTAAGCGTGTGGCCCCCCTTACACGTTCACGAACTGCACACACCCATAGAACCAGCCCAGGGGAGGACTCAGAATGTTCCAGGCAATCATGCTCGCGTCTCCTCCCGGCGGTCCCCGCCTCTCTGAGGAAAACTACCAGCTGGCTTCTAACCTCAGAGATTCCAATTTGAAATTTTGTTTTTGTTTTTGTTTTTTAAATGGCGTTTCTGAAAGTTATATCAGGAAATCTGTGTTTCTGCCCATCTTCTGAGGAAACCCAGTCAGGTGGCCTGGGCCATTTTAAGGCAGCTGTCCCTTAGAAAGGTGTGGTTTCTCCAGCCCCACCTGGCTCACCTCCTCATTTGTCACCTACCCGGCCACTGATATAAGTCTTACCACACTTGCCTTTTTCCATCATTTGACTCCAATGTCAACGTGTTTGTACTGTGACCACCCTGAGTCTTTCGTACAACAAGACAGCATTGGATAAACAAATAAGTAAATCAAAAAGGAGGGACGAGAGCTCCTCTCCCGCCATCAGATATTCCAAATAAAGAAACTTCCTTAAGGCAAGTGGAAAACAAAACAAAACAAGACAAAACAAAACAAAACAACAGAGCAAACCTAGTCCCGTTTACGTTTCCTGGTTTATGTACCAAGGAATAACCTGTAAGAACACATTGCGATTTCTTGCGCCCCTTTACCTTTCTAACATCTCTAATCTTTGACGCCCCCTGCCTCCCTCTTCGTGAGAAATAACAGTAAAACTCCACACTGATACAGAACAAAACAAAATAGAAGTCAGGGGAAGCATGAGAAATCAGGTAACGAGTTTGAGTGGGAGACGTAATCTTGTCTGACGAGAAACACCCAAAACGTTCCCAGGACGGCCCGTGAGGCAGGACTCGGGGGTGGGCTGTGGCAGGAGAGAACCTGGGCCTCTGGGCTTGTCACAGCCGCATTACACGTGTGCGGTTTTCAAAATGCTAAGGATGGAAAGAAGCAGAGGGATTTCGACCCATCGCCTTTTCAGGGTGTATCTTGTGAACTGCTTTTGCTCTGAGGTAAGAAGGAAGCATGAGTGTCTGCTCCTGAGATCAGAAAGGTTTTTTTTCTGGGGCACCTGGGCGGCTCAACCGGTTAAGCGTCTGACCTCGGCTCAGGTCATGATCTCGTGGTCCGTGAGTTCGAGCCCCGCATCGGGCTCCGTGCTGACGGCTCAGAGCCTGGAGCCTGCTTCAGATTCTGTCTCTCTCTGCCCCTCCTCGGCTTGCGTACTGTCTCCCTCTCTCAAATATAAATAAACATCAAAAACTAAGTAAAAGTAGGGGCGCCTGGGTGGCGCAGTCGGTTAAGCGTCCGACTTCAGCCAGGTCACGATCTCACGGTCCGTGAGTTCGAGCCCCGCGTCGGGCTCTGGGCTGATGGCTCAGAGCCTGGAGCCTGTTTCCGATTCTGTGTCTCCCTCTCTCTCTGCCCCTCCCCCGTTCATGCTCTGTCTCTCTCTGTCCCAAAAATAAATAAACGTTGAAAAAAAAAAATTAAAAAAAAAACAAAAAACTAAGTAAAAGTAAAAACCATAATAACATGAACACTATCTTAATAGAAACAAAACAGAAAGACTTTTTCTAAAAAAGGTGACATGACTTTAATGTTGTCCCCTCGGAATGGCTTCTACCATTGACTGACCTTGTCGCCTGATCTACGTCTGTCTGCACGACGACAGCAGAGACTGGTAGAGGTCCCCCAATGCCCATTTCCCCCTTCTTTCCCTTGCGACCAACCCCCAAATTTAGCCCGGCACGTGGCCGTCTAAAACGAAGAGTACATTTCCCAGACCTCCAAATCCCTGCCAGCCGGATATGACCATGAAACACGAACTCGGAAAAGGTCCTTAAAGGGAAGGAGTACATCTGTCTTCACCCTTCCTCTTTCCTGCTAGCTGTAATACAGAACGATGACAGGAGCCCCAGCAAACAGTCTTCAGCCACATGCTGGAGGTCAGGGCGGTGGAAGGAGCCTGGGTCCCGACATTGCAGAGAGCTGTACGAGACTCATTCCTGTGCGACAGAAGTAAGCTCCCATGTTCGTTAAGCCACTGTGATTTTTCTGTTACGTGCAGCCACACCTAATTCTGATTGATCTACTCACTTGAGTTTCTCTATTCTAAAATCAAAACAATTTTGGCAAACATCTTCGGACATAAACGTGGCTTAGAGCAGCAAATCTTTCCCTCAGGTTAGAACATTTAGTTGCTGGGGGAAGGGGCACAAGTCTAAACTAATTCGTCCTGCAAGGCTGACCAGGAAACAATAGTTTAAAGTTCATGTCAGTCCAGGGCGTGTTAGTCAGAGATTTTTGTCCCAGTGAGCGATCGCCGGCATCGGCTTGGAATTCTTTTTCCCCCATCTAGAATTCTCACGGCCCCATTTTAAGGCAGTGTCTTGCCCCAGTTGTTTCTGAGTTTAAAATGCAGATTCATGGATCCACTCGAGAACAATGAAATCAAGATCTCTGGTGGGGGGTCCCAGGGCTCTGCATTTTAAACAAGTATCTTAGTAGGTCCTGAGTCCACGAAAATTTGAGATTTTTTTTGACGCCTCTTTCTTTCTTTCATAAGCTGGAGGAGACCCCAAAATGTTTTCTGAGAGACATTTTGGCTCTAGCTTCTAGGCACCTGTATTTCACCCTCCGCTGAGATGGGATAGGGCACCAGCCCGCCATGTGTCTGGATGGAATCCTAGTTCTCTTTTCCCTTTGAGTTCTTAAAAGCACAATAAACTTCTTTTTATCAATAACACGGGTTCTTGAAGAGATTACAGCCTCATATTCTGCCTTGTTCAGTTTTATCAAAATCCTAGTCAGGACAGGGGCGCCTGGGTGGCGCAGTCGGTTAAGCGTCCGACTTCAGCCAGGTCACGATCTCGCGGTCCGTGAGTTCGAGCCCCGTGTCAGGCTCTGGGCTGATGGCTCAGAGCCTGGAGCCTGTTTCCGATTCTGTGTCTCCCTCTCTCTCTGCTCCTCCCCCGTTCATGCTCTGTCTCTCTCTGTCCCAAAAAAAAAAAAAAAAAAAAAAAATCCTAGTCAGGACAAATAACGTGGATGGTAGATTTCCTGAGAACAAGGGTCCACTCACTTTTGTAGCTATTCTAAAATGTACCCTTGAAATGTACCAGAGTAGCCGCGACTTGCCTGATTGGATTACATTGTTTTCTCCCCTTGTTTGGTTTTATTTTTGCTGCACTGTACCTTGGAGTTACACTATCAGCCTTACTTTGAACACTGTTACAAGGAACGACTGTAGGAGATTTGTTACTATGACTATGGCAAGGGCCTTGGTGAGAACGTTTCCCATCGACTCAGCCCTCCCATCACGAGAACCCATGAGAGAATTGCTCAGGTCCCAATAGCAGACAGCACCGTCCTTCCAAAGAATAATTGTTTGTTTTCACCTAATGGACGTGATAAATACGATTACTGATTGTTTGTTCCTCTTTGCCTTGGTTTGTCTGAGAGATTTCACAATGAAATATCTTGTGACCTACTTTGAGCAAATGAACAGATATACATTACTTTGTGCTGGTCTTAGCCCTGAACTTTACATTATTACATGTTTTCCTATATCATACCTCCCAAACTACATATTGTGTCATTTGTATGGTATGTTTTTGTTTGTTTGTTTTTTAAATGTTTGTTTGTTTGTTTGTTTGTTTAGTTTTGAGACAGAGAAAGAGACAGAACATGAACGGGGGACGGTCAGAGAGAGAGGGAGACACAGAATCTGAAGCAGGCTCCAGGCTCTGAGCTGTCAGCACAGAGCCCGACCCGGGGCTCGAACTCACGGACTGCGAGATCATGACCTGAGCCGAAGATGGCTTAACCGACTGAGCCACCCAGGCGCCCCAGTATGGTATGTTTTTTAATAAGCAACGGCTAATCCTTTGTAAAAGGATTAGCCTTGTAGAGGGAGGGATAGATGGAGACAAATCCGGATCTTCTCGATCCACATCTGATTTTCTCTATCAGTTTCCCTCTTTGCATCCCCTCCCCACCGAAACACACACTCAAAAAGGAAGAGGTCTATTTTTTGAGTAACATAAAAGAGAGAAATAAAAATGCTATGATTTATAAGTAAATACAACTGTTTCTAAGAGTAGTTGGGGAGAGTAGCGGGGGAGGGGGGCGGGGGGAGGCAAATGAATGGAAAACGAGACAAAGATAAAAGAAATGAAAAAGAAAGTATAAAGGAAGAAAAGGAGCGTGTAAAGAAGTAAGGATCGTTGTCAGATTGGAACAACAGAAGTTCTGATTCTCCAGGCTGGCACAGAACATCAAATCTCTCAGCGAGGAAGCGTTTCAAAATTACCGCCCTTCACCTCTCCCGCTGGTCCTACCACTTGGTAATTTGCTTCTGGGTAAATTTCGGCAGGTTTGGTGAGTTGTCACCATTTCACCCCAGCAGGTTTCAAAGACATAAGAAGGAAAGAAGAAGAAGAAAAAAAAAAAAGAGTGAAAGCTAATGTGCTTCATGGTAATTTGCCAATAAATTTCACGTTAAAAAAAAAAAAAATCTGTCCTTCTCTTGGGTTCAAACGTGCGTTGTAATTCTCACACACGAGGGCACTGTTTCTACAGTTTACATTCCTGTGGGGCCCCGATCCTGGAACTCCCAGCTGGGGGCGTGGAGAGAAAAGGGGTTGCCTGTGTGTTCTAGGCTCACCAGGTTTTCCAGGATGGGTGGGACACGTTCCAATGCACGAATGAACATTGTCAAGGGCTCCAGGGCCCGCAGGCCAGCCTTCTGCTGCTGGCTGGAACCTCCTGAAGATCAGAACCAATGAACTGCGTGTCATTTTGCTGTGCAGCAACAGAATTAGGGTATCAAAACACCGCCTTTGGAGTCTGACCTAGAATCGAAGATGTACGGAGCAAGTTAAACTCTTCGTAGCCTAAAATGGAAGTATTATTTCATAGCACCGTGGGGAGGACGAAACGCGATGGCTCATCTACCTAAAGCGTGCAAAAGAGCACGTGACACATTAGAGGGACTTCTACTTAAGTAGAAGCCAGCACCATTTGTCCCTTAGCAGTACTGACATATAGTGGTGCTCGATACGCGTTTGAGTGAATGAGTGAATAACCGGAGTGTGTAGAATTAAAAAGATTTCACTGGATGACGAAAACTAGCACTTTCAGGCTTTTCCAGCGTGGAGTCGGCTTGCCGACTCACCCGAGGACAAAGTAACCAGTCTAGTAAGTGGTGAGCACTCTATAGCTGTCATCTTTCCTACTCCTCGTTTGACTGGCAAGAAAAACGGGGATCCGAGCGGGGAGAGATGATGTGCCCAAGGTTTCAGAGCTGATTAGTGAATCCAGGCAGGACCCAGGACTCCCAAGTCCTAGCACAAAGCTTAACCCTTAGGGAGCCACCGCACAAGCTGGGGCCTGAAGGGTGGAGGGAATGAGGGCCAGGAGCATCTTTTTAAATATATATATATTGACGTTTATTTATTTTTGAGAGACAGAGCGTGAGCGGGGGAGGGGCAGAGAGAGAGGGAGACACAGAATCTGAAGCAGGCTCCAGGCTCTGAGCTGTCAGCACAGAGCCCGACCTGGGGCTCGAACTCACGGACTGCGAGATCATGACCTGAGCCGAAGTCGGGCGCTTGGACACTCAACCGACTGAGCCACCCAGGTGCCCCAAGGTGCTGGGAACATCTTAATGGACTGATCCTAGAAAACAAAAGACTTTTGGTTTGACAGTGCTGGGGAGAGGCACCCTTACCCAGCAGTGACCCCACCCGGGTGTGGAAAGAGCTAGAACCACAAGAGAGCCTCTCACTTGCTCTGGGGCCACCCATGGTTGGCCTCTAATCTGAGGGATCTGCAGGGAGAGCTGTCACTTCCTCAAATGTGTTTCTTCCTGTGTCACAAGGAGCCTTGGGTCACCTCCTTCCTTTGTGCAATGAGGTCCAAAGAGCAGTTTCTGCCTCTGCTTCTCTTCTTTCCTGTTACCACTTTCTGTAGCTTTTCCAGACCCGGCTCTCAGGCTGCAGCCTTGCTCCAGCCCCAGTTGACTTTCTCTATGAGAAGCTTCCCCCACCCCCACCCCCCACCGCCACCCCCAGCTTCCTGACCTCAACACAATAACAGAATGACTCATGACATGAGCCCTGAGGTCCCTCCCTTCGCCTAGGTAAAGCGGGCTGTCCTGAGCAGTCCCAGCCACCAGCAGGAAGCAATAAAAGGAACTTTCCACGTGCCTGCTGTAACCATACTTCCCAAATTCAAGAGCGGGACTCATTACCCGACCGGGCACGTGCCTTTCTAAGGACTTCCAAGCAAAAGACATAGAATTGGGCCATGCCATAAAATCCGGGATGGATGGCTGCCATGCCCGTACCTCATGGGAAATTCTCTCCCAGGGGGATGTCTGCCGGAAGTGCCATCTGCTTTTGCCACAGATTCAAGACTGAGTGCGACTCAGACACCAGACACGGTGGGCCATTGGTGAACTCCTGCTCGGGTCCTGCCAGGAATCCAGGAATCTGAACAACTGTGTCCCGAAAACTTCTCTCCTTGATTTCACGTGCTGGTCGTAGCTACATAAAAACCTTAGTCCCATGAAGACTTTTCAAGGCACTTTTACCTTCAACTCTTGGAATGCAGCTATGATTTCTTTTTTTTTTTTTTTTTCTGAGAGAGAGAGAGAGAGCTGGGGAGAGGGGCAGAGGGAGAGAGAGAGAGAATCCTTAAACAGGCTCTATGCCCCAACTGTGATTCTTTAAAAATATCAATCCAACAACGTAAGCATATCCAGGAAATACTCTAATGACCCGTTTCACATGTCAGGTACTGTGCTGTGCACTGTCAGAGATAAAATGGTGGAAAATGCCATTAACTCGAACTCTCTTGGGTCCCTGCAGTTGAGCATCTGACTCGTGATTTCAGCTCAGGTCATGATCTCACGGTTTGTGAGTTCGCGCTCCGCGTCGGGCTCTGTGCTGACAGCTCAGAGCCTGGAGCCTGCCTCGGATTCTGCGTCTCCCTCTCTCTCTGCCCCTCCCCTGCTTGCATTCTCTCTCTCTCTCAAAAATAAATAAACATTTTTTTTTAATTAAAAAAAAAAAAAGGCCACGACAACAGAAAACAACCTCTGGGTGTCCCAGGGCAATAGCTTCTGCTTTTCAGGTGACCGTCACCTGCTCTAGGCTCTCGGAGACATTAGTTTGAGTCTCCCAACATTCCAGTGAGATGGGCAGACTAACTACCACTACCTAATTGCACAGAGGGGAGGACTGAGGTTCAGAGAGGTTCCAAAACTTGCCAAGATCACGCTGAAGGGGCAGAGCTTTGGCTCCGAATGAGACAATCTGTCTCTGAATCCAGACCTTTTAAAGAAAACGTAAATGGCCTCTTCAATGCACGCCAGAGCTTCCTAGAGTCGTTGTGGTAGCAGTTGTCCGTTCTCCCCAATATCTATCCTCTTTTTCTACAGCAATAGAGGTCCTTACTGCACAGTAGCAACTCATCTAAAGACTGGAGTTCCCAATTTTCCTTGCGGCTACAATTGCCCGTGTCATTCTGTTTGGGCCAACATGAAAGATAAGCAGAAGCGAGACGTTCACTCTTCCCGGTCGGCCCCTTAAAACACAAGCCTGTGGTCTCCTTCCTGGCGGCGGGGATATGGAATGTGATGGAAGGTCTGAGGAAGCCGTTTTGGAGTCTGAACTAGTCACCTGAAATTTTATGTGAGCGGGAAAGAACTTAGTCTGAGTCCCTGCATTTCGTTATGTCTGTTACAGCAGCCTAACATTGACTCTAACTAATCCCCCACATCCCTACTGTCTTTTGTCTCACTGGCCCACTTCGGAAAAGTATGCAGGCATCCGTCAGCCCACACCAAGGGGTTCTAGACTTTGATAAGCAGAGAGAGGGCCCAGAGTGATGCTGCCACAGTCCAGAGGTCTTTTCACGAGCAGGGTGGATCCGGGATACCTGGAGGGAAGAGACCCTTGTGGCATTCGGGAAACACAACCATGAGGGCCATTATTTGGCTGACGTGCTGAAACCATGATTAGAGCCTCTGGGCTCTTGGGGCCAGAGGGGCCTGGGCAAGAATGGCTGCTTGGTTTGAGTTCAGGCGCCCCAGTTCCAATGGCTCCAATCTCCACCAAGAAACCTGTGAAAGGCCTCTCTCTGTGTTGGACTGACACCAGCCCGAACCACTACCAAGTATCAGGAGAAGCTTTCTAAACAAATCAGGAACAATTTGACATTGTGCAAGTGGGTAGATCGCCGTCTGTGTCCGAATCCCACAGCGAGCCTTCTTGGATATCTGCTGACAGTCCCTGGGGAGAGGAGTTGCTCCCCTGGGAGATCAATGCTTTAACCCCACCTCCAGCCAAGTTCTCGGCCCTCACCTGCCCCCATGTCGCTCTTCTTGGGCAGTGGGGCCAGGAGAACCTTGGAAGGTGAGCTCCAGTCCCACTTGCCCATCCCTTGTCAGGGGCTTGTCTGTCTTCTGTCTAGTACAGTCAAGCGAAGGTTCATAAGCACCCCAGGACATCTTCTTCCCCTTCCAGACAGTGACGGGGGCTCCAGGCCCATAGGGTATGAGTCAGACCAGCCCACCCCAGCCCAGCTCTCCCTACTCTCCTGGAATGTCCCAGAGTATGTATGCAAGTTTTATGTAGTATGGGGATAAAAAAGTTATTTCACAGCCATGTGTTTATTTTAAAGGGTACAGAAAAGGGGCGCCTGGGTGGCTCAGTCAGTTAAGCATCCAACTTTGGCTCAGGTCATGATCTCGCGGTTTGTGAGTTCGGGCCCTGAGTCGGGCTCTGGGCTGACAGCTCAGAGCCTCGAGCCTGCTTCTGATTCTCTGTCTCCCTCTCTCTCTCTGCCCCTCCCCTGCTCGTATTCTCTCTCTCAAAAGTAAATAAACATTTTAAAAATGGTACAGAAAAAAAACACCTAGCATGCTAAACTTAGGCTTTCATGGATACGATCACTTAGGACAACGCTAATTTAGAAGTGAGCAAATTTAACATAGATCTAACAACGCACCAGATAAATGATGGTACGGATGGCTCGTGCCCCTGAAATAAACACAATGCTGGAAAAGTGCTCTTCGCTAGGCTCGTTCTCCATCTGACAAGAAAAACTATGATGGCTCAGTGGCCCCAAACACTCTTTCTTTTTTTTTTTTTTTTCAACGTTTATTTATTTTTGGGACAGAGAGAGACAGAGCATGAGCGGGGGAGGGGCAGAGAGAGAGGGAGACACAGAATCGGAAGCAGGCTCCAGGCTCCGAGCCATCCGCCCAGAGCCCGACGCGGGGCTCGAACTCGCGGACCTCGAGATCGTGACCTGAGCTGAAGTCGGACGCTCAACCGACTGCGCCACCCAGGCGCCCCTCCAAACACTCTTTCTAACTAACAAGTGCAGTCTCCGTCCAGGAGGATTATCTACCTGGGAAATCGAATCAAGATTGCAGTGGTTTAAGCAAATCAGATTTGCATTTTAGGGAAATGATTCTGAAGTAGACTCGTCAGATAAAATCCAGGACACCCGGCGCAATCTGAACGTTAGATGAATTATTGCACAGGACACGTTTACACTAAAAATTACTCACCGATGACCTGCAATTTGAATGTATCTGGACATCGGCCCTGTATTTTTGGCCAGTAAGTCCGGCAACCCTGATCTGAAAGTTGAAGTTCTTCCCAGCAGCTCCGGCATCCCCCCTGCATGCCAGTCCTAGCTGATCAGTAAGATATCTGTCACGTCTTTCAAATCCTCCCCTCGGTTCCACTTTAGGTCTTTATCCTGTCTCAGCTGGCGTGGCCAGGGCCTCCTGATTTGTTTCCCTGTCTGCAAACACATTGCCTCGAACTCTATCTGCGGCCGGAATATCGTCCCCAAATGCAGTTCTGAGCCCTGCAGAACAGCCTCTGCTGCGTTGCCCCCTCTCCTTCCAAAGTCGACGCCCCTGAGGGTGTCCAGATCCCGCCCCCACCCTTGTCCACCGTCCCCGCCATGCAGGAGGCTTTGCCCTGCCTGTAGTGCACCTGTTCGTGTATCCTCTGGTTTGCTTCTGCTCACCCCCCCCCCCCCATCTGGAAAGATCCGCTTCGGGTCTTCGTCGTTAATCCCAATGTCTCCTCCTCGGTGAAATCGGGCAGCACCTCTGCTCTCTCTGCCCCCCCCCCCCCGTCAGAGGGCATCCGGAGGGCACCGGCCACACGTCTAACGCAGGTGTGCAGCGGGGCACACCTGAGAGGAGGGGCTGGAGTGGGGTCTTGACGACAGCAGGCGCCGCCTGGGGACCCTCAAGGCACTAGGAGGTTAGGAGGAGGGAAAAGGGACAAGAGAAAGAGGAGAAGCGTAGACGCGTCGCTTCTCCCTCCTCCTCTTCTATCAGAGTCACAACAGGGCCTGCACACAACTGTGTGCACACGATCTTAGTGAATCCACAGGCTCCCGACAGGCACACACCCCCAGTTCTCAGATGCGGAACAGGAGGCAAGACACGTTGCATGATCGGCCCCCCAAACACATAACTAGTCAGAGAAATAGCTAGACTTAGAGCCCAAGTCTTCTTTCCATAGGTCGGTAGTGAGTACTATTTACCCAACTCTGCCACCCAGTCCCCTGCCCCAGCCCCCCCTCCCCCAACCCCTCACTGTCCCAGAAGGAGGGCCGGGACAACAAATCATTTCTTCTTTGAAGGCCGCGTACTCGTTAGTCTGTACATGACATCTTCATTTGGCTTGGGGTATTGAATTGGCAAGGATTGGGAATTTGCCATGAATGTTTTCAGGAAAAAAAAAGAAAAAGAAAAAACAGAGGATTCTTTAATTGCTACTGAGGCAAACAGCTGGGAAAGCAGGGCTGACATATTTTGCAAGAGGGAAAAAGCAGGATGGAAGTCTGGGGTAGAACTGGAACCCTTTCCCTGACCCTGGACTCCAGAACATTCCAGGCAGCATTTTGCTCAGAAGGGACTTGATTGCAGAATCAGGAGCTCAGGTGTTTTTAGACCCTAAAATTACCTTAAGTTACACCATCACGTAGGTCTCTCTTGGAACTTCCAAATGCTTCAAAGGTTTTTTGTTTTTTTTTTTCTTTTCCTTTTCCTATTTTTAAAATTGAGTTGTATACAGCCTAGAATGCACAAAATGCACATGATCTTAAACGTCTGGGTCAATGGGTTCTTATGCAGGCACACCCTGGCCCTCAGATCACGATGTAAGACCTTTCCATCACCTTGAGAGGGTCCCTCTGCCCTGCCCCAGTCAATACCAGTACCCGGGAACGGCTACTATTCTGGCTTCCGTCGCCCTCCATTAGCGGTGTCTGCGCTCAAACATCACGGCACAGATTCCTCTGTGTCTGGTTCTCAGTATAGGTGTTTGAAATTTGTCTGTGTCTGTGTGTGTGTGTCAGTGGTTTCCTTTCGGTGCCGCGTAACATTTTGTGGTATGAATGACATACACTGTTAGTTGATCGGTTTCTTCCATACTTGGGGTGTTTCTAGCTTTGTACTATCGTGAATCGATCCGACGTGAACATTCGCGTACCTGTCTTTCACAGATCTGGCCACTCCCTTCCCCCCGGGAGTTTACCTAGGTGTGGGTGGCTCGGTCGCGGAGCTGACTCTCGAAGTGTTGAGAAAATGAATGAAGTGACTCTGCCCCTAACCACGTGAAGCAGACGGCCCTGAAGCAAACCCGTAAAGTAGATAAAGACGCATTTATTGATCTCAAAGTTTTCACTACCCCTTCCCCCTTCGACACCAAGACCCGTTTCAGATACCTAGTCTGCTTGAGTCGGTTCACTGTCATTCCATTAGTGTGGAAATTTGTAAGGGTACACAAACACCCGGAGAGAATTGCCACATGTCACACTCAGTTTCTTTTTTTTTTTTTTTAAGTTTATTTATTTTTGAGACAGAGAGAAACAGAGCATGAACAGGGGAGGGTCAGAGAGAGAGGGAGACACAGAATCTGAAGCAGGCTCCAGGCTCTGAGCTGTCAGCACAGAGCCCGCCGTGGGGCTCGAACTCACGGACCATGAGATTGTGACCTGAGCCAAAGTCGGACGCTCAACCAACTGAGCCACCCAGGCGCCCCTGTCACACTCAGTTTCAACAGCGGTTGGTGTATTCCCAATCCTGCCTTATCTATTCCCTTAACCATGTTTTTTTCTGGAATGCTTTAAGGCGAATCTTGGACCTCACGTAAGTTTAGCCGTGAATTCTTCGGTATATATACTTCTGGCATGTATTTCACATCACTTTTGTATTTCACATCACTATCACACGTGAGAAAAGGAACATAGATTTCTGCATATCATCTGTGTTCAAACTTTCCCGACTCTCTCAAAACCATTGGTGTGTTTGAATCACGATCCAATGAGATTCTGCGCATGGCATTTTTGATACTTCTCTTCAGTCTCTCTCAATTTAGAACAGTTCCTTCTTTCCTTTTCTTTTTTAAGACGTCATTTATTTGTAGAAGAAACCAGTTCATTTGATCTATAGAAATTCCCCTTCCAGGTTTTGCTGATTAAAATCCTCATGGGCCGTACATGAACCATACGCTCTATTTCCTATAAACTGGATGTTCGAGCTGGACCACGATTGGAGCCTGGTTGAATTTTTAATTTCTTTCCTTTTGCAAATGTCTCATCGTAGGCGGCCCTGTGTGCTCCCTGTCGCATCGGATCAGGAGGCACATGACCTCTTGTTTCCTACTTTGAAAGATGCTGAGATTTATCACGTGTCTCCCTTCCCCGGCCACTCCTTCCAAGGCTTTGCTGGCCTCCTGCTCTGCCTTTGACCCTCCTGCAATGCCTGAACACCGCACTGGCCGACCCACAGACCCTCAGTGTAACGACCACCCCGCACTTTATCCCCTCGCCTGGCGCTTCGGTCTGTGGCCTCTGCACTTCATCTCACGGCCCAATCAGAGATACTGAGATCAAGTGCAAAGCCAAAGGGCCTCTCCGATCACCACCGTCAGCCCCGTGGTGGTCTATGGTCCTAGAATCTCCACGTCAGGAACTCCCTTGAAAGTCAGGCAGTTCAACTCTATCAAAACGTGGGTGCTCTATGACATCTCCATAAGTGATTGCCTGAGACTGACTTCTCAGTTCACCAGCGTTCCCTCGCTCTCACAAGAGACCACAGTTGGAAGCCGAGTTGTTACAAAGGTACTCTCCTTGTTGGTGCCCATACATGCTGTTTTAGAAATTTTTACTCAGTTAGTCGTGGGCCTGGTCTTTGACACAAACCCACAGGTGCGGGACCAGTGAAGGTAACTTTCGATTGGGCATATTCAAGCATTCATGCTTCTACTCCCCTCCCCCCCCACCTTGTATAGTTTTATTTGTGGTTAAAACAAAAAATATATATGATAAGATGTACCCTCGTAACCATTTTTAAGTGTACGTTCAGTGCTGTTAACTATATTCACATTGTTGTGTAGCAGATCTCCAGAACTTTTTCATCTTGCAAAACCAGAAACTCTGTACCCATTTGAATAACGATCTCCCTCTCCCCTCCCCCAGCCCGTGGCAACCACCGTTCTACTTTCTGTTTCTGTGAATTTGACTACTCTACATCTCTCATATAAGTGGAGTCATATAGTATTTGTCTTTTTGAGATTGGCTTATTTCACTCGGCATAATGTCCTCAAGGTTCATATGTGTTGTAGCATGTGACAGATTTCCCTTATTTTTTAAGGCTGTAATATTCCACTGTGTGTGTGTGTGTATCACATTTTCTTTATGCATTCATTTGCCAATGGACATTCGGGCTGCTTTCACTACTATTGTGAATAATCTTCCAATAAACATAGGGGTGCAAGTATCTTTTGAGATCCTGCTTTAAATTCTTTTGGATATAAACCTAGAAGAGGGATTGCTGGATCTCAGGAAACTCTATACCATTTTACATAGTGGCCGCACCATTTTACATTCCCACCAGTGGTACACGAGGATTCCAGTTTCCCCACATCCTGGCCAATGCTTGTTGTTTTGTGTCTTGTGTTTTTTTATAGTTGCTATCCTAATGAGTGTGAACGGATTATGTCATGTGACGGTAACCGAATTTCCCTAATGATTAGTCATGTGAAGCATCTCTTCGTATGCTTGTTGGCCATCTGTGTATCTGCTTCAAGAAATGTCTATTCAAGTCTTTTGCCTGTTTTTTAACTGCGTTATTAGGGTTTTTGTTGTTGAGTTGTAGGAGCTTTTTGTTGTTGAATTGTAGTTCTTTATACGTTCTGGATACTAATCCCCTTATCAGACACATAATTTCCCCCCATTCCGTAGATTGCCTTTTCACTCTGTTGATTGTTCCCTTCAACGAGTAGGAGTTTTAAAGTTTGATGTGGTCCCATTTTGTCTATTTTTGCTTTTGTTGCCTGTTCTTTTGGCGTCATAGCCAATAAATCATTACCAAAGCCAAGGTCATGAAGATTTTCCCCTGTTTTTAATTCTAAGACTTTTGTAGTTTGAGGTTTTATGTTTACGTCTTTAATCCATTTTGAGTTAATTTTTAAATATGTTGTAAGGCAAGGATCTAACTTCAATCTTTCACATGGTGAATATCCAGTTGTCCAAACACTGTGTCAGTTGAAGACGCTGTCCTTTCCCATCATGTGGTCTTGGTGCTGTGTTGAACATCACTTGACCATATGCACAAAGTTGATTTCGGGGTTCTCTGTTCTGTCCATCGGTCTGTGTGTCTGTCTTTATGCCAGTACCTGTTTTGGTTACTGCAGCATTTATGATTTCAATGCAGGAAGTGTGAGGCCTCCAACTTTGCTCTTGTTTTTCAAGATTTGGTGGGGGCGGGGGGAGGTGCAATTCAGGCGATTTGAGATTCCACATGAATTTTATGATTTTTTTTTCTATTTCTGAAAAAAAAAGCCATTGGGATTATAAAAGAAATTGTATTGAGCCTGTAGATAGCTTTGGGTAGTGTGGACATTTTAGCAATATTAAGTTTTCCAATGAACAAACACATAATGTCTTTCCATTTATTTGTGTCTTCTTTAGTTTCTCTTAGCGATGTTTTGTAGTTTTCAGTGTACAGGCATTTCACTCTGGTTAAGTTTACTCCTAAATATCTTATTTTTTAAATGCCATTGTAAATGGGATTGTTGTCTTAATTTCCTTCTTGGATTGTTCATTGTCAGTTCATTGTCAATAATCACAAATGATTTTCACGAGTAGATGTTGTATCCTAAAACTTTGCTGAGTTTGATTATTAGTTATAACAGTTTTTGTGTGTGGGGGGGGATCTTTAGGATTTTCTACATATAAGATTATGTCATCTGTGAACAAAGAGAATCTTATTTCTTCCTTTGCAATTTGGAAACCTTTTATTCCTTTTTCTTGCCTAATTACTCTGGCAAGCACTTCCAGTGGCAGGATTGGGCAAACCTGCCTTGTTCCTGATCTTCAGGTTTTTCATTGTTGAGTATGATGTTCACTGTGGGCTTTCCATAGTTTCATTTCTTAAATATAGGACTCTGATTCAAAATACTGATTTTGAAATATAAAATTTGGGCGGATACTAGCAGGCATTTGAAACGATAGCCCAGGATTGCCAACCGACAACAGATCTGTGTATGGGTTTTCTAGATGTGGGTTTACAGAGACGCATGGGACCATACCTGTCTTATGAGCTATGTTAAGTTTCAAGTGATTGACAAAGCATCTCCAACCTATGTGACTGTAAGTCATTTGCTGCCGCAGATACTCCTTTAAAACCAACCCTGGCGGGGTGCCTTGCTGACTCGGTAGGTTAAGCATCTGACCTCGGCTCAGGTCACGATCTCGTGGTTCATGGGTTCGAGCCCTGCATCAGTCTCTGTGCTGACAGCTCAGAGCCTGGAGCTTGCTTCAGATTCTATATCCCCCTCTCTCTGCTCCTTCCCCACTCGTGCTCTGTCTCTTTCCCAAAAATAAACATTAAAGATTTTTTTTTTTTTAATAAATAAATAAATACATAAAAGCATCCCTGACAGCTTACATTTGTAAGGTTAATGGGCCAGCTACTCTCATGGATAGGGGACACTCTTCTTGGGTCTGTCGAAGCAGAAGAACTTGGAGAAAGAATAATCATCACCTTCCTCGTGGCCATGAGGGGGCTTTAGAGACCCCAGTCTCTGAGTTGAGAGGTCTTTTCCCTCTAGACTCGAATGAGAGGCAGTCGAAGGGAAAGAAACCAGGACAGAAAAAATAATAATAATAATAATGCCCTGATGAGTCTTGGGAGGATGCGCTGTGTACAAAAATTAGACATTCGGCAAGGCCAGACCTGTGAACTGCGGCTACCAGAGATCAAGAGATAACACCTTAGGACCAAGTAGGATCGAGTTGCATGTGTGAGCTGTGATGTGGTTTTTTGACTGATAAGCTGACAGGGGATAAAGGAAGGGAGAGAAGCTTCGTTTGTTTGTTTGCCATGTGCTTCCTGAGTGAGAATAAGGGTGAGTAAGGCATGTGCTGAGTAGACACTAGAGAATATTGAGGAAAGAAGACATGCCCACACTGTGACAGGAGGTAGACAGAGGGACCATAACGAGGGGAGGGGACATGGCTATGGACAGCGCACATTGCTAACAATTTAGGAATTCCTCTTCAGCATTTCGTTTCCCCTCAGTAATGATCCCCTAGCAAGCGGTCACCCTCCTTAGCTCATCAAATGTTACTACTACAGGCCCTAAAGTGCTTTCTTACCACCCCACATCCTTATCAACCCTAGTTCTCCCTCGGGTCCACCAGCCTTACGGTAACCATGACTTGTGCATGGGTATGAAAGAAAAAGCACCAGGCAGACTCAAGACACAGAGCCAGAGAGATAATTCATAAAGCCTTAAACACAGCTGCAGAATTAAAACAAAAATGTCAAGGGAACAGAGTGTTCCAGCTGATTTAACTTCCTGTTGATAAGTCTCTGAAGAGGAGGGGTGAGGTCTGGAGTTCTAGAATTGTGGCAGAGGGAGGGCTGGGGCGCGGGTGGACACTTTCTCAGGCATGGTCACTCAGGAGCTGGGTCCCCATCTGCAAGGCCCTTAACTCTCACTTCCTGAGCCGACGATGGTCAGAGGAGGCTTTCGGCTACTGATGTGCTCAACCTACAGAAAACAGGATGTTAGGTTTCAGATCTGATTAGGCCACGAGATGCAAATTCCTTCCCCACCCCACCCCCACCCCTGCTCCCTACCACCTCCACCCACACCATTCCCCTTTCCGCAGCAGAGGCCGTCCATCTCCCTGCGGATTTCCATCAGGGACCGTCTGCCTCCTTTGTTCATCACCAGCCGGGCTGGGTAGGGTCACACGTAGTGCCGAGGCTTTTTCACTCTAGATTTATGGTCATTTTCATTATGAGCGCCTCACTTCGTCCACGGGTGACCGATGAGAATTATCCCCAAATAAGGAAAGAGAATGGCGAAGTAACTTTGTCCTTTAGGAAGCACACAGGTGGTAGGAAGGGTCCTGGGGGCCCCGGGCCTTGGCGTGGCCCCTCTGCCCTCAGTCACTACAGGTGAGTGGTCGTCCTGTCTCTGTCCCTGCTCACCCCATGTCTTTCTCTGCGTTGCTGCCTATAGTCCCCATCACGTGCGAAAACAAAACAGAAAAGACAAATCAGAAGCAACTGTGCTCGAGGTCAATGCACATGTCGTCTGTTTTTCAGAAGCAGATACCGACCGTAGAGCACTCCCAGAACAAAACTCTGGGAGCAGCCGGCCCTGCACAAGGAGGTCAGGATAGAGTAAACGTGATGCCCACTCGAAGGGCTAACGTGTGCCCGTTGCAGCAGAAACTGTAAACCTGAGAAGGATCGCCCAGGCTGGCATCAGACAAAGACTCAGTTCCCTCTCCGCCCCTCCTCAAGGCTCCTGGTTCGCTCACATGGTTCTTCGACCCAGATCCCCACCATCCCCATCTCTACCAAGCACACCGAGCTCAGCTTCCTCTATCCTCTTGCCTCCAGGCCTTTTGTGTTTAGTTCAAATTATGATTCAAGCGTTCAAGGGTCTACTCAGACCTTTATCGCCTTCTCAGATAAATGACACTCCTGTAACATTGGGACCCTGTGTGGGCCTCACAGGGCCAATGGTACTGGGCACACCAAGATGAAAACAATCTTAAAAAGTCTGAAATAGGGGCGCCTGGGTGGCTCAGTCGATTGAGCCTCCGACTTCGGCTCAGGTCACGATCTCACAGTCTGTGGGTTCAAGCCCCGCGTCGGGCTCTGGGCTGACAGCTCAGAGCCTGGAGCCCGCTTCAGATTCTGTGTCTCCCTCTCTCTCTGACCCTCCTCCGTTCACGCTCTGTCTCTCTCTGTCTCAAAAATAAATAAACATCAAAAAAAAAAATTTTTTTTAAGTCTGAAATACTATCACAGCTCAGGAAGCAGAAAAAGAAGAAAGTTGTGTGCAGGAAACGTAGTAATGACATACTCCGAAACTGGACGCTCATAGAAAAGCCTTTGGCACAAAAAGTTGCAAGGTTATCCAATAGTAGATGAGGGCAAGTAAACTAGTTAATAAGTGGTAACAGTCAGAAGAGAAGGTCAAATCCTTGACGATTCCAGAAAAACCCCATAGTTTCTGCATGAAATTGATGCATTATTTAAATGAGGGTAACTTAAAACTCGTTTCCAAAATGAAGAAACACTGCTCAAGCGAGTGAAATTTATTTATAATTGAGATATGAAACCCCTGCCTCCCTTCCCATTTTTTTTTTTTTTTTTGGCCTGTGCAAGAAAAAAAAAATGCAGAATTGAATCTGAACATAGAATATTCAAGAAGTGCTGAATAGAGTACAAATCAGAAGAAATATGACAAAGATGATCCCACGTTTATCACATTCAATATTCACTGGCAACTATATTAAGCATTTCCCGTGTATTACCTCATTGACTCCTGACAGCTCTATGTGGTAAATTCTATTACCCCCATTTTACAGATGGAGAAAAAGAGGGGCAAAATGGTTAGGTGACATGATCAAGGTCACAG
The DNA here is from genome assembly GCF_018350155.1 of Leopardus geoffroyi. Taxonomy (NCBI): domain Eukaryota; kingdom Metazoa; phylum Chordata; class Mammalia; order Carnivora; family Felidae; genus Leopardus; species Leopardus geoffroyi. The sequence goes on along the minus strand of NC_059338.1, from coordinate 59,158,574 downwards.
GAGGACCCAGGAAGTCTGGTTTCAATGTGGATCTTTATAAATCTCTGTGCTACCCTCTCTGTTACTATGCTTTATGGTTTTTTTTTTTAATTTTTTTTTTTTTTTTTAATGTTCATTTTCGAAGGAGACAGAGACAGAGTGTGAGTGGGGGAGGGGGAGAGAGAGAGGGAGACACAGAATCCGCGGCAGACTCCAGGCTCCGAGCCGTCAGCACAGAGCCCCGGGTGTTCTTTGGGGAGAAGAGGCCGGAGAGGCAGGTGTGGCCTGGTCAGGAAAGGGTGTGAGTGACACATTTTGGCAAGACTGCTGTCCGTAGAGTGGAAGCTCTGTGGGGGGAGATGGTGAATCAGGACAACACGGGAGACGCACGGAGACGAACCGGGACATCTCATCTGGATGAACCACGGCGGTGACGGTGACCGGTGGGGGTGGGGCAGGATGTTTCAGAGCCTGAATCGTAGCACCTGGTGGTGGACACGAAGGAACAATCAAGAACGACTCCCAGGTTTCTGTCCCGAGCAAACGGATGAATAGTGAGACCACCACAAGAGGAAAAGAGAAACTACCAGGTGGGGCCACGGGTTTTTAGCAGAGTTTTGCAGACGTGCGCTGTGCTGGGGTTGCAAATAAGCACGTGTGTGCAGACAACTTTCCACTTCATTCTTTGCCTGTTGTCCGTGGAAAAAAGCAAAGGGGGATGAGTGGTAGGCGGGACTTGGGTACTCATGTTTCTCATAAGCTGTTCTACTTCATTCGTGTAGAATCATCGCGGATATTTATTTTAAGGCCATGTGGATTTTTATTTTAAGGCCAAAGCCTCCAGCTTTGGACAAGCTCTGCCCAATCCCAGATACTGATTCACATTAGTAAACGCCTCTACAAGCAAACCTCCTCAGCACTTCCCGATACTAACAATATCCTACAAGAAATTGTGATAACGCAGTTTTTCTAGGAAAACGTACTTTTAATTCTGTACCTACCACCCACTTTTCTTTCTAGAAGAAATCAGTCCTTTTTCTTTTTAAGGACAAGGAAAGGGGCTCCTGGGTGGCTCAGTGGCTTACGCATCCGACTTCAGCTCAGGGCATGATCTTGAGGTCCGTGAGTTCGAGCCCCACGCCGGGATTCTTTGCTGACCGCCCAGAGCCTGGAGCCTGCTTCTGATTCTGTGTCTCCCTCTCTCTCTGCCTCCCCCTGCGCCACTCATGCTCTGTCTCTCTCTCTCTGACTCTCAAAAATGAATAAATGTAAAAAAAAAAAAAAAAAAGAATAAGGAAAAATAGATGATTATCTATCCCTGCTCCCCCAAACTCAGATGGGAATTAAGACACTTCAGATTCTGACAGTGATTAATCTCATTTATTCGATCTAAATTTTTTTCGTTTCCAATAGGTATCAGCCAGGTTTCCCACTTTTTTGGGGGGGGTGGCATCGTATTCTCCCATCTCTGTTTATCTCTGTATGCGTGTGCTTCTCTCTCTGCCCTTCTGTCCCATCTCTTTCTCCACATCTCTGCTGAACATTTTTTGAGGAACTCCTTTCCCTGCGCTGGTATATATGTCTGATTTTGTCTTCTAAGTTTGTGTTTATCTGAATCACGTGGACGCTAAGTTTGTGTCTATCTGACTCGCTTTCAGCTATAACAAAATATTGTGCTCCAATGGCTTGAGCCACAAACAAATATATTGCTTCACATAACAAGAAATCCAGGGGATAGTCCCTCTAGAACTGGTCAGTTCAGTGCCTTGACAGTCATTGGGGTTCCTTATTTGATGAACATTCACTGAGTGCCTATTTGTGCCTGGCCTTGATTTAGGTACGTGGAATATACAAGGACCAAAAAAGAAACAAAAGGCTCCGCCTTCCTGGAGCTTCTATTCTGGCTCTTCCCAGCTTTGCCTCGTAGTAGCAAAATGGTCGATTCACTCCCAGGCATAACATTAGGTAGGAAAACACCCAATATTTATAGAGCTTCACTTCCTATGTGTTTCTTTATCAGAAAGCATAAAGATTTTCCCCTTTTATCTCATTGGCCAACATGTCCTCACGTATTTCTCTCCAATCCAATTTCTGGCAAGAGGAATGTTATTTCCATAATTGGCTTAGACTATTCAGGATTTACCTCTTGGCTGAAGCTTACAAAACACACTGATAACCTGGCACCACTCCCTGTCCCCTGGGGTGGGGCCCAGGAATAGATTTTTTTTTTTTAATTTTTTTTAATGTTTTATTTATTTTTAGGACAGAGAGAGACAGAGCATGAGTGGGGATGGGTCAGAGAGAGAGCGGCAGACACAGAATCCGGAGCAGGCTCCAGGCTCCGAGCTGTCAGCACAGAGCCCGACGCGGGGCTCGAACTCAGGAACCGTGAGATCATGACCTGAGCCGAAGTCAGATGCTCAAACGACTGAGCCACCCAGACGCCCCCAGATATTTTTTTTCAAAGCTCCTTGAGGCATTCTAGTTTACGGCTGGAGGTGAGGCTGGTTCTCAAGTGCTCTGCTTGAGATGCTTCAAGGCTGAGAAGGTTTGAGATTCCTTGTAGGGCTGTGTAATATCATTCCAGAACATGGAGTCTGCCTCAGAAGGAGAAGGTCGCAATCTTTTGGGGCCTCCAGACCACCCACATTGGGTTTTTGTCAACACTGTTCCTTGGCCTTGGTGATGGGACCACGTTCCTAGTTGAGCTGCCCCTGCCCCCCACCCTAGGAAATCCCTAATTGGCCTTCTCTCAGCTTTGGACCCCCCAGCCCCTTCCTAGGTGCACCTGAGCCGAGCGCAGGCTTTGTCAGTACGTACAGCCCTCCCTCAGTCCAGTTTGGTTCTTTGATTTCTTCTTTTTTTAAATCCTCCAAATCACAAAGATGCATGTAGTTATCGCAACCACAGAAAGATATTTGTACAAAGACTTGAATAATCTCCCCCTTCCTGTCTCCATCCTCTGGCATGCCAGAGGACCGGATATTCTCTGCCTATCGTCTCTCTCCAAAGCAGGGGACAGTAGACCCCCGGCCACCTTGTGGATGTCTGGGTGGGGGTGGAGCGGGGAGGAACAGACGACGGAGGGACTGGATAGGGAGTCAGCTGAAATCAAAGAAATGGGACAGCTCGATTCTTCCCCCACCGCCTTTTTTCTTCATTTCTTTAGTTTGAAATAATTTTAAACATTGAGAAAAGCTGTAGGATTAATACAAAGACCCCCCACATAGCCTTCACCCAGGAGTCCTTACAGTGTTGCCAATCATCCTAATAATTTCTCTTTTTTTCAGCTTTACTGAGGTATCATTATATGGAGATACTTAAAGATACTGTAATATACTTAAAGTGTATGTGGCCATGATTTGATACAGGTGCATACGATAACCCTTTGATAGACTTTATAGTAAAAAAAAAAAAAAATAGACTTTCTAGTCAAAGCAGCCAACCCAGAACCACACGGGGAACCAGTGGTCACGTGACCTCCATCTCCTTCAGCCTAGGCCCCTTCCCCGCACTTCCTCTGACTGCACTTGGAGACTCTGGACCCGTCACTTTGAGGAATGTCTTCCTATGTAGCTTCTGCAACGTTTCCTCATGATTGGATTCGGTTTATGCACTTTGGGCAAGAATATCACAGAAGTGATGGTATGTTCCTATTGTATCCCATCAGGTAGCATGTGATATCAGTTTGCCCCACTGTTGGTCATGTTTACTTTGATCACTTGGTTAATATGGTGTCTGTTACGGTTGTACCCTGTAAAGGTGCTTTCTCCCCTTTGTAATTTTTTTTAATTTTTTTTTAACATTTTTTTAAATTTATTTTTGAGACAGAGAGAGACAGAGCATGAACGGGGGAGGGGCAGAGAGAGAGAGGGAGACACAGAATCGGAAGCAGGCTCCAGGCTCTGAGCCGTCAGCCCAGAGCCCGACGCGGGGCTCGAACTCACGGACTGGAGATCGTGACCTGAGCTGAAGTCGGACGCTTAACCGACTGAGCCACCCAGGCGTCCCTCTTCCCTTTGTAATTAATGAGTAACTTGTAGGGGCGATCTTTTTAAATCATGTAAAATCCCATTCCTCATCTCGTTTTTCCCCACCGGATTTAACACCCCATAATGTTTCTCACCTGAAATTATAGCTACGATGATTGTCACACGGCAGTTTTCTTCTAAACTTTGTTTTACATTTGTTCATTGGTATTGTGCGGTAAGAATTTTCTCTTCTCCCACTTGTTTGTTTATATCAGTTTAGACCTATGAACTTCTTTTATTTTTTTTTAAGTTTATTTGGAGAAAGAGAAAGAGCGGGGGGGAGGGGAAGAGAGAGAATCCCAAGCAGGCTGTATGCTCAGCACAGAACCCGGCGTGGGGCTCGAACTCACGACCATGAGGTCGTGACCTAAGCCGATACTCCTGTAAGCGGGCTTCGGTGTCCTTTTAATGTCTCTCTGTCATTCATTGAGAACTTCCATATTTTCTGTCAAAACAACAAGTTCCAGGCTCATCTTGTTCTTTATCTGCCCCAGCCCTGTCATCACCCATTTTCTCCAAGGAGCCTGTGTTCCTTTAGTGGAGAATGGTATTTAGAAACCAAGACCTGGGCTCTGGGTGCACTGATTGCTACTGGGGTGTCACTGCTCCTACGCTCTCTCAGTGGCTCAAACTAAGAAATAGATGCATGTGTGTATAAGCATTGCTATTTACAGCTATCTACAGGCTGAAAGCAATGACTTCACACCATTACCTCCCATTCCAATCCAGCACCAGAGTTCATTCTAGTCCAGTCTAGTTCATTCTAGTCCCCCCATGCCACCCCTTACATATTTGTACCTCCCTTCACCATCAGTGAGAAACTTCTCTCCCACTGGCTTCGATATATCAACTTATTTGCTGGACTTCCCTGTGTAGCCAATCTCCTGACCCCCAAAGGGCCAATCAAAAGCCTTCCTCATGAGGTCTCCGATCCCTGCTGACGGTTCTCCACACCTTCAACGTCTTCCCTATGGCTCCATTGCTACCCTGCTGCCTTCCTCCTCAATTGACCTTTCGCACATGAAATACGGCTACCGTCTTCCTCTGGGAACCCCTCCATGGCCACGCCGTCAACACATAAAAACCCTAAGTCTTTATGCTTTCCTTTCAACGTTTTCAACTCCGTTCCTCAAGGATAGTCACCTGCGGCAGAATGAGTTGTTTTGTTTTTGCCACATTCCCTGAACTGAGGGCTGAAAGATCTATTTTTTTAAAGTTAATTATGTGCAGCCATGCAAGAATATTTGTTGGGTTCCTTGCTCTTAATTTTTTTTAAAAGTTTTAGTTACTTAAGCAATCTCTACACCCCATGTGGGGCTCGAACTCATGATCCCGAGGTCAAGAGTCGTATGCTCTTCCAACCCAGCCAGCCAGGTGCCCCTTCCTGCTCTTCATTTTAAAAATAGACCATCAGCAGTACGCTGTGGCCGCTTACTAAGAGCTGACTGAATGAGCTCTTGACAATTCTGTTCAAAAATTAAGTTACTGCCTAACTTCTCATGGCCTTCAATGATCTTTTCTCCCAGTGGGTCTTTTCTCCCCTTGGAGACCTATCTATGGAAAAGGCTTTGTCTTCGATTTAAAGACAAAGAGTCTACTAATTTGCTTCACTTATTCGTTTGTCCACTCACTCACCAAATATCTGTTCAGGGCCTGCCATGTGCGTCCGGCTGCCCGTGGTGATACGGGCTCCACTATGGGATCCCTGCCCTGGCTGTGTCTCTATTGCTCCCTGTTCTTCATCCTGCCCTGGCCTTTATTTACTGCTTGGCTGGTTCAGACTGCAAGGCTGTGTGAAGGGGGCGTGGGAGAAAGTAAAGGAAGTGGGTCCTGATGAGACAGCCAGCCCCCCAGAGAGGGAGGGGAACCACCCCCTCCGAGCCACTTTCCCTTCCCCTTAGGCTGTCAGCTTCTCCCAGCCCATAGGGCAGCAAGTCACAATCCCAGGTGACCCAGCAAAAACAGAGGGTTTCCCAGCGGGCTATCGCGACTCTGGCTTCTGGGGATCTTCTGGAGGGGCAGGAGGGGCAGAAGGGGGGCACACCCCCCACCCCTACTCATGGCTGCTGAAACTGAGCTCAGAGCTGTCGCTCCCCCCCCCCCCCCCGACCCCTCTCTCCCCATTTTCCATTCCTGCCTCCAGTGAAGGTCTCTGCCTAGGGCCCAAAGCTGCAGCAGCTTTCTACTCTGCAGATCTTGAGACCCCGCAGCATGGCAGAGGCCGAGTTTGTTCGCACTGTGGGCTATGGGTTCTCACTGGGCAAGGGAAGGCCTGGGGCAGGGCGTGGGGTGCAGCTGCAAGTTACCTTGGGTGACTGCGATGCTATCTGGGCCTAACGGTTTCCTTTGGGTAGGCACTTCCGTCCTTCTGTTTTGAAGCCAGAAACCTGTGCTGGGGCAGTCCCCTCGGCTCCCTTTCTGAGCCGAAAGGAAGGGTGACAACATGGAGGCAGAAAGAGGCGCCATGAGTCAGGGTTAGAAGACATGGTAAGAAACTATGTTCCTGTCACCAGCTCAGCCATGCTTCCTTTAAAAGCAAGAAAGGAAGGGGCGCTGAGAGCGGCTCAGTCGTTAGGCGTCCATTTTCAGATCAGGTCACGATCTCATGGTTGATGAGTTCGAGCCCCGCATCAGGCTCTGGGCTGACCGCTCTAGAGCCTGGAGCCTGCTTCAGATTCTGTGTCTCCCTCTGTCTGCCCCTCTGCTGCTTGCACTCTGTCTCTCACATCGTCTGAAAAAATAAATAAACATTAAAAAAAAATTTTTTTTTTAATGGAAGAAAGGAAAACAATCACAGCCACAAGTATGCATTGGAAGGTACCAGGAAATTTCCTTTCCTGCTGCCAGTCCTGCCCTAGAGTCCTCACATCTGTAGCTGCGTGGCTGAAATGGGGAGGGGACCCTTTCCTTGGGCCCCAGAATGCCCTGCTCTAAAAAAAAGAAAGATCTGGTCCCTACCGATTGGAGCTTGTACACAAAGTGAAACATTGTAAAAATAGCTGCTCTTCTCAGAGTGACTACTAAACTGTACAGATTGAGGAAACCGGGGATCAGAGAGGTCAAGTGACCTGTCCAAGGAAACTCAGCAAGAAAGTAGCAGAGCTAGAATACAACCCTCAATCGGTTTCTGAAATCAAGGTCTTTGCCCCCGTTGTTCCATTCAGTTTGATGAACTAGAAAATACTTTGGCATTCGGGCTGTTAGTGTTTTAGAAAGTCAGGCTTTAGAAGGTTCTACGATAGGAAGAAGGTCATGTTTCTAAGACTGGTACCCAAAGCAGCAATCGAAGGGCCTGAAAGACCCCGGGGTGGTGTTGGGATGAACAGCAGAGTCAGGGCAGCTCTCCCTAGTGTGAGCAAACTCTCAACTTGTTTCCTTTATGGGATTCTCCGTATATTTCCCTTCACAGGGCCCGCTGCCTCTGAAGAGGGCCCTCCCTGTCCCGGGTGCCCTGGGTGAGGCCTTGGGCATGGGGGCAGGACAGGAGGCCTCCCTCGCTGCCAGCCAATCCCCCCCCCCCCCCATAATCCCTGCACCCATGTCCCCTCTTCTCTCTGTCCTGGGAGGAGGGATCCAGAAGGGGCATCTGGGGCCGGTGGCCAGTATACAAGCTGTTAGCAGATTCCAGGTCCCACATCCCTCCGGTGTGGCCTCCTCATCTTCCAGCCTCTTGGCTGGCCAGAGGGCTGGGACAGCGCTGGGGGAGGGCTGCTATGCTGGGTCTTCTGGGAATCGGATGTTCAGGATCTTGGCCTTTACTCTATTTAACAGGAACGGGAAAAGGCCCTTTAGCAAGCAGCTTGTGGGAGCTGAAATTCCCACAGAATCCAATGCATCAGTCTAATCAGGGGAAAAGAAAAAGATTTCACGCCACAGGGAACCTGAAAATCTTTGCTTGGATTTCTTGTCCTTCCTCCCCAACCCTCCCCACCCCCCCCACCCCGCCCTATACACAGATGAGAGACGGATACATTGATAGCGGTTTCCTGAAAATGTGACCATGCACGTGGAAAAGAAAGGCGATGAAAATAGGAAAGGTGGTCCTGTCGGTGCCACACTGAGCGTTGCCACAGCTCCCGTCTGGGGCCATGAGAGAGCACAGACGCCTCCACAGTCCTCTCGCTCCCACGCCAGAACGCCAGGAAACCCAGGTATGACATGAATGCAATAATTTAAAAAAAAAAAAAAAAAAAAAAAAAGGACGAAAGCAACAAGGATGCACGTAAAAGAAACAGAAAAGAGGGGAGAGGAAAGGAATAGAAGAACAACTTTAACTTTTAGAGCCAGAAAAAGGCATGTGAAAGGAGGGCGAGGTTGAAAAGGGCTGGGACCCGGGCAAAGACCGGGGTCCGGCGGAAACTTCGCGAGGAAGAGGGGCCAGGCGGTTGTCCCATCCCCATGTTTGGGCAGATTAATGGAGTCGCGGCTCCCTCGCCCGAGTCCTGCCCTGGGAGGGGACAGTATCTGTTTAGATTTGCGTCTAAATTTAAACCCTGATCGCCGGCCTCCCTCCCCCGCTCCCCACCCCTTCCCCCCTCCCCCCACCCCCGGCCTCCCCCTCCCTCGTGCTCTCGCGCAGGGCCGGGCCGCCCGCAGTCCCGAGCGAGGCAGCCGGCGCGCCGCCGCCCGCTTGCCCTGCGCGCCGCAGCCCCGGCCCGGCGGGCGCGGGGAGCCGAGCGGACAGCGAGCGCGGCCGCCGCGGAGCCGGCACCTGGAGGCCATGGAGGTAAAGCCCCGGGCGCAGGGCTGGGGGCGCGGGGCTGCGGCCGCCCCCCCCCCAGGGGAGGGTGGACGCGCCCCGGAGCGCCCCGTGCTCCCCGGGAGACACCCCCCCCCGGGGCGGCGGGGGGACCCGAGAGGGAGCGCGCGGAGTGGGGGCGTGGGGGAGGTCGAAGGTCCTGTCCGGGGGCTCCAGGTGTGGGGTGTGGACCTCCGGGCTTCAGAACCCCAGAGTGCGGTGCAGCCGACTGCGTAAACGGGCGAACGCGTGGGCGAACACTCGCACGGAAGCCGAAGCCCCCGAATCTGCAGAGAGGACGGGTACTGAAAAGGGAAACAGAACAGGCGACGCGAGGCACTTCTGTGCCCGGCTGTGGGCTTCCCTTTTCCACTGCAGACTGGCCTCTTACAGAGAGTCCTCTTGCTTGCCAAGCCCCAGTCTGTCGCATGTCCTTTCAGAACTTTCCGAGAAGCTCCCCTCGTGGGCAGTGAAATGGCACCGTTTCTGATACACGCGCGAGTCCCCTGCATGTTCCCGCCGTCTGAGGTGTGCCGGCCGCGTGTGGGGGGCGCACCCCGGGGGAGGCTCTCCGCGGCTCCCTTCTGTGCGTGCGTCTTTCCTGGCGCCGTTCCGGCCTCAGTGGGGTCCAGGCGCCGCTGTCCTGTGCAGGAATGCCCGCTGGATTCCCCGGTCCCTCCCTTGGCCACATTTGGAGGCGTCCGTAGATTTCCCCCTTGAAATGGAGACCTGACCTTCAGCCCTCAGCCAATCTTAGCAGGACAGGGCTTTCGAAAACGATGAAAGGAGAAGGTGCAAATGTTATGTGGCTTCTAAGGTGATTCCCACCCACATTCACCGCTGGAAGTGCGCCTGCCAGGGGTGCCACTCCCACCCATGTTCAAAACGAAAACTGTTCCTCCTGAGGCTGGCAGCGACAATCAGCTCACAGACAGTTTTCTCTCTTCCCAGCTCCAGGCTCTGTGCAGGAGCCCTGGGTGGCTGTCCTAAGCTAGACTCTGTGTTGGGCCTGCCTCTGTGACTTCTCTGCAGGGCTGTGGGTCTGTCCGGAGCAGGCATCCCGCGTTCAGGCATGCAGCTCGACCGGTTGTCTTCAAGGAACAGGGATCATCTTCAGGGAGCCTGCAGAGTGTGGGATGGACCCTCCGTAGAAACGTTTGCAAGTCAGGGAAACTCAGGCAGATCAGGGCTGCGGAAGGGTAGCAGGGAACTCTCGGCAAAGCTCAGCAGGTGGTGTTCACTGTCGGCCTCGGGATTCTCTCCGGCAATACGGCCTCAGGGCAGATCTGGCCGAGGAGGGAGACGCCCCACCCCCCCTCCGGGGCGCCTGGGTGGTCAGGCAGGGTGAATGAAGGCTCCTAGAGAAGTTGCTTGAGAAGTGGGTTCCCTCAGGGGCACCTGGGTGGCTCAGTCAACTTCCACTCAGGTCGTGATTTCACGGTTCGTGAGTTCGAGCCGCGTGTCAAGCTCTGTGCAGACAGCTCAGAGCCTGGAGCCCGCTGTGGCTGTAATTCTGAGTCTCCCTCTCTCTCTCTCTGCCCCTTACCCACTCGTGCTCTGTCTCTGTCTCTCTCTCTCTCTCTCAAAAATAAATAGACATTAAACATGTTAAAAAGTGGGTTCCCTCCTCTGGGAGAGTACAGGGGGCCTCAGGCCCTAGGCTAAAGGTTCAATATGATGTAGGACCTGGCTCATTTCTCGCAGAAATGGATTGGGGATAAGAGCAAAGCACGCTTAGGCTTAAAAGCATGTTGCCGCTTGACGGCCAAATGCGTGTGTGAACTTTGTTCTGGGAAGAGATAGAGGGACTCCTTCCACAGAGGCACTCTCTTCTCCCTCAGCTGAGGAAGGAATGGTGTGTGGGGAGGGGCGGGCGGGGGGGGGGGGGGCTGAAATTCTCACCTGAGCAACTTCCTGTGTGGCTTGGGGCCGGTGTTGGGGGGGAGCCCCCCTCTCTGTGCCCCACCCCCCCCACCCCACCCCCCACCCCTGGCTCCGGAGATGCGTAGTGTAGTTACTGATGGGGGAATCTCACCAAGATGGGGGGTGACGGGGGATGAGAGGAATTGCTCAGCTAGCCAGCAAGTCTGTCAATGTGCCCTGCTTTTGAAGTTTCTTTGTCGAAACGACTGAAAAAAGAACTTGGACCGCGGGCCCTGGAAAAGGAAGTAAAGAGGAAACCGAGAGGCTGGGGAAGTGACAGTTCTGAAGCAGGAAGTAAACTTTTTATGGGGGGTCATGGTATGCAGGAGTGGGGTTTGGGAACTCCTGCCAACTCGCAGAGTAAAACCCTCTTTTGAGAGATGAGACTCCCTTTTGAGCTTGAAGGCACCGCTATACTCGGGGAGAAACTGAGTTATATTACTTCTCAGCATTAGGAATTCAAGTCAGACCGACAGGGCTGACTCAACATTCATTCTCGAGAACCCACTTGCCTATTAGAAGTCTTTGGCGAATCTTTTCTTTTTTTAAGTCACTGTTCCTATTATTGACAGTCTCAATCATTACTTCAGCCCTCATTAAGCCCTCTGGAATAAACAAGATAAAGATGGGTTTTAAACGCTCACACACAGTCCGGTAGGGGAAACGGGACTCAGTAGACCCCGTCGTGGACGCAATTTTCAGATGGGTGAATGCCAAATGAATGACTACTGCAGATCATAAGTGCTACAGTATTCCGATATTTCGAGGTGAGACTTGACAGAAGCCTTGAAAGCAGGGTGGGTGGTGAGGAGGAGAAGGCATAAGGAATGGGTACAGGGAGAACATGCCAGCTTTGTTCAGGAAAGTAGGCCAGTTGGCTAGAGAGGAAGGTAGGGAAGCAGTGAGAGAAAAAAAAAAAAATGAAAGTAATAAGATAAAAACGACAGGGCCTCCAAGTATAGTGGATGCTGGCCAAGTGGGTGAGTGGGAGCTGGAATCCAAGCCATCTGGAGGAAGGGGTTACTTTTTCTTCACACAAAGTCTCCTTGTCTCGCTGTGCCCCCAAAGGGGTGCCTTTTTCTAATTCAGACAGAGGCCAGCTGCAGGCCTCAAAGGCCAGGTAGTGGATGGCCCCGGGTTCTGCTCCATGGACAGTAGGAAACTGCCGGGCATTTAGTAAGATGGCGGCCCGGAGGTTGCAGGGATGAGTTGGCAGAAATGCCAGTTCATTGAGTGAGCAGGGGAGGTAGGCTGAGAAGCTTCTCTGAGGGTCCACGCCCAGAGTCTGACTTCGAGAGACAAAAAGGATGGAAACGATGCAGGAGCGAAGACCCCGTGTTGAAGGAGAAATGAGAATTGACGTCTGTGTGTGAGCTCAGTTAGCACAGTGCCTAGAAGTATAATCATCTCATTTCTCAAGAGAAGTTTGCTTGGGAAATGAATTAACAGCAACAGGGAACTCCTTGACCTCTCTGTCCACGGCTCCAGTGTCTCTGCCTTGGGAAGCCTTCCCTGGTGCCCCCAGGGTCATCGACCGCGCTCTCAGAGCACTTTGTTCAAGCTGCATTAGAGTCCTAGGCCGACTTGGAACTGCCTGCCCACCTGGCCCTCTCCCTGGAAGGCCTAACAGACCGTAAATGGTTTTTGAACGAGGAAATAAATAAATGGTTGATGATGGGAGAGAGATTGGATTTTGTAATTTAATCTTATTTGTTTTAATTTATTTTTTTTTTTTTTACATTTATTTATTTTTGAGAGACAGAGACAGACTATGAGCAGGGGAGAGGCAGAGAGAGAGAGAGAGGGAGACACAGAATCGGAAGCAGGCTCCAGGCTCCGAGCTGTCAGTGCAGATCCCGACACGGGGCTCAAACTCACAAACCGCGAGATCATGACCTGAACCGAAGTCGGACGCCTAACTGCCTGAGCCACCCAGGCGCCCCAATGGGATTTTTTTTTTTTAAAAGCAAGGTTCAGGTATATTGGTTTTGAGATGCCCAGCACTCCATGAGAAATACAGGCCTCCCAAGATGCAAATGCGATTCATTTTTAGAAGAGATCATTGGTGACATCACTGTGGATAGGAGCCCAGAAGAGAGAATTATATAGTAAAGAAAGAGCTGGAGACTTAGGACATCTACGTTAAATTAATATCCTTAGTTGTTTAAATATAAGTTGCAGGCCCTATCAAATAGCCTGAGAGTGCTTGCAAAAAGTTTAATTTTTTTTTTAATTTTTTTAACGTTTATTTATTTTTGAGACAGAGAGAGCATGAGCGGGGGAGGGTCAGAGAGAGGGAGACACAGAATCCGAAACAGGCTCCAGGCTCTGAGCTGTCAGCACAGAGCCCGATGCGGGGCTCGAACTCACGGACTGAGAGATCATGACCTGAGCCGAAGTCGGCCGCCTAACCGACTAAGCCACCCAGGCGCCCCTCAAAAAGTTTAATTTTTACGTACTAAATGCTTCACGTGTTCAACTAATAGTAGACACGTGAAAATTAAACTTATCTCCCACGGCCATATGTCTATTTCGTTGAACAAATGAAAGATTTAGTCTGGGACCATTAAACTTTATTGCCACTGAACAAACAATGGATTTCTAATTTAGATGGAGACAGTTAATGAGCCCTTTTCTCTGAGGCAACTCCACGTCCTTCCCAGATATTCTTGGTTATTCGTCCATTTATTCCGTATTTACTGAGCATTTATTGCATACTGGAGCTTGTGTTTGAAATGTCACCTGTGGGGCTGTCATATCTTTTATCCTTGCAGACTATCAGTAGCACGATGACGAGAGAAAGAGGGAGGTTACAGAGTGTGTGTGTACGTGTGTGTGTGCCTGTATATTTAACGTATTCCGTTTGTAACCTGCTTTTTCACTGATTTTTTTTTTTTTCCATTCAATTTTTTTTTTAACCACAATTTCACCAACAGCCTTTGCTGGTTTTGGACTCCCCCTCTCACTGAGCCGTATGTTGGCTGCTGGCTGGAGTTTATGGGTCATAATCAGGGACCGCATGGCCTCTGGAAGCTGGGGTTTAGCTCGGAGGACTTGTGGGCATGCCCCTGTAGCCCCACATTCCCCTCTGGCTCCCAGGTGCTCTGTGGGACCCACAAAGTTACACTGGCTTCCACTTAGCTGACACCTTTCATTCAAGGGGCTGCAGTAACAGCGGGAACTTGGGGCAGTCGAACTGGAAGGGCCCAGGCCCGATCACAGGAGGGGTGAGTGTGCATTCCTGGGAGGGAGTCAGGTTTCAGAGCCTGATCCGCAGGGAGCCTCCTCTGGGCAAGGCGAACGGTTCCGTGGGAAATCTGAACGCTGGCGGCTCAGCAGCCCGGTAATCTTATCAGGGCCACAGGGGAAAGCATTTTGGTTCCAGAGAAGTCTGAAGGCAGCCCTGCCTTCCTCTAGTATTAGTTTTAGGTTTGCAGCCAGCTTGACCAGCCCTACTCCACTCACTGCAATTGAAACATCTCAAGGCTGTGGGTGGAATGAAACCATCTCTCGCTGTCCCCCCTCCGCGCCCCTTCACCCCTCTCCCCCCGCCCCCCCATCGTAAGGGAGGAAGCCGAGACACTGAGGTTGCTGTTGGACCTTTGGAAAGCCAACAGCAGTGCTGCTCTCATCTGGGGAGGAGTGCAGCCTAAGCCTTGAGAAGTACGATCGTCAGTTTCAGCACAAAAGTGATACGACTTCATGTTCGGCCTTCGGGGTGTCATACGGACATTTTTATCTCTGTGTGCAAAAGAGGACAAACGATACTGCGGACACAGTGCTAGGGCTTGATGGCTGCCATCAACCTTACTGCCCTGAGGCTCTCCAGGAGCTCACCTCCTGAATGGATCTACCTGAGTCAGACCGGCGAGGACACTGCCCTCGTACCCTGGTCGTTTGGGCAGTGAACGCCCCATCTTCTTCCTTTGGGGGCCTCCTGGATACCTGTCTTCCGGGGGATTGTGGACAATGACGGCTGAGCCTGTGAGGCTCCCCTGTAAAGGCTCATTTGGATGGGTCACATCCTTTTCTGGGAGAAGGGGCTCCAGCCACTGCAATCACAGCTCCAGTGGCTCCCTGGGAAGGTGATGTGGATGTGTAGGACGTGTCGGAGACCTTTCTGAGATGCCATCAGAGCCCATCCTTAATGGATAGTGTTGGGGCCCCCAGGCTGGAAGCACTGAGAAATTCCAAACATCGGAGTCCGACATTCTCTCCAGCCAAGAAACTAAGTGTCTGCATCGCCAGATGTCCCCAGCCTTTTGTTTGGAACCTGCTTGTGCCATATCAGGACCACCCTCCTGGCCTCGGGGTAGCAATCACAGCTCTTTCCCAGACTGGATGTTCTGTAATCGATCCCTACCAATTCACAGGACACCACACCCTCGCTCTTTAATTAGGCCAGGCACTGGGGGCACAAAGATAAACGCCTCACCCCGCCCAGCCTTGCAGAACTCAGGTCTGGGGGCAGGGCGAGCACCCAACAGTGCAGAACTGAGGTTTGAGCTCCCAAGCACCCAGGAGAGGCAACGCACCTGGCCTGAATTCAGGGGGACTTCCTGTGACAGACCGTTTCTAAGTTGAGTCTTGAGACATGAGTAGGAGTCTTGGTGCACAAAATTGGGACAAGTGTTCCAGTGAGAGGAAGTGACAAGAGCAAAGTGTTTGGTGCTCGAAACAGCATGGTGTGCCTGGGGAACCACCTGCCGTTCGTTCCTGGAGGATAAAGCGAGATAAAGGTATTTGCAGTTGGGGGACAGGATGGGGTTACAGAGAAATGTAAGTTACAGTTCCCGCCTTAAAGGAGCTCTCTTCTATTTGGGGAAACAAGATGTACACACATGACATAACATAAAAAAAAAAAATTCAAGATAGTGTCTTGGTAAGGTCTCAGGTGTGTAAGAGTTCAAAGGCAGCCTCTCTAATGGGAGCCAGAGAAAACTTGCTTCCTCTGCCGGGGATCCCCCCACAAAGGTGCAGCCTCCTGGCGGCCCTGGGGGTGCTCAGCCATGGGGCTTTCAACCCAGTGACGAGCGTGCTGTGCCCCAGGCCTGCACCTACACACTCTTGCTGAGGAAATCCATATGAAACGGGCTGCGGGCCCCAGGGGAATGCCTTTGGTCAGGCTCACCAGAAGTCACCCCCACGGCCCTCTTTCCTTCCCCGACAGAAGGGACGGGGCACCTGGGTGGCTCACTCCGTGAAGCGTCTGACTTCGGCTCAGGTCATGATCTCACGGTTTGTGAGTTTGAGCCCCGCGTCGGGCTCTGTGCCCGGAGCCTGCTTCAGATGCTGTGTCTCCCTCTCTCTCTCTCTGCCCCTCCCCTGCTCACGCTCTGTCTCTCTCAAAAATGAATAAACTTTAAAGAAAAAAAAGAGAAAGAAAGAGAAAGAAAGAAAGAAAGAAAGAAAGAAAGAAAGAAAGAAAAGAAAGAAGGAAAGGAAAAGAAAAGAGGAAAAGAAAAAAAAAAAAAAAAGAAAAGAAAAAAGAAAAGAAAAGGCTTCTGGGAATAACCAGACTCACAAAAAACCTCCTTGTCCATTCACACCTCTACCTGCAACCCCTCTCATTCTTCCCACTGTGGCTGTTGTGGCCGCACAGAGTGTGCATGTTCTAGAAAACCAGCATTTACCTTTGGCCCAGGGCAGCACAGGGACAGGCGAGGTGGGCCCAGCAGCAGCTGAGCATGTGCATCGCCCCGGCCGGACCCAGCCACACAGCACAACAGAAACAGGAAGCTGAGCTTGTGGCTGCTATTACGAAAGCCCAGCACCCACAGCAGAGGTCACTAAGAATTTACGTGTCACAATATGCCACCCAGGGCTTCAGGCGCCCTCGGGGCCTCCCCTGCAGACCCTCGCCCAGCACATGAGCTAAAGGGACAGCTCTGCCAGCATGAGGGGGTGGCCCCACGTCACACACCCTCCCTCCCCCCGCAAAATACATTCCCAGGCTTTGGGTCTCTGGCTCCTCTTGCTCTTGAGGTATGTTTTGATGGATCAGGGAGAAGTTCTGAGCAACCACATCGATGTCAGTGTGGGAGTGCCTACTAAAATAGAGGTTTTGCCTAAGTTTATCTTTTTTTAGTCCTCATAAAGACCCACCACATCTGTTTTCGTCAGTGTGATCCAGTTATGTCTAGAAGGTGACGGTAGTCTGGAAGAGCCAGCCCCCCCATTGGCCCCTGTTCTTTGTCCTGCACTGGAGAGGCTCTGACCGCCCCCACAGTGCCTGTGTGCTCACGGGGAGACCACAGGCCCCTCGGCCTGGCCACTCCTTCAGCTCAGGGCCAGCATACAGTGGAGGCCAGGTGGCTAGGCCCGGGGCCTTAAAGGTCCGGCAGAGATTTACTCTGAGACCTTGCTACATATCGGAAAGATTTGCGAAAGGTTCCAGCTGTATCTCTGGGTGAAACTAGCCTAAGCGTCTATGGCCAAAAAAAAAAAAAAAAAAAAAAAAAGGAAGTTTAAATAAAAATTCAATTTTAGGGCTTAGGGTTTTGAGAGCAGGAAGGACTGTTAGCAATCTCTCCCGTTCTGTTCATTTTATTTTATTTTTTTTAATTTTTTAACCTTTATTTATTTTCAGAGTGAGAGAGAGAGAGACAATGAATTTTCAGAGAGAGAGAGAGAGAGACAGTGTGAGTGGGGGAGGGGCAGATACAGGGGGAGAGAAAGAGAATCCCAAGCAGGCTTCACGCTGCCAGTGCAGAACCCAGTGCGGGGCTTGAACCCACAAAACCACAAGATGGTGACTTGATCTTGTCAGACGCTTAACCGACTGAGCCACCCAGATGTCCCTATTCCGTCCATTTTAAACATGAGGAAACTAAACAGAAATGCTTGACCGATGGTCATGCTTAAAATCAGTTAGTGGCGGGGCACCTGGGTGGCTCAGTTGGTTAATCGACCGACTTCGGCTCAGGTCATGATCTCGCGGTCTGTGAGTTCGAGCCCCGCGTGGGGCTCTGGGCTGACAGCTCAGAGCCTGGAGCCTGCCTCATATTCTGGGTCTCCCTCTCTCTCTCTCTGCCCTCTCCCGCTCATGCTGTCTCTCTCTGTCTCTCAAAAATAAAATAAACACTGGGGCGCCTGGGTGGCGCAGTCGGTTAAGCGTCCGACTTCAGCCAGGTCCCGATCTCGCGGTCCGTGAGTTCGAGCCCCGCGTCAGGCTCTGGGCTGATGGCTCAGAGCCTGGAGCCTGTTTCCGATTCTGTGTCTCCCTCTCTCTCTGCCCCTCCCCCGTTCATGCTCTGTCTCTCTCTGTCCCCAAAAAAATAAATAAACGTTGGAAAAAAAAAATTAAAAAAAAAAATAAAATAAACACTAAAAAAAAAAAAAAAATCAGTTAGTGGCAAAGTCAGACCTCCGCCGAAGGACTCTGGGTGCTCGGCTCAGGAACTTCCCTTGTACGGGGCACTGCACATCCGTGTGTTGAAATCAGCTCGTAATTCCTTTCTTGCCTCCCCAGTTCTTTGTATGGTCTACATGCAGGCAGCGGTGCTCAGTTTCCTAGGTCATACCCAGCAAGCACCATTAACTCTGGGAGAGACAGGGACAGGAACAGCTTTTACTGTCATTGTTCTAACCCAGGAGCGCAGAGATTGGGGGGGGGGGGGTGTGCTTGGAGGCCCAACCCCCCCAGGTGCAGTGCTATTCCTTGTTCTTCTAGCCTCCCTCGAGGGGTCTTCCTGGGAGAGCCCCTGGCCCCTGTTTCCCAGTCGTGCCCAAATCCCCTCCCCTCCCCTGAAGTGAAGTATGCAAGAGAAGAACCGGGTTCCAAGCCCCTGTGTTTTCAGGGGCGACGAATGGGAGGCTCCAAGAGCTGCCGACGCCCAGGCGACAGCAAAACGCCCGAGTGCTGCCCACATGGGGGTCTAGAGCCCGTGGAGATGGCAGATAGAAGAGTTTGCTGGGACTGCCACAACGTGGCTGCAAACGAGGTGGCTTAAAACAACAGGGATGTATCCTCTGGGTTCTGGAGGCCGGATGGCTGCAATTGGTGTCCCAGGGCCACATTCCCTAAGGAGGCTCAGGGGCGTCTGTTCCCCGCCTCTTCCAGCTCCTGGCAGGCGCCGGCTTCCTTGGCTTGTGGCCACTGCAATCTTTGCCTCACGTTCACGTTACCTTCTCCTCTGTGTGTCTCTCGTAAGGACATGTGTCATTGGATTTAGGACCCACACTGATAATCCAGGGGAATTTCCCCATCTCAGAATCAATACCCTTTTACTAAATGAGGTAACATTCCCAGGTTCCAGAGACCGTGGAGTGATCTTATCTTCTTGGAGGGTGCTGTGTAGCTCACTACAGCGGGCAACTTGCTGTCCGTTCTAGGGGCAGGGGACTTGGGGATTGGCAGGGTGAATCCTTGGTTATTGCAAGCCACATTGGGACGATACCGCCTCTGTCACTGCCCTTGAGTGAATTACCAGTGAATATTTGTTGATATCTGTTGTGTGACCAATTTCCTGCCTCTCGGGTAGCAAGACCCACATCGGGGTGGATCGCAGCCACATTTCTTTCTGGTCAGAGCCACAGTTGGGAGACGAGGTCCACAGGGTGCCATGGGACATTGCCATGGAGCTATAAAGATTATCTCCCCCTGGTCTGGTCTCTTTCCAATGAGATAAGTGTGGTATTAGCTGGCTGGGAGGAGCCACTTAAGATTATCCAGGATCAACTCCACATTCAGAAAGGATTGTGCCAACAAGATGATAAAATTGCATTTTATGTGATGTCATTTGATATTCTGTTATCAACTACCTGTTCATTATTCATCCCTTTATTCACTGAGTTGGGGACATGTTTTGAGTGGCTACCAAATGGAAATTAACAAGACGCAATACCTCCTCTCAAGATCCATAGAGTTTGGAAGTGGAGAGGGCGCAGAGATGGAAGAAATGATACAAAACAATTTGATTGGCTCTGTAAAGGCAGTGAGTAAGCAGTTTGGTGTCACACGTGATGACAGGTCAGGCTAGTGTGTGTCTGTAAAGTGCAATTCCACAGTCTTAGCGGCTGAAGACAGCAAAGGTTTCTTTCTCTCACGCTACATGTCGGTTAGGCGTTGGGCTGGGGGTAGGGGCACCTGGGTGGCTCAGTTGGTTGAGCGTCTGACTTTAGCTCAGGTCACGATCTCGCGGTCCGTGAGTTCGAGCCCCGCGTCGGGCTCTGTGCTGACAGCTCAGAGCCTAGAGCCTGCTTCCGATTCTGTGTCCCTCTCTCTGTCCGCCCATCCCTGCTTGTGCTCTCTCTCTGTCTTTCAAAAATGAATAAACATTAAAAAAAAAAAAAAAAAAAAGAGTTGGGCTGGGGGTTCTGCTCCATGTCCTTGTCCTCCCTCTGCGACCCAGGCTGACGGAGCAACTTCCATATGGAACATTGTCAGTTGTCCTGGCAGAGGGAAGGAAAGTTCTGGAGGACTGGCACCGGCCCTGGCTCTGGCCGTACAGCCACACTCAACCCCAGGAGTGGGGAAGAGCGATCCTCCCACGTGCCCCCATGTGCCGGGAATGAGAAGAGTTAGGAATGTGTCGTGAACACCGTCCGTGTGCCTTGGGGTCTTACAGGACTTCCAGAGGAGACGAGATGATCCGTGAACTGGGTCTGGAAGCAAGACCGTGTCTTTCACGCTGGCAAAGGTGTGAAGCCTGGGGAAGAACACTTACCTGTGCCGCTCACACTCATTCCTGGGGGACTTACACACCTCGTGGCTAGAGATGTTCTTCCCGATGAAAACGAAACCTGCTTAGCCAACACAAAGAATGTTTTCAGTGATTTTAATTCCCCTTCATGCTTTGGAGCGTGATTCAGAGCGGCAGGTGGGTTTGGAGGGAAAGTCATGGGGCCAACACACACACCCCGTTTCTGTAGGAAAACGGTATCAGTGAAATAAAACATGAGCCATTAGGTGCAACTGTTTATATAGTGTTTCTCAAAGAATAAATGAGTTAGGGGCACCCGCGTGGCTCAGTCAGTTAAGCGTCAGACTCTGGCTTAGGTGACGATCTCACGGTTCGTGAGTTCGAGCCCCCCATCAGGCTCTGTGCTGTCAGCACAGAGCCTGCAGCCTGCTTCGGATTCTGCTTCCCTTTCTCTATTCCCCTCCCCCCGCCTTGCACTCTGTCTTTCTCTCAAAAATAAAATAAACATTAAAAAAAGAATAAAGAGGTTACAAGAAAAAAAAAAAATAATAGAATCAAAAAGTTTCTCAAACATCTTAGCCCCGGAGCAGCCAATTCCACAGACTGTGCCACCAAGAGTCACTGCTTGCAGCCACCCTTGCTGGCTCGGAAACGCTCCCCCATAGGGAATAGGGAAGCTGTGCTTTTTTTTCCCCACATGTAGTTACAAGACACGCAGAATTACAATTTTTCCCATAAGCCCTTCCTTCTGTGTCTAAGGAAGGGGTGGGTGAAAGCCTGCAAATATCACTGGAATCAGGTGGTGGAATTTGAAGGCAGTGGTAGCAACAGGCCACCCTCTGCCCTCGGTTCCCCCTTGGGTTTCCTTTTCTGAGCACCACATTTGGGACAGGCCAACAGGGATGCTGTGTGGACGGATAAACCATGAAACCTGAGTTCCGGGTCCACGGTCAGTAAGTAGCTTTAAGGTCCTGGTTGGTACCTCCGTCTGTAAAGCTTGTGCCCGCTTTACCTACCTTAGAGGGTTCATTTGAGAAGGCAGTAAGATCATGTGTGATGGAAAAAAAAAAATTATGAAGCTGCCTTGGAACATTAAAACATCCCATGGATATAAAGTCATGGTGGCATGGTTATTAATGTTTGTTACGTGGATATTGTGAAAAATTGTAACATCCCTGAGCGTGTCTTCTGTAAGAAAGTTCTGGTGGTCTCTTTGCCTAATGGGAGGCGGCAGAGGGAGTGCAAAGAAGGGCATATTGGCGTCGATGAACCAGAGCTAAGACTTCCCCTGAAGGCCGGAAGGTGCATAAAAAAGATCCTGGTCTGTGTAATGGTCATAAGGAAAATGTGTTCCAATTCTACCATGCTTTCTTTCTTCTTTTTTTAACATTTACTTATTTTTGAGAGACAGAGAGAGGCAGAGCATGAGCAGGGGACGGGGAGAGAGAGAGAGAGAGAGAGAGAGAGAGAGAAAGAATCTGAAGCAGGCTCCAGGCTCTGAGCTGTTTGTTAGCACAGAGCCCGATGCGGGGCTCGAACTCACGGACTGAGAGACCATGACCTGAGCTGAAGTCGGACCCTCAACCTGACTGAGCCACCCAGGCGCCCCTACCATGCTTTCTTTTTAAAGCACGCTCCCTTATCTCTTCAACTAAGCGGTAAGCTCTAAGAATCCTCATCATTGGCCCTAGTAGCCTACAATCAGCACAGTATGTATTCAACACACCCTTTTGAATGAAGATCGGATTGCAGGCTTCACATCACCTCCCGGAGAGGCAACGACGTGGCATAAAGGTTAAGAATACCCACGCAGGACCCACACAGCTGGGTTCGAGTCCTGACTTTACCAGTTACTAGCTTGTGATGTCTCTGTGCCTTGGTTTTCCCATCTGTAAAAATAGAAACAGTAAGAGTACCTACACGATTGGGTTGTTAGAGGATTCAATGAGTTCATATTTGTGTCAAGTGCTTAGAACAGTGCCTGTCTCATAGTAGGTTGGACGGGATTGCTGAATGAATGAGTAGATTTTTAAGAGAACGGCCTCCCTCGCCTTTGGTGCAGCTTTGGCTGGGACCCAGGATAGACAAGAGGACATCTGAAGTTCTCCTCCGGCCCGAGAGTGCGTGACTCCCTGATAGCGTGTGTGTAGAGGGGCTGTTAGCGCACACGGCGTGCAGACCTCCGCTGGTGAATCTCCCTGGGCCTCTGTAAGAGGCTGGTGCTTGGGGCGGTGCTGGAACAGCAAATCCAGGCCGCAGGCTCGCAGGGCAGCCAAGGCCTGGAAGAAGAAGGGAGTATCATTGGCTCAGTAATTATATTTCAAAGAAGGGGGTGCGGGGACAGGAGACGGCACGTGTGTTTGGTAGGTTCGCCTGGTAGGACAGAGAAATGAGGCAGGACCTCGGAAGGAGAGAGGCTGACCATCCTACTGCTTTTCTCCCCCTCCCTCCCTCTCACTTACCTGGGTTACGCCTCCCCTGACCTGTCCTCGCCTTCCACACCTGCTCGGGAGGCCCCTGCTGGGGATCAGAGACTGCTGGGACGTATTTGGAAGTTCATCACTCAAGCCAGAACCCTTCTCAGCGGACGTCAGTCCTGAGCTTCCGGCTGGGTTGAAGGAATTGAGAGCTTCCATATGCCAGCCAGGAAATTTTGAAATCTCAAAGAGTTGCGTTACTTGTGGTACGAAGGATTTTTCGGCAAGATGAATTCGGAGCGGGACGAACTACCTTGCCCAGAGTGTAGGGGGCCACACTTCACCCCTCAGGGTTTTCCGGCGGGATGTCTCCAGGGCTGGGCCACAGGGCTCTGTCCTTAGCCCTGGCTTCGCGGAACATGTTTATTAATGCCTTTGATGAAACATTGGGGAGAATCCAGATGACCCCCAGCCAGGATAGTTAATACACGCTACGTGAGGTATTCGAGTTCAAAATGATTGATAGAGGATGGGGTGCTGGGCCCAAACCGACCTAACGAAATTAAACAGGGGTGAATGTAAAGTCCTGTGCTTGGCGTTGGGAAAACGTGGGCCCGTCCAGGAGAGGCCGCTTGGTCCGTCATCCCACGTGTGTTTAGTGGGCCTACTAAGTAGGTGCTGCCTCGGTCCCTCCTCGGAGGGAGTCACACATAAAGGCAGGATCTCAATCACCTTCCTACCGGGGGTGGGAGGTGACAGGATGCATCGCCACATACGTGCAGGGCACAGGGTGTTATGTAAGTGACAAGACCACGGGACCGGGGGACTTTCTCAGAGACTGGTGCTGTGCACGAGGCTTCAGGGGAGGGGTGACTTCAGAGCGGGCACTGAACGCGAGGAAGGTTTTTTTAAGCAGGTGGCTGTGGTGCAGGGACGAGGAAGAAACGATGGTGCGGAGCTAATGTGACGAGGAGGAATGAGAGACGTGCGTGGGCAGGCATGAGTCGTACCTCAAGTGACCGAAGTGGAGGGTCTCTTAAGGGAGTGCGCGTGTGTGCACACATGTGCACAAGTGTGCGTGCACGCGGGGATGGGCAGAGGTGGGGCTGGCGGAAAGCTAGGATGAAACTAGACTGTGCACCGGCTGGAAAGACAACACTGGTAATGTGGGCTTTCTTCAGTGGGAAGTGAAGGTCCTCGGTGGGGGGAGAGGGGGGCTCCCAGGGTCAAAGGGGCGCCCGAGGGCTTATTCATCTGGTCCCAGTGCACAGGGGAAGGGTGGGGAGACTCCGGAGGGTGATGTACCAGCTGAGGGGCTAAAGCACAATGAGAGGTGGCCTTGAGATTGGAAAGGCAAAGGATCTGCAGAACAGATGGAAGGGGGGATCCCCAGTATTTGGTATTTCGTTGGGAGCAGCCTCGGGGGCAGCGGTGAGAGAGAGAGCGATCAAAGCCACTGCACTTTCCATCCAGAGCAGCGAGAAGAATGTTGCTAGTTTGGCAGGGGAGAGGCTGAGTTTTGGTTGAGGCATCGGCAGGACATTGGGAACCGGCCATTCAGAAGGTTCAGTGGTCCCCTGCACAGAAATAGTCTCTGAAGCAGGGGAGGTAAAAGCCACTGCAAGGAGACAGTGGCCAAGGCCAAGGCCAAGGCCATGGGCAACTCTTACGTTTGAGGAACACCAGGAGACGAATAAGGACAATGAAAGAGTGCTTCAATTCACATGCACAGGGTTGGGAGTTTTGTTTGTTAATGTTTATTTATTTTAAGAGAGAGAGAGAGAGAGAGAGAGAGAAAGAGGGCAAGCAGCGGAGGAGGGACAGAAAGAGGGACAGAGAATCCCAAGCAGGCTCCACAGCTGTCAGCACACAGCCCCACGTGGGGCTCAGACTCACAAACTGTGAGATCATGACCTGAGCTGAAACCAAGAGTCGGATGCTTAACCTACTGAGCCCCCCGGGGCCCCCCAGTTAACTGACCGTCAACTTCATGTAAACTAACACAGAAAAAAAAAATACTCCATCTCAGGCTTTCTCTCTGTTCCCCACCAATGTCAGACCTGGAGTTTTTATCCTGCACAGGAGACCTCCCTAGGTCTCTCCTTTGTGGGGTTCCATTTTCCTTCCCTTAACTGTCTCTCAAGCTCAAGGAATGGGGGCCTCCTCACCTCTCAGCTGTGACCCGGGGGCTGGGATTGTGGTAGCCAAGAGGAAGAGAATGGAGGGAGAGGGGACAGAATTATTTATTCAGTGGGCAGAGGGCTTTTAAGTGCTGTTTGTGGCGATCAGGCTACAGATCCCACATCAGAGAATCCATAGACCTACAGCCACATGTTCAGAAGGTCTGAATTAGGATGTACTTGGTATTATTTGTAAAACAATGCTAAAACCACAACCAACAAAAAATCCTCCCAGAAAACCCTAGGACGTTGTGTTCAGGAGTTTTCACTTTAGCTTTAAACTGTTATTTTAGGGGCGCCTAAATATTTAGGCGCCTAAATATTTAGGGTGGCTCAGTCCATTGAGTGGCTAACTCTTGATTTCGGCTCAGGTCGTGATCCCAAGGTCATGGGATGGATCCCCATGTTGGGCTCTGCACTGAGCGTGGACCCTGCTTAAGATTCTCTCTCTCTGCCCCTCTCTCCTGCTTGCACTCTCTCTCTAAAAATAAATAAATAAAATGTTACTTTATTATTAGGTTAATATTGCACATTTAAAGGTAAAATTGTAAAAATTCATCATCCTAACACAACTATTTTTCTTTTTCTTGCTCCTTTCTGATCCTCAATTGTAATTCCCTTTTTCATTAAGAAAAAAATTGGGGGAAAAAGATGATTCCACATAACGTAACTACTTTCAATTTTGTGTGTCTTTATTATTTTTAGCCACACACTTAGTTGTTACAAAGTTGTAATCAGCGTATATGCAAGTCTATATCTTTTCACTTAATCTTGTTTCCAAGACAATATCCTTGTTCTACATAGCCCTCTTTTCATTTTAAATGTTTGGATGGTATTCTGTTATATAAATATACCATAATTTATTTAATCATTTTTTTTTCTATTTTGGGACATGGCGTTTACTTTCACGTTCTCCTTACTGTAAATAACATAGCGATACACAGTACATGTATCTTTTTTGTTGTCCTTTTGAATTATTTCTTCGGAAGCAATTCCCAGGAGTGGAATTATTAGGTCAAAGAATATGAATGTTTCTGTGGTTCTCAGTAAATGTCGCCTTCCTTCCTTTCTTCAAGGCTCTCTGTACCTGGCGTGCACAAATTGTAGGGAATGTGAGGTGCCAGTGACCCGTGGCGCCTGGGTCGGTGCAGAGCCCTGTCCTCCCAGGTCCTCCTGTGGGTCCGCCACCAGCCGGGAGGAGCAGGGGAGGGCAGGAAAGGGCTGTGGGCACCGTGGGAAATGAAGCAACAATCTGGTACTTCCGGCTGGAACAGCTGCAGTTAAGGGGAAATTACATGCCAGCGAGGGGGAGGCGGGGCAGAGACAGCATGGGACCCCAAGAGCCTCACTCCCAGTCAAGGGTGGGGACAGAACATCCTAGGGTTTGGAATGGCCTCTGGGGAGCAGTGGACTTGCACCTAGGAACCCCCTCACGGTCATGGGCAAGAGTGGTCTGGATTAGGGAGGAGAGACACTCACTCGCTTGCTTGCTTAGTAAAAATACGTAATGAGCACCCACCATGTCAGGTCCTGTGCCGGAAATTCTGGACACAAAAGGGAATAAAACTTGGGCCCTGCCCACAAGGGGCTTGCAGCCTAGTAAGGAAGTCGGAAGGATAACAGGTGACTGCAACAGCGTGGTCACTTATTCTCATAGATGTGTGCCCGGGGACACAGATCGGGGTGTGACCTGCAGGGAGGAGGAGAGGTGTCCCAGAGGAGGTGATACCCGGGCTCAGTCTGGGATGAGGCAGGAGAGAAGGGAGTGTGCGATTTCTGCTCAGGATTTCAGATTTGCAAGGAGTCTCTTTCAGGCTCGGTCCACTTAGCTCACAGTCCCGATCGCGAGGGAGGGGGAGCCTGAGGGGCCCTGGAGGTGCATTTGTAGCACACACTTTTTAAAGTAGTCAGTTGGGTGTTTATTTGGCGCGGCTGATGAGATCATGGGGAAACCGTTAGGGTTCTCCAAAGCCACCTCTTGGTGCCACCGCCCGTTTTATTCTCAGGACAATGGGGGACACGGAGTCATCCATCTCAGAAAGTTTGCTGTGGCTGAGAGAGAGAGAGAGAGAGAGCTCGGCATGGGGTCCTGTAGGGGGCTGGTGAGTCGTCTGAACTAGAGATCAGGCAAGTGGGGCTTCAGAAGGGACTGTGGGGTAGAGGGGGGAGGACCTCCCTCCCCCCTGGAGGGGGACCCTTCCTCCCAGGGCCATGAACTTTCTCCCTAAGGCCTCCCTGGAGACTAAGGGAAGGGGCAGCCCGGTTCTAGGGCTCTGTGCTCTAATGGGGATGCCCAGGTGTGGCCACAGCATTTGAAGGGAGGGCAGACCTGGGGCTGGGCTTTGAGTGTCCATAGTGAAAGGCAGCTCACCTGTGCCCCCGGGGCCTGTGAAAGGCACTGTGGGTGTTGGGGTGTTGGGGTGTGCCCCGGGGGAGAACCAAGCGAGTGTCACAGCCCAGCTGGGAGAAGTCAGGCACAGGGGTGCAGGTCAGGGCTCTGGACTGAAGTCCGTCGCTGAATTGCTGTGATCAGTGGCACCAGATTTGGGGTGCTCACCAGGTGTACACCATCCCTGCTTGGCTTATGGGGAGGATTAAATGGGACCAGGTGTTCGTAGTCAAGGACTTGGAAAAGGTACAGAAGAGGCAGGGTGTTGTCACCTTTGTGCTTTGGAAGACACAGGGAAGTATCTGGAAAACGACTTGGTCCCTCAAAGAGAGGCAGGCGCTCTGGAGCCTGAGAGAGAGAGAGAGAGAGAGAGAGAGAGAGAGAGAGAGAGAGAGAAAGAGAGAGAGTGGTGGAGGGGGGAGAGCCAGAGGGTGTGCACCTCTGCCTGGGTCTCTGCTTCCTCCTCCTCTTGTGGTTTGCCTTTGAAACTCAGAGCAGCTGTTACAGACGAAAGAACAGGTTGGGTCCAGCCCAGATCACTGGGCTCAGAGGCAGAAGCCATGTTGGAGCCACAATGAGGAAGCCAGCAGCGGGTCGGCAGGACTTCTGGCCTCTCTCGTCTTGGATGTCTCTGACCCGATACCCCTGGGGCCCACCTGGAGGCCCTGGGTCATGAGGAAGGGCCTCCTGTCCATACTAGAGGGACCACTGCCCCCTCACTCCAGCAGGGAGCTCTGTTCTAGCCACAGTTCAGGGCAAAGTTCAGGAGCTAGAGGGACTCCCTTCTTCTGTCCGGTGACGCGTTTTGAGTTTTAGAAACACAAATACCAGTTAAGACCAGAGCAGGGAGGGCCAGGATTCCAGCCCAGCCAATGGCTCGGTTTTGATAGCGCAGGGGAAGCGAGGCGCTCTGGCCCTGATGCCATGCCGTGAGCGAGCGCATTCACGGCGGGCTGGCACGAGGGGGACCTCAGGGCCCAGCCCCAGAGGCAGCTTCCGCAGGCCGGGTTCAATGCCTGTGTTAGTTGGCTGGGGCTCCCGTAACCACGTACCACAGACCGTGGGCTCACACAACAGACGTGCATTTCCTCACAGCTCTGGAGGCCAGAGGTCCAAGATGAATGTGTCCTCGGGGCTGGTTTCCTCTGAGGCCTCTGCTCTTGGCCGTAGGATGGGCGTCTTCTCCGGCATCTGCACGGGGTGTCCCCTCCGTGTGTTTCCTAATGTCTTAGAAGGACACCAGTCACGTTGGATGAGGACCTGCCCTAAGGACCTCGTTCTCACTTAACTTGCTCTTTGAAGACCTGTCTCCACATGGTCTCGTGCCGAGGTCCTGAGGGTTAAGACATCAACATACGAGTCTGGGGGACACCGTTCAGCCCATAACGACATCCCCAGACCCAGAGCCTCACTTCCAGCCGTAGGTGAGAATGGAAAGGTTGTGGCGGAGGTCACGGCCCCCGAACCATGGCCGCGGGGTGGAAATGAGCTCCGAGGCCTCTGAGCACCGGAGCGGTGGCCCAGGGCCCACCTTTCACTCCATGCCTGGCTCCTTGTTACTTCTGTCATGCCTGTCCCTGGGCCATATCCTGGAAAGAGGGCCCCCCGGGCACACTGAACCCTGCACTGGCAGCTCCCGCCTGGCTCTCATGCTCTCCGTGCTCCCCTCACCCAGGCCCAGCCTCCGTCTGGTCACCTCTCCTGCCAACACACAGTGCGGTCCTGTGGACTGCGACCATGGCACTTTCCGGCCCTTCTGGAAAAGTTCTCACAGCTTCCTGTCTTGTAGGCCTTGGCTGGTGCTGGTCCCCCTGTCTGGAACTTCACCGCTCCTCCCCATCACCCTGCGGGTAGTTTTTGTTGCCGGTATGGGGCTCTTACTCCCCAGTCACTATTCCACTGGGGACGCCATGTCTACCCGGCCAAGACGAAGGGTGAATCTCAGCAGGACCATGGACATCGGTCCACTGCCTATGTGCCCTCTGTCGAGAGGGCGCTGGGGGCTGGCAGAAGGAGCCAGAGCCTCCAGCAACCTCTCTCCCAGTTGCTCCTGAAGAGGCTGCTCTCCCCGCCTCACCTCCACTCCTGTCTGGGTGGGGGGCCCCAGATGTTTCCTCTCACACAGACAGTAGTGCCTTTTCCCACAGGAGGGCAGCGCCCTGTTTCCAGGCCCCGGGAGGAGATCCCCCCGGCCTGGCTCCTATCTTTGTTCACTCTCCAGTGATTCCCTTCTTATCATCTGGACTGGAGAGGATTAGAGTTTAAAAGGAACTGGGCCCCTTTAAAGTTGAAACCTCACCCTGGCCAGATACGGGTGCGTATTTCCAGCCAAGAGGCCTAGGTAAAGATACGAGCAGCTGTCAGACTGGCACCAGGCCTCCCCTCCAAACAGAGAGACCTGCCACTTGCTGTCCCAGCTGGGGGCACACGTCTTCTAATGATGAAAACCGTGAACAGCTTCGAAGCTCATGAACATTACGGTTTTTGTTTTTGTTTTTTCGCCCATTCTTCGAAATTGACTTCTCTTGTCTCTGTCCGTTTATATCTGTGTTTCTGTGAGTCTCATCACTGCGTACCAGGCAATGAATCTCCCAGCCCTTGTTTTCTTTTTGTTCCATAAACATCTCTGTGTCAGGAATGTGGAGTGCTTGTCATTTTTAATGGAAGCGTAGTGTTTTATTGCCTTCGTGCCGTGTGGTTTTCTCCAACGGTTCTCTCAAATTTAGTATTCAGACGGTATCTAATTTTTCACCTTTATGTGAATAGTAATGCTGTAGATAATTTCATATAAACTGCATTTTTCTTCATTTCCTTAGTGTCTATTCTGAAAATAGAGCAAAGCATTTTCAAGCTCCTGTGACACAGTCCCAGACCATTGTTTCAAGAGAGGGCGGCACGCATCGCTAGGTAATGCTAACAGCAGTTTTTAAGGAAACCATTTCCCTATAATCCTGGCAATTCTGGCTTTTTATCATGATGACACATTTTGCCAATCTAATGGTCGTGCGATGTTACCTTAAAGTCAATTTGCATTTTATTATTGACCACCAACGTTCCGTGTCTTCCCAAATGATAACTTGGAGTATCTTCGCCTTCGGTTTTGGAAGTTTTTCTGCGTTAGTTGCTTTCTGGTGCTTATTGCATAGAGATTTCACATGTGTAAACACGTTGTGTGATTTCCCTTAGCAAGCTTCTGCCCTGGCAGCCTTTGCCTCCTCTAAGTCTTTTTTAGATCAAAGCAATGGTTTCCAGCCCTGGGTGCGTGTTAGAGTCCTGTGGGAGAGTTTCCAAAATACAAACCTTGGCCCCCTTGGAAATACAGGAGAGGAGCTGAGTAGACGACGGCTGGCTTTTTCTAACAGGTGGAGGCCCTGAGACTTGGTCCAGAAACCAGGGCCTCAGTCTTTACCCAGTGGCTGTTGTCTTCAAACCAGTAAATATTTATTGCACACCCACTCGGAATTGGCCACCCTGCTAGGAATGGGGGGAGCCCAGGTAAAGTGGATGGGACATGCCTGCGAGGGGAGTCACGCCGGTGAGAGGGACGGAGTTTACTGTAGCCAGGGAGGTGCTATGGGAGAGGTCCCCGAAGGCTTCGTGGAGGCAGCAAGAAGCTGGGTCTTGGAAAAAGAAGAAGAGCTATCCAGGAGGAAATAAAGATGAGGCTTTTGAGGTACAGAAACAGCACGGACAAAGACACAGAGGCGTGAAAATGCAGAGCGTGCTTGGGGCGCCTCAGGAGAGCGTGGTGGGAAGAGTAAGGTGTGGAGCTCGACTGCCAGGGCTTTGCCATCATCGTCTGCAAGTCAGATAGCCTCTCTGAGCTCCGATTCTGCCGTTAACAACGTGATGATCATAATGCCTGGCTGGCTGACTGGCTGGTGGTGACCCAATGAGATCTCTTTATTGAGCACTAGAGTATTCTTGGCACATGGTAAATGCGAAATAGGTACTGTTATTATTGAGAAAGTGCCAGGAGAGGTGACGGGGGTTGGGGGGGGGGGGTGGCCTTTAGGCGCAGCGACCCCTGTGAGAATGAAGGGGCCAGACCGGAAGTACAGGATGAACAGAAGACAGTCACTAGGCTTGGTGACCTGTCGAATGTGGGAAGGCCGGGGAGAGAGAGCAGAATCTGATGTCTCCTCATTCCACCACCTGCACGTCCGCTCCTGGGCTCAACCTGATCCAGGGACCCAGCGATTGTCGCTGATCTTCACGGCTCCCAGAGACCGAGTCCCAGGGGTTGGGAAAACCGTGGAGGAAGAGCACAGGGGCCCCTCGTTTCCAAAACTAGATGGAGGCTACACCTCTGCCCCAAGGAAATGAGCTCAGCTTCCTCAGTCCCCCGCTCCTGCAAAAGGAATCTCGAGCGTGGCGACTTAGAGCCTGCTCAGGACCTTCCGCGACCGCCATCCCGGGCATCCGGACGTCTTGGGCTGTTGAAGCGTGTGGCCCAGGCACATCTCTGCCCACAGGAGGGATGTGCTTTGCAGAGAGGAAATGGCTCAAACCAGATATTGCCTTGTTTGTGTTCCCTGTGTAGAAAAGGGACCATTTTACTCTCCTCTTTTATTTATGTTTTCGGGATCAGGCAGTTATTTTTAATTCCTCCAGTTTCCTGCTGTCCACAGGTGTTTCCTGTGGCGGTGCCGTCAGAAAGAACAGAGCCCATGACATCCTCAGCTTTGTTCCTGAGATTTCCAAAACGTCTCCCCGCTTTGTGACCTGCGTGTGCCGCCTCGGATCCCCGCTGGTGCACACACGGCCCCTCCACAGCTCGCTTTGTGCTGCCCACCATGCGGCCGTGCGGTGAGCGGGCCTTTGCTCCTAATGCCACCTGGTGAGAGGTGGCAACGGGGAGACTGCAGAGCGGGAAGACCTCTGGTTGCCGAGTCCCTAGCTGTTGTGGCATTGATGGCAGCTTCGCCGCTCCGGGAGGATCATTCTTGATTTCTTATTTGTGGGACAGTTAGTTCTCCCACCTCCCACCAATTGTGATAGCCCTGTGGAGCAGCTACTGAAAAGGCAGAATATCTGTTTATTTTTACCCCCAAAAAGTTACACACAAAGGAAAGCTTTGGGGAAAGCCTTTTGGAGACGGGAAGCCCTTTCGTAAAGCAAAGAAACCCTCAGTAAACTCGTATCTGTCTCTTACAAGGAACGGGACACTTATTTATCAAGTACTTTTGTTACACAGCTAGTCTTTTAAAACCTTCACAGCCATTCTGCGAGGTGGGTATTTCTGGCCCATGTTACTGATTAGGAGACTAATGCTCAGAATGGTTAAGGGGTCTAGTGGCCGCTGAGGGGGCAGGAGCAGGACTCAAGCCCCGGTCCCTCCCTCATCCTGTCTGGAGTTCACCCTGACCCCCCTTAGAATCCGATGAGGAGATGATAATGCCTGCGATGTTATTTAATACTAAGAGCGATGAATAAGTGATGTACACTTGATAATCAAAAATAAATGCACCTATTAAACCAAAGGATAGCTCCAGGGAACATCCAGGAAAACAGGCCAAATAGGATAAACATTCTTTCCATAAATCAGAAGTAGCAAACTTCTGGATCACATGCCGCAGGCACGCATTGTCTCGCCCCAGTGAAGTTTTCCTTTTTTTTGTCTTGTTTTGTTTTAGGTTTTGTTTTTTGTTGTTAAAAATGAAATCAAGGAGCACCTGGGTAGCTCAGTCGGTGAAGCATCCGACTGCAGCTCAGGTCACGATCCTGTGGTTCACGAGTTCGAACCCCGAGTCAGGCTCTGTGCTGACAGCGCGGGGCCTGGGAGCCTGCTTTGGATTCTGTGTCTCCCTCTCTCTCTGCCCCTCCCCCACTCGCCCTCTGTCCGTCTGTCTGTCTCTCTCCCTTTCAAAAATAAACATTAATGGGGCGCCTGGGTGGCGCAGTCGGTTAAGCGTCCGACTTCAGCCAGGTCACGATCTCGCGGTCCGTGAGTTCGAGCCCCGCGTCAGGCTCTGGGCTGATGGCTCAGAGCCTGGAGCCTGTTTCCGATTCTGTGTCTCCCTCTCTCTCTGCCCCTCCCCCATTCATGCTCTGTCTCTCTCTGTCCCAAAAATAAATAAACGTTGAAAAAAAAATTAAAAAAAAAAAAATAAAAAAAAATAAACATTAGTGCTCGCTTCGGCAGCACATATACAAAAATAAACATTAAGAAAAAAACCCAAATCAATAGATCATACTTACAAGTCAGGCTTTTAATCTTCTCTTGAAAAAGCCAATCACTTGAATGACCTTCTGCAAAACGACTCAGTGTGAAACATTCGGGCAGTGGGCCGGAGAAGGGTGGCAGCAGCCCCTTTCACGCGGGTGGCGGGGGTTTGCCCCACCCAATCCTGTCCATCACCTGCCTGGCCTCTGAGGGCACCCGGGTTTGTAGCACCCACCCTCAGCGAAAGCGGAGAGGTGCGTGAAAACAGGCTTTGGAGGTACACTCGGGATCAGAACGGGTCTTGCACGCTGGGAAAGTCTCCCACCCGCTCTCAAAGAGGTCGTGGCTCCCAAGTATCAAGCTGCATTCCCAGCAGGGCAGCTCTTGTTCGGATTCCACACCACTGGCATCTAGAGTACAAACACACGTCATGGAAGGGAGGATGGCTGTGTCGCGGTAAGCGTCAGTCTGACCAAGTTCTGCACCCAACTCCGCTAGACCAGCGTGGGACTCTGGGAGGATTCCTTTATCCCTGTGCTTGTCAAACAAGGCTAATGGCATAGTAGTGTCTACCCCACACGGCTCTTGAGGGGATTAAACACTACATCCATGATCCGCCTCGAACGGAGCAGACACACAATCCGTGTTGACTCCTGGCCTCTTTTTCCTTTCCCAAACCGCTGATTACACGACTCTGCTGGGGACGTAGCCTGTTTCTCGTCGAGGGTAGAAATGTACCCGTGCTGAGTGGTCCAAGATCTGTAGAAAATCAGGGTGTGGGGCCTAAAGGAAATGACCTCTTTCTCCTTTCTCTTGTCTCGTAATTGGTTTTTTTCTGAGTATATGCTGACCCGGAAGGGGACGCTTTGGCTTCAGATCGATCGTTTCCTTGAGCAGAGAGCAGTCTGTAACAGCAAAGGGACGGCATTTAAAAATGTGTTTGGGGGCACCTGGGTGGCTCAGTTGGTTAAGCGTCCGGCTTCGGCTCAGGTCACGATCTCACGGTTCGTGAGTTCGAGCCCCGCGTCGGGCTCTGTGCTGACGGCTCAGAGCCTGGAGCCTGCTTCCGATTCTGTGTCTCCCTCTCTCTCTCTGACCCTCCCCCGTTCATGCTCTGTCTCTCTCTGTCTCAAAAGTAAATAAACGTTAAAAAAAAAAAATGTTTTTTTAAATAAATAAAAATGTGTTTGGATTCAAATACTGCATGAAACATTTTTTAAAAAAATGTGTTTGGGGCTCCTGAAAATGGGGTAAATTTGCCTAGATTTTACTAAGCCTAAAAACATCTTCAAGGTGCATATTTTTACTTATTTATTTTTTTATTTTTTTTTCAACGTTTATTTATTTTTGGGACAGAGACAGAGCATGAACGGGGGAGGGTCAGAGAGAGAGGGAGACACAGAATCTGAAACAGGCTCCAGGCTCTGAGCGGTCAGCACAGAGCCCGACGCGGGGCTCGAACTCACGGACCACGAGATCGTGACCTGAGCCGAAGTCGGACGCTTAACCGACTGAGCCACCCAGGCGCCCAAGGTGCATATTTTTAAAGTTAGTGACACAGGGGCACCTGGGTGAGCTAGTCCGTTGAGCTACCGACTTCAGCTCAGGTCATGATCTCGCCGTTTCCGAGTTCGAGCCCCGCATCGGGCTCTCTGCTGACAGCTCAGAGCCTGGAGCCGGTTTCAGATTCTGTGCCTCCCTTTCTCTCCCTGCCCCTTCCCCACTCATGCCCTATCTTTCTCTCTCAAGAATAAATAAACGTTAAAAAAATAAATAAATAAACTTCGTGACACAGTACCTTTTTTTTTTTCATTTTATTTTAATATCAGTATAGTCACCATACGGTGTTACGTTCGTTTCAGGTGTACAGTATCGTGATTCAGCAATTCCATACATCACCCGGTGCTCATCATAACAAAGGCACTCCTTAATCCCCATCACTGATTTCCCCCATCCCCCACCCACCTCCCCACTGGTAACCACCAGTTTGTCCCCTGTAGTCAGGAGTCTGTTTCTTGGTTTGTCTCTTTCTCTTTTTCTCCCCTTTGCTCGTTTCTGTTGTTTCTTAAATCCCACGTGTGAATGAAATCATGTGTGTTTGTCTTTCTCTGACCGACTTGTTTCACTTAGCGTTATACTCCTAGCTCCATCCATGTTGTTGCAAATGGCAAGATTTGATTCTTTTTATGGCTGAATGATATTCCATTGTGTATATATACCACATCTTCTTTTCCATCTGTTGATGAATACCTGGGCTGCTACCATAATTTGCCTATGCTAAATAATGCCGCTACGAACATTGGGGTCCATGGATCCCTTTGAATTAGTATTTTTGTGTTCTTTGGGTAAATACCTAGTAGTGCGATTGCTGGGTCATAGGGTAGTATTTTTAACTTTTTGAGGAACCTCCGTCCTGTTTTCCACAGTGGCTGCACCAGTTTGTATTCCCACCACCAGTACAAGAAGGTTCCTTTCTCTCCACATCCTTGCTAACACCTGTTTGTTTCTTGTGTTGTTTTTAGCCATTCTGACAGGTGTGAGGTGATGTCTCATTGTGGTTTTGAGTTGCATTTCCCTGCTGATGAGTGATGTTGAGCATCTTGTCATGTGTCCTTTAGCCATCTGTATGTCTTCTTTGGAGAAATGTCTGTTCATGTCTTCTGCCCATTTTTAATTGGATTGTTGGTTTTTGATTGTTGAGTTGTATCAGTTTTTTATATATTCTGGATACTGACCTGTTATTGGACGTGTCATTTGCAAATATCTTCTCCCATTCTGTAGATTTCCTTTTAGTTTTGTTGACTGTTTCCTTCACTGTGCAGAAGCTTTTTGTTTGGATGACATATGTAGAATAATGTTGCTATGGTTGGTGTCAGAGACCTTGCTGCCTCTGCTCTCTTCTGGGACTTTTATGGTTTTAGGTCTCACACTTAGGTCTTTAAACCATTTTGAATTTATTTTTGTGCATGCTGTGAGAAAGTGGTCCAGTTTATTTCTTTCGCGTGTCGCTGTCCAGTTTTCCTAACTCCATTTGTCGAAGAGACTGTCCTTTTCCCATTGCATAGCCTTTCCCGCTTTGTCCAAAACTAATTGATCATATAGTTGTAGGTTTATTTCTGGGTTTTATATTCTTCTCCATTGATCCGTGTGTCTATTTTTGTGCCAGTGCCACATTATGTTGATTACTACAGCTTTGTAATATAACTTGAGGTCTGAAATTGTGATACCGACACATTTTTTTTTTTTTTAATTCATTTCTTGAAATCCAAGTTAGTTAACATACAGTGTAGTCTTGATTTCAGGAGTAGAACCCAGTGATTCATCACTTACACATAACACCCAGTGTTCATCCCAACAAGTACCCTCCTTGATGCCCATCATCCATTTAGCCCATCCCCTTGCCCACTTCCCCTCCAGCAACCCTCAGTTTGTTCTTTGTATCTAAGAATCTTATGGTTGGCCTCCCTCTCTGTTTTCATCTTACTTTCCCTTCCCTTCCCTATGTTTATCTGTTTTGTTTCTTAAAGTCCACCTATGAGTGAAATCATATATTTGTCTTTCTCTGATTGACTTATTTTGCTTAGCATAATACACTCTAGTTCCTTCCTTGCTGCTGCAAATGACGAGATTTCATTCTTTTTGATCACCAAGTCATATTCAGATACTGGATTCATTTTATTTTGGTATCAGTATAGTCAACATACGGTGCTATGTTCGTTTCAGGTGTACAATATCGTGATTCAGCAATTCCATACATCGCCCGGTGCTCATCATAACAAATGCAACACAGTATTTTTATGGAATTATTAACTTCACTTCCTCCTTCTCCTCCCATCTGGGCATATGTGTTCTGTCCCCTGACAATCAGGTCCTGGTTTTGATATTTTGAGAGGACTGACGACCCACTCCAGAGTTGTTTTCAGGTATTCGTTCCCCTGTTCCAACCGGACCTTCCCGAAAGATTTGGGGAGTAGAGTTTCAGAGTCTCATTTCAGTATGCAAACACTTTTCGTTATGTGTATCTTATTATATGTCTTGGCAACGTGCTTGCTTTCCTTTGAAAACAATGCTGGGCAACCCTAGAAATCAGTTCTAATTTACTCATTCAAATATATATACACAACGCGATGTAACTGAAATGATAGCAAGCATATTGGGTTTTATAGGCAGTGTTTTCCTTTTGATTTGCCTCCTCCAAATCAGCTTCCCTCCTCACCACCCCAGCCTCCAGAAATCTCATATAGCCCTTTCTGTAGGATAAAAGTATTCTATCCTATGTAAGTCATTCCATGTATGTTATGCAAACACACTCCTGTAGATACACGCACCTAGTGAGATGGGTTCTTTAGCGTTGCTTTATAAAACTGGAATCGTATTTTTAAAAATTTTCTTTTACATTGATTTATTTTTGAGAGACCGAGCACAAGTGGGGGAGGGGCACAGAGAGAGAAGGAGACACAGAATCCGAAGCAGGCTCCAGGCTCTGAGCTGTCGGCTCAGAGCCCCACGCGGGGCTCGAACTCACAAACCGTGAGATCGTGACCTGAGCTGAAGTCGGACGCTTAACTGACTGAGCCACCCAGGCACCCCAAACTGGAGTCGTATTATACAGACTTCTGTGCATCTTACTGTTCTCACTTTACAATTTTTCATGGAAGTTTGGAGGGTTCTAATTCATCCTTTTTAATGGTTTCATAATAACCCATTACGTGGATGGGCCGTAAACCATTTCCCTCTTTACGGGTATTTTGCTCTGTTCCCAGTGTTTTGCCGCTATAAACAGGGCCGCAATCAGTCTCCACGTCCTTATATGCTGGGCCTTTTATGTTTATGGAGTATATTCTCAGGAGCATGGGGCTGAATTGCAAGGTTTGTGTAATCTAATTTAATAAATATTGACAGATAACTTCCCCAAAAGGCTGTAAGAACTCACATTTCCTCCAGCAACGTATGATGGTTCCTTTTTCCTGTTTCCCAAACAGCAATAACTATTTCTCTCCTCTCCTGCCTCCCCCGTGACCTGTCTGATAAACATAAAGAGAAGTCTTAGGGTTAATTTAACTTATATTTCTCTGCCAACTCACAAGTTTGAGCATCTTTTACGTTTCCTGGACTTTTGGGGTTTGCTTTTCTGTGAATGGCTTGTTTATGTCCTTTGTTACACATTGTTCTTGTCATTTTGTAAGAGCACTTTACATAACAGATACCATCTCCTTTTCATCTGTTACAAACACTTCCAGATCTATTGTTTTCTCTTTACTTCATTTACAGTATTTTTGCCATAAAAAAAGTTTAGCTTTTTTTTTTTTTTTTACAGCTAGAGGAGCTTCTTTTTAAAAGCTTCTAGAATTTCTCTCTTAGTTAAAAAAGGGAAGTACTTCATTTTAACACTGTTTTATCCTGTACTCTGCTGTTGTGTCCTGTGCTCCAGCTCACTAATCTCAGTGCCTTCAAAATGTCATAAACCCCAGGGCGCCTGGGTGGCTCAGACGGTTAAGAACCTGACTTCAGCTCAGGTCATGATACCGCAGTTTGTGGGTTCGAGCCCCGGTCAGGCTCCGTGCTGACAGCTCAGAGCCTGGAGCCTGCTTCTGATTCTGTGTCTCCCTCTCGCTCTGCCCCTCCCCGCTTGTGCTCTGTCTCTCTCTAAACTTAAAAAGATAAAAATTAAAAAAAAAAAAAAAAAAGGCTATCAATTAAAAAAAAAAATGTCATGAACCCCAGAGCCAGGCGTGGGAATTTAGCAAAGCATGCTGGGAACCGTTATTCCAGGCTCCCCTCAGACCACGTGTTTATTCTCTGGCCAGATCCTATAGCTGATACGAGTCTGGAGTTTTCTGTCTCCAGCTCTTAGCCTCTGTCTTCTCTTCCCGCCCCTGACAGCCCCCTCCTCCATTTGCTCCTTAAATGGGATTTTTCCTTCCATTTTCCCAGCTGTCTTCTATATTTTGTCCGTCTTTCTGGCAGAATAAATGTGGAATGTCCCTGAACTCCCCATGCGCTCGCTCCAGAGCCTCCGAGGTCACAGGATCCCTTCCTGCCGCCTGAGCTGGGTGTCCCACCTTCCCTGGACACCCAGCCTTTTCTCCAAAAGGCTGTCTGCACCACTGTGGGCTGCTCGAGTGCCTCTTTGCAGTGTGGTTTGCCTTGTAAGAATTCAGGACAAATTTTTTTTTTCTTTAAACTCCCCGATGGAATCCTGACAGATTCAGGATAAATTCTCAGTCCTTTGGCTTCATGTTTAATAATAGCCTGCACTGATCAAGCATTTATTACGTGCCAGACTCCGTACTAAGCACTGTATGCACGCTCTCCTTTGAATCTTAGACAAGACCCTGATGTAAATATTGCTATCCTCACTTTACAGATGAGGCCCCCGAAACCGCAAGAGGCGAAGTTCTCTGCCCACAGTCACATAAGGAGCAGAGTGGGGCTAGGAGTCAAACACGCTGTCTCCAGAGCACTGTCTGTAACCACCTTCTGATCCAGTCTTACCCCCGTCCTTAACCCCGTGGCTTCTCCTTCCTGGGTCCTCACATGCAGCAACAGTTACAGCCGGCACTATTCCCTGGGGCCACTAGTCATGCCCCCGTGGATACGACGTCTGTACTGTCATCTTCGTCACTCGCTCCTGCTTTATTTTTGATTCAGATTTCCCCAACTGGACTCCACAGAGCAGGGACCGTGACTGAATTTCTCTCAACAAATCAACTTGCTGATTGATTGCTTTTTAATGTTTTTAATCTTATTTCCGGTGTAGTTCGCATACGGCAGTGTTCTGTCAGTTTCAGGCGTACAGTGTAGGGATTTAACAATTCTAGGGGCGCCTGGGTGGCTCAGTCGGTTGGGCGGCCGACTACAGCTCAGGTCATGATCTCGTGGTCTATGAGTTCGAGCCCCGCGTCGGGCTCTGTGCTGACAGCTCGGGGCCTGGAGCCTGCTTCCGATTCTGTGTCTCCCTCTCTCTCTGCCTCTTCCCTGCTTGTTCTCTGTCTCTCTCTCTCTCTCTCTCTCTCTCAAAAATAATAAATATTAAAAAAAAAAATTCTATGCATCATTCAGTGCCCATCACCTGTTTTCACCTTCCCCCCACCCACCTCCTCTCTGGTAACCTCTCTGTTCTCTATAGTTAGGAGTCTGGTTTTGTGTTCATCTCTTTTTTTCTTTGTCTGTTTTGTTTTGTTTCTTAAATTCCACATGTGAGTGAAATCACGTGGTATTTGTCTTTCTCGGTCTGACTTATTTCACTTAGCATTGTACTTTCTAGATCCATCCATGTGGTTGCAAATGGCAAGATCTCGTTCCTTTTTTATGGTTGAGTAAAAAAGTAATATTCCATTGTATATATACCACATCTTCTGTATCCATTCATCTATTGATGGACACTTGGGTTGGTTCCATAGTTTGGCTGTTATAAATAGGGCTGCAATCAACACGGGAGTGCGTATATCTGTTTGAGTTAGTATTTTTGTTCTCTTTGGGTAAATACCCAGTAGTGAAATTACTGGATCATAAGGTAATCCTATCTGTAATTTTTTGAGGACCCTCCATACTGTTTCCCAGAGGCTGCACCAGTTTGCATTCCCACCAACAGTGTGAGAGGGTTCCTTTTTCTCCACATCCCTGCCGACCTTTGTGGTTTCGTGTGTTTTTGATTTTAGCCGTTCTGACAAGTATGAGGTGATAACCTCATTGGAGTTTCGATTTGTATTTCCCTGAGGTTGATTGATGTTGAGCATCTTTTCATGTGTCTGTGGGCCATCTTGATTGCTTTTATTTTTCAGGAACTTTCTCTGGCCTTCACTAAAATGAGGTTTAGCCATGACTTCTGGGGAAATATATCTTTTTAAAATCTTGCTTGGCATGGGGCGCCTGGGTGGCTCAGTCGGTTGGGCGGCCGACTTCGGCTCAGGTCATGATCTCGTGGTTCGTGAGTTCGAGCCCCGCGTCGGGCTCTGTGCTGTCAGCACAGAACCCGGAGCCTGTTTCGGATTCTGTGTCTCCCTCTCTCTCTGACCCTCCCC
The DNA here is from genome assembly GCF_018350155.1 of Leopardus geoffroyi. Lineage (NCBI taxonomy): Eukaryota > Metazoa > Chordata > Mammalia > Carnivora > Felidae > Leopardus > Leopardus geoffroyi. Next base: position 59,117,083 of record NC_059338.1, on the reverse strand, counting down.
TGTTCATGCTCTGTCTCTCTCTGTCTCAAAAATAAATAAACGTTAAAAAAAAATTTAAAAATCTTGCTTGGCTTTAAAATACCTGCAGTGATGAACCTATGGAGAAGTCCCTGCTTACCTTAAATGTCTCAACGACCAAGCAGGTCCTAACCCTAACAAGGACCGGTTCTTGATGAGATTAAATCAAATTGGTGGAGAGTAGGAACAATAACTTTTGGCTCGTAAAACACTTCCCACACTCATTTCATTTAATCTTCGTAATGATCCTATGTAGCGGGTATCATCCTCATTTTACAGACGAGGGAATGATTTCTAGAGGAGACGGGTCCCCGCTGAGAGGGGCAGATCTGGGACTAGACTCTCCTTTGGACTCTGAGCCCTCTCACTGCAGCTCACTGGCCTGAGCTTGGACAGCAGGCTGGCGGGGCCCGTCTGACCTCGTTACCACACCATGCTGACCCTGAGGTGGAAATAAGCACCGCTTCCTCTCTGTTTTCCGTGGGGGTTAAGGAGGTCGTTTTGCACTCCCAGATTCCCTGCGTGTGAAGGGGCCTGGAAGCCTTTGAGAGTGGAGCCACCTCTCCTGGAAAAGCCATAGCAAAGGCCTTCCCGGGCTCCCTGGAGGCAGTGAGCAGGTGTTGGAGGGGTGTGATGGGATTAAGTATTGCCTGGGATGGCCACGGCTCCATTGTCGATAAGAAAAACCAAATCGGGGGCGCCTGGGTGGCTCTGTCGGTTAAGCGTCCAACTTTGGCTCAGGTCGTGATCTCACGGTTCGTGAGTTCGAGCCCCGCGTCGGGCTCTGTGCTGACGGCTCCGAGCCTGGAGCCTGCTTCGGCTTCTGTGTCTCCCTCTCTCTCTCTGCCCCTCCCCCGCTCGCACTTGCTGTCTTTCTTTCTCTCTGTTTCTCCCTCAAAAATAAATAAACATTAAGAAAAAACCAAGCCATCTTGTGCCCAATAGGTGAGGAGCAGATTGGCTGGTGTCTGGAGAGACTTCCTATGTGCAGGCGGTGGAGGAGACAACAGAAGCGGAGGAGAGGACAAGGGGAGGAGATTGGTTTATTTGTGTCTTCGGCCCTGTACTCATTGCTTCCTGGGCTGGGATCAGTGTATTTGTGTGCTCACCACGGGAAGGACCCTTTCCGGGTTTCTTGTGATGAGTTTCTGCCCAGAACCTGGGAGCCCCATGTGGAAAGGATCCCTCCTTCTTCCCACAGGGCCCCAGGGAGTCACCCACGCTAGGGTGCCTGTCCGCACCTACCCCCAGAGCTTCCTTGCGGCTCCATTAATTCTTAGAGCCCTAGGCAGGCACTAGCCTGCCTCAACCCTTCCCCCTTCAGAACTGCGAGGCTGCACCTGCCGCTGGGTGCACAGATAGCAAACAAGCCGAGGGGTGTGAATGAAAGAAAACCAAACCTGTCGTGACTTCTTTGTAAGGCTTCCCCGATGAATAAACTTTAAAAGAAAACCAGAGCGAGGGTTCTTCTTTCCCCACCTGGGGCAGCAGCACAGGAAAGAACCGGCCTCTCTTGTACTCCTCTACTTTGTCCCTTCATAGGTACGCGTCTCTGGGCCTCGTACCCCCGGGTCCAGTTTGGTCGTTGTTCTTCGTTGCTGGGTTTTCGTCCACTTTCTCTTGAGTGCTAAACGCTTCGTAGGCTATTTGAGCCATGCTGTCTTGCTCTTCTGAAACCCTTCTTCCCAAAGGAATTCCTGAGCCCAGTTTGCCAATTGGAATGAAGGGATTACATCACATTGCCCATTTGATTTCCGGTTTGAGAATGGGAGGGGGGTCCATCCTTCGACTCTTCCTTGGAAGGAGGAGGAGAAGAGCTGTGTGTAAAAATGGTCAGGCCGTACCACTCTGATCTCCTTGGGATTCCTGAGCTTGCTGGCAAAGTTTGCTCCGATTCTGCGTGAACTTAGGCTGCCTCCGTCCGTTTCCATCTCCACAAGAAAGATGACCTAGGTATTTGTTTTCTTCAGAGTGACGTTAATGTGAAAAAATAGTGAGCTAGCTTTAAGGGCCTTAGTGAGCCCCTCATTTCGCAGATGAGGAAACAGAAGGGCAAAGAGTTCACACAGCTCCCCTGACTGCTGGGTCAGTGGCCTCCCCGCCCTCAGGCTGCTCAGCTCTTGAAATAACTCATCTGGATATTCCCTTCTGCAGGATAGAGCATGTCTGCCCAGAAACTTAACCCCTTATTCCCACTCCTGCACCATTTGGACCCAAGCCATGTTCCCTGGAGAGCTGCTCAAGCCATTCACCCACAGTAGCCCCAGAGGGCCTCTGCTCCCTCTTGAAAAACTATCCTGGTCGGACTTGTACCTGCAGGGGCAGGCATAGCCCTCACACTCTGGCCATGGGGCTTTCTCCTTTTACGGCCCCTTCGTGGTGCAGGGCCCTGGGTGAAAGGCAAGACCCTTCCCCACCTCCAGAAACCCGAGGCAGGCCTCCCTCTGATGGCTGGTCCCACCCCCATCACCCTCAAGACATCCACATGACCCAGCACACGGATGGCCCCGCTGTGAGTGAGGCTGCTTGTGGCTGGGGTCCAGAATCACACTTGATTCTTTTGTGTGATTCAGAAGATTCCCATTTGTAAATTCCTCTGACACTGAGCTGCAGTGCCAACCCACCTGGTCTGCCAGCTTGTTCTGCAGGAGGAGAATGAAAGTGACCTGGCAGGTCCCTGCCCAGCCCTTGCAATTCTTCAAGACCAACTGGCAGCAGCCAGGCATCCCTGCAAGGAGTGCGAGGGAGCCCACGTCCCAACTAACACCTGCTGTGTGGCAGTCAGTATCTTAAGTGACAACGACAATGGCTAACGTGAGGGAAACCTTGTTATGTGCCAGGCTTTACATGCATGATCTCATTTGGGCTTTATAGCCCGAATAATATAATCAGATGAGATAAGTGCTATTAAAAGCCTTATTTTAGGGGCGCCTGGGTGGCTCAGTCGGTTAAGCGTCCGACTTCGGCTCAGGTCATGATCTCACGGTCCGTGAGTTCGAGCCCCACGTCGGGCTCTGTGCTGACCGCTCAGAGCCTGGAGCCTGTTTCGGATTCTGTGACTCCCTCTCTGTCTGCCCCTCCCCCGCTCATGCTCTGTCTCTCTCTGTCTCAAAAATAAATAAAAACGTTAAAAAAAAAAATTTTTTTTTTAAAGCCTTATTTTACAAGTGGGGAAACTGAGACTCAGCAAAGTTAAGAGTCTTGCCTAAGATCATAGATCTAGTAAGAGGCAGGATGTGGATTTGAACCCAAACCGTCTAATCAAAGACTAACTCTTAGCGTCCCCGTGACCCCACAGGGGCTGTTATTAGCCACATTTTACCGATGAGACTCTGAGCCAACCAGGCAGTTAGTTGCCTGAGATTCCACCACCCGTGGATGGTGAAAAACCGGGCCTTTTCAGGCTTCAAATTCTGTACGTGCTTCACCATTCTTGCTTCATGAGTGCTGGCAGCTGCCCTGGGTTGGACGGGAATGGCTGGGTGTGGCCCGCTCCTAGAGGCTTCCAGGGGCTGCCAACCTCCTGCAACCGTGGTGCCATCTTGCCAACGCCATTGGGCCCACAGGGCTGGCATCCTGGGACCAGGCTGGGGTCCCTAGCCCCGGGGCAAGTGAAAGGACACCTCATACAGACAAAGTGCAACCTCAACCTTTAAAAACGTTTTAATTTGATGAGTACTTTTTTTTTAATGTTTTAAATGTTTATCACATTCATAAGGTATAAATCACAGCCGAGGGATAGAACATTTCCTTCACTTCGAAAGTTCCCTTGTACCTTTGCAGTCAGTCCCCCGTCCCTACCCTCGGTCCCGGGCAATCAGCGATCTGCTGTCATAGCTTTTGCCTTTTAAAAATATTATGTAAATGGAATCATACTGGTAGTGTTTTGTGTCTGACTTCTTTCATTTGGCATAATGCTTTCAGGATTCACCCATGTTGTTGTGCGTAGCTCTGGTTTATTCCTTTTTTGCTAAGTAGTGTTCTATAATACAAGTATCACACAGTATTTTTGTTTACCCCCTCACCAGTTGATGGACATTTGGGTTGTTTCTAGATCTGGGCTATTAATAATAAAACTGCTCTAAATATTTACATACCAGTTTCTATGTGGAAATATGTTTTCACTGCTCTTAGGTTAGTGTGTGTGTAACTTGATGGGAAGCTGCTAAAATATTTTTCTGAGTGGCTATCCATTTAGCGTTCCCACCAATGGGAGGAGCGTTCCGGTTTCTGTGTAGCGTTTCCACCAATGGTAAGAGATTTCCAGTTTCCGTGTAGCATTCCCACCAATGGGAAGGGTGTTCCAGTTTCCGTGTAGCGTTTCCACCAATGGTAAGAGATTTCCAGTTTCCGTGTAGTGTTCCCTCCAATGGGAAGGGCGTTCCAGTTTCCGTGTAGCGTTCCCTCCAATGGGAAGGGCGTTCCAGTTTCCGTGTAGCTTTCCCACCAATAGGAAGGGTGTTCCAGTTTCCGTGTAGCATTCCCACCAATGGGAAGAGAGTTCCGGTTCCCATGTAGCATTCCCACCAATGGGAAGAGCGTTCCGGTTGCTCTGCAGTGTCACCGATGTGTGGTCTTGTCGGTTTGGTGCATCTGAGTCATCTTGTGCGCGTGTGGTCGTGTCTCTTTGCAGTTTTAATTTGCATTTACCTAATCACTAATATGCTTATTAGCTGCTCATATATCTTTTCTGGTGAAGTGTCTGTTCAAAACCTTTGCCCATTTTTTTTTTTTTAATTGGGTTGTTTGTCTTATTATTACTTAATTCAGCAGTACTTTTTAATCTCAAATGTGAACTCACAAATGCTTTTCTGCTGGAGGCCGCGTGGTACTGTGGTTAGGACACGGGCTTCTGTAAACCGTGTGCATGTGGATGGCAGGCCTGTCATGGGTAGCTGTGCAGTACTGAGCCAGTTCTGGAGCTGTTTTCCCATCCGCAAATTGGAGGTGACTACGAAACCCGTGTCCCAGGGATGTTGTGAGACTTGAAGGAGACAATCTTAACACAGCACCCGGCATGGTAAACACGCGGCACGTTAGCTGCTTTATTATTGCTATTATTAATTCAAAACGAGTTTCTAAAGAGAGACGTTGCAGTGATGGCAGTGGGTGCGGATAAATCACTCCAAGTGTTGACAACGTTGGGTACAACGGGGACCCAGTGGCCCTGCAGTCACTGCACACAGGTCTGCACTCACAAGAGGCTGCTGCCCTGGAATGCTGTCAAGCAGCACCTGGAGGGACCGCTCCCACCAGGCCCCAAGGGAGCAGCTGGAACGAAGGGTAGAGGAAAAAGGGAGGTGTGGCCATCGACCAGCCTCTGCGGGCTGAAGGCCAAACTCCCCACCCTTCCTGTCTCCCCTTTTCAGGCCAAGGAAGCCAGCAGTTTTGTTCTATAAAACCCAATAGACCTTTCAAGTGAAGCAACTAAACTCAGGCAGGTGGGTTTTTTTTCTCTTCTTTGAAGGATGTGGCAAGAGGAGATGGGAAAGATCATTAAATAAGAGCTTCAAGACCTCCGGCCCCTCCCAGCTGGGTAGGCTTCCAGGGCAGGTGGAGCCTGTCCCGTGTATGGGGCCTCTAGGACGCATCAGAGATCGCAGACTCCTGCCGAGAGCGGCCTGGTCAGCAAAGGTGTGGAGGACGGTGGCAGAGGTCAGGGCAGAGCTGTGGGCCTCAGATCCATTGGGGCAGACGCCATTCTACTTTGGCAGGGGACCCGTGCCTCCCTTTGCCTCAGTCTGCTCCTTGGTGAAACGCGTCCGAAAATATCGACAGGCAAGCACAAAGATTCAACCACTCTAGATAAAGAAATGGACAGATTTTAAGGATGTTTTAGATAGGTCATGTTTCAGGATAGATTGGGTTGTTAAAACTGGAGACGACAGATGCCAGGGATGGGAATACGAAATTATAACAGATTGCCCAGCTCCAAGCAGAGGTTGGAGGGTCAGACTGCTAAGGATTCGACTGGGCAAGGAAGATCTCATTCCTTGCCCCTTCCTTGTCCTCCAGTTATGATTGCAGTGACCTTGGATGAGTCAATGAGCCTTAATGAAAATATTCAGCTCTGGTATGCCCAGAGCCAACCCTGGCTGACACTTTGTTTCCATTTTCACTCCAAGGTCCTGATCTATATTTATCAAGCTTTCACAATGTCAGCCCAGTGCTGTTGGCTAGTACCGTGGTGTCATTCGTTTCTTCATTCATTCATTTACTGGCATTTCTCAAGCACTTAACGTGGGCCAGGCAATGGGCTAGGGGATGGGGACATGAATAAGACATGGTCCCTGTGCTCGGAGGTTACAGCAGAAGGAGACAGTCTTGCAAAACTGTGGGTATTTGATAAGCTCTCCGAGTTCCAGCCTCCTTTCATTACCGCAAACACCTGTTCTCGGTTCTTGGCCTTTGCGTCAGCTCTCCTTGGAATGCTCTTGGCCACCCCCTCCCCTCCCCACCGCATCTCACTCGCATCCCTTCTGCTTAGTTTTCAGAGCTCAGTTTAAACACGATCGTCAGGTCAGGTCCCCTTGTCACTTGCTCTCCCTGTCTTTTCCCCGGGTATCGTTCTCCTCCCTGGTGAACAATCAGCTGGGGTAAGAATAATGATGACCGTGGAACTCATGGCTCCCTCACTAGACTATAGCTTCCGTTATGGAAGAACTAGTTTATTGTTCTGTCCTGGCCCGGGGCCTGGAGGGACAGGAAGAATGGATGGACGGATGAATGAATGAATGAATGAACGAGGCCAAGATGTGGTAAAACCACAGGAGGGAGCAGGGAGGGAGCGGAGGGCCCGGCCGTGTGCCCTGCCTGCGGTGACCCAACCTGCAGAGCGTCCCCAGGGGCTCCCTGCTAAAAGTCCAGCCCCAGACGTGGAGGGAGGAGGGGAGGGCAGGGGAGCTGCTGTAACAGGAGAGGCTGCAGCTGACCGGGAGGCAGGCCCGGGTCCTTGGGTGACTCGTTCTAATCTTAGAAGGCATGTCTCGGCTTTCTGCTGTGGCCTGAAGGACACATGTCCCGGACCCCAGGACACATGCTCGCTGCCACGCTCACCCCGGAAGCAGGAATGGCTCCTAATTAGGTTCTCGTGCGGGGCCCCCAGGGGGCTGCGGCTATGACCCCCGGGGGTGGCTCCCTGGGCCCCACCCCGCACCTCAGACTTGAGGGGCTCTCAGTGAAACGAGCCTTGTTACGGCACTAAGCAGTGTGAGACAGGGCCCTTCTGAACTCACTGGAGAGCCACGGATCGTAGGTTGATTTGTCGGCCTCGGTGGGGGAAAACCCACCAGATCAGCCCTGCCGGCTATGCGGAGTCAGTTCTTTTAAACACTCCCTTTTGGCCTACAAATTATAAACAAAAACAAGAAGCCGAGCTGTTCAGAGGCCGCCCGACAGGCAACGCTGGGGGGGGCCGCTGCTCCTCTGCACCCCAGCTCACCTTGTAGCAGGAGCCAGGTTTCAAACCGAGGGTGTAGACTCCAGAAATCCCCGGCAGGCACTGGGGGGGAGGGGGGCTGCGGGGGCTGACCCCTGACCCTCCTGAGAGCCCTCCGCTCCTGGGGCTGGCCCTGCCTCTCACCACCCAGCTCTTCTCCCCGGGCTCCCCTCTCTGGAAAGGGAGCCCCTGTCCGCCAGAGACGTGGGCAGGATCCTGACTCCTCCCTGCACCACCTGGACAGGCACCCATCCTGGTTGGGAATCCTTTCTCCCAAAGTGCTTTTGAGTCCTGTCCCTTGCCAGTCTGGGAAGACTCCCTCGTCTGGCAGACTCCTGAGGTCGGCAGAATGCTGGCTCCAGCCCTACGGCTGTAAAGCCATCCTTAAGACAGCCACTGAATCCCGGATGGACGTGTTGCTCACGGCCACCTCTGAGCCCCGGTCTCTGCCCCTGCGGAGTCCTGGTCCTCACTCTCCTGCAAGGCCGGTAGCCCTAAGCGCCCCATCGGCCCGCTCACCCACAAACCCCTGGAGTCTGGCCGAGGGCCTGCCGTATGGTAAGGGCTCGTTTACCTCTTCTGAGCGGGCGAACCCACAAACTCTGCGGCCTGACGCTATTCCTTTACCCACGAAAGGTGGGCCGTAGATGCTTGGGATTCTCACCCCTCAAGAAAGCACAATAGGGGCGCGTGGGTGGCTCAGTGGGTTAGGTGTCCGACTTCGGCTCAGGTCGCGATCTCGTGGTTCGTGAGTTCGAGCCCCGCATTGGGCTGTGTGCTGACAGCTCAGAGCCCGGAGCCTGCTTCGGATTCTGTGTCTCCCTCTCTCTCTGCTCCTCCCTCTGCCCCTCCCTCCCTCACATGCTGTCTCTCTGTGTCTCTCAAAGATGAATAAAGGTGAGAAAGGAAGAAAGGAGGGAAGGAAGCAAAAATAAAAGGCTGCCACTTGCACGAATAGCCTTTACTCAAGGTGCAGATTGCAGGAGGGGCCAGATAACGCTAGACATCTAACAGCTGTACATCCGAGATTGCAGACTCCCGACCTTCAAGACCCTTGGGCCCCCTGTCACCAGACTCGCTTTCATCCTGGCCACTGCCCCCAGCCATTGTCCCTCAACATTTGTCAGGATCTCGGCCCCCTTCCTGCCCCTTCCACTGTTCCCCGCACTCAGCCTCCCGGAACGCACCTCCTGGCCGCCCTGGCAGATCCAGACCTGGCCAGAGGCCCCGTGGGCAGCAGTGGCTTGTCAACATGCTCATTGTTCACCTTTTGTGACAATGGCAACAGCTTCCAAACTGGGCTCCTGTCCCCAGCCATTTCTCAGCCACAGGGATCACAGAAGTGAATCCAATGGTTTTGCTTAAAACCCTCCCGTGACTTCGCATGGCCCTTAGAACCGGGTCCCAGCTCAGAGGGATGGTGTCCTCAGTTCACAGCGTCCTCAACTGAGAGTCACCTCCTCCCTCCTCTTTCCTCCCCCTCCTCCTCTTCTTCCTCCCCCTGCCCCTCATCCCCCTCCTCCCCTGGGGGGGGGGGTCTCCTGTGATCATGCCCCAGAAGCAGTGCCCGGCGTCCCCTTTTCAGGCTAACCCTTCAGAGCATTAGCACCACTCACATACGATACATCCACTCGTTCATTTGTTCACTGCCGGTCCCTCCCCCCCAAACGTGGGTTCCAGGGAGAGCAGGTGTGTCGTTTTCAGCACTGTGATCCCGCAGCCCAGACACACGGCCAGCGGGTGCTCAGCAAGAACTTGCCGGCTCGCGCTCTTTTCCCACGGCCAGTGTAACAAAGTTCGTGGCTTCAACAATTCAAGTCTGTTGCTTTGCGGTTCTGGCGCTCACGAGCCTGGAATAGGTCTCTTCTATGTCACTTCTGGAGGCTCAAGGGGAGAAACCCCCTCCTTTTCCAGCTCTGAGGCTGCCTGCCCGGCTCAGCTGTCGCCCTCCTCGTCTTCAGGGCCAGGGGTGGTGGGTTACGCCCTCCTTACAGCCTCACTCCGGCTAGCAGCCCCCTTTCACCCGACTCTGCCACATCTAGGAATGCTCGTCACTGCACTGGGGCTACCCAGCTAATTCAGGACAGTCTCCCTATGTTAAGGGCAGCCGGTCGGCAACCTTCATTCCACCTGCTCCCTTCATTCCCCTTGGCCACGGAACCTACCATAGCCACACGTTCCAGGGATTGGGATGTGGGCGTCTTTGGGGCCCATTTCTGCCTACCATGCAGATCCATCACACGTTAGATACGTTTTAACCATCTCTGTTCCCCAGCAGCCCATAGACTCTGGGGTGCAGACAGTACCCATCCTGGCCATCTCTGCTTCCTCTCCTCCTTGAGTCCTCCGAGCCTCACGACTCTCCCGCGAGGAAGGCGAGGCGGGCATTATTCTCCCTGCACAGACGAGGAGGCTGAGGCTTCAGGAGCTCAAGTGACACAAGAAAGGGACCGATCCGAGATCGTGCTCGGGACCTACCTGGTGTCCCTAACCAGCAAGCCTCTGAGAGCTCCCCGTGTTAGGTGGTAACAAGCTATAATCACACCAGAAGGAGGAAAAGCGAAGGAGGCGGCGAGGGGGACGGAAACACACTTCCCTTTCCACCAGCACCGCCTTCACAGAGCGGCAGCTGCCCAAGGACCAGAAGGGATGGAAATACATGTTGTTGTACCACCTGCTTCCAGAGGGACGCTTCTAAACAGCAAATCCAAAAGCTCCCCATGAGAATGTTTTATTAGTTCACCCTAGCCTCGGGAAGAAAGTCCACATCCCGTAGCGCAGCCTCAGTACCGCGGCTGGCATCATTCACGTCCCATGTGCCGAGGTACGAGCCTAGCACAGAGGAAGCTCGGAGTAAGCGTTGGCTCTGGTGGCCATCATCTCATATCCTCCTCATCCCAGCACAGCGACACGGGGATTATCACCCTGATTGTACAGGAGATGAAACCGAGACTCAGAGAAATCAAGATTTGCCCAGGGTCAATACAGCTAACAGGGAAACGCTAGGGCCTGAATTAAATTGTGGACATGCCTCAACCCTGGGCAAGCCACAGCTTTCTGTTTCTCTACGTCTTTTCTATCCCCCGTTCTGCTTAGCCCACGTTGAACCAATTAAAGTCTCCCCAAGACATAGTAGTCTTCCACGCTTTGACACTTTGCACCTGCCAGTGGGTCCCCTGTGCCTGGCAAGGCCTCTTCCCTCTCCCCCCACCCCCCCCCGCCGTCCCCCGGTCCCTCCGTCCCTCCCGGCCTTCCAGACTGCTTAAGCATCACTTCCTCGGCGAAGCTTTCCCTGAGTCACCCACGTGGCTTAAGTCCCCTTAAGTCCTGAGCTTCTATCACAGTGACACACGTTTCCCAATTGCGGCCGCGGTCTTTCTGCATTATGGTAGTTTTCTTATTCTGTTTTTAGCTGGACGAGAAGCTCCTTGAGCGCCAGGACCACGAGCTTTCGTCTTTATATCCCCACACTGAGGCAGTGTTGGGCACATGATAGATGCTCAATAAATATTCACGGAGTGGATAAATAAATGAGTGACCGTGGACTGAGTGCCCCCTAAATGTCAGGCTCTTTGCTGGGTGTTTGGCTTCAAACTCATTCCGTCGTCCTTACAAACCTATAAGGTACCTGACTGCATAATCAGCCCCTCCAGCAGCAAGTTGGGAGAGACTCCTTAGAAAGGTCTGCAGCCGTAAGGCATGCTGGGAGCCTGGGAAAGCCTGAGCCTGTGGGTAGAGGAGGCCGACCATGAAGGAAGGGAAGTCAGGAACGTGGAAACAGAGCTGCTTTCTCTCCATTGGCCTCTCCCACTCCCAAACCAATAGGCTTTATTGAGAGCGAATTTACGTGTCACACAATTCACCCATTTAAAGGGTGAAATTCCACGGTTTTTAGTGTGTTCACAGAGTCGTGCAACAATCACCACGGTCAATTTTGTAACATTTTCATCACCTCCCAAAGAAGATGCCCCTTGGCATGCACCCCCCCTCCTTGTCTACCCCTCCCCTCCAGCCCTCAGCAACCACTGCTCTCCGTAGTAATCTACGACACAGTAACTGCCACCACTAGGAATCTACTCTCTTGTCTCCAAAGATTTGCTTCCTCTGGACTTTCTGTATAAGTGGAGTCGTGCAACACGTGGTCTTTGGTGACCGGCTTCCTTCACGGAGCAAGCGGCACGTCTTCAACGTTCATCTGATATTCTGATCCAGCTGCTTTGATTTGACAGGGCTTTGGACAGCTGGGACCTACGTCATGACCCTAAAAGCCACCCTATTAAGCTTAGTTTCGCTTACTGTTTTTAATCGCGCGTTCCTGTGCACGCCAGTTGCTCGGCGATGGTTTGAACAGCCAGTGATGGAGTGTTAGGAGGCTGCCTAGGTGATAAGACAGCCCACCCTTGAGCTGAGGATGGCAGGAAGCAGCGGGAGCCCATGTTAGCCAGCTGGGGCTCCCCCTGAGGCTTCCGTGACCCAGAGGGAATGGAAGGGCAAGAGTGGATTCGACAAGACCCTGGACATCCCTTGGCATATTGAGGGGAGCCGCTAGCCCCACAGCCAGCGTTCAGTAATAGCTAACAGTTCTGGAACACGTACTTCATTCTGTGCCCCATTCGAAGCATTTTACGTGCATGAACTCATCAACTCCCTCCAGTGACCATATATCATAGGTGCTACCCTCATCATCCCCCATTTTACAGATAGAAACTGAGGCACGAAAAGAAGCTGAGGCACACAAAAGCTTAAGGTAGCTTGTCTGAGGCCACAGAACTAGTGAATGCAGAGCCAGGATTTGAACCCAGGCAGTCTGGCTCAAAGCCTGAGCGGTGTGCTCTACTGCCCCACAGAGAGCACGATAACATAGTCAGCTGTGCACGCTTCCTGGAATAGACCAGGCTAATTCTGAATCTCGTGGGGACTCTGGGGCTATCAGCCGCTTGCTGGTGTGTATGAGAAAACGACGGTGCAGCCTCCGGAAGACAGGGCACGTGTTGCACATTGGGTTGGAGCAAAGGCTGACGGGTGTTAGCAACTCTGTTTACAAATGAGGAAACTCCGGGTCAGAAAGGCCCGCATCCAACATACGTCAGAGCCAAGACTAGGACCCAGGTCTGACTCTGAATTAGTTGCTCTTTCCACTTCTATCAAATTGTCCTTGTGCATTGCCAACCGCATCAGACTCAAAAGAAATGTTTTCCTTATGCTTGTCCAATAGTTAACGGGTCTTTATAAAGAAATTTAACATACCGTATCTCCCAAATTACATTTTTTAAGGTCCTGTCTCTATAATGGCACTAGAATGAGCATCTCTGTCCCTCTTCTCTGTTGTCCCTGCTGTTACCTGGGACGCACCTAGACCCTAGCCCTGCCTGCACCACTGCCACTAAGCCTGCCTGGATGAGCCCCAGGCACCTGATTCTGAGACCACGAGAGCAGTCGGCACGGTGTCCTGCCCATCGAGGGCTGCTGAACTCTTGTCTATGCTGCTGGGCCACAGCACCACATCCTGGGAGGAAATGGGAAGCCCTGAAGGTCCTCAGGAGGGACACACTCCTCGGGTCAGGGGCCTGCCCTTCCTGCAGGCACAGTACTTTACCTGGGTTTTCCCTGGGAGAGATTCTCAGAGGCCAAGCACCTGCTATTTTCAGATCCTTAAAGCCTATAAGTGGGTAGGGAGGGGATACTGGGGACTTTTTTAGACTTATACGAAATCTTTGTTGGTTTTAAAAAAATAATAACTTAATGTTTATTTTTGAGAGGGGCAGAGGAGGGGGGGGGAGGGGCAGAGAGAGAGGGAGACAAAGAATCTGAAGCAGGCTCCAGGCTCTGAGCTGAGAGCACAGGGCCCGACGTGGGGCTCGAACTCACGCGAGATCATGACCCGAGCCGAAGTCGGATGTTTACCCCCGAGCCACCCAGGCGCCCCTTATGTGAAATATCTGATGAGCGTTCACATCCGCTCCCATTCTCCTGCCTCATCATGTGGATGTTCTCCTTCTTCACCTCCCTTCCGCTCCCACCTCCTCCAAAACAGGCTGTTTCCTCTGTCAGGGCCACCGTTATCCCAGCGCGTCCTGTGGTATCTACCGATGCTCAAGAAATGAGGAATAAGGGGAGCCAGCAGCATGGGTGGAGGACATGAGGTTTTTTCTGGCCGTGACATTCCAGGATTTCTTACCTTCTGTCACCTAAGCCACAGAAATCTTCCGGCGCCCACTCCTCCCGTCTGCAGTCTGCAGGGAAGTGTCTGCAGGGCTGGCCTTGCAGCCCCAGGAGCAGTGTCCCCACCTTTGTGAGCAAAGCCAGCTCAGCGCCGATAAGCAGGTGGCCCAGAGTTCCGTCTGTGGACCTCTTCCTTTCCCTGTTCTGTATATCCTATGATTTCATCTAGTCCTGTGACTGCGAATACGATCTCTAATGAGTTTTGTTTCCAGCCTGGATGCCTCCTCTGAGCTCCAGATGTGGGTGTCCGTTCGGCTCCCTACACTGTTGTCTCCACTTGGGGATCTACGGACAGTCCAGACTTTCATGAGCAAGCAAGACCTGTTCATCCCCCATCTACCCTCAGTCACATTTCTTTCCCCAACAAGCCGTCCCCAACCCAGGAAACAATACCCCTGAGTCCCGTTGTCCAAATCGGACTTCCGGAGTCGTCCTTGGCCACTCTCGTCCCTTGCGTCCTAGACCTGGTGCATCAATAATTCTTCATTGTCCTACTCCCAGCGCACCCTTTCGCACCCGCTGCCTGCTGCAAGTCTGGCCACGCCACCATTACCTGGACCACTGCCAGAACCTTCCTCCTGGTCTCCACTTCTACTTCTCATCCATCGTCCGCAGACAGCCTCTTATGTGTGACCCAGGTCACACCCGTCCTTGAAACCCTCCAAATGGCGTCCCATTCCCTCAAAATAAAATACAGACTGCTTCCCACGTGGCAGGCCCCAGGCTGTCCGTCGCCCTTACCTCCCCTCGTCTCACGTATCCAACATGTCCCTGCCACGCTTTTCGCTCTGGCCCCTCAGCCTTCGTTGCTGTCTGTGCTTTCTTCTGCTCAGGAGAGTTTCCCCCCCACCCTCTCCTCGGCTGGGATTTAACTCGGATGATGTCTTCCCTCATAAATGCCTTCCCACACCCCCCAGAGATAAAGTGCCCTATTTTATCTCTTCCTTAGCATTCAACAAGCTACCTTATTTATCCGTGCGTATGTTCATTGTTTGCTTCCCTCACTGGAATAGCAACCCCATAAGGGTAAGAACTCTGCCTTGTTTGCTATTATATCCCAGGGCCTAGAACAGTAAATATTGATTGACGGCAGACTAAGATATTAATGACTGAATAAGATAACCCTTTCAGTAAAGGTCTAGAGCTATCTAGCATGTTGGTCCGGAAAGAGCTAGAGCTTTGGAATCTAGATAACTGTGGGGCTGGCCCTTCCTAACTTGAATAGCAACTCTGGGCAGTTTCTTCTTCTGGCAGCGGTGTTGTGAGCGTTACAGGAAATGTGTCCAGTGCTCTTAAGGACAGTGCTTCCCACATAGCAGGTGTCCTAAGTATGTAGGCGGGTCAAATGGGCCCATCTGGTTCCCGGTCCAGTGCCGTTTGCATCATCCAAGGATGGGAATGGCTGGACACTGGGGTGAACTGAAGTGTCAGGGATATAAGGTAAGCGTGTAAAGGAAGACTCTGGAACCACTGTGGCATTCGAGAGAGACTTGTCTGTTGATCCCTTTGAAGTGATGGTTTAAGTATGGTCCTGTTGGAAGAGTGCAGATCCCTTAAATGACCGGGTTAAGATCCCCTGTAGATCTAGAAGTGCAAAGAAGCAAGCACACCTTGTATTTTCAAGGCTCTGGGTGTCTGGCCTGTTTCTGGTGAGCAAGAGAACCTTCCGTTTAGCCAAGAGCAGGGGTTCCTCAGCCCCCGGGCAGAGCCCCCTCATTGCTTCTCCTCCCAAGCTACAGATGAAGAGGCCTCCCTTGGTGCCTTGTTTCCCTAATCCAAGGCCCAGACACTGTCAGATACTTAGACCCTGGGCCAAGGTGGAGGATGGAGAAACAGGGGCAGAGCCAGGGAGGTGGGCAGAGCCCAATTCGGACCTGTATACAAAGGTCCCACTATGTGGATCGTAGGCAGCATGCAAATCGTATTTACTCAACATGGCAACAGCTTGGGGGAAGTTCCATGCTGTCCAGACACAGGGGCTCCTCAGTTCTCAGAAGAAAGTCCCATAGAAATGGAAAGTAAACACCAGAGGTGGTTGTTTTTTTTCTGGCCTAGGCAAAGTCAGACAGGAATCACAGAAGTGGTTTCCAAGCTGGCTGGCAGACCCGGGCTGGAATGGTAGCAGAGAGGGCTTGGTAAGCAAGATCTGGGCCCAGGAAAATGGAATGAAGACCGACAGTCCGAGGAAATGAGTGTCATCTAAAGCAAGACACAAAGGGACAGGAGTCCAGAAAACAGATTTAAGACCTAGAGATTGGCCCAAAGAAAGGATGAGCTGAGGTCTAAGCAGTGGTTAAGACTCAGTGTGGATGCAGGCCGGGGTGGTCCCGTGACCGGCACGGTCCAGAGTGTGTCAGTGACCCTGGGAACAGGTACCCAGGCCCTGAGACTGCAGGCTGGGTTGGATGTGGGGAAGAGAAAGACAGCACCCTTCAACAAGACTTTCTATGTTCCAGGTTCTGTGTTAAATACTTTATGGACATTTTAGGGACAGAGAAAGAACACTTAATCCCGGGGAGGCTGAGGGGTCCCAGGAAAGTCTGCGACGAGGCAAGGGCATGGAAGTCCTTCTCAGTCCAGGCGAGAGCATGGCCTTACCAAACCAGCCCCAGCGCCAAGACAGAAAGCTAGTGAAGTTGCTCACTAACCTGGACCTGAGGTGGTGTGCCATTGGACCCCTGGAGGAGGTTAGTAGTTGTACCTGCCAGAGTCGCAAGGCAGAAATCCAGGCAGGACCTCAGACGGGCTGAGCCACTGGCTTCTGTCCACCTCCAAGGCCATGCTGCTTCCATTGCACCTGTGCAACCCAGTGGCTAATAATAATTTCACTCTTTGTATAGCACTTTAGTTTTCAAAACACCTTCACAAATTATACTACTTAACTAACATCCTTTGCTGGGTTATCGGGTGTTGGAGTAAAACGTTGATAGATTATTGTTTGGCTTCCTCCTGTGTGACTCTGGCTAAGTTACTTGCCCTTTCTGGGCTTCAGTGGGCTAGCTAGGAGAAGGCAGTCTTCTACAACTGAGAATAAGAGACTGTGATGGGCACTGAGGAGGGCATCTGTTGGGATGAGCACTGGGTGTTGTATGGAAACCAAATTGACAATAAATTATATCTAATATTAAAAAAAAAAAAAAAAAGAATCTGACGAGGGGCTGGTGGTGAGTGGATGTAACAGTTTCAACCAGCTCTGGAGTCCTTAGATGTTCTAAAGAAAAGTCATTCATTGGGCTCCAGGAAAACAAACTCGGGTGCATTAAAATCTTTCCTTCAACCCAGCTTTTAAGCCCTAAATGCTTCCAGAAGCCTCATAGTTCTCTCACTTCTGAGCCCCTGGCCAAGCCCAGTTTCCAGACAGGGAAGTTAGGGAGGAGTTTTTGATTCCTGTACAGCTCTATTTTTATCTGGAATGTATCTTCCTGCACACCAGTGATTGGGTGCCTTCACAGCTGAGGTAAAGTACCGTTGTCAGCAGGACCCCGAGCAATAAATAGCAACGGACAGAGAGACTGATCTGTTACGTGGGCAGGAAGTTAGACAGATGGACAAACTGATCGGCCTGGTGTCTTTGCCAAGAGCGGCCCAAAGTAATCACACTGTGCCCGAAGCCTCTCCGTTGTTCCCAAAGGATGAGCCGTTCCCCTCTGACAACCCCTATCGTGGCAAGCGTGGAAGGCAGACAGGTGTGAGTCGTGTGCCTCTGCCCAGCGGGCCCCTCCCGGAGTGGGCATCAGATTCCCCCGCTTTTCCCCAGCATTACGGAGAACCTGGCATCTTGAATAGAGGTGAATCCTTTCACATCTTTATGCGAAGTCAGCATCGGGTGTTTAGGCTGGAATGGGGTTGACCTTGAATCACAGCCGGAAACAGTAAAGACGGACTGGTCTTTCCTCCCGAACAGCCTGTTCTCAGATCTGAAGGGCCGTGGTCCCAGCAGATCTTGCCCGTCTCTGAACAAAGCCTGCCTCACAGAGTTCTGCCCCATCTACTTAACTGCACCTTTCCTTGGTGGGCTCCGGGTTTGCCCTGCCCCAACCCGGCAGCGTCTGGCACAACCAGACACGTTTACTGCGACACCCCTATGGAAGCACACCAAGGCAGAAAAAAGGAGGGCCTAAGAAGTGCGTGTGCGTGCGCGCGCGCGCATGTGCAATGCATGCGTCCCGTGGGCACGCATGCGTATTGGCGCGCGCATGCGTGCGTGTGTATGCACGGGCTTTTGGCGCGCGCATGCGTGCAAGTGGTGTTTGTGTGTCGTGGGGGCGCCGGAAGCGGGGGGAGTATGCCTTGTGTTGGGGAAGTATGCGCCCCGTGGCGACGTGGACTTTTTGGGCCCGCTGCCGCTCAGATCCTCCCAGTCTCAGGCCACCCGTGAGGAGGGAAGAGGTACGGCGCGTTTGCAGCCGTGTGAGAAATGCCTTCAACGTGGTCACAAAACACAGAAGCCTCATGTCTCGAGAAGGGACGTTTAAAAAATTACTATGGGGGCCGCATGCGAGGCGGCAGAAGCGAGGCGGCCCTTTACAGCACTCGCTGACTCACCGAATGTGTCGTGTCGCGGTGACAAGTGGCAGGTGGGGGTGAACGGTGTCTGGGGTGCGTGCGTCATGGCCTCCTGGGGGAGCCTGGAGGCACTGGAGGGAGGGACGGCTGCAGGGAAGCAGTGGTCTTTGCTGGTGGCAGGGCAGGGGCACAGGCACGCTTGTAGCCAACGTGGAGAAGCCCATCGCCCAGGTGGTTCCTCCAGCAAAAAGAACAGGAGGGAAAGCGATGAGTTTCTGGGGAGACAGAAACGCACCGTGTCAAGTACCTGACCTGAATCATCACAGGGGCTCTTGGAAGGACCCCGTTGCTGGAGGAATTTAAACAAATCTTCCAACGCGCTTATGGGTGTGCCAGGCCTGGTCCCAGCCCTTCAGACAGATAGTAAATCATTTAATCCGCAGACCCTGCGAGTGATGTGCTACTATTATCCCCGTCAGGGCACAGAAGGGTAAAGGCGTTCGTCCAGGTCACTGAGCTAGTGGGAGACAGAGCCACCCAGGGGTTGAATCCAGGGGGTCTGGCCGTGCTACCTGCTTCTCCTGTCATTTATTTATTTATTCAACAAATATGTACCGGACGCTTCTTTGTCCAAGGCATTCAGTTAAGGAGGGAAGACAAGACATATACACATGGTAAAAGTTGAATAAAGGGCATTTGCTTACCCCGTTTCATACACTTGAAGCCTTGCTTGCCAATGCATCTTGCCAGCCCCCATTTCTGAAAGCCTCTTCTGACCAAAGGAAGGCGACTCCTGTCATCTTCTCTCCACATGCCCCTTTTCAGTCTAGGTCTTTGCAGCATGAGGAGCACAGGGCTTACGCTGCTTCCCAGACCCCTGGGTTCCCCTTCGGGACGGGACCCAGAGCCACACCCAGGGCCGAGCACACCCTAAATATTCACGACACGTAGTTGACTGGATGATTTAAAAAAGGTTTTTTTAATGTTTATTTATTTTTGAGAGAGACAGAGACAGGATGCGAGTGGGTTAGGAGCAGAGGGAGAGGGAGACACAGAATCCGAAGCAGGCTCCAGGCTCTGAGCTGTCAGCATAGAGCCCAACACGGAGCTTGAACTCACGAGCTGTGAGATCATGACCTGAGCTGAAGTTGGACACTCAACCGACTGAGCCACCCAGGCACCCCGACTGGATGATTTTTAAAATCCTTGGATGCAGGGGTCAATTGCAAGATGCTGTTAAAATACCTCATTGTCACAGCTTCTCTGCTTACGGTCACAAAACAAGGGCCGTGTGTGGCACCCAGTAACAACACTGGGAAGAGCTGAGGATAGATTTGCTGGTTAACTTTTGCTCTCCCTTGGTTTGCCAGGAAAGACCGGCAGAGACCAGTGCCAACGTGGATGACTCGGCACCCCCCTCGGTGGCCCAGCTGGCTGGGCGGTTTAGGGAGCAGGCAGCCGCTGCAAAGGAGGTGAGTCAGGCGTCTTCTGAGCCCCTCTTCTGGAAGGGGGCTGGAGGAAGGGGAAGTCTGGGTCAGGCCCAGAGGAGAGGGAGGGAGGAGGCTTGGTAATTACCAAATTAGGAAGAGAAGCCAGAGAGGGGTCCCTCTGAATGTGAGGAATGTGGCCATGCTGCTGGCCTGTGCAGGATCTTTCCTCACCAGAGTGAGGCTTACACTGTGGCCCGGAGCGAGGAGACAAAGGGCAGAGAGCTGGAAAGATGGATGCCTGGATTCATTTCCATCTCGATCATCCACCATGGGAGACTTAGATCTCGCCCAGCTGTGCCAGGCCTAGACTGGTTCAGAATAAAGAAATGCTCATCCTCAGCCCTGCCCCAGGGTCCAGGAATCAGGAGCAAGGCAAGAGGGGAACAGATTCTGAATTGAGAGTTGAAGAGGAAGAGAAGAGTTACAGGAACGTGCATTCAGTTAGGAAGCCAGGGATCCAGAAGGACAGGGATCCAATGATCAGTGGGCCCCAGAAGTATCCTGCTGGAGAGGACAGAGTAAAAGGGAGAGATTTGGGCTACATTTTCTGGAGTCACGCAGTCTGAAGAGCTCCTTAGGAGAACATGAAGGAAGGGCACCCCAAAGTTGGGGGGTGGCCCCTTGGGACAAAGGCGTTGCTATCATGCTTTTTTAGGTACAGTGTTTTGTGCTTTTGTTTTGCCATCTGAAAAATCAGTCCTTGATTTCTAGACATTGTAGGAATGTCGTAAAGGGTGAAGAAGCTAGTGTTGGTCTAGGGTACTGGCAGCGCCTGGAGGCTAGAAGCAGATATCGGTTTGAGATGTTGTTTCAGGCCAGCGAATGTCAAGTAAGGCTCCAGCAGCAGCAGGACTGGGACGGGAGCCTGGGAGTCAGAGGGGTGGACGGGTGGAGAGAGTTCCTGTGTATGGCTAGTGGCAGGCAAGCCTTCCTACATCTTTTCTCCTCCAGACATCCCTGAACATTCCTCATCCAGCTTCCACTTCCTCCTCTTCCTCCCTGTTGCCTGATTACCTCTCTCTCTTTTTCTTTCTGTGTGTCTGTCTGTCCCCCTCCCTCCAGACACCAGCCTGTAAGCCAACAAGAAGGAAACCGCCCTGCTCCCTCCCCCTGTTCCCCCCCAAGGTAGAGCTGGGCCAGAACGGTGAGGAGGTAAGTGCCGTTCCAGGGCTCAGGGGACACCGGTTGTGAGTCTGCCTTCTTCTGACGGGAGGGGGCACAGGAGGCACACATTCAGACCTTGAAACCTGTGCAGGGAGTTTCTCCCTTTCAGATTGGGGGATGCATCTCTTCTTACTGCTTCCAGAATTCTTTACTTTGGAGACCAGGTTCCTTCCTACTCTCTCTAACGGAACCTCCTTCAGGGTCTGTCAAGGACAGGAACACTGTTTCTCAAGACTGAGAATTTCAACAAAGAGAATGTGCTGTAGAGTATTACGTTCTACTCCAGGTCCGGTTTCTATGACATTCCTTGTGGAAAAGACACCTGGAAAGAGACGCAGCACTTACATAAGGCAGAATTGCCACATGAGCGAATGCCGTGGTTCTGTGCTGTCCTTGCAAAGACTGGCTATTGTTCTGGATCATTGGAAGAAAATCAGAGCACACAGAAGCCTCGTTGCCCTCACATATAAATAGTCAATGTTACCAACACAGGGAAGGTGCTGGCATCACAGATGCTGGCAGTAGATTCCCAAACTGCGTACGTACCGACCCTTATTTATCTAATTGTAGCTGTAGGAGTGACTTCTCCGTCCCCCATCCCAGCAGCCCATGAACTTTCACTGTGCCCCCGTCACACTCCTGCAGAAATGAACTCACGTGTTCTCTCGTCCAGCCTGGGAAGCCAGCCTCTAGAGAAAGCAAGCAAGCCAAAGACGGTTCAATTCACAAATCCCGCTTCAACTACCTCCCTCCCCCTTCCTTTCTGAGGACCAGCAGCCTGACAATAGACACTAGATACCCGTGTGACCTTGAGCACGTATGTAACGAACACGAGGAGAGCAGCCTTTCCCACCCAAGGCTTACAGGCCAAAGCCCACCAGAGAAAGCAGAAACGTGCAGCTGCCCCTGATCCAGTGGGGTGGGGGCGTTTAGAGCCCCACTGCTCAGAGATCGCTGCCCCACACACCGAACAGCAGCCTTCTTCTGGAATGGGAACCCCGAGAAACACGGTTTTTAAAAACTGAGTCTTTTCTGTTGGCATTTCTTCAAGCACTGACTTGATGGTTGTGTGGCATCATGGGGTTATTAGCTCGTGCTATGGCCAGATACATACCGACAACTTCTCTTTACCAAGGGTCAGCTTCTCCTTGTGACTTTCAGCCCCTGGGCAACAGGCTGAGGCCTTGGCCATCAGGAGCCTCCTGTGAGGCTACCCCCTGATGACCCAGAGTTGGCCCTGGAGATGCCACCATACTGCACTGAGCCTTCTTCCTTATTTGTGAAGTAAGACAGGAACACTAACCAGACAGATGATGGGGGCCAGATGGGGGTGTTTTATTCTCTGGAATAAAAGCAGAATGAGTCAGGTTAGTTTCCCGGCTCTGGGTGAAATAAACCTACAGGCTCATCCCATGAGGTACCGCCCAGCGGTTAAATAGCATAGAAGGGCCAAGGGCTGGATGAGTAGGAGAGTGGATGTTAGAGGAAACAGTCCTGCCTGGAGTGACCGGCTGCTTGCACATAAGAAGGACATCGCTTCCAGGATCGATGACTTTTTGTCACCTTGAAAATCACACAGAAATAAAAAGAACAACCAGCTTTGTGTGGCTGGGCTGGACGGAGTCTGCGGCCTGCAGTTCTCCACTTTACGTTCCCACGGCGTGGCCTTGGGGAACCTCAGGGGGGCCTGAAGGGAGGGCCCCAGTCGGGCTGCCGCTCAGTCCCCGAGGCACAGTGCAGGGAAGGGTCTCTCCATCCCTTCATTCCCGCCCCCTCCCTATGCCTGCTCAGGCCTGAGACCATGGGGTGACCAGGAGTTACTCCTCTCTGGAGAACCCAGCCAAAAGGGTATTTAATATGGCCGTAAACCTTGCCTTGTCTGCCAGAGAAGGGCCGAAAAACACTCCCATCTGAAAAGTCAGGTTCATGATTTCTAGACATTATAGGAACATCATGTGCAGATATGAATATACACACATAGAGCTTGAGGCTGGTTTTTCTCCTTCGGTGGTCTTAGGCCCAGCCACCTGCTTGGAGTCCCGTGTTAAATGGCAAAGGAAATGCTGCCACCTGCTGCCGTTCCTAGGCACTGCACTAGCAGCTATTTTGGAGTCCTCCTGCTTTGCTGTTCAATTCCAAGCAATAAGGATCTTGGGGAGCATGAGCTAGGTTCCCCGCACTATCTTATAGCGAAGGCGCTGCATTTGTTGAATTTTCAGTCTCTTCAGAAGACAGTGGTCAGGGGGCGCCTGGATGGCTGTTGGTTAAGCATCCAACTCTTGATCTCAGCTCAGGTCTTGATCTTGGGATCGTGAATTCAGGCTCCACGTTGGGCTCTGTGCTGGGCGTGAAGCCTACTTAAAAGTATATATATATGAGGGCACCTGGGTGGCTCAGTCGGTTGAGCATCCGACTGCAGCTCAGGTCATGATCTTGCGGTTTGTGGGTTCGAGCCCCACGTCGGGCTCTGTGCTGACAGCTCGGAGCCTGGAGCCTGCTTTGGATTCTGTGTCTCCTTCTCTCTCTGCCCCTCCCCTACTGGTGCTCTATCTCTCTCTGTCTTTCAATAATAAATAAATTATATATATATATATATATATATATATATATGTATATATATGTATATATATGTATGTATACGCACACACACATACACATATGTATATATATATGTATATACATATAGTGGTCAGTTGAGGAAGAGAAGAGTTTCTGGTATTACAACAAGCAAAGTTTGTCAGCAAAATTGTTGCTGCACTTCCTTAAACAGTATCTTTAGAAATAGTGGCTCATGTGAAATTTCACCATAAAGCACAGAAGTCAACTGATTTGGGGCTGGCAGCACTTTGTACTTGTCACCAACACAAGGCGCCTTGAAAACTGCTCTAGGAGTATGTCTGACAGTGTAAACTCATGGAGCCAGAGGCACCTTCGAGCTGGAGGCGTTCTTAGAGTCATTTATTCAAACCCACCTGCCTGGGTGTTGGTGGAGGAGGCTGAGGCCGGGGCACCCATCCGGCTCCTGTCAGAGCCAGAGTCCCAGCTGGTAACTGTCCCACTCCAGTGCCTCTTCCTCAATGTTGGGCCTTAAAAGGGTCACAAGGAGTTGAACTGAGTAAATCTTCCTCCTTCCATCACTAAAATACAATCATCTCACTCAGTAAGTATCTCAGAATGTTTCCAGGAGATTGGTGTTCTTCTTTTTGTGATTCAGCTAAATGAGTCCACGGGGGCTGGGGCAGGTAATGTATGTGGGGTCTCTAAACTGTAGAAAAATCCCTTTTGTGCCTTGGCCTCTGCTAAACAACATGGAAGTCACCACCATCTTCTTCACCATCATCATCATCAGTGTCCTCATATACCTGTAGAACCAGACTCAAGTTGCAGGGATTTTAGACAAAACAAGAAAGGGTCCATCTCTTTAGATACAATAAAATACAGACAAGGTTCCTGACCTACATTCATCACAAACATATCTCCAGCTAGCAGAACATAACGTATGGTTTCGTTTTTTATTTTTAAATTTCTTTCAACGTTTATTTTTGAGAGACCAAGAGAGTCAGAGCACGAGTGGGGGAGGGACAGAGAGGGAGGAAGACACAGAATCTGAAGCAGGCTCCAGGCTCTGAGCTGTCAGCACAGAGCCCGATGTGGGGCTCGAACCCACAAGGTATGAGATCATGACCTGAGCTGAAGTCGGACACTTAACCAGCTGAGTCACCAAGGTGCCTCCATATGTATGGTTTTATATGTATGTATCAGCCATTGATCGCTTCTAGAGGCCAGAGACCATATCGTGTTCATCTTCGTATAACCAGGCAAGACAATGCTGGGAATGTAGTAGATACTCGGTAAATGTCTGCTTAATCGAAATGAACGATGTTTTGGAAAATGATAAGCTATAAATAACACTATTGGTGGTTTGGATTTTCCAAAATATCATTAGTTCAAGGGAGAAATTTCAGTTAAACCTCTGTAAGCTTTCACCTTTGGTCTGTGGTGTCTTCTGTTGTTTGTACAAACAGAACAAATAGTCATTTTGCCCTTTCTCTTTGGAATTCCCTCCCGTCATTGGCTCATGTTGTTGGAGGTCAGGAGGTGAAGATCTCATCCCCCAGACATAGTCTGTTGTCTCATAATGACCATGAAGTCATCCTTTCTGGAACAGGAGGCCGCCTGTGTTTCAGATGTCTGTCCAGCCTGCTCTGATTCATAGATTCAAGTGGTCTTCTACCTGTGAGACGAGGGAGGGGTGGTGGGGAGCCCACACCCAGGCCCAGGCCCTGACCCGGTGGGTGGGCTGCTGAAAGCTAAGTGGGAAAGCGGTGAAATCAACTTCTCCTCTTCTTTCACCTGGGCCTTTGGGGCTCCAGCCAGAACCCCACCTCCCTTCACCTCACTGATTCCGTTGTTTTGGTCCATTTGCTCTGTAGAAATCACCGCCCAATGCAAGCCACCCTCCTAAAATCAAGGTGAAGAGTTCGCCTCTGATTGAGAAGCTTCAGGTAAGTGCACAGTGGTTACCCATTGCTACTTCTGACGCCACCCCACCTCTTGTGCAACATGTGCACGTCTTTGGGGCTCCTGGGGATAGCACCATCTGTCACCTGAAGAGTTGATCTCTGATAACCAGCTGTGAAGGATGAGGAGCCCTATCTAGGGGCAAAGAGCTAAAATAAACATCATGTCAAGCATGAGCTCATGAAGTTAACAGATCATGGTGGTTGGCGGATAATGGGATGTCTCAAGAATCTTACGGGAAAAAGACATTAGAGCCCAAGAGACACTCCAGGACTAGCCAAGTCCTCCCAAGCAAGGCCTGAATGCCCCCACGAACCGTTTCAGCTTTACACAGGGCTGAAATTCAGCAGCTAGGCATTGCACTGACATGGCAGAATCTGTTGTTTGGAATGCCCGCCTCTCCGTCTATCAGCTTGTGAACCCAGAGCCCTCACCAATGCACCACAGCTGGCTGCCTTTCCTGGGGATGGAACTGACCGTGCGGCACTGTACTTGAGCTCGCAGCCTTTTGGGGGAGACGGGATTTTCACATGTAGTACAATAAGAGACTTAAAGGAGAGGAAACCCCAGAGGTCTAAATGGTGTGCTTGCCGTGTGTCAGTTCTTACTCCTCTACATCAGAGTTCCTCAACGTGGGCAGCGTTCACGCAGGAGAATTTTGTGGCGGGGCCCTGCCCTGTGCATCGCAAGATGTTTAGCCGCATCCCTGGTCCCTACTCACTCAATGCCGGTAGCACTCTCCAAAAGTTGTGACAATGAAAGACGTCTTTGGGCATCTCCTGGGAACACAGTTGCCCCCCACCGTCGCCCCAGCTGAGAGTCGTGCCCTAGAATTTTAGAGCAAGAAGAGAGAAGAGTGGGCAGGAGTAATTAATGAATGCTTTATGAAACACCTACAGCCTGAGTCGGTCCTCAGGGATGGGTGGCTAGAAAGGAAGGAGGAAGGTGCTCCTGGTGTGGGACAGCGTGAGCCAAAGCGCAGAGGAGAGGGGCATTTCTGGATAGGGCGTGTGGAGGACGCAAGAGCTTTCACCACGGTCTCTGCGCTCCACCCAGGAGAACCGGAAGGCTCCTGTGCACCGTATCCTCCCATCTGGGCCCGACTGGGAAAACCTAGTCAGAAATCACTGTTAGAGGCGTGCCGAGACAAGTAGCTGCCGCTTCTACAGTTCTACCTCTGGGAGAGCCCAGGCCTGATTTCTGGTCAAGAAAAGCCTCTCTGGTTTCTGGCCTGAGCCCGCCCTGTGGCCGGTGGGAGGGGACTCCCTGAAGGGTAACTCCTGCTGAAAAGGCCTGATGGCACCGCAGCAGCAGCAGCAGCAGCGGGGAAGGAGCTTCTGCCTGTGCAAGGCTCCCGAGTACGTACGTAAGGAGGGTCTCTCAGAAAGGATCCCGATGCACAGCCAGCTGAGGGGTGTAGCCCGGGACCTGCACCTTCGCCTTCCTGCAGCCCACCTCGGCCCTCATCCGAGTGCCGGAAGTTAGTTCCCACATGCTCTGTGCCCCGCAGTCTCGGTCTCCTTCCCCTTTCCCGTCAGTGAGGAGCGTCTCTGGGAAGCTCAGCCACTGAGAAGAAGGTTGTGATCACTGATCCTTCAATCTCATTAAGAACATCAGCAACAAGGAGAGCCTGGGTGGCTCAGTCGGTCAAGCGTCAGACTCCATCTCAGCTCAGGTCTTGATCTCAGGGTCGTGAGTTCTGGAGCCTGCTTTTAAAAAAAGAAGAACAGAGTGACAATTTGGCCAGATGCCATAGGAGCCCTTACTTTGTTGGGAAGGGGGGGGCCAAGAACTAAGAAATGCATCATCAGCTAGACTTTCCTTTATTAGATGAGTTATGAGGCATGGTTTTTCTTCATTGGACTAGCCCATAATTCCAAGTTCAAGTTTCCTGCCGGCTAGCAAAATAGCAAAATGTATTTTATTTGCAGGCAGTCTTACAGAGGGAACTTTCCAGCTTGAAGTTGGGCGGTGGGGAGACCTCTTAACTCCCAACCCAAGTATCCACTGCCCTGAAGCCGTCACAGGCACTCACCATGTGCTGCTTTTTGCCATGGTTTGGGCTCACAGCGTTGCTATGCAACCTTCACGTTCTTAATTCTTACCGTGACTGAGTTTTGTCCATATTATAAGGCCTTTTTTTTTTAAGTATATTTATTTACTTGAGAGAACAAGTCAGGAAGGGGCAGAGGGAGAGAGAATCCCCAGCAGGCTCAGTGCTGCCAGCTCAGAGCCCAGTGCGGGGCTCAAACTCATGAACTAAGAGATCATGACCTGAGTGGAAATCAGGAGTCCAATGCTTAACTGACAGCCATCCAGGCGCCCCTGCTGTAAGGTCTTTCTTAATATCACAGAGATACTGGTACTTTCCTAAACAAGAATAACAGCATAGAGTCTGCAGGTCCAAAAGCACACACAGTCCTCCTGGACAGCAGAGCCTTGGCTGGAAGAAGGGGGCACTGAGGGGGCTCTAGAGGGAGGAGGGGGGAGTGTGGAGTATGAGTGGGTGATGGCAGGAGCGAGTGCCAGGGACCAGATCATGAAGGATCAGGTGGTCATGCTAACCGTTTTGGACAAATACAGTTCAAGACTCAGGCTATTTATTGGACTCACTGGAGGTCACACAGCTATTAAGTGAAACATCTGAGCTTTGCAGTCAGGTCTGTCTGTGTGGAGAGCCCCTGTACTTCCCACTGCGTCATCTGCCCGTCACACCATCCCTTCCGGGCGAGTCCTCCCTGCTGGGCCAGGATCTGGAGACCCAGAGGGCGCCGGAGCAGGAGGACTGCCCCTCGATGGCGCTAAAGAGGACCCAGTGCTCACTGCAATCCACCCCACAGGCCCCCCTGCACCACCACCTTCTCCACTGCCACAGGATGGAGCTGGGACCACCTGCCTCGCCCTGCCCCCCGCCCCTACCCAGCTCTTGGCTCCCTCAGGCCTCTGTTACCTTTGGGTAACCTCTCCCCTCTGTTGCCCTCCGGATGCCCTTGAATTTGGTTTCACCTGCCCCGCCATAGCCCAGGTGGGGCACACACTGACATCTGCTCCGCGGGCTCCCTCTTGGAACGGCTGCGCAGCCTGCTGTGTCCGCCACTCTTCTGGCCATCTACCAACAACGCATAAGAGACCAGCAGAGCTGGCTTGAATCCCAGGGCAGGCTCCTTCGCCACCTTCCTGATGTTCGCGATCAGAACAAAATGGAACACATAGGTCTGTTGTAGAGGGGAAGGTTTTGTATGCCAGCAAATAGGAGGCATCCGGTAGGCAGTGGCTACTATTGGCTCTGCTGAGAAAGTTGATAAAGGGCGTTGACTTGCTGTGAGATCGTGTGCCTGCAGGTGCTACTTTGGCCTCTTTGTGTATAAGTTGGAGCTGTTCCAGGGCATTTTTGTTGGATCCAAATTGGTACTTTCTGGGCCTTCTGGAATGCAGCCTGTGGTGAGCCAGGTAGCCAGAGATGGCTTGAGGAGGCAGTGCTTTCAGGGGTCGGACGTGACGTGACTGGATAATTGGTTGGGAAGTAACCCAAAAAGCCTCGTGTTACGTAGTCGCAACCAGTTCCAGGCCAGGCACCCAACAGGCTCACGCAGACATACCCATCTCCCACCCGTTTGAAACGTCTTACCTTTTCTCGGCAGGCCAACTTAGCTTTCGATCCAGCAGCCCTGCTGCCTGGCGCCTCACCCAAGAGTCCTGGACTCAAGGCCGCGGTGTCGCCATTCCAGAGCCCGCCGTCCACCCCCAGCAGCCCTGGTGTGCGGTGTCAGGCTGGCGAGCTGGAGGAGGTGCCGGTCAGCTTTGACCAGCCTCCGGAGGGCAGCCATCTGCCCTGCTACAATAAGGTAACCTCTGGGTCCGAAGCGCTGTGGCCCTGTCCGGTGCCAGTCCTGGATTTTCTCTGCCCTGATGTTGTCTCAGGGAAAGGAGGATGCTTTTGAGCTGCAGTCGGAGTTGGTTTCCAGCAGAGGGAAATTTCTTCTGTTGCCGGTGATCTGTGACTGAGATCACCCCTCTGCCTAGCCTGCCTCTCATCCCCTCTCCCAGTAGCTGTGCTGCTCGCCCAGAAAGCACAGTTGGGGGGTGGAATGCTCTATCCTTTGTGGAGAGAGGGGTGAGAATTCAGGACCGACCCCAGCTGCACAGAGAGTCGTGTCAAAAGCTGAAAATAAACGCTAAAGGCCCGATCGGTGATTGATGCAGAGGTGGGCAGGGTCACTGGGACTCCAGAACACTCTGTTCTGGCTTGATGTTAATACTTCTAAGCGACCCAGTATGGGTTTAAATCATTCTTACTGCAGCCTGCCCGTTAAAGAACATCCAAACGGTTCCCTTTGCAAAAAGATGTACCTAGGGCCCATTTCTGTAGATGCTGCCCTGATGTGTGTGCTTCCTTTCATCAGATCCTCTGCCTGCTGCCATACACAGTACGAATCAGAGATATTCTCCAATACAACCCATGCAGGTGTCCAGAAAATCTGGGCCAGAGCCAGGCAAGGGCCGACATCAGGGGGGGTGTGACTCCAGGGAATGGCAGATGGATATAACTTTAAAGTTATAGATGGAAAGAGTGGGGTCTTTTGGGCCATTCCAGAAAACCCATCTAGGGGAAGAAAGTCAAATGTGTAGAAACAGGTAGGACCCAGGGAAACAAACTGGTGCTAAGGCTTGAGTCTGCTGGCTGGGGATAGGTTGGAGACCCTCCAGCCCAGAGTGAGACCAGGGAGAGACCCCTGACGGCAGAGAGGAATCCAGGGGAGAGCCTTGTCTCTTCATAAGGTGCTCTCTGGGGAGGCTAGGGAGTCAGGGCAGGGAGGGAAGCACTGCCCCCAGGTTGTAATACTGGAGGCTTTAGCCTTCTGACAGCAGCAGAGTGAGGCAAGGTTATTCCTGAACCCTCTGATCATGAGGGCCGGGCGGAGCCTTGATAGCTTGTAGGGCTGGCAGCACCAGGGTCTCAGGAAAGGGCCTAGGAAGCCCTTTTAAACCAAGTATTGACTCCAAATTTCTGAGAAGGAACTAGAATTGACAAATAACCAAAATGTGAGCCAGTGGGAAAATCAGATTTGAGGTTTATAAAAATAAGATTTCATCTACATACAAAGACTTAAATAAGGACACATCACATGAATAAAGTAGGGCATCCAAATAAACATTTCCGTTGAAGTTATGGCCAAGTCCAGTGGGCCTACGTGAGGCCTGAGTGATTCCCAGAGAGGAGAGGATCTTCAGACAGCTCCGTTGGACGCTTCTAAGGCATGGCTTCTGCTCACGGTGGACCTGGTTCCTGGAAAGCAAAGGCATCTAGCTGCTCAGCTTTCCTGGCATTAGCCAGTGCTGCAGAGGGCCAGGAGGGCCACGCTGGGGAAAGGGGTGAAGCTAGTCACCAGCTGTCCAGCGGTGTGCCCATGAGGTCCCAGAGCAAGGCCAGGCCATCAGCAGGCCCTTAACCCTCTCCTCTGTTGGATTCACCTTTGCCAAAGTATAATTTCCTGAATGCTAAAACGTGACTCTTATTCACAAGAGAGAGAGGTTTTATTCAGCTTGTCAATTTAGATGGTAAAGCTCATTCAGAGAACAAACAACTGGTTATTTATAGGCAATTGAAGAAACAGTTGTTAGAATCCAATTGCTAAGTTAGACATGAAACGGATGAACATTTCACAGGATAATAAAATTGGAGGTTCTCCTTTTTAGTGGAGGGAAAGCATTTGCGTTTTCATGAGACAAAAACCTATGGGTTACCATGTGCTTTCACGACCCCCCTGGGGCCCTAGCCAGTGATACATAGCACACAGGGTACATTCTCCTGGAAAATCAAATGACCCTTTGACAGCTGGCTGACAGAGCGGTGCTTTGGACGTTGAAGGAACATGCCGTCCTCCTCTTGGCCTTTTTTTTACAGGCTTCAGATAATTCTTCTTCACCTGTTCTTCCAGGTGCGGACGAGGGGCTCGATAAAAAGGCGCCCTCCCTCCAGGCGATTCCGAAGGTCTCAGTCAGACTGTGGGGACCTGGGAGGTTTCAGGGCCCCCGAGTCATCCCAGGAGAATGGTGCCAAGGAAGAGAATGGGGATGAGGTGTTCCCATCCAAGAGCAAGGCCCCGGGGTCCCCGCCGCCCAGCGAGAAGCCGGTGGGGGAACTGGGGTCCCAAGAGAAGCCTCCTCTGAGGAGGACGTCCAGCAGGACGGAGAAGCAGGAGGAGAAGGGCAGGGCCCCGGGGGAAGCCCAGCATCACCAGGAGGCTGTGGGGGGCTCTGAAGAGGAGGCCAGCACCCGTCCAGCCAAGGAGGAGGCCGTTCAACCAGCCCCAGCCTCCAACCCGGAGGCAGTGAACAGGTGCAGGAGCCCCACGGAAGAAAAACCAGCCGGGGAACAGACAGAAAAGTCTGCAGAGGTGAAGGAGGAGAGGGCAGAAAATGAAGAGGGTGAGCCCGGGCAGAGGAGCCAAGACACAAAGGGGCTGGCGGAGGGAGCTGCGGGGGAGGCCCCACCGAGCCCCCCTGGAGGAGTGGAGGGCGGCCACAGCTTTGAGCAGGGGAGAGGCGAGGAAAAGGACGAAGAGGGGGCCGTTCTGGAGCCAGGCTGCAGCCCCAGCGATGAGGCCCCCAAGACAGAGGTGAGTGGCTGGCGTGTTCCCCTGAGGAGGCAGGGCCGGGGCCAGTGCGTGCCTGCTCACACTTCCTCGCAGATGAGCTCAAGTGTGCAGAAACACAGGCACTGGGTTGAGACAAGTTGTGGCAAATGTGAGGGGACAGAGGGACAAGAAAGGAGGCCCGTGCTGTCTCCACCTCCCTGCCCATTCGGAGGTCTGTTGTGCTGTGGGTGTGTGTGGAGACCGAGGTGACTGAGTCAGGGCCCTGGGCCCAGCTCCCTGCCGGAGGGGCTCAGAGATGAAGGGGACGCACCTTCCCCATCAACTCGGCTAGTGTGGGGGACCAGCAGCTCTTTAGGGCACTCTGAAGAAGGCGGAATGTGGCAGTGGGCAGGGAGTTGTCTCGGGGAAGCTCGAAGCACAGGCAGAGGAGAAAGTGTGTGTGTGTTTAGATCATCTACTCATGGCTAAAATTACTCACCTCCTGTATTCAATACCTAGGGCTGCCATAACAAATTCCACAGACTTGGGAACTTAAAACCATAGAAATTTTATTTTCTCACAATTCTGGAGGCATGGGCAGTGTTGGTTCCCTCTGGAGGCTCAGAGGGAAAGTCTGTCCCGAGCCGGTTCCCTAACTTCTGATGGCCGCTGGCACCCCCGGCCCCTCCTTGCCTCTCCCAGCATCTGGCAGCCGTCAGCAATCCTCGGCATTCCCTGGCTTACAGACCCGTCACTCTAATCTCTGCGTCTGTCTTCATGGGGTCTTTCCCTGGCTCTATGCATCCCCAACCCCCCTCCTTTCTCTCAGAAGGACACCAGGCATTGGATGTAGGACCCACCCTAAATCCAGAATCATTTTGAGGTCTTTAATTACATCTGCAAAGATCCCAGTTTCAAGTAAGTCCACATTCACAGGTACCGGGGGCTAGGATTGGACATATCTCTGGGTGTGCATCCCACTACGCCTCCCCATCCCCTGTCCCACGATATCCCAGTGCACTCAAAGTAAATCCAAACCCTTTGTGAGGCCCTGCTGCCCTCAGGTGCCCCTGATCCTTCCCCTCACTGTGCTTTAGCCACATCAGTGGTCATTTGGTTCTTCAACTATACCAAGCTCACTCCCTGCTCAGAGCTCTGTCCTGGTTGTCCCCCACTTGGGACGCTTGCCACCCATCCTTCGGATGTCCCTCAGGCCTGTCTTGACCACTCGGCTACTCTCATCCACTGTTCCACTTTGCCATCACGGTGTGTATCACTATTTGACACGCTCTTACTTATTTTCTTATCATCTCTCTCTACTTTTTCCCCGTCACTGATCCCCAGCATTTGCCACTAAACCCAGAACATTGTAGTTCTTAAAAAGTATATTTGTTGAGTGAATGAACGAATTTTTAAAAAGGAGAAAACTGCTTGACCCAAAAGAAATAATCTCTAATGATAGAACTAGACATATCAGAGGGGTTGATGTGTTTGGGGGCAGGGGAACTCACCAGGGACCCTCACGTTATTCCCACCCAAGAGAGAAGGTGTGAGTCCCAAAGACTCTTGAGGTATGACTAAGACCCCTCTTGCTGGGCTGTTAGACAAAGATGCTTCACGTTTCTTTAACACCGTCCATTATAAACGCATGATCTGATCCTGTCACCTGGAGACCTCCACCAGGTGTCCAGAACGCAAACACGTGCCTCGGATACGGACTTTTTTTTTTTTTTTTTAATGTTTGTTTATTTATTTATTTTTTTAAATTTTTTTTTTTCAACGTTTATTTATTTTTGGGACAGAGAGAGACAGAGCATGAACGGGGGAGGGGCAGAGAGAGAGGGAGACACAGAATCAGAAACAGGCTCCAGGCTCTGAGCCATCAGCCCAGAGCCCGACGCGGGGCTCGAACTCACGGACCGCGAGATCGTGACCTGGCTGAAGTCGAACGCTTAACCGACTGCGCCACCCAGGCGCCCCATTGTTTGTTTATTTTTGAGAGAGAGTGTGTGTAAGCAGGTTGAAGGGCAGAGAGAAAGGGACAGAGGATCCAAAGCAGGCTCCGCACTGACAGCAGAGAGCCCGATGCGGGGCTCGAACTCACGAACCGTGTGATCACGAACTAAGCCAAAGTCGGACACCCAACCGACTGAGCCACCTCGGTGCCCCTCAGATCCTCACTTCTTTTTGACGCTGAAGCCACTGAGTCCACGTGGCCACCTGCCTGTGGCTGCTACCTCTTATTTTCAGGCTAGGAGGCGCCTGTCTTCCCAGGAGAGCTTCCCGTCTCACTGGCAGCATCTTCTAGTCTTGAAGGGTTAGGAAGTCACCCTGGTGGAAGAGCTTCAGGGAGGTCTCAGGTAGAGAAGGCTTCCTGCAGAAGTTCTGGGAGCTTTGGGACAGGCTCACCTGGACCTCTCGGGTCACTTGTATCTGACAGCCCTGGGGAGGGAGCCGGGTGCCCGCACCCTCACGAGCGCTCTGCTTCCAAACCCAAGCCCGGGTCCCAAAGAGTAGCTCCCCACCCCCCACCTCTCTGTCCTTCTCCCCCTCCTGACCTGTCACGGAGGCACAACACTTTGGCACCCTTCCTCCAACCCCCTGGTTTTCGAGAGGAAGGAGCTGAAGCTCCAGGAGGGTACATGACCTTGTCCAAGGTCACAGAGCTCAGTGTTGACATGACGGACACGGGCTCTAGTCATCAGAATGAGCTACATCACACCGCATCTCTGCACATCCGCGGATTCCTTTATCCCGGGAGGCGTGTTGACTCCCATCCTTTTTGTCCCTCTCAATAATGATGACAGATAAAACAAAGAGATGAACAAAGACAAGACGGGAATAAATGTGATTCTTCCCAGGGACGGCAGCCCTATGTGAGGCACAGAGGACGGAGCGACTCCTTCAAGAGAGAGCAGGGGAAGGCCGCCTAAGTAGGCCCGAGGCATCAGCGCTGTGGAGGGTTAACCGCCTGTGACCCAGCCCCTCACAAGTATTTTAACATTTGGTGCTTAAAGAATGAGCCATTCTGGGAACTCCAGTCCTGGAACAGGCTGGCTATATCAAATCACAACACGGGCTTCTGTTTACAGGCAAAGCGCCCCGGGAAAGAGGGCACTGAGTAAGATCCGGCTCCCACACTGTAAATAAACTGAACAAGTGGTTCTCAGATGCTTGTTACGTACCTAGTACCGTGCAGGGCGCTCAGGTGATGCCAGAGAGAAACTTACCCCAAGGACGACACTCAGGATGTTTGACATCACATTCAAGACTTCGTAGGACCGACAAGTGCTGGCTTCCTCGCTGCCTGGTTCCACTGCTTTTCCCGGGCATTCTCCTTGATCTCTCAGTATTTGATTCGAAATTCCTTTCTCTCTCAGCTGATGAGATACCACCTTCTCCTGGGCCTCCCCTGCCTTTAGAACTCTGTTTACTTTTCCCTCCTGGTTAAGTGGGCAGGTCTCCGAGCCTCAGTTCTTGGCCTGTCTCTCCTCACTTGGGAACACACTCCTGTGCTTTCCCTCTTCAGCCCCTCCCTTAGCACCTGTCCTACACTGAGAACTCGGGGGGGTCACAGGGACCAGGTCCATGGCTGTGCTATCCTGCACCTTCATTGCCCTCATTTATTCTGTTTTATTTTATTTTTTATTTTTTTTAACGTTTATTTATTTTTGAGACAGAGAGAGAGCATGAGCAGGGGAGGGGCAGAGAGACAGGGAGACACAGAATCTGAAACAGGCTCCAGGCTCTGAGCAGTCAGCCCAGAGCCCGACGCGGGGCTCGAACTCACGGACCGCGAGATCGTGACCTGAGCCAAAGTTGGATGCTTAACCGACCGAGCCACCCAGGCGCCCCAATTATTTTTTATTTTAGAGAGAGACAGTGCATGTGGGTGGGGGAGAGGGGCAGAGGGAAAGAATCATAAGCTCCTTACCAGGGCTCGATCGCACAACCCTGGGGTCATGACCTGAGCCGAAATCAGGAGTCGGACGCTCAACGGACTGAGCCACCCGGGTGCCCCCTTCATTGCCCTCTTCCCATTGACCTCCTCTTTCTCTCTTAATCTGCAAAGCTAAGCCACCGTCGCGCCACCTTCTTTGCCGAGACTCGTGCGTGTCACTGTGCAATTCACACGGCCATGCTGCCTGGATCTATTAGGAACTCTTACCAACTGGGCTGAGCCAGTCTTCACCCACATTCCTCAGTTACTCCTCCCCCAGCCCCTCCCGCTCTGCAAATGACCTCACCTCCTAGGTGACTGAAAGGAAGAGCAGCCGGGGCACTGCCTGCCTCAGACCCTCAGTGTGTGAATCTGAGAACAGGTCCCTACTTGCTCAGACGAACCCCCATCTGCTGTGATCTGGCTTCCCCCAAATGCCAGTTGGTGGACGTTTTTACAGGATGCTTGTAGACAGTGTGCATTTTAAGTGAGGGGTGACACTGGGGATTTCATCCATCCATGTATTCTTCCGCGTTTCTAGCCCCTCACTAGCTCACCCCCTTCTGCCTACAGACATGCTCTGATCTGCCCAGTCCTAAAGAAATAGCCCCCAAGTCTGCCCCTTCCCTATCGCACTGTCTCCCTCTCATTTGCTTCCTCTTGTGATCTCGCTCCGAACTAAGAATTGAAGCTCTAAGTGCCACCAAAGACTGGTCATCCTCACCTCTGTCAAGGGGCTGATGCTGGCAACCTGCCCCGGAAGCCACCTCTCTCCCACCAGTGCCCGTCAGCGCTGGGCCACCCAACCAGTCTCCCTCCCTCCCTCTCCTAAAGAAGAGCTGCCACATTCTGTCCTCAGCCCCGGCTCCCACACTCTAGCTGTTGTGTTTTGTGACTGACCCCTAAGGTTGGACCTCACCGCCAGCCACTGGGCCGCTCCTGACTGCTTAGCACCGGCCTGGCCTGTGTCCCAACCCCACACGGACAGGGCACTGTGCTCGGATGCCTGCCAGCCCCTCACACCCAGAACCAAACTCCTCCTGCTTGCTGTGTCTTCACTTGTATTCTCCTGGAACCCAAAGGGTTCTACTGGTTTCCTTTGTTCTCTTTAAGCATTTCTGCTGATGAGCTACTTAATTTCTCCCACCTCCCTGCCTAATCATCTGGGTCTCAGGGAGTTTCCCATTTGGTGCCTTCTGCTGTCCCTCCATCTCTGCCGTGGCCCCAGCTCTGCCCTTTCTTGTCTCTGCAGTCACAACCCACTCCAAACGGAATCCCTGGTCTCCAGACCCGCCCTGTACACGAGCACCAAGCTCATCATCCCGAAAATGCCATCTCCGTGGCTACTCTCCTACCGCAAAACCTTTGATCCCACTTGAGTTCACCCTCCTCAGCATGCTGAACTCCCCCCATCCATTCCCTTTCCCCTGTGATGGCGCAGGACTCCAGCCAGCCCCCAGCACCCTGCATTCCACAAGATGCGATGCATCCTCCGCCCCCCCACCAGAAATGCCTGCACCCCCCAACCGAGGTGACCTTCACTGCTACCTGGAAATCCTCCCACTGAATCTCGGCCTTCCATGGGCCTTCCCCGACCGCCCCAAGGACAAACACCCCCAGAGACTCAGGCGCCTCCACACACTCAGTATAGTGCACTGGGGGGGCCAACGGCACATGCTACCTGATGCCTCGGGTGCGTTCATAAATGGCGCTTTCCCAGCCAGAGAACTCACGGTGGTAAGGCCAGCTCATCCCAGAGGGAGCTAAAGCTAATACTTTTGGATGAGTGTTGAATAAATGGCTATTTTCCTATCCTTTTACTAAGTATCCACCTTCTCTTTTCGATTCCTTCTGTTCTTGTTGCACTGTTATGCCACCAAAGATCTTGGAGCAGTGTAACAGGACGATGAAATTCAGTGGGGTGAGTTAGTGGGTAAGAAGCTAGGGCAGGAAGGACATGGGAAGTCAGGCGTCAAGGAATAGGCAATGTCACCTAGTAGTTGAGGGTTCAAGCTCTGGTCCTTGGTTTTGAATCCTGACTCCATTACTTCCTAGCTGTGTGACCTAGAAGTCACTTGACCTTTCTGTGCCTTAATTGCCCCACCTGTAGAACAGGGCTAATAGAAGTACCTAACTCCTGTCGCTTTTGTGAGGAATAAATGGGTTGATGCATGTAAAAAAAAAAAAAAAAAAAACTACATCAAGCACATAGCATTATTATTACCGTCACTTCTACTGGTGGTACAATTATTGCTCGATCTGGCATCCCCAAGATGTGCTGAGGATTTTCCCCACCCTGTCTTCCTAACTCCTTCTTTCCTCCTCTGTTCACAGGATGACACTCCTGTCCAGGACACTAAAATGTGAAGAGCTCCTTGTGCCTAGTGATGCAGCTGCTGGAGACCTCTCTTTAGAAGTAGCAGCAAGAGTAGTAGCAGCAAATGAAACCAAAGCAGAATTTCGTGGAGGGTCGGAGGCAGCCTGAAGACAGAGCGTGTTATTTCCAGGTCTCCACGCTGAACGTCCCCTTGCAGACAGAGATCCGGCAGAGGGCAGCAGCCTTTTATCAGCCTGAGTTTGTGTCACTTACTGGACTTGGTTAAAAGCAGACAAACAAAGATTATTTAAAACAGTTTCCTGTGGTGACAACTCCCAGGAATACTGGTCAGCTGCGGGGCCTGAAACCTATCCACACCCACCTGTCCCTGCAGCTGACGTCGGAACTGGGTTCTGATTAGCTAATCAGATTTTGTTTGTGTAAAGTGATCCCCTTTTTCCTGTTCTGACAAGTTGTTATGATTCTCAGATGTAAGTAAGAACAAATTTCAGACCGGCTAGGAACAAAAGAAAATAGTGTCGCTGGACATATAAATCCGATAAGTTACAGAAGACCTTACATTGTATCAAGACCCGGAGACAACCTGTCAGCTTCATCCAAATTTGAACTGGCCAGCCAGTTTTTAATCCTCGGACTGGAAAGAGATACTTACTGCAACATTAAAAAAATAGGCATCTGTTCCATCCAGAGGGAGCTTTTACTTTTGGCTAGTTTTCTAGTTGTTGGTACACTGGGAGGTGGCAGGCTTAGCCGTCCCTCTTCTGCCGAGGGGGAGGGGGGAGGAGGTGGAGGCAGGGAGCAAACCTCATGGAGAAGCAGATGTCCACAGGTTTCACGGCTCCGTGTGCTGCATTTGCTGTGTGCAGAGCAAGGAGACCTTAACGATGCCTGCCCTCTGGGCCCGGAGGGATGAGGTTTGCACTTCCAGGAGGAGATCTTGAGCATGGAGTAGATCTTTCCTGGGAGGTGCTTTGAGCATCGTATTTTGAAAGGTACAAAACTAGAACATCCTTCCTAGATTCCCTGGGAAGCTGCTCTGGAATCAAAGCCCAGGCTCTCTTTCCAGACTCAGGAGGAGGGTTGGGTCTTCAGTCTGTTCTCACTGGGTAGCTTTCGCTTTCATGTTCTTTGTGGAAAGTGCAGGGGCTTTGCAAGGAACAGGGGCCTGACTACCCGTTCCTTCACTAATACCCTCCTCCCCTCTTGATGCACTCGTGCCCAAAGAGGTCAATCCACATAAATGTTTAATCTTTAGGATTGGTTCTTACTCAGATTCGAGTATTTCAGTGTGCTGATTTCGTTGTGCTGATGAGGTAGGTGGGCAGTTGTTTTTCTGGAGGCCTGTTAGACCACCTCCTACCCTGACTCAGAAAATAGTCCTCCGGACAAAGGGCCTTATGTCACTGCTGGTACCTCTATGTTTTCATCCTGTTACAGTTTTCCTAATGCCAGAATAGTGTTAATACTTGGGATATATATTTTTTCAAAACTATTTTTAAATACATGCATCTTCTAAAACTTGTAACATAGTCAAGCCCAATATTAGAAGTTTTATGTTTTCGCAGAATTTTGGAGAGATGTGTGTTTCAGTTAATTTGAGGTCTATATAATGTATATCTGTCCATCCAATCATCTATCTATCATCAACAGAGATGTATACCCCCCCCCCCCGCAAACGATTATATATGTCTTTGGGTTATTTCTACACGCACGCATATTCAGACCAGAGTTTAGTGAATGTGTGCATGATTATGAGCATGTGTGACATAAAGGGGACATCTGCCACTTTCCTTGACTTGAAAAAGGACTGGAACAGAAAGCATGGGATGTAGATGTGAAGATGAAACTATTTTTTGTCTGGAGCGGCTACACCTTACAGCAGCAGGTGGGTAAGGAGCAATACAAAATGACAGGAATGTGACACTGAAGGAGCAGGTGTGATGGGGTCAGAATACCTTTCTGTCAGCCTGGGTCCCTATTAGTCACATTCCTGAATCTCTTTTGTGAGAAAACAGAGACCGTATTCCCAGAGGTTGTCATTAGTGATGGGGGCTCTCAGCAGGGAGTTCACAAAGTGCAGGAACCTCAGAACCTCGGGTCCTGCCACAGGCTAGGCCAGCTGGTTATCACTCTCCTTTCCCGAAACAACTCTGATTATGTGTTGCATTTGCAGATCTGGGATCTCAAAGTTGAGGATCAAAGGAATCTCTGGCCGTCTTAGGTGGCTCCAGGTCCTTACCGGGGCAAGAAGTTTGTGTTTCCTTCGGGCTTCCCTAATAGGCTTGAAAGAAAACACTGGTTCTTCACAGCTACATGGCTAAAGAAAGGGGGCAGAGTCCCTCCTCCTGTACCTTTGTCATCCAGCTTGAATTTTAAACTGTATCCTTTCTTTCTCCAGAAACGGAGCAAGGAAAAAACCCCGGATGCTTTGAAAGGATATGCCAGTGTTTAATAGGGGGCTGTGGCACTGTTTCAGTTGCATGTGGAACCAGATAACCAGATGACCACAAGAAGCCCCGGGGTCTGAGCCCTCCACTCTCCTCACTGAGGTCACCCTGAACCACGTTGGTTTGGGCCTGTGATCAGTAGACTAAACAATAAATATATGTCCAATAAAAGGAAGAAACTAGTGGACAGGCAATCGGTTCATCATCTTCTTTTGATTAAATACTTTAGGGAGTGTAATAGTTTAGGTGAATGAATGAGGACCTTCAGTTGCTAATGAAAGAAGCCCAACCAAAATTGGCTGATGAAAAACAAAACTATATGAATCAACCTCTCTCTCCCTCTCTCCCCCTGCCTTTCTCTCTCTCTACCTATATACTGAGTAACATACAAATCCATGGATAGGCCTAAATACAACACTCAGTATCAGAAACCTCTCATTCTTGGTCTCTGCTTTCCTCTGTGTTGGCCATATTCCTAACCAGGCTCTTCACAGCCTGCAAACCAATTGGAAAAAGCAGATTCTTTTCCGATAACACGGGGCGGGGGGGGGGGGGGGGGGGGGGGGCGGGGAGGGAAGGAAATCCTGCAAAGGTTTTTTTTATAGGCCCCTGTGGATCACATGTTCCTAGCTGAACCAGTCTTTGTGACCAAGGAGATGCAGAGTTCAGATTGGCCAGGCCTGGGTCACATGACACCACCACCCTGACCCCCTGCCAGGAGCTAAGGGGCAATCCTGTGCAATCTGCAAGGACTGTGAATGGGAACAACAGAGCTCAAATGGGGTGCTGTTACCAAAGGGAATTATGCTGGGTAGGCACACACACACACACACACACACACACACACACACACCAGATGCGTCCAACAGGGAAATCGCAGATACACCAAACTACTATTCCATTGTTTACTAAAGAATTAAATTTGTTTTAATCAACTTGATGCTCTATGGACCAGGTAAAAATAGTATGAATAGAATGCTTCTATATGATGTGTGACCAGATGACTTCTGAAGATACCAAGACCACTGAGCAAAATGCAAGTGCTACTCAAATAAAATGGAATTTCTTTTCATAAGCCACCAGTGAAAATGAGTCTCATGATTTCATGGAATAATGTATTGCTTGTCCAGAGCTAACCTGGAGCTCCATGAGGGTAAAGACGATGTCTGTATTGTTCTTCATTGTGTATAGTGCCTCATGCGTTATAGGTGCTCAATAAATATTTGTTAAGTAATGAACGATTGAATTGATTTCAGAGCTGGCGTAGGATTATTTTCAACATCCATCGCTACCCAACACCTCCCTTATCTGATACCAGATGCCTGAGATGTCATAATTGGCCCCTGATTCCACTGGCATCGGTCTTCTTCCCCAATCAAAAGGCATGTCCTGAGAGAAGGAATAGTTTAAGTCTCCTTTGTCATCCCCGCTTGGGTTGAGTTGGTTCTTGAGATCCTCCCCAGATGGGGTTGAAAAAAAGAGCAAGGTATAGAAAAGTCTAGGGGCAGGAGACACACTTCTCTCACCTCCCAGACAGGTTCCCTCTCAGTCCAGTGAGGTCCCAACCCCAGTGATTATGGTTGCTGAGAAGACGTTTATTCCAGCTCTGCCCTCAAATCCCACAAATCTGTGGGAATTCCGGAGAGGCTCCACTGTGGTCAAATGGGGCAGGAAACCGTGGTTCTTTGAGACCCCACGGAGGAGGAGGAGACAACGAGTATGTTTCATGCTTCTCAGTGAAAAGGGAGCCACCAGGGCAAAACCATCCCCCTCAAAAACAGAAGCAAAAAGACTTCTTATTCCTTCTAATCCTGCAAGTTGTGGGCTTCTCTGTGGGAGCTGCAACACCCTGGTCCTGGCATTGCCAGGGAGATGCCAGGAGGGGCACATGATGCAGAAGGAAGGGGTCGAAATGAGCAAGGGTCCCCCCTGGGTACTCCCGTAAGTAATGACTCTGGCCCTTCATGGTGTAGTTTTACATACAGATTTCAGGAAAGTACTTGAATTTAGGCAAACCTGTCACGTCAGTTATCACACTTCTCAACCACCTCTTTTTTAAAAGAATGAGTGGACTGGATTGTACTGGAATGTACTGGAATTGTCTGGAATGTACCAGCATTCAGAACAAGACTCTAGGATGATTATATATGGCTGGTACTCAAAATAATAGGACTTCCAACACTGGTCACTCCTGTCGGACTATCTAAGGAAGCCACAGGTGCGGCATGGTGCCGGGCACGTCCCCATCACAACTGCCCCTGGCCCCTCAGGGGTGACAGTCACTCACTGACCACCTCTGGAAGCAGCTGGCATGAAAAAGCAAAGGGCCTGCTTTGCATTGCCTCCGATTCTGTATCTCCTGTCTTCCACCAAGCACAAAGAAAGTTTTAAGCCCTCTGTGTCCTTTGTGATTTCAAGATACTCATTATCCTTATTTTTTTTCCTCATTATAAAAGCAGTACATCTTTATTTTATTTTTTTCAACGTTTATTTATTTTTGGGACAGAGAGAGACAGAGCATGAACGGGGGAGGGGCAGAGAGAGAGGGAGACACAGAATCGGAAACAGGCTCCAGGCTCTGAGCCATCAGCCCAGAGCCTGACGCGGGGCTCGAACTCACGGACCGCGAGATCGTGACCTGGCTGAAGTCGGACGCTTAACCGACTGCGCCACCCAGGCGCCCCAGTACATCTTTATTTTAAACAACTTGTGGAAGAAAAGAAAAATAATTAAGCAAAAAATTGTAATTCCCCTACTTAGAAATCACTAGTGTTAAGATTTTATGGATTTTTCTAGTTTTTAAATCTGTGTATATATGTGTGTGTGTGTGTGTGTGTGTGTGTGTGTGTGTGTGTGTGTGTATATTTGTTTTGTTTTAATTCTTGGTTGTAACAAAATTAAGATCTTACGATATGTAATTGTCTATCTTTCTTCCTTGTCACACACTGTCATGAACAATCACACTTTTTGCCCATGGAAACCGTGCACTTCTGTCCTCTTCTCCCCAGCCAGTAACTTCCAGAGCAAGACCAAGTGTGTATGAAACAGAAGGAAAATAAGATGCGCTGGTGGAAATGGTGTTCTGGCAGAATGCAGTTCTTGTCACAATCTAGACCTTGGACTTCTATCCCCTCTAGGACTTCGTGCACTCTCAAAGCTTAAATCAAGTGAAAACTTGGGAGTGAAAACGCTCAGGCCGAGGCAGCTCCAAAGATTCATTTCTGTTGATCCAGGGACTGCAAAATCCAGAGGAAGGCATGAGATGAACCTCAGAAAAAGAGTCACCGAGGGGAAACCACATCGAAACCCAGAGATGTGTTTAGTAAAAAGTAGCTGAAGCTACTATGGGATATTGGACTGGAGCCTGGAAAAAGACGCATGTGCAAGCAGATTCAAGTTTCTGTTTGGATCAGGACATGGCCTGCAGTGGTGAAGCAGATCTGCCAGTTGTGACAACTGCGGTGGCCTGAGAGGCAGTTGGTGCCTAACCTCACAGGCAGCAAACAAGGCTTGGCACCCAGTCGAGAGTCCAGTCCCGGGGGCCGAGTGAGCAGGAAGGTCCCTCTGAATGATGGAGCCGTATGATTAAATTGTATTCTCATTTCCAAAGAGTAGCCACATCATGGCAGAACCAACGCTGCACCGCTGAGGTCTAGATTGGGTCCGAATTCAGTGGCACACAACCATTAATCATAAAATAGGAACCTAATTGATGTTTAAAGCCGTTCACAGTTTCAAGGATGACATCCTCCCAGCGTTATTCTAATCATCTCTTTTTTTTTTTAATTTTTTTTTTCAACGTTTATTTATTTTTGGGACAGAGAGAGACAGAGCATGAACGGGGGAGGGGCAGAGAGAGAGGGAGACACAGAATCGGAAACAGGCTCCAGGCTCTGAGCCATCAGCCCAGAGCCCGACGTGGGGCTCGAACTCACGGACCGCGAGATCGTGACCTG
This sequence comes from Leopardus geoffroyi, assembly GCF_018350155.1. NCBI lineage: Eukaryota > Metazoa > Chordata > Mammalia > Carnivora > Felidae > Leopardus > Leopardus geoffroyi. Next base: position 59,072,465 of record NC_059338.1, on the reverse strand, counting down.
GCTGAAGTCGGACGCTTAACCGACTGCGCCACCCAGGTGCCCCTATTCTAATCATCTCTTAATGGACCTTCTCTAATCTTCCCATCTTCCTCTCATGCATCTGACCCCAAGTCAAAGGTATCTTTCTTCCGTCGGACTTCTAACGTTACCGGCATTCTCAAAAAGCTTTGATGCCCCCAAATCCCTTAAGTAAAATTAAAACATCAAAGCACGGGTTTCAAAGTTCTCCAAGAACCACCAGTCCCCTTCTTCCACGCCAGTTTCCACCTTACTTGCTAACCAGCCAACCTAAGCTCATTGGCATGGAATTGCCTCAAGAGCCGGAGAAGTCGTCAAAGGACAAAAACCGTCACCTCCTTTGACCATGTCACTTCAGGAAATCACCTAGAAATCTGGAAAAGGTCAGATGCGTCAGTCAAGTCACATTTACATGGATGAAATGTTGGACACCACTTAGGGTCCCTTACAGAAGAAGGAGATCATGCTGCATTGTCTCGCTGGAACCCTCTGAAGTCATGGCAGACAGCTTAAAGGATGAGAAAGCAAGCGTGGGAAATTCAACAATAACCTTGAGAGCGGACACCGGCAGAGGCAGGAGAGGCCTCCAGCCTTACCTCCCATGGCACCTGGCGAGGGGAAGGAATGAGCCCCAGGAAGGGGCTCCAGCTCAGGCAGGGCAGAGTGAGCCCAGCGAAGGCACCGTCTCAAGGAGAGGGCAAAGCGGATCGCTCGGGACTCTGCTGAGAGCTCCTCCCGCCCCGCGGTCACCCCTGAACCCACCGCACCCCGAACCTGTCCTCAAACTACGAAGGAGTTCGAAGCTCTGAAACCTCGGCTCAGGAGGAGGAGGATAACCTCAGACAAGGAGAGGGTGTCGTTAAAAGTTTGACCTGCCATCAGAGCAAATAGAGGGCTTGGCCGGGCTGCCCTCCTCCGGCAAGTCCTTGGGCAGGGCTCTGGGATCACTACGGGGCCAGATTCGGTTATGAAAAAGGTTTTTTAGTTTTGCTCTCTGATTTGAGGGCTTTTCACTTGTGTCCCTCCGCCCCCGCCAAGGGCGTGAGCTCAGGTCCTGACCTTCAGTCACTGAGAGACACCCCAAGAGCCCGCTGGCCTCAGGAGGAAGGGAGAGGGGAAGAGCAGAGAAGCTGGGGGAAGCGGGGAGCTTCCAAAAGGTGAAGGGGCAAGAACACTGACCCCTCGGGAGAGCTGACAGCTACGGCGCAACGGCAGCCACGGACCCCGACTCAAAGGAAGCTTGGGGTCCTGAACCTGGCCCTCCGCAGCCCTGGGAAGAGGCGGGCGCCGGGGGCGGGGCGCCGGGGGCGGGGCGCCGGGGGCGGGGCGCCGGGGGCGGGGCGCCGGGGGCGGGGCGCCGGGGGCGGGGCGAGTCGAGGCCCCCGCCCTCCCGCAGCAGGGGGCGCCCGGGCCGGAAGTCCTCCAGGGCCCTGCAGCCGTCTGGGCGCCTCTCGCCTCCTCCCCACCTGCCGCCCCTTCCGAAGCCTTTCTAGCCCACCGCCCCGAGCGAGCTACCTGGCATGTGAGGCCTGCGTTTCCTTTGCAAAGGGAGACCCGTAGTGCCTACGGGCGGGACGTGGCGAACATCCTGCGAGCTCCGTACCTGCAAGATCCCATAAGCAGCCCTGGGAAAGTTAGCTCTTAACCCTCCTCCGGGGTTTCTTCCGCGCCCGCTGCGCCCGCTCCGCCCGCCTGCTTTCAGCAGCGGGCTGCCGTCCGAGGGCACGCACGGAAGGCTGAGCCAGGCGCGATGGTCCCCTCGCGCCCAGCGAGCACTGACGGCGGCGAGACGCTGCGCGGCCGGCACCCCGCGGGGCCCCGCACCCTCCCAGCCGCGGCCTCCGCGCCCGCCGCTACCGCCGTGTGCAGCGTAGACCCGGGCGCTGGGTGGTCTGGCTGAGGCGAGAGGAGTTCCGAGGCCCACCGCTGTGGGTGCACGGTCCAGGCGGTGGGAGAAAGGTCGCAGGTCGGGTCGGTGGGAAAGGCGACGAGAGGCGGGGCGAGGCTGAAGGGAGGCGCCGGGAACCGCTCTGCCGAGAGTGGCTCGTTGGTCTAGGGGTATGATTCTCGCTTCGGGTGCGAGAGGTCCCGGGTTCAAATCCCGGACGAGCCCAGGCTTTTCTTTCTTTCCCTCCGCACTTTACACTTTCATTCTTTTTTTCTTACTCACACTTATATGAAACAGAGTGCTCTGGTCCCTTGAGCTCGAATGTTGATTCCCCCAATTTTGCAAGAAATCGAATGGGATCAATTCGAACCAAATGGCCACGGTGCGTCGGAGAGCAAGGGGGAGAACCGCTGTACCCTTACAGCACGCGTGCTGGGAAAGAGAGGCGCGTGGTGCAGAGTCCTGGTCCCCCCAACACCCCCGCCGCACGTGGGCAGGGCGCCGAGCACTGGCTGGTCCGCGAGAAGGGGCGCGCCGTCCACCTGCCGACGCCCAGCACCCGGCCCGCGGCTGGACGGGCGCGGGGTGGGGCGTGGTTAAACCACACCTGCGGACAACCGAGAACGGAACTCTGCGTCCCTTGCCCACGCGCGCGACTCGGGAACTGGCCGGGGTAGGGACAGCGTTTCCAAAGTGTTAAAATGTCTTCAAACTTCTACGTTTTCACGTTGTCTTTTCATGGTATCGGGTGTAATGTTTAAAAAAAAAAAAAACCTCAATTTCGTGTTTTGCACCAACATATACTTATTGCGTGTATTGCTCTAAGATTCAGAAACTTTTTAGTTCATCAAGGAAGTTTCTCAAAAAGGAGGGCTCGTCCGGGATTTGAACCCGGGACCTCTCGCACCCTAAGCGAGAATCATACCCCTAGACCAACGAGCCGATATAATGTCCTGCTGCCTGCTATACTAAAGGAAGGGAAAGATACTTTTTCTGGCGCCCCCAAGTGGTTATTTACATATTGTGTCTCCAGCGTTCGTATGGTTTTGTGTTCTAAAGTTTTCTATGTTCTTTTTTAACTTTTTATCTTTGAGAATCCGACACAGAAGAAAACAAACGGTCTCGTTACCAGCGTAATATTTACCTCTTATTTCGAAAACCGTAAGTCTGTTTATATTCATCATTAATAGATCGCAGTGTGTCTGTTGCAATGTCCCTGTGGCAGGAAAATCCTAGACACTTTCCCTTACCGTGTTCTGGACTTTGCGCTTTCTAATAATAGTAAAATTGTCGATTTCAGGACTACCTTTTATCCTAGGGTTCAAAATGCCACCTTTCCAAGCCTTGTGAATTCCCATTGTGTTTTTACTCAAACTATTCTCTTCAGCTGGAAAATCTCTTTCCTTTCGGATAAATCCCAAACTCTGACCTTCCCGGAGAGATCCTGTAACATATTAAAATCAACTGTATGTGGCATATAACTGGGGTGCAGTCTTGTCTCCTTTAATCATGATTTATTGGAGGACAAACAAGATGCCAACACCAACACTGAAATCTGTATAACTGGCAACCAATTGTGTAATTCATTATAACTGGTGTCCGATCGTCCCAGTATCTTTTATGGCATGACTTGCTTACTATATTTTAAATTCTTAAATATTTAGTATTTAAACTTATGCCAACAAAGCTGGTGCTCAGTAATTGGCGAACTGGTTTCAAGTTCCTTAACAATACAAATCTCGGTAAACTGTCTCTCTAACAAATAACAAGCCAGATCGACGACAAATGGAAGGGTGGCTACCCTAAATAGACCTCTTCATTCGTTTTATTTCATATCAGTGTGTTCATTCATCTGATTGCTCAACAAACAGTACAATACTATGTACCAGACACTGAATGGTCAACTTTCTTCCTATGGTTTTTGATTTTATTAAAGCCCCTGGACAGGACCCATGGGCAGGAAGAGCCGCCAAGAAGTTTCTATTTCTCATGAGAATGAGGAGCTAAAAATTATGACTTGTGAGATAAAAAAACTGTCGCCACTTCAGATTTCTGAAAACCTCAGTTTCTACAGTTCCTAAGGTGTCTCTGTGCTCTCCTTTCCCGCTTGAATTTGCTATAGTTATTACTGTTTTCAGGGGGTTTTTTCTTACTCCTACTTCGCTCCGGGGATTGAAAAAGTTTGTCTATTACTCTTCAGGCTCCATCGGAGTATCTCACTTGCCTCTCCCAACGATGCAGGAAGACCGACAGTAACAAAACTTCAGAATATCGATTGCCTAACCCACAGTGATAAATATCTGTATCCTGGTGAAGGAACACCTGTGACCTGTGACCCTCCGCAAGGGACATTCTTCCCTTGTAGGTTTCTGTGAAGCAGAAGTGGGGTCCAGGGAGGCAGAGGATCTTAAGGAGCATTTTCTCCCCGTCACAGTGAATGAAGAAGCCTGGTGACATGCACTTCTACAGTCAACCTCTCTCTAAGGACCCCCCATTATTCTTGTTACCCCAATTTGGTACCCAGAAATATCATAGACACTAGAACTCTAATTTTCAGTATTTTCTAGCAAAAAAATGCAACCCTTCTGAATTAAGCCGTCCTGGCAATAGAAATGTCAATGAAATTGATTCAGCTTCAGGCAAATCTTTTTCATGGTGGCCTGGGATTCATCTTTGACTCTGATATCTATTTGTGAATAATCCGATTCTCAGTGTTCCAGAAACCTCTTACTATCGCGACCCACAGACCACAGTGTTCCAATGCCTCTAGCAACAGATCTAAAAGACAAGGAGGGAAAGAACGCCAGTGAGAATACGGGAGGTGGGGGAAGATTCTGCCATAATCACAAATAGCTGTGTGAAATTTTGGTGTCTGTCACCCTCTTCCTATTTCTCCCATTAATTCCAGCCTTAGAAAATGCTGTCTGTATATATTTGCCAGCACTAGATGCTCCTGAGTGCCCCTTATCTTTTTTTTTTAAGTTTATTTATTGAGAGGGGGAGAGAGAGAGAGAGAGAGAGAGAGCAGGGCAGGGACAGAGAGAGGGAGAGAGAGAATCCCAAGCAGGCTCCACACCAGCAGCACTGACCCCGACCCAGGGCTCTAACTCATGAACGTGAGATCACGACCTGTGCCAAAACCAAGAATCAGACACTTAACTGGCTGAGCCACCCAGGCGCCCCACAACTGCATTTTTTGTGCACTGCATGGAAAAGGAAGTCTGTGAGCTGATGGGCCTGTGTAGATAACTGTTATCAGAAGGCCTCTGTGCATGACTTTTTCTTATTATTGATTTTGTGGGGAAAGTTCTCCCCCAAGGAGCCCCTTCTTTTCAGAGGCAGTCATCCATTAAAAGGATCTTTCTGGGGGCGCCTGGGTGGCGCAGTCGGTTAAGCGTCCGACTTCAGCCAGGTCACGATCTCGCGGTCCGTGAGTTCGAGCCCCGCGTCAGGCTCTGGGCTGATGGCTCAGAGCCTGGAGCCTGTTTCCGGTTCTGTGTCTCCCTCTCTCTCTGCCCCTCCCCCGTTCATGCTCTGTCTCTCTCTGTCCCAAAAATAAATAAACGTTGAAAAAAAAAAAAAAAAGGATCTTTCTGACTTGATTGGAAGTCCTCAGTGGATTCTGATCGTATTGCCTGAACTGCTTGAGCTGGTGAAGGGAAGTTTCTAGGAGGAGGAAAGTGGTATGGGAAGACAAGGAGGTTTGTTGAGTGAGGATCACGGGCTAACCAATAATGATTGGAATCCAAAGGTTTTGGGTTTGTTTTCCCATTTACTTTCTACAGCAGGATCAGAAACCACAGTGTAAGGGCTGTGGCTCAAACAACCTCGCATGATTGTTTTTTTCTTTGTAACTTCACTAGATCGATTTAATAAACATTCACCCATCTCTTCATCCGACAAATATAATGCAGACATAAATTGCATAGGGAGGGTTTGCGACTTGAATGGGTGGTAAGCATAGGCCTCTTTGAGAAGATAACATGGCAGCAAAGGCTAGAAGGTCAGGAAGGTGTGAGGCAGGTCCGTATCTGGAAGAACCAACTGGGTAGAGGGGAATAAGCCAGTGCCAACACCCTGAGACCTGAGTGTACCTGAAATGTTCCAGAAATAGCAATGGGGACAGTGTGGCTAAGAGGAGGGGAGCAAGAGTGAGAGTAATAGGAGACGAGTGTTGCTGTGTGCCAGGCTCTGTCTGAAGGCCCTGGGAAAACATGGAACCGTATGGCTAGTCCCCCGTGTCCCTAGAGGGGGACCATTTTATATGGGAGACAGACAGGTAAGTAGATAATAGCAAGCAAGTGCTGATATGATACTAGTAACATTTATTGAGAACGTACCGCCCAATACGTTACTCCCATGTGCGTTTGCAAAGACCCTGAGAGAGGAATCCTATTCTAAAACCTAAAGACGATGCGTTGGAAATCAGAAGGAGTACAGAAATCGGATGGCAGTGGTCAAGTGCACACAGGGCGGCGCAGGTATTAGAGACTGCGGGAAACCTTTCTAGAGGAACTCACCCTCCACTTATATTCTGAAAGATGAGAAGATAAACTTTGACCGTCAAGGGACAGAGGGAGGCCTGAAGCCTGAGGAAGCAGTGAGAACAGAGCCCTGCGGGCGTGAAGAGGCAGGGCTGGAGCTGAAGGCAGGTTCGGATTGCACGACTGGAGTGTGGGCTGGAGGGCACAGGGCAGGGGCTCACAAACGCAGTCTGCAAGGATGTGCATGCTGGCCAAGGTGTTTGGGCTTCATGCTTAGGGCGATAAGGAGCCGATGAAAGGCTCTAGAAAGGATGTGAATGAGAAATTCATTCTGTCCGCTTTCAGGTGGAGGCCAGCCCCCTGCGAAACAACTCATAGTCGAGGTTTTCTCGTTTGTTCTCTCTGGCCTGGTTTTCCTACCTGTGGGGGGTGCACACAGGCTTTGGGGGACCGGAGAGAATGCCAAGGCATGCGGGGAAAAGCTGGCTGGGGCTTGAAGCCAGGGAAGAAGGGAGGGGGGCTGCTGTGCTCAGTCCGGGGGTGGCCAAATCCGGGTGTCATCCAGGAGTCCCAGCAACTAGTGCTCGGATAGACAAGCCCTCTGACTTTTCCAAGCAGGTGATGTCTCAGAGGTCGTTTTGCCCGTGTACTGTAGAGCACCTCACCGCCACGGCAGCCTCTCAGGCTCCATGTAGCCCCTCCGCGGCTTCCCCGGGCGGCTGACCTCGATATCTAATTGCCTTCTGGTTGCCCATGGTGTGTTCTCCGCATTTTAAGCTATGTCCAAGGCCCAGCTCGTTAGCCGTCCTCACAGACCAGTTTCTTTCCCTTGGCTTTTATTTTATATATATATATATATATATATATATATATATATATATACACACATACATATACATATATATATACACATACATATATATTTATATATATGTATGTGTATATATATTTATTTACATATATATGTATATATTTATATTTATATATTTATATATAAATATATATTTATATATAAATATTATATATTTATTTATATATGTTTACATATATATGTATATGTATATATATTTATTTACATATATAAATTTATTTTTTTTTAATTTTTTTTTTCAACGTTTATTTTTATTTTTGGGACAGAGAGAGACAGAGCATGAACGGGGGAGGGGCAGAGAGAGAGGGAGACACAGAATCGGAAACAGGCTCCAGGCTCTGAGCCATCAGCCCAGAGCCCGACGCGGGGCTCGAACTCACGGACCGCGAGATCGTGACCTGGCTGAAGTCGGACGCTTAACCGACTGCGCCACCCAGGCGCCCCTAAATTTATTTTTTATAAAAATTTTTATTTTATTTTCATTTATATATTTATTCATAATTTATTTATATAAATTTATTTGTGTATATATTTATATAAATTTATTTGTATATATGAATTTATTTATGTTTATTTATATTTTATTTATATTATATGTATATTTATATCTATATTTATATGTATTTTTATATGTATATTATTTGTATATATGAATTTACTTATTTATTTATTTATTTACATCCAAGTTAGGAGTAGATTCCTGAATGCCCCTTACCCATGTAGCCCACCCCCGCCTCCCACAACCCCTCCAGCGACCCTCTGTTTGTTCTCTATATTTAAGAGTCTTTTATGTTTTGTCCTCCTGCCTGTTTTTATATTATTTTTGCTTCCCTTCCCTTATGTTCATCTGCTTTGTATCTTGAACTCCTCATATGAGTGAAGTCATATGATATTTGTCTTTCTCTGACTAATTTCACTTAGCGTAATACCCTCTAGATCCATCCATGAAGTTGCAAATGGCAAGATTTCATTCTTTTTTGATTGCCGAGTAATACGCCAGTGTATATATATATACCACATCTTCTTTATCCATTCATCAGTTGATGGAAATTTGGGCTCTTTCCATACTTTGGCTATTGTCGATAGTGCTGCTATAAACATGGGGGTGCATGTGTCCCTTCGAAGCAGCACACCTGTATCCCTTGGATAAATGCCTAGTAGAGCAATTTCTGGGTCATAGGGTAGTTCTATGTTTACTTTTTTGAGGAACTGCCATACTGTTTTCCAGAGTGGCCACACCAGTTTGCATTCCCACCAGCAGTGCAAAACAGACCCTCTTTCTTCGCATCCTCGCCATCATCTGTTGTTGCCTGAGTGGTTAATGCTAGCCATTCCAACAGGTGTGAGGTGGTATCTCATTGTGGTTTTGATTTGTATTCCCTGATGGTGAGCGATATGGAGCATTTTTGCATGTGTTGGTTGGCTATATGGATGTCTTCTTTGGAGAAGTGTCTATTCATATCTTTTGCCCATTTCTTCACTGGATTATTCGTTTTTTGGGTGTTGAGTTTGATAAGTTCTTTATAGATTTTAGACACTAACCCTTTATCTGATATGTCATTTGCAAATATCTTCTCCCATTCTGTCGGTTGCCTTTTGGTTTTGCAGATTGTTTCCTTTACTGTGCAGAAGCCTTTTATTTTAATGAGGTCCCAATAGTTCATTTTTGCTTTTGTTTCCCTTGCCTCCAGAGACATGTTGAGTAAGAAGTTGCTGTGGCCAAGGTCAAAGAGGTTTTTGCCTAATTTCTCCTCGAGGATTTTGATGGCTTTCTGTCTTACATTTAGGTCTTTCAACCATTTTGAGTTTATTTTTCTGTAGGGTGTAAGAAAGTGGTCCAGGTTCATTTTTCTGCATGTTGCTGTTCAGTTTTCCCAGCACCACTTGCTGAAGAGACTGTCTTTATTCCATTGGATACTCTTTCCTGCTTTGTCAAAGATTACTTGGCCATACATTTGTGGGTCTATTTATGGGTTCTCTATTCTGTTCCATTGATCTGAGTGTCTTTGTGCCAGTACCATACTGTCTTGATGATTACAGCTTTGTAATATAGCTTGAAGTCTAGGATTGTGATGCCTCCACCTTTGGTTTTCTTTTTCAAGATCGCTTTGGCTATTCGGGGTCTTTTCTGGTTCCATACAAATTATAGGATTGTTTGTTCTAGCTCTGTGAAGAATGCTGGTGTTATTTTGATAGGGATTGCTATTTTATACATATTTTATTTTATTTAAAAAAAAATTTTTTTTTTTCAACGTTTATTTATTTTTGGGACAGAGAGAGAGCATGAACGGGGGAGGGTCAGAGAGAGAGGGAGACACAGAATCGGAAACAGGCTCCAGGCTCTGAGCCATCAGCCCAGAGCCCGACGCGGGGCTCGAACTCACGGACCGCGAGATCGTGACCTGGCTGAAGTCGGACACTCAACCGACTGCGCCACCCAGGCGCCCCCATATTTTAAAAGTTCATTTACCTATTTTGAGAGAGACAGAGACAGAGACAGAGAGCGCAAGCAGGGGAGGGGCAGAGAGAGAATCCCAAGCAGGCTCTGCACTCAGTCCCAATCCCAAGAGTCAGACACTTAATCAACTGAGCCACCCAGGAGCCCTTCTTCCTTGGCTCTTAGTTTTGGTTGCCTGGTTATCACCATTCTTTACTCAGGCCAAAAACTAGAGGTTACACCTGTCTTTCTGGATTCTTTTCTATTGATTAGACTTCCCATCCAATTGATCCCCAGTCCCGTCACCATCTCCCTGAAATGCTTCTCCACCCCTTGTCTTCCCCTCTACCTCTCTTGCCACTCACCTGGTCTGCTGCAGTGGTCACCCTCCTAAAACACAGGCTTGAAGTTGTCACTTCCCCTTTACCTCTCCCCACTGCCTGTGCAATAAAGACAACCTAGGGCTCTTCAAAAGATGACCACAGCCTACTTTTCCAGCATTCTCTTTCCCTCACTCCTCTGAAGTTCCAAACCATGCAGGATTTACTATTTCTTGCACCTGGTACTGTTTTCCTGTTTCTGAGTTTGCTTTTCCTGCCACTTGCTGGTGAACCTGTACTCATTGTTTAAAGTCCATCTCAAATGCTACATCCTTCGTGCATCTATCTTTCCCACACATCTCTTGGGCCAGTGGTTCTCAGAGGGGGAAGGTATGTGTGTTGAGGTACATCACTGTCAGAGAAGCTTGTAACATTGCATGTGTCTTTGAGAACCACTGCCCCTGTTGGCCTTGGGTTTCTCCTTTATTCGCCCTTCTCTTCAAGCATTAAAAAACCTCTAGTACCAGGGTACCTGGGTGGCTCAGTCAGTTAAACGGGTTGAACGTCCTACTTCGGCTGGGGCCATGATCTCATGGTTCACAAGTTCCAGCCCTGCGAGGGGCTCTGTGCTGACAGCTCAGAGCCTAGAGCCTGCTTCACATTCTGTGTCTCCCTCTCTCTCTGCCCCCTCCCCTGTTCACACTCTGTCTCTCTCTCTTTCTCAAAAATAAATACAAAATTAAAAAAAAAATCTAGTATCTGTTTGTCTACACTGGTGGACTGTGCACTTCTTGAGAGTAAAGCCTAGGTGTTCTACAGCTATAGCACATAGTAGTTACTCACTGAATGCATTTGTATTCTATTCAATGGACATTCCAGACACACTTCATTAGGATCTTATAGGGCAAAATGTCATGCTTTTTTAGTTTTCTCTCACTAATGCTAATTATTATGAATTTGCATACAAGGTTGGGAGGCTAAAACAGCAAAAATATCAGGACTGGCGTTTATAAAGCTGACTTTAGACAAAACCCAAAATGAGAGATCACACTTGGGTTTTCTCACCAGGCCCCACTCTTGTCCTAATTGTCTACGTTTAGTTCCTTCCTTCATTCCATCGCGGCCCCCCCCCCCCGCCCCGCCCCGCCAATCTGTATTCTTCCTTTCCTTCACTTACTCTCAACCTTTCATGCTTCTGTTCCCCCTTCTGTGCCCTTCTTGGGTATCTCATAAGGACCCTTCCAAACACTCTCCAGTACTTACTGGGCATCCACTGAGTGGCATACACTGTTCTGGGCCAAAGAAACCAAGTTGAGCAGAGTCGGCCAAGGCACTTCAGAGTCAGAAACTTCCCCACGCCCGCTTTTATTGACAAATTGAGGGACATTTAGTGTGCAAAAGGGAAAACAAACAAAAAGCGCATTCATTCGTGTTCCAAGCAGCAGGAAAGAGTTCCCAGTTTCCACCCTTTCTTAAGCCAAAAGGAGTACTCCTAAGAGGAGATCCGGGCAAGATGGAGACTTCTTTTAAAGCTAGATTTCTCCAATTGCGACACGTAAATTACCTAGTCGAGGCAAAGGACAGGCCTCGCAAGGGGCCAGGCGGGAGATGTGCTCCATGTGGGCGACCGAATCATCCCATCATCCCATCGTCCCCTTCATTCTATTTTCTTTGTAAATGAACTGCTGCTTTTCCTTTAGGTGAGGCTCCAGAAACCCAGAAGGGCTGACCCAGAGGCGAGCGCAGACCCGGCGAAGACCCGCCGGCCAGGAGACACTATGCAGAGATCTGCTGGACTGGAGCTCCGAAGAGGCAGAGGAGACGGTGGCCGGCGGCCGGTGGACGGGACACTGGCGGACACCGGAGCAGGCGGCGGGCCGGGCGCCAGCCCGCACGCCCAAGACCCAGGCCTCCAGCGCCAGGAGAAGGAGCCTGGGGTGGAAGCCTGGGTGGGTCCGGGGGGAGGGCGGGCCTCCGGAGCAGAGGGCGTGATGGGCAGTCGGTGTCCTCCAATCGCGTCCTGGCGAGGGAGCGGGGCCGGCCAATGAGCGGACGGCTGGGGCCGGCGTGGGGGCCAGGAGAGGGGAGCGCGGCGTGGAGGTGCCAGCGGGCGCGGGCGCGACGAGACTGGAGCCCCTGTGGCGAGCCGAGCCGAGCGCAGCGGGGACGGGGACCCAGGGCCGCGGCGGCGGCGGCGGCGGCGGGAGGACGATGGCAGTGCCCGCCGGAGCCGAGGCAGTGATTGCAGCCCCAGCCCGCAGGCGCTGGCTGTGGTCGGTGCTGGCGGCGGCGCTCGGGCTGTGTGAGTGATGCCGGGGCCGGGCCGGGGCGGCGGGGTCTCGCGGGGCCGGCGCCCTTCCCTCGCAGCAGCCGCGGGCCCTGCTCGCCGGGCGCCGAGATGGGGAGGGGGCGCGGCCTGCGCGCTCCGGGGCCGGGGGAGCGCGGAGCCTTCCTTCCTCCCGATCCCTGCGCGTGCGGGAGGAGGGGCGAGCTCCCCACCTTGCTCCTTCCTGGGGGGGCTGTCGGGACCGCGGGCCGGCGGGGTCTCCTGCCCTCCCCGCCTGGGGACCCGGGGTCTCCCGGGCCCGCCTGGGATTCCCGTTCGGGAGCCCGGGGTTCGGGCGCTCTCCACCTATGCGAGGTGGCGGAAGGTGGTAGGGCTTTCATTTGCAAGGCCTTTGTTGGGTTGTTTCCCCGCTTTAAGCGAATGTTTGGTTTTACCTTGTAAGTTCCATTTCGGGTGCTCTCCGATCCATTTTTTAAGGCTCGTGATGGAAGAGCCCTGGGGTCTCGTGCGTCTCGTGTGGCTTGCAGAGCACCCACCGAGGGGACATTTAGATTACCTCTGCTTAGGAAGCAGAGACTGGGAACATCACTGGAATACTGGAATGAGCTGGCTTAAAAGAATTTGGTCAAATACGTAAGAACTCCAGGCATAGTCACCGCAGTTTGTCAAGACACATTAAAAAGCCCGTTTTTCCTTTTCCCTTTTTTTTTTTTTTTAAACGACCCTTTTTTCTTGCTTAATTTCATGGGTCAACTTAAGGTAAACCCCAGGCTCGATTTATGGCATTGGGTGAGTTGTTTTATGGACATCTGAAGTGTTGCCTATAGGACTTTTTTGTGCTGTTGTTCAAAGCGCGTACTTGCTGCCTCAGAATGTGGTTAAGTCATGGTTATAGAGAGGGCCAACTCCTGGGAAACCACGTAGACTTTTTCGTTTCTTTTGTTTCTCAAAATACCAGTTGCATCATAGTGTCTGAATACAAGTTTACTCAGTAATTTCTTCCTTGGAAAAGTCTTCGGTGTAATCTTCCGAACCAGGAAAACTTACCATTTAGCCACTGATCCCAACATGGTGAAGGATGAACGTAGAAGTCTCACCCTCCTTGAAAATGTACTTCGTATGCATAAGACAGTCCCTGTAAATATCTCTAGTGAGGAAAAAAAAAAAAAGGTTAAAAGTGTGTGTGTGTGTGGGGGGGTTTGTTGGTGATGATGACAATGTTTGTCTTTTTTTTTTTTTTTTTTCCAACGTTTATTTATTTTTGGGACAGAGAGAGACAGAGCATGAACGGGGGAGGGGCAGAGAGAAAGGGAGACACAGAATCGGAAACAGGCTCCAGGCTCTGAGCCATCAGCCCAGAGCCTGATGCGGGGCTCGAACTCCCGGACCGCGAGATCGTGACCTGGCTGAAGTCGGACGCTTAACCGACTGCGCCACCCAGGCGCCCCTCAATGTTTGTCTTTTAAGTAAAGGCAGGAAATAGCCTAAAACTAAGGTTTGTCAGAAAGCTCGGGTGCTTCAGACAGAATAATTAGGCACGAGAGGTCAGACATTGTACTGAGGACGTCAGGATGATCTTAATTAAATTAGACTGACGGTACTAAAAGAAGCAGAACGGAAAACCTCAGTATTCATGGATATTAATATGAACAGATCATCAGAATGAGAGCTACATTTATCTCGGATGTACCCAGCTCTTCAGTAATGAAAGGTGAATACTGATGTATGAGTGTCAGCAGCTAAGGTTAGCTTAATTTTAGAAAACGATTGAATGCTGCTTCTTGCCAAATCGTCTTTTTCTGGTCATGGACAGTGTACATAACAGTTCGTTTTTATAGAAAACCTTCCTGAATTTGATGCAGATACATAGTTACTCAGCAAACCTTTTAAGTACCAAGCACCAGAAGTATTCTAGAAGGACGGTCCCTGACTTCACATCATTTCCAGTTCAGTGGGAGAAACAGAGTGTGATAGTGAATACAAGAAGTCCTTTGATAACGGTGTGCTGTGAGAGCCCTAGGTAGAGCCATCATCTCAGACTGGAGGGCAGGCCACCAGAGGAAGGGGTGCTTAAGCTGAGTAGGCACTGGGCGAGGAAACCGCATATACAGCGTCCTGAATGGACCTGTTGGGTCGGTCCGTGTGGTGGGAGGTAGGAGTGTGGCTGGGAAAGAGATGGGGGCAGTCAAGGCAGGAGAGCCAGCCAGAGGCATTAACTCACAGAGGACCTTGTTTGCCATTTGTAAGGCTGGATCTTTATCCTGAGGACTGTGGAGGCTGGTGAAGCCTTTCTTTCTCTGTGGAGACGTGAAGGATGGGTCGGAGTGGTCTGAGACTGAGGAGATCAGAGGGCTATTCTAATAATCCAGAGAGGGGGGCGTGAGCTAAAACAGTGGGATATGAAGAGAGGACACACTCTTGAGCGCTAGTTAGAGAGTAAATTTGATAGGGCTTGCAAATTGATGTGCTGTCAGCTTGAAAGAGGAGGGTAAGGTGATCCTAAGGTTTGGGGCTTGGGAAGCTGAGCCTATTTTGGGCAGGTGGGGCTTCTCACAGGTCAAGAATGTGGATGAGGGAATAGCGTATGAGCAAGATGGTGATGAAGTTACTTTGGGGTATGTTGAGCTTTACACGCTGCTGAGACATCCTAATAGAAGTGGGCAGAAGACAGTTGGGATAGATGGTGCTGGAGACATGAGGAGAAAGCTCTGGTCGGAAGCACAGATTTGGGAGGCATCACAGAAGAGAGTAAAAGCTTGCATGGTTTGGATGAGGTCACCATGGAAGGGTGTGTTGAAGGAAATAGCAGGGGGCCCACGACGGAGCCCTGGACTATAGGGAACCTGGGAGGGAGGTCTGATGAGGAAATGAAGAACGGGAAGAATGTGGTGTCTTGGAAACCAAGACCGAATGAAGGTCGAAGGAAGAGATAGAGGTTAACAGTGTCAGATGAGGATCGAGTGCATTTGGCAATTGTTGTGTCTCTGATCAGCTTTACATAGGAAGGACGCACACAGGGTCTGAAGAAGGAAGCTCCGTGATTGGCACCACCCATTTCCGTAAATGGCTTTCATCTAATTGCCCAACCCAGAAGGCTGGGACCCACCCTCGATTCCGCCCTGCCCCTCATCAAGCCCCACATCCAGTTCTGCCATCGCCGAAATGCGTTTGGAATTCACCCCCTTTTTTTTTCTTGTCAACGAACAGTCCGCTTTTAGCATTTTAGGCAGAGTCACCCAGCTGGTCTCCCCATTTCCCCATCTTGCCTCTTTTTAATCCATTCTTCGCCCAACTGCAGGAATGATTTTTAGAAAAATGTAATCAGATCGTCTTACTTTCTTGCTTACAGTCCTTAATGGCTTCCCCTGACATTCTCAATGACTCACCAGCTTCTCCCCATGGCCTGCGGTGCTTTGTGTGAGATCTGGTTACTGCCTCTCTGACTTCAGCTTGTGTCACTCACCCCCTTGCTCACTGTATTCAAGCCACACTGCCATCTTGTTCTCTTTGACACTCATCCCCCCTCTCAGGTCCTGTGCATTTGCTGTTCCGGCTCCCTGGCATACCGTTTCCCCAGGACTGCCCAGAGCGGTCTCCTTTTCGTCAGTGAAGGCATAAATGTCACTTTTTCAGGGGCACCTGGGTGCCTCAGTTGGTTAAGTGACCAACTTTTGATTTCAGCTCAGGTGGTGATCTCATGGTTCGTGAGTTCAAGCCCTGCATTGGGCTCTGTGCTGACAGCACAGAGCCTGCTGGGATTCTCTGGTCCCCTCTGTCTCCGCAGCTCTCCTGCTCGCATGCACACACATGTGCTTTCTCTCTCAAAAATAAATACACATTTCTTTCTAAATGTCTTTTTTTCAGAGAGGCCTTTCTCTAACCACCCTACCCAGGGGAGTTCCCTGTTATCATTTCCTGGTCCTTTGTTTATTTCTTTTTTGTAATTTCTAACTATTTGGTTTTTCTTCTTTCCTCTCTGAGAATCCAGGACAGAGATAGCGTTTGTCTTGTTTATATAAATATCCCCAGTGCTTAGCACAGTGGATAGGATAGATGCTAATGGTTGTTAAAGGGCAGTGAGGCATATGTATGTCTCAGTAACAGTTTGTTAGTAGTTTGTAATCTGTAGTTAGGATTTAGCCTGGCGCATAGCGGGTATCCAGTGTTTCTTGAAACGAGGAATATTGGGGCACCTGGGTGGCTCAGTCGGTTAAGCGTCCGACTTCGGCTCAGGTCACCATCTCGCGGTCCGTGAGTTCGAGCCCCGCGTCGGGCTCTGGGCTGATGGCTCAGAGCCTGGAGCCTGCTTCCGATCCTGTGTCTCCCTCTCTCTCTGCCCCTCCCCCGTTCATGCTCTGTCTCTCTCTGTCTCAAAAATAAATAAATAAACGTTAAAAAAAATTTTTTTTTAATAAAAAAAAAAAAAGAAACAAGGAATATTTTTTCCCCATGTGTGATTTCATGTATCATCTGGTTATTTTCACTCTTTAAGTATGTGTGCGATAAATTAACATTCTCCAACTACTTTATTTTTTTTAGTTTCCTTATTTATTTATGTTTATTTATTTATTTTGAGCGAGACAGAGAGAATGTACGAGGGAGGGGCAGAGAGAGAGGGAGAATCTCAAGCAGGCTCCGTGCTATCAGCTTAGAGCCTGACGCGGGGCTCAAACCTACAAACTGTGAGATCACGACCTCAGCCAAAATTAAGAATAAGAATCGGACACTCAACTGACTGCCCCTTAAGGTTTATTTGTTTAACTAATCTCCACACCTAATGTGGGGCCTGAACTCATGATCCTGAGATAGAGAGTCACATGCCCTTCTGACTGAGTCAGCCAGGCGTCCTCTTCAACGACTTTAAACATCATAGTTCTGGAATTACTAGTTATTACATATTTAAATTATTTGATCATGTTCGTTGTAGCCCTTAAGTGTTTTGTCCATAGGACTTTTCTATTACTTGACGCTTGTTGCCAAGATTTAGACTTGAGACACTACCTCTGCAGTTGAAACGCCACGGATCTCAGGACTAATTCCGTCAGCCTTTTGCTGATTTACCCGTCAGGATACTAAAACTTAGTCTTAAAAAAAAAATTCTACCACTTGTTTTTACTCTAACTCTAGCATAACCACTAGGCTCAGATACTGCCAAAAGAAGAAATAAAAACAAGTCCTCTGTGAAAGATCTAAGTGAAAAGTACATGAAGCGAAGTTTGTGTTTTCACCAAGTCTTTATGCACTAAATAAACACCTACCGAGTGCCGGCGCCCTTTGAATTACTGTGGATACAGCAGGGAGACTGGATCCTCCACAGGATGAATAGGCTTCAATCATGAATAATAAAGGACAGATTATGAGGCACCTGGGTGGCTCAGTCGGTTGAGCGTCCGACTTCAGCTCAGGTCACGATCCGCGGTCCGTGAGTTCGATCCGCGGTCCGTGAGTTCGAGCCCCGCGTCGGGCTCTGTGCTGACAGCTTGGAGCCTGGAGCCTGTTTCAGATTCTGTGTCTCCCTCTCTCTGCCCCACCCCCGCTCATGCTCTGTCTCTGTCAAAAATAAATAAACATTAAAAATGACAGATTAAAAGTTCACGGCAGTCACCACTTTTAAGAAAATATGATTCACCTATTATGCAAATTCACAGAATTAGAAAAAAACCCATAGAGCACTATTTGTATTACAAAAGAGGTATTTGTTTCAACTCACAAAGGACACATGAGATTTCGTTGATGGTTGATCTTTCCTACTGAGTTTTTAGAATGCGATTTGATTGTAGACTCGATCTACATGGTTTTTCAGAAATATTGCTGCATCTAGAAAATGCTGGCCTACCTGTTAAATATTTCTCACATTCCTTTCTATTCCCACTGAGGCTGATTCATGTGATTCCACAATCACATTTTTCCTGGATGATTAGAATCTTCTACGGGCCCCCAAAGCCGGTGTTTTTATTTAAGTTGTATCTTTTATCTGATAATTTGAATTCTCTATAAAACGTGCATCTCACGTGTACCTAAACCTTGTGAAGATTTTAATCTCGCTCTCTCCGACCACTGGCATAATTTGAAAAGCGAGAATAAAGGGTTTGCTCTGACAGAATTTTTATGGATTCGTTTGGTCTTTAGGTCCCATCAAAGGGAATTTAATTATTAGAAAAACTAGAAGGTCTCAAGTATCGTACGGCTCTGGGTCTTGGTCCCTGCGGCTGAGGAGATACGAAGTCTTCGTGTATCTTGAGTGATTTTCCTTTCTTCCTTTTCCACTCTTATTTTGCCAAGTGCTTGACATTAGCAATGCCCTAGAGTCCAGACCACAGTCCTTGGGACTTTGACTGCCACAAGAAGGCAGAGATCAGTTGGCTTTGGGCCCATTCCTAGTGCCTAAATTGAGAAATTTAATGGTCTCTTGGGACCTTTATATCTTTGCCCTTAAACCTCTTTATTCATTATCTTTTTGAATGCATGTGGCTGCTGTAATTTTTATTCACTTATAATTTTCTCTTGGTTCCATTAAGCCTTTATCAAGAAAAGAATGATTTCATTAATAAATTGTTCGGTAATCTATTTATTTATTTTTCTTCCAAACTCAGGGGTCTCTTTAGAAATCGTGATACTTTGCAGTACCTCTGATTGACTGGGCATGTAGTTGGAATGTGGTTGGTCCTTGAAGAACACTGGGGTTAGGGACGCTGACCACCTCCCCCTGCCCAGTCGAAAATTCAGTTACAACGTTGCTTCCTGAAAACTTAGCTGCTAATGGCCTACTGTCAACTCATATTGTTCAAGGGCTCAACTGTAGTTTTCTAGCAACTGATACACTGAACCCAGACCTTAGTTGTAATTAATTGGGTTTAGAAATGTACTATGTCTTTACCTAGCCCAAGTTATTTATTATTGTAGATAACTGCCACACAGATTGAAATCCACAACTTGAGCGCAGTTAGTATCATGCTGTAACCAACCGAACAAACTTTGATGAATTTGCAGTGAACATTGTTCATGCTAGGACTCTGATGTTCTACTTTGGGATCTGGGGAATTTATTCTGTGCAATTGAAAGACGTTTTTGGGGGTGCCTGGGTGGCTCAGTCAGGTAAGCATCTGACTTTGGGCCCAGGTCATGATCTTACAGTTCGTGGGTTCAAGCCCCGTGGCAGGCTCTGTGCTGACAGTGTGGAGCCTGCCTGGGATTCTCTCTCTCCCCCTCTCTCTCTGCCCCTCCCCTACTTGCATGCTTGTTCTCTTGTTCACTGTCTGTCTCTCAAATAAATAAGCTTTTAAAAAAAAATAAAAAATTATTTTTAAGATGCCTTTATCAAAATTAAGAAATGTGTTATTCTTTTGTCTTCAGTCATGAAGGAACACAGTGTGGAGTTATGTCACTTTAACATAATCTTGTGCTTTTTCCAGATAGCACTTGAAAAAAATGAAGGTGCTATATTGAGCTTCACTGAGAACTTTATGAGTCTGCACCAGACCGTGTCTTATAGTTAGTTACTCTCCAGTCACATTCAGGTTGTATTTGTTATATAGCCTTCTACCTAGGTGAGAGGTAAAAGACTCAGTTTCCTAAGAGAAAAATGTGTTAAAATGCAAATATTTGAAATCTCCTAAACGGCTAAGAAGGGCAGAGAGAAAGTGAGTAGTTAGGGAGAAATTTTGAATTGATTGATATTATATCTGTCTATATAGATACAGGTTCTGTGTGTGCGTGTGTGCGTGTGTGTGTGTGTGTGTGTTCTACCATTTATACTTCCTGTTTCTTAGCCCTTAGAAATTTGGATTTAGAACTAGCTTCCTGTTGTCTTTTGCTCTGCCTTTAGTGACTGAGTGCTTACTGTGTGCCAAGCCTTTGCTAAGCAACTTACGTGCATTATCTCATCAACTCATTACAATTCTGTGATAATTATTATTTTTATGAATTTTATAGATGAGGAAACGAAGAATCAGATAGGTTGTGTAACTTGCCCAAGGCTACACAAAGCTAATATATGATGGAGTTGGAACGCAAAGCATATATTTTTGCAACTTCTCTGCTGTATTATAGAATTTCTCTTGTGAAGTCTCCAAACATTTTTTAGGAGGCTTTTGGCATATCTGAAATGTTTACAGAGCGTATTTACTCTGTCCCACGGTGTCCACCAATTTCCTTCTCTTTGTGGTAATGTTTGTGTGGGACTCTCCAAGCCTCCGTACTGCTGATTCTGCTCTGGAGACACAGAGCCTCCCATGTTGAAGCCATCCTTACGAACAGCGTGGAATCTGTTCCACCCAATGCTCTGACTACTCCTCAGGGATTTTTAAAGATTTATTATTTATTTTTGAGAGAGAGAGAGAAGGAATGCGGGAGAGACAGAAAATCCCAAGCAGCCTCTGCACTGTCAGCACAGAGCCGGATGCAGGGCTCGAACTCATGAACCGCAAGATCGCGACCTGAGCTGAAATCAAGAGTCCGATGCTTACCCCGACAGACACCCAGGCACCCCTACTCCTCAGGGATTTTTAATCTTGAGTGGTTTTCGTAGGTTCTTCTCCCTCTTACGCAGATCCTTCTGGCTAGGACACAGCCGGAACCCAGCCAACCAAGTGTCTGACTCCATGCTGGGCTCAGAAAGGTCCCTTGCCCCTCGTCAGGAGGCTCTACATGTGGACCAGGCCACTGAGCCTTTGCCTCTCTGCTTGGGCTGAGTTCTGGAGGCTGTGCTGATCTTTCTGCAGTTAGACCAGTGGCAGGCTTACCCTGCAGGACGTCCACACAGGCCCAGGGTGTTTGCAGCAGAGGCTCCTCACCGGTGCCTCTCTTTGGCCCCTGCACCCCTGCGCCCCATTGGCCGAGGCCCTGTGGCCCTGTGGCCCTGCCGTCTGCCTCTAGAGGAGGTCCAGCCCTGAACTTGTGGGGACTTGGTCTTCATTAGCTTTCCACTGTTAGGAACTTAATTTTTTCCCCCGGTGCCTGGCAGTGTAGAAGAACCCTGGTGAGAGTTGCTGAATCGTACACCGTGGAGAAGGTAGAGAAAGTCTTGACAGTAAGTCGAGGCGACACCGATTGCGATCAGGCTGTCATACGTGCGCTTCAGAAACAGAACACGCTGGGGGGCAGTTTCTCGTTCTCCCTTCAGACCGTAGCTTCGCAGCCTCTTATCAGCACTTTAAAATCTCCAGATCTCTGGAAACCAAACGTTTTTTTCTAAGCTTGACACAAACTCTTTTGGTTGCAGAACTTGACCGGTACTAATGAGAGCCTATTTTTAGGCACGATCCCACTCGGTGTGACTGATACGTGTTTCACTGCAGAAATACTGATGTGTTTAGTTACGGGATGCTGCCCGGGGCCTTGCCGGGGCTGGGAGATGATATGTAGTGTAGACATTGTATTAATTTTTTTAAAACCTGAAAAATTCTCCATCCGAAACACATCTGGCCCCAGGGGTTTTCGGTAAGAGGTTGTGGGCCCGTACAGTATTTTATCTCTGAAATTTTCTCTTACTCTTGTAAATACTAAGAACAACAGAACACGTTTTTAGTTCTTTAAGTATTTTGGTACATAGAGCTAGTGGTTTGCCACTTAAACACCTTCATTCAGATTCCTTTTTTTAATTTATGCTAGTTTGGACCTGGCCTCCCCTTTACTGAGGGGTTCTGGGTCTGTAAACTGGCTCAAGGTTGGAATTGATCGAGGACATGTGACTTTATGTTTTTATGACTCAAGACTTTAATTCACTTGACCTACAACTTTTCTGCTTATAAAGATCAAGTAAGGGGGGGGGGCGCCTGGGGGGCTCAGTCGGTTAAGCGTCCGACTCTTGATTTTGGCCCAGGTTATGATCTCAAAGTTCGTGGGTTCAGGCCCTGTGTCGAACCGTGGGATTCTTTCTCCCTCTCTCTCTCTCTTCCTCTTCCTCTCTCTGCCCCTTCCCCCGCCTCTCTCTCAAGAGAAATCAAGACAAACCATTAAAAAAGAAGTCTTTACATGTCAAGTAAGAATTGAGGAGGCTGCCCGTCTATATCTCTTCTAGGAACACCACGATCATCCAGCAAATGCTGCAGGTCTGTGCAAGGCTGGCTGTTCTGATTCTGCCCTCACTCCACAGTGTTGAGGTACCCAGACCCACCTCTGCCACTTGGCCCCTGCCACTCCAGGAAGCACTTCCTTCCATCGCCTTTAGGAGGCACTGTTCCCACCGAAGGGCTGGCTTACGAAGTAATCACAGAGCTTTTCAGGGATGCCGGGGCTCCTCCCAGCAATTCATTTCTCACCATCATGGGGAAAGGTGTGTCTGCTGGACCCCCCCGGGGGAGTGGTGGGGGGGGGTGGTGAGTAGGTCTCAAATGACAAATCCACTCTAACGTTCCAGTCTACCTAAGCCTTTGAATCCCTTCCTCTCTATTAACCCGAGACAGGCCTGGCACTTCGTGTTCATTTGCTGTGGCCGCTTGTGATCCACGTTTCGGCCGAGGAACCAACTATTAGAGCTCTTTGTGACTCTCTGAGCTGCAACACGAAATGCAGAACCTCTGTTGAGCGCGCCCGTATCAATAAATTTGGCCTGATCCAGTTTTGTTTCTTTTACTGTTCTCCCACACGCAGTCCCTGGATCTCTGTCTGTATAAATGAGAAAAACCCAGTAGTTCTTTCGGAGTGTAGTGGGTCTCCTCGTGGGTCATGCTCTGTACCTCCGGGGGCCTTCTGTGACTTGAGTCTGGTTCTAAATCTGGAAGCACAGAGGAGTGGTGGGTGTGGGTCCCGAGGAGAGTTGGTGTCTTTCAGGGCAGCTGCCTCCGAGAAGCCATCACCGTTTTCTCAGGTTAGTCTGCTCAGGCAGGTGTCTTCTCCTGAGAGAAGACGCGTCAGCGTTTAGGGGTTCAGTGTCTCCACCTTATCAGGGTCTTCCCACAGTGTCCCCGGTTTTCAGGGTTCTAGTCCTTTCTAGTCAGTGCTCTCACTTTAATAGATGCCCTGTGAGGTTAGGAGTTCTGTTTGCTTTGTAGTTCAGCCCCTCTCAGGATGGGATTCTGGGCTTGGTGTCCTCAGTCTCGGCTCTGTGGCTGAAGCATATAAGGGTCTCTTTCAGGATAGAGAAATTTTCTGATCATTTGTTTAGAAATTCAACTTGGAATTTGGACCCCCTCTTTCCCACCTTATCTAGTGACCTTAGGAACAATCAGCCGATATCATTGTATTCATTAGTTTGATGAATGTTCAAAGGTGTTATATACTTGGTGACCCAGAACCTTGCCTTTATAAGTGTTTGATTAGTAGGATATCCAGTGGTGATGTTTACATATCTCTTTGACCATATCGTGCCATGGACTATCGGTGCTCTCTTTACCTACTGGAAGTTGAGTCATTTGTATCTTTAAATCTAATCACATTAGAAAGCCAATTCCAGACACCCCAGGATCAGATTCAGAAAACTGGGCCTTGAGATTCTGTTAGTCTAGAACCATTCTCTGTACCCAAATCTGTATTAGTGTTTGAGAAACAGAACCATAAGGATAGATGGATGGATAGATGGATAGGTAGGTAGATAGATAATTTTAAGGAAATGACTCACACAGTTATGTAAGCTTAGTAATCCTAAAATCTACAGGATAGGCCAGCAGGGTAGAGATTCAGGGAACTAGTATAGTTTGAGTCTAAGGGCAGTCTGCTGGTAGTATTCTTCTTCAGGGGTGGTTAATCTTTTGTTTTTTTACAACTGAATGGATGAAGCCCCCCTATACCGTGAAGGACAATCTACTTTACTCAAAGTCTGCCAGTTTCAGTGTTTCAAAAAACAACTTCATAGAAACATCCAGATTAATCTTTGGCCAAAGATTATTGGTCCATCAGCCAAGATGATACAAAAAAGTAACCACCACACCAGGAATGAATTATACCAGATAGGCCGTAGGTGGAAATCTCAAATCGTTGATGCGGCCGGGTTGCGAACAGTTCTGTTCTTTGCTGTGTTTCAGTACTTCCTGTCCACATCTCATGTCATGATGTCTGACCTCCTCTCACCCATGCGACTCTTTGATAAAGGCCACCTGATATCGCCAAACCAAATGACCTGTTCCAGGCCTTTTCGTTCTGGACTTCTTTGCTTTCTTTGATGATCTGATCTAACTTCCTCTGATCTAACTTCGCTCTGATCTAACTTCCTTTGTCTTTGAGACGTCGCTTCTGCTTCTCATTGCTCTTCTGTTCGCCCCAAGCCTTTCTCTCCCTCTGGTGCCCTGGCGTTGATTTTCCTTCGGTTCTGCTCTCAGCCCTCTGGTAGTCTCGCTCATCTTTGGTGGCCTTCTCCTTTCGTTCTTTCTATCACAACCCATATTCGGTAGATCTAGGCATTCCATAAGGATTCTTTAGGGAAACGGTGACTCCCAAATGTGTCTTCATCACCCTGAACTGCAGACTCTTGAGCCTTGTCCACATACTTTCCTCAGAGCATCCAGAGGCACCCCGACCCTGCATATTGAAAACTCAACTCCACGTATGTCTCCTTTCCTACACTGCACCTCCACTCCACCACCCCCCCGCCGCATTCTTCTCATGTCCCGCTGTCCCATTTGCTTTTCCCTCAGTCGCCCAAGACAAAAGCTTGAGCATCATCTTAGAATCCTCCCTTTCCCTCCCCCACCTCCGTGAATGTAATCAGAGTCTTGCCAGTGTTTTCCTTCTATTTCTGAATCCATTTCTACCTTTCCAGTGTGCTGGGACAAGTCCCAGTCATTTAAGTCCAGGTTACCCTGAGAGCCTCCTCACGGGTCTCCCCTCCGAGACATGTTCCCCTCTGGTCTACCCTCCCAGCTGTTGCCAGAGGGGTTTTTCATGGGCGGATGCAATCAGGCCACTCCTGTGCTAAGACCCTTCATCCCTATTATCTCTGGGCTGAGCTCAGGTCCTTAACTGGATTCCTACGTCCTGCCCTCATCTGCCCTCATCGCCTGCCATTCTCTTCCTTGCACTCCACTGATTGTTTGCAACGTTTCTGCCTGATACTCATTTTGCCTTCTTGATTTTGTGTATGATATATTCAGTCTCCCTCTTGATTGCCCTTCTCTGTATTTGTTTACCTGGCTGACTCCTATGTAGCCTTTCTATCTCAAGTGCAATGTCATCTAGCAGATATCCCCAGGTAAGGCCAAGCACCCTGCCTCTAAGCTTCCTTTCTATTGCTTTATATAAGATTATCTTTTTATAAGATAGCTTCTCCAAATGCAGAAACTGTGTCTTATTCATCTCTGGGTCTCTGACATTTAGCACAATACCTAGACCATGGGAAGCATTTAGTAGATATTAGGCGAACCATTAAACTGAACCCCAGGTGGGAACTGTAAACATCAGAGCAGAGAGTGAGCGAAAATAAGGAGACAGGTCCTCCTAGAACTTGGGACCTCAAGATCCAGGGAGCAGTCAAGCCTTACTCCAGACACTGGACTTGACAGGGATATGGCTCAGGGGGAAACCATCTAACCAAGCTCTCAAGGGCACGATATTCAGTAAGAACATAATGTCAGCTTATTAACTTAAAGTAAGCATCATAAATGCTGGGGCAGGGGGCAAAGTGGTTAAGTGGATGGGGTTGGTAGTGCATTTTTCTCCCCTGTGTAAAGACAGACTGTCCTTACAAGATAGTCCAGGGAATATGGGATCATCAGAGTGACCACAGTGGCTACAGTCGTCAAGCGATGGTAGCCTGAAATAGCTTTTTGTCCGTGGTAGGAATGAATATATATATATATAGTGAACTGACAGATGCATTGGACTGCTCTTCACTGGCCAGTGCCCTGCACTGACAATTACACCTTAGACATGAAGAGACAGCCTAGAAACCTTGACTGGGCTTTAGAGTTTCCTGTGTCTTGAGAGAGCCCCTAGACAGAGAGAGCCTGTCGCATAGAGTGGATTCTCCACGGGTGAATAGTATCACCCATGGAGTGTTGATGCTTCTCGTTTCAAAATTCGTTAGCCTCTGTGTTTTTCTTAATCTGTTTTTTTTTTTTTTATCAGGTTTTGAGGTATTTACTACACCAACATAGCATGGAAAGAATGTTGGACACAGGCATGCACAAAAATGAACACACGTGTGGCGAACGCCCGTGGCACCTAGCAAGGCAATGGCCCCAAGTAAAATGAGCATATAACTGCCAGCCCCATTATTGCTGATGTCCATTGCTCTCGTGTGTAGTCTCCCTACTGTTTATAACAAAATATATTATTTTTTTTCCTTACATGTCTGCTCTTTCTTGGCTCTCCCACTACAGTGTAAATCCACACTGAGGCCCAGAAAAGAACCTGAAACGGTGGGAACCCAGTAGATGTCTGTTGAGTTGTGGGTCACCATATAGCAACGTGTTGCTATATACTTGGTTCAAGTAAAGTTTTGAGATACAGGAGCTTTCTGAATATCTAAAATAAAAATTCAAACTCTAAAATCGGGGCCCCTGGGTGGCCCAGTTGATTGACTCTTGATTTCAGCTCAGGTCATGAACCCAGGGTCTTGGGAGCCCTGCGTTGGGCTTTCTGCTGAGTGTGGAGCCTGCTTAAGATTCTCTCTGTCTCTCCTGCCTTTCTCCCTGAGCACACACACTCTCTCTCTCTCAAAAAAAAAACTGTCTAAAATTTTAAGGTATAATTACCTTATAAACGCATAGAGTTTGAGCTCTGAAAGCCTCAGCAGGTGCTGCCTGCCTCTGAGCATTGCCATGACCCCTGCCCCCCCCCCCCCCACACACACACACAAGGAGCCCCAGGGAGCCTGCTGAGCAGCTTTCTACCTGGGGAACAGGCCAGAGGGCTTGTTTTGTACCTCCCTCTCAGGGAGTGTCTGCATTTTCCCTTCATTTGTCATATCCCTGTTGACCACAGTCACCTGCAGGGAGTTTCCAGGCGCGTGCTGCCTCTTGAGGAGTTGTGTCTTACGGCTCTGAACATCTGCTCTGACCATCTGTCCGACCCTCTTGTCTTCCCCGAACCTCGTCAGTACCAGAAAATGCACCAGCTCCAAAACCTCCCCCTGTCGGTCAAGGACCCTCCTCTTCTTCGAGTCTGACTGCAATACTTTCTGGAACTCATTACCTCTGATGCCTCCCCATTTTCTTGTTTACGTGAATCACTTCCTGGCTGCTCCTCTCCCCTTCTCCAGCGTGGAGTCTGTGATCCATTGTTAAAATCACTTCCTTGCAAAAATTCCCGCCTCCTTTGCCCTTCTGTCCCTTCATTGTATTGGGTGGGGAATACAGCTTTGGGGAAACCCGAAGCTCTTTTCATCTACCCAGAGCTTTATTGCTTTAGTTATTGCCTCTCTTTGGATCATTCTTCTTACAATACACCCTTTCGCTACCTTTCCAGGCTCCGGCTCTCTGCAGAATTTCTCAAGAACTGCCTGTGTTCCTGTCTCTGTACACACTTCCTTCCTTCCCATCCTTCTGGAGTCCAACCTTGTCACAGCTGCTTCCTCCTCATACAGACTTCTCCTGTCAGGATTGTCCGTGCGCTCCAGGCTGCCAGTCCCTCTTTACCCTTTGCTGTGGTCATCTTCTGAGACCTTTCTGCCACGCCCCTTCCCTTGGCTTCCTGACACCCCGTTCTCTGGTTTTCTTCCCTTCTCACAACTTGCCCCCGTCTTCCCTCCATACCTGACCTCGACAGCTCCGTGCTCCTCATCACTGAAGCCTGACCCTTATCTTTCTCTACATTATTGTCCAATGTGGTGACATTTTCTTCTGTGATTTAATGTTTTATTTATTTTTGAGAGAGAGAGAGAGACAGGATATGAGTGGGGGAGGGGCAGAGAGAGAGAGGGAGACACAGGATCCGAAGCAGGCTCCAGGCTCTGAGCTGTCAGCACAGAGCCCGATGCGGGGCTCGAACTCGTGAACCGTGAGATCATGTCCTGAGCCGAAGTCGGATGCTCAACTGACTGAGCCACCCAAGTGCCCCTCTTCTGTGATTTTAATGACCACCTGTGTATTGCTATCTTCAGAAATGTATACACAGCCAAGACCTCTGTGAGCTTCAGCCCTCCATATCCTGGTACCTACTTGACTCCATGCGGAGGTATGTAGACGTCTCAGACTCAACATTTGCAACAACGCAGGTTGATTTCTCTTCCTTCTCCCCAGCTAAACGTCCAGCTCTATGAGCACCTTTATTTATCTAGCTGTTCAGGCCAGAAACCCAGGAGTCACTCTTGGTTCATTTTTCTTCATTCCCCCGTTCAGTCGTCAGCACGAAGTCCTGTTTAGTGTCCATTTCTGCCTCGTCACCCCGCCCCTGCCGCCCAGGCCACCGCTACCCTGTACCAGAACCACTACGGTACCTTCCTGCCGGTTTCTCTGTTTCTGTCTGTATTGCCCCCATTCTATTTCCGCACGGGAGCAGGAACCATTTTGCATCAGATCATATCGCTTTCCTTAAAATCCTTCAGTTTGATCAACTTATTTTTGTTTTCCACATAATGTCAAAAACCTTGAATGCAAGTGCACATATAAGCAGGTTGGCGAAGTGTAATATTATGGGCAGATATATTAATAATCACTTTCAATAAAAGGTAACTTTCAACTCTTAAAGTAAACATATATGGATTGCCTGAAGGCATTCCGTAAGGAGTCTCATATCAGTCTACCAGAGTCAGAATGGGAATAATTGTTTCATGTTTTAGAGCCAAAACATTTTTTAGGTAGTGGTGGTAACTTTGAGCCAATGTTTGCTCTGGATGATATGATACAGAATTATAAATGTGACAGAGGAATATCTTTTCCCACTCATTCCGTTGCTAGGTTTATGGGTACGTTTTATCACTGAAAAACAGACATTTGGTGACAGTATTTGGCACGATTTCTTATGGCTGTCACAACCAGCCTCATAGGCACACAGCCAGTGCAGTCACACGGGGCACCGCACGCAGAAGGACCCCGCAATCAACTTGGGGTTTAATGCTCTGAGGTCACTGTCTTGAAGCTCTTCATAATTTTATCTTTTTAAAAAATTATTTATCTAAGTACTCTCCACACCTAACGTGGGGCTTGAACTCACTACCCTGAGATCAGGAGTCGTATGCTTCTCTGACTGAGCCAGCCAGGCACCCCAGTAGTTTTTTCTTTGCTTGTTGTGTGTGTTTTTTTTAATGTTTATTTATTTTGCAGAGAGAAAGAGAGCGTGAGGGTGCATGCATGGGGGAGGGGCAGAGAGAGAGGGAGAGAGAGAATCCCAAGCAGGCTCCACGTCCTGAGCGGAGCCCAGCTGAAGGCTCGAACTCACGAACTGTGAGGTCATGACCTGAGCCGAAATCAAGAGTCAGACGCTTAGCCAACTGAGCCACCCAGTCCCCCTCCCCAATAGTTTTATCTTTGAATGTGTGCTTTAAAAAATTTTTTTAATGTTTATTTTTATTTTGAGAGAGAGAGAGAGAGAGAGACAGAGTGCCAGCAGGAGAGGGGGAGACACAGAATCCAAAGCAGGCTCCAGACTCTGAGCTGTCAGCACAGAGCCCAACGCGGGGCTCGAACCCACGGACTATGAGATGATGACCTGAGCCGAAGTCAGATGCTTAATCGACTGAGCCACCCAGGCGCCCCTTGAATGTGTGTTTTGTACATGAGTCTGATGAGACAGTGGGGTATACACAGGGACTTAAGAGCCTCTGCTCACATGCAGACTTGCCTCTTGCCACCTCCCTGCTTCCCTGGGATGGGTCTTTTTACCCAGCTGCTTTCCAGCACCTGGTCTCCTGGGCCCTGCACAACCTCCCCTGCTCTGTGACCACTGCTCTTCTCCCAGGGAGGATCAATGTCCGGTGCACGCTCTGGGGTATCTTTGGGCATACGGTGTGCTGACCATTCCCATCCCCCTGTGGGCTGGCCCCACCACGGCGAGTGTGGTGGGTAACTCAGCAGGGACCTCTCACCCTCCTGCTCTAGGGTACCAAGCCCTTTCCCACTCCTGGCTTGGGCCCTACACAGTGTGTAGCAGATGGCTGCCTTGGGTGACTGGTACTAAGTGCCATGGGAAATTTCTGGACTAAAATCGTGTTGGCTGTGCTCTGTGTTCTAGAGCCAGCAGTGTGATCAGTTCATTTCTACTTCATCCTGGGGCATTCCCAAAGTTACTCTCCAAGAAAAGCGCTTGCTGTCACCTTCAAGGGGCCTGCCCATCGCTCCCCTCCCGCGGGTTAGGTGGCCACAGATCTAGGCTACAGAGAGCCTTGATTTGGCACCTCGGTGTTTACAGCCGGCTCTGTTCTTTGATCTGTTAAGAATGTGGGTCTGCCTTTGATAATCCGCACAGACCCCAGTGGCAAAGAATATAACGGAAACGGTTCACCAAACAACTTTTATCAGCAGCCCAGTTAAGGGAAGTGGTCTTTGTAAAGGATTGTTGAAGTGACATACAGTCCATTTATTTCTGAAGCTGTTCCACGTTTTGTCCTCGGCTTGGCTTTGCACTTGGACACTTGGGCTTAGGCCCCTTGTACAGTTACTTTCTTTGAATCTATGGTGGTGTCATGTTGTTCGCTGCTTTTGGGGGGTTTTGTTTTGTTTTGTTTTGTTTTTGGCTTGTTTGGTTTTTTTTAAGAGTGTCAGGAGAACCTGCTTTATAAAACTCATTATTTCACTACCCTAGGTGTGGCTGGGGACACGCTCCTCACATGACTCAGCCTGCCCTGCGCATATAATGTATGTGAGAAATCTCTTCCAGAGCGCCAGCCAGGGAAAGCTTTGTTTTAGCCACTATATGGACCGTATCTCCTGCCTCTCTGTGTTCTATTCTTCTCCTACCCCAATATCGATCTTTATATTTTCCTGATTTCCGTATTTTATTTAATATTTATATGCATTTACGGTAAGCAGCATCAGCTCCTTTAGGCAGAGTGTGAGTAAGTCAAGGTAATGATGCCTCTTGCTTCCAGTAGTCAGGTCATATTGTTTTGGGTTTTTAAAAAAAATTTTTTTAATGTTTTATTTATTTTTGAGACACAGAGAGAGAGACAGAGCATGAGCAGGGGGAGGGGCAGAGAGAGAGGGAGACACAGAATCCGAAGCAGGCTCCAAGCTCTGAGCTGTCAGCACAGAGCCTGACGTGGGGCTTGAACTCACGGACCTCGAGATCATGACCTGAGCTGAAGCCAGCCGCCTAACCGGCTGAGCCATCCAGGCGCCCCGATATTGTTTTGTTTTCCAGTGCTCTGATCCTGGCTAACTTGGCCTCTGTCTCTGGATTCTGTGTGAACGATTGCTGAACAGCCTTTACTTACCGATTGCTTTAGAACACCTTCCATTTCGAGAAACAGGTCTCATTGAGGTGGGGCTGGGCAGCCTTTCTAGCCTCTCCTTCCGGCTACAACTGGTACACCGTTGCCGAAGTAGCCAGTCCGGCCCACATACACAGCTAAGGAGGCTGACGCCACAAAAGTGCCGTGGCAGGTGCAGCAGAAGCCTGGGGGTGATCTGTGTGTGCACTCAAGGTGCTTCGAGTGCATTTGGAGAGAGAACAAATAATGCATGAGATAAAGGGGACCACGATTTGGGAGCTCCTTATTGGTACAGTGGTTGCTCAGAGAAGGGCGAGGCTACTGTCTGTTTTGATGGGTACTTGGTATAGTCCAGAAGCATCCCATTGCACAAATATACCTAAGTGTCATTGCAGCTGCTTAGTTATTTATTAGAAGTCCATGTGGAGCTTCCATAGGCCAGGCATTCTTCTAAGCCCTTCAGCCCTTTAATGAGATATCTCATTAATGAGATAGCTCATTTCATTCTTGTAACAACCATAGACACTATTATGAGAACAATTTAAGCAGAAGTGGACACACAAAGGGGTCTTTGCGCCAGGTTATACACCATTCTTTGTGATTTCAGGTAGCCCTCTGGCGTCCACAGTGACAGAGCACATAGCCACACTGGTAGTTTTTCAGGATAAATTGTGATATCATGTTAAAAACTTACCCTACGGGGGCACAACTTTTTTTTTTAGTTTTTTTTTTTTTAACGTTTATTTATTATTGAGAGACAGAGAGACACAGAGTGTGAGCAGGGGAGGGGCAGAGAGAGAGGGAGACACAAAAATCCGAAGCAGGCTCCACACTGTCTGCACAGAGCCCCCAATGCAGGGCTCGAACCCACAAACTGCGAGATCATGACCTGAGCCGAAGTCGGCTGCTTAACCGACTGAGCCACCCAGGCGCCCCAGGGGGGACAACTTTTGATAAGTAAAACAAGATCCGTTAGAAAGTGCGGCTAAATAAAGTTCACGGATTCTGTAGGAACCTACGGATAGACGGACAGTTGGCCTGCCACCTCCCTCTGAAATAAGTTCTCATATGGGCCTTAATAAAAGTTCTTGGGGCGCCTGGGTGGCTCAGTCGGTTAAGCGTCCGACTTCAGCTCAGGTCACGATCTCACGGTCCGTGAGTTTGAGCCCCGCGTCGGGCCCTGGGCTGATGGCTCAGAGCCTGGAGCCTGCTTCCGATTCTGTGTCTCCCTCTCTCTGCCCCTCCCCTGTTCATGCTCTGTCTCTCTCTGTCTCAAAAATAAATAAACGTTAAAAAAAAAATTTTTTTTTAATAAAAAATAAAAGTTCTTTTCATGGACCCTTTACAACAGTGGGTGAACATCTATATGTGTTGGTTTCATTAAATCTAATTGGGAGTGAAATCAGAAGATCAGTTCAAGAATAACTGTTGTGGGCGCTGCAGAGGTGGAATGGATCCCCCTCCCGTCCCCGCAGTATTGGGTTCAGATGTAGGAACAGAAGGTACCGCGTATGCACCAAGAAGGCATGACAAGGTTTGCTAAACATGTCATGAGACGTCCTGGGAAGAGCAGGGCAGGCTTCCCAAGCAGGGTCAGGGGTGGCTTAGAAGAACAGGTAAAGGGGACTGGCTTCATCTTGACCCTGACCAGATGGTGGGGCGGGGCCAGGGCTGCTGGCTGGGGTTCGGGTCGTAACTTCCTGCCTGCTCCACGGGAGGGATCACCTGGGCTTTCTTATCAGCCTGTCTAGGGGCAGGGGCATGGGGCCGCCTGAAAGCCGGCAGCAAACATCGGACAAAAATGTTTTTAAGTGCTTACCATTGTTTCTGTTCTTGGGCAGAAATGCTGTCTGTGGACTAAAGTAAATACCATGTCACATTAATCTAATACTGCAAATGGAAGGTTCTGCAAACTCTAATATCAAGAATGTCTTGGGAACCTTGGACCCAAGGCCGTATCCTGTGTATCTTTTAAAAACACTGAAAATGGGGCGCCTGGGTGGCGCAGTCGGTTAAGCGTCCGACTTCAGCCAGGTCACGATCTCGCGGTCCGTGAGTTCGAGCCCCGCGTCGGGCTCTGGGCTGATGGCTCAGAGCCTGGAGCCTGTTTCCAATTCTGTGTCTCCCTCTCTCTCTGCCCCTCCCCCGTTCATGCTCTGTCTCTCTCTGTCCCAAAAATAAATAAACGTTGAAAAAAAAAAAAAAGAAAAAGAAAATAAAAACACTGAAAATATTTGACATCTTTAATACGTTCGAGTTAACCCCGATTCTGAAATACTTGGTATTATCTTGGTCGTTGTAGGCAAAGAAGCTTTTTTTTTTTTTTTTTTAGTTTTATTTGTATGGCATTAATGGTTTCTAAGTCTTATCACATTCTTTGCGTACTTTATTAAGCAGATGCTTAATAAATAGGAACTCTTGGTTTTAAATTTAATAAACGGGACTCCTGTTTTACTGTGCGCATCTTAAGTTTTAGGTTCTGGGTTAACTGTTGGGGAGTAGGATCAAATGGGAGTAAAATGCAGACTTGTAGATGCCAGAGGCCTGGGAGAGACTGGGAAACAGTTATCAGGAGACATGTTACGGGTAAATAGTCGGAAGACGACATCTTTACCTTTCAGATTTGTGGTTTACTGCAGATCTTTAATTTTCAGACAGTTTCTCATGTTTTAATATCTGTGACATTGGGATATGCCTTACAGTTGCTGGTGAGTCAGAACCAGCATTATTCAGTTCCCACTGGCACACGAAATAATGGGTCTTAACCATCAGTGGCATCTTAGAATTGATGAAAGATGCAAATTTTTATAGCTTTATGCCTCTTCTGCAGAAGTGCATTTAAGCTTCAGGGAAAATATCCACAGTCAGAACCAAGTGCCAGATGTGATTGTCTTAGAGTTGCCTTGGAGGAAAAGTAGGCATTGGCTCAGTGTGAGTGAGCGGGAGAGAGGAGCATGTACAGAGCACGTCGTCGTCAAGGACTGTATTGTGTTGGGGAATGGGCTAGGAGTTCAGTGTGGCAGAAACGTAGGAAGGAGCGGGAGTGACATGGGGAGAGTGATCAATTGGCGGGATGGTAGCCTGGAGCCAGCCTTGGGAGGATTGGTGGGGCCACTGGGGAGTTAGGTTGTATTGGTGCATCCACATAGCCTTGTAGACCACCTGCCCCTGTTTGCCCCAGCGAGGGGTGGGTAGCACTGACATAGTAACAGAAGAGGGTAGAGAATGCAGTACATCAAATTCCTTCAGTGGTACAGAGCTCTCCCAAGTGAAAGCAGCTAGCCAGATGGTGCGGAATTGAATGGAAGGGAGAACTTTATCCAGTGGGGCTATTTCCTTCTGCCCCAGGTGTGAGTAGAGCTGGGGTTCGGTGGCTTGTTTTGGAAGCCTATTTCTGGACTGGTGCTATGACTGAAAAACAGAAGATGGCTTTCTTTCTTTCTTTCTTTCTTTTTTTAATTTTTTTAATGTTTATTTTTGAGAGAGAGAGAGAGAGGGCATGAGCAGGAGAGGGGCAGAGAGAGAGGGAGACGTAGAATCCGAAGCACGCTTCAGGCTCTGAGCTGTCAGCACAGAGCCCAACGCGGGGCTCGAACTCACAAACCACGAGATCATGACCTGAGCTGAAATCAGAGACTTGACCGACTGATCCACCCAGGCCCCCCAAGAATGGCTTTCATAGGGTAGTTTTAATCCAATTGGATGGGGATTTGGAGGAAAGCATGCAGGAAATAGTGTTTCTAAGCTGTTTTTGGCTTTCTCCTAAGGGTCATTTATTATTCTTATCTTCCTCTAAAATATAACATCTGGTAGAAGAAGGTTTTAAAAAAGTTTTTCAAATAGATTTTTTTTTTTCTAAGTTTGGAAATTTGATCCCTTATAGGAAATATTTGTTCAGTTTGGGTCTCCAAATAAAAGAGGCACAGAAAATGTGTTCATCAGAGAGCCACTGAGATACAAAGAGAAGACCAATGAGGAAAAGTTAATGGAACCGGAATTAAACAGTATAGAAACCTGCTGATTTTTCTGTTACTTCCAGCTAATTTTGGCCTTCATACCCTCTGCTGTCGCTGAGTATATTGTTGCACAGAGCTTTGCATTGTTAAACTAGCGGAAGGGACTAGTCTATTAAAAACATTTTCTAATTTCAGTTCACCTCTAATAAAAAAAAATGGACATAGTTCAGAAGTTTAAAAAGAGAGTACTGTCCATAGTAAGAAATCTTTCTCTGTCTTCGGAGTCCTTGCTGAGGAGGCCAATGTTAGTTTCCTGTGTATCTTTCCAAAGACATTTTATTGAGACCTGAGCAGATCTGTAAATTGGTAACATCCCGTACCCGCTGTTCAACAACTTGTTTTTTTTAAACAGCAGCTTTATTGGGATATAATCCACCTAGTATAAAATTCACCCCCTTAAAGTGTAAAATTCGGTGGTTTTTGGTATATTCACAGAGTAGTGCAGCCATCATTGCTACCTAATTTCGGAACACTTCCGTCACCCCATGAAGGAGCCCTGTACCCCTTAGTGGTCACTCCCCATTCCTCTCTGCCTGCAACCCCCTCTAATCTACTTGTCTGTCTCTGTGGGCTGGCCTCTTCTGGAGATTTCTTGTAAATAGAACCACAGTGCGTCTAGTTTTCCTTAGCATGATGTTTTCCAGGTACATCCTTTGCGTATATCGATATTTTGTTTCTTTTTATGCCTGAAAAATATTGTACCTTTCCTTAGCATGATGTTTTCCAGGTACATCCTTTGCGTATATCGATATTTTGTTTCTTTTTATGCCTGAAAAATATTGTACCTTTCCTTAGCATGATGTTTTCCAGGTACATCCTTTGCGTATATCGATATTTTGTTTCTTTTTATGCCTGAAAAATATTGTACCGGACTTTGTTTACCTGTTTGCCAGTTGATGAGCGTGTTTTCAGTTCTCTTGGATGTACACTTAGGAGTAGGATCGCTAAGTCGTAGCAACTCGAACTGCCAAACTGTTTTCCAAAGGGCTGCACCATTTTATGTTCCCACCAGCAACGCAGAGAGGTTTAATTTCTCCTCATCCTCACCAATACTTGTTACTGTCTTTTTGATGATAGTTATCCTAACAGGTGTGAAGTGGCATCTCATTGTCGTTTTCATTTGCATTTCTCTCGTGATTAATGATGTTTCAGCATCTTCTTATTGGCTTATTGGGGTATTTGTTTGTTTGGGTTTTTTGGGGGGAGAAATATCTATTCCAGTCCTTTGCCCATTTTTTAATTGGTTTGTCTTTTTTTGTTGTTGAGTTTAAAGGTCCTTTGTATGTTTGGTTACAAGCCCCTTCTCAGATACAAAATTTGCAAACAGTTTCTCCCATTCTGTGGGTTCACTTTCTTGATGGTGTTCTGTGAAGCACAAAAATTTTAATTTTGATTTAAGTCCAGTTTATCTATTTTTTTCTTTTGTTGCATGTGCTTTTGGTGCCACATCTAAGAAACCGTTACCTAATCCAAGATCGCAGAGATTTACTACGCTTTCTTCTAAGAGTTCTATAGTTTTAGGACCGCATTTAAGTCTGTAGTTTTAAGACCACATTTAAGTCTGTGGTCCATTTTGAGTGAATTTTTGTATTTTTTTCGTTGAATTTTTTTTTCATTGAATGTGCCTCGGAGATCATTTCATATCGACGCTAATGGACTTCCTCGTTCTTTCTCATGCTATATTTACTTTTATAGATATGCCAAATTTATTTAAACAGTTCCCCCATACATAAACATTTGGATTTGTAAATTTTTTTCAGATATCCTGGGGCTTGAAAAGTGATTTCATATCAGCCTCCTCAAAATGGCAGTTTCAACCATTTGGCAGGCTTTTCTGTTCTAAGCGATTCTTGCCATCCAGAAGCCTTTGAGTAAATGCCATTCCTCTGGGGAGAATGACTCCAAAGAATTGTTTTCAGAGATTTCATCCCACTAAATGTTCGTAGTAAGGGGCACCTGGGTGGCGCAGTCAGTTAAGCGTCCGACTTCAGCCAGGTCACGATCTCGCGGTCCGTGAGTTCGAGCCCCGCGTCAGGCTCTGGGCTGATGGCTCAGAGCCTGGAGCCTGTTTCCGATTCTGTGTCTCCCTCTCTCTCTGCCCCTCCCCCGTTCATGCTCTGTCTCTCTCTGTCCCAAAAATAAATAAACGTTGAAAAAAAAAAAATTAAAAAAAAAAATGTTCGTAGTAAGTCGGGAGGCAGAAGATGCTCTCCGTTATCTGAAAACATCTGGAAAAATACTTTTGGAGGAATAAGGCACTCCAGTTGTGCCTTACATTTTATTGTGTTGTACATTTTAAACTATATTCGGTTCCAGATGACTTAATGGCATGTGCCCTCCTTTTGCTGTTTGGCCGCATTGTTGTGTCTCACGTATATAAATCTAAGTGAGTAATAATCTGAACTTCGGGCAGTTCAGCCAGGCACTCTGCAAGCTGTGAAATATCTGGAGATTATGAGACATGTGGGTTTCTTTTTTAAAGAAAGAGGAAGCTTGGGGGGAAATCTTAAAATACACCAATGCCAACACTTTCCTAATCCGCGGAGGCTTATCTAGCTACTTGGAAGTAAGCAAAAGGGGGCACCGAGGTGGCTCAGTCGGTTGAGCATCTGACTTCAGCTCAGGTCATAATCTCACGGTTTGTGGGGTGGAGGTCTGTGTTGACGGTGCAGAGCCTGCTTGGGATTCTTTCTCTCTGCCCCTCCTCGGCTCTCTCAAAAATAAATAAATTAACGACGACAAAAAAGAAAGAAACGGAAGGTCGCTTTAAAAAAAAAAAGTAAGCAAAAAAACCTCCAGTGAACAGCAAAGATTAATATGACAAAGTCTGCTCCTTTGGGTTCTTGTACTTTACTCATAATATGCTTCTTCATAAATAAACTACTTTATGTTACTTTATACCCTCATCAGACCAGCATGATGTCACAAAAAGAGCAAAAGAGTTGTTCAGATCCTTTTTCTGTTCTTGATAATGTGGATGCCTGCTATCAGTGACTTAGCCTCTCTGGGCTAGAATTGTGTCATCTGTGAAATGAACGTGAACTAGGTCAGTTTTTCCAAGCCCGTAATAGATTAGAGCAATTAGCAGGCGCAGTAGGGGCTGCTGGAGGCAAGCTGCAGTCGGCAGTGGTGATGGGGATGCAGCAGATAGGAAGAAAATGAAAAGCATTTATAAAAGTTCAAAAATAATCATGCTGGGGACCTCTAGATCGGGGCAAATAGCCTCACGTATCCGAGGGGCCCCAATGGGCATCACTCAATTTTATTATGTTCCTGATGTCCATACAAGTCCTGTTACCAAAGAGTTAGCAAAACAAAAACAAAAACAAAACCCCCAGTTAAACAAAATACTACATTATTTCTTGTCCATTTTCATTTTGATGTAATTTCAGACTTACAAGAGAATTGCAAAAAAAAAAAAAAAAAAATAGCATTTACCCTTCACCCAGATTTCTCAAATGTTAACATTTTACTATATTTCCTTAATCCTTCTCCCTCTCCCTCATGTGTGTGTTTTTCAACCATAGGACAGCTGCAGAAGTGCTGATTCTTTATTCTTTTTTTAAGTTTATTTATTTTGAGAGAGAGAGCGAGAGAGAGCCTACACAAGCAGGAGAGGGGCAGAGAGAGAGAGAGAATTCTGAGTAGGCTCCGTGCTGTCCGCGTAGAGCCCAACTTGGGGCTCGATCTCACAAACCTTGAGATCATGACCTGAGCTGACATCACAAATAGGACACTTAATGGACTGAGCCACCCAGGTGCCCCTGATCTTTTATCCTTAAATACTTTTGTGCGCGCGTGTGCATTTATGCCCCCCATTATCTTTAAGTACTTTAATGTGTCTTTAAGTACTTGAATGTTTCCTGAAGACTAGGCGCATTATCTTACGTAACCACAGTGTAATTATCAAAATCAGGAAATTAATGTTGAGGCGGTACAGTTACTGTGTCATTCAGATGTTGCTAGCTGTCCCAATAATGTCCATTATGGGAGTTTCTTTGAGCTGTCCGGGCCCTTCTGTCGCCTTCAGTTTGCATTACTGCCTGAATCTTTTTTCTTTCTCTTCTTGAGTTTACATTAACATGTTTTAAGAATAAGGGCCACTTACATAGTAGAATGTCCCTCCGTCAGGTTTGTCTGATGGTTCCGGGCACACTCATTTGTCAGGAGTACCACAGAAGTGACATGCTGTTCTCGGTGCATGCGATTGGGAGGCATGTCTTACCAGTTTGCTCCATTACTAATGACGTCCCCTTTAAATTTTTTTTTTTTTAACGTTTATTTATTTTTGAGAGAGAGAGACAAAGCATGAACAGGGGAGGGGCAGAGAGAGAGGGAGACACAGAATCTGAAACAGGTTCCAGGCTCGGAGCGGTCAGCACAGAGCCGGATGCGGGGCTAGAACCCACGGACCGTGAGGTCGTGACCTGAGCCGAAGTCGGACACTTAACTGACTGAGCCACCCAGATGCCCCTGATGACGTCCCCTTTGATCCTCAGTGGAGATGATGTCTACCATGTTTCTGTGCTGTAATGTAACTATTTTTTTCCTTTTGTATTTAATAACTGTCTTGGGGAGGAATACTTTGAAACTATGTAAATGCTGTTTCTCTGCAAACCTTTACTCACCGTATTATCTTTTTAGGAAGGCAGAAAAAAACAATACATTTTAGCAATATTTCCATCAAAATGGTTGTAGTGTTAAAAGGAGCTTGTGGGAGCCATATGACAAACGTAATCATGTAGAATTATTAATTATTTCAAAGAAACTAGATATATGTATTACTTAGTTAAAAAATGTTTTAAGTTTATTTATTTTGAGAGAGAGTGCCTGAGCTCGAGTGGGGAGGGGTAGAGACAGGGAGAGAGAATCCCAAGCAGGCTCCACATTGTCAGCGCAGAGCCCAATGGGGGGCTTGATTCCCCTGGACCAGCAGCCCCCCTGGACTGTGAGATCATGACATGAGCTGAGATCAAGAGCCACACCCTTAACCGACTGAGCCACCCAGGCGCCCCTATACTACTTATTTTTTTAAAAATATTCCTCACGTATCTAAACCCGCTTCCTAGGGTTATATACGTAAGAATAATTTTGTCCGTAGTAGCATTGTTACTTATGAAAGATTTAGACAAGAGTCATGCCTGGAAGTTTTTCTGTTTTGTCCAGTGGTGGGGGCAGAAATGAAACAAACAAAAATCCTTCGCAGGGAGAAAATCTTCCGAATGTCTCTTCTTTCCCGCCTCTTTTCTGTGTTTTTCATGTCTCCACCGAAAAGTCCACTTTTACCGTATCATCCTTCTCAAATATACTCAATGGTGTCCCCTTCCCCCAGGATCAAGTTCCAGCTTCTCAGCCTGCCTTTTTAACCTTAAAGCTTTCTTCTACTCCAGCCAAGTTAACCTACACAGTTCCTTTGTAAACATCATCCTGTTTTTCTCTCTCTGCAAAATGCCCTTCTATCCATCTATCTTGGTTCTTTTCAGCATTCCAGATAAATTGCAAGTGCATTTTCCATGAAATGCTGCCTCACCTCTTCATTTTTCAAACTTCCAACTACATATAGTCTGTTTGCTACTTTAAGGAGATGTTTTTATAAGGAACTTTTTTAGGGAGAGTAAGGTGCTATAAACAAGAAGTAAAGTACAGACCGGGTAGCCTGTGATCCCCGTTTGGAGGGCTCTTTCCTGCTTCCTGCATCGTGCCCGGACCCCGCACACTGTCGGCACTTGCTGTTTGTTGCGTGCGTTCGCGATGCGCGTGTGCTCACGCGGGGTGTCTCATGAGACTGCATCCCTCACAGAACGAGCCAGCCCTTATTTGCTATTCAGGAAATGAGTTGTTTAATTGATACTAATCCTTTTTTATTATTATCTTTAAAATTATGGGGCGCCTGGGTGACTTGGTGGGTTGAGCGTCCGACTTTGGCTCGGGTCATGATCTCACAGTTTGTGAGTTCGAGCCCCGTGTCGGGCTCTGTGCTGATGTCTCAGAGCCCGGAGCCTGCTTTGGATTCTGGATCTCCCTCTCTTTCTGACCCTCCCCCACTCACACTCTGTATGTCTCTCTCTTTCTCTCTCTCTCTCAAAAGTAAACATTGAAACAATTTTTAAAATTGTTTTGTTGTTATCGTTTTAGTCTAACAAAGCCTGCATCTCAACAAGAAGCAAATGTTTTTTCAGTTCTCATATTTTATGTTCTGTCCAAGGATGAGCATCCATACTTTGAACTCTCGATGGCGGTGACAAAATGGTGCTGATTAATCTTGTTGCCTGAGGTTAGGTATCCACTAAAGGGCAAGTTGGTTTCTTTGATTTACTTCAGCCAGAGAAAAGTGCTTATATGTTTCATTAACGATAACTTCACATTACAGGAATCCTAAAAATTCAGCCACTAATCAGCTTGTTTCCTCCTTAAGTGTTCTTTGAGAGCTTTGTGACCACCCGGAGGTATCCTGTGCGTTGGCCCACAAAGGCCAAGTAAGATGTAACTCCACCCCTCAAGGAGTCTTGAGTGTCGGGGTGGGGGATGCTCGAGATGATTGCTACACCAAAAAAAGACCTGGGCTCTCACTTGAAGGTGCTGCCTCAGTAATCAGTAGCCACAGAGAGATGTACGAGAAATACCGAGTATTGGGGCAGAAGAGGTAGTCAGATCAGGGAGGGTCTTACTGAAGTCAAGTTTAGGTGGAGTTTTGAGAGGCTGCAGGATTTTAGAGATGGGCCTCTGTTGCCCAGAGGTGTGCCGTCTGCGCGACCTGGTGAGGGAAGTGAGAGCAAGCTGGTACCAGCCTATCCATTGGCCTTCATCGATGTAAAGCAGGAAAGGCGGGGGGGATGTTACTTGGAAAAGTCTAGTGCTCCGTGCTGAGGACCAGGGGCTTCGTGAAGCAACGGGGCGACTTTTAAACCGGGTTTTAAATCTCAGAAATTGGCATGGGTAAATTTGCATTTAATTAAGAACGTGCCCAAAGAATAAGCAGGGAGGAGACCAAGCTCTGAGAGCACCCGCAGCTCTAACCGGGGTGAACCATTTCCTTCTCTGTTGGATCCACTTCTCCCATGTGGTTAACGTGTGGTTAGTCTGTCTGGCTGTAGGCTGCGGCAGTAGCAGACTGTGGCTTTACTCCCCTGCGGTCAACCTGAACTTCTCAAAAACCGAGCAGAACGGTAGTTTCCAGGCTCTCTTCAGTAGATTCCCAGGGGCGGGGGTCTGGCAGCTGTGCTTTTAGAGCCTCCAAATGTTGGATGTACATTTTTTTTTCCCTAAAGTTTATTTTTAACAATGAAAATAATAATAAAGAGCGACATACACAGATATGAAGTTATAGGCATAATTTGAGGACTGTGAGACCACTGCCATGTCGATTCCAGCAGCTAACGCATCCTTCAGAATGAAGCAGATTTTGGTAATTTCTGTGTATACGTTTAAACTTGCCAGTGTGTGGTTAAGAAGGTAGTCAATCACTGCCTTAGTCTCGTAAAAAATTCAGGTCTCTGCATGTGTACTAATAATATATTTTACAAGTGAAATACTGCACCTACACTCAGCCAAATGCCAGGTAAGGCTTGGCCCATATGCTTCGGGCCCGTCTCACTGTATTATAGTACCATATGTACAGCCCCATATCTCACTGGTCTGTAAGATAGTGGTTACAAATTTAGAATCACCTAGGGGTCTTTTAAAAGTCTTGGTGCCCAGGCCATGCCCCATGCCAATTAAACCAGAGTCCCTGGGGCTAGGGGTGGGACTCAGACATCAATGTTTGTTTTTGTTTTTGTTTTTGTTTTATACTTATTCGTTTTTGAGAGAGAGAGAGACAGCACACAAGCAGGGGAGGGGCAGAGAGAGAGGGAGACACAGAATCCAAAGCAGGCTTCCAGACTCTGAGCCGTCAGCACAGAGCCCGACGCGGGGCTCGAACCCACGAACCGCGAGATCATGACCTGAGCCAAAGTCGGACGCTCAACCGACTGAGCCACCCAGGTGCCCCAATATTTGTTTTTAATAGACTTTATTTTTCACAGCAAAATTGAGAGAAAGGTTATATATCCCTATGCCATTTTCTCCCAGGCATGCATAGCCTCCCTCGTTACCAACATCCCCACCAGAGCTGTGCATTTGTTACAGTTGATGAACCTACAGTGATACATCTGAACCACCTGAAGTCCATGATTTACAGTAGGGTGTACTCTCCAGGTTGTACAAATGCATAATGACATGTATCCATCATTACAGTATCACGCAGAGTAGTTTCAGTAGGCATCGGTATTTTTTACAGCTACTGTTTTTTTAAATGTTTTATTTATTTATCTTGAGGGAGAGAAAGCACGAGCAGGGGAGGGGCAGAGAGAGGGAGAGAGAGAATCCCAAGCACGCTCCAAGCTGTTGGCACAGATCCCAACATGGGGCTTGGTTCCCATGGACCGTGAGATCATGACCTGAGCCAAAATCAAGAGTCAGATGCTTAACCCACTGAGCCACCCAGGTGCCCCAGGCATCAGTATTTTTTAATTTTTTTTTTTTAACGTTTATTTATTTTTGAGACAGAGAGAGACAGAGAATGAATGGGGGAGGGTCAGAGAGAGAGGGAGACACAGAATCTGAAACAAGCTCCAGGCTCTGAGCAGTCAGCACAGAGCCCGACGCGGGGCTCGAACTCACGGACTGCAAGATCATGACCTGAGCCGAAGTCGGACGCTTAACCGACTGAGCCAACCAGGCGCCCCAATGGCATCAGTATTTTTTAAAGCTCTTAGGTGATCCCAGTGTGCAGCCAAGGTCAAGAACCATTGTGCTGTGCTGCAGTTCTTGGACTTAAATTGTAAGTTTTGAA
This sequence comes from Leopardus geoffroyi, assembly GCF_018350155.1. Taxonomy (NCBI): domain Eukaryota; kingdom Metazoa; phylum Chordata; class Mammalia; order Carnivora; family Felidae; genus Leopardus; species Leopardus geoffroyi. The sequence goes on along the minus strand of NC_059338.1, from coordinate 59,028,071 downwards.
TACTTCTTATCCGACTTGTATGTGAAAACTACCTCTTTCTCCGTTACGTACTCGGTTCCCCAGAAGAAACCATATTTTGTTTGAATAAAAGATTGATTTAAAGCTTGAGAATCAGCGTAGTGGAAAGAGCTAGGCTTTGGGGTCAGGACATCCTGGATTCAACTTTTGGCTCCATATCTGCTGAGTAAGTGACTTGGGCAAGTTCTTTAGCCTCTCTTGAGTTTCCATCCAATAGATAACACCCAACGGTGTTGTTGAAAAATAATACATGTTCCTTAGTTTAGTAATGCTTTACCCATAATAAGCACTCAGTAAGTGGTGTTTTTCCGTTGCACCCTTTTACCTTATTTTGGAGGTGAGGAATACCCTTCTTGCCCTTGACCACAGTCACATTCTTTCCAATGTCATGTTCTGTTGTTGGCCCTAATATTTTGTATTTTGTTTTTTTTCTGGTTTGGATTAAATTTCAGTCCAGATATCTTCTCACGTATGGTAGACCTTCTGATAAGATTTGAGAGCTCGGAAAGATACATGTAAGGTACCGTGGTCTTTTGCTTGACCAGAAAGAGAAGTATATTTTAGCCCATGAGAAGTGTAAAGTATGTGACAGTGTTTTGTTTGTTTGTTTTTTGTTTTTTTTTTTTTTTTTTTTTCATCTATAACATGTGCCCCCCAGGGCTTTCAACATGCTCTTTACGGTAAGCCTTTTAGTCCACTATCATCTATCGGAAATAAAATGATCTGATTTCTTACTTTCACCAGTTTGCTAAGAACTGAGAAATGCTAGGACACTTGATGTAGATGGTACAACTCAGATTGACTACAACTGTGGCATTTGGGTTGACTGCTTGACTGTTTGGACACTTTGTCCTTTAGTGGAAGCCCTGGTCCTGTAAAGTCTCTGCGTCCCAGGGGCCAGGCACCATGCCTCTGCCACTGCACTGTAGATACTTGTTTATTTGTCTCCATGAGACTGTCAGTCCATTAAGGGCAGAGGCTGAGTCCCAGTGTGGTTTGAAAGAATGAACCGTTGATTGAAGGAAAGGAAAGCAGTAACAGGAAAGAAAGATGAACAGTGCATACATAGAGGAGGGCAAAGAAGAAATCCCAGGGCTTTAAGGAGTCAAATGATCAGTTCAATGACTGGCCCGATTCAGGACCTTTTGAATGTCTCTCATTTGAGAAACAGAAAGACCTTTGTTGGTGCAAAAAAGGTTAAAGATAGAGATGTGGCCAGCTGGACATTGATCATTAGTGGAAGGAATGGACTCTGAGAGGAGTTGAGTAATCCTGTGTGTTAGTGAAAGTACACAGCCTTATTATTTTTTTCAAGATAAAGGTTTTTTTTTTAATATTAATTCCAGTGTAGTTAAGATACAGTGTTATATTAGTTTCAGGTGTACAATATGGTGATTCAGCAGTTCCATATATAACTCAGTGCTTATCAAGATAAGTGTGCCCTTAATCCCCATCACCCCATCCTCCCCCACCTCCCTTCCGGTAACCATCAGTTTATTCTCTATTCTCTATTCTCTATAGTTAGGAGTCTGTTTCTTGGTCTGTCTCTCTTTTTTTCCTCTGTTCATTTGTTTCTTAAATTTCCACATATGAGTGAAATCGTGTGGTGTTTGTCTTTCTCTGACTATCTCATTTCACTTAGCCTTATACTCTCTAGATCCATCCATGTTGTTGCAAATGGCAAGATTTTATTCTTTTTTTATGGCTGAATAATATTCCATTATATATCTTTATCCATTTACATCTTTATCCATTCATCTGTTGATGGACACTTAGGCTGTTTCCATAATTTGGCTATTGTAAATAATGCTGCAATAGATGACATAGGGGAGCATGTATCCCTTTGAATTAGTCTTTTTGTATGTTGGGGTAAATACCCTGTAGTGCTATTACTGGGTCTTAGGGTAGTTCTTTTTTTTAACTTTAGGGGAACCTCCATACTGTCTTCCATGGTGGCTGCCCCAGGTTGCATTCTCACCGACAGTGCACAAGGGATCCTATTTCTCTACATCCTCACTGATACTTGTTTTTTGTGTTTTTTATTTTAGCCATTCTAATAGGTGTGAGGCGATGTCATATTGTAGTTTTGATTTGCATTTCCCTGATGATGAAATGACGTTGGAGCATCTTTTCATGTGTCTCTTGGCTATCTGGATGTCTTCTTTGGTGAAATGCCTGTTCATGTCTTCTGCCCATTTTTAAATTGGATTATTTGTGGCATTTTTTTTTTTTAGGGTTGAGTTGTATAAGCTCTTTATATATATTTTGGATACTAACCCTTTATCAGTATGTCATTTGCAGTATCTTCTCCCATTCGGTAGGTTGTCTTTTAGTTTTGATGGTTGCTTCTTTTGCTATGCAGAAGCTTTTTATTTTGGTGTAGTCCCAATAGTTTATTTTTGCTTTTGCTTACCTTGCCTCAGGAGACATATCTGGAAAGATGTTGTTACAGCTGATGTCAGAGAAATTACTGTCTATATTCTTTTCTAGGGTTTTTATGGTTTCAGGTCTCACATTTACATCTTTAATCCACTTCTTAATTTTTTTTAATGTTTATTTATTTTTGAGAGAGACAGAGACAGGATGCGAGTGGGTTAGGGGCAGAGAGAGAGGGAGACACAGAATCTGAAGCTGGCTCCAGGCTCTGAGCTGTCAGCACAGAGCCCGACGTGGGGCTCAAACTCACGAGCTGTGAGATCATGATCTGAGCCCAAGTCGGATGTTCAACTGACTGAGCCACCCAGATGCCCCCATCTTTAATCCATTTTGAGTTTATTTTTGTGTATGGTGTAAGAAAGTGCCCAGTTTCATTCTTTTGCTTGTTGCTGTCCAGTTTTTGCAACACCGTTTGTTGAAGAGACTTTTTCCTGTTGCTTATTCATGCCTCCTTTGTTGAAGATTAATTGACCATATAAATGTGGGTTATTTCTGGGCTCTCTCTTCTGTTCCACTGATCTGTGCGTCTGTTTTTGTGCTAGCACCATACTGTCTTAATTACTACAGCTTTGTGGTATAACTTGAAGTCTAGAATTGTGATACCTCCATTTCTGTTTTTCTTTGTCAAGATTGCTTTGGCCATTCAGGGTCTTCAAGTACATAGACTTTTCTTATTGAACGTTTCCAAAGATGAGTCTCCTTTGGGATTCTCTCATCTAGATTGGAAGGTGAGGCCTGGCTCAGCCTCATCCAAGACAGATTCAGCATCCGAGCCTGGCCCTGAGTCATCTTTGCAGACACTGTTTGGGGCATTATCCTACAGGCATTTGTTGTGAAGCAAGTGTGTAATTTTTATGGCTGAGCTTATCTGAGTCTAGTTGGTATGTTTTCTTTCTCTCTCTTTTCTTTCCTTTCCTTCCTTCCTCCCCATTTCCAAGCAAACGTTTGGAATGCGTTGACAAAAGGCATTTGTGAGGTGATGAGAATATGACAGTGAACAAGGTGGACACAGTCCCCTGCTCTCTCCTGGTTCCAGACAGCCGGTCATTCCAGTAGAGTGTGAGGGAGCCTTCGCAGGGGCAGGCAGGATGTGAAGGAGCACAGGGTGGGGATTTGGGGCACACGTTGTAAGGATGTCACTTGTAGATTGAGGCCCAAAGCATAACGACAGACAAAGCGTGTAGTAGAGGAGTATGTTCCTGACAAGCGAAAAGCTGAATTTATTAATCATTAGGGTTCATTGAAGAGAGTGTATTTTTGTAGCCTCCACTTGCTTTGTGCTATCCAGCCGAGGGAGTCCAAGATAGATAGCCCTGACTCACGGAAGAAAGGAGCCCGCTCCAGCTGCAGAGTGGTCCCGTTCTGAGGATGTGAGGCCTCCAGCCCGGCCCCTGTGCTGTTTCCAACTGACGTCATCAGTTGGCTTCTTGGTGTCCAGCCTGATTGTAGGAGTGACAATTGACACTGTGAGGGAATCCTGTGCTGAATGCTTTCACTGGAGCATTCTGGAATTGAAGAAGTAAATCTCATACCACCTTACTGATGTCTTCCTTTCTTTTAAAAAGAAAAACAGGTTTTATTATGAAAAATAAAATACATACAAAAGAGTGTGTGTGTGTGTGTGTGTGTGTGTGTGTGTGCGTGCCTACAGTTTACACACCTCACGTTAAAATGAGCTCCCATGCCCTCACTGCCCACCCTAGGATATAAAATGTTACCAGTAGTGTGTGCCTTTTTTCCTCCTGCCCCGTCTACCTTCCTCCACTCCGAGCCACTCGTCTCGGTTGTGTTCAGTGCCCTTTTATTTCTCCCTTTTAGTATGTTTTGAAAGGTCATGTTTATGCTTGTGGTTAGGCGATATTACGATATCAGGTTAACACTGTGTACCGGTGAGATAGGCCAGAAATCTATTTAAATAAATTACTTGATTGTATTCTTCTAGGCAGGAGAATATTCTGGTGACATCAAAGTGTTTCCAAAACAAAAAAAAAAAAAAAAAAAAATCAAAACAAAAGCCTTCTTTCAGTTTCAAGGAAAACTGTGGTGGGAGCTGTTCAAAGGATAAGATTTTTACAAACCAGAGTACTACAAATGGACCCAGAAGTGATATGCCAAAGAATTGTTTCACTTGTTAAGTTTTGGGATCTCCATCTAGGCCCAAGTGTTTATTCATCCGTAATAACGCTATTCCAGTGTATTTCAGATGATTTTATAGTATGAGTTTGAATTTACTTGGAGCAAGACCATTTGGCACTTTTGGAGGCATTACTGACATTGCATTTCTTCAACAATTCACGGTATTGAAACAGATCACATCAGGAAACAGACTCCTGGCCAAACTATTCTTGATTTTGAATTTGCTTTTTTCCTTTGGGGTTGTGATGGGTGTTATTTTGTATTGTGTATTTACTTGGATTTTCCCCCAAAACTGTTCTGGTTCTCCATCCAAAATGGAAGAAAACCAAGCTGTAGGTGTCATAGTTGACTGCTGTAGAAGCAGCAGTTGAGTTGATTCTGCGAACTCTTCGATTACTTGTCAAATGATTTTTCAGGCTTTTTTCATTTGAATTGATCTCCTACAAGAAGGACTGTTCTTGTTCATCTTCTTGCCCTCTGGATGCTGGTGTAACTTAGCAGGTCAGGATTCCTTCCCCAGGAAGAAAGTCGTAAGCTCAGCTCCTGTTACCGTTTTTGAAATTTACGTGTAAGTTAATATATAACTCAGAGTCCAAAGTTGGCAGGATATAAAAACGTTTACATATCACTTAATCTTTCCATTTCATTTCATTTCATTTCTGTGTTTTTTATTCCTGAGGCAATTGGTTTTTCCGGGATTCAACAGGACACTTTTCCCCATCCAAGTTTTTGAATTAAAGCTTTAATACTTTTCACAGCAGTTTTTGCCCGTGTACTGTAACTGTGAATCTCAGGCCTAAAAAGACCCCTATTTAACGTCTCGTTCAGACTGGGATTCCCGTCCTCAGTGGCATGGACTTGATGGAGTTTAGAGCAGTGGTTTCTCTGCATCTCAGGGTACTTTACATTTGCATTTTTAGCCATTTTAACTGGTCCCTAAAAATTCTCTTTTATGACTGTGAAGACAGGCCCATCTGAATTCCACAATAATTTTACTGTGTATTGCCATAATACTCCTAGTGACTCAGGAGGGGAAAAGAAAAGGCCTGGACAAAGCAAACCATTCCCAATTGTTTAAGAAACCAGTGAACTCATCCCTTGCTTGAGCCTCATGGAATGCAGTCCGAGAGGGAAACCTGTGTTTTCCCCACACAGGAGAGCTTCTCTGGGAGTACCATCTTGCTCATCGCATTTGGTTAGAAACCGCCGTGCTGTGCTTGGCGACCACAGGCACCGTAAGCAAGGGTGTCTCCCCAGACTCCTCCCGAGAGCAGCCGGGGGAGCACCTGACTCAGGGTGCCACATCGCTGCTTATTCTTCCCTTGTCTCTCCTGGCATCGTGACTTCCTGGGATACCTCCATCTTTTTGTCCTTAGCGTTCTCTGTCCTTGGGGGCCCCCATCCCGGGCAGAGGAGCTACAACATGACCAGGGTGGCTGCTGCAGCGTGTCTGAGGGAGGAGGGTGGGAGGCGAGGTCTGAGAGGTGGCTAGGAGTTAGTGCTTGTCGGGCTTTGTGGACCTGTGAGGACTTTGTCCTGATCCTGGCTAATGTGGAGACTGTTTGGAGTGTTTGGAGCAGAGGAGTAATAAGATCTGATATGCATTAAAATTTTTTTTTTCAGTTTATTTTGAGAGAGAGAAACAGAGCGAGCGGAGGAGGAGCAGAGGGGGGCGGGGAGAGAGAGAGAATCCCAAGCAGGCTCCACACTGTCGGCATGGAGCCTGATGTGGGGCTCGAGCCCACAAACCATGAGATCATGACCCGAGCCGAAACCAAGAGTCAGGCACTTAACCGACTGAGCCACCCAGGCGCCCCCTGATAATGCATTTTAAAAAGCATGGACTGGCTGTGGTTAAGTGGGTGAGGGTAGGAGCAGAGACACCAGTTTAGGAAGCCACTGAAATATCCCAAGTGGAAGAGGAGAGTGGCTTGGACCAAGATGGCAGCACTGAGAGAGGCAGTGAGAGATCACTTTTGAGAAGATGTTTCTAAGTAGATACAAACCTGTTTTGTGACAGCGTGGTGGTAAGGATGTGAGAAAGAGGTCTCAAGAAGGACTCCCGGGTTTTGGCCTCAGCCACTGGAAGGCTGGGATTGCCATTTACAGAAATGGGATAGGCTGTGGAAGGGTGGGTTTGAGGATGGGAATCGGAAATTCAATTTGGTCATATTAAATTTGAGATGCCAGGTAGATCCAAGTGAAGTCGTTGATAGGTGTGTGTGTGTGTGTGTGTGTGTGTGTGTGTGTGTGTGTACAGGGATCATCAGCGTTTAGGTGATATTTATAGCCTTGAAACTAGATGAGGTCCCCAAGAGATAAGAGGTGAGTGGGAGAATCTGGGACTCTCCAACATGCAGAGGTCAGAGAACTAGAAAGGAACAGGCAGTGAGATAAGAGAACAAAAGAGTGATGCTTCAGAATTTGAAATGGGAAGAAAAGGTGTTCCAAGGCTGGGAGGGATCGGCTGTGTCAGATGTTGCAATAGGTCAGTTTGAGAATTGACTGTTGATTTAGCCACATGGAGGCCATTAGATTCTTTGACAAGAATAGTTTTAGGGGCACCTGGGTGGCTCAGTCGGTTGAGCGTCCGACTTCAGCTCAGGTCATGATCTCATAGCTTGTGAGTTCGAGCCCCGCGTCGGGCTCTGTGCTGACAGCTCGGAGCCTGGAGCCTGCTTCAGGTTCTGTCTCCCTCTCTCTCTGCCCCTAACCCACTCGCATCCTGTCTCTGTCTCTCTCAAAGATAAATAAACATTAAAAAAAAATTAAAAAAAAAATAGTTTTAGTGGAGTACTGGGGATAAAAGCCTGGATTAGGTTTATTCAAGAAAATGTGGGAGGGGGTGGCTGGGTGGCTCAGTGGGTTAAGCGTCCAGCTCTTGATTTCAACGCAGGTCATGACCTTACGGTTCGTGAGATCGAGCCCTGCATCCTGCTTGGGATTCTCCTTTCTCCCTCTTTCTCTGCCCCTCCCCCATGCGTGCTTGCACTCTTTCTCTGTCTCTCTCTCAAATAAACTTAAAAGAAGTTAAAAAAAGGGAGAGAATATGGGAGGAGAGAAACTGCGCACGGTGAATATATACAGTTCTTTCAAATGAGATGCAGGGTCAAGATGTTTTTCCCCCTAAACCTGGGATATAAATATAGGTATTTATATGGCCGGTGGCAGTAACTCAGTTGAGAGTGAGAACTTCAGGAGAAAGAGGGAGGATTGCTGGATTAACATCCTTGGTTAGGCCAGAGAAGATGGGGTCCTGTGCCCCAAGCAGGGACCGGCCCCGAGGAGAGGTGCAGACCTTTCGGACGCGGTAGCAAAGGAAACACGGAGCACGGGGCGTTGCTGTGGGGAGCGAGGGACGTGAGGAAGTTGCCTTCAGGTTTGCTTGTTTTGTCAGTGAACTAGGAAGCACAGACCTTAGCGGAGAGTCCAGGCGAGAGAGAAGGGTATGAAGTGGTCCTCTGGGGGGGCGGGGGAGGGTGACAGATCTTAGGTTCTGATGCGGCTGAAGGATCAGCAGAGTTAAGTGGTCTGGAAAGACAGGAGGAGGCTGTCAGAGAGCAGAGAAGCTTGAGATTGTGGAGCGGGTGCTCGTATTGGTAGGGTCTGGGGCACTGATTCTCAGCCACGGTAACTTGGCCCCAGAGAGGATGTTTCAATGTCTGGGGACCTTTTTGGTTGCCACAGCTGGAAGGGGAGAAGATTCCACTGACACCTGGTAGAGGCCAGGGACCCTGCTGAACATCCTGCGATGCATAGAACAGACCTGAGCAGAGAACAATCCAGCCCGGTTGTCAGTAGTGCTAAGGCGGAGAAGCCCTGGCCGAGGGTCGGATGTGAGAATGGGGGGCTGGGACAGGCCTGAGGGTAACATTTTTGTAGAAGAGAAGATCAACAAAGAGACCAGGGCTTTGGGAAGTTCATTTTATGACTAGTTGGGATCTCCAAGAACTAGGACAGCTGGAAAGAGAGAGAGAGAGAGAGAGAGAGAGAGAGAGAGAGAGTCAGGGATCAGAGGATGCTAACTAGCTGTGCATGGAGCCATTTTGTTCTTTTGCAACAGCTGATTGGCCAGAGTTGGAATCCATAACCCTGGCTGTAACAGCTGCCTGTGCAAATGAGCCAAAGAGTGAGGGTTTTTGTTTTTGGTTTTTTTTTTGTTTTGTTTTGTTTTTTTAAGTCACTTGTATATTAACCAGCTCTGGTGTAGTTAAGTCTGCCTCAGATCAATTGTCTAAAAGCCACTTTAGGGATTTGGTTAGTCTTTTCGGCCAAAATTCCGTGACTGTAAACTGAAACATCTTTAAATAACCTCTCCGGTACCGACCAGATTTTGCAGGCCGGCCTTGAGGCAGGGATCTGGCTTTGAGAAAACCCTGAGGAGACTTATTTATTGACTTCGCAGACTGGCTTTCCTTGTAGCGCTTGCCACTGTGGAGAAAACTAGTCAAAATCACGCAGCATAAATAAGGGTTATAAGCCAACACTGCTTCCTGGAAAAGCTGGTCAGATCTTCTGGTCTTGTGCTTTGTCCCTCGTTTTGAACTCAGATGCCCTGGGGCTGGTTTTCTGCCTACCCACAAAGGCAAGGAACATCTTTTGTTTGCTTCTTGTTTGAAAGAAGGGTTTGTTTTGAGGTTTGGGCCACAAATAATAATCCATTGTTCTCTATAATAATAATCCACCCTCTTTAGCAGAAAAAAAATCTGATTGATACAGTATGGCTATCAGTTTATTTAAAAGAATAGCCAAAGTGCCTATTGTGTCCTGCGAATAAACATTTGGAAGATGGTTGGGAGAACTGGGGGAGTACTCTTTTTCTGCCTGGCCTAGAGTCTCGGGCAAGACCTCAGGAAGAAAAACTGAGTGTGATCATCAGTCCTGGGTGACAGCAAACCCCTCCTCATTCTGCTCATCTGTTACATTCTAAGAATAATTGGAACACGGCAGATACGGATTCTTTCCAAACCATTTCTTTAGAAAATACCCTATTTGGAAGATAATATTTCCTCCATTAGCTTTAATTGTGTCCATTTTTAGGCTAACGAATTTCCTTTCTGACCTTCACTTAATCCAGGAAAGTGTCTTTTTTAAGTGAAGATTATTTTAGCAGCCATCCTTAAAACTCTGATTAATTAAGTTGCCTCTGATTACAGATCTTGGAAAAAAAAAAAAGGAGGTATTTTTGTATTACAAGTGATAGACATTTGAATTACTATTTCTGGGCTTAGGCTGACTGAATAAAACTCAAGGGGTAGAGTGAAAACGTGGCCCGGTGTGGTCAGCTGGTTCTTGAACTCACAGTTATCTAGCACAGGTTACACTGAGATGTAACGGTAGATGGGATTTCATTAACGAAAACAGCATGTTGTGCATGTTTTTTGCCTTAAATCCCTTACAGGAAAAGGATCAGTGAAATAATAAACACGGCTCTGAATGAAGTGATACCTTACCTAGAATAGTTTTAATTGTGTTAAAATTAAATGGCAGAGGGGCGCCTGGGTGGCGCAGTCGGTTAAGCGTCCGACTTCAGCCAGGTCACGATCTCGCGGTCCGTGAGTTCGAGCCCCGTGTCAGGCTCTGGGCTGATGGCTCAGAGCCTGGAGCCTGTTTCCGATTCTGTGTCTCCCTCTCTCTCTGCCCCTCCCCCGTTCATGCTCTGTCTCTCTCTGTCCCAAAAATAAATAAACGTTGAAAAAAAAAAATTAAATGGCAGATGAGAGAAGTTCAGTGTGATAGCAGTTGAAATTTAACAGGTGAATGTGAGAACTACTTAAGCAAAAAAAAAAATATGTATATATATTATATATATATACATATATATACACATATACATATTTTTTAAATATATATATTTATATATTATATTTATATATAATACATATTTATATATACATATTTTTTAATATATGTATTTATATATTATATTTATATATAATATATATATACATTTATATATATATACTTTTTTTTGTATATATATGTGTATATATATATATATATATATAGCCTCTACATCATTAAAAACAGACCACCAGGGAAGCAACCAAGATGTCCTTCAGGAGGTGAATGGATAATATCCATACCGTGAATATTACTCAGCAATCAAAAGAAATGAACTGTCATGCTATAAAACGACAAGGAGGAAACTTAAGTAAATAGCGCTAAGTGATAAAAGCTAATCTGAAAAGGCCGTAGGATTCCGGCTCTATAATGTTCTGGAAAAGGCAAACGTACAGATACAGGAAAAAATCAGTGGTTGCCAGGGGTTTAGGGGGAGGGGGGAGGAATGAATGGGTGGAACGTGGGATGTTTAGGACAGTAAAAGGATTCTGTGTTTTATTATAATAGTGGATACATGTCATTGTACATTTGTCAAAACCCATGGAATGTGTAACACACAGTGAACCCTACCATAAATGATGGGCTTTAGTTAATAGTGTAACAGTATTGGCTCATCAATTGTAACACATACCACACTCACAAAAGATGTTATGAGTAGGGGAAACTGGGGGTAGGGGTGGGGGAATATACTGGAACTCTCTGCTTCATGCTCAGTGTTTCTGTAACCCTAAAACTGCTCTAAGAAATAAAGTCTGTTAATGAAAAAGAAAACATAAACATGAGGTAATAGCTGAACTCATGAAAGTATCTTCTTACTGAAAACCAAAAACAAAATCCCAGACCGTCAGCAGTTTATCCCGCTTCTGGGAAGCACCTGGCTGTGGAATATTCTGCCAGAAATGTATATTACACAATGGCAGCAGAGAGAGAGAGATGATTGATTGACAGACAGATAATCTCTATAACTGTGTATATCAAGTAACTTTCTCATATCTTTGTCATATGCAGCATGATATTTGTACTAAATGCTACTCAAGCTTTCCTTGCTCCTCTCTCTCCAGTGACCACGGGCACATCGGCCTTGGAGGTATATACCCCAAAAGAAATCTTCGTGGCAAATGGGACACAAGGGAAGCTGACTTGCAAGTTCAAGTCTACTAATACCACCGGCACGTTGACCTCAGTCTCCTGGAGCTTCCAGCCAGAGGGGACCGACACCACTGTGTCGGTAGGAATGCTTGATCGCACCTGCTGGGCCTGCCTCCCGGGTTCTTTATGGCTGTGATGTCATAAATACCCATTCTTCTGATGGTTCCCTTCCCAAAGAAGTGACTGCGTTGACTTGGAGATTTCAAGGCCCTTCTCTTGCTCTAAACTCTCCAGGAAAAAATAAGTTCAGCATCTCTTAAATGCAGCTCTTTCCTTGGCTTCGCACAGCACTCTCCCCCTTGTCGCCCCCCCCCAGTTCTTCTCCATCAAATCCCCTTATGGAATTTCTCTTCCACGGAGCCCCCGCTGGCCGGCCTTGCTGACTCCGATCATGGTTTATGACTCTGATCCGCATTTCAGCTTTCATTTGCCCCATTTTTTATTGAATTTCTTTGAGGTCTTCCTGTTACACACACACACACACACACACACACACACACACACACACACACCTTTGTGACTTAATTACGAGGTTGTTTGCATTTATCGTAGAGCCGCCTGACTCAGCAGTCGTCCCTGGAGCTCACTGTGCGGTGGGGATGTGGGGTCTTCAGAACCGTGTGCAACCCAGGCTGCCCTCAGTCCTCAGTGGGAGTAAGGATGGCACATTGGTGGGGCTCAGTCGGTTAAGCGTCCCACTCTTAATTTCATCTGCGGTCATGATCTCTCAGTTGTGAGATCGAGCCCCGCATGGTGCACACGTGCTCTCTCTCTCTCCCTCCTCCCTCTGTCTCTCTCTAAAAAAAAAAAAAAAAAAAGGAATGGTTTGTAGGTAACTTCAGACTAAGGTGAGTGGCAGAACGAAAGCGAGGTCCAGTTAGTAACTAGCCGAGTGCTGGCTGAGCCGTGGGGCTCTTCAACACCGACCATCCTGGTTCTTGTCCCAAAGAGGGGGGATGCTCACACCTTCTGGGGCTGCTGTGAGTGCCCAGGGGGACATTGTTCAAGTCTGCTCCTGCCAAGTCTAGTTCCTGAGGTGGCTAGCGGGCATAACTCACCGTGTTTCTGTTCCGTCTGCGTGTTGACGGTCCTTTAAGTATCAGCATGTGCTTTCGCAGTGTTTCACAGTCCCGGTTGTCCGTGCACAGCTGGGACAGAGTCTGTCATTTCTCTTCCAGATCAATTCTTCTCTTGCATGATGATGAGTCACCTTGTTGGTCCTCACCCAGATGTAATTACGCTCCTCACATCACCCCCTCACCTTCACGAGGAAGGAGACTTCTCCCCACTTAACAGGCTGGGGAGGGCCTGGGGACCTGCTCCGAGAGTCGTCACACCGTCCGAGCTGGAATCATTCACACCCCGTTTTCTTGTGCTCTGGTTACTCTGTTTTTTTCCCTTACATGTTCTTTCTCTCTCAGATGGAAACGTTTGTTGATAACCAACTCTAGGCTTTAGGGATTGCTTGAAACACTGTTTCTCAGTCTTTTTATTCATGATCACCTTCCTAAGGAGTCTTTTTAAAAACACACTTTTCCCAATTTCTGCCCCCCATCTATGAAACTTCATTCATTCATTCATCCATTTATTTATTTATAGGTTTTTTGGCTTTTTTTTTTTTTTTTTAGAGAGAGAGCAGGGCACAGGCAGAGGCACGGGGAGGGCGGAGGGGGGGCTCCATGCTCAACACGGAGCCCGACTCAGGGCTTCATTCCATGACCATGAGATCATGACCTGAGCCAAAATCAAGAGTTGGACCCTCAACCGACTGAGCCACCCAGGTGCCCCATGCAATTTTAATACTACAGATATATTGCATATCAGTGCTTTATGTGTAAAAAGAGCGAAATATTTTTCTCTTTCTCCCTTGCCCTTAGAGCCAGTATTTGCCCCCCCCCCCCAGGGGAGATGTCACCCCTGTTGAGAAGGCACAGCTTAGAAACTCTAGTGGGAATTATCTGCCTCATAGCTGCTGCTATGACATTTTGAAGTGTCTTTTTTTTTTTTTTTCTGCAGAAAGCCTTGTGTTAAGAATTTACCCTTGATGCCTTTCCTTAAAGAACGGAGGGACTACCTGTCCATTGTCTCTAGGTCCTGAGTTCCTGAGGGTCTTCTCTGGGAAAACTTGGGGGTGTGCATTGAGATGACTGTAGCCCCTGAAATAAAACCGTCTTTATGTTTAGCCTCAGTGGCTTCCGTTTCATATGTGACGTTATCAAAGCTATGTATCTTCTGTTGAAATAAGTCTCCAAAAGAAAATCTCGGTTGCACTGGGTTGGACTATGTACCCGATTTCCAAATTCTTGGGTGGACCTGTGTCCCCCAGGATTTATATAAAAAAGGAGGAAGCCCTGGGTGTTGTACCAAGAAGGAAGGAAGGCTGAGGTCAAGTCCGGGAGTGCTCACCGGGTCCGGCTGGGTGTGATTCTGTGTGTGGTAGCACAGGAGTGAGTGAGAGCAGGCATCACACACACACACACACACACACACCCGGGAAAACTTACTGCTGCTTCACACAAATGTGGCCTCAGTGCACAACATGCTTCCTGTGGAGGCAAAAGCAAGCACACGTAGGTTTACTCAAGAAAGTCTGAAGAATTGTTTAAACCTGCGAGGGTTTCCCAGCTGAAGTCTTTGGTCAGAGTAGACATGGGGGGCATTGTTGAGTCTACAGCAAATTAAACATCCCCTGGAAGATGTCCAATGGTAATAACTTTCTTTCAATAATGTTTCTTTCTACAAACATTCTTGCCGAGGGGGTCAAGGCAGGTGAACATACCTCAAGACTTACTCTAAAGAACATGCTATATTTTTGATGAGTGTATTTAGCTAACCCATTGGTACTTCCACACCAGCCTGGTTACAGGTAGTTCCAGAATGCTTAGCTATTGATGGAAGATCTTTTAACTCACAGGTGTCAGAACATGTATAAGAAGATGAGCAGGATGCTTTTGATTTTCACAGATTTTCAGGCAAATTGAAGCCCGGCATACCACAGATGCCTTTTCTGGGCCGTGGAATCAGAGTCCCCATGTCTAAGCTGGAACTCGTCTTTTCTCCCCTCTGTTTACCTTCTTTGCTGGTTCTTTTCAGGTAGCTGTGTTTGTCTAATGACCCAAATTTTAAACTCTTGAGTCTTATGGGGGTTTATTTTGGTCCTGCCCTTCCCTATCTGCTCCCACTTCTTTTCCATCCCAGGAAATACGAATGTTTGCTGGGTCTTCTGTTTTGATTTCTGACATTTAGCGCTCATCAGCTTTCCTGCTTCTCTGCTCTCTATCACATGATAAAAACCGTGCTAGGACTAGTGCAGTAGCCCCCTTGGTTGTTCCTCCACTTCTGTTCATCTTTCAATCCAACCTTACATTCCACGAGGTTCATAGCCCTACAACAGTTCTTGTACCTTGTCCCTCCTCTCGTTGGAAAGCCCAGTTTCCCACTGCTAACAACGCTCAGCGCTTTGTCTAGAATGGCTTACAGGTCACTTCCAGCTTCACACTTCAGCCCTGCTTCTGTTCTCTTATGAGATCATCTCCAAGCTAGTAAAAACTCTAACAGACTTCCAAGGAGGGTAAAATCTGAGAGCCTTCATAGTTGTTTGTTTTTTTTTTTAAACATTTATTTCTTTTTCAGAGAGACAGAGTGCAAGTGGAGAAGGGCAGAAAGAGAGGGAGACACAGAATCCAAAGCAGGCTCCAGGCTCTGAGCTGTCAGCACAGAGCCCGATGCGAGGCTCAAACCGTTGAACCATGAGATCATGACCCGAGCCAAAGTCAGATGCTCAGCCAACTGAGCCACCCAGATCTTAGTTCCCGAGAGCCTTCATAGTTCTTAACGAGCATTTAGATTATATTAAGCATAGGTGTATATGCTTGATAGATGATAATAATGTAATTATTACTATTAATATTTTCTAGTGATCATTTAGGCATTGTGGAGGGTGGGTTAGAGGAGATCAAGGCCAGTAAAGAGGCCACAGTCCAAGATGATGAGAGCATGAAATGAGATATTATCAGTGGGACTTCAGTAGAGAGAAGAGAGAGATGAATGAGGTAGAATTGACAGGATTCACTGGGTGGAGATTAACTGGATGAGAAGGAAGGTAGAGGAATCAAGGATTACTCCAGGATTATAGTTCGGGAGACTGGAATATTCCACCAGTTGAGGTGGGACACACAGGTGGAAGGTGGAGGTTACAGAACAAGGTGATAAATTTGGAGGTAGGCAGCTGGGTTGTAAAGTTAGTAGGCATTTGGGTGAGGAGATTCTAGGGCTCAGGGGAACATCACGGATGGAGAGAGGGGCTGGGGAGTTACCAAAATATCAATGGTCCTTAAATCTTAGGAATGGATGCGATCATAGGGAGGCTTTGCTGTGTTCAGAGAGTTCTGAAAACGTTCCGTTTGAGTTATTGTGGAGCTCGTGGTTGACTCCTACTGATTTGTTTGCCTGGCCCCACTATCACCGGACCTGTGAATAAGAAGAAAGGCATCAGGCCTCCTGCTGAGATGCTTGGATTGAAGCCAGGTATCAGGATAGATCCCCACTTGCCAGGCCTTAATCTAGTTTCCAAGGTGCTGGGCTTGACCAGCCCTTGTCAGCGTTTTCTCTGAGAAAGGAGTTCCTTAACTAAAAGCAGGTGTGAGGAAAGAGTGAGCTAGAGTCTGACTCTTCAAAGAGAAGCGAGAACGTTGGGGGTGTCTGAGCTTCCACTCACACACCCATGCCATTTCCAGAGGAAACTGATACATAAGAGGGAGAAACCCATCAGACTAACTGATCTGTCATATTTAGGCTTTGTTTTCTTCATGTCTTTGTATAACTAAATAGTAAACTTCATGAATCCAGACTGAAACTTTTGGATTCACAGGCTCTGTCACGATGACAATGACTGGCTGTGAAGGGTCAGATGGTCCTGACTTTGACTTTGGATTCATCACCTGTTATCACTGTAACCTTGGGCAAATGGCTTCTTTGAGTCTCCTTTTCCTTCTATATGAAAAAGTGGGCAGTAATCACTACATCAGGGGTATATTGCGAAGATTTAAGATGACACATGAGTTTATTTCTTCCACTGAAATAGGATTGAACCCTGTGATTTCTAAACGGTCTGGCTTAGATTCCATAGCTTATTTGTGATACGAAGTTGTATTTCTTTCTGTATGAAGTCTTTTTTAAAAAAAGAACCTTCCACACACAGCATGCCTATTACAGAGTTTAGAGCGTCTGCCTTTAGAAAATCTCATGTGTTCGTTTTTTTTCTAATTGCAGTTTTTCCACTACTCGCAAGGGCAGGTGTATCCTGGGAATTACCCACCGTTTAAGGACAGAATCAGCTGGGCTGGAGACCTCGACAAGAAAGATGCGTCAATCAACATAGAAAATATGCAGTTTATACACAACGGCACCTATATTTGTGATGTCAAGAACCCTCCTGACATTGTTGTCCAGCCAGGGCACATTAGGCTCTATGTTGTAGAGAAAGGTACTTCCTGAGTATTTCGGCGGTGATGGTGCAGTCCCCTTTATCTCCGGTTTAGTTGGAGAACAAGAGTTCCATCTCCGGGTGTATTTGGAAGGGGCGTTTTTGTGCTGGTTATGTCCCTGTTTCTGTGCACCTGTGGTCCCTCCTCACGTGCCAGGGTGCGGGGAGCCACACTCACACAGCTGTAGCAACCGGCCTCCTCATTCGTATACCTGGAGCCTGCTGGTCCGGTTTCAGGAGTGTCCAGTTTTCAGTGTTTATCAGAAGTTAAGACCAAATCCGCTATGCTTGGGTGGGGTGGGCACCGGGAGAGAAGATGAATACTGCTCCATTCTCCAGGAGAAAGTTTTAACGTTTGCAAAAACAGTACAGTTTTTCTCCCCCCAACCCTCCTTTTTTTTTTTTTTTTTTTTCTTCTTTTTTTTTGAAAATAAGCAGGAAATGCAGGTTCTGGTGTCTCCTTTTGAGACAAAGTCTGCTTTGTTGGAGAGCACACTGAGGTGAATTCACACCCTGGATTTTCTTTGACTTCAGAGCATTGAAAGGGAGGGATTGTGTGTGCAGAAACGCTTGGCCCTGAAGCTCATTCTTTAGGATGTGTACATCCTCAGTTAGACACCAGAAGTTCATAACGCGGATGATAAAAGAGGACGTGGTCACCTCTAAAGCGCTCGCTTACTAATTTCATAAAATCCCACGTCTTCTCTTGGTAGCAAAGCACCTTAAAACGATTTTGTTCTTTCTCTCTAGAGATCTTGCCCGTGTTTCCAGTTTGGGTGGTGGTGGGTATAGTTACTGCCGTGGTCCTAGGGCTCACTCTGCTCATCAGCATGATCCTGGCTGTCCTCTATAGAAGGAGAAACTCTAAACGGGACTACACTGGGTAAGGAGCACTGCTTTGCGGGGGAAGGGCGGGGGTGGGGTGGGGGAAGGAATCAAAAACTGCCTGTATTTTTTATGGAAAAAGGATTGTGAAGAATTAGTTGCTGTTTGCATTTACACCAGAATCAGAGGCGTGCCGACGTGGGCACGCAGAAATCGGTGGCCTGCTGTCAGACGTGGGCTGTGACACTAATCCCTGCTTCAGAGGGATCAGTGTCCCTTTCTTCGGTTTGGTGCAGTGAAGCCGGTAAAGGGCTTCAGCCGAGGGACGTGATGATGGGGGCTTTTTCTTTCTGTACTTTTGTAAGCAGCTGTATTGCTTTGATCATTCTGGAGCGCATGGCTGGACCCATCCAAACTGGGATACAGTAAAAGTTGGGCACCCAAACATAGAGGGGAATAGATTTTCTTTTTGTTTATGGCTGTTCCCTTGGAGCAGAGGGTGTGTGCCTAACTGAGGACCTTCTCTCTCCCCGACTCCAGCTGGACAGCTGACCCATGTAAGCTATGTAGAACTCGTGGGGTAAGACTGAGCGGAGGCTGGGTTCCAGTTGTAGCACGAGCCGGGTCCCACGTGCGCGGGCGAGGCTTACCCAGCCCGAAGGCACGGTGATCTGAGAGGGTTGCATGCCCCGGGCCCCCTTGCTCGTGGACGGTGGCAACCCGGGCCCCTCTGTGCCGGGGTTTAGGAGTGCCGTGTTTTAAACAAGCTCGAGTGTTCAAATTCAGATACTGTTTGCTCGGAATGCTTGTGTTCTGCCGACTGTATCTCCCCCCTTGCATGGTGAGTGCTTTACGAGGAAATATAACCAGAGTGTTGGTTTTCAACGGGAGACTAATCCAGGATGGGGACATACCAGCCTCTGTAGTTCTTCGCTTTGGGGTTAATAAAGGGGCAGAAGAGCGTGCCTTCGAATCCTGCATGGCGTCGTGAATGCTGCTTTTCTTCTTACTTCGGTTTTTTTCCCCCCCTCCCTTTTTCTACCTTGGTGCCGGGATCAGATCCTGCTTATCTTCCACTTCTTAAGAAAAGCTGACATAGACGACACACTGGGACTGTAACAGGGCTGGGGTCTCCTTCCACCTACACTAGACACATGGTAACTAATCACATCGCCCGTTGCTGTTAACATTCGTGTGTACGTATTCAGCCCATCTCCCTTGTTGACGACTAACTAGCTTGCTCCGAGCTAACCCAACAGTTATTATGGTTTGTCCGCAAATACGTCCTGCGTTTGCACTGGCAACTTGTCGAGCATACCAGCCCAGTGAAACTGGGTTGTCAGGTTTCCTAGGGCTTGTACGATTATCCGAATATATATGTTCTTCATGTAGAATGGCTTTGTGTGTGTGTGTGTGTGTGTGTGTGCGCGCGTGTGTGTATGTGTGTGTGTGTTTTAGTGTTCTTTTATGCATGAATTGTGTTGTGATTGAGACCCTCTCTGTGTTAGATACTCAGACTATTTTCATTTGGGATGCAAAGCTTCCCGTTTCAGAGAAGATGCAGCTTAAACACACAGCTGGCTTCGGTCTTCGTAACAACACTTGAACGTGAACCTTGCCAAACTCCTAAGATTTTCTTTAAAAATACATCCGAAAGGATTAAAGCTCTGACAAGTACCAATAGAGAATCCCTAAAGAGTTCCCTCCCGGCATTTGCCTTCCCTTCTTTATTTACGAGATAATCCTTGTTGTTAAAGACCCTCCCCCCCCCCCCCCCCCCCCCCGGGCCCTTGAAAAAGTCCAGCCTGTGTGATGTGGCATTCCACAGTTTCTTATCACTCACGACTTCCTGGGTTTTCTTCGGTTTGGTTGTAGTTCTGGGGGGGGACACCGAAGATGGGGAACTAGGGAATGAAAGGAATGAGATGAGCCAAGACTGCAGCCTCGATGTGGATCTGTAATTCGGGAAATACATTCAGCAGGGGCTCGCCTTGCATTGCTGTTACGAAGGCTTAGCTTACTCCCATAAACCTTTATCCCAGAGGAGTGACGGCAGGAGAAACACACGAAGCAGCCAGAGGATAAATGGGCATTATAGCCAGAGGCCCTTCAGGAGACAGGATTATTGCACAGTGAGGCAAAGAGGTGGCACCATACTGGTTTCTGTATTTAGCCCAGAGGAGGTTCACTGATTTACAAGAGATAGTGTCAGGGATTAAAAAAAAAAGTCTCAAGATCTGTGATCATTTTGACACTCATCGTTCTGTCGTGTTTTGTTCTATCTGCGGCTTCATCTTGTCATCACTTGCATTTCTATATTTTTCCCCCTTTATTTTAATTATTATTATTATTTTTTTTTTTACATCTGTTCTCCACATTGCCAACTCATCAGCTGCAGTACATCAGAGAGTGTCTCACCGGTTAAGCAGGCTCCCCGGAAGTCCCCCTGCGACACAGAGGGTCTAGTAAAGAGCCTGCCTTCTGGATCTCACCAGGTAACGGCTGATTGCCCTTTTGCCCGCCACCCTGTGCTCTCTGCCACTTGCCTGGTGCAGGAGAGGACACTGAGCTGTGAGACAGAAGCGGAGTAAGAAAACAGAGCAAGAGAGGACGAGGGGAAATACGCTGGCTGGGGAGGATCGCAAGCACCACTAACAGATTGTTCGCCAATAACGTGGCTCCTCTGGCCCGAATGAAATTAGGAAACGGCTTTGGCAGGTGTAATTCCTTCATTGCTTAAGGAAATAAATCCAAAGACCTAGATTCTGTTTTGAGGTCCTCTATAGGACCAGAAATTCGCAGGGAAGAGTTGATATTCTTGGTATTGAAAATAAAATTATTTTGTATGAATTCTTCAGAAGAAATTGAAAGTCAACATTTATCTGGATAACTGGTAGGCTGGATGAACAAGGAAAGGCATCAATTTCTACTTCTTATAGAGAGTACAGAAGGGGCGCCTGGGGGCTCAGTCGTTGAAGCGGCTGACTCTTGATTTCGGCTCAGGTCATGGCCTCACAGTTTGTGAGCTCGAGCCCTGCGTCAGGCTCTATGCTGATAACACAGAGCCTGCTTGGGATTCTCGGTCTCCCTCTCTGCCTCTCCCCTGCTCCTGTGCGCTCTCTCTCCCTCTAAATAAAAAAAAAAAAAACATACTTTTTTTTTTTTTTTTTAAAGTACAGAAGAGAAAGAACTTTTATTTAGAACTTAGCACAGAATCTAGCATCACGGTTAATACTGTGTTTTGGCTATGCTATGGTAACTGTAATTGTGGCGTGGCAAAAATTCCACAACTTAGTATATACAATTCTGTTGTAGAGCAATTTTGTTCTTCTGGGGTCGAAAGCATCCTAAGGAATTTGGTTAGTTACAGCTTTTCCCTGAGGTGTTTTAGAGGTCGGTTGGATTCAAAAGGAAGTAAAGGTGTTAATACATAGTGAGGAAACTGAGGCATTGTGGTATTAAATTACTAAAAGCTCATACCCAGCTAACGACAGAATTAGGGCTAGAGCTCAAGTTTCTAGACCGTACATTCTCTGTCATAACAGCATCAGGGCTCATGACTTATTCCTAGTCTGTCTGTCTCTCTTGGGATAACACAGTATACCTCACATACACTAATTTGGATTGTGAATGAGAATAGGGTTGTGAATAAAGGCTTGAGAGTTGGGCCTAAGATCTAAAAAGCCTTGGAAACTTTTTTTCTGCCTTTGAAGTGCTGTGGGAGTTGCTCACCCGCTGAAAGCAGACTAGGAAACAAATGGTTTGGGGACATTGGCAAACAGGTTGAATGGTACTGTTTTCCCTAAGAGAAAGGAAACGAGGAGTCCTGTGATCATCTGAGTTTACTGCCTTGAAGCAGTTTCCACACTGCAGTGCCAGGAGAAGAAACAGAAATGGAGCTCAGTTGTCTCACCGAATTGAGGAGGCAGAAGTCAGTGTTTGGAGAGGCCAACATAGCTAGGCTTGCTGCAGCAAAGTACCAGAGAAGAAGAAACTACACAGAGAAGAAGAGAGTTTCAGACATCTGGAGTGGTGGGGCTCCCTTGAGCCTTTTCTGAGTATAGTTTTTTGCGTGCATGGGAGAAAAGACCCTACAACCAGAGAAAGAACCACTTGAAAAGCAATAGGTTATATGATATCCTACAGGGCTAGGAATTGTTTGTGTTCCTAAAAGCCAGAGTGCAGAGACCTCATAATATACAGAATATCGGTCGTGGTCCTCAGAATGGTCATGCGTTAGTAGTGGGGTTAAAGTAGCACCAGAATAAGGATGCTGTGGATCTGCCATAACAAAGCGTAAAAGGAGGCCTTTAAAGAATCAAACTAAGAAAGTATTTTAGCTGCATGCCATAACAAAACCCAACACCCTTTGTAAGAATACAACAAAATTCAGCACCCAACAATGCAAAGTTTACCAAGTCCAGCACCAGTCAAAAATTACCACACATACAGAGAAGCAAGAAAATAAAAACATAAATAAGAGAAAAGCCAATCAACAGAAACAAACCCAGAAATGACAGACAATGGAATTCATAGAACCAGGACTTTTAAACAAGTATGATGAATCTTCTAAATAACCTGAATGATGTAAAGGAAACCTTTTTGACATAATGAGGAAATATAAAAAAGACCAAAGTGGAAACAAAACAAAACAAAACAAAACAAAACAAAACAAAACAAAACAAAACATTGGATGGTGTAGACCACAGATTAGACACTATAGAAGAAAAGATCAGTAAGCTTGAAGACACAGCAATAGAAATTATCCAAAATGAAGCATGAAGAGACAGGCAGACGAGTGAAAATGGACAATATCAAACAATCTGATGGGAGTCTGGAAAGGAAAGGAAAGAGAAGGGAGTAAGGAAAAAAAAACCAAAGAATAATAGCAAACGCTTTCTATTCTTTTCACTATTTCTTCTGATATTTATCTTCATGTTTCTAAACAACTTTATCACATTGCTACTTCAGTACTTCAATTTTAGATACTATCTACTGACTCCACACTATGAAAAATGAGAACATACATTTCTTTTTCTCCCAGCCTTTCTTCCCAGCACACACTCTGTACACATACATATATATACACCGGCCTCTCCCCAGTGTGTATCTCACTGTAGTTAGGTATATTTCAGTGCCACATGTACCTGTTTGTTTTTCACTGTTGTACCACGTATATATGCTTCCTTTTATACTTTTTTGTTTTTCACGGAGCCAATATTTGCGTCATTTTTTGTTTGCATAGTTTTCTAAGTACATATTTATATTCCTTCTCAGAACTCTCTAATTGGAACACCTTCAAACATGCCACATATTCTGTTGGTTTCATTGTCTTTTTGGAGACATACCTGTTAGAATCTTCTGGCTTTGTTGTGCCTTAGGCTGCTGCAGAGCAGTCATCCTGGGCCTCCTCTCCCAAGGAATTTCATTTACTCATTTCTTATTTAGACCTCAGGTCTTCACCTTTTTAGTTTATTCTCATGTTACAGTGGAACATATCATCCATAACTTCTTGAGAAAAGATGCACAGGAGATAAAAATTTTGAGGCTTTGTTTGATAAGCAGAATAATGACCCCAGAGATGTCCAGATTCTAATTCCTAGGACCTGTGGAAGGTATTGCCTCACCTTTCACAAGGACCCCACAGCTCTGATCAAGGATCTGAAATGGGGAGATTCTCCTGGATCATCCATGCGGGCCCAGTGTCATCACAGGGGTCCTTGTAAGAGAGAGAGGCAGGAGGGTCAGAGTCAGGGAGAGATTTGAAGATGCTATACCTTGGGCCTTGAAGATAGAGGACGGAGTCTCAAGCCAAGGAGTGCAGGCAGCTTCCGTAAGCCGGGAAGAACAAGGAGGTGGGTTCCCCCCACAGCCCCCAGAGTAACGCAGCCCTGCTGATACTTGATTTTAGCCCTCCTGGCCTCCGAAACTGTAAGATAACACATTTGTTTCTAGCATGTCTAAAGTTGTTTTTACTCTCCTCCCTCTGACGTGCTCGATAATGCAGTTGGGTAGGATTCCAGGTTATAAATTGTTTTCCTTCAGTATTTTGAGGCATTGTCGATTTTTCTAGCTTCCAGTGCTAAGTTGCTGTGTTCTGATTCCTGCTTCTTTGGTAGCGGTTTTATTCCACCTGTCAGAATCTTTTTTATCCCTTGTGTTCTGAAATTTTATAAAATTGTGAGTCTTTTTTATTCATTGTGCTGGATGCTCCATGGGCTCTTTCCATTTGAAAACTGTGTCCCTCAGTTTTAGGATATTTTCTTCCATTATTCTTTAGAGATGTTCTTCCTTCCATTTTCGGTTCTCTCTTTTTGGAAATTCCTACCAGGAATTGGACCAACTCCTAGATCAGTCCTTTAGTTTTCTTATGTTTTGTTTTGCAGTTTTTGTTCTGCTTTCTAGCAAATTTCTGCAATATTATCTTCAACTTTTATTGAATATTAAATTTCAGCTTTTTATTTTCCAGAGCTATTTCTTTTAAAAAAAATTTTTTTTTAATGTTTTATTTTTGAGTCAGAGAGAGACAGAGCATGAGCAGGGGAGGGGCAGAGGGAGAGGGAGACACAGAATCTGAAACAGGCTCCAGGCTCCGAGCTGTCAGCACAGAGTTCGACGTGGGGCTCGAACTCACAAACGCGAGATCATGACCTGAGCCGAAATCGGACGCTTAATCAACTGAGCCACCTAGGCACCCCTCAAGAGCTATTTCTTATTCTCTAGTTATAACGTCCTCTACTTGTTTTCATGAATGCATAGTCTTACCTCTCTGAGCATATCATTTTTTCTTCTCTTTTATGTGATTTTGTAAATGTTTTCTCCCATCACTTGATTTTGCTGTTTCTTTTGAATTGCCTTTTTCTCTTATTATTTCTGTCTTTCATATTAGAAGCTTTACTCAAATGCCCAATGATCCTTGGCTATCCATCATATTTAATTAAGGTACTCAAATCTGGGGGCGCCTGGGTGGCTCAGTCGGTTGAGTGTCTGACTTTAGCTCAGGTCATGATCTCACAGTTCTTGAGTTCAAGCCCCACATCGGGCTCTGTGCTGACCCCTCAGACCCCACTTCGGATCCCCATTACCCCCTCGCTCTGCCCCTCCCCCCCCCCCCAAAAAATAAGTCATTTGAAAAATGAGGTACTCAAATCTGATCAGCTCTTTGTGCAGAGATAGAGCTTCCCGGGGAGGGGGGGGGGAGCTTCTCTGTTTGTATAAAGTGCTGGCTGTTTTCCAGTTCGGGGCCTCTAAGTGCCAGTTGCAGAGGGTCCTTTCTCTTGAGGTAGTCAATTTTTCCAGAAGGAAATCTGATCTCCGGCTTGGGAGTTGAACAGAGGAAGGAGAGATGAGGGGTCACTGTTCAGGAAGCAGACTCGCCCACCCCGTTTTCAGTGCAGACACCTCCCCCTGCCGTGCCTGCTGTTCTTGAGTCAGAGACTGCCTCACTTCCTGTGAGCAAGCCCCCCGGGGTTCTGCCCAGGCCTGACTCGATGGCATTTTCTAGGGGTTGGTGAGAATTCACGCACCGTGTCGATCTCTATTGGCATTTTTCGGCATTTGCGAGATAACACCAGGTTAGCTTTGTGGTGTTCCTCATAGTCGATTCTTGGCTTATTTCTCGGGCTCAGTGCAGACCCCTGAAGGCCCCTGCTCTCCCCATCCTGTTGTAAAGCAGGGTTTCTGTTCAGGTGGCATGGACCTGGAGTCCCCTGGGTCTTCCTCGGTTATTTTCATCTTGCCTACCAAACTCTTTAGTTTCCAGTGGTGCTTGTTAAAACTAGTTTCTGCCTTGCACGTTTCTGGAATTTACCAATCCTGTGCCAGTTAACCCAAGGCTTGGAAGTGGACCGTGTGATTTCCTAGCAAATGTATCTTCTAGTATTTGTTTCATTTAGATTTGCGTTTAGTGGGCGTGTCAACTTACAACAGGGAATGTCACCCTAAGGTTAAAACATTCGCTTCACTTACTCTGCAAGCCCCGTAGAGCGTTAGCAGGTGACCCTGGTGTGTGTTTTTATTCACCACCACACGCTACCTTCAGCTTATGTCTCAGGGGTGCATACATTTCAGAGCCCCAGAGTATTTAACGGAGGTGGTTCTCTCCAGAATCCTTTATGGTAGCTGTGTCTTCAGTTTGTTCAAACTAAGGCCACAATGGTTTTCACAGTTTGGGAAACTTGACCTCATTAGGGAATTTAGGAGATTAAATACGTTTTATAAGTTGGGCACAACCAAACAATAATTCTTTTAAGAATCTAATCATCCCGGGGCGCCTGGGTGGCTCAGTCGGTTGAGCGGCCGACTTTGGCTCAGGTCATGATCTCGCAGTCCGTGAGTTCGAGCCCCGCGTCAGGCTCTGTGCTGACCGCTCAGAGCCTGGAGCCTGTTTCGGATTCTGTGTCTCCCTCTCTCTGACCCTCCCCTGTTCATGCTCTGTCTCTCCCTGTCTCAAAAATAAATTAAAAAAAACGTTAAAAAAAATTTTTTTTTTTTAAAGAATCTAATCATCCCAAGGGGCGCGTCGGTTAAGCCTCCGACTTCAGCTCAGGTCACGATCTCGCAGTCCATGAGTTCGAGCCCCGCGTTGGGCTCTGGGCTGTTGGCTCAGAGCCTGGAGCCTGCTTCTGATTCTGTGTCTCCCTCTCTCTCTGTCCCTCCCCCGTTCATGCTCTGTCTCTCTCTGTCCCAAAAATAAATAAAAACGTTAAAAAGAAAAATTAAAGAATCTAATCATCCCTTTGTATGTTCTGTTTTGATCACTTCCACACACAGGTGAGCGTTTACCGTATGTGCAGTGTGGGCCGAACACGGGAGATGCAGGGGTGATTAACACCCAGGCCCTGCCCTGGAGAACCTTCGAGTCTCCTGGGATGTTGAGATCATTTTTAGGATTTTCCATTATGTGGAGAATTTTTTTATACATAGCCTAACGAATAATTGTTGTCATTATTGTTTTTTAATACCCTGACCAACAGCCTTTAGGAAATCTTTGTATTTAGGTAAACTCCAGGGTAGTGTTTTCAGAATTAATGATGTGTGAGGTGCCCGGGTGGCTCAGGCGGTTAAGCGTCCAACTTCAGCTCAGGTCACGATCTCGCAGTTCATGGGTTCAAGCCCCTCAGCATTGGGCTCTGTGCTGACAGCTCAGAGCCGGGAGCCTGCTTTGGATTCTGTGTCTCCCTCTCTCTCTGCCCCTCGCCCACTCATGCTCTGTCTCTCTCTCTCAAAAATAAATAAACATTTAAAAAATTTTTAAAAAACAATTAGTGATGTGTTACAAACTAGCACTGACTCTGGGGTCTAGCCAATGGTGTTAACTTGGGGAGAATTGTTTAACTTCAGCGTCTGTTCTCGTCTCTGAAAGAATGGGTTAGGGCAAGTTGACCTTCTCATTTTTCTTCTTCTTCTTCTTTTTTCTTTTTTTAAGTAGGCTTCATGCCCATTGTGGAGCCCAGTGTGGGGCTCAAACTCACAAGCTTGCGATCAAGACCTGAGCTGAGATTGAGTTGGACGCTTAACTGAGTGAGCCACCCAGGCACCCCTCATTTTTCTGTATTTAATTATAAGGGCCCCTGGTGCACTGCGCTTTATAAGAACAGGTTTAGGCAGTTGCTGCCCACCTTAGCAATCAGGTCGGTGAAGTAGGGGTGTGGATGGGAATATTTTCGGACGATCCCTTGGTGCTTTCCTCCAAGGGTTCTACCGTGACATGTTCCCTGATCAGCAAAACCTTCCATTTCCTGCCTGCAGGCGTCATCCTATCTAATAGCATTAGTAATGACCACTTGGATGAGTAAATACCTCCATGCTATCTTATCAGAAGACGAGTAGCATACTCGTCATAGTGCATCCAGAATGCACTAACAAGGAAATTTACAAAAGATGTAACACCCGGGCAGGACATTAAGTTTGCTGTATTATTTGTCTGTCCTTGGTCACCGTTTTTGTTATAATTGGAAGATTTAGTAACAGAAAGCTTGAATAAAAGTGGCTTTCAAATTAAGTAAGAGGCTTATGGGGCGCCTGGGTGGCTCAGTCGGTTAAGCGTCTGACTTCAGCTCAGGTCATGATCTCGCGGTTCGTGAGTTTGAGCCCCATATCCAGCTTTGCGCTGACCACTCAGAGCCTGGAGGCTGCTGTCTCTCAAAAGTAAAAAAACTTTTGGGGCGCCTGGGTGGCGCAGTCGGTTAAGCGTCCGACTTCAGCCAGGTCACGATCTCGCGGTCCGTGAGTTCGAGCCCCGCGTCGGGCTCTGGGCTGATGGCTCAGAGCCTGGAGCCTGTTTCCGATTCTGTGTCTCCCTCTCTCTCTGCCCCTCCCCCGTTCATGCTCTGTCTCTCTCTGTCCCAAAAATAAACGTTGAAAAAAAAAAAAAGTAAAAAAACTTTTTAAAAAAAGGAAGAGGTCTGTTAACTCACAAGAGTCCCAAGCACTGTACTTCTGTCTGGGTTCTTCCGGTCTGTGGCCCAACGGTGTCGTCCACACCAGTTCTTTCCATCGTATCCTCTGCATATTGTCTTTATTCCCAGGCTCCTTCCTGCAGCTGCCCTGGTTCCAGGCCGGACATGAGAAGAGGCAACAGCTGGGGAGGGGGGCAGGGAAGAGCTGAATCTCCTTCCCTGCAGTTTTTATTATGGAGGAAAACCTTTACCTTTATTATGGAGGAAAAACTTTTGAGTCCCCTTTGGGGCCAGGTCACATGCTGTTGCCTCTTCCAGGCATCTGCAAAGGGACAGGAATTATGACTGACTGCACCCCTGGGGGCGGGGCAGGGTGGGGTCATTTACCCAAGCAAAGGGAGGGTGAACACCCAAACCTAAAGCAAGGTCCTTCTAGCGAATCGGATGTGGAAGGTTGGATGAGCAAGGGTGTTCGGTAGGCCCTCCTTGGGGTATCGCGGCATCAGGGATGAGAGGTACCATTCTTTCTTTGTAAAGCTTAGTTTAAAATAATTTCTGTGGGTATCTTTTCTGAGGAGTTGGCTTTCTAGATCCTTTTCTGGAAATGGTTCATGTTTCATAGGCAACAGGCAGGCCTCGGGGGAGGGGTGATTAAATGGACTAGTTCTGTACTGGTCAGCTGGGTGCACAGACCTGGTGATGCTTGAGGAAGCCCCCCCACCCCGGGCACTGCCTCACCCTGTCCCCACAGCAGCCCGGCGAGGCACGTTGTCTTGTCCCTGCTTTACACACGGAGAGACTGAGGCTTGGTTAGGTGTAGTCACCTGCTCAAGGTTACTCGTTAGCGGCAGAGCTGGTGTGAGGCCCAGATCTGTCTGGCTGGAAGGCAGGCAGGTGCTCATGGCCTCGTGTCTGTCCGGTTCTTTTCAACTCTGTTTTGATCGTCAGTCTCATGAACCTCGGAGTCGTAATACGCAGCTGCGTTTCACATCTGTGTGCGGCAGAGACACGAACGCCGACAAAGGTGTTGAGCGAAAGTCACCGAGCACGTGGTGGAAGCAGGTGTTCTGTCTCGGTGGCGCCTGTGCCAGGGGCTCAGGTGTGACTGAGGTTAGAAAGGGTCGCAGAGACCATGGCAAGTGGGTGGCCGGACACACTCAACACAGTGGCTTCGGCCTCCTCGGTCTCCCCCAGCCCTCTCCCCTCACCCTCACCCTCACCAGTACGTTTTCATATTGGAATACATTCCATGCACGTGGAATCCAGGAGTAGCTTTCTCTAATTGGCGCTAAAAGAAAAGACCCGGGTCAAGCGGTTCGTGTCTTGAAATATTTTCAGGAGTTAAGGATAATTTGTGTAGTAAATAGTTGGGAAAAGATATATCCAGAGCCATTTTTCATTTGATTGTTGTTACTTCTTAATGGAAAAGTTCCCTCACCATCCCCTGCCCTCCCGCCAAAAAAAAAGTGGAGGGTGGAAAGGGTGAGTGCCAAGATGTACGGTAAAAACAGCTAGATTACTGAAAATGCTGTTCCGGGCGTTGTTTTAATTCTCGAGTCCCCAAAAGTGACTGTCTTAGCAGTGGCAGTCATTTCCAAGTTGATGTTGATTCCCTGGATCCTCTGTGTTCCACAGAGACCAAGGATACTTTCAGCTTCCAATTAATCCTGAGAACCCAGCTTCAGAGAGCTGTTCTAGATTGAACTAGACCTGGGGCACCTGGGTGGCTCCGTCAGTTGAGCGTCCGACCTTGGCTCAGGTCATGATCTCACAGTCTGTGAGTTCGAGCCCCACATCAGGCTCTGTGCTGACGGCTCAGAGCCTAAAGCCTGCTTCAGATTCTGTGTCTCCCTCTCTCTCTGTCCCTCCCCCCCTGTGCTCTGTCTCTCTCTCTCTCAAAAATAAATATTAAAAAAAAAATTTAGACTGAACTAGACCTGCCAGCAGATGCCTGATCTTGACCTACATCCCAGAAGTCCTTTGGTTCCATTACGTCATCCACCCCTTCACCCAGCACCTGCTGTGTCTGCCCAATACTGCTCTAGGCACGTAACTAACAAAATCCCTGACCTCAGGACCCTATTCTAAGAGGGAAGGAGAGTGAGGGCATTGGATAGTGGTAAGCAATTTGTAAAAACCAAACCCATCAACAGGAGGGAGTTTCTTTT
This sequence comes from Leopardus geoffroyi, assembly GCF_018350155.1. Taxonomy (NCBI): domain Eukaryota; kingdom Metazoa; phylum Chordata; class Mammalia; order Carnivora; family Felidae; genus Leopardus; species Leopardus geoffroyi. The sequence goes on along the minus strand of NC_059338.1, from coordinate 58,997,610 downwards.
ATTCTTTAGTGATTTCCCAGTTGCTTTCAACAAATTGTTGTGTCCTCTTGTCATGAAAGACCGCACTGTCTCACATGAGAGGCCTTAATTGGTATTTTAACATTGACTGACCGATTCTCAGATTATTCTGTGTTCTTTTTCTTCTTTGCTTTCTCTGTTCTCTTTCTGTTCCACTCCCCTAGTGTGTCAGTTAAACCTAATGCAGTGTAACAAACCACCCCGAAACATAAGGGCTTCAACAGCCACCATTTATTCGGCTCCCAATTCTCTAGGTTGGTTGGGTGGGTCTTCTGGTCGGGGGGCAGAGCAGCTGATCTCCGCTGGCTCACTCGTGCACCTGCCATTGGCTGGACAGTCTACAGCGGTCTCAATCGCCGTCTGTTAGTGGGCAGGCTGCGGGCCAGACACACAGTTCGAGTTCGAGTGCCCACACCCCCCCAGGATCCGCCGTGACACCCGGGGGGATGCAGGCTGTGGGCCTCCTAGGTGGGAATAAGGATGTTTAGTCAAAACACAGGCTTTTGGCTACCGAGCTTATGATTCCAAAGTTGGAAGCTTAAGCACAGTATTCGACTTCTCAAGGAGAGTTTTCCTGGATCGGGAGAAGAGTTGACTTTGGGTTTGATTGGACCTTTCTTTTACAGTTGGGGCCATTTTGTTGTTGTTTACAATTTTAGAATCTCTGGGTTGGAAGGGTCTATAAGGGTCATGAAATGCAAGCACCGGTCTGATATTTGAAACCCCAGCCTCTGCTCAGACCTCCTCCCCAGGCGTCCAAGAACTCACTGTGCCCCGCCCCCCCCACCCTACCCCCCTGCCCGCAGCCCACCTTCCCTGGCTGCCTCCGCTGGGACGCTGCAGCCCCCTTCCTCCCTGCTGAGGCCGAGGGGAGGACCTCTTCTACACTCGTCCATGCAGGGTTTTCTTTGCATCGTAGCTTCTTGGTTTTTTATTTTGAAATAGGAAAAATAGTTACCTGCCCTTAAATATTAAAGAAGCAGTACTTTTATTGGTTATGATAGGATCAGACTAAAAGGATTATATGGTAGGTATGTACATGGGAGAATATTTGAAGTGTTTTTAAGCACCTATTTGTACAAAGCGACCAGTTCAAATCGTTCGTGACTTTGCTGGCATCCAACACACTGGTTTCCTACGTGCAACATTCTGAGGCTCACCACGTCCGTGGGTCTCAGGTTGGTACAAGTCCCCATCTTCGTCCTCGGATCCCAGTTCCCAGGGTTGAGGAGCCCTGTGACAGGGACTAAGATAAGGGTAATTCCTGAGAAGGAATATTGCATTGTATAGAAACTCCCAAACAGATACACAGCCACACAGAGTAAGGTAACACCTCTGGGCACCAGCATTAACTGTCCCAGAGCAGCCCAGCCTTGGTGATAAAGTCAGTCCTAGACATCCTGCTCCTAAGAGATCTTCTGGAAGACCTTCCGAAGAAGGAACCCTTTACTCTGGAACCCTAATGTTATCACTCTAATGATTGCTTCTGCACCTGCCCTCGAAGGGACCACCCGTTTCCCCAGATCCCTAACTGTCCTTCTCTTCTCCAGGGCCCAGTCATATATGCGCAGTTAGACCACTCTGGCGGACATCACAGTGACAAGATTAACAAGTCAGAGTCTGTGGTGTATGCGGACATCCGGAAAAATTGAGAGAAGACCCAGAACGTGTCCTAAGCAAGAAGCAGATCCAAACTGGACTCTTACGCAGCAAGTGTAGCCCGTGACCACGTGTGGCCTTGGAGACCTGGGCAAGGACGAGCACATGTGTATTCATGGAGGGAGGAAAAGACGTGTATAGACGATATGCGTAACTATTCTATTTAATCCGATGTGGGGAGCCAGTGTTGCATGATGAAAAGATGCTATGACTCTATGTGTATATAAATTGTCTTGCTGTTTTGTGCTTTCCTTCAGGGTCATTTACAGTTGAGCAAAGTCAGAAACATTCCTGTCGCTGTGCTTTAGGTGTGGTTCGCCTTACCGGAGGTGGTAGCCCATCTTTGTATTCGAGTAGACGTGGCCCTTTGGTCTAAGGGCTTAACCGGTCTTAGCTTTTATTGGGGTTGGAGAGTGGGGATACCGGTGCCGGGAGCACGTCCAGGGTGGCCTCTACCCAGTGTCTGCACCACCTGTTCGGCTGTCGTTTTTAGAAAACATCCACGAGCTCTGCCACTTGGGACACCGTTTGAGGGTTTTTGTTGGTGTTTGTCTCTCTAAAATCCAGGCGTGGGTTTCTTTGTTTTTGTTCTTGTTTTTTGCTTCGTGTGTGAGGCTTACTTTAACGTCACGCCCTTTATCTTATCAGTGTGTGGACCCATCATAGCAAGACTAGCAAAGGGTGAATGCCAAGGTCACTTCTTTCCAGGTACTTTCAGATCAATGCCATACACACAACTGAAGTAGAAAAGCCACGCCTTGCTTGAGGAGTGCGGTAGCGTTTGGAGGCTAAAAGGTACCACTTAACATTCTTTGCCAGAGTCTTATACAGCGGAAGGAGACGAGCTTCATTTCCTTTTAAGTGGGCACAAATGGGCTAATTGGAAAGCCAGCCCGTGGTACCCCAGAGCTCTCGCTGGAGAATCGGCCTTGTAAAAGCTTCCGTCATCATTCCGGCAAGAGGCAGCGTCCGTCGTGGCTCTGCAATAGCTTCTCGGTGCCTCAGAGACCTCGGAGGTTCAGGACAGTCTAGGTTTTTTTAAATCAGCAAGCAGGGCTGTTAGCACCATTCTTTCGGGAATCTCTTCTCATTCCCGTTTCGGGGCTTTTTTTGGTGGTTTGTTTCTGGTTTTCCTTTTCTTTTTTGGCTTTTCCTTTTCTTCCCACTTTTTCCCATTCACATGGAATTGGGAAGCAATGAGATGAGGAAAAATCTAGACACTTTGGGTATTCTTTCCAGTAGCTCATTTTCTTCCACTGACTACCCCCACCCCCTGTCGGGCCTCTGAGTTTTTATCTTTTGCTGGGAGTGAAAAGCATGGTGAAGGTCCTCGAGCACATTTACATTGTCATTCCCCCTTTTTCTAGATTATTTTGTTTTAACAGAATTTAACAGGCCCCCAGCCAGCCAGGGACGCAGAGGGCTCACCCCGAGACATTTCTGCAAAGCGGTCCACTTTTGCCTGGCGTCCTAAAACTTCCTTGCGTCCATTGTGAGAACTACAGGAGCCTTTAAAAGACGTGTGTGTGTGTGTGTGTGTGTGTGTGTGTGTGTGTGTGTTGGGGAGGATGGGGGTGCTGGGATTGTCACCCTTCTTCAAACTGATGCCAAGTTAACAATATTCTTGGCAAACCTTTGCCACTGTGAGAATCTGTGACCGAGACTGTTTTTAAGGCAGAAAGAACACGAATTGTTGAGAGACCGAATGTGTGCCTTTCTACGTGTAATGGTTCCTTACAGTCGCTTTTTACAGAGAAAGGGCCACTCTCCTTTTTCTGCACAGGTCCTGTGAATAAAGCATACATTCCTGACACCTCCTGACAGCAGGAGTCCCGATTCCTTCCTTTCCTTGCTGGGACCCTGTGCTCGTGAAGCTGCCACCTGGAACCAGCCCCGCCCGCCCCGCCTCCCCCACCCCTGAGGTTGCCTCCCGCCAGGCCAGGCGCCCTCCCCACCCGGCCAGACACCTCGGGCTGCCATGTCAGCACGTGCACGGTGGCCGAGAGTCCCCCACCACGCTGCAGCGCCCCCACCCCGCTGGGTCCGCGGGGCAGGCTTGTCTGAAGGAAGCTGCTAGCAACTGGGGTAGAGCGCCTCGGGGGCAGGGCTTTTGCCTAACCTCCTGTGGATTTTTGGGCCCTTCCTCTTGGCTGCCAGCGTGCCTGGGCCTGGCCACACAGGACACTGGCCCAGTTGCCTTTTCCGTGTCCAATTATTGGCAGAATGAGACCTTTTAAAGTTACACGTGATTTTTGTAGGGGGCCACCTAGAAGGGATTAGAGGTGCGAATTCCAAACCACCTGTAGTGTTTCGATGGAAATGTATCCGGCTAGGGGAAAAACCATCAAGTTCATTAATTTTTTGTTTTTTTTCCTTTCTCGATTGTACCTTTGTGAATATTTTAATACATCTTTTTCAATTACTGAACTGTGTCGTGTGTTCATTTTTAACCAAGGAGAGAAAGAGAGAAAAGCCTTTTCGCTCCTCCCACTCCGGCCACACTGGCCTCCTCCTTCTTCAGAAACACCAGACATGTGCCGGCCGCGGGCCCTTTGCACCTGCCGCCCCCTCTCTGCCTGGAGCGCATCCTGCACCTGTTTGTGTGGTTTGCTCCCTCACTTCCTTAAGCGTCTGCTCAGATGTCACCTCCCGGAGACTTTGTGCCACATACAGAGCAACCTCACCCACCCCCTGCCGCTGGCCCTCCCTAGCCCCCTTACTCCCACCTCGTTCTTCTCCCTCTGTCCAGCTGTACGTGTGCTGCTGTTTTCCCCTGGTAGCAAAAGCACCAGAACTTTGCTGTTTTGTTCACTGCTCTGTCTTCAGTGCACAGGATAGTACCTGGCACCTGGGGGCTGAGCAAATGTTAACTGGTTGGATGATAGTGGCTAGTCCTTCAACAGAGTTATGTTGAGAACTGTCCCGTGCCAAGCGGTGTGCCAAGATTAGGAAATAAAATGAACAAGACCTAGCTCCTCAAGGACCTTGCCACAGAGTAGGAGTGACAGGGGACATAACAGAAATAACTAAGAGCTACTAAGGACTTGCTACGTGCCGGGCACGTTGCGTTGCTTGCTCTGTGTTGCATTATGAGTTTACGCTGGTTGTACTCATCTTAGACCCGCTTTTAGACAGTGTCACGCTTAGGGTATATAACTTGTCCAGGGTCACTCGGCTAATCAGATCCAGAGAGGCAGGGCCGGGCCTGGGGCTGTTTGATCCCAAGCCCTGTTCTTAACCACTGCGCCCTTGGCATAGCTCAAAAAAAGAAAAAGGGGGGAAAAAAAAGATCTCTTCCTTATGCAAATAAGTGTGCTGTGTGCCTGAAATAGTTTTCTGTGTTCCTTACGAGCCGGGTGGGGGTGCAGTGAGGGAGGTGGTTAAGCCGTTGCTGGAGGCCCAGGGGCCTGAACCTCAGTTTGGAAAACTATATGGGGACAGCCTGTTGAGAGCGGTGTCACAAGTAACGTCTTACTAATAAGCGTGGATTTCCTGTGATTTATTAATTTAGTAAATTACCGTGGAATTTACTGCGAGTAATGGAAACTCGCAGGTGTTCTGCAGGTTCCACCCCGGTGGGAACTGAACCCTGGGGCGGTCCCGTCAGCGGAGGCGCTGGTCTCCGAGCCACACAGGGAACCTGCCAACCAGATAGGTGACTTCTGAGGGTGGCCGTGGCCCGGGTGAGCTGCTTGGGCGGTACCCAAAGAGGAGACCTCACGCTCTTACCCCCTTGATGCTGAAGGCTCCCTCCCCATCCTTCTGGGCGATTCTAGTGCTAACCAGCTTGGATTTAGGAACCGGATGATGTCATCCTCCCGACTGTCCATGGAAGCTGAGGGGGCAACCTCACGGAGGAGGAAAGTGGCATTTGTAGTGTTAGTGGAGGTGGCATAAGGAACTGACCACCTGTTTCATGGCAGGTTCCCACGCAGACACATTTTTCCCGTATATTCAAGATCGTGGCATAAAGAATTTCCAACAGGCACAAAAGAGAACAGTAAAGCCCATCCTCAGCGATTGCCTCATCCACCCCTTTTGGCTTTTTCCTCTTTTCCGAATTAAAACAAATCCCAAAACATGTCAGCTCACCCCTACATTCTTTGATGGGCATCTTGTAAAAATATGTACGTTTACGGGGCACCTGGTGGCTCAGTCGGTTAAGCATCCGACTCTTGACTCTGGCTCAAGGTCACGATCTCACGGTTTATGAGTTCCAGCCCCGCGTTGGGCTCTGAGCTGATGGTGCAAAGCCTGCTTGAAATTCTCTCTCTCCTCTCTGCCCTTTCCCTGCTTGTGTTCTCTCGCTCTCAAAATAAACTTAAAAAAAAAAAAAGAAAAATACGTACATTTTCTTACATAACCATAATACCTTGTCACATTTAACAGAAACTTTTTTTTAATTTTTATTTTATTTTAGAGAATGAGACTGTGAAAGAGGAAGACGGAGAGAGAGAGTCTTCATCAGGCTCCTTGCTCAGCACAGAGCCTAACATGGGGCTCAATCTCACGACCATGGGACCGTGACCCGAGCCAAAATCGAGAGTTGGTCGCTTAACCACCTGAGCCCCCCAGCCGCCCCCAGAAGCATTTTTTTTAAAAAAACGCATTTCAACAGTTCCTTGATGTCATCTAATACTCAAACTTCCCCCTGTCTCAGAACTGGCATTTTACAAATGGTTTCTTCGAGTGAGGGTCCAAATGTGGTTCCGGTGAAGACTTCCCTGCCTGTTTCACAGACAGGAGCCTAGTACCCTGCAGTTCTCTCCCTCAGCACTGTCAGGCTTCTGTGTGAGGAGGGAAAGGACCAGGCCATTAACACCCATGGGGCCTTCCCTTGGATAGATGCGCCGTATTTAAATTTTTTTTTCATGTTTATTTTAGAGAGAGAGCGTGAGCAGGGGAGGGGCAGAGAGAGAGGGAGACACAGAATCCGAAACGGGCTCCAGGCTCCGAGCCGTCAGCACAGGGCCCGACGCGGGGCTCGAACTCACGGACCGCGAGATCGTGACCTGAGCCGAAGTCGGACGCTTAACCGATGGAGCCACCCAGGCGCCCCGATGCGCCGTATTTGAAACCACTTCTGACTTTGTGGATGTTTCGATTGTCTCTAGTTGTCTTGTTTCTGTCCATCCCAAGCGGTACTGTAATTGTCACGTGTTAGGAACCACTGAAAAAAAAAAAGGCGAAGGTAAATTATTGGCAGGCAGGGGGACCTGATGTCTGAGTGTCACGACGGTGGCTTTCAAGCTCACCTCCCCGTCACATCCTTCTGAAAGCCATCGGGGACTGGCAGAAGGGCCACCGACTGGAGCTGTGGGAACAACTGAGGGCAGGAGGCGGGCCGGACCCCCAGCACCCAGAGGGGGCCCCGGCTGTGTTTACAAGGAAGGAAACGAGCCGTTCAAGCTCCCAGAGGGGCTGCCACTTCCAGCCTGTTTCCTCCCGCAAACAGGATGTTTAACTATTGTCCCTTCTTGGCTCCGATTTGGGTTGGATTGTCGGTTCCTCACAGACCTTGTGGACCGGTTTGCAGGGCTCCTGAAGGTAAGGAAGGGGCTGGGTTTTTTGTTTTTTTTTTTTCTTTTTTTAATCTCTACAATTGGGAAGAGGAAGTCTGGCAGGTTTAATATTCCCACATCTGCGTTGGAGCCCCGCCCTCCAGCACTGTGTGCCTGACACATTTGGGGTGATTCTGAACCCGAATTCCTTTCTGCTGAGGGACTGGGGGACAGGGCAAAGCCAAGGCCAGCTTGCTGAAGGTCTGAGGTTTGCCTTCTCCTTGATACGGACTCCAAGGACATGGAGTTTTGAATCTAGACCCATTCTTGGTTCTTTCTCCGGCTTTGCATAATCTTTTTTTTTTTTTTTTTAACGTTTATTTATTTTTGAGACAGAGAGAGAGCATGAACGGGGGAGGGGCAGAGAGAGAGGGAGACACAGAATGGAAAGCAGGCTCCAGGCCCTGAGCCATCCGCCCAGAGCCCGACGCGGGGCTCGAACTCACGGACCGCGAGATGGTGACCCGAGCTGAAGTCGGACGCTTAACCGACGGAGCCACCCAGGCGCCCGTCATTTTTTTTTTTGAAATCATAGTTCCTTTCAACTAGATAAAAGAAACATAAATTTTTAATTTATGTTGAGGGGAATCTCTTAGAATGTACAACAGCCCCCGAGGAATGTGGAACATTTTGCAAAACCCTGCCCTTGGCTCTTGCTGGCCCAGCAGAACCCCAGAGGGTTTGTTTATAACATGTCTGGACCTTCCTATCTGAGTAAAAGCCCCGGCCTTTGCTCTGTGTAAGCGATTCCTGAAGATAGTTGCTCTGCCAGAGGGAGAAATGTTTCTGAAAAGCCTGCCCAAGGATTTTCGTCCCGAAGAATGTAAAATGTCTGCGGGCCACATGGGTACTGGTGGCCAGCACGGGCCGCCCTGTGTCCCTGCGCCCAGGCAGCCCAGCCGAGCTCCGGGGTTCAAGCTTGTGGAACAGCACCGCATCCTGGAACAGAGCTCACAAGGCAGACGGCGCAGCCTGAATCCCTCTGACACAGGACACCTCAGGACATGCCAGGCTCTCGGAGAGGAAGCTGAGCTAATGACTTCGTGTTGGCCCAGTGAGGTTGCACCAGAAAGAAGAAAGCCCGTGGGAGAGAAGGAAACAGGAAGAGAGCTCACACCTGGCTAGAAATAACTGGCCTCCTTCCATGTCCTGTCTAAAAAAAAAAAAAAAAAGAAAGAAAGAAAGAAAAAAGTACCATGAGAGAAACCGAACGATCTGCGTTCCTATTGTAGGTTTTGTCTATTTCGATTCATTTCAAGCTTTTAGATTATGGCTCTTCCAGGACTGCCCTCCATGCCTTCTCCTCCCTGTCAGCAGGCATGCATCAAAGTCATTGCAAAATGCAACCCCTTCCCCTGGAGGCCGGGGGATGATAGGAAGGAGGACAGCCTTACAAAGCGGCCTCGCCAGCGTGCGCCCTGGGCACTAGACCGACATCAAATGTGTTGTTAAGCACCAGTTGGACGTCCTGGAATCACATTAATTGGAGAAATACATATGGATGAGAGGTGTAGGCGATCCAGCCTGATACATTTTCTCTTCTCCCCTCTGATCCAAGCTGCTACCCTTCTTTGCTATAGAAACGCCCCAGTTCAACCTTTGGGGGTTCTGCTTTGGCGTTTTTAAGGTCAACGAAATTACTGTGGCGGCCAGCGGCCGCATGCGGCCATTTACATTTAAATGATGTAAGATGAAATCAGACTTAAAACTCAGATCCACGGTCACACTAACCACACTTCAAACGCTCGGTGGCTACCTGTGGCGTGGGACAGTACTGGACAGTGCAGAGATAGGGCGTTCCTGCCTCACAGAAAGTTCTGTTGCACAGTGCTGGGGTAGACCGTGAGGGGGCCGGCAGGCCTTTGCTTAGCTGTGCACACATGCTCATGGAAGACTGGTGAAGGCTGTTCCAGCGGGGAAGAAGAGCCCAGAGGTTCAGGGTGGGAGAGAGAGAGAGAGAGAGAGAGAGAGGCCAGCGTGATTGCAACATTGGATTTGGCGGGGAGCCAGGCCTTGAGAGCCTGGTTAAGAAACTGGGATGTTGTCCTGAAGGCAAATCGGGTTTTACACAGGGGACAGAGCAGTAGCAAACGGGGATATGTGCAGGTTAGCAAACTCACCCCGCCCACCGGTGGGGGAACCGCAATCTGAAACCGGAAGGGGAGTGCCTTGCGTGGCTGTTGGAGGAGCTCAGTCACAGATGACCAATTGGATTTTCAGCGGCAGTGGGAAAGCAGATGGTCAGGGGGGCCTGAGGGTCAGGGAGAGTGTGAAAGGGCTTTGGCAGATTCAGAGACCGGCAGGGGCTGGAGAGAGAAGACTCGGGAGGAACAGTGACCAGCGCCCCCGACCCATGGGAAGCTGGGTCACGAGCAGGTGATCCTGGGGGAGCTGGGGGCTGGGGCGGAGGCGAGAGGGGGTGATGTAATAGTCCATCTAGCAACTGCTAGAAGATGCGAGTGCCTGGCCCTTCCCAGTTCCCAGTTTACTGGGCTTCTCCCTATGTATTTGTGATTTTTGAGCACCCTCCTTGAGAGGCCAGTCTCTGAGTTCAGTGCGATCTGCCTCCTCTCAAATCAAAGACCTTATCTCCATTTCTGCTGCGCCTTCCCTCCTGCAGGATAAGGTCCCAGCCCCCAGGCCGTCTGGTCCAGGAGGCCTTTAGCCCCGAAAAGCAACCCCCTGCCTCCCACATCATCATTTCCCCCCTCCCTCCCCCACCCCCACTCAGTGGAGCTCGTTCAGACCAAGTGGGAGGACCATGGCTTCCAAAACCTCTCCAGCACCGAATACCAGGTCCCCACCTGGAAAGGTCCTATGTCTTCTTCCAGGAAGCTTCCTAGAAACTTCTAAAGCCACGTTAGGGGGCGTGCCCCCCCATTTTGTTCTCCCACAAACCCTATGCGGTCCGCTTTGCAACTCTGCATTTTCATTGCCTGCTTGTTCCTTCTGCGGAATTCTGAGTGCCTTACCTGAATTAACTCCTATCAACCGTATTATAAGATAGAGAGTATTAAATCCCCACTTGAAAACAACAGAACTGGGGCGCCTGGGTGGTTCAGTCAGTTAAGCATCCCGCTCTTGGTTTCAGCTCAGGTCATGATCTCACCGTTCGTGGGTTCGAGTCCCATGTCGGGCTCTGCACTGATGGTGTGGAGCCTGCTGGGGATTCTCTCTGTCTCCCTCTCTACCCCTCCCCCTGCATGCACTCTCTCTCTCTACCTCAAAAAATAAACTTTTTTTAATATTTTTTAAAATGTTTGTTTATTTTTGAGAGAGAGAGGCAGAGTGCGAGCGGAGAAGGGACAGAGACAGAGAGAGAGGGAGACACAGAATCCGAGCTGTCAGCACGGAGCCCGACGTGGGGCTCGAACCCACGAACCGCGAGATCATGACCCGAGCCGGGGTCAGACGCCCAACCGACTGAGCCACCCAGGTGCCCCTCAAAAAATAAACTTTAAAAAAAAAAAAGTAAAAAAAAAAAGTAAAACAATGGAACTGACACACAAACAGGTTGAATAACTTGCCAAGGCTAGCAACTGGCAGTGTGGAGATCCAGTGCGGTGATGTCCCAGGCCCGCACGTGTCCCCTCCGTGCCGGCTGGTTCTCATCGGTCCTTGCAGCGGCAGCACAGAGCCGGGCCGGTGCGGTCGATGTCAAGGAAATTTTGTTAATCTCCACAAGGGTCCACATAGTTCACGCGTTCAGTAAATACTACGTTCCTACTCCTCAGGGGGCCTGGAGGAATGAACTCGAGATGATCAAATGAAAATGTTAACACATTCATCAACTTGCCAGCGCTTTCCGAGCGCTGTCTGCCCAGGCACGCGGCCTGAATGTGGGCCGAGCCCCTGCCCTCCAGGAGTTCATACCCTGGTGTGGGAGGCTTCAAAGGCTCATGTTTAATAACATGGGATAGATCATCACTTCTCCGTTCCTCTCTGTTCCCGAAGCCTTCACGGCTTCTGTGTCTTCTGAAAAGAAGTCTCAGCCGAATCTACTTCCTCCAGAGATGCCCCTGGAAGGCACGAGCACCTCAGAAGCAGAAGTGCTTCTAAGGCGTGAGGCCGCGAGCCTGGAACTTGACGAGGGGCAGGGAGGAGGACAGACTCACCTCCAGGACAGCACAGCCTCTGCAGAATGCCCCCCCCCCGACGCTTGACCTACATCTCCCATAAGCTGGAGTCACACACCTGTTTTCTGTTGGCCACGGCGGGGCTCACGCCTGTCCCCGCCTGTGCTCGCCCAGGCTCTCCTATACCCCCCACTTGCCCTCCACCCACTCCAGGGAGGGACCGTGTAACCAAAATGACTTCCTTTCTCAGGCAGTTCCCCTAAGCCTCGCAGCCGGCTGGCTTTTGTGTGCGCTGCTCCCCTCCACCGCGCCCTCGTCTAATCCCCGAACAGCAGCTACACCAGCTTTACCCGTGTGCCTTCCTCCGGAAGGTTCGTGAGCTTGCCCAGGCCAAGAACTGGTCTTTTCGGTCTCCATATCGCAACCTCCGCTACTGAATCCATTCCTGGTACTCGGTGATTAGTCAAGACAGGTCAGGGCCCCTGGGTGGCTCAGTCGGTTAAGCGTCTGACTTCGGCTAAGGTCATGATCCCAAGGTTCGTGAGTTCGAGCCCTGCATCGGGCTCTGTGCTAATGGCTCAGAGCCTGGAGCCTGCTTCTGATTCTGTGTCTCCCTCTCTCTCTGGCCCTTCCCCTCTCGAGCTCTGTCTCTCTCTCTCTCTCTCTCAAAAATAAGTAAACGTTAAAAAAAAAAAAGACAGGTTGGTCAGAGGAGTAAATATGGGAATGGATAAGTGATATACAAAATAATGAAGGTCATTAGAAAGCAAGGATGTATGCAAGTCGCAGAATAGCAGCTGTGAAGGGGATGACGCTTACGTGAAGTTCGCTATTTGATGTGTTTATTTCTTTATTTTCATTGATTTCGAGAGAGGCAGGGCGTGGGAGCAGGGGAGGGGTGGAGAGAGAGGGAGAATCCCAAGCCGGCTCGGTGGGGCTCAAACTCAAGAAACTGTGAGATCATGACCTGAGTCAAAATCAAGTCGGATGCTTAACTGACTGAGGCACCCAGGCGCCCCTGCGATGTTTGTTTTTAAAATCAGTCATCTCATGCTAATTTTACTTGTGTGGCACGTTGTCATCTTCAACACCTTTTCGCCTTCGTTATTCTATCCAGTACCCACACCCGTGCGCTGAAATAGGGAGGTTAGGGGACAAGCCACAGGAATAAAGTATGTGTGAGACAGAGCTCATGCTGGAACTTAATGCTCGCATTTTCCTGGGCTGCTGTCCCCACTCCGCCAGGCCACCGGGCCTCTGGGGCTAGCCTCCTTTGTGGAACGCAGTTATGGTACCAGGACAAGAAACACACGGCTTTGCCTTTTTTTTGCAGGACGACGAAATACTGGTCTATTAAAGAAATGCCCGTTGGGGCGCCTGGGTGGCGCAGTCGGTTGAGCATCCGGCTTCAGCCAGGTCACGATCTCGCGGTCCGTGAGTTCGAGCCCCGCGTCGGGCTCTGGGCTGATGGCTCAGAGCCTGGAGCCTGTTTCCGATTCTGTGTCTCCCTCTCTCTCTGCCCCTCCCCCGTTCATGCTCTGTCTCTCTCTGTCCCAAAAATAAATAAACGTTGGAAAAAAAAAAAGAAAAAAAAAAAAAAAAAGAAATGCCCGTTAATGGTGGCACTGCCTATGGAAATCACTATGAGACATCGAGGTGTGTGTGAAAGGAGGACACGTCGATGCCATCAGAAGAACCCCCTTCTGGGATCAGAAGAGGCCTGGAATCGACACACGAAAATCCGGGTGCACCTGCCTGAGATGACCATGGGGGCCCATGAAATGAGGCAGCCCGAGGGAGCTGTGGTAGGGTGGAGGTGGCTGAGTCTCCATGGACTCCGCTTGTCCCCTCAGAGGCACAAACTGCCACCAAGACTGCTTCTGTCTGCCCAGAGAGAGTGACCGCAGGTGGCTCTGGGGCACAATCTCCAACATCTGGGAAGTGAAATTGAATGCTATTACTCTCTGAAATAAAGCAAACTAACTCCAAGCACGTAAGCGTACCCACAGCGAAAGTACTACTATCTCAACTTTAAGAATTGTATCTCCACAGATATTTGATGCGTGTGGTTAGAAGGGCTTGGAAGCTGCCGTCAGGCGCTACGAATATGTCTTTTCTTTTTATATATATATTTTTTTGTTTATTTTTTGAGAGACGGAGAGAGACAGAGCATGAGCGGGGGGGGGGGGGGGGGCAGGAAGAGAGAGAGAGGGAGTCACAGAATCCGAAGCAGGCTCCAGGCTCTGAGCTGTCAGCCCAGAGCCCGACGCGGTGTGCTCGAACTCACGAAACCTGACATCATGACCTGAGCCGGAGTCAGATGCTTAACCGACTGAGCCACCCAGGCGCCCCCAAAATGTGTCTTTTCAAATCTTGCCCTTACAGACCGTGAAAAGCATGTGCCATTTGCCATACCGTGCGACATACAAAAGATGGGACAACTGGACACGTAAAAATAAACATTTTCAGTTTAATAGAGTAACTAGAAATGTATCTGTCGCTGCATGAACCATTTTGATATTCATATTTTTCCACAGGACACACATTTTGCCTGGGCTGAAATGAACAGGTCGAGTTGAAAAATGAAAGGCAGGTACAGTTTGGGTAAAGCTAGGAGAAAGTAAGCATGAGGCTGCTGACCCTTTCTGACCCTCCAGAAAAAGAAAGAAGAACCCGGAGCGTCTGCCTCGGTGTCTGGAATGGAAGAGAATACGCAGGAACCTGGAGGGTGCTGGTTCCAGAGAAAGGTTATTAATGGATCATCCAAGAGAGGGAGCCTTACTGAAATCTTTGTTCTTTTTCACGAAAGGTTAGAAAGGATTGTCCAGGATATTAACTCTCATCAGGAATTTGTTTTTTTGAATATCTTGCATGTTTACCTTGCCCGATACAATTTTTTCCCAGGAGGGGAGATTCGAGACTGTTTGAAGCCATTGGTCGTCCATTAACTCGGAGTCTGAGTACCACCATTCCTGAGAGGAGAGAAAGGGTGAAGAATTAATCAGTGCTCCCCGAGTTACGTGATCAAGCCTGGTCTGATACCAGAACTGGTCCAGGGTCCTTGTACTTTTTTTTTTAATATTTATTTACTTATTTTGAGAGAGAGAGAAAGAGAGAGAGAGAGAAAATGCATGTGCACATGGGGGAGGGGCAGAGAGAGAATCCCAGCGGGCTCCGTGCTCCCACAAACTGTGAGATCATGACCTGAGCCAAAATCAAGAGCCAGACGCTCAACCGACTCGGCCACTCGGGCGCCCCCAGGTCCTTGTGCTTTTAAACCACACGAACCCACAGACAAATGATGAATTTTGCCCCCCAGACTAGGCTACTGACACGTGACTCTAAATAAACACACGGAAGTATAGGCCCATTCGCTTATTCAACAAGTGCTGAGTACAAGGCGCTGGGCTGGATGCTACGCGTGATGTTCGCCTTCGAAGAGTTCACATTCTCAAGAGGAGGAGAGACCTGCGTAGCAACATTAACACCAAGTGGAAAGCGGTGAGGGCTGCAGAGAAGGGGCAGAGATCTTGCCAAAGCAGATTTGAACGTGAGGGAGGTTCCATGGGAGCTCCAAGGGGACGAGGAGGCACACACACCTGAGCTACGGATCTATCGCCCCTTTTAGGAAGAGTCCAGAAAGGCCCGTGATGGCCTTTGGTGCTTGGGGAAAGCTAACGAGGCGGTAGGCTTCTGGGGCTTCCTTGGGAGGGTGGGCATCCCCACGCCACCTGCTGGCTGGTGTTACGTACTTTGCTCATGTTCAGCCAGCATTTCTCCAGCACATTCCCCTGTGTTTCAGAGAGCCGTAAGGCTGTGTTCAGGAACAGGTCACAGTTCTGGCCGTCTCCCATGAGTATACAGACGTAGGCCATCAGGTGGTAAAGCCTCGGGTAGAAGACAGGGCCAGTGGTATTCTGGGTCACCAGGCTCTCCAAGTTCTAAAGGAAAAACAGCATATCAGAATCAGAAAGCGTTCTTGGCCGCAACGATTTTTTCTCCACGGATGATGTGGGAACGTTTCAAAGATTGAAGCAATCAAATGAAAAAGCGTATTACAGAGACATTACATAGGATGTAGTGGACACAAAGTGACACGCGTCAAGTGGGGTAGCTTCAGCGTTCTACCCGGACCAAGCATGCAATATGGGTGGGCTCACTAACCCTTTCCGGCAAGCGCTTTTTTTTTTTTTTTAAAGTACCTTTTCTTTTTATTACCAAAGCAATATAAGTTACTGTTCAGAATTTAGGGGGAAAAAATGGAAGAAAAAAAAGAATCACCCATAAGCTTAGCACCCGGAAAGAAATATTTTTAACATTTAGGTACATGCTTTCCCACTTCTCTCTCTCTGTCTCTCTGTCTCTCTCTCTCACACACACACACATACACACACATATCATACCCCCAATTGGGATCATACTAATCACATAGTATGGCAACTTTTTTTCTCATTTAGCATCACATGATAAACATTTTCCAGTGACATGATTCTTTTACATCAGAGCTCACAAATTCAAATGCTGACAAGAGTCAGGCAAGGAACATAAAGAAGCAGGCTGGCTATAGCATGATAAGAGCAGAGGGGATTATGTCATGCTAGAGATGTGCCCTATACAAGTGTCACCTCTCAATGCCGGCCAACAGCTGTCCTTTAGGCATGTGGGCTTGGAGTCACCAGATACTCTAATTTTTAAAAGAAGAGTCAGAAATTCAGAATTTTTAGGTAAAATATCCCAATGTTTAAATGTACCATTTCTGACTTAACCAAACTTTTAAAAAAATTTTTTTTTAAATGTTTTTATTTATTTTTGAGATACAGAGCATGAGTGGGAGAGAGGCAGAGGGACAGGGAGACACAGAATCCGAAACAGGCTCCAGGCTCTGAGCCATCAGCACAGAGCCTGATGCGGGGCTCAAACTCACAAACCGCGAGATCATAACCTGAGCCAAAGTCAGACACTTAACCGACTGAGCCACCCAGGCGCCCCACCAATCTTCTTTTTGAAGTGCATATAGTTTTCATTTTCTCCTAGTTTTTTACTGCTATAAACCTGAGATCAACATCTTTGTAGACAAATTTTTGTTTGTCATCTGATTATTTCCTTAGGATAATTCCCAGGAAGAGAATTAACCAACGTGCATAGTTTAAAGATATTTTGCCAGAACGCTCTCTGGAAAGTTTATGGGAGTCTTTCAGAGTAGGAGTCTGTCTTCTCACGTGTCTTTGCTAATCTGATGCCCAGCGAAACGATGTTCTATTGTTTTGTTGCTTTTATTTCAATATGATAGACATGGGATCAAAACGTTGGGTTTTCCTGACTGACCTGTTAACACGTCTATTTAGTCTATCAATTATTTATCTAAGAAATGCTCACCTGCTGTGAACAAGGCATCATTCTGTGTGCCGTGGGAGATACACGCAAGCTTGTGCTTCATTCATTCGTGTTCCTGTGTTGTCTCCGCTCCCTCCACCACCCCCCCCCACTTCCTTTTCGAAGTCAAATAAATCACGAACTTCTTGAGCACAAAGACCGTGTTTTTCTCATCTTTATTGAACCCGGTAAGTATTGTATTTTTAACCTGTACTGTCTTTGGGATAGAGGAGTTTTATCACTTTACTATTCACTAAATAAAGACGTGCTTTCTTTTCATCATCTGCTAGTTTATCTACCTGGACTTTCATATGTCAGACTGGCCAAAAGTGGCCCCCTTTATTAGTATTCGATCAATATTTGAAAGTGATAGTGACAGGGATGCCTGGGTGGCTCAGTCGGTTTAGCGTCCAACTCTTGATTTCGGTTCAGGGCATGATCTCACGGTCGTAAGATTGAGCCCCACGCTCGGCGCGGAGCCTGGTTGAGATTCTCATGAGTCATTTTCTCAACTCCAGACACTCTATCAAATCACATGAAGTGATTCCGTAAATAATACATAATACAGAATAATCACATAAAGCAAGATAATGTTTTAGGTAACCAAGCAACTCCATACCCTGAATGGAAGCCAGCAGAATGCTTTATGTAACAGAAATACAAATACATGCTCTGTATCCAAAGAGAACGTACCTCTAAGCAGAGGTGACGATGACCTTTTAAGTATTTCAGGCAGGGATCGGTAAGCAGTGTGAACAAATTGCAGGAGGAGACCCCGGGGCCTGGGTATCGTAGGAGAGTGGTGAGCACAGCTCCTACCTGGGCAGATCGAAGACTTCCTCCTAACAACGTTCTGAGGATTAAACGAGCTACTTGTACTTCAAGAAGCCTTGAAGTCCCAGGATGCCTTGCTTTGACAAATTGTGACATCTCTGAAACAGAGACATTCCTAAATTTTCAGCCTCTGGATTCTGCTCACAACCTTAAGGAACCTGCAAGCAGATATCTTCCGAGATCTCTAGGGAAGATCCCTACCCAGAGGCAGTTTGGTCAGCATCTTGATTTTAAAGCCTTCTAAGACCCTAAGCAGAGAACCTGTCAAGCCTGTCCAGACTTCTGACCTGCCCACGTGTGCGATGAGAGGTTTGTGTGATTTCAGCTGTTAGGTTTGTGGTAACTGGGGGCCCGGCAATGGAAAACTAATACACATGGGCTTAGTTTTGAAGAGGACAAGGCAAAGCATTGTCAAGTCAACAGGAGATTTGGCCCTTCTTCCCTTGGAGGGTTTGCCCAGCCTAGGCTGTAAACTCCGAGAGGCGGGTACCGGGTGTGATTTGCTCCCCCTCACACCCCAGCGCCTAGTATCTGGTGGTTACTGCATATCAGGCAGGAGGCCAGTGTTATTTATTTATGTGTTTTTGCACTCAGCAGCACACGTTTGTTCGGTGAGTGGAAGATACGCACGTCCTGTAATGCTTATACTGAAGTGTCTGAAAATGCATTTTAAAAGTTTTTGTTTTTGTTTTTTTAAGAAGTTAACATGAGCCTGGGTGGCTCAGTCGGTTAAGCATCCGACTTTGGCTCATGTCATGATCTCGCAGTCCATGAGTTCGAGCCCCGTGTTGGGCTCTGTGCCGACAGCTTAGAGCCTGGAGCCTGCTTTGGATTCTTTGCTACCCCGCCATCTCTCTGCGCCCCCCCCCCCCCCCAACTCATGCTCTGTCCTGTTCTGTCTTTCAAAAGTAAATAAGTGTAAAAAAAAAAAAAAAAAAGAAGTTAACTTAGGGGCACCTGGGTGGCTCAGTCGGTTGAGCGTCCAACTTCAGCTCAGGTCCTGAGCCTGGAGCCTGCTTCATTCAGATTCTGTGTCTCCTTCTCTCTCTGCCCTTCCCCCACTCACACTCTGTCTCTCTCAAGAATAAACATTAAATTTTTTTTTTTTTAAGTTAAAAGACACATTCAGGATCAGCTGAATATTTTTAATTTCCATGTGCAAAGACTTAACCTCCCAAGATGTTTATCATAATAACTGCCGTAAAATACTACAAAAAAATTCTATCCAAGGACAGTTTGGCAATATCATCTAACAAGATCTAGGAGACTTCATCTATAAGATAAAATACTATGCTTCCTTTTAACTCGTGGTGTAGAAAACAATTTAATGACGGGAAATTATTCACAATATATTTTATTTGATAGCATGTTTTAAAAATGGAAATGTGCACATGGGCACACACAGAGAAAAGACTTGAAAAGTGATGTCTCTCTTTGTAAAAAGTGGTTACCTCTGAGTAGTAAGGTTGTGAGCAATTTGTATTTCCTTCCAATTTGGGGGGAAGAAGTTACCTTAAAAAACTGTACTATAAACATAGAAATTCTGGGGCGCCTGGGTGGCTCAGTTAAGCGTCCGACTTTGGCTCAGGTCCTGATCTCGAACTCTTCGTGAGTTCAAGGCCCCGCATCAGGCTCTGTGCTAATGTCTCAGAGCCTGGAGCCTGCTTCAGATTCTGTGTCTCCCTCTCTCTCTGCCCCTCCCCTGCGCATGCTCTCTCTTTCTCAAAAACAAGTAAACATTAAAAAAGAATTTTTTAAATAAATATATAAATTCTGGAATCAGAGAAAATAATTTTCACGAGAAGGTAGACAGAAATCCACTTACGGAGTGGTTTATCCTGGAAACTGGCTCACCTTGAGCAGCTCGACTCCACTGTCCTGAGCGTTCTCAGACTGCCCCTCAATCTGCTTTTGAAGGTAGAGGACTTGCCCTTCCATGTACCTACTGATTCCTTCATAGTAAAGAGCTGTCGGGGTTCTTCTTGGCACTAGGTTTTTAGCTCTACTGGAAAAGATGCGAAAGTTGTCCCATTCCTGAAGCCTGGCATACCTGCGCCAGCACAGAAGAAGAAGACAAATCAGTATCGCCCTTGGAATGTTCTGAAATGGGTCTCCCTGCAGGCCCAGCCCCCCGGACCTGGGCCTGGAGCCCACCGCCGGCTCCCCAGGAGAAACGATATGCTATGGAACAGGGCAAGAAGAGAATGTGTGGATGGTTCGTGATGAATAGACTCCTCGGGAACCCTCGGCTAATATTAGCAAGCACTTAACTCTTTGGACTCTAAAAGGATCATCAAACACTTGGAGCTATGAATTCTAGAGCTTGAAGAAATTGCTCCAATTCCAGAGAGAGATGGCCTAGGCCAGTACTACTCAAAGTGTGGGCCACGGACTGGGAACATCCGTGTCACCTGGATGCTGCTTAGAAATGCAGGCTCGCTGGTCCAGCCCCCATCTGCTGAATCACTCTGGGGACTGGGACGAGGCCAGGAATCCATTAACAAGTGTTAACAAGCTCTCCAGGTGATTCCTGTGCCCACTAACGTGTGACAAGCACAGGCCTAGGCCACAGCCGTTGAAAGAAAGTAGAATAAGAAACTAGGATGACTTTCAGACTTTAGATTCCTTGGATTTTTAATTCACCCGGGCGAGTTCATTTGACTTTGAACTTTAATTTCTTTGGACTCTTTACTGGTAAGGGCAATTAATTTTTAGATTTTAATGTCTCCCAAGGAATTTCGGAATAGATTTCTTTTCAAATTTGGAACTGCTCTAGTCTGTGGCGCTTTAGACAGGAATGTCTTCAGATGCTCATTTCACTCATCACAGAGTCCAAATAAATACTGGACACCATGGCTGCACGTAGCATGTTGGGAGTGGCTGCGGAAGTCATTTGATGAATGTTCTGGAGGCTTGCTGTTGATCTACTTCTTTGAAGGTACGACCATAGCTGCAGGTTTACGGAGTTGAAAACTTAATGAGTGAAAGGCGTTCAGCCACAGTTGTGGTCAGGAGGTGACAGCAGTGTAGGAGGTAGGCAGGTGTGGCTTGGCACCCGGCCCCTCCCCATCCTGAGGGGCAGTGAGGCCCGCGTAAAGGAGCTTCGTGTGACGCTTCTCTCTGCCACAGGGTGGAAAGCTCTTGATGGGGGAGAACTGCCGTTTTCCAGAACTGCCTCCTGCTGAGTGGGCAAAGTCTAATCCTGGGCTTCAACATTAGGAAGCCCACCCGCCTGCAGATACCTGCAGACATAAGCCACATCCTCCAACATCCGTTCTATCAACAATGTTTTCCAATATAATTCCATCTGGGGGGGGGGTGGGCAGGTGGCACTATTTTTTTTTAATGTTTATTGATTTGTTTTTTGTTTTTTTTTTTGAGAGAGGGCGGTACACAGCAAGCTGGGGAGGGGCCGAGAGAGAGGGAGACCGAATCCCCAGCAGGTTCCGCGCAGTCAGCACAGAGCCCGATGCGGGGCTCGAACTCACACACTGGGAGATCACACCTGAGGCGGAACCAAGAGTGGAGGCTTAACTGACTAAGCCCCCCAGACGCCCCACAAATGGTGCTATTTACCAGTCTCCCTCGCACCCCACCACTCCTCAGTAGCAAGTACTCTTTTCCTCTCTGTATTACCACGCCATGGTGTGTAGGTAATAAATGCTTGTGGCACTGACTACAGCCGTGGCGGCCTTGCTTAAGGGCAAGATGATCCCCAAGGGGCCTTTCAGTGTAAATCCACCCCGAGGCCTTCAATGCCTTCAATCTCTCAGGTACAACAAAGCATAAATTCTTTTCTTTCATTTCTGTGTGCGTGTGTGCGTGTGTGTGTGTGTGTGTGTGCGTTCTGTGTGTTAATCTCCCCTTCTTCAGGAGTCAACATTTTTCAAACGTGGGAGTTTAGTGAGTGCAACACATTGTTACCAGATAGCTATACTCGAGTAAAGTCCCAGGAGGATTCCACTTTGGAATTTGAGGATTCTGTTGTCTTCATTTTGGTATATGAATTCCAAACATTCTTCAAATGTCTTATAAACAAAGCCTAAAAAAAAAAAAAAAAAAAACAACAGAGAAACAGGAGAGCTTTGCTGGTGGGCGGGGGTGGTCCTGTTCTGGCCTAGAAGCTTCCAGGAGACGTCCCCACTGTGGGGAGAGGCCTTAATCTCTGTTTATGAATCCAGACGGTCCAGTGGATTGCAACAACCTTGTGACCACACTGCCCGCCCCGCCCCTGCCATGCTTCCCTTGCTGGCAGCAATATCTACAGCCCTTTTCAAAATCACATGGTGATGGAAGCGCCTGGGTGGCTTATTTGGTTGAACGTCCAACTTTCTGGCTCAGGGCACGATCTCACAGCTCGTGAGTTGGAGCCCCGCGTCGGGCTCTGTGCCGACACCTCAGAGCCTGGAGCCTGCTTCGGATTCTGTGTCTCCCCCTCCCTCCCCTGCTCACTCTCTGTCTCTCTCTCTCTCTCTCTCAAAAATAAACATTTAAAAAAAATCCCTTTTGATTTAAAAAATTCCGTGTTGGGGAACAAATGCCCAGGCCGGCCCCTCTGGTTTATTGTGGACACTGAGGGCTGCCTCGTCGGTGGAGCTCCTTTTCCGAATCTCCGAGCAGCTACCGGTGCCCGGATCCATTGGCAATCCAACGCTCCTCGTAAAGCGTGAAGTCTGTCCGTATATTCTGCTAACAAGTACTCTAGTAAGACACTGTCAGTCACTACCACTTGTGTGTAAAGTGATCTGACGCTAAACTGGCCGCTTACACCCGTCAGGTTCTTCTGGGCCAAATTCTCCTCCTTGCTGGTCCTTCACAACCCTTCCACCTTCCAGATAGCTCCTAGCTCTTACACCACCCTCTCCCCTTCCCTGTCCGATAGGTCGTTCCAGCCGGAATCCTAGTGGGCTCGAGACCCCAGCCCCGAGAGCGGCCACACCACACTAACACCGCGTGTTAAACCCCAATTTCTTGTAAATTCCAAAGCCACGCTTACCGGAATAAAGCATGAGGTCCAGGCAGACGAAATAGAAAAAAGCCTTGCTGAAGATGTGCTCTTCTGATATAGAAAGGTCCCACAGCCACCCCAGCACTTGGATCAATTGTTTGTTTCTGTGGGCAAAGGAAGGTGGTAAAGGTTAGGAGGTGCTGGGGAGAAGAGGATGGAGTTTAGCGCTGGGCTCAGCTTCATCCTGCCCGCAATTCCGGACCAAATGTGGCCCTTTCGCAAATTTCAAAGCCACTCCCAAATCTCAAATTGGCTCTTGGCTCAAACTGTTGTCACGGACCCCTGCGTCAGGGCCACCAGAGTCAGGCCAAGTTGGCTGGAGCCTCCGGTCCTGGTTGCCCTTCTCTGGGCTTCTGCCTCCCCTGTGAGACTCCTCCCTTTCCCTCCACCTGGCAGCCTGACTCCCATACCAGGGGAAGACAGTAAACAGACTAGGGATGATGTACACACAGCGGGGGCCTGGCTGGTTCAGCGGGTGGAACGTGGGACTCACGATCTCAGGGTTGGGAATTCGAGCCCCACACTGGATGCAGAGGTTATTTTTAAAAATAATAAAATCTTACTCAACACGTCTCCGGAGGCAAGGGAAACAGAAGCAAAAATGAACTACCGGGACCTCATCAAGATAAAAAGCTTCTGCACAGCGAAGGAAACAATCAGCAAAACTAAAAGGCAACCGACAGAATGGGAGAAGATATTTTCCAACGACATATCGGATAAAGGGTTAGGGTCCAAAATCTATAGAGAATTTATGAAACCCAACGCCCAAAGAACAAATAATCCAGTGAAGAAATGGGCAAAAGACATGAATAGACACTTCTCCAAAGAAGACATCCAGATGGCCAACTGACACATGAAAAAATGCTCAACATCCTCATCATCAGGGAAATACAAGTCAAAACCACAATGAGATACCACCTTACACCTGTCAGAATGGCTAGCATGAACAACTCAGGCAATAACAGATGTGGGCGAGGATGCGGAGAAAGGGGGTCCCTTTTGCATTGTTGGTGGGAATGCAAGCTGGTGCCGCCGCTCTGGAAAACAGTGTGGAGGTTCCTCAAAAAATTGCTGGTCCTCTGACCCAGCAACTGCACTACTAGGCATCTATCCAAGGGATGCAGGTGTGCTGTTTCAAAGGGACACAGGCACCCCCATGTTTATAGCAGCACTATCGACAAGAGCCAGAGTATGGAAAGAGCCCAAATGTCCATCGATGGATGAATGGATAAAGAAGATGTGGTATATATATATAAATATATATATATATATATATATATATATATATATATATATATATATACACACACATTGGAGGATTCCTCGGCAACCAAAAAGAATGAAATCTTTCCATTTGCAACTACGTGGATGGAACTGGAGGGGATTATGTTAAGTGAAATGAGTCAGAGAAAGACAAAAATCATATGCCTTCACTCATATGAGGACTTTAAGAGACAAAACAGATGAACATAAGGGAAGGGAAACAAAAAGAATATAAAAACGGGGGGGGGACAAAACAGAAGAGACTCATAAATATGGAGGACAAACAGAGGGTTCCTGGAGGGGTTGTGGGAGGGGGGAGGGGCTAAATGGGTCAGGGGCCCTAAGGAATCTACTCCTGAAATCATTGTTGCACTAGATGCTAACTAATTTGGATGTCAATTTTAAAAAATAAAAATAAATAAATAAATAAAATGAAAATAATAAAATCTTAAAAAGAAAATGCCGTGCAAAGAGCAGTGGTGTCCCAAAGTCTATGATCGTCAGTCACATCTTACCGTAAATCCTGCTCCCTTGACAGCCAATGGCCAGGCTAAAGTGAACCCAGGACGCTCAATTCCTATGGCTTCCTCCCTCTAATTTTGGGAAATGCTTTCGGCTAAATACCTGTTTTTCAAGAAGAGAGATTTACTAAGCCAGCAGAGGACCATATACCGCCTGTTAGGATTTCGGAGCAGTGCCCACATCTTCTGGGCTCGAGAGCCTGGGAAGAAAGCAATTCCAGGATATTTCAGGATGTTCCTTGGTATCTGCATGGCCCTTCTCGCCCAGACAACCCTTACCTAAGTCAATGGCCAAGTCCAAGTGACCCATTAAAAGCTTGGTGTAGCCCAGTTTATCAGCCACATATGACACGATTTCAATGCCCTCGCCTTTCAGGGGGAGGTTGAAGATCTGTTCCATGGCCATGATTTCATATTTGTACCACACGCCCTGGTAGCCGGCCAGCTGGTGGTGCAGTGAATAATCCAGGTAGGCCTTAATGATCTGAAATGGCAGAAGTGGAGAAGAGAGGTGACACACAGATGGCACCCAAAGCAGGAAGCCCAGGGACACCACCCGGCGTGGGCCGGTACACGTGTGTTTGTTTACTAAGCTTGAGAATGGAACCGGTCATTTGGCCAACGCACGGGCTTTGGTGCAGAAATTAAACTGGGTCTCTGCGCCCTTTTTATTGGGTCATCCGGGACAAGCTCGAGGGCTCCCTTGGCCCCAGGGTCCTTAAGCAAAATAGAAGAATTTCAGTTTTTGTGAAAAATAAAAGCCGTAGCTTATATATGTGGATATAAGACTGCAAAGCAAAAAGCCTGGAAGCGTTCACTCTGAGGTGCTCACAGTAGTTACCTATTTGGGGAGGAGATCTGAGGGACAGGAGGGACTTTCCTTTTGACTTTATACGTTTCTGTGACCGTTTAGTTTGTGAGAAGTACCCATCCTTCTGTTGTTTAACAAAAAAGAAAGGGGGGGGGGGTTGGCTTTGTTTGCATGTAAAAAGAGGAAAGAGTAGTCGTAAACTGAGTTTTGAGACTCAGGAGAAGTTGGTTACTCTATAAACAACTCTTTTCAGTGGTAAAGTTGCACCAGGACATGAACGCTTAGGGACAGGTGAAAAGAAAGTTCCTGCTAAAGAAGCATCCCTGATTAGAAGCGTCAGGTACGGAGGGCAGTCAGTGGGGAGGCATTTAGGAGAAAGGGGCTTTGGGAGCACCTGGGTGGCGTTGTCAGTTAAGTGACGGACTCTTGATCTCGGCTCAGGTCATGGTCTCACAGTTCATGAGTTCAAGCCCCACCTTGGGGCTTGGGCTGATGGCACGCAGCCTGCTTGGAATTCTTTGTCTCTCCTTCTCTCTGCCCTTTCCCCCCTTGCGCCCAGCTCTCTCTCTCTCTCTCTCTCTCTCTCAAAGTAAATAAACTTAAAAATAAATAGGAAAAAGGGACTTTTTCCTAGGATTCGTCAAATCCCACAAAATGCGCGGTCCACAAATTCGGTGTTGCGGGCAGTTCTGTGGGCACCTGTTAAACCACAAGTCAACCTGTGGGAGCTCCTGTGCTCCTGATCCGTGTTTCAGATGGCGCCACCAGAAGGGCAGGGCAGCCGGAAGCCGTGGAGAGGAGAGGACTGCGGGGCGAAGGAGATGTCCAACGCTGTGGCAGAGCCCAGGACTTCTTGGATTCGGACCAAGAGCATGGCGTCCGACTGCTTCATTTGGTCGGGAAAATAGAAAGCTTGGTGGTTATGTGGCTTGGCAGTGGTCACGCCACAGATAGGTAAAGTTCTGGAAACCACTCTCTCGGGACTCATTCTAGCTCTTTCTGTTATCCGACACTGAGTGCCTCATCTGCTCTGGAGCACCCAGAGGCTGCTCTGCCCTCTGTCACGGCCACCTTGTTGGCACAGAGCCCAAGGTGGGGCTTGAACCCGTGAACTGTGAGACCATGACCCGGGCTTGAACCCATGAACTGTGAGTCCATGACCTGAGCTGAGATCAAGCCTCTTTCGGTTCACTTTCCGATTTTGGCTTTTCCGCTGTCTTCTCCTGTCCTCTAATGCCACCGCGTTTTTAAGAGACAGCCCCCAAGTGTGGAGGGGAATCAAAGCATTTCATTCAGTAAATATTTGTTGAGCACCTACTATGTGCCAGACACTATTACTGGGGCTCAGGATGTGGAAAAGATAACAGACAAGGTCCCTACTCTCATGGAGTTTATAGGCCAGTCGGGGACACAGGCTGCACACTAACAAAAGAACAAACAAGTAAATGCCAGATGGTAATAAGAGCTACTAAAACAGGTTAGACTCCCTGGGTTAGGTGGTCAAGAAGGGCTTCATGGAGGAGGAAACCTTCCAGCTGATAAGCACAGAGACCAGGAAAGGTCAGGGTATGGGCGCTCAAGGCAGAGGAAATGTCCATTGCGAAGACACTACAAGGGGATTGAACTTAATGTTTGAGGAGCCAAGAGAGTCTAACATGGCTGGGTGTAGTGGCCCGGGAAGCCACAAGACGAGGACGGCATATAGGCAGAGGACTATATTTGATGGGCTTTATACATATTTATGTGCCCTGGTCTACCGAAAGGCAGATTCCTGGCCAGGAACTTAAGCTCCTCCAACATTTACAGTGCTACTTCACCATTTCCTTTAATTCTCGATAATTAATCGCCACAAGAGGAAGTTCTTGCCCCGGAAGAAACCTAGACTTGATGTACTTTTTATGAGGGAACCAGGTCATTTTCATTAGCTGAATTGGATTTAGCTTAATAATGTCTTCATCTTGTCCCTTGGAGTTTTCCTCATCTAATGGAAGATGTCCCAGTTCCTGACCTCGTAGGAGCCGAGGGCAGGCTGCCCCCAGACGGGCCACTTGTGGCACGAACATTATTTTGATTAAGAGCAATCGAGGGGTGCCTGGGTGGCTCAGTCAGTTAAGCGTCTGACTTCAGCTCAGGTCACGATCTCGCGGTCCGTGAGTTCGAGCTCCGCGTCGGGCTCTGGGCTGATGGCTCAGAGCCTGGAGCCTGTTTCCGAATCTGTGTCTCCCTCTCTCTCTGCCCCTCCCCCTTTCATGCTCTGTCTCTCTCTGTCTCAAAAATAAAGGTTAGGGGCGCCTGGGTGGCGCAGTCGGTTAAGCGTCCGACTTCAGCCAGGTCACGATCTCGCGGTCCGTGAGTTTGAGCCCCGCGTCGGGCTCTGGGCTGATGGCTCAGGGCCTGGAGCCTGTTTCCGATTCTGTGTCTCCCTCTCTCTCTGCCCCTCCCCCGTTCATGCTCTGTCTCTCTCTGTCCCAAAAATAAATAAACGTTGAAAATAAATAAATAAATAAATAAATAAATAAATACAGGTTAAAAAAAATTTTTTTTTTTAAATAAAAAAAGGGCAATCAAAACCCAGCAGACTCAGAAAATGCTTTTTTTTTTTTTAGGCTTAAACAAATTTGTTTCATTTTTAAAATTGAAATATAATTAACATATGGCATTCTATTAGTTTCAAGGAAAAGCTCTTTATCTGGCCCCCAACTGCCTGCTTTACCGAACTTCATGTGTGTGTGGATTCCCTGTACATACACTACTGTATTTTATTTTCTCCCGTGAAACCGTCTCCTGGCAACTTGATTCTTAGTCCAGTTGGAAGGACCCTGAAGGGCAGAGGCAATTCCTCCTCCCGACAATTTAGGCAGTTCTCCCAGTGTGGTCCTGGGATCCCCGGAGGTCCCTGGAGACCACTTTAGGGAGTGCCCGGAAGTCAAAGCCAATATTTGCGTCAGGAAACATGGTGAAAGACGGAAACAGACAAACAACAAACTTGGTGGGTGTCCCGTCTGGCTCACTCGTGAAGGTTATCTCTGCTTCTCACTGTCTTTGGGCTATTTTACAACTCTGTATGAGGCAGAAGAAAACTGATAATATTGTAAATTATTCTCTTGCATAGACATGTAAGTATTCCGGGGAATATGTGTGATTATTGCCCCGTGACTGGGCTATTTTTGCATCCAGTCATAATTGAATTCTCCTTAGAACAAGTTGTAACATCTTACTAGCTCTCAGTAATTAAAGTGTTTAATAGAGTCTTTGATATGTGTTCTTTTTATGTTTCTAAGAGTCATGATTTTATCTTTTAAAAAAAAATTATCTTTTAGGGGACACCTGGGTGGCTCAGTCAGTAAAGTAAAGCGTCCAACTTTGGCTCGGGTCATGATCTCGCGGTTTGTGGGTTCGAGCCCTGCATGGGGCCCTCTCCTGTCAACGCAAAGCCTGATTCAGATCCTCTGTCCCCTTCTCTCTGTCCCTCCCCTCCTCTCAAAAATAAAACTTTAAAAAATTATCCTTGGGGTGCCTGGGTGGCTCAGTGGGTTAAGCGTCCAACTTCAGCTCGGTTCATGATCTCACAGTTCATGGGTTCGAGCCCCGCGTCGGGCTCCGTGCTGACAGCTCAGAGCCTGGAACCTGCTTCAGATTCAGTGTCTCCCTCTCTCTCTGCCCCTCCCCCACTCTCTCTCTCTCTCTCTCTCTCTGTCTCTTGAAAATAAATACATGTTAAAATAGATTTTTAAACAATTATCCTTTAACGTTTTCCTTTTTTTACCCTCTTTCTCTACCAGCATATAGTGGCATTTTCCAGGGGCGACACCTGATGCTGGAACGGAGCGAAGGCAGAAGCAGGCTGAGCACCCAGGTGCCTCCCATGAAGCCAGACGTTAAGATATTTGCAAAAATTTACTCCGTGCCACCCTTGTCACTAAATTTTTTGTTGGGGAAAATTATCTTTCAATGGAAACATTACGGAGGTAAGAGCTTTATCCTTCTTTGAAAGTATTTTTAGTACCTCCGTTTTCGTTGCTCACAATTTCGGTCGATGCAACCCGTAGACATAAACAGCTTCGCGGTCCCCGGTAATCGACTGAAAGCATCAAGTGACGCTGGGGCCCAAGTGCTTGAGAACTATCGGCCTGGGCGAAACACTCCAGCCGGGAAGGCCTTGGGTACACCCCCATGGTTTTGAAGCCCTGCCGGCTTCCGCCAGGACCCTCCCAAGGGAGACACGGACATTGACAAAGCAGCTGCCACAAAGGCAGCCTTACCTGAAAATCGTCTTGGGTTTCCAGTGCGGTATTTACTTGCATCATAGCTGCCAGATGGCCGTAGTACTTGTAGTGAAAAAAGTAATTTAGGCTGTATATCTGCCACAGCAGGGATAAGCAGGCGGTTTGCCTGTAAAGCTGCGCCAGCCTCCTCTTCCTGGAGACACACGAGGGGCATAGAATACCGTCACCGGCGTGCTTGAGGGGAACGCCGGCCCAGCACCCCCGCTGCGGGCTGGGGGGTCAAGACGTGGGCGTGAGTCCTTGCCCCCTTTGCAACGTGGTAAGGCACAAGCACACTCAGTTTTAGGGAGCACGTTTTCTCGACCACAGAACGGGGAGCGCGATGCCTACTTTGTGATGATTAGTTAGGGTAATCGAGGTAAGTCGCTTTATCCCCAGGCAGGGCATTGCCACTTCAGTGAAGTTATTGAAAAAGCCCATTTACATCACTCATCACGGTTGATTCCGATAACAACCCCGCGAGAAAGGCAGACGTGATGAGCCCCATTTTATGTCAGCAGGTGAGACTCAGGCAGCCTAAGTAACTCAGAGCCACACGGCTAGAACGTGGTTGTGCCAGGACGCCAGCTCTGTCCACTTCCAGCCTGGCCATTCTCATGTGTCATTTCCTCCACTGAACATTACTCTCGGGAGCTGGCCGTCAGCTCAACGAAGGAAATGAGCATTTTTTAACGATCACACTCTGCTATGGTCTGAATACATCTCCACCAAATTTGCAGGTTGAATTCTAACCCCCCAAAGTGACGGTGACAGTAGGTGGGCCCTTTGGGATGTAATAAGGTCATGCAGATGAGCCCTCATAAAAGGGATCAGGGCGCTTATAAAAGAGACTCCAGAGCTTTCCAGCCCCTTCCCACCATCTGAAGCTAAAAGAAGTCTGCGACCCTGAAGAGAACCCTCTCCCAACCATGCCGGCACTCTGGCCTCAGACTTCAGCAATAGATTTATGCTCTTTATAAGCCACCCAGTCGATGCTATTTTGTTACAACAGCCTGAGCAGACTAAGACACATTCCAACAGTGGAATGGAACGTCATGAGAGGTGGTGAGCCTCCCGTGCTGGAGGTATTCAAGGGGAGGATGGATGACGACCTACAAAGAATGTTTGGGTTCGCAGTCCTGGCTTCGACAAGCCACTTAACTGATAATGTAGCCAACGATCCCCTTTATTTATGATAACGATGGGAACCTGAGCCAGTTGGCTGCAATATTAGTGATTTAACAAAACCAAGAAAACGAAATGTAATTAGAAATATTTATCCACAAGCAGATTTTAAATAAAGATGAGAAAGGGGGAAGACAGAGATATCCTGGAGGTTTTAAAGACGAATTCCAGGTACTTCCAATTTAGACATTGATGACGCTGATTCTGTGGTGGAAATTATTTTTTAAAGCCTCGGAAGAAACGTGGACAGCATGGGACGTTCATGACGGCCCTGGAAACTCTGGCATTAACATTGCTTCTTGTCCTCCTTTTTGAGGTCAGAACCTCTGGGGGGGCGGGGTTTGAAACGAACAGAACATCTCTGTAGATGTTTCACTCCCCCCCCCCACCCTTTCCCTCCTGCAGGTCACTTCCTGCTCCTTTCACGCAAGTGGCTGTAAACTAGGCTTGTGAAAGTTAGGGAACGAAAGGGTGGGATGCCCGGTTCAATTTGCAATTCAAAACACATAATTTGTTTAGACTGCAAACGTCCTGAACATTTTCCGTGACGTATGTACACGAGAAGAGTGATTCTTTGTCCGTCTGAACTTCAAATTTAACTAGGCATTCTGTCCCCCTACTCAGTTTATCCCCCCACCATCATTATTTTTTTTATAGTTCTTTATAGGCAAAATTGACATGCGTGGAAGTGTACAAATCTTAATGGTTTAATCTTGACTGATGGATACCCCCCCCCCCATTGCAACCCACATCCCTAATGGGATACACAGATGGGTGGCAGTTTGTCCTCTGCAGATGCCTTGGGCACCTGCTATTTTAGTTTTGGGCAGGGACAGTACCCAGGGCTGTACCTCCTGGATGGAAGAGGGCTTGTGACGGAGGCCCCGGGAGCTTGCAGCTTCCACAGAGGCACTGATGGGACCGAGTAGGGCAGGGCACTTGGCAAAGGGCTTCCTGGTGTTTTTGTCACTTGAATTCCCTTTCACAAAAGCTGCTGTGAAATATTCCAGGGCCACCCCGCCCTGTCCTGGGAGGCCCTCCCCCTACTGGCTCTGCCCGAACCAGTGAGCTAGGTCAGAGCCACCCTGCCTTCTGGCGCCCCCTAGGGGCCCAGGCATTGGACGCTGATGAAGTATGTGCAGGTCTCCCTCTGCGGAGTGAGACCTTCGGCTGTTCCCAGCTCCTTCCCTTACCCTGGAGGTGCGCTCTCTTGGGCCTGTTGATTTAGGTAGTAAAAGTGTCTGTTTTTCTCAACATGGGTCTGGAGAAACAGGGAGATTAAGTTGTAAGGAAAGATTCGGTGGAGAAGCTTCAGTGCCTTCCGCAGCATTTTCTTGGCAAGCACCATGTGGCCCATTTTGAAACAGACCTGCAGGGGACAAGGGGAGGGGGGCGGGGAGAGGAAGGAGAAAGAGCAGGGATCCTGGACTTCATCGGCAAGTTCCAACGACACGTATTTGGGGGATTCTTAACACAAAGGCAAACTTAACAAAACCCGCCCTGGCAGAACTGTAAATGTTTACAAATGTATGCCTGGAAGGATGGTTGGCTGAGGGACCCGAGTTCTCATCGCGTCTTTGCTGTGCGTCATCGGCCGCTGAGAAAGTGTTCACCCGCC
This sequence comes from Leopardus geoffroyi, assembly GCF_018350155.1. Classification (NCBI taxonomy): domain Eukaryota; kingdom Metazoa; phylum Chordata; class Mammalia; order Carnivora; family Felidae; genus Leopardus; species Leopardus geoffroyi. The sequence goes on along the minus strand of NC_059338.1, from coordinate 58,965,418 downwards.
CCGGTCCGTTAAAGAAACATTTCGTAAAGACGTCAACCACAAGGTCAAGGGAGACCTTGCTGGCAAGCGAGGGCGAGGAAGGGTGAGAAGCGCGAGGAACGGCCGGGAGGTACAGGGCTGACCTGTGCTGCTTCTCCGCAGCGCCCCAGGGACGAAGAACACGTGCTCGTGTTTCCAGTGGCTTCTTACCTCGCCTTTGAGGCTGTGAAAGGTGGCGGACTCAAAAGTGTGACTCCACGACTTGTCTTTCTTGAGCGTCCTCAGCAGCCTCTCCCCCTCATTCAAATAGATGTAGGCCTGCAGCCGGCACAGGGACACAGAGGGGCGGGTCGGCGGGGTGGCCGCAGGGGCCCGCCGGCCAGCCTCTCTGGGCCCCTCTTTGTCCCCGGGCTCGCTCACTCCGAGGGATGAATCTGGGCAGCTTCCTCCGCTGAGTAATTCCATGGCCCGATTTCCAACAATGTACCCACCCCCTACCCGGATGGCAACCCCCACATCCACAAGGAGCTGGTCTCTACCTTGGGAATGAGTTAGGACCCCCCCCCCCCCCCCCCCCGGCCCTGTCCTTTGTCAGGGCCATCTTTGGAAGGGACGGGGAAGGCCCTGAGCAACAACCCCCACCACGTTTTAATTAAGCCTTCTATGACATCGTTAGACGGGACAGCCTTGGTACCTGTGAGTGCCAAGTCAAGGGCACAGTTGAAGAGTAAAATAAAGGAAGGCAGTATCCTCAAGTCTCCTACAGCCAAAGGGGTTTGAATGGAAGGCAGGAGAGAGGCACACATGAGTTGGCCACCAGCCCTGGTCCTACCAGATTTTTTTTGATGGGAGAGAGGCTACCAATGGCACATTCTGGGTACCTTGTACCTGGGCTCTGCGTCCAGTCATTGCCTTTCTGACTCTTCCTATTCCCTGCTAATTGAAAAGGGGGTATTGCACAGACTCGGCAAATGGCTACCCGGGCTACCTAAACCTTCACTTCCTGGGACTCACTGGCCATATCCCCCTTTTCTCTATGTATCTATGTATCTGTGTATCTATGTATCTATCAAACATTATCATCATCATCTATCATCTATCTATCTATCTACCTATCTATCATCTATAAATATATATAAAAATGCATTCCATAGGGGCTCCTGGGAAGCTCGGTTGGTTCGGTGTCCGACTTCGGCTCAGGTAATGATCTTGCAGTCTGTGGGCTCAAGCCCCGTGTCAAGCTCTGGGCTGACAGCTCAGAGCCTGGAGCCTGCTTCAGATTCTGTGTCTCCCTCTTTCTCTGCCCCTCTCCCACTCGTGCTCTGTCTCTCCCTGTCTCTCAAAAATAAACATTAAAAAATTCTTTGATGCATTTTTGATGCTGCATATATATATGTGTATATATATGTATATACATGTATATGTACATGTATATGTACACATATATATGTATATGTATGTAGATATATGTATATATATATATATATATATATATACACACATAATATGCCTGGGGACTTTCATCTTTAACATAAATCCTGAGAGCACTGGGGCTTACTAACATTCTTTTTTTTTTTTTTTTTTTAATTTTTTTTTTCAATGTTTATTTATTTTTGGGACAGAGAGAGACAGAGCATGAATGGGGGAGGGGCAGAGAGAGAGGGAGACACAGATTCGGAAACAGGCTCCAGGCTCTGAGCCATCAGCCCAGAGCCTGACGCGGGGCTCGAACTCACGGACCGCGAGATCGTGACCTGGCTGAAGTCGGACGCTTAACCGACTGCGCCACCCAGGCGCCCCTTACTAACATTCTTAATGATTAATTTTTACATTTTACAAACATCGAGGGTCGATTAGGCTGCTGTGATCAGAAGCAGCCATAAATGTGGAACAGACCAGCAGCGTGGACTTGACCTGCAGGCATGTCTGCTCAGGTACGTGAAGCTCTTTCTGAAGCTGGCTGACTCAGAGGGGCATTTCCTGAAGTGAGTTTATGGAATGTTCGTCTAGCCAGCTGCTCTATGAAAAGACATCTAAGGTTCCAAGAAGTTTGAGAAACACAGTATGCCCCAGAACCGGCCTGACCCTCTGGGAGTTTTCCGCGTATCCTGACATGGTAAGGCCCGGAAATATCTGCGGTAAAGAAACCTATTTCGCCTGATGTGGCTCAGTGCTTCCCAAGTCACTGAAGAGCGAATTCTCTTTATTTCATTACACACGCATCACATCCCCACGCTTCAGGGGGTGTGTTGCCCTAGACTGTTATTTACAACTATCCTGGAGAAACACCACAGCGTTGGGTCTAAAGGTATGAGTGATAATGTAACGCAAGTTACGCAAAGACCAAAGTGGGCGAGCTCCTTTGTTCTCGTTTTCATTTTTCAACCTCAGGTCCTTTTCCTCCTAAGCAATTTGATTTTCAGAGGAAAGAGGTGCTGGCAGGAAATCAAGAGCATGCAGTAATTCAGAAAGCCCCTTGAATTTCCCTGCAGGCTCTGTGGTCTCAGGCTCGGTTGGGGGGGGGGGTGGGGTTGGGCGGAGATCTGGGTTGAAACACCTTACCATGTAATTATCACCCAAGATGAGATAAGCGGATGCAATTTCTAGAAAGTAATATAAGGCTTTGTTGTTTTCTCCCAAAGCCACAAAATGGTGGGCCAGAGGCATGATGACCATCTCTAGGATCTCCTCACACTGGCAAGACTCCAGAGGGATGATGTCTTCCTCGGATGTCCTCATTTTTGTTATAACGATGTCGAAGAAACTCAAGATCTTTTCTTTTATTTCTTCAGGACTGTCCAAATGAGAAATAAATAGGAGTCGTAACTTAGAGGCACACTGAGTTTTTGATAGGAAACTGTCTTTAACAATGAAGAAAAGAGCAAGATAAGAAGACCTAACATAGATGCTATGGACGGAACTCACCAGACACACACACGCCGACACTTCCCCACTGGCACCTGAGGGGTCCCGAGAACTGACCAAACGATCCTGAACTTAGTGACAACTGTCTATGCCCCACCTCCTGAACAGTTACACCCGTACCTGAGGTTTTCAGCAAATAGCTCGGATTTCTTAGGGGTCTCTATTTTGGAGAAGGTGATCTCTTCTTCAGCTAGAAAATAAACAAACAAATGAGTCGTCTGGGTCGCGAAATGTTCCGTGTGGCAGAAATGTCTGGCGACCATCAAAGACTTGTTCCTCTCTCACTACATACTTGCTGACCTGACATTTCCCGGTCAGTCTCCGTTCCATCTTAGGTGAATCTGCATAGATTAATTTAAAATGGAATGATGTCAGAAGTAATATCGGGTGCCTCTGAGCTGAGATGGTTTGGTGTCGTCTCCACCCTTTCCTTCCACAGGAAAGCAAATAATCGTGAGACGCTAAGGGATAGCAAAAGGGCAAAACGGAAGCAACCTGGGTCCCTGGCTTTCAAATTACTGGCGTGCAGGTAGGGAACCCACCCAGATGGAAATTTTAAAGACAGTGAGGCAACGTGAGCCTTCTGTGAGCTAAGGAGAAGGCTAGGGGTCTGAGGGTACAAAGGAGGGGAAAGACCGTTTGCTATGTTTGGAAAACAAAAGTTGCCCTGTTATGCAGATACGTTTCTCAGGTAAGGAAGAATCTCCGTCAATAGCTCTCTTCCTGTTAAAGCAGGCAGTTAGCTGAGGGGCTGATGAAGAGCTTTTTCCCAACCTGCTGGGTTTAGATGGCTTTTAACTCAAAATAATGTTCATCTCAAAGTGGGCCATCTTGGGGTGAATTGCCCTTGGCCCCGACAGTGTTAAGGCGCTGAAATGTTGGGGTTTATTATAGATGATAATCGTATCTTAACGAATTTATCCTGCAGCAGCTAAAACTATGAATTAACAATCTGTCTGTAGTGGAGAAGCGTAGACATTTAAATGTATGCCCCGAAGGCAGAGAACCTTGAATGTAAAAAGCTTCCGTCTATCCAGACTCCAGGAGAGTGGAGACTTCCGTAATGATCTTAAAACAGAAAACAAATGAGGATGATTGGATGTAGCCACGTCTCCCTGTAGGAGGAAGGAGGAACCCTAGAGAGGGGAAGGGACTTGTCTCAGATCATCTGTTAGGGATGAAATAAGACCAGCACCTAGGTCTCCTGGCTCCAAAGGAGATGCATCAGTCTACAGGACGTGGGGAACAAAGGCAGAAGGAAATGGCAGATAAAATTAAATTTCCCTATCACCTGCAGCCCACTGACACATACCTGAGGCCGGCAGTTTCTCAGGGAACTCACTACTGTCTTAACGCTAAACCTTTGCTAGAGGGAAAAACAACCTCAGTCTGACAATAGCTAGGCCTCCCGTGTCCTGTGAGTTGCCTTTAGCATATGGAAATCTCATCGGAAACTTCCCCTGGACTTTACCCCTGCCCCCATCCCCATAGTATGTAACCAGTCTCTCCTCATGGTTCCGGGGCAGCTCTTTCTGCCCAGAGGTCCTGCCCCCGTGCTTTGAAATCACCTTTTTGCACCAAAGAATGTCTTCAAGAATTCTTTCTTGGCCATCGGCTCCGGACCCCCACGAACTCCACTATTATCTTCTGATTTCTAACAATGCAGTTTAAGCCCCTAGTCATCACCTTCCTTTGAAAAGCCTTCTGTGCCCCTGTCGCCATAGATCTAGTGTCCCAACTCACGGGTGCCCTGTGCCGACCTCGGTCACAATCCTTTCACACTGTGTAAGGAAGAATTTGCCCACCTCTCCTCCTACGTTGCCAGTTAGTGTAATTCTAGCGACCGAGAGCTGAATAAACTGAATTAGGCCTCTTTCCTTGTACTCCTCTAAAACGGTTCTCGTGGAGGTTACCGGTGGCTGCCGGTGGCCACCATGCGGCCAGAACCAAAGGTCACGTATTTGTCTACATCTTATCACATCTCTCAGCAGCACTAAATACTGCTGACCGCTCGCCCCCTCTTTTCACCAGCTTTTGGAACAACCATTCCCCTGGTTGCTTTCTTCATTGGCTGCCCACTTTGCTGGCTCCTACTTCTCTGGCAACATTGGTAAGCTTCGGTTTGGTCCTGGGCCCCTTTCTCTATACAAATTTTTCCTGGGTGACGTCGTCCGCCCACGACTATAAATTCCATGCATATGCCAATGACTTTTAATTTTTTAATCTCTAAACCCTGACATCTCCCCTTAACTACAGGCTCATATACCCAGATGCTCCCTTGGCAACTTTTTCCTATCCCCTTAATCTGTTTTCTACAGAGAAGGCAGAATACGTTTTTATTTATTTACTTTAATTTTTTTCAGAACACGTTTTTAAAAACATGACTCAGATTTCTGTGGCAGAAACTGTTGCTTTCCTATCTCAACTCCATTTTCCCTTTTCTCCTTACTAATAGAACGCAATTCTACTCAGGGCAGCTACTTCCTTGCAACCGGATAGAGCCATGTAAGTTCTCAGTAGGACTTCTAGAAGAGTCCTTAAAAGGGCATGGGCATCCTTTTCATTTCTTTTGGTTTCTCTTCCTCTAGTCTTAAATGCAAACATGATGGTTGGAGCTCCAGCAGCCATTTGTGGACCAAGAGTTTCTGAAGATCATGAAGCCTTTATACGAGTCCCAGAGATGAGACAAACATTTTACATGAGAGAGAAATAAATTTAACCGTAAATAAATTTAGGTCATTCCACCTGGGTCCTTGTTACATACATCCCATACTAATTCTAATTTTAATTCATCTCCAGTGTGTTCCAACTCCCTTAAAAGAAATTCAGACTATTTATCAGGCCTATAAGGACCTTTGATGGTTTTATTAATTAATCTGTTTATCGTCTATCACCAGACTTAATGAAAATTCAAATATATGAGAGTAGACACATGTCTCTCATTTTTATCTTATTTAAAAAAAAAATTGTTTTTTAGTGTTTATTTATTTTTGAGGCAGAGAGAGACAGAGCACGAGTGGGGGAGGGGCAGAGAGAGAGGGAGACACAGAATCCAAAGCAGGCTCCAGGCTCTAAGCTGTCAGCACAGAGCCCGACGCGGGGCTCGAACTCACAAACCATGAGATCATGACCTTAGCTCAGGTCGGACGCTTAACTGACTGAGCCACTCAGGTGCACCACACATCTGTCATTTGTAGCATGATACCCCTGGTACTTAGATCACTGCCTAGCACATAGTAGATACTCAATAAATATTTGCTGAATAAAATGCACATTTGTTGAAAAACATAAAGAAAAATAAAATGCTATTCCTCCATCAACATCTACACACACACACACACACACACACACATATATTTTTAAAGTTTATTTATTTTGAGAGAGAGTGCACGTGTGCACACATGGGGGACAGAGAGAGAGAGAGGGAGAGAATTCTAAGCAGGTTCCGTGCTGCTAGCACAGAGCCCAACATGGGGCTTGATCTCACAAACTGTGAGATCATGACCGCTGAAATCAAGAGTCGGACGCTTAACAGACTGAACCACCCAGGCGCCCCAACATCTCTCTATTTTTTTATGTTTCAAATTGTAATAGTGATAGAAGGAGATGCAGAGACAAGCAATATTGGCTAGAAAAGGAAACAAAGTTGGGGAGGGGTGCCTGGTGGCTCAGTCAGTTGAGCATCTGACTTGCTGATTTTGGCTCAGGTGATTTCACAGTGAGTGAGTTCAAGCCCCAGGCTGGGCTCTCCTGACAGTGTGGGGCCTACTTGGGATTCTCTCTTCTCTCTCTCTCTCTCTCTCTCTCTCTCTCGCTCTGTCTGCTCCTCCCCAACTCTATGCATGTGCGTGCTCTCTCTCTCCCTCTCAAAATAAATAAATAAACACGAAAAAACTTTAAAAAGAAGAAATGAAGTTGGGGAATACAAGATATGGTTTTTGTCGTTATATCATCTACCCCTCAGGTGAATCATATTATTTATTGTTCTCAATTTTCTTCATATATGAAGGAAATATTTTATTAAAAGTTCCCTACTTCAAAGAGAAGGTGTCAAAATCGAAAGGAAAAAACATAGGGGCGCCTGGGCGGCTCAGTCGGTTGAGCTTCCGACTTCGGCTCAGGTCATGATCTCACAGTGTGTGAGTTCGAGCCCCGCGTCGGGCTCTGTGCTGACGCCTCAGGGCCTGGAGCCTGCTTCGGATTCTGTCTCCCCCTCTCTCTCTGCTCTTCCCCTGCTCACATGCTGTCTCTCTCTCAAAAACAAATAAAGATTTAAAAAAAAAAAATTTTTTAAGGAAAAAATATACACAAAATGCTTGTAGGTTCTCAGAGGGAGAAAAGCCAAGATATCACTTGCTCATCTCGGGGGGGGGGGGGGTTTCAAAGACCTGGAAATAAAACCTCAGCTTCAAGGTGACAGATTGAACTCTTTTGTTTCTCTCCTGTACCTCCGGGTCTACGACAATTTTACCCCATTAAAATGAGAATAAAATACATTTTAAAAAGCACAAACCCACAATGTATAAAATAGAAGGGATCGGGGCGCCTGGGTGGCGCAGTCGGTTGGGCGTCCGACTTCAGCCAGGTCACGATCTTGCGGTCCGTGAGTTCGAGCCCCGCGTCGGGCTCTGGGCTGATGGCTCAGAGCCTGGAGCCTGTTTCCGATTCTGTGTCTCCCTCTCTCTCTGCCCCTCCCCTGTTCATGCTCTGTCTCTCTCTGTCCCAAAAATAAATAAACGTTGAAAAAAAAAATTTTTAATAAAAAAAAAAAAAAATAGAAGGGATCATCAATTCCTGTCTATCCTCTGCCTGGATGCTCTCCCTCATCAACCCCGAGACAAAATCCCTCATTTCCTTCATCTTTCTAGGAATCTCACCTCTCAATGAAGGCTTCCCAATGGCTCTACATTCCTAATCCCCCTGGCCCTAACTAATATTCTTTTCAGTTTTCTTCCTTGGGATGGGATTTACCCCTTGTGACATCCTATAGATTTTACTTCTTTATTACATTTTTTTCTCCATCGTCTGCTTCTCCACAAGAGAATGCTCTTTTTTTTAATTTATTATTTCTGTTATTTTTTTTAACATTTTTTTAATGTTTATTTGTTTTTGAGAGAGACAGAGACAGAACGTGAGTGAGTTGGCGCAGAGAGAGGGAGGCACAGAATCTGAAGCCTGTCTGAGCTGTCAGCACAGAGCCCGACGCGGGGCTCGAACGCACGAGCTGTGAGATCATGACCTGAGCCGGAGTCGGGGCGCTCAACCGACTGAGCCACCCAGGCGCCCCTGGTGGATGGGATTTCAACACGTTTGGAAGACAAAGGAGCAAGACGAGTGGTCATTGATGAAGTAGGTAGAGCGACCTGAAGGACGGAGCCCGGAGAAAGATCTTTGGGGATCAAGACTCATGAAAATAACAGCGTTCAAGAAGGACTTGAGGACTGAGAGAAAATTGAAAAGAGAATCAACTTCCTCCCTATCTAATCGACACCTAATGCCATGTCTTTGAACCTCTTCCAATTACAGCTGACCTTTGAACAACACAAGGGTTTTGGGACGCCGACCCCTCCCCACCCCCAGCAGTTGAAAATTCACACATAACTTTTGACTTGCCAAAACCTTAACAGTCTACTGTTGACCAGAAGCCTTACTGATAACCTAAAACTGATTATCATATTTCTGTTTTCTGTATTATATGCTGTAGCCTTGCCATAAAGTACTAGAGAAAAGAAAATATTTTTTTTTAATTTTTTTTAATGTTTATTTATTTTTGAGAAAGAGACAGAGTGTGAGTGGGGCAGGAGCAGAGTGAGAGGGAGACACAGAATGCGAAGCAGGCTCCAGGCTCTGAGCTGTCAGCACAGAGCCCGATGCGGGACTTGAACTCACAAACCGTGAGATCATGACCTGAGCTGAAGTCAGACGCTTACCGACTGAGCCACCCAGGTGCCCAAGAAAATATTATTTAAAAAATCATAAGAGAAAATACATTTGTAGTACTGGACTGTATTTATTGGAAAAAAATCTGAAGTGAATCTGTGCAGTTCAAACTCATGCTGTTCAAGGGTTAACTGTATGTCCTTCACCAGGTATTATCTACAGGCATAAGGTTCAAGGGTAATGAACAGAGGACCCAATCACGACAGACAGGATATTATCAAGAAGACGTTGCAAAACAAAACAAAACAAAAAAATTATCCTAGAAACTTGAGGAAAAATAAACTTTCATTAAGAACCATATTCACAGGGGCGCCTGGGTGGCTCAGTCGGCTGAGCGTCCGACTTCAGCTCAGGTCATGATCTCACAGTTCGTGGGTTCGAGCCCCGCGTCGGGCTCTGTGCCTGGAGCCTGCTTCGGATTCTGTGTCTCCTTCTCTCTCTGCCCCTCCCCCGCTCATGCTTTGTCTCACTCTGTTTCTCAAAAATAAATAAAGGTAAAAAAATTTTTTAAAAATTAAAAAAAAGAGAACTGTATTCACAGTATATTACTTGGTTCTGTAATGAATAGCATTTATGCGGTCTTCGTAAGGATTTACCTAATGATGATAATGTATGGGGATAATGATAATGGAGGAGAGGTCCTGAGGAAGAACGGGACAGCGGTAAGTCCTCACCCTGGCCTGCTGTATCTGTTGGCCACAGTAGAAAGAAAACAGATAACATCAGAATTTGAGTTTTTTCTTTCTTTTTTTTTTTTTTTAATTTTTATTTCAACATTTATTTATTTTTGGGACAGAGAGAGACAGAGCATGAACGGGGGAGGGGCAGAGAGAGAGGGAGACACAGAATCGGAAACAGGCTCCAGGCTCTGAGCCATCAGCCCAGAGCCCGACGCGGGGCTCGAACTCACGGACCGCGAGATCGTGACCTGGCTGAAGTCAGACGCTTAACCGACTGCGCCACCCAGGCGCCCCCAGAATTTGAGTTTTAAGCAAGCTATATAAACACACCATTTCGTATAGGGAGGCAATGACTGAAGAGAACAGTTAAGTCAAGGTATTTGACCCCGAGAAGTACTATTGAAAGCATGTGGGACACTGGGTCTTGGGATCATTGTTTCTGTCGTAAAACTTTTCAGAAGTTTTTTTCTGGTCACAGAATCGCCAGAGCGAAACTGCTGAGTTACATTAGAGAACCCCCAAAATGAATGAAGTTGCTTTCTCCGGCGACGCTAGCAGCCTGCTTAAAACCAACCGCTCGGGGGGCGCCTGGGTGGCGCAGTTGGTTGAGCGTCCGACTTCAGCCAGGTCACGATCTCACAGTCCGTGAGTTCGAGCCCCGCGTCGGGCTCTGGGCTGATGGCTCAGAGCCTGGAGCCTGTTTCCGATTCTGTGTCTCCCTCTCTCTCTGCCCCTCCCCCGTTCATGCTCTGTCTCTCTCTGTCCCAAAAATAAATAAACGTTTAAAAAAAAAAAAAAAAAAACAATTAAAAAAAAAAAAAACCAACCGCTCGGATTGACCCATTGCCTGCTGCCAGCTGGTTCCTCGAGTCCTTCTTAAAGGTTATTATGGGGTGCCTGGGTGGCTCGGTCAGTTAGATGTCCGACTTCAGCTCAGGTCGTGATCTCAATACTTGAGTTCGAGCCCCGCGTCGTCGGGCTCCGCGCTGACAGCTCGGAGCCGGGACCCTGCTTCGGATTCTATGTCTCCCTCTCTCTCTGCCCCTCCCCTACTCGCGCTCTGTCTCTCTCTCCCTCAAAAATAATACATAAACATTAAAAATAAATAAATAAATATTTCTTTTGTAGCTACTCTGTGCTGGGCACTTTCCATACATTTCTTCCCAGTGTGTAATATCCACAAAAGACAGGAATCCTGCGCTTTTAAGCCTCTGGTTTCCTCACCGGGTTTAGCCACAGTCACCAAGGCTTTAGCTAAGACATGTAGCCCACCAGTTCTCCCTGGTCACCCACGAGGGGGGCTGGAATTGGGGTTGCGACCCTTGGCCTCGTATCCATCATGCCTACGGTACCAGAGTCCTTGGTCCCTTTTGGCCCTGGAAACCTGTGTTTCCCCAGATCGCGTGGCTGACTTGTGCTATCGGATGGTAACTTCCTCACTTTTGCTTCACAGATGGCCTTGAACCCCTGCCCTGAGCGGGAGCCCCCTTTTCTGGCATCCTGACCTGCTTAGCCCTGCATAATTCTACCCCACTCGCATTCTTTCTCCGCTGGAACCTTGTTTCAGACCTGACGGACAAAGCAACGGCATTCTTGCCTGCTGAGAAACACTCCTCCCTCTTGCTCCTGTTTCTGCTTCAACGTGTGAGACCCGGCCCCCCCGACCCCCCCACCGAACCTTCTATTCCATCCCTTGGTGTGAATTAAGCTGGGTCAGCTTTATCCCTCTGGATATTTTCCTTTGAGCTCTGGTTGCGCCCCGTTTCACCAGAGTCCTGATCCCCAAACCCCCTCTGACAGTCTCACGGCAAGACGGTTCCCGCTGGACTCGGCCGCCCCCGCGCCCCCCTCGCCCTCCCCAGGGCTAGTTAGAACTAACGGGGAATAAAGTAAGTCTTACTTGTAAATCCGCGGGACTTGGCCATCTTCTTAATAGTATCCAGGTCCAAAGTGTTGAGCCGAATGTCCACCGTGAAGTGGTGACAGGGGATGAAGTCGCCGCTTCGGCAGTAGTCACACCTGTGGGCATTTTCCTCTAAAAAGCGGGCGCACTTCAAGTGCATGGCTTTCTTCTGGTCCTTCAGCCACAGCTCATAGGCCGTCTTCTGCATCATAGGCCTGCAGAATCGGATGATGTGGCACTCGATCACCTCGCTTTCCAGCTCGCGGAGCTCTTCCTCCTCACCGTGGGCTGGGACGAACAGAAAGGCGGCGGATCAGCCCCCCCAGCCCCCCTACCTCGCACGTCAGGCCTCTGACCGGGCAAAGAGGAGATGTGGGTTGCCTCCCGGATCTACTCACCCAGCCCTTCGCTGGGCTGCAGAGACAGGGAGCGATAGTTGACCTCAAACGAGGCCGCGTTCTGTCTTAGAGCCATTCGGAGCTCCTTGCCATTCCGGAAGCAATCGAAGATGTTGGATTCCACCAGAGTGGCCAGGGCCTTGATCATCATCTTCATGTTCCAACAAGGGAGAACCTCGAACAACAGCTCCGTGGTGAAGGTCAGGCCGATAATGGCCGCGCATCTCACTAACATCTGGTGGGAGAGACTCATGCTATCCAGCTGAACCAGAGAGATTTCTGCAGGTGAAAAGCCACACAGTAGGGAACCAGTCACTCGTCCGGAGCAAATACGGCCCACGGGTGGACAGCCGTCCTGCTCTACCGTGCTCGATTCACGCAACCCCGGCCATGCGAAACCAAATGAGGGATCTGCCTGGTGTCTACACCACAGACAGCATGCGCTGGGGGTACGAGAGAGGCAGGTGCCGGCGTCTGAAACACGCCCGGCATGACGGCCCGATCGGCATAAGACTGATGTCGCGGTGTTCTGATCTGGTGCAAAAGCGTGACGGGGTTTGTGAGGAGAGGGGAGGTCACGGCGGGCCACGGTGGTCGGAGGTGAGAGCCTGTCATCCACGAGCTGGGTTGGCTTCTCCAGCGGGCCCTTGTCTGTCCTCGTCACTGACTCACCCTCCTCCCAGCAGCAAGCCTCCTCTCCACCTGCCCAGAGACTCCTTCTTTCCTGTGACAGCCTATTACTACCACCTCTATGCTCACGACCAAGTGCCAGAGAGCTCTGAGCTCGAATCCCGGCTTCTCATCTGAGCCCAGGTGTCACGGTCACATGGCTTCCAGAACATTTCTACCAGGATGTCCTGGTATTACATCACCTGCAGTGGGACAAAATCTGCATTTCTCAACTTGCCCACAGAACACTGTAGAAGGCAAGCCAGTCCACCTTCCTACTTTGGTAGACCTAGCGGAAGAAACAAATGATGCTTTGGGAAGAGTGAGGACCTTGATGTGTCCCTAGGTCACCCTTCAAAACCTTTTCAGTTATTTATAGATGGCATGGGTTGGAGCCCAAGTCACATCAGAATGTTGCTTTAAAGCCATTTTTCTTTAAAAGAGTAATAACAGAGCTTGGATATAAAGTCCACGCTCGTCATGTCTTTTAAAAATAAATGGCAGCAAAAGCTACAGGATTAGATTTTCTCTCTCATTATGTGGCGTTGGTTTAATGAAAAATGCATTACGCTTCATTCTTTCATGCAGTTGAACAAAACTTTGTTCAAGTCAGCTTCCAGGAATTGCACAGGGGAGCAGGTAACTCTCCAAATTAGAAGCAGGGAGGCGAAGCCCACCGTGGAGACTTCGACTGCCCGGGGCAGCACAAAACAGACAAACATCATCAGTCTATGATGACCTTCCTTTCTCCCTTTTACGCATTTGTCCTCCAGAATGAAAAAGGGGAGTCTAGGTCCTGGAAAACGAACACGCAAATTGTCTTTACCTTTTAATGATGCTGGAGGTGACAAGTTTTTCAATATGACACCACTAGCGAGGTTACAGACTTCCTCATTTCCCTCCTTGTTACCGAGAGTAAAAATATTTAGTTCCTCTGTTGGCCTACTAAAATTCTCTACAGGGGGAGAACAAGGGAGAAAAGTTGAGAGTCATTTTTCTGTTATCTTGATTTTCCAAGAAACGTCAAGAGGGATCTTACGAGAGACAGTGCACGCAGAGACGTGTGTTGGCTCGCCAAATATTTTGGGATACTGTTTAAGCGAACTCATACGTGAAAATCGAAATGTATTCAAAAATGTTCTGCAGCCCCCAAAGGATTGGCAGTAACTATCAGAAGTCTTCTGTGGTACTTGCGGTTTACAAAAAATCTGATTCACAGATCATCAGGACGTATCTCATGGTGACATATATTTGCACGCGCATTCAAATATCCACACTCAGATGCAAACCCATTCTGTGGGAGACGACTTGACTCACCGCGTGTTCATCAGAGAGAGATTGTTTAAAATGGTGAGGCTGGGGGTGCCTGGGTGGTGATGACTCAGTCGTTAAGTGCCTGACTCTCAGTCCAGGTCATGATCTCATGGTTCAATGAGTTTGAGTCCCACGTCGGGCTCTGTGCTGATGGTGCGGAGCCTGCTTGGGATTCTCTCTCTCTCTCCCTCTGTCTCTCTGCCCCTCCCCTGCCCTCTCTCTTGCTTTGTCTCTCAAAATAATAAATAAACTTAAAAATTTTTAAATGGTGAGGCTGGATCGTAAACTTGCTTAGTAATTTTGTCTCCTGCTACTCTAAAATGCATTACTGACTTACCCTTCAGTCATTCATATAACACCTTCATCGTAAGGCATGGCGATATGTGATGTGGAAATACGGAGGTGAACATAACTAAGTTTCCAGTCTCCTGGAGAGATAAGATATGTACACAAGGAGCTAACTTTCCAGGCAGTAAACAGGTGCCAGGTGAGTGGGCTCAAAGACCGTCGAGAGTTCATTATCAATACGGTACAGACCCTTTGTGCACCATAGCCTGTGAAGGCTGTAAATGTGAATAATGCATGCTTCCAACCGCCATGAGCTCAAAGTCTACAGAAACAGAGAGGTAAGTAACTAATCGTCGTGCCAGGACGAGGGAGCTAAAAGCTAAAAAAGCAAGGAGTACTATGTCGTGAGAAGGGAGAAGAAAAAATGATTCAGTCTTGGATTCAGAAAGGCTTCATGGAGGAGAAAGTATATTTTGATTGAATCTTGAAGGATGAAGGGGTTTTCCATTGGAAGACGGGCGATCAATGCAAAGGCACAGAAGCCACAGGGCACTCGGCAAGTCAGGGGAGTGTAAGGAAACCAGGACAGCTGAACCCTAGCGTGTGGGATGCTGGAGTGCTACCGTGGGACATGTATTCGGGGAGACGGTTTGGGAGCAGAGTGTGGAGGGCGCTGAACGGCACACTGTGAAGTTGGGACTTTATTCCGAAATAAAGGGGGCCTAGCACAGGTTTCCGAACAGGGGAGAGTAGTGATCCGCCAGCTACTTTTAGGAAAGTAACCCTGAAAGTGGGTATGGGAGATACAAGAGAACAGGAGAAGGAAGACGGGGTAAGAAACGGTAACAACGGGCGATCAAGAAGGGATGGTGGGTAGGACTAGGTAGTGATACTGTGCGGCACACCAACGAGACGGAGGAAACGGGTCTAAGCAAGGTAGTGATGGCGCTGAGACATGAATGTTGCCAGCAGTCAAGCGGGGAAATACAGGAGGAGGTGCAGTATGGGGAGGGAGGGCGATGCATTTAGGTTTAAGGAGGCGGAGTTCCAGGGGGTCTGGAAGATGATCCAATGGGCAATTGGGAATACACTGTCTGGAATTAAGAGCGAGGCTGTGGTTGAAGCGCGCACACACACACACACACACACACACACGGAAGCTAGGGAGTAGATGAGTAACTGACAACACCTGGGGAGAGAGAGCAGGAAGCTAGCAAGGAAGAGGGCTAAGGAACGTGAAGAATGCTGTCATCGCAGGAGTAGACCCAGGGACAGGAGACCAGCTGAGGGCTGGTTGGGGAGGACAGGAAGAGTTCAGAAGCAGGGAGGGGAGGTGCGAGTGTGTTTGAGTACATTAGGAGCAGGAGAGTGGGGTTCAAGGGCACGACTCGCTCCGTGCTCTTTTACGCGTGTTCATTTCCCTTTCTAAGACCTAGCAACGGTGAGACCCGTTCTTTCAATCACACAACCCGTACCAACTGAGCGCCGCCAGGGTACTGGGCATTGTTCTAGGGTTGAAGATTCAAAAGCGTGCCAGATTTCCTGCCTCCCAACGCTTAAATTCCAACAATGGCAGGGAGACAACGAACAGTAGATAAATAAATTAATAGGATAATGCCATCATGCGATTTAGCTGTCTGATGAAATAAACCCAGTAACAGAGGGTGCAGGTCAGGGAGGCTTTCTTTTTTTTTTCTTAATGTTTATTTATTTTTGAGACAGAGAGAGACAGAGCACAAACGGGGGAGGGGCAGAGGGAGAGGGAGACACAGAATCTGAAACAGGCTCCAGGCTCTGAGCTGTCATGTCAGCACAGAGCCCGACGCGGGGCTCGAACTCACGGACTGTGAGATCATGACCCGAGCCGAAGTCCGACGCTCAACCGACTGAGCCACCCAGGCGCCCCCAGGGAGGCTTTCTTTAGATGGTCAGAGCAGAGAGAGTCGCCCCAAGCAGGCCACACCTGGGCCGAGGGAGAGAGAGGGGGCCAGCTGTGCCAAGTGTCGGAGGAGAGGGGACAGCGGTCTGCGGCAGAAATGCGGCCAGGGTGGCGGCAGCACATTGCAGAGCGCTGGTGAGGCCAGACAGGTGTGGAGGTCAGAGCCCGTGGGCTCTCTGGTCCCATCCGGGAGGCTGGATTTCACCGAGAGCTCCACGGGAAACCCCCAAAAGTGGCGTGCGTGTCTTTGGAAGAGCTTTTCATCTGGAAAGTTTCGAGCTCACCAAAAGTTGTAAGAATACAACCGTGTACTCCTTGCTCAAAGTCACCCACCGGGAACGTTTTGCTTCATCTGCCATATCCTTTTTCTTCTCTGCACGTACACGTTTTTTTCTGAAGCATTTACACACAAGTGGCATCATTCAGGCCCCTTTGCCCCAAGTACCTTACTCTGGATTTCCTGAGAATAATGGGGCCCTCTTAGATAACTAGAATACACTTAGAGGCTTCAGAATATTTCATGTTGAAATAGTAATTTGCTGCCCACAGGCCAATGTTGTCAACTGGCTCAACAGTTGGGCCCCTTGAGCACCTTTTTTCTTCCGATATAGGATCCGGTCTAAGATCGTGTATTATATTTAGTTGTTGTTTTTTAAGTTACGCGAAATTCATATCCAAACAACTGTCTTAGGGTTTTCAATTCGTTGGCATTTGGCACATTCACACTGGTGTGTAAATAAAACCTCTCTCTAGTCTCAAAAATGTTTAATCACCCAGAAAATACTGAACGATCTTTTAAAAAAAAATTTTTTTTTAATGTTTATTTATTTTTGAGACAGAGAGAGACAGAGCATGAATGGGGGAGGGTCAGAGAGAGAGGGAGACACAGAATCTGAAGCAGGCTCCAGGCTCTGAGCTGTCAGCCCAGAGCCCGACGCAGGGCTCGAACTCACGGACCGTGAGATCACGACCTGAGCCAAAGTCGGACGCTTAACCGACTGAGCCACCCAGGCGCCCCTGAACGATCTTTGAAGAGTCACCTTTTTTGAAAAGAGGTCTTCACAGACACTGAATAAATGTTGAACAAATAAACAAATACATACGAGGTAGGAACCGTATTGCTCTGTAGTATTCATGTTTACATACGGTCTTTGATTAACTCACTGGTCAATATATCATTGTAATGGACTTACCTAAAAATAATGACTGTAGCATTCATTGTCCAACTGAAAATCCATTACCCTCCTAACATAACTTTGTCCAGAAAAGCCTATTCTGACTTTTTTAAAAAATTTTTTTTAACGTTTATTTATTTTTGAGACAGAGAGAGACAGAGCATGAACGGGGGAGGGGCAGAGAGAGAGGGAGACACAGAACCGGAAGCAGGCTCCAGGCTCTGAGCCATCAGCCCAGAGCCCAACGTGGGGCTCGAACTCACAGACCGTGAGATCGTGACCTGAGCTGAAGTCGGACGCTCAACCAACTGAGCCACCCAGGCGCCCCAATTCTGACTGTTTTTTAATCATGATGACCCAGAATGGAAGTGGGGGGGGGAAAGCTTTCTTTTAAAAAGCAAACTTAAGTCTCTCACTCCTTGAAAAACAGACCTCTTAACTCTGATCCTGCTCTTCTCAGACAACTGTCGGTCTCATTTCTCCTCTAGATGTGACTCTGCTGGCCCGGTGGCCCTGTGATCATGCAAAGTACGAGAAGCAATGGAATATATCATCTCAAGATGGTACTGGTTTTCCACCTACATGCTCACCCTTACATTTGTCTCGGAGGAAAAAGTTGTTGTTCCGCAAGCTTAGCAACATTAAAGTGCACAGTGCTTACAGCGATAAAAGCCACTACTCGAGACTTCCACTTCCAGAAAGACGGAGTAGACACGTTTTCATCTATTCCTCCTGTTAAGAACAGCTGAAAGCAAATATAAGAAGACTGCCTAGGGAGCTTGGGACGCAAGGAATAACAGAGCGGGGAGTTTCCTGAGTTTTTCTTTCTGTCTTATGTCCCGGTCTTGGAGGGAAGAATCTTGCAACCCAGAAACAGCCAGGATTGCAAACAACAGCCTACTCTTTCTGCCAAAGGACCGGGAAAGGGGCAACTAGCAAGACAGAAAACTTTTGGGCAATAACCATTTTACTCCAGCCAGACAAAAAAACCCAAAACCAAAAACTGTAGCCCACTCGTGCTCCCACCAGCTCCCACCAGCTCCCCTTCAGCACAGCCTGAAGGAGGAGCCTAGATTTCCATCCCAGAAGCTGAAAGAGAAGAACCATCAACCCAGAATCCCGTATCCAACACAGATACCGTTCAGGAATGAAGAGGAAATCAAGATAGTCTCATATAATGGGAAATTAAGACAACCAGCAGCCAGCAGACCTACCCGAAAAGAATGAGTAAGGGACGTTCTCTGAACAGAAAAGAAATCATAAAAGAAGAAATGGAACATCTGCAAAGAATAAAGAACAATGTAAGCAAACATTTGGGGAAATACGATAGATTTCCCTTCTCCTCTTAAGTTTTCAGAATCAGGTTTTCAATGTGAGCAAAAATTATAACAACTGCCTTATGCAGTTCTAAATGTATGCAGAGAACAATTTTAAGGTAAGTGAACAATAGATGGCAAAGGAATGTAAAGAGGGGTACGGTTTCTTTTTTTCTGGTTAACGTTTATTTATTTTTGAGACAGAGGGAGACAGAGCATGAATGGGGGAGGGTCAGAGAGAGAGGGAGACACAGAATCCGAAACAGGCTCCAGGCTCCGAGCTGTCAGCACAGAGCCCGACGCGGGGCTCGAACTCACGGACCGTGAGATCATGACCTGAGCCGAAGTCAGACGCTTAACCGACCGAGCCACCCAGGCGCCCCGAGGGGTACGGTTTCTAATCTTAACTCAAACTGTTAACGGGGTGATACCAGTAGGCTGTGATAACATATGCTATATGATGTAATAGCTAGAACAATCATTCAAAATCTATACAAAGAGATAGCCTCAAAAATACTGTAGATAAATCAGAATTCTAAAGAATGCTCAAATAGCAAAGGGAGGCAGGAAAATGAGAACCGTAATATGGGGAGAGAAAAGGAAACTTTTCTTAAAATGGCAGACTTAATGGGGCGCCTGGGTGGTTCGGTCGGTTAGGCGTCCGACTTCGGCTCAGGTCAGGATCTCACGGTCCGTGAGTTCGAGCCCCGCATCGGGCTCTGTGCTGACAGCTCGGAGCCTGGAGCCTGTTTCGGATTCTGTGTCTTCCTGTCTCTCTGCGCCTCCCCTGTTCATGCTCTGTCTCTCTCTATCTCAAAAATAAATAAACGTTAAAAAAAAAAATTAAAAAAAAAGAAAATGGCAGACTTAAGCCCTAACATATCAATTACTGCATTAAATCTAAATGGTCTAAATCTAATAACTGAAAGATAAATCACCTGAATATATTTAACTACATGCTATATACAAGGAATTCACTTCAAATATACTATGATATAGGCAAGCTGAAAGTAAAAGAATAGAAAAGATATTATCATGCAAATATTGATCAAAAGAAAACAGGAGTACCTGGTAAAGTAATATCAGACAAAGCAGACTTTGGAGCAAAGAGAGTTCACAGAGAGAGAGGGATATCATATCATGATACATGGGTCAATTCACCAAGACAAATAGCAATCCTAAGCGTTTATTCACCGAACAAAAAATACGTGAAGCAAAAACTGATAGAATTAAAAATAGACAAGTCTACAATTATAGTTGGAGACTTCAACATTTCTCCCTCAGCAATTGATAGGACAGCTAGGCAGAAAATGGCCCAGGATATAGAAGAATTCAACAACCACAGGGGCCCTTGGGTGGCTCAGCGGGTTTAGCGTCCGACATGTGAATTTTTCTCATCACTGCCGACTCCCCACACAGACCTTTCCTTATCATTCACAGAAGCTTTCATCCTCCACTTTCTGGAATGCATCCTTTTCCCATTCTCCCCCTCCCGATGTTAAAAGTATTCTCTTAAAAACTCCAACTGGCCTCCTTTATGCCATTATCTCAGATTTCATCCTCCCGTATGTGTCTGTAGTATGGGAAACCTGGTGACAATTCACTTTGAGCTAGAAGACTCTGGAAGACAAGGTATTTTCTCCCACCACCTAACTTCTAAATCCCCTTCCGTGTGGATTCTGGGCTTTAAGATTCCCCAGTGTTCTTCTGTGTTCTTTCCGAGGCACACAGTCTCCCTCCGTTCAGTGAGCCCCAGGCAACGTTAAGTTCTCTCTCCATCTCAGATATCAGAGCTGACACTCCTTGCCTCCCCAGTCCCCCTGACCCTACGGGATGCAGCCTGTGGAAAAGGCCATTCCTGCCATCCTCTCTGCAGAGGACAGAGAGAAAGAGCCTTCACTGGGAGACTTACTGAACAGGTTATTCCAGGTCATATTGGTCTTTTTCTCCACCTCCATTGGCTGGAAAATGAGTACCCTGTGATGGTCAAGGTTTTTTAGCAATTCTTCACAGTAAAATGGGATCCCACAGCTTCCCTCCACTAGGTACCTGCAGTGGGAACAAGGCCACCTGTTTGCACCAACGAACCATATTTTCCAAAGGAAAAATATTTGACTCATTTTAACCATTTGAAAATAATATTATTCTCTATTTGTCTCCATTTGTTTTCCTTTTCTAGGGTTGCTTTTTTTTTTTTCATGCTTATTTTGAGAGAGGCACAGGGTATGAGTGGGGGAGGAGCAGAGAGAGGGGGAGACACAGAATCTGAAGCAGGCTCCAGGCTCTGAGGTGTCAACACAGAGCCCGACGCGGGGCTTGAACTCACACACCGGGAGACCAGGACCTGAGCCAAAGTCGGACGTTTAACCGACTGACCCACCCAAGAGCCAAGAGCCCCAGGGGTTGCTTTCTACATCTTTCTTTCTTTTCTTTCTTTCTTTCTTTCTTTCTTTCTTTCTTTCTTTCTTTCTATTTTGAAGAGAGAGAGAGAGAGAGAGAGAGAGAGAGAGAGAGAAGGTGCAGAGGGAGAGAGAATCCCAAGCAGGCTCCACGTTCAGTGTGGAATCCAACATAGGGCTTGATCCCACAACTCTGGAATCATGACCTGAGCCAAAATCAAGACACGGGACACTCAACCAACTGAGCGACCCAGGTGTCCCTCATTTTTAAAAATTACATAAAACATTTACATGTTTTTCAAAGCCAAAACTATATAATCAGGAACATCCTCAGTCTTGCTTCCCTTGCTGACTTTATAAATAACCATGTCAGTCAGTTTCTGATTTCTCCTTTCAATGTTTATTTTTTTTTAATTTTTAGAAAAATTTTTGGACGTTTATTTTGAGAGACAGAGACAGAGCGTGAGAGGGGGAGGGGCAGAGAGAGGGGGAGACACAGAATCCGAAGCGGGCTCCAGGCTCTGAGCTGTCAGCACAGAGCCCGATGTGGGGCTTGAACCCACGAACCGTGAGATCACGACCTGAGCTGAAGTCGGATGCTCAACTGAGCCACCCAGGTGCCCCTCAATATTTCTTTTTAAAAACATAAACAGGGGTGTATATATATATATATATATATATATACACACTATATATATATATATATATATATACACACACTATATATATATACACACTATATATATATATATATATATATATATATATATATATATATACACTGTACACACACACACACACACACACACAGAAAAAGAGAGGAGACAGAGTGAGAGACAAAGGGAAAGATCATGCCAAGTTCATGCCTGGGGTTATTTTAAATGAGACTTTGTCCAAGACATCTTTCCTCCAGAAGCAAGGCAAACTCATTAGAAAGAATGGATGCAGGGACGCCTGGGTGGCTCAGTCAGTTGAGTGTCTGACTTCAGCTCAGGTCGTGATCTCGCGGCTTGTGGGTTTGAGCCCCGCATCGGGCTTTGTGCTGTCACCATAGAGCCTGGAGCCTGCTTCAGATTCTGTCTCCCTCTCTCTCTGCCCCTCCCCTGTTCGTGCTCTCTCTCCCTCTCTCTCTCAAAAACAAACACTAAAAAATTAAAAAACAAAATAAAGAAGGATGCAGATACTAAGGTGGGTTGTAAACAGTCAACCAAAGCAGGGGCACTGTCCATGTTGTTAAGGCAACTGGGGTCTGGGCCCCAGTGGAGGCCATCACTGAGACACTCAGAAAGCAGTGAGTAAAGAGCCAGCCTTCAACACCTGCCACAGACGGAGAATATTCCAGACTACAGTACTGCCGGACCTTGCTTATTTACAAGTTGTGTCCTTAAACTTTACCAGTGGGGTGCTCGCTTCGGCAGCACATATACTAAGTTTTCCCAGTTTGCCTTTTGTGACACTTGCCCACGACAATGTCCTCAGTCACTGCTGACTACACTGAGAATGCCCGTACCCAACACAACGAAGGGGAAGCAACACTGAGGTCACCGAGCAAACGTCTGAGACAACCTAACGGGGTTAGGAAGAGGTGAACAAGGTCAATAACAAGGAAGAGGTGAACGGGGTCTATCCTACCAACCACGAGAAATGGCTCTTGAACAGCGGGCCCAGTGAACATTCTGAAACGGGCACTTGTAGATACATCTTCAGGAAACCCACGAAGTCTGGATCTGGGGAATGGACACGGAGGTCGGGACCTCAGGAGACAAACAGGTTACTCACGTGTCCAGTTCTTTGGGGATGCCCCTGACATTGAGGTCTAGGCAGACCTTGTTGCGGATATCCTTAGGCTGCACGGCTCCGAGGGTGACGTAGGTGGTGTTCCTGTTCTTCATTATGGCGCTGGCAGCCGCACAGGGTATGTCAACGAAGGGGGACAGGGACATGATGATGAAGATAGGAATAGTCCGGATAAGCTTCTCCAAGAAGGACCAGGAGGCTGCGTCGATGAACTGGCCCTCATCGATGATGAAAATAATCCTTTCCTCTTTCACGGTCTGCACAAGGCGGAGAGACAGAAAAGTGCGGTGGGACTTCGGGTTTTTAGTCATGTGTGCGGGTCTGCAGGTGGATCCACTGAGTTTTGTGGGGCTAAGTCAAAATCTTCTTTCCAGGTAATTCGTATTAATTCAGATTCCGGTAACTTGGCGTTTGTGGCGATCGGGACAAAGCTAGCTGGAATGGATTTTCTTACTTGGTCAGAGCTTTGTGTAAAGATAATGTGTAGGATAAATGGGGTTGTAAGCAAGTGAAAGGACCCACTATATAAAAATGACTGATATGTTTACCACAAGTCATTTTATTTTTTATTTAAAAAAAATTTTTTTTAAACGTTTATTTATTTTTGAGACAGGGAGAGACAGAGCATGAACGGGGGAGGGTCAGAGAGAGGGAGACACAGAATCTGAAACAGGCTCCAGGCTCCGAGCTGTCAGCACAGAGCCCGATGCGGGGCCCGAACTCACGGACCGCGAGATCGTGACCCGCGCCGAAGTCGGCCGCTCAACCGACTGAGACACCCAGGCGCCCCCACAAGTCATTTTAATCTATGGACAAATGAAGATCTCCCGGGGGTATGAAGGAGACGAACCTCGTTTATGCTGTTCTAGCCTGACGTATGGTCTATGGTACCTTGAAATCAGATCACCTGTCCCGTTCCTTGGGTAGGCTACCTCTCCCCCAAATAATCTGAATGATTTATGCACTCATTAAGCATTTATTGTGCATCTACCAGGGTCAGGTATTGTTCTGGGTGGTGGGGCTACAAGGATGAAACAAAGTGAGAGTTTACATCTTAGTGTCGGCCCCTTACAAAGCACATCCTGGATTCCACTGTGTGAGCTGGCTAAATGGAGAAGACCTCCCCCGCTCTTCCTGCTCTGCACCCCTCTTGGCTCCCTCTGGGACGAGACTGGGTTAACCCACTCGTTCCCTCCACATTTTTACGAACAAAAGCAGCAGAGGCTACTTGAAAATTTCAGATTTTGTAAGATAATCTCATAAAGTGTTATGACCCATTTGATCACATTTACACGATAAGTCTACTCTTATGGCCCCATTCTGTTACCATATTTAGCCGTTCATTGACCTTGAGGACATTTTAACGGATGGGGAGGTTAGCATTACATTGGTTTTGTTTTGGGTTGATGCCTTTAAAAATACGGGGCATATAGGGGCCCCTGGGTGGCTCAGTCCGTTAAGCGTCGGACTTCAGCTCAGGTCATGGTCTCGCGGTTCGTGAGGTCATCCCTCCCTGACTCATGCTCTTCTCTCGCTCTCAAAACTACACGTTAAAAAAAATATTTTTTTTTAGCAGGAACTAAAAAAGCATGAATTCTATAGTGCATCATGGGCCCTGGTTTCTTCATATTTAAAAGGAGAAGGTTGAACTGGATGGTCTCTAATTAATGTGACTAAAAGCCAACATCTACATTGTACTTAATACGTTCCAAGCACCGTGTGAGGCTCTGTCTAGAAATTAACTCATTCACCCCTCGCAACATTCCCAGGAAGTGGTACTGTTGAGGCTACGCCCTGAGGAAATTTCAGTTAAGTGACTTGCCAAGGTCGCACGGGAGAATAAGTGATCTAAAGACAGTTGTCTTGGTGCTTAAAGCGTAGCTTTAGCGGTGGTTTCCAAACTCGGCGGTGTGTCAGAAACAACTGAGAAGTTTTCAAACAAAAGCCAGCGACTAAACCAATTCCTAAGCCCAACCCAAGTCCCTTGGGATCTTTAGGTGCAGAAGTAATAAACCCGTGTGTTTTGTTTTTTCATTTTCCGCAGAGATTTTAATTCAAGTACAATTTAACGATGTTATATTAGTTTCAGGTGCACAAGATAATGATTCAGCAATTGTATACATCAACTGTCCAGAGTCTGACATTTTGAAATTACTCATAATGCCTCGCTTATTTGCTCGAAGTGGAGAAGGAGAAAGTGGTGGTATAAACTTTAGACAATGCCACAAACTTGTATCGATCATTTATAATGTGCCAGATGCTGTGCTGTGCAATAATAATACACAAATGAATCAGGCTCCCTGTCCTAAGAAACCCACAATCTCCTGAGAGGCAGAGAAACCCCTATAAGGTACAACTTGTAATACTGTATGGCAAATATAATAAGAAATATGTTCAAAGTGTTACAGAAGCAGGGTGGAAGAAGGATCAGTCATGCCTAGTGCTTTGGGAGTTTTCACCAAAGAAGTGACGTTGAAGGATGAATAGCATTTCTCCAGGTTAAAAAACCAAAACACTTTTGACTTATGTCATTAGCCCTGGGAGTGATGTGGACAGTATAACGCACGGGGTGGCGCAATTTACACATGTTCTGGCAATTACGTGGAGAATGAACTGGAGAGGAGAGATCTAAGGCACAGAGCCTAGTTGGGAAGCCATGGAAGTCGTCCAGAGTGACAGAACTTGAACGACAGCAGAAGAGAGGGAGGAGACATTCCCAGGGAGAACTGAGTAGCTGTCGTAGAAATGGCAACCAATGAGGAAGAGACCAAAGATAATTTCAAGTGATGCATGAATGAATCTGCCATTAGCTAAATCAAGGATCAGAATGAGGAACAAGGGGCCCTGCGGGAGGAAACATAAAATTTAGTATTAGACGCTGAACTGAACGCGAGTTTCTACATCCACGTGTTGCAAATGGAAGGCTCTTGGAAAGCTGGTTCTGGGTGCTTATGAACGAGGTGAGGACTCGAAAAGAAATCTGGTGATCGTCCACATACGGTGAATTGTCATGAGGTTACTCAGGGAACAAGTTAAGATGCGGGGGGCAGGGGGAGGGGTGTTTCTGACAAAGAGGCGCCGTTCCAAGTGTGTCTACACAACGTTCCAAGTGTGTTTACACCACCCTGTGAGTCAGGTATTGCTATCTGCCTATTTTATAGATGATTAAACAAAGGCATAGGCAAGTCAACTTGCACAAGGTTACCCAGGTAGCAAGTGATAGGCCTGCGGGTTCAAATGCGGGTAGCGTGGGGCGCCTGGGTGGTTCGGTCGGTTAAGCGTCCAACTTCGGCTCAGGTCATGATCTCACGGTCCGTGAGTTCGAGCCCCGCGTCGGGCTCTGTGCTGACCGCTCAGAGCCTGGAGCCTGTTTCAGATTCTGTGTCTCCCTCTCTCTCTGCCCCTCCCCTGTTCATGCTCTGTCTCTCTCTGTCTCAAAAATAAATAAACGTTAAAAAAAAAATTGTTTAAAAAAAAAAACAAATGTGGGTAGCGTGACTAGGGAGCCTTCACACATGACCCCTCGGCCATAGTGTACCTCTCACAGAGCGAGAAGAAAAAAGGGCTGGTCTCAAGGAGAAGCCAGACTCCCGGGAGTAATGTTAAAGGGACCCCTTTCAAGCACAGCTAAATTCTGAACGGACTCTTGACTTGAGGTTTGGAAGGAAGAAAGGAGAACGAGACGCGGGCTGTGTTAGGATAAAGCTCTCACACCGGTTGAAGCCTTTTGCCGGTGGCGTCTGAACCCCTCCGGCCACCTCCCAGTTGCCCTTGCCCCCGACTCGACCCACAGCTGCTCTTACTTGCTCCAAGATCTTCATAAACAGTGCTTCCAACTGCTTTTGCTTTCTGAAGGTGGTCATCTTGGAAACCTCTCGTGAAATAGGGAACTGTACAAAGAATCAGGAGAAGATCAAGTATGGGAACATAGCAAAGGGCGCTACTAGCTGTGTGACTCGGGGCGAATCACTTTCCCATTCTGTGCCATGGAATCCTCATGCGTTAGCTAATTCATGGCGCCCCTTCCGGCTGTCACACGCGATGTCACTGAATCTAGTAAGATACAGGAAGTAACGGGGCATACTCTGTCTTTGCACTGGCAGTCTCCTGGACCAGCTAGTCCAGAGTAGCTATGATGGGAAGGTGAGAGCAAAACGAATCAGCGGGTTTGGGATTTTTTTGAGTATGGTATTTCTAGATACCTCCAATGTCTCAGGAAGGGGGATGCTCATTCAAAGACGTTTGGGAACCATCTCCTCATCACCCAGATTCTCCACATGAGAAAGGAAAAAGGCAATAAATGGCAAAGAGACGCTAAGGCGTCAGACCTCAGGCAGGGGTCGCTGAGCGGGCCCTGTCCCTCTTTCCTGCAGGTGTCAGATCTAGTGACTCACCCGGACGTGGAAGATGTCATTCAGAAGGCAGTGGAATTTCTCGTCCAACAGTGTCTTGACTTTATTTTGAAGGTTGGTC
This sequence comes from Leopardus geoffroyi, assembly GCF_018350155.1. Taxonomy (NCBI): domain Eukaryota; kingdom Metazoa; phylum Chordata; class Mammalia; order Carnivora; family Felidae; genus Leopardus; species Leopardus geoffroyi. The sequence goes on along the minus strand of NC_059338.1, from coordinate 58,938,223 downwards.
TGTCGTTCTTTATAATGTTTACAAGTATCGAGACCTAGTACAGTGGCCATGAATATCTGGATGGTATAAAAATTTTGATGGAAGCTGATCTTAGTCAACGCGATAGCGATAGTCCTGTTCGTGAGAAAACAAGAAGTAGAAGAGAGTTCTTAAACGTATGTTTTGAAAACAAGAAAGAACGAAGGAACGCTCCGGTTTTTTGTAGTCAGTTACAACAGAACTTTCCTATATTATCTGGAGGCTGTTCATTACTCCTGCTTCAGATACACCCCCTCATCCCGCTATGTCCCTGAGCCCTCCTGACTGACCCTGGCTGTGCCCTCTTCTACGGCCCCACTCCCACCACCTTGCTCTAGGCCCTCAGACTTTCACCCACACTGCTGAGTAACATGCTCCTACCCTTGCCTAGCGCCATGATTCGACGCACCACCTTTACAGAAGCCCGACGTAACGGGATCGATGCCAATTCTCTCTCCGATCTGCAAGTCTTCAGTGGCTCCCATTGCCAAAAGGTGTAAGCCTATGCTTCTTTTTTGTGACATACAAGCCTTTTCCGGGTCTCAGTGTGCCATTTCTTGCCACTCTGCCCAGCAGTCCATCCTCTACCAACAAACTGGTGAGACCTCCCTGAACACCCAGAGTGGTTTCTTCTCCCCATGCCTTTGTGCGGGCTATCTGCCCAGCCTGGAAGTTTACCACTCCTCACAGCCCCTGGTAACCCCTCGTCTCCTGCTTGTCTGCAAATCTCAGCTCAGGTGCAGCCTCCTGGAAATCTTTCCTGGAGCCCCAAGGCTGCGTTACATACAAGGTTGGGTTTGCCCTAGCTTCTGCAGTATTCCGGTTGCACACCTCTATCACTGTTCTCACCGATCCTATTTTCATCGTCTCTCTCTCCTCTTTCGTGAGCAGTTATGTAGTGGCATAGATTGGGCCCCTAATCCAAAATAACTAGTTTCTTTATAAGAAGGGGAAATATGGGGCGCTTGGGTGGCTCAGTCGGTTGAGCGTCCGACTTTGGCTCAGGTCATGATCTCGCGGTTCGTGAGTTCAAGCCCCGCGTCGGGCTCTGGGCTGACAGCTCAGAACCTGGAGCCTGTTTCAGATTCTGTGTCTCCCTCTCTCTCTCTGACCCTTCCCCGTTCATGCTCTGTCTCTCTCTGTCTCAAAAATAAATAAACGTTGAAAAAAAATTAAGAAGGGGAAATTTGGACACAGACAAGGCACAGGGAGAACACTATATAAAGGCAGAGATCAGGTGATGTTTCTACAAGCCTACAATTGGTAGCCAACCACCAGAAGCTGGGGAAAAGGCATGGAACAGAGTGTCCCTCACAGCCGTCAGCAGGAACTAACCCAGCTGTCAACCTCGGTCTCCGACTCCCAGCCTCCAGTACCCAGAGGCAATACATTTCTGCTCGTGAAGCCATCCAGTTTGTGGTTCTTTGTTATGACAATTCTAGCAAACAAATACAGCCCTCAACAGTTCCCGGAACACAGTAGGTACTCAATAAGTGACGGAATATATGAATGAATACATAAATGTCTTCCGGTTATTATGAATAACCAAGCGACGTTAAAGATATTTACAAACTGGCCTTTCGCAGGCTTGACATTGAAAAAAGAGTAGAAATACAGGCAATGTAAGGTTTCTAAGCATATTCCCCTTAAAGGATTGAGGTCCGATGGTGAAGGGACATGAGACACCATCGTCATCTCAGTCACCGTCACCGCCACTGAGTATCATGCTGTCCATGAGGCGCCACGTGACATTTCTTGTATGAAAACACATGAACGGGGTGAGATAGGTACATTAGCTCTGCCTTCCAAAGGAGAATCCAGAGGCCTATCATTCTCTATCTCCAGCTGCATAAATTTCTGTTTGTTCTGCTGACCCGATCTTGCCCCCAACGTCCATGCCAGGAGTTCTCAGAGTGTCCGCACACTGGGATTACTTAGGAAGCTTTAAAATATTGATATCCAAGCCCCGCCTGACATTAAATCAGGATCTCCAGGGCTCAGCCCAGCTTCTCATTTTCTTAGTTCAATCTGTTTATCATCTATTACCTATTTAGTACAGAGGGCATGGCACCCAGTAACTGATAGACTGTGGGTAGTTCACAAAAGGCGAATTATGTCGAGGAGAGGAACATGACAATAAGTGAAACTCTTAAGGACATCAGGAAGCTCATGGCAAGACACTCACCTGTGGTTGTCACCTTGGGCCAGATACTCAATTTCCATAAGTATCTGGCTTTTTCCATATCCTGATAATCCTTCGTACATTAGGACTCGGCTGCAGTTGGACACCAAAAATTCCTTCATACTACACATGAAGTATTTGATCTCCTTATCACGTCCTGTAATTTGCATTTTTTAAAAAGGGAGCAAACCTAATCAACATAAAGTAGGCGAGACATATATAAAAAAAAAAACACATAGTGATCACGCTCCTACAAATACCTTTAGAATTCCCATGGAATTGCTCATGACCTTTCTTGAGAGACTGTGCACTTTAACAATTTTTGAAACCTTTCTCTGGAGCTTTCTAGTTACAGTCTTATCTGATCCCCACACGCTGTGAGGCCAAGTATTCTTAGAACGCTCATTATAACGTCCATTTAATTTTAGCGTAGAAAACGGAGATTTAAGGTAGCAAACTGCTTGGATTACACAACCCAGAATTAAACCAGGGTTGTCTGACCCTGGTGCTTGCGTTCTTTTCCTTTTTCTTTTCCTCTGTAGCACACGAGAAGTAATCTATAGATTATTACATTGGGACATAAATTTATTAAATTAGGGTTCCCACGTTAAACAATTATGGCAAACATTTTTTATTCCTACTTCTGTGAAAGAAACTTGCTCTCTTCTATGATAAATGATCCTTATCTCAGGGCTACTGGAAACATTATCCGTACTAAGAAAATTCAACTTGCTGTCAAAAGTCATGTGTAGATTATTTCTATCACAGGAACAGCCTACATTACAAAATACAGTCTTTTTCTGATTGTGAAACTCAACACATGCTCGCCATGTGTTTCTTACATCTTTTTAAATATATGTAATAGGAAGCCTGCCTGAGATCTGAAACCCAGTCCACAATTTTGGGAACCTTTCAGGGCTGGTTCTTTCTTCTTTGCTGGATTGGTCACTGCTGGCGGGGGTGGGGGTGGGACCATTTTGGACCCCTTCACAGAGCAAACACATAGCCCGGTGTTATCTAACGTCTAGTGAAAACCAGGACGATTACTCTAAGCTTAGATGTTTTATACAAAGCAGCCGACTGTTTACGTGGTAAGGCAAATTTCTGGGCGATTCAGTGAGAACCACTCTGCAGATTTCACTGCTTCGTTTGGGGGAAACGTTCCGTCTCTGAAAATGCATTTGAACTTCAGTATTGTGAGATGCGTCACACTCTTCTTTGGCCTGAACCTCACGGAGGTAACTCAGAAAAGTCACGTCACCTTGTTTCTCTCCCAACGAGGCCCTAATATCTGGGACACTTTTTGAGTATAGGTTTGTTAACATCTATGCTGTTAGCATATACGATTTCATTTTCAGGAACTCTTGTTAAAAAAAAAGGGTATTTCCTATAGTCCTCACCTCTGACAAGTTTCTTTTTGGCTAGAGCGTTAAGGAAAGGTTGTGTGGGCTTGATCTTTACCTCACAGCGATGGAATCAGGGCAAAGAGGCGCCCAGACCAGATTGGGAAACATAAGCAGATTGTGCCAATGTGGCCTGCTATGGCGGTCGGATGGAGTCCTTGGTCTTATACAAGGGGGTTAGGACTTCCATTTGCTGTCAGTCGCCGTGACAACAATCATATCGTAGGACGGGCAGTAAGGCCTCGGAGGAGGGTGAGGGTGAGCATTCCTTCTCCTTTCCAGCCTTCAAGCGTCTGGGAATCTGTATTTACAAGAAGTGATTAGACTCTGAAAAACACACTACTGAGGATCCAAGTACCCTTTTCAGTTCTGGAACTGCTGCCTTCTTTCTGCTCTGCTGAAATCAAGATTCTGTCCTGATATCCCCCCAAAGTGTGGGACAGAGCCTCCTCCTGATTGTCCTAACACAGTTAGGACCAGGATTTAACTTATGATGATACTTTTAGGGATGTTCATCTAACAGAAGAAAATTACAAGTGTTCCTAGAAATGGCTGTCTTCAGATTCCACAGGCCTATCTTCATGACGGTCTCTTCCCCCAGAGGGTGTATCCTTACCTCATTTTAGGCCCCCTTCCCTGTCTAATCTCGTGTCAAGTTAGCTTTCTCTTGATACGCTTCCTGTCACCAAGAATCACAAAAACATCACTGCCATTGCCAGATAGATCATAGATCTAAATGTAAAAGGTAAAAACAAAGTTTCTGGAAGATCTTCACGATTCAAAAGTAGATCTTCACGATTTGGGGTGATGGAAAACTTCTAAACAGTGTACAAAAGCACTAACTGTCAAAGACCAGATTTATATAACCTAGATTATACTAAAATACAATATTCTGTTCATCAAACACATCACTAACAGGGTGAAAAGGCAAGCACGGGATGGGAGGAGTTACGTACAAGAAACACAAACGACAGCGGACCCGTGTCCAGAATATACAAAAAATGCCAACAGATCTAAAAGATACAACCCAACTGGAAAATAGGCAGCAGATTTGTATAGACGCTTTATAAAAGATGATGCCCAAATGGCCAACAAATATATGAAAAAGGAACTCAGCCGTATCAGGGAAGCACAAATGGAAATCACAGTGAGACACTACCACACACCCAACAGAGTTATTAAAATTATGAAGACTTAAAACGAAGTTGTTGGTGAGGATGAGGAACTCTCCTAACACCGTGGGTCAGCATATAAGTAAATACAACCATTTTGGACAATTATTTGGTATCATCTCCCAAACCATCTCCCAAACCTCAACAGAAACACGTACGTGTGTTCGCCAAAAGACACACACAGAAATCTATTTTTCCATTTCTTCGCTTGGAAGGTAATCACGCCCATTTTGTGATCATTCGTTAGGAGGCACGCTTAACGCTGGTATACTTTTCTGTATGTTTTGTTATAGTTCAGTAAAGAAGCTTAAAAATCACGGCTTACTACCTACCCAGCAAAGGGTAGCCCTCATTTCTGTTGCAGATGAGGTATGCCATACCAAACATGCTGAAGAGAAGAAAAGAAAAGATGTTAGAGTGAGAACACGGAAATACAGAAAATTCCACCAAGTGCCCAGACGGTGATTTGGTGAGCACATGCTGTGTGCCTGGCACGGTTTCAAGTCCTCCGCCCACGTATCACCCTTTACCCCGGACAAAAACCTTATGAGGAAGGTACGATTATATCCATTTTACAAATGAGGAAATTGAGATGCAGAGTGTTTAATTTGCCCGCGATCCCATGGGGAGTGGTGGCAGGAACGGAGAATACTGACAGAATCAGTATCTATAACCGGGCCAGTGTATACACGCTTGCCCACTGCGCACTACTGTTTCTTGAAGGAAAGTGGTCCACTTTTTAGTCAAGTGGACCATCCCCTTGTCTGCACTGCCATACCATTGTGTTACGTCTCTGTTATAGCATGTACCAACTTCCGCGTAATACACAGCTCACGGGGCGTATTGTATATGTTGGTCTTCCCCATTAAATTGTGAACTTTCAGGGCAGGACCCAGGCCTGTCCATATTTGTATGTGCATTTCGACACTACCTCATCTGCAGAAATGGTACAGAAGAACTATCAGGAGGGCGGCCTTTGGGACGAGATGGTCCTGAATTTCTGTGGCAGATGGACTGCATTAATGGCCCCACTTCTTGATCCCTACTTGTATCTACGCCCTGGGCTCTGTCACTCTACAGAGCCTTCCTGCTGTGGGCTCATCCTTGTGATGCTTTGCCAATGGGATGTTTTTTGTTTGTTTGTTTGTTTTAATTTTTGTTTGAGAAAGAGAGAGTGGGCAGGGGAGAGGGACAGAGGGAGAGAGAGAGAATCTCAGGCAGGCTCCATGCTCAGTGTGGAGCCCGACGCGGGACTCGATCCCGTGACCCTGGGATCATGACCTGAGCTGAAATCCAGAGTTGGACGCTCAACCAACCGAGCCACCCAGGTGCCCCTGCCCGTGGGATGTTACCAAACGCGACACAGAGGCTTGACAAATGCTTGGGCTTTGGGCTTGCTCTTTCTTGCTCTTCTGATATTGCCATGAGAACAGGCCTGGGCCAGGCCGATGGAGGATGGCACACATAGAGCCAAATCGTCTCATTTATATCAGCCAAACTTCCCGCCTACCCACCGTCCCCCTCCCCCCGCCCCCCGACATGGTCCTGGATCAGCCAACAGACTGCTGAACTCCAGGCATGTGAACAGGCATAGACAAGATCAGCCAAACCCAGCCAAGATCAATTGGGTCCCACATATTTGTGGGATAAGTAAATATTTACTGTGGTATACCACTGTATTTACCGTGGCTTCCTATAACGGAGCGTTACGGTGGCATTTTGAATCTTGGCTCTTTGTTTGCCAGATTTACGACCACGGACAAGTCGTTACATCTCTGAATCTCAGTTTTTAAATTTATAAAGCGGAGACAATAACAGTGTCTCCCTGATGTGGCTGATACTAAGAGTAAATTACGTATTTTGAGGTAAAGTGCCTAACACTTAATAAGGACTCACACAAAAAAATTAGTAGTATTCATTCACTTATTCACACAGCATTTTATTGATGGTCTATGCATGCCAAGTACACTGCTGAACCCTGGGAATACAAAGATGAATAATAAAGACTCCTTGAACCGACTGCAGCCCTGGTACTGTTATATGATTCTTTAAGACCTAGATTCTAGCTCACTAATATAAAGAATAAATACCTTTCCACTTTCTGTATTACTCATTTACTTGTTATTAATGAGTGCCTACTATGTGCCAAGCCCTGGGAGTATTAACAATGAACAGGAGACAGCTACTATCATCAAAAAGCTCATAATGTGTATCAGATCAGTAATCATGATGGGTATGTGCTAGAGTTACAGAGAGGAGGAAAATGCTAAGTTGACTGTGGTTGTCCCAGTAGACAAGGGGGGGAGGGGATGGGGAGGACACTCTATTTAGACAGCCCAGAGGAGAGGGCACAGGAGGAGATACGGTTGGAAAGGCAGATGGTTGTATGTCATTTTGAGGGATTTGAACATTATCATGAAAATGGAAGCCGCTGAAGGACTTTAAGTTCCAAGGGAATCCCTACGTATCTAAGCTGGGCTTCTGGGGAACAGATTTCACTAAAGACCGAGAGGAGGAAAAATATCTCACACTCTTTTAGCCCCATCCATGCCTGGCACATAGTTGGTACGATCAGTAAATACTTAATGGTTGGCCACTGTGTCCATCTGGGTCCCAAAAGATCCTCAAATGAGGGGTTCTCTGTTCAGTTTGCACCACCTTTGAAGAATCACCCTTAGATTATCAGTAGTGAGGGCAGGATGGGATCATACCACTATCGTGATGCTACACTATCTGTAAGATAGAGAAGGACGAAGGATTTGGGAAATCTGGGCCTCGTTCCGGGGAAGGAATCGGTTTCACTTTCATAAATTGCGTTCAAATCGGGCACGGGTGACTGATGGTTTTCGCTATCCTAATTTTCCCACTTCCTTACTAAAAAAAAATACCGCAAAATCAACGCCCCACACTCACACTTTCTCATTCAGTCCCAAACACTGATAGACGGGTCCGGGGTCCGCAACACCTTTCATGACTTTCTTTGGAAGCTCTTTGAAAAAGTAGGCTGGGAGGTTGCTGCCATTGTAGGTGACGGAGTCACAAGTCACGGTTCCTGGGTAGTACATCATCATCCTGGCAGCTATGTTGACTTTTTGGCCAATCACTGAAACAGAAGGGAGGAGGGCAAAGGCCGGGGAGAAAAGAGCCATTGAACTAGCAGAATGCAATCTGGAACACACTGTCCCCAAGTGGCATGTTCTTTAGGGACTTTTAATAGGAATTACGAGGAGTAACTGTCTAATGTTCACAGGAAAGGGTTATAAAGGCGGCCTCATTCCATGCGCTTACAGCCTCTACAGATCCCCGCGAACGACTACTTATTTCTGATATGCATGCACAGCTCAGAAACCCACACTTTGCAAGCAACGAGCTGCCAAGGGGCAAAGCTACGTGGCTGGGCTCCTCCTGGAAGGCTCCAAGCTTTCAGAGGGCAGGGCCCCTGTCTCGCTTAGCTATCCTTCCTCCCCCAGGGCCGGAGGACAAGGCGGGGAGAGAGGAGGAGTTAGCTCAGCGCACCTGTGTATTCATGCCTCACAGAGTGTCCTACGATTCCACAGAAGACGATCCCGCTGGCCACGCCGATGGAAACGGTACTGGCATCCGGGAGAAAGCAAGAGAGTTGTAAGGGAAAGGTACTGAGCGGAGAGAAGGTGGGGAGGTTGGGGACACGATGACGAACGGGGCAGGGGAACGGGCAGGGGGGCAGGGAGGCGTTTCGATAAGTAACTGTCTCCCCTTGTGGGGAGTTTAGGGCGACTGCCCAGGGCCCGGACGTGCGAAGGAGGCACAGCTTGAGACGCAGAACTAAGTTCTCAGAAGTGACAAATCACTTCCCTTTCCTGCTACTTTTCAATACCCATCTGAGCCACTTTTCTGGAAAATCACCTCTCACCACCGCAGGTGGACTTGAATTGCTGAGTGACACTGTCAGCATCGTAACCAACTCAGCGATGTTTGTTACGGCGAGAAGGAACAAAGTCATGGAGGAACTCAGATGTAGTGTGTGGCCGTCAAAAGCTAGCTTAGTTAATACATGAGGGTGGCTGCACAGATAGATGACGAGGGGCTGACGTGGCAGAAATGCTTAGAGCCAGGGGGGTGGTACCTGTTAAAGTAGAGCCCCGAGTTGGGGACATTGGGGTGCTCGGGCGAGGCAAACCTGAGGGCCTGGGCTCTTAGGCAGCCCGGGCTGGGGATGCTAAACCTGACCTTCTTAACAGCTTAACTGTGAGTGGATCATCTTGAGACCCGATCAGTATATAAATTTCCAACCCAAGGACTCATTGCATCTCTCAGTTATTAAAAATCAACTCAAGGGACACCTGGGTGGCAGTGTCGGTTAAGCGTCTGGCTTCGGCCTATGTCATGATCTCGTGATTCCTGGGTTGGGGCCCCGCGTCGGGCTCTGCACTGACAGCTCAGAGCCTGGAGCCTGCTTTGGATTCTGTGTCCCTCTCTCTCTCTCTGTCCTCCCCTGCTCATGCTCTGTCTCTCTCTGTCTCTCAAAAATAAATAAATGTGAAGAAAAAAAATCAATTCAAGGGGCACCTGGGTGGGCTCAGTCAGTTAAGCGTCCCACTCTTGGTTTTGGCGATCATCTCAGGGTTTGTGGGTTCGAGCCACGCATCGGGCTCCGTACTGTCAGCACACAGCCTGCTTGGGATTCTCTCTCTCTCTCTCTCTCTCTCTCTCTCTCTCTGTCTTTCTCTCTGCCCTTCCCCCACTCACTCTCTCAAAATAAATAAATAAGCTTAAAAATTTTTTTCAAAATCAACTCAAGTCTTCCATATAGTGTTGGGAGTTCAACCTCTACCAAGAAGCCAGAGCATAGACAGGCAACCCAAGTAGGTTTTCTTGCAAACCTGCTATGTCTTGACTTTTTAAGAGTGTCCTTTTCTGCATTTTGCCTTCACCATCCCTCTATGGCTGCATCAAGGCTGGGTTGGCCCCGAGGAATGAGTACGAACAGAAGGGCTTCCAGTCAACGACAGCCCTCTCCTTCCCTCCTGTCCCCTGACCGTTTGTGCTATCCCCATGTGCTATGAAAAGGTCAGGGTCCACCAGATGGGAACAGGGTCAACACTCACTGGATTTTGTGAACCTGAGAGCAGAAGTCAAATATATCCATAGCACTTTCCAAGGCATGAGTGACCTCGTCAGGAGCCTTTTCCCCAGGGAAACCAAAGACACAGAGGAAGGAGCAGCCCTGTGAGGGAGAGAGTCAGCACACACAGCTGGCGGAGGGCCATCTTTCAACTGAACCAGCCAGGGGCGCCTGGGTGGCTCAGTGGGTGAAGCAACCCACTTGGGTTCGGGTCATGATCTCGTGGCTCATGGGTTCGAGCCCCACGTTGGGCTCTGTGCTGACAGCTCAGAGCCTGGAGCCTGCTTCGGATTCTGTTTCTCTCTCTCTCTCTGCCCCTCCCCTGCTCATGCTCTGTCTCTGTCTCAAAAATGAATTTTAAAAAACGTTAAAAAAAAATTTAAACTGAACCAGCCAGAAGGCTACTGGAAGGAGGGCAGCAACACTCACTTTCTGAGTCACCCTTGATCGTGATTTCTCACACATCTATTTTATTTTTAGTAAACGTCCTCTGACTTCTAGCCTGAGGAGGGCTTGCTTTTCTCCAGAGACAATGGGTTGTGCTGGGCTATTTGTGGGCACCCACCTGTCTCTCCCCCTGCGGCCAAGGTCTTACACTACGCGCTGCTAAGTTTAAATCTGAGAAAACAGCACAGAGCAGTGGAAAAGGCACCCGCTCTGCAGTCAGAAAATCTGTGTTCTCAGGCCGCTTCACGAGTGTGGGAACTTGGATAAGTCAATCACGCGCAGCGAACTTCAGTTTATCGATCTGCAAATGGATATGACATAGAACTGCGAAGGTCGCTCTGGCTCCTAAAATGAGGGTTCTATGTATATACACATACACATGTATAACTTTGCAGGCTACTTTACAGCATGTGTATACTCTACATAGTATATTACATATATTCTGTATTTTGTATGGAATATAGACTTTATTATTTGTATTTTTTAATGTTTATTCATCTCTTGAGAGAGAGAGAGAGAGAAAGCAGACAGAGCGTGAGCAGAGGAGGGGTAGAGAGAGACGGAGACACAGAATCCAAAGCAGGCTCCAGGCTCCGAGCTGTCAGCACAGAGCCTGACGTGGGGCTCGAACCCACGGACTGTGACGTCATGACCTGAGCTGAAGCCAGACGCTCAACCGACTGAGACACCCAGGCGCCCCAAATATGTACTTTACAGTATATACACTTTTATAAACTTAATGTTATATATGTAAGTTTATATAAAACATTATATACATTTATAATGTAAACTTGGTATACAGTTATACTTTGTGAACTCTAAAGTTCTTTTCAGATATTGTTATTATTCTTAGGGATAATGGCTTAAAATGAGAGTGCTTTTTCTTGGCATAGGCTTAACTGTTCCAAGCAGACATTAAACTCTGAAGCTTTGCAATCCTAGTATCAATCACTTAAACAATTACCTGCGTCAGATGCTGTTGTCTATAAGAAAAGAGCATAATAATTAAAGGATGATGGGCTACAAATTTCAGTCTGTATATGTGACATATCCTGATGAAATGCAGGGGCGCCTGGGTGGCTCAGTCGGTTGAGCGGCTGACTTCGGCTCAGGTCATGATCTCACGGTCTGTGAGTTCGAGCCCCGCGTCGGGCTCTGTGCTGCCAGCTCAGAGCCTGGAGCCTGTTTCAGATTCTGTGTCTCCCTCTCTCTGACCCTCCCCTGTTCATGCTCTGTCTCTCCCTGTCTCAAAAATAAAAAAAATAAAAAAAATTAAAAAAAAGGAAAAAAATAAATGCAAAAGAGAACGCCTCGATTTCTTTAACCCTCTCCAAAAAGAATCTAAGGGTCAGATCCCAGTTGGCGCTGGGTTCTATCTTGATGGGATAAAGGAAGCCCTGATTCAGGTCTGTGCAAAGACTAGAGGGTAACCCTTTCTACCAAATGCTCAATAAATGCTCTCAAATTAGTGAATGAGTGAATGTGAGGCAGTGACTTAGTGCTCTGCTCTTACGATGCAAAAACTTGAGATGGGGAATCAATTCTCCTAGCACTTCTGTGGTAATTTGGTAACCACATAGTTTTTCTCTGAACCTATTAAGAGCAGATTAAAAGGGGCACCTCGGTGGCTCGGTCTGTTAAGCATCCGACTTCGGCTCAGGTCATAATCTCGCAGTTTGTGGGTTCAAGCCCTGCATGGGGCTCTGTGCTAACAGCTCAGGGCCTGGGGATGGAGGCTGCTTCAGATGCTGTGTCTCCCTCGCTATCTGCCCCTGCCCTGCTTGCACTTTCTCTCTCTCTCTCTCTTTCAAAAATAAACATTAAAAAAAAATTTTTTTTTAAAGAAGCAGATTAAAAATATCCAGAAGTGGAGCACCTGGATGGCTCAGTTGATTAAGTGTCCAACTCTTGATTTCAGCTCGGGTCACGATCTCACGGCTTGTGAGTTCTTGGGCTACACGCTGACATTCGAGCCTGCTTGGGTGATCTCTCCTTCCCTCTGTCTCTGGCCCTCCCCACTCACACACACTCCCTCTCAAAATAAGTAAATAAACTTAAAAAAAAAACCACCAAACACCCAGAAGCTACAGGTGCCCCTCCACCCCACTCAGCCTCCCTCCCCCTGCTAAAGCTGGAAGGGGAACTGGAGGTGTAGACGCGGCAGGTAGGGAATATTGGAAACAGGCTTCTGGAGCGTGAAAGTTACCAGACACGTGACCTAAAGTCTCCAGGAGATGCATTACATGCTGGGCTGGAGATGTGCACATGGCAAGAGCTAGTCGGGCAACAGTGCTTGAGGGCAGAGACTGGAGAGGCGGACTGCCTGGGCTCGGATCCGGCCCACCACCTACTAACGGGATGATCATGAGCAAAACTGAATCTCGCGTTGTCTCAGGATGCTCATCTGTAAAATGGGGACAACAACAACCGCACCTACCTCTTGGAGTAGTCCCGCGGGAGGAAATGAGTTAATGCGTGTAAAGTATTGACAACAATGGGTGGCACACAGTAAGGGCCATATCCACCATACAAGCTATTTCTAGAAGTACAGAGACAGATATTTTTAGGTGAGAAGTGTCTGTTCTCTCCCTCTCACCAACGTCCATAGGTGTGAATGCCAACTTTAACTTATTGGTAGGTTTCTGCCCCTCAGTTCACATTTACCTTGTCAAACATGAAGACTTTGTTGATTTGGCCTCGGGAGACCCTCAGGACAGAATTGATGTGCACACAGGCATCCTGGATGGCCGAGCCGATGACTTCTGCCTTCTCTTGGTCCTTAAACATCAGGTTCACGAACACAATGGTCACAGGGCGAAGCTCCGACAGGTAACCCCGAAGCTGTTTGTCATCGATCTGCAGAGTTGAGAGCGGCTTTCTTTAGCCCGGATCCTTGGCAGTGGATTCTTTGTTGCAACCCCACCCCCAAGAAGGCCGCTGGCCTTTTGCGATCCTCTGGGGAGCTGAAGTTACCGGAACGCACGACGTACAACGTGGCGGAGGCAGCCCAAAGTCGAGCAGATGGAGATCTGCTCTATCGAAATCTCTTTCAACGTGAATTCACAGACTTGCTCATTTTTGGCCAGCAACCACATCCTTGCCCCAACTGCTAGCTCCCTAGGGCCAGTAGGAGCCGTCACAATAACATAGACAAGCACTGTTCCTTTTGGCTCCCTTACAATTTAGGGATAAGAACAGCCTATTATGTAATCCAACCTGGTACGTTCACGGCCTGGGACCTTCAGGAATAATTTCACATCCTACCCCACCTTATCCTCAAATGAGATAAAATAGGCATTATGATCCTCTCTTTACTGATTAGATAACGGAGACGTGGAGAAATAATGTTAAGTTTCCCAGGGTCACACAGAACCCAAATCTCTGGGCTCCTAGTCCGATGTTCCAGTGACAACACGCCCCTGCGTCTCTGGGGAGGTATATATGTCGTTCGGCTCTCCTCTTCCGTCCACGCCCATCCACCCCAAGCCCGGGGAAAGGAGAGCGTTCCCAAATCATGCCTGCCTATCGTGATTCTTGAATTTTGTTAAGTTGCGTGCATGGCAAACCGATGGGGGAAAATTATTGCACTTTCTCCCTCAATAGCACAAAAGCATCAGATCCTCTGTTGACAAGATGAAACGTATCTTCTAGGAGGTACCTGGCTGGCTCGGTCAGTAGAGCACGAGACTCTTGGTCTCAGGGTCTTGAGGTTTGAGCCCCACGGAGTGTATTAGAAAAACAAAAACAAAACAAACCCCCAAACACCGTATCTTCCGAATGAAAGGAACTGCATATAGGAAACCCACCAGTCACGCTTCCTAACTGGATGGCACAGTCCTGGTGTCAGGTGATTTTATTCTTTTCCTAAAAGAATAACTTCTAACGAACTGATACGACGATTTCCTTTGATTTCTCAGATAAATCATTGAATAAGAAATCCATATTAAATAAATAAATAGTATTCAAGATTAAACCCGGTAAATAAATGAGCTAAGGATTATTCTGTCGGACCGGGCGATCCTGTTTTGCTTGGAAAAATGCAACCACTGCATCTCCAAGGATCTCTATGGTTGAGGTGCAGGAAAAGCCTTGGTGCTGTTGTGAAAGGTCTGTCTTCTGCCTCCTTTCAGCCCCCGTAGCTGTATCTTTTCACCCCACGTTCATCATTCCTACCCACAAGTCCCGGAGTCTATCTTGTAGCCCCTTCCCGTAGACCTTGCCCTCAGCTGGCTGCAGCTGAAGAAGTGTAATGTGTTGTATCTCTTGGAGGCAGAGAGGGGAGGGCTTTCTGGAGCTTCAGAAATCTTGAGGAGTCAAACAGCGCAGGGACTGGACGTAGTGCTTCTAAATTGGACTGAAGGGGGCGGGGTGCGTTCTGATACCGTTTCAACTCACTCTATGAAGGCAGCTGCCCCCTGTTCAGGCTTGCCCAAAGATTTCCTCCAGGGCACAACTGCATTTTGATGGAAGTAAGGATTAAAACACTCAAATATTGGGAAGGTGGACAGCCTGTGCAAAAAAATGTAGGATTCAGGTAGAACGAGGTTCAAACCCTGGCTACGTCTCTTACTTTATAACCTTAGGAAAGTTCCTGGTATCCTTCTGGGTCTCAGTTTTCTCACATGTAAAATGAGGATAAAGATATTTGGCAAGAATTGTGAAGAATAAATACACGAAATAGCAGAATGCCTGGCATACGGTGAGTGGCGAGAGAGTTCTAATTCACGTGAATTAATACATTTAAGAGAGCCCAGATCTAAGCGAACACAAAGGGAAAATTTTAGGGGGTGGGGGTAGTTCTGGGCATTCTCATTGTCTGTATTGTTAACTCTCGAAGCTCAAGATCTAAGGTAAGTGACTTAGAGAAACATGGTACCAATGTGAATTCACTTGAGATCTTTCTGCTAACTGGCATACAGAAAGGGTGACTTTAACTCTAACTCTTTAACTCATAGTGAACAATGCCTCCTTTAACTCTTAAAAGTATCCTGATCTGAAAAACCAATGTGATAGTCACCTACACATGGAGAACGTTGGCCCCATCTCTTTTCAGTTCAGTGAAATATTTTACTAGCTACTGGTCTTCTTGATCTTTCCAGTTGTCCAGGATCCCTGACACCCCAAAAGCCAATAAGTTAAACTGCGAAAGTACCTGCTTCAATATGCTTTCCATCACATACTTTTGGAGCGACAACTCTAGCTCAGGATCGGACTCCAGCATGCACGCAAGCCTCAGGAGGTCTAAGAGAGCAGAAGGAGGGGCAGGGTCAGAAAAGGAAGTGTGGTCTGCAGTGCTGGGGACTGGAGTCTCCTAGTCCCCATTCCCTCGGACAGTGGTCTTTATGGTTCAGTCAGGGGACTCTGGGATACCTAGCAGCCAAGCAGAACCAAGGGAAATCCAATGAGGATTCTTTTTTTTTTCCCTTTAATTTTTAAAAAAATGTTTTTATTTTGTTTTTGAGAGAGAGAGAGAGAGAGACTGAGTGCGAGCCATTCTTGAATTTTGTTAAATTAAGTACATAGCAAACCAATGGGGGAAAATTATTGCATTTTCTCCCTCAATAGCACAAAAGAATCAGACCCACCATTGACAAGATAAAACATATCTTCTAGGGAGCACCTGGCTGGCTCAGTCAGCAGAGCATGGGACTCTTGGTCTCAGGGTCTTGAGTTTGAGCCCCATGTTGAGCTCCACAGAGCCTACTTAAAAAAACAAAAACAAAACAAAAAACAAAAGCCCATATCTTCTGGACAAAAGAAGGAATTGTGGTAAAGATTCTGGTCTGGCTGGAATCCCATGTGAGTACTGGAAATTAAGAAGAAATGATATGAAACAGACTGTGGAGAGAGGCAAGGGAGCAGGAATTATAAAGTCTAGGCTACTGCAGTGGCAATGGTTATGGAGAGGTATGTGTGCCTGTAGTAAAATAAAGACTTTGGCTGGTTTTTGTTCCTGGTACCTGGGAAGTAACTTCTAAATCTTTGGACTTTTTCAAGTAATGGGATTGTCTTTGTTCATCATGGTGGGCCCTTTGGACCACAGCTGAATTTATGCTAATGAGGTCTCAGGATTGGGCTAGTTGTGCTGGAAACACCAACCATGTGAGGAAAGGGTGGGGACTTTGAGCCATGTGATATGAGCCTGACCTCTGACCCCTGAAGAGGGCAAGGGGGCCAAAGGTTGAGTTTAACCACATGGCCGATGATTCAATCAACCATGCGTTCTTAATAAAACCCCAATAAAAACTGAACACCCAAAGCTTGGGTGAGCTGTCTTTGGTTGGTAATCCTACAATGATGTACAGGGAGGGTGAAATATCCTGAAGACACAGAGACTTCATGTTTGGGGCTCTCCAGATCTTACCCTATGTGTCTCTTGATTTGTCTGGTCCTGATTTGTGTCCTTTACAATAAAACTAAAATCATAAGCATAGCACCTAAGACCTGTGAGTCACTCCAGTAAATTATTGGGAGCACTGGGGGTTTATAGACAGTTAGTCAGAAGTGCAGGTGGCCTGGTGACCCCGGAGCTTGCTGCTGGTGTCTGAAGTGAGGAGAGTCTTGGAGAGAACGTAACCCATGAAATCTGTGCCGAGTCCAGGTGGTTAGTATCAGAATTGTATTGTGACACCGCAAAGCCCAAAATCAAGCCTGAAGGAGCCCTTTACTGAAGGCACCATTAAGATCTGGGAGATGGGATGAGGTAAAGCTTGAGGAGTATCACTGGACTTTCTCCATCTCTGGAGATTTTGGGTTCTTGGCCTTTCCTGGTCAATTTTCCTACCGTTTCCCCCCTACCCCACCTCCTGCCCCATTACATAGTACAGCTTACTACAAGTACAATCTACTACTCGTGATGTTCAAAATATTTATGACCCGGATGTAGACGATGAAAAAGAAGGCTGATTCAAAGATGTTTCTGGGGCACCTGGATAGCTCAGTCGGTTAAGCGTCCGACTCTGTTTCGGCTCGGGTCATGATCTTGCCCTTTTGTGAGTTTGAGCCTCGCATCGGGCTCTGCTAGGACAGTGCAGAGCCTGCTTGGGATTCTCTCTCTTTCCTTCTCTCTCTGCCCCTCCCCTACTCACGCTGTCTCTGTCTCTCTCAAAATAAATAAATAAACTCAAAATAATTAAAGAAAATATGTTTCTGAAGTTTCTGGTTTGGAGGAAGAAACGATTCCTAGGGAAAGGTAAGTGGCTCAGTGTTCAGACCTTGTTGACCTACATTTCTAGGCCCAAAATGGAGCTGCTCCAGCCTGTGGCACCACGTCAGCAAACTGAAACTTCAGAACTTTCAAGTCCCTGGAAATGCCCCACTTGACCGGAAATGCAGTCCGTCTAGCCAGGCAGTCCCCAAATGCCAAGGCAACTCTTGGTCTTCTCACCCCAAACGAGGTTGACTATGCACCGCCGCCCCCCCCCCCCGTCAGATATTTTCTGTCTGTCACTTCCTTGTTCTTTAATCTTTCTCTTATAAAAGTTTCTTGCCTTCCACCCCATTTTGCGGGTCTCCACAAGGAGACTGTCTACACCTCATGAAGCATTGAAGTTTCTTTGCATCACCCAGATTGTCATCTTTAACCATTTTTTAACAACGTGTTAACGTTTGAGTACCTGTTTGACATCCAGTGAAAATGACCCATGGGCAGTATTTTTAGGGGTCTAGAAATCGTGACAAAAGTCTGGGCTGAATTCCAGCAGTTAGGGCTGGGTCTTATGTGGGGCAAGAAGCTTGCAAAACCATGAGTAGTGCCTCCTTAAATTTCCTGCCCTAGGCTTCTCTTTTTCCTCACCCTAGTCCCAGCCTGCTGGGAGTCCTAGGGAAGTTAAGCATGGATACATAGAACAGGTCTCCAAAATGTGAGCAGAGAAGACTAGGGGGTCAAGGACAGATCCCTAGAATCACCAACATTTAAGGAATGGGAAGGAGGGTAAGCAAAGTCACTGAAAACAGGTGGCTTAAGGTGTAAAAGCAAAACTGGGAAAGAATATTCTGGAACCCAAGGGAAGAGAAGAAGGTATGTCCATAAAAAGAGGGTAACTGAAGGCCAACCAGCTAGGAGGAGGCCTGAAGAGAGGTCATCTGCTTCGGCAAGCTTGATGGTCGTTGGTGGCCTTGACCTAAATAGTCTCAGTAGACAGAAGAAGTGGCTAGAAGCTAGACGTCAGGGGCTCAAGACAGAAAAGTAGGTGAACACGTACCCCCCCCCCCGCCCCCGAGGCGCATGCAATTTTCACCCAAGTTTATTGGGTGAATAAATAAATGAGAAGATAGGAGGAGGCACAGACATACAGATCACTCTTCTGAGAACTTTGGTGGTGAAAGTTAGGAGCAGAAAGCAGGGTTTATAGAAGCTTTATTTTTCCTTTTTTTTTTTTCCAACGTTTATTTATTTTTGGGACAGAGAGAGACAGAGCATGAACGGGGGAGGGGCCGAGAGAGAGGGAGACACAGAATCGGAAACAGGCTCCAGGCTCTGAGCCATCAGCCCAGAGCCTGACGCGGGGCTCGAACTCACGGACCGCGAGATCGTGACCTGGCTGAAGTCGGACGCCCAACCGACTGCGCCACCCAGGCGCCCCTATTTTTCCTTTTATCATGCGGCAGACTTGTACATGTTTAGAAGATAAGGGAGAAGAGTCGTTGCCAAAGCAGAGATGGACGGCCTGAGGAGGGTTATACTTGGAATCACAGTCATGAGGAATGGGAGGAAGGTCCCCTTTGTGGGCCGCTGGGAGCTGTACTGAGGAGGCCGGTCGTTTATAATAGAGCCCTTGGCATTGGTTAAGACCCTACTGAGCACTGGTAGAGGCCAAGGCCCTTGTCCATGGAGCGTACTCACTTTTATGGTCACCAGAAGGGTAATAATCCATGAAAGTCATACACTTGGTGAAAAATTCATCAAAGTTAAAAGTAGAAGGCGGCTTTAAGAAATTCACCTAAATGAAGGAAAAAAGAGAAGTTTTTTGGTTATTCTGAGGATTTTCTGGTCCTTTGAATATAATTGCTCAGCACAAAGGGCAGGGAGTATGCTCTTAAAATGGACATGGTAAATGGAGACTGGCACACCGAGACAACCGAGATCTATAATTTGGATATGATCACACTAAAAGTCTCTCTGACTAGTCCTTAAGATCTCAAATCTTCAGTGTATATACAGAAGGCCCCACCAGGGGGCTCACCCGCGTTCTTTCCCACTCTTAGAATTTCCTTCTCTCTTTTTTTTTCCTTTGTAACATTTCAATTTAAGTAAAACCCGGCAAAACTATGTATCATTTCTTTCTTCTAAGTATAAAAGGACATAGGGGGTTGATGCCCACAAATGTAGTGGGGAGCATCACCAGTAAGAAGATTCATACCAGGATCAAGAACCCCATTGGTACGATACACGAAGAATGGTACAACCTCATTTTTGTAGTATTCTTGTCTCCCGCCACATGTGAGTAAACCCTAGTCCAATAATGAGAAAGTGTCAGGCAAAACCAAATGGAGGGACATTCAACAAAGTGGCCAATACTCTTCTTAGGTGTCAAGGTCACATAAAGGCCAGGAAACACCGAACTGTTAGAGACTGCAGGAGACTCCGTAAAAATGACAACGAAATGCAGCGCGAGATCGTGAAGAAAAACCTGAACATTCCACCTAGGGTATTAGCGGGAAACCGGTGAGGTCCAAGTAAGTCCTTCAAGTAGAGAATAGTATTGCACCGATGTTCATGTTTTCTGGTTTCGACAACTGCACTCTGATTATGAGAGATGCTCACATTTGGGGAAGCTGGGGAAGGGGTATACGGAAACTATTAATTTTGAACTTCTCTGCACGTCTAAACTTAATTAAAATGGAAACAATTCCAGGGCGCCTGGGTGGTTCGGTTGGTTGAGCATCCGACCTTTTGATTTCGGCTCAGGTCATGATCCCGGGGTCATGGGATCGAGCCCCGAGTCGTGCTCTGCCCTGAGTGTGGAGGCTGCTTAAGAATCTCTCTCTCTCTCCCCCTCCCCCACTCGCCCTTCCTCTCTCTGTCTCTCTCTGTCTCTCTCTCTCTCTCTCTCAAATAAATAAATTAAATTAAAGCAAAACAATTTCTAAGGGTATCCTTAAGGAATGATGGCGTTAGATGGGGAACGGAGCACCGTGAGCCAGCTCGGTCACGCATCCCGGGGGACACCGTGGGAGGAGTGACGGTGTGAGGGCCGTACAGCGATGCACAGTGTAGGAGAGTCTCTCGCCTCGGCCAGCAGCTACCCGGACCCTCCCCCTCCTCTCCGTTGGCCTTGCATCCATTCCTGGTGCGGCTGGTGGCATGGCCGTCCTCCCTGCTACACACGCTCAACGTCCAGTGTCGCTGAGTGACCATATCCCAAGGACAATTCTGCTTATAGTTGGTCTTCAGCTTCACCGCAGTGTCTGCTACGAGGCAGGGCTGTAGGGCGTCTCTCTTCCCTCACTAAAGGGCTGCCCCTCTCCCTCCACCCCTCCCCCTCAGTGATCCCTCACCCTGAGTTAGGAGGGTGCTGAGTAGCGACACTTCCAATGACACCCCTCTGCTCCTAGGTCGGCAGGGGACCCTTCCTGTTCCTTAAGCAAGGGCACTGGCACACCACAGGCCTCCACACCCAAAGTCCGCATCCTTAGCACAGAGAAACCTAATCATTTCCTCCTGAACGCCGGGCCTTGGCTCCTGGCCTGAAGCCTGTAAGTGTAACTCAGGCTGATGCATCCGAGAGTCTCCAGGCCAGGAGCTTCATGGGACCAGCCTTCCCAGTGGTCTTCCTGACGGGGTGGTATGGGCGGGGGCGGGGGGGGGGGGGCGGGGACAGCCCTGGCACAGGTACCGATGGAACTTTCTGCAAGCAGCAGAATCGCACCTACCTTAACTGCTCTCTGATCTGGAATCCTCTCAATTTCGATCATGCTCCGGTCACAGAGCTGCCAGCAGTTTGGTGACAGAATGACATCGTTCATCTGTGCCATGTTCTGGGCAAGGCGCACGTCGTCCACCGCCTGACCGATCACCAGAAAGAAGTTGCGTGTCTCATCTCCAAAGACCAGCATGGTGATATGGCCAGCAGCCAGTCCTGGCAAGAAGGCCCGCACAAGAATTTCCGGGTTATTCCCCAGCAGCTCTGGTTCTTGGAACAGTCAGAATCGACCTCCGAGCAAAACGGAGGTTCTGAAACTTTACGCAGGAATCCGAGAATGCCTCTGTGGGCCCAGACCTTCCAAAGCTCCTCTCTTGTCCCACGGCTAGAAAGTCAACTACTAGTTTTCGCCTTTCCTTGACACTTAACTCTCTAGAAGGCCCGATCAGTCCCCAAAGTTATTTTCTTTTCTTCAATGTATTTGTACTTAAGAACAGCAGAGAACAACTTTAGTAATTCCTTTTGGAGAGGATTTGCATTTTATCAGAGATTGAGGCTTTCATTGAAAAAGAAACCAGGGGTGCCTGGGCGGACCAGCTGGGTAAGCATCCAACTTCGGCTCAGGTCTCGATCTCACAGTTCGTGGGTTCGAGCCCCGCGTCGGGCTCCGTGCTGACAGCTCAGAGCCTGGAGCCTGCTTCAGATTCTGTGTCTCCCTCTCTCTCTGCGCCCCTTCCCCTCATATTCTGTCTCTCTCTCTTTCAAAAATAAATAAACATTAAAAAAATTTTACTTCAAAGATAAATAAACATTAAAAAAATTAATGTTTATTTATTTTTGAGAGAGAGACAGAGTACAAGTAAGGAAGAGGCAGAGGGAGAGAGAGAGAGGGAACACAGAATCTGAAGCAGGTTCCAGGTTCTGAGCTGTCAGCACGGAGCCCGACGCGGGGCTCGAACCCACGAACTGTGAGATCGTGACCTGAGCCGAAGCCGGATGCTCAACCGACTGAGCCACCCAGGCACCCCCCCCGCCGCCAAATATTTTTTTAAAAAGAAACCCTCAAGGTTGAATCTCAGGCAAGAGCCAGAGGGGAAAAGGTTGGAGAAAAGGAGTAGGTATTTTGACAGTCAGGTGTCCCATCCCAACAATGTGCCCTCTGTTTTTAAGTTGAGAGTTAAAGGTTTTGGTACCAGAGCAACAAAAGACAGAATGTTGCAAAATGTGACAGGTACACAAAATGTACATATGAACGTATCAACTATAAATGATACATAGTTCACTAATTTGGATGTAAATTTATTTATTTATTTATTTATTTAAAAAAAATTTTTTTAACGTTTATTTATTTTTGAGACAGAGAGAGACAGAGCATGAACGGGGGAGGGTCAGAGAGAGAGGGAGACACAGAATCCGAAACAGGCTCCAGGCTCTGAGCTGTCAGCACAGAGCCCAACTCAGGGCTCGAACTCACGGACCGTGAGATCATGACCCGAGCCGAAGTCGGCTGCTCAACCGACTGAGCCACCCAGGTGCCCCTGGATGTAAATTTAAGAAAATAAAAAAATATGGGGCGCCTGGGTGGCGCAGTCGGTTAAGCGTCCGACTTCAGCCAGGTCACGATCTCGCCATCTGTGAGTTCGAGCCCCGCGTCGGGCTCTGGGCTGATGGCTCAGAGCCTGGAGCCTGTTTCCGATTCTGTGTCTCCCTCTCTCTCTGCCCCTCCCCCGTTCATGCTCTGTCTCTCTCTGTCCCAAAAATAAATAAACGTTGAAAAAAAAATTAAAAAAAAAAAAAAAAAGAAAAGAAAAAATAAAATAAAATAAGTGATACATAGTTCTTTTAAATGACTACCACTGACAGCGGTAAGACCTGAAAACAATTGCAGTAATGGTAATAATGAAGAGTATTTCATGGAGTGGTTATGCTGTGCCAGGTACTACACTATTTCAATTTACTTTTCATAAGAGCCTCTGAGGTAGATCTTAAGATTAGCCCAAGTTCTAAGGGGTAAATGAGGTAGCCAAAACTCATTCTGGTTAGCTTAATTCCCAAGTTCAAGACATGATAGGCGGGCTGAGCCACTGTGTTCCACCCCATTCTATGTCTTCTCTTGGGGAGAGAGTTTCCTCGGGGGTCAGGACCCATGTCCAGATTGCTTTAGCGTCTCCCCTTTCTCAAAGCTTACCTATCTTGACTCGGACATCCAGGCCTTCTTCGGACTCCTGAGTCTCGAACAATCCGTGGATCTCCAGGCTACATTTAATTACCACCGTGATAATGTTTTTCAGTTGCCTTCGCTCCACCTTCCACAGGGCGAGTAGTGCATCACCTTAAAGAGACAGATACACGGAGGGCTCCTGCCCCGCCCTGCCTTGGGGATCAGTTGTGTCTGGGGATTCAGACTGTTGTGTCTGAAGTCTGTGTAGACACTCTTCAAACATTCCTCAAGGCACACCTCACCATTCCTTCCTTACCCCTCCCATCTCCGTGAGCCCCCTACCTGCAAATTTTAAGATGTCTCCTCCAAAAATCAACACTTCTGAGAAAAGAAGAAAACAAGGTAAATCAAACTCCAATTCCTTAAAGCTAGTAAGAATTCATTCTTCATCCGTGGAATAGAAATTGGCTCAAAAGAACATTAGTTCAGAGTATAAACTCATGCTAAAGATGCCTGAAACAAGTCACTTATACCCACTGAGGTGTTTCCTCAACTGTAGAATGCACACGGAACGAGACTAGTACGTGGTCTGTTTCTGTGAATGGGAAGAGACAGGAAGGCAGGTGGGGTTTCTGGTGAGGTCTGAAGACAGTGAGCTATGCCCATGATAATGGAGTGCTTTCTCCTGATCAATGGAACGCTTGAGTGGCATGGGCAAGTGGAGGAATGACAGGACTCCGCATTGCAGTGAGAATCAGGAAACCGGAAAAGCACAACTAAGGTCAGCTTGGGTGTTATTACCAACTTGCATTTTGTTTACGTAGGCTTTACAAGAGATGTGGGCATTGTTTTCTCCTCTGTGTGTGTGTCACAAATTTGTTGAGCACCGTTGTGCTGAGTGGGATGCAAACAGGAAGTAGATACAGTTTCTGCTCTTAAGGAACATGAACTTTGGTCTAGTTGGGTGCCATTAAGATAATACTGGAGAACGTAGAGCCCAGTAAGACTAGACCCTGAGTTTACCTTAATGGAGTAAGACTTTTTGCTTCATGAATAGTTCAAATGAAGAATACACACAAGATGGCCGGCAGAGGTTGAAAAGTCAGTTGTAAGTGCTTCTGACTCCATCATTAGAAGACAAAGCACTAATAAGTGAGTTATAAATCACTCACCTGTTCATACAACATTCTCTTAATGACTACAGTGGGCTTATGTCGATGCTCGCTTTTTTTGAGTCATTGAATATAACTAAAGTTCTTTAAAGGTAATCTCTATTTCAGTGTTTTAACTGGTCCAAAACATTCTGTCCCTCAGTCTGTGTTAGTGAGGTTTGATCACGCTCCTTCACTTGCACGATGTTAGTTTCCAAAAAAGACTGGTTTCATACACATTTCATGAGGAAATTAAAGGTAAGTGTTCTGTCAGGCTATCACCAAAAAAACACAGGGAAACAATGAATTAAACATACGTAAGTCAGAAACCCGTGGGGACACTTACTCTCGACTATTGCGCTTATGTAGTGGTTGAGGATTTCCACCAACTGCTCAGCCCCTCGGTCCATGTACATGGCTGTGCTGAACTTCTCAGTCATTGCAGTAAAACCTGTAAGAAATGTCCACCTAGTTTCCTAGGCTCCCTCGAGGAACCAGACAGAGGCAAGACAAGAGAAACTCATTGGAGAGCACTGGGCTCCAGCTCTTAAGAACAGGCAAGGTTTCTTCTCAGTGATCGTCAGCAGCCCCCCTTGTCTATGCTTATTATCTTAGGGGTCAGGGAAGGATGCCAGCTACTTCTTGCCTCCAAATTTCTCACCTTGCACAGGGATGGCTGCAATTCCCTTAGCTGGTCTAGAACTTCCATCCCATGGTATTGAAAACACACAACATGTAAACATTTCTTAAGAGGTGACCAGTTTACCGTTAAGATGTAAACAACATCTGGAGGACCATTTCCTGAGGTCAAGTTTGCCTGGGATATGTATGGGGCTTGGGGACTAGAGTCAGTGCTGTCGGGACACTGGAGTCTAAAGTTCCAGGCATGGGACTGGGGCATCTCAAAGGTTTTCCCATGACTGGACGTGTTGGGTAAGGGAAGACAGGAGGGCCAGGTACACAGGCTGTCCCTTCTCCCTCCTGTTTTCTCCGTAGCGATATCCATAATAGTGCAAAAGCTCAAAATGGACCACCCCACTCTGCAATCGAGCTGTGCGTCCACCCACATGAAAGATTCCCTTTGTGCTTGCCTGAAATATCAACAAACATCAGGACACCATCAAAATAATCCACAGAGGGTCGCTCTGGAGAGAAGTCTCCATAGACAATGAGGTCTGGTAAATGCGCGGCTATTCTGACGATGGCCCGGTCCTGGGATTCTTCTCTTCGAGTGCTCATGTTCAAGGCAAGTGTTCAGGAGTTTATGGTCATAGCAAACAGTTCCCAGATAGACCTTCTGGAAAGAAAAGCTGAGAATGGAGGACATCTGACATATTCATTTACTCATTTTCCTATTCCTTTTTCTCCACCTGCGTTGTACTAAACTGTGAACGACACTTATTTAAGGGACTGAGTAGGGATAATGCCTGATGCGTGCAGTCATCCTTGAAAAGGGCCACTTTTCTATTCTGAGTGCCCCTCACACACTGGGCCGCCAACCCTGAGCAGCTGTTACATGAACGAGCACCATTGCAAACAGGATGGGGTGAAAGAGGGCAGCTGAATGAGTCCATCCGTTTTCATGAAGGGATGAGCTGGTCAGTGTGCGAGTCGTGTTGCAGAGGGGTCAGCGGCACTTTTCACTCAGTCTACACCCCTTG
Source organism: Leopardus geoffroyi (assembly GCF_018350155.1). Taxonomy (NCBI): domain Eukaryota; kingdom Metazoa; phylum Chordata; class Mammalia; order Carnivora; family Felidae; genus Leopardus; species Leopardus geoffroyi. The sequence continues at coordinate 58,912,059 of NC_059338.1, read as the reverse complement.
TCCTTCTGTCCCCATGGGTCATCCTGCTCTCTCCCTCCCTTTCGTTCTCTCATCTTTTCTCTCTCCTTTTTGAAAATTAAAAAGTGTAGACGTGGGTTTTGTGGGTGGATATTTATACAAAGGTGAGCGGCAAAGTATTACATACAAGCAAGAGATCAACTGTATTTAAGGCACAGTCGTAAATAAACAGAGGAACGGAATTCAAGGCTGTGTGTGTGTGTGTGTGTGTGCGCGCGCACACACACGCACAAGGTTTTAAACTGTAGGTAAAAGGAGATGTTGAAATTTCAATCCATTGCTCGGTTAGTTCTAAGAAAACCAGAATTTCCCAAGGCCTTCCTTTAGCTGTTGGGGCCAATTAAATGTTCATGCCTGGATGTTGTAAATATCATGCTCTACCACGATGACGAGAAATAGCATACCCAACATTTTTTCAGAGCAATCCAAGTTCCTGGAATAAGTGATACAGAAAAATAAAAGAGCTTAAAAAAAAAAAAAAAAGACAGGGAAAAAAAAAGGAACTGTTACTGACCATCAGGGAGGAACTGATTAGTAATTTCAACCAGACATACATAGGTCATATTGGGGTACGTGAGAGCATTAGAAGGAAAAGTGAGACAGTTTTTTTTTAAGTTTATTTATCTTTTTTTTTTTTTTTGAGAGAGAGAGAGTGTGTGAGAGAATGTGCACGTGTGCATATGAGTGAGTGGGGGGAGGAGAAGAAGGAGAGGGGGACAGAGGATCCGAAGCAGGCTCTGCACTGACAGCAGAGAGCCCAATGTGGCTCCAACTCATAAACCATGAGATCATGACCTGAACCGAAGCTGACTGTTTAACTGACCGAGCCGCCCAGGTGCCCCAAGACAGTTCATATTAGTATTTTTAGCAAACTTTAAAGTGTCTGGAAAACCTCTCAAACTGAGCACTAAATATTAGGTATTGAATGACCTTTAAAAGGAAAAGTCAAACTCAATTGTTAAGAAGTGAAGAGAGATACAGAAACGTGTAAATAGGGTTAAAAAATTAAAACATTCAATAAAAACCACAGCATGTACCAGGAACAATTAGTAGATCACATTAAGTCAAATAATTTCAGATAGTGAATTTGATAAGTTATATGAACTTGCAAGAAGGGTGGGAGAAGACTGAATTCCCAGAATAAACTGAGACTGAGGAAAAATGCTTAAGAAAACTTAGAGGGAGTTTTAAGCTTTATTAAAAGCAAAGAAATCTTTAAAAGAGGAATAAGGGTAAAGTTTCTGCCTTCTTCACTACAGAGAATTGAAAAGTGTAACAAATATTGCTAAGAAAAAATTGAACTCCAAGCTAAGAAGGTAGTGATAAAGCACCCAGGCATTAAAAAAAATTTTTTTAATGTTTATTTATTTTTGAGAGACAGAGACAGAGACAGAATATGAGCAGGGGAGGGGTAGAGAGAGAGAGAGAGAGAGACAGACAGACAGACAGACACAGAATCCGAAGTAGGCTCCAGGCTCTGAGCGGTCAGCTCAGAGCCCCATGTGGAACTCGAACCCACGAACTGTGAGATCATGACTCTAGCTGAAGTCGGACGCCCAACCAACTGAGCCACCCAGGCACCCCAAGCACCTAGTCATTTTAAATAAATTCAAGGAGCCAGCCCCAGATAACCTATAAACACAAATGCTGAAATACTGGACAGATGTAATCTCAAGAATAAGAGAGGAGCTGGAAAACTGGAGGTGGGCACATTCTCTTCTGAATTTCAAACGATGAGGCTACAGGGGCCCCTGGGTAGCTCAGCCGATTGAACATCTGACTTCGGCTCAGGTCACGATCTCACAGTTTGTGGGTTTGAGCCCCATGTCGGGCTCTGGGCTGACAGCTTGCAGTCTGGAATCTGCTTCAGATGCTGGGCTTTCTCTCTCTCTCTCTCTCTCTCTCTCTCTCTGCCCCTCTCTGCTTGTGCTCTCTCTCTCAAAAATAAATAAACATTAAAAAATTAAAAAAAAAAAGATGAGGCTACAGAAAACATAGACTGGTAAATATAATGTATCAGTCAGTATAAGCTAGGTCATGCTTCGTTAACAAATACTCCAAAATCGCAAGTAAAGAAGGGCTATTTCCTGCTCATTTCTTGCTTGTGCTACGTATCTTTTGTAGGTCATCTGAGGCTTTCCTCTAGTGATGCCTTCACTATGGGATCCGGGCTGGGACATTCTGGATGCCAAGACAATGGGAAAAAAGGATTAAAGGGACAGATTCATTCTTAAAGTGTCCTCCCAGAAGTAATATATTTCTCCTTCCACTCACATGACCTTGGCCAAAGAAAATTATGAGACCACAATTTCAAATAAGTGAAGTGCAATTCTACCATGTGTGACAGAGCTGGCATATTTGTGATAATCCAAATATTTGTGAATACGTGAGCACGTAGATAAGCAAGAGGGATTTAAAAGGAGTCAAAATGGATTCAGAGCCAAGAGCAAAGTGATTTCCTTTTTTGAAGTTATTGAATTTTTAAGTCAAGAGAAAGCTGTAGGTAAGGTATATCTTGACTTTAACCAGATTTTAATGGCCAAATTTCTCACATCCTTATGGGTAAGACACAAAATTTTAGGAGTGATAAACACATAGTTCTCTGTTAATGCAGTTAACAGTCCTACCTAAAGGACACTGATTTGTGTTGTAGTGTCCATTCAGAGGGGAGCCTCTACGGGCACGCTAGAGGACATCTTTAAAGATGTAAGTGGAGAGAGAGCCAATGAACTGAATGACAGAATCAGGATCTTAAAATGTCTTCATCGACTAAAATAATAATGAAATTTCAGAAGAATAAAGGCAAAGTGCTATACATAGAATTTTAACAAAATCAAATGCATAGGCACATGGTACGAAAACTAGATTTACTGCAAATTCCATGTTATCTCTTAAAAAACATTTTCATGGGGTGCCCGGGTGGCTCAGTCAGTTAAGCATCTGACCGGCTCAGGTCATGATCTCACGGTTCGTGGGCTCGAGCCCCGTATCGGGCTCTGTGCTGATGGCTCAGAGCCTGGAGCCTGCTTCGGATTCTGTGTCTCCCTCTCTCTCTGCCCCTCCCCTGCTCATGCTCTGTCTCTGTCTCAAAAATAAATAAAACAATAAAAATAAATAAATAAATAAATAAATAAATAAATGAAAACATTAAAAATTTTTTTAAACAGGGTAAAGTCCCCAACTGAGCAAACTTGGAAAGTGCTGGACTTCCTCGCGAGGGGCACAGCTGCCTCGCCTTCCAGACTGTAGTGAATCTTATCTTTAATGGAAAAATGATTGCTAAGATTCCATCGTTTTAAATAAGTTGATTTGAGGACTTGGGCAGGTTTTTTTAGGTTTATGATTACCAGGCAAGGAAAGTAGATTCATTTGGCCACGAAAATGACAAACGTATGAGGAAAAACGGAATAAGAAAATGATTTGTCTGTGGGCTGAAGAGGCAAAGACATCTCAAATGAGTCCCTGAGAGTTTTTCTTGGGAACATTCATAAGAAGACAACAGACAATTTCTAATTTAGAAGGCTTAGATTAATACTTACTCTGTGACACATACCACATTTTAACGTATTGATAGGTTGCCTCAAAACAGCACTGTGGGGTAGGCCCCACTCCCATTTATAGATGCAGAAACTAAAGTTCAGAGAGATTAATTTGCCTTGGTCCACACTGCTGGAAAGCCCAGGTCTCTGGGATTTAAATATCCACGTTGTTTCTATCACACCTGCTACATCCCATTTGTGTATGTTTCATTTTTGTTTTTGTTTTTTAATATAATTTATTATCAAATTGGCTTACATACAACACCCAGTGCTCATCCCGACAAGTGCCCTCCTCAATGCCCATCACCCATTTCCCCCCCTCCCTCACGCCCCCAAGACTGAAAGACCAAGCAGGCGGTTGAGACCCCCAAAGACATACCGAGGAAGAGTTTCGTGAAAGAAAGGAGCGTGCAGTTCCGTTCTACTCAAAATTCAGCAGTATCCACAAATGAAAATGAAATTAAAGATCAGTTATATCCATGATGGTTTCTCTAAATACATCCTCTAGAAACTTCTATAGATTTCAGCTTTCATCCAGTTTTTCACCACTCTGTAAAACCAGGTTTTACAAGAGTCCAAAGAGGAGATATTCTGAACTTCAAGGGATACTATTGTGAGGGAAGCTTGCCAGACCACTCTAGCCAAGGCAACTTGTCCTCTGTGCTATTAGGGCACTTAGAGTCTATAAAATGTATTAAATGTGCCTTATTTCCTATTTAAATATCCTTACTTATCTATTGCTCTCTTTATGCCTTCCTGTGCATTGTAAACTCCTCTGTTTTAGAGACCCTGGTCTACACGTCCCCGTTTCTTCCAGAGCATCTTCCTACCACCCCCCTCTTACACGCTAGGCACTTGCTATGTGAGGAGGCTATCGGGTGAGCGGTTGTAGGAGGTAAAGACAGCCTGCATCCAGGATAAACAGGATGAGGCCACATTTAAGACTTCAAGTTTCTTTTTTTTTTTTTAATTTTTTTTTTGACATTTTATTTATTTTTGAGACAGTGAGAGACAGAACATGAACAGGGGAGGGTCAGAGAGAGGGAGACACAGAATCTGAAACAGGCTCCAGGCTCTGAGCGGTCAGCACAGAGCCCGACGCGGGGCTCGAACTCACGGACCGTGAGATCATGACCTGAGCCGAAGTCGGCCGCTTAACCGACTGAGCCACCCAGGCGCCCCAAGACTTCAAGTTTCTAACCTTACTTAAAAGCCTGACAGAGATATATGCATCATGATTATCTATCTCTATCTATCTATCTATCTATCTATCTATCTATCTATCTATCTATCATCTATCTACCTACCTACCTACATACCTATCTGGGATTCCTAGCCCAAGGATTCCCCACTTTCCTCTAAGCTCCAATACCTGTCTTCCCAGAGGGCAGCCCTCACCTTTACCTCTGCAACCGTTCTTTCTACTGACATGCCACATACCTCTTCTTCCTCCAAGGCTGAGGAGAAGCCAGGGCCTGGATCAGGTACTAGGTCTTTCAGGGGTGCATTAAACAGGAAAGGGGTCTGGGCGACATTATTCTGAAGCCAGCAGAAGGGCTGTGTCCACTTAGAGCTGACCCACAAAATGACAGTTTTGTCTAAAAGCCGTTTTCCAGGCCACACCCTCATCAGAAGGTCATTGTTTCCCCGCTCACTGACCCTGCTCCTGATTGGCTGGCCCTGCCCTCCCCTCCCCCACCAGTCCCAGTGACCTATTGCTCCTACAGGGACTGGCTCTTTCCGGTTGGCAGGTAGGACAAGTGGGGCAAGGGTCAGGGAGACTGATATGACCCCCGAGTAGTTTTCACGTCTCTTTCTCTGACCTTGTGGAGGGTGGTTGAAATTAGGCAATAGTTTGTAGGTGGTTATTATAAAGCCACGGATCTCCAGAATAAGCAAACACCCAATTTGGTTATTGATTATGATTTACCAGGACTATGAAATTTACCAGTCACAATGCATTCAGTACTTACTCTTTAGGCATTTCTGTGAGGCAGATTTTTGTGTGAAGAATTACGTACCTGTCTTTTTTGATCGGTTAAGTGCACGCTTCTGACCTCATTTACCCCAAAGGTAACTTGTGGCCCAACGTTGGCATTGGATTTGGGTTTCTCAATCCAATATGACACCGGCAAAATCTTTTAAGTGGGTGGCATAGTTTCCAACAGCTTAAATCATGTTTTGATTTCCTAGCTGTTCTTACGTATGTCATAACTACACTTAACATTTAGTGACACGTATGTAAAACTTGAATTTAAGAAAGTTGAACTGAAAAAGGAATCATTCTCAAGCCCAGCCCTGTAACTGAATTTACTGTGTGCTCCAAAAAGTTGTAAAACACAGTTGTCTTAACGGAGGAAGAGATTCCTTTAATTATGTCTGTCGAGAACATTTTCTGATGTCAGTTGTGGGAACCGGTCTTAATATAATTAGAATCATACCTCATATAATTAAACAGACCCCTTAGGGAGGAAGCCGTGTTAACATCAGTGTTTTCTATTTGTGTTTCATTATGTAAACAAGCTCCTGTTTTGCTTCATGGAGAGGAACCTGGGCTCCCAGGTCAGGCCAACCTTTCCTGATTGTTTGAACAACTTTAAAGAGAGACAATCTGTTTACTAGGCAGAAATGAGTCAATGTTGCTTTGAAATGAATGCCAAACCACAAGAAGATTAGGTTAAAGAATTTATCTTGAGTATGCTCCACCCTGCCTCTGGGTCCCCCGCGCCCCCACCCCAAGCAGCTTGTTTTCTGCTTTAACCTGTGGAAGTCTTAGAAATTCCAATAGTCACTACCCCAGAAGGTGTGCAAACAGGGGTAACATGGTCCACCCTTTTTGTAGGTATACTTTGGTCTAAGAAAGTACTTTTGGGGTCTACCTTCAATTAATAAGCTTACCGTTTTCCGAAACTTACTACACTTAATTTTGTGTTAAAACGTTATTTTGATTGAGCTTTACAACCATCTTATCAAGAAAATACTCTCCTCACCCCATTTCACTCTTGAATATACTAAAGCCCAGACACAAAGGGTAATAAGGTTTCACAGTTAATATGTAGCAGAGTTGAGCTGAAACACCCTGGGAACTCACCTAATGAAGTTTTGAGGACCAGTTAGAAATTTTGATGTAGAATTCAACTCAACAGGACTGATCAAGTGATTTGCACCACTGTGAAAAGTACTTCTACGGAGCTCAGTGCCTACATTGGTAGTGAGGACTTCTGGTATATAAATTCTCCTAGATTTTCGAAAATCGTTGTGAAACTGGTCAGTGGACTATGTGTTTCCAATGTCAGCAAGAGTTAACTAGACTCTCTTAATTTTTAGGATTCAATAATGGGATGGATGAGGTCTGGGCATAAATAAAAGGATGAGCTGATGGTCTGTCCATGGAACTTCTGAGAACCAACAGGAAGATAATTGTGATTGTATCTAAATGCTACAATTAATTTGATGAAGTGGGGCTTAGAAGAACCCATTTAGGAAAGAGCAGGTTTTAATGAAAAGAAAGAAACATCACTTCAACATATATATTTTAATAAACTTTTTTGTGTCTATGCCATATTTCATAATATATGTTTTCTTAAAGGTTTAACCCTAGGAAACACATACACACATGCTCACACATGCCAAACTAATTCAAACAGCATGGTTTATACAAAGAAAGCAATAATGGGGCACCCGGATGGCTCAGTCAGTTAAGCGTCCAACTTTGGCTCAGGTCATGATCTCACGGTTTGGGAGTTCGAGCCCTGAGCTGGGCTCTGTGCTGATAGCTTGCTTCGGGTTCTGTGTCTCCCTCTCTCTCTCTGACCCTCCCCTGCTCATGCGCTCTCTCAAAAATAAACGTTAAAAAAAGAAATTGGACTCTTCAGGACCTCTTTACTTCTGTGTCAAATTCTCTAATCCTTCCTCCTCGAAGGTGGATTACAAGGAAGGGATAAGTGATTAAAAAGTGCAAGGTTTTCACCGATAATTGCCTCGATCAGTTAAATATATTATTTAAAAAGTTATTGGGGCACTGGGGTGGCTCAGTCGGTTAAGCGTCCAACTTCGGCTCAGGTCATGATCTGGTGGTTCGTGGGCGAATCCATGGTGTGGAGCCTGCTCGGGATTCTGTCTCTCCTCTCTGCCCCGCCCCCACTTGTGCGTGCGCACGCGCTCTCTCTCTCAAAAATAAACATTAAAAAAAATGAATAAAAAGTTCTTTTTGTCATTGCTTCTTCAAACTTAGAAATAACTTGCTTTGCTGATTCCTTTGACTACAGTTCTGCCTAGGACGGGCTCTAGTAGGATTTTCAGAAGGAAGCTCAGTACTCCAAACTGGAGCTCCAATCGAATAGGATACTGATTATATTTCTAGCACGGAGTAGTCTATGTCCAGTCTCTCTCTTCAAAATGGGGACAAAGGTCACACATGTTTACACAAAGCTGACTTGGGGCGCCTGGGCGGCGCAGTGGGTTAAGCGTCTTGATCTTGGCTCAGGTCATGATCTCGTGGTTCAGGAGCGGGAGCACTGATGGCGTGGTGCCTGCTTGGGATTCTCGCTCTTCTGCTCTCTGCCCCTCCCCTGCTGGTCTGTGCGCACTCTCTCTCTCTAAATAAATAAGGAAACTTAAAAAAATTTAAAAAAAGAAAGCCAACTTATGTTCCAGGCATTCTACTAGGCACTTTGATTTGCCCAAAGTCATAGATTATAAACCATAGAGCTGGGATTCCAACTTAGGACTGGAGAGCCTTTTCGGCCACAGTCTATCAATTATTGACTGTAATTCAATAACTGAGAAATCTTTTGTTACTCTGTAGCCAGACAAGAATTGCTAGCATTCCACTACCCATTTCTCACTCTCTTTAGCTCTATTTCCCTTTACTTCTAGCTATTTCACCACCCTTCCCTGTAAAAGAGATAATTTAACCTTTCAACTCTCTCTGGTTGAGTAGTACAGAAGCAAGCCAAGGGTATGTAGGAGCAAGTATGATTTATTTGCGGCAGAGAGTAGAAAAAAAAATGTTACTAATAGCCATAGATACATTCCTTAAGTCATATACAAAGAAACACTGTTATTAAAAGTTTGTTTTATTTTTCTGTGAAATTGAGTATCAGCCCCCAGTTTACAGTCTTTTTTTTTTTTATGGCTTCCAAACATTAGCACAGTTAATATCACCTCATCAATAACCAAATAATAAATCAAATTAGTCCCAGTGGTTATATGTCCACATCTAGATTGTTCGGGTGGTCAGGAACTCTTAGTTGTTTGCTTTAGCTTTTAGTTCTTGGTTATATCTATAAAGGAAACAGAAAAAGAATAATTATGCATCACCATAGATAACTATGTAATAAGAAGGGAATGGGAGGCATATTCCCTGTCTCCTTTCTCACTAGTCAAGAGGCTGTATGGTTTTAGCTACAATCTTCTCAGGGGCTTGTGGGTGAAACAGGCAAAAGGGAAAGTGACCTAAGGATTTTATTTGCATCTGGCTTCCAACTGCCAAAAAGTTTCAACAACATAACTGACAAATAGCTTCCCATACAAAAGTCTTATTTTGGTATTTTCATTCTTGAATTATAACAGTGTAACAAACATGTGAACATACAAATAAAATTTAGCAACATGTGGTCATCTGGAACTTTATAATCATGGAACATCTTACCTAAGAATAAAATAAATTGGGAATGAGATCCTAAGCACTAAAAATAAAATAGACTTTTTAAAAAATAAAATAGACTTTTGTGATGCTGACAGGCTACTGAGTTTTTAGCAGGTTGTAGACACTGGGTTAACAGAATAGTAAAGCTAAGGCCTATTTCTTCAATTGTCATTAATCCAAAGAAGAATTAACCACCAAGTCAGAGTCTTTCCCTTCTACAACACCCAGAGCTTCATTTACTATTCTGTCCCAGATTATAAGAGGGAGAATAGAGCACAAGAAGTAACTTTTTCCACGAAGTCTACCAGAATCCCAGATTTCTCTAAAGGTTCTGATTTCAAATATCCCATGGTGCCTGTCTAAATGCTCCAGAGTCCAACACTTATATTTTGAGCTAAATCTCCCAATCTACTGTTGTGACTGAAAACAGTGCCGAAAATCCTTTTGTCAAACCGTATCTGTGTTTCCACTTTAGAGATAATAATTCCAAATGTTGCATTCAGTGTGTTTGCAGCCCTCCCATTATGGCTTAATATAAGGTTAAAATGCAACGGTGGATGAGAAAAATACTCGTGAAGAAAGTCACCGTACAGACTGAAGTTTCTATCAATACAAGTAAGCTCTAAAAATGCTTGTCGGATGTGCGGTAGAATGAGTGAGTGATTCATCATCCATCCATTCTGTGCTAGAGGATAATGAAAGGATTCACGTGTCAAGCTAGGATAGCAAAGATGAGAAAAATGAAGGACAGAACGCCTTCTGAAAGGAAGGCAAGTTATAACTGAATATTGTCCATTTCTTTAGTATGGAGATCATTTAATTTTTTTTAGCCAAAGAGCACTGTTTTGCAATTTAGGAAGGTTCTGTGGTTCAAGCGAAGCCGGAGCCTTCATCTACGATGAGCTCAAGGCAGAGTGTGAACCAGTCAGTGACAATATTAACTACCGAGTACAGACAAGCTTCGCAGACATAGTGGGCTCAGCTCCAGACCACCACGATAATGAATATTTTGTGAATGAATCTTCAAATGAATATTTTAGCTTCCCAGTTCATATGAAAGTGACATTTACGCTATGCTGTATTCTATTAAGTGTGCAACTGCAGTAGGTCTAGGAAAAAAAGTACATACCTTGATTTAAAAACATCGCTTAAAAAAATGCTAACCATCATCTATGTTTTCAGCAAGTCGTAATCTCTTTGCTGGTGGAGGGTCTTGCGTCAACGCTGATGACTGCTGACTGACCCGGGTGGTGGCTGTGGAAGGTTGGGGTGGCTGTGTTTTCTTAAAACAGGACAACAACGAAGTTGCCACGTCAACTGACTCTTTCACAAATGATTTCCCTGGGGCATATGATGCCATTCGATAGCACCCACAGTGGAACTTCTTTCAAAACTGGAGTCTAGGGGCGCCTGGGTGGCGCAGTCGGTTAAGCGTCCGACTTCAGCCAGGTCACGATCTCGCGGTCCGTGAGTTCGAGCCCCGCGTCGGGCTCTGGGCTGATGGCTCAGAGCCTGGAGCCTGTTTCCGATTCTGTGTCTCCCTCTCTCTCTGCCCCTCCCCCGTTCATGCTCTGTCTCTCTCTGTCCCAAAAATAAATAAACGTTGAAAAAAACAAAAAAACAAAAAAAAACTGGAGTCTATCCTCTTAAACCCTGCCACCGCTTTATCAGCTAAGTTTATGTAATATTCTAAATACTGTACTTTGTTGTCATTTCAACAATCTCCACAGCACCTTCACCAGCAGATTCCATCTCAAGAAACGCTTTCTTTGCTCATCCATAAGAAGCAACTCCTCATCCATTCAACCCTGTGATTGCAACAATTCAGTCCCATCTTCAGGCTTCGCTTCTCATTCTAGTTCTCTTGCTGTTTCCACCACATCTACAGTCACTTCCTCCACTGAAGTCTGCAACCCCTCCAAGTTATCCACGAGGATTGAAATGGACTTCTTCCAACCTCTTATTCATGTTGATATTTTGACCTTTCCATGAATCATGACTATTCTTAACGGTACCAGGATGGTGAATCCTTTCCAGGTTTTCAATTTACTTTGCCCAGATCCATCGGAGGAATCACTCTCTATGGCAGCTATGGCCTTACAAAAGGTATTTCTTAAATAAGAAGACTTGAAAATCAAAATGACTCCTTGATCCAGGGGCTGCAGAATGGATGTTGTGTTAGCAGGCATAAACACCGTGAATCTTGTTGTACATCTCAATCGGAGCTCTAGGGTAACCGGATACATTGTACATGAACAGGAATATGTTGAAAAGAATCTTTTACTCTGAGCAGCAGGTCTCCACAGTGGGCTTAATATTCAGTAAACCACGTTGTAAATCGAGGTGCTGTCACCCAGGCTTTGTTCCATTTCTAGGGCACAGGCAGAAGAGACTGAGCATTATTCTTAAAAGTCCTCAGGATTTTCGGAATGGTGCATGAGCACTGGCTTCAACGTAAAGTCACCGGCTGCATTAGCCCCTAACAAGAGAGTCAGCCTGTCCTCCGAAGCTTTGAAGCCAGATATCGGACTTCTCCATAACTGTGAAAGTCCCGGAAGGCATCTTCTTCCAGTAGGAGGCTGTGTCACCCACATTAAAGATGTGCTGTTTACCGTCGTCGCCACCTTCGTTATCTTGCTCCATCTGCTGGGTAACTGGCTGCAGCTTGTCCGCCAGCACCTGCTGCCCCACCTTGTGCTGTATGTGGCAGAGACGGCTTCTTTCCTTGACCCACAGGAAGCGACCTCTGCTGGCTTCAGACTTTTCTTCTGCAACTTCCTCACCTCTCTGAGCCTTTCAGAGAATTGAAGAGAGCGAGGGCCTTGCTCTGGATTGGGCTTTGGCTACAGGGAACATCGTGGCCGTTTGATCTTCTGTCCAGACCACTAAAACGTTCTCTGCATCAGCGATGAGGCTGTTAAGCTTCCTTACCGATCGTGCGTTCACTGAAGTAGCACTTTTGATTTCCTTCCAGAACTTTCCCTCCGCATTCACAGCGTAGCTAAATATTCAGCACAAGAGGCCTACCTTTCGGCCTATCGCGTCGACTTTCAGCCTGCCTTCCTCACTAAGCTTAATTATTTCTAGCTTTTGACTTAAAGTGAGAGATGTGCCTCTGTTGCCTTTCACTTGAACACTTAGAGGCAAAATGTAGGCTTATTAATTGGCCTGTTTTTACTATTGTTGCGTCTCAGGGAATAGGGAGATCTGAGCAGAGGGAGGGAGATGGGGGAATGGCCCAGTCGGCGCAGTTAGAACACACAACGTTCATCAGTGAAGCTCACGGCCTCATTTGGACATGCCTCGTGGACCCCCAAACAACGACAGCAGTAAAATCAAAGATCACTGACCACAGAGCACCACCACAAGATTGTGAGAATGACCAAAATGTGGCACACAGACACGAAGGGAGAAAAGCTGTTGGGAAAGTGGTGTCGACAGACTTGCTCGACGCGGGGTTGCCACAAACCTTCCATATGTAAAAAGCGCAACATCTCTAAAGCACAGTGAAGTGGAGTGAAACGAAAATGTGGGACGCCTACAAACAGTTTTAAAAATATTCAGAGGATACTTTCTGACAAGACCCGTAGCCTCATGCCAAACATCATTTCCAACCACTACATAACCACACCCATTTTATTAACTATAATTGAAAGCGAGCGTTTAAAATGTTCATGGAGAAAATTACTTAGTATTTCGTAAATCGTGTCTGTCGTCTTAAGACAGATTCTGTGAATGGGCTGTATTTCTAGATAATACACAGTCAGATTTGAAACCTATGTAGCAAACATACTGCTTAACACTTTGAACTTAAACCCCCAGATTTTTCTAGAAATTTCTACTTCAGGCCTATTCCATCTTAACATCATACATGAATCTTAAAAAAAAAAAAAAATGCACTGCCATCTGGGTGGCTTCTGAGGCAGATTTCTCTTTTTACACCTTTGGTGGGCTTACCTCCAAATACGAAAGAGCTGAGAGGCCCCTGCTGTCCCCACGAAGAAATTAACAGCAAACAGACTCCAGTTTTTTGGAATAATTACAAGTGAGTATCTTGACCAAATAAACCCTGTTGAAACAAAAGATTTTTTTTTTTTTTTTAAAGCACAGGTACTGCTGCAATATCTTTTGAACATTCTGTATTAGAGCAACATAATTATAAGATCATGACAACATAAAGCAGGATAAAAGAAAAGCTATGCTTTGAGACTTTAATAAAGTTGCTATAATTCAGTGTTACACAAAATACGCAGTTCTTACATCAACAGGGAATCTTTACAGGGCAAATGAATATTAACCAACTTTTTTTCCTACTTGCAAAAATATGTTCATGGTAAAACAAACAAACAAACAAACCAAAAACCCACGCAGATACTTATTCACAGTAACCCTCTTATCGAATAATTAATTGCCCAACGAGAACACTGTTAATTCCTTTGTGTGTGAGTGCATGTGCGTTTCAAACATTAAACCGTTAAATAAATTGATGTAAGACAAAAACAAAAATACTGAATGCCCTAAATGGAACAGGGAAAATACTCATTTAATTTACCTGTAGCCATGAGAACAGCAGACTGAGCTGTGCTGAGTTTCTCTGCAGGTCTGGCCATGTCAGCCAGCCCAGCACACACGAGGCCCTGGAGAGACACATTAACACACAGCAAGAAAAACAGCCTCATGAGTGTGCAGTCATAATTCTTCATTTTATTTACTTATTCTTTATTTATTTATTTATTTAATTAAATGTTTATTTATTTTTGAGACAGAGAGAGACAGAGCATGAATGGGGGAGGGGCAGAGAGAGAGGGAGACACAGAATCGGAAGCAGGCTCCAGGCTCTGAGCCATCAGCCCAGAGCCCGACGTGGGGCTCAAACCCACAGACCGTGAGATCGTGACCTGAGCTGAAGTCGGACGCTCAACCAACTGAGCCACCCAGGCGCCCCAATAATTCTTCATTTTAAATAACACATAAAGTTTCAGAGATTTCCACATGATAGTAGCTATGATTTTAGTATCCGCGCATTAAGAAAATATATACGTCACCAAAAACTACAATGAGTTCAGGGCTGCTTTTTGCATTTGTGTCTTGTTAACCACATCAAGTGGCCTCATATATTTGAAAATTAGTAGTGTGTGCATATTCTTTTTTAATTTCGTTAAAAAAGTAACTATGTTTGAAAGTTATTAAGAGAGAGAGAGGGAGGAGAGAGACAGAGCATGAGCAGTGGAGGGGAAAAAAGAGAGGGAGACACAGAATCTGAAGCAAGTTCCCGTCTCTGAGCTGTCAGCATTGGGCCCGATGCAGGGCGTGAACTCGTGAACCGTGAGATCATGACCTGAGCAGAAGTCAGTCTCTTAACCAACTGAGACACTCAGGTGCCCCTGCGTGTGTGTATTCTAACAAATAATACTTTTTTCCACATATGAAATTATATATATATATATATATATATATATATATATATATATATTTTTTTTTTTTTTTTTTTTTTTTTTTTTGGCTCTCAAAAAATTTGCATGAGTGGGGGGGGGGGGCAAAGGGAGAGGGCAAGAGAGATTAGAATCCCAAGAGGGTTCTGCACTCAGCATACAGAGCCTCATACAGGGCTTGATCTCATGACTGTGAGCCTGTAGCTTCAACTGAAATCAAGAATTGGATGGATGCTTAACTGGCTGACCAGTTATCCCATAGTTATATATTCCTTTTTTTAAGAAAATGTTTATTCATTTTTGAGAGAGAGAGGAAAAATGAGCATGGGGGAGGGGCAGAGAGAGAAGGGGACAGAGGATCCGAAGCAGGCTCTGTGCTGATCGCGGCCAGCCCGATGGGGGCTTGAGCTCCTGAACCGCGAAATCATGACCTGAGCTGAAGTCAGATGTTCAACCCATTGAGCCACCCGGGCGCCCCCAAAATTATATATTCTTCATACATGTTGGAAACCACTGGTGTGGTGGATGCCTAAAAGCTGTTTAGACATTTATGTAATTTGTATAGTGTCCTCCTTTCATGTTTTGGTCAGTGTTAATTCTTTTCTAAAAGTGGAAGTATCTGAAAAGCTCTGTTACAATTTTAGTTTCTTGGTTGGATAATTTTTCTTTAATGTCAAAGGATACATGGTTATTTCTTCCCTGCTGTGTCTTTAACACTGTTATGTAATCATCCTACTAAAACCCTACCATCAGCATCACTCAGAAAGTTCAGTAATGAGTCTTTGGTTATGCTGGTTATGCTTGGTTATGCTGCTCTATTGCAGAGATAAGAATATGTAATAAAATGATCTTTATTGATGAAAAATTCAAACCTACACAAAATAAAAGACGAGTACAAAGAACCCCTACATACATATCACCCAGAGTTAAAATTCTGCCACATTTGCTTCACCTCCCCTCTTCTCTTTTATCCATTAAGTATTTTATTTATTTATTTATTTATTTATTTATTTATTTTTTAAATGTTTATTTTTGAAGGAGAGAGACAGAGCATGAGCAGGGGCAGGGCAGAGAGAGAGGTAGACACAGAATCCGAAGCAGGATCCAGGCTCTGAGCTGTCAGCACAGAGCCTGACAAAGGGCTCGAACCCACAAACCATGAGATCATGACCTGAGCTGAAGTTGGACTTAACTGGCTGAGCCACCCCAGGCACTCCTATCATTTAAGTACTTTAAATCAAATCCTAGATGTCATTAAAGAATATGTCTTTAAGAAATTATTTTTAGGTTTTATGGAGTTTCTGAAAGATGCTCTCACATGGAAAATATAAATCAGCAAAGGACTTTGCTCCTAAACAGAACACAGACATACTTGTGAATTTATACACAAATTTAAGTCAAGTACAAAGGGTTTTGAATTAATAAAGTCAGTAGGTCAAGAAGGCAACGATTCTGATTTAAAAGGGGGCAAGGGTAAGCAGGGGTACAACCAGATAAATCATGGCTAATGCGATTTTGCCTCTTGTTAACTTTCACCCACAGTCCTGTGATTTTTCTCCCAAATGCTTCCTAATCATCCTTCCTCCATTCTTCTTCTAGGTCCCCATGTGCATTTTTTCCATTTCATATTTGTTCTACTTCTACGGGGTGGAATACTGCCTTTGAAATGGGGAACAAAGGGGTTGATTTCTGCTATTGACCTACTGGGTCCACGTATTACACTGAGGCTTGCTGCACAGATCTATGAACACTATAGGCTACATTCTAGCATCTTCTTCTAGAAGAAGTCAGTGGTCATGATTTATTTATGCTCACAGTATACCCTTTATTTTTCTGGGACACCTTAGTAATTATTCTCTCCCACAAAGGTCTTGAGCTCTCTTTCTACTTCTACATCATTCTAAGCTTATGTAAATTAGCTTAGAAAATCTCACTGTGGGGAGCCTAGGTGGCTGAGTTAGTTGAGCTTTAGGACTCTGGATTTCAGCACAGGTCATGATCTCTCATGGATCTGATCTCATGGTTGTTGGGATTGAGCCCCGCATTGGGCTCCGCCCTGAGGGCGCGGAGCCAACTTGGGATTCTGTCTCTCCTCTTCTCCCTGCACTCGTTCTCTCTCTCAATAAATAAACATTTAAAAAAAGAAAAAAAAAAAAAAAGAAAATCTCACTGTGAATCTATTCTCCATCATTTACTAGCTGTGTGACTTTGGTCAGATTACATAACACTTTGCCTTAAATTCCTCATGTATAAAATGAGAAAACCAGTAGCTACCCTTGCAAAAATGATATATGATTAAACGAGATAACATGCACAGGTGCCTGGTAAATACTATTATTAACAACAAGAACAGATAGATTTTGTCTGTAGAGTAACAAAGAAAAAGGAATGTTAGTTTTCTGTCCTTTCCTGCATTACTAGCCTTAGGCTAGCAGGCAGCAGGTCTGTACTTGTTTTCATCTTTATTATAAAGCTTATTCAAATAATAGAACTACATAGATTTTATTCAGAGAGTGTTTAGAATAAACAACAAGATTGTGTAAAATATTCTCCAACATACAAAGAAAATACCAGGTTAGATCTACAGCGACTATTTTAAAGGTGGTCATGTAAGTGTGTAAGTGCATAGGCTTTGGAGTCCAACAGACCTGGGGTTTCAAGTCTTGATTGTGCCCCTTACCACGAAGGTATATTCAGTCATCTAGCTCTTTGAACCTTAGTACCCTTACCTGGAAGATGGTAATAATATTTAGTAATATTTGCTTCTCAGATTTTTTTCTGGTGAAGATCAAATTACAAGACCATGTATCAGATAATCGAATACAGTCTGGCATTTAGTGGACTCAAGTCAGCTCCCTGTTTCCATTAGTTAAAAAATGCTCTTCAAATTATCTAAAGCCCAGGACTATGGTTCTTTTTGGCATCTGATTATCTCCACTGGGTGGGGTAGATATTCCTCAGATAGTATAAAAACCTTTTTTCTTTCTTTCCTTCAATATTTTCTCCTCTATTTAAAAAAAAAAAAGTCTTAGGATGCTTCTAGAGGAGTTAAAAAAATGAGATACCACTATAGAATATTCCAATTCCCAAATGCTTAGAGACAGCAAAGCCCTCAGGATTTTTAAGCCATTAATTAATCTACATAAATAGTCCCAGCTGGAAAAGCAAACAAATAGGTATTAAAAATCTGCACGGATAATCTTAAAATAGCTTAATTTATTCTTAAGGAGAAGAGGAAATAAAAAAAATTAGCTACACAAAATGGTCTATTATTTGAGAGTTAAGTATAACCCTGTTTGTACAAAAAGACTATGAAACAAAGATAAAAGCTCTCTTAAGTGACCTTCACAGAATAGTTTCCCAGGCTAGCCAATGATCTCCATTCCTTCTGTAAACAAGCTAACAGATGTCCAAAGCCATGCTGGATACTCATGGTTTTTCATTCTGTATTGCATTCATGAATTTTTGATCCCACCAGGTGAACTGAACTTTTGTCAACTTTGTCCTTAAACCTAATGTAACCTACATAATTTAATGAACTATCAGGGAATCACATGAAATACAAAAGAGGTTGTCATTTTTATGAAAACTAAGTGACTGCTCTGGAAAGACTGAATAAAGGCAAGTTGCTGAAGCCTGCGGTCAAATGCGGTGAGAACAAGACAGATATAAAAAGACTGGGTGGGAAAGCCATAAAGATCCAGCAGATTTCTGTTCTTATGCTATTACGAAAAGTGTCTGTGAACTTGCTTTGCTTTAAACAAAACTAAAGTAGAAACGTCTTAAAAACTTTTTATTTTTTTTTTAAATAATCTCTACCCCCAACCTGGGGCTCAAACTCACTACCCTGAGATCAAGAGTCACATGCTCTTCCAACTGAGCCAGCCAGGCGCCCCTAAAATGGAAATTATACAGGATGCATTACCGCATAATTCATCCAAAACAGAACATGTGGAAATGAGTGGATCCATACACAAAGAAAAGCCATAGCCCTATAGATGATTGGCAAATGAGTGTCTCTTAAGTTAAAAGAAAATATTTAAGATATATAACTATTTTTTTTTTTTTAATGTTTATTCATTTTAGAGAGACAGAGTGCAAGCAGGGGAGGGGCAGAGAGAGAGGGAGACACAGAATCCGAAGCAGGCTCCAGGCTCTGATCTGTCAGCACAGAGCCTGACGTGGGGCTCGAACTCACGAGCTGTGAGATCACGATGAGCCGAAGTCTTATGCTTAACCGACTGAGCCACCCAGGCACCCCAGCATTATTTTTTAGGATTATCCATTTTGACCTCAATGATTAATTATTTGCTCTCAACAAAAGCAGTTAAGAAGGATTCCACTACAGTTAAATGTCTGAAAGTATAGTCTGAAATTCTTAATACAGAACATATGTCCCCTGGAGTAGTAACGGTTATGTGTCATGGACAGACTACCATAGATGAATTATTATCATCTGCTGCTATGCCGTCATCAGAAGACTATGTATGATTTCAACATGAACTTAAAATAGATGTTTTTAAAGGAGACAGAGAGCCCATAAGGCACTTGGTGTATATCATATTGTCAGTGTTTCAAAACTTTGTTCAAACCCTTTGTTGATGTTTCAGAAGAAACACCAAAGCTATTGATAAAATCCTATAAACTTCTATGTTGTGACAAACTTGAAGTCAAAAGTACACCCAAATTGATAATAAATAGCGTCAATCATTCTTACTCTTTCAATAATGGTGCTAGAAAGAATTGTTAAGCAATCAATTACACTTTATAGACATACAGTTACTATATAATTTTCAGTGCTGACATAGAGAGAAGAGATAGAAAATAATAATACACTTTCCATTAGTTTTCTTTTTTTAGTATCATACTAATTTGAATGGTGTTTTTGCTTTGATCTGCATTTTGATTAACAGACAACCCATTTTAACATTAAAAAAAATAAAAAAGAGGACGTTCACATATCACACATCACACTAACTGGGTTTCCTACAAAGGGACCATTAATGTCAGTCACCAAAAATTTCAAGTGGTGTTGTTGTTGTTGTTTTGTAACTTGCTCTACTGACATTTTAGCCTGTCTCACCCTCAACTGTTCTATTTCTGCTCTGCAGGTATCAGCATTTACATTAACCATTTGCACAGCTCATAAAAATTGCATTATGGGAAACTGAAGCAGGGCCTGCCCTGGCTCTGCTGTTCTTCATTGCGTATTTTGTCCATTATCTCACAGCAACTACACTGCTACAGTCTCCATTACCATTTAAAAAGCATCTGGAATTCCATGCTAGCCACGGGAATTAACATATATTCAATATATATTCGATATATTCATATATTCATATATTTATTCAAACCGGACACAAAATTATGTGTGAGGCTGAATGAACAATAAAAGCAAACCTTATCCTTAATGGTTATTGTAGAATAATTTCAATCATGTCCTTAGGATTCTGAATCCCATTTTATTAAGGAAAGTAATTCATGTGAATGCATGTTTACAAATATTAGTAAGACAGCTTACAAGACAGCCTTTGCTATAAAAGTCTACATTAAAATTCAGTCTGGGGGCGCCTGGGTGGCTCAGTGGGTTAAGCATCTGACTTCAGCTCAGGTCCATGATCTCGTGGCTCATGAGTTCGAGCCCCCCATCAGACTCTGCCGACAGTTCGGAGCCTGGAGACTGCTTCGGATTCTGTGTCTCCCTCTCTCTCTGCCCCTCCCCTGCTCACTCTGTCTCACTCTCTCTCAAAAATAAATAAACATTTAAAAAAAAATTCAGGATTCTGTGTCTCCCTCTCTCTCTGCCCCTCCCCCGTTCATGCTCTGTCTCTCTCTGTCCCAAAAATAAATAAACGTTGAAAAAAAAAAAAAAATTCAGTCTGGACCCTCGAATTCTTGTCCTGAGCCTCTTGTGAGGAGTCTGTCCTATATTTTAAAAAAAAGTTTATTTATTTATTCATTTTTGAGAGATAGAGAGAGAGGCAGAGAGGCAGACAGAGAATCCCACGCAGGCTCTGCATTTTCAGTACACAGCCTGACGTGCGGTTCGAACTCACGAACCGTGAGATCAAGACCTGAACCTAAATCAATCAGTTAAGTCGGATGCTTAACTGACTGAGCCACCCAGGCGCCCCGAGTCTGCCCTACTCATGGAGTTCTACCAAACAGGAATGGGGACATGAATGAACAACTTTCACTTGCTTAATGAGGAAGTGGGATATACACATAGATGGAGGTGGATTACCAAACCTCAATTAGCCCTCCGGGGAATACACGTAGGCTTGTAATGGGATTTAGCGCACAGTTACGTTGATGAATCGCATTCAGTTATAGGGCAACAAAAACCTAGATCAAATGTCTAAGTCACATGAAAAGGAGAAAAAAAAAGATCTTTCTGTGGGAAAAACATCAGTAAATGTACATAATTCTGGTCTTTAGTAAGTTGAAAGTGAGTGAAAACTACTTAGTAATTACGTTATCAAGTCAGGAAGAAAATCAGAATGAAGTGCTGGGGAAGCAGATGAAGTTAAGGCACCGTTATCTACAACTCAGTGACTGGAACTTATTCTGAAAAAGGCTCGAAAGACATGGGTGATAAAAAGCAGTATCATTTTCCCCTCCCTCTATGAACTTTGCAGTAGTTCTGAACATAACTACCTATTATTTGTGCTTTGCTTTTTGGCCCCGTGAATAGCAGCTGCACTTCCTGGTAACATCCTGTATCTTTCCCTGAGTGTCTGTGAACACACACAAGAGGTAAAGGCGGTAAACGGTGTGAAGCAGGAAAACGAACATGCTGCGTCTGTGTAAGAAACAACGCAAGACAGATGGCTGAACTGACACAGAGCTCTCGGACCATAAAGCTAGTTTTTAATGGTTAGAGTGAGCAGAAGCATTAAAGATGACATACTAAAACTTAAAAACAATTTTTTTAATGTTTGTTTATTTTTGAGAGTGAGACAGAGTGAATGGGGGAGGGGCAGAGAGAGAGGGAGGCACAGAATCCCAAGCAGGCTCCAGGCTCTGAGCTGTCAGCACAGAGCCCGATGCGGGGCTCGAACCCAGGAACTGAGAGATCATGACCTGAGGCCGAAGCTGGAAGCTTAACCGACTGGGCCACCCAGGTGCCCCTAAAACTTTTTTTTTTTTTAATTGATGGGAGGGTTTTGCAAAATACCGTTAAAAAGACAACCACAGGCCCAAAATGGCATCACTTAGGCCAAGACACTAATACCTAATGTAACTGCACTTTCAACCTCCCCCAGAAAGGTTGTCTTAACTAGTCAGTTAGGAATTTTCTGGTCAGCACCAATGAGGTACTCTCTGGCATAGGCCCTCTCCCCATCCCCAAAGAATAATTCGCCTACTAAGACTCTTTTGTCCCCAAGTGAAGGTGACCTCACCTGGAGATAATCTTTTTTTTTTCTGTTTATGACTTCTTTGTCCTGCCTTTAAAAACTTTTCTCTTTCTGTAGCCCTGGGGAATCTCCCTCTCTATTCATTCGCTAAATGGGATGCTGTCTCATCCATGAATCATTTAATAAAACCTCTCAAGCTTACTTGGTTGAATTTTGTTTTTTAACAGTACAAATAATTTAAAAAAGAACTGCTCTGTAGTTCTGTATAAAATGCAGCTCGGAAACACTAATCTACTCTAGTCATTTTATAAATAAGGGGACAAAATGGCAGATGTATAGCTGAGTTTCTGAAATTGTTCTAACAATTTTTTAAAATTTTTTAATATTTATTTTTGAGAGAAAGACCAAGAGAGACAGAGTGCAAGCTGAGGAGGGGCAGAGAGAGAGGGAGACAAGAATTCAAAAAGGTTCCAGGCTCTGAGCTGTCAGCACAGAGCCCAACGCGGGGTTCGAACTCACGGCAAGATCATGAACTGAGCCAAAGGCAGACGCAGATCTGACTGACCCACCCAGGCGCCCCGTGTTCTAACGATTTAAAATATTACATTTAAGAAAATTAAAATAGCCTACAACTCAACAAAAAAAAACTTGATTAAAAAATGGACAGAGGGCTTGACTAGACATTTTTCCAAAGATATACAAATAGTCCATACACACATGAAAAGAGTCTCAGCATAACTAATCACACTTGAAAATGCAAATCAAACCCACAACGAGCTACCACTTTCCACCCATGAAGATGGCTATTATAAAGCAACAACAACAACGAAAGTAACAAGTGTTGGCAGGCTAGACGTGGAGGAATTGGAATCCTCGTGAACTGCTGGTGGGAATGTAAAAACAGTGCAGCTGCTGCGGAATATAGTGCGGCAGTTGCTTAAAATAATATTGATCCAACAATGCCGCTTCTGGGTACATACCCCAAAGAACTGGGAGCAGGAATTGGACCGGATATTGTATGCCATTGTCCACGGCAGCATCATCCACCGTAGCCAAAAGGCGGAAGCAACTCATGTGTCCATCAACAAATGAATGGATGTGCTTCACACTAAGAGAATCATTAAGATGGCAAATTTTATGTGTCGTTTGCCACAATTAAAAGAACAAAAAGCCTACAGACTAGTACTTTTCACATTTTAGAAGGTATCAGTATCACTTAGAGGGCAAAGTTACTAGTGACTCCATCCCCAGAGTTTCAGATTTAGCAAATCTGTGACGGAGCCCCCAAATCTGCATTTCTTTCCTAAAAAAGAAATTTAATGTTTATTTATTTTTGAGAGAGAGAGAGAGAGACAGAGTGCAAGCAGGGGAGGGGCAGAGGGAGACAGAGACACAGAATGCGAAGCAGGCTCCAGGCTCCGAGCTGTCAGCACAGAGTCCGCCCCACAAAGAGGGGGTGAAGGGGAATCATGACCTGAGCCGAAGTCTGATTTTAGGCACCCCTTAAATCTGCATTTCTAACAAGTTGCTGGGCAGGGCCAATACTACAGGTCTAGGGATGACACTGAGAAGCACTGCTGTAGGCCAAAACCGGCCCTTTCAACATAAAAATCAGTGATTTGCTTTATTATTTCCATGGCCGTCTCTTTTCATTTTCAGCTAAAGGAGAACTTCAGGAATGAAAACTCTGGCCTCAGGTAAAAAGCACTGGTCTCGGGAGTCAGAAGTTCTGGATTCTACCATGTACCAAATACGTATGATACGTATGATACGTAGGATAATTTTTTCTACTTTTTGAGACTAAACTTTCCTTGCCTGTACTTTGGTGTTGGTATCGTCAGTTCATATACTAAATTAATAATAAAAATTAATTTGGGGGGTTCTGATTAGTTCATTTTACTTAGTTATAAAATCTTAGAATGAAGTTTCAAGTTTCTAGTGCCCACAATTATCTAAGCTTTTTGATAACAAATATGTTCCTAGAAGGCCTCTTATCTAAGAAGCTCAGAACTCAAGTAGGTAGTATGCTTTATGCAGTAAAAATGACACATCTAAGATTATTTGCATGAAATCATCTCCAGACAGACCATGAACATTTAATTTTTTTTAAATTTTTTTTTTTTTTTTTTGAGAGAGACAGAGAGTGAGCACGGGAGGGGCAGAGAGAGAGGGAGACACAGAATCCCAAGCAGGCTCCAGGCTCTGAGCTGTCAGCACAGAGCCCGACGCGGGGCTCGAACTCACGAACTGCGAGATCATGACCTGAGCCTAAGTTGGAGGCTTAACTGACTGGACCACCCAGGTGCCCCCAGACCATGAACATTTAAAAAAGAACATTCTTCATAAAAGTGACTTCAAATTAATAAGTTCCTTTTAAAGAATATTTTTTTTCAGTACCTTCTGCAAAACTCAGGACTTACCCATTTCATAATTGGAGCCCAGAAAAAAACTGTTTTGGGACCTGGAAAGAAAAGAAAAGAAAAATTTAGAAATAACCCAACTATTTTATACATGACTTAAATTTTTTTTTTAATATTTATTATTTATTTTTGAGAGAGAGAGAGTGCATGTGCATGAGTGGGGGAGGGGGGGCAGAGAGACAGGGGGAAAGAGGACTTGAAGCCGGCTCCACTCTGACAGCAGCGTGCCAGATGGTGGGGCTCGAACTCGTGAACTACTGTGAGATCGTGACCTGATCCAAAGTCGGCCGACTGAGCCACCCAGGTGCCCCTGGTCCTTAATCATCTTTTATCCCTCTCAAACGAATTCATTGTGCTTATAGTAAAATTCATTAATTCAACGTGATTTTAATACAAAGAGATTTATAAATGTATCATAGTGTCCTTTAAATATACAACTGTAGTTAGTGGTAGACCTATTTATCTATAAAAATTATGACCTCCTTGAAGCTAGTGGCTAAATCGTATTCATACTTGTATCCCTACCACCTAACGGCTGTTGAATAAAGAGCCAGCACAACTGGAAACAGTTTATATTAACCAGAGTTTAGACTTTAACTTTGATAAATACGGGTATATGTAATACACGTGCCTATATGCAAACAACTGAAAAATTCATTAAAATCAGAAGTTGTTTTTATCATTCCGACACTTGCATATTGATAAGCCTGGCTTATCCTTTCAAGAGTTTTTAAAGTAAGTTTGCTGATCTTCTAGACTATTTACATCTAGTCCTAAAATCTTTCCACAATCGAAGTCTCATTTTCTCAATCTTCAAAGGACCCGGATGCTAACTTTAGACCAATGATTCTTCAAATTCTAGAAGTACATGGCTCAGAGTCTGTCTTTCCTCGTGGGCCAAAATGATTATAATGCTAAACTGCATTTTCTCACCTTCATGTGACAGCTAGTCATTTTCATGTTTTCCTATGTATTTTCAGCTTTTCCATATTTTTAAAAACTTATTTATTTTGAGAGAGAGAGAGCAGGTGTGAGCAGGGGAGGGGCAGAGAGAGAGAGGGAGGGAATTAGAGAAATCCAAGCAGGCTCTGTGCTGTCAGCACAGAGCCCGACACAGGGTTCACTCCCATGAATGAGATCATGAGCTGAGCTGAAATCAAGAGTGGGTGGCTAGGCTCGGTGCTGACAGCTCGGAGCCTGGAGCCAGCTTCGCATTCTGTGTCTCCCTCTCTCTCTGTCCCTCTCCGGCTCACGCTCTGTCTTTCTCTCAAAAATAAATAAACGTTAAAAAAAAAAAAAAAAAAAAGAGTCAGTCGCTTAACTGACTGAGCCACCCAGGCACCCCTCAAGTTTTCCATAATTTAAATTGTACTGCCAATCTGGACACAGTGCTGAAACAGCTGTTGGGAGAATTAAAGCTATTTATTGAGGAGTTCTAAAAACTTACAGATTGCACCTCCTCAAGGACGCCCTCTTTAACATCTCCAGGTTATACTAAGCGGCCCGTATACTGCTCTGTCGTTTTCTGCACTGAACAATTAAAATGATCTGTTTATGCATCTGTCACTTTCACGGGACAGGGTGAAGGCAAGGCTTATTTCTTGGTTTTCCTTAACGAATAGTCTTTGTGAGCAGAACTGAATGGAATTAACCATATCCGGGACAGGTGTCAATCAAACATACTCAAACTTTCGGTCTGATCCTAACCGCTTCATCCTCAAGGGCAGAATCTGCTATTTACTCATCCCCAGGGACATCAAGTTCCATTACATCAGGGC
Source organism: Leopardus geoffroyi (assembly GCF_018350155.1). Lineage (NCBI taxonomy): Eukaryota > Metazoa > Chordata > Mammalia > Carnivora > Felidae > Leopardus > Leopardus geoffroyi. Next base: position 58,885,864 of record NC_059338.1, on the reverse strand, counting down.
TGTACCAGATCTTCACTCACTAGTTACTCTGCTCTTAGACCATCACACTCCTCTATCTGGCTCCTGAAAGTTCTTCCCGTAAGTCTGATGGCATAATGTACTGATCCTATAAGTCAGTCTTTTCAAACTCTCTAGTTATTTTATTTAGTTTGAGCGTCTGAGATTCCCATCAGAGCACACTGGGTTTATTTTTGTCACATACAAAGTCTCTAAGTCATATGCAATATCAATCACTATGTTGATTTTTTATTCCCTGCATGAAGCTTGCCTTCAGCACACAAGTGTAAGCGCAATGTTTTGGTCTCTGGCTTTGAACTTCTCAGCCAACTCCTTCTTCCTTCTATTTCAAAACTGATGCTTCCTCCTCTGCCACCTTAAAAATTGTTTCCTGAATAACGCCTCTAGGTTCCGGTTTCTTTATGAGCTTAAATATTTGATCCTTCAGAGTTAACAAACAGTCAGGCTTTTCAGTAAGTGTTTGCTTGGTAACTAATTTACTCAACTGCCCCAATCTGGATGAGAATTTTAAAATATTAACTGCTCCTATCCTTTACAACCAAACCAAAGAAAAAAAACTTCAAACATGAAACTGTGGCTGCTAGAACCTAGACCAAGAGAGGTACGACTATTTTAGTGAATACTTTTAAAATATAAAACAAGCCCCCCATTTTTTCACAACTGCTAAGCACTGAATTAAAAAATATCATTAGCAAATAGGTATTATAAGACATTCTAAATTTCTCATATTTCTGAGATATCAGAGGATGCGGACAGGTGACACAAAGAATCAGAGTTGGATATCTACAAACGCAAACAGATAGTGTTTTCTTTGTTAAGAAAAGCAAAATAGGGGCTTAACAAAACCTGTGACCATAAAATGGACGAACGAAACGTCTTAAAGAAAACTTATTTCAGTTCACTTTTCCATTTTATCTTAGCTAATCATTTTGTACCTTATGAGTAAATAAGTAAATTTAGACACGTATGAATTCAGGTACCAGAGGCTGTCTTCCTGAAAACCACAATCGACAGTGGAAATGGTAATGAGGAAACATTCCTACTCACTCCAACATTTGTAAAACACCAAGTTTTGACAAAACAAAGCATTTGGAAATAGGTATCAAACAGTGAGAACACGTCATATTGTCCTTCTAAACATGGTCTTTCTATACGATGACACAGCTATTCCTTTTTAAAAAAATATATATAACAAGACTTCCTTCAGTCAACCGTTTTTCTTAACGTTTGATTTATTCTTGAGAGAGCGTGAGCAGGGGGCCACAGAGAGAAGGGGGCAGAGGATCTCAAGTGGGCTCTGAGGTGACAGCAGCTGGGCCCCATGAGGGGCTCGAACTCACAAACCGTGAGATCATAACCTGCGCTGAAGTCTGACGCTCAACTGACTGAGCCACCCAGGTGCCCCTCACAATTCTTTTTTCTAAAGAATTCATTTATTTTGAGCGAGCGAGAGCACTTGTGAGCATGCAAGTGGGGGAAAGGCAGAGAATCCGAAAATGGCTCCCCAGCTTGTGGGCAAGCTCTCCCTCTCTCCCTCAGAGTAAATAAACATTAAAAAAAAAAATGGGGCGCCTGGGTGGCGCAGTCGGTTAAGCGTCCGACTTCAGCCAGGTCCGTGAGTTCGAGCCCCGCGTCGGGCTCTGGGCTGATGGCTCAGAGCCTGGAGCCTGTTTCCGATTCTGTGTCTCCCTCTCTCTCTGCTCCTCCCCCGTTCATGCTCTGTCTCTCTCTGTCCCAAAAAAAATAAAATAAACGTTGGAAAAAAAAATATTAAAAAAAAACAAACCCTAATTATCTTATTTTTTTTTATGCTCTCTTGTGTGAAGAGCTGGGTCAGGGGCGCCTGGGTGGCTCAGTCGGTTGAGCATCAGACTCCTGGTTTTGGCTCAGGTCATGATCTTGTGGTTCATGGGATCCCTCCAGTTAGGCTCCTTGCTGCCTGCTTGGGATTCTCTCTATCTCCCCCTCTCTCTGCCTGTGTGCTTGCCTGTACTCACTCACTCTCTCTCTTTTTTTTTTTTTTTTTTAATTTTTAAACGTTTATTTATTTTTTGAGACAGAGAGAGACAGAGCACGAATGGGGGAGGGGCAGAGAGAGGGAGACACAGAATCAGAAACAGGCTCCGGGCTCCGAGCTGTCAGCACAGAGCCTGACGCGGGGTTTGAACTCATGGACCGTGAAATCATGACCTGAGCTGAAGTCGGCCGCTTAACCGACTGAGCCACCCAGGTGCCCCACTCACTCTCTCTTTCAAAACAAATAAGTAGATACACAAATATTTTTAAAAAATGAGATAATTATATAATTATGATACCTGCAGGGATATAACACCTTAAAATCAAGACAATCAGAAATATAAACAGAGTATCTAGCTAACATTCATTACAATGAATGAAAAGTTTGAATAGGTAGAAAATTTGTACTGCTGAAAATATCCTGAATAAAAATCACCTCTTATGAAATTTAATTTGGAGTCCAAGATGAGGGAAATGTGTCCCCACCAAATATAAATGTACATTCTTTTCGACAAAGAATTAACTAATAAGTAATACAATTAAGTAACAATTTAAGTAATTCTTAAGCCTCTTAGAAGTTTACTGGTTGGAAATTAAAAAAGGCCTCAAATGCTGACAATTTGGAAATATTAAGCATTAAAAAAAACCCATATACATTTTATATTTAAAACTATGACTATTTGCAAGTATAACAAAGAAATACAGAGAATAATGGTCATTTTCTCTTTGAGAGTATGGGTTTGTCTCATTTTATTTTTTTAAAGTTTACCTATTTACTTATTTTCAGAGAGAGTGTGAGTGAGTGAGCACGAGTGGGGCGGGCAGAGAGAGCTAGCAAGAGACAGAATCCCAAGTAGCCTCCGCATTGTCAGCGCAGAGCCCGATGAGGCACTTGAACCTACGAAGCTGTGAGATCATGACCTGAACTGAAACCAAGAGTCAGATGCCCCTGGCCTTGTCTCATTTTAAAAGTGAAATCGATTTTTTTTAAGGTTCAAACTTTCACAGAGGAATTTGAGAAATTCTGCAAGGGAATAGCATAACCAAATATGTGAGACATACATTTTCAGAATCAGCAAAATTAAAAGGCAACCGACGGAATGGAGGAAGATATTTGCAAATGACATATCAGATAAAGGGTTAGTATCCAAAATCTATAAAGAACTTATCAAACTCAACACCCAAAAAACAAATAATCCAGTGAAGAAATGGACAAAAGTCATGAATAGACACTTCTCCAAAGAAGACATCAGATGGCTAACAGACACATGAAAAAATGTTCAACCATCACTCATCATCAGGGAAATACAAATCAAAACCACAATGAGATACCACCTCACACCTGTCAGAATGGCTAAAATTAACAACTCAAGCAACAGATAGATGTTGGCAAGGATGCAGAGAAAGAGGATCTCTTTTGCACTGCTGGTGAGAATGCAAACTGGTGTGGCCACTCTGGAAAACAGTATGGAGGTTCCTCAAAAAATTAAAAACAACTACCCTACGGCCCAGGAATTGCACTACTAGGTATTTATCCAAGGGATATAGGTGTGCTGTTTCAAAGGGACACATGCACCGCAATGTTTATAGCAGCACTATTGACAATAGCCAAAATATGGAAAGAGCCCAAATGTCCATCGATGGATGAATGGATAAAGAAGATGTGGTTTATCTACACAATGGAGTATTCCTCAGCAATCAAAAAGAATGAAATCTTGCTATTTGCAACTACATGAATGGAACTAGAGGGTATCATGCTAACCTAAGCAAAATTAGTTAGAGAAAGTCAAATATATGACTTCACTCATATGAGGAACTTAAGATACAAAACAGATGAACACAAGGGAAGGGAAGCAAAAATAATATAACAACAAGGAGGGGGACAAAACATAAGAGACTCTTAAATACAGAGAACAAACAGGGTTGCTTGGAGGGGTTGTGGGGGGGATGGGCTAAATGGGTAAGGGGCATTAGGGAGGACATTTGTTGGGGTGACTACTGGGTGTTATACATAGAGGATGAATCACTGGAATCTACTCCTGAAATCATTAAAGCACTATATGCTCACTAACTTGAATGTAAATTTAAAAAAATGAATTAAGAAAAATAAAAATAAAAAATAAAAAAAGAGACATATTTTCAAACAAATCAATAAATCTAGTTGTCTTGATAAATTTTGATGAACCTGTTAATAAAATAATGACATAAATTTACTTCCTAATTTCCTTATCTGAGAGGAATTACTGTTAATGAAATATTATATAAACTCTACCCAGAAAGTGTGTCATTTATTTTATGTATAATTCTCCCTAGGAAAACCTTCCTTCTTGGAATAAATAACTTTACACACATGCAAAGATACACAGATACAAATATTGAATTGAGATGCTCTCTATGTCCCAATGTGAAAAACAAAGGTTCTTATTCAATGTTTTCACTACCTTTTCCTGTCCTTTTCACACCATTTCTCTATGGTTTGCTGCTCTGCAACATTCCTCAACATTCTTCTAAGTTCCTTATATTAAGCAAATTTGCCCTCATGTGACCAACTACTTACAAATCCTTAGAATTTGTAAAGGTTACTCTTTGACAAAGATATGTACTATCAAAAATTGCTCATTTTATTTGTATTAAAGCTAGCTCTGATTTCACACTAAGAAGGTGACTGGGCCACCATTTTAGATCCATATAAACTTTATATCTTCCTTAAGGCCTTGGCAACAGCCATCACTCAAATAGCACACAGAATATAAAGGGTATATAATAATTTTTACAATGGCGATTGCAAAGACATCCAGATGGCTAACAGACACATGAAAAGATCCTCAACGTCACTCATCATCAGGGAAATATAAATCAAAACCACAATGAGATACCCCCTCATACCTGTCAGAATGGCTAAAATTAACAACACAAGAAACAACAGGTGTTGGGAGAGGATGAGGAGAAAGGGGAACGCTTTCACACCGTTTGTGGGAATGCAAACTGTGCAGTCACTCTGGAAAACAGTCTGAAGATTCTTCAAGAAACTAAAAATAGAACTACCCTATGATCCAGCAATTGTACTGTTAAAGATTTGCCCAAAGGATACAAAAATGCAGATTTGAAGGGGGTACATGCATCCCAATGTTTATAGCAGCATTATCAACAATACCAAACTAGGCAGAGAGCCCTAATGTTCATCAACTGATGGATAAAGAAAATGTGGTGTGTATATATATATATATATATATATATATATACACACACACACACACACACACACACACATATATACATACACATAAACACACACACACACACACACACACACACACACACACACAATACAACTTGGCCATCAAAAATAATGAAATCTTGCCATTTGCAATGACGTGAATGGAGCTAGAATGTATTATGCTAAGCAAAATAAGTCAATCAGAAAAAGACAAATACCATATGATTTCACTCATGTGGAATTTAAGAGACAAAACAGATGAACATATGGGAAGGGAGGGAAAAAGAACAGAGGGAAACAAACCACAAGAGACTCTTAACCATAAGGGAACGAACTGAGGGCTGATGGAGGGAGATGGCTGGGAGATGGGCTAGATGGGTGATGGGTACTAAGAAGGGTACTTGTGATGAGCTCTGGGTGTTACATGCAAGTGATAAATCATTGAATTCTATTCCTGAAATCAATATTGTTGCACTGTATGTTAACTAAAATTAAAAAAATAAAAATAAAAATACTTTCTCTATATAAAGTAAAATAAAAATAAAATAATAAAATAAAATAAAATGCTGATTGAAAACAGGCTTTGGTGCAAGTGCCAAAGTTAAATAACAGGTGAAAAAAACTAGCTAAAATAGTTAACATGCATTTTAGGGTTAATATATTTTAAGTTTACATTATTTGTTCAGTTGCAAAGAAATCAATGACTTTTAGATTTAAAAAGATAGTTGAAATCATCTAGTTCAGGCACTCCTCTTATAAATCAGGTCAAAGAAGCCCGGAGACATAAAATTAGCTGTGTAAAGTACACAGCACAGCAAGGATTAAAAACCTCTCTAAGTCCTAACTTAACAATAATTACATAGTTTTCCCCAATGAAATCTGAGTTTCTTGAAAGCTCTGTAACGAAGGAATGCTCCAGTAAAAATACCAAATTGTAGATTATTACAGCTAAAAAGGATCAGAAAGAAAATCCAAGCCACCTTATTTTATTCCTTTTACGTTTACTTATTCTGAGTACGTGCGTGCGTGAGCAGGGGAAAGGCGGGGGGGTGGGGGGGTGGAGAGAATCCAAAGCAGGCTCCATGCTGTCAGTGCAGAGCCTGACGCGGGGCTTGATCTCATGAACCTCGAAATCATGACCTGAGCTGAAATCGAGTCAGATACTTAAGTAACTGAGCCACCCAGGCGCCCCCAAGCTCCCTTATTTTAATAGGTGAAAAAGAAAAGGCATTTAGATGTCACGTGATTTGTCTTATACGCTGGTAGTTCCAGATACAGCAGGGAGCAGAACTGGTCCACTTCTTTCTCCTATGTCATACCATGCCTTGAACATTTTCATACCCTCTTATAACCAAAATTAATATTCTCACATGACTTGGAGGAATCAAAGTATTTCTAGCTTTCCTCAGGGCTTGCTTCTCCTTTGATCTCTCTGTTGAATCAAAGTAGGTAAGGCGTAAATAGTCTTGCTTTCGTTAAAATCAGGTGTGTGGACAAAAGCTGTGTTAAAGTGTCAAACGAACGACTACAGCAAGGATTGTTTTCCTTTCATGATTTCTCCTGAGAATATAAAATCTCTGTGGGTAGGGTTTTTTATTTTATTCACTAACATACCCCAAGTGCCAGAGCAGTGCCTAATATACAGCAGGCCCTCAATGAATATTGAAACATTCAACTTACTTGGTAGCTACTGGTTTAAAGATCTCCTACTCGTCAATATCTTACAGTTGTATTTGAAATCCCAACTTGCCATTTTGGTTCTCATTCTTTAATTTTAAGGGTAACAGAGATTATTACTGTAAAAAATAATATATACATCCACATATTTAATGTGTATATAAACATAATATATATTAGATATGTATTTAAGAATATAACTATATATTATATATAATACAAATACATACAATATCATCTAGATATCTAAATATCTATCCTAGACTGGCATTAATATTCTTCAGATAACTGTAGCAAGAAAATAAATTGTTCTAACAGAAATGCTAAAAAAATTGTTGATTCATTACTTTGTGGGCATCTACACTATTTATTTGATTCACGTTTGGCTTTATTTACATGTAATAATACATACTCTGAACTAAGTTGTATTAAACTATCAAGTATAACACCACTTCTCTTAGGGGCGCCTGGGTGGCTCAGTTGGTTAAGCATCTGACTCTTGATTTCAGCTCAGGTCATGATCTTAAGGTTGATGAGATCGAGCCCCATGCCGGGCCCTATGGTGACAGTGAGGAGCCTGCTTGGGATTCTCTCTCTTCCTATCTCTCTCTCTGCCCCTCCCCCACTCGTGTGCTCTCTCTGTCAAAATAAAGAAATGCACTTACACAAATTAAAATAACATTTCCTTTAATACCTAATTTTTAATTTTTATGATAAAGATAGTCCCTTATGGATACTGCTAACATGGGTTCGTTGTTTAGTATGTTTTTATTTTAAAACGTATTTAGGTCTCTAAGATAAAAAGGAAAAAGGAAGTCTCTTACCTGGGAAAAATACAAATATTATTGTTACTAAGATGTTAAAGTCACTTCCCCTGTGAGACTTCATGCGGAGAATATCATGGAATGCAGAGCAAGATATTTGCAGCTGCAGCACACTAGGCATTGCAACAGATTTCACACAACTATTTTTTCAAAAGTTCTTCCACTTAAGCCAAAATGTAACTCAAGAAAAGCAAAGAAAGCTACGGGGAGATACACAAAATGATAACGGTTCAAATACCTGTTTTATGGGCTGACTTTGTTGGAGCATAGTTTTTATTTTTATTATTTATTATTATTTTATTTTTCCCAAGTTTTACTGAGATATAATTGGCACATAGCGTTGTATTAGTTTAAGATGTACAACATAACGTTTATACTGCAAATTACTACACAATAAGCTTAGTTGACATCCATTGCCTCACTTAGCTACAATTTTTTTCTTGTCCGAAGAATTTTTAAGATCTAGTCTCTTAGCAGCTTTCAAATATATAACACAGTGTTGTTAACTATAGTCACCTGTTGTAGATTATCTCCCCAAAACGTATTTATTTTATAACTGGGAGTTTGTACCTTTAGACCACCTTTTAGGATAATTTTTGGGTTCTTTAGGGCTGTGGTCTCCTAACTACTTTCAAACATATGTCCCTATCATTAAAAAACAAAATTTTTTGAGCACACATCCCCTACATATAGATTGTATGTATTTATGAGAATATATGTAACTTACATACCTGCATATATGTACGTATGTTGACTCCACAGAGCTCAGTTGTCTTCTATGCATAACTATATACATCTATACTGACATATTTTTATATAAGACGTGTGGAGAATAGAAATTTTAAAAGGATGATATAATAGAAAGCTTTAATAGAAGTTGTATTGTTTTCTTCTACATTCCAATGTTTCATTTTGTACATAGCTTGGGACAATTCATCTCATTTTGGAACTCATAAATACAAATGACACTCCTTCACTAATAATGGTTTTTTTTCCCCCCCAGCTAAGCTTTTTAAGTAAACATGGGGCAGCATGATTTCAAGGTTATTTCTGACAAATACCTGGAGTAGGGATATGCAGCTGGCTGGTGTAGAGTCACATACTTTCATAGTCAGGAGGTGGTGGCGAAGAGGGACATACCTTATGAGAACTGACCTTGCTAAAACACACATTTGATTAGAACTCTATTCTTACTCTATGGAGGTAGATCACATTGTGCCAGGAAGAACACATAAGAGAATGATGAAGGCCGCAGGTCTAACTATACTATATATCATTGCAATATAATGATATATAATACACACGACAATATTGTCACTCTAATATAAATCTATATAAAGACATGTTCTTGTTACTATCTGGACTCTGTGCCAGTGATAAAATTAAATTTCAAAACGTTAGAATCCACAATGTATGCTATGCAACTGTTAATATGCTAGCCTTGCATATCATTGTAAAAACCTCCAGTGTGTGACTTTAGTCTAACATTTAAATGAGGATTCAATAACACGCTATTATGCAAAACAGCACACACAAAAAACGTGAATATTCACTCAGATAATTCTTGGAGCAGTAATCAAAGGTGCCTCAGACTTTACTCAGTACTAACGAATCAAGAGTTCTATTTTTCATGCTTCTCCATTTCTACATTTGTGTGCCTACAACTTTTTAATCACCAATGATTTTGCAGTGATAGGTATTCTTTTTTTTTAATATAATGTTTAATTTTGAGGGGGGGGGGCAGGGGCAGACAGAACCCGAAGCAGGCTCCAGGCTCTGAGCTGCCAACACAGAGCCCAACACAGGGCTGGATGGAACTCATGGACCTGGAGATCATGACCTGAGCCGAAGTTGGACGCTTAACGGACTGAGCCACCCAAGCGCCCAACAGAGGTACATATTCTTATTGCACGTATTGGTTAAAAGCTTAGATGGGAGAGAACTAACACTTGTTGAGAGTCTAAATGTAAACACTTTGCTAAACGTTTTATAGCCATTTTATCATTTAATTTTCACAACAATCCTTAAATGAGAATTATCATCCCCATTTTACAGATCAGAAAAATAAGGCTTCGGGGCTTTAAGGTCAAGGTCACACGGCCAAGCTTTAAACCTACCTGTGTCTGGCTTCAGAGCCTATTCTCCTTCCCTCACACTGAAAAAGAGGTGACAGTAACTGAACTAATCCAAGAATATCAACATGAGATGCACAATCTACAAATGAAAAGGTAATGTCTCCTGATTCTGAAAGATGACTAAAGTATTTTAAGCGGTAATTATAAGTGTGCTAAAGCCAAGGCCCTGGAAAAGATCACTATAAAACTACCTTCCACTGTATTAGATTGCTCCGCCTCTACCCTGCCGTTATCCTACAGCCCAAATACAAAGCTTAAGAGAGTCCGAGTTGACGCCATAGAATTCAGTTGACTTTAAAGCCTGGATTACTACAGAAGCATTGCTCAACCCTCCCACCCGAAAACCTTTGTCACAAAACACAGCACAATTCCAAAAAAATTGAGTATTAAAAAAACTAAAAGGCAAATAAGCTAAATAAACTTCTCAAAGAATTCTCCTTAAGCTCTCCTGAAAGATCAATGTTATAACGGGTATCATTACTGCAGTAAATCATATACTAACGCATAATATTTACTTCATACTTCAGTATACTAAAGTACACTAACATTATTATACTATTCATTCCATTATCCAACTGGAAATCAGAGCCAGTAATCATCTCAGACTCCAGAGACAGGCTTCCTAGTTCAAATACGAGGGGAAAAGACAACTTTCCTAATGATACCAACTGCAGAGATATTTAACTATAAAAAAGGATCACTTTTGGGTTGCACTCAATTTATGACACATTTTCTCATTTGCTAAATCTTAGGCTTGAAAGAGACCTCAGCATCTCCAGTTTTAGTTCCCAGTCAAGTATTATTACTGCCCACTTTATAGAAGAGGTAACAAAATTCCAGATCTTCAAGAGTTGGAAGGATTAGCATCTTTCAGTTTCTTAAAGAATTCTTTGTTTTCAACCACAGGAACACTTTTTTTCCAACAGGACAAGTGAGAGCCAACACGTGCGAGGCATTTATGAAGAATGAAACACATATGTTATCGTTAATTCTTACACTGAGCAGATTTTACAGAAATTAAAATATCTAGGATTTTGCCCAAGGTCACACCTACAGGAAGAGGCACAGCAGACTTAAATCCGGGAATGTGCACACGAAAAAGTCTAGGGAGAGCTTGCTCAGTAATTTCACGCGTAAGGACAGACTTAAACAAACTGGACCTATGTGACGTGGCAGGACACCGACTCTGAAACCCGGGTAACGCATCTGCAGGCCTCTGCCGGCGGGAGCTGAAGGAAGTGTGACCTTTACTCCAAACCCTTCAGTGCGACAAGCCGGCTCTGCTCCGCGTGGGTCAATCTACCGCTACTCTTGGAGGGAAAGAGGAGTGAATGAGAATTTCGTGGGGGCCCACACCGATTCGTGGCTGCGGAAATGGAGAAGGATAAAATCCAGAGGCCCGGTCCGGGTTTGGGACGCGCCTAAGGGATGGGGTGCAAGAAAGGTCGCGAAGGGCGCTGACTCGAGAATCACAGACTTAGGAAAGACGTGGATGGAGAGAAAGCAAAAAGCAAGGAGGATGGAAAAGTGAGACCGATTCTCTCGAAGGGAAGAGACTGGGGCTGTGGGTGATGCCTCCAGCGGCAGGGTGTCCGTGGCCTCTAACGGTCTATTTTCGAGGAAGAAGGAGGGAAGGTCTCGGAGAGAGCTATTCTGGATCTATTACCTGCTGGGTGGTTGTAAATCGGCCTCAATTTCTCCGGCAGCATGAGCTCCACTTTATCGAGGACCCGGTGGTAGGTGGCCCGAAGGCCCCGGACGCCAGCGGCTGACATCTCTGCGGACGAGTGGTCGTGGGCGGCCGAGTGGGGCAGCGGCCGCGTGCTCCTCCCTGGATGACAACGAAGGGCACTCGTCACTTTCTCCTACCACAGCTCCTCGCGTCCTCCTCTCCCCTAGCGTGCCCTTCCCGCAGCTCCGCCTGCCCCGCTGCGAACCGCCGGGTGGCTGGGGCCCAGAAAAGACCAAGGGGGCGGAGGCTTTGCGACCGCCCGCCCCGGGTCCGCCTCCTTCCCCCCGGGCGCGGGAAGGAGGAGGAGTCATGGCAACAGGTGCCAGAAGGACTGCCTCACCAAACCAACCCAACGCCCTGGCGGCAGCGCGCTTGCGCAAGCCGAGCTGCCCACTGTGATTGGCCTGCCCCACGGTGCGGGCGGGGCCCAGCGCGAACCTCTAATTTCTCCTTCCTGCCCTCGAGGCCATGTTGGAGAAGGGAAAGTGAAGCTGCACCGGCTCTAGTCCCCTTTCACTCTGATTAAGAAGGCCCGTAGTTAAAATGGGCTTTTTGGGCCTTCGGTGCCCCGACTAAAGATGACGCCGCACAATGCTCTTGCTTCGTTTGGAATGAGACTCGTGACTGAGACCCTTCACATCTCATCTTCGTCTCTCTCAATTCCTCACTTTTCCATAAGAGTCAAGGATTTGGCTGCAGGGTCCCGAACCCACTTTTCCAGGGTGAGGGCAGCCGTGGCGCACACGGGCCTCAGTCCCGGGGGTGGTCGTCATCTCGCGAGAAAGGCTTGGAGGGGAGGGTGTTAAGAACGAGGAGAGGGAGGAGTCGCGGCCGCCTCCGCCTCCTCCTGTTGGAGGAGGGCCGAGGGAGGGGACTGTTGCTGATCTCTGGATGTTCTGGGTAGTCTGAGGAGGAGAGTATGAGGCGAGCTCCGGCCCGGGCGCGGCCGGGCTTCGGGGGCGAGGGCGCCGCCGCCATCTAACTCGCTGCGCTCGCGAGGCCCGGCGCGCGGATGGTGCTGGTGCGGCTCGGGTGTTGATCCGCGTGTCCCCTCCCCCTCCTCCCCTCCCCCACGCGGTGGTCTCCCCTCCTACCCCGGCCCGGCAGAGCCATGTCTCGGGGTGGCTCCTGCCCACACCTGTTGTGGGACGTGAGGAAAAGGTCCCTCGGGCTGGAGGACCCGTCCCGGCTGCGGAGCCGCTACCTGGGTGAGCGGGGGCCCGGGGGCGGAGGCGCTGAGGTCGCCGCCCAGAGGTGGGGGAGGGGGCCGCGCCGCCGGGGCTTTTGGAGGTGGGACACCGCCTCGGCAGGGGCTCCCCGGAGACTCTGGGGTGCTGGGTGGACGTTGGCCGACGGACCCCTTGCCGGTGTCCTCCCACGGCCAAGTCCCCCTTTGCATGCTGCCAGCCGCCGCCCTTGTTGGGTTTTCCTCGGGGGGCTTAATGGGGGGGGCAGACGGCACTGGCCCGGAAAGGTGTTGGGGGTCGCTTGTGGAGTGGGATTGGGGAGAAGACTTGCCGAACCTCCCGGAGCTGCTTCGTTTCGAGCCAAAGTTGGCGCTTGTGCTCTTCCCCAGCGCTCTCCCCGCTCCGCCGAAGGACTAAGTTTTTGTTGACAGCCTCCTCCCTTCCATTCCTCGGAGGGTTTGGGTGTCGGCGGTGACCACCTTCCGGGACTTCACGCTCCAGACGGACTCCGCGTAAACTGTCCTGCGGCTCGGAGCCAAAACCTAAAAGTGATAGCTGAGCTCTCCCCACCCCCGCGCGCTTTCCCTGTTCCACTGTGTGCTGTTCAGTTCGTTTTGACCGCTTTAAGGAGGTGTAGGGTTTCACGTTCCTATTCCCACCCCTGTAAAACACACTTGGCATTTACTGTTTCTTAGTTAAGCTTTCTAAAAACAACCTTCAATACTTGAGGGAACAGCATGCCGCTTTTTTTCGTTTTGGATACAGTGGTTTTGTGAGGATTCTGGGTCAAGCCGAGCTAGCTGAAAAAGTCCAGTAAGGTGGACGTATTTCTAGGAAGGGGCTTTTTTCTTCTGCAGTCTTGCAGCACGTGTTATTCTTTTTTTTTTTTATTTGAAGATAAGACATCATCTAAAACTTTTTTTCTTTCCGGTTTTGTCACTTTTTGCCAGGCAAGTATTCGGTGATGGCATTTGGTGTTGCCTTCAAATCATTATCTTTTGGAAAATAAAATCTTACACCTAACGGTTCTGGTTTGTAAATTATTTGAGAGCACTGAGCAAGCTTTTTTTTTTTTTTTTTTCTATTCTTGTTATTTAGTGTTTCAAGTGACATCTGAGTACATTCTTGTACAGACTTAATAAAAATGAAGCAGAAATTTCTGTGATTCCCTCCCATTCCAGGTTCACACACACACACACACACACACACACACACACTCACACTCTTAGAGGTGACAGTTCTCTGTTTCTTGAATATTCCTGCAGACTTTTTTCTTTGCATTTTTACAAGCGCATATGTACATATGGAAATGCTATAGTTTTGTGTGGTGTGTGTGTGTTGTGTGTGTGTGTTTGAATCCTGCATATATGGTGTCATCTTGTAAACATTGTTTTGCAATTTGCTTTTTCTACACTCCCTCTTGGAGATCTTTCCAGGCAGTAAAAATAGACCTATTCAGTCTTTTAAACTATTGCATAGTATTTATGATGGTACTGTAATCCACTCAGACCTTTCCTCTGGAAATGAACCTTGGCTGTTACAAAAGCGCTGCAGTGAATATCCTTGTACTTGCTTGTTGTGTAGGATAGGTACCTAGAGTGGTGATTGTCTTAAAATTAAACATAGTAGAGAGTGTGTTTTTTAATCATTAACCTAAAAAGATGTGTAGTATTTTAATATTTATTTGTTGAAAAATAACTTAATTTTAGCTTGATAAAACAAACTTTAACACTGCGTTCTGCGTGAATAAATTTGTTTGGTCCTGTATTAGTTGGACTGTTTAAGTACTGATCTATATAGGTTTATGTATTAATGTTTTCTTTTGGTTCAGTTAGTTCAGCTGTATCTATGACAGTCAGTTAAAATATGAATCTATACATTTCCTTTTTCCCCTTCCTCCTGTAACTCCCTAATGGGAACAGAGTTTGCATTGGGTAGAGGGGAATTGAAAAGCAAGAGTCCACGGACTTAAGTAGAAATTCCAAATCATAGATTTTCAGATATCAGTATGTGTGTGTATATATATATATATATATATATATATATATATATATAGGCAGTTCCTTATCTTAAATAATATATTAAATGTGATAATAACATATGCTTTATAAATAGCATATTCTTGAACAGCATCCTTTAAATGTGGTTTTCTAAGTATTTGAAAATGACTTGTAAAGTAATTTCTTGGCCTCAGTAGACCTTCTTTACACCGTTTATATAATTCTTCTACACCCCAGTGCTAAATCTTGGCATAGCATTGAGGAAATAGTAAAATCCTCATTAGTAGTGACTGAATTAATGAGTTTCTTAAAAATAATATTTTGAAGTACTCCTACAAAGTCTTTATAAAGCCTGAGTTAAAGAATGTAGAAGGTGGGGGTACCTGGGTTAAGGTTAGGTGTCCAACTCTCGGTTTCAGCATAGGTCATTATCTTACGGTTTGTGAGCTGTGTGCTGACAGCTCGGAGCCTGCTTGGGTTCTCTCTCTCCTCTCTGCCCTCCCTCTCTCGTTTCTCTCTCTCTCTCAACTTTTTTCTTTTTGAGACTTCAAACATTTTGATTGTTTATAGTATTGTAGGTTATTTTTCCAATTTATTTCCATTATTTGTATATTTCATAATGAATTACTGCTAAATAAATAATTCACAGATAGAATTGACAGATTTTTCTTGTAATGTTTACATTTCAAATTATTTCACCATAGTCTGTGTTTTTCCAGGCTTTGTAGGTGATTTTAAATTTGATTAATTACTTATTTTCCTCCTACCAAAGAAAACTGCAGTTCATAAAACATCTTTTTATATTGTGGGAATGAAGATAAATAATTTGTTATATGTTATTTAGGTGAAAAATACATATGTTCACTTAACCCTGAAATTCACAAGATTTCATCGGGATTCAGAGGCTAGGCCAGCTATTGTCATCTTTATGGGCCTGATCTAAATGTCAGTGTAGGATTTATTTTTTTTAAAGAGTGATTTACAAAGTCCAGAGTCAGAAACACCTGTAGATTTAAATGTTTGTTTCTCAAGATACGGTAGTGCTTTTGGGATTCAGTGATTATTGTGATAACTTATTGGTCACAAGTTTTATATATATACACACAGTGTTTTATAAAACGTTGCTTATAAAAGAAGCTATCATTTCTGTACATTTCCTCTTTCTATTCATATTTCTCTCATTTTAAATGGACTTGTCCACATTTGAATTTTTACTTTCTAACCTTTCTACTTTAATTGACAAAAGAGTAAAAGAACTTTTCAAGGGAGTTGTGTGCCGTAATGTATAGTATGTTTTATATAAAATGCTTAAGCTATTATTAGGCAGTGTCTTGGTCAGTTTAGGCTGCTCTGACAAAATAGCATAAACTAAGTAGCTTTATAAACAACAGAAATTTATGTCTCACAGTGTTGGAGGCTGGAAGGCTGAGAGTAGGATGCCTACATCATGATCTCAGTCTGCTAAGGAGGGCCTGCTTCCTGATTCATATAGCATTCTTTTCATTGTAACCACACTGGGCAGAAGCAGGGTCTCTTTTAGAAGGGCACTAATCCTAATCTGATCACCTCTCCAAGATCCCACCTCCTAATGCTAATCACTTTAGGGGTTAGGATTTCAACATAGGAATTTTGAAGAGACCCAACCATTCAGAGTATAGCAGGCAGCGAATGACAACTTTGTTTATTTTTAAAGGTTTATTTTTGAGAGAGAAAAAGAGAGCACAAGCAGAGGAGGCGCAGAGAGAGAGGGGGACAGAGGATCGGAAGCAGGCTCCATGCTGACAGCAGCAGGCCTGATGTGGGGCTCGAACTCAGGAACTTCAAGATCATGACCTGAGCCAAAGTCAGACACTCAGCCAACTGAGCCACCCTGGTACCTTCCTATGACAACTTTATAGTGGAGTTGGAAATTCCTATTTGTGAGGGGATTAGGAAATCTGTGTTTTTGGAGTATCATTGGAGTCATATATATTGAAATGGGTAATTTTTGCATTTAGATTCTTCTTTAGCATATTCTGAATACATCTGCGTTACCCAGTTCTTCATAATGTGTTGCCAAGTTACAATATGTTATATGAGTCAATAAATTCTGACTTTTGCTTCCTTGTTAGCTACTGGGGAAAAGTTAGTGGAATCTTCGTATTTTGTCTCTCTAGTTTTGAAACCTCAATGCAAATTGAAAGATGTCTGATTTTAGTGGTGAAAAATGACTGTCAAATATGACAAATACATGTAATAGAATATGCTGATGATTCCTGAAGATAAGACCACCAAAGACATATCAATCATAGCAGCTGCAGACAGATTTGAATGGCTTTACTGTGGATTTCATTCTTCCTGGGTATAGGATGAGAATGCTTAGAAGGGATAGGAGCTGCTGGTAGCACAGAGTTTGTATTGTAGGCATATTCTAGGTCAGTGTTTCTAAAATGTTTGACCATGATCCACAGTAAAAATACATTTACATGGCAACTTGTGGTATACACATGCAACTAAAATAAAAGATTCTCCAAGTGGTGGTTAGCCTTACTATTTTCTGTTCTGTATCATGCTAGAAATTGTGGTGTTGATGTGGTAGAATATTTACTGATTCATCTTGGCTTGAGGTTTGCAAAACTTTACTAAATGGTTTATATTTTTAATAATTGTAATTGAGTGTCATTGATGTCAAGGTTAGGGTGGGTGGGTTTCAAGTACTTGCAGCAGATTAAAAAAAATTTTTTTAACACTGCTCATGGCTAATAAAGAATATATAAATGATGAAACCTTGTTTACTCCTTGGGAAAAATAACTAGAGTAGGACCCTTTTAAATCCTTATTTCTTGGGTAGTAACCTGCAATAGGATTGCTGAGTTGTGTAAGTGTATTTAACTTTACAAGAAATTGCCAGACTGCTTTCCAAAATAGTTGTACCATGCTGCATTCCCACAGCACTTGGCATTGGGAGTCTTCCTAATTTTAGCCTCTCTAGGTATGTAGGTATAATGGTATCGTTATCATTTTAATTTGCATTTGATTTATTCCTAATGATTAATGATGTTGAGTATCTTTTCATGGCTTATTTGCCATCTGTATACTTTGGTTAAATGTTCAGATTTACCTTCTTACTATTGTAAGAATTCTCTGTATAGTCTTGATACAAGTTCTTAATCAGGTATGTATTTTGCAAATATTTTTCTCCCAGTTTGTCTTCTCTTTTCTTTTTCCTAACAGGGTCTTTTATACTTCATGCTTTCTGTGTCCTATTTAAGAATCTTTACCTAATCCAACATCACAAAGATTTATACATTTTTTTTCCTAGAAGTTTTCTCTTTTTAATTCTTATATTTAGGTCTGTGAACAATTTTGAGTTAATTTTTATCTGCGCTGTGAGGTAAGGGTCCACTTTCATTTCTTTGTATGAATGTGCAGTTGTTCCGGCATCATCTGTGAAAAGACAGTCTTTCCCATTTGTTGAGAATTAGTTGGCCATATATGTAAATTCATTTCTCTGTGATGTTCCATCGATCTAGCTGTCTTTATAGCAGTACATCGTGTCTTTATAGTGAATATTGAAATCAGCCAGGGCAATATTTTGAACTTAGTTCTTTTCATACAAAATTATTTTGGCTATTTTGGGTTCTCTTCATGCTCATATAATTTTTTTTTTTTTTTTAATTTAACTCTACCCCCCCATTGTGGAGCTTGAACTCATGACCCTGAGATCAAGAGTCACATGCTCTACAGGTTAAGCTTCAGGTGCTTAATCAGGTGCTCCTCATTCCCATATAAATTTTAGAATCAGTTTGTCAGTGTCTGCAAAAACTATTGGGGTTTTGCCTGGTATCATATTGAATCTATGTGTTATTTCAGAGAGAACTGTAGTCTTTACAATATTGAATGTTCAGTCCATGATAGTCCTTTTTGTCTCCAGTTATTTAGGTTTTCTTTCATTTCTTTAATGTTTTCTATTTTTCAGTGCACAATTTTACACATATTTTTGTTATATTTATCCCTGTAACATAATGTTTTAAATACTATTTTAAATGGTATTAATTTTTAATTTCAGTATCCAGTCGTTCATCATGGACATATTGAAATGCAGTTGATTTTTTTTTTATTGGCCTTGCATCCTGCCGACTTTACTAGACCTACTCATTCTTCCCCCTCTTCTTCTTCTTCTTCTTCTTTTTTTTTATTAAATTAAACTCCACTGTTAACTTGGGGCTTGAATTTACAACCCCAAGCCAAATCAGGATTCACGTGCTCTAGCAACTGAGCCAGCCAAGTGCCCCAATTACTTCCTATAATTTTTTTTTTCCAAATTTGTAGGATTTTTACATAGAGGATTATGTCTCTGCATATTAAAACAGTTTTATTTCTTCCTTTTTCACCTGTATTCCTTTTTTCTTCTTTTTTTCCTTTTTCTTACTTAATTGCGCTGGCCAGGATTGCAGTAGAATCTGAATGGAAGTACTGAGAGTAGACATCCTTGCCTCATTCCTCATCTTGGAAAACATTTCACATTTTCACTATTAAGTATCTTACTGACCATATGTTTTTTGTAGACACTCTTTGAAGAAATGTCCTTCTCTTCTTAGGTTGCTGAGAATGTTTGTCATGACGGGCTGTTGAATTTTGTCAAGGTTTTTTTCCTATATCTCTTAAGTTGATTATATGATTTCTCTTTCATTGATTCTGTTAATTTGGTATATTAGCATATTAAATGATTAAAAAAAATTTTTTTTTCAACGTTTATTTATTTTTGGGGGGACAGAGAGAGACAGAGCATGAACGGGGGAGGGGCAGAGAGAGATGGAGACACAGAATCGGAAACAGGCTCCAGGCTCTGAGCCATCAGCCCAGAGCCTGACGCGGGGCTCGAACTCACGGACCGCGAGATCGTGACCTGGCTGAAGTCGGACGCTCAACCGACTGCGCCACCCAGGCACCCCTTAAATGATTTTTTTAATGTTGAACTAATATTCAATTCCTGGGCTAATCCTATTTGGTTATGATAAATTATCCTTTATATGTTGCTGGCTTGAGTTTTGGTAGGAATTTTGTGTCTATGCTCATAAAATTTAGCTTATAGTTTTCTTATAAGTTACAAGCTTATAATTATAGTTTATAGTTATATTTTTGCTTGTTTTGGTATCAGGATAATGTTGGCCTCATAAATGAGTTGAATGTATTCTTTTTCTTTTTCTTTTTTTTTTTTAACATACACTTACGTTTATTTATTTTTGGGACAGAGAGAGACAGAGCATGAACGGGGGAGGGGCAGAGAGAGAGGGAGACACAGAATCGGAAACAGGCTCCAGGCTCTGAGCCATCAGCCCAGAGCCCGACGCGGGGCTCGAACTCACAGACGGCAAGATCGTGACCTGGCTGAAGTCGGACGCTTAACCGACTGCGCCACCCAGGCGCCCCTGTATTCTCTTTTTCTAAAGAGGTTATATAGAATTGAAATTACCTTTTTCTTGAACATTCGATAGATTTCATTGTTGAAGACCTCAGAGCTTGGAGTTCTCTCTGTGGGAAGGTTTTTTTTTTTTTTACTTTTCTTTTTTTTTTTTTAACTTGGTACTTTCCTTAACTTTTTATTTTGAGGCAGTTGTAAGTTCATATACAATTGTTAGAAATAATTTGGGGAGATCTCATATACCCTCCAACCAATACTGCCAATGAATGGTAACATCTTATACAACTATATGATAATATCACAACTAGGAAATTGACATAGATAGATAAAGCCATGAACCTTATTCAGATTTCCCCAATTATATGTGTACTTATTTGTGTGTGTGTATGTATTCTGTGCATTTTGAACATTAATTTTAATTAATTTTAATAGATTAACATGGTCACCACCACAATTAAGATAGGGAATAATTCCATGACAACGTTCCTTTGTGATATCCTTTTATAGTCACTGCTGTATCCCTTTCTCCCTACTGCTAACCTCTGGCAACTAGTAATCTGCTTTTCATCTCTATAATTTTGTCAATTCAAAAATTGTTATTTATATTATATTGTTATTTATATTATATAAATAACATGTATGTTAACATAAAAAACAGCATGTAATCTTTCGAGACTGGCTTTTTTCACTCAGTGTATTTCCCTTAACATTCATCTAAATTGTTGTATTAATAGTTTATTTGTTTTTACTGTTTATTAGTATTTTGTGATATGGTTATATGGTTATTTAACCATTTACCTGTTGAAGATATTTGGATTGTTTCCATTTTTGACTGTTAAGTATAAAACTGTTATGAACATGCAGTTTCATATAAACGTAAGTTTTCATCTTTTGGGGATAAATGTCTAAGAATTGCAATTACTGGATTGTATGGTAAGCACATTGTTTAATTTTGTAAGCAACTGCTATACCCTTTCAGGTATTACTATACTATTTTACATTCCCATCAGCTCTGCATCATCACCAGCAGGAGTGTTATCACTATTTTTATTTCTAATTATATAGTGATAACTCACGGTTTTAATTTACATTTCTCTAATGGCTAATTTTGAGCATCTTTTTACGTACTTATTTGCCATCTTTATATTTTCAGTGAAATGTCCCTTTATGTTTTTTTGCTCATTTTTTGTTTGGTTTATTAATTGTTTTTTACTGTTGAGTTTTGGGATTTATTTATATAATTTAGGTACTAGTCTTCTGTCAGGTGTGCAGTTTGCATATATTTTCTCCCAGTCTATAGCTTGTTTTTTCATTCTTTTTGTAGGGTCTTCTGCAGAATAAAGGTTTTTAACTTCAGTGAGGTCCAATTTATCAATTTTTCCTTTTATGGATTATGCTTTTGGTATCCTGTCTGAGAACTCTTAACCTATCCCTAGGTCCTAAAGATCGTCTCCTAGGTTTTTTTCCTAAAATTGTATTTGTCTGGGGTCCATTTTGTGTTAAGTTTTGTATGATGTGTGTGGTTTAGCGTGAAGTTCATTTTTGTGTCTATGGATGTCATCTTGATCTAGCACCATTTGTTGAAAAGGCTGTATTTCCCCATTCAGTTACTTTTGCGCCTTTATTTTAGAAATCAGTCGGGCATTTTATGTGGACCTGGTTCTGTGTTCTTTGTTCTCTGTCACTGATCTGTGTGTGTGTTCTTCTGTAAATAATACCACACTGTCTTGCTTATTGTAGCTATATAGTAAGTTTTAACATCAAATTGAGTGATCTTTTCCCCCCTTAGTTTGTCTTTTTCAAAATTGTTTTGGCTATTCTATATCTTGTGCCTTTCCATATGAATCGTAGGACAAGCTTGTCCATACCCCCAAATTACTGAGATTTTGATAGGAATTGCATTAGATTTATATATCAATTAGGGAAGAACTGACGTCTTTCACTGTGTTGATTCTTCTGATCCATAAACATGGTATACTCTATTTGTGTAAGTTGTTGGTGTCTTTCATCAGCGTTTTGTAATGATCAGGATACATTATATTTATTTTTTATATTTATGTCTAAATATTTAATTTTCTTTGGAGCAATTACAAATGGTTTTGTGTTTTAAGTTCAACTTTCACACGTTCATTGTTAATATATAAAAATGCAACTTTGTGTATCTGCAGATCTTGTATCCTGTGACCTTGCTGAACTCACTTACAGTTCTAGGATTTTGGGGGGGGTATAATCTTGGGAACTTTTTACATGCAAAATCATGTCATCTTCCAATTGGGTCTGTTTTATTTCTTCCTTTCCAATATGTATGTCTTTTTTTTTTTTTTTCTTGCAATATCACATTGGCTAAAACTTCCAGTACAGGCATATCTTGTTTTATTGTGCTTCATTTTACTGCACTTTGCAGATACTACGTTTTTTACAGATTGAAAGTTTGTGGCAACCCTGCATGGAGCACCTGTTTTCCAATAGCATTTGCTCACTTTGTGTCTCTGTGTCACATTTTGTGACACAGAATTTGTAAGAATTTGTAATTCTTACAATATTTCAAACTTTTTTCATTATTATCATTGTTACATTGATCTGTGATCAGTAATCTTTGATGTTAATATTGTCATTGTTTTGGGGCCCCACAAACCGTGCCCATATAAGACAGTGGACTTAATCGATAAGTGTTGTGTGTGTTGTGACTGTTCCACTGACCAGCTGTTCCCTGTGTCTCCCTCTTTTTGGGTCTACCTACTCCCTGAGAACAACAATATTGAAATCAGGCCAATTAATAACTCTACCATGTTCCTTTCAAGTGAAAGAAAGAGTTGCGTATCTACTTTTTTTTTAAATGTTTATTTTTGAGAGAGAGAGAGAGAGACACAGAGCGTGAGTGGGGGAGGGGCAGAGAGAGAGAGGGAGACACAGAATCCAAAGCAGGCTCCAGGCTCTGAGCTGTCAGCACAGAGCCCGATGTGGGGCTGGAACCCAGGAACTGTGAGATCATGACCTGAGTCGAAGTCGGCACTTAACCAACTGAGCCACCCAGGAGCGCCTGCATATCTCACTTTAAATTAAAAGCTAGAGGGGCGCCTGGGTGGCTCAGTCGGTTAAGCGTCCCACTTCCACTCAGGTCACGATCTCGTGGTCCATGAGTTGGAGCTCTGCGTCGGGCTCTGGGCTGATGGCTCAGAGCCTGGAGCCTGCTTCCAATTCTGTGTCTCCCTCTCTCTCTGACCCTCCCCCGTTCATGCTCTGTCTCTCTCTGTCTCAAAAACAAATAAACGTTAAAAAAAATAAATTAATTAATTAAAAGCTAGAAATGATTACACTTAGTAAGGAAGACATGTTGAAAACTGAGATAGGGGGCGCCTGGGTGGCTCAGTCGGTTTGGCTCAGGTCATGATTTCGTGGTCCATGAGTTCGAGCCCCGCGTCGGGCTCTGTGCTGACAGCTCAGAGCCTGGAGCCTGTTTCGGATTCTGTGTCTCCCTCTCTGACCCTCCCCCATTCATGCTTGGTCTCTCTCTGTCTCAAAAATAAATAAACGTTAAAAAAAAAATTAAAAAAAAAAAAAGGAAAACTGAGATAGGCTGAAAAGTGGCCTTTTTGTGCCAAACAGTAGCTAAGTTGTGAATGCAAAAGAAAATTTCTTGGAGGAAATTAAAAGTGATATTCCAGTGAACACGTGATGGATAAGAAAGTGAAACAGCCTTATTGCTGATATGGGAAAAGTTTTAGTGATCAGCATAGAAGATGAAATAGTCGCAACTTTCCCTTAAGCCAAATCCTAATTCAGAGCAAGGCCCTAATAACATTCTTCTCTTCAACTGCGTAAGGGCTGAGGGAGGTAAGAAACCTGAAAAAGAAAAGTTTGAAGCTAGCAGAGTTTTTGTTCATGAGGTTTAAGGGAAAGATGCCGTCTCCATAGCATACAAGTGCAAGGTGATGTGGCAAGTGCCGATGTAGAAACTGCAGCATGTTATCCAGAAGTTCTAGCACGATGGTGGCTATAGTAAATAACAGACTCTCAGTGTAGATAAAACAGCCTTCTATTGAATAGTTTTCTATAAGAAGATGCCATCCAGGACTTTCATATTTAAAGAGGAGAAGTCAATACCTGGCTTTAAGGCTTCAAAGGACAGGGTGACTATCTTGTTAGGGGTTAATACAGCTGGTGACTTTAAGTTGAAGCCAGTGCTCATTTACCATTTTGAAAATCTTAGGCCCCTAAAGATTGTGTTAAGTCTACTCTATCTGTGCTTTATCTACTTTATCTGTGCTTCAGCCTAAATGATAGCATCCGTTTACAATATGGTTACTGAATGTTTTAAGCCCACTGTTGAGACCTATTGCTCAGAAAAAAAAGATACCTTTCAAAATAGTTCTGCTCATTGACAATGCACCTGGTCATTCAAGAGTTCTGATGAGTGTTTTCATGCCTGCTAACACAACATCCATTTTAAGCCCTTAGATCCAGGAGTCATTTTGACTTTCATGTCTTACTATTTAAGAATTGCATTTTGTAAGGCCATAGCTGCCATAGATTGTGATTCCTCTGTTGGATCTGGGCAAAGTAAATTGAGAATCTTCTGGAATGGATTCCCTATTTTAGATGCCATTAAGAATTTTTGAAAAAATTAAGAATTTTTGATTTATGGGGAGGGATCAAAATATCAACATGAACAAGAGTTTGGCACAAGTTGATTCTAATCCTTATGGATGACTTGGAGGGGTTAAACACTTCAGTGGAGGAAGTAATTGCAGATGTGGTGGAAATAGCAAGAGAACTAGAATAAGTGGAGCCTGAAGATAGGATGAATTGTTGCAATCACAGGATTTGAGTGGATGAGGAGTTGCTTCTTATGGGTGAGCAAAGAAAGTGTTTCTTGAGATGGAATCTGCCGGTGAAGGTGCTGTGGAGATTGTTGAAATGACAACCAAGTATTTAGTATATTATTACATAAACTTACATAAACTTATTATTACATACACTCCTAGGCCTAGTTGCTGCTCATTCCAAGAAGGTGAGCTAGCAGATACACAACAACACGTATAAGCAGCATGAGCTTTGCTCCAGCCTTCTGAGTGCAAAGTCAGTATGGCTGTAATTGTACTTCATTCATCAGTCTTGTGCAAAAATGGCTGGTGATTCATCCTAAGGCAAAATCTACAGGGAAGGGATTCTGGGAAGGTAGTTCAGTGTGAGTTGACACATTTCAGTGCCACCACACTTCGTATTGATTATTTATCAGATGGGAGGGGGTTTCCTGCCTTTCCCTGAAAGATAGGCAGTGTCTGCTTTTATCCTTTTCTCAGGGCAGTTGCCCTTTGCCTGAAATGATGGTGAGGGTCTCCTGCCTCTCTCACCAGTAGTAGACATTTACTGAGGCCATTTTTAGCTTGGGTTTCTGCAGTGGCTAACGGCTTTTGTTTCCCCTGAGAGAATGGCCTGAAACGTGAGTGGGGTTTCATGCCTGTGTCCTGCCAGAGAGGGACTCTTTCTGGTCTCCTGCCCTGTTTCCAGTGTTTCTTGCAAGTTCTTGGTGGAAGCTAACAGAAAAGAGCCGGTGACCGAATGAGGACTTTGCCTGTGTCTAGGATCTCAGAGATTCAACCATCTTGTTAGCCCACAGTTGGCCTTAAAGCATTTGTTTGCATCTCACAGTGTTCTCCTTCTGCACTTTGATGGCAGCTGCCTCTTTGTCCTGTGCTCTGTCCAAGATGAAACCGTTCTGTGTTCTGTCTCACCTCAAAGGAGTTCTGTCACCCTTTGATTTTCAGTTCTCCTGGTTATCTGGTAAGATGCCATGGGGACCAAAGAAGAAGATTATTTCAAGAAGATGGCATCAGCTGTGACAGATAATACTATGAGGTCATGAAAAATGTGTCTTAAAAGGGCCCACTGGATTTACTGATGACCTATGATTTCTAAGAACAAAACCAATGGAGAGGAGGGGGCAAGGGACAGTGCAGGGAAAGAAGAGCTGACAGGAAGAGCTAGGGAAGGCGGCATGTGGAGATGACCAGAAAGTCTGGCTTTAAAGACAAAGTGGTTCAAAGGGACAATAGAATGAAGTAAAGTGAAAAATTTTGTTAAAATGCTTTTCCATCTCTGCTGTTCAATATCACCAGCCTTACTGTTTTTCTTTAATCAGCTGAACTTACCTCAACTCGTAAATGCGGTCATTTTTGAAAAATGATTTTCTCTCTTTTCAGGCAGTATTAACTTGGAACAATCCCACCTGTGTATAGGGAGAGAACTCATTTTAAGTGTAGAGCATATCAGCAGGTCCACAAGTTTTGAGAATGCTAATTAATTTGCTCCTGACAATAAATGTGTACCCATCAAATGTAAAACTTCTACAAATGTAACGTAAACTAAGGCTCTGAGAAGTTAGGTTTTGCCCAGCTTATTCATAGTATGTTCCAAGTAGGTATTTAAACCTGGTCTAACACTTATCTCAAGCATCTCACGGTCTACTAAGGGAGATAGGTATGTGAATAAGTTGCAAAGCTGTTTAGTAAGTTATATAACCATTCAAAATGAGCAATTGCTCTTATAAAAAGAGCAGTAGCTGTATATTTATTGTCATTGAAAAATGTTCACCCAACAGAAGACATATTATAGAACAGAGCGAGTATCATGATCCTATTTGCTTATGCACTGATTTAGCAAATGTATATTAAATGCCTATTTTGTCCTCCTCACTGTTCTAGGCACTTAGGGTACCCGGGTAATCAAGAGTGTTTCTCTTTTTATTGAGCTTATGGTCTGTTAATAAAGAATAGAATGTCAAAGCAGTGATGGAATTATGAGAGGCAGCATGGGTTGCAAGAAAGACATGAGTAGGAAGCCACAGCAGTAGGTAAATTCATCCGTAACAAGTGTGTCATTGTTGGGAGACAATTCTCCGTGCGTCTTGCATTTCTGCACATTTGTGAGCAGAGGCACTGGCTGCTTTGTTCTGGACTATCTTTTCAATAATGTATATACAAGGAACAGCTTTGGAAGTTATAATATCTCTCTCTGGAGCAGAGGGCAGATTTATTTATTGTCCAGTATAATACAGATAATGTCACTCTTTGGGAAAAAGGTCAGACAAGTTTGCTTGATCTTTTGTAAGATTTGGGTTTCCTCAGTTCAGGGTTCTCCAGCTCTGATTCAAACCCCCAGCATATCCAGTACTTACCTAGGCTGCTCCGCATTGCCATGTGGGAATTGGGAGACAAGGAGCCTATGTGAACTTGAAGCTTGCATTGATTAAGGAGAAAAATCCTTTGCTTCTGACTTAGGAGTCTTGTGTCTTCTGCCAGCATTCATGAGATGGTGGCAGGTACTTGTTATCTTGCGAGTAGTTTAGACTTCATAGTTCTTGACGACAGGTATGAGTTTATTTTTATTTTAATTTGAGGGGCTCAGCTTTTTAACCTTAAAATTCTTATTTTAGGGCATCTGTCAGCTCCTATTTTTTGGTAGTACATTTAATTAGTAAAGGGTAGAGGAGGTTTATGTTAGTTGTTTCTGGAAGCACATTTAATGAGGTATGTGGACAATACAGTCATTTTGATCTCCAAAGTCACATACAGAAATCATTGGGGAGCTATTTAACTGTCAAGTCTCAGTGCATGTTTTTATGTGCAGGTTTCATACATAAGAGTTCTTGCTCGAAGAACTCACCTTGTCTTCTGTTCTCTCATGTCCTACCACCATTTTCTCTAGGCAGAGATGGCTACAGCTGTGTTTTCAAACCTAGATTTTAAAAATTTTCAAGAAAAATTTTTGGTTCTTCCTTCTCCTCTCTTCTCCTCCTCCTCCCCCTTCTCCTTGTATTTTAATGAATTTTAATTGTTGTCATGTTGATAATATGATCTTAACTCTTAATTATAACTCAGTAGGATTGCCAAGCCTGCTGTTGGCTGAAGGGCGGAAATTTTTTTTTAAATGTTATCTGTTTAGTACAGTTAGCGTCTTTTTAAAACAAAATCAGGGGGCGCCTGGGTGGCACAGTCGGTTAAGCGTCCGACTTCAGCCAGGTCACGATCTCGCGGTCCGTGAGTTCGAGCCCCGCGTCAGGCTCTGGGCTGATGGCTCAGAGCCTGGAGCCTGTTTGCGATTCTGTGTCTCCCTCTCTCTCTGCCCCTCCCCCATTCATGCTCTGTCTCTCTCTGTCCCAAAAATAAAAATAAAAAACGTTGAAAAAAAAAAATTAAAAAAAAAACAAAACAAAATCAGATTGAAAAGTTAATTATATAAAGTACAACCAATTCATGAAAATACTGAATTTCTGTAGGTTGTCTTATTCCAATGTTTAGAACCATAGAACATTCCCCCCACATAAAAAAAGAAAAAAAGAAAAATTCTTTAACACACATGTTCATCCTTTACCTAGCCATCTTACCAGTTATAAGCAAGCACAAAGAAAGAAAATAGTTCATTCTCAAGAAGATCTTGATATTTACATCGAATGGCAAGAAAGTGTAGAGAAATCTGTCCCTGGTGACAGTGTACAGAGAGCATAGTCAAATTTAATTTTATTTGAGATCTCATCAGCCTGATTTACTTAGCTAATTATCATTCTTTGTCATATATTCAGCTTCTTTTCATTACAGCTTCTGAATAAACATGAAGCTTTTTGGTCTTTCTTTGATAAAGATGATTCATTTTTTAAAGGGAAACATTTCTCATTTTCAAAGGGATTTCTATTTTTGCAGTATTATAATTCTGCTATTGATGGACATTTAGGCTGATTTTATTTTATTTTTTTGCTGGTACATTTCATTGTAAAATGAACTTTAAAATATTTTAACATTTCTGAAATTGAGATGTGTTTAAAAGTAGGTAGTATCTAACAAAACACTGTTTGCCCACCTATTTAAGGTTCAAAACCCTATCCCCCACCTCTAGTCCTATCCTCTTTCTCTATTTTTCCATTTGACACTTTCATCAGGTGACGTGTTGTTTATTGTCTTTCAATAAGCTCATTAGAGTGCAGAGTTCTTTTTCTGTTTTATTTCACCACTGTACTCCTAGCTCCTAGAACACCACCTGGAATGGAATGAGTACTCAATATATTGGTTGAATATATATGTGAATGATTACTGTGTTCCAGCCACTGTGCTAAGCCCTTTCTATCTTTGAACCGTTTTATCCTTGCAATAACAACATCAGGTAGGCAGGAACTACTTAATGAGGGAATGAGGGCTGAGGCGGTATCACTCAGCTTCTAAGTGGGAGTTGAAGTTAGAGCTGCCTCATGCGGGATCCTGGGCTCTTAACTTCTTTGTTATACTTTCTTCATCAAGAATGACTTATAACTTATTTAGTTTGTTTTTTTTTAAACAGGAAGAAGAGAATTTATCCAAAGATTGAAACTTGAAGCAACCCTGAATGTGCATGATGGCTGTGTAAGTAATAATTAATTCTCCACTATGAAGGACCTTAATACCAAGTGCTCAATATTTGATGAAATGCCCCATCCTCTTTGAAGAGATTATGAATAACTGTAATAAAAAATGGGAGAATGAAGTTTGACGTTAAAACATAAAGTTTATTTTGATTTTAGAAAAGTATGCGGGAGATTTTTAAGAGTACAGATGAGTTTTCTAATATTATCAAAAGGCTTCCCTCTCACTCAACGGTACTGCTTTTGTGAAGGTCACTAATGATTACTAGTGGTTACTTCTCAGGAAATTTAGACATTAATTGAACACATGTTCTTTTTTGAAATATTTTTTCTCTTGGTTTCTGCTAACACCACACTCTCTTGGTTCTCTCTGTATCTCATTGACTCACTGCGTCTTCTCTGTCCTCTAGCTGACTCCTCCGCTTCTTGACCTTCAGTTGTTGGATGTACTGGGACTTTGTCCTGGCTCCTCCCACCCTCTTTTCTCTTCACTTTTCTGAGACATGCTGTCCGGTCCCACGGCTAAAAAACCATGACTTCCAGCTCTCTATTTCTTCCCCAAACTCCAGATTCACGTATCCAGCTCTCTACTGGTTGCATGTCTAATGGGCATGCCAGATTTAACAGGGCCAGAACAGAATCCTTTTCCTTTTAATTTCTGTTCTGAAAATTTCAGGCAATGCTTTTCATACACTCATCAGGTGGATTTAGCAATTATCAAGATTGGGACATGTTTGGGGCGCCTGGGTGGCTCAGTCGGTTAAGCATCCGACTTTGGCTCAGGTCGTTATCTTAACAATTTGTGGGTTCGAGCCCCGCATCGGGCTCTGTGCTGACAGCTCAGAGCCTGGAGCCTGCTTCAGATTCTGTGTCTCCCTTTCTCTTTGCTCCTCCCATGCTCGCTCGCTTGCTCTCTCCCTCAAAAATAAACATTAGAAAAAAAATTTTTTTTAAATATTGGGACATATTTTCCATTTCATTTTTCTCAGAATATCATAATACCCTAGATATTATGTCATTTCACTCCTGTGTGTAGCCAAAAAGCAATGGACATTTTCTTATGTAACCAAAATGCTATTGTGTAATTTAACAAGATTGACAGTATATTTTTGGTATCATCTGATATACAGTCCATAATTAAATTTCTCTTATTATTTAAAATGTCTTTTTATAGTTGTTTGTTCAAAAGAGGTTCCAGGCAAAGTTTATTCCTTGATTGCCATGCCTCTTCTTTTTTCTAGTTTTTATTTAAATTCTAGTTAGTTAACGTACAGTGTAATATTAGTTTCAGGAGTAGCATTTAGTGATTCATTACTTACATACAACACCCAGTGCTCATCATAAGTGCCCTGCCTCTCAAATCACTATTAAAGTAGAGCAGGCTTCCCCTTCTTTGTTCCTGCCATTGACTTGTTACAGAGTGTAAGTCAGTTTTCCTATAGACTGTCACACATTCCAGATAGTAGTTTGGTTTCTTGTGGTGTCATTTAACTTGTTTTTATATACTTTGTATTTCCAGTGCGCTATTATGGAATTATAATTATGCTATAAATACAGTTCAGGTGTATGTATTTATTTTAAAGCTAAAAACCATTTTTGGAGGGAGCGGGTCAAAATAATATATGCGCATGGTTCAAATGGATCATAACAAAAAGTAGCAGATGTGTCTCACTCTCCCTTATTCCTATCCTTTTTTCCAAAAACAACCTCTTCGAATCATTTTTCATTTCAGATCTTCTGATGATTTCTTTTGTATCTCCATGTAATAATCTTACATTGATCTTTTTTGAATTGGCAACTTCAAACATCATCTACTGAGTTCCTGCCATGATAGAGAATTTAACTCATTTATAGAACTCTCTCACTTTCTAAGATGTAGGCTTCTCAGAATTTTTATATTACTGTTCTTAGTCTCTACACTAAACAACATACATAAACATCCTTTTGTTTTTCTGTCATTTATAGACGGTATCTCTTGAATTTCCATTCTGTAAGGTAGAGACTTTTAATTCTTTGATCCTTCCCTCCACCTTTTTTGTTTAAGATTTTATTTTTAAGTAATCTCTATACCCAGCATGGGGCTTAAACTCACAACCCCGAGATTAAGAGTTGCATGCTCTATTGGGGCGCCTGGGTGGCTCAGTCGGTTAAGCGGCCAACTTTGGCTCAGGTCATGATCTCACGGTCCGTGAGTTCGAGCCCCGCGTCGGGCTCTGTGCTGACAGCTCAGAGCCTGGAGCCTGTTTCAGATTCTGTGTCTCCCTCTCTCTGACCCTCCCCTGTTCATGCTCTGTCTCTCCCTGTCTCAAAAATAAATAAAACGTTAAAAAAAAAAAAGAGTTGCATGCTCTATGGACTGAGCCAGCCAGGCACCCCTTCTCTCCACCTTTTTATCTCTGTTTCACACCTCTGTCAGCTTGTATGCTTTCATATTGTCATATTGGTTGTATGTACCCTTTATTCTGTAGTCCTGGTTATCTTTTATTATTTGTCTATGTATTCTTAAAGTCAAAATGCTGTAAACAGTGTTATAAGTCTTATATGTATATGTACTTTTCTGAGTTTCTGTTATATCCTTCAAAATAAGGAGAGGGTAGAAAGAAAATTTATAAAGAAAATTATGTGATGTATCATCTGTTCATAATACTCAACTGCTCAAAACTCTCCAGTCGATTTCCAGCGTACTTCTAGTGAACGCCAAGGCCTTGTTGCTTCCAGGCCCTGTGATTTGGCGCAAGCGGCTCTCTCCAATTTCATCCTGTACTGTGGTCTCTGTTACGCATATTTGTTCTAGTCACACTCATCTCTTTGCTGTTCCTCGAATACGCCAAGTCCACCTCTGCCTTGTATGTTTTATGCCTTCTACTCAGAACTCTTACTCCATATAACTGTAAAGCTTACCTCCACATTTCGTTGAGCTCTACGTATTACCAGGACTTGATATTTCCTGTCTGTGTTTGATAATAGCCATTCTGGTATGCATGAGCTGATCTCTCACTACTGTTTTGATTTGCATTTCCCTCATGATTAGTGATGTTGAGTAGCCTTTCATATATTTTTTTTGGCCATTTGTATATCTTTGGAAAATGTCTATTTAGATTCTTTGCCCTTAAAAATCAGATTATTTGGGGTTTTTTGTTGTTATTGTTAACTGATTACATGAGCTCCTTATATATTTTAGATATTAGCCCCTTGTCAAATTATGGTTTGCATATATTTTCTCCAATTCTCTAGGGTTCCTGTTCATTTTGTTGATTTCTGTTGCTGTGCAGAAGCTTCTGAATTTGATTTAGTCCCACTCGTTGATTTTTGCTTTTTGTTGCTTGTGCTTTTGGTGTCATATCTAAAAAAATGACTACTGTTTTTCTTCAGGTCTTATGTTTTTCACTGTTTTTCTTCAGGTCAAGGAGTTTTTCACTGTTTTTCTTCAGGTCTTATGTTTAAAAGTCTTATCCATTTCTTTCTTTTTTTTTTTTTTCTTTTTTGCTTTTATTTATTTCTTTATTTTTGTCTTTTTTTTTTTGTCTTATCCATTTCAAGTTAATTTTTTTTATTTTGTATGTGAACATCCAGTTTTCCCAAAACCATTTATTGAAAAGACTGTCCTTTCTCCATTGAATATTCTTGGATCCTTTTTTTTAAAATTAATTGACCACATATGTATGGGTTTTTTGGGCTCTATAGTCTGTTGCATTGGTCTGTGTGTCTGTTTTTATGTCAATACCATATTATTTTGATTACTGTAACTTTGTAATATGGTTTAAGTCAGAAGTGTGATGCCTCCAGCTTTGTTTTTCTTTCTCTGTGGTTCCATACAACTGTAGGTTTGTTTTTTCTCTTTGTGTGAAAAATGCCATTGGAATTTTAATAGAGATTGCCCTGAGTCTATAGATGGCTTTGGGTAGTATGGACATTTTGATAAAATTAAGACTTCCAGTACATGAACTCAGCGTATCTTTCTATTTATTTGTGTCTTCTTCATTGTCTTTCATCAATATTGTGTAGATCTCAGTGTACAGATCTTTTACCTCTTTGGTTAAATTTATTCCTAAGTATTTTATTGTTTTAGATGTTATTGTAACTTGGCATTAAATAGTTGATTGTTAGTATGTAGATATGTGAGTGATATTTGTTTGTTGATTCTATATCTTGAAACTACTAAATTCATTTATTAGTGCTAACAGTTTGTTGGTGGAATCTTCAGGGTTTTCTGTGTATAAAGATCATGTCATCTGCCAGCAGACACCATTTTACTTCATCATTTTCAATTTGGATGCCTTTTATTCTTTCTCTTGCCTAATTGTTCTGGCCACGACTCCAGTACTATGTTAAATAAAAGTGATGAGAGTAGTTACCCTTCTCTTGTTCCTGATCTCAGAGGAAAAGCTTTCAGCTGTTCACCATTGAGTATGATGTTAACTGTGGGCTTGTCATATATAGCCTTTAAATTGGTGAGATAATATTCCTTTTATATTTAGTTTGTTGAGAATTTTTATCGTGAAAGATGTTGAATTTTGTCAGATGTTTTCTCTATATATGTTGAGGTGATCATATGATTTTTATCATTCATTGTATTAATGTGGTATATCACATTTATTGATTTGTGTATACTGAGCCATCCTTGTATCTCAGGGCTACATCCCACTTAGTCATGCTGTATGATCCTTTTAATGTGCTGCTGAATTTGATTTGCTAGTATTTTGTTGAGAATATTTATATGTACAGTCATCAGGAATATTGGCATGTAGTTTCCTTCTGTTGTAATACCTTATCTGGCTTTGGTGTTAGGGTAATGCTTGCCTCAGAAAATGAATTTGGGCATGTACCCTCCTCTTCAGTTTTTTGGAAGAGTTTGAGAAGGATTGATGTTTATTCTTTAAATGTTCGGTAGGGGCGCCTGGGTGGCGCAGTCAGTTAAGCGTCCGACTTCAGCCAGGTCACAATCTCGTGGTCCGTGAGTTCGAGCCCCACGTCAGGCTCTGGGCTGATGGCTCAGAGCCTGGAGCCTGTTTCCGATTCTGTGTCTCCCTCTCTCTCTGCCCCTCCCCCGTTCATGCTCTGTCTCTCTCTCTGTCCCAAAAAAAATAAATAAACGTTGAAAAAAAAAATTAATGTTCGGTAAATATTTAAAGCCCCTGAGGCCATTTGATCCTGGGCTTCTCTCTCTCTCTCTAATATTTACTGTTGAGAGAGCAAGAATTTCAAGCAGGCTCTCTGTCAGTGCAGAGCCCGATATGGGGCTCAAACTCTCGAACTGTGAGATAATGACCTGATCCAAAATCAGGAGTTCAACCGAATGAGCCACCTACACGCTCCTTTTTTTTTTTTTTTTTTTTTTTAAAGGTTTTTGATTACTGATTCAGTCTCCTTACTTGTTAGTGGCCAATTCAGAATTTTTATTTTTTCATGATTCAGGTTAGGTAGGTTATACTAAAAAGTAAGTTGTCTAGTTTGTTGCTGTGTAAGAGACTGTGTTCTCTTACAGTCCTTTGTATTTCTGAGGTATCATTTGTAATCTCTTTTATAATTTTATTTATTTGGATCTTCTCTCTTTTTTCCTTGCTAAGTCTAGTTAAAGGCTTGTCATTTTTTTTCTTTTCAAAAAACCAACTGTTAGTCTTATTGATCTTTTTTATTGTTTCTGTATTCTTTATTTCATTTCTGCACTGATCTTTGTTGTCTCCTTTCTTCTGCTAACTTCGGGTTTAGTTTGTTTTTCTTTTTCTATTTCCTTAACGTGTTAAGTTCTGTTGCTTTTTTGTGATCTTTCTTTTTTCTTACATAGGCATTTATTGCTATAAAATTCCTGCTTAGAACTGTGTTTGCAGCATCCCATGTGTTTTATTTCCATTTTTGCTTATTTCAAGATATTTTTTTTTGACCCATTAGTTGTCCAAGAGTGTGTTATTTAATTTCCATATGTTGGTGAAATTTCCAGTTTTCCTTCTGTTTAATTTCTAGTTTTCACCATTATGGTCAGAAAGATACTTAGTATGCCTTAACTCTTTTAAAATTTGCTAATATTTGTTTTGTGATTTAGCATGATTTATCCTGGAGAATGTTCTGTGTGCTCTTGAGAGGAATGTCTGTTCTGCTGTTTGATGAACTATTCTGTGTATGTCTAAATCTTGATCTAAGGTGTAGTTCAATTCTAATGTTTTCTTATTGATTTTCTGTCTGTATGATTTATCCATTGTTGAAAATGGGTTATTGAAGTCTGCTGTTTTTTCGTCTGTTTCTCCTTTACATCTGGTATAGTAATTTAAAAAAACGTTTAGACATTCTAGTAGAAATCTAGTGATACCATGTTGTTGTTTTAATTCTCTGTCCTGTTTTTGCATATTTGTCTGTATTGCACAAACTTTCTAAACTCACTTATTAGTTCCAGTACTTATATTGTCTTTTTAATATTCTGAAGACTTGGTACAGAATTCTCATTATTTAATTATTTTTAAATGTTTGGCAGAATTCACCAGTAAAGCCATCTGGGCCTTGAGTTTTCTTTGTGGAAAACTCTAACTATAATCCCCTAATAAAAATAGATTATATTTTGAGTGAATTTTGTTTAGTATGTGTGTTTCAAGGAGTTTGTCAATTTCATCCATGTTGTTGCATTAATAGCATAAAGTTGACCATAGTGTTCCGTTAATGTTTAGGTATTTGTAGAATATGTAGTGATGGATATCACCTTTCTCATTTCTCATATTGATAATATGTTACCCTGACCCCCCCCTTTTTTTCTTGATTAGTCTGACAACATGTTCATTAATTTTATTTGTCTTGTCAGAGAATCAGCTTCTAGTGTTTTCGTGTATGTTTCTTTCTTTTTTTTTTTTTATCTGTGTTCTGTGGTTTCATTGATTCCTGCTCTGATACTCATTATTTGTAATCTCATGCTGACTTTGGGTTTTACTTGTTCTTTTTATAATTTTTTTTTAATAGAAGCTGAGGTCACTGATAGGAGACCTTTATCTTTTCTAATATAGGTATTTTAGTGTTATAAGTTTACTTCTAAGTACAGATTTAGTTGCAACCCATAAAATGAGATATGTTGTGCTTTCATTTTCATTCAGTTCAAAATACCTTCTAATTTATTAGGTAATTTCTATTTTGAGCATCTGTTATTTTGTAGTTTCCAAATATTTCTTCGTGTTAATGATTTTCATTTAGTTCCATTTTGGTCAGAAAACATACTCTGTATTTAGTTGAAATCTTTTAAAAATATTAAGATTTGTTTTATGGCCCATAAGTATTTTCTATATTGGTAAATAGATTTTTGTGTACTTAAGAAGAAGGTGTAGGGGCACCTGGGTGGTTCAGTTAGTTGAGTGTCCAACTCTTGATTTCGGTTCAGGTCATGATCTCAGGGTCATGGGACTGAGCCTCATGTCGGGCTGCACGCTAGGTGTGGCACCTGCTTAGAATTCTCTTTCTCTTTCCCTCTGCCCCTCTCCCCTGCTTGCTTTCTCTCTTTCTTTCTGTCTCTCTCTCTCTCTCTCTAAAAAAAAGGGGGATGTATATTCTGCTGGTTTTTAGTTGTTGCAAATGTTATAGTAAATTTGGTCGGTGTTATTCTGTCTTGACTGAAAGTGGAATCTATTTTTTTTTTTTTTATTTAGATACAGTTCATATACCATACAATTCACCCACTTTAAGTGTGCAATTCAGTTTTTTTTTAGTATGTTCATAAAGTTGTACCGTCCACCGCTAATTCCAGTATATTTTCACCACCTGAGAAAGAAAGTACATAGCAGTTATCATTCCCTCCCATTCCCCCTCCACCTAGCTGTTGGCAATCACTAATCTACTTTCTGTCTCTACAGATATGCCTGTTTTAGAATTTTGAAATAAATGGAATCATATAATATGTGACCTTTCAGATTGGCTTCCTTCACTCAGTATAATGTCTTCAAAGTGTATCCATGTTGCAGCTTGTGTCACTGCTTCATGTTGCTGCTGAGTATTTCCTTGTATGCATATTTTGTTAGGAGCAAATGGATAGTGACATTTTGTTTATCCATTCTTTCATAAATGTTGGGGTTGCTTCCCTATTTGGCTCTTAGGAGTAATGCAGCTCTGGTTTTTGTGTACACGTTTTTGTTTGGTCCATGTTTTCGATTCCCTTGGATATATCCTTGTGGTAGAATTGCTGGGTCATAGGGTCGCTCTGTTTCAGTTTTTGAGGAACTGCCAACCTGTTTAAATAGCAGCACAATTTTGCATTCCTACCAACAATGTATAAGGATTCCAATTTCTTGACAATCTAGCTAACTTACTCTTTTGTGTCATTTTTTTTCTTTTAATCATTATTGCCATCCTTCTGGGCGGGAAGTGGTAATTCATTGTGGTTTTAATTTTCATAAAGATTGATACCTGTGTTTCCTTCTAAGTTTTATAGTTTGGGCTCTTACAATTAGGGTTTTTTTTTAGCATTTTCAGTTAATCTCTGTATGTGGTGTTCCTTTCCTTGCGTATATCCAGTCGTCTCAGCACTATTTGTTGAAAAAATATTCTTTTTCCTTAGAATGGTCTTAGATCCCTTGTCAAAAATTACTTGGCCATAAATGTACAGGTTTATTTCTGGACTCCAATTCCATTCCATTGATTTAAATTTGTGATCATGACAATACCACACAGCCTTGATTACTATACCTCTGAGTTCTTTTAATTTTTTTTTTTTTTAAGGTGGCCTGGTTTTATGTTTCTGGGTACAAAATGAATCAATTAAAATAAATTTAAACAATAAAATTTAAAGACTCAGTCATTTCGTTGTGAATTTACAGAACGTTATATTTACTAAACAGCTGTATTTTCAATAGGTAAAGTGGTAAATACTGCTTATCATAGATGCAACTTTATTAGTGATAATAAATTTTGAACCGTCAGTTAACTGAAAGATGGCATACTTGTTTTTATGTCCAGTTTGCTTAAATTTACATTTTGTTTTCCTTTTAGGTTAATACAATCTGTTGGAATGAGACTGGAGAATATATTTTATCTGGCTCAGATGACACCAAGTTAGTAATTAGTAATCCTTACAGCAGAAAGGTAAAGTGGTTTAAAAAATCTATCATTTCATGAGAAAAATTAAGCTAAAAATTAAGAAACTGTAAATGATTATGGAATGGCCATTTGTAACAAAATATCCTTCTTATTTTGCTACAGTTAGTTATATAATTTGGAAGTTATTATATGAATATCCCTTAGTCTTCTTAGGAAAACATTAGATTTCACTGGGCTTTTGACTCCAGCAAATTTGAATATGCTTCGCTGTATCCACCTGGGTAAAATTGCCAAAAGTAACATTATCTCAATAAATCATTCTTTGGGGGGAAAAGGACAATGTGATTTTTTTTTTTCTTTCATGCTCAAAATATCTACCCTTCAGCCAAGTGGTTTAAGATATTATCAGTTTGAAAAAACAGTATTGAGGTTCTAGTGAAATGCTTCATGATATCTACTACCGTAAACTGGCATATAATATTGAGTTTTAGCATTATTTCTCATTTTTAGTGGCTCTTCTCTTTATATGGAGAAACCATACACCTATTTTTGTATCAGCGAGAACTTGGTAGATTGTCAGACCAAACACTCATTTAAAATGGTAGCAACCTGGGGTGCCTGGGTGGCTTAGTCAGTTAAGCACCTGACTTCGGTTCAGGTCATGTCTCACGGCTCTTGAGTTTGAAGCCTGCATCAGTTTCTCTGCTGACAGCTCAGAGCCTGGAGCCTGCTTCAGATTCTGCGTCCCTCTCTTGCTCTGCCCCTCCCCCACTCATAGTCTGTCTGCCTGTCTGTCTCTGTCTCTCTCTCTCTCAAGAATAAATAAACATTAAAAAAATTTTTTTAAATAAAATAGTAGGAACCTTAAGAATAAATTATTCACATATTTCTTGTTTTTCCACATTTAAACAGTTAAGATATTCTAATAAATGTTTGTGGTCCTTCAGTCTGAATGAAGTTCATATTGAAGATATTCTTGATTAAGAGACAGGTCATAATTTTGTTTCAGAAATAGCTTTACTTAATTGTCCTGACTTAGCAGAGGGAAACTTGATATTTTCAAATCCTACTTGTTTTAGGTCTGCAATTACTAGGTCTTTTAAGGTGCCTGGACCCAATTCCAGTGTGGAGCTTGGGGCCTGGCTCAGTGGCATGTTGAAGCATTCTGATCTCCCAAATGTGGAGGCCCTCTGAAAAAGGCCAAAAAGCTGTCTTCTTGGGTTTTTATGGAGGCTTCATTACATAGTCCATGGTCCTGACTGATTGTCTTTAATCACTGACTGAGTCAACCTCCAGCCCCTCGCCACTCCCAAGTTGCAGCTCTCTAATCTTACGATTGCCCTTTCTTGCAACCAGTTGCCACCCTCTGGTGGATTCCAAAAGTCACCTCCATTGATAACAAGACACCCATGTCACCTTTATGTCTCTGAAGCATTTTCAAAAACCATTGAGCAAGACCAGATATATCAGAGAAATAGATTTTGGTCATCTGAATGACCAAAGATTTATTTATTTATTTTTTAAATGTTCGTTTGTTTTGAGTGAGGGGCGGGGGGGGGGGGTTGGGGAGGGGCAGAGAGACAGAGAATCCGAAGCAGGCTCTGTGCTGTGAGTAGAGGGCCCGATGTAGGGCTCGGGCTCCATACCATGAACCATGAGATCATGACCTGAGCTGAAATCAAGAGTCAGATGCTTAACCAACTGAGCCACCCAAGCACCCCCAAAGGTATATTTCTTATAAATCATTATATTGTACTAGGACAACCTTTTTGTTACAATAGAGGAAATTTCCTGGAATGATGTAATGATGTATGTTTGGAATGCTTTTTGACCCATCACTCTCAGAATTTTAATGCTAACAGTATTCATAGTAGTTGTCTAAACACCAATGGAATAATCTTTTTGTTTTTGAAAAGATGCAGAGCTTCACTTTTTTTTAATTGTATTAAAATACACATAACGTAATATTAACTATCTTAATCATTTTTAATGTTTGTGTTCGGTGACATTAAGTATATTTACATTGTTGATGTTATCAGCACATCAGGCTACAGAACTATTTTCATCTTGCAAAACTGAAACTCTGTACCCATTAAACAAGAACTCCTTTTTCTTCCCTCCTCCCTCCAGTCCTTGGCAACCACCGTTCTCCTTTTTGTCTCTATGAATGTGACTACTTCAGATACCTCATATAAGTGTTTATATGATATTTGTCTTTTTATTACTGCATATTTCACTTAGCATGATGTCTTTAACGTTCAAACGTGTTCCAGCGTGTGTCAAGATTTTCTTTTTTAAGCCTGAATATTCTATTGTGTGTACATACCACATTTTGTTTATCCATTCATCTTTCAGTGGACACTTGTGTTACTTCTACCATTGTGATATTGTGAATAATGGTACTATTATGAACATAGGTGTTCACCTCTCTCTCCAAGTCATTGCTTTCGATTATTTTGTCACCATACTCAATGGAATAATTTTTAGAAGGTCTTGTTTCTTCTTTATTTGCTTATTTTTGGAAAGAGGACATTCACTTTGATGGCATGGTTCCCAATAGAATATGTATATTTAAAAAGTGCTTACTCCTTCTTGTTGCCAGTTTAAGAAATGATTAATCAGATAATACTTTTAAAAAGTTTAAATATAACAAGACTTTATCTTTTTCATGTAGTGGTCTTCATAGATCCAAATTTGCTATCAGATCGAAATAGTAAAAAAATATATAAACATAGATGATTAATTACATAGGAAAATAGACAGTTTTTAATATTTGTTTATTTATTTATCTATTTAGAGAGTGCGTGAGCAGGGGAGGGGCCAAGAAGGAGGGAGAGAATCCCAAGCAGGCTCCGTATTGTCAGCACAGAGCCCCACATGGGGCTCGATCTTACGAACCATGAGATCCTGGCCTGACCCTAAATCAAGAGTCTGATGCTTAACTGAATGAGCCACCCAGGTGCCCAAAATAACGTTTTTTGATCCTGAGTCAAATATTATCTGTTCTTAGAGTTTGACTTTATTTTTGAGGTCATGGAAAGACCTCATGGAAAGATGACCTCATTAATCATGGAAAGATTAATGCAAATAGAATTTTGAAATGTTTATTTTTTTACAGAGTAAGAGTTTGGAGGCATACCTTATTGATGGTAACTTCTTAGTTGTATGTGTCATCTGTGTGAAATGTATAAAATGGAGACGTTTCTTTTTCCAATAATTATAGTCTAATTTACTTGAACCCATCCTCCCATTGAAAACAACTAAAATATTCTTGATTAAAGACTTTAAAAATTGTTGTAAAGAAAAAAAATTGTCCTGAAAGTAACAAAGAACTGCCTTGATAGTAAAGGATTATCAGTCCAAAATGTAGGGAAAAGTGAATCCAGAGAAGTGAGCATGAGAGCCACTTTCTCCCTGAAGATATTTGTTAGTCCAGGCATATATAAACTTTAATCTTGATGGCCTTGAAGGTCAAGGTAGACAGAAACAAAGCTTAGGACCCAAATCAGATATGGATTCCTATAGCAGACCCTCCAAAGTATGCTGGGACACCCCTCCTGCCACACCTCAAAAACCGAAGGAAGGTAGCCTTGTAACACCTAATATAAAAGAAATCCTGAGTGTACCACGTATGCAAAATTTTTCTTGATTTGGTTTCAGCCAGCTCCCTGGGTGACTCTGTCAGTTAAGTGTCTGACTTCAGCTCAGGTCATGATTTTGCAGTTTGTGAGTTTGAGCCCGCATCAGTCTCCCTGCTATCAGTGCAGAGCCCACTTCAGATTCTCTGCCACCCTCTCTCTCTGCCCCTCCCCTGCTTGTTCTCTCTCTCTCTCTCTCAAAAATAAATAAACATTAAAAAATTTATAATAAATCTTAAAAAAATAAATCTTGATTTAATAAAATCCATCTCAATTTATGAACAATATGTGACATGTCAATACATGAATTTGTGTATCTGGTGCTTTTGTTTCTGAAGCTGTGTGTAAGCCATGCATAAATCATGAATTGTTAGAATGATGTCTGCTGAATGTGACTAAAGCAAAGCCAGAGGCCTATCAGATGAAGAAACCAATACATACACTGTATGTAGTGACTTTTATATAGTTAGCTACTTGGTAAGCCATGCTAAAATACCTGACAGAGTTAAAGGCTGTCATACCTATCTTGTTTAAAAGATTTACATTAATTATTTTCTCTGTTATTTTTTTTTTTTTACCTTAATCTATCAGATCTTAGTGTCTTACGCTTAGAGAGAGGAATGAAAGATTTTGAAGGCATTTAACAGACAAATTTTGTTCTCCATTGGCTTTGATTGATGGAGGTGCAAAAAACACCCCCCTTTTTTTCTTTGACCCTAATTAGATGTGCATTATATATGTAAGACTTACTGCATAGTAATTTATGGTTCTCAGTAAATTCTTATTTTGGCCATAACCTAATAACCTAGGTCTTACATAAAATGAGGTGATTTAAATATTCAAATTGGTCGAGGTAAATAGCTGCTAATATTCATTACAGATTTATGTTACGATTTGGTGTGGTACTCTCTGTTAAGAATTTGGCAGTTAGTGTCATACAGTAAATACTCACTTAAAACCAAACCCAATATAAAGTTGAAATATATTTTCCTAATTTGTTTTAAAATTTTAAAATGTAGGCAGAATTTGAAAAAATAATACAGTGAGCATCCACAAATAGATTTTTTTTTAAGCACTTGAGCATAAGTTGGAGGCCTCATGCCTTTCATGAATACTTTGGTATATATCTACTAAGAACAAGAACATTATCCTATTTTTTTATGTATACCAAAGAGATCAAACAAGGTCATACTCTGTCTGACTCATTTCAGGTCCCATACCGTAAACATGCTATGTCCTTTTCGTGATATATTTTGTCATGTTTTTCCATTTTTATCCTTTTTATTAGCGATTTCGCTATTTTTTTTTAAGTTTATTTTTTTGAGAACGAAAGAGGAAGAGAGTGCATGTGCGCTCACACAAGCAGGAGAGGGGCAGAGAGAGAGAGACACTGAATCTAAAGCAGAGAATGTGAAGCAGGCTCCAGGCTCTGTCAGGGCAGAACCCGACATGGGGCTTGAACTCATCAACCATGAGCCAAAGTCAGACACTTAACCTCCTGAGCCACACAGGCACCCCAATGATGACTTCACTGTTTAAAATGCCCCTAGCCTAGGTATCATGCTGAAGTATTATCTTGTGTTTCTAAGCACAAGAAGCCTGGGATATTTCTTGTGGAGAAAATATATTAAATAAGCTTCATGTAGGCATGAATTATAATGTTGTTGGCTATGAGTTCAATGCTAATGAATCAACAGTATACAATAAATAAGGTCTTTAATTTTTTTTTAATGTTTGTTTATTTTACAGACAGAGACAGAGTGTGAGTGGAGGAGGAACAGAGAGAGAGAGAGGGAGACACAGAATCCGAAGCAGGCTCTAGGCTTTGAGCTGTCAGCACAGAGCCTGACGTGGGGTGCAAACCCACAAACCATGAAATCACAATCTGAGCTGAAGTCGGATGCTTAACCAGCTGAGCCACCCAGGTGCCCCAATGAGGTCTTTAAACAGAAACATATAAAACAAGGCTGTGTAGGGGCGCCTGGGAGGCTCAGTTTAAGCGTCTGATTCTTGACTTCGGCTCAGGTCATGATCATGGTTCAGGGGATCAAGCCCAACATGGGGCTCTGTGCTGATGGCGTGGGATTCTCTCTCTCCCTCTTTCGCTGCCCCTTCCCCCTAACACACCCTCTTTCTCTCAAAATAAATAAATAAACATTAAACAATATTAAAACAAGGCTATGTATTGATTGAGAAAAATGTTGTGGCCAGAGGCTCAAAGGAACCTAACCATGTGTTTCCCTAGGAGCAGTATTTCAGTACTTATTAATTCAGTATTTGTGCTGACTTTATAAAACATAACTATCAGGAATGATGAGAATCGACTGTATGTTATTATATTTATGATACA
This sequence comes from Leopardus geoffroyi, assembly GCF_018350155.1. Lineage (NCBI taxonomy): Eukaryota > Metazoa > Chordata > Mammalia > Carnivora > Felidae > Leopardus > Leopardus geoffroyi. The sequence continues at coordinate 58,841,272 of NC_059338.1, read as the reverse complement.
TATATGATTTTCTACGTTACGCATGCACATATGTACATATGGTCTGTACTCACCTTTCCTCGTTTTTTTCATCACATTCTGTCACTGCCATTCCTCCTTCAACCCAAGCTCCATCCGTCTTTTCATTTAGTCCTTGTATTTGCTCAGTCTCCTTTACAACCATTTGTCTGATGTTTTCTTTATGAGTAGATTAAAATTAAACATTTTAGCTAAAAATTCTCCACAAATAACATTGTGTGGTACATGATATTAGTCTGTCCTCTTATTGGTGATAAGTTTGATCTTTCCATTTTGCAGGTATGCTGACCTTTTGTAATTAATAAGATGTTTGTGAAGTGGTATTTTGAAACTGTGTGAATATTCTCTTTCAGAACAGTCTTAGAGTGGTTTTAGTGTCGATTCTTGCCTTAATCAGCTGTTAAAATGTAGTTACAAAATAGTGATTTTTAATTGTCGTTCCTTCTACATTTTTCAATTGACATTTTTCTGTAATAAGAGCATTTCCTTTATCCCTAGCATTTTTTTGAAAAATCACTTTTAGGATAATAGATTTTTAAAGTTTATTTATTTATTTTGAGAGAGAATAGGGGAGGGCAGAGAGAGAGGGAGAGAATCCCAAGCAGGCCCCCCACTGTCAGCACAGAGCCCAATTCAGGGCTCGAACCCATGAACTGTGAGGTCATGACCTGAGCCAAAACTAAGAGTTGGATACTTAACCGACTGAGCCACCAAAGTGTCCCAAGGGATTACAGACTTTTAAAAATTCAATATATTATAATCTATTACTGATACAGTTTTCTTTTAAGTTTATTCATTTATTTTGATAGAGAGAGCATGTAAGCAGGGGAGGGGCAAAGAGGGAGAAAGAGAATCTCAAGCAGGCTCTGCACTGACAGTGCGTGGGGCTCTAACCCACTAACTGTGAGATCATGACCGGAAGCAAAGTTGGATGCTTAACTGAATGAGCCGCCCAGGTGGCTGATACACCGATACACTTTTTGATGCTTGAATTGCCTCAGTTTGTTCGGTGGGACATTTAAAGCCAACTTTGTGTCTATGTTTTGACATGCTGTTATATTTTTCAACACATTTTTTAAAGCACACCAGATACATTGCACTAAATTCTCATTGTGCATGCATTGTTGGGATGTACCGTAACTCATTTAATAAGTCTCCTGTGTTTTGCTGTTGTGACTAGCTCAGTACATAATTTTGTGCATTTTTTCTTGTATTGTTGGAGGTGTATCTTAAGGTAAATTCCTAGAAATGGATTTGTCTGGTCAAAGTGTAAACACATGTATGGTTTTGAGAGGTAATTGCTCAATTCCTCCCCGTTGGTCTTGTACCATGTAGTTCTCCCACAGAAATGCCGAAGAGCCTGTTCCCGTAGGCTCGCTTACATAGTGTGTTGTCAAACTTGGGAATTTTTGCCAATCTGAATAGTGAAAATCAGTTTGTTAGTAGCTTTGGTTTGCATTTTCCTTATGAACAAAGTTGGGTGTTTTCTCACATTCTTTTTTTTTTTTTTTTTTTTAACGTTTATTTATTTTTTGAGACAGAGAGAGACAGAGCATGAACGGGGAGGGGCAGAGAGAGAGGGAGACACAGAATCCAAAACAGGCTCCAGGCTCTGAGCTGTCAGCACAGAGCCTGACGCAGGGCTCGAACTCATGGACTACGAGATCATGACCTGAGCTGAAGTCGGAAGCTTAACCGACTGAGCCCCTCAGGTGCCCCTTTTCTCACGTTCTTAAGGGCTATTTGTATACCATTCAGTGAACTATCTATTTGGATCTTTTGCCCATTCAATTAAAAAAACTCAGGTTTTGGGGCGCCTGGGTGGCTCAGTTGGTTAAGCGGCCGACTTCGGCTCAGGTCATGATCTCATGGTCCATGAGTTTGAGCCCCGCGTCGGGCTCTGTGCTGACAGCTCGGAGTCTGGAGCCTGTTTCAGATTCTGTGTCTCCCTCTCTCTGACCCTCCCCCGTTCATGCTGTCTCTCTCTGTCTCAAAAATAAATAAACGTTAAAAAAAAAAATTAAAAAAAAACACAACAGGTTTTGTTAAGTTTCTTTCTCTCAATTTTTAAGAACTATTAGGAGAGTTGGTCATATATCTGCAGTGTATGTTGCAAATATTTGAATATTTATTTAAAACTTTATTTCTGTGGGGCGCCTGGGTGGCTCACTCGGTTGAGCGTCTGGTCTGACTTTGGCTCAGGTCATGATTTCACGGTTTGTGGGTTTGAGCCCCGTGTCAGGCTCTTTGCTGACAGCTCAGAGCCTGGAGCCTGCTTCCGAGTCTATGTCTCCCTGTCTCTCTGCTCCTCCCCTACTCATGCTCTGTCTCTGTCTCTGTCTCTCTCTCTCTTAAAAAAAAAACAAAAACACATTCTGTCACAGGAATTTTAGTCTTTATAATTAAGGAATTAGATGTTGGGACTTCTGCTGTAGTTTCATCTGTACCATTTCATTATTTTGATTTCATGATTCATTTAAATTCAGTTTACTTTTCTTTATCCTGAAAGGGAATAGCTTAAAAATTATCTAGTAAACAGTTTCAAAAGTCAGGATGGTCCTTTCTCCCCACCCCTGTACCCTCTCTCTAATCCTAAAAGTAACTTGTTGAAAGTAGATTATCTGAAAAATACGGGAAAATATTTTTAGGATAATAAAAATCATCTTCTCTGTCTCTATATATAATGGTCCTTTTTTTTAATTTACTGAGATTTTATGAATGAGCAGCTTCACCAAATAGGTGGAAATATGTACGTTTAATTTTCCCAGTAGTATTCCTGTTGATGATGCTTCTTCATATATCAGAGAGAAAAAAAGAAAATATCTGAGATTCTGATTTTTTTAAATTATAATCTTTTGGAACAAATTATAATTTGAAAAAAATTTTTAATGTTTGTTTATTTTTGAGAGAGAGAGAGCCACAGAGTGTGAGGGGAGGACGGGCAGAGAGAGAGGGAGACACAGAATCTGAAGCAGACTCCAGGCTTTGAGCTGATAGCACGGAGCCCTGTTGTCGGGCTTGAATTTGAACCGCGAGATCATAACTTGCGCTGAAGTCGAATGTTTAACCGACTGAGCTACCCAGGCGCCCCTCAGATAACCGTTTTTTTATTGAGATAAGAATGTTAATGAAAATTTACTCCTGACCAAGATTATATGAAATATGAATGTTACTTTCTAAGAAATAATAAATTACCAAGAACTTCTTTCTCTTTGTGTTTTAGGTTTTGACAACAGTTCGTTCAGGGCACCGAGCGAATATATTTAGTGCAAAGTTCTTACCATGCACAAATGATAAGCAGATTGTTTCCTGCTCTGGGGATGGAGTAATATTCTATACCAATGTTGAGCAAGATGCAGAAACCAACAGACAATGCCAATTTACGTGCCATTATGGAACTACCTATGAGGTACAGTTTTACTGTGATGATATATATATGATCATATGTAAGTGTGTGCTTTTGTGTAAGTATGTATGTATGTGAACGTATGTACATTCATGCATATGTAGAAACAGAAATTAGTGACAGACTACCTAGATTTCAGTAAAGTACTTGAGAGCATGTATGTTGATAGCCTTGTGAATAAAGAAATAAAATGTAATAGTAATAGGGTTTGTAATTGCAAACAGATGTCAGCCTTTAAAAATTCTTCTCTGTTACTGTGCTACAAACTTGTATACTAGGCTTCAGTGTCTTAAACACTTTATCAGTGTCTTACATAAAGTCATTGATGGCATGCTTACCAAATGTTCCCGGGGCAGAAAGAATGCTAGTACTCTATGCAAAAGAATCAGATTCCTAAAGGACGTTAATAAGCTCAAGCCCTCACCTGAATTAAGTGAGGTGAAATGAATTTAAGACTCAAGTATACAGCTTAACTTGTTCAGAAAAATTGCTTATTCTACAGAATGCTCTTTTAAAATCTTTTTGTGTCATTTCTTTGTATCAGAACATTCATTGGTTTCCCATTATTTGTGTTAACTTGATGTATCTTTTTCCGTGATTTGAATTTCAGTTCTCTGGTAACCTCATGTTTTGGTGTGTACTTAAAGAAGTAGTATATAGCTAGATTTGATTTCCTCATCCATTCTCACAATTTTGGCCTTGAACTGGAGATTTTAGTCAATTTACATTTATTGTGAAAAATGATATATTTGGATCTATTAATATATCTTATTAATTGCTTTCTCTTTCTGTTTTTTTTTTCCTCTATACATTCCCCACTCGTCTTTTTTCTTCTTTTGAAATTGTTTGAGGATTTTGCTTTCTATTTTGTTTCTGCTACTTGCATGGAAAATAGACATTCCTGTTTTAAAAATTAGCAACAAAGTCTAAAATCAATAAATACCTTTGCCCTTCTCTAAATAAAGCCCTTTGGAACATTGTAATCTCTTCATCCCTTGTCTGAGTTCATATGTTTATGTTGTTCTGAACTTAGTTACATCTTTTCTCTCATGAATGAAATATTAATCATTGTCTTGTTAGTTAGTATTTGTTTACTAATACCTTTGGCTCTTCCACCACAGATTTTTCCATGTGGGGTCATTGTGTATATAAAATACATTCTTTATGAGTTTCTTTTTGTGCAGGTTTGTTATTAGAAACAATTTTTGTTTCCAATTATCCTTTTCTTTCCTTCCTTCCTTCCCTTTTCGTCTTTTTCCAGAAAATGAAGACTTTCATACCAATTCTTCACAGGTAGTTTTGTTGGATATAGACTTCTAGTTTGATAGTTATTTTATTTCAGATGATATTCTACTGTATTCTGACTTCATTGTTGAAGTTGAGAACTCAATCATCAGTCTAATTGTCATTTCTGTTTGGTTAATGTGTCTCTCTGCCTTGACTGCTTTTAATTGTATTTTTCTTTGTTGTTTTTCCCGTCATTAATGTCACCACCATGTTTTTAGATTTAGATTTTCTTTTTATTTGTCATAGTTGGAATTTACTGATGTTTTGGTCAGAGAAACTGGCATCTAGAAAAATGTGGGAAATTTGCAGTCAATAGGTCTTTGGTTATTCTTTACCAAATGGAGAGTTTTTTTCTTCTGGAATTCTGATTAGATGTATGTTGACCTTATTCCATCTACCATTAAACTTTTTTTTTTTAATTGAAGTACAAAACACATAGGAAAAGTATATAAATCCTAAGTATATAGCTTGGTAAATTATCATAAAGTAAATCTATGCATGTAGCAACTATCTAAGTTAAGAAATATGAAAGCATTAAGTATCCCCAAAGCCCCCTCATTCCGATATTTAATAATTTGTGAAATTCATCTATGTTGGATACAACTATAATTTGTTCATTGCTGTGTAGTATTCCATTATGTGAATGTACCATGATTGATGGATTGTTCTGTTGATGAAAATTTTAAATTTGATTTCCAGTTTGGAGAACGTTCCTTCACATGATTTTAAGTACATAAAGGCATATATACTTCATTGGGTATGTACTTAGATGTAGACTTGCTTGGCCATAGGATATTTATTTATTTTAAATGTTTATTTATTTTTGGGAGAGAGTGCAAATGGGGAAGGGGCAGAGAGCAAGGGGGACAGAAGATCCAAAGCAGGCTCTGTACTGACAGCAGAGAGCCCAATGTGGGGCTGAAACTCACAAACTGTGAGATCATGACCTGAGCCAAAGTCAGATGCACAATCAACTGAGCCAGCCAGATGGCCACATATTTGTTTGTTTTAGAGATATTACCAAATAATTTTGCAAAATAATCATAACAACTTATATTCCTGCCAATAGCATACAGGAGTTTCTATTGTTGCTCATCTTTGCCAACATTTGGTATTATTAATTTCTCATTTTGGGAGTTTGTGTAGTGTCATTTTATGTTTCAAATGCCTTTCCCTGTTGATACTGCTGGAGTTGATCATCTCTTCATATGTCAAGTGCCTATTCAAAATTCCAGTCGTTCTATTGGGTTTTTCATCTTATTTCATTATTTTTTGATTTATAGGAGTTTCTTAATGTCTTCTGCATATAGACCTGCCTTTTCCTACTCTGTGGTTGTATTTTCACTTTCCTAATGGTGTCTTTGTTTTGTTTTGTTTTGTTTTGTTTAATTGATTTATTCATCACTTATGTATAACTCCCAGTGCTCATCCCAACAAGTGCCCTCCTTAATGCCCATCACCCATTGTGCCCACTCCCCCCACCTCTCCCTAATGGTGTCTTTGGATGAAGACATGTTTTTAATATTGTCTAATATATTAGTCTTTTCCTTTATTATTAGTTAGTGCTTTCTGCATCCTGGTCAGAATATTTTTTCCTGTCTCTAGGTTATGGAGATACTCTTCCATTTTCCCTTTTAAAAGTTTATTGTTTTGGGGCGCCTGGGTGGCTCAGTCGATTAAGCGCCGACTTTGGCTCAGGTCATGATCTCACAGTCCGTGAGTTCAAGCCCCTCATCGGGCTCTGCTGACAGCTCAGAGCCTGGAACCTGCTTTGGATTCGGTGTTTCCCTCTCTGTCTCTCTCTCAAAAGTAAACATTAAAAAAGAATTTTTTTTAAAGTTTATTGTTTTGTCTTTGCATTTAGATCTTATAATTCACCTGGATTTGATTTTTGTGGTAGCATGAAGTAGGAGTAAACTTTTTTTCTCCATATGGATTTTTATATTAACGTAACTTATTTTCTTGGAAAATTAAATCAGAATCCCAAACAGCATACAAAGGGGCATTCCCTTTAAGGACATTTGAATAATATATATATATCCATTTGCCAAGGGTGTTTTTGTTGAATGCATATACAGTGTAGTTAGAATCAATTTTTTTTTTTTTAATTTTTTTTTTTTTCAACGTTTATTTATTTTTGGGACAGAGAGAGACAGAGCATGAACGGGGGAGGGGCAGAGAGAGAGGGAGACACAGAATCGGAAACAGGCTCCAGGCTCTGAGCCATCAGCCCAGAGCCCGACGCGGGGCTCGAACTCACGGACCGCGAGATCGTGACCTGGCTGAAGTCGGACGCTTAACCGACTGCGCCACCCAGGCGCCCCCAATTTTTTTTTTTTAAACCAAACTCCATCCATTGAACAATTCTGCTATTCCCTTTTCCCCCAGCCCCTGACAACCTCCATTTTACTTCCTGTTTCTGAGTTTTAGATACCTTGTGTAAGCAGAATCATGCAGTATTTTGTCTTTTTGTGACTGGCATAATGTTCGCAAGGTTCATCCATATCAGTCTATGGCAGGATTTCCTTCTTTTTTAAGGCTTATTCCTCTCTGATTGTATGTGTGTAGCATACAGTCCATTTCCTCATTTACTCATCAGTGGACATTTGGGCTGCTTCCACTTCTTGGTTATTGTGAATAATGCTGCAATGAACCTAGGGGTGCAAATATATCTTTGGGATTCTCTTTTCAATTTTTTGGATGTGTATACCCAGAGGTGGGATTGCTGGGTCATGTGATAAATCTACTTTTAATTTTTTAAGGAACCTCCATACTGTTTTCCATAGTAGGTGTTCCATTTTACAGTCCCAACAACAGTGCGTAAGGGTTCCAGTTTTTCCACATCCTTGTTTTCTATTTTCTGGGTTTTTTTTCCAGGAGTGACCATTTTATTTTGTTTTTATTTTTTTTAATGTTTATTTATTCTTGAGAGAGACAGTAAGATAGAGCATGAGCAGGGGAGGGGCAGACAGAGAGGGGGACACAGAATCTGAAGCAGGCTCCAGGCTCTGAACTGTCAGCACAGAGTCCAACGCGGGGCTCAAACTCATGAACCCTGAGATCATGACCTGAGCTGAAGTCCGAGGCTCAACCTGTTGAGGGGATGACCATTTTAATGGTTGTGAGGAGATACCTCACTGTGGTTTTGATTTACATTTCCTTAATAATTGGTGATGTTGAGTATCCCTTTTTGTGTTTGTTGGCCATTTGTATATCTTCTTTGGAGAAATGTCTATCGAAGTCCTTTGCCTGTTAAAAAAAAATTTTTTAATGCTTATTTTTGAGAAAGACAGAGTCAGCGGGGAGGGGCAGAGAGAGAGGGAGACACAGAATCCGAAGCATGAATAATCCTTTTAATGTGGTTTTTTTTGTTGTTGTTTTTTTTTTTTTTTTTTTTGTATTCTGTGAAGAGTTTTATATAAGTATTCATCAGGAATATAGTCTATAGTTTTATTTTCTTTTAGTATCTTTGTCTGGTTTGGGTATCAGAATAAAGCTATCCACATAGAGTGAATTTGGAAGTGTTCCTGTTTCTTCAGTTGTTTTTGTTTTTTTTTTTTTTTGAAGGTTTTGAAAAGGATTGGTGTTAATTCTTTCTTTCTTGCTTGCTTTCTTTCTTTCTCTCTCTCTCTTTCTTTCTTTCTTTCTTATGTTTATTTTTGAGAGAGAGAAACAGAGCATGAGCAGGGGAGGGGCAGAGAGAGAGAGGGAGACACAGAATCCAAAACAGGCTCCAGGCTCTGAGCTGTCAGCACAGAGCCTGACCCAGAACTCAAACTTGGGAACTGCAAGATCATGACCTAGGCCAAAGTCAGACACTCAACCAACTGAGCCACCCAGGCACCCCCTGGTGTTAATTCTTTAAATGTAGGTAAAGTTCCTCAGTGAAGCCATCTGGTTCTGGGTTTTTCGTGGTTGGCATGTTTTTGATTACTGATCTATCTCCTTACTATTTACAGGTTTGTTCAAATTGTTTATTTCTTCATGATTTAGTTTTGATAGGTTGTATGTTGCTAGAAATGTATCCATTTCTTCCAGGTTGTTCTATGTGTTGTTGTATAATTATTCATACAAGTCTCTTAAGTTGCTTTTTATTTCTGTGACATAGTTAGTAATGTCTCTTCTTTCATTTCTGATTTCTGTTGAGTCTTTTTTTTTTTCTCAGTCTAAGGAAGAGTTTGTCAATATTGAAGATCTTTTTAAAAAACCAACTTTCAGGGACGCCTGGGTGGCTCAGTGATTTAAGCGCCCAGCTCTTGATTTCGGCTCAGGTCATGATCTCAGGATTCATGAGATTCAGGAGCCTGTTTGGTATTTTTTTCTCTGCCCCTCCCCCTCTTGTGTTTTCTTTCTCTCTCTCTCACTTTCAAAATAAATAAATATTTCAAAATAAATAAATATTTCTCATATTTCAAAATGAAAAAACCAACTTAGTTTCTTTGATAGTTTCTATCTTTCATTTCCTTTATTTCTGCTATAGTCTTTTTATTATTTCCTTCCTCTTCTAACTTTGGGTTTAATTTGTTGTTGTTTTGTTAGTTCTTCAAAGTGTAAATTGTTGGTTGAGATCTTCCTTATTTTTTAATGTAGGTATTTACTGCTATAAACTTCCCACTTGGTAGTGTACTATTTACTTAAAGTACAGATAGGGAAGTACTTTCTATTACCATTTTACCATTTTTTTCTGTGTGTCTTATAATGATTTTATTACTCTTGTTTTTATGTTTTCAATGATTTTCTTTTTTTTGTATTGACATTCTTTGATTCCTTTCCTTTGTGCATCTTCTACAGATGTTTTCATTGTGGTTAAAATAAGGATTATGTAAGACATTTTAAAGTTATAACAACTTATCTTAAACTAGTAACAACTTGGGGGTGCCTGGGTGGCTCAGTCAGTTAAGCGTCTTCGGCTCAGGTCATGATCTCACAGCTTGTGGGTTCGAGCCCCACATTGGGCTCTGTGCTGACAGCTCAGAGCCTGGAGCCTGTTTCAGATTCTGTCTCTCTGTCTCTCTCTCTGTCTCTCTCTCTCTCTCTGCCCTTCCCCCGCTCACACTCTGTCTCTCTCTCTCTCCCAAAAAATAAAAATAAACACTGAAAAAAAATAAAAAAAAAAAAACTGGTAACAACTTAACTTCAGTCACATACACAAATTACTCCGTTACATCCTTCCCCCACTTTATTTTATTTTTTTAAAGTTCATTTATTTATTTTGAGGGAGAGAGAGAGCATGAGCTGGGGAGGGGCAGAGAGAAAGGGAGACAGAACCTCTAAAGCACAATCCATGCTGTCAGTGCAAGCCCACTGTAGGGCTTGAACTTGTGAATCAAGAGCCATGACCTGAGCCAACATCAAGAGTTGGATGCTTAATGGACTGAGCCACCACCTAGGTGTTCCTCCTTCCCCCCTTTTATTTTCACTGTCACATATTACATCTTTGTGTATGTTGTATTCATCGACTTTAGTGTTACAATAATTTTAACGCTGTTATCCTTTAAACTCTATGCCCAAATTAAAAGTGATTTACACATCATGTTTACAAAGATTTCTGTAGTTGTCTATTTACCTTTCCCAGAGACCTTTATATTAAAATTTTTTTTTAATATTTATTATTGAGAGAGAGAGTGAAAGCACAAGTGGAGGAGGGGCAGAGAGAGAGAGACAAACACACAGAACCCAGAGCAGGCTTGGCACTGTCGGCACAGAGCCCCACGCGGGGCTCGAACCCACAAACTGTGAGGTCATGACCTGAGCTGAAGTCGGACGCACAACTGACTGAGCCACTCAGGTGCCCCCAAACCTTTATGTTTTTCTATGCTTGTGTGTTTTGCTGTCTGGTACTTTTTGTTTTAACTTGAAGGACTCCCTTTAGTAGTTCTTGGAAAGCAGATCTTGTGGTGATGGACTGACTCCCTCAGCTTTTGTTTATCAGGAAGGTCTTTCTTTCTTTTGTTTTGCTGGATATAGTATTCTTGGTTTGCACGGTTTTTTGGTGGTGGTTGTTGTTGTTGTTGTTATTGTTTTTCTTTCAGCACTTTGAATATATTATCCCATTCCCTCCTGGCCTGTGATGTTTGTGCTGAGAAATCCACTGATCTAATGGGAGCTCCTTTGTACGTGATGACTCACATTTCCCTTGCTACTTTCAAGATTCTCTCTTTGACTTTCGACAGGTTGCCTATAATATGTCTTAGTGTGGCCTCTTTGGGCTCATCGTACTTGGAGTCCGTTGAGCTTTTTGAGTATGGCTGTCCGTTTTCTTTGGGAAGATTTGGAAAGTTTACAGCCATTATTTTTTCAAACAAGCTCTCTGCTTCTCCCTTTTCTTCGTCTGGAACTTCCATATATATTGCTCAGTTTGTTGTGTTCTAGAAGTCTCTTAGGGTTTTCTTCACTTTCTTTCATTCTTCCTTTTTGTTCCTCTGACACAATAATTTCAAATGAGTTGTCTTCAGGTGTGTTGATTCTTCTTTCTGCTTGATCAAGCCTGATGTTGATCCCCTCTAGTAAATTGGTAAATGTTATTATATTCTTCATGTCTAAAATTACCATTTGCCTCTTTCTGCAGTTTTTACTTCACTGGCGATATTCTCCTTTTGTTCATGCAGTGTTTCCCTAGTTTCATTCAGTTGTCTATTTGTGTCCTCTTGTGATGCATTGAGCTTCTTTAGTACGATTAATTTGAATTCTTTTCTTAGGCAGTTCGTAGATCTTCATCTTATTAGGGTCAGTTACTGAAAATTTATTTTGTTCCTTTGGGCTGTTACACTGTATCTTTTTGTGCCTCATTATTTTGTTGTTGTGGTTTTTGCTTTGGAAAAAATAGCCATCTTCTCCTGGTCTTTTTAGACGGGTTTTGTGTAGGGAAGGTCTTCACCAGTCAGCCCAGCTAGAGATTCTGGAAGTCCCTTAAACTTTTTATGAGGATGCATCTTCTCCGGTCCATTCAGAGAGATGGAATTTTCCATTCCATTCTGCTCCCTTTTCCATCTGTGATCCTGCAAGGAAGCCACTGTGCTCTCTTTTGTTCTCTCAAGTTTTATCAATGCTGAGTCAGGAGAGACAGAAACTAGTCCCTTGGTAGCCCTCCTCCACCTGCCTGTAAGCTGGAATGTTGGACACACATTCCACTCTTCTCTTTCCTTTCCAATGGAGAAGCTGCAAGTTGGGCTTTCCACCTGCCCCGCTCCCCCCCCCCCCTCCAGTTTTGTGCTGTGCTGCCTTTGGGAAGGCTCTGGTGTGAATTGAAATGAAATAAGCTTTTCTTATTCCTTTCATTATGGCTGTACTTGGCTTTGAACTTTCCTGGTATATTGCTTTCTTAACTGGTCTTTGGTATTCTCATAAAGGCTTTTTGACTTTATATTGTTATTAAAAGCCAATGTTTCTCTAGGGGAATGAGTTGAGGCATCCTGTTTTGCAATTTTGCCGATATCACTCTCCATATGGATTTTACCCACAATCTTTTATGGTAAAGATTGTTTTCCCCGCTGTTGCTATTCAGTGTGCCATTAATCATAAATTAAGAGTTCATATGTGGATAGATCCATTCCTGTACTCTATTTTGCACCGTTGACCTATTTGTACTTTTTAAAATACCAAACTGTTTTAATTGCAATAGCTTTGTAATGAATCTTCGTATCTAGTAGAGTCACTGTTTCAAGATTCTTCGTGTTTCAGTATAACTTTTCAAACCAGCATATTGGTTTCCAACAAAAACAATTTGCTGGGGCACCTGGGTGCCTCAGTCAGTTAAGTGTGTGACTTTGGCTCGGGTCATGATCTCACGGGGCGTGAGTTTGAGCCCTGCGTGGGCTCTCTGCTGTCTGCGCAGAGCCGGCCTCAGATCCTCTGTTCCGCTCGCTCTCTGCCCTTCCTCTGCTTGCTCTCTTTGTCTGTCTGTCTCAAAATAAATAAACTAAAAAAACAAAAAGCAAAAAAACAATTTGCTGAAAGTTGGATTATTGTTATACTGAATTTAAAAATAAATACAGGGTAAACTAATATCTTAACAATTTATTACATATTCTAATCAATGAAGATGATATAGTTTTGCATTTATTAAGGTTTCTAATTTCTCTCAATATTTTACAATTTTTATGTGGTGTTACTCTAGATTTCCTTACATTTTTTAAGTATTTGGTATTTTGGTACAGTCATAAATGTTATCTTTTCAAGGATTTTAATTTTTAAATGTAGCTGTATAAAAAATGCAGTTGAGGGGCACCTGGTTGGCTTAGTCGGTAAGCATCCAACTCTTGCTTTTGGCTCAGGTCATGATCTGAGATGGAGCCCTGCATTGGGCCCTGTGCTGATAGTGTGGAGCCTGCTTGGGATTCTCTCTCTCTCTCTCTCTCTCTCTCTCTCTGCCCCTCCCCTGTTCGTGCGCATGCACACTCCCAAAATAAATAAATAAACTAAAAAAAAATACAATTGAGGGGCTCCTGGGTGACTCAGTTAGTGGAACGTCTGGCTCCTGATTTCAGCTCAGGTCATGATCTCAGGGTTGTGCGATCGAGCCCTGGGCCCTGTGCTGAGCGTGGAGCCTGAGATTCGCTCTGTTTTTTCTTCTGCCCCTCTCCTCCACCTCATGTGCTCTCTCTCTCTAAAATAAAAAAAAAATCTTCCAATCCATGAACACAATACATCTCCCTTACTTTACTTAGGACTTTAATTTTACTCAGCAATGTTTTATAATTTTCAGTATCATGTGTCTTACATATGTTTAAGTAGTTCATATTTTTCATGTTATTGTAAATGATATTTTTAAAATTTCAGTATCTGATGATTTTGTTGCTGGTATAGAGACGTGACATTGATTTTTATATATTGATCTTGTATCCTGCAACTTTGCTACATTCACTTATTCTAATAAATTTTTTAAAAATTGATTACATAGGATTTTCTGCTTACATGATCAAATCGTCTGTGAATAAGAAGACAGTTTTACTTGATTATTTATTCTTCATTTTATTTTATGGAACGGTAGCGATGTCTTTCAAAACCATCCAAGTGCTCAATAACATTACCTGTACTTTTGTTTTCACCTTCAGATTATGACTGTACCCAATGACCCGTATACTTTTCTCTCTTGTGGTGAAGACGGAACTGTTAGGTGGTTTGACACACGCATCAAAACTAGCTGCACAAAAGAAGATTGCAAAGATGTAAGAATCAAATTTTTGTACAAGTGACAAAAAAATTAAGATTATAATTAAAATCGGACAGTAAGTTATCTCTGGGTTCTAAGATTGTGGATGGATTTAATTTCATTAAATCTTGCTGACCTAACATAATTACTCAGTTTTAGTCTTGTATTTCGGAGTAATTTTTGTTTTTTTCCTTTTCAGAATGTAATTTTCATTACTCAAATATTATTTGCTCTTTTAACCTCCAATTTATCTTTCCATATAATTTTTATTTTGATTGGTTTATAAGGAAAATTTACAATGTTGTGTTAGTCAATTTTGGAATTGTGTAGCAAGCTATAAAAAAAGAAAAAAAAGGAATTTTCCTTATAGTGATAAACTGCTGAGGAGGAATATTGACCACGTATATCTATTTTGATCTCACGTCAGCTGAATTTGTTAGAAACACTAACAGATATCTGAAAAATAAATGAAAAGAAAACCATGTTGTTGTTTTCCTTCTCGTTATCATCCTAGCTTAGGACTTTTAAGAAAGGTTATTTTCTTCTAATTCAAAGGATAGTATTTTTAATGTTCAAGTGTTTTAAATCTTTAGATTATCCTCTCTGTGGCAGAGCTCCGTGACGCTGGTGTTTTCTCTTTCATAGGATATTTTAATTAACTGCCGACGTGCCGCCACCTCGGTAGCTATTTGTCCACCGATACCTTATTATCTTGCTGTCGGCTGTTCAGATAGCTCAGTACGAATATATGATCGGCGAATGCTGGGCACAAGAGCCACAGGTAAACAGCTGTATGTTAGAGAAAATATAAGATTCTGTCAGTTCAAAGAATAAATCTGTAGGACATATTTGCAGTTTTAAAATGTCATTAGTTTGTCAGAAAATTCAGTAAACACAATGTAATTAAATAATACGGATTCAGGGGCGCCTGGGTGGCTCAGTCGGTTGAGCATCCGACTTCAGCTCAGGTCACGATCTCACGGTTCGTGAGTTCGAGCCCCGCGTCAGGCTCTGGGCTGATGGCTCAGAGCCTGGAGCCTGCTTCCGATTCTGCGTCTCCCTCTCTCTCTGCCCCTCCCCCATTCATGCTCTGTCTCTCTCTGTCTCAAAAATAAATAAACATTAAAAAAAAATAATAATAATACGGATTCATAGAAAAACAGCATTTTACCAGGGTTTTATGACCCTATCAGTGTGATGCTTTTGTAGTTTGTCACCTTAAAAAGTTGTAACAGTTGACATGTTAGTTTCCTATGACTGTCATAATGAATTGCCACATGTTGGGTGGCTTAAGATAACAGAAATTGATTCTCACATTTCTGGAGGCTACATGTCTAAAATCAAGGTTTCACAGGGTTTTCTGCTGGTGGCTCTCAGGGAGGATCTATTGCATACTTCTGGCTTCTGGTGATTGCTATTAATCTTGGCTTTTAAATGTTTCATTTCAATCTCTGCTTCTGTGTTGACATGCCATTCTCCCGTATGTGTGTCTGAATCCACATTTTCCTCCTTGTATGAGGACATATTGGATCTAGGGTCCACTCTAGTTATGACCTCATCTTACTAATTATATCTGCAAAGACCCTATTTCCAAATATCCCACATATTCCAGAACCATTCTGAGGTTCTGGGTGGACGTGAATTTTGTGGGGGACACTATCAGCCCACAACACTTTGCCTTCCTTGTTTTAAAAAAAAATTTTTTAATTTCAATTTAGAGAGAGTGAGAAAGAGCGAACAGGGGAGAGAGGCAGAGGGATAGAGAGAGAAGAGAGAGAGAGAGAGAGAATCCCAAGCAGGCTCCATGCTCAGCATGGAGCCCAACGCAGGGCTCAATCCCACGACCCCGATATCATGACCTGAGCCGAAATAGAGTTGGATGCTCAACTGACTGAACCACCCAGGTGCCCCGGCACTTGGCTTTCCTAATTTCTCTTTTCAGGAGACAGAAGAGTTAGAAAGAGCAGTGAGTTGGCTTTGTGTTACTGTATAGCATATGTTTATGCCTAAAGTACTGTTAGCTATGCTGTTGAATCCATCTGAAACTCCTCATTCGCTCCTCATCCATTGTGGGATCAAACCACTTCTGAAATACCCAACTGAAAGCCATCGTTCTTCAGCATTTTTCAGTAAGGGAAGGCCAGGATTTTATACCCACATACCCACCAAATATACAAACATATATACACACTTACATATATTCGCGTATTTTGTATTGCCCAAAATAAAAATGGACTTGGTCAGAAACTAACAATGTCAAGCTCAGGGTCAATTTATGTCCAGTAAAAATGAACATAGATTATGGAAATGGGAGGACGAGGTGGGGTTTGGTTTGGTTTTGGAACCGTGATTGAGGTGTCTTATGTATCTGGATATGCACTTTTAGGGGGAACAGTAGTAATATAATATGAAATTGTAGGCTAACTTACTATTTCTCAACAGATGGGACACGGTTGACATTTTCGGCAGAACAAGGCCTCCTTGTGCAGTGTTCGTACAGTTTTATGGGACTCTCAGAATTTAGCATTCCCAGACCTCCAGTGCACAAAATGCCAGTTGACCCTTTCTCTATTATACTGTATTATGTTGATGACTACCAAAATTAATTAAAGTTGGAATACTACCCCCCTTCGTTATAAGAAGAAAATTTCAGGACAATCAAAAATCTTTTAAAAACATAGGGGAGCCTGGCTGGCTCAGTTGGAAGAGATCTCAGGATCATGAGTTTGAGCCCCATGTTGGATGTAGAGATCACTGAAAGAAAGAAAAGAAAGAGAAGAAAAGAAAAAAGGAGAGGGGAGAGGAGAAGAGAGGGGAGGAGGAAGGGAAGGGAAAGAAAGAGGGAAGGAAGGGACGGAAGGGAAGTGAAGCGAAGCAGAGGGAAGGGATGGAAAAGAGAGGAGAAAGGAAGGAAGGAAAGGGAAGAGAGGGAAGGAAGAAAAGAGAGGGAAGGAAGGAGAGGGAGGGACAGGAAGGGGAAGCAAAGGGAGGGAAGGGAAGAGAAGCGAGGGAAGGAAGAAAAGGGAGGGAAGAGAGGAAAGGAAGGGGAAGGAGGGAAGGAAAGGAAAAGAAGAAAAGTGAATGTAAATTAAAAAAAATTTTTATTTACTATCTTTTTAAATGTTTACTTTTGAGAAAGAATGAAAGTGCGAGTGGGGGAGGGGGAGAGAGAGAATCCCAGGCAGGCTCTATGCTGTCAGTCAGCACAGAGACCAACTCAGGGCTCAGACTCCGGAACCGTGAGATCGTTACCTGAGCTGAAATCAAGTCGGACTCTTAACCGACTGAGATACCCAGGTGCCCCTAAATCATAAATCATTTTAACTGATTAAATAACTCATATTTCTAGTTAAATGCTTTATGTAATCTGGAATTCCAGCAACTCAGGAAATTTTTTAAAGGATATGTAGACTTTATGCTGTATTCTTTATTATTTTGTTATAAAATCAGACTATTGAGAAAAGAGCTTCTTCTAGAAATAGAACAGGATAGTTTGGATTTTATATTGCTACATTAAATCACATATCTCATAATTCAGATTAAGAGTTTTTAAAATGTTTTTCTTAAAAAAATTATACAACTTCCTATTTTCTTATTTAGGGAATTATGCAGGTCGAGGAACTACTGGAATGGTTGCCCGTTTTATCCCTTCCCATCTTAATAATAAGTCCTGCAGGGTGACATCTCTGTGTTACAGCGAAGATGGCCAAGAGATTCTCGTTAGTTACTCTTCAGATTATATATATCTTTTTGACCCGAAAGATGATACAGCACGAGAACTTAAAACTCCTTCTGCAGAAGAAAGAAGAGAAGAGGTAAGCTTACTCAAAACCATGTTCTTCATTCAGTTCAGAAGACACTGACTCAGTGACTCCTGGGGCCTGTAGGCCTTCAAAAAATAGAATTGATTCACAAGACATTTATAGTTGAAGTTTTGAAAGAGGACTTGGAATATACCTGGAAGAACAGGGGCTGACTAGAAAAAAGTATCGTGAAACATTTTTAAAGAGAAAATTTTTAATAGCAAAATGTTTCTTTAACTTTGTGGATGCACAGGAGCAAGCAAGAAATATCAACAGTTCTAACAGTTGCGGGAAAAGCGATTAAAATAATAAAAAATGGGAGGTGTAAATTCCCAAGAGACTAAATGTTTCTGTTCATACACCAATAGGAGTTGTATGTTGTTACCATTTTCTGTTCACATGTGGACAGCAATCCCCTTCTCTCCTGATGGTGCCTCTCTTTCACAATTATGAACGAGTGGCATACATCCGTGGGTTTATTTTACAGAACACATCTGAGCGAATGAGAAAAAGGCAAGCTAAAATACACGCACACACACAATCGGGGGAGGAGGGGATTGCTGACCACATATGAGTGGAAAATGGTATTTGGTTAACTCCTATTGGTGAACAAAAACATTTAGTCTTATTGGAGTTTATATATCACATTTTATCTGTTACATATATATCTATACATGTACAATATTCTATATTGAAAACTAAGTGACAGAATTGCTGCCACTAAAATGACTCTACCATAGTGAACCATTAGGGTGCCTGGCTGGCTCAGTCATTTAGAGCCTGTGACTCTTGATCTTAGGGTTGTGGGTTCAAGTTCCACATTGGATGTAGAGAATTTTTAAAAATAAAATCTTTAAAAAAATAAAATAGCAAACCATCTTATAAAAGGCAAAAACCAGAAAAAATGTATCTTTGGCAATATACAGCAATAGAAAAATGTTTGTTTTAACCTATTAAACTTCTTTCCCCAACATATTTTTCACTTTGGCTTTTTTTTTTTTTTTTTAATGTCCTATGTTTAATCACTTGGCTTGTAAATGTTTTTGAAATTAACTGTTGCTTTATTAATTATCAGTGACTTTTTGGTATTGGACCAACTCCTATCAGTGAACGTATTTTAAAGGTATTAAGGAACAACAATTTTGTAATTCCTGTGAGATGCAAAACTAAATCCAGTACTTATGGTTGTGGGTTTAGAGGGCTATAAAATTAGGAAAAAATCGGGATAACTTTATAAATCTATTTTGGGCTTTTAAAAGTGTCGGTGTATTTAAATGAATTAGGAAATTGACAAAGAAAGGGGTATGATGGCTAACGAAGGCTGTTTTTGACTTTATTGGCCTGATTGAAAACATGAGATCTGCTCTGTTATTTTGTTGCTGCTGGGTAATTTTCTCTTGAGATGCATGTTTTAGTGAATGAAGTTACATTCCAACTTCCTGACTGTTACATAATGAAAGTTGGAATGCAGAAACATTTGAAGTGGGCCAGCCAGCTTTTGTACCATAGAATACTTATGTGTTTACATATGTAAACACAATATGTTTACATAATCAGGGTGAACGAGGCTGAGTCGTGAACAGTGAATGTGGTTTTCTCAGTGTTCTTTGTTGAATTAAGAAAAATAATTCTGAAAATGGATTAAAATTACAAAACTAAATCATGCTTCTATAATAAACCAAATAATTGACAGGTGTATATAGAAGTTGGTAGTCTGTCTCCTTCTTAAGCTCAACATCTGTTCTTCAGTGTTTTATCCTAAATCCTTGACACGTGCCTACTGTGCACTAGGTCCTATACTAAACTTTAGAAAATCTGGGATGACTGTGACAAAGACATAGCCTCTCCCTCAGGAATTTACAGTTTAGTGGGAATAGAGATATAAATAAACGAATATATAAAACTTAATAGAATTCTAAATAAGAGTTATGTTCTGGGGCGCCTGGGTGGCTCAGTCAGTTAAGTGTCCGGCTCTTGATTTTCACTCAGGTTGTGAATCCAGGGTCGTGGGATCGAGCCCCACATCAGCACAGAGCCTGCTTGGGATTCTCTTTCTTCCTCTCTCTCTCTGCCTCTCCCCTGCCCATGTACACATGTGCACTTGCTCTCAAAATAAATAAACTTAACAAAAAAGAAGAAATTATGTTCTATATGAGTAGACCAAAGGAAGGAATAATGTATTTTGATTGGAACTGTAAGAAATGATTGAGTGGGGTTTTAAAATATGAATAAAAGTTTCACATAATGATTTTTTCTTGTGTTTCAGTGGTATTTTTAAATTTTCTTAATTTGTGGGGGCTTCTTTTTATTTCTTTATATCCTCTAATAATTTCTCTTTTATTTTTTTCATTGTCTCGTTCAATTTTTTTACTTCTCATTTTTCTTATTTTTTGTGTTCCTTTTTTCCTTTTGTTGTCTTTTCTGTCTTTTCCTTTTCCTCTAATATCTTTTTGACATTTTCCTATTTGCCCCACCCCATTATTGGACTACTTTGTTGAATCCAGTCTCTAATGTTCTCCTGGTCCCCATGATTTGTCCCTAAAATACATACCCCAGATCTGTAGTACAGCTTCCCATTCTGACTCCCACTACTGCCCTGATCCAAGGCATCAACCATCTCTCCTAGATTATTATGGTAGCTTTTAACCAGTCCCCCTGCTTTGATTCCTCTGCCCCCATATTTAGCTACGTAGCAGCCAAAGTGATCCTTTAAAACCGAGTCAAATTATGCTGCTCTTCTGATCAGTACTACAGGTGGCTGCCCATCTCATTTAAAGCAAAACGAAGGTTTCTACAGTGGCTTCAAGACCTTGTCTCATGTAGTTCTTGTTATTGCTGCTGTTCTCTCAGTACTTCTATTGTACTCTTCTCTGACCCCGTCTACTTACTTACTCAGGCAGCCCAGGTGTGCTTTACCTTACGGCTTTTGTGTTTGCCAGGCATGAAATGGTCTTCCCAGGTAATCACAGCCTTTAACTTTCTGGTACTGCCTATCTCCTTTGTCTACTTAATTTTTTCCCCATAACACTCAGCACTTTCTTTGTATATTTCACTTTCTTTTTTTTGTAATCATGTATTGTTTATCTACTCCAGTAGCCTATAAGTTCTGTGACGTTGGGATTTTTGTATAGTTTATCCATTGATCTTTTTCCACCACCTAGAGTAGTGCCTGACACATAAAACATGCTCAGGAAAATCTTCTTTGAATGACTGAATTAATGCTTGTACCATTTTCGGTATTCTTGACTAGATTATTTTGCATATCTCAAAAAGTCAAACTTGGGACTGTTTTTAACTTGAATGTCTTGTTCCAGAAATAGTTGCTGAGGTTATAACAACCAGTTCTTTGCTTGTATAATATAAAGTTTCTTCCCCTAACCATGGAGCAGGGCTCCATTCTATTCTAAATATAGTTCACATAGAGTGAGGCCCTCTGTTTCTGGAAATGATTTTAGTCTAAGATTTTGGACAGCTACCACACGAGGCTTTCTCTAATCTTTTGGTTATTCTGTGTCGTACTTGTGGCTTCCTGTGTAGATTTTCTATCCTCTGTTGCTCTTTGCCATATTTACCTACTTATGGAATTTGTGAGGGTTTTTATTTTTCTGTCTTCTTTGCTGAGGGTGTTGAGATATTTTTTCCCCCAACCTCCTTATTGCTCAGAATGGTTTCCAGGAGAAAACAGAAAATTTACAGCTAAGTTGTCACCAAGTTTCTATCAAAATCTGCTTAATTGTCAGGGAAACTATCAGTGAATGTTTTGTTAAAAAAATAAAAATAAAGGGAATGACCCACAAAATGGGAGAAAATGTTTGTATAACATATATTTGATTTATGATTTAGAATCTGTATATATCCTATATTTTACTAATGATTTAGAATCTAGTATCCAAAATATATCAAAACCACAGTGAGGTACCACTTCGTACTCACCAGTTTGGCTAAAATAAAAAAGTCAGTAACGGTGTTGATGAAGACAGGAAGAAATTGGAGCTTTCACACGTTGCTGATAGGAATGTAAAATGGTGCAGCTGCTTTGGAAAACAGTTGGGCAGTTCCTCAAAAGTTAAACATAGAATTATCATGTGACCCAGCAATTCCACTTCCAGATATATACTGAAGAGAATTGAAGACATATTTCCCCACAAAAACTTGCACATATGTTCACAGCAATATTATTCACGGTAGCCAAAAAAGTGGAAACAACTCAATGTGCATCGACTGATGAATGAATAAACAAAACATGGTATATCCAAATCATGGACTATTACTGAGCCGTAAAAAGGAATGAAATACTGATACATGGGGCAACATGGATGAACTTCGAAAATATTATGCTAAGTGAAAGAAGCCAGACAGAAAGGGCCACATCTGCTTCTATTTGTATGAAATGTCCAGAGTGGGCATATCTAGAGAGCCAGAAAATAGATTGGTGGTCTCCAGGAACTGAGTCGAAGGAGAAATTGGGAGTAGCTGCTCGTAGCTATAGGATTTCTCTTTGAGGTGATGAAAATGTTCTGGAATTAGTGGTGATACAAGTGGTTACACAGCTCTGAGCATATGCACCACTGACTTACATACTTTAAAAGGGTGGGTATTATGGTATATGTGTTATATCTCAATCACAAATGTTAAAAATATAAAAGTTACAGAGAATAATCAAGAGTGTCAAGTGGTATAGACATCAAAATAAGTTGGGCAATGTGCCATTTGAATTGGTAGTTGATTGTTGATCATTTTGTCATTGATCAGTGAACTGAGCAATTAATCACCCGTTGTTGACATTGGTGAGAATGAATTCATTGGAAAGATGGGAGCGTAAGGTAACAGTGAAGTGAAGGAGGAGTGGTAGATAAAGGAATAAATATAGACCTTTTTCAAGAAGCTTGACAGTAAAGCTTCAGAAAACATGGGGAAAGAGTATAGCTGACTAAAAACATAAAATTGAGGTGTTTTGTGTATTAAAAATGGTAAAAAACCTTTAGCATATCGTAAGGAAGAAATGAGGAAATGGATGCAGGTATGGGAAGGAGTAATTATTGAAGCAAGGTGCTTGAGGAGTTTGAAGGAACAAAATGTAAAAGCACAGATGGGAGAGATTAAGCCTTAACAAAATAAATGATACATCTTCAGAGAAAGGTTAGAAGAAATTAGGAAGTTGCAGATTATAGATAAGTTTGTAGAATGCAGCTGAGGAAATTGATGTCACTTCTGCAGGACTGACTGTATTTTCTCTGAAGTAGGAGGAAGAGGTATTAGCCAAGAACGAGGGAAACAAGGTAGAGTAGAGACCCTGAGGTGAGTCATGAAGGGTTGCAGTAGATGCTGGGGGGAATCGGAGACTAAACTGTCAATGATAATCAAATAGTGATCATTCCTCTTGTCAGATATGTAGGTACTTGACCTACACTACATGTATCATCGTAATAGAAAACTCAGGCTCAGTGTGATTAGATAACTTCCCTGTGGTCAGCTGGTAAGTGATACAGGTGGGAGTAGAAGTCACCTACACATGATTTCAAAGTTGTGTTCAGACTCTTTAGGGTGAAGATGTTAAGTGTAAGCTGTACCATCAGTAGATCTCGTCCTTATAAGAGCTTTCATATTTTGACGTAGCATCTCATTTGCATCCTCAGTAAAGAAAGCAAGGACATGGAAAGAATCCGGTAGACTTAAAGCATGCTTTAAGAGTTGAGCAAATGAGTTTCGTCTTCGTCTTTTAGTTACGACAGCCTCCTGTGAAGCGTTTAAGACTTCGTGGTGATTGGTCAGATACTGGACCCCGAGCAAGGCCTGAGAGTGAACGAGAACGGGATGGTAACTATACTTTGGTTAGGCTTTTCTAATATGGTATTGAAAAAATAATCTTTTAACTTCTTTTTTTTTTTTTTTTTTGCTAGTGTAAGTGATGCTGCAATGAATGTCCTTGTACATATATCTTAACGTACTCATGCAAGTGTATCTGAGGATAAATCCCTAAAAGTGGAATGAGCAACTGGGTCACTGGATAAGTGCATTTGTATTTTGATAGCTATCAAGTTACCCTCCAAAATTAATGCGCTATTTTACCTTCCTTCTAGAAGTAGGAGTATTCATTGTCATATAAAACATTAGGTATTATCAAACTTCTTGATTTTTGCCTTTTTATTAGGTGTAAAGAGAAACAAAAACTCTTAGTTTCCAACCCAAGAGTTTTATAATAGCAGATAAAATCTTTTTTTCCCTTTTTATCAAATGCCTTTGACAAAGCATAAGAAATTACCTTGGGAGCTTTAAGATGGCACACTTTTAAAATAGAATTAATCTGTGTGTATTTTACTGATTGGTCTGTAGCCAAAATCTTATTCTGATGACTTCTGAATTCTGTTAAGATCAAAAACATGTTTATTCCCCAATATATTTTCCGTGGTACCATCTTATAATATATACTTAAATATAAAGCTACATTACATAAAGGCAATAAAGTATAAAGTTTTCACAGAAAATTCAAGAACAAATGATGCGCATTTTAAATTATATGATTGTAGAATAAAATTATCAGTTTTAATTTGATGTCATACTTAATTTGGTAATTTCCTTAAGAGAAAACTCATATATTTGAAGGAGGAAAGAGGGAGAGGGAAGAGACAAATACAGCAGCTTTTGGTTTTTGTTAATTTTGAATATATGGAATATGCTTACAGTATGATGAAAATAAATTCAGTTTAAGGAAATGTAAGTGAGAGGACAAGCCTTTCTTATAATCAGTCAGTTTACAATTCATGAGCACTTCCTGGCTGTGCACTCTTCGAACTAAAGATGTGGGTTGAGGTCAGGATGGGAGATGTGACGGTACCTAAGAATAGACAAAGATGTAGGAAATATAAATTCTATTCTTGAGGAACTCAGAATACAGAGAGTGACTTATATAAACATTTACATGAAATGTAATGATAGCTCTAAGAGATTCATATACATGCATATAATTTATTTAGGCAGTTTGATTTTTTTTAATTGTTTTCATTTTAAAGGCCTTTAAAATCTAGATTTTTGCATTAATGAAAGATCCTGACTTATTACTGAATTCACTGATTAGACCTGTATTGTAATAGGTGAGCAGAGTCCCAATGTGTCATTGATGCAGAGAATGTCTGACATGTTATCAAGGTGGTTTGAAGAAGCAAGTGAAGTTGCACAAAGCAATAGAGGACGAGGAAGATCTCGACCCAGAGGTAATTTTTCTTGTTAATTAAAGTCAGCCAAAGCTGGCAAAAGCTGTTTTATTGATGTGTGTGTGTGTGTGTGTGTGTGTGTGTGTGTGTGTGTGTGTGTATGTGTGTGTATATATATATATATATATATATTTTTTTTTTTTTTTTAATGTTTATTTTTGAGAGAGAGAAAGACAGGGTGTGAGTGGAGGAGGGGCAGAGAGAGAGAGGGAGACACAGAATCTGAAGCAGGATCCAGGCTCCCAGCTATCAGCACAGAGCCCGATGCAGGGCTCAAACCTACGAACCGTGAGATCATGACCTGAGCTGAAGTCGGACTCTAAACTGACTGAGCCACCCAGGTGTCCCGATATTTGTTTGTTTGTTTTTTAAGTTTGTTTATTTTTGAGAGAGGAGGAGGGGCAGAGAGAGAATCCCAAGCAGTCTCCACGCTGTCAGTGCAGAAACTGACGCGGGGCTCATGAACCTTAAGATGGTGACCTGAATCAAAATCAAGAGCCAGACGTTAACTGACTTGGCGCCCTTGATGTCTGTATTATTTATATCATCCATTTTATATATAATATATGTAATAATCTATAATCATCACACATTTCTTAACTGTATTGTGTGAAGCAGTAGAGGACCAAGGGTTCTGAGTATAATTTATCCCTTCATGTTGTAGGCCTAGCCCTTGTTTTTGCTTTTCTAAAAAAAAAAGGTAAGGACGTCTGATCGTCCCCTTTGAAGTCCCTTTTGTATGCATTCTGAAAATGGAAATATATAAAACTCTGTAGATAAAGAAGGTTTATATAATGGAATAGTTTCTCCTTTTGGTTACCTAGGCATTGGTTTCTAAGTGCTGTTTCCGGTGCTAGCTGACCCGTTTTCATATCTTGGTTCACTACTTTCTGGCGTTGGGATCTTTGGCAAGTTACTTCTCTCTGTCAAAAATGAGGAGTATGAATGTTAACTCCTAAGTTGTTAAAAGACTAAAATAAAAAGTTATATTGATTTTTATCCATAAATGATTCACGTTAACTCCTGCATCTCAATTAACTTTTTAAAAAATTCCTTAGGCTGGGGATTTGCTTAAGAGTTATTATATTTGTGCTTAAATTTAAAATAAGAATTATTTAAACAATGGTCATTAAAAGAAAAAGTTTCATATTCTGTGGCAGTTGCATCTTGCAAGATATGAACTTGATTAGTCCTTTCCATCTTTTAATAACATCTAGGCTTGGGGAAAATTGTTAATGTTTATTGATTATTCCTAATTATTCCTTTGCAGATAGCACAAAGCCTAGCATAGCACATAGTAGACACTCAAGTCTTTTTAAATCATGACCGAGTCATGTTAGTTTAATGGTTAAAACATTGCTAATGATGTAGGAATCAGAAACTTAACCTTATTTTGACCTATTTGTAACTTTACTCTTCCCAATATTTTTCTTAAATATTTCAAATACATTATGTTGTAGAATGGAAAGATATTAATAAAATCCACTCTCCTATTATCCAGTCATTAAATCAGAATCATCATCTTTAAATTAAAGAGACTAGATGTTATTTATAGGCATTTCACAAGCTATTATTTAGCTTTGTATAAACGAAGGTACCATATTGAGCTTGAAAGGTGGATTATTTTAACAAAAATGTTCTGTAGATAGATATTCCCCCCTCTTGATCAGCTTATATGGTTAAAATGGATCAGACCACCACTGGGTGCATTTGATATCCTAAAATTATACAAATCTGTGTGTATGTACATGCACGTGCAAGTACACATGTATTTCTTGTTTGTTTTTAATTTTTTTTAATGTTTATTTTTGAGAGAGAGAGAGTGAGCGAGTGTGGGGAGAGGGGCAGAGAGAGAGGGAGACAGAATCTGAAGCAGGCTGCAGACTCTGAGCTGTCAGCACAGAGCCCGACGTGGGGCTCAAACTCACGAGCTGTGAGATCATGACCTGAGGTGAAGTCAGACGCTCAACCGACTGAACCACCCAGGCGCCCCAGTACACACGTATTTCTTTAACGTATCTGTTTAGACTAGTTGGTTTTGGAAAGCAGTTAGTATTTGAATTTGCATTAACATGTGTTCTTTGAAGGTGGAACGAGCCAGTCAGATGTTTCTCCTCTTCCTGCGGTCCCATCGAGTTCTGATTTGGAAGTGGGTGAAACTGCAATGGAAGTGGATCCTTCAGCCGAACAGCTTCTTCAGCCTTCGACATCCTCTACAGCGTCAGCTCAGGCTCATTCGACATCATCTTCTACAGAAAGCCCTCATTCTACTTCTTTGCTGTCTTCTCCAGACAACGAACAAAGGCAGGCTGTTGAGGCATCTGGACGCCATACACATCATCAGTCTGGTGAGGATGCTACTCATTAAATAGGCTGCGGTTCATCTGATGATTTCTGATAATGAAAACTTCTTTATGGGCTGATGTGGAAGATACTAAATCACATGAGTTCATTCTTGCCAGAATAAATGATCAAAATGACATGTAATACGTGAACATGTAACATAAACACAAGCTTCAAGTGTGCCTAACTTGAATGAATTTAACAATTATCAGGAATCTTCAGTTTACCTAAGACAATTCTTTAAAAAATATGGGTACGGGCAAATAGTGTTTTGACATAGTTTAATGCAGTTGACTTTAAGATTACTTTTATATACCGTTATAGACCAAAATGTATTTCTAGACTTATTTGGTTCTAAGTCTGTTTTAAAGTCATCATGAAAATATAGCCCTAATTATTATTAGTTCTAACGCATTTATATTTCTTATTATTTTTCTTTAAATCCGGAAATACTTTTAATACATTCTGTGTGGTGCATTTGGTAACATCTCTTGTCAACAACATATACAACTTACCAAAAGAATTATTTGTCCTATATTTACATGAAAGAGAATTGTTTTAACAAGTCCTTGTCTTCTTGGTACTTGATGTTAGTGGGAAAATGTCAATTCCTAAATTCTGCTAAAATACTTTTTTCCTCTCAGTATTAAAACACCTCATGTTCAACTTTTTTTCCCCCCAACTATGGAATGTACTATTTATAACAGTAATTTTTAGCAGATATAATTTATTTGGCATTTTAACTGTGTACATGTAATTATAATGACCACTAAGATTTTATTCGTGTTTTTCTTTGGGTTCTTCTGAAGAAGCATTTTACTTGACACATAATAAAAATTAGCAACTAGTGATACAGCTGGCAGGCCTAAGCTAAAACCTATAAAAATTTTCTAACAGCTTAACTGCCACAAGCTGTCACTTTATTCTTGCCACTCTGAAACCTGATACTAGATCACCAAATATGGGGTGTTTTATAGCAGGCAGTTTTTTTTATCAGTATGTCTTATTTTGGTCATTCATTTCCAGTTTCTGTGGAAATAGAAGCTAGAGTCAGTTATGTAACTGTTAACACTTGTGGACAATTTGTAATAATAAGCTAAAGCAGAGCTATAAAATCAGGTTTTCTACTCTCTAATTGACATAGTTAACATTTCAGCTTATGGGAAAATAAAATATTTTGGAGTGTTTGCAAAGTAGGGACAGAATCAGTCCAAAGTTTGTTTGTCAGAGCAGGTAAAGTTGGTAAAAAAAAAAAAAAATGTAATAGCATTCTTGGAAATATTCTTAAAGATTCTGATCAGTTATAAGTTATCAGGAAAACTGAGCAAGAACATTCCCTGGCTTATATTCATGTTCCACTGAATTCTAACTCCACTGGTTTTTAAACACACTTCTGAGTAAAGTACTTAGTTTGGAGTTTCATTTTTCTTTTTTTGTTACAGATATTTAACACAGTTAATATTGCATTTCAGACTTATTTGGTTTTTCAGTATTTAATGTAAGTATTAAGTAGCAATTTGAATCATCAAAATAGAAAAAACATTTGTGATGATCATGTGATCATTGTTTTGATCATTAATAGGCACCTTTGCCTGTAGTTTTTTTTTAAAGATGTAAGGAAATAGTTTTAACTGGTAGAGTCTCAAAAGAATTTTGGTTGACCACACTATGGAACATTGGAATATTTCCATGTTGTGAAGATAGTATCGCTGTTGAAGAAAATGATTTGATGTTAGATGTAACATCTAAAGATTATGCCTGGAATTGTTTTGATAGCAAGCTTTGATTATCCCTTACTTTAACAATAAGGCCTTAATGAGTTTTTCTGTTTTGCTTCATTTCCTCCCCCCCCCCCCCCCCCCCCCCCCGGTCTCTTCTGCACTTCTAGGTTCAGATAGGTTTATGGATACTAGGAATAGGGCAGAGTGTCATCTCAGAGCCATGATTTTTATGACAAACATACTTTCTTTTATTGTGCTTTAGTTTGTTGTGCTTTGTGTATATTGTGTTTTTTACACATCGAAGGTTTGTGGCAACCCTGCGTGGAGCTAGTCTGTTGGCACTATTTTCCCAACAGTGTTTGCTCACTTCGTGTCTATGTCACATTTTGGTAATTCTCACAGTATTTCAGACCTAGTCACTATTATCATGTTTGTTATGGTGATCTGTGATTAGCGATCTTTGATGTGACTAGTGTCATTGATTTGGGGCACCACAGACGCCACCCACACACGGCAGGGAGCTTGCTCGGTAAATGTGCGTATGTTCTGACTGCTCTTCCAAACAACTGTTCCGCTCTCTCTTTCTCTCTTCTTGGGCCTCCCTATTTTCTGAGACACAACAGTATTGAGATTAGGCCAGTTAATAATCCTAAAATGGCTTCTAAGTGTTCAAGTGAAAGGAAAAGTCGCATATCTCTCACTTTAAATAAAAAACTAGACATGGTTAAGCTCAGTGAGGAAGGCACGTCAGAAGCCTAGATAGGCAGGCAGAAAGCTAGGCTTCTTGTGCCAAACGGTTAGCCAAGTTGTGAATACACAGAAGTTCTTGAAGGAGGTTAACAGTGCTACTCCAGCGAACACACAAATGATAAAGAAAGCATAACAGGCGTATCGCTGATACGGAGAAAGTTTTAGTGGTCTGCATAGCCACAACATTCCCTTAAGCCAAAGCCTAATCCAGGGCAAGGCCCTCACTCTCTTCAGTTCTGTGAAGGCCCAGAGAGGTGAGGAAGCTGCAGGAGAGAAGTTTTGAAGCTAGCATTTCCTATTCTGAAAATCCGAGGGCCCTTAAGATTTATTCTAAATCTACTCTGCCTGTGCTCTAGAAATGGAACAAGCCTGGATACATGGTTTGCTGAATATTAAGCCCACTGTTGAGACCTGCTGCTCAGAAAAAAAGATTCTTTTCAAAATATTCCTGTTCATGTACAATGTGTCAGGTTACCCTAGAGCTCTGATGGAGATGTACAACAAGATTTATGTTTTTATGCTGCTAACACAGCATCCATTCTGCAGCCCTTGGATCAAGGAGTCATTTTGACTTTCAAGTCTTCTTATTTAAGAAACACCTTTTGTAAGGCTAGCTGCCATAGATAGTGATTCCTCCGATGGATCTGGGCAAAGTAAACCGAAAACATTCTGGAAAGGATTCCCCATTCAAGATGCCATTAAGAATATCATGATTCATGGGGCACCTGGGTGGCTCAGTCTGTTAACCACCTGACTTCTTCTCGGGTCATGATCTTGAGGTTCATGAGTTCAAGCCCCATATCGAGCTCACCGCTGTCGGTGCAGAGCCTGCTTCAGATCCTCTGTCCCCCTCTCTCTGCACCCCTCCCCCACTCGCACTCTCTCAAAAACAAGTAAACATTTAAAAAAATTAAAAAATAAATAAAAAGAATATCATGATTCATGGGAAGAGGTCAAAATATCAACATGAATAGGGGTTTGGCAGAAGTTGATTCCAGCCCTCATGGGTGACTTGGAGGGGTTGCAGACTTCAGTGGAGGAAGTGACTGCAGGTGTGGTGGAAACAGTACGAGAACTGGAATGAGAAGCGAAGCCCAAAGATGGGACTGAATTGCTGCAATCTCAGCGTCAAACCTGACGGGATGAGGAGTTGCTTCTCATGGATGAACAAAGAAAGTGGTTTCCAGAGATGGAATCTACTCCTGGTGGAAATGCTGTGAAGATTGTGGAAATGACAACAAAGTACTTGGAATATTACATAAACTTAGTTGATAAAGCAGTGGCAGGGTTTGAGGGATAGACTTGAAGTTTGAAAGTTCAACTGTGGGTAAAATGCTGTAAAATAGCTGCTACGAAGAAACCATTAGTGAAAGAAGAGAGCCGATGCCACAGCTATCCCGCCCTTCAACAGCCTGGCCAGTCGGCAGCCGTCAGCATCCAGGCAAGACTCTCCACCGGCGAAAAGATTGAGACTCGCTGCAAGTTCGGATGGTGGCTACTTTTTTATTTTTATTTTTGAGCAATAAAGTGATTTTTAGTTAAGGTATGTATATTGTTTTTTAGACATCATGCAGTTGCACACTTAATGGACTACAGAATAGCGTAAAGGTAACTTTTATATGCACTAGGAAACCAAACAATTCAGTTGACTTGCCGTATTGGATATTTGCTTTATTGCGGTGCCTTGGAACCAAACCCGCAGTATCTTCAAGGCGTGCCTCTGTGGCCTTGCATAGACATGGAATGGAAAGTATGCTTCCTCCTTTGCTGTGGATCCACTTTGTGTGAATGTTTCCTTTATGCCCCTTGTATTTCCTCTGTCACGTTTGCTGGGGGGAAGGAAAGGAACGATGGGAACATGAAAACTTGCCTGGCAAAATGCCATCTGTGAACCTAATTATTTGCCTTCTCTTAGTCTGCAATTGAGTCACTGCGTCGTAGTGAAGAAAGTCACAACCACACATTTCTCTGGGTGCTCCGTGCCGTGTCAGAACAGTCTTTCAACACTGCTGCTCAACAACTAGCCAGAGTGTTTATTTCACACCTTCTTGTCTCCCAGAATTTGAGCACTCCCCTTTTACCCTCATCCTATCCCCAAGCCGATAACCTTCTCATTCACAGTGGGGCGGTATGGGGGGCACTTTTTCCTACTTTCGAATCTCCTGACATTCTAGCATCTGTGATAGAAGCAGACACATTTTGAGAAGAAGTGTGTCTGTTCCTGTCAAAGGCTAGACAGTGCAATTCCCATCCCTTTCCAAATTCTCAGGGACTTTGCTTCTTCTCCAGTGTCATTATTATTGCCTTTTCTGTTGCATTGGTCCTTTTCCACCTCAGACATGAGCTGTTATTATCTCCTGTCTTAAAAACATCTTCCCTTAATTATCCTACGTTCTCCTCCAGACTTGTGTCTTTGCTTCCTGTATAATTAGAATCTTCAAAAGAGTTGCTCGCATATACCGTCTCCATTTTCTTACCATCTTCCATGTGTTTATCAACCAACTCCTGTCTGCCTTTCAACTCCGTTTCCACTGAAACTTTTTGTCAGTCACCAGTGACTTATGTTTCGCCAAATTTGCCAAATTTTATCCCTCTCTGTTGGTATCTTACCAGGTTTTTAAATCCATTTGCATTTAACATAGTCTGTCACTCCTTTCTGAAAACACTTTCTTTTCTTCGCATCTGATACCACTTTGCTTATTTATTCTTATTATCAACTGTAGCTGGTTTGCAGTAATCATTGTTGATATTTCTTGTTCTATTACACTTCTGAATATTTTAGTAGAAATCCTTAGTCCGTGCTCTTTGCTCTATTCTGTATCCGTGGGGGTTGTTGCATCAATTCACATAGCTTCTAAAAAATTATTTTTTAATTTTTTAATTTGAGAGAGAAAGCTTGCAGGAGGGGCCGAGGGTGGAGGGAGGGAGGGAGGGAGAGAGATTGAAAGAGAGAATCTTAAGCAGGCTCCATGCCCAGCATGGAGCCCAACACGAGGCTCGATCCCATAACCTTGGGATTGTGACCTGAGCCGAAATCAAGAGTTGGTCGCTCAACTGACCGAGCCACCCAGGTGCCCCTCACGTGACTTTTAATAGCTTCTCTGAGTTGAAGATTTCTAAATGTATGTCGACAATCTGATCTCTGCTTTGAGTTACAAAGTCCTATGTCCAAATGCTTATTTGACCCTTCTTTTTAGTTGTCTTTGGATATCTTAAGCTTAACACGTCCAAACTAAAACTTAATTTAACCTCCTGTCCTTCCTGTCTGCCAATCTCTTCCATATTAGCCATTTTATATTTTAGTAAATTTAAAACCACCTGCCCCGTTTGCTTATTTTAACAGCGTCTGTGTTATTCTTGATTCCTTGCTTTCCTACATGTCCCACGCTCAGTCCGTCAGCAAGTCCTGTTGGTTTGTGTCTAAAATAACTTCTGCTTCTTAATCTCACCATCATTTCTTGTCTGCTAATTGATCTCCTGTATCTACCCTCACTCCCTTATCATTTATTCTCCATGCAGCAGCCAGGATGAGTATTTTATAGTATTAAATCAGATTATGTAACTTTGCTGTTTAAAACCCCTCAAAGACTTCTAATTGCACTTAGAAGTCTAACTTTAAAAAAACTGAAACTTTCTTACACCGTGGGTCTGTAAGAACCGACATGGTCTGGGTTTTGCCCCCCTCTCCAACCTCACTTCATATCACTTTCTTAATTCCCAGGGATCATTATGCTCTACCTGCATTGGTTTCCTTTATTTCCTTGAATGTGCCAGGCAGGTTCTCTTCTGCCTCTTTGTTTCTGATTCTGAGCCTTTGTACTTATTGTTCTCTTACCGAGAAGCTTCCCCCCTCCATCCCTGCTTATTGTAGCCAACTTCTTTTTCCTTGTGTCTCAGTTCAAGTGTCACTTAAAGGAGGTCTTTCATTCTTACCGTAGCTAGATTCATCTTTCTTTACTAAAGTGTTTTTTTATAGCCCTGTTTACTTTGTGATAAGCACTTATTAAAATTTTTTTAAATTTCTTTTTTAACATTTACTTATTTTTGAGAGACAGAGTGTGAACGGGGGAGGGGCAGAGAGAGAGAAAGGGCGACAAAGATCTGAAGCAGGCTCCAGGCTCTGAGCTGTCAGCACAGAGCCCAGCGCGGGGCTTGAACTCACGGACCGCGAGATCATGACCTGAGCCGAAGTCGGATGCTTAACCAGGCCACTCAGGCACTCCATCACTTATTAAAATTTGTAATTATTTTGGGGCACCTAGCTGGCTCAGTCAGTGGAGCATGCAACTCTTGATCCTTGGGGTTGTGAGTTCAAGCCCCATGTTGGGCATAGAGATTACTTTAAAAAAAGAAGAAGAAAATTTGTAATTATTTTGTTCATTTTGGATTGACTTATGACTTGTTTCTTTTTTTGAGAATGGTTTTATTTTTCATTTTCATTTTTGAGAGAGAAAGAGAGAGAGTGTACGTGAGCAGGGGAGAGGCAAAGAGAGAGGAAGAGACAGAATCCCAAGCAGGCTCCACACTGTCAGCGCAGAGCGTGACATGAGGCTCAAGCTCACAAACTGCAAGCCGAAACCAAGAGTCAGACACTTAGCAGACTGAGCCACCCACGTGCCCCCAAATGTTTTTATTTTAATTTAGATAAAAGAATATGTATAGAGAAGGCCGTTTCTTTGGATTGATTGGGGTTGTCAGTACATAGAGGTCTCACCTTGAGAAGTGAGTCACCAAAGGGATATGTGTGCTTCTAATTAAATGGACCACTCAGACAATGAGAATTTAGTTTACTTAATATATGATATGCCTTATGTGTGAATTCCTGCTTATTTACAAATAACTGTCCAGATTTACACATTTATTTAGGTCTGTTCGAAATCTTTACAGTTAAATTGAGCTCTGTAGAAAAATTACCGGGAACAGCAGTTGCTCTGTTGTACAGCATAGCAAAGCAAATCTTTCAAAGCCCAAATATCCAGATTACAGCTTCCTTAAAGGAGACCAGAGTCTACTCAGTCGAGGTAGAGACAGTATATAGATTAGAAGCAAGTGGAAATATTAGGTTAATGGTCACTTTGGGGAGACCAAAGAAGAGACCAAAGGGACTTGGAAGTCAGTAAAGGAGTGACAGTTCTAGGGAGAAAATGCACAAGGATCACCTGGCCAAGAAGCAAGGTGGGGTGGAGGACAGAGCCACAGCAGGCAGATTAGGTTCCACCAAATTAGATGGAGAAGTAATGCAGTGTCCAGGACAAAAGAACCTATGTATTGGAGGCAGGACATGAGGTTAGAGCTGAGGGGACCTTTGTCGGGTCAGCTGTAGTTTATTGTTCTTCCATTTCAGTGGGAACTACGTCATTGGGGAGATTAGCCCAGAGTCCTTCAGCGGAAAACAGGCAGTGGGCAGGTCGTTTCAGGAGATGGAGGTACGGATTTCCCATAAGCAATTCCTGACACATTGTTGAGGGTGTTTTTGTTGCTTTTAAAATTCAACCCCAAAGTATTCATTATATTCACTTTCCATTTTGGTTCATGTCAACAAAAACTAATTCTCAGTGCATTTATTCGCATTATAAATTATATGTTTATGTGTTTTTTAAAGGACATAATGTGTATGTATCTTACCTGCTAGCAAGACTGTTGTTTAGTCTGGTTGTTTAGTCTGCTTAGTCTGTTTGGAATTTTTAATTTAATATTTGCCATTCCTAGTTAGCTGTGGCAACTTCTGTACCTAGCTTCATTTTTTTGTCTTAAGCCGGGGGCTTGGGGGAAGCCACAATACCAGTCTTAAAAGTAAAGAAGCAAATTCTTCTTTAAAAAGCACTGGAAGCATTGAATAAATAGTTCGGGACATTATCCTAACTAAATGTTGATTTTCCGAGTTATAGAGCATCAGGGCTTGCACTTAGAGCCCGCTGTTTATATGTTACATCACATAGTGGATCTAGATGGAGACTCTCCTATCCCCATGAAACACTTGGCAGCTCCAGAGAGAGGGTTTGAAATGATGATGAAGTCAGGTGAATTTTTTTGTGGTTTTTGTTTTCTTAGCAAAGCTTGATGTATACGTAGTCTCTTCATGGTAAATTGTTTTGAATTGTAAAATAACAAACTTTATGGGTGCACAGTAATTCTTTATATTGCTTAAAGCATTGCTGTTATGCCATCAATAAATACGGTATATGTCTATACCTAAAAAGAAGGCACTGTGCCACTGAGCATCCCAATTTATTCGTCAGTGAATACCATCCTGCTCGGTGCTAGAAAATTTCCTAGGAAGAACCTAGCATTGGGAGACTGTGATGATACTTGAATTGTTTGCTAAATCTTAACTGCCAGTCGGCTGACTGAATAAAATTCTTTATAAGTAGAGAACTTGGTAACAAGATGTTAATATCTCTGGCACGATTGATTCAGGAAACAACCAAATTTGCACCTTTATACTCCAGGTAAACGAGGCTAGAAGTCGTCGGGGGGTTTGTGTAATTTGCTGCCAGCGTCAACAAGAGACACAGAATTCTTTGTGCCGCCACCATCAAGTCAGCAGCCCTTGCGTCTCTGCCTTGCCTTCGGTTGTGGTGAAGTCGTTCTGGACCTATTTAGAGCCGCTTCCTCTGCTTACCACTGCAGCTCGTCTCTGGGGCTGCTCGGGGACAGCATTCTTGCATTTGCCCCCTTCTCTTCATGTGTCCTCTTTCTTCCTTCCCTCAGTTAAACATTGCTCATCAGCACACAGACATATGTGTTATTTCCCAAACTAAACAAACTTCCCTGGGCTCTTTATCCCCCCCCCCCCCCCCCCCCCCCCCCAGCCATCGTCCAATCTCTCTGTTCCCTGTTAGCAGCAAATCATCTGGAAAGAGTATATGTGTGCCTTGTGTCTCTACTCCATTACCTCCTCTTTCTCTGGAACCTGTTCCAGTCGCGTTTTGGCCCCTGTGATTTCTGCTGAAATAGCTTGTCAAGATCATGAATGACTTCCAAGGTGCAAAAGCCAGTGGTTAATTCTAGGTGTCTTTTTTGTCATAGTAGCAGCATTTGACACAGCTGCTCCCTCCAACCTCCTCACTGGCTTCTCCTTCCTACTCACGGCTTCTCCTTTCTATTAAACGCTGCAGTGTCCCAGAGTTCAGTTCTTAGACTTCTTTATTCTCACTTGCACTTGCAGTAGCTTCAAGTCACATCACCAGCGACATCCAATTTATTAGTGAATTCTAGAGTGTTACAGTCAGTCCCTACTCAAGTTCTCCACTGAGCTATCTGTTAGTTCTCCTCTTCCCTCTGCTACTACCTGCTGCTTCATTTTTCCCCGTCACAATAAATGACAAACTCTTCTTTTTCTTGTTACGTAGGCCCAGAATTTGGGGATCATTCTGCATCTAAACTATCAGTAAATTCTTCTGCCATTGCCTGTGATATGTCCCCCACCCAGACACACCTCCTCCTCTGAGCATTTGCACTCGCTCTTCCCTCCACCTGGAACGTTTCCTCCAGGCACCCATGTGGTTTTCTGCCTCAGTCCTTGAGGTCTCTGTTCAAAAATCATCTTATGAGAGAAGCCTCCCTCGGTGATCATACGGAAAACAACCCCTCCTCCGCTATCTCTGTTCCCCTCATCTTACCCTGTCCAATTTACTTCACAGCAATTGTCCCTGCTTTACACGAGCACCTACGTGTGTATTACATATATGTGTGTGATGTGAGTTCACTGATGTCTTTCTTCCTTTCGGAACATACACTCCACATGAATAGGGACTATTTTGTTCAGTGTTTTATTTCTCTCCCGAGCCTAAAACGATGCCTCATACGTAGTAGGCACTCAAATGTATCTGCAGAATTCTATGTTATATTTCTACTTTTATCTATGACCGCTGCTTTAAGAAAATATTGAAGATTATGTAAATATTTTTTAGGTGAAAAAAAGTAAATGACAATTCTATTCAGCCTGAAAACTATGTAACTTTGACTTTTTTAAAGAGCCCTCCATTAATAAATTCCAAGAACTGTTTACAAATACATAACTTTTTCATAATTTTAATTGAATTTTCCTTATTATCTGATCGAAGTTAGCAATTTTGTATATAGATTAGATAACTGATAGTTACTGATTTTTCGTAATATCATTTTGTTATAGAAAGATGAAATTAGTGACGAAAGGAATATTTTTAAATGTTTTGCTTACGGAAGACTTTATTTTCATTCTATTTAGTTACTTAAATATCCTTCGAGACTATATGTGTGTAATTCATTTCATTGTGGTTAAATAGACGCATTTGAATACGTAAGTGTGTATAGTGTATCTCCTAATGTGATGATCAGTAATTTCTTTCTCGTGAGTAATTTGTTTTTAATATTCCTCCATGAGACGTGTTTTCTTTATACCCTTCTCTCTTTAATATGTAACAGATTCTTACCATTTCGTCTCTTATTACTATCTTTTCACCTTTTTTTTTTTTCCCTATCTGTGTCAGAATTTTTAAGGGGGCCTGAGATAGCTTTGCTCCGTAAGCGCCTGCAACAACTGAGGCTTAAGAGGGCCGAACAGCAGAGGCAGCAAGAGCTGGCTGCGCGTGCCCAGCAGCCTCCTTCCGGTCAGTCTTCTCACGAGGGCTCTTCCCAGGACCCTCGTGCCTCAGGTTATTAACGTCAAGTGTCCTCGAGCGGCTGGTAGAGTTGGTGTCTTAACACTGCTGCTGTGTAACAAGACGCTGCCCTGCCCTTCAGAAAGAGCTGATGGCGCTTACGGCTTCTCCCCGCCTTTGTCGCATCCGGCGCTCCCCGTCGCGGCTAGAGGAACACGGGCGGCAGCGGTGTTGGCCGGAGAGCTGAATGTAGAATAATCCGTTATTTGGTTTGTGACATTTCTGCAAAGGGGCAGATGTTTATTACGTGTACGCTAATGAGCTACTTTCTAATAACCTAGTGAATTCAGAGCCTGCTTTGGCATTTCTATTGAAATTTCATACATGCTGAAATGATACCTGTGTTTATTGGCCCCTAGCCCTTCCTCTTCTTCTTCTGTTGTTTCTCCTTTGAACATTAGCCAGTATTCCTGGGAAGATAGTAGTGCTAGATTTTAGAATTACGGTGTCGTTTGGCCAGCTAGCCTGCTGACTCAGTCATCCTCTTCTGTGATTATTTGCAAGTTTTCAGTATCTGCCTACTTATTCCTTGTGTACATAATCAACTCTCTGATATATAGGACAACAAAAATACTCTACAGTCTCCTGCCAGAATAGTCTTATGCTATAAAACTCATGGGAGTTTTATGACCGTGATAATCCGTGCCACTCTCTCTTTCTTTGAGCATTTTAATGGCCCAGTTCTTTCATGGCCAGGAAGCTCACGATAGTCCACAAATGTTTGTGGGAAGAATTATATAGCATAAAACAGTTTGCCAGTTTAATTCTTTCAAGGTGGATGATAGGTATTATATAGCCTGTCCTAGAGTGCTACGTAGTAGGTGCTGTGCAAATCTTTGTTTAGGAACTAAGTGTGTCCAGGGTCTCCCACAAATGAGATTATGATACTTTGATGTACTACTTTGTTTTGCCACCCTGCAGAGGTGGGGTATTCGTTACTTTGAGAACTCTGATTTAATTACTTGGAATTCATTTACATATTGGTAGAACTTAGCAACCTCCACTTTATAAATAGCTGTTCTACCGTGTGCTGATAACAGAAGCACATTATATAATACCGTGGTGAAACAAAATAGGTTTAAGTAACTGCAATATAGGTGTGATGTTTGGAACAGATTCCGAGCCTCATTTTTAATTGAGTGTTGTCAGCCAAGGAAAGACGTCTCTGACCATTTTTTTTTCCTGTACTTAAAACTGACTGGAAAACTTGATTAAATGACAGTCATGACATTTAATCATGAGACATTTTGCTATGATTTTGTGCTGTGCATAAAACTCTAGCTGAAGTGTTTCAAAAGTAAAAATTTTGCAACATAAAAACCAATAAGGAAGTTAAAGTGTTCCTACATATATTTAAATATTTTTAAAATACTGAAATTTAGCAGGTGACAAACCAAATATTAAAGTGAGTTTGAGTATAAAATAAAACTGTCTACATTAGCAGGAAAGAAATGTACATTGTAGACATTAGAACAATATTTTTTAGATTCATCCTTTCATATATAGCTTACCAGTTTGAATTGAAACAGATTTTTTTTAAAAACAATAAGCTTTAGAGTGATTATGTAGTCTCTGAAATAAGATGCTGTTTACCAACTCTGAGATTTCTTATTAAGTAGTATCTAGTTTGGTAATCAGTCTATTTGTGGTAATCTTTAAAAAGTAGACACCTTGCCCATTTTGAGGTTGAGAAACGTGTTATCTTTACTTTGTTGTGTTTTGTTGAGTTTTTTTTTTTTTAATGTTTATTTTTGGGAGACAGAGAGAGAGAGAGAGAGTGCATGCACGAGTGGGAGGGCAGGCAGAGAGAGAGGGAGACAGAATCTGAAGTAGGCTCCATGCTGCCAGCGCAAAGCCCGATGTGGGGCTCGAACCCACCAACCGTGAGATCATGACCTGTGCTGAAGTTGGATGCTCAATCAACCTAGCCACCCAGGCCCCTCTACTTTGTTTTTTAACAGCCTATTGGGCCCTGAAGCTGTCTTACATGGTCAATATTAGAGACCCTTAGGGCTAACAGTCAGTGTGTATTGCTCCCTTCACCATAAGGTAAAATACTTCCTCTGTATCACATGCTTTTTTTTTAAGTTTATTTATTTATTTTAAGAGAGACAGCATGAGTGGGGGAGAGTTAGAAAGAGAGAGGGAGAGAGCATCCCAAGTAGGCTCCGTGCTGTCAGCGCAGAGTCTGATGTGGGGCTCGAACTCATGAAACTGCAAGATCATGACCTGAGCCGAAACCAAGACTTGGACGCTTAACCAACTAAGCCACCCAGGCGTCCCTCATCTGCTTTTAACATAGCATTCATACGAGACATCTGAGACCCTAAGAAGTCTAATCTTGACATGCCCTGTGTTCATTTGATAACGCTACTTTTACTCTGTCCTCACATGTCATAAGAACACTATTTGGTAATTAAATAAGGAAAAGTTAAATAATGCATAGTTTGTTACAGAGGATGACTAATAAAAATCTGTATGTTCTGTCCATGTAGTAAATTTTTGATATGAGGAAAAATGAATAAACTTAATACAGAATTCATCTTTTTAGAACACACAAATTATAAAAATACAGAACAGGAATTCAATTTATGAAATTCAACAAGGAGATAGATTTTATTTGAATGACAGTTATTTTATTTTATTTTAAATAATTTTATTCATTTTTGAGACACACACACACACACACACACACACACACACACACACACACATAACGTGAGCAGGGGTGGAGCAGAGAGAGAGGGAAGCACAGAATCCGAAGCAGGCTCCAGGCTCCAAGCTGTCAGCACAGAGCCCGAATTCATGGGGCTCCAATTCACGAACTGTGAGATCATGACCTGAGCCTAAGTCAGACGCTTAACCGACTGAGCTACCCAGGCGCCCCTTGAATAACAATTATTAAAACATGTTCTTAAACTTAATGATTAGGTACAATATTGTCTGTGTATTGTGGACATTAATTGATCCATCATAGCTAATTTCTAAAAATTTCATTTTTCAAAGTCAGAATATATTACTTTAAAATATTTTTATTGGGGCGCCTGGGTGGCGCAGTCGGTTAAGCGTCCGACTTCAGCCAGGTCACGATCACGCGGTCCGTGGGTTCGAGCCCCACGTCGGGCTCTGGGCTGATGGCTCAGAGCCTGGAGCCTGTTTCCGATTCTGTGTCTCCCTCTCTCTCTGCCCCTCCCCCGTTCATGCTCTGTCTCTCTCTGTCCCAAAAATAAATAAACGTTGAAAAAAAAAATAAATAAAATAAAATAAAATATTTTTATTTTTCTAAACTAAAAAGTGCCTTTTATTTCCTAGGCTTTTAAAAAAACATCATAACTTATTTCTAGGCTTTCAGTGATTTTTTTTTTTTTTTTCAATCATAAAGAGGTGAATTTGCCTTCATCAGATTACTGGTTGGATTCTTGTCCTGGCCTTATGACTAGATGAGCTCGGACTGATCATTTGGCTGCTTTGTGTCTCAGTTTCCCAATTACTGATTTATTTAGATAGTGTGGCCTGCCGTAATTTACAGAGATGACATAAGTATGGGGTAGACAATATGGTATAACATTTTTGTATTCCTAAGTAGAGCAGTACACATAATAATGGGCTGTCTTAATTATAATATCTTCCACTTACCACCTCACAATTACCTCCTATCACAGCCATACACAGTTGACAGCATTCAGGGTTTTGAATGAGCTCTAAAGACGAATGCCCTAAACAGCTATGGCAGAGACAGTCAGCATATTGCTGATTTTAAACCCGACTCTTTTTTTCCATTTCAGGTCCTTTGAAGTCATGGGTTGCTGGCTCCTGCTCAGAGTGACAACACCCTGTGGAGTCTGCTGTACTGGCTCGACCACCACAGAGCCCCACTGGAGCATGGAGCCAGCCTAGAGGGGGTCAGGTAGGAACTGTTTTTTCACTTTATGGCACGGTTTTGCTGATTGGAAAAGAAAAAAAGTAATTTTTATACCCCGAGAGGGTATACAATATTGGTGATTATTTTTGAAAAAGGGCTTTTCAAAACTGAGCCATATTGGAAAAAATCAGCACTTACCCGATCCTGTGCAAGCAGGCTCTACACAACATCTAGTCCCCACTGTCCGTGACAACAGTCACGTGTAGCATTTCTCAGATGGATGCATTTGATCCTTGTTTTACTGTTTATAGCATAAGCTGTAGTTAGTAACTCAGATATGATGTCAGTCTCGTTCTATAAGCATCCGTGGCTACATTGAATGACAGAATCTGGGCACACCAGTGATGAATGTCTTAGAACTTCAGTCATGGGAACACGTTCCATATTTTTCAGAACAGCTTCCTATCATTATTTTTCATTCAATATCATGTTTCTGAATAAGAGGCAAGTAATAGTAACATTAATTGACCCTTTCCTATGTGCTAAGTAGTTTACATGGATCATCTCATTAAGTCTTCATAAGAATAGTATGTGGTAGATACTGTGATTATTCCCATTTTACAGATGGAGAAACTGAGACATAGAGACGTTAAATGAGTTGTCCAGGGTTACGGTATTACTGAGTGGAAAAGCCAGAATTGAACCCAGAAGTCTGGCTGACTCAGAGGGTAGAGCATGCGACTCTTGATCTTGGAGTCTTGAGTTCGAGCCCCATGTTGGGTTTGGAGCTACTTAAAAATAAAATAAAATAAAAATCTTATTAAAAGACTATAATTCCTTATTTTTGTCTACACTGGAGAAAATTCTGATGTCAAGGGGCTAAAGAGTTTTTTCGAGACCAAAACACAAATTTTTTGGAAATACACAGAAATTGGCCATGAGACACCTTGAGCTTAGCATTGAATGAGTTTAGCCTAAAGCTTATCTCTACCTTAAAACTAATAATTCTAAACACTTGCAATAAGTGAACCAACCATATTGCATTTTGTAATAAATTATTATGAGACCATATGATCTGATTTTTTTTTTTTTAATTTTTTTTTTTTTCCAACGTTTATTTATTTTTGGACAGAGAGAGACAGAGCATGAACGGGGGAGGGGCAGAGAGAGAGGGAGACATAGAACCGGAAACAGGCTCCAGGCTCTGAGCCATCAGCCCAGAGCCCGACGCGGGGCTCGAACTCACGGACCGCGAGATCGTGACCTGGCTGAAGTCGGACGCTTAACCGACTGCGCCACCCAGGCGCCCCTGATTTTTTTTCTTTAAAGTTTATCTTAGAGCAAGCACACAATGGGAGGGTCAGAAGGAGAGACGGGGGGGGGGGGGAGGGCGGGGGGGGGGAGAGAGAGACAATCCTAAGCAGGTTCCACACCATCAGCGCAGAGCCCAATGTGGGGCTCGAACTCACAAATTGTGAGATCATAACCTGAGCCAAAACCAAGAGTCAAATGCTTAACCGACTGAGCCACCCAGGCGCCCTAGTCTGATTTTTATTATGTAATGGGTGCTTTCTGGAAGATATTTATTTCACAGCCAAATGGGGTAGAACATGCAAACATACTGACACAATCAGCATTGAACTAATTTTATTGTGTTAATATTTGGAAGTACTTCTGTAAGTTAGAAGTTATGGGTACTGTATTTATGAATATCTAGTGGTATGAAAACATGTCACTTCACATGTTTATGTGCCAGGAAAATAACCCTTCCAAAAAACAGCTGCATGGTGCCCAAGATTGAAAATAGAACAAAACAATGATCAAGAAGGATTTCTTCTTAAAGATTGGTTTTTCAAGATGGAAGGAACAACAAATAATTCCCCAGCTACGTACAGTATTGTGACAGATATAAAACCAGTGAGGAAACCCTTTTCATTTAATACTATTTTAATGTAAACTTTTTAAATACCTTAAATCATTAAAGAGATTGAAAATATATAATTTTGAGGAGATAATAGCATTCTAGATCTTTCATTAATGGGTTTTTTAGAGACATACTCTTTCCTAAATTTTTATCTATCAAATTAAATAAGATGGTCTTTATTTCATAAGATTTGTACATTCCATAATGTTTGTGGAAAAATTTAATATTTGAAAAAAAGATTACCTAGAGAGCTGACAGTTTTCTGAGTGTTCTTAGTTATAAATGAGAGTACAATGAAATGTAGAACAAACACAAATATAACAAAAAATATTTCATGAAACGCTTTCTAGGAGGATTTTCTAATACTTCACTGTGATTCAAATT
Source organism: Leopardus geoffroyi (assembly GCF_018350155.1). Lineage (NCBI taxonomy): Eukaryota > Metazoa > Chordata > Mammalia > Carnivora > Felidae > Leopardus > Leopardus geoffroyi. The sequence continues at coordinate 58,796,770 of NC_059338.1, read as the reverse complement.
TTTGTTCAGCTTTTCTTTAAGGAATACAGTTTTGGTCTTCTAAAAACCATCTTATCTGTTCTTGAAAAACAACATAGGTAGGAATGTTGTATCTATCCCTGAAATGGATAAATGAGAAGAAACCTTAGAAAGGAAAGCAAAGCATGGAGAGATTCAGGAACTGATTGAAATCCTATCATTTCTTCTTTCTTTTTTGTGTTGTGCAGATTTGTTGAACTGAATGTTCTTTTTTTTTTTTTTTTTTTTTTATTTATTTTAAAAAAATTTTTTTTTTTTTCAACGCTTATTTATTTTTGGGACAGAGAGAGACAGAGCATGAACGGGGGAGGGGCAGAGAGAGAGGGAGACACAGAATCGGAAACAGGCTCCAGGCTCTGAGCCATCAGCCCAGAGCCTGACGCGGGGCTCGAACTCACGGACCGCGAGATCGTGACCTGGCTGAAGTCGGACGCTTAACCGACTGCGCCACCCAGGCGCCCCCATGAACTGAATGTTCTGATGAAGAGGTGATAAGTAAGGATAAGCCAAAGCTATCATTCAGATGATGATCATGCGTTATCCAAATCTAGTAATTCAAAAGTCTCTGAGCAAACGTATCAGAAGGTAGACGATTTAAAGTTGATAGAAGTGGTCCTAGTGGCAAGATTTAGACTGTTAAATGTACAAATTGAAGCAATCAGGATATACTGAAAAACTTTTCTTAGCTATTAAGTTAAGGACGCTCTCAACTCAAGATATTTTATCTACTTTTGGGGAATAAAATGCCATTATGAATAGAAACTGGTGACTATCCAAAAGTGCAAGGTTTTTGTCTTGTTAACATTTGCTAAGTACTGGAACACAGGATATTAGAAACTAGGAATTAATCTTACATTTTGGGGGGAGCTGTGCTTATTATCCACATATTCTAGCCCCATTGGGACACTGGAACCCAAGCCAGGACTTAGTAGCCACCTCCTATTCCCTGGTGCCTTGCTTAAGTTACTAGGTCCCTAGGATGGCCAGGAAGAAAGAAGCTTAGATCTAAAAATGTCACACGGCTAATTATTGTCAGAACCAGGTTTAGAATCAAAACTCACTAACTCCAAACCAGTGCTCTTTCCATTTTATCATGCTGCCTTTTCCAAACAATAGAACCCATTTATAGAACAAATTCTTACACAGAAACTCAGCGCATCAAAAGGATGAAAAATTAAATGTTTTATTTGAAGCCGGGGTGGAAAGCACGAAGCCCAGACTGGCAAGCCTGTTCCTTTCCTCTCTTTTCCTTTTCCCACCAGGCCCCTAAAAACTAAGGCTTCCACAGACTACAGTTTTAATATGCACAACATATCTTAGAGTTTTTAAAATTATCTGTGTTTCTGTCATGGCGATTACTTCATTGAAGTTTTCTCTTACAAACCATTTTCTTTGTCTCACGTCTTCACTTGAGCTCCTGTTTCAGCTCAAGGTGCAATACCCACCGTCTAGCAGAGTGTAGTGAGCATCTCATTTCATGCTTTGAATCCTCCAGTCCAGAACGAAAGCCATCTGTAAGGGGCCAGAAAGGGGTTTAAGAAGGGGAAGGAGTCTTCCGTCTAGTGAAAGAGATAACTCTAGTTCTGTTTTATCTACCTTGTACCTTGTGCCTGTGCTAAGTGAATTTGACAAAAGGTATATGCATGGAAGCAGAAGAATATTTCCTCAGCTCATTCTTAGTTTGCTAAGTGCTTGCGTGGAATAACCTGTCTGAAGCACATGGCCCCGCTTACTCACTGCTTGGGAAATATACCACAGTACTTACTTCTGTTCTCTGCCCTTATACATTTGTTTCTTAAGCTTAGAGTTGATCATGACATTGCTGTGCAGTTTTCTGCTGCTTACTTTTAAGTTGAAATCTCATTTTTGTTTCAGATTCTCCTTCTTCTGTGGTTAACAAACAGCTCGGATCCATGTCACTTGACGAGCAGCAGGGTGCGTGCAACAGGAGATGCGCTATGCCCATCCACCCATAGTTTTATTGCGATGCATAAACCAATCTCTCTCTCTCTCACTTTTTCGTAGCATTTCGTTTTGATTATGGTCTAACAGTCAGTATTTTGTGGGCTAAATTGCCCTACGTGGTATTGTGCATAAAGGTCCTCCTTGGCCTGTGCGGATTATTTTCTACGTAAACTCAGTTTATTTCTACCTTTGGCCCCTTATGCCATCTTGAAATTCTCTTTTTATAACAATATTGTAATGGATATAAGCTATATCTGCCTTTAAAAGCTGAGGTGTCATAAAACTGTGTAGAACTGTGGGGTGAGGTTACCATATTACCTAGTGGCTGACCTAGAAAAGGTTATTTGAACATACTATTATTCTGTATTACCAAATGACTATGGTAATATGTCACTTATCCAGTGGTCAGACTACTGATAGCTTTAACTATAAGGAATACAATTATGATCTCATTCTGTAGGGAAAATAGTGTCCACAGGTACTTGGCACGTGTGAAGTAGGAGAGTATAACATCAGCTTGAAAGCTCTGAGCACAGCCTGATGAGCCAGGTGACTTATTTTTCAAGCTTTATTACTAGCACATCAATCAAGGACAGCACAGAGATGGATTGGTAGAGGAAGACATTCTGACCATGAGAAGGGGAAGCTGAAAAGAAGGATGGAAAGAGAAAGACTCTAAAAACGAAACAAACAGGCCGTTCAGAATTAGGGAAAGCAACTTTACTGTTGTACCTCCGAATTCCCTGGGTTATTCTAAATGTATTGTGATGCAGCTGGTAGAAACCAATGATGTGAAGTTGTCCGGGATAACTTAAATAATACTTTTCTCTAAGAAGACAGATGCATCCTCTCTCTACTATATTTTATAAATATGTTTCCAAAAAATTGGGAAAAAATAACTTAGCTCTAAGGCCATAAGCTATTAGTTGGCTGAAAGTTGACACGTATAGGGTGCCTCATTTGCCAATTGTATTTGGGAACTTCAATGTTATTGAAGTACCTGTTTAGTGTGAAACAGATCTGATTTTAGCAGTCTTCCTGGAGACATATTCAGAAACTAATTTTAAAACAAATTACTTCTGATCTTAAATTATTCTTTCTAGACCTGAGATGACCACTATTGCTGTGGGTGTTTCTGTTCTTGAGACTGCATGAATGATGAATGAGTTGGTAAATGAAATTTGAGAACTAAGAAATTAAGCATGTTTTGTCTGTATGCATTTATTGTAAAGGTATTAACAGTGAAGAATAATTCCCTTAAGGTAAAGTACAATTATATCACCATGTTATAATATATTGTACTACTGTTTAAAACTGCTCTCTAATCAAAAATCTTTTTTGTAAGGATATATGAATGCAAATAGTGTATCACTACCAGAGAGTTGTGGCCAGATTCATATTCTGTTAATCACATAGAGTAATTTCCATAGATTATATTGAATATTTTATTCAGTTAAATTGGTACTTAATTTACATATGGTATGGAATATGGCAGAAAGAGACGAAGAAAGGATAACTCGCAGATTTTTGGCATCAATGCCTGGGTGAATGATGATGCCACTTAACTAAGGTAAATTAGTCTTGAGGCAGAAATCAAGAGGTTCTTTGTTTTTTGGCCATGTCAACTATGATATGCCTGTTAGTCATATAAGGAGAGGTGTTATATAAAAGGGCAAATACTGAGTAGGTTTGGCAGAAGCTATATCGTATTAGACTATCATCAATGAACTGTGTAATTAGAAACGTTCTAATGATGAACAGTATATCCAAATGAATTAAACCCTGAGCTTTTTTTTTTTTACATGCCTTTTTGTTTAGCAGGATTACATCCTTTTTTTTTTTTTTTTTAGGTTTATTTATTTATTTTTGAGAGAGAGAATGCGGGAGGGGGAAGGGGCAGAGAGAGAGAGGGAGAGAGAATCCCAAGCAGGCTCCGTGCTGTCAGCATGGACGCGGGGCTTGATCTCCCGAACCGTGAGATCATGACCTGAGCCGAAATCGAGTCAGACACTTAACCGACCGAGCCACCTAAGGGCCCCAGGATTACGTCATTTAAAAAGTACTGGGGACTTCTACATTACAGGCTTATATTACCTAAAAATAACTTCTGTAAACATTAAGAGAAACTGCCCACCACGATCTTTCTCATCTGGACTAATATGATAACCTCTCAGCTGGGTTCCTCATACCCACTCAGGCTGCAGCCTGTTCCCAGCAACAGCCAGAGTCAACTTTTAAAAACAAATCTAATCATGTCCTTCATCTACCTAAAACTTTTTAATTGTGTCCCTTTGCCCTTCAAAACAACCCAAGTCCATACTGTAGACTTGACCCGGCCCCTGTCTCCCCAAACTTATCTCAGGCCACCCTTCTCTCACTTACTAAGCTTTTGACAGATAGGTCTGCTTTTAGTTCTTCTAGCACTCTCTACTCCTTTCCCTCTCAAAACTCTTATGTATGCTATTTCCTCTACCAAAAGTCCTTTTCTCCTACAGCAGCTTTCTACCTATCAAATCTCAGAAATTCCTTTCTTAAAAATAATATGACATTTTTTTTTTTTTTTTTTTTTTAGAAAGAGAGAATCTTATTTTTTTTAACGTTTATTTATTTTTGAGACAGAAAGAGACAGCGCATGAATGGGGGAGGGTCAGAGAGAAGGAGACATAGAATTGGAAACAGGCTCCAGGCTCTGAGCTGTCAGCACAGAGCCCGACGCGGGGCTCAAACTCACAGACTGCGAGATCATGACCTGAGCCGAAGTTTGCCGCTTAACCGACTGAGCCACCCAGGTGCCCCGATAATATGACATTTTAATTTGAAGTAATTCTCCCCTCTTACTCTCTTTGTGACCTGTTTTCCTTCATTGCATTTGTCACAATTTGTAATCATACAGTTTGAGGATTTGTTTCATCCCTGTATTCTCTAAATGTTGTTTTCATCGACTCTAATACACTATGATACAGATATGCCTAATACCATATCTGTTATACAGTCAACAATAAATATCTGCTTAAATGAGTAACTAAATGACTTTATTAAGTAGTGGGATGCCTTAGGAGAAGCAGAACCAGATTTATGTATTGGAAAGATGATTTTGGCACGATTATAGATGGTTGATTGGAAGGGGTTAAGATTGAAAACTGCAAGACCATGTAAGGGGCTGTTGTAATAGTCCAGGTGAGAGACGCTCTGGGGTCCAATCTAAGGTAATTAGAGGTAGGAAATGAGAAAAATGGACAGATTTTGTCAATATTTGAGAGACAGAATTGATGGCACCTTGAGACTGAGTGGTTAAAAATGAATGAGAGAACCATATCCAGGTATCTTGATAGGATAATGGAGAGCGATACCATCAACCAAGATGGGGATTTCCGGAGAAACAGCTGGTTATAGGGGGAGAAGATACATGAGATTTTCTTGATATGTTTAAGTACACTGAGCTATCCAAATTGAGAAATCTTACGGACAGATAGATGGATATATGTGTCTGGGAGTCACTGGAGAGGTCTGAGGGGGAGATAAAAATTAGGAATCATCAGTTTACAGATAGCAGTTGAAACCGTGGTAGTAGATGAGACTGTCGAGGAAACGAGGGTCAAGTGAAAAGGGGAGAGTGTACCCTGCAAGAGCAAGCAGAGGAGAGGATTCGGCCAAGGAGACCGGAAAGGAATGAGCAGAGGAACTGGCAGGGCAGAAAGAATGCCAAGTTCGGGGGGGGGGGGGGGGGGGTTGGGGGGGGGGAAGCAAAGTTCGAAGAGGAACTGCCCAGCAGTGACCTGTGAAGCGACGATGTCACGTCCGACAAAGACTGAGGGATGGTTTTGGGCTTTGGTCAGAGGCCGCTTACCCGTTGTTGCCGTGGCCTGGCAGTTTGAGTGGCGCGGTGGGGGCAGAAGCCAGACAGCAGTGGTTTGAGGAGAATGATTTTCTTTTGGAGGCGGAAACGTTAGCACGTAGATGACTCTTTCCATAAGCTCATTTAAGAATGCAAAGGTAGAGGAAAGGTAATGTCTGGGAGAGGGGTTGTGGTTTCCAAATGGAGCACGCTGATAAAATAAGAAAGAATCTTTGTCCGAGAGGTTAAAGGTGTAGGGAATAGTTGATGTCCCCTTAATGCTATTATTTCACGTTTTAATCTTTGTCAAGACTCTTGTGTTCCACTTTACCCTGTAGAACAGGAAAAGTAAAGTTCATAGGTTTTCTTTCTGAATATATCTCTAAGGATTATTTAATCATGTTTCAAGTTTCTTATTCATACTTTTAAAGAGACACTGTTACATTTTTTTAATTGATAATTCAGTTTCATACTTATTTGACAATGTTCATCTTACAAGCCCTGAGGTACTTTCACATTATTGTGTGATATCCCACCGTAGTCCATAGATTTCTTTATATGGGGGGATTACCAAGGATTAAAATGCTACTAATAAAAATTTAAAAATTGGGGTACCTGACTGGCTCAGTCAGTAGAGCATGGGACTCTTGATTTGGGGGTACTGAGTTTGAGCCCCATGTTGGATAGAGATTACTTAAAGTCTTAAAAAATTTTTTTTTTAATTGTAGTGGATTTGCTTCACTAAAAGACTTTTTTTTTTCTTTCAGTGTTTATATACACATTATTGCATTGGTTGGTCAGTCACTGTTTTTGTTTATCTTGAATTTTTGACAGAAGCACAACATTTTTTATTTTTTTTTATTTTTTTTATTTTTTATTTTTTTTAAATTTTTTTTTCAACGTTTATTTATTTTTGGGACAGAGAGAGACAGAACATGAACGGGGGAGGGTCAGAGAGAGAGGGAGACACAGAATCGGAAACAGGCTCCAGGCTCTGAGCCATCAGCCCAGAGCCTGACGCGGGGCTCGAACTCACAGACCGCGAGATCGTGACCTGGCTGAAGCCGGACGCTTAACCGACTGCGCCACCCAGGCGCCCCAACATTTTTTAAATAAAAGTATATTTAGGCTAAACCTTCAGAGTCATCAATGCAAGCTGCCTATTTGCTGGTTGCCCCAATAGTTCTTTTCTTTTATCAAAATATTTTCCTAAGAAACAAAATGTCAAGGAAATAAGTGTACAACATGCATATTGTTTTTATCCTATCGTAAAATACTTTCCAATATCCTGCAAATAGAGGGCTTTGTACACACATTGACAGCCTCTCTGTGCTAATTAGAAACTCCTTTTGAGTAAGCACAATGATACCTGTGCATTGTGTTTAGTTTGAACAGCGTTTTAATGAGTAGTTCTGGTGTTTCTTTTCATTTATATCTTTAATTATGTAATGCCTACTGTATCATAAGGAAAATAATCCTCTTCTGGCGTATATTTCTCGTGCCTACTTACATTATTAAAAGTAACACATTATTTTCTGTTAAAAATATTTAGGCCAGTGATATCCCCCTTTTAAAACAATGGAAGAAACCTATGACCTTAACTTTTAATTTTTGACGGAGTATAAGAAAATTGTTCTGCCTGGGTTTTAAAGTGTGGCCGTGACTAAAGCAAGTTGCTGTATATCCATTACAGTGACAATCATCCGGGAAGTTGATAATGCTGTTGCGTTTGAAACTTAGGCCTGTGGGCGATTGTGCACCTGCCAGACACCAATTTGTAGCTTTAGAAATACAAATTTCAACTCTCCACTGTGTATATGCACAAAAGCAGACTTCTTTCGATGTCCATAAGACGTTCACTTAGAGGATGAGACTTGTGGGTTACCAGGAACCAGTGAAACAGCTCTGACTGACTCCACTAGGGTAGGTGGGAGATGGGAAAATGGGACCTGTCATGCCTTCCCTTAAGGTCATACACTGTCACCAAATTACAGTTTCATTTTAGTAATTTCATGACAGTATTACTTCAAGTAGTATTTTAGATCTCCATTAAATGTACTTTGACAGTTCTAATTTTTGTTAAATAAATATCAAACTGCTGAAGCCTGCTGCAGTAATGGAAAGTACAAATTCAGTATTCATCATACTGGAGTATATTTGTAAATACTGTATCTTAAATTCTAAAAAAAAAAATGCTGGTGAACTTAGAGTTCATTCTAGATTTTTTATATTCCAAAAAATTAATTAGCACTTCGTTGCTTAGAAGGGAGCAGTTAGTCTCCCTTTCCTCAACTATTAAGTCTAGATTCTTCGTGTTAGTGATAACATTTGTTCTTTTGAAAGTTAAACCCTATTTCATTTTGAGCATATTTGTATGCTCACTCGTTCTCCTCTCCTGCTAACCAAATCAGTATCTGTCTGTATATCCAGTTAAATTGTTTTCTAACTCAGAACTGTGTATGATAAAAATAACTGACATTTATTGAGTTTTTAGTGTGTGACTGGCATTGTGTTAAGAATTTTACATGCACTATCTCATGTGTTCTTATACAACAAGTACTAATGTTATTCTTATTTACTGATGAAGAAACCCAGACTCCCAAGAAATATAGAAGGACAAGTGAAATAAGTGATGGAGCCATATTTGTATGTCTGTGTCATTAATTCAACTCATATTTAATTATCTGTTTACTTGTGGCAAGTACTGGGCTCACACTAGGATGCATGCTCCCTGTGCTGGGAACATAGTGTTGATTAGCAATAACAGTGTTAATAATCATAATAGAGTTGGTTAACTGTAATAATAACAATAGCAGACACACTTACATTGCATATTCTTTGTGGCAAACATTACTTTGAGCAATTTTTATTTCCTCATTTACTTAATCCATACCACGACCTTATACCATAGGTACTGTTACGCTCATTTTCCACAGGGAGATTAAGAAACTTGTCTGAGGTTACCCACTGTAAGTGTGCCTTAGTGTTATAAATGTGATCCAGCCCTAAGCCTGACTCTGCCATCTGTGATCACAACTACTCTGCTTTGCCTCATCTAACAGTAAAGACAGATGATGAAAAGATAACTCTAAGTGTGGTGAGTGTTATAAGAGAGGAAATAACAGGGTTCATTGGGGAACACGTAAAAGTGAGTCTTCATGTCTTCTGGTAGGGGGCTAAATACGGCATCCGTGAGGACAAGACACTTAAGCTGAGGTCTGAAGGAGGAGTATGAGTAAATTAGGTGAAGGGGAGTGAGTACAGGCAAGCAGGAACAGCATATGCAGAGGCTCCGAGATAGTCACGTTAGCATGACATGAGCGTCCCACTGTGGCTGCAGTGTTCCTTGGCTTCAAGAGATGGGTGGGGCCCAGATTGAGAAGGACCTTTGGGAAGTTTAAGGTTTGGGATTTTATTTTAAGAACAGCAGGAAGCTAAGGAAGGATTTAAAATAGAGAGTATGGACTGATCCATCTGGTTTGTCCAGAATAGAGTATGGAGATTTGACTAGAGACAGAATCACTTAGGAAGTTCTCCTGGTACTAACGTTTTGACCCGATTGATGATAGAAGTCTGGGGAGAGAATGAAGAGATTGAAGAAATATTTAGGCTATAGAATAAACAGGATTTGATAATAGTTGAATGAGGCAGGAGATTGAGGAGGAGTCCAGAATATAAGCTGCAGTAACCACTTTAGAATTTCTCTGTGGGGGTGGTTTAGTAATGGCAAGCTGGTTGGAGGGACCAGGATGAGAGTATGTGTCTTCACATATTTGTGGTTGTTTGGGGGAGTTACTGATGGAGATTAACAGATGACATTTCTGGCTGCTGTAAGGCTAACTCCCAAGTTTCGATTGAGCACAGTTAAGTGGGTAGACACATTCTTAAATAGGCAACCCTGGAAAAGGAATAAGGTATGGGAGGGGATGCGTAGAAGGAGGTGGGGATCGCAGACTTGCTTTTGAATATGTCGATTTTGAGTTTTCCATGTGAGAGACCCACGTCTGTTGGAAAAGGCTGTTGGGCAGTTGATTGCATGGATATGGGGCTTAGAAAAGGTGTTAGAGGGTCGCCTGGCTGGCTCAGTGAGTAGAGCATGTGACTCTTGGTCTCGGGGTCGTGAGTTGAAGCCCCACATTGGGCCTGAAACCTACTTAAAAAAAAAAACAGAAAAGAAACCCTTTTTTTTTAAAAAAAAAAGGAGGAAAAGATGTCAGAGCTAGAGAAATAAATGGGGAATTTTCTGCATATAGATAATAATTGAAGCCATAGAAGTAGATGAATTGACAAAGATGAATATAAAACGTGAGGGGAGAAAATACAGTATCTAAAACATCTCAGAAAAAAATCAGAAACATTCCAGAATTAAAGATTTTGCTAGAGGAGATACAAGAGACGAAGAAGGAACCAGAGAGGTCAGAGGTAGAGTAGACCACCAGTACAGTGTCATGAGATTGAGAGAAGAGAAATTCTCAGATACAGGAGAGCTGTGTATCTGAGTGCTGCTGATAGGTCAAGTAAATGGTTTCCAGAAATTCTCCACTAAATTAATCAGTGTGGAGGAGATTGATCAAATTAGAGCAGTTTCACAGGCTGGTAGAGACAGAGGCCACGGTAGACGAGGGGGTGAAGAAGTGGAGATGAGAAATAAGAAAAGCATTTCAAAAACATTTTTGTAATGTTTGTTTGTTTCTTTGTTTGTTTATTTTGAGAAAGAGACCAGGGAGGGGCAGAGAGAGAAAGAATCCCAAGCAGGCTCTGCACAGAGCCTGCCAATGCGGGGCTCCGAACTCACAAACCTTGGAGATCATGACCTGAGCCGAAATCAAGAGTTGGACACTTAACTGACTGAGCCACCAAGGTGCCCCAAGAAAAGCATTTCAAGACAATAAGCAAGGAAGACAGTAGCTGGAGGGGAAAATGGTTAAAGAGAGTGTTCTTCTGAGCTGTCTGCCTCGTTTGTTCATTTTCACCTGGAAGTCACATATTGATCTGTTTTGTGTGACAGGCAGGTTTGGATTTTTTAAGAGAGAATATTCCCGGGGAAACAGAAAAGAGAGATTCTGAGTAAGGATTTGGGGAGGGTTCTTGTGCCACATGGCGTGGGCATCTTTACCTGTTTCCTTCCTGTGTGTTCTCCTCAAGACTGAATGTGAAATAGGAATAGGGACTCTTATGAACAGAGAGCTATAAGGCTCACGGGTCTGCAGCAGGGGAAAGAGAGCCTAGGTAGCTGCTGCATTTCAGCCCAGAAATTGTAAACGTCACTGGGAATATGAAACCAGGCACAGTCTGAACCTACATGTATCCAAACTCATGTTTAGATTCAATTTACATTTCTGTGTTATGTCATGAAAAAGGTTCTTGGATTAAAATTAGTATAATTGATATAGAGGTTGAGTTTTGATTGTCAGGGAGATATTTTGGCTAGAATATTATTTCCAAAAGATTTTACAGAAGAGATTTCCTAAGAAATACCAGTTTTAAAGTTGTGCTTTCTTTGGTTTTGGCTTCCAGAACATCATTTATGTATGTAAAGTCAGATCGCACTAGTGATAACACTTATTTTTAGAATAAAATGCCTTGCCCCACAGTCATCTGTATGGTAGATAGGTGTTTTCTGTGAAGAATCTACTCCTAAAAGCAGTTTCTCCACTTTGAATCAGAATATGCCTTCTTATGCAAATGATTGGAAGAACTGGATATCCAGTAGTCTGAGGTCTGCAGAAAAATTATGGATTCCTGACCTATAAAATGGAAGTGTTTCAAATTGTTCTAAAAATTATATTTGAGAAATTTGCCTTCTCTTCTGTGCAAGTCAAGTAAGTTGGGAGCAAAATTTGAGAAGGTAGTTGAAACTTATTGATGTGTCTACATTTTTTTCAGAGAATTTCACCATATGTTTTGCTTCCTTTTAGATTTATTTATCTTTTTAATTTTTTTTAACATTTGACTTAATGGAATGAGAAGTGGCAAGAAGTTCATTGCAGGGGCGTCTGGGTGGCTCAGTGAGTTGAGTGTCCAAGTTCAACTCAGGTCATGATCTCACAGTTCATGAGTTTGAGCCCCGTATCGGGCTCTGTGCTGTCATCGCGGAGCCTGGAGCCTGCTTCTAGTGTCTCCTTCTCTCTCTCCCCCTCGCCTGCTCACGCTCTGTTTCTCTCTCTCTCAAAAACAAGTAAACATCAAAAAAAAAAAATTTTTTTTTAGTTCATTGCATAATAGAAAATACTTTTCATAAAGAATATACTATTTCTGTATTATCCACCGCTTACCTAAGCTACTCTGGGGATTAATGTATGATCGTACAGTTACGAGAGTGACGCAGGAGCAGAGAAATGTTGGGCATAATGATTCTAAACAAATTTTTGTGGCCATATCCTCATTAATTATCTTAATTTTGATTACTCTTTAAATTTACATATAGGATAGGTCTCCAGGGATATCCTAGCTGAAAGTTCAAACATCTGTATCAATATTTAGATGATCTATAAACCTAGTTACCAAGATGGCCTATTTTGTGCTACTGTCAGCACACTTAATTTTTGGCATGACTCTGAGCCTGTGTTTTTAGAACCACAGAGGAATATAATTTCATAATGTCAATGCACAGATGAAATGGTTTGAGTACATGTGTGTTACCAAAACAAAATTGTTTGTGGTTCATATCTGAAAGGCTTGGAAGGTATCTAATTAAATAAAATTCAGAGAAGTTGCTTTCAAATTATATTCCAGACCATTCTAAAGTTTTTTTCTGAGTCACTATAAACTAACCTGAAAGGGCTCTTATAACATGTCTGGAGAGGATCTTTAAAATTGGGTCTCCAGAATTTCACGTTATTGACTATTCACTTGTAACCTCGAAAATGAAGTCTTTTACAGTATGTGGTCTTGATTTTTATGTGGTTATTGTGCTTTCGAAACGTGTGTTTTTAAAACAGGTGGTAGTTTGCCTTTTTAGCACTGCAAGCTGCTGTCACCAGTTTTTAATAATTATTCTTAAGTAAGCAATATAAAATAGCCATCTCTAACTTTGCAGCAGTGTTGAACAAATTGAAAGTGATTTTTCCCCCACTACACTGCCCTTGTGCTGAGAGCACACAGTTTAATTAATTTTATTCTCCTATAATGTTTTTAGGAGAAGGAGAAATAGTCCAGTCTCTAAGCACCCTAACCAGAAATAACAGCATAATTTTCCAGTACTCTGAGGCCAAAGTGACAATTTGGGTTATCAGAACCGTTATCAGTTACATTAATATTGCTGAAATGGATTACACATCATTTCTGAGAAATAGTACCACGAACAATTGGTATTTCTAAACTAAAATATTTAAGCAATCTTATTTTCTATTTTGTATTCAAGTTACTTCCAAGACAGCATAGTCAGTAGGAACTCCATGTAGAAGGAAGCCTAGATGGCGAGAGAAAAAAAATCTAGCTCAGAATCACCTGTTTCACCATCTGTAAAGTGGAGGTTTAATACAGGACACACCTGTCTCCTGGGACATAGTAATGCTTAAGAAATTCTTGTTGTTATTATGATGGTGCTTTTTATATAAAGTCATTTGTTTAGGTGAAGTTCTCTAACCACAAGGGCTCTTAGATTAAAACTTTTACTTGTTAAGCAAAAAATATCTTAGTTACATATTTCTGTCCGTTGTGTGAGGTTTTGAATAATACAGTTTTAATTATATATACATATATATATTTTTTTCAGTGTTTATTTTTGAGAGAGAGAAGGAGAAAGCAGAGAAGGGGCAGAGAGAGAGAGAGAGAATGAGAACCCCAAGCAGGCTCTGTACTGTCAGCACAGAGCCCGATGTGGGGCTCGAACTCATGAACTGTGAGATTATGACCTGAGCCAAGATGAAGAATCTGACGCCCTGAATAATAAAGTTTTTAGATTGTGTTTGCCGATATAAATGGTTACAAATATTTTTTCAAATAGAGTAAAAATAAGACATTTAATTTTTTAGTTTTTTAAAGTGGATTTTTCTCAGACATTTGTAGCTTAAAATACGTATTGTATCAGAAAAGAATTGTGAATTAATTCGCTAGTAAGCCAGGGATCTACATTTCTGAGAAAATTCAACCTGGTAGGATGTAGATGATCAAGAAGAGGAGTATTAAAGTAGGAATAGATTGGAACAAGCCAGGAAATGAATCCTAAACTGTGGGTAGATACTCTTATTAATGCCTTAGTTATGCATTGGGTGGTGTTTCTGCCAGAAGCACTCATTATTTACATGCAGTCTGTAAGGAGTTAACTAGACTGAGGGGTCTGAAGTTTGTGTAGCTAACAGAAGAATGCATTCTGTTTATACAACGGTGACCCAATTTTACCCCAGGCTGGTGAGTTCATTAACAATCTCAGTGAACAAATTCTGTCAATGATAGTCATTTTATAAATTAAATGAATACCACTGTGTCTTACGTGACTTACAATATGTAGATTGTATTCATGAGAGATTAAATAATAACTTATGGTGGTAGACACCGTAAGGAAGACGGTTTAATTAATATCTTAGGAAGCGTCTTGCTTTGCGGGGGTGGGGTGCTGCAATTTAAATAAGATATTTTCCACACCATTCTGACCTCTGGACAGAGGTTGTATTCCTGCGATTACAGAGTGCAAGTCTCTATAGCTGTCTCTTTAATTTTATACAAAAGGAAATTTTTGATACAGCGTATAAATGGCTTCTTACAACTTATGTTGCTATAAGTGAGGTGGATGTAAGAAATTCAGTCCTGTAATTCTCTCACCCCTTTTGTTTTCTATCCCTTCTTTACTTTTAACAGAAAAATAAATAGGGGTGCCTGGGTGGCTCAGTCGGTTAAGCGTCTGACTTTGGCTCAGGTCATGATCTCACGGTTCATGAGTTGGAGCCCCACATTGGGCTCTGTGCTGACAGCTCAGAGCCTGGAGCCTGCTTTGGGTTCTGTGTCTCCTTCTCTCTCTGCCCCTCCCCAACTTGTGCTCTGTCTCTCTATGTCTCTCAAAAAATAAATTAATTACAAAAAAATTTTTTTAAGAAAAATAAATAGCAAAGCACTTTATAAAGTGTTGTGACAGATAATAAAGGAACCAGCCCAGCTCTGCCTCTTAGTTTCCTGGATCATTCAATCTTGCAGCTGTCTGTCCTCATCAAGGATTATGATGGTGATTTGGGCAGCAGTGGGCCAAAAATTTCAGCAACTAAGAATAAGGGAAATTTAATTTCAGTAATTAAGAATAAGGGAAAACTATGTGTCGACAAATGACTACCAGCAAATTTCTCAAAGTTGGTCAAGGGTAGGACAGATGTTTTAAAAGTCCCATTCTTAATAATTTTATGTGAGCTAAACATCTGTTAATTCAGTTATTTTCTTGGAATACCATTTGATGAAATACCTCCTTTAAAACACTGAATGTAATACTGAATCTTTGAAAGTTGTATTGGATTGTTAATTTATTCCCAGTGGCTATGGCAATGACATAGTCATAACAGTAGTACAGAAACAAAGTGTTTTTACCATTTGGGAAGCCAGCTTTATAATTTACTGACACTGTTATTTTCAAATAGCAATTAGTATTACAGGAGAGGATTTCTCAGGAGTTAGAAGTGAAGACCCAAGAACTGAAAGCCCTGAGTTTTATTACCAGCTTGATTTCTCATCCCTAGGAGAGAATCCTTTTCCCTTCTACTATAGGGGCTCCATTGGAAATCTTGTTAATTGCCATTTCATAGGATAAAAGTTAGAGCAGAGGTTCTGTCAGATTCTCTTTTAACAAGCGCTCCAGCGTCTTCAAGAGGAATACAGAAAGATAGAAGTCTCTCACTGCAGTATAAAATGAACGTAATAACCAAAGGGCCTGAATAATATTGGTTTCATGAAGTTGTTACTGCTTTTGTTATTTTCCAAGACAGAAGGCTTACTATTAGTAATGTATCAGTTCTTAAACGGATAGCAAGAAAACAGTTATATCACAGAAGAGTTTTCTTTCTGCAAGCAACTGGCAGAAATGTTACATGTTTGATTATATAGCAGTTTGTATTTTCTGTGTATGCTAATGTTCCCTCAAGCTATTAATCATCATAAAAAGAAAAATTTTTTTAAGCTTTATTTAATTTGGTGTTTGACTATCCATGTACTCTTTTGGGGAGGTGGGGAAGGATAACTTTGGGGTGGTCTATATCAATTTGTGTAGAATTTCTTGATTTTATTTGCCATTTTACAAAGATTTAATATGTTGAGATAGATAATGTATCATGGACACCCCCTATAGATTCTTAAGGTGAAATTACGATTTCCGTAGTTTAGAAAACAAATTCCTGAGATTAGTCAGGAGAGGAAGAGGAAATATACCAAAACATATGATCTTATAGCAAAGAGAGTTTTAGAAATATCAAAAGCATATTAAATTTTCTTTTCCTCCCCTCCCAATAGAGTGCAGGCTATAATCCCTTGCTAGATTATAAATCTGTGAATTTGAAAGAACAGAAAAAATTTGATAGCCTTTAGTTGCAGCAGAGTTTTTACTGAACAGCTGCTTTCAGAGGCCTGGCATCTTGCTTCTCAGTGCTTCTGAAGGAGCCAACGTTAGTTTATCGTGATGCTCTAGCAACTAAAGAATGAAGTCGTGAGCATTCCATTACATGAAAGTACCAGTTTATAACATATCTCATTGCTTGTTAATATTCTTTGATTTCCTAATGACTAAATATGACTCTCAAATGTGTGTGATTTCCATCTGAATTGAAGGGAGTCATGTACACAAAAGTAGAATTTGATGCAGTGCCACTTTGAAATAGTGTTTCTATAACACTTGCTTTTGAACTTTAAGTGAGAACCGTAACAGATGTGAGAAAGAACTATGACAAGGACAGCCTAATTTAAGTTTTATAAATTTTAGGAAATGTCATCTTTTTATTGGTTTCAGAGACTTTTTCAAATGTTTTAAACACAATTTTCAGATAACAATAATGAAAAGCTGAGCCCCAAACCAGGGACAGGTGAACCAGTTTTAAGTTTGCACTACAGCACAGAAGGAACAACTACAAGCACAATAAAACTGAACTTTACAGATGAATGGTAAGTTAATATTTTTGTAAAGCTGTTCTTAGCCATTTTATAGGATTGTATTAGATACTATTTTTAGCACTTCGTCATCTTTGTGTTTTGTTTAGTTGTAATGCATTGGTTCTCCAACTTAGGGTGGGTGGTTCAGATCACTTAGAGAGGTTGTTAAAACACAGATTACTGGGCCCCACTCTCAAGTTTGAGGTGGGATCAGACAGTTTGCATTTCTAAAAATTTCCCAGGTGATGCTGATGGTGTTGGTCCTGGAATATTTCTTCTGATAGAAAATGCAAAAGATAGAAAAATAAATAATCACCAATAGACCATTAGTGCAAAAAAAATCTAACGTTTTGCAGTTTTTTTTCAGGCTTGGTCCTTTGCGTAGGTGTGTGTGTCCTCACACATATGTACATATATGTATGCATGTGTGATTTGGGAGTTGAGTTTTAAAGTTAATTTGAACCATACTGTACATATTCTGTTCTCTCCTGCATTTATTTGGCTTAACTCCATAATAAATATTCCCACATTTCTACTTAGTTTTCGTAAATCTGAAAACTGTGTAATATTCCAGAGTTTACCTAACCGTTCCTCTTTAATCAGGCAGTGAATTTACCTTTTTTTTTTATAATGAATATCTTTGTTTACAAGCTTTTTCCTGTCTTTAAGAGTGATTTGAGATGTATTTTTAGAAGTCAACTCTATCTAAGTCAAAAGATATTGCCAAATTATTTTCAAAGGACTCTTCTGTCATTACATTTCTCCCAGCAGCATATGAAAGTTCACATTTTGCTGCCCCGAGGCCAGTGTTCAATAGCAATTTATTTTTAATTTGTATATTTGATTTTAAAATAATTGTCATTTTTATTTAATTGATTACTAGTAAGGTTGAACTCTATTTGATGGCTATCAGGTTCTCTTTAATGACATTTCTGGTTATATTTATGGCTCATTAATCTAGTTAAATCTTATGTCTTAAAAACAGGTTATGTGAGCTTCTTACATTCTTTTAGTCTGTCTCATGCCTTTTGCTTGAGATAGTATCCAAAATTTTGTATTTAAATTTATTACCATTTCTATATTAATATGATTTAACATATCAATAATATCTTTCTTAATATATAATTACATAGTAGTATAATTGTATGATTAATATATAGTAATTATATTAATCATTTATAACCAATATATTAATTATTTTGTATAATTAATATTATATTAACATATTCCACTGTTTATTATTATATATTATATGCTCATATAATATATACATAACATATAGCTATATATTGTTTATTAATATATACTTATATGTTGATATGTGATTTTATTTATTTATTTATTCCAGTTCACTGGTTTCCATTTGTGTTTATGTATCTATGTATTTACATTAAAATCTTTAAGTAGTATTTTCAGATGTTACTGAAATCCTTCTGTGTTCCAGAGACTATTCTAGACACTGGGAATACATCAGGGAAAAAAAAACTGACAAAAAAATCCCTCCCTATTGGAACTTATATTCTAGATGGGGGACACAGACAATAAATAGAGCAAATAAATGAATTGTATAGTATGTTAGAGAATACTAAGTGCTGTGGAAGAAAATAGAGCAGGTAAGGATGATTGGGAGACCTCGGGTAAGGGTAGGCATCATTGAGTAGATGGCATTTGGACAAAAACTTAAAGGGTAAGAAGGAGTGAGCCATGCATACATCTGGAGGAAGAGCATTGTAGGCAGAGAGAAAGCCAGTCCAAAGGCTCTGACTCAGGAACAGACCACGAATGTTCAAGGGTCTTTAAGAAAACCACTGTAGCTGAAGTGGAGGACCAAAGGAGAAAGTAGTAGTAGCAAAGAAGGTCAGCCCAGGTAAGTGAGGAGCATATTTAAAAGGATAAAGGATGTCTCTGATTGCCGAGTAGAGAATAGGCCCTAGGTGGAAGCCAGGTGGCCAGTTAAAAGACTAACAGTAAGAAAGGTGAGAGGCACCTGTGTCTTGGACCAGGATGAGAGCAGGATTCTAGATATATATTTGAAGGTGCAGTCAGCAGAATTTCTAACTTCTTTATGAGCCTTAGTGTTGGAACTCAACTTTTTATAATCATGATCTCTGTGGCCCTTTTTCTTAATATGTAATTGAAGATCATACGAGATTGTTATGCTTTATGTCTTTCTTGTTCTAGTCTCATGTTTCTGTACCAAAAAGGCTGATTTTTTATAAAGAATCTCATCTGAGCATTTTTTTAGCAAAGATCCTTAGTCCCACTCTTCTTTTGAATGCTACTTTTTCTTCTCTAAAATCTGACCATGAAATTCTCTCATTCACTAGTTTCTTATTTCTTTATCAGAAAGTAGTTTTTTTCCTGATCATGAAAGAAAAAAGAAAAAAATTATAAAAAGAAAATTCAAAATGTATGCAGTCTTTTTCATCTCTTTTTCATATGCCAGTATGGGGTCTTGCTTTTATTTTAGTTTCTTTGATGACAGATAAGGCAATAGAGCACACTGACTAAGAGCTTAGACCTTAAACTTGACAAGCTGTTGAACTTCTCTGAATCTCAGTTTTTTCATCTGAAAACAGGCATATCTACTAGAACCTACTTTAGAGGTTTGTTGGGAAGATTTAACGAGATCACGCAGAAAAAGCAGATAGTACTTGGCACGTTGCCTAGCACACGACAGGCCCGGGTGCTGGGTCTGTAGTTACCTTCTTTGTAAATTGGCCTTTCCTAGCCTTTGCCCGTTTTTCTACTACAGTGTTCATATCTTTTTCTTACTGTTTATAAAACTATTTACCTATTTATTATAGAATTGCGTGAGGATGATACCATTTGTCTTTCATTTGTTGCAAATATTTTTCCCAGTTTGTTGTCTGTCTTTCAGTTTACTTATGGCAGTTTTGCTTTATGGTTCCAGCCTGTGAGCTCATGCTTAGAAAAGCCTGTCCTTCCCAGGATTAGGGGGAAAGTTTCTTCTTATTTTCCTCTTATCATTTCTGTGATTTTCATATCAGAAATATGTGCTTAATTCCTCTTCAACTTACTCTGCCATAAAGTATGACATAGAGCTATAGCTTGATTTTTCCACATGACTCTTCCTTTGTCTTGTTACATTGATTGAGCAATTTATGCTTTTTTCTGTGATTTAAAATGCCATATTAACATATGCTAAACATGTTTACTTGGTTACATTGTCTTTTCCACTAATGGCTCTGTTTTCCTACATCAGTATCATAATGTTTCAATTCTCATAACTATAATACGCTGAGCATTTTATTTATGCCTGTATCATAGCTTTCTCAATGGGGAAAAAAGATTTATATATCACATTGGCTTCTCTTTACCAAAATTGCTATATATTTCTTTCCGGTTAAAAAGAAATAACATGCTCATTGCAAAAAAAAAAAGTCAGAATCTAGAGAAAAGTGTGAAAAAAAATCACTTGTAATAATCCTACTGAGATGACACTTAACATTGGTACGTATCCTTTCTGAAATTTTTTTCTGCATATATACCCATGTAGATATGCATTCTTCCTAAAAATAGCATATTATACATGGGTGCCCTTTTAAAAAAATCAAATTGACTTCTGCAAGTAGCCTAAAGTGGGTTTTATAAAATCTTGGCAAAAAGTCCATGACAATTTGCATTGTCTGTTGAGTCATTGCTATTTGTCTGTTACTAACAGTTTTTAAGTTACTTGTAACTCTCAGGGTTTTTTTTTTTTTTTTCTTGTTCACATTTATTCTAAATCTAAGAAATTATTACATTTCTCTGAATTTAATTTTAATCCTAGATTGTTTTACATTTTCCTCTATTTTCTTTCCCATCTAATCCCCACCTTACACATATGCCATGATTTATCACAGAACATTCATTGAAAATTATTTATTTGAATCCATCTAGGATTCTGCCCTAGCCAAAAATGCCGACAGAATTGTTAGTCATCGTCAGGTGGGTATTAAACTAACAAAAAACATTATCCGAACTTTCTACAAGCCCTGGTGCTCAATCACCTGCCATATGTGAACAACAGTCCAGAAGTAGAAGCAAGCTGCATAGGGGGGGTCCAAAGACCAAAGTGTGTAAAACCAGTAAGGATTTGGATGTGGTGAACCATCTGTGGTGAGGACAAGAACAGAGTCCATGTAATTCAGTTAAAATTCAATACAAATGTATAGAAATAAATAGAAGCATCAAAACCTTGAAAAGGTGGTCCTTCTGTATTTTTAAATCTCTTTTTTAAGGTTAAGGAGGATTAGAATAATCACCTTGATCTTTGAAAGTGGTGTTTTACAAGTACTATTCAAATAAGAAGTCCTGTATTTTATTTGTTGTGTGGATTTTTTGTTTCTCTAGTTGTAAAGTATAAAAATTACCCTAAAAGTTCATATTTATTAACTTCCTGGTGGAACCGCTTGTTTTGTTTTGATAATAGGAGCAGTACTGCCTCAAGTTCTAGAGGAAACGCGAGCCACTGCAAATCTGAGGGTCAGGAGGGATCCTTGACCCCACAGAGCTCTGTGCTACCACCAGGAGACAGTGAGACAAGTAAGGTGTTGTTTCTGTTGTCATTATAAAACCCCAGTGTTGAATGTCCACCTGCTTTTATGTTCTTTCAGTGCAGCAGTTTTATTTCTTGGTTAGTTGGTTAGTTAGTTAGTTAGTATTTTGTAGAGAGCTCGAGTGGGGGAGAGGGGCAGAGGGAGGGAGAAAGAGAATCTTAAGCTCAGTGTGGAACCTGACATGGGGCTTGATCCCACAACCGTGGGATCGTGACCTGAGCCAAAATCAAGAGTCGGACACTCAAGTGACTGAGCTACCCAGGCGCCCGTTTTTTGTTTTTAATAAATTACTTTTGCCTCAGTAGTCCAGCCACTACTGTTGATAAACAGATAGCAAATACAAATGGTTGAGGCCTTAAGCATTTAGGGTAGGGAGTCACAGTGAAGCACAGTTCCCCTCAGTGGATACAATGGCCAAGACAGGTGGTCATTGTACTGAAAATATGTGAGATGTAAATGTTAGTTTGGATTATCTTGACCACTTTTATGCTTGGCAGTGAAATCCAAAATATCTGCCTTGATTTTTTCAAAGAGTATAGGTGGCTTGTGAAGGGGGAAGAAGGAATAAAATTTAAATGGGTTATGCGTGAATACTGTTTCGTACAAGAAATGCCATTTAGGAATTTTTCAGAATGCTTTCCTAGAATATTTTACATGACCATTATGTGAAATTTAGTGTCTAGTCCAGAGCCTTGATTACAGGAGATTTTCTCTCTCTCTCTCTCTCTCTCTCTTTTTTTTTTTTTTGTTAGCATATAATTTTTGCTCACTTTTTTTTTTAATGAGGTGAAATTCACGTAACATAAATTTAACCATTTTAAAGTACACGCTCTAGTGACGCCTGGGTGGCTCAGTCGGTTAAGCATCCGACTTTGGCTCAGGTCATGATCACATGGTTTGTGTGTTCAAGCCCCGTATTGGGCTCTGTGCTGACATCTTAGAGCCGGAAGCCTGCTTCAGATTCTTGTCTCCCTGTCTCTCTGCCCCTCCCCAACTCATTTTCTCTCTCTCTCTCTGTGTCTCTCTCTCTCAAAAATAAATAAACATAAAAAGAAAAAATTAAGGGCACCTGGGTGGCTCAGTCGGTTAAGCGACTGATTTTGGCTCAGGTCATGATCTCGCGGTTTGTGAGTTTGAGCCCCACGTTGGGCTCTGTGTTGACAGCTTAGAGCCTGGAGCCTGCTTCGGATTCTGTGTCTCCTTCTCTCTCTGCCCGTCCCCCACTTGTGCTCTGTCTCTCTCTGTCTCTCAAAAATAAATAAATCTAAAAAAAAAAAAATTAAGTACACAATCCAGTGACCATTCACAATTTTGTGCAACTATTGCATCTGTCTAGTTCTAAAACATTTTCTTATCCTCTCTAAAGGAAATCCCACAGCCATTAAGCAGTCACACCCATCCCCCATCCTCCTTCCCCCTTAACCCCTAGCAACTGCTTATTTGCTTTCTTTTATACATCCATTTTTGACTGTGTGCTATTTCATAAAGCTGGTGAAAATCAGATGGAACTAATGCTCAAAAATTTAGCCCGGTACAGTAACAAGAGTATTAAAAAATAAATATAGCTGGTGATGGACCATCATAGAAAAATCAGCTCATTAATCGAAGAAAAAAGGCACGAAATGAATGACGGCCAGGACTGGCATACAGTAGATTTTCAAAAAATACTTGGTAAATGAAGGACTAAATGAATTCCACTTCTTATTAAAGGAATAGATGCCTCAATATAACAGAGTTTACAAGAATTAAGTACGTGTAAAACAACTCTCTAGTAAGCAGATGTGCGGTTAGGAGCAAAAAAAGACTGATCCCTAATGGATCTTAGAGTTAAATCCCAGAAATAAGTATTTTCAGTGGCCAAAAGAGAATTGATGGTAGGGTTCATGATAGTTCAGATTCTACTAAATGCATGGTAAAGGGATAGAAAAATACTCCGTTTTAAGTTTAGATTTTGTGAAGTTTAGAAACAAGGCAAGATCAAGTAATATCAGTTGTGAGGGCTTATCTCAAGCAGAAATTCTTCACTTCGGGTTTATTAAGGTCCTTGCCTGGGCTTTGGGAGGAGGCAGTGGGCAGGATTGCTCATCCATCTTTGATAGTGTTTGTACAGTTCGGTGTGGACATAGATATTTGCATTGTACCGAGGGGAGGTTATGTCTGGGTGTCAGAAGATTCTATGATCCCAAAAGGATTAAGAGCTACTTATATATAGGATAGCGAGAGTATTCAGCTGGTATTCATTTTATTAAAAATTTTGGATTTAATGATAATTTGGTGGGGTGCCTGGGTGGCTGAGTCAGTTGAGTGTCCGACTTTGACTCAGGTCATGATCTCACAGCTCCTGAGTTCGACCCCTGTGTCGGGCTCCGTCCTGACAGTTCAGAGCCTGGAGCTTGCTTCGAATTCTGTGTCTTCCTCTTTCTGTCTACCCTGCTTGCGCTCTGTCTCTCTCGCAAAATAAATAAACATGTTAAAAAATGATAATTTGGTTTATTTCCCAGAAGCTCTTGAAGAATCGTCAGAGGATGCGACAACATGTCAGGAAGGTACATCTGCAGAAAACACACTTCAGAATCGTGTAGATACAGGTGAGTATTTGTCTTGTTCTCTTTAGATAATTGCTTCATGTGGGCAAATGAGAAGCGTAATTTATGTTACTCTCTCCTGAGACCATTTCCAAATAGATGTATTGTGGAATTTTTCTCTCCCTATTGGGAAATTCCTCATTAGGAAATGCCTGCCAGCTTTAAGGCTAGATTAAATAATGTTGCCAACATGACCAGCTGTTTCTACTTTATTTTCTAACAGCACAATCAGATAAGTTCACATCTGAGCCATTGGATTCCTGCTCAGGAGAAAGAAATGACCTCACTCTTGATAGCTCTTGTGGGGTTCCAGAAGAATCTACTTTGTCTGAACAAGGCAAGGAACCAGGAACTTCAGATCAAACTAGCACTGAAGGTGCTACCGATCAAAATACCGCTAATCCGGAGCCTCAGTCACAAACAGAAGCCATCGGGCCTTTGGCTCATGAGGAAACATTAGCCAGGGACTCTGCTCTCCAGGACACAGATGATAGTGATGACGACCCAGTCCTGATCCCAGGTGCGAGGTATCGAGCAGGACCTGGTGACAGGTTGGTAGATTTTTCATTAAAATGAACTCTAAAAAGTACAATTCACAAGGCTTTGTTTGAAGTCACATAAAGGAGTCTCTCCATTTTTTACAGTTGCTTCCCCTAAGGGTATCTCAGGCATACACACTCACAGAATTTTTTAAACTGTAAATGATTTTACGTATTACATTCTTTGAACAAAGTGTACTTAAGAGGGGAATAAAGTCTTGTTGCTCTGTATGTCCAGGCCTGAGGCTTGCTCCTCAATTTACAGGTCAAGAGAAAGCAATGTGGAGAACGACCAACAGGTTATTTATGAAGTCAGAGCTATGTTTAGCTGTAGACATCCTGGCCTTTATCAGTTTTGTTTTATTTTGTTTTTTTCACATTCGGTTTTTCTGCTTTTCTACTGACCCTGGCTTAAGGTCGTGTGATAGTAGTTCTCTTTTTGAGAACATTATGTTGTTCTCTGATGTCTACTAGGTAACCCAATTTAGAAAATGAAAAATTATACCAGATAACAAATATTACAACTACAACGAAGAATCGCTCACGTGTTCATATACTTTTGCCATTTTTTATTTTGTGTGATCAATACAGGTGTATTATATTTTTTAGTAGATAAAATCTCTTGAAGTATGTTGCATTCCATACTTTTTAAAAACTATTTCCACAGATAATGCTATCATATCTCATTATAAGCTCTGTCCTTTTCCAGAGAATAAAATTTTATCTTTAAATTCCTAGCTTACACAGGTATGAAGAACCATTTCACATATTTCTGTGCTCACTATACTACTGTTTGTAAAATATTCTGACATTTCTGACAAGTGAAAAATACAGTGAAAAGATTATATAGCATTGCCATTCTTTCATGGTAAATTAATGATCAAGAGCATTATGACTTGGGTTTGAATCTTGGTTTTACCACTTGGCTATATTTCCTCATTCAAACTACCTA
Organism: Leopardus geoffroyi; assembly: GCF_018350155.1. Classification (NCBI taxonomy): domain Eukaryota; kingdom Metazoa; phylum Chordata; class Mammalia; order Carnivora; family Felidae; genus Leopardus; species Leopardus geoffroyi. The sequence goes on along the minus strand of NC_059338.1, from coordinate 58,771,253 downwards.
ATGTATTTTTAAGGTTCAGTTTCCTTATCTATAAAATTAGGTTATGATTATCTAGAATTGTTATAAGAATTTTTAAAAATCCATCAATTATTTAGTCAGAGGATCCATCCACTTTGAAAGCACTAAATAAACAATAACTGTATTAAGCAACCAGGTTCTATGTGGCTACTCAGACCTGAAAAACAATTACGCTAAGAATGGCTTTAGGGATAAAGACTGACAGAGGCCAAGCAGAAATCCGGAACAGTACTGCTTCCAGTTCAGTGAAACCACCTTTTGTGACTATGAAAGGACAGTTCCTTCAGTTACGTTTAATCAGAATGTTTACTTGGCAATGGCATTGTTTTTAAATGTAAAGGAAGTGATCTCTCCCAATATTTGTACTTAGCAATTAACCAACTATCTTCTCTTTACCGGCCGCACATTAGTCTTCAGCATTCTTAGTCTCTGTTTTAGGCAAGTAAAACTTAGTCCCATTTCTTTCCATACCCAAGAGGGAGATCAATACCACTTGAATACAGGTAAGGTTAGCAAGCATAGCACAGTTTGAAAATCAAATTGATGGTTTCTGAAACCCAGGGTGGAGAATTAGAGTCTGTATAATTATTTTAAGCTTATGCACTTATGGCTTTCTATTTACATAAGTGAACATATGTCTTTTTTTTTTTTTTTTTTTTTTTTTGTACTTCTTATGTAGCTAAAAATGATGCTAAGGTCATAATTGAAAATAAAATTTAAGTGTACTTTCTAGTAAAATGCACCAAATCACTTACCAGGTTTATTTGCTTCAATAAGAAATTATGTATTTTTAATAGATGTTAGACACTTATAAAATATCGTGATTATTTATCATCTTCTATCCAAGCTAATTATAACACTTTTACACCAAGCCGACTTTATAGCTGAGGAAACTGAAGTGCTAAGTAGATGATTTGTATATTTTAGACCTAAAAAGTTTTCTTTTTTCTTTTTTAAACACAGTAGTTGAGCATCAGGGAGAAAGGAGGATTTGGAGGGAGCAAGGAAATGAGGGACAGCGGCCTGGAGCTGACCCTACTCCATGGAGGTCTCCAGTGCATACTCTCAGGCTAGATCCAGATCAGAAACCTCCTCTGGGTCTGCATTGGCTTCCCTGATTTTTAAAAATTATTATTATATATTATTTAATGTTCTGTATGTTCAGCTCAGGTATATAGCCTTAGTTTGTCCCATATATTTTATTTTATTCTGTTGGACATAATAGTGAACTTACCGAAGAGTAACAGAAGGATAATAAATTCTCACTCTTTAAGAAACTTAATAACTTATTGAAGAAGAGAGGACAAATCCACAAGCCATTTATAAGAATGCAGGGAAACAGTTTTAATAAAGGAAATGAACTACAGTGTTACATACATGCAAAGATGTATATACGAAGTCCTTGGTAGTACACACATCTTTGTGTGTATGTAACACTGTAGTTCATTTCCTTTATTACTAAAGCGATTATAGTGATAGTGACTGTTTAACAACTACATCAGTTTTTCTTTGAAATTTGCATTATTCCTATTTACCAAAAATTGTAAATGGTGAAAAATCTTCCTTCTGATTTTTATCTAAATAATTTTGATAGTTCCTAACTTCTTGGCACCATCTCGATTAAATCTTGAACTGCCTATATAAAGTATGTTTTTAATATTGCTGCACCTTGCTAAGGGTTCTTCATCCTTAAGACAACTGCCCATTTATCTTCTAAATTGAAGGAATAGGTATGTTGACGTTTATGCTAAAGAGAGAAAGTTTAAGATACTTTACTTCTTAAGAACATGAAAAGAACTGTTTACCAGCTTGTAAGTAGGCGTATGATTTCTGAGAATTTCTGTTTCCAAAGGGACAAAAGATTTCAAAGTTCTCTTGTAAAAATTACACTATTTGGTTTTTAGAATCTAAGGATACATTTCATACTTTGATGAAATGCGCAACTAAAGGAACGCACGTCTCGGAGTTCCCTCGTTGCTGCCACTTGAGAGGCCCAGTCAGGGTTAGTTTGGTTAGAGTAAAGAAATGGCCCCAAAATTAAAAATGGTGAAAGTATATACTTAGATCTGTACTTCAATGTGTATAAAGAATGACGTAGTGGATCTCATAATTTCTTTTGCCCCAAATTTAATTTTTAAAATGAAAGCTAAAAAGTTTATAAGTAAGCCATTTTTGATGCACATTATTAAAAATATCAAAGCAGTTCTTTGCAATGTAAAGTAACTATTTCATTATAAAGACTTGCATTTTTAATTTGGTTAGATAAATATGATCCAGCTTTTCACTTTTGGACTGAGATCAAGCATGAGAAGGAAATGTCTTAGAAAATAAAGGCCTTAACCACTAACATAGATGTTTTAAGATGGAACGCTCTGCCCATTAACCATAGCTAGTGTCGGTACAAATACAACTGGGACTCTCTATGGCAGAGCTCAGTAAGCTTTTCCCTAAAAAAACAGATAGTAAATATTTAAGCTTTGCTAGCCAAGAGATACAGTGGAGGCTACTGTGTAGGTACTTATATAACCATTTAAAATATAACCATTTACGAATGTAAAAACTGTTTTTTGCCTATAGGCTGTTACAAAAACCGGCGACTGGCCAGATTTGCCAAAGAGCCATAGTTTCTAATTCCTGCTCTTTGGCAGATCGGTCTTAGAGAAGCACAACTATAGTCTGTGGTAAAATGTCTCTACTGGCAGATATCCGAAGTTTAAAACGATGAAATCTCTATAAATCACCACATATTTGGTCCCGTTTAACTTTGTCTAGGGCCAGAGCACAGCACATTAAATGGAAACTAAATTGAAGAAAGAATAATTAATTAAACATATACTTTCCAATCTTGGGATTAAAAAATAATAAAAGTAGTATGTGTATCCCTTAGTGATATTATACACCGTATTTAGAAATAGAAACCCGTGCCCTTGGAATGAAAGGATCATGGTCAGGTTTTCTGTTTATATGACCTCCACATAAACTTTCCACGGTGCCCCAGGGAGCTTACAGTAAATGGTATGATGGCCTGGCTGGTAGCTCTTTTCTTTTGCCAAACCCAAGAGGTTCTTGCTTTCTGGGAAGCGTGTGAGTGAGCTTCCTGAAGAAGTTCTTGCATAGTCTTGGACGTTTTTCGTTGTAGACTCAATTAAGATGCTCTAAAGATTTTTCTGGTAACTATTAAAAATATTAACCTTGTATGGCCTGTTAACCACTTTTTTAAAAATGTATTTTTCATATGCATAGAAATGTGGTTCCATTTACCTATTCTGGACCCTGGGGAACATGGCCTTTATTTTTAAAGCCAGAATTCTTTGTGTCCTGTAAATTTGTCACCATCTCTTTACTCATCGTTATAATCACTCTCAGTATTTCTAATGATTCAAGTGTATTCTTTGTGAAAGAAAATTACAGAGAGAAAAAAGGTAACACAGAGAAAGAACTGAACTCCTAGAGAGTGAAAAGCTCTGTTATTCTTTGCTTGCTTGTTATCGAGTCTATGGTTAGGACAAATGAGTCAGCTCAGGGCTTAATTATTTTTTTCTGAAAGAGCAGCATAGCCCTGGGGAGCATAATGTAGGTGTCGCAGTGGATGGTGTTGGTGGTTTGAGTCCCTGCAGTTCCCTACACTCTGCAACGGGTTAGGTTCTAATCTAGTTAAAGATAAAAGGGATTAAGTGCCAAGTCTTCCTTTCAATCTATCTTCAGTGAGTGTCTCTGTTTCCTTAATTTCCTCATATACTTTTAAGTTGAAGGCCATAATCTCACATAATTCCTTAAATCAGGAGGAGACACAGAAGTTTTCTTAGATCTAGGTGATTAACAGTAGAAGTGGTGACCTTATTAATGCTTTAAATATTTGGTTCTTTGAAGTCTTTGTGAGTGACTTTAGTTATTGTGTTCCCTTCACTAGATTTAATATCAGAGGAACAACAATAGGTGATAGAATAATGAGGTAATTCAGTATGTTCCTTCATTATTTATTTTTTCTTTATGATGAATTTGCCAGGTCCTCCTTTTCCACACCTAACCACCTTTCCTATTAACAGTTAATACCTCTTCAAACTTACTGAACTGAGTGCTCAGCCTTGTGAGCAGGTTGCTTTTCACAGACTGTATTTAGCTGCATGCACTGCATGAGAATAGAATGAAGAGAAATTTCCTGTGTGCAGATGTAACTGATACCCACGTCGAGTGTGTCACATGATCAAGTAACTATCATCTGAAAATGATGTACTCTAAGTTATTGGTTACTCATTTTGGATATTTTGTCAAAGGATGCAACTTACTTTTTTTTAAAAAACTTGATTGGCAAAGCAATTAGCCTTAGCAACTTTTTGTTATTATTCAGATATACCCCTTTCCCTTGAAATCAGGAAGTAAAATAAGGACTTGAGTCCAATTCTATGCATAGGTTTAAAATTCTGACTTTTAAGGAAAGCCGTTTTATTAATAAATAGCTTTAATAACTTAATGTCGCACATCAAGATGCTACCTAAGTCTCAGACATTTCTGTAATTTGAAGACAGTGGGGTACGTTTTTAAATACAATTTTAAAGTGAGCTTCAATCCTATTATTCTTCTAGCCCAAACCTGGTTTACTGACAAAATCAACTTTGTATCTAATTCTAGGGACACATGTCTGTTATTTACCATTCATTAGTTTCCAAAACAAAGGGGCAATATGAAACATAAAATGGAATTTGTTTAAGGGCTTTTTGATTTTCTGGTTTCTACCTTTCATCTCAAGTACTCAAGGCCAGTTTCTGCTTTTACAGTGAAGATTGCAATTAAAAAGTACCATGTTGCTTTAAACAAGTTACAGAGAAGCTAACAAATTGAAGTGGAGAGTATTAAGAACTAATAAACAATGGTGAAAAAGAAAATGTGCCTCTTCCCTTCCCTCAGAGCTAATGAGATTAGACAGCTTCTTTACCTCTGTTCTTTCTTTCCTATATGGACGAAATTTCTAATTACAAGGTAGTTTTTTCCTGACATCGAGCACACATTTAGTCTGCTTCCCCTTTAGCAGTTGGGGATGCTCAAGGAATGTAAAGTTCTGCTTAAGATAAGATTAGAAAAATAAAATTAGAAAAACAAAATTATCACACGTTATGATCTGCTCTGCTCATATAGCCAGTCTACGTGGGACTGTCCTGTAGTGTTTTGTGAATAGGTCTTAACCCTAATCTGCTGAGATCCTGAATGATAGGTGCCACATTTAATCTGTTTCTTTTAATAATAAATAAAATGGTAATCATCCCTTACTCTTCGCTCAGCTGCTATTACTTCATCACCTGTCACCTGGTCTTCTATTCATATGGCCCTCCAGCTGCTTCCAACCTCTGTCCTCATCACGTCCACTTTCAGTGGCTTTCCGTTGCCTGCAATATAGAAAACTCCAGCTCTTCTGCCTGGCCTGCAGGGCGCTCTCTGTCATGGCCGTGGCCAGAATTTGCGCAGACTACAGCAGACCTACTGGGAGCGTCTCTGGGTACACTTAATGCCTCTGTTGCTTTATTCACTGTGTGCCTTCTACCTGAAATGCCCTCTTGTCACTGACACCATCATGTCGGCCACCTCATCTCAATATTCATCTTAAGTTGCTTCTTGTTGAAACTTTTCCTGGCCCTGTACCTTTCATAGTCCCAAGCAGGACTGAACATTTCTTCCGTGTGCCCTTTATACATCTGTTATGCTGTCTGTATAACACTTTATCGTGTATGTGTATGTGTATATTCCCCTGTGTAAGAAGTAAGCACGTCTGAGGACAGCATAAGAATACATACATGCATATGTAAATAAGAGTTGGGCAAACAAGACACCTTTTTATCTAAATTCTAGCTAAGCTTTTATTCATATTTCCTTAGATGATCTGGCTTGTTGTTTTCTTCCTCCGATTTCCTAAACTTGAAATAAATGAAAAGCTATGAATTACACTTAACCCGTGAACAACACAGTTTTGAACTGTGCAGATCCACTTATATGCAGATGTTTTTATAAATAACAGTGTAAATTTTTGACTTTGATTCTCTTAACATTCCTTACGATTTCCTTGACATTTCTTCTCTCTAGTTTAGGTATACAACATATAATACATACAACATAAAATATATGTTGCTCTATTATTTCTGTTATCAGTAAGGCTCCTGATCAACTGTAGGCTATTAGAAAGGTTTTTGGAGAGTCAAAAGCTTTATGCAGATTTTTACCTCCATGGGAGTGGGGGTCAGTGTCCCTAAGCCCCACATTGTTCAAACATCAACTGTATTGTTTCAGAGGTCCCACAACCTTCCCACATATTTGATGACTTCCTAGAAAGGCTCACAGAATTTAGGTTATTTGTAATTATGACAAGAGAAAAGACACATCAGAGTCTGGACGAATCCAAGCATAAGCTTCCAACATTTTCCCAATCCCAGCATGGGCCATAGAATGTTCTCCCTCCAGTAATCAAGTGTATTAATGCTTGTGTAGTGTTTCTGTCCAGAGAAACCTGCGTGAGATTCAGAAACCATTTTTATTGGGGGGTGGTCATGTGGGCACCCTCCACACCAACCACAACTACCTAAATTCCAGACCCAAGAGGAAAGGACATGTTCACTTTATTTATTACAGACCATCCAGGCAAGCCGGTGCATCAGGCTTCAGTGTCCCAGGCAGGCAGAACACTGCAGGCAGCGTTGGACAAGTCAAGTTCCCAGACATCAGCCAAGAGCCAGCCTTGGAAGCAGACTCTTCTAAAGTCAGCAGTGTCAGGCCTGCTGTTCCTTAGCTTTACTAATACGGTTTGAGGCAAAGAACCCAATTCCTCTCCCCCTGCTCTCCCCCCAACAACAGCTCACATAAGCAAATTGTGTCCATGTTTTTGTTTTTTTTTTTCCTGCCCCCAGAGTGGTCAAGGTTGTATTTTCCACAAAGAAAATGTGCACATGAGCATCTATCATATTCACTTTCCACGCCGTATAGCCTGGGATTGAGCTGGTGACTCTGGGGGCCGGCTGGGCTGCCCTTTCCACAATGGCTTTGGTTTAGGGCTTCTGGGAGGAAACACCATGAGCAATCCGAGAACAGCGAGATCTCCTGCACCACAGGAGCACTTCCAGCTCCTTGACGTGGTGGACGAGGAACCTCCAGAAGCTTCTGGGCAGTGTGTGCTTTGTTTTCTTGTTGCCCTAAGTGCCCTGATACTCTACAGTGGTGTCACAAAATTTGGGAAATACTACATTGTGTATACGTCTTTTTAGATTCACGAAACTAACATCATAAAGCCTCTTCAAAGACTTAACAACAAAGAAACCTGTTTAGCTTTGCTTAATCCATTATTTTGCACATTTCACAAACACTTTTTGTGGAACACCTACAAAAATCCCACAATTTGGACAATGCTCTTCCAGTTTACATTCTAAATTGTATCAAGTTCATTAGATTCCTAGACTAGACGACTCTTTCATACCTGCACAGTAAAGAATTTCTTCCAATAGTTTAACTTAAAATTCACCTGCTATATAATCTGACCGTGTCCTCACGTTCTATCCTTAGTACAGTATCCTTGTATATTAACCTCCTTTGACTAACTGAATTACTCCTCATGTCATTTAATTCCAGGTTAAATAAATTAATCCTCTCCTAATCTGGATTAAACCATTTTTTCTACCCTAAAATTTCTTTGTTCCCCCACAGACCATTTTAATGACACCAATAATATCAATTGTATCACTCTAGCTATCTGTGATAGTGTTTTGTAAAAGGATAAACCATATTGAAAATAATAGGCAAAGTGATTCACATTTTGTATTTTTAGTTTCTGTTTAATTTCTCCTTATATTTTAGCCTAGTCCTCTAACTACTAAATGTGTCAACTTGTTTATTTTTTTTAATAGGGCTTACAGACTATTTCTGATTTTTTTGGTAAGTTTATATATTTATTTTGAGAGAGAGAGCACAAGTGGGGGAGGAGCCAAAGAGAGAGAGAAAAAATCCCAAGCAAGCTCCACACTGCCAGCACAGAGCCCTACATGGGGCTCAAACCCACGAATTATGAGATCTTGACCTGAGCCAAAGTTGGAAGCTTAACTGACTGAGCCACCCAGGTGCCCCTATTTCTGAATTTTATAACTTCCTAATTTAAACTTGGAGTTACCTTAAGAATTTTACTGACCATTTAGAAATAGTTTTCTAGAATATGCAGTATTAAAAATAAAATACAGGGGTGCCTGGGTGGCTCAGTCAGTTAAATGTCTGACTTTAGCTAAGGTCATGATCTTGTGGTTCGTGGGTTTCAAGCCCTGCATCAGGCTCTGCACTGTTAGCACTGAGCATGCTCAGATCCTGTCTCCCTCTGTCTCTGCCCCTCCCCTGCTCTCTCTCTCTCTCTCTCTCTCTCTCTCTCAAAAATAAGCATTAAAATAAATAAATAAATAAGACGCTTGGGGAAGAAGAAGGAATCAAAACATAAAGTCAGGAATCTAGGTTTTTATTTTCTTAGGTCAGTTATATGTTAGATTCATTGTAGATTTTTTTTCTAGTAAATGCTGTCTCCCAAATAAATGGCTGATACCTTGAGGTGTTTTTGTTTTTATAATGAATCAGTTTTGTGTTTATTTTATCCATTCAATAAACGTGTATGAACCAAACTCTGTGGTAGATGCTGGTAATCTAAGGATAATGAAAATTACAGCCTCCATTAGCTCTTGGTTCAGTGGGATACACAGACACATACAAATAATTATAAAATAGTAATTGTGGCAATAGAGTTTTGCATAGGCACTGGCATTATTAAGGGCTTTTAGCCTAATCTAAGGAGGGGAGAATTGTATTTTTTTTAATTCTTGGTTTGTGACACACTGTCATTGTCGACTTATGCTTAGTTCCTTTTCTTTATTTCATTTATTTAATGGTAAGTGAATCTCAATAAACCCAGCACCCAAGCCAAGAACTGAGAGACCACCAGTAACTTAGATCTATGCAGACACCTCCCAATTCTGTGCCCCTGCCCACCTTACCAGTGGCAACCACTCTCCTGAATGTTGTGTTGATCATGCCTTACTTTCGAAACAAAAAATTATCCTGAACATAAATGCCAAAATAATATATCACTTAAATTGTTTTACCCACTTTTAAACTTTATAAAAAAGGACATCATACTAGATGTGAGACCAGGACTTGCTATTTTTTTCAGTCAACATTATATTAAGATTCACCCATGTTGTAACGTGTAGCTGATGCTCAGTCTGTTTTCTGCTATCTAATAATCCATAATTTATCCCTTTTCCTGGTAACTAGCAGTTGTTTACAGTTTTGCTATTAACGACAGTGTTGGTTTGAACATTCTGAAATATGTCTCCTTGGGTTTTTCTGGGGTACATACCTAGGAATGGAATCTTTGATTTTATAAGTTGGATTGTCTTCCAACGTGGGAGTATAAGTTAATGCGGTCACTAAGTAATCACACTGATCCACATCTTTAAAACTTGGTTTTGTTAGGGTGCCTGGCTGGCTCAGTCTGTAGAGCGTGCAACTCTTGATCTCGGGGTTGTGAGTTCAAGCCTCACATTGGGTGTAGAAATTACTTGAAAATAAAATCTTTAAATAAATAGGGGCCCCTGGGTGGCTCAGTCGGTTGAGCATCCAACTTTTGATTTGGGCTCAGGTCATGATCCCAGGATCGTGGGATTGAGCCCCATGCCAGGCTCTGCACCGAGCATGGAGCCTACTTAAGATTCTCTCCCTCTCTCCCCCACTCTCTGTCTCCCGCTCTCTTCCTCTACCCTTCTGCCCCTCTCTCTCTCACTTGCTCTCTAAAATAAAAAAATAATAAATAAACTTGGTTTTGTCACTTTTTTTTAATTTGCTACCGCTAGCAAAATTTGGTGTCCAGTGCTATCTCATGGTCTTGATTTTCATTTCTGTATTTACAGAACGAGATTATGCATCTCTCGTTTGTTTTTTGGACATACCTGGTTTTCTACTGGGGTTGTTTTATTCTTTTTTTAATGTTTATTTATTTATTTTGAGAGAGTGGGTGGGGGGAGGACAGAGGGGAGAGAGACCAAGAGAGAAAGAGAGAGAGAGAGAGAGAGGGACCAAGACAGAGAGAGAGAGAGAGAGAGACTGAGACCCAAGCAGGCTCCATGCTCAGCCAGAGCCTGACTCGGCTCGATCTCACAATGTGAGATCGTGACCTGAGCCGAAATCAACAGTTGAACACTTAACCTACTGAGCCAACCGGGTGTCCCTCTACTGGTTTGTTTTAATTGAGTTGTTTTTCTTTTCCGTGTTGTCTTAGCTTTTATTACTTATTAAGGAATTCTTTATACATTTTTGATACTAATTTGCTATCATTTATAAGTGTGTAAATATTTTTTCTGGTTTGTGATTTGTTTTTTTTACTTTAAGCTGACTTGAGAAACCATTCTTAATTTTAATATAGTTGAATTGTATCATTTCTTTATGCATATAACTTCCTTTTGTTTAAGAAATCCTTATCCTGGATTCAAAAAAATTGAAAATTTTCTTTTAAAGTTTTCTTTTGACAATTTAAGGTGTTAATCCATCTGGAATTGATTATTTATGATGTATATGTGTGCCCATTTAGTTAGCCCTATTTTCCCTGTTCATTTGTTAAATGTTGAATTTCCCCAGGGAGCTGCTATCCTACCTATGTCGTATTATAGAATTCCAGATAAACACAGGTCTATATCTGGGCTTTCTGTTTTGTTCCATTGGTCAGTTTGTTTGCCCCTCCATCAATACCACGCTCTTTAATTACTCTAGTTTTTTAATCTTAATGTCTTCCAAGTCTCTTCAAGTCTCTTCTCTTTATTTTTCTTTAGAAGGGACTTGGCTATTCTTTGTCTTTTGGTCTGTTTTATGATCAACATATTAAGTTCTACTTATGAGTCATCAGAATATGATAATAGTTGTAATAAACCTGGAAGTAAATTTGGAGAATTAATTATCCTCTCAATATTAAGTTATTTCTACATTTATTTAGGCTGTTTAAAAAATGTCTTTCAGTAACAGGTTATTATTATTTTTTTATGTTTACTTAGAAAGAGAGAACATGGGCATGAATGGGGGAGGGGCAGAGAGAGAGGGAGATAGAGAACCAGGGCTTGAAGCTATGAACCATGAGATCATGATCTGAGCCAAAATCATGAGTCGGACACTTAACCGAGTGAGCCACCCAGGTGCCCCCAGGTTATAACAGGTTATAATTTCCTATGAACAAGTTTTGCATATCGTTTTTTAACTTATTTATAGATACTTTCATTTTTGTTACCATTGTAAATGAATTTTTTTTAAGCTTATGCCTCCCTTGTTTTTTTAAACTCATACTCTGTTGATAGTTTGTTGCTGGTGTTTAGAAATGCAGTTGATTTATATAATGATCTTATATCTACCCAAGTGTTTTTCTGTTATATTTATTAGTTAGCATATAAATTCCTTTAAGCTTTTTTATGTAGACAGTCATATCGTTGCAAAAAGGAGTTTTCTTTCCTCCTTTTCATTCTTATTGCTTACTGGGTATTGGTTAATGAGGATAGTAAGAATCACACCTTGCTCCTGATTTTGAAAAAAGTGCCTACATGAGTTTATTTGTACTGGTGTTTCAGGGGTTTTGTAGATACCTCCTATGGGGCTAGGGGGCTTCCCTACCTAGGCTGTCCTAGTTTACTAACAGTTTTTATCATGAACGAGTATTGATTTAATCAGTCACCTAACTCTTCATCTGTTGAGTTCTATTTTTTCTCCTTTAGCCAGCTAATACACTTACAAATGTTCTAATATTAAACAGCCTTTAACATGTGTCTTATGACCCAGAATGTAGTGTATATTGATGTATGTTCAACTCGAGAAGAATGTGTATTCTGCTGTTGTTGCATGAAGTAGTCAGTAGTTGTCCATTATGTCCAGGTGATCAGTGGTGGTGTTGAGTGCAACTATGGCTTTACTGTCTGCCTCCTGGATCTGCCCCTTTCTGAGACAAGGGTGTTGAAGCCTCCCGACTACAGTAGTGGATTCGTTTATTTCTCCTTGCATTTGTCAGTTTTTTCCTCATGTGTTTTGACCCTCTCTAGGTAGGCACATACACATTGAAGATTGTTCGTGGAGAATTGACTCCCTTGATGTTATTTAATGCCCTTCTTTATCCCTGATAACTTGGCTTACTTCGAAGTCTGCTCTGTCCAAAAGAAATATAGTTAATCTTGCTTTCTTTTGTTTAGTATTTAACATGGGATATTTTTCTCCATACATTTATTTACTTTTAATCTCTTTATTTTTTTAATTATTTATTTTTAAATGGATCTCTTTATTTATTTTTCAGTGGATTTCTTGTAGACAACAGATAGCTGGGTCATATTTTTTGATCCATTCTGATAATCTGTTTTTTAATTGGTGTAATTTAGAACATTGACATTCAAGGTGACTGTTGATATAATTGGATTAATGTCTACCATATTCATTATAGTTTTCTATTTGTTCTTTGTTCCTATTTTTTGTCTTTTCCTTTTTTTCTGCCTTTTGTGGTTTGAATTCAGCATTTTATATGATTCCATTTTCTCTCCTTTCTTAACATATCAGCTACAATTCTTTTTTAAGTCTTTTTTAGTGGTTGCCGTAGAGTTTGCTGTGTACATTTACAACTAATCCAATCCACTCTCAAATCATACTACACCACTTCACAGGTAGCGTGAGTATTATACGATAACAAAATCCTGATTCCTTCTTGTGTCCCTTGTATCATTGCTGCCTTTCATTTCACTTTAATATAAGCATATATACACATAAGATATATTACATCAACATACATAATGGAATACATTATTGCTATTATTATTTTGAAGAAACTTATCTGTTAGGTAAACTAAGAGTAAGAAAAATGAAAGTTTAGGGGCACTTGGGTGGTTCAGTTGGTTAAGCGTCTGACCTCGGCTCAGGTCATGATATCATGGTTTGTGAGTTTGAGCCCCACGTCAGGCTCTGCACTAACAGCTCAGAGCCTGGAGCCCACTTTGGATTCTGTGTCTCCCTCTCTTGCCCACTTACAATCTGTCTCTCTCTGTCTCAAAAGTAAATAAACATTTAAAAAAATTTTTTAATTAAAAAAATGAAGTTTTTATTTTTAATCTTCACTTATTCCTTCTTTGATGTTCTTTGTTTATATAGATCCATATGTCTGATTTATATATTTTTTCTTCTCTATAACAATTTTGCAAGGCAGGTCTACTGGCAACAAATTCCTTTGCTTTTATTTGAGAAAGTCTTTATTTCTCATTCACAAGAAGGATCATTTTGCAGGGCATAGAATTCTAGGTTGGTGATTTTTTTTTTTTTTTTTCTGTCAGTGCTTTAAATATTTTACTTTGTTCCCTTATTGCTTCATAGTTTCTGAGGAGAAATTGGATGTGATTCTTATTTTTTTCCTCTCTAGGTAAGATGTTTGTTTTCCTCTGGCTTCCTCCAGGATTTTTTTAATCTTTGATTTTCTGTATTTTAAAAATGATATGCATAGGTATAAGATTTTGGTTTTGGTTTGCTTTGGGTTTTTTTGATTTTGTTTTTTTCTGGTTTTTTTTTTTTGTTTGTTTGTTTTTTGTGTTTGTTCTGTTTTGTTTTGGTGTTTTCCTGCTTGGTGTTCTCTAGGCTTCCTGGATCTGTGATTTGGTGTCTGACATTAATTTGTAGAAATTCTCAGTCATTATTGCTTCAAGTATTTCTCTTCTTTTTTTTTTTTCCTCCACCTTCTTGTATTCCCATTATGCTTATGTCATATCTATTTAGTTATCCCACAGTCCTTGAATATTTGGTTTGTTTGGGTTTTTGTCCAGTCTTTGTTTTCTTTGCTTTTTGGTTTTCAAGGATTCTATTGATATATCCTCTAGGTCAAGGATATTTCTCAGTCATGTCCAGTCTGTTAACAAACCTATCAAAAGCATCCTTCATTTCTGTTACAGTGCTTTGTTTCATCTCTGGCATTTCTTTTTACTTCTTTCTTAGGATTTCCAGCGTTCTGCTTACATTGGCCATCTGTTCTCGCATGTTGTGTACCTAATCCATTAGAGCCCTTCATTAATTATAGTCAAATTAATCATAATTGTTTTAAATTCCTGGCCTGATAATTCCAACATCCCTGTCATGTCTGGTTCTGATGCTTTCTCTGTCTCTTCAAATGTGTATAGCGTTCTGTGTAAAAGGAACTGCTCTAAACCTTTAGCAATGTGGGTGTAAGGCATGGGGGAGAGGAAGCATTCTTAATCTTATGATTCGTTCTCAGTCTTTTAGTGAACATACATCTCTGGACTTTACAAGTGTTCATTAGGTTATTTTTTTCTTTCCCTTTAGGTGGGCTAGGATGACCAGGGTCATCCTGTAGAGAGCTGTAGTTGGCCATTTCCCTCCCCTAGGTTAGTTGGGCTCTGATAGTACCCCAGCACATTGGACTCTGGTTAACTAGTTTCCACTAAGAGCAGACCTTATAAGAAGAAGAGAATGCTCTGGCATATTTCAGAGTACTTCCTCTTACCCTCTCCCTGCCAGAAACTCAAGGGGATTTTTCTCCAGTATTTAGTGTGGCAATCTGGTCTGGCTCCTGGAGGTAAATCTGAAAATATTGGGGGTGGGGGGCACCCTATGACTGGGTTCCCCTGGCGTTTTTAACTCTTAGAGCTGTCCACACTGAGCCTCCAGCAGTCCCTCAACCACAGTTCAGGTGTTCTTACCTTCAGATCTCTTCTTTGCTAAGCTATGACTCCCTGTTTGCCAGTTTTTCTCTCCAGTCTTAGGGACAGCAGTTTGTCCTGTGTCCTCCCCTTTCTTACAGATCCAAGAGGAGTTGTTGATTTTTCAGTCTGTTCAGCTTTTTACTTGTGAGTTTGGAGTAAGGACTTTCAAGATCCTTACATATAGAACTAAGTTAAACAATCTTTGTATTCCTGGGATAAACCTAACTTGATCATGATGTATTATCTTTCTGATACATTGTTGGATTTGATTTGCTGATATTTGGCGAAGGATTTTTGTATCTATATTTGGAATGAAATTTTTTTCTTATATTTTCCTCATCCTATTTTTGGTAAAAAGTTACACTAAACATAAGTAGAAAAATATTGCCTATTTTTCCTTCCCCTGGTAGAGTTTGTCTAAGGTTGGAATGATCTTTTCTTTAAAAGTTTAGTAGATTATACCTATAACACCAGCTGGACCTAGTTTTTTTCTTTTGGAGATGGTTTTTAAGTATTATTTTACTTCTTTAATAGCTGTAGACTATTTGCATGATCTCTTTCTTCTTTAGTCAGTTTTAAGAGGTTTTTAAAAAATGTGTCAATTCATCTAAGGTTGGAAATTTGTTATAGTATTTTTATTGTCTATTTCATTTCTACTGTCTTGAGTTATAATGACCTTTTTATTCATAACATTATTTATTTAAACCCCCTTAATTTTTTCTTCATCATCATGGCGGAACTCTATATTGTTATTCTTTTTGTTTTTTATTTCTCCTTTTTCTCTCTTTATCATTTCCTTTCTTCTATTTTCTTTGAGATTATTTTATAGTTTTTGTTTCTTTTTTTTCTAAATTAAGTTGTAAAAATTTAGCTTTTTTTCACTAACATCTGACTTGTGATCAGAGAATGTAGTTGGTGTTAGATGCATTCTTTGAAATTTGTAGAAACTGCCTTTGTGGCCTTGTACATGTCAAATTCGTAAATCTTTCATGGGCCCTTGAAAAGAATATTACTCTAATTTTTAATGTGGAATTTCATATGTGACCATTAGATCAAGACTGTTCATTGTGTTAAAATTTATATCTTTGCTGTTTGTGTGTTTTTGTCAGCTTGACTTACAAAGTAGCGAGAGAGGTGTGTTAAAGTCTTCACTGTATTGGAAGATTTGCCTCATTCTCCTTGCAGTTATGTCATTTTCTTTTAAAATGCATTTTTGAGGCTACTGAGTGCATATATGTTAAATTGTTACATCTTCCTGGTAAATTGAACTTCTTACGTATTAGTAATTGTCTCTATTCTTAATGCTTTTTATCCTCATCTGTTTTGTCTGATATTAATGTAGCTAAGCCACCTTTCATTTGATTAGTGTTTGTGTAAGACCCTTTCACTTGAAGCTTTTCCTTGTCCTCATACTTGAGGTGTATCCTAGACATTCTCTTTTTTCTCCATTGGTGAATTTAGTCTATTTAAATCTACTATCATTATGGCTGTATTTAAACTTTCCAACGTCTTCTAATTATCCTGTTTTGTTTATTTATTTTTTTGCTTTCTTGCCTTTTTTGGAATTAAGTTTTTTATCCTTTTTTTTTTTTTGGTTTTGCCTTTTTCTTTATTTTTTTTCCCACTGGGTTGGGATTTATACTCGTTATTATTATTTTATTGTTCACTTCTGAAATTGTATATGCTTATTTAACTTTATAATGCCTTTTATGACTTTTAAACTGTGCTCCAAAACTAGCCTAAGCTCTTATAAAAGAATAACTGATATTCCCCCAAACAACTTTGCAAATGGTAGGCTTTTAATAAATATTTGTTTGCTGATTGGTGTTCTTCATATGTATGTGTCATTTTGATTTTCATTTGATCAAATTTGCAAACTAATAAAGTACAAATTATTTTCAATGACCAATATTTTTTCAGTGTTTCCTGTGAAATATCCTCTAGGAAAGTTGTTTCAGTGTATTCATTCTAAGATCATTTCTTCAGAAATGTCAGCTGAGTTGGACATTACCTGATTGTATATGTAGATATGGCACCCACAGTTACTTTTTATTCTCTAATTTGAAATTTCTGCACTTGAAGCTTTTTCTCTTAGATAATTTTCCTGTAGTGACATGGTGGCAGGTGCCCTAATTTTAGATCAGAACTATATAATACAAACCATATAACTTGACATTCAGATTTTGAAATCAGGATGGTCAGA
Source organism: Leopardus geoffroyi (assembly GCF_018350155.1). Classification (NCBI taxonomy): domain Eukaryota; kingdom Metazoa; phylum Chordata; class Mammalia; order Carnivora; family Felidae; genus Leopardus; species Leopardus geoffroyi. The sequence goes on along the minus strand of NC_059338.1, from coordinate 58,754,306 downwards.
TCAAACAAACACTAAGCAGTAAATTAGACCATATTCTAGAGCTAACTTTTAAATGAAATGAACATTTTTGATCTGGTACTGTCTTCACTAGTTCTTTATTATTATCACTTCATTAATCATTTAGCTTTATAACTTTGCCCACACATTTGTTTTAAGTAATTTGAGCTTCTATCTAAATTCATAATTTGTCATATAATTTATTTTTCATTTATAGCTCTGAGGCCTTTGGTTTGCCAGCAAGGTCATTGCTATTTCCTCTGCTACCTGATATTCTGCTTTGTTAGCAAAAGAGTTTTTTTTCTTTATTGGTTTTTTGCTAATCATATATTTTTAACTGATTCAGAGTGACTTTTCTTCCAATTCAGGAAAAAAGAAAGATCCAACATATTAATTGTGGGGTTTTTTTGAGAGCATTTGAACTCTCAACCCTTCTTATTATCAGCTCCCAATCAGAAAATCGTAATAAGCTAAATATGTCATCTTTTTGCCTGGAAGTTTCTAATTATATCTGATTCTAAAATGTATGTGTATCCCTGTGCCCCCTTTTAGTAGATATACAAAGCATAGGATAAAGTTTTTTTTTTAATTTTTTTTTTCAACGTTTATTTATTTTTGGGACAGAGAGAGACAGAGCATGAACGGGGGAGGGGCAGAGAGAGAGGGAGACACAGAATCGGAAACAGGCTCCAGGCTCTGAGCCATCAGCCCAGAGCCCGACGCGGGGCTCGAACTCACGGACCGCGAGATCGTGACCTGGCTGAAGTCGGACGCTTAACCGACTGCGCCACCCAGGCGCCCCTAGGATAAAGTTTTTAAAGCACTTTTAAATAAGCCTGTATAACTTATGGTATATCCTTTTATGAAAAAGAAAATACCTTTTTATTATAAAAGTGGGAGTACAAAATTGTTACATAATTGTTTCAAAAACGTGTTACAATTTGGTATCCGTTTTCTAGACCCTTTCTATGCATATATAGAATTTTTTCTCTAAGAATTATTCATTAACCTATGTTACAGTTTTGGCAGTATTAATACCAACATTATTCATGTGGTTATTTTATGGATCTTCCTTATCTTTTTTAATGGTGGTGTAAATATTCCAGTGTATGGATGTAACATTATTTAATCTATCCTTTCCACATAAAATTTAGATTATTTCCAATCTTTCTCAAAGTAGTACAGCAAAAACTTATATTACACATATATATGTATACATGTATATATGTTTGTATATTTGCTTAAGTTTTGTACAGTATACATTCTTTAAAATTGCATCAAAGCAAATTCATTTAAAATTTTAATAGATACTATTTAATTTGTAGTGAACAGGAACTCAGTATATTGCTGGTGGGAGTATAACTTGGTGTAACCACTTTGAAAAATTGTTTGAAAGTTTCTATTAAAGGTGAACATATGCACATGCTCTGGTCCGGCCCTTTTACACCTAGATATATACCCAGCAGAAATAGGTACATATGTTTGCCGAGGACATGAGCCGACACTGATGGTAGCACTAACTCAGTAATCAAAAACTGTGAACAACCCAGTGTCCGCCAACAGTTGAATGAATACATAAGTTATAATATATTTATACAAAGTAGTAGTCGACAGCAAAGGGGATGAGTTACTACAGCTAAATAAAACAACATGGATGAATCTTACAAACATAATGTTGAGCTAAAGAAACTAGACACAAGAATATATCTCCTCTGATTCCATTTAATTAGTGTTCACAAACGTGCAGAGGTAATTCATACTGTTCGAAGTCAGAATAATGGTTTCCTTTAAGGGCAGAGGGATGGTGGGAATGAAGCACTAGGAGAATTCTGGAACTCTGGTTATGCTCTGTTGCTCCATTCTGGTGCTGGTTACATGGGCTTGTTTCACTTGTGAAAATGCATTGTGCTACACACTTAGGATTTTATGCCTTCCCCTGTATGTGTTCTTCAATGAAAAATTTGCAGTGAAGGAGTTCACTCTGTTTTTGCTATATAGAACCACTTCCAGACCCCTGCCAGTAGCGTTTGTTTTCTGTACTGGCAGTCTGATAGACATTAAAATCTTTTTGATCTGGTAGATGTACAAAGAAGTCAGTTTTTTTAATGTTTTTTTATTTATTTTTGAGAGAGAAAGAGAGAGAGACAATGTGAGCAGGGGAGGGGCAGAGAGAGGGGGAGACACAGAATCCGAAGCAGGCTCCAGGCTCTGAGCCATCAGCCCAGAGCCCGACGCGGGGCTCGAACTCACAGACCGCGAGATCGTGACCTGGCTGAAGTCGGACGCTTAACCGACTGTGCCACCCAGGCGCCCCTCAATTTATTTTTATTTTTATCTTATTATAAGTGAGTCTCAGTATCCTTTTGTACATTTGCTGACTATTCATTTCTTCTATAGTTTCCCTACTCCTGTCCTTTGCCTATTTTTCTGTTGCAGTGTTCATTTTTCTTACTGATTTGTAGAACTTTTTGGTCTATTATATGTCAAAATATAATGATTTTGAGAGAGATGGGGAGACAGAGAGCAAGCTGGGGAGGGGCAGAGAGAGAGGGAGACAGAGAATCTGAAGCAGGCTCTAGGCCCTGAGCTGGTCAGCACAGAGCCTGATGCAGGGCTCGAACCCACAGACTGCGAGATCATGGCCTGAGCTGAAGTCAGACGCTTAACCGACTAAGCCACCCAAGTGCTCCAAAAGACAGTGTTTTGAATAACAAAACTAACAAACTTATTAAGTATATCATATGTTAGGAAAAGTTTCTTCTAATAATTAAATTAGCCTTAAAGAGAACCCATTATTCTTCAGTCTCCAGCTCTGTAACCAACTCAGTTCTGAGGAGAGGAGAGTCTGCCTCATTAGCTCCAAATCTATAATATGGACTCCATATAGAATAGAATCCATCTGAAAGTCCTTGTTTTATTGTGTATATATTACTGTTCTCTTGACTAGTCTGTTCTTTGCTGGGAACATCGTGAACAAACACTCAAAACAAGTTTACCCACTATTATATGTTACCCTTTGTTTCTCCTCGTTTCTCTTTATGCCTTTACATTTCCTAATATGGAGAAGAAAAATGATACTGAATAGGATTTGTTATATTTGTAGTAAATTGCCTATTAATTTTGTCTATATTATGTTTTTATAAAATAGCCCTTTAAAAACCAGTGTGCCGCATGCGATTTCCTTTACTCTCAACCAGTACCAAATTTCTAAGTGATCTTTTCACTAAAATATTTTTAGTAACTCAACTAGTCTGATGTAGTCTCACTGTTGTGTTTGCCTTTTTATGCTTTGGTTGGGGATGCCTTATTGAGATAATGTTTAGTTTAAATGTTTTCTAGACTTCACCGTATTTTAATGTTCCTCGTTTTTACTCTGTAGTGGCCTGTGAATTTTTTTTTTCATTTATTTTTGTTTTTTCTTTTAATATGTAATTCGTAGACGCTCTGCTGTTGCCCGCATTCAGGAGTTCTTCAGGCGGAGAAAAGAAAGGAAAGAAATGGAAGAATTGGATACTTTGAACATTAGAAGGCCACTAGTAAAGATGGTTTATAAGGGCCATCGCAACTCCAGGACAATGGTACCAAATGCTCATGGCACTCTTTGGAGAAATTGCAGATTCATAATATGAATTTTTTTCCATAACGATGATCTTCCTATGTTGCCAGTGTGCTTCCTGTATAGCATTATTGTACCTTAGCAGTTACCTCTTTACCCAAACATGGTTCTTTTAGTCCTAGAATATATTGCCAGACCATTACTGTTTAAAGAAAATTCTGCCCTACTGAGGAAATATTGTAGAATTGAAAATTTTTTAGCTGGTACAAGTAACAGTTGTGTCTTTCTTGCTTTCTCACACTTGCTGTCTACCGGCCTAGTAGATTTTTTTTGTTTTGTTTTGTTTTTAGCTTGTATTAGCACCCTTTGTTGGTTTGGAGAGGAAGATTTAGATATATGAAATCCAGGCTCATTGCAAAATGTAGTCCAATGACTTTAATTATAACTCTTAAGATTGACAAGTGAAGATTTGCTTTAGTCACTTTGTCTCTCTAGACTTTAGTGTCCGCCTTTATGAAATAAGAATAGACCAGATGATCTCTAAGATCTGTGCAAGTCTTACAGTCCACAAGTCTATATACCCAGTGTCATATTAAGAAGATCTTGCAAGATGATTAGCATAACTGTTAACTCTGAACCATTCATATTTAGAAAGTGTTGTCCTCATACATTCATTGAGTTATCCAAAAGTACCTATAGAATTAGTTTTAATCTACTCTTCAGAGTAAAGGCAAAAAGTTACATTGTGGGAATACCTGCTTATTCGGTAGAATGTGTGACTCTTGATATTGGTGTCCTGAGTTCAAGCCACACGTGTGTGTAGAGCTTCCTTAACAAAAAAGTTATTTGGGGTAGGGAAATAATTAGCTCTCTCCATAGGTATCATTGGTAGTATCGATTTAATCATTCTAAACTGAATGCTTATTATCAATAGAAGCGATCAGTGTACATTTCTTATACTTTTTGGTTAAAATTTTAGATGAAAACCATTGGAGATAGGAATGAAAAAAAAGAAAAGTAAATATAACAGTAGCGCTAAGCAACAACAAAACTGGCTTCCCCTTTTGTTTTGGCAAAAATAGCAAAGTGGCAGCTACTGATGAAATGATCGAAAAAATCCTGAACTACAAAGATTTTTGGATGGTTTATTCAAAATCATCCATATGGCGTGACAACCATTCCAGTATATCCTATTCCTTTGTCTCATTGCTTCATAAAAGTAAATACGCTATATCCTTTCTCAGTTGCGGGAGAATAGCTAATAAAAAGATTGGTACTTTTTGTTCTTTTATCATAAAGCAAAATAGAAAAAAGAACTATTCATTTTTTTCTATGAACTGTTTTTATTATAAACCTAAAATGGAACCATTTTTGGAAAGGTCAGAAACATATATAGAAGTTTCCATTACACTGCCCAGTCCCAGAAATCCCATTCATTCATTTAGCAGTTACTAATTCAGCACCTAGTGTCGCCAAGTACTGTTTTAGGCCCTATAAATATAGCATTGAACGGAGCAGAATCTCTGTGTTCATGGGGAACTTTTCATTACTTAGTGCCATATCATGCTTGCTGAAAAATCTGTATCATTTTTAAAGTAATAGAAGACAAAGATTCTCTTCTATTTTTTTATTCTTTTCTAATATTTTCAGTTGCAGAATAGAATAAGTCTTTGTTTTAATAACTCTGGTTTGAGTTTTCTTCTAATTTCCTTTTTCTAAACCCTTAGATAAAAGAAGCCAATTTCTGGGGTGCTAATTTTGTAATGAGTGGTTCTGATTGTGGCCATATCTTCATCTGGGATCGTCACACTGCTGAGCATTTAATGCTTCTGGAAGCTGATAATCATGTGGTAAACTGCCTGCAGCCACATCCGTTTGACCCAAGTAAGATGGCCGTTTATAAGGCAAAGGCTAGAAATCTGTACATCAGCTCCAGTTTTGTGCTAGTTTTTAATATAAAAATAATGCATATTATCCTAGAAGGCAGCCACTAGAGTCAGTTATGACTCTCATTGGGTTTCAATCAAAAAACACTTAGAACCTCCTTTTGGCAGAAAGTATGGGGAGATAGTTTATCCTGCTAATATTTCCTCTAAGTATTATCAGTTGCAAGAGCTTTGGCTGACTGAACTTTGCATTACTTCCCCAAACTCAATCTCCAAGCCTTTTTAGTCTTCACGTGGCCAAGTTAATGTACCAGAACGAGAGAGCTTGGCTTGTTCTTGCCTTCCATTTGACATTGCCCATATTTCTCATAAAAGAGCGATGGAAAAGAAAGAAATTTGAGTGATTTCAAGATAGTCTTAAAATTATATTCCAGGGTAACTTTTAGAAAATCTTCAAAATCATATTTTCAGTTAACAAATATATCAGTACAATTTCCATTCCAGCTCAGTTTTGCTGTACATGTACATATGTGTATATGCATATACATACATGCATATATATACATGCATAATGTATAACATATATGCATGTCTTAATGGCTTGTTTTTAATGCTTTATCTTAATATGCACATTTTATTTCTAGTTCTAGCCTCATCTGGCATAGATTATGACATAAAGATCTGGTCACCACTAGAAGAGTCCAGGATTTTTAACCGAAAACTTGCTGATGAAGTAAGTTTTTTACTTATACTTATTATAATGAGTGTATGTCACTTTATTCCTGAAATGCTTTCTTAAGAAGACTCCCATCAGCTCATTATTAGTTGGTAACATAAACAAGTTTATTTAATTGAGGAGGTCGAATTTTAAGAAAAAGAAACAATAACATGCCTATAATACTAGAGAAGTAAAAATCAGAGTATTTTGATAATTGTAATACTGATCATCGGTAATACCAGATTAAGTGTATTATAGTTTAAGAAAAACAGATTGACTATCTGTGCTTTTGCAATGAAGGGTCATTTAAAAAACCTTCTGTCTTTTTAAGAAAATAGTTTTACTCTGGCTGCCCTCCATAATCACAGCCAAATAAGTAGCAGAACAAATGACTGGAGAATCTTTTCCTTTTTGTTATATTTTAGATTTCTTCAGCCCCTTGTTAAACCAACAGCTTTCAAACTGGGTTGTGTGAAGCTGTAGGTTTTTTGTGGGATGAGAAGAGGGAAGGTGGATGACACAAACGCTGAATTCTGGGCTTTTCCTCCCTAACTTCAGCTGGGGTTTTTATTAGTGGGTTTTCATAGAAGATTTCTTATGAAAATAAGGTTCCATGGCATTAATCAGTTAGCTCCTGATGTAACTGTTGAGTTTCTGTGAGTTTCTGCAGTCTGTGAATGCAGCTCAAGTAGATGCTGCATTCTCTTAAAAACATAAAGTGAGGGTCCATTACTGGGAAATGTTAGTTAGAAAGCCAGAGCTCTAGACCAGGGTTGACAGTTCACGGCACAGTTTCCACATCTGCTTTCTAGTAGACATTTGTAACTTCTATGTCAGGCACAGTGCTGAATTTTATTTTTTTATTTTTATTTTTATTTTTTTTTAACTTTTTTTTATTGTTTATTTTTGAGAGAGAGAGAGAGAGACAGAGTGCAAGCCGGGGAGGGCAGAGGGAGAGGGAGACACAGAATCCGAAGCAGGCTCCAGGCTCTGAGCTGTCCACACAGAGCCCAACGCAGGCCTTGAACCCACAAACTTGCGAGATCATGACCTGAGCCAAAGTCGGATGCCCAACCGACTGAGCCACCCAGGCGCCCTAATGAATTTTAAAAAATAAACCTTCCCTCAGAGCTTTTAGGCTGGTGGGAAAGACAGACTTGTGAACAGTCAGCCAGAATGTAGGGAGGCACACACAGTGTTTTGGAAGCCTGTGACAAGGTGCAGAGGTGCTTATAAATGGGGTAGATGGGATGGGGGAGTCTTTGCAGAGGACGTACAAATTGGACAGAGTTCACCAGGCAGACAGGGAGCTAAGGAGTACTTGAGATGAAGGATCAGCATGTTCCAAGGTGTCCTAAGGTAGGTAAATAACGAACCAGGGGTGAGTGGGTAAGAAAGCAGCTCCCTGGGGCAAGATTATAAAGGGCCCTGGGGGTGCCCCATGAGTTGAAAGTGTGTAAATCACTGGGGAACCATTGATGACATTAGCATCTTTCTCTTACTCTCATGCTTTCCTTTCTTTCTTTTTTCCTTTGCCACACGCTTTGCGGTTCCCTCTTTCTTTTTCCCCCTTTGCTCATGACTGTATAGTAGATTCCTAGGTGTTTATGGGTAATCATTTAGTCCTGTTCTTGGTACTTAAGATACAATTCATTGGTAACTCTTAATCCAAAACTTTATTCTTCAAGATTACTTTGCCTCAGTCAAGGTAACGTTTTCTCCAGAGATCCAAATGACCCAGGGATAGTAATTTCACACCCCTCCATCACTAAGAGCATCAGCTCTGCCGTAGGGGAAAATAATGAGCAGACACAAGGTAGACTGCTCGGGGAAACAAGTTACAAGAAAAAAATTCATTGAATTCTTGAATGTTTTAAGTAGCCTCAAAGTGTGACCTTTCTCTTTGCTGCCAGTTGAAAGAGTAGCGTTCTGTGATGTTACTCCCTCACTGCAAGTTAATTACCTGGCATTGAGTAGCCTTAGAGTGGAAATATACACAGCGTACATGGAAAGAATGAAGTAATTCCTCTTAGGACGTGCTAATTTTTTTACTGTTCTAATCTTCATGGGAACGTATAGTTACTTCATTGCTTCTGACCTGGTTGTTTAACTTGCCCTAGGTTATAACTCGAAACGAACTCATGCTGGAGGAGACTAGAAACACCATCACAGTCCCAGCCTCTTTCATGTTAAGGATGTTGGCTTCACTGAATCATATCAGAGCTGGTAAGGACTGTCATTGTATTATTCAAACCATTGTTACATTTGAAAAACATGCTATTATTTAAGATCTGCTTCAAAGTGATTTGTATAATTTCCTTTAACCACAAAACGAGGGCAATGTAATTCCTGAGCTAGGAGTTCTGTGAACCCTGGATCTTAGTACAGTAAACTTACTTCCTCATGAACCAAATTTATTGAAAAGCGTCCAAATGAAAAGACAGAGTCACTTAAAAACTTTTATCAGCTGTGCTTCTCTTCTCAGGGTGGAGGATCATACCATAAACCTTACGCTATGTTCTACAGTAAGGTACCCTTTCATAGTAGATGTGGTCAAAATTACTCCTAGCCGAGACAAAAATAAGTGTTACGTGCTACTGTGAAGGTTGAAACAGATACCTCAGTATGGGTTTTTAAATACTTTTTGTTTTCGATGATAAACCGTGAGGTTCAATGCCAAAGAAACACAAAATCGTATATATTACAATTAATATTCAAGAAGGAAGTGAATATAATCAGTGTTCATAACAGTAGAAAAGATCCAGTGTCCATTGTAAACAAAGTACATTTATCAAACAAGACAGCGTTTGTTGTTCTTCACTGATTTCACAAATTAAATGTCTTCATATGTTGGGTATTACCTATTATTTAATAATAACAGCGGCCATCGTTTCTAGAGTACCTGTAATGTGTCAGGCACCATACTAGTCATTTCACAGATGTTTCCCAGTGAGCTCCAACCCTCCAACCCTCTAGAAAGTCGGTTATTTATTCGTAATAGCTCCCCCCAGCTCATACAGCTGATGAATGGTGAAGCCTAGGTGTGAAACTGAGTTCCATGCCCTTACTCCCCTTTGACCTAGAAAGTTCACTTGTAGGAATACGTTCAGATCAGAAATATGACACGCAGCCCCCCGGGTGATCTGATCTCAAGCTTCTTTACAGGCTCATTCACAGTATTTTCTCCTTCTGTGTCCATTCCATCCATCCGGCCCTTTTTGAATTTGGGGGCATGTCAAACTCTTTTCCACCTCAGGATCTTTATCATCATGCTGTCCCCCTCCCATCCTCACTCTTCGTTAGGATCATTTTGCTTATCCTTCAGGTCTTTGTAAGCGGTGGATTAAATATCACTTCCTCAGAGAGAGTAGGGACAAATATTCCAGGCAAAGTAAAGGGTATGTAGCATTTTTCGAAGTCCTGGAGGAGAAAGAGTGTGGAGCACATCTAAAGAATTGAAAGAAACTCATATGAGATGGGGAGAAAATCATGAAATTGTAAATATTAACTACTACCAGGAAAGAATGAGATTTTCAAATGGTCAAAACAAAAAATAAACATGGAACGTAAACAGAAAATGTTAGTAGTCCAACCAAATATTTTTGCAGTAGCTTTTAGGCTCCTGTATTATCACATTAATGACTAAGATTTTTGATCCATTTTCATCAATAACAGTGAGTAACCCTTAAAATTCATCTAGATTTCAGACTTGAGAAGGCAGCTTTTCTAGAACATTTGCCAATTAGGATTCTTAAAACTTGCTTGTTCTGAAGAGTTTATCTGGCGAAGGGCTCTTAGTTTTTCTGTGGAAAACATTCTTCTCTGGTCTGTGCAGAATCTGTTTTGTAAGGGTGCTCACGTGGTTTGTTCGCCAACAGCTACTACTGGCCTCCTTTGATTTGAGTGTTAGAGAAGATGTCTCATACTGTGACGATTCCTTTGCTTCCGGTTCTTTTTGCCGTCAACCGAAAACACCTTCTAATTGGTTTAGTCAGCTCACCCTCTTGCTTCTCTTATGTAAAAGACTGGAAAGAAAGATGTTCCCGAGAGTTGTTTTTATCCTTAAGACATCAGGTTACTTGATGAGTCAGTTATTCCCCCCTTTCCTCTCCTTTGCTCCTTGTCTCCAGTTCTTGGAGTACCATGAGCGTGTGCAGGTACTCAAGGAGAGTTAGTAACGGACGGCGATCAAGTAAGCCCAGGCTAGCTCCAGAATAGTCCAGCCCCTCCATTACTCCACAAGGCTTCCTGGGAGGCCCAGGGACCAGGTACTGGGCGGCCTCTTCCTGGTGGAGCTGTGATCTTCAGCGAAGGCTGCCCCTCAGATCCCCGGTGTGGCTTTGTCAACTACAAATACTTGGGTCCTACCCCTTGAAGATTCTTACTCATTTGATCTGAACAGGGTTTGAGCTTCTGCATTTTCAAAACAGCATGCAAAATCATTCCCATGAGTGCAGCAGTAAAGACTGTGGTGTCTGAATGTGGTGTATGCTTCAGATGGGGGCCCCCAAATGTGGGGCAACGGGTAGAAGCGGGGGGGGGGGGGAATTCACCTGAGGCGGAACAAAGGAGATAGAGGTTTACTGAACATGCGGCTGGGGAGCGGGGGCAGGCAGGCAGAGGAGAAGCTGTCTGCAAGGAGGCAGTGGGTGGAGGCTGTTTTTAAAGGAGGAGATGAGGAGGTGTGGCTGCCGTGGAATTTTCCCTTTATTGGTAGCTGTGCCTGGTTGTAAGGAGCCCATGGGTCACTTAGGGCCTCTGGCTATTTTGAGGTGGGTCGCCTGGTGGGCCTGTCTGTATCCAGCCAGGTGGTCGCTGCGGGCCCCTTAAACAGTCCATTGCTGGAGCCTGTTTGCCTAAAAGCGGCCTCTACAAAGACTTCTAGTGCAGGCCAGCCACTTCTTGAGACGTAAAGGCAGTTCTGAGACCCCTGGGAGTTTTGATAGACTTTGGAGAGATGGTAATTGTGTGTTTGGACTACTCTTAACCTCTTCTAGAATGTCTCAGTATCTGGTTATTTACTCCTCTCCTTAAAATGTGCCTCTCATGTTCTCAGGACAGAGTCCAGATGTGTTAGCATGACTTAGGAAACCCTGAAGCACCACTTGACATACTTCCCTTACCTCTGGGCCTTGGCCCACGGAGCTCTAGGTAGCCATGGTGCCCTCCGTGGTTGGTGCTAGAGCCCGACCTCGACTGAGCTCACGGCACTTACCAAGTCATATGCACAGGTTCACTGCGTCAGCAATTGTAACTTTACTTCGGAATATAACCATATTCACCTACTCTTGGTCTCCCTGCTCCCACCCCCGCCTTCACACAGTCTGATTTCCGTAGGGTGGCCAGAGGGATCTTTTTTAAAACGTGGGTCAGCAAATTTTTTCTTGAAATGGCAAAATAGTAACTACTTTAGACTTTGTGGGTCACTTGGTGTCTGCTGTAGCTACTCATCTCAGATGTGGTCGTGTAAAAGTGGGCACACATAATCTGTAGATGAATGGGCGTGGCTCTGTTTTATAAAAGTTTATTTGCAAAAATAGGCTTTGGGCTGGATTTGCCCGAGTCAGTTTATTGGCCCCTTTTTTACATAAATTAGGCTCTGTCACCCCACTTAAAATTCTTGGGGGATCCCCATTGCTCGTAAAATAAGACTGGTCTGGGGCACCTGGGTGGCTCAGTCGGTTGAGTGTCCAGTTGCAGCTCAGGTCATGATCTCGTGGTTCGTGAGTTCGAGCCCTGCCTCGGGCTCTGTGATGACAGCTCAGAGCCTGGAGCCTGCTTTGGATTCTGTGTCTCCCTCTCTCTCTGCCCTTCCCCCACTTGCGCTCTCTCTCGCGCTCACTCGCTCTCTCAAAAATAAAGATTTTAAAAAATTTTTATTAAAAAAAAAAGACCTGGTCTGCCAGGTCCTACATGATCTAAACCTTGCCAGCCTCTGACTTCCAGTCATTCCAGTTATCCCGTAGCGCACTGCGTTTCAGCATGCCGGCCGGCCTCTTCTTTCCTCAGACTGATCAAGCTTATTAGCACATTTAGGACCTTTGCACTGACACTTTCCTTTGCCTGAAGGACTTTGGCCCTGAACTGAACATATAGTTGAGCCCTCAGCTCCAGCGTCACCTCCTTAGAAAAGTCTCGGTAGACACTTCACCCAACGTGACATTGCTTCATGTGCCTTCTCGCTCGTGCCCTGCCTCTCAGTCACCCACTCTGTTCATTGCCGATTTTCCTCAAGTACTTAGCCCAACTTTTCGTTACTGTATCTGCTGCCTTCTTATAAATTAAAGGGGGAAAATGTTGGTTGTCTTGTTTTCGATTTTTCCCCTTTAGGAAGTGGTCTCATTGAGAGCAGAGACCTAGTTTGTCTTATTCATAGATGGATATTTAACTCCTAGAACAGCGCCTGGCACGTATTCGTTGTTCATCAAATGTCTGTTGAATAAATGAATGAATTTCTAGTGTCACATCTCTAACAATAAGTCACATATTTATTCTTTTTCTTAGAAAAATAAATAATTTTGTGAAGGATGGTCTGGAGAACTGCACAGTATTTTTGTGGAACACAGGTTTCCTTCGGGGAATTGTTTTCCTCTCTATCTCTTCATATTTCCCCGACCAAAAATAATTTCCTGAGGAAATATTCCTAACAAGAATAAAAAAGGCTTCCCACAAACGTAAACCTTATTTACAAAAACAGTTTGGTACCGTTGCAGGGTTTCTCACCTCAGTACCCAGGGTTCCTTGTCTCGCCGCTTCGAAGAACTTAGAGGCGACACAAAAGGAGCAGCAGGCCAGAGTTTACAGAGTTTAAGGGCAGGAAGGGAGAAGAGCATGACGCTCTCTTGACAGGCACTTTTGAAAGTGAATGCCCGGGACTGTAGGCAAGGGCCTTTGTCTGGAAGGTTCTGGTCGCCTCTCCCTTCCCCGCCCCCTTGTTCCTTCTCAGGTCCTACCCTTACTGGCTGGACAGCTCTAGGTGCTGGGTCGTCCGTTCCTGGTTGACTCGGTTCCATTGTACGAGGAGTCATGCTGTCCCTCCTGTAACACACGTTTTATGGTTTGCTTTTCTAGTTAGGTATTTTGATTGTCAAATTCCTGAGGGGGCCCTGAGGGGGAGTGGATGGCGTTTGTTACATTCCTAAGAGGGACCTTGTTTGTGCCTGCGGGGGTTGGCTGTAGTCAGACACTCCCAGCGCTGTTCCGAAATATTCGGTCCTCCCCGCCCAGAGCCTCCGGGTCCTACCTAACCTGTCCCTCTCCGCCATTTTATCCTGCCTTTTCCTATCACAGTATTGTCTGCGTTTAAAAACAGTGGATTTAGAAGCGATTCTTATTTTCAGTTTTCATTTCAAGGAACAGGGTTTGTCAGGACTCCCCGGTCTGTAACTGCCAACCAGAGGTCGATGTAAACATTGAGCCGCCGTGCGGTTTCCCTGCCTCGGAGAGGTGGGACTTCACGAACAGGTTTCCTTTATTCTTAGAAATTGGGCTTATGTTCTGAGAGAGGACTCTGCAGTGACTGTGATGGACTTGAAAAAAGAACCACCGTTCTGCCCTCTTCTCACTCCGGGAGCCACGGTCAGTCATTCGCTGGCCTATGCTAGACACTCTTGGCCCTCGCTTGACTCTGCGGCTTGCTCTGGACTCTGCAGAAGTCTGTTGTCTACCGTAAACTCCCTGAGTTAAAGACTGTGACAATTCTTGTTGACCCTCCGTTTCCCCATCTTCACGCATAGTGTGACGAGCGAAAGGAATGTGGGTAAGAACCAGTGCACTTCGAAACAGGCGGACACTCCTTCCTCGTGCTTCCAGTGAGACAGGAATAGGTTTGTTGAATATAGTCAGCCGTGTCCAGGATTCCCACTCACGGCAATCTACCGAGGCAGATAGCGACTTCGTGTTTCGCTCCCTTGTGAAAGTGTATCACAATATAAAGATTATAATCTCTTTTATACTAACATTCGTTAGTACTGACCAGAAATTCTTCCACTGTGCTTGGATTCCTTAGTGGTTGATACATGAAGGTCAATCCAAACCTTATTTTGGTTCATTTATTTTGCAAATGTGTATGGAACACGTCCTATATAATAATAATAGCTAAAACTTGTGTAGTTCAGATTATAGATCATATACATCATCTCATTAGTTTGATTTCAAAATGGAGTCAGCATAGAGGGGATTTAGTCTCATTCACTTGGACAGAAAACACACAGTCCCTCTGTACACTGCTCTTGGTGGTGTTGACCTAGGACCCAGCGACCCAGTGGGAGAGTTTACGCCTCTGGAGCGCCTAAGTAAAAGCTCAGGCTTCAGTCTTCTGGCTGTTGACAGCCGGGACTGAACCTCTCCCCCACGTCTGATCTCCGTGTTTTCCAAGCTGCCCTGGGGGGAGTGTTCCTGTGACAGAATGGGCTCCATGCTAGCGGTGACAGGGGCTTTTAAAGTGGCCTTCTTCACATAACCTCACGTAACGTATCCTAGTAAAACCTATATGCACGGATTGCTGTACCAGGCTGTGAGGACAGAAGAAAAAAGAAAAAGTTCCTACCCTCCCAGGAGCTCAGAGCCCTTCAAGTCTAGTCTGTAAGAAGACACACACGACCTGTCTCCGCAGTTAGGTCATCTTTATACGGGACACACGGGATAGTCTGGAATGTAGAGGAAGGAGTTCCTCATTCTGCAAGTGGGGGTTTGGAAAAGTCCCAGAAACGTTTCACACGGGATAACGGTCGCACTGAGTGGGTGCGCAGAAGCTTTACGGCTGCAGGACGGGGCGAGGGTCCCAAGCAGAGGAGCAAGACGCGCAAACCGTGACGGTCGGGGACAGCGGGCCGTGTCACGCGCCAGTTCACCATCCCGTATTCCCTCGAGGGCAGAGACCGCGGGTCTGTTTTGGTCACCATTGTATCCTTAGCATGACGCCTGGAACATAGCAGATATTTAACTGAAAAAATGTTTTTTATCAACAGAATACACAGATCCTTAGGAATGTTCCCCGGGTTCCCCCACAGCCCCCCTCGGTCTACTGGTGTCACGAGACACCTCCTTAGGCTCCTGGACTCCAAGGAACACGCTCTGAAAAACTCTGCAGTAGACCGGGATATATCCGGATCCTTAGGGTTTTCTTTTTAATTTGTATTACGGTTAGAATTACATGCATATTCAAAGGCATAGTGCTGTTTCCCGGACTCTTATTTGCTTCTAGCGGCAAAAAATAGCTTCCCTACACACGGAGGTGAACGGATGTTTACACGATGATATGTTCATATGTATACATTTTCATCGGTTTCAAATAGAAGATACTGAAAATTATCTTAATCGTAATTCTAAAAGTGTTTCTTTTTGTGCGTCTCCTCTGTGTGTTTTCCAGACCGGCTGGAGGGTGACCGATCAGAAGGTTCTGGTCAGGAGAATGAAAATGAGGATGAGGAATAACCAGCTCTTATTGGCAAGCACTTAGATGGTCTGAAATTTGTATAAGACATTGATTATATTTTCTCTTTACAGAGCTTTAGTGCAATTCTAAGGTTATGGTGTTTTGGAGTTTCTCCCTTTTTTGGGGATAACCTGACATTGGTTTGGAATGACTGTGTGCATGAATTTGGGAGAGCGTGTAAAACAAAACTAGCAAAATGTTTTTAAAACTTTTTGCCATGTATGAGGAGTGCTAGAAAATGCTAAGTGCAATATTTTCCCTAACCTGCGGATAGGAGAGCTTGGGTCAACGTGGAGAGTAATTTTCATTATAGTGAAAATGTTGGTTCAGATAAATTTCTACACTTGCCATTTGCATGTTTGTTGCTTTCTAATAAAAGAAGTTGGTTGTTTTAAGATGTCCTGAATTTGACTTTTCATTGAATGCCTTACTACCCCGACCCACATTCTCCAGTCTTCTCTATAACATAAGGCTCTTTCTCTATTCTTTTCTAGATCTGATAACCTTTTCTGTTGTGACTTCTGTGTGCTAGAATCACATAGAGGAGCTTTTCTCATTTCTCCTTCCAGAGCACGTTACCTTCACCTCTAATCTCCATCTTTCATGGTTCGTGATCCCTCTTCACCCAAGTACAGGAGTTAGGCTGCCGGCAACAGGCCCAGAGCATCACGGGTAGCTCACGTGACGGACCAGCGCAAGCTCGTCCCGAAAGCGCTGGCCCCCCGGCTTCCTCTCTCCAACTTCTCGGTTTCAGCCACGAGCTGTCGACCGTCCAGTCTTATAATTCTGGGTCCCCCTCAACTCTGGTGTCCAACTCCACCCCCCCCTTAGGCCGTCTCCACCCAGGCCTGCACCTTCTGAGCCGAAACCACCCCTGCAGAGGCCACCCTGCTGTCATCCTCCCTCCTCTCCCCTTCACGCCGCTTCCTCCGGCTGGGCCATGAATGGACTCACGGGTGTAGCGGGTGAAGCACCCTCTCCCTCGCGGCGACCAGGCATCGCCCCTTTGCCTGGCGGCAGAAGATGGCGGGAAGCCCAGGGACACCGACCAAGAGAAGGCAGACTGGCTTTTTGGACGGAAGAAAAGTAACTCTTCTGCTGGCTCAGCAACTTCAGGTAGACTTCAACATCTAGCTCTTGCCCTGGACGGGACAGACACGTTCTCACGTCAGGAGATGTGGCGAATGGTAAAGGGAAAAGGAATTCGAGCTGTAGCCGAACAGGACAATTGCATGATTTCTGGGAAGTACAAAGGTCTTCGCTTCTGATTCCCAATTAGTTATGTGACATGTTTAAGCCATCTGACTTCTCTGGGCTGGCCTCCTCCTCCATAAGATGGACGTATTCCTGTTGCACCACCTATGTCCCAGGGGCTGTGTGGGGACCACATGAAACCACGGAGGTTGAAGGGCTTGACAGAACAACTGAAGTGACTACCACAAGTACAAAAACCGACGTCGTTCCTTGCACTGTAACGAAACCGTGCCGGATATGCTCTAGAGAGGTGCTGCAAGGCTCATGGGGCAGAGGCTACTAGAAGGCTCGAGGGGGAGGTCAAGGAAGCTCTTTGGCTAGAAGAGCATAGAAGAAAATCAAGGGCTGCCTGGGTGTCTCAGTCAGTTGAGCAACCAACCCTTGACTTCAGCTCAGGTCATGATCCAGGGTCATGGGATTGAGCCCCTCGTTGGGCTCCGAACCGAGTGTGGAACCTGTGTAAGATCCTCTCTCTTTCCCTCTCCCTCTCTCTCTAAAATTTTAAAAAATGAAAATAAAATCGCAATTGTCCACTCTGGCACAGGCTGTCGGTAGGAGGGGAGCCTGGGGGGTGGGCATGGGGCATATGGGAACTCTGAACTTCCTGTTCACTTTTGCTAGGAATCTTCAAACTTTTTAAATGTAACAGTACTTGTCAAAGGAGTTATCCCCCCACCCTGTTAAATTCTGCAGCATCTGGTACCTTATGTTACAAAGGAGCAGGTGGGCCAGACCAGCAGTCAAGGAGGCAGCAAAGAGAAAACATTCTACGGAGGCACAGGAACACCTCCGTGGTCACTTCCATGACTCACTGCATGTCGGGGACCCGGACCGCAGGGCCCACGTGCTGCTCCGACACAGGATTAAGGCTGTGGTGGTGGCAGGTGAGGGAGCTGGGCGAAGGTGGGAGGTCCCGTGCCTGGGGGTTGCTGAGTCTCAGTGGCAACCTGCCAGCCGCCCTCTGACTCTGGTTACGGGACAGGCTTAGAGATGGCACATGGCCGTTCGTCAAACCTCCTTTAAGAACCCTGCACTGGGGCTTCCGGCCGGCTCGGTCAGTAGAGCACGTGACTCTTGATCTTGGGATTTTTGAGTCTGAGCCCCAAGTCGGGTGTAGAGACGACGTCTTGAAGAATTTATGAAAAGCACACGGATGGATGCAGCAAGGTGACTGTGGGGTGTCGACGCCTCCTAATCCTACAGCAGTCGGCCCCTTCCTGTGCGGTCTCCTTCCTCTCGTGAGCCCCCGGGGAGGGAGGCTGCGGACAGGGGTGTGGCTGCACACAGTAGGTAACGGTGGAGGCTCTCAAAGTCCCCGGCCCCAGAAGTCCAAGTACAGATCCACGGTCTCCACAGACACGTACCGAAACGGATATTTAACCAACTGGGTAAACAAAGCTACTCTAAATCTACTTCTACTTGTTTATAAATATTGTAATTTATAAGAACCCTAAACGTTTTTCTTACCTTAAAAAAAAAAACATCCCAAAACTTCAAGTGCAATTTATTTCAGGACTAGCTTTGTTTTTGTTTTGCTCTGAAGGTTTTTAACAAGTTTTGCATCCGGGGGTCCGTTATCAGAACACGGCGCAGCTCCGCCTCCTAGAACACACATCACAGAGGGACAGACCTGTTTCCAGGCAAACCCGCTCTTTCCACCACACTCTGTGGCCATGCAGGCCCAGGCTGCCCATCCTCCGCGGGGCTGTCTTCATCGGGAGTGGCCACTTGCCCGGGACTTGGGATATTTCAGAATGGTGATGTGAAAAGGAAAAACAGAAATGTCTTCCAATTCCTAAGCTATTAATACTATTCAGGAAAATCCTGAGGGAAATGAACGCAGCTTTGCGTATTATGTTCTAGAAATATCATTAAGCAAAACTGTGCTCTTGGTAACCTTATGCAGACTTGAGTTTGTGCTTTGAAATCTCTCGAATGAACCCACTTTCCTTGGGTCGCAGGTTTTTTTTAGGTCTGGCGAGCCGGTATTCCAGGCTCCCAAGCTCCTCGGTTTACAATGGTTTCTACCTTCTAAGGGCAGCTGGCCTAGTCTGATAACGAGGACTTTTACTTTCTCCCCCCACCTCACCTCACGCCCCCCCCCCCAACCTCCTCCAGCTGCAAAGCTGGCTCCTTCGCTCAGCAACATGGCCAAAACCTGGCGTTTGACCCAGACTCTGGCTTAATGCACTCTGGGACCTCAGACAATTCCTAGGCTTCCCTAGGGCTCCCTGGATTCTGTGTTCCCTCTCCCCAACCCAGAAGGAGGGGGTCAGACTCTGTCCCCTCTTGTAGTCACATACGACAGCCACTGTCCTTTACTTCAGGGTGGGAGGTCCCTTCTGTCTCCCACGGGATTCCCCTGGGGTCCTGGATCCACTGTGCATAGTAGCACAGACTCCTGTCCCTGGGCCACCTCTCCCATCAGGGACTTAGAGGACCAAAGATCCTGTGAGCCCAAGACCCATGGCCAAGCAGTCACTGTCACTGCAAGACAGAGCTGTCCTTAGCGCCCAGGTCACGACTCAAGCTGTAAGGGAGGTCAAGGCTGAGCTTGTGCTGTGGTTCGGGACTCTACAACAGAAAAGCTCACTTTGCTCCTTTCAGACTCGAGTTCCAGATGTTACCTGCCTCTCTCCTCCCTCCTGTCCATTGCCTTCCCCTTCCTCACCCTGTGTCTCTTCCCAGAAGACCCTCCTGTGCTATGTACGCAACATGAGTCCCACAGCAGCAGCCCCCAGCACCTCCTGCCTAGGATCACAGTTGCCAAGATTCTCACTTCCTGTCCCGGAGAAGCCCCTGTAAAACCGGCCTAACGCACCCACCCACGGTCACTGGGACGTCACCGTAGGGCTCGGCACCAGCCACGCCCGGTCCTGTGCAGGGCGTTTCAATCCACACCATCACCTGGGAGGGGACCCACCTGGAATCCGCGTCCCCCCAGAGAAATATCACAACTGCGACGTGGAAAGACCGAAGGGCCTAAGAACGCCCGCTCGCGAGCGGCAGCGGGGGCTCGGCCCCCAGGACCCGGCACACACCAGAGCCTCAGCCGGGTGCCTCCGCAGCGCCAGCGCAGCAGCTCGACGGGCGACGGGGCACGCCCACGCGTGTCACCCACCGGCTACGCGCCGGTGACCCGCCTCACCCTTCGGCAGCCACGTCCCCCTCCCGGGGCCTCGGACGGGAGGCAGCCGGGCTCAAGGCCGACCACCATCACGAGCACGCCCTGCGGTCCATCCGGAGACGGATCTCGAAGGCGCAAGCATCTCAGGGCCACGCGGTCAGGATGGACACGTGCTCACGGGTGAAGTGCGAGCTGACTTACAAGATCTCCCCGTATCAAAGCATGTCTCCTCCCTCTTCGGCCCCACCCGAAGGCCATGGCCGATACGAATGCAGAGTCCGTCTCGCGGGTGGCTCAGGTCCATGCAGACTACTTGGCAGCCCCGGGCATGAGGACGGAGAACAAGCGCGGGGGGCCCTGGTCTTACAGCCGCGAGCCCACCTCCCCTGCACGACCGGGTAACGTCGGGTAACATACACAGCGGAGCAGAAGCAGGATCCGCCCCGGGAGGGTCTACCGGGGAAGCAGGGGGCCTTGAAGGCCGAGGGCAGCAGGGGACGAAGCGTTCTGAGCACCGGCTCTGCTGGAAGCAAACGAGCCTTCAGCTTTGCCCTTCGGGTTTTCTAGAACTGCGGGCGGCATCACAGCCACGCTGCTGCCACCTAGTGGCCAGGGCCCCAAGCGCCTGAGCTCCGTGCCTCTGGCCGGGGGAGCGGCCTAGGTGTGCCCTGTAGCGTGCGCCACCAGAGCCCCCAGACCTGGCGTCCCCAGCACAGTGCAGGGACCCAAATGACAATCTCGATGAAAGCGGCAGAGATGGACAACAGCCTTAAACGGGAAGACATGGGAGTGAGGTTTTTAAGCAACTATGTGCCCAAATGTCCACCCTGCCACTGTCCCTATGGTCCCCCAGGAAGGTCTCAAGCTGCCACCACACAGCAGTATGACGCCGACAGGCCCGGGGGGGAGTGGGGGCAGCTGGGGTTTTGACCTTCTGCACCGAGAACCGGTGTCCTCCAAAATGCCTCTCGGAAACTCCAGAATGTGTGCAAACTGTGGACTTTTCCTCTCCTCGCCCACCTCTTTCCTCACCGGCTCTTGCTCTCACTCAGGCTGGATCCAGATCTCTGGATCCCCGAATGTGCAAAATACGGTTCTAGCTGCCACGCATCCTCTGAGGTCGTCACCTACCTCACGGAGCTATCCCCAGCTGCCCTACCCGGAAATATCCACCTCCCTCCGGTGAACGAATAAGTACTTGACTTTGCCATTATCTTCGGTATCACCCGAGTCTCTCTCTGTATTATAATGAGTGAAGGAAGACACTTTAAAGGCACCGCCCAGAAGCTAGCCTGGTGCTTTGCACACAGTAGGTACGCGGTGCCTAGGAGCGTCAACAGAAAAAAGGGAAACAGACCCTGTAAAGCCAGGTGCAGGTGAAACCCTAGCAAATCGCAGCCAGTCTGGGATCCGCCAGCGGGGACTTGGGGTCCCAAGACTCTTCCCTTAGAGCCCAGCCGAGCGCAGCCCAGGGGAAGAGCTCTTCAACCCCTGGGTTCCAAGCCGGCATGCTGCTCTCAAAACGGCCTCGTGGGCAAGCCATCCCAGGTTATTCCGGCCTAGAGATTATAGGTCATCTCTGTGCACACTGGTTTCTCGGGAACACAGTCCCCTTACTAGACAAGCGTGGGGAAAAAGACACACAGAAAACGTAAGAGGCCCTAAGATTCAGGAATGACGCCCAGTAGCGGGAGCAGAGTCCGTGTGACCTGCACGTCTGGGCAGATCCCACAGGCCAGTATGTGCCCTCCGCTCCTCTGGAAAAGCCACCTGCTCCTTCCCACCCCATCCAGAACCTAGACCGTGCCCGGCACCCTGCTGACCCGGAGCACTGCCGATGGGCTTGGCCACCAGGAAGGCAGCGAGCCCTCACCTCGGGAGAGGGCTTTAGGAACCTGCGCGCCGGGGACCGCGCAGCCAAAGGACGACGCGTCACCAGGAGCTGGCTAGGTCCCGAAGAAAACACCACAACGGAGTGTGCT
The DNA here is from genome assembly GCF_018350155.1 of Leopardus geoffroyi. NCBI lineage: Eukaryota > Metazoa > Chordata > Mammalia > Carnivora > Felidae > Leopardus > Leopardus geoffroyi. The sequence continues at coordinate 58,732,350 of NC_059338.1, read as the reverse complement.
TCCTGGGGCGGCTGGATCTCCGCGAATCTGCCCCCTGCGGCCCGCCTAGAATTGCCAGAGCGGGGAAAGTCTGGCGCTCGGCTGATGACCCAGGCGGTTCGACAGCTTCCCAAGTCACCACAGCACTACTGCAAGCCCACACGTCAACGAATGTCCCAGATCGAAGGGGGAGGCGGGCGCGCTCTAACCAGACGAATCACGTTCCCGACGCTCCCCTTCCACCTCTTCCTCTGCGTCTACACCTGGGTGGTCTCTCAGGACCCTGCTCGAAACAGGTCTGATGAGCCCACACACCGCGCCCGCCCCGCAGGGCTTCATGCACCCATCGGAAACCATCTGGAAAGATGTGCCTGCGCCCATGGGAGGGTCCACATCCCCCCCTCCACCGCCCCCATCTCTAACCTACAGATAGAGAACGTCAAAGATCACAGCTGGAAATGACCTTGGAGACCATTCAAATCCCACTTCTGGCCCCCTTTTCCCACTTTCCGGATGGACGGCTTGGAGGGGTGACAGGAAATCCCAGACGGTAGCAGCGGCAGAGCTGGGCCAGGAGCACAGATGCAGCGGACGTCTGCACTCCATCCTGCCTCACGCCCCGGGGCCAGGGGACCAGCAGCCGTTGCATGGGGGGGGGGGGCAGGGGGGGAGGGAACTGTCCCTGTGCAGCTGGAAGCTGCAATTCTGACTGGTCGCGGGGCCACCACAGCCTGTCAGAGGAGGCTGTCCTGTGTGACTACGGTGTCTCTGTGTCCCTGCCGTGCTGGGCACCACAGCCCCACTCCTGCTTGGGAGGAGCATGGCCTGTCCTAACGAAACGCATTTTTGTTTTAAATTCTGGAAATGAAACATCTGGCACCTGCTCCTTCCTTGTGGCTTTGACAGTGGTTTTTCCCTTCTTTTGAAAAAATCAGTCAATAGAGGCGGACAGAACGGCCCCAATTCTCAGCAACAGCAGCCTCAGGCCTGCTGCTTCCGCCCTGGGGCGGAGGTGGGGGGGGGCCTGTGGATCGTCCCTACTGGCACCAGCAGGTGGCTCCATGCGGACTGCAAGGTCACGACCGGGATGGAAGTGTGGGAACTCCCATCTGACCGGCCCTGCTCCAGGGTCTCCTCTGGGGACCATTCAGTGCAGAACCCCAGTCCCACGGGGGCCGCATCAACCACGCAGACGCCGGGGGCTGGTCTCGCGTGGTTAGGACGTGCTGTCCCCCGAAGCACGCTGGGAAGGGCTTACCGCCTGAGATCCCTGCCGGGCGCCCGGGTCAGGAAGAGGGAGTCAGCCACCTGGTGGTTTCCTTCCCAGCCCTGGTCTCTAGTCCCTTCTACGCCCCACCTCCCGGAAAGTCCTGGCCACACCTCCGTCCGCTTTCCTTCGTGCCTCGGACGCCGCTGGTCCCATCGCCAGGACCTCCAAGGAGCCCACGAGCGGCCTCACGAGACACACCGGTGTTTCCTGCTGGCCGCACCTCAGGTGTTCTGTCCCCGGGCGACCCCGCGGGACAGACGGTCCACCCCGGGCTCTCATCTCTGTTCCGCAGCCAAAACGTTCCCTTCTTCGATGCTCTGCAGCTGCAGCCTCTGACTCGCCGGAGTCCTGCTGCCTCGGCGGCCCCCGAAGCCGGCCCCCGGGACGGTCCGCGCGGCCGCCAGGACCCCTGGCAAAGCCTCCTCCCCGAACAGGTTGATTTTGGCTTCGGCCTCAATGACTCTGGCCAAGCTGGCTGCGTAACTGTCCAGGGACTCGTGCACTTCGGCTTTCACGTGCAAAATAGGGTTCCTGGCAGCATCTGAGGGAGAAGCAGAGACACGGTTAGCGGAGGGCTGGGACCGAGGGCTAGCGGGAATATTCCGGCTGACGCCTCACAGCCGAGGGGGTTGAGGGGGTTGAGGGCGTAGCTTTTGCAGTCAGATTCCCCGGGGCCTAAATCCTCGACTCCCCATTTACTAGCAGGGGACACCTGGAAGTATCCCAACCGACGCTTCCCCATCTGTAGCGAGAAGGCCCCAGCGCTCCTCTCCAGGAGGTTTCTGCGATCGGTAAACAGGTCCTTCTGAGATGTTCAGGTCTGGCCCGTTAAGAAAGGCTTGATAAATACTCCCGGGTGAGGGTATTCAAAATTCTCCATCTCTGAACGAGTTCTCTGGTGTTCCAGCTCCCGAGAACCACACAATGTCTACGCTACAAACTTCCACAATCCTGAGCGTGGGCTCTCTCCCGGCCACACAGGCTCAGACCCGCCAGAGCCTTCGGGTCGGAAGGAACACAGAGGTCCGCGCGCCCCACCCAGGATCAGGACCCCCGACAACTAAAAACAGAGAGAGGTGAGTCTGCAACGTCACGCCCAGCGCCGCTCATCACTACTGCCCTCACTGCCAGCTTTCCCGACGGCGTGTCTCCTACCCCTCATGTTCTTCCGGAGAGGAGGCAACATCCACCCATCACCCCGTCTCAGGGAGTCTGCAGCCGGACACAAGAATGAAGCAAAGAGTGGGGGGCGGGCACATGTCGCCTCTCCCTGCCCCTCTCACTTGCGACCCGAGGGCGGCCCTGTTCCTCCCTGCCGGCAGACAGGCCCTCAGAACCGCCATCAGTGCCCACTAAGTGGGTCTGAAGGGGCCAGACTGGCCCCCGGGGGGCTGGGCGGTCGGAGGAGGGGGGAGGGGGAATCCTTCATGCTTTGGTTCCGGGCTAATATATCACAGAGCCCATGAGGCTGCAGGCCATCCTCTGTTCCTGAGTCTACTCTGCCGGCAGAGTGGCCGATCTGCCTCCTGAGCTCTGCGACCGCCCCAGTCGGGCAGGAGTCAGGGAGGGGGGGCAGGAGAAGAGGTGGGAATCCCTACGATCCTAAAGCTCTGACGGGACCCACGTCGACGGCCAGAGTCCGCTGTCCCGATCCCGACTCTCCCACATCCCACCCAGTGGTTCTGGAGGCCGCCCTCACGTGCGGGGATCCAGAGGACAGGGTCTTAACGTCATGGGCGGTCTGGATGGTCCCCTGTCACTCTTCTAACACGCTTGTCCGGATGGGAACCCAGACCCTACGTCCCAGAGGCAACAAGGAGACGCGGGAGACGAAATGTGGGAGCCCACTCCCCTCACAGGCTCACACACCCTCATCGACTCCAGGGACGACAGATGGTCGAGGCGACAGCCTCTGTTGGGGGGGGGGGGCGGGGGGAGCACTCATGGTGCCACTGCTTCCATTTTCCCCGTGAGGAAGCGGAGGCTCAGAGAGGACAAGTTCAGATTTATACCCACACCGCATCCGCAAAGGGGACAGACTGTGGAGGGCTCAGAAAGTTTTCTCCAGTCTGGTGGCTTCCCGAGGGAGGAGATGGGAATCAGGATGGGGCCTGTGCGTGCGCATGCGCATCTATCTAGAGTCCGACAGCCCCACCTTCCCAGCCCAGGGGCCGCATGCCCCAACAAGGGGAGGCCCGGGGACAAGCGAGGCCGGCAGGGTCAGGAGCGGTCACGGTGGCCGGCACAGCGGGGAGCCCTGGAACGCTGGGGGTGCGAGCAGGGCTGAGCCAAGGAATCTTCCCCAGATCCTTTCCCTCTGCTGCCCACCCCCCCCCACCCGCCCCGCCCCGCCCTGCCTCGGGCTGTCCCAAAGCAGTGAGCCACAGACCAACCTTTCATTTGTTCCACTTCATCCTCAAATGTCACCGAGCTCCTCCTCTTGGGGGGCAAGTACAGTGGGAGGGAGGGTTGTCACCCGACGTGTAGTCCTCGAGCAGCATCACATCTGTCCCTGAAACCAAGGGCGGATTGTGCACACAGAACCAGGGGTGCGAGGTCCTCCTCGCCGCCTCCTCCTCTACCTCTCTCGCCTCCTCGTCCCCACATGTTCAATCCCACCAACAGGTGCGACCACGGCCCCACAGCATGTGCAGGTGCCTGAGGGACACCGTGTGCATGGTGTCATCCCGGGGAGTCTGCAGCCGACCCGTGGGGCTGCCACACACACACACACACACACACACACACACACACACACACACAGTGTGAAGTCGGCCGGGCCTGGGAGGGAGGGGCGGGGGCAGGGCTCAGGGCAGGGCAGGGCCCTCGGAGCTCTGTGTTCTGAGGATCCTTCTTACGGTCTGAATTCCCGTCACTGTTAAAATATGTTGTGCTAAATCAACATTTCAAACCGGAAAAGGTAGAGTTCTTTGAGGATCAAAAAAGAATTGAAAAATATACCCCCTAAAAGAGTGGGGAAACAAAGGCAGGGAGGCAGGGGGTCATACTAGAGAGGGCTGGGCTGAGCCAGGACCCTGGCCTGACACCGTCCCCAGCCTCGTTCCATCCCAGTCTCCAGCTTTCAATCCTTCAAGGCCTCAGTGCTGGGGAAACTAGGGAGACAGGGCAGCCCCGGGGTCCTCTTGCTGTTTCAGAGCAAGCCTCAGAGGCATCACCGCCTGGCCTCCAGAAAGATCATTCCCTGGGAGTCAGAGCACCAGTTCTCGCTCCACGTGGACCTAGGATCTCGGGCAGGTGCCGAATCCCTCAGCGTCCTCAAGGCTGCGACGCGGGGATGGTAGTTCGGTCGGGGATTGGCTGAGGACCCTGAGCTGAGGCGTGGAAAGATGCGGCACAGCGCTCGGCACACAGCAGGAGCTAATCGGGGAGGCACGACTACAGCCGATAAACGGCGGGGCTGGAAGTCACACACGCTCGGGTCCGTGTGACGGCCCAGGCCATGCTCCTTCTCCGGCTACGACGCCTATGCCTTCTGCCTGGCCACCTCCTTGCTCTTCGGGGTTCAATGTCACTCTCCGAGAAGCTGCTCTAATTCTCCCTTCCAAAGCTGCCCTCCCAGTTATAAGCTTTAATAGCAGAATTACTGAAAGCACGTGGGATGACGGGCCGTCTTCCCAGGTCCGCAGAAAGTTCCATGAGTACAGCTCACCACTGGATCTCTGGAACCTAGTACAGAGTCTGGCCAGAGTGAGGGCTGGGCACATAAACATTTGTTGAATGAATGGATGTCACACTGCCTCCGGATCCCTGCTGGTCGTCTGCGAATGGGGAAAGAGCCTGGGGAGTGACCCAGAGACCTTCCCTTCCTTCAAAGCACACGAGGGACGCGGGGCGAGAGGAGACGGTGTGACGGTGGTTCAACCCGCTGGCTGACGGGTGAAAGAACATTCTCAGGGAATATTCTGCCTCCAGGGAAAACTGTCCGCGCCAGAAGGCCTGGTCTCGGTCCCTGCCCACGGCCCACCCCAGCGTCGAGGTCCCAGGCTGAGGCGGGGGGGAGACTCAGGTCAAGGCAGAGAGGAGTTTTCACAAGCTCCGGGCAGCGGGGATGAGCAACACCCTCCCCCTACTGCCCAGCCCTCTGCGCGTTCCACCTCAGCCCCACTCCCTACGGCCCGGCTCGTGGGCACAGGCCCCGGGATGGGGAGCAGACGCCTCTGCCCACCGCCTCTCACCAGGGCCTGGTGAGGTGCCCAGCGGCATGCTAGGCGGACTTCCTGAAGGAGGAGCTCGGCCCGCAGGGTCCCCTGGGGGCAGCCACGGGGGACGGGGAGCATCTGTGCCGGGGACGTGTCCCTTTGGGGAGACCGAGTTTCTCAAAGGCAGGGCACAAAGCAGGCCAGGGTGGTGAGCCAGGGATGTGGCCTCAGGGGAGCTGCCGTCATGGGGGCCAGCTACCCCCAGTTCACACCCGGGGTGCTCCAACGCTTAGAGATTAAGCAACTTGCCCAGGTGGCACAGCTCAGAAAAGGCCAATGAGACACTGAACACCAGGCAGCGGGACCCCAGAGCCCGTGGCGGCCGAGGGTGTCACACTCAGGGTAACAACTCACAGGCACGCGGCACTTCAACTTTTCAAAGGGGTTCGCTTCATTTGGATCTCACAACAACCTCGTGTGGCGGACAGAAGAGGAAGGGAAATCCCGGTTTGATACGGGCGGAAACCGAGGCCCAGAGACGCTGGCGAGCTCAAAGCCGCAACCGGAAAGGCACGCGCGTGGGGAGGTCCCTCCCGCCGGCTCCTAAGCGGGCCCCAGGGCGTGTGACGCGCGGGAGGCTTACCTGAGTCCTGGGAGCAGCTGAAGCCAGTGTCCCCGGTGCTGCTGCTGTTCCCCAGGGGCTGTCCGCCTGCCATGAGCGCCGTGAGGTGTGGGGACAGGCCCAGGTCTGGAAGGCAGAGTCGGCGCCGTCAGCACGGTCCAGGTCCCGCCGGGGCAGCCCCCGTCCCTCCCACTCCAGCGGTCCCCACCGGCCCCCCCTCCTGCTCTCCTGTCCCCTCTGTCACTCGCAAGCCGTGCCTCAACCAACCAAAAGACGGGGAGCCCCCGGCCGCCCTCTCCCCCTCTGCCCCTCGTTCCTGCCCCGGGGGCGTGGCTCCCCCAAAGAGGAAGCTCTCCCAACAACGACACACCCCAACAAGGCGGTGGCAGGGAGAGCAGGGAGAACGCGAGGCAGCGGTCTTGGGAGACCATCTTCCGGATAAACGCGCAACGCGGACGCGCTGCGACCTCCTGAGGTCCGAGCGGCAGAGGGGAATCTGCGTTCCGGAGGCGTGAGGCGCCAAGCGGGAGAGAGTGCCCGCCAACGGGAAGGTGCCGACGAGGACCGTGGGCCGGACCCAGGGAGCGGAGGCCGGCGGCCGGGGAGGCCTGGGGGGAGGCCGGTTCTCGCACTGGGCCCGGAAGCTGAGGAACCGGAGGCCAGGAGCCCCCGCGGCTGGTGGGGCCGGAGGGAAAGTGTCTCTGGGCAGGGGCGGGTCTCCTCCTCCGGCTCCGCCCAGCCCGGGCGCCTCCCGGCAGGACGGCGAGAGGAGCAGGCCCAGGGGACGCGCCGAGGCATCACCGGAGAAAGCGAGAGCACGATGCCAGGCTGCGGAGCTAACAGTGGGACCCCCGCCCCTCAGCTCGCTCAGCAGGAGAGGGAGGACCCTCCCCGGGGGGCCGAGCGCCTCCTGCTCCTGATGCGGGGCCTCCACCCGCGCCCAGGGCCTCGTCACTGGACACTCCAGGAGAGGCCCCAGCTTGAGAGAAGGAGAAGAAGGAATACCGGAGGAAGAAGGGAAAGAAACGGATCTCAGCGGAGGCCGTGAAGGGAGCTTAAGAAAACAAAGAATTCTGCGCAGGTCCCCGGAGAACACCGGGAGAATGACGACTCCAGGAACAAAAGAGCCGGACGCTCCGGAGACCACGGAGGTCACGAGAAGGAGCTCTTAGCAATTAACAAGGCAGCACACAAAGTCAAAGTCCTCTGGCCTCGCGAGGAACACTTACAGCCTAGCAGGCCGAAGAGACCGCTGCTACCCACCCCCACGGTCCCCTTACAGACAAGAGACGGCTCGGATCTTTACTGGCTCGGATCTTTACTTCCGTCCTGAGTTTTCAAAGGGTGTGAGGTGATGGAGAAAGCGCTTTCCTGCCTTCCCTGGAGCTAAGGAGGACACGACTGGGGGGGGGGGGGGGCGGGGGCTTCTCTCAGGACCACCCGTTCACGAACTCGGGAACCACACTGGTGCAGAGGGCCCTGCTGGGTGCTGCTGTAGAGATGGGCACGAGAGAAGGGCCCAGACATGTTGGTCCCGTCCAGGGCCCCAGCCTCAGAATGTGGCCATGTCTCCGTGGGAAGCCTGGCTCGGGGAGGGGCCCGTGGGGGACAGTCTGCTGCCAAGTGGGCTGGCCGAGGCCGCGGTGGGGTTTGGACACCATCTCTGAGGCTGTGGTGAAAGCCGGAACGTGCCCTGGTCTCCGGCAGTGTGACGAGTCACGGGGGCCAGACCGCTGTGGCTGTGGCCGTGGCCGGGCTGACCGCCTGCGAGCGAGCAGCAGCCAGGTGGCCCCGCAAACGGAGAGGAACAAGACAGACCCTCCAGACCTCTGTTGCTCCTTTGGAAGGGGTCTTACCCCCCTCTTTCCCTCTGCTACCACCGAGCTCAGCACTCCCGGAGGTGAGGGAGGTGGCCCAGAATGCAGGCTCCAGGGACGGAAAGCGGATTTGGCTTTCAGGAGTCTGGGCAGATGCAAGCCAGGCCCACACGGGGCGTCAGAGGAGGGTCCGCGCTCCCTGGCTCGGCCAGAGGGACCGAGGCCCAGAGGTGGAGGCCGGGCCTCCCTCTTTGGCCCAGAAGGGCGTGGGCATTCCCGGGGCGGGCGGGGCGTGGAGCGAGGGCAGCCGAGTTCTGCTCCTTGTCCAACATTCAGGAGCTGGGGAAGGCCAAGTACACAGAGCCCATCGGCCCACACACTCTGTAACCCAAAAGCCTCCCACAAGACTGCTCGTCCCTCAGCGAGGAGGAGGCCACCAGCTGCCACGGACCTGCCCACCAAACCACAGTGGGCGTCCCGGCATTCTCCCGGCCCCACGGCCTCTGCCGGCACCACCACAGGCGACCTGCATGGAAAATGCTGGCCAAAAGCCGATGTTTGTTTTGGTGCTGGCTACCCTCTCCCTCCTCTATTCTCTTCCCTCTTTCTTTCTCTTTCCCCACTCTTCACTTCAATGGAGGGCAGAACATACACTTTTTGCCTAAAAGAGGAGCGATTTTACCAAATCTGAGTAAGTTACTCGGAGAAATGAAGCCAGACCGTGAATGCAGTCCTGGCTCACAAGTTGTACTTGACAACAGGGACTTGCCGGGGCAGGCGATGGGCATTTCGGTGGTTACAATACTGGGGTACGGAAAGGTTCTTCTTCTCCTCTGCTCAGAATGAAAACTCCCTCTCTTGATCCCAGGGTCATGAATTCAAGCACCATGTTGGGCATGGAGCCTACTTACAAAAAAAAAAAAAAAAGAAAAAGAAGAAGAAAAAGCCCCCGACTTCCTTCCTCTCTCAAGAAGTAACACTCCATCAGCCCACAAAATAAATCAGTGATGTTGGTTTCTTACCGCCTCATGGAAAAGATCTCCCAACAATACTACCGCTGAGTACGCACAACCCTGGGGAATTCGTTCTTGAGAGGGAAGGTGGAAGGCCTCTATTCCACGAACAGGAACCTTTCTCTCGAGCAGTCTGAGCTGCCCAAAGTCACCCAGAAAAAGAAGAGAACTGTAACCTGAACTAGCTTTTTCCAGTCGATCCAAGCGCCCTCAAATCTCTCTTCCAACGGCTCATCCGGGTGATAATCTCCCTCAAACATGGCCCTAAAAATCCGGCTACTTCCCCATCGGAACAACACGGTAATAACCGCTGGAGGCAAAATCCACCAGTGGATGCTAAAAATAGTGGGTGAAGGCTGAGGGAGAGATAGGGTATTTGCAGGGCCTCGAAGGCTCTCCCCCAGTGTATTTCTTAATTACAGTGGAAAAAACAGTGACTTTACGACAGAGAAACCTGGCAGACGCCTCCTGAACTGTGCGGACTCAGTGTGTTCCCCCCAAAATTCATACATTGAAGCCCTAACCCCGGTATGATGGCATCCAGAAGTAGGGCCTTCAGGAGGTAATCCGGAGCAGATGAGGTCATGAGGGTGGGGGCCTCATAAGAAGAGACCACAGGGCTTGCCCTGTCCCATCTCCCCGTATCCACGTGAGGATGCAGCAAGGGGACAGCTAGGAAGAGTGGTCTCACCGGGCTCCAACCACGTGGCACCTTGATCTCAGACTTCCAGTCACCCGAAATGTGAGAAATACAGGTCTATGGTTTAAGCCCCCTAGTCTATGGTGTTTGGTGATAGCAGCCTGAGCCAAGGCATCAACCGAGACGTCAAGGCAACCTAAACCCGTAATAAGACATAATGACATATGTGCCCCTGATGTGATCACGGAGAAGACCACAGCACCCCCCCCCCCGGCATTCCTGCCAAAGACGTACAACCTCATTCTAATCCTGACAACACATCAGCTGAACACAAACCAAGGGCATCCTAAAAACCCCCTTAGCAGTACTCTAAAAAAGTACCAATGTCACAGAAGACAAGGGAAGAACAAAGACTTGTCAAAGCTTCAAGAAGACAAAGGGAGCCATGACCTGATGGCAAACCGGATCCTGGAACAGCAAAAGGACCTGACTGGGGACACGGGGGAAATCTGCCTCAAGCAGTGCATAGTTAACAGCACTGCCCCAATGTTAATATCTTGGTTTGGTAACTGCTATGATTCAGCCAGATGTGAACGCCAGGAGGAGCGGGGTGGGTGGGAAGTCTCTGTCCTCTCTTCCCAGCTCTTCTCCAAGTCTACAATTATTTCCAAATAAAAAGGGTTAAAAAAAAAAATCTATCCCTGCCTAGAGCGAGTCCTCTGGGTCTCACCAAAGGTGAGAGGATCACCTCCAGAAGCTTGTTAGCTCCCAGATCAGTTACCGGATGGAGCAGCTTTACACACAGGGGACAGTGCCATTTCAAGGTGGCAGGGCGGAGGGCTGGGGTTTGGCGCTGACACACGTGAATTACTGGCACCGGCAGGAGGAAACCACTGACCAGCATGAGAGGCCCGAGGAGGAGCACGATCGGGGAGGAGCCGAGGAGGGGAGGAGGAGTGCGATGGGAGGGGGGAGGAGCGCGATGGGGGGGGGGGAGGAGCGCGATGAGGGGGAGGAGCGCGATCGGGGAGGAGGAGCCAAGGAGGGGCGGGGGTGCCTGAAGGTGCACTCTGCTTTACAGAATACCGACATGAAGGGACTGGCCAACAGCAGAGGGGAGGCCGGTCCAATGCTTGGGTTCTTCTGTCTGTAGAAAGGCCAGCGTGCCGTGGCTGGGGACACCGAAAACGGACTTCTGAACTCTGGTGTCCCCTGCCGAAAGCCGCCTGGGAATCACGGGGGACGCGCCGGGACGTTCCTCCCCCAACGCACACCGTGCTTGGAGCCTCGAGGCTGCCGTCAGTCTGAGAGCTTACCCGTCAACACGGCAGAGCGCCTCCCGCCCGAGGTGGGCCTCCCCCTCCCCTCCAAGTCCCCAGGTTACCTGTGATCCTGTTGGAAATGCTGAAGAGCCTGGAAGTCCTCTGCCGCTGCACGAACGGCTCCCGGTAATACCGATCCCCAAAGCACATGCCCAGCAGCTCCTTGCGAACCGTCTTGTTCCAGAGCCCATAGATCAGGGGGTGGCAGATGGCGCTGGTAAAGGACAGCCACGTGGCCCAGGTCTCCATGGTCGGGGAGACGTAGTTCTTCCCCCAGAGGGCCTCAGAGGTGATGACAACCATGTAGGGGCCCCAGGTGACCATGAAGGCACCGACGACCACCAGAATAGTGATGAGGGCTTTGCACTGGTTGGCCGAATAGACCACGCCCTGAAAGGCGTTCCTCCTACTGCCGGACGAGGAGGTGGAGGTGCTGGAGTTCTTCCTCCCATCCCTCTGGGGGTCCTCCTCCACGATGACCACGGTGCCACAGTGCACCTTGCGCGCCTTGACCCTGGCCACGCGGAAGATAAAGCCATAGCACACCAGCATGACCAGAAAGGGGAAGAGGGCACACCAGATCTGCCAGAAGGCGGTATAGCCGGGCTCCCGGTGCCACGCAGCCACACACATCCACTTGAACTCGTCAAACTCCACCGACGACCAACCAAAGAGAGGCGGCAGGCAGCCGATGAGGGAGTGAAGCCATATGTAGACAAGCGCCATCACGGCGCGGTTCCCCGTGATCTTCATGGGGTACACCATGGGGTACAGGACAGCATAGTAGCTAGGGAAAGGACGGAGGGGGCGAGAGAGAGGAGTCAAAATAGAGAAAACGCACCCGAACGGGCACCCCGTGCTCTCCGAGGTAGGGAGCTTTGTTGAATTTCTCCATCCAACCCAGTCACGGGGCTCCGAAGACGGTCCCTTCTCCCAACTTTTCCCGGACAAGTCACAGACTCTGCCGTGTTACCCCGCTTTGTAGGACCCGTCATCAGCCAGGAGCTGGAGGCCAGGATGAACCCAGGGCTCAGGCAGTCCTGTTTCCGAGTCACGATGCCAGAGCCCAATCATATTCGGGGCTGTGGGTCATCTCGGGGCACCTACAGGAGTCCCAAGGGATCGTGCATGAAGCCAGATCACTTCTGTGTTGCTGACATCAACCTGAGATTGATTCGTTTCCAGAGGGTCATGACAAAGCCAAAATAATATTGACGGACTAGGGGGTTCATTCAATCGATGGACATTTACTGAAGGCCTGCTGAACGCCTGTGCTACGTACAGGAAAGGCAGTGAGAAGACGTGGCGAGAGACAGACACGTGGGCAGAGTATGCGTCTGGGGGGTAAGAGCTAAATGGAATCCTCACCAACGACTGCTTGATGCGGTGGGTGTTATCATCCCCCTCATTTTCCAGACGAGGGCACTAAGGCAGAGGAAGAATAAGCAGCCTGCCCAAGATAAGGGGAAGAAACAAGACGTAAACCCAGACGATCTGGCCCCACAGCCCCCAGTGACACGCCAGCGACTCCTCGCAAACCGTCTTGTCCTGGAGTCCACACAACAGGGGTGGTTTTTAATCCCTCGGCCCTGCGCAGAGGAGGGAGGCCTGGAGGGCTCTAGGTTCACACTGGCGGGGCACCTGTTCCAGAAGGCGGGTCAGCCCAGGCTTCCTGCGGGAGATGCACATACACCCAGGTCTTAAGAGATCAGAGGCACTGGCCCAGAAGTCGCTGAGGAGGAAGGCAGCTCTGGGGTGCAGGTAGGTGTGAGCCAGCACCCGCCCCGTGGGGAACCTGCATGGAGCTCAGCACCGCACGGAGACGCCGGGGGGGGGGGGGGGGGGGGAAGCCAGGGAGGATTTAGATCATGGGGTTGAAAGCAAACCACACGCTCCCCACCCAGACATTTTATCCAAAGGAAATGCTGTTTAATGAATACTAGGGTTTCCCCATGAGGGCAGCCTGTGGAAAAGACAGGGGTGGCCACGCTGATGCCACCTGGTACAGACAGGATGGCAGAAAACGAACGGGGCCAAGGATCCCACATCTCCCGTCCTGAGTCACCCCGGGGCACCAGCAGCGCAGGGACAGGGCCCACGGCCTGACTGCCACATGCTGCTTGCCCACCCTCTTGGAGGGAAGGCTTCCCCCATCTACACCCTTTGTGAAAGACTTTCCCTTTTTGAAAAAATTTTTTAAACGTTTATTTATATTTGTGAGAGAGAGAGAGAGCGCGCGCGAGCAGGGGAGGGGCAGAGAGAGAGGGAGACACAGAATCCGAAGCAGGATCCAGGCCCCGAGCTGTCAGCACAGAGCCCGACGCGGGGCTCGAACCCACGAACCGTGAGATCATGACCTGAGCCAAAGTCAGACGCTTAACCCACTGAGCCACCCAGGTGTCCCTGCTTCTCTAAAAAAAAAAAAAAAAAAAAAAAAATTGGGGGGCACCTGGGTAACTCAAGTCGGTTGGGTGTCCGACGTCAGCTCAGGTCATGATCTCACTGAGTTCGAGCCCCGTGTCGGGCTCTGTGTTCTCAGCTCAGAGACTGGAGCCTGCTTCAGATTCTGTGTCTCCCTCTCTCTCTGCCCCTGCCCCGCTCATGCTCTCTCTCTCTCAAAAATAAACATTAAAAAATAAAATGAAAAAAAGGGGTGCCTGGGTGGCGCAGTCGGTTGAGCGTCCGACTTCAGCCAGGTCACGATCTCGCGGTCCGTGAGTTCGAGCCCCGCGTCGGGCTCTGGGCTGATGGCTCAGAGCCTGGAGCCTGTTTCCGATTCTGTGTCTCCCTCTCTCTCTCCCCCTCCCCCGTTCATGCTCTGTCTCTCTCTGTCTCAAAAATAAATAAACGTTAAAAAAAAAAAATGAAAATGAAAAAAAAAGATTTTTAAATAATCTCTACACCCCACATGAGACTTGAACTCACAACCCTGATATCAAGAGTTGCATGCTCCACCGACTGAGCCAGCCAGGCACCCCTGAAGGGCCTTCCTAACGGGAGGGGAGCCAGGGGCTGCTGATGTCCAGCTGCACGCTCCCCGGGTGTGGGATCTGAAAAGAGGATCTCGTGGGGACCCTGGGATGGGTCACGGCTATCTATTATTGCACATGGCCTGGGATGAAACAATCAGTGTCTTACGCTGGTACCTGGGTTTGCATCTGGCCAAGTCCGAGCAGCCCAGGGAGAGAAGCATGCCTTTGGCGCTGGGATCCCTGGGTCCAGAGGGCAGCTCTCCCATCTACAAGCTGTGTGACCTTGGGTGGCCTTCATCTGTAACGTGGGAAGCACAGAAGCCCTGGCCCCAAGAACTCGGGGGCCAGACTGAGGGAAAGGCCTGCGTCGTGCCTCCTCTTCACGTGGCGGGGGCAGAGCTTGGTCTCTGCCTGTCCACCGACCTTTCCCCCTTCCTTCCTGAAAACGGGAATCCCGATCGTTCGTGCTGCTCCCAACTGCTATGACTGAACGGGGACACTGGGCCCTTCTGAGTCCCGAGAGATGAACTGGGCCATTCTGGTGGTCTCCTACCTCTTGCCAAGTCATGGCCAAGACACTGACCTGTGTGGCACCATCCCAGCCAACGAAACGTGAGGGGGTCTGCTAGGGTGGGATTGAGGGCTGCCTAGGAGGTTTCCTTCACTCTTAAAAAGAAACAAGGCAGAGATTTCTATTTTTCTCTGCCCTTTTAAACCGTGTGCAGGCTCTCTGACCTCAAGACACCCCAGGGGCAGCAGCGCAGCAAAGCCGGGCCAGGGAATGTTAACTTCCCCCGGCTCCTTTGACCAGCCCTGTTCTGGCGGTCGTAAAAATAATTACAATTCATAAGCGGTCCTCCACACGTAATCCTGGCTATTCTCAACATCCAGGTATTATTATTATTTTATGTCAAGACTCCTCCTTTTCTATAATAAATGGTATTTGTTTCACCCGCTGACTAAGGTCCCGGCCACGAGCAATTCCGGTGGGACGTGACCATAACCTCTCCCAGCTGAGCCCCGAGTCCCACCGGGGGGCTGGGGGCCGGAGGCCGGCTCCCGAGGGGTCAGTCTCCCAGAGTCAGAGAGGCCGCCACGGGCCAGGGTGCTGCCCAGTTACCCTCCATTTCATTTTTTGTAAAACTTAAATACGATGAAACGCACAAATCTACGGCTCTATCAAGATACAGAACATCCCCCATCTGCCCAAGGAAAGACACGGATTTTGTAGATTTGAAACCTCATGTTTTAAACTTAGCCTCATTGAGGCCTGCGGCAGGTTCAAAGGAAAATACAGAACAAGAGCAGCTCCCTGTGTCCCTGCACGTCAGTAGAGGACCGAACAGAGGGGCTTCTTTTGCCTTCCGTGCTCTTAACTGGCTTCCGAAGCTCTGTCTTTTCCCCAGCAGCTCATTTTCAGGCATGAGCCCAAGCACGACCCCAGGTCCCAGAAGAGCCTCCCACGACGTCTCGTGTAACCGAAAAGTCATTACGCACACAGGGGCTCCGACGCTTAGCTGTCCTGCTGCAAGACCGGCCCCTAAGATAGCGACGTCGGTCCGTGTCGCTAAGACGCCTCCACCGCAAACAGGACGGAGCCGAGGCCGACTCCAGCCACCTCGGGGACAGTGCGCTACCACGGACGGACGCTCTCCTGGTGGCACTGGTGACCCTGCACCATAACCACCCGCCCCCCAGAGCCAGCCGCTTTCCCTCACCAAACCCCGTTTTTGGAGCCGGGGCCGCATCCACCCGCACGTGCCGCAAAAACCCGATGAGCTGCCGGGTTAAGCGACCACGTCACACCCTCACTCAGGGTACAGTTCTCCCTGGGTCACATGACATTCCCCACGTGGCCGGTTTCGGACACCGACATTCCCACCGAATCTCTCTCCAGTCAGCCATTCTTCTTACGTGGTCTATTCTCCTTTGGCTCATCTGCCAACTTAGTTTGCGGAGTTCTCTAGCTGGGGTTCTCGGTGGGGACGACGTGTGCCCCCGGGGACGCGTGGCGATGTCTGGAGACATTCTGGGTGGTGACGACTGGGGAGGAGCCACCGGCATCTAGTGAGCAGAGGCCAGGGGTGCTGCCCAGGGCGGCCCCCCGTCCCCACAAAGTGTGACCCAACCCAGAACGTCAGCAGTGCCAGCTTGAGAAACCCTGGGTCAAACTAGCCCCTTGCTGGACTTGATGGGTGGCTCCCTCTGCAGTGTGCTCTGAGTCCCGCCTTCGCCTCCTCGGAACCCGACGAGCTGCCTACCAGCCACGTGAGCTTGGGCAGGTTCACAAAGCCTCACTCTGCCCACCTGCAGAATGGGAGCCAGCCCCCAGTTGCAAGGATTTGCTGGGAGGACTGTGTATTAGCAGCAACCCCTTTCAGTGGAGGCCACGACACCTGCCCGGGCAGGTTCTCCACTTCCACTTTCCTTTTTTTTTTTTTTTTTTTAAACATTTATTCATTTTTGAAAGACAGAGAGAGACAGAGCACAAGTGGGGGAGGGGCAGAGAGAGAGGGAAACACAGAATCCGAAGCGGGATCCAGGCTCTGAGCTGTCAGCACAGAGCCCAACTCAGGGCTCAAACTCACAAACCACGGGATCATGACCTGAGCCGAAGTCGGACGCTTAACTGACTGAACCACCCAGGCGCCCCCCCACCCGCTTCCACTTTCTTAGAGACATTTCCAGCTCTCTCCTCCAGTCCTGTTCTCTGTTCTTCTTCCCTCCTGTCCTACTGCTGTTTTTTCTCTCTCCCTCATCCTCCCTCCCTCCCCCTCCACCTCTCTCTCTCTCTCTCTCTCTCCTTCTCTCTCTCACACACACACACACACACGCACACACACAGAGTTGCATCTTTAGGTTTCCAATAGACTGGGACAAATATGTGACCTCCAAAATTAGCAAGACAGAGTAAAATTAATGTACTAAAATGAAGCAAGCAGAAGGAGTATATTATGTCACTTAGAAGGGCCGGATCATGTAAACTGGCCCGGTCAATTTGTATCTTTATGCCACATGACCAATAATACACGACCAATAATAAAAAGTAAATTGCATCTGCCACCAAGTTACTTGAAAACACGATGACAGCGGTCGGTACGCTGTAATCACCAGAACCGGCCAAGACCCTGCCTGGCTGCACCTCGTGGTGGGGGAGGTAACGGTCACCGAGGGGAGGCACAGGTCCCTTCTGGACCGCCTCTGTCACGGGGTGGTGTGGAGTCAGGCCGCGTGGATCAAAGCTCCAGCGGGTAAACGTGACACGTGTGTGTCACCGTGTTTCCAGCCACCACCAACAGCGGAGAGGGTCTCCAGCCACATAGGATGCACGCCCACACCTCCCCCGCACGGCCCCGGGCTCCTCCTCCCCGCTTGAGGCCCCGCCCAGCACTACCGCATACTCCGTGGTCCTTCCCCTCCCCTCCGCTGTGAGTTCCTCCGCTCATCTGCTCACCTTAGTCGTGCATTCCCCGCACTACCTGCTGGAGGCTGTTCCTTCCGTCGAAGGGTCTTTTCCAGCTCTTACAGGCCTGTGCCATCCTACTCGCGGTTAGGACTTACTCAAGTGGCACCTCTTCCGGGGAGCCCTCCAGGCCCTGCCACCCCAAGCAGGACTGGGGCCGCGCTAGTTCCCTATGCTTTGTGTCCACACCCGCCCTCGTTGGCAGGCCTCTGCCGCCTACGTGTGAACACGTGGGCAAGGTCTGTGTGCTGTGCCCGCTGGTATCCTGCCGCCCTAAGGACCAGGCCCAGAGCCCTTCCTACATGGCCATCCGGCCAGCACCCCCACAGGAGAGAATAAGGCACCAAACTGGGCAACGCAACTGAGTCTCCCCCACCTGCCCCTGCCCAGTGGGCACGACTTCCCAAACATCCATATACAGACGGCTCCAAGAGAGGCACTTAAAAACCAGTTCCCCAGGGGGGCTTAAGCTCAACCCCTTAAGCAACGGGTTCAGCTCTTGGTTCGCACGGCTCCTGAGATCCAGCCCCACCTTGGGCTCTGCACTGACACCATGAAGCCTACTTATGATTCTCTCTCCCTCTCTCTCTGCCCCTCCCCTGCTCTCTCTCCCTCTAAATAAATAAACTTAAAAAAAAATCCTCATCTCTCCTCTAGGGTTTGCCCTCACCCCATGTCCCACAGGACCCAGGGCCCAGGAAAGGAAATTCAAAGAACAGTAATTTGGGGGCGCCGGGGTGGCTCAGTCCGTTAAAACTCTTGATTTTGTCTCAGGGCATGATCTCACGGTTGGTTGGTAAGTTCAAGCCCCAAATTAGGCTCCATGCTGCCGGCCCAGAGCCTACTTAAGATTTTTCTCTCTCTCACAAATAAACATTTAAAAAATCAACAATTTTTTAAAAACATGGAAATTGGAACAATGGCGAGATCCCATGTCTCCCCACTGCCAACAAAGTTCCAATTACTTTTTTTTTTTTAATGTTTTATTTATTTTGACACAGAGAGAGACAGAGCATGAGCGGGGAGGGGCAGAGAAAGAGGGAGACCCAGAATCTGAAGCAGGCTCCAGGCTCCGAGCTGTCGGCACAGAGCCTGACGCGGGGCTCGAACTCACAGGCCGTGAGATCATGACCTGGGCCAAAGTCGGACGCTCAACCGACTGAGCCACCCAGGCGTCCCCCAATTACTTTTTTTACTGTTACATAATCAGTCTTGATAGGATGCCAACGAACAGCTACTGGAGTAAAAGTCTAGCCAGTCTTCTGGAAAACAACCTGCCTTTTACACACGAAGAATCGCGAATGTGTGTTTCTTCTTACCAAAACCACAATTTCACCACACACATGTTCCTCCAAGGTAGGAAGCTACAAAGGGACTGTAAAAATAAATTCTACCTCCACGGGATGGCACAATATGGAACCATTAAAAATCATGTTCTTCTGGGGCGCCTGGGTGGCGCAGTCGGTTAAGCGTCCGACTTCAGCCAGGTCACGATCTCGCGGTCCGTGAGTTCGAGCCCCGCATCGGGCTCTGGGCCGATGGCTCAGAGCCTGGAGCCTGTTTCCGATTCTGTGTCTCCCTCTCTCTCTGCCCCTCCCCCGTTCATGCTCTGTCTCTCTCTGTCCCAAAAATAAATAAACGTTGAAAAAAAAAAAATTAAAAAAAAAAAAAATCATGTTCTTCTGATACATGAATTTAGCAAAGTTGCAGGATACAAAATCAATGTACAGAAATCAGTTGCATTCTTATACACTAATAATGAAGCAACAGAAAGACAAATAAAGAAACTGATCCCATTCATAATTGCACCAAGAAGCATAAAATACCTAGGAATAAACCTAACCAAAGATGTAAAAGATCTGTATGCTGAAAACTATAGAAAGCTTAGGAAGGAAATTGAAGAAGATATAAAAAAATGGAAAAACATTCCGTGCTCATGGATTGGAAGAATAAATATTGTCAAAATGTCAATACTACCCAAAGCTATCTACACATTCAATGCAATCACAATCAAAATCGCACCAGCATTCTTCTCGAAACTAGAACAAGCAATCCTAAAATTCATATGGAACCACAAAAGGCCCCGAATAGCCAAAGTAATTTTGAAGAAGACCAAAGCAGGAGGCATCACAATCCCAGACGTTAGCCTCTACTACAAAGCTGTAATCATCAAGACAGCATGGTATTGGCACAAAAATGGACACATAGACCAATGGAATAGAATAGAAACCCCAGAACTAGACCCACAAACGTATGGGCAACTAATCTTTGACAAAGCAGGAAAGAATATCCAATGAAAAAAAGACAGTCTCTTTAACAAATGGTGCTGGGAGAACTGGACAGCAACATGCAGAAGATTGAAACTAGACCACTTTCTCACACCATTCACAAAAATAAACTCAAAATGGATAAAGGACCTGAATGTGAGACAGGAAACCATCAAAACCCTAGAGGAGAAAGCAGGAAAAGACCTCTCTGACCTCAGCCGTAGCAATCTCTTACTTGACACATCCCCAAAGGCAAGGGAATTAAAAGCAAAAGTGAACTACTGGGACCTTATGAAGATAAAAAGCTTCTGTGCAGCAAAAGAAACAACAAACAAAACTAAGAGGCAACCAACAGAATGGGAAAAGATATTTGCAAATGACGTATCAGACAAAGGGCTAGTATCCAAAATCTATAAAGAGCTCACCAAACTCCACACCCAAAAAACAAATAATCCTGTGAAGAAATGGGCAGAAAACATGAATAGACACTTCTCTAAAGAAGACATCCAGATGGCCAACAGGCACATGAAAAGATGCTCAACGTCGCTCCTCATCAGAGAAATACAAATCAAAGCCACACTCATATATCACCTCATGCCAGTCAGAGTGGCCAAAATGAACAAATCAGGAGACTATAGATGCTGGAGAGGATGTGGAGAAATGGGAACCCTCTTGCACTGTTGGTGGGAATGCAAATTGGTGCAGCCATTCTGGAAAACAGTGTGGAGGTTCCTCAAAAAATTAAAAATAGACCTACCCTATGACCCAGCAATAGCACTGCTAGGAATTTACCCAAGGGATACAGGACTACTGATGCATAGGGGCACTTGTACCCCAATGTTTATAGCAGCACTCTCAACAATAGCCAAATTATGGAAAGAGCCTAAATGTCCATCAACTGATGAATGGATAAAAAAATTGTGGTTTATATACACAATGGAGTACTATGTGGCAATGAGAAAGAACGAAATATGGCCCTTTGTAGCAACGTGGATGGAACTGGAGAGCGTGATGCTAAGTGAAATAAGCCATACAGAGAAAGACAGATACCATATGTTTTCACTCTTATGTGGATCCTGAGAAACTTAACGGAAACCCATGGGGGAGGGGAAGGGAAAAAAATGAGGTTAGAGTGGGAGAGAGCCAAAGCATAAGAGACTCTTAAAAACTGAGAACAGGGGCGCCTGGGTGGCGCAGTTGGTTAAGCGTCCGACTTCAGCCAGGTCACGATCTCGCGGTCCGTGAGTTCGAGCCCCGCGTCGGGCTCTGGACTGATGGTTCAGAGCCTGGAGCCTGTTTCCGATTCTGTGTCTCCCTCTCTCTCTGCCCCTCCCCCGTTCATGCTCTGTCTCTCTCTGTCCCAAAAATAAATAAACGTTGAAAAAAAAATTAAAAAAAAAAAAAAAAAACTGAGAACAAACTGAGGGTTGATGGGGGGTGGGAGGAAGGGGAGGGTGGGTGATGGGTATTGAGGAGGGCACCTTTTGGGATGAGAACTGGATGTTGTATGGAAACCAATTTGACAATAAACTTCATATATTGAAAAAAAAAATCATGTTCTTAAAGGGCACGTGACAACCGCCGGAGGAAGGAAATGCTCCCCATCACTTGTTAAGTAAAAAAGCAGCTCACAAAAACCACATGGGCCATAAAGCCTATTTAAAAAATGTACTGTAAAAAAAAAAAAAATGTACTGTATGCAACCAAAAATTACTGGGGGCAAATATACTAAAATGGAAACAGTGGTGAGACTGTGGACATTTCTTATTTTATTCTTTACATTTTCTGCAACATTTACATTACTGGAGAAAAAAAGATATTCAGAGAAGCCAACTGATTAGTTCTGACCAGTCGCTTCCTTCATTTTACATCCCCCACAGCCGCCGAGAGCCGACAGGGTTCGGCCTTGGGCCTAGAGGAGGTCTGAGCTCAGAATGGACCATCCAGCTACCACTCGTCAGCTAAAATACTGACGGTCCCCGAGGGAGCTCAGGGACTGTGTCACCAAGTGACCAGAACCCTGGCTAGTCTCCTCTGACTCCATTGCTAGCTTCCTCCCCCATCCCGCAAGCTGAATCTACTCTCTCTCTGAAGTCACACACTGGCCTGTGGTGAACGAACTGACCATCAGAGCAAAATCCTAATATGCAAGATGAATCCAGGGGCCCGACCAAAGCAGCAGACGGCAGGCAGCCCTCTGGGAAACCAACATCTCTGACGCATCACCCTCCCCGGCTTCTTTTTCTCATCCTTAAAGCACGGGCCAGAGATTTCGAGAACTTTCTTTGTAAGCAACGGAACTTCTTTTAAAGACTAAACCTATATGCAGTGTCGGTCAGCTGAAATCAGAGATGCTCTGGTTGAAGGGATGGAAGAGGCTTTCTCACCCTCCCCGGCAGAGGCCCCTGACATCCTCCCCAGGAGCTAAAACGAGATGATGTCTCCCGTTCCCGCTCTGCACACGCTCCTTAACTCTTCCATTCTCGACGTCTGCGGCAAGCTTACCGGTCGACAGCTATGACCCCCAGCGTGAGCATGCTGGCCGAGCTGATCAGCAGGTACAGAAGGGCGGAGAAGTTGCACCAGACCACGCCGAAGATCCATTCCCTCCGGATGGAGCTGGTGGCCACGAAAGGCAGCACCAGCACGGACAGCAGGAAGTTGGACAGGGTCAGGCTGAAGACGAACTTGTTGCTGAGGGTGAGGAGGTAGGACTTCTTGTACAAGGTGACCACGATGACCAGGTTGCCCAGGCAGACGAACACGGTGATGATGATGATGGCGACGAAGCTGGTGACGACGACCCCCTCTTCGCCACCCTCCTCCTCTGTGAGGTTACTCAGCTCCTTCCCGTGGCCGAGGGAGGAGTTGAGGCTCATGGTCAGGGCACCTCAGCGTGCGGTGGGCAGAGCATGCCGGACGACTAGAAAAAGAAGATGAGACCAGGGGACGGGGAAAGACTCGTCAAATCGCATCCTACGCACTGGAGAGAAGAGCAGCAGAGGCCCCCGTTCTCCTGCTAGTCCCGAGGCTCTCAGCCAGTCTTCCCCACCGGCCTGCTTTCTACAACCAACTTTCCGTGTGGCTCCACGTGTCTGCCTCCTTGAACGATGGGCTCGTCCAACCTAAACCATCCTATTCGTTTTCCCCAGGACCAGCGGTTCAAAACCTGTGACATCACTTAGGAAGCGGCGCCAGCCAGAGAGCCGATCCTCAGGCCCCAGCCGAGACAGGCTGGTCCCAGAGACCCGAGGTCCAGCCTAGGAGTCTGCGTTTGAAATGAGCAGGGGACAGGTGATTCTGTTTCAAACGCGCTGTGGACTGCTGCTTCGGGGCCCCCGCAACTCAGGGAGGTCCCTGAACCAGCAGCATCGGCATCACGGCAGCCTACGGCTCAGGCACGCCTCTGACTTCCTGAATCAGAATCTGCATTCTCACCCCAGTTGATTCGCGTGCCCACTAACGTCTGACAACAAGATTATCACAGGAGGGCGCCCGGGGGGGCTCGGTCAGTTAAGCGTCTAACTCTTGATCTTGGCTCAGGTCATGATCTCACAGTCGAGGGATTGAGACCCACGTTGAGACCCGCACGGGGCTCCCTGCCGCACGCGGAGCCTGCTTAAGATTCTCTCTCTCGCTGGGGCACCTGGGTGGCTCAGTCAGTTGAGCGTCCAGCTTCGGCTCAGGTCACGATTGCTCGGTCTGTGAGTTCAAGCCCCACATTGGGCTCTGGGCTGTCAGCACAGAGCCCATTTCAGATCCTCTGTCGCCCTCTCTGCCCTCCCCGCTTGCACGAGCAAAAATAAACATTAAAAAGAAAAGATTCTTTCTCCCTCTCGCTCTGACCCTGCCCTGCTCACACACATGGGTTCTCTCTCTCCCAAAATAAACAACTGAACACTTTTTGAAAAAGATTATCATAGGAACTATTCTGAGTTCTCCGAGCAGGGTTTCAACAAGCACAACTCATATTGAGACAGCATCACTCTTCTTGTGAGCAGTGGTGAAGGAGGGCAAGGAGCCAAGCACCAATTATAAATAGGTAGGTGCAGGCACAGTTTGAGCTCCCGGCCCACAGACACCATGCTCTACAAGGCACAGTCCCTGCTCCGAGACACTGGCTCAGAATCTCGGCTAAAGCTCAAGGTTAACAGGTGAACATTAAACCCTACAGATGCCTGTTTCCCCAAAACTGCCATCTACTTTGATCAGCCAAAAAATCCCACAGATCACTTCCTCCAGCGGCTCTGGATCCCAACAAACAGAAGACACCAGAAGGAAAGATTTCCTTTCCATGAGCCAGACGACAAGGACCCTGGTGCCTGAACTGCCCACCCACAGCATAGAGCCTTCCCCGCAGCCTCCGGGACCGACGCCTCTGTCCAAACACCTCTGGCCACAGGGAGGGGGCCCTTCTTCTGTTTCCAGCAGAAGAGGCAGCCTTTCTTCTGTTTCCAGCAGTCCTAAGTGCTGGCTAGAAAGCTTCCCTTTTCAGTGAGCCTGACGGCGGTGGGTCAGAACCACAAACCCGAGGCCTGCTGGCTGGAGCAGCACCAAATAATTCTTTTTTTTTTTTTAATTTTTTTTTTAATGCTTATCCATTTTTGAGAGAGGAGGGAGGAGAGGCAGAGACAGAAGGAGACACAGAATCCGAAGAAGGATCCAGGCTCTGAGCTGTCAGCACAGAGCCCAGCGCAGGGCTCGAACCCATGAACTATGAGATCATGAACCTGAGCCAAAGTTGGATGCCCAACTGACTGAGCCACCCAGGCACCCCAACTCCTTTTTTTTTAATGTTTATTATTTATTTTTGAGATAAAGAAAGCATGAGCAGGGGAGAGGCAGAGAGAGAGAGAGGAGGACAGAGGATGGGAAGCGGGCTCTGCGCTGACAGCAGAGAGCCCGATCTGGGGCTCAAACTCACAAACCGTGAGATCGTGACCCGGGCAAAAGTCAGACACTTAACCAACTGGGTGTTTGTTAACTCTTACAAGTAAATTATTAATTGATGTCTCGAAACCAAAGTCCTACATAAGCTTATTATTCTTAACTGTACAAGGGATAACATGGTGGTAAAGAAAACAGACTTCGAGTCATTAGACAAATGACGAACTGGGAGAAAATATTTATCACTTCTGTCACAGAGAAAGGACTAGTCGTTCTAATTTACAAATAATGCCAAAAAAAATAGAAAAGGTGAAAAACCAGAAACGTGAGCAAAAGATATAAACAGAAACATATGTAGCTCTCTGAGGAGTTCAGTGTTAACTAGGCTTTTGTGGGCATCATTTCACAGCACATACATCCATCAGATCGTCAAGTTGTATACCTTAGACTTACACGATGTTAACGTGTCAATTTGTATCTCAATAAAACTGGGCGCGAAAAGACGGAAACGGTTCACAGGAAGCGATAGACCAATCGTACTCAAACGTACAAAAAGATGCCCAGTTGCAATGAAAATAAGAGAAATGCACACAAAACTACACAAAGACACCGTTTCTTTCCTTTCACGTTCTGGTGGCGGGGCTGCAGGGAGAGGGGCATTCCCCTCTGTTCCAGATATGCGTGCAAAAGGGCAAAGCCCAGTGGAGGGGAAGGTAGCAATATCTAACAAAGCTACATACACACGTAGCCTGTTTCAGATTCTGTGTCTCCCTCTCTCTCTGACCCTCCCCCGTTCATGCTCGGTCTCAAAAATAAATAAACGTTAAAAAAAATTTTTCTTTTTAATTAATGCTGTAGAAGTAAATATAAAATGGCTCTGTAGTGAATTTCCACATTCTCAAAATAAACACTCAG
This sequence comes from Leopardus geoffroyi, assembly GCF_018350155.1. Lineage (NCBI taxonomy): Eukaryota > Metazoa > Chordata > Mammalia > Carnivora > Felidae > Leopardus > Leopardus geoffroyi. Next base: position 58,707,023 of record NC_059338.1, on the reverse strand, counting down.
TGAAAGTGAGTGCATACAATTCACAATGAGGGGGCGTCAACAAAACAAACAAACATACAAAAACAGCAGAATTGACATTCCAAGAACTTAAATTAATAGAAAAAGATGAAGGAGACTATACACACAATTAAAAGCTTTAAAAAGAAAAGAGGTAAGAACCATAATGAAAGAATAAGACATGAAACAGAACCAAACAGAAATTACAGAAATTAAAATTTTAGTTATCAACATTGAAAACTCAATGGTCATGCTGCACGGCAGATTTAGCTAAAGAGAAAGATAGTAAACTAGAAGACAGCTCTGAGGAAGTTACCCCGAATGCGATTAAAAGATTAAGAAACTGGGGCGCCTGGGTGGCGCAGTCGGTTAAGCATCCGACTTCAGCCAGGTCACGATCTCGCGGTCCGTGAGTTCGAGCCCCGCGTCGGGCTCTGGGCTGATGGCTCAGAGCCTGGAGCCTGTTTCCGATTCTGTGTCTCCCTCTCTCTCTGCCCCTCCCCCGTTCATGCTCTGTCTCTCTCTGTCCCAAAAATAAATAAACGTTGAAAAAAAAAAAAAAAGATTAAGAAACTGAAAATAGGAAATAAAAGTCAAGACTCATGAAGGACAGGATAAAAAGATACAACATATGTTCAACAGAAGTGGCAGCAAGAGACATTAACGAGAACACGGGTAGCAAACACTGCTGGGTGCCTACCCAACAACCACTCTGGTTTTTCTCCTCACTGGCAGACCTCTTACTTCGTTTTGGTGTCCAGTCCTTCTCCCAGTGACTCAGAAGGTTGATCCCATCCCCAGTTTGGGGAGCTAGATCCCGGTAAGTCTAAAGTAATCACTGTGTCCCTTCTCCTTGCAATTCTGGCAAAGAAGTCGGAAAGAGATGTCTGGGGATAAACAGGGTGGAGAAGGGGATATCTAGGAAAAGCTGCTTTGATCTCACAAAGACATTGGGAAGAAAACTCTTTTCCTAATGGCCCTAATGGCAAAGAAAGCACAGACAGAGCAAAGGCAGCCATCTTGGCATCCTCAGATGCTAAGTCAGCAGAGAGCTGGATCCTTGGGCTGCCGGATTAACAGATGCTCAAGTCACTGCATCCTGGCCTCTTGTTATGTGACATACACATTTTAATGATATATCTTAATCTACTTAATGTGAAATAACATATTTCTTAAAATGACCTTGAGATCTATTTTCATTGAGGCTTCCGTTACTTGAGTCAAAAGCATCCAATTTACAGTGGGTTGGGTCTACACAGTATTTAAAGATATGACTGAACATTTTCTAGAGTTAAAGAAACATACGAGTCCTCAGAATGAAAGGGCGTATCAAATTCTAAGAGTAAATCAGAAAAAAGTCTGCACAAGGCACATCACAATGAAAAATGTCAAACACCAAGATACAGAGAAAAACAGGAAAAGCAAATTTTTCTATAAAGAAGTAACAATTAGGGGCACCTGCGTGGCTCAGTCTGTTAAGCGTCCAACTTCGGCTAGGATCATGATCCATGATCTCGCCGTTCCAGAGTTCGGGTCCTACGTCCGGCTCTGTGCTGACAGCTCAGAGCCTGGAGCCTGTTTCGGATTCTGTGTCTCCCTCTCTCCCTCTGCCCCTCCCCTGCTTGCATTTGGTCTCTCTCTCGCTCTCTCTCTCTCAAAAATAAACATTAAAAAAATTTAAAGAAGTACCAACTAGATAAACAGCAGCCTCTTCTTTTGAAGAAAACAGAAAACAGAGGCCAGAAAAGCATGAAACGCTCTCTGTAAAGTGCTGAGGAAAAGAACTCTTGTGCTAAAGTTCTACATTATCATTCAAGAGAGGGCACGATCTACTTTGAAGCAAACAAAACCTGAACGTTTACTAATAGTCCCTGACTGAAAGATCCACTTAAAGACACATTTCATGAAGGAACCCAAATCCAAAACTAAGGGGCAGGGCGCAAGAAGCAACTAACTGTTAGAAAAGAAACTGGTAACTATACGGCTAAATCTAAATAACAACTGCAAAAAAAAAAAAAAAAAAAAAAAATTTTTTTTTAATTTAAAAAAAGTCAAACAGCAACAATAAATCTTATACAAACAGCTAATTTGGGAGCTTTTGAAAACAGGCCGAAATGAAAATACAAAGCAAAATGGGAGCTCTTAAAGGCATGGTTAGAGTAGAAATAACCCAGGTGGGTAGGTACTCGGGGCGGAAATTTTGGTTCCGGCTGTCTCCCCAGCACCCGGACAAGTGCCTGGCACACGGTAGGGAAACTCCATCATTGTCGGTACACGAATGACTAGCTGCTGAAGTTCTGTTATCGTTAGGTCAAATACGAGTGCCAACAATGCGAAGGTAACCACTAAAAGCATAAAAACAGGACGCAAAAGTTCCGATCCAAAAGAGAAGGGAAAAAGCGAATAAAGCTCCACTTGCCCTTGTTCCCCGCCAGTGGCCCCAGGCTGGCTCACTAGTGAACCAGAGGCCCAGAGAAGGACTGTGGGGCCCAAGCTGCAGTGGGGAGGCACAAGCCCCGGCAAATCTCCCAGGGGGGGGCACCTTTCACGACCCAGAGAGAGGGCGTCCTGGCAGGCAGCCGGCTTACCCAGGGCCTGACAAGCCGGGGCCCATGGAATGGAAGGAAATGCACGCGTTGACTCACATCTCGGCTCTGCGGGGCCCCTCTGCTGCCAGACCCACGGGGGCGTCAGCACTCCCACACTCCTGTGTCCTGCCCTGTGCTGCGACTCCCAGAGACAGCCCGAGCGTCACGTGACTGGGGTTCTACCAAACCTGTCAGAGGTTACTCCGGGCTGAGAGCTCGCCCTCTCAGGTCACCAGGGAAGGCTCACCTGTCTCCTCCGCCGTGGCTCAGTGCGGCATGGCCCTTCCTCCTTCGGAACCGCCTCGGTCCTCTTGGCCATTCCCGGGGACGGTGAACGGCCTACTGGACTAGACTGCTGGCAATGGCTTCGGGTCATTCAAAGCCAGATTTTGACACTGAAGCGAGCGATCAGTGTCATTTTGGCTTAAAAAACAGGCAACCGGGGGGCGCCTGGGTGGCTCAGTCGGTTGAGCGTTCCGACTTCAGCTCAGGTCATGATCTCGCGGTCTGTGAGTTCGAGCCCCCCGTCGGGCTCTGTGCTGACAGCTCGGAGCCTGGAACCTGTTTCGGATTCTGTGTCTCCCCCTCCATCTCTCTGCCCCTCTCCTACTCATGCTCTGTCTCTCTCTCTCTCTGTCAATAATAAACACTAAAAAAAAAAAGTTTTTTTTTAAACACAAGGCTATCAAATCTGGGCGGCTCAGTCGGTTAACTGTCTGACTTCGGCTCAGGTCATGATCTCACTGCTCGTGGGTTGGAGCCCCACATCGGGCTCTGTGCTGACAGCTCGGAGCCTGGAACCCACTTCAGATTCTGTGTCTCCCTCTCTCTCTGCCCTTCCCCCACTTGTGCACACACTCGTTCTCTCTCTCTCTCTCAAAATAAATGTGAAAAATATTAAAAAACAACAACAAGGCAACCTTACAGAATACTGAGTCAGGTATCTATTGTGTTTTATAAATTGGTTTGCATGGTAATTTCCACGAAGGAATTCTAGAAGTACCTTGATTTGCAAAAACAGAATTACTACAATGTAAGGGTGGGCTCTCTCTCTTGTTTGTGCAAATTTGGATATTTAAATTTTTTTATGTTTTATGTTTTATATTAGAGAGAGAGAGAGAGAGAGAGCAGAGTGCGAGCAGGGGAGGGGCAGAGAGATGGAGACAGAATCCGAAGGGGGCTCCAGGCTCTGTGAGCTGTCAGCACAGAGCCCGACGCGGGGCTCGAACTCATGAGCGATGAGACCATGACCTGAGCCAACGTCGGATGCCCAACCGACTGAGCCACCCAGGCGCCCCAGTGCAAGTTAGGAGGTTGACGGTCTCCCCTCAGATTCTTACCTAGAACTCTGATGTTAATCAACTTGCAGTGGGCATCCTTCCTGCCCAGACTGCAGTCGCCCTGAACTTGCCAGAAAAAGATGACGTGGCCTGGGGGTTAAGTGTATAGACACTAAGCCAAGCTGCCTGGGTTTGAAGCCCGGCAACTCTACTTCTTAGGCCCATGAGCTCAGTCGACTTCTGTTCCTCATCTGTAAGAAGACGATCTTCCTCACGGTTACGGTGAGGTCCGGGCGAGTTTCCGCCGATTTCTACCAAGCGCCCGGAACAGGATGTGGACGAGCGAGGTCTGGCCGCGCGCTCGTGGGAGCGCCCAAGGAGCTTGCTGATTTCACTGAGGGAAAGGACCCTTCCTGCATGTTTTGGCCACGGCCACGTGGCCCAGGACTCTGGCTGGAACAGCTCAAGGACAGACTCGCTCCCACGGGTTGGGAGGCTGACGGGACGCGGGCCGGGGCGGCTGCGGTGGCGGCCGCATGTGGCACCGTGAGCAGAGCTGAGGGAATGACAGCAAGAGAGGGAGGCACCGGGAAGGGGGGGAGAGAACGCCGTGAGCCCGGCCACGCGTGCGGGCCCAGTAACCTGAGATTCCAAATCCTCTCCTTCCCTCGGGTGCCCTTTCTCCTCCCGTGAGGCTAAGCGGGCTGGGTTTCTGACACCTGCAACTTCGAGAATCCCAACTGATACTCTGATCTGCCACGATCCGCACACAAAACGGCAAGACCCCCACCTTTTTGGACATCGGTACCAGGAACCTTCTCCTCTTCAAGGTTAGGCCGACTCCTCAGGCACAGCTCTGCCTACCTCAGCCTCCTTCTTAACACCTTATCCTTTCCTTCCTGCTGCAGCCCCGCGGCCACCGGTGCCGTGGACTGTCGTAGGGCACCCCCAGCGTGCCGCCTCTTTGGGATCAGGAGATCCGTGGCCCAGTCCACAAGCCGCTACAAAGAAAGGGAGGCCTTCCCTGCCCCCCCCCCCCAGCGCCACTTAGAAGTGAGGCCACCAAAGGGACGCCCGAGAGCCCGAGACAACGGGCCCAGGCTCAGGTGGGTGCTGGGAGACCACGGTGATCGGAAGGTGGCAGTTCTCTTGACACCTATCTAACAAGGGGTTGCTGGACATGACAAGACACATCCGTCCTCCCCAGAAGTCTTCTCTAGAAAGACAGTTTCTTTCAGCATAAGGCAGAAGGTTCTCTTCTTTCTTAAATATACCCGAGCGGGAGTGGTTCCCGCTCTCCTCCACAGCCACCCACCTTTATGAAGAGCCTGAGCAGCCTGGAAGCTGGGACCGCCAGATGCCCTCTCCTAAAGAAATTCAATGCTGGGGCACCGGTGGGGGGGGGCTCAGTGGATTGAGCGCCCAACTCCGGCTCAGGTCATGAGCACACAGGTTGCGAGTTCGAGCCCCCGTGTCGGGGTCGGTGCTGATGGCTCAGAGCTCGGAGCTGGCTTCGGATGCCGTGTCTCGCTCCCTCTCTGCCCCTCCCCCGCCCACGCTCTGTTTCTCTCTCTCTCAGAAATAAACAAACATCAAAAATTTTTAAAAAAACAACAACAAAGGAGTATTTCCTAAACACCACTTCAAACAAGCCCAGGCGAGGTCACTGTCGTGCTATTTCGGCAGCTCTCTCAGGGGCTCTTCAGGTCAGCACCTCCCAGCGCTTTTTACACATCAATCACCAGCCGGAGGGGGAGACGGGAAGAAGGTTCTAATAACTACCTTGTGGTGCACAAAGTAACTGAGATAGACAGTAAGCCCCCACCCCTCCAACCTATAAACCAGACCACACACCTTGCTGAGAGCCAGAGAGAGATCACAAGATCCCGGGGTCTCCTCCTCCCCTCCCTGGCACTCACATGAAAAGTGTCCCAAACACGGCAGGTGCAGCAACTTCGCCTCTGTGGGGACAGGGATGCCCGCACAGCCAGCCCAGAGCCTTATTACCACGCACAGGGCACTCGGCCCTTGTCCCCACAAGGGCACCACAAACCCAGGAATGTTCTGGTTCAACATCTCTCACTTCGCATGTAAAGCAGGCCTGAGCTGTGGTCTGCTTGGGAAAATGCACGAGCCCTTTTTCTGCACCAGCAGAAGGGGGGGAAAAAAAACTACAGTCAGAACCCCAAACGACCTTACGTTCTCAGTCCCCGACTGAGCTCTTGGTTTGCCAGCGGGAAAGACCTGGCTTTGGTCCCCTCTGCATGGACATTATCCCCCTGAGCGCCTCACTGTCCTTCACAACAGCCGTCTGTAGAGACTGGAAGGCTGGAGCTGGGGTTCTTCACTGACTGTGATCCTGCCCACAGGGGTCAACGATGAGTCTGCCTGATGTCTTTCCAAAACCAATTTCTTGTTCCTCAGCATAGACCTTCCCCGAGGCTGGGTCCTTGATCCGTCCCTTTCTCCCAATACGCTTGAGAATCACATCCATTCCCAGAGTGTTGCTTGATTATTTTTAACTAATAATAAACAGTGTGTGCAAAACCCTGTGCAACATACAATGTGTCCTCACCTGCGTCATCTCATTAGATCTCCTGGGTAACTTTTAGAGAGAGGAATTACTCTTCTCCCCATTTCAGAGAGGCAGCGAAACATATGGTTAAAAGCATGAACTCTGGAACTAGAGGGCCTGGGTTCAAATCCCAGCTCCACTACTTACTGGCTCCGTGACCTTGACATGTTACTTAAACTCTCTGGGCACCGGCTTCCCCTTCTGTAAAATGGGGATAATACTCTTGCTCAGGCACCTGCCTCACAAGGTTGGTGGGAGAAGTCAATGAGTTAATATTTGTACGGTGCTTAGAATAGTGTCTAGAACCACATCAGTGTTTGTTAAATAGATAAGATGGGGAAACTGAGGCTCAGAAAGGTTAAGAGCCTAGTTCAAGAGAACAATAAGTAGTAAACTTGGTCCTGTGGCTGTGAGACTACCATCTGTCTTCCATCCAGCCACTTAGCACAGGAGAAGCTTCGGCATGGCATGGCCTCATCTACATTCCAGATTTCTGACCCACCAACCCCTTCAAGGGCCTTCCGTTGCAGCCAGCTATGCTGTGTGCTCTCGTTTCCCATCCTCTTTGCTTCTGCCTGTCCTCTACACGGAATGCTCTCCCCGTTTGTGGTATGGATGAATAAAGATGTACTAAATCTAAGATATGTTCCTGATCTACTGGTCTAATAACTTTATTGAAAGAGGAAAGGAAACAAACAGGTAAATGGGGCAGCGGGAGACTGAAGCCTAAAGAACAAACAAAAAATATACCAAGTCACGACATGGAATTTGGCAATGATTTCTCGGATGCGACATCAAAGGCACAGGCAGAAAGAAAAAACAGACAAACTGGACTTCATGAAGATTTAAAAATCTGTACATCCAAGGATACTGTCCACAGAATAAAAAGGCAACCCACAGAATGAGACAAAACATTCGCAAATCATGTATCTGATTAGGGATTAATATCTAGAATATATTAAGAACTCCTAGGGGCGCCTGGGTGGTGCAGTCGGTTAAGCGTCCGACTTCAGCCAGGTCACGATCTCGCGGTCTGTGAGTTCGAGCCCCGCGTCGGGCTCTGGGCTGATGGCTCAGAGCCTGGAGCCTGTTTCCGATTCTGTGTCTCCCTCTCTCTCTGACCCTCCCCCATTCATGCTCTGTCTCTCTCTGTCCCAAAAAAAATAAACGTTGAAAAAAAAAAATTAAAAAAAAAAAAAAAAAGAACTCCTAAAATTCAGCCACAACCAAAAACATCCCATGTCCAAAAAAGATATATAAATGGCCAACAGGCACATGAAAGATGCTCAGCATCACTGAGCATCAGGAAGAGTAAATAAAACTACAAGGAGATACCATCTCATACTCATAAAATGGCTACTATAAGGGGGAAAAAAAAACAAAAACAGAAAATAACAAGTCTGGGTGAGGACATGGAGAAATTAGAGCCCTTCTGCACCACTGGTGGAAACATAAAATGATAGGGGTGCCTGGGTGGCTCAGTTGGTTAAGCGACCAACTTCGGCTCAGGTCATGACCTCACGGTTCGGGAGTTCGAGCCCCACATCAGGCTCTGTGCTGACAGCTCGGAGCCTGGAGCCTGCTTTGGATTCTGTGTGTTGTGTCTCTCTCTCTCTGGCCCTCCCCTGCTTGTGCGCTCGCGCGCTCTCTCTCTCAAAAATAAATAATAAAACGTTAAAAAAAATTGATAAAGCCACTGTGGAAAACAGCATGAAGTTTTCTCAAAAAGTTAAATATGGAATTATCATACAATCCAGCAGTCCCGCTTCTGGTGATAAACCTCAAATAATTAAAAGCAAGGTCTCAGGGCACCTGGGTGGCTCGGTCGGTTAAGCGGCCGACTTCGGCTCAGGTCACGATCTCGCAGTCCGTGAGTTCGAGCCCCGCGTCGGGCTCTGGGCTGACGGCTCAGAGCCTGGAGCCCGTTTCAGATTCTGTGTCTCCTTCTTTCTCTCTCTTCCCCCGCATATGCTCTGTCTCTCTCTTCAGAAAAATAAATAAATGTTAAAAAAAAAATAAAAAATAAAAAAAGCGAAGTCTCTAAGAGATACTCGTACACCCGTGTTCCTAGCAGCATGATGCACACCAGCTAAAATGTGAAGCAGCCCAAGTCAGCCCTGACTGATGACTTGACAAGAACCCACGGTATACCCACATGATGGACTGTTAGCCTCCAGAAGGAGGCTCTGACAGAGGCTCCCGCACGGGGGAACCTGAAGGGCCCTATGCTGAGTGAAAGAAGCCAGTCAGTCATGCAAGGGCAAATACGCATGGTTCCACTTACACGAGGTGCTCGCAATAGTCGAAATTACAGCCAGAAGGCAGAATGGCGGATGCCAGGAGCCAGGGGAGGGAGGAAGCTGGTGAATGGGGTTAGTTTTACAAGATGAGGAGCGTTCTGGGGACGGGTGGCAGGAACCGGTGCCCAACGTGACGGCAGTCGATACCGCTGAATCGCGCACTTGAAAATGGCCACGAGGGCACGTGCATGGGAGATGTACTTAGCACAATAAAGACACGGAAGAACCTATTTATCGGGGTTGCTTCTCTTGAACTCCTCTCCCCACAGGGTGTGGAGAGTCACGAAGCGAAGGAGGCAGCGGCTATCTTCACCCGGTGAGGATGACGGTGACAAGGAGGAGGGCCGTAGGCGGCGTCCAGAGTAACCTCCAGGCAGCAGGGGGCGTGGGCCGTGTGGGGCGTGGGCGGGTGACTCCTCACGAGCTCCTCGCCCCGGCGGCCACTTCTGGCGGCCACTTCCGCGGCCGGATGCACTAAAGGCACGCGCCCATCGCGCTGCACCCTCCCCAGAGCACATGGTGAAACAAAACTCAGCTTCGTGCTCCTCAGACTCCTCTGTGGCCGTTTGGGTTGCGCACTTTGGAGACTGTGAGGCACACCGCATACTAAGCCAACTTGGACTCGGAGCCACACACTGTCAGCTGAGTTCTTTCAAAGGGCCACTGGCCTCCCTCCCAGGCCGCCGTCGGCAACCCCGAACGCCGCCAGCATCTCCCCGTCAACACGGACGGGGGACGGTCCATCGCAGCCTCCCGGAAAGTTGGCCAACAACCGGTTGAAGCCGCGATGAAGACAACTCACCAGGGGAGAGTCCTAGGTCCCGAGAGAAAAGCGCTTTAGGGAGAGGAAGCAGCAGCGGTTTCACCACAGCTCTGGGCAAAACATTCAGCAGCCTGAAGGTGGAGCACGACCCGACCAGAGAGACGCCCAGCTGTACACAAGGCAGCTGTCTCTCCTCTGCCAGGCCACCGGCCACCCCGGCCTGCACCACAAGATTCCCCGAGGGGGCGGGAAACAAGGGCAGACACGCCAGCTTTTCCAGGGCAGGCTCGGGAAAGCCTCCACAGCACTGGCCCACGGCCACCCTGCCTGGAGCTGGGATCCAGGCAGCTCCGGGAGGCGAAGCTGGGTCACCCCAGGTCAGGACACCCGAGGCTGCTCCTCTTACCTGACGCTGAGGCCAAAGGTGGCTGTGCTGGGCCAAGGGTCTGGTCACGATCCCCTGCTCAGGCAGAGAGGCGCCAATGCCACTCCCGACTCAATACACCCAACTGGCTACTCGACAGCTCCAGTCGGACGTCACGGGCATGGCAAGCCTAGCACGTCCGAAACCAGACTTCAAATCTCTCAGACCTGCCGGTTCCACATTCTTCCTCATCTCCTGTTATGGTTCCCCCATCCTCCCAGGCCCTAAACCTGGGAGTCTCTCCTGACTCCTCACCTTCTCTCGCTTCTCCTATCTGGTTCATGAACAAATCTACAGGCTCTAATTTTGAAATGTTTCTAGAATTCAACTATGTCTATCTCTGCTACCATCACTCCGGCCCAGGCTTTGTTGTATCTTCTCGGGATTACTAAAATAGCTTCCTCGCTGGCCTACCTGCGTCTGCCACTGCCCCCATTCTCAACACAGTCCCCAGATGAGCCTGTTCAAACAGAGGTCAGAACAAATGAACAAGCCACGGCTTTACTCAGAATGCCAAAAAGGATCCCCAGATCACTCAGAACATGCCCCACAGTTTCCTACGTGATCCGGCTCTCCCTTACTGCTCCAACCTCATAATAAAAATCGCTTTTTACACCCACTCCAACCACACTGGCTTCCTCACTATTTCACAGACACATCAAGCATGTATCTACCTCAGGGCCTTTGTACTTGCTGCTTCCTATGCCCGAAATGCCCTCAGCCCAGAGTTCTTTGTAGGTTGCTCTCCCACTCGAAATCTTAACTTAAATCACCTTTTTGGCATGGCATTCCCACCCCCACACTACCTTTCATACCCCTCTCCCATACTCTGTGGCCCCATTCTCTTCCTTACTTTTTCTTAGTGCACATGTACATGCTCGTTAATCTGTTAATGCCTTTCTCTCCCACGAAACTGTATGCTCCATGAGTGCAAGGAATTCTGGCCTACAAACTTCTTCACTGGCACCCAGAACAGTGACTGACAACGAACAGGTACACAATATACGTGATAAATAACTGAATATATGAATGAGCCACGGGACACTGGGCATCCTGGCATAGCAGGCATTTCTGGCTCTGCAGACACAACAGCCACTATTCATTATCCAGTCGATACCCCCTTTCCCCTCTCAACACAACTCTCACTTGACACGGGGCACTAAACGTGCCCACGAAAACAGACTCCCTGTACAGAGCCTGAGCGGCCATCAGACCCAGTTTCAATCAACAAATGTCTACAACGTGGCCAAAGGCTATCCACTTCCTGGGGGACAGACCCAGCTATGGCTCCCGCCCTTTTTCCTTTCCCCTCCCTCCCGACTGGAACTCAAACCCGATGCTCACAAGTGAGGCAGCCACCCTCTGACCAGGTAGCTGGAAGTCCCAATGCAATCAGTTTGTGGCCCAAACCACATCCCGAACTGCGAGGCCTCCGTGCCCAGGCATGCCAGTCAACCACTTTTTGGTTAAGTCCTTGTAGCACAGTCTCCCCTGCACGCCACGTAGAGCAACGCCAACTTGACACGTAGGTCAAAGGTGAGAAGAGAGACGTAGAGGAAGGCAAACGCTGCTGTGCGTGAATGTGCAATCCGATTGCTGGTAAGAACTGGTGCCGTGGGGTCTTCGTCCATCTGTCCGTCTTCTTCTCCCACCTGCCCCATCCCCTTCCCCTCGACCCCACAGTGATCCTAACTCGTTCGCCCTTTTCCATGATAACTCTATACAGAATCAAAGACTCTAAGCAGTAGGAAGAGAGGGCCTCCACTAAAAAGTTCTTTTCCAAAAGGGCACTAGAAGCTCAGCTAATCCTTGGAAATGCCTCATGTGGGATAGCTGAGTTTTATGAATTGATGGGGTTTTTTTCACCTCAAAATAGCAAAACTCTTTATTTTAAACCTTTAAGCAAAATTATGAAAATCTAGCATACGTTTCTGTATATTTTAAAACAAAGGATACGAAACATGGTAATTTTCATGACGATGGCTCAAGGCCGTTAAGTACCAAGATAAATGGAATTTTGATTTGGAAAAGACCTTAGAGATCAATTCTAATGCAACTGCCTTCTTCTGAAACCTCAGGGAAGACTGTTACACTTGCCCAGTTACTCAGCAGGTGAATTTCCACCGTGAGCCATCGACGCAGGATCAGAAATACAGTGATTCCCTCCAGTTAGATGAGGTAAGGGTATATCCTCTTACACCAGATGCGCCTTTAAATTCTCTACTTCCTTCTTACACTTTCTCTGCAACTTTTTTCAACTTCCTGCTTCCCCTTTTCCTACACAAAGTATACTTAACTACAGTTTTCCTCGTCTAGCTTATTAAAAGTCTGCGAATATTCTGCAAGAGCAAATAACATCTCGGGGGAGCGCGTCAGTGCAAAGATCTCCAACTATGGCCTCTGTCATACATATACGTCATTTCCTCCTGTGCCTTTGGGGACAGGTGATTTTCTACTTCTCAACACTCTACCATGTAAGTAACATAAGAACTGTATGTATATGGCTTAGGTAACTGTAGCATGTTCCAGAAAAACAGGGACCCCTGAAACAGCTCAGAGCTCAGTATCTAATTTTAGTATTTTTTAAGTAGTAAGAGGGAAACTGCTGAATTTAAAAGCTAAGGTTGTTGAGCCCCATTGAATTTTATGCCACCAGAAAGCTGGATATAGCAGTTAAATGTATACTGGACGTCTAACAATTTCCAAAAGGCCAAGCCTAGAAAGTAGGAACTTTTTTTTTTTTTTTAATTTTTTTTTTTTTAATTTTTTTTTTTTCAACGTTTATTTATTTTTGGGACAGAGAGAGACAGAGCATGAACGGGGGAGGGGCAGAGAGAGAGGGAGACACAGAATCGGAAACAGGCTCCAGGCTCTGGGCCATCAGCCCAGAGCCCGACGCGGGGCTCGAACTCACGGACCGCGAGATCGTGACCTGGCTGAAGTCAGACGCTTAACCAACTGCGCCACCCAGGCGCCCCATAAAGTAGGAACTTTTTGAAGAGACTAAGGTACGTGTGCAGAAGATATCTGCACAGGCCTCTAAAACAAGGCAGAGTGTTACTTGTTCTTGGCCACACATCCTCTAAGTCATGAATTCCCAAACTGCAGGTGGCAGTTAACCGTGGACCAAATAAATAATGTCTCGCACACACGTGAACTATTATTCTTCAAATGTCTATAGGTGCTATTGTGGTCAATACAATTAAAATTCGTTTTCACACAGTTATTGATTCAAAGCAACTTTTTGTATTTGAAGCAACACGTGTTTTCCAGCTGAAGTGATATTAAAAGGGGAGGCAGATCGGGGCGCCTGGGTGGCTCAGGCGTCCGACTCGTGATTTCAGCTCAGGTCAAGATCTCACAGTTCTTGGGATCAAGCCCTGGGTCAGTGGGATTCTCTCTCCCTCTCTCTCAAAATAATAAACTTTTTTTTTTTTTTAGGTGGGGGCAGAGGAGGTGGATCCACGCACCCTGGAAAAGCTTGGAGATCACTACCGTAACCCATTCCAGGCCCCTGACCTCCTCACTGCCACTTACGTGAATAACATCTAGCTCAAGGTCCATCCACATCAAGAGCAAAATTCTGAAAAAAAACTTTCTGGAACATTCCACCCTCACAGTGACCCTTCCTACCTCTTACCATGTCAAGTTTTCCTTTTACATGTTCGTTATCCTCTCAGACATGCATGTCTTAGCACGAGCTTTCATTTTAGGTAAGGAGACTTCCTCCTCCAGGAAGCTTATTAATTCTTCTTCAGTTTCCCCTTTGTATTCCCAACAGCACTTTGCATGTGGGAGAAAATATTTTATATGCCCCCTACTCTTTAATATCTACTTCGATCTGATATTCAATAGAAAAAATGGTTTCTGGAATCCTGACGAAACCTAGGTTTGAATTTCACATGACCTTGTGCATGTCTCCTAACCTCTCTGAGCCTGAAATTCTCCATGAGGAAAGAGACAGTAGAATTAACCTACTTTATGTGATCGTCCAGAGGAATGTATGACCTAGCCACAGCAGCTAGGCAATGGAAAGAAATAAAAGGCATTCAAATTGAAAAGGAGGGGCGCCTGGGTGGCGCAGTCGGTTAAGCGTCCGACTTCAGCCAGGTCACGATCTCGCAGTCCGTGAGTTCGAGCCCCGCGTCGGGCTCTGGGCTGATGGCTCAGAGCCTGGAGCCTGTTTCCGATTCTGTGTCTCCCTCTCTCTCTGCCCCTCCCCCGTTCATGCTCTGTCTCTCTCTGTCCCAAAAATAAATAAACGTTGAAAAAAAAAAAATTAAAAAAAAAAAAATTGAAAAGGAAAAAGTAAAACTGTCTCTATTGGCAGATGACATGATACTATATACAGAAAGCTCTTAAGTCTCCACCAAAAAAAATATTTTTTTAAGTTTATTTGTTTATTTTGAGAAAGAGAGGGAAAGCACAAGTCAGGGAAGGGCAGAGAGAGGGAGAGAGAGAGAAGCCCAAGCAGGCTCTAAGCTATCAGCGCAGAGCCTGATGCGGGGCTTGAATTCACAAACCATGAGATCCTGACCTGAGCCAAAGTCAGATGCTTAACTGACTGAGCCACCCAGGCACCCCTCCACCAAAAAACTAGGGGCGCCTGGGTGGCTCAGTCGGTTAAGCATCCGACTTCGGCTCCAGTCATGATCTCGCGGTCCATGGGTTCGAGCCCCGTGTCGGGCTCTGTGCTGACCGCTCAGAGCCTGGAACCTGTTTCAGATTCTATGTCTCCCTATTTCTCTGACCCTCCCCTGTTCATGCTCTCTCTCTCTCTCTGTCTCAAAAATAAATAAATGTTAAAAAAAAAAAACTATTAAAACTAATAAATTCAGTAAATTCGCAGGATACAAATTAACATACAGAAGTCAGGTGCATTTCTATACATTAATAATGAGTTAACAAAAAGGGAAATTTTTTAAAAATCCCATTTAGGGACACCTGAATGGCTCAGTCGGTTGAGCGTCCGACTTCAGCTCAGGTCGTGATCTCACGGTTCGTGGGTTTGAGCGCCACATCAGGCTCTGTGCTGACAGCTCAGAGCCTGAAGCCTGCTTTGGATTCTGGGTCTCCCTCTCTCTCTCTGCCCCTCCCCTGCTTGCACTCTCTCTCTCTCTCTCTCTCTCTCAAAAATAAATAAAACATTTAAAAACAAAATCCCATTTATAATTGCATCAAAAACAATAAAATACCTCAGAATAAATGTAACCAAGGAGCTGAAAGACCTTTTACCCTGAAAACGATAAAACACTGATGAAAGAATAATCTTCAGATGACACAAATAAATGTAGAGATGTACCATGCTCATGGACTGGAAGAATTAACACTTCCATTGTTAAACACTGTTAAAACGTCCATGCCACCCAAACAATCTAGAGATTCAATGCAATCTCCATCTAAATCCTACAGAAAAAGAAAAAAAAGCAATGTCATCTTTCACAGAACTAAAACAACAAATCCTAAAATTTGTATGGGGCCACAAAATACCCCTAATAGCCCAAGAAATCTTGAGAAAGAAGAAAGCCGAAGGTATCACCCTCCCTGACTTCACACTATACTATAAAGTTGTAGTAATCAAAATAGTATGGTACTGGTATGAAAACAGATACAGAGATCAACGGAACAGAATAGCAAACCCAGAAATGGACCCACAACTGTACGGTCGAGTAATCGTCGACAAAGTAGACAAGAATATCCAGTGGAATCTTCAACAAATGGTGTTGGGGAAACTGGACCGCGACATGCAGAAGAAGGAAACTGGACCACTTGCCTCCACCATACACAAAAACGAACTCGAAATGGATTAAGGACATAAATGTAAGAACCGAAACCTAAAACTGAAACGTAAAACTCTTAGAAGCAAACACAGGCAGTAAGTTCTTTCACGCTAGTCTAAGCAGTATCTTTTTTTTTTTAATGTTTATTTACTTTTGAGACAATGCGAGAGACAGAGTGCAAGCAGCGGAGGGGCAGACAGAGGGAGACACAGAATCTGAAGAGGGCTCCAGGCTCTGAGCTGTCAGCCCAGAGCCCGACGCGGGGCCCGAACTCACAAACCGTGAGATCATGACGTGAGCCGAACGAAGTCGGACGCTCAACCGGCTGAGCCACTCAGGTGCCCCATAATTTATTTTTAATTTACATCCAAGTTAGTTAGCATATAGTGCAATAACGATTTCAGGAGTAGAATCCAGTGATTCATCCCCTACATGTAATAAGCAGTATCTTCCTAAACCAGTCACCTCAGGCAAGAACAACTAAAGTTAACTACATGGGACTACATCACACTAAAAAGCTTCTGCACAGGGAAGGAAACCATCAACAAGGCAACCCACAGCAATCCTAGTTGCAAATCATTAAGGGGTTCATATCCGAAATACACAGACACACCTTAACGTCAAAAAACCAAACAGCCTGATTAAAAAACGGGCAAAGGACTCGAGTAGACATTATTCTGCAGATGACATCCGGACGGCAAGAGGCACATGAAAAGATGCTCAGCGTCACTCAGCATCAGAGCAAATCAAAACCACAAGGAGCGATCACCTCACACCCGTCAGAACGGTTAGTATCAAGAAGACAAAAACAGGCGCTGGCGAGGAATGTGGAAATACGGGAAACCTCGCCCCCTGGTGGTGGGAATATGAACTGATGCGGCCACTATGGAAAACAGTATGGGGGGGGGCGGGCGGGGGGGGGGGGGATCCTCAAAAAATAAAAATCGCACTACTACACGATCCAGCAATTCCACTTTTGGGCGTTTATCTGAAGAAGACGAAAACACCAATTCAAAGAGAACTGCGCACCTTTACGTTGACTGTAGCATTATTTGCAAGAGGCAAGATACAGAAGCCCTCAAGCGGCCACCCACCGATGAATGGGGTAAGGAAGATACAGCACACACAGAAATAACAGAAGAGTGCTCCGCCATAAAAAAGAATGACATCTGGGGCACCTGGGTGGCTCAGTCGGTTAAGCGTCCGACTTCGACTCAGGTCACGATCTCGCGCTCCGTGAGTTCGAGCCCCTCAATGGGCTCTGTGCTGACAGCTCAGAGCCTGGAGCCTGTTTCAGATTCTGTGTCTCCCTCTTTCTCTGACCCTCCCCCATTCATGCTCTGTTTCTGTCTCAAAAATAAATAAACGTTAAAAAAATTTTTTTTTTAAAAAAAAGAATGACATCTTGCCGTTTGAGACAACATGGATGGACCCAGAGGGCATTACGCTACATGAAGTAAGTCAGAGAAAGAAAATGTCACAGAACTTCACTTCTACGTGCAATCTAAAAGCAAAACAACACACACCCACGAAGCAGAAACAGACTCAGACGGGAAACAGTGGGCTATCAGGCTGGAGGGGCCGGCGAAACAGGCGAAGGGGATTAAGGGGCACAAACTTCTAGTCATAGAAGAAGTAAGTCACAGAGATGTGATGTGCAGCATAGGGAATATAGTGAGTAACTGTGTGTGGTGACGGACAGTCACTGGACTTATTGTGGGGGGTCATTTCGTACCAGGAAAAAGCAATGTACGTGGAAACATGCGAAAGCAGGTAATGGCCTGGCTGTCAGGGAATAAAACTCAAAAAATGTTTAAGCTACTTAAGATACAAAAAGAAGACTCCATTCTTTTCTCTCCCCTTCAAATTTTAAGGACCGCCTAAGACATTTCACTTGACCGCTTAAGTGGATGACACACAGGACAAAGGACGCACTGCAAATGGAAATGGCTGGGGCTCCACGGGGACGGTGCTCAGGGCTTCAGGACTTGAACCTGACTGCTCCATCACTGCAGGAGGGGCTCCCGCCCAGCCGGAGTCGCTTCAGTGACTAGCAATGCGAGTGCCCCGGCTGAGTCGGGGTGGCGGGCCCTCAGCTGAGGTTCCATGCACAGCACCCTACCCTGAAAGAGAAAATCTCATTTTTTTAAGGGAGTGTCAGGATGGCTGGGGAAGGACTGAAAATGCCCACATAGAAGACTCTAGGTAACAATCAAACGCAATCACTACCCCAATATTTTACATCAGTGTTTCCCAAAGGAAGGGCGCTCTGCCTCCCCTCCCACCCCAGGGAGGAGTCTCTGGAAATGCCCAGGGACATTTTTGGGTGTCACATCTCAGGGGACAGCTCTGGCATGTAAGGCCAAGGACACTGCTGAAGACCCCCTGATGCAGAGGACAGCCCCCACAACAAAGAATTACCCAGCCCAAGACGTTGACAGCACGGAGCCTGAGAAATCCTGTTCCACCACGGTACTTTGGGTTTACTGCATGTACTTGAACAGATCGAAGGAAAATAAAACAACTCTCTCCCTAAAACACACACACACACACACACACACACACACACACACACACACGTGTGCATGTGCGCTCCAAGAAGAAGAGATGAAAACTATGCAGGGAATAAGGGTAAGATTACTTCCATCACAAGAGAAACAATGGTATCATGTTAATTGGTTTTTACTCTCGATCATTTGTTTTATTCGTAATCCTCCCGGAGCCCAGCACACTAGCTAAACTCATACCACTAAAATTGAGAATGTTATTTCTGAACGTGTAAAAAATTTTTTTGATGTTTATTTATTTTTGAGGGAGATAGAGCGTGAGCAGGGGAGGGGCAGAGAGAGAGGGAGACACCGAACCCGAAGCAGGATCTCGGCTCCGAGCTGTAGCACAGAGCCCGACGCGGGGCTCGAACTCGGAGACAGCAAGATCGTGACCTGAGCCGAAGCCAGACCCTGAACTGACTGAGCCACCCAGGCGCCCCTATTTTTACAAGCTTTAAAGCAATATCATTTCTGAATCCTTTTTTTCTGCTGACCATATCTGAGACACATGCCGTCACAGATAGCCCTGCTGAATAAAGGATGTCCCCTCCTACCCTTCCCACGCTGCTGCTGGTTCCTGGGCACTCCCTGCTTCCCCCTTCCCAGCCCTCACTCAGCCACCCCTAAGAAGGTTTCCTGAATACCTACTCTGTGCCAAGCTGGGACACAGCACTGGGACACAGCACGGGGCAAGGTACCAATATCTCTCCTCTCCTGGAGCTTTGTGTGGGGTATAGCTTTGTGCGAGCTTCACAGGGAAGGGGACACAAACAGTAAACAAATAGACAATGAATATACAAAATAATTCCAGATGGTGCCAGGTGCTATGAAGAAAGATACCAGGGGAAAGAAGAAGGAATGGGTGAGTGGGCTGGGAGTGGGTAGTCAGAAAGTCTCTCCAGCTGACATCTGATCAGAACAGAAAACAGTGCAAAGGAATTTCAGGCTAGGGAAGAGCCTGTGCAAAGGCCCTGAGGCAGAATGAGCTTTAAGGCATGCAGACTACCCAGTAAGGGGCAGACTACTGAGGACTCCATGGCCGTGGTGAGGACTATGGATGAGAGCCCATGTGTGACAGAGGCCCCTGGAGGGATGTGACCGACCTGTTTTAAAGGACCACCCTTGGGGCGCCTGGGTGGCGCAGTCGGTTAAGCGTCCGACTTCAGCCAGGTCACGATCTCGCGGTCCGTGAGTTCAAGCCCCGCGTCGGGCTCTGGGCTGATGGCTCAGAGCCTGGAGCCTGTTTCTGATTCTGTGTCTCCCTCTCTCTCTGCCCCTCCCCCGTTCATGCTCTGTCTCTCTCTGTCCCAAAAATAAAATAAAAACGTTGAAAAAAAAAAATTAAAAAAAAAAAAAAAAAAAAGGACCACCCTTGCTACAGGGTAAAGAAAAGATGTAGGGCGAGCGCAGAGGCAGGGACACCAGTTAGCCCAGGTAACAGGTGAAGGCTTGGACAAGGGTTATGGTAACGAAGCGGTCTGAAATGAGCAGATGTGTTTATCTCCAACCTTTCAGAGCTAGGAGCGGCCACAGGAGCAACCTGGCACAGCCGTGTTATCTTACAGACGATGAAACCAAAGCTCAGTCACATATGTAATTACTGGCAGAGCCCAGATGTCCTGACTGCCCTCTACACACCTCTGCCCTTCCTGGCCGTCCCGAGACTGGGTGGGGAGTGCAGGAGACAGGCAGGAATAGGAATCCTCTAGAAGGCAGGCGTAGTCAAATGTAAAATAAATGACTGTCTTGGGGCACCTGGGTGGCTCAGTCAGTCAGTTGAGCGTCTGACTTCCGCCTAGGTCATGATCTCGCCATTATGGAGTTCGAGCCCTGCTTGGGCTCTGTGCTGACAGCTCAGAGCCTGGAGCCTGCTTCAGAGTCTGTGTCTCCCTCTCTCTCTCTCTCTCTCCCTCTCCCTCTCTCTCTGCCCCTCCCCCACTCACCCTCTGTCTCTCTCTCTCTCTCTCTCTCTGTCTCAAAAATAAAAAATAAAATATAAAAATAAATGACTGTCTTGCTTTGGACAAGGATGACCTCCTCGCCAAATCCAACGGGTCCTTCCTTGAACTCCCCCAGCACCTGATGCCTTCGACTACGTCATTTTCCTCTGAGACGCCCCCCTCCCCCCGCCGCCGCTCTCTCCTGCTTCTCCCTCCTTCCATTCCTTTCCAGGCTTACTGACCTGCAGTCGCCCTGCCCGTGTCACTACTACTGCCCAGGGGCCACTCCTTCTCTGTCTGCAGAGGAAATCAACTGCTCCCTTTGCTCCGGGGGTTGTCCCTGAGTTTCCTCTGCAGAGTCACCCTTTGCAGACCCGGAGTTCATGTGTCTTCATGGACGTGACACATGATTTATGCCTCGCCCATCAGCACATTCCAAACCCCGCTGACCCACCTTATGACTCGGTTTGTGAGACGTACAGACAGCTCCCCTCTCCCGCGGGATTCGCACTGGCATCACCCCCTAGCCATCGTGAGCGGGGAGCCTGAGACCAGAGCAGGTAAGAAAGTGAGTCCTGATGAAATCATTTGAACCTGGAACGCAGGCCTGAAGTCAGATACACTCTGGAGCTTTTTTTAAGTTTGTTTGTTTGTTTGTTTGTTTGTTTTGAGGGCAGGGGAGGACAGAGAGAGAGACAGAACCCGAAGCAGACTCCACGCTCGGCAGGGAGCCCGACACGGGGCTCAATCCCACAACCTCGGGATCATGACCTGCGCCAAAATCAAGGGTCAGATGCTCGACCAACTGAGCCACCCAGGCGCCCCCACTCTTGAGCTTTTTGGTGATGTGAGCCTATAATAACTTTCCTTTCTGCTTAAGCCAGTGTGAACTGGATTTTCCACCACTTGTAGAAGGAAGAGTCCCGCCTGAGACCTCCTCTCTGCACGCGCTCTCTACACCCCCCTAAACAGGGATGACTCCGAAATCTCCATCTATATCGCTCTTCAGAGCTCCAGATTCATATCCACCCGCCTAGTAGGTGTTTCCTCCCATACTTTCCTCCCCATACTCCCTTCCTGCCACACCCAGGCACCTCAGCTAGAACATGGGCAAAATGGAATTCGTCCTCTCTGCTCCTACCATTTCTACCATCTCAATATGCTATTCCCCGTGTTTTTCACTGCCCTGGAAAAAACATCACCACCCGCCCCAAGCACTCAAGACAGAAACCCAGGGCATCAGAGAGTACTCTTGCTAGGTAGTCCTGATGGGGCTAAGGCCCCGACTGACACGAGCCACGGGACCTGGGGGAGATTCATGAACATTCCTGAGCCTTGGATCTTCTTTCATACGGGCTTGCTAGGTGTCAGTGAGATGCCGTATGTAAAGCAACGCGTGCTGGTCACTTCCGTTCCCCGTCACGGACACGTAGTGCCTCCCTAAATTCTGACTCACAACTCCATCGGCCACTGTCATTACCCCGGCCCAGGGCCTCGCTATCTTTGCCCTCGATGACTACCGGACATTTCTATCTCATCTCCTTCCCACCCTCCAGTGTTGCTGGACCGGCTGACTCCTAACCAGCCTGGTCACGCCATGCCAGGCTGGGCCACCGGCAGAACCTATCACGGACACGCCCTCCACTGCGGCCCTCCTGAATCGCTCGATCCCCGTTCTCCAAATATACCCACTGCTGTACCTCACTCCCCTGATTTTGCACGGAAACGTGTCCACTGTCGGAATGCCCATTCTCCCTCTTCCCCCGCCTAGTGAAGAGCTCGTCCTTCACGCTCGATGAAAACAATCCCTCTAAAAACGAAACACAAGAGGGATGCCACATTGGCCAACGAGGCTCACAGGCAAATTCAATCCCTGTCTTCCCTGGTGTCAGTGAGGAGGGAACCTGAAAAAAAGGGAATAGGAAAGACACAATACTTTAAAATAGTGTTAAGTGCGAAAAAAAAAAAAAAAGCAAAGAGAACAGAGAGGAAAGAGAAAACGTAAGAAGTTAGTCTTGCGATTGGAGAGGACTTCCTAAGCAAAACAAAAAACTTGGGGGAGGGGGGGTCACAGAAAAGTGATTCAGACCCAATCATGTAAAAAGTCATCACTTCTGCACAAAGGTACAGTTAAGTAAAGCTAGGGAGGAAAACATAAAAGGCAAAATATCTGATTTATTAACAAGAAAAGAAAGTCCAGGATTTAGAGACAGCCTCAAAAACTGAAGAGATCACAAACAATTCGACAGAAAAACTGCAAAGGATTTCATGGGCAGTTTGAAGGAGTGTAAACTGACTAAGCTTTTTTTCAGTGTAAGCTTGGGAAAACCTAAAATGCACAGAACTTTGGTACGGAATGATCTCGAAGACGTAGGTTTTGTTTCGCTTTGTTTTCAGTCCATAAGCAGAATAGGGTATATTGTATGCTACCGTATTTTTTTCTTTTAGAGGGAGAAAACAGAAGACACATTTTATTTGTCTACAGATGCATAGGCTGACTCTAGATGAATACACAAAAACTGGCAAAATTCATTATATCCAAAATAGGGAAAGAGAGGGCTGAGATAGGACGGAGATATTACCTTTTATACCCTTTGAATGTCGTGCTTTAGAAATACTACCTATCCCCAAATACTACCCATCCCCAAACAAGGAAACCTAAAAGTTAGTAAATAAATTCAATCTCTTGTCTGCACCATCTCCAGATCCCAATAAACAAAGGGAATTTTGCTTAAATAAATGTTTAAAGTAACATACCTTCACCAGCTTCACTTGTAGGAATAGGTTTTATCCAGAAATACTCCCGTGTACACAAGATCTTGAGGGTGCATCCCTGCCCTGCGGCCAGAGGCTTTGGACAGGCCCTTCTCCCGGCCGGCCCCATTTCTCCAGCGCTGCCCACAGCCCCCTTGTACAACCCCCGGTGCATGCCCGGGACCCAGACGGGAGGGGCCGAGCTCCCTCCACGAAGTGGGGCGGGGGCTCACGCTGCACTCGGGGACAGACATGGGTGGAGGGTGCCTGGGTAGCTCAGTCAGTTAAGTGTCTGACTCTCAGTTCGGCTCAGGCCACGGTCTCACAGTTCGTGAGTTCGATCCCTGCCTCGAGCCCGCCTGGGATTCTCTCTCCCTCTCCGTCTCTCCTGCTCTCTGTCTCTCAAGATAAATAAACTTAAAAAAATATATAAGTATCAATAAACAATATTGCATATTCACCCGGATTTCCAGACTCGGGGGGCATATACTTAGGCCCTGAAGAAGGCCTAGAAAATAATACATTTGCAGTGGTTACCTCTGAGGTGAGGAGAGGGAGTGGAGGGAACTTTATTTTCCTATACACGTCCTGTATTTTATTTTCCTATACACGTCTATATTTTTAAAAATCTTTCATAATGACTCATGTTTATGAAAAAGCTACCACACTCTAGATATGCTTTCTATTTTTAAAAAAAACTTTTTTTAACGTTTTTATTTATTTTTGAGACAGAGAGAGACAGAGCATGAACGGGGGAGGGGCAGAGAGAGGGGGAGACACAGAATCGGAAGCAGGCTCCAGGCTCTGAGCCATCAGCCCAGAGCCCGACGCGGGGCTCAAACTCACGGACTGCGAGATCGTGACCTGAGCCGAAGTCGGACGCTCAACCGACTGAGCCACCCAGGCGCCCCGATATGCTTTCTATTATTCACCCAGGGATGCCGGTTTGTAAGTGGCAGGCTGACTTCAGATTGTGCTCTGGATCCAGGGCTCTCTCACCGGTTACTTGAGTGAAAAACAGACACACCACCGAACGTGCCCCCTTCATGTCTTACCCCCCATCACAGAGAAAACGCCTTCCTTTAGGCTCCCAGCTTCCCCGAACGCATCTGCCCTGAACGCCTGCTGCGCCCATAACTGGCCACAGAAACAGGTAGCAAGCAAGTTGCAAGCATTCTCTTGGCATAAGACTAGACTCCAAGGAGACTGACACTGGCTGAACGAATGAGGGGCTGAGTCATTAAGTCAGTCCTCCCTCCAAACTCCAGCCAGCACTGCTGGCTACCTCCAGTTCTGTTGTCGTTTCTTTTTTTGGTTCTCAAAGGAAAACAGCTAGAAGACACCCCCCCCCCCCAACTCCAGCCACGCTTCATCGCTTCTTAGAATGACAGCAACTTCTTCCTAAGGTCCAACCCAGAGGCTGTCGGCTGGCAGTCTGCAGGCAACAACCAGCCGGCACCTATAATCTGCTTGCCCTGCGTATTTTGAAAAGGGGTTTGAATTCGTTACTAGCTTTAAAAACATGAGATCCTTTTCCGTAACAATTTACAGCTTCCCCCCCAACATTCAGGTCAAGCAACAAGGGGCTGGAGCTGTCTCTTCACAGGGAGGCGTGTCCCCCACCAGCCCGCCTGCCTGCCTGCCCTCCTCTACAGGCAGGCCTCCTGACTGGCCCAGCCCGCAGCAGAGTTTACACTACAGAACCGTACCTCCTTTGGCGGACATGTAGGTCAGTTCCGGTTCAGCCCATTCTGTCTTTCACGGAACCCAAACAAAGAGCTCAACCCCTCTGACGACACGGTCCTCCTTCGTCTCTGATACTCCCACCATGCAGGGCTGCAACGCAAAGAGAAGGATAGGAGTACATGAGGTTGTGGATTTAGCTCCTAAAATGCCAGGCGGGTCTCTCTTTGAGGGGGTCCCTAACCTCCTCGCCGTGGCGGTAGAGCTTTGGGACAGGGAGAAGTCCTGAGTTCGAGGACCCACCTGGATGACGGAGTCGATCTTAAAAGTACCGCCACGTCAAAAAACCTGAGTTTGATTCTGGCTCCTTATTGCTGGGCCAAGTACTTAGCTCTCTTGAGTCTGTTTCTCCACCTATAAAATGGGCTGATAGCACTTCACAGGGCTGTTAAGTGAATGAAATTTTTAAAAAGTGTATACGATCGTGCTTATAAACAGCTTACAACTACAAAATAAGATAGGTGTGGACTAGAACAAGAGGGAAGCTGTGGAAGAAGTGACAGAAAGGGGTGACACAAATCCCAGTTAAAGAAAGGTGGATGAAGAGCCCGTGGCTGTGTGATCTGAGGTCCCTCCTGCCTCCTCTTTCTGCCTTGAGCTCTGGGAAATGCCTCTCCTCACCTGTCTCATGGCTGCAGTAAGGGAAAGTCACTTTTTCCCCATGCAGTAGCCCCCTGCAGCTCATTTCCAGGGACAGGGAGGGAGGCTGGGCTGAACCGGTCGCTGGCCCGGTGATGTCCTCCCCAGCCAGGAGCACGCTGAGATAGGCGTGCCTGTCGTTACCATTATCCCCATTGGACACATCAAGGCACTGAGGTCCTTTCCCTCCAAAACCACCCCACCTCCCGACTTCACAGGGAGGAAGATCAAATGACCTTCTCTGGAAAGCACTTCGCAAAAAAGGATGAAAGGTACAACAGCGAACAAAAATAGCCACAAAGATGCGATACAAAGTCATGCCAATGCACGGCCGTGTGGTTACTGGAAAGCAGACCTCTCGGGAGCGCACCAGAGCATCCCAGTTCCCCAACGGACATTCTCATCTCCCACGCCTTTGTCAAGAGGTTGCACGGGGCTAAGGTCTGGCCCAGAAGGCTGGCCAAGTCCCCCCAAAGCTAACCGACTCTCGCTCTGGCAGATGTGGGGGCGGCGGAGGCGCCCATCGCGCCGCGCCAGGGTCGGCCCGGCGACTTCTGAGCGCGCCTCCCGCCCAGGCTCGGGGACACAGCGCCCTGAGCCCGACTGGGAGGGTGGGACTCACCTGGTCCTCACGGATTCCAGGCGGGAGACGAGGCCGCTTAGCCCCCCACGCCTATCCCCGAGGGAGGAGTGAGCCCGCCGCCTGGAGCCCCTCCGGGCCGGGTCCCGGGCACGCATGGATGCCCTCCCCTCCAGGGGGTCGTACCAGGGGGCTGCGGGCGGCGCTCCAGAAAAGGGGCGGGCCGGGAGCAGAGCCAGTCCGAAGCCCCCGGCCGCAGGGCAGGGACGCGCCCCCAAGATCTTCCCACAAAGAGCTCCGGCTCCCCACCCGTTGGCGGAGCGCGGCCGGGAGCACAGCTCCCACCCGCCGTGGGGGGGGGGGGGGCGCGGAGAAAGGAGAGCGCCGTGGGGGCGGGGAGGCGTGGGGGAAGGGGCGCAGAGACCCTCCCCGTCGCGCCCCCGCGCGCGCGCGCGCGCGCTCGGGCCCGCCCGCCCCGCGCCCCGCGCCGGGCTCACCGCGCCGCCTCCGCCGCCGCTCAGGGCCCGGCCCGGCCGCCTCCCGCCTCGGCGGCCGCCGCCGCTTCCTTCCTCCTGGCTCGCGGACTGGAGGTTTCGGGTTTCAGGCCGCCGAGCCCCGCTTCGCTCCTCCCGCCGCCCCGCCACCAGCACGCGGACCCGGGCGGGCGCAGGCCAAGTAACTTTGCGGCGCTCCCGCCCCTCCTCCGCCGCGCCGCCCCGCCCCCCGCGGCCCCCCGCGCCCGCGCCGCCGCCCCTCCCCGCCCCGGCGCGCCCCTCCCCAGCCCCGCGCCCCTGGCTCGGCGGCCGCCAGCCCTCGCGGTCGCTTCTTCCCGTCCCTTCCCACGGCCGGCCTCGCCCGCCGCTCTTTGTCTCGCCCTCACCCTCTCGGCTCGCCCCGCTTCGCTCCGGTGGCCCCGACGCGGGCCCTCCCTGACCCCGTCCCTCCGTCCCAGTTTCAGCCGTTGGGACGTCCCCTTTTCCATCTCCCTCTCCATCGCACTCCTACTTTCGGATTCTCCCCCGTGGGTTCCGCACAGCCCCGTTCTCCTCCCCCTCCTCCTCCAGGCTCGCCCTGCACTCCCGCTGGCCTTCCCTTTCCTGCCCACCTTTCCTTCACCCACCCGACGTCTAGGGACAGCTGCCGGGCGCCAGGCACCGCGCCGAGCCCTGGAAACATCATAGGGAATCGACCTGGAGGCCGGCCTTTGAGGAACCCGCAGCCCTCGAGAGTGAGAGGGTGGATGTAAACAGACCCCTACAGTGTTGCTCTGCTCGGCCCGTGAACCACAAGGCCGAGGAGCAATCCTTACAACGCGCAGTCCAGAGCGCTGCCCGTTCAGAAGACAGAGCATTTCCTTTTCGTAATGTTCTTTTCCCCCCTTCTTCATTCCCCACGTTCTGTACCGTCCCTAGCCTCCTGGCGTTTTCTACGCAGCAGTCTTAATAAGGGGAAGAAAAGTTGAAGCAAACGGGCGAACTGGAGCGAGGAGGAAGGGAGGAAGAAAACAGGGCAAGAAAAGAATCAGGTCAGAATTTACAAAGTCCAGTTCACCAGACTCCAGCACAAACTGATGCTGCCCCCGGAGCAGGATTTAAATTCCTCTGAAATCCATCTGCTTTGAGGAATGCATTAATTATTCCCTTATCTACAGATTGGCACTGTGGGAGAAATAATTTACTAGCTTGCACTTGCCAAACACCCAGCTTGTCTTCAGGGACAGACGGGATAATGGGGAGGGAAAAAGTTAATGGATGCCTTAATATTCCTACGGGATAGATGCTTTACTTGGTCAAAAACCGGAAGCTGAAGCTCCTCTCAGAGTCTAGGTCGCCAGAAAGCCAGATGCTGAAGGAGTTGAAAGCGGTTTGTTCTCCAGAGTATTTTAGACTTTTCTAATGAAATACCTGGGTATTACTATTATTATTTGGACTAGCATTGACTCTGGCACTGGCTAATCTTTGTGACCCTGCGGAGTTATATAACTTTTCCGAATGTCAGTTTATTCTTACATAAAATAGGCATCCTCATACCTGCCTATCTGTGGAGTTTAAAAAGACAAAACGAGGGGCACCTGGGTGGCTCAGTCGATTGAGCGTCAGACTTCAGCTCAGGTCATCATCTCGTGGTTTGTGGGTTCGAGCCCCGCATCGGGCTCTGTGCTGACAACTCAGAGCCTGGAGCCTGCTTCGGATTCTGTGTCTCCCTCTCTCTCTCTCTCTCTCTCTGCACCTCCCCCACTCGCACTCTCTCTGTCTCTCTCTTATAAGTTAATAAACATTTTAAAAAGTTTTTTTTAAATAAAAAGATGAAATGAGATTAAGTAGATCATCTGGTGCCATGGAGCCTGAGAGCTAAGCCCTCTTGAAACCTGGCATTCAAGAAAGGTCTGGAAAGATCTGCCATAGACTGACATGGAGAGAATGAGAAAAACAATTATGGATCTTTTGCCTCCATATCCACCCATGATACGAGGGTGCCCTTCCCATACTGAACTCCACTGAAAACCTTTTTTTCTCCCGCTCATTATCAAATATATTATTTATCACAAAGGTTTTTCTTCCCATAGCTCATTAGCTCAGAACTTACTGTGCATTCAAAGATAGAAATTGCTGCCAACAAATGCATTTTTTCAATTGCTCTCTTAAGATTTTTCTTCTAGTAATACTGAGCTGTGAGCAGTATTCACTCAGATGCAGAGAAGAGATAGAAAAGTTATTTTTTAAAATGTTTATTTTTGAAAGAGAGACAGCATGACTGGGGAGGGGCAGAGAGAGAGGGAGACACAGAATCCGAAGCAGGCTC
Source organism: Leopardus geoffroyi (assembly GCF_018350155.1). Classification (NCBI taxonomy): domain Eukaryota; kingdom Metazoa; phylum Chordata; class Mammalia; order Carnivora; family Felidae; genus Leopardus; species Leopardus geoffroyi. The sequence goes on along the minus strand of NC_059338.1, from coordinate 58,678,309 downwards.
CAGGCTCTGAGCTGTCAGCACAGAGCCCGACTCTGGGCTCCAACCCACAAACCGTGAGATCATGACCTGAGTGGAGGTCAGATGTTTAACCGACTGAGCCACCAATAAAGAAAAGTTATTTCACTAAGTAACACTGTATAGGTGACAGTTGTGTGAAAAACATGCAGTGGATTTGGGGTGAGAAATGTTTTTCAAGAAAAGAAGAGAAAGATACATAGTAATTTTCTTTTTCCAAGTCGCTTTCATAAGCCACTCCCTTTTGGGGGCCCCAAAAGATTTCTGAACTAAGATAACGAGAGGCTTTGTCCAACTGAATCCTAAATGCTGGCTGAAGAATCGCACAGGTTAAGACATCTTTAAAATAAGCTATCTTGGGGCGCCTGGGTGGCGCAGTCGGTCAGGCGTCCGACTTCAGCCAGGTCACGATCTCGCGGTCCGTGAGTTCGAGCCCCGCGTCGGGCTCTGGGCTGATGGCTCAGAGCCTGGAGCCTGTTTCCGATTCTGTGTCTCCCTCTCTCTCTGCCCCTCTCTGTCCCAAAAATAAATAAACGTTGAAAAAAAAAATTTTAAATAAGCTATCTTTCCAATCCAGCCGTCCACATACAACTAGTCAAAGCAAAATTGTGGAGTATGATGCCTGTTCTGCATAAAATATTATATCCCCACCCTCGCGGCGCGTGTGTTCGAGCCCCGTGTCGGGCTCTGTGCTGACAACTCAAGAGCCTGGAGCCTGCTTCGGATTCTGTGTCTCCCTCTCTCTCTGCCCCTCCCCACCCTCACTCTGTCTCTCTCTCTCTCTCTTGCTCGCAAAGATAAATAAACATTTAAAAACTTCCTTAATAAAAAAAAAGAAGAAAAAGATGACAACAAGGATAGTGGAAGATTCGGAGGAGTTAGAACCCTGGCACGCTGCCGGTGACCATGCACAATGATGCAGCCACCTTAGAAAACAGTTTTTGTTAGTTCCTCAAAATATAAGGCATAAAGTTACCATATGACCCAGCAATTCCACTGTTCGGTATTAAAGCAAGAGAAATAAAAACCTACATTCACACAAGTCTGTATCAAACAAATGCTCGTAGCAGCATTATCCATAATAGCTAAAAAGTGGAAACAACCCGATTGCCTATCAATTGACGAGTGGATAACAAGACGGGGCTAGCCATACAGTGGACTATTACTCAGTCATAAAAAGGGATGAAACACTGACCCCCTGCTACAACACGGGGGAACCTTGAAAACATGAGGCTAAGAAGCAAGACAGAAAGGGCCACATGTTGTATGATTCCATTTATTTTTTTAAATTATTTTGAATATTCAGTTTTGAAGGAGAGAGAGAGACAGCGTGAGCAGGGGAGGAGCAGAGAGAAAGGGAGACACAGAATCCAAAGCGGGCTTTAGGCTCTGAGCTGTCAGCACAGAGCCCCATGCAGAGCTCGAACTCACAAACTATGAGCTCATGACCGGAGCCGAAGTCGGACACTTCGCCGACTGAGCCACCCAGGTGCCCCTGTATGATTCCATTTATATGAAATATCTAGGACAGGTAAATATAGAGAGACAGAAAGGTTAATGATTACCTGGGGCTGAGGGTAGGGTTGTATGAGAAGCCACTGCTAACAGTTACAAACTTTCTTGAAAATGTTATAAAATTAGATTATGGTGATGATTACGCAACACTGTGAATACATTAAAAACCAGTGAAGCGTACAATTTAATGGATGAAACTTACGGGATGTATCCTGAGGGTTGCACAGAATGACCTCTGGCCCAGCTCGGGGGGGGGGGGGGGGGGGGGGGGGCTGTGATTACCGGCACTTTTTAAGCCAGATGCTTGGTTCAGGGGTGGAGACAGGCCTGGGGCCCTTGGGTCAGGATGAAGCCTCAAGGACATACTGCTGAGAATGCTGGGTGGGTGGAACCAAAATTTAAGAAACACAGAGCTGTGAGAAACGGTAGAATTGAGGGCCTGGCTAAATCACGTGATCCTTGACGAAGCCTCCCTGAAGATGATGTACACCTGGAGGCAATCAATATTATTTTATTGAGCCAATGGGGCTTTAATTTTTGTTATTTGAAATAACAGAAGGCGTGTAGGGGCACCTGGGTGGCTCAGTTAAGCGTCCAACTTCAGTTCAAGTCATGATCTCATGGTTTGCGGGTTCGAGCCCCGCGTCAGGCTCCGTGCTGACAGCTCAGAGCCTGGAGCCTGCTTCGGATTCTGTGTCTCCCTCCCTCTCTCAACCCCTCCCCAGCTCGTGCCCCACCCCTACCCCCCTCAAAAATAAATCAATTTAAAAAAAAAGGCGTGTAACTGAGTGGTCGTCAATATCACATTTTGGAAATCTATGGGGGCATTTTGGGATTGTTACAATTAGAGAACACTCCAGATACTTAGTGGGTGGGGCCAAGTATACCAGATGTCTTGCAGTGCATGACAAAAAAGAACATTTCCCAGGGCCCCTGAGTGGCTCAGTTGGCTAAGCATCTGACCTCAGATCAGGTCATGATCTCACGGTTTGTGGGTTCGAGCCTCTGCGTTGGGCTCTGTGCTGACAACTCAGAGCCTGGAGGCTGCTTCAGAATCTGTGTCTCCCTCTCTTTCTGTCCCTCCCCTGCTCGTGCTCTCTCTCTCTAAGATAAATAAACGTTTAAAAAAAGAACAATGCCCTTCACATGTGACTTTTGAAAGACCACAAAAAAAGTTATTTTCTGATCTAGAGTCAAACTGTTGACATCTAAGCATGCAGGTGTTCTGTTTGTTTGCTTTGCACGGTTTTGTTCTATCCCAATGTATCCAGGAATGCCGTTACTGTGTAAATTGAAGGAAGAGCTTTCCTGAGAACAGGCTCAAAGGAAGTGAAGGAGTCAGCCCAGTAGACATCGGAGGAAGTGTTTCGGGCATGGAGGAAAGGCGGTGCAAAGGCCCTGAGAAGGCTCTGTATCTAGGCTGTTTAAGAGACAGTGAGGAGACCCATGTGGCTTGAGAAGCACGCTTAAGTGGTACAGAGGTAAAATATGAGTTCCGAGAGGAAACAGGAGACCAGATTGTGCAGGGTCGTACAGATCCTTTTGGCTTCTCTCTGGGTGTGATGAAAGTTGTGGATAGAAGAATGATATAATCACTTCCTATTGTTATTAATATTAGGAGATCATATTAAAGTTTCCAAATTCTGTAGGTAGGTAGATTGTGTTATGACCAATTTCATTTCAAGATACTAAAAGGCTGTTACAAAATATCTGTTATTTTAGGGGCGCCTGAGTGGCTCAGTCGGTTGAGCGTCCGACTTCAGCTCAGGTCACGATCTCACAGTCCGTGAGTTCGAGCCCCGCATCAGGCTCTGGGCTGATGGCTCAGAGCCTGGAGCCTGTTTCCGATTCTGTGTCTCCCTCTCTCTCTGCCCCTCCCCCGTTCATGCTCTGTCTCTTTCTGTCTCAAAAATAAATAAACGTCAAAAAAATATATATATATATCTGTTATTTTAAAAGGGTGTGTTAGACTTGAGAATCGTCCCCCTAACGAATGTGGCAGGTCTTGGGGGGCACTTGGACAGCCGCCTCTTGCCAAGCACAACCCCCAGGGGATCCGGATGCACCAGCTGGGAGCCATAACTTGGAGACAAGCCTCTGAGACCTCCCCCTCGCTCTTTCCTCCCTTGTGATACCACGTACATAAGCAGTTTTCTCTTCTGCCTTCATACTGTGCCTGCTTCCAGAAAATGTTGGAGGAGGCTTACAAAAGAAGACATGGAAACAATATGGCTGATAAAATAGTTCCAGCAAACTGACAACCATGTATAAAGAAGGGGGAGCGACGTACCCACGAACCGGTTTCACGGGGGTGGGTTTACTCTGGGTCACGTCCACCTGCAGGTGAAGCCGTACATGATGCCGTGGCCGCAGACTCACTGGAAGCTGCCTAGTCTCCTTGCACTCTCTGCCTTGTATTTGAGGCAGAGAGAACAGGGTGTATGTGTGTGTGCGTGTGTGTGTGTGTGTGTGTGTGTGTATACAGGATGGCCAAAGAGAAGGAAGAATCTGTCCAAAATTATAGGAGATACAGGTATTTGAAAATTTCTATAGAAAACCTTTTGCTTGTAGGACAACGGATTATCTGTGCAAATTCTTGATTAAACCCAGTCAACCTTCTCAAAGATGCTCCCTGTAGAGTAAACAGACATTCAGATTTGAGAAACATGTATTAGGCTTCTACTATGTACCAGTTTCCCTGTTTGGCAGTTTATCTGCATTGTTTCACTTAGTCATTATGACGATTTATTGCTGGCTGACAGACGTCTCCATTCCTTAAATTCAAAACTAAGAACTTCAGTTCTGCAATCAGTTCTTTCCCTCACCCCCGCCAAAACATGTGACTTCTCTCTCCCTCAACATCCAGGTCTGTAAACTGGGGACCATAGCTGTACTGGATCCTTTTGAGGATTAAATGACACAATGAATGGAAATCCCACACATAGTAGGGTGTCCAATAAATGTAGATGTGTGGGTACATGTGTGCACACACACACACACGCACACACACACACTGCTATGGACTGAATGTTTGTGTCCCCCCCAAATTCGTGTGTCGAAGCTTACTCTGCACTATAGTGATATTTGGAGGTAGGGCCTTTGGGAGGTGATTTAGGAGAGGATTAGAATCCTTAAAGACGCAAAAGAGCTTACCTCTGTCTGAACTCTGTCATGTGAAGATAACAGAAAATAGCCATCTGCAGACCAGAAAGCAGATCCTCATCAGACATGAGACTTACTGGCACCTTGATCTTGGACTTCCCAGCCTCCAGGACTGGGAGAATAAATATTTGTTGTTTAAGGCAGTCTATGGATTCTGTAACAGTCCGAGCTGGTTAGACACACCCTTCTACATACAAATACATATATAGAGAATGGAGAGTAGGCGCACCTGGGTGGCTCAGTGGGTTACGCGTCCGACTATGGCTCAGGTCATGATCTCGCGGTTCACGAGTTCAAGCCCCACGTCAGGCTCTGTGATGACAGCTCAGAGCCTGGAGCCTGCTTTGGATGATTCTGCATCTCTCTCTCTCTCTCTCTCTCTCTCTCTCTGCCCATCCCCCACTCACACTCTGTCTCTCTCTCTCTCTCTGTCAAAAATAAATAAACATTAAAAAAATTAAAAAAAAAAAAAAAGAATGGCGATTATAACAGCCCCCAGGAGGGGGCTAATGAGCTAATAATTGTAAAGCAATTAGAATGGGATCTTCATGGGGCGCCTGGGTGGCGCAGTCGGTTAAGCGTCCAACTTCAGCCAGGTCACGATCTCGCGGTTCGTGAGTTCGAGCCCCGCGTCGGGTTCTGGGCTGATGGCTCAGAGCCTGGAGCCTGTTTCCGATTCTGTGTCTCCCTCTCTCTCTGCCCCTCCCCCGTTCATGCTCTGTCTCTCTCTGTCCCAAAAATAAATAAACGTTGAAAAAAAAAATTAAAAAAAAAAAAGAATGGGATCTTCAGCTGGTAAGGGCTATGTAAGTGATAAATAAAAACGAAAATGCGGAGGGGGTAGGTGGAAGTTACGAAATCAGTGAAAGTTAGAAATATTTGGCAAGAAATAGATTCGAATCCTTCCAAGTATTGTACAGAAACTGAAAGTAGGCTCTCAAAAGCACTCACAATTCTCCTAATAGAGGCTACTTTTGGCAGGAGTACTGCTCAAGGACACGTGAACTGTTTTCCACCATGCTGCCTCTGCAACTTAACCCACTTTCGTTTGGACCTGCACCTATGGTGTCCGTCTCTGGGCGCAGCAGGAGGGGGGAAGCAGGATTGGAGCCCTTCCGATCCCAAGCTAGTTTAGTAAATGGTAAAGAATGGCCTCTGGTTAACATACGTATATATACATACAAAATAGATAGTTTAAAAAAAAATTTTAACATTTATTCATTTTTAAGAGACAGAGAGAGAGCATGAGTGGGGAAGGGGGCAGAGAGAGAGGGAGACACAGAATCCAAAGCAGGCTCCAGGCTCAGAGCCGTCAGCAGGGCTCGAACTCACAAACTGCAAGATCATGACCTGAGCCGAAGTCGGACGCCCAACCAACTGAGCCACCCAGGCATCCCCAAAATACATAGTTTTAACATAAATGGGCCTGGGGCACCTGGGTGGCTCAGTTGATTAAGCATCTGACTCTTGGTTTCCGCTCAGGTCATGGTCTCATGTTTCTGTCTCTCTCAAAATGAATAAATAAACTTAAAAAATTTTTTAAGAAAATAAAATAAAAGGGCCTCTCTAGTATTATCTTTATTAAATGGTAATATAAAAGCATTGATTTTCTTAAATTGTTTGTTCCTTAGTAATATTATTTGCAAACAAGTTGTTCTGCAATTCTTTTCTTTGTTAGACAAAGGTAAACTGGGTCAATCTCTTTCCCAAATATCCTAAATCCCAAATTAAAAATTGATGAAATTTTCCTAGCATAAAATTCTAGGAAATGACAGTCTCCACAAACCAATGATTTATTCAGGGGCACCTGGGTAGCTCAGTGGGTTAAGTGTCCGACTTCAGCTCCAGGTCATGATCTTACGGTTCATGGGTTCGAACCCCACGTCGGGCTCTGTGCTGACAGCTCGGAGCCTGGAGCTTGTTTCGGATTCTATGTCTCCCTCTCTCTCTGCCCCTCCCCCACTCGCACTCTGTCTCCCTCTATCTCAAAAATAAATAAACATTAAAAAAAGAAAAAAAGTAACTTTATTTTCATCTCCAGCAAATACTTATTGAGCACATGCCATGTGCTCTGGACATGTCAGGGAGCAAAATAAAGACCCTTGCCCTCAAGGAGCTTATATTCTAACCAAAATTAGGGCAAGGTAAGGAGGAACTGGATGCAGGGGGCAGAGGATGGTTTTTAATATCAAATAGGGTGGTCAGGTTAGGGCTTCTTGATAATCCGACACTTGAGCACAGACTTGGAGGAGATGCGGAAATTGATCATTAGGACTTGTGAGAACAGCATTCTAGACAGACCAGCTAATTCAAAGAATCAAAGGTAAGAGGGTGCCTTGCATTTTCAAGGAAGAGCAAATGGGCTGGGGTCACCGGAGCACAGCAAGCAAGCTGGGAAGCGGGAGGAGATGCATCAGGCAGGCAAGAGAGAGGAGGAGGGGATTTGTGCGGGATCCCACAGACCATGGACGGGACTTTGGCTTCTGCTAGGAGTAGAAGGAAAAGATTTGGAGTAGAAGGATGCCGGTGTCTTGGACCAGGATGCTATCGGTGAAGAAGGTGAGAAAGGGCTGGATTCTGGTTATATTTTATAAGTAGAGGTAACAAGATTTCCTTCTAGGTTGGATGTGGAGTATAAGAGAAAAAGAAGTGTCAGGGTTGACTCCAGAGCTATCGTCTGAGCGGCCAAAGGATCGAGTTGCCATCAGCGGCCACGCCAAAGCCTGGAGGTGGGGGTAAGGGCTGGACGTCAGAAATTCAGTCTGGACACATCAAGGCTTTAAAAAAAAAATGATTATTGGGGCGCCTGGGTGGCGCAGTCGGTTGAGCGTCCGACTTCAGCCAGGTCACGATCTCGCGGTCCGTGAGTTCGAGCCCCGCGTCGGGCTCTGGGCTGATGGCTCAGAGCCTGGAGCCTGTTTCCGATTCTGTGTCTCCCTCTCTCTCTGCCCCTCCCCCGTTCATGCTCTGTCTCTCTCTGTACCAAAAATAAAAAAAAAAAAAAAAAAAAAAAAACGTTGAAAAAAAAAATTTAAAAAAAAATGATTATTTATTTATTTTAAGAGAGAGAGAGAGAGAGAGGAGGGAAGGGGCAGAGAGAGAGGGAGAGAGAACCCCAAGCAGGCTCTGCCCCGCTCTGAGCCCAAAACAGAGCTTGATCTCACAAACCGTGAGTCAGACGCTCAGCTGTCTGCGGAGCCACCCAGGAGCCTCAGGACACATGACGTTTGAGATGGGCATTAGTTGTCCAAGTGAGGATGTGAAGTAAACAGCTGAAAAGAGGTGTGAGCCGTAGATAAAAGTTTGGGAATCTTCAGCATATAGTTTTTAGAGCTACAAGATCGGGTGTGTCTGTTTCCTAAGGGCTGCGGTAATAAAAGTGCCCCAAATGGGGTGGCTTAAAACAAAAATATTCTGGAGGTTACACGTTCTGAAACAAATGTACCAGATTGGAATAGAAGAAATTATGATAATTTTCACCATTATTATGACTCTTCCCAGAAAATAACAGATGCCAGACCAATAAAGTCTGTATATCGCCAATAAAGGCGATATAAGAGTTTGTTTACGGGGTATAGGGCATCTGGGTGGCTCAGTCAGCTGAGCATCTGACTTCGGCTCAGATCATGATCTCGCGGTTCGTGAGTTCGAGCCCTGCGTCGGGCTCTGTGCTGACAGCTCAGAGCCTGGAGCCTGCTTCAGATTCTGTGCCTCTCTCTCTGCCCCTCCCCTGCTTGCGCTCTCTCTCTCTCTCTCTTAAAAATAAGGAACATTACATTGTTTTTAAAAAGAGCAGTTTGTGGGGCGCCTGGGTGGCGCAGTCGGTTAAGCGTCCGACTTCAGCCAGGTCAAGATCTCGCGGTCCGGGAGTTCGAGCCCCGCGTCAGGCTCTGGGCTGATGGCTCAGAGCCTGGAGCCTGTTTCCGATTCTGTGTCTCCCTCTCTCTCTGCCCCTCCCCCGTTCATGCTCTGTCTCTCTCTGTCCCAAAAATAAATAAACCTTGAAGAAAAAAAAAAATTTAAAAAGAGCAGTTTGTATATGGGGTAAATTCCAGTGGGTCAGAGATCAAATGTCAAAAATGAAACTCAAATAAGTTCTAGATACAGATGCCTTCCTTTATAATCTGGAAGCAGGACAAACTTTGGTAATTATGACACCCATAGCTGACATCATAATAATAATAAAGGTAAGTTTTACTGCACAATTTTAAGAAGTCATTCCTTGGGGGCGCCTGGGTGGCTCATTTGGTTAAGCATCTGACTCTTGGTTTTGGCTCAGGTCTTGATCCTGTGGTTTGTGTGTTCAAGCCCCACATCAGGCTCCACGCTGGCAGTATGGAGCCTGCTTGGGATCTCTCTCTCTCCCTCTCTCTCTCTGCCCCTCCCCTGCTCATGCTTTCTTTCTCTCTCTTTCTTTTTTTTTAACGTTTATTTATTTTTGAGACAGGGAGCGACAGAGCATGAACGGGGGAGGGGTAGACAGAGAGGGAGACACAGAATCCGAAGCAGGCTCCAGGCTCTGAGCCATCAGCCCAGAGCCCGACGCGGGGCTCGAACTCACGGACCGCGAGATCGTGACCTGAGCTGAAGTCGGACACTCAACCGACTGAGCCACCCAGGCGCCCCTCTTTCTCTCTTTCAAAATAAGTAAATAAACTGAAAAACTAATAATAACTTCATGAAAAAAATCACCACAGCAAAGTCGAAGGAAAGGTGGTAAACTGAGGAAAAAAATACGTACAACTTGTGTCACAAAGAAGTATGTGACAATTAGGATGCTGAATCAGAATTCACCCCAAATGGCTCAAATAAAGATTTGTTTTTCTAATTTTTAATGTTTACTTATTTTTGAGAGAGAGAGACGGAGACAGAGGGCCAGCAGCAGTAGGGCAGAGAGAGGGAGATGCAGAATCCGAAGCAGGCTCCAGGCTCCGAGCTGTCCGCACAGAGCCCGATGGGGGCTCGAACCTGTGAACCGGGAGATCATGACCTGGGCCCAAGTCAGATGCTCAACCGACCGAGCCACCCAGACGCCCCTCAAATATGGAGATTTTTAATGAAGGGAGTACACGCGGGGCCACAGCCGGGGATATAAAGGGCTGTCCTTAGCTCCCCTGGAGTTGAAGAGACAAGGGGGGGAATAATGTTAGTGGAGCCCACCGAGAGCTGAACTTCGGAGAAGGAAGTGCTCGACAGCTTTACCAAGGGAGGTGTCGTCCCTGCTGAAGACGGGAGGGAGTGGGAGACAGCACCCTCCGTTCTCCTGCCAGAACCTCTCGCTGGCCAAACTCAGCCAGAAGCCAGCTCACGCGGGAGTCAGGGTGCTGGGCGCACAAAGCAGGACACTTAGACGGCTGAAAGGTCCCCATCAGAAAATAACCAGCACAGGCTAGGGTAGCTCTGCCTTGTACAGAGCTGTTAACAATTTAGAAGCAAAGTACTAAACACTTCACTAAAAAGAGGCGAAGGTTGAATAGAGTTCACAAAAAGGACGTGTCAACTGCCTTCGGATTCTGTGTCTCCCTCTCTCTCTGGCCCTCCACTGATCGCACTCTCTCTCTCCCTCTCTCTCTCTCTCTCTCAAAAATAAATGAACATTAAAAAAAAAAAAAAGACCCTAAGGGGGTGCCTGGGTGGCTCAGTCAGTTAAGCATCTTGATTTTGGCTCAGGTCATGATCTCGCAGTTCCTGAGATCAAGCCCCACTGTAAGTGCAGAGCCTGCTTGGGATTCTCTCCCCCTCTCTCTCTGTTCCTCCCCTGTTCTCTCTCTCTCTCTCTCTCTCTCTCCCTCCCTCCCTCAAAATAAATAAATAAAACTGAAAAAAATAAAGCTAACTCTGCCATATAACATCACATAATCACAAGAGTGACCTCTCATTTTCAGGTTTGGGGATTAGGGCCAGTCATCTTTGTGAAGCCATCTTTGAATTCGGTCACGGCAATATAGAGGAAAAAATTTCAAGTGAGTTTGGAATATAGCATTTAAATTTTTTTTAATGTTTATTTATTTTTAAGAGAGAGAGTGTGTGAGCGGGGAAGAGGCAGAGAGAGAGGGAGACACAGAATCTGAAGCTGGCTCCAGGCTCTGAGCTGTCAGCACAGAGCCCTACGTGGGGCTCGAACCCACGAACCGTGAGATCATGACCTGAGCAGAAGTGGGACACTTAAACGACTGAGCCACCCAGGTGCCCCTGGAATATAGCATTTTAACTGTACTTCTCCAGTGGGGTATGTTCTAAAGACAAAAAGAACCTCTGAAAAATCCTAATCTCATTCAGTCGCCTTACGTCAGTGACAGTTCGTTACTGTTGTCTGAAACAACGATAGACACTGTGTAGGAGAAAGCAAACAAACAACCGTGTTTACGGTGTGGGACCTGAGATTTTGAGCGATGAAAAAAGGAGATGAAGGGTAAAATTGAGGAGGTTAAACAAAAACCTGCAAAAAAGTAATTTGCATTGGAAATGTCAATACGATCTCATGATTTGTTTCCTCTTAAAAAGTCTGTGTTTCCTAACTCTAGCCACTAAAGCAGGAAAAAATGACAACCCAGAAGCAATAAACACCCTTAGCAACCAGACCTGGTCTCAAAATACCATTTCTTATAGAGAGGAACTAAGTCTCCTTCCAGAAATGGCTGATTATTGCCCTGGACCAGAACATGTGTAAAATGGATCTAGAACATCTTGTACCAAAAACGAAGAGAGATTTCAAAGATGAATGAAGTATTTTCAAAACGACACAAGAGTCAGGGCACCTGGGTGGCTCAGTCGGTTAAGCATCCGACTTTGGCTCAGGTCATGATCTCATGGCTCGTGGGTTCAGACCCTGCAACTTCTGTCTCCCTCTCTCTCTGCCCCTCCCCTGCTCGTGCTCACTCTCTCTCTCTCAAAAATAAACGTTAAGGGGCGCCTGGGTGGCGCAGTCGGTTAAGCGTCCGACTTCAGCCAGGTCACGATCTCGCGGTCCGTGAGTTCGAGCCCCGCGTCAGGCTCTGGGCTGATGGCTCAGAGCCTGGAGCCTGCTTCTGATTCTGTGTCTCCCTCTCTCTCTGCCCCTCCCCCGTTCATGCTCTGTCTCTCTCTGTCCCAAAAATAAATAAACGTTGAAAAAAAAAATTAAAAAAAATTAAAAAATTAAAAAATAAACGTTAAAAAAAAATTTAAGAAGACGCAAGAGCCGAAGTGAAGGGACAATCTGAGCATCAAGAAGGAATAACTGCAGTGGATGGAAAATACCCAATAAATAAAACTCTGCTTTTGTAGTTAAATCTAGTGGTCACCACTGGTGATTGCTAAGTAACCAACTAATTTCTCTAAAAAATTAATAAACAGAAGGAATCAAATATTCATTCCACCTTTTCTATAGGAATTGCATGCCCGTGTAACCAAAAGGGAAGTGAAGGAAGAGTTCTTTTTGATGGAAAAGTTCCAGCCAATAAATGCAGAAGAAAGAATAGAATTTTAAAATCGCTCCTTTGCCACTGTTAAGGGAATCAGGGTGGTAGGCACCAATCATCAACGGATACTGAAATCATTAGGTGAATGGTTGATGAACAACTGATCCATTTAATCTTAATATGCCAAAAAATGGGATGCAATGGAAGTCTACGGCACCATTTAGTAAGTATTCTTGCATGAATCTTACGAAGCAGGTGGATGTTCAGCAGGAAAAATGAGTAAAAAAAAAAAAAAAAAATTGCCATGTTAACCTTCAAGCAACAATTACTGACTTAGTGGACTTCCAGCTGAGAGAAAGCCCCAGTGGAATAAGAGAAAAGCCCGGAACACTACCACCGCGTTCTACCCACCTTATGATTTTACCCTGAAGGGGCTTTCTTTGCGCTGTTGACTTGTCAGTTTGCTGCCGTGCTAATTTCGAGGTGCCTCTTAGCGATTGGCTCTGGCCAGCAATGAAATCTCGAAAGTCAGAATACGTGGGAAGGAACCCATCAGGTTAAAAATGGGAGCTCTTGAAAACCTGTACACTCGCAGGGCAGAGAAACTTAGTATTTTTTTCAGTGACGTTCTGAACCAGCTGAGAAGGCAAAGATATATCTGTGTTCTTACACTTGATTTGTTCAGGCTTAAAACTCAAGATCTTTTCGGATTGCAAACATGTGTATATGCATACCTTTCTAGTCTATTGCTGCTGTTACTATATGCATTATGCATATAATACATATATCACTTCATGCATGGCCCTTTGAAGGATGGCCTGTGGTATAAATGGCAGTCTGCAGTTTGAAAGTCGGAAGAGCTGGGTTCGGATCCTGACTCAGCCCCAGCCTTGCTGCTAGTCCTGACTCCACAGGGAGTCAGATCAGATACTAGCAAGGGCAGACGTTGAAGGTAAGGCTCCCAATGCTAAGAGCCATAGAGACCTCTGAGTGGGCTCAAGAAAAACACCCAGGAGGCTGGCGCCCGAGGGCCAGGAAGTGGAGGGAAGGTGAGACCTCAGGACGGTTGCAGAGCAAAAGCTCCCCAGCAAGGAAAAGCAAGAGGAGCTGGGAGAATTCTCCCCAAGATCATGAGGAGAGAGATGGTTAAGAACGAAGTGTTGAGGGGCACTCGGTTTCCTTCCTGCTAACTCTCCTGTCATGGCCAATGTAACTTACTGTTGCTTTGTGTTCCCTCAGAGGGGGGAAGAAACGGAACCGAGGCTGGAGCCAATCAGCCGTATCAATCGAGAGCTAAGACTAGGTTTGGGTCGTCTTAAACTCGGAAGCTGTATTTGCTGTTTGGAGCGTCTTCTTAAAATTTCTCTTTGTTTTCCCTTGGTTCGTCTGGGGGATATCCTTTTGAAAATCCCCGGGAGACTTATTTCCATTAAGAAAGTTGGAAACGATGGGGCGCCTGGGTGGTTCAGTCGGTTGGGCGTCCGACTTCGGCTCAGGTCGCGATCTCACTGTTCCTGTGTTCAAGCCCAGCGTCGGGCTCTGCGCGGACAGCTCAGAGCCGGGGGCCTGCTTCGGATTCTGTGTCTCCCTCTCTCTGCCCCTCCCCCACGCAAGCTCTGTCTCTCTGTCTCAAAAATAAATAAACATTAAAAAAAAAAAAAAAAGTTAAAAAAAAAAGAAAGTTGGAAAAGAGAAAAGGCATTTTTCTCTGCCCACAGGCCAGGGGAGCAGAGGGCCCCTAGTGGTCAAAGTTGGAACTGCAGGAGCCCCAGCCGTCCTGGTGTGCGGACCTAGGGTGAAGAATGGGTTGGAGGGGGGAGATGGGGAGGGGGGAGATGAGGAGGGAGAGATTGGGAGGAGGGCAAGGAGAAAATAATAGAAAATAATAGAAATATAGAAAATATAGAAAATATAGAAAATAATAGAAAGAAGAAAAGGAAAAGAATGAGGAAATGCCAACATGGGAATATAAAACATATGGTATATTCAGTATTTACTTTTAGCAAACAAATCTAATATTTTATCCAATACAAGATCATATTTTGTTTCTCTACAGAAAAACTAAAACATTAGGGTATTTTTGACATAAAGGTTAGAATTTTTGTAGCAAAATAGTATTGCTGAAAGAATTGTTCTGATTACTGTTTGAATGACAGCCATGTGTTATACTTAAGCTCTAGACTTAATTGAATTTAAAATATTCCATCAGAGACGGCAACGTTATACCATATACTTGTGCTCACAACAAAAATTTATTAAAAGATAAGTATTACCAGTGGGGTGGACAGATAATGAGACATATATTTAAGGTTGAATTATTAATATTTTCTTTCTCCAGTCCTGTCAAGTTTTCTGTTGCTTATAATTTTATTATTGTTTTAATGTTTTAATGTTTACTTATTTTTCAGAGAGAGAGAGAGGGAGAGAGAGGAAGAGGGGCAGAGAGAGAGGGAGGCATAGAATCTGAAGCAGGCTCCAGGCTCTGAGCTGTCAGCACAGAGCCCAACGCAGGGCTCGAACTCAGGAACCCCGAGACCATGACCTGGGCTGAAGTGGAACGCTTAACTGACTGAGCCACCCAGGCACCCCTGTTGCTTATAATTTTATTTGGTGATAATGTGAAAAGTTTTCATTGAAAGTCCTTTGTTAAAGGGAGTCCCCCATCAGTTGTCTTTCCTGATCTCTGCCCCTTCATTCTCCCATGGGGTAGATCCTACAGAGACAAACCTGTGACTTCCAAATCTTAGTACCTATTAAAATTACATGGAGAGGGGCGCCTGGGTGGCGCAGTCGGTTAAGCGTCCGACTTCAGCCAGGTCACGATCTCGCGGTCCGTGAGTTCGAGCCCCGCGTCAGGCTCTGGGCTGATGGCTCAGAGCCTGGAGCCTGTTTCCGATTCTGTGTCTCCCTCTCTCTCTGCCCCTCCCCCGTTCATGCTCTGTCTCTCTCTGTCCCAAAAATAAATAAACGTTGAAAAAAAAATAAAATTACATGGAGAGCTTTGAAAAAAATAGAGATTCCTGAGTCCCTCCCGATGCCTACTAAATGGACAATTCATGAGGCGGTCTCAGGCTAGCATTTGGAACTATGACCTGTACTCTCCTACATTGCTGGTAAAGTGTGTGTTTGTATAGGCATTGAAAAGCAATCTGGCAATATCTATTCAGTGATAATAATTGTATGCCCTTTGACTCAGAAATCCTACTCCTGGGAATCTATTCCACAGAAATAAAAACACCAGGGGCACCTGGGTGGCTCGGTCAGTTGAGTGTCCAACTTCGGCTCAGGTCATGAGCTCACAGTTTGTGGGTTCGAGCCCCACGTTGGGCTCTGTGCTGACAGCTCAGAGCCTGGAGCCTGCTTCGGATTCTGTGTCTCCCTCTCTCTCTGCCCCTCTCCCCTTCGTGCTCTGTCTCTCTGTCTCTGTGTGTCTTTCTCTCTCAGAAGTAAATAAACATTAAAAAAAATTATTAAAAAAACCCCACCAGTACAGAAGAATATACATATGCAAGAAAGTTTATTGCAACATTATCTGCTGTGGCAAAAAGTATAAACAAGTAAATACCCATCCATAGAGGAAAGTTTGAATAACCTAGAATAACCATACTATGGGTTATATTATTAAATAAAAAGGGTTAAAGTGATATCAACTGATCTGGAAGGATTTTCACTATTGTTAAGAAAATATAGCAATAAGTAGTATATATATATATATATATATATATATATATATGTGAGCATAGAAGTGCATAAAACTATATATTGTGAGAAGTATACAAAACAGGGGCACCTGGGTGACTCAATCAAGTGTCTGATATCAGCTCGGGTCATGATCTCACGGCTTGTGGGTTTGAGCCCCACATCCAGCTCCGCGCTGATGGTGCAGAGCCGGCTTGGGATTCTCTCTCTTCCCTTCTCTCTGCCCCTGCCCAGCTCAAGCTTTCTCTGTCTATCTCAAAATAAATAAATAAACTTAAAAAAAAAGAAAAAAGAAGTATATGAAACAAACTATGGCAAGTTCCTCAATGCCACCAGCGAGAAATGTATGGGAAATACACACCAACTGCAATTGTTTTTGTTGGGGGAGGGGGTGACCCAGGGAGAGGGCAAGAGGTGTGTAAGAGAAAAAATAACAAGATGATAGAAATACATGTATGCATATGTGGAAAAGTTAAAAATACGTAATTTCCATAGACTATATAAAATATATTAAAACAATAAAACTGTACAGTATAGTGGCAATTGAGAATGAATACTATAGAATTCTGATATTATGGTAAATCTGTAAAAATTAAGTATGCAGGGGCGCCTGGGTGGCTCAGTCGGTTGGGCGTCTGACTTCGGCTCAGGTCACGATCTTGCTGGGTTTGTGAGTTTGAGCCCCGTGTCGGGCTCTGTGCTGACAGCTCGGAGCCTGGAGCCTCCTTCGGATTCTGTGTCTCCTCCTCTCTCTGCCACCCCCGGCTCGCGCTCTGTCTCTCTCTGCCTCTCAATAGTAAATAAACATTAAAAAAAAAAGTAAAAAAATAATTAAGTATGCAAATGCAAAGTTCTAGAAGATGACAAAGACAGATGAAAATCAATGGGAGTTTTAATGAGACCAAGAGTAAGTTTCTTCTTAAATTTGCTACTTAATGCAGAATCTGTAATTGTGTGGGTTTTTTTTTTAAGAGAAGGAAAAAATAAACCTCTGCTCTGGACTCCAGCTGGGAAGAATTGCTTCCCTTAAAAGGCGTATGAAAGAGTTTAGACTTTCCAGCCAGACGTTCTTGAGTTTGGCTTTCGATTCTATCACTTAAGGAGCCTTGCAATCTTAAGTAAGACCCTTTGACTCTCTAAGCTCTGGTTTCTTTGACTATAAAGTAGGGATAATAATTGTACCTGTGGGTAAAGGGCTTAATGTAGTCCCCGCACACAGCAAACTTTAAAAAAAGGTAGCTTCGTGGTCGATTAATTAATTGCAATATTAATTGGAATTTTTTTATTTTTACTCCTGTGGAACTGTCCAAGAGAAAAAGCTATTTGTGCTGTACTCTGAGTATTTCCCTCCCCTGCTCTAAAAGGGCTTCTTTTTTTATTTATGTATTTGGAGAGAGAGAGAGAGAGAGAGAGAGAGAGAGAGAGAATCCCAAGCTGACAGTGCAGAGCCCCACGTGGGGCCTGATCTTCCGAACTGTGAGATCATGACCTGAGCTGAAATCGAGAGTCAGTTGCTTAACCCACTGAGCCACCCGGGTGCCCCCTAAAGGGGTTTCCTGTTTCAGGGGATATTTGCATCATTTGGTGGGGGAAGGGGAGGGGAGGAGAGGGGAAGTGGGAGATAGGCAAAAACAGAGACATCGAGACTTCTGCCAACGGAGAAGGATACGGAGAATTAGGGGAACCATGAGTGGCACGGACCTCCCTCCCCACGCCCTCCATACATCCTGCAACCTGGGACAGGGCAGGATCTCCACGCGACAGAACTCTCAGGGGGGCTGAGCACAGGCAGAGGGGCTCCGGCACTCCAGGAAGCTGCAGGCTGGACTTGTGGGCATCGCAGGGGTGAGCACGTGAGCCAAGACCACAGAGGCTTCCTCAAGCACTTTCCCCTGCGTACGATCCAGAACCCTAAGACCTTTGCATCAGCCTAAGGACAGGGGTGGATCGCACTGGGGTAAGGATGGCACTCGGCTGAGGTTCTGAGTTGAATTTAACCTGATTTGAAGAAAAGGCAGGGGCTATCTCTAGTGTTGCAAGTACCTTCCGTATTTGTATTCTTTTTCTTATTTGCTTTATTACTGTGTGATACTGGGGAGGTAGGCTGTTTGACCCTTACCCTCAGCTTCCTCCTCTGTAGAATGGGCATAATAGCGGGTAGCTCCCAGAGTGTGGCAGGTGAAGGTTGAGAGGGAGCGTGTGTCTGCAACGCCGTCTGTAACTGGTCACTGTTATCGCCCCTTCTATCATTCCCGTGGGCGTTCCGGGCTCTTGGCCTCTGGACGTGACGCTTTAGCGCTTAGAGTCATTTTTCCTCTTCTGCTGTTTGAATCCTACTTCCTCATTCAAGTCCTAACGTTAGCACGGTCCGTTTATGCCTTCCTTGACCACGAGGCAACATTCCTTTCTCTGGACTCCTGAGGCATTTCTTGATCTCGCTCCATTCTCCTTTCACTCATCTGACATTTCTTAGACACCCTCCGAGCGGCAGGTACACCCAGGGGAAGAAGACAAGGTCTTGCCCCCACCCCCCACAGCTCACGTAAGCAAATTGTGTCCATGGTTTTTTTTTTTTTTTCCTGCCCCAAGAGTGGTCAAGGTTGTACTTACCGCAAAGAAAATGTGCACATAGGGGCGCCTGGGTGGCGCAGTAGGTTAAGCGTCGACTTCAGCCAGGTCACGATCTCGCGGTCCGTGAGTTCGAGCCCCGCGTCGGGCTCTGGGCTGATGGCTCAGAGCCTGGAGCCTGCTTCTGATTCTGTGTCTCCCTCTCTCTCTGCCCCTCCCCCGTTCATGCTCTGTCTCTCTCTGTCCCAAAAATAAATAAACGTTGAAAAAAAAAATTAAAAAAAAAAAAAAAAAGAAAATGTGCACATGAGCATCTATCGTATCCACTTTCCATGCCGTATAGCCTGGGATTGAGCTGGTGACCCTGGGGGCCGGCTGGGCTGCCCTTTCCACATTGGCTTTGGCTTGGGGCTTCTGGGAGGAAACACCGTGAACAATCCGAGAACAGTGAGATCTCCTGCACCACAGGAGCACTTCCAGCTCCTTGATGTGGTGGACGAGGAACCTCCAGAAGCTTCTGGGCAGCGTGGGCTTTGTTTTCTGGTTGCCCCACGGCCATCATGGGGCATCACCATCTGGCCCTGGAGGGAGGACGTGATGCTGGGGTAGGAGACGGCTGCCATCCCAGCTGGTGGTGTGAAAAGGGAGCGTATGTCTTTTTTTTATGGAGATGTGTCACGTTCCCCAATACGCTATCTGCTTCCTAAGGTCAGAGGTGACGTCCTTTACTTCAGTATTGTCTACAGAGAACAGTGCCTAGAATACAGAAGATACAACATGGATGCTCTCTTGACTGGGTGTGCCCTGAGGCAAGCGATTCCTCCTTCCCCTTTCTTTCAAACCTAGATTCCCCCTCTGTCATTTAGTCCAAAGTGGCGCTTCCTGGGCATCGTGGTCCGTATCATTAGCTCTTTTCCCAACCCAGCACAAACCAAGCTCGTGTATGTTGGAATACATAAAATAACACAATATTTGAAAGATGGCTGACAGGATTGGGGTGCGATCTGTGGCATGGACCCGTAGGATTCTGGGCAGATGCTCCTACCCAGTCCCCACTTTACCCCTGCTCGGTCACCTGAGTGGCTTCAGAATTACTCAGAAGAGCCAAAAATCATTGGGATTTCCAGAATTCCGTATTAGGGTCAAGTAATGGTTGCCTGCATCTTTCCACGTTTGCGTCACAATCAGGAAAACAGACCTGTGTGGTTGAACGTTTGAATCATTATAGTAACTGATATTTGCATGGCCATTAATGGTTTAGGAAGGGTCCCACATTTGTGAGGAAGCTAAGGGAAGTCATTCGATCGTCATCGTTACTATTATTACCACTATGAGGTTACAAAAATACAGATTCCAAACATTATCTCAAGGCCTTATGGCACCGCAAGGCAGTAGCAGATTCAGGAAACGAACAGGCCGACTATTCCAACTCCTGTGGTCTTTGCATTACATCACACGGTGTTTTTTGCTTCACTTTCCCAAAAGCCCACCTCCTCTAGCCCTCAAAGATTTCTTTCATCGTGTAAGGAGGAAATAGATGTCTACATTCAGTCGCTTCCTGACACGCCTAGTTCACAGCCAAGCTGAAGTAACCACCCTTGGTTTCAAATACCCTGCTATTTTTTTTTTAATTTTTTTTTCTGAATGTTTTTATTTATTTTTGAGACAGAGAGAGACAGAGCATGAGCAGGGAAGGGGCACAGAGAGAGAGACACACAGAATAAGAAGCAGGCTCCAGGCTCTGAGCCATCAACACAGAGCTCGATATGGGGCTCGAACTCACAGACTGTGAGATCATGACCTGAGCCGAAGTCGGACGCTCAACTGACTGAGCCACCCAGGCGCCCCTCAAATACCCTGCTATTTATTTAGGCAGCAACCACTATAACCCCCTGGTTCCACGCAAGGGGGTACTTCTCAGGAGAAAAAAAAGAAAGACATTCCTTGGGTGGCGGTGGGGGAGTCGGTCATAGGAAAGACACGGAGAAACAATCTGATATTGTTATCGAGTTGATTCGTTAATCGTGCCTTCCTTGGGGAATATTTGTTAAACTGAATCATGGTTATGCAGTAATCAATTAGCTCTCGCTGTGTGAGGAGAAGGTCATTGTTTTCTCGCTGAGGTAATAAGAAAGCCCAGTATAATCCGGGCCTCTTTATTTGTGCCTCAACTTAAGTCAGCTAATACATTTCCCGGACACCCTCCGAGGATTTGCAAGGGCTGGCTTTTATTTCTCCTTTACTAATGAGTTGGTATGATTTCCAACTCACGGTACAAGTGAGAGTAGGCAACGTTTCTTTTTTAAAAATAAATTTGGATGGGGGCGCCTGGGTGGCTCTGTCGGTAGAGCGTCCGACTTCAGCCGAGGTCACCATCTCACGGTTGGAGAGTTCGAGCCCCCGTGTCGGGCGCTGTGCCAACAGCTCAGAGCCTGGGGCCTGCTTCCGATTCTGTGTCTCCCTCTCTCTCTGCTCCTCCCCCCGCTCATGCTCTGTCTCTCTCTCTCTCAAAAATAAATAAACATCAAAAAAAAATTTTTAAATAAATTTGGATGCAGTCAACTCTCCATAGGAGAAAACTCCCGTGGGTTTTCTGCGTCCTCTCTCCCAACCCACTTAGCTTGTTGAAATATTTATATTCTCACCCCTGGCAGGCTCCTCCCCTCCTTTTTGAATTCCCCAAAGCCAGAATTCCCTTATTCTCTCATTCTGCTCCCTCCCCTGCACAGAACCTGGCCTCCCTTATACATTCTATGTGAAAATTGGGGGATGAAGGGCCGTGGCTAGCGGTACTCCGGGAGATGTTGCAAGCAGGTTTTTGTTTCCACTGAGCTCTTTGGTTGTAAGGAACGGAGACTCTCACAAACGGACTTGACGAGATGATACACATGACAGTGAGGAAAGAGCCATCTCAGCCCAGGGACTAAGTTCTTCCCTTGTTGTTCTGTGACGAAACCTCTCTCTTGAGTGATGGAGCCCTCTTTTCTCCCTATGGGTCTGATGCTCTGAGCCCATTCTTTGTTACAACACCTGTCGGTGGACGGGCTTCTGACTTCCTCTCTTCATGCTGTGGAGCTGGAGTCCCAGTCTTGGTCCTCAGATCTGTGACTGCATCTTCCACCTAGATGGTCCCACCAACGGGATACTTCTGTCTGGGCTGTTTCTCTCCTCGTCTACTGTTGGATTTCTCCCGAGACGGTCCCTGTCTCCCTGGGCTTCCTCCCACCAACTATCTCTGGAATCCATCCCAATCCTTGCCTTGACCCTGGGAGTCCCTCCAGTCCCCAGCCTGGCCCTTCCCACTATTGCCCAAGCCCTGGATCATCTGTCCGCTCCTTTGAATGGTTTGTTGAATGACTACTGTGTCCCTCACGGTTCCAAACAGGCTCTGAGGGCACACACGTGAGTAAGACGAAGGTCCCTGCCCTTGAAGAGCTCAAAACTGAGGAGTTTTGATAATAGCTTCAACTGAATGGGTAAATCAGTGAGGAATTGGAAGCTATTTTGAATTGGGAGCCAAGAAGAGTCGGAGGGAAATAAATGGACCAAAGGAAGTAGGAAGGAGAGTTTGTCACCTAAAGACAGCCCGGTAGAGCTATAGTTTGGTTCAGTGTGGCTCATTTGGAAGGTAGAATCACACTGTTATGATACAAAGCAAGTATTTAAAAAATTTTTTTAACGTTTATTTTTGAGACAGAGAGAGACGGAGCATGAACGGGGGAGGGGCAGAGAGAGAGGGAGACACAGAATCCGAAGCAGGCTCCAGGCTCTGAGCCGTCAGCCCAGAGCCCGACGCGGGGCTCGAACTCACGGACCGTGAGATCGTGACCTGAGTCGAAGTCGGACGCATAATCGACTGAGCCACCCAGGCGCCCCCAAAGCAAGTATTTTATTGCTGATTCTTCCTATTGAGACTCCCAGGAAATTGAACAGAGTGGAATAGTTTCAGCACTGGGCCATTTTATCTGTGTTTATGCAGCCCCAGCCCCAGTTGTCCCATATGTGTGTCAAAGGTACTCTTCACCGTGTGCATTCTGCAAGGCAAGGTGAGTTCTAAGCTGGCTCTTCCTGACACTTAGAAGATTCTTGGGTCCATTCCTCCCATTAGAACTAGCTCAGGGAAAGTGCCAGGAAATGTAAAGGCCTTCCATATTATTTTATTAGAAATGTGGTTTCATTTTTTTTTTCATTTTTGAGATCTTAGCATAATCGGATTTTCAGAAATTTCTTTTGAAATATGTTATAAAATTATTTATCCTAGGAGCACCTGGGTGTCTCAGTTGGTTGAGTGTCCGACTCTTGATTTCCGCTCAGGTCACGATCCCAGGGTCATGGGTCGAGCCCTGCATCAAGCTCCGCATTGCGAGTGCGGAGCCTGCTTGGGACTTTCTCTCCCTCTCTCTCTCTGCCCCTTCCCCGCTCGCGTCCTCTCTCCCTCTCCCTCTTCCTCTCTCTCTTTCTCAAAAAAAAAAAATTATTTATCCTAATGAGACGAAACTTTTATTACTGCTTATCTATAGCATGACCACGAAAAAAAAAAAGCCACGTAATGGTTTTTGAGCAGGAATAAGGTATGTCGATATGGTGTAGCCTCTTCCCAAACTCGCCATGCTCCACCTGAGACATCACACTGTTCCTTCTTTTTGGCTTCTCCATGGGGATTCATAGCCTTTTGGGGGTCTGCTTTCACATGAGAACCCTGCAATCATTCCAGTCTGGTCAGCGGCCCCTCTGTATTTTCGTAGCGCTTCCCACACGTGTCTACTGGCATTGGGGACACTGTTTATGTGTCTGTCTTCTAGGTGTAGATGGACATTCCTAAGCGTACATACCTTGTCTTTCTCATCTGTCAATCTTCAGGACCTAGCAGGTGCCCGCACTGCAGTTGGCTTTCAGTAAAAGCTTCTGAATCCGTGAGTAAGTCCAGTCACAGGCCCAGACTTTTTTTTTTTTTTAATTTTTTTTTTCAACGTTTATTTATTTTTGGGACAGAGAGAGACAGAGCATGAACGGGGGAGGGGCAGAGAGAGAGGGAGACACAGAATCGGAAACAGGCTCCAGGCTCTGAGCCGTCAGCCCAGAGCCTGACGCGGGCCTCGAACTCCCGGACCGCGAGATCGTGACCTGGCTGAAGTCGGACGCTTAACCGACTGCGCCACCCAGGCGCCCCTTTTTTTTTTTAATTTTTTTTTTTTTAATACTTTTACATGCCTCGCAAAAAGGCTTTGAAGCACTCTGTTAAAACATAAATTGGGGGGCGCCTGGGTGGCTCAGTCGGTTAAGCGTCCGACTTCAGCTCGGGTCACGATCTCGCGGTCCGTGGGTTCGAGCCCCGTGTCGGGCTCTGGGCTGACGGCTCAGAGCCTGGAGCCTGCTTCCGGTTCTGTGTCTCCCTCGCTCTCTGCCCCTCCCCCGTTCACACTCTGTCTCTCTCTGTCTCAAAATAAATAAACGTTAAAAAAAAAAATTAAAAAAAAAAACACATAAATTGGTAAATAAGCTGGAGGAACATGCCAATCACTAGTACTAAATCACTAGTGTGCTTGTTTCGATTAGCTTATCAGATAATTTTGTCAGTTACCTAATGAGTACTGAGATAATGAGACACAGAGAAAGTGAGCTTTCACTGGAGAAGGTGTGCAAGGTTCCATGGTGACCCTACCTGCCTCAGGAAAACAGGGGACGCTTTAAGGGACTCCCTGCTCATCGGGGGTTGATGTTAAGGGTACGAGTAGAGGAAAGGGGGTGGGGGCTATGATCAACCAGGCACAAAGGTTGCTTAATATACCGTTGAAAACCCATGTGAGCTTTCTGGATTTATTTATTCAACAAATATCCATGGAAGGTTTATCACGTGCCAGGCACTGTGCTAGGGAATTGGGGAAGATGAACCCACAGCTTCTCCCGCGCAGGTTCTTGACATGCGTCACCTGGACCAGCAGCAGCAGTATCACGTTGGAACTTACTGGAAATGCAGATTCCTCGAGTTCCTTCGACGGAGTGGTAATAAACCCCCTAAGTAACTCTGGTGCACACTAACGTTTGAAAATCACTGGCTTATACTATGTCGAGAGAAGCAGAGGAAGAAGGGGACAGTTGCTATGTGATGAGAGAAGAGCTTTGATGATGCTGAAGGGAAGGTTCGGTGACAGCATGAAAGAAACATTTCATTCTGACAGGATAGGTGGGGAGGGAAGATTTTCTCAAAGACAGAACACCGGGGCCTGCTTCTGAAGGAATTTATGATGAGTGAGCCAGATGGGGCGGGAGGATGGACATTCTCAGGCCAGAGGGGTTTGTGCAAAGGCCCAGGGGTGGGAGAGAGAGAGAGAGAGAGAGAGAGAGAGAGAGAGAATGAGAGAGAGCAAAGGAGAGGGGAAGGAAGGAGATGGGGGTGCCATTCACCGATATCCATGAAAAACAAATTCTTACGTATGTTTTTAAGCTGTGTATAGACTGCTCCTTTCAGCGTCCTTAACTGAAATCTTTCCAGGAGGACTCTGCTTCCCTCGCAGCCCTCGTCAGCTGGGCGGCTCATTCTTCCCGACCCGTATATGGTGGTGGGTTTCAGTCTCCTTACTCGACAGTGGTGCTTCAGAACCATTGCTTTTCCAACACTCCCTGAACCCCCTACCCTCTGAGGCCAAATCACCCCACTTTATCGTTCTCCCACCATCCTCCGCTCTGTCGTCTCCGGGCCTGAGAGACTTGGCAACTGGCCTTCTGTTGCCTGTCCCTGCTAAGTCCTGCCATTACCCAGGGGACCTCAGTGCTCAGCAGATGGTCTACCCATCTAGAATCCTGGCCCGGCGGCCCCCGGGAACAGTTTCAGTTACCTGTAGCCCCTTTGCTGAAATTAGGATGCCCTACTCATAGGTTGGCAGGACATGGGTCACGGTCTACATCAGGTGTCTCACAAATACGGTTAGCTGAAGCTGAGATCATATTATGTTTTTAACGTAAAAGAAGAGTGTAACTTAAATTTTATTCATGTTAAGAATTAATTTTTTTTCTAATGTTTATTTATTTTTGAGAGACAGAGCACGAGTGGTGAAGGAGCAGAGAGAGAGGGAGACACAGCATCCGAGGCAGGCTCCAGGCTCGGAGAGGTCAGCACAGAACCCGATGCGGGGCTCGAACTCACGAACCGCGAGATCACGACCTGAGCCGAAGTCGGTGTTTAACCGAAGGAGCCACCCAGGCGCCCCTATTCATGTGAAGAATGAAACGGGGATGCGCGGGTGGCTCCCTCCGTCCAACATCCGACTCTTGATTTTTGGCTCGGGTCACGATCTCACGGCTCGCGGGTTCGAACCCCGTGTCAGGCTCTGTGCTGACAGTGCAGAGCCTGCTCTGGATCTCTCTCTCTCTCTCTCTGTCTCTCTCTCTCTCTCTCTGCCCCTCCCTCTTCCAAAATACATACACTTAAAAAAAAAAAAAAAGAATTAAATGAACTCATTTTGTAAGTAACTTATCCCAGTGTCTGACACAGAATAGGTGTCCAAAACATGGTAATTACATCATCACTATGTTTAGCATCAGGCTCCACCCCTTCCAAGCGCACAGGGGTGCATACACGCCGACACACCCCTCCCGGCAGAAGAAAAACACCGTGACCAGCAATTTGTAGAGACATCACATTTTCTCCCAACAGCCCGTGCTCTCTCTTTCTGGGTGAAAGCTGCCTCTGGGGTTGCTGCGTTCTGAAGATTCTGAGTTTTACATACCTAAGACTAGTGTGGAGGGCTTGCTAAAAACGAAGTACCCCTCTGGAATCAGATCCCACTCTTGGAGATGGCGGATTAAGTGATTCCGGGGTGCACGTGGCCTCAGGACCACACTTGAGAAGGAGCGACGCTCTGAGCGACCCGCGTGCCCTGGGCCTTTCTCCACTGCTGCGGCTGCATTTATTTATGCCGATGGACTGCTTACCGAGCAAGGGCCTTTGCGAGGTACTGTGCTAGATGTCCGCTTGTGTCTACCAAGGAAGAGGCCTGATTGCCACTGAGGATCCCCCCAGATCTCAGCCCTGTTGTCCCCCACCCCGCCTCGACCAGCTCATCCCTGCCTCCAGGGTCTGAATTTACGTTGACGCTTAGCTTTCAGAAAGAAAGCCTGTTTTAGCCATTCAAGTTCCCGGCCTGTAACTTGCCTCAGTTTCTTTTATCCTTGTTTTGGCTACAAAAGAAGCGGGGGAAAAAGAAAGAAAAATATTTTGGCCATACAGCATCCCTGGATAAAAAGAGCATGGATTCCTGAGAACAAAAAGAGCACAGATACTCATTTTGTTGTTGTGTTTTTTATTTTATTTTATTTACTTACTTATTTACTTATTTTAAGCCATCTCTACACCCCGCATGGGGCTCGATCTCACAACCCCAAGATCAAGGGTCGCATGCTTCTCTGACTTAGCCAGCCAGGCGCCCCTATTCGTTTTGTTTTTATTTTTTATTTTTATTTTTTAATTTTTAATGTTTATTTATTTTTGAGACAGAGAGAGACAGAGCATGAACAGGGGAGGGTCAGAGAGAGAGGGAGACACAGAATCGGAAACAGGCTCCGGGCTCCGAGCTTTCAGCCCAGAGCCCGACGCGGGGCTCGAACTCACGGAACGCGAGATCGTGACCTGGGCTGAAGTCGGACACTCAACCGACTGAGCCACCCAGGCGCCCCTCGTTTTGTTTTTAATCCGTGTTTCTCGGCCGGCGGCCTTAGAATCCCTGGTTCACTTGCTCATTCCTGCCTTCAGACATGAGCATACGGTGTAGTTCCCCGAGTAAATCTGTGCATCCTCTGGAGTTTTATAACTTCGTATTTGTTACCCGAATTAAGGCACACACACATCTACCTGTACCAGAGTCTACTGCTACAAAAACACTTTCGAAAGTGTAATCTGTCTTGTTGAAGAATCATCCGGTAATTTTCCTCACAACCTTTTCAGATAACGTTCGAATCAAGGTCTTTTGTGTGTGTATATTTTCCCGAGTCCCCAAATGCCCACCTATGTACGGAAACAACACCAATTGTCTATGAAATGGACCAGTGACTCCAAAAGTTCACATTATTGTCACAAAGAGATAGTACCCGTTTCCCTTTATAACAGATCCTAAAATAGCGTCATTTACGGTCTGTCAGCTTTTCTGCCACTGTGGCATGCCATGCGCCTAAAGCTACACTCACAACGGGTCCCTCTATCGTATGCATGACACAACAAAGCGCTACAACGTTTGTGTAATTAAAACCGCGATGCCCAACGTGAACATCAAAGACCAAAAAATTAATGCAAACAATGCGACTGATTCCCAACATGGTCGCCACTCTCAGCCATTCGAGTGCTCTGAGAGGGTCTCAACACAGCTAGGGACCCCCAGCTCTCTGGATGGCCACTCGGTGGGTCCTGCTTCCTGGCGCTCGGCAGCTCTCCAGGCAGGTGAAAAGTCACATCGGCCCTGGGTAAATTCAAAGAAATGCCTCAGAGGCCTAAGGAGGAGTGTTCATTCTCATCGATTGGGTTTCTCCTAATCCAAATGGGCATATATCAGGTTATAGCAGTAACTATTGAAGACTAGAAGACTGACCTATAAGTAGATACCCCCCCCCCCCCCGTTTTGCAAATTTTGTGAGCCTACATAGTTTTAATGTTGACTTTCGGAATAACCTGGTGCACACCTTTATTCCATCCTTTTGCGGGTCCCCAAACCTTGCCAAAGTGTTGATGAGACATTGGGTCTGTTTTGGGTCACAGAAAACTGTAAAGTACGTAGAAGTAAAATTTCATAACTTCTCTTGCAACTTCTTTTTTCATATCCCATTCTGCCAATATTTTCCGTCCCCAGTGGGGCTTGCCTTTACTAAATAACACATACTTAAAAACCCTTCTGTTTCTCCCCTAATCAGCCCAAAGCCCACTGTTACAAACACTGGGGGTGGGGGGTGGGGGGTGTATATCTATCTCTGAGAACCATTGTCTCCAAAGTCGAGAGGCTTGTACTAACGTGGCCCCATTTAGTCATGCTGACTGGGCTATGCTGAACACGGGACTCGAGCTGAGCCAGTCAGATTCTCCCTTCTGGAAATTTAAAACGTGAACCAAGAAACGGCTATCAAGATGTCTACCAGGAAGCTTCTTAAACACGTAGAATAGACTACTTTGCTAAAGCTAGTTTGAAGAGGGTTTCTGTTACTGTCAACCAAGAGTAACCTGAGTAAGATGCTCCCTTAGGGAATGTGCTTTGCGTTTAATATTCTCTACAGGCATTTAAGTCAGGAGACACTTCCAGGCCCTAGGCTAACCCACTGTGAGCTGCTCTCTCTGCTGCGGGGGCTTACAAAACATCTCACATGTCTGCTGCTCCTCTCCACCTTTCTTTTTTTAATGTTTATTTTTGAGAGAGAGAGAGCGTGAACGGTGGAAGGCAGAGAGAGAGGGAGACACAGAATCCAAAGCAGGCTCCAGGCTCCGAGCTGTCAGCACAGAGCCCGACGCGGGGCTCGAACTCACAGACCGCGAGATCATGACCTGAGCCGAAGTCGGACGCCCAACCAACTGAGCCACCCAGGCGCCCCATCTCCACCTTTCATAAGAACTTTTCTTCTCCTTGCCCACGTTGGAAGGGACCAAAGGGTCCCGACCGCCACCTCCTCTGTTTGTTTTTGATGCAAGTACAATTCCTTTTGAGGGTTTTTGAAAAAAAAAAAAAAAAAAATCAGTTTAGGCAGCTAGTGAAAACAGGGAGCCAGAGAATGGATTTTTTTTTTTTTTAAAGCACAGGAGGAAAATAATATACATAAAGTGAGATGAGCGGTCAGGATGAAAGCATGCCAAGATCCTTATGTTGTCTGAGAGGAGGGTAGTCGTATAAACTAATAGGCTTTGGGAAGTACGCATGTTGGAAATTTCAGGGGGAACGTTAAACGGGAATAGAATATAGAGCTTAAATCCTTGGCCTCGTGCACTGTAAGCAAGAAATTCAGGGAGTGTCTATGGTCACCTGTTATAAGTATCTCTGGCCTGTTAGAGCTACGAAGCTAAAATAGCACAAAATGAGCCACAGTGATGGCCTTGCAGGTAGCCAACCTGCAAGCCTCTTTTTTTTTTTTTAATGTTTATTTATTGTTGAGAGAGAGAGAGAGTGGTGCAGAGAGAGAGAGAGAGACAGAGGATCTGAAGCAGGCTCCAGCAGACAGCCCAACATGGGGCTCAAACTCACACCCCATGAGATCGTGACCTGAGCTAAAGTCAGATGCTTAAATGACCGAGCCACCCAGGTGCCCGTAGCTCACAGGCCTCTTTGGGGACTTATTCGACCCCGAGTGGGACATTTAGAGCTGAGGCAGTGAGATTTGAGAAAACTTTAAATACCCTGTTCCCTCAATCGCTAGCCCCCTTCCTGTCTTTAAGGTGGTCCTGGTTTGCTTCAAGGCTCTAGGATGACCTCCTTTGAGGCAGACACCTTGCAAGAGGGTGCCAGTTTTCTCTGTGCCCAACACCTACCCCTTCTCGTGGCTTCTGGGTCCTTAGCTATATTCACTGTCAGGGCATCCAGAGGGCAAGACGCAAAGTCACATCTAGAACTTGTAAACAGCAAACGAATCGCAATAATTTGGTAACTTACGTTGGCAAGATTCCAGGAAACCAGTAGCAAGATTCCAGGAAATCTGTATTTCCATGCTGAGGATGCTGGGCCAGCAAAGGAGGAATGTAATTTTACAGAGAGCCGAATGCGTTGCTCTGTGGATTCGATGTGCTAGTGTGAGCAACTGGGACTCGTTCGTTCAGTAGGCTCACTGCAACTTGATCTCAACCATGACCCGTGATGCCAGAACTAGAGATCCTGAGTTTCTTTCGTTTAACGTAGAAGTAACGCAAAGACGTAGGGGACAAGCACGTTGGCATGGATTTCGCTCACGTCACCTGCTCATCCGCCTCCTAATTATGTCCCGAGAGGACTAGAGTCCATGCCCTTTACCCAGAAATACACTGACAAAAGGGGCACCGCCATCCTTGAGAGGTGTTTCGTTGGCTGACTTCTGCAAGGCAGGGATGGAGATAGGAGATGTGCCATTAAGAGTGGACTCCATGATTTCCGTGAGGATGTAGCGATGTCCAAGATGGCAAAAACCAAATAGCGGTACTTAACCGGCCAGAGGCAAGGTGAGTACGGTGACTATAACAGGCAGCAAAGACAGAGTGATCATCAGAACGGGTTGACCCACAGAGATCTTGGGAATGTAGGGGTAACTGACAGTGGGTCCCGAGGCCAGAAATAGATGAGCGATACCTTAAAGTTCCCCTTGACGTGTACTACCAACACAACCCCGAGTGTAGTAACACATACAAACTGGGATCGCCACAGTAGTAGCCACAGCTACTCCCTAATTCCCAGATCGGAGTCAGTTCACAGACCCTGAACCCCTAGAACGAAGGAGAAGCTGGGCAGCCTTGTAGATGGGCAATGTGGCCAAACTGTTTGCAGTTTTAAGGTTCATCTTTCTGCATGCTCTCTTGCAGAGCAGAAGGGAATCACTCTGAAATAGAAGAGACAGTTAAATCAACTTATAACTGATGCCATATACATACTTCAACAATATCTACTGTTTAATGACCACGATCTTTCTTCTAGAAATGCCCCCGCCTCACACAGATCTTAGCATTCTGTGCCCATGTGCATCATCTGGAATTTCACATATGGGGGAACAAAGCAAGTTGGACTTCGTTTCCACAGGCTCTTCCTCAGAAAATTCCTTTTCCTCTCTTTTTATATGATCATGTCTTTTCTCTTGGGGGTCCCTGTCTTTCTTTGTCATTGCAGAATACACAGGTCAGTTGACAGGCACCCTGATATCGGTGTCGTGATATCCAGGCCACAGACCGGATGCTTCTCTAACATCCAACCAGTCACCTAGCCCTCTCCCATATCTGTCCTCGCCTCTCTAACCCCTCGACTACTGCCTTCAAGTAGGTCGATGGTCCACAAGGTCATTTGATCACTTGACATTAGTATTTGTAAAAAATTGAGCACACATCCCAATATTTGTTTGCAAATAAAATACACATGAGTATGTGATATATTATATACATTATGAAACATGCACAAAAACAGAACTAAAAAAGGCGAGAGATAAATATAAATAGAAGTATTAATATTTTCTTCCTCCCCTCCAATGCATTTTGCAGTATGATGATATGTGTGCATGGATCTCACTTTGAAGACACAAGTTTAGGCCATCACACTATCTCACGGAGGCAGTGGCCCCTAATCACCCATTGGAAAAAGTCCCAGGTTCTTTAGCATGACATTCAAGTTCCTTCTCAATTTGGCCCATGCCCACATTTTTCGACTCATCTCCTAGATACTCCCAGTAATGGGCTCGTCTGATCACTCCATCTGTACAGTGTGCTCTCTGTCCCCAAACACACACACACACACACACACACACACACACACACACACACAACTTAACTGTTTCTACCTAAGTTGCTTAATGTTCTGCACAGAACTTATCCATTTATGAAATTATAAATCGTATTTGTTTACTTACTTATTACCTGTCTTCTCCATTATCATGAAAGCTCTAAGACGAAAGGGATCTTGCCTGTCTTATTTCCTGCTGTGTCCTTAGGCCTAAAACAGATTCTGTCACCACAGTTCAGTGCCCCAAAAAGCCTGTGTAATGAGCAAATTTCTATAATAACCCGTTGGTTGTTCTCAGAACTGAATCTTGACAAACTTGTGTGGTAGATGGCTTGATTTTGCGGTTCAAACATCCTTTGTCCAATCTAGCTGAAGAATCAAGTCCCAGGTATTATGCCTTCCCTAGAACCAGCTTTATAAAGCAGATAGTTTTTGCATGATAATACTTGAATGGGGATGGACAGTACCCAGTTAATGCCTAAATATCTCTCTTTCTAATGTGTGAGTGCTTTATCTTTCTTTAAGTTTATTTATTCATTTTGAGAGACAGAGAGAGAAAGCATGAGCAGGACAAGGGCAGAGAGAGCAGGAGAGAGAGAATCCCAAGCAGGCTCCACGCTGTCAGCACAGAGCCCAACTGGGGGATTGAACTCATGAACTGTGAGATTATGACTTGAGCTGAAACCAAGAGTCGAATGCTTAACCAGTTAAGCAATCCAGGCACTCCTCTAATGTGTGAGTGCTTTAAATTGTACCTTTAAAGATTTGTTTCTTTGTACTCTCAAGAATTTTAGTCTTAAAAACTCTAATAAGTTGCTGAATTGGAGGCCATAGAGACAACGGGCTGAAATGTTAGATTTTAAATTTAAATTAAAAACTCCTTCTAATAGGCAGTCTTCATCATATCTTGCCTAGGAAAATCTGGGAGCAGGACAAATGTTTTGGAAGGGTAGGTGGGAAAGCACTGACTCAGGTCTGGATAGTGTGGCCTGGTACTTCTCTGTCAAGGCCAGCTCACAGAAAATGCTGTAATAAAATCATTTAGACTAAGACGTAAATGACTGATTAAGCAAATCAGTGGCCCATGGCCCTATCTAGGAGTATTTGAAATTTTAGATGAAATTGGATAGATAGATAGATAGATAGATAGATAACATACATTTCAAGGGGAAGGCAGTCCTGCCTTGTATCGCTGAAATCATGTCTAAGAATTCCATTGTCAAGCTCTGTTATAAGACAGGGTGAGAGTGCTATTTTTGTAATAAAACGAATAGTTGGCAAATAGCAGGTGCTTACATTTTGACAATCATTTGGATGAGTGGACACTGAAGTTGATTTAAATAAACATGTTGGCCCAGAGAAAGAAGTAAGTAAATCCAGCTCCAAGGTTTAGGAAAAGCCATGCCGTTTTGCGGCAACTGAACCCCAAATCATTAGTTAAGTGATTTGCCCAAGGATGCACAAAACAGCACTGCAGAAGAGGGTTTAGCACCGGTCTCTCCGGTATCGCTTCCACCATATCAAGGGCCTAGACCAGGAGAGCCTCGACCTGTCCGAAGGATGAAATTTTTGACAGGAGTCTGTCTTAGTCAACAGTAATTACGTGTCCACTTCTAACTCATGTAACGCTTGGTGCAGGACCTCCTGAATTACAAGGATTTCTGCTTTGTGGCCTCAACAGAAGAATATAAGGGCCTCTCCTTTGCACAACGATTCGCCAAAATGCAAGGTAATCACACTGCTTTGCGAGGTCCGGAAAGGCCTTGTAGAAGTCGCTTTCTCCACCTCCGGCATTCCGTTAAGTACTCCCATCGGTACCAGCAAGTATCGGATGATGACCCAATGAGTCCGGGGACGGGGGCGGTGCGTCCCTGACCACACCCACTGCCGCCGAAGCCCCGCCCCTCAGCGTTTTCTCCCCTATTCTGTTTTCCGGTGCATGGTGACGTAAGACGTGGGTCACGCAACATTGGCGACTGGTCCCGGAAGCAAAAATCGAAAGGGCGGGGTAGGCGGAAAGGAGGGCCTGCGTCCGGGTCGGCCGGCAGGGGGCGGGGCGGGAAGGGGCCGGGCATGGACGGCTCGGAAGCCGAGGGGGCTGGGCTGGACGGAGGCGGAGGAACCGGTGTCGGCCGCCGCCGCTGCCGCCGCTGCTCCAGCCTGTTCCGCGAGGCCCGCGCCGGCGCCGCCTCGGCCATGATGATCCACGGCTTCCAGAGCAGCCACCAGGACTTCTCCTTCGGGCCCTGGAAGCTGACGGCGGCCAAAACCCACATCATGAAGTCAGCAGATGTGGAGAAGTGAGGCTCCGGGACTCGGGACGCGACGCGGCGCGGGGCGCGGGCCGGGGAGCTGGGCCTGGGCGGGAGGCAGGGCGAGCTGCACGCAGCCCCAACCCTCCCCGGGGCGGAGGCTCCGTCCCTGAGGACGGGACCTTCGAATGACATCGGGAGAGAATCCTGTCGCCACCTCCCGCCCTGCGGTGGGGGGTTCGCCAGGCGCTGCCTTCGTGCAACTGTCACTCCGCCCGGGTTTGAGCGGCGCTTGACTGTGCCGGTGGACTTCGCCCTCGCCGCAGGTCCCTACCTGCCCCAGCCTGCCACACCTTTAGACCGTTGCTTCCTGAGTGGCTGGGACCGGTTTTCTTGGGGGTCGATAGCGGGGATGATACATGTGCTTGGATTTTGAGCGCGTCAGGTGCTGTGCCAGGCGCTTGAGATACGGAAGATGAAAGAGCCTCTTGCAGGAATTCACCGTCTTAGGAGAGAGACGGAGAGGCCATTGTAATGCCGGGTGAATAACGGATAGAGACGTGTACGCGAGGTTATTTGAGATCGTTGAGAGGGGACAAGGCGTCCGGGAAATTCGGATGCCCGAGTGGATCTTGATAAAAATCAGAGGCACGGGGTGGGGGTGGTCGCGTGTGTGAAGCCGGGAGGCCAGGCATGGGGCGAGCCGTGAGGCGTTTGTGATGCCTGAACAGGATCTGGACAGAGTTTGGGGCTGTCAGGGGACACGTGTAAAGCCGGGAGGCCGGGGAGAGTGCGGGCCTCCATTTGTTCGAAGAACCGTTTCTGCCTGGTTGGAGCGAGAGGTACCAGAGCGGGAATAGTGGGAAATGGGAGGGCCCCAGGGGAGTGGAGCTACTGAGGGAATTTGTATGCCAGGCTAAGGAGTTGGTATTGTATGGGGGCTCCCACCGGTGTCCTTTTGTACGAAGGAGTGACATGGGCAGATGTGCACTCGGAAAGGTTTCTCGGGGGTTGGGGGGGGGGCGGTGTGTGTGATGCGGAGGATGGATCGGAAGGCCACAGGACTGGGTAAGGAGACCAGTTAGAAAGGGCAGAGAAGAGGAGAGGTTTCAGGAGATTAAGTGCCTGGATGGCCACTTGGCAGGAGGAGGGAGGAGAGAGGAGAAATCTATGCCAATGAGAAGATTTCTGGCTTGGGAATAGGAATGGGAAGCCTCGCCATTGAACACGATGGGCACAGGAGGAGGAACAGATGGGGGCAGTTGTTGGATAGAGGATGAGTTTAGATGGTTGAAGTGTGAGTCGCGTGGAGGCCCTAGAGTGGTGGGCATTTGTCTTGGAACTCCAAAAAATGGCTGTCGGTGGGTTTAGATTTGGGAATCATCAGCTTATTGTTGACACCTGGAGCCTTGGGCGTGAACTAGGATCATGTAGAAGTCATCCTGAAGAAAAGGAAAGGTTATGGGATGGTATCCTAGGGAACCCTAGGGTATTTTAAGATTCAGGCAGAGGAAGTCATCAGGGAAAAGAGTCATGAAAGGATGGTTTAGCAATGTAAATTAGTGACTAATTATTTTATGTACATAACCGGAGTATTTTGTAAGACCCCTAGATTTTTTCAGGTATATTGGGGAAAATTCAGAATCACATCTTATTTCATGTGTGCATTATTCCGTTAAGTAGTTAAAATTTATTTAATTGCTTTTTTATGGAATTTTTGTCCTAATACATTCAGTCTTCATCTTATTTAATCTTTGAAGTATTTAATTTTTTTTTTTTTTAATCTTGGTGTAGGGGCCCCTCGGTGGCCTGGTCAGACTTGGGCTCAGGTCATGATCTCATGGTTTGTGAGTTCGAGCCTCACATGCACCCGGCTCTCTGCTGTCAGTTTGGATCCTCTGTCCCCTCTTTTCTCTGCCCCTCCCCCATGCACTCTCCCCTGTCTCTCTCTCTCTCTCTCTCTCTCCCCCTCTCTCTCTCAACAATGAATAAACATTAAACAAATTTTTTTTAAATTTTGCTTTATTGTAGTAGAAATACTTAACATGAGATCTATGTTTGTAATAAATTTTTTTTCTTCCCCCTTGGGAGTTTGCACTTTTTTTCCTTGGAAGTGTGTGTGTGTATATATCTGTCTATATTTCTATCTTTATCCATTTATCCTTCGATGGACACCAGTTGCTTTCATATCTTGGCTATTGTAAATAATGCTGCAGTGAACATAGGGGTACATATATCTTTGCAAATTGGTGTTTTGGTTTTGTTCAAATAAATACCCACAAGTGCCATTGCTGGATCGTATGGTAGTTCTAGTTTTAATTTTTGGAGGAACCTCCATAGTCTTTTCCATAGACTGCAAAATGGCTGCACCATTTTGTATTCCCATCAACAGTATATGAGGGTTCCCTTTTCTCCACATCCTTGTTAACACTTGCTATTTCTTTTTTTTTATTTTAGCCATTCTGATAGGCGGATATCTCAATAGGGTTTTGATTGGCATTTTCCTGATGATTAGTAATGTTGAGCATCTTTTCATGTGTCCGTATGTCTTTTTTGGAGAAATGTCTATTCAGCTGCTCTGCCCATTTTTATTTTTCTATTTTTTTTTTTTTTTTTTTACAACGTTTATTTATTTTTGGGACAGAGAGAGACAGAGCATGAACGGGGGAGGGGCAGAGAGAGAGGGAGACACAGAATCGGAAACAAGCTCCAGGCTCCGAGCCATCAGCCCAGAGCCCGATGCGGGGCTCGAACTCACGGACCGCGAGATCGTGACCTGGCTGAAGTCGGACGCCCAACCGACTGCGCCACCCAGGCGCCCCAGTTTTTATTTTTTAGTTGCTCTGCCCATTTTTAATTAGATTGTTTGTGTGTGTGTGTGTGTGTGTGTTTTTTTTTTTTAATATTGAGTTGTGTGAGTTCTTTACCTATTTTGGATATTCATCCCTTATTGGTTATTTCACTTGCAAATATCTTTTCCCATTGGGTAAATTGCCTTTTCATTTTGTTGATGGTTTCTTTCGCTCTGTAAAAGCTTTTTAGTTTTATGGAGTCCCATTTATTTATTGTTTTTGTTGCCCTTGCTTGAGGAGACAGATCCAAAAAACATTGCTAAGACCGATGTCAAGGAGTTTATTGCCCAATATTTCCTTCTAGGAGTTTTATAGTTTCTGGGCTTACAATGAAATTGTCTTTAATCTATTTTGAATTTTGATTTTATTTTTGTGTATGGTGTAAGAAAGTGGTTCAGTTTCATTCTTTTTCTTTCTTTGTTTATATTTTAGAGAGAGAGCGTGTGTGTGCATGAGTTAGGGAGAGGGAGAGAGATTGAGAATCTCAAGCAAGCAAGCGCCATGCTCAGTGTATGGAGCCCGACACAGGGCTGGACTTCATGACGCTGGGATCATGACCTAAGCCAAAATCAGGAGTGGGATTTTCAGTCAACGGAGCCACCCAGGCAACGCTCAGTTTCATTCTTTTGCATGTAATTTTCCAGTGTTCCCTACACCGCTTATTGAAGAGACTATTTTTTCCTCTTCGTATAGTCTTGCCTCCTTTGTCAGAGATGAATTGACCATATAAGTGTGGGCTTATTTCTGGCCTCTCTAGTCTGTTCCATTGATCAGTGTGTCTGTTTTTGAGCCAGCACTGTATTGTTTTGATTACTACAGCTTTGTTGAAATCAGGGAGCATCATACCTCTATCTTTGTTCTTCTTTCTCAAGATTGCTTTGGCTATTCAGGGTCTTTTGTAGTTCCCCTCTTTACACGTTTTTAAGTTTACAATGCTTTATTATTAACTACAGGTACAGCAGATTTCTAGGGCTTATTCCTCTTGCTTGACTGAAAATGTGTGTCTGTTGGTTAGTAACTTCTTTCCCCACCCCACCCCAACCTTTAGTAACCACCGTTCCACTTTTTAAAAATAATTTTTTTTAACGTTTATTCATTTTTTGATAGAGAGAGACAGAACGTGAGTGGGGGAGGGGCAGAGAGCGAGGGAGACACAGAATCCGAAGCAGGCTCCAGGCTCTGAACTGATAGCACAGAGCCGGACGCGGGGCTCGAACTCACGGACCGTGAGATCGTGACCTGAGCTGAAGTCGGACGCTTAA
The DNA here is from genome assembly GCF_018350155.1 of Leopardus geoffroyi. Classification (NCBI taxonomy): domain Eukaryota; kingdom Metazoa; phylum Chordata; class Mammalia; order Carnivora; family Felidae; genus Leopardus; species Leopardus geoffroyi. Next base: position 58,640,169 of record NC_059338.1, on the reverse strand, counting down.
CCGACTGAGCCACTCAGGCGCCCCCACAATTCCATTTTGTGATTCTGTAAATGTGACTATTTTAGATACATCATTTAAGTAGAATCATGCAGTGTTTGTCTTTTTGGGACTGGTTTATGAGGCCCTCAAGGCTCATCCACGTTGTTGCATATCGCGGAATTTCCTTCTTTTTTTTAAGGTTGCATTGTGTTCCGTTGTGTGGATAAACCATGTTTTCTTTATCCGTATATCTGTGAGTGGATGTTAGGTGGTTTCCACATGTTGGCAATTGTGAATAGTGCTGCTATGAACATAGGTGTGTTAATCTCTCTAGTACTTGATATTTTCTATTTCCTTTTTTTTTTTTAAGCAGGCTTCACACCCAGCACAAAACCCAACGTGGGAGCTTGAACTCACGGCCCCGAGATCAAGACCTGAGCTGAGATCAAGAGTCAGACACTTCGGGCGCCTGGGTGGCTCAGTCAGTTGAGCGTCAGACTTCAGCTCAGGTCATAATCTCATGGTTCGAACGCCACGTCGGGCTCTTTGTGCTGACAGCTCGCTCAGAGCCTGGAACCTGCTTCGGATTCTGTGTCTCCTCTCTCTGCCTCTACCCCACGCGCACTCTGTCTCTCAAAAATAAATAAATGCTTAAAAAAAAAAAAAAAAAAAAAGTCGGACATTTAACCAATTGAACCACTCAGGCATCCCAATATTTTCTATTCCCTGATAATGAATACATTTTACTTAAATTTATGATGAACAATTAACATTATTAGATATCTTAAAGACGTGCAGCTTAAAATGTTAAATCACTGATAGGTGCACACATACATACACACACAGATGTAATAAATATGTGTCCACTTTTTTACTACTATTGTGTCATAAACATTTTTCTACATTATTTTCTTGTTAAATAAACATTTTTAACGATTCTATAATGTTTCATTCATCCTATGGATAGACCGAAGTTTACATTATGGTTTATTTCCTTATATTTGGACATTCCAGGTATTTCTCATTTACTATTATAAATAAGATGATTTTGAATGTCAATGTGTATAGCTCTTTTCTGCATTGGAGATGATTTTTTTTATTACGGATTTCCCATTGCTGCCCTTTGGAGTCAGAATATAAATTTGATGAAATTCCTGGTGCTTTCTCCCTAATTGGTGCCCCAGGGGATAGACGGTAGATTTGCACAATCCTTCCAGAAATCCATGTAAGCAAGTGCTGGTTTCCCTCATCAGCCTTGGTGCTTTTGCCTTCTTCATTACCACCTTTTAAAACTTGTGACAAGGCAGGGCACCTGGGTGGCTCAGTTGGTTAAGCGTCATGATCTCACTGCTTGTGAGTTCGAGCCCCGCGTCGGGCTCTGTGTTGAGTTGTTTTAGCTTGGACCCTGGAGCCTGCTTCGGATTCTGTCTCCATCTCTCTGCCCCTCCCCTGCTCACACTTTGTCTCTCTCTCCCTCTCTCTCTGTAATATAAAATAAAACATTAAAAAAAACAAAACGTGACAAGTTGAGAATTATACTGGAAAAGTTGTTTTCCTACAAGAGACAGCATCTTTAATTGCTATATTTTCTTCATAACTTTAATTAATATAATTGTGTAAGAACAAAAATCTACCAGAAACATGAAGCTTATGGAAACATGAGACTGTGGTATGTTAGGTCATCTCCTAGGCAGTCATAGGAGGATTGGAACCCATATTTATTCTTGAAAGTGGTGGGCCTTTGATGACCCAGGAATGAAATAGATATTTCTAGTTGGAATCAGTATTTTTTTCCATTGTTTAATTTGTTCATGTAGTTTTCTTGGCTTGTTTGTTTTTAATATGTATGCAACACTTGATTGGTATGTCTGATTGAAAATAAATCTAAAGCGATTAGAAAGAGGGTAATTGTGGTCTTAGGATATGTGTGATCTTTTACTGGATTTATGTAAGAATATATTCTTTAATATAGTGTTATTTTACCTTACCTAACAATAATAGCTGTGTAACTGTTCAAAAATGCAGAAGTCTCGGGGCACCTGGGTGGTTCAGTCGGTTGAGTGGCCCACTTTGGCTCCGGTCCTGATCTCAGGGTTCATGAGTTTGAGCCCCGTGTCGGGCACTCTGCTGTCAGCATGGAGCCCTCTGCTTTGCATCCTCTGTCTCCCCCTCTCTCTGCCCCTCCCCTGCTCATACTCCCTCTCTCAAAAATAAATAAACATTTAAAAAAAAATCCAGAAGTCTTAAAGAAAAGAAAATCGAAAAGAAAACCTGATCTGCTAAAGTGGCTGTCGTAGAACACTTGCACTAAAGTCCGATGCCGCCTTTGGGGTCCCCTAGAACTTTACTCAGGGCACATTTAAATTTTTGCCTCTGTTGCACACTTTATAATTATACACATATTGGAAATATTACCTGACTTTTGGTCTTGCCTAGGTTAGCCGATGAATTACATATGCCATCTCTGCCTGAAATGATGTTTGGAGACAACGTTTTAAGAATCCAGCACGGCTCTGGCTTTGGGATTGAGTTCAACGCTACGGATGCCTTAAGATGTGTAAACAACTATCAAGGAATGCTTAAAGTAGCCTGTGCCGAAGAGTGGCAGGAAAGCAGGTAAGAATCTCAACATTTATGGGTTAAGTGAAAAACAAGAGTGGGGCGCCTGGGTGGCTCAGTCGGTTAGGCATCTGACTTCGGCTCAGGTCATGATCTTGCGATTCGTGAGTTCGAGCCCCACGTCGGGCTGTGAGCTGACAGCCCAGAGCCTGGAGCCTGCTTTGGATTCAGTGTGTCCCCCTCTCTCTGCCCGTCTCCTGCTTGCACTCTCTCTCTTTCTCTCTCTCAAAAAGAAATAAACATTAAAAAAAAAATGAAAAAGAAGAGTTGAAAGAAATCTTCTGTCATGATGTGTGTATTTTATGAGAGTGAAGGGCAGGTATTATTATTAACTTAACAGTTGGATCATTCTAGAAGTCATTTTTCCCATCCATAAAACGGAGATTAGTTACCCTACCTTTTAAATACTTGTTGGGTTAAATTGAGTTGAGCCATGCAAGGTTTACATTTTTGAGCTTTCAGTGTTCCTTGGTGAAGACACAATAGGCTGTGTACTTCACTGTTCCTGTTTTTGAAGAAAAATGTTTACTGATGATTTGAACTGTAAATGTGAGGAGCATTAAAATAAAAAAAAATGTGTTTTCTTTGATAATCAAATCAGCGGTTATTTACTTTGTGCCTGTCGTATACTAGGTACCTTGCAAGATACCAAGAAGTATAATAACGCCTTTATTTTTTTTTTTTTAATTTTTTTTAACGTTTATTTATTTTTGAGACACAGAGAGACAGAGCATGAACGGGGGAGGGGCAGAGAGCGAGGGAGACACAGAATCAGAAGCAGGCTCCAGGCTCTGAGCCATCAGCCCAGAGCCCGACGCGGGGCTCGAACTCACGGACTCACGGACCGCGAGATCTTGACCTGAGCTGAAGTCAGACGCTTAACCGACTGAGCCACCCAGGTGCCCCAATAACGCCTTTAAACTGTGTCCTCAAGGAGTATACTAACTAATTGGAGAGACCACATCAGCATATGACAAGTTTAATAACTGTAAATATGCAGACAAACCAAGAAGGATCTTGTATTAGTGAATTATGACAAGTATATGTATGTATTTATTAGGATATTTGCATTATTTGTAGAGTGTAACTTGGTGTGATATATGAATACAGACAGTCTATATTCTGCATCACTGAATCTGATCCTTCTCATTTTAATATTTGAGGACGGAGGGCGAACACTCCAAGGAAGTTATTAAACCATACGATTGGACCTACACAACGGATTATAAGGGAACGTTACTTGGAGAATCACTTAAGTTAAAGGTAAATCTTTATTTTTTGCTTTTATGATAAAGTCATTAACTGTCTTGGACAGTCTCAGCATTAGAACTTTCTAGTAATGGATTATTTTTGCTACTACTTTCATCCCACTTTCTTTCTAGTGAGGGGAAGCTTCAGAATCTAATGTGAAGGGGTTTTGCTAATTGATTATAAGCGGAAAATAAGAAGGCCACAGTGAAACAATGTTTTTTTTTTTTAATTTTTTTTTTCAACGTTTATTTATTTTTGGGACAGAGAGAGAGCATGAACGGGGGAGGGGCAGAGAGAGAGGGAGACACAGAATCGGAAACAGGCTCCAGGCTCTGAGCCATCAGCCCAGAGCCCGACGCGGGGCTCGAACTCACGGACCGCGAGATCGTGACCTGGCTGAAGTCGGACGCTTAACCGACTGCGCCACCCAGGCGCCCCAACAATTTTTATTCTCAAAAGTAACCATGGCAAACTGCCTTAGTGTTACCGTTATCACTGTCAAGAAGCATTCAAGGGGCACCTGGGGCGGCTCAGTCGATTAAGCGTCTGACTTCTGCTCAGGTCATGATCTTACAGCTCCTGGGTTCGAGTCCCGTGTCGGGCTCTGTGCCGACAGCTTAGAGCCTGGAGCCTGCTTTGGATTCTGTGTCTCCCTCTCTCTCTGCCCCTCCCCTGCTCACGCTCTGTCTCAGTCTCTCAACAATAAACATGAAAAAAAAAAGAAGCATTCAAATGTGTATCTGTTCTTGGTGTGGTTAATTGGGTGATTGAGACAGAACCTGCTAGTTAATAGGTTACGGTTTTCCAGATGAACAGGTAGGTGGGCAGACTGCTTCAGACTTTGTTCAGACTGCTTATGTTTTTGTCCTTCCTGCACTATGTGTGAACCTGGTATGACTCCAGGCCAGTTACTGAATCTGAGTCTCAATTTATTAGTAATTTGGGTAAACAGACATATTTACCTCACATCAGAGTTTTGATAGGAGATAATCTGTGGGAAAGCTCTAGGTGAATTCGAAAGCCCCGTATTAATAATGCGAAGTTGCATCTGTGTGAGTCCTACTTAGGAAGAGATTCGCTTCGCGGTGAATGACACTGGGAAAGTGGATTTGGTTGGTGTCGTATTGGGAGCTTAGCTACATTTCGAAATCAGACCGTATGACTGAAATGAAAATCTGGCTTAGGTTGCATGTCTCTGATGATCAGAGATAACATTATGGAGAACAAAATTATTTTACCGTAGATGAACTATTTATTGGAGACCCTATATCATGTGTCGGTGCTTAGGCAGAAATGTTAAGGAGATGAGTTGTGTATGGGCTTCTGGTCTCTACAGAGATTTTTAGTCTTGGGAAGACAGAACTTAAAGCAGGAATTCAGTTCTCAGTTTTTGCCGCTCTTACAATCCAAGCTTTACCTATTTTTCTGTGCTGCTTCTGAGACAAATACACACATTTTTTGAGAGAACATGTATTCATTCACTCACTGACTCGCTCTTGAGCTCTTCTCTGTGCCAGGCACCAATCCTAGGAGCCATGGATACAGCAGAGAACAGACAAAAATCCCTCCTTTACAGTCTGTGGGGAGCAAGGTTATGTCAGCCCCTTAATACTTCACAGATGAACGTTCTCCTTTCTGTCTCACTCCGGATTGAAAAACTTTGTAAAGAACACAGTCCATTTGATATTTCATTGCCGGGATTGAAGAAATGGGAACTTGTTTTAACCCTGTGCAGGAATGATGACTTCTAAAAAGCCTCCTCTAGGTTATGAAGTAGCATTAGCTGTGACTGAGGAGCTAGAACCATGGCAGTAGAAATGGGAAAAGGAGAGTAGTGGGAGGTGAAAAGCGTGTGTTCAGTCCTCTTCCTGACAACTTCCGCCTGTAATGCAATTTGTTCTGAGGCGTTGTTGACAAATAGCGGTGTGATCACCTACTCACTGGAGTTCAGGCTTTGGCAGGCCTGGGTTCAGATCCCAGCACCATCACTCGACTTGGAAAAGCAATTTAATCTTGCTGAATACTGTTTCTCACTTTGGTAAACTGGATAATAGCAGTTGTGGGAAGTAAATAAGATTATATATGTAAAGTGTTTAGCACAGTGTCTGTTATACAGCAAGATCTCAATAAATGGTAGCTGCTGCTGTTAATAATATATCTCAAATGTCAGGGGAACTAAAGTAATATTATTGAAATACCAAGACTAGAAGTAGATATATAGATATAGTATCTAAATATTTATTCTTGCTTTATGGTCTAAACAGAGTTGTGAGTACGTTCCTTTGCTTTCTTAAAAAAATTGAATATCTTTTTTTTTTTTTTTAATTTTTTTAATGTTTATTTTTGAGAGAGAGACAGAGACAGAGCATGAGCAGAGCAAGGGAGGGACAGAGAGAGAGGGAGACACAGAATCCGAAGCAGGCTCCAGGCTCCAAGCTGTCAGCACAGAGCCCGACGTGGGGCTCAAACTCACGAACCATGAGATCATGACCGGAGCCGAAGTCGGATGCTTAACCGACAGAGCCACCCAGGTGCCCCTTGAGTACCTGTTTTCTAGGCAAAAGTGTTAAAACTTTGTTGCTTAATCTTCAAAATAACCTTGTAGGATAGGCCTTCTTATCCTCGTTTTGTGGATGAAGAAATAGGTTCAAGATCTTAAAGTATGTATCTCTTGATAACATAATACCAATGCTGTAGCTTATTGTTAAGCATGTTGTATGTGGAAGATCACTCCACGGGCACATTTTTTGCATTTGACTTTCTTAATACCTAAGGGTTTTTTTGATCTATAATATTACTTGGGATTTTAAATTATTTAATGCTTACACCCTTTCTGAAATCAAAAGCCGTAGTGTATATAGGAAATATATGCCTGTGTAGGAGCATATATCTTATATGAACAGTAAGAATGTCAGAACGAGGCATTAGAATGAAGCCTTTCCTTTTGCACTTAAATTCTTGCCTTTTAATTGCTGGGAGCTGCTGGTGTGTGTGTGTGTGTGCATGTGTGTGTGTGTGTGTGTGTGTGTAGTGCTTTCTCGCTCTTTTTTGAGTTGTTTTACCTCTCACTCGTGAGTTGTAGCATAATTTAAGAGAAGAAAGCCAGTCATAGAGTTGTGCTGGCTGCATTCAAATCCAGCTTTGCTATGAATTGGCTGGGCCACCGTAGGAACATCTCAAAGATTATGGTATAAGAATGTTAGGAGGTCATAGGGCGCCTGGGTGGCTCAGTCAGTTGAGCGTCTGACTTCGGCTCAGGTCAGATCTCACAGCTTGTGAGTTCAAGCCCCGCGTCGGGCTCTGTGCTAATAGCTGACCCACTCGCATTCTGTCTCTGTCTCTCTCAAAAATAAATAAACATTAAAAAAAATGTTTTTAAGGACTGTTAGGAGGTCAGATGCCTAAAAGGTACCTGGCAAAATGTGGCCATTTTCTTCTTTTCGGTTAAATACGTAAACTGACATTGTAGGAGAATAGAGTAGAAGACTACCTCTTCTAATTATATTGCTTTTTTGGAATAAAATGTGTGTAATGTCCACGCATTTAAAAAGCATTTTTTTTAAAGCATGTTGGAACATTTGCCAACTCCTTCAGTGTGATTTAATGTTTTGAACTTTTTTTTTTTTTTTACTGTGGTAAAAAACAACAAAACTTACCATCTTAATTTCTAAATATATTAAGTTAGTGGTAAATAAGCATATTTATATTGTTGTGCAGCCAGTTTCTGGAACTTTTTCATCTTGAAAAAATGACAATTGGTACTTTTTTTTTTTTGGGGGGGTGCATAAAGGCAATTTTATTAAGGCATCCTAGGACACCTGGGTGACTCAGTGGGTGAAGCGTCAGACTGTCCATCTAGGCTCAGGTCATGATCTCATGCTTTGGGGGTTCGAGCCCCACGTCGGGCTTTGAGCTGTGCTGGCGGCATGGAGCCTGCTCGGGATTCACTCTCCCCGTCTCTCTGCCCCTTCCCTGCTCGTGTGCATGCTTGCTCTCTCTTTCTCAAAAATGAGTAAATTAAAAAAAAAAAAACGAAAAAAAAACTTTCTTGTCCTTACTTTATATATATATATATATATATTAAATGGCAAATATAGGGGCGCCTGGGTGGCTCAGTCGGTTAAGTGGCCGACTTCGGCTCAGGTCACGATCTCACGGTCCGTGAGTTCGAGCCCCATGTTGGGCTCTGTGCGGACAGCTCAGAGCCTGGAGCCTGTTTCAGATTCTGTGTCTCCTTCTCTCTGACCCTCCCCTGTTCATGCTCTGTCTCTCCCTGTCTCAAAAATAAATAAAAACGTTAAAAAAAAAAAAATAAATGGCAAATATATATCTCAGTGTGTACATACACATATGTACTGCTTTCGGTAATATTTAGAGAGGACATTTTTGAAACAAATTTAAAATAGGGTTCTTAGGATTTAGCATTAGTTGACTTTATATGGTAAATTTAAAAACACCTATAAATCAAGTGACTTCCTTATCATAAACCTCCATCTGACGTGAGGGAGGACTTCTTCAAAGGATGTAACTAGGACTCATTTTTCTTGTCAGGTGTCAAGAATGCGGTGTTCCATATTTTTTTTAAGCCTTTTAACGATTGTCAAACAACTCCGAAAACATGAAGTTACAGTGTAATGATTTGTGAAATGTAGCCATTCAGGAAAAAAAAAAATAGAACATTGCAACCACCCTCCAGCGGGACCCTACCTGATCACAATTCTTTTTCAAAAAACATTTCCTAGTATATTGTGGCGTTTTTCAGCCTTAGCTTTGATTCCCTTGAAACTAGCGTGCATTGTTGCTGAACAGCTCAGGCCTCATTTCCAGTATCTGGGGTCCCTTGGGTCTTGTTCTATTGTCCTGTTCTTCTGTTGGTTCTGGTTTATGGTGTGCAGGCTCCTGATGGACCTGACCTCCTTAGTTTTGAGTCCCAGGATGATGATGTTTTTCCCCAGAAGGCAGTTCTGACAGGCACCTGAGGGTATTCAGAGTCAGAGACATAGTTGTACAAACTTTCTGTGAAGGTAGGAAATACTTGAGGCTCTGAGGGCGGTAGGGTTTATGAGCAGCTGCCCAGCTGTGCTGTTGTAGTTGAACGTAGCCATGGACAGGAAGTAAACAAACGGGCACAGCTTTGTTTCGGTAACATTTTACTTAGGGATGTGGAAATGTGCGTTCCACAGTGTGAGATATATGTGAATTCTTACATAGAATTTCATGTCATGAATTTGAATTTCATGTGCTCTGGAATATTCTTTTTTTTTTTTTTTTCCAATCATTGAAAAAATGTAAAAATGATTCTTAGTTCCCAGTTCACGCAAAAATGGGTGATGGGCCACATCTGGCCACATCTGGCCTACAGGTCTTAATTTGCTAACCTCTGGTCTGGGACCCGTGTTTGAGGTTTCTGGGCCTGTAACATAAGCTGTGACACCAGTGTGGCCCCATAGGGTACCATCCCCAATTCAGGAGGGGCGCGGGGAATTCTCCAAGGTCCCTGTGCTTAGCACTGAGCGGTGATGGGGCCAGGAACTAGCAGACCCCAGCCTCTCCCCTGGAGCAGCCATTACAGATACCTCAAGGCCCAAGCCAGCCAACTACAGGCTCACTTTCACTTTTTCTGGGTTCCAGTTCTCTTGCAGATCTCAGTCCAGGAATTCTTCAGGATCTTGACCGTGTGATGCTTTTCAGAAATTTTTGTTTCATGGGGCGCCTGGGTGGCGCAGTCGGTTGAGCGTCCGACTTCAGCCAGGTCACGATCTCGCGGTCCGTGAGTTCAAGCCCCGCGTCGGGCTCTGGGCTGATGGCTCAGAGCCTGGAGCCTGTTTCCGATTCTGTGTCTCCCTCTCTCTCTGCCCCTCCCCCGTTCATGCTCTGTCTCTCTCTGTCCCAAAAATAAATAAACGTTGAAAAAAAAAAAAATTTAAAAAAAAAAAAAAAAAAAAAAGAAATTTTTGTTTCTTCGTCCAGCTTTTAAGCAAGAGGGTTTGTCTGGGTTACTCATTCTGCCAATACTAGGAGTCAGAAGAACTTGTTACATTTTAAATGTAGCTGTTGGTTTTGGTTTTTTTCCCCTTTTCAGATGCCTGAGTTTAGTGAGAACATGAAAAGAGTTGAGAAAGAGAAAAGAGAAAGAGCAAATGTGTTTTAAATATATTTGTCCTTGTAAATGAAGAAGATAGTATAGATAAATATAATCAGTATCCTTAATGCATGTTTTATCTAATTATTTTCTCTTCCAAATATTAAAAAAATTTTTTTTTAATGTTTATTCATTTTGGAGAGACAGAGAGAGACAGAGCATGAGCGGGGAAGGGGCATAGAGAGGGAGACACTGAATCCGAAGCAGGCTCCAGGCTCCGAGCTCTCATCACAGAACCCAACGCGGGGCTCAAACTCACAGACTGCGAGATCATGACCTGAGCCGAAGTCGGACGCTCAACTGACTGAGCCACCGAGGCGCCCCCATTGTGTTAATTTATGGTACAACTATGTCAAAGAATGGAAAAGCTCAACATTTTGTAGTGAAATTGGATGGAGTAAAGAATGATGTGAGCTACCGATTTAGTGAGCTACCGATAGGACCTGCCTTATTAGCATTGGTGACGCTCTTGTTGGGTTGTGAATATGTATGTCCGTGAGCTGCGAAATAACACAGTGAAAAACTGGCCAGCATCCTCAGAAGCCCAGGATGCTAGGAGTTCTTCCCTCAGAATTTCTCGGAAAGTTCTTAATATACCTCATTATTTAAAACACTGTTTTGTAGGCTTGGGGGAGCTAGGCTGCAAATCTAAAATACATAGCAAGACTCTAATGGGAGTTTTTTGTAAGTTCCATACCGATGTTTTTTTACAAGTAGACTTTCACCACACAAAACCGCTTTGGGTGTCTATGATAGCAGTCGTCCATCACACTGACTAATGTTCAGAGGACTGATTTTTCTCATAATCACAACAGAACACTTGATTTTAATTTGACTTATATGAAAGCTGAAGAATTTTGACTCTGTCTTGTAAGGCTACAGTATCAGCCACCTGTAGTGTTGTCAGCGTTTGAGGGACAAGGCACACACCTCATCTTTTGTGTCTACTGAGGACACCCAGGTGTAGAGCTGTGTGCTTTGGCCATGCAGAAAAGACTGGTGGGAAGACTGTTTTCCTGTGTCTCCAGTTCCTTAAATTTTCACGTGTTCCTTCTGAAATTTTTTCTTTCAGGTCGTACCTACAACAGACCATATAGATACGGAGAAACTGAAAGCCAGAGAACAGATTAAGTTTTTTGAAGAAGTTCTCCTGTTTGAGGATGAACTTCATGATCATGGAGTTTCAAGCCTGAGTGTGAAAATTGTGAGTATTATAAAATTAACTTCTTTCGGGGCGCCTGGGTGGCACAGTCGGTTAAGCGTCCGACTTCAGCCAGGTCACGATCTCGCGGTCCGTGAGTTCCAGCCCCGCGTCGGGCTCTGGGCTGATGGCTCGGAGCCTGGAGCCTGTTTCCGATAATGTGTCTCCCTCTCTCTCTGCCCCTCCCCCGTTCATGCTCTGTCTCTCTCTGTCCCAAAAATAAATAAACGTTGAAAAAAAAAAAAAAATTAAAAAAAAAAAAAATTAACTTCTTTCTTCCAGGGGCTCTTGGGTGGCTCAGTCCGTTGAGCGTCCAACTCTTGATTTCAGCTCAGGTCACGATCCCAGGGTCTTGGGATCAAGCCCCCCATTGGATGCTCCGCGCTGAGTGTTGAGCCTGCTTGAGATTCTCTCTCTCTCTCTCTCTCTCTCTCTCTCTCTCTCTCTCTCTTTTCTTCTGCCCTCCCCACCCCACGTGCAGCACTCTCTCTCTCTCTCTCTAATAAATAATAATAATAATAAATTAAGTAAAACTAAATTAACTTCTTTCTTCCATTCTTCCCATTGGTTAGAGATATAAAGCTCAGAATCACAGTGCCTTAACATGATCTCATGTAAAGTATCACGTGGGTCTAGAGTACATCTTACTATCCATTATAAAGTTCATAAAATCTTAGTATATTCCTAAGGCTTTAGTAGAACATTTTCTTTCAAGAGCTGCCTGACTGCTTTGTAGTTTTTTGTTTGTTTGTTTTGTTTTTTTTTTGTTTTTTGCTGATTAATTAGAATGAAAATTATGGATTAATTTTCACTTTTGAGTTAAAAATTATATCGAAAGGATCTGCAGGGGCACCTGGGTGGCGCAGTCGGTTAAGCGTCCGACTTCAGCCAGGTCACGATCTCGCGATCCGTGAGTTCGAGCCCCGCGTCAGGCTCTGGGCTGATGGCTCAGAGCCTGGAGCCTGTTTCCGATTCTGTGTCTCCCTCTCTCTCTGCCCCTCCCCCGTTCATGCTCTGTCTCTCTCTGTCCCAAAAATAAATAAACGTTGAAAAAAAAAAATTAAAAAAAAAAAGGATCTGCAGACGGCACCTTGGGGGATCAGAATTTGGGTGCTCCAGAAACTGCACGTCCTTCGCCAGCACAGAGGTGACAGAAACGACAAGTGTAAAACCCCCTTCTCCGTTTGTACTCTCTTCTATCAGTGGAAGGTACTTCCGTTTACAGTGTTATCGGTGGAACATGTTTAAGAAGGGTAATAAATAGCTCATTCGCATTGACTCATATGTGTTTACTATTAGGTCAGAATTGTGTTTCTAACACTTCACAGGACATCTACTGAAACTTTGTATTACGTGCCTTATCCCTTAAGGCCCAGCCAAAATGTCACCTCCTCTGTAAGATGCACCACAGCTCCCCCGGGCAGAGTTCAGTATTCCTCTTCCAGAGACCCATGAGCACTTTTTCTTAACCCCTCAAGTATAGAACTTACTAGAAGGTCTCTCAAAGACAGGACCCTAGCATCAGAAATAGCTCTTAGATGGGGCGCCTGGGTGGCTCGGTTGCGTGTCCCGACGTTTGCTCAGGTCACGATCTCACCGATCGTGGATTCGAGCCCCATGTCGGGCTCTGTGCTGACAGCCCAGAGCCGGGAGCCTGCTTCAAATTCTGTGTCTCCCTCTCTCTCTGCCCCTCCCCTGCTCGCACTCTGTCTCTCTATCTCTCAAACATAAATAAACATTAAAAAAAAATGTTAGAAATAGCTCGTGGAGCATAATGGTTGTCAGTGTTGGGACTGAAATTATTGTTTTGTCCACAACAAATCAAAACAGCGATATATTTTAAAGCCACGTTTTTCTGTACAATCATAGCATTTTGGAATTATGATGAATTGGTAGAGAATCACTTAGTCTAGCTTCTGTATTTTATAGACAAGGCCCAAAAGGTTCATTTACCTAAGGTCATGAAACTAATTAGCAACAAAGTTTTCCTTGTGCTATGTCGTTATTCTAGCATTAGATAACTGAAGAGTAGTGTCATCCTATCACGTTCTTTCTTTTACCTCGTGTTACTTTTAAAAGTGATGTGGGATAGGGTTGCATTTTAAGGATGCCTGGAAGAATTTCATTCGAATAGCGTTTCTTTCTAACAGTGAAACACATATTGCCCTAAATAAATGCCATAGTTCCCAGCAGTGCGGTGTGGATAAATGAAGTTGCTTCTCTAAGCACAGACTAGCCTGGTAAATATAAATGCGGGTGAGAAACCAGGAACGTGGTGCCTGGGAAGCTAAGGAGGCACAGCTTTGCAAGAAGAAGGACGTGAAGGGGCAGCGTCATGCTGTAAGGAGATCTTAGAATGTGATGGTGTCCACCAGACTAAAAAATTTATTGGTTATAGCAACTAAGATACCGGTATTCACCTCTGCAAGTGCAGTTTAAGTTACATGGTTAGGAAGTAAAGGAAAGATGTGGAGGTGGAGACAGAGTAGACCAGACTTCCAAAAAGCTTCCTAGATGGAGAAGATACAGGGACACGCCTAAGAGAGGACACGCGGTTGACAGGTGTGCGTGAGCACGTGCTTTTTGCTTTTTTAACATGGGGAAGACTAGCGTTGATCAGGTGCTCACAGGAAGCAGTCCCTTGTAGAGAGGGGAGAAAAAGAATGGTGTGAGGTTTTGGAGGAGGAGGAAGAGGGGAGGGAAGAGGAAGGCTTTGAGCTTTTACCGGGAGGAAAAATTTACTGTGAGACCCTGGGTTGGAAGAACTCCAGTCTTCTCCTCCTGTGTCTCTCCTTTACTCTCAACGCTCAAAATGTTTCCGACATCAGATGTGTGGTACTTTTACCAACACCCAGAATTCAGGGACACTGGCCTCACTATCGACTTGGGGATAGTGTCAGATCTCCTAGGTTAAGGGCTCAAGCCCACAAGACCGCCATCCCTCGCCCTGCGTCCTCGGCGCCAGCCACCAGGGATCATAGGTCCCTACGTTCCCCACAACTTCTGTCCATCTTGGCTACAAATTGGAGGTTCCCGTGACTTCCTCTCCTTGGATTTAATTATTTGCGACAACAGCTCGTAGACCTCAGGGGAACGTAGCCAAATGTACTATGGATAGTCAGACAAGAAATATTCTTTGTCTTATGTTCACCAGTTTATTAAAGGATATGGTAACAGAGGTATGGATGAACACCCGGATGAGAGAGATATAGGGGGAGGTGTGGGATGGTCCCAGGTGCAGGAGTTCTGCCCCCTTGGAGTTGGGGTGCATTACCCTCCTAGTATATAGATGTGTTCACCAACCTGGAAAGTCTCTGAACCCCATCCTACTAGGATTTTATGGAGGCTCCCTCACAAGGCATGATCAATTATTAACTCCCATTTCTGACCCCTCTCTTCTCTCTGGAAAATGAGGGGTGGAGCTGGAAATTCCAAGCTTCTGATCATGGCCTGGTCTTTCTGGGGACCAGCCCCCACCCAGGAGCCCCCCCCCAGAATCGCCTCATTAGAACCGAAGATGTTCCTAAGTGCCCTTCTCACTTAGAAATTTATAAGGGTTTCAGAAGCCCTCTGTCAGGAACTAGAAGCAGAGACCTATATATGTATTTTCTATTATTTCACATATAGCTTATTTATATTATCTCATTTAATCCTCCAGAAAATTCTGCTCAGTGAGAGGAAACGGAGGGTCAGAGATATTAAGTAACTTGCCTAAGATCAATCACACAGTGGATCAGTTTGTCTTTGCTCATAATCTTCTAGGATCCAGATCGTGGGAGGGAGGATTAGCTTTAGACAGGAGAGATGCTTCTGTGGTGATGGGAGGAAAGGGGGACTGCGTGTAGATAAGCTTACCTCTCGTCCAGTGATTCCCAAACCTGGAGTTTTATGAGAATTAACTAAGCAGATTAGAGATTTAGTTGTCTCCGCACTATGGGACAAAGAATATTTCTTGTCTGACCGTGGTACCCTTGCCTATCTGACTGGAAAGTTGGGTAGACGCACGTGGGAATGGAGAGAAGAGGTCAGAAAAGGCCTGAGAACGAAGTGTGATGAAATGTAGAACAAAGTGTGACGAAGTGTGACAATCATTTCCAGAGCCCTTGCTAGGTACTTTGCACATAAAGCTCACTTGATGCCCTTCACCTGGCCTTTTTGACATAGAACTTTTTCCGATTTAAAGTCTATGTGTTTCCCAGTTGCTCTCAAATAAAATCTGAACCATCTCAGATCATTTTTAGTTTTAACAGAGCTCTCCAAGGAACTTCTAAAAATAAGTGTAAATGTTTAAGGATTACCTTATATCTTTCCTTATGGCTAGGAGTTTGTGGGTATGGAATATACCGTTGACTCTCGAATAGTGAGGGAATCGGGGCAACCAGTAACCCTCTGTCCACAGTTGAAAATCGTTGTGTAACTTTTTTTTTTTTTATGTTTTTATTTTTATTTTTTTGAAGGAGAGTGAGAGAGACGGAGCATGAACGGGGGAGGAACAGAGAGAGGGAGACACAGAATCTGAAACAGGCTCCAGGCTCCGAGCTGTCAGCACAGAGCCCGACTTGGGGCTCGAACTCACAGACCATGAGATCATGACCTGAGCCAAAGTTGGCCACTTAACCGACTGAGCCACCCAGGCGCCCCTCGTTGTGTCACTTTTAATTCCCCAAAAACTTAACTTCTAATAGCCTCCTGTTGACTGGAAGTCTTACTGATAACATTAACAGTTGATTACACATTTTTTGTATGTTATATATATTATATACCGTATTCTTACAAGAAAGTAAGCTAGAGAAAAGAATGTTATTTATTAAGAACATCATAAAGGGGGCGCCTGGGTGGCTCAGTCTGTTGAACATCTGGCTTCGGCTCAGGTCATGATCTCATGGTCCGTGGGTTCGAGCCCCACTTGGTATTTTAATCTTGGCCAGAAAACTACTAAAAAGTTCTTACTTTAGAATTTGTGAAACTAGTTGCTTATGAATGCTTGATTTCTTGGTTTCTATAATAATTATAAAGCACCCTGTAAAGAAATGATACTGTAATGTGGAAACTACTTACATAAACAAAGTAACTTACTTATTTAAAAAAAATGTTTAAGTTTATTTATTTTGAGAGAGTGCAAGCAGGGGAGGGGCAGAAAGAGAAAATCCCAAGCAGGCTCCATTCTGTCAGTGCAGAGCCTGATGTGGGGCTCGAGCTCACTCACTAGGAGATCATGACCTGAGCTGAAGTCAAGAATTGGCTGCTTAACCGACTGAGCCCCAGGCGCCCCTTTAAACTTTTTTTAACGTCTATTTATTTTTGAGAAAGAGAGCACGAGCTGGGGGTGGCAGAGAGAGGGGGAGACATAGGACCTGAAGTAGGCTCCAGGCTCTGAGCTGTCAGGACAGGGCCCGACTGCTAAGGGGCTCAAACTCAACGAACCATGAGATCATGACCTGAGCTGAAGTCAGACGCTTAACTCACTGAGCCACCCAGGCGCCCCCAAAGTAACTTTGGATTCCTGTTATTGTTGGATGGAGCCTTTTAAGTTGCTTTTAACTTACTTAGTTTGTTTCAGGTTTTGAAGTAGTTTTACCATCTTAAAATTTTAATTCTAAACCTAGACCATTTTAATTCAAAAAATAATAATGGTTTCCTTGTGACACAGTTCCCCAGGGAGAAAGAGTGGAGCTCTGTGCACCGTGAGGTTTTTCGATTTAGTTCAGCGAGTTTATTATGAGTTTTTTTTGTTTGTTTGTTTTTTTAATTAATTAATTTATTTTTTTCAACGTTTATTTATTTTTGGGACAGAGAGAGACAGAGCATGAATGGGGGAGGGGCAGAGAGAGAGGGAGACACAGAATCAGAAACAGGCTCCAGGCTCCGAGCCATCAGCCCAGAGCCCGACGCGGGGCTCGAACTCCCGGACCGCGAGATCGTGACCTGGCTGAAGTCGGACGCTTAACCGACTGCGCCACCCAGGCGCCCCATGAGTTTTGATAATTTTGTGTGGTTGGCATTACCTATATCTAATTATGAGGTATTCTAGGAATTAATTTTTGTTTTGTGTTTCTAAGGTAGCTTCTTTCAGCTATGTTTTTAGACTAGGATTTTGTGTTATAATCTACTGTCCTTGGTATGATTTATAGTTTATAGGACTACTCTAAGATCTAAAGAAAAGCTATTTTCATGCTAATATGCAAGGTTTTAACTTTCAGAGAAAATACATTTCCTGTCTCCCAAATACTGGCAGTGATGTTATGTAACCAGCTAATGGTTAGTTCCATTCTTTTTTTTTTTTTTTTTTTAATTCATTTAATTCATTTAACATACAGTGTAGGGTTATATAGCTTCAGGATTAGAACCCAGTGATTCATCTTTTATATAAGACACCCAGTGCTCATCCCAACAAGTGCCCTCCTTCATGCCCATCACCCATTTGACCCATCCTCCCACCCAACACCTTCCAGCAACCCTCAGTCTGTTCTCCGTATTTAAGAGTCTCTTATAGTTCGCCTCCCTCTCTGTTTTTATCTTATTTTTCCTTCCCTTCCCCTGTGTTCATCTGGTGAGTTTCTCAAATTCCATATGAGGGAAATCATATGATATTTGTCTTCCTCTGGCTGACTTATGTCACTTAGCATAATACCCTCTGGTTCCATCCGCATTGTTGCAAATGGCAAGATTTCATTCTCTTTTATCACCAAGTAGTATTCCATTGTATGCCGCATCTTCTTTATCCATTCATCAGTATATGGACATTTGGGCTCTTTCCATACTTTGGCTATTGTTGATAGTGCTGCTATAAACATTGGGGTGCATGTGCCCCTTTGAATCAGCATTTTTGTATCCTTTGGATAAATTCCTAGTAGTGTAATTGCTGGGTTGTAGAGTAGTTCTATTTTTAATTTTTTGAGGAACCTCCATACTGTTTTCCAGAGTGGCTGCACAAAGTTTGCATTCCCACCAACAGTGCAAAAGGGTTCCCTTTTTTCTGCATCCTCGCCAACATCTGTTGTTTCCTGAGCTGTTAATTTTAGCCGTTCTGACAGGTATGAGGGGGTATCTCATTGTGGTTTTGATTTGTATTTCCCTGATGATGAGTGACGTTGAGCATCTTTTCATGTGTCTGTTGGCCATCTGGATGTCTTCTTTGGAAAAGTGTCTATTCGTGTCTCCTGCCCGTTTCTTCACTGGATTATTTGTTTTTTTGGGTGTTGAGTTTGGTAAGTTGTTTATAGATTTTAGATACTAACCCTTTATCTGATATGCCATTTGCAACTATCTTCTCCCATTCCCTTGGTTGCCTTTTAGTTTTGTTGTTTCCTTTGCCGTGCGGAAGCTTTTTATCTTGATGAGGTCCCAATAGTTCATTTTTACTTCCCTTGCCTCTGGAGACACGTCGAGTAAGCAGTTGTGGTGGCCGAGTTCAAAGCGGTTGCTGCCTGTTTTCTCCTGTAGGATTTTGATGGCTTCCTATCTCAGATTGAGGTCTTTCATCCATTTTGAATTTCTTTTTGTGTCTGGTGTAAGAAAGTGGTCCAGTTTCCTTCTTCGGCCTGTTGCTGTCCAGGTGTTCTCCCAGCACCATTTGCTAAAGAGGCTGTCTTTTTTCCATTGGGCGGTTAGTTCCACTCTGAGTAGTCAGGAGTGAATGTGGTCTACCTTCTGCTTCCATGTTTTACCTAAGAATCCAAGTATATCAGGTAGGCACGTATCTCATCTCTGTGGTACAAAAAATTCCACAAAGCCTGTGCTGAGGTGGCTTTTTGGAAGTAGACTTATAGAATGGTCGTGTTTTACGGAGACAGGGTCTAAGAAACGGTTTCTTCACACCCCCTAGTTTTATAGATGAAGAAGGAGACTTTAGGTGGTTTAGGATCTTGATCTGAGTTACTGGTTCTCAACTACTTCCCCTCGTTGCTCCTTTTTTTTTTTTTTTTTTCCTAACCAAATACTTTTAACACCCCCTCCCTTTTACTACCCTGAAATGAATTTCATAGATACTATAACCCACCTTCTTTCCAGTAAACCAACATCGTGTCCTAATTAGAAAAGAGAAAAGGAAATTGATTTAGAATAAACGATGTATTTCAGTACGTACGTATGAAATATGCATAATATGACTACACTAAGGTCATAATGAAGCAGTCATATACTTACATTTGCATATTGAATCACTGTGAATGTGACAGCTACAAGTGAAGGCTGATAGGGGTGCCAGGTAGCAGTCAGTGACTCAGGTAACACAATCAAGACTGCCATTGGTGATGTAATTTTTCAAAAATGGTGAACAACCCTTTAGTAAAGTTCCAAATGAAATAAAGTATAATCCTTCCTTGATTTGCAAAGTAATTGCGTGCCTGGAAATTCAGTGTGTTTTGTATTTGTATGTAAAATGGAGTTAGGTTCTAAGGTTAGGTCAGTATAAATTGTTGGCTTATTTATGTATGTATGTATTTGTTTGTTTTTATTGCTATTGTTATCTTTTTCCCCACATGAATGCCAGAGAAGATCTTTGGAAGTTTTGTGGATGCAGGATTGGACTTTGTTGTATAGGATGGTCCTGTGCGTTACAGAACACCTAACGTCTCTGGTCTTTAACTGCCTAATATCATTGTGACAACAAAAAACACCCTCAGAAATTTCCAAACATCCCCTGTGAGAGAACTGCCGCCTTAAAACACACAGTTAAATTGCGAAATTAGGACGAGCACTTGGGTCTTCTGACTCCTGCTCTGCTCTCCGCCATGCTGAAACGTTACTTCAGCTCGCTTCCTGTGTTGTGCCCAGTGTAACTGTCGATAACCCACTTGGAAATGTGGGGAAATGTGGCCAGTGAGTCTTTCCAGTAATTACAAAGAGCGCTCTGTCAAGTAACGCTGCTTCCCAGTCAGTTGGCTGTGACATAGCAACTTGTCTAGGTCAGGTTCTTCCTCCAGCCCTTCTTTATTCTGGGTTTTGCTTTGAAGTCTGTTTCTGATAATCCCGCCGGAAGGCAGGGTGACTGTGGGCCTTTTCTCCGGCAAAGAGAGCTCCAGCCTCTCTTTCCTTCAGGGAATCGCTGACGAGCACCCACCGTGTGCTCGCTACTTGTCTAGACAGCAGGGACAAAGTGATGACCAGAGCACATGTTCGCAGTTATGGAGCCTGCGGTCTAAGTGGGGGCAGATAGGCTTTAAGCAAGTAAACACGTGAACGGCTGTAGTTACAAATCTTTTCGTTTATAAGGGAATCGAGAGAGAATAACAGAAGCCTGTGGTCATAGAATGGTAGGAGAAGCTTCTGTGTACAAGTGATATTTACACCGAGATCTGAGACCAGTAGGCATTAGGTCAGGGAACAGGGTTCGTAAAGGTCCTAGGGCAGGAGAGCTTGGCCTGTGGCTGGTGACTCTTTAGGTAGTAAAGCCACTGTTGTTAGTGGGTTATCGTGTTAATTTCTTCGCTCTTCATTAATGTTGCCCTGTGCTTCTACAACTCACTCAGTTCCCTGCGTGTATCTTCTATTCTGTGCCTTAGTACTTGTTATACATGGTGTTTCTTCTTTTTGGCAAAAAAAAAGGAGCTCGCCCCCAGCTCTTCTTTCTATGGTCAGCTTTCCGTTGTCTTCTCTAACTTTCTTCAGCCAACTTCGGGACCTTCTCTGAGTGCTTATTGAACCTTGTGCATACCTCTGTTACTATATCTGCCACATCATTTTTTTTTCTCTGTTTCCCTCTTTGATAAACTTCTTGACCACTGGGATTGTATCTTTTTATATAAATCCAAGATCTACTTATAGTTAGAACTGGACACTTAGTAGACAACGAGTGTTTATTTAGTAAATGGTCAAGCTTTTTTTTTTTTTTTTTTTTAAGAAATGGTCTATATTTTATTTTATTTTATTTTATTTTATTTTAAGTAATCTCTACCCCCAATGTGGGGCTTGAACTCATGACCCCAAGATCAAGAATCATATACTTTACCAACTAAGACAGCCAAGTGCCCACAAGCATATTCCTTTTAAAGATCTAAAGGCCCCACAATATCCAACCCCTCTCTCCCTGCCACCAGGACCCACCTTCTTACTCTGTCACTGTCTCTGTCTTTTTTCCCTGGTTTACGCTTGGAAAACAGAAATGTGTAGATGTGACATAGATGAAAGATGCCAAGAACATGTTATAATGATCTGATAAGCCAGTCTTCGGCAGTATGAAATAATACTTAATCGATTGCACTGAATTAGAGCATTTCGTTTAAGTTCTCGCCTTTATTTAATGTAAAGTGAGTAGAGATGAGTAACAACAAAGAAATAGGTTATTCTTTCCTTTTGGTATTACTGGTGTTGACATTAATGGTAAGTACTGTCAGTTTTTAAAATTTTTTTTTCAATGTTTACTTATTTTTGAGAGAGAGCGACAGAGTGCGAGTAGGGAAGAGGCAGAGAGAGAGGGAGACACAGAATTCAGGCTCCAGGCTCTGAGCTGTCAGCACAGGGCCTGACGCAGGGCTCGAACCCACGAACCGTGGGATCATGGCCTGGGCCGAAGTCGGACGCCTAACCGACTGAGCCACCCAGGCGCCCCAAGTACTGTCAGTTTTTAAAGTGAACATTGTAATTTTCATATTACTTAGGTAAGTGTTAAGTCTTTTTAACCTCAATTATCTTTTGACCTAAAAAATATTTTTCTATTGTAGGAAACTGAAGCCAGGATATTTAGAATAGAATAGAATAGAATAGAATAGAATAGAATAGAATAGGACTAAGTTGGTGCTATGACAAAGAACCTTTAGTTCAGAGATTTCTGTATACTGCTAATTCAGCTTTTCTCTGATGCCTTTTAAAAAAATTTATTTTCTCAGCAAAGTAATAGCATTTAGTTTTCATTAAAATATTAACGTACTATTTTTTTTTTCAGAGAGTAATGCCTTCTAGTTTTTTCCTGCTGTTGCGATTTTTCTTGAGAATCGATGGAGTGCTTATCAGAATGAATGACACAAGACTTTACCATGAGGTATCTCTTCTTATTTAATGAGTGTACTAGTTGATGTTGGGCTCGTTCGTGTTCTTTCACTGTCTATCTGAGAATTTGAAATGAAATAATGCTTTATAATTTATGGCAGTCCTTCTAACCTTGAAGATTGGGTGTTCTACATTCACTATTGACCGCATCACATCTTCCTTTCTGAAAGGTCTGGTAGCTGAAAATGTTTTCTGAAAGACGCTCCCCAGTGTTCCTCCCCAGTAGAGAATGTCTGATGCCTTTTTAAAAACTTCATGTGTACTTAAGCTGTGTTTAAGAAACCTGTCCCTGGGGTGCCTGGGTGACTCAGTTAAGCATCCAGGTCTTGATCTGGGCTCAGGTCATTATCTCAAGGTTCGTGAGATCGAGCCCTGCATTGGGCTCTGTGCTGACAGTGCAGACTCTGCTTGGGATTCTCTTTCTTTCTCTCTGCCCCTCCCCTGCTCGCCCTCTCTCTCAAAATAAACTTAAAAAAAAAAAAAAAAACCTGTCCCTTAACTCTTACCTTTGTGTATCATATGTATGGTTTATATAATGTCTTGATATTAAAAATAGCGGGGCGCCTGGGTGGCGCAGTCGGTTAAGCGTCCGACTTCAGCCAGGTCACGATCTCGCGGTCCGTGGGTTCGAGCCCCGCGTCGGGCTCTGGGCTGATGGCTCAGAGCCTGGAGCCTGTTTCCGATTCTGTGTCTCCCTCTCTCTCTGCCCCTCCCCCGTTCATGCTCTGTCTCTCTCTGTCTCAAAAATAAATAAAAACGTTAAAAAAAAAAAAATTAAAAAAAAAAAATTAAAAAAAAAAAAAAATACCAATCACGAGGGGGCACCTGGGTGGTTCATTTAGTCAAGCGTCTGACTTTTGATTTCAGCTCAGGTCATGATCTCGTGGTTCGTGGGATCGAGCCCCTCGTCGAGCTCTGTGCTGACAGCACAGAACATGTTTGGAATTCTCTCTCTCCCTCTCTCTCTGCCCCTTCCCCGATCATGGTCTCTTTCTCAAATAAACTTAAAACAAAACAAAACAACAATCACATGACCTACTGAAATTTGTATTACATAATCATTTTGATAGTTGTTCTACAGTTTGAAAGCTCTGTACTCACCTCTGAAGGAACTGTTAACATACAAGGTTTTCAGAAAAGTTAAAAAAAGGAGGAGGCTTAAATTGAAGGCATGAAAAGTCTTCTAATAGCTTATAGCAGCCTGTCCTTGTGGAATGGATTTGTACCCTCAGATCTGTGATCATGTAGAATGGTGACTTAGCGAAGGGAACACGAGTACCAGTTGGGCAGTCCTAGGAACAGTGAACTCTCACAACCACCCTGTGAAATAAGTCCCGTTATCATCGCTGTTTATAGCTGTGGCAACTACAGCAAAGACAGAGTAAGTAACTTACCCAAGTTACACAGTGATTGGGTGGCAGAAGTGAGATTTGTACCCAGTAGGGTGAGGTTGGATTGGTGTTTTCCCAAATCCTGCACTTATAGATGGGTGGGGCTTTTTTCCTTGAAATAACATGGTAACTGTAATCTTTTTCTTTTTTTCTTTTTTTTTTTGCGATCTTTTTCTTTTAATAAGTGGTAGCGAAGTACTAAAGATAGACTGCATTTTTCTCCTTCAGAAAAGATGAAATCTAAGTTTTAAAAATGCTTATGCTTTAAGTCAACAGTATTTCTTAGGAATTTATCCTAAAATCATTCTTATACAGTAATCTGCAAATATTAATCAGGCAGTTGTACATTTATATATATATATTATATATATACAGCATATATATGTATATACATATATATACATTATGTATATATACATTATATATATTATGCATATATAATGTATATATAGGTATGTGTATCTATCTATATATGTATATACATATATACATTATGTATATATACATTATATGTATTATATATATTATATGTATATATTATACATTATACATATAATATGTATATATTATGCATATATATACACACACGTATGTGTATCTATATATAAATGTATATACACATACATATATATATATGAATGTTCATGGCAATGCTGTTGTTTATAATAGCAA
This sequence comes from Leopardus geoffroyi, assembly GCF_018350155.1. Lineage (NCBI taxonomy): Eukaryota > Metazoa > Chordata > Mammalia > Carnivora > Felidae > Leopardus > Leopardus geoffroyi. Next base: position 58,615,928 of record NC_059338.1, on the reverse strand, counting down.
AAAGGAGAGAAGGAGCTTAATGCCCACTGAATGGGGACTGATTTAAATTGTTTAATTTATATCCATATAGTAGAAAAGTACACATCCATTAAAATGAATGGCAGAGTTGTATTTAACTGGTATGTAAAGATCTGCATCTCAGTGTTGAATTTTAAACATTCGCTCATTTATTTTTGAGAGTGCACATGCATGCACGAATGACAGAGGGAAAGAGAGAATCCCGAGCAGGTTCTGTTGTGGGGCTGGTCTCACAACCCTGGGATCGTGACCTGAGTCAAAATTCAAGAGTTCGATGCTTAACCAGCTGAGCCAGCTAGGCGCCCCTCAGTGTTGAATTTTAAAAAGCAAGTATGGGGGCACCTGGGTGGCTCGGTTGGTTGAGGGTCCCACCTCGGCTCAGCTTGTGATCTCGTGGTTTGTGAGTTCAAGCCCTGCATCAGTCTGGCTGCTGTCAGCACGGAGCCTGCTTCCGATCCTCTGTCCCCCTCTCTCTCTGCCCCTCCCTCACTTGTGCTCTTTCTCAAAAATAAATAAACATTAAAAATTTTTAAAAGAAAAAAGCAAGTATGAATCTATGTAAGATTTTGTGTAGAGATTTCTAAGTTAAAGATAGTATTATCTATAGAAGCTGTACTTATATATTATACTTTTATATCATCTAATTTTTCTTTCCTTAAGCATTAATGTGTTTTTATTGATAGAAAAGAATAAAAGTTGGGATGCCTGGGTGGCTCAGTTGAGCCTCTTGATTTCAGCTTCAGGTCATGATCCCAGGGTCGTGGGATTGAGCCCCATGTCAGGCTCTGCACTGAGTGTGGAACCTGCTTGAAATTCTCTCTTTCTCCCTCCGCCCCAGGCCCCGGCTTGCACTCTCTCTCTAAAATTACAAAAAGGATAAAACTTTAAGGGAGTTTAATCTTATGTGATTTTTCTTTTATTGAATAATGTTTCACCAAAAAACAAATTGTAATACATTGCTTTTTAAAACTTAATTTTATTAAAAAAATTTTTTTAATGTTTATTTTTGAGAGAGAGAGTGCAAGCAGGGGAGGGGCAGGGGGTGGGGGGAGACATAGAATCTGAAGCAGGCTGCAGGCTCTGAGCTGTCAGCACAGAGCTCAACGCGGGGCTCGAACTCACAAATTGTGAGATCATGACCTGAGTCAAAGTCAGATGCTTAACTGAGCCACCAGGCGCCCCTCTAACACCTAATTTTAAACAGTTGTAAATGGAGGGTGCCTGGCTGGCTCAGTCAGTAGAGCATAGGACTCTTAATCTCAGGGTCGTGAGTTCAAGCCCCATATTGGGCATGGAGACTACTTAAATATATAAGTAAAAAGTCATAAATTGGAAAAATGAAGTACCAAAAACTTGCTTTATTAAATAAGCAATTTGACAAGAATTTTGTGGAAATAGGAGAGAATAAAATTTGGTAAAGCTTTCTTTTGTTTTGTTTTTTTAAACATGAGAGTAGCCTGGTTATATAAGTAGATACTATAGCTTAAGGAAAAGGTATAGTTCCAAACATGCGGTAATATTAAAACCTCTTGCATATCTCATTTGTAAATATACATACTTTCATAGTAAAACTTTGGCTGTGTTTCTCTTAGTTGGTAATTATCAATCTGTTTACATATGCTATCACTGTGATTTATAGAGATTGGAATCAATAATTCCGAATTCTTGGTGAGATTAGTTATCTCATTACAGAATAAGATATTCTTATCAGACTTTATGCTGCTTTTGCAACCTGTTCTGTTTGTCATAGGTGGTTCTGTTTAATAGAAACTATTTTGTAACAATAGAAATATTTATTGCAGCCTTTTTTTTTTATCTTTCCACATAGGCGGACAAGACCTACATGTTACGAGAATATACATCACGAGAGAGCAAAATTGCTAATTTAATGGTACGGTGTTTAAATACCGGTTTCTAGAAGTTGACTTTTAATGTTTCATTTTGTATATTTCCAGCCACATCTGCCTCCCTAGATCTAGCGATTCACCCAATAAGCCCACCTATAAGATAAAGCCCCCTGGAGCGTAACTTCTCTGAATTCACCCCAGATACCAGGACAGGGTTGTTATGGGTAACAGCACCATCATCCAATCTAATTTCCACTTTTTATGGTGGAAAAACAGACCCAGAGTTGGTTGGCGGTGGGTCTGGTACTGGCACCAATTGGATGTTCATTCCACTTAGCGCCTCGTCCCCCCCCCCCCCCCCCGTAACTTCTTTCTACCCAGTCTGCTTTTCTGATTTTTTTCTTAAAGTGTGGTAATTCTGTACCGTAACTTGTTTTCACCTAACGTCCTTTATTTTCTTGCCCCTCTGGGACTTGTAAAGGGCTTCTCCAAGTCTGTAGGATTCTGTAATGGGTTGTTTCCCAGGTGCCACCTTTCTGCAAACTTGTTATTCTTTTTCACCCCTAGCGCTGTTTCCTTCTGGGGGGAGTACGTTCGTGGGTTAGAAAAGTTACTTAAGAGTCTGGCGTAGACACCGTTCTGGGCTCTACCCGAAGGCTAGTGCTTTCAAGGTACAAAAGCAGCAGGGAAAGGGGATTGGATTAAGATGTATTAAATTTTAATACATCTGTGGGAGCGTTATAAATAATATATCCCTGTGAGCTTTGAGGAAGTCATTCGGTAACAGGGCTGAATGGTCCAGTAACGAGATACCCGTTCTCATTAGAAACACCTATACATCCTCATAGACGTCGATTGCCACTCATTTTAGAATTGTCATGCTTTATGCATGCTTGAACCAAAGCATTTCCAACAAGTATCCGTGCAGTGACTGAATATATACTAATACGACTTATGTATCTCCCAGCACGTTTCACCTTCCCTCTTCACGGAACCCAACGAAATATCACAGTATTTACCAATAAAGGAGGCAGTTTGTGAGAAGCTACTGTTCCCGGAAAGAATTGATCCTAAGCCTGCAGACTCACCAGAAAGTACACCTGTGGACTAGAATGTGCCACACAACGTCTACTCACCATGGAATCTGACTGGAGACCTTAGCTCCTTGGAGGGGGTATTTTTATTATGAGAATTAACCGCCTTGTCTATGTGCAGATTTTCTGTAGCCTTAAAGGAAAAAAAAAAAAAAGTAAATACAGGATTGTTGCAGGCAGGTTCCACTCAACTGCTACTTGTATTGTCTATCTGCAGAGTCCTATTCCAGATTTATATTTTCTGGAGCCAAATTTGGATTTCTAAATTGTTACAAAGTAGGATCTCACGAGTCTCGATGTGTATATGTCTCGTGAGCAGTGGGCATAATCCACATCCGTCACGGAACACTGTCTTCTCCCAGGAGGAGGTTCGTGGAAATCACAGAACCGCAGCACCTTGTGACTTTCACGGGATTCCTGACCGCGCATGTTGATGTACTAGCTCTTTACTTTGGGCTTTTTGATGTTTATTCGTACTTCTGGAGAGTCGTGAGTTGCCTTTTAGGAAAATCAGTGTCAGACTTTCATGATCTTTACCCACAGATTAAAAAAAAATATCTCCCCTCTATGTTTAAATTGACTTTTGACGTCTTAGAGAAGATTTCAGACCCAGAACTGAGTAACCTAGGGTTTCGGCGAACTAGGGTGTTCTGTCCGTGGAAACACGTGAGCGAGGTGTGCCTCTCCCAGGCAGGCTCCCAGAGCTGTCCCTCCTCCATCCGTAGGTGCTTTTTCTTATGTGTGGTTCTACTTGTACTTGACGTTTTTTACTTCCTTTTCCATGCAACCGTGGAATGAATAAATCCATTGAATATTGAATTTGTATTACCGTCTAGCTAATTTTGTTAGCTAAATTTTGTCAGAAGTGATTTTGGTATTTGTTTGCTTTCTGCATCACCTGCAGGGTATAGGAAATCGGGATTTTGTTGGCTTCAAGAAAATACATGGCATGTTCACTGTATATTAAATATACCTGTATTTAATGTTTTCTCTTAGGACAGAAAAGTGTATATATTGTACTCAGCTTTCTGTTGTATTTTATTTGCCATGCAGATTTGAACAGAATAAACTCTTTATTCATACAAGATACAAGAAATGAAAACTCCATATTCATTCGTTGAAGTTTCGGGGCAACGTCATTATATACGTGCTGACCTTGAATCAGATGTCTTTGTCTCTGAGTCAGGGTTAGGTTACTTATTTTGAGACTCCATTGTTGAAAATTGTGAGGAATGAAAAGAATTGACTTTTTTTTTTTTTTTTTTTTTTTTTTTTTTAAACAGAGGGTGGAAAGCTGATAGGATGAGGGCACTTCTGGAAGCTCCTTTAGTTCATCCCTGTGGACAGTACCCAGAAAAACCTGTATTTGCCCATTGCTAAATAAGACGTATGCCATTTTATATTTATTTGTTCCAAGTGTCTTTTTGTAAGAAAAGAATAAACAATAAGGAATTACTGATCTATGTTTTTTGCTAGTTCATTTATTTCAGTTGTTCCCGAAGCTTCATGAAAGAAGGGTTTGGTATCCTTGTCTCATTTGCGCTTTGTTTTGAACTTGGTCAGCATCACAGCCAGATTCTCTGGGCAGATGATAAATGAAAATCTAGCAGATAGTTCAGAATATAATCTCCCAGTTTAGCTTTTGGGCCCTCATTCTTCCTCTTCCTCGGCCCTCCCCCGCCCCCCGGTACTTCTGTGGATGTTTTAATCAGCCAGTGTTTGCTGTATGGTGGGCTAATGATTTTTGAAAAAAGAAATATCTGTCATAAGTATCATTTTGTTTAGTTTTAAGGGCTTTGTGTGCAATGTGGCACTCGGTGCGAGGGATTACGATCATGAAGAGACAGAGTGTATGTTTTCACGGTCTTAAAGTTAAGTGGGGGAAACAAAACAAAAATAATTACAAATTTACAAATTTTAATAAGTATAATGATGGAAATAATAACTGATTTCAGACAATAACAAAATCACCGTTAGTTGAGGTAGTCCGTTCTGCTTCTGAACAGGGTGTAGAAGTCTCGAGACTGTAACCTCATAAGGAAAAACTTCTGGATAATCTACAAAATTCCAGCTTTCCTTGAGCGTGTCAGAGAGCTGAAGTTGGGAAACGGAGCACACAATCCCGGGGAGTGATCAGCGCTCCAACAGGAGATGGGATATGCACCCATTTCCTTCTAGAAAGAGTGCTCAAGAAAGAAGTGGCCACTGTATGAGCAGCTAAAGATAATCTAGAATGTTAAATTCTTAAAGGAGTTTAAGAATTTGGCATAGCTGAGAGTTTCAAATCGGGGGACTTGATCTTTCCAGTGGTCTATACCAAGTGTTCACAAGAAACACCGAGGCAGGCTGGAGACCAGAAAGCCCCCCGGTCGTCGCTGGTTCAAGCATTCGGGACGTAGTTGGCTACTGCGGAGGGATAGGTAGGTATGAAACCCTGCCCACTTCCCCAGACCCGTTTCCAGAAGATGCAAAAGCTTTAGGCTGCTGAGGGAGGCGCAGTAAATCCTATCACCCCTGGGGCTCAGGCAAAAATCCATCATCTCTAGGGGAGGAATAAAGACAAAACCCATTTGCCTGTGCAGGAATAGGAAATGTTCTGCCTTTGGACACAGGCAAAGAACCATTACTGCCGAGAAGGAATACAAGCCAATATCCTCCAAGGTCAGAGGAGGGACAGAAAAACCTGGGCCCAGGATCCTACATGGATAACATGACCCGCTACCGTGGGGAGGTGGGCATGAAATTCACATAACCGTATAATGCACACCGTCTTCAAATGTTTAGGGAACATTCACCGAGGTAGAGAATATTCTGGGCCATAAAAAACTTATACGTAGAATTAAAACTAGTAAAAACCAATAACAGAAAGGTATCTGGGAAATCCCAAATAACTTAGGATAAGAGAAATTAAGGAAGTCCTGAGTAAATGGGGACAAATACCACATTTATAAAATGAAAGAATCAAGGTGTTAATATGCCAGTTCTCCCAGGACTAATCTATAGTTAATGTAATCCTGTGAAAAGTCCTAGCAGGCGGGGACTCGGGTGGCTCAGTCGGGTAAGCCTCTGACTCTTTGATTCTTGGTTTCAGCTCAGGTCAAGATCTCATGGTTTGTGAGCTCGCGTCCCGCGTCCGGCTCCGAGCCCCACACCAGGCTCCGAACTGACACCCCGCCTTAGGCTCTGTGCTGACATTTTTCTCGAAGTTTTTCTCTCCCTCTCTGCCCCTCCCTCGCTTGTGCGCGCACGTGTGTGTGTGTGTGTGTGTGTGTGTGTGTAGCGTGTGTCCACGCCTGGGTGGTTCAGTCAGTTAAGCGTCCGACTTTGGCTCAGGTCCTATATGGTTTGTGGATTAGAGCCCCACACCAGCCTCTGTGCTCGGAGCCCAGAGCCTGCTTCAGATTCTGTGTCTCCCTCTCTCTCTGCCCTCCCCAGCTCACACTGTCTCTGTGTCTCAAAAACAAACAAGTGTTAAAAAAAATTACAATAAAAAACTTCCACTGTTTGAAAGACACTCTTAACGCGTATCAACAGACAAGCCACAGACTGGGAGAAAAGATTTCCAAGACACAAATAGGACATAGGACTTGTATCTAGAATGCATAAAGAACTCTTGTAACACAATAACCCAACTGAAAATGGGTAAACGCTGCGGATGGTAAAAACGCGTATGAAAAGATGCTCAAAATCATCACCTATTAGGCAAATGCAAATTAAAACCAGTAAGATACCACTGATGAGGGAGCTGACATCCGGCAAAGACCCCGCCCCCAGGTGGGAGACCCCGCCCCCAGGTGGGAGACCCCGCCCCCAGGTGGGAGACCCCGCCCCCAGGTGGGAGACCCCGCCCCCAGGTGGGAGACGTGTAACATTCCTCAGGCACATCTGGCTGCCCAGGAACAAAGGAAAGGACAGAAAACAAATGGTTAAACTGCTAGAGTCGCCCTCAGTTTACAAACATCTTCTCAAGAGCCTAAACTCCAGGAACTCCCTACTGAATGATAAGGCTTTGCTAGAGGGGAAAACCACCTTAGCTTGAAAATAGCTAGGCCTCCACTATCCTGGGAATCTTCCTTAGCATATGGAAATCCCTTTAAGAAACTTCCTCTTGTCTTTAGTTCCCCCAACTCCACGGTATAAAACCAGCCCGTCTTCGCAACCCCAGGGCAGCTCTTCCTGCCCGTGGATCCTGTCCCCGTGCATTAATAAAATCACCTTTGCTGCACCAAAGACGTCTTCAGGAATTCTTTCTTGGTCGTCAGCTCCGAACCCCGCCATCACCCCCAAACCTCACCGCCGCCACGCCTGTTGCAACAGCTGCAATTTAAAAACGGGCGAAACCACCGTCAGTGAGGATGTGAAACAACCAGAATCTCATAGGCTGTTCGGGAGAACGTGAAATCCGTTCACCCGCTTTGAAAAACAGTTTGGCGGTTTCTCGCGAATGTCAGCTTTCACTTACCTTTCAGCTCCTAGATAAAACGGGTCCACACACTGGCCTCTATACAAATGTTGATAACAACTTTGTTCGTAATTACTGGAAACTGGAGACCATGCAAATGTCCAGATAAACTGTGGTACATTTTCTTATCAGTCATCCACAAAGTGGAACTATTAATGTGTGGATGGTCTCAAAATCACTATGCTAAGTGAAAGCATACCTACTGTATGCTTTCATTTATTTTTTTTAATGTTTATTTATTTTTGAAAGAGAGACATTGCGTGAGCAGGGGAGGGGCGGAGAGCGAGGGAGACACGGAATCCGAAGCAGGCTCCAGGCTCCGAGCTGTCAGCGCAGAGCCCGACGCGGGGCTCGCACTCACGGACCGCGAGATCCTGACCCGAGCCGCAGTCGGGGGCGTAACCGACCGAGCCACCCAGGCGCCCCCGACTTCATTTCTGTGGCCGTGTTGGGGTTCTTCAGAGAAACAGAACCAGTAGGATGGGCAGATACGTGTGCGTGTGTCTGTCTCCATAGATTCCGCGAGGTCCCAAGAGCTTTAGTGGGCAAGCCGGAGACCCAGGAGGGCCAATGGCGTGACTTCCGGTCTGAAAGCCGGCAGGCTTGGGAAAGCCTTGAGACCCAAGAAGAGCCACTGGTTTTCAGCTTAAGTACAAAAGTCAGAGAAGACCTTTGTTCTGGCTCAACAGGCAGGAGGAGTTCACTCCCCAGCAGCGTTTGGTTCTCTTCAGTTCTTCAGACGGTTGGGTGAGGCCCATCCACAGGAAGGAGGCCCACCGGCTGCACCGGGCAGCCCCCTCAGATGTTCGTCTCTTTGGGGGGCCCTGGGCAGCTCGGTCTGACTCTTGGTTTCGGCCCAGGTCGCGACCTCACCGGTTAGGAGTTCGAGCCCCGCGTCAAGCTCCGGGCTGACAGTGCAGAGCCTTCTTGGGATTCTCTCTCTCCTTCTGTCTCTGCCCCTCCCCCACTCGCTCTCTCTGTCTCTCTCTCTTTCTCTCAAAAATAAACTTTAAAAAACCGCTAATCGCTTTCAGAAACACCGCCACAGACACACCCAGGATAACGTCTGACCCAGCTGACCCAATGCCTGCCTGGGCACCCTGTGTCCCAGTCGGGCTGACATAAAATTAACGGTCACAGCAACTTTCTGGAAAAGGCAACCCTGCTGGGCAGAAATCGGATCAGTGGTTGCAAGGGCAGGGGGAGGCCCCTGAGCACAAAGGGCGGGGAAGGAAACTGGGGAAAGGTGAAGGAATGTCCTAGGAATCTCCCTGTTTGTTATTACACCTCAACAAACATTCATTTAAAAACACAGAGAATTTGAGGAGCCATTTAAATAAGAAAAAGAGGCAGTCTGGGGAATGTCGTTGAACTTGCAACCTGAAGGATGAAAAGAAGCTGACCAGGGGATTTGTTCAGGGTGGGAAGGGCTTTCTCAGGGAGGAGCAGTACGAGAACAGTCCTCAGGGCAGGAAAGATTGGCTCTTTCCTGGAAGTGGATAGAGCACAGGGTGAGTCCGAAGGGGCCGGTTGAGGCCAGCTGAGACCCACGAACGGGTTTCTAGTCCTCTTTTAAGGAAGACGGAGTTTGAGGCAGTGAGAAACAAGAAGTTAAGCACGGGGGCAAGTGATGTGACTTACATTTTAAATTCACTTTAGCCGTTGGGGCACCTGGGGGGCTCATTTGGTTGGGCTTCCGACTGTGGCTCACGGTTCACGAGTTCGAGCTCCGCTGATAGCACGAGGCCTGCTTCCGGGATTCTCAGTCTCCCTCTCTCTCTGCACCCCTCCCCCTCAGGAATAAATACATAAACATTAAAAAAAGAAAAAAAAGAAATTCACTTTAGCTGTGACATGAGGACGAATTGAAGGTGTTAGGAGGAGAGGCAGGGAACACATCGAGGAGGCCAGCAGACGGCCAGGTGAGTGACGGTGCCTTTTGAACCAGGGTTACAGCAATGCCTAGGAAGAAAACGAGACTCAGATATACTTTGAAATATTTTTATTGTTTATTTTTGAGAGAGAGAGAGAGAGAGAGAGAGAGCGAGAGCGCACAACTGGGGGAGGGGCAGAGAGAGAGGGAGACACAGAATCCGAAGCAGGCTCCGGGCTCCGAGCTGTCAGCACAGAGCCCGACGCGGGGCTTGAACCCACAAACTGCGAGATCATGACCTGAGCTGAAGTCGGATGCTTAACCGACTGAGCCACTCACGCACCCCTCATTTTTTAATATTAAAAAAAAAATTAAGTTTATTTATTTTTGAGAGAGAGAGACAGAGCAAGAGGGGGAGGGGCGGAGAGGGAGACAGCGAATCCCAAGCGGTCTCTGCACTACCAGCCTAAAGCCCGATGTGGGGCTCGAACGCACGAACTGTGAGATCACGACCTGAGCTGAGATCAAGAGTCAGACGCTTAACCAACCGAACCACCCAGGCACCCCTGAATTTTTCATTTTAAGTTATTTCTGAGAGAAAGAGAGAGAGTGAGAGGGCAAGAAGGAGAAAGAGCATGCATGCGTGCATGGGAGGGGTGGAGAGAGGGAGAGAGAGAGAGAATCCCAAGCAGGCTCTGCACCATCAGTATGAGCCGGATGCCGGCCTGGAACTCACAAACCGTGAGACCATGCCCTGAGCTGAGATCGAGAGTCGGACGCTTAACCGACGGAGCCTCCCAGGCGCCCCTCACTTTTCATTTTAAAGTGTAGTGTTGACAGGGGCGCCTGGGTAGCTCCGTCGGTTAAGCGTCCGACTTCAGCTCAGGTCACGATCTCATGGTTCGTGAGTTCGAGCCCTGTGTCGGGCTCTGTGCTGACGGTGCAGGGCCCGCTTTGGATCCTCTGTCTCCCTCTCTCTCTGCCCCTCCTCCACTCACGCTCTCTCTCTCGCAGAAATAAGTAAACGTAAAAAAAAAAAAAATTAAAGCGTAGTGTTCATAGTCAATCAGTACACATTAGTTAAGCATTTACGTGCAGAGGACAATGCTTACATCATTGTTAGGAGACCAGGCTGGAAAGTCTGTTTGTCTGGCTTCGTGTAAAGGGGCCTTGACTTCCGATTCTGTGTCTCCCTCTCTCTCTGCCCCTCCCCCACTCTGTCTCTCTGTCTCCCAAAATAAATAATCATTAAAAAAAAAAAAAAAAAAAGTAAAGGGGCCTTGAATGCCAGGAGAGGCCTTCAGGCAGTGGGAAGCCGGTGGGGGCCTCTGAGTCCCGGCGTGAGCCCATGAATGTGGAGCATGAAGGTGACCACAGCTGTGGTGGTGGCCGGGTGGGCTTGAGGTGCAAGCGTGGCGAGGCAGGGAGGCCGCTGTGGAAGCGAGTGTCGCCTTCTGGATGTGGGGCGACTGGGACGGAGGCGGGAGAACCGGAGCGGAGAGGAAGACTTGCGGAGAATCTTCCTTCAGGCCATTAGCCTGGGATGGAGCAGGTTCACATGGCAGGGGACAGAGCGGCACCGACACAACAGTCCCCTTGGGAGGGGCCGGCAGGGAGAGTCACTGCACGGTTGGTTTTCTTGCCCTGGTGGTGGGGGCGTCAGAGGCACGTTGGTGGCCCGGGGAGTCCCGGAATGCTTGTGGGAGCTGGAAATTCTGGGGGTCCCTGGAGAAGTTCGGGCGCTACCCCGACTGATGCAGTTTTGGATCGGTGGTGGGGGTCTGGCCAAGCTGATGGCCACGAAAGAATTCTTGAGATGTCTTTGGTGCCAGAGGGTGGTTTTATTGGAGCGCAGGGACAGGACCGCTGGGCAGAAAGAGCTTCCCTGGTTGTCAGGAGTTATGGTTATATACTCTGGAGTTGGTGGGAGGGGGCGTAAGGAAAGAGAGAGGTTTCCCAAAGGACTTTCATATGCTAAAGAGGACTCCTAAGGTACTGGGGGCCTTGCTGTTGGGGAGCTAAAGTTATTTTTCCCTCTAGCAAAACGTTAACATTAGGTAGGGGTTTCCTGGGGGAACGTTCTATTTGTCAATGGGCTGCAGGTTATAAAGAGATTGAATTTTGTCTATACTCTCTTCTTGCCTTTGTTTCCCCATATCCCAGTGGAGGGGAGGATGAGGTTAGGGCTCCAGGAAAGGGAGTCCATAGGTTCCTGGAGAGTGCCCTTTTTCTTGTAAATCATTCAGACAGTTGCAAACTGATGGAGACTCCGGTCCTGTAGGACTGTGATCTTTATCAGTTCACCATTTGTTTTCTTTCCTTTCCTTGGTCCTTGGGCAGCCAGGAGGGCCTGAGGAATATCACACAGACCTCACCTGGGTGTGGGGGGGGGGGGGGTCGCTTGTGCAGCTTGCTTTGGCTCCCATGTCACTACTGTCCGGGGTGGAGAATAATCAGCCTTTTGTGTTAAGTGTTAAAAGAAGCTTCCTGGCCCTGCTGGGGCTACAGGGCCTTAGGCACCCAGCTGGGACTGGCCACAAACGCAGGGGGTGCTGGGAGCGGGTGAGTGCGAGCCTCGAAGGTGGCTCTGAGGAGGGCTGGGGGTGGGCAGGAGACATTGGTGCTCTGGATCCTTCCAATGGCAATGCGATGGTGGGTGATGAGGGAGCGTGGAGTGGGCTGGGGACAGAGTGCAATCTAGCGCCCCCCCCCCCCCCAGGTGGGAGGTGTGTGACATTCCTCGGGCACTCCTGGCTGCCCAAAGGACCAAGGAAAGGAAAGAAAACAAATGGTTAATGGATAGAGATCATAGTCATCTAGGACGTGGGTCTCCATCAGTTTACAAATATCTTAGTAAATGACAAGAAAAGGGCAATCTTATCAAAAGCCTAATCTCCAGAAACCTTGCAGACTCAGTTTCCAGGAGCCCCAACATCACACCTCCATAGCGATGTGGGGAACAAAGGCAAGAAGGAAATGGCAGCTAAAATTAAACTTCCTTATAACCTGCAGCCCATTGACAAGTACTTGAGGCACGGACAGAGTAGAACATTCCTCCAGGGGCCCCCTACCGTCTAATGCTTTGCTAGAAGGAAAAGCAACCTTAGCTTGGCCATCGAGGAGCCGCAAGGTGAAGGATGGCGCTAGACATCAGGGGAACGCCCAGGGCGGAAGGCAGTAGGCACCCATCGGCTCTGGTGTCCTTCCCAATGCCTGGTCTTCTCCCTCCGACTTCCTGATCACTGGATCACTGTGACAACTGTCTCCTCCCCCAATTCCTGACTTAGCACACGCCTCTGCATACAAAGCTGTTGGCTCAAAACCTTCCAGGTCAGCTGCCGTTCTGTTTTGCTGTTCTGTTCTACGTTCTCCCTTCCCTTCCCTCCCCTTCCTTCCTCCCTTCCCTGTCTCCCCCACCACCCCCACCCCCCGCTTTTCCTTTTCCTCTCCCTCTTTGTCTTTCAAAAAATAATTCATTGAGTGAAATTTTCATAAAATACAATGAACCATTTCAAAGCGAACAATTCAGTTGCATTTAGTACAGTCACAATATTGTGCCGCCACATCCCTATCTTGTTCCCAAATGTTTTCATCTCCTTAACCAGTTTCTCCCCAGTAACCCCTCCCCCAGCCCCTAGCAACCGCCATTCTGCCTTTGGTTTCCATAGATTTATCTGTTCTAGGTATTTCATATAAATGGGATCATAGAATATGTAACCTTTTTGTGTCTCTGTTTATTTTGAATAGCAGGTACATTGGCAAGGTTCATAACTGAAAAGTCAGTAGATACACAGGGAAAAGTTCTCTGCCCCACGGTCACCTGGTTTCCCTCCCGGGAGGTAAAGAGTAATATCAGTATTTTTGTTTGTTTATTCTTCGTTTTGTTTTTCTATCCTTCCAGATGTATTTTACGTATACGTAAGTAAATACAGATATGTCTACACACATATCCTATCCTTCATGCATCTATCATCTACCTGTCTACCTATTTGTTTGGATCTGATTTTTTTCTCCTAACAACATATCTCAGAGATAGTTTCATATCAATATATAAAAAGCTTCCTCATTCTTCTCTTTCTTAAAAATTTTTTTTTATGTTTATTTACTTTTGAGAGAGAGACAGAGCATGAGCAGGGGAGGGGTAGAGAGAGAGGGAGACGGAATCTGAAGCAGGCTCCAGGCTCGGAGCTGTCAGCATAGAGCTCGACGCGGGGCTTGAACTCACGAACCGCAAGATCATGACCTGAGCCGAAGTCGGACGCTTAACAGAGCCACCCAGGTGCCCCTCATTCTTTTCTTTCTCATGACTGCCTTGTATTCTTGCGAATGGATGTATCATAATTTACGTAACCACTCCTCCCACTGATGGACTTTTAGCTTGTTTCCAATCTTTAGGTATTATAAACAATGTCACGATGAGTCACCTTGTACATGGGTCCATGTTCTGTAGATAAATTAGGAGTCCAATATTTTGGGTTCAAACTCGGGTATATTTAGGGCAAGAGAAGAGTGAACATCTGTTACATTTTCTAATAAATAATATTCATGGATTGGGAAACACCCATTAGGCACTGTGCTAAGCATGTTTTCAGCAGCTTTGTTGCGATGAAATGTATATACCATAAAATTCACTCCAAGTGTACAATTCAATGTTTTGTTTTGTTTTGTTTTGTTTTGGTGTTTTCACAGAGTCGTGCAACCATCACCACGATTGATTTTAGGACATTTCATCACCCCCAGAGAAACCCTCTATCCATTAGCTATTACTTTCCATGACCCTCTTTCCCCAGACTGTGGAAACCACTCATCTGCTTTTTGTCTTTGGATTTGCCCATTATGGAACTCTCATATATATGAAATCTGAACATATGGCCTTTAATGTGTGCCTTCCTTCACTTAGCAACATACTTCCAAGGTTTATCCGTGTTGAAGAATGTGTACATTACGTCACTCCTTTTCGTTGCAGAATAATATTCCATTGTATAGAGTTACCACACTTCATTCATCCATTCACCAGCTGATGTCCATTTGCTTATGGTGTGAGAAAGAGGTCCAACGTCATCCTGTTGTATGTGGACATTCACCGTCCTGGCAGCATTTGTCGAAAAAAAAATATGCTAAGCATTTTCTACTCATTAGCTCATCTACTCCCCCCTAAAACTCTAGGAGTAGGTATGACTATTACTCTCCTTTTACAAATGGGAAAAACCAAGTCTTGGAAAGGTTAAATAAATGTCCCACGGTCCCAAAACTAATAAATGGAGGAGTCTAGATGCAAATCTATATCCTCTGACGCCAGTGAAAGGACTTTGCAAACTGTAAAGGATTGGAGAAAAGTGTTGTAAACCCTGAAAGGAATCAGCTTTCCGGAGGTGAGTGTGGAAAGGGAGAGAAGAGAGGGCAGATAACCCAGCCTTGAGAAACTCCCACTTTGGGAAAAGGAAACAAAGCTAAAGAAGAACTGGTTGTTGAGAGGGGTCCATGGGACCAGTGGTTCTCAGACGTATGGATGCCACAGACATGGTTTTCACAGTGTGACCCCTGGCACCTTGACCACATCACCAGATCATGTATGCCGCTCATAGAAGGGTCAGGTCAGGGCGTCATCAACAGAGTTGAGGAAGACCAAGATATTTAACATTGCTAAGAATATTTAAAAAAAATCCTACTCTTTTCATTTCAGAAAACCATCAGTTATTACAGAAAAAAGAACAATTCTCCCCCTGTGTGTATATCAACACACATGCATTACACCTTGTCATATATTGCATATTAAATATTTTTTTAATGTCTATTCATTTTTTCAGAGAGAAAGAGAGAGAGACAGAAAGAGAGAGCAGGTGAGGGGCAGAGAGAGAGGGAGACACAGAATCGGAAGCAGACGCCAGGCTCTGACCTGTCAGCACAGAGCCCAACGCGGGGCTTGAACCCACAAACCATGAGATCTTGACCTGAACCGATGTCGGTTGCTTAACCATCTGAGCCACCCAGACACCCCCCAATTGCCCTCCTTAATGCCCATCACCCAGTTAGGCCATCACCCCACCCAACAACACCCCACCAGCAATCCTCAGTTTGTTCTCTGCATTTAAGAGTCTTTTCTGGTTTGTCTCCCTCTCTGTTTTTATCTTACTTTTGCTTCCCTTCCCCTATGTTCACCTGTTGTGTTTCTTAAATTCCACATGAGTGAAATCATATGACATTTGTCTTTCTCTGACTGACTTATTTCACTTAGCATAATACCCTCTAGTTCCTTCCACGTCGCAAATGGGAAGATTTCATTCTTTCTGATCACCGAGTAATATTCCATTCTATACACACATGCCACATCGTCTTTATCCATTCATCCAGACTGGCATCTGGAACTTTACCCACTTGGAAAGCAGAACTGCGTATTTCTTCATTGGCATAGAAATTCAATAAATGTTTTTTGGAGTGAATAACAGACCAACTAAAAGAATGAATCAGCAGCCCCGGGAAGAAAGGGGAGCGAAAGGTACGTTTAAGACGCTCGTGGAGAATGTTCCTCGGACATTACAAAACTACCCGCCTAATTGCAGAACTAGTAAAATTGGCTCCATTGCAAAGTCCAACATTCGGCTTTCCTCCCCCTTCCCGTCACACAGCCAACTCCAAGTGCTTCCTTCCCTCCTCTTCCCGGCAGGAGAGGAGGTTGGTCTCTAAAGGTCCTTGAAGGCAGGGATGGTGTCGGTCCAGTTCTAAATCTGTGTGTCACACATCTGGCATTGTGCACGGTATGCTGTAGGTGTTCAATCAACGCGGAAGGAAGGAGGGCCGCGAGGGCGGCGGGTTGGAGTCGGCGGGCTTCGCGGGGCGACGCCTGGTCGCAGAGCCAGGCTGGGCGGCCCTTAACCCCCGAGCGGCCCGCCCCCTACCCCTGGCCGCAGCCCCCGCCCCCAAAAGCCGCGGGGCGCTTGCGCGGGCGGCCGCCAGGTGGGCAGGTACCTGGGCGGGGCGCGCCGTGGTTGGCGGGCGGCGGCTGCGGGCCCGGCACCCGGAAGAGCCGCCGACTCGAGTGCAACAGGCGGCCGAGCGGGGCTGCGCGGCGCCGACCGGGCCCAGGATGGACAAGCTGAAGAAGGTGCTCAGCGGCCAGGACACCGAGGACCGGGGCGGCCTGGCCGAGGTGAGCGCGTCCGCTGCGGGCTAGCGGGAACCTTTCCAGGCTTTCCTGGAAAGCAGCGCCGCCCGAGTGCGTCCTGCCCCCGGTCGGCCGGGCGCGGGTCCAGCGCCCCGCCCCCCCCCCCCCCCCCCCTCCCTGCGCCGCCACAGGTGCCGGGCGCTCTGCTCCGGGCGGTCGGCCTGTGCGGTGCGCTGTGGCCCGGCGCCCCCTGAGCGCTCCCCGCCCCGCAGGCCCGCTCGGGAGGGCGGCGCCGGAGCAGAACCGCGGGAACGCCCGCGGGGGCAGGCGCCGTCTCGGGGTTCTCCACCCGCTCGCCCCCCAGCCCCGCCGGCCTCCCCGGGCTCCGGGGCCGAGCCAGGCGGGAGGGCGTGCGGGCCCCCGAGAGCCAGGCGGAGGGAGCCGGCGTCGGGGAGGTCTCCTGGGCCCGGCGACGGTCCCGCAGCCTCCCCTGCCCGCTGCTCCCGCACGGCGGCCCTTAGTTGTGCGCCTGACCCCTCTCCTCCCCCCCAACCCCCCCGCCCTTGGTCACCTCTGGTTGTTGTGGCCCGTCTCCACCGCCGAACCGTGTTGTGTCTCTGGGCCCCCAGTCTGCATATAGACGCTGCAGGCGCCCGGGACCTCGCGAGGCTGCCTGCGTGTTCGCGGGACCGTTCCCGTGGGATGGTCCCGTCCAGCTGCGGTCTGCGCAGCCGCACAGAATGTTTGTTTCCTATTTCGGGCGCTTTTTCGCTCTTGTTTTCCTTTGTGGAAGGCAAAGTAACACTTTACGTTTTTGGTGTGTATTCCGCGGGCCTCGGTTTCCCCAGCCGGAAAGTTCTAGTTCTGTGCATGTGAGACTAGGTGATTTCTAAAAACTCCTCCGCAGTGCCTAATCACGAAGAGCCACCCGACGAGTTTTTTAATTGATGCCTCACCTTCATAAATACACCTTCAACCTTTAGTTTCAGAGGGCTTCTTTCTAAAAGTATAGGTCTTAGGTTTTCCATAAAGGATTCCAGGGAGGAGGAAGGAAGGAGTGGTACCTTTGAAAGCACAGGAATGATCAGTATTCCTTTCTCACCTTCTGGTTACCAGCCGGGTTTCCTCCAACAATTGTTAGCTTTTCTTTATTTTGGCAAGAGCCTTTCTTTTCCCAATCCCAGAGTCAAAGAGACCTTTGTTCTAACTGCCAGACAGCTTGTGAGCAGATTGCCTGCAAATTCTATCCAGGTGCCTTTTTTAAAAATGTTTTTCTTTCCTTATTTTGAGAGAGGGAGAGAAAGCGCTGGCATGCATGCTCGCAAGCAGGGGAGGGGCGGAGAGAGAGGGAGAGAGAGAATCCCAAGCAGGCTCCATGCTGCCAGCACAGAGCCGGACGCGGGGCTCGAGCTCACAAATGGTGAGGTCATGCCACCAGCCGAGGTCAAGTGTCAGATGCTTAACTGAGCCACCCAGGCTCCCCAGTAGGGTGACATTTGGATGGAAATTCAGCTTGAGAGACTTGCGGAACCAACATGTCCCTTTCCTTTCTGAAGGAAGAAACCAGAACTGCTTGGAATACTCCCCTTCTCCCAAATGGAAGTTAGGCCATTCTGTAGCAATGCCGGCCACACCTGGAAGAGCATCTGGTCCTTCTCTTCAAGCTTCTGGTTTGACAGGAAGTTTGGAGAGCAGGTTGAAAACAGGTTCCTGAGTTGGGAGCAGTCACGGTTGGAGGGGTTGCCAATCTAGTGACTCTTGCAGCTTCTGCCACCCCCTCCTTCCTCCATCAGCGGGTGGAAATGCTGCTGGCCACTTTCCCCCCCACCCCGTTGCTGGATGGAGACTCTGATGGCCACACGAGGTGAACCTTGTGTGAATACGCTGGGGTGGTTGGGCAGGAGGCAGGACCTTTGGTCTGAGGGGCAGCTGCCTGTCCCCAGCTTGGAGCAGCGGTGGCCACTTTCATCGGGTGGACAGACTCAGAAGGCCTCTGGCGTGACTGCTTGGCTGTCCCCTTTGACATGGCGGGGGGGGGGGCGATCCCTGGGGAGCCACCTGCAGGCTCCCCTGTTTTAGCAGAGTTGTTTTTGGAAATCTTGGCATCCTTTGAACCTGATCATGGTAGCAGAGAGTCAGAAGAGTAGGGCAGTCATGAATTAACTGGGATTTGTCTCACCCTTGGGTGACTTGGCCGATGCCAGCACCCTGCGGCACACCTGTGTCTGCCAGGAGTGAATACATTCAGCCGGAGCCTGACATGGACGAGAGCCTCAGTCCTTCGAGGTCTCAGGTGCCGCTGGGAGCAGCTCCTGCCAAAGCTTGGCTGGTTGATGCAGGAGACGATGCCCAGCAGACCCAACTGCCTGAGCGCCTGTCCCTGTCTTGTCCCTGTTTCCTGGGCCCCTGCCTGGTGGAGCCCATGCCTTTCCAGTTGACCTCGTCCTGCCTGGGCGGCTCTAGGGTCTGCCGCCTTGCATCACTGGGCGGGAAATGGTTTGTGCGGCAGGTGGAGAGTTCCCACCTCTGCAGATGTTCATCCGGAGGGAGGCTCGGTGACTTCTCATGTGCTGCTGGAGAGGAGATTCATGGATGGATAACGAGCTGGAGTCCATGACTCTCGAGGGCTCTTGGAGCTCTGAGTGAGTCGGATTCTTTGTTCCTGCCTTCCGCACTACAGACTCACGCACTACCTCTAATTATGTGCTTCCTGGGCGCCTGGGGGGGCTCAGCTGGTTAAGCATCCGACTCTTGTTTTCTGCTCAGGTCATGATCTCGCAGTTTGTGGGTTCGAGCCCCACATCGGGCTCTGTGCCGGTAGAGCAGAGCCTTCTTGGGATGCTCTCTGTATCCCTCCCCTGCGCTCTCTCATCAAAAAAATAATTATATGCACCTTGGTTTTGGTGCTATAATATGCATATATGTGTATGTAATCAGTTGTTTTGAAAATTTCAGGTCGTCGAGGCATCTTCGTTAAGCTGGAGCACCAGAATAAAAGGCTTCATTGCGTGTTTTGCTGCAGGAATTGTCTGCTCACTGCTGGTGAGATGTCCCTCTCCTCGCTTGGTTTTTCTCCACCCCGGCCCTCCTTCCCTCTGTCGTCTTCCTTTCTGTGCCCTGCCTTTTCTCTCTGGCGCTTCATGAGATGCGTGGATAAGAGAGAGAGGTTGGGAGGTGCTGAGGAAGGCGGGGAGGAGCGCGTGTTTCTCCGTGGGCTCTTGCTTGTGTGGCCGTGGCAGGAGGGGGTCCTTTATCTTCTAGGGAACTCTTTATCTTCTAGAGAAGATGTGCTTTATCTTCTGTGCTTTATCTTCTAGGGAACTCTTCTGCTCTGGGTCCCCAGAAAGGGACTGTACCTCTTCGCGGTGTTTTACACCTTTGGTAACATCGCATCGATTGGGAGGTAACAGTTTTTTTGTTTCTTTTTCCTAATCTAAGCGTAGCCGGTCACGGGATGGGAAAATGAGTGTGGATTGTGCTCGAGGGAGGAGGAGGATGCTTTCGTAGTTCTAAGGATTTGGTGGGAAAAGAGGTTGTTAAAATACATCACGTCCAAAAAAATATATATATATACATCACGCCCATATCCTGTCCCTTCAGAATACTTTTGTATCGTAGTTTATTTTTGCTTTTTTTTTGTTTTTGTGTTTTAAATATAATTTATCGTCAAATTGGTTTCCGTACAGCACCCAGTGTGTTAGTTTATTTTTGCAGTCCCTGGGATATAGTTACTGTTGTGATTTTGTGTCTGAGGGAACTGCACACGGAGCCGTTGAATGGTTTCTTCGGGGTTGACCGCACAGCCCTCTTGGCATCCTGGCCTGTTTCGGCCAGGACTTGAGTGGTGATTTGGGTGACAAGGGCCCAGCGGGCCCGAGGCTGCAGATGAGCTGTATTACTATTCTGCCCGCTGAACACCATCTTGCACCTGGCTCTTGGCGCCTGAGGTCAGGGAAGCCCATTCTGCACGCGGCAGGTGCCCAGATACCCCAGGTCAAGTGCAGTTCACGCTTCAGCCACACCTTCGTGCTGACAGCAACAGTCCTGCTCTGAGCTGGGAGTGTGGGCCTGACTATATGGTCCTCCTGGAGCCTGAACTCCGTGACCTTTCCTCTTCCTCCTCCTTCCCCTGCGTCTCAGTGAATGGTCTCAGAGTCCCAGGTGTCCAAGCCGCGGCCCCTGTTATTAATCACCGTGGCTTGGTGCCGACCTCTTATTGGCTGCTTCTTGGTCTCCGTGGCTGTTGTCCCTGACTGATCGACTCACATGCTCAGTGAGTAAGCCCTGATCACACCCTGGGCTGGGCTCTGAGCTCTCGCAGACAAGTGTGGATTGGGTCCTCCTGCAGTGGAGCTCACTGGCCAGCCAGGCGGACATGAACTGGTAACATAATAGGGCGTGGAGAAAGGGGGTGCTCAGGGAGGGGCAGCTGCCACCATCTGACCCAGGGAGCCAGGTAAGGCTTCTTGGACGTGGTGACCCTTGTGCTGCTCTTAGCTCTGGCATGTGTCACTTCCTGTCTGAACTCCTACAGGATTCCTCTGCTGGCTTCTCTGCCTCCTTTATTGTCCCTCCCCAGGCCATTTTCCACAGAGCTGTAGAGCCATTCAGTGACCTCCCTGCCTAACTGTCTGTAGTGGTGCCTCATTTCTGACACAGGTGTGTGCATGCAGGAGGGGCCCTTCGAGATGTGTCTTCACCCACTTCCACTCCCCAGCCAGGCTGACCTTCTTGCAATTTCCCCAAACTTCTTTGTGCCCATTCTGGGGCTAATTTCTCTGTCTGGAGTGCTGCCCCGTCTGTCTCTCCCTCTCTGTGCCCCACCCCCATCCTTTTGCTCGCTTGTCAAGACTTTGCTCAAAAGTCTCCCCTCCTTCGAAACTTCTTTCTCCTTGTGACCTCTCCCCACCCCACCCGGAATCAATGACCTCTTCTTTCATATGGGGTTCTGTGTACCCCAGGTATATTGACACAACAGCACGGATAGCATTTTATTACACTGGCTTGTTAAAAGTCTCTAAGCCACTTGACAAGGGCTGCCTCTGTCTTAACTGTCCGTCCCTAATTGTTCCCAGACCTAGTTTTGGTTTTAGCCAGAAATGTTAACCAAATGAGTGAGTCTTTGACTCTGGTTACCTTCTAAGAGCTTACTTTATGAAGGCCTAAGATAGTAAAACACTGGCTCGCCGAGGTGTCTAATCTCGTCTCTAAAGCTCTCTCACATACTAACTTTTGGAGGGTTTTGCTCTGGGCAGACAGCGTCGGTTGTAATGTAGTCTACAGATTGACCATAAATACAGGAAGGAGTGTGTTGTTAGTCCAGAACTATTTAGCAAACCCTAATGGGGTCAGCTCTTCACTGCCTGCGGAAGTAGCAAAGGGAGCCGATGATTATTTCTGGGGTGTGGCTAGGAGTTTATGGCTTTGCCTATAATGTGTTATATTTTTGTAGGTATGCTGCACTTAATTTTGAATGCCAGCCTTGGCTCTCCTTGTTCAGTGTTGGCTAAAATACCTGACTTAAGAGTGAAACTATGTGGGGCGCCTGGGTGGCCCAGTCGGTTGAGCGTCCGACTTTGGCTCAGGTCATGATCTCGCGGTTCGTGGGTTCGAGCCCCGCATCGGGCTCTGTGCTGACAGCTAGCTCAGAGCCTGGAGCCTGTCTTCGGATTCTGTGTCTCCCTCTCCGTCCCTCCCGCTTTCTCTCTCTCTCAAAAATAAATAAAACATTAAAAAAAAAAAGAGCACAGCTATGAATTCAGGTTGAAAGTTACTGGCAGTTTACAGAGACATAGACCTATGTTTTAAATTTGTTGTTTTACCATCACCCAGTAGCTAATGTTATCTGCCGGTTGGCTTGTTAAACACTGGTTAATACCAGTTACTTCCCAGGGTGACGCCATGTGGGGCATTTCTGCCAGGAACCCAGACACATGACAGATATGACCCTCAGGGGCTAGGCATGAGGGGCTGCTTGTGGTTCCTCTCACAGGCCACCTCTCAAGTTCCACTCCTCCTGAAAGCACACTAGGGATTTCTTTTGGAGCTTTGGATCCAATAGATGGGGGTTTGAATGCCAGCTCTTGAAGTTCCTAACTGTGAGATTGTGGGTAAATAAGTTAGCCTTTCTAAGCTTCGTTTTCTCATCTCTGAAAATAAGTGTTATAACACCTAACTCACATAGTTGCTGAGGGATGGAATGAGGCATGGGGGGCAGCATGAGGTCGGGGATGTCCTATCTGGCATTTAGCAAACATTGAACAAATAATAGATGATACCACCTGTAGAATCATCCTCTGCAGATTATGAAAGAAAATGAAAGGCACTACTTTTTTTTTTAAAGAATTTAAAAAAAAAATTTTTTTTTCAACGTTTATTTATTTTTGGGACAGAGAGAGACAGAACATGAACGGGGGAAGGGCAGAGAGAGAGGGAGACACAGAATCGGAAACAGGCTCCAGGCTCTGAGCCATCAGCCCAGAGCCTGACGCGGGGCTCGAACTCACGGACCGCGAGATCGTGACCTGGCTGAAGTCGGACGCTTAACCGACTGCGCCACCCATGCGCCCCAAAAGGCACTACTTTTTAACCTAAACAACCTCCACCTGTCAGATGTGGCTTTCCTTTTTTTTTTCTTTTTTCTTTTAGAGAGAGCAAGCAGGGGAGAGGGGCAGAGGGAGAGAGAGAGAGAATATCCCAAGCAGGCTCCATGTTCAGTGCAGAGCCCGACCTCCCAACCCTGAGATCATGACCTGAACCCAAATTAAGAGTCGGCCGCTCAACGGACTGAGCCACCGAGGCGTCCCTGTGGTTTTTCTTTTTAAAAGTACCCGAGTGTTTGGTTTGTTCATTTGTTTCCACGGGTAGGACAGTAAGGAGGCAAGGCAGCACCCCTTAGAGGGGTCCTCTGACCTGGTGGCTGCGACAGACCTCCATGCACTTACTGCCTGATGCGCCGGGGTTGGGGTCGGGGGGAGCCTGGATAGGTAACAGATCCTTCCGCCATTCAGTTTTGTCATCTGCCAAGTAAGTACGATGCTTTCCTGTCGTCAGCCCCACAGTTGGCGAAGGATTCCGTGACAGTGATGCACCCGAGGCCCTTAAGCACAGCACTTGGCATGTAGTGAGAACTTTTCACATGATGGCATGTGAGAGACAGACAGAGTGCAGGTGAGGGAGGGGCGGAGAGAGGTGTCAGCACAGAGCCCGACCCGGGGTTCGAACTCATGGACCGCGAGATCATGACCCGAGCTGAAGTCAGACGCTTAGCCGACCAAGCCCCCCAGGTGCCCCCACACGTCGGCTGCTCTGACTGCTGTGATTACCGCCAGTCACCTTGGGGGAGGGGATGGGGGGCAGCTTGGGGTTCTGTTCTGGGCTGAAGGCGTGTGTACGTTTCCCTCTTAGCACCGTCTTCCTCATGGGGCCCATGAAACAGCTGAAGCGAATGTTCGAGCCGACGCGCCTGATTGCGACTGTCATGGTGCTGGTAAGGTCTGCCTTTTAGCTGCGCTTGTCAGATGCCCGTTTTTATTTCCGCCGTATGGGATTTTTCTTGTCTTAAACCTAAAGACCGCTTTTCATTTTCCTTTCGTCTTGACTCACTGCCTGATGCTGGTAGCCACCATCACACAGGGAGAATTCGGTGTCTGATAATTACCCCCTTGCTGTGGCAGTTTGTGTTAGGGTCCTAGCCGGCTCTGCACCCCAGAGGGATTGTGAAATTGGCCATACTGATGTGGTAGTAAGAGAGCTGGGACACCTTCTTGGGGACGGGGGGAAGCCACGCGCAGGCAGAGCTTAGCGGGAAGAACCCGGAAAGAGAGAGGGAGTGTGGGGGCGGGAGCAAGGGCAGAGAGAGAATCCCAAGCAGGCCCCGGGTTGTCAGCACAGAGCCCCATGTGGGTTTCGATCTCGCGAATGATGAGATCGTGACCTGAGCGTTAATTAGGAAATCAAGAGTCGGACGCTTAACTGCCTGAGCTGCCCAGTGGCCCCATTCATCTGTTTTTCTGACACGGGTCTGCTTTCTTTCTTTCTTTCTTTTTTAAAAAAAAAAAAATTTTTTTAATGTTTATTTTTGAGACAGAGAGACAGAGTATGAACGGGGGAGGGTCAGAGAGAGGGAGACACAGAATTCAAAGCAGGCTCCAGGCTCTGAGCTGTCAGCACAGAGCCCGACGCGGGGCCCGAACTCACGGACCGTGAGATCACGACCTGAGCCGAAGTCGGACACTTAACTGACTGAGCCACCCAGACTCCCCTTAAATTTTTTTTAATGTTTATTTATTTTTGAGAGAGAGAGCGACAGCACAGCAGGGCAGGGGCAGAGAGAGAGGGAGACCCAGAATCCGAACCAGGCTCTGAGCTGTCCGCACAGAGCCCGACACGGGGCCCGAACTCACGGACCGCGAGATCACGACCTGAGCCAAAGTCGGATGCTCAACCGACTGAGCCACCCAGGCGCCCCAATCCAGTTCTTTTTAATCCACATCAGTTCTTACTGGCTGGTTTCGTTTCCTGGGGATTTTAACTCTTCTGCCAAACGTGGGTAACTCGCAAGCCTCCACGTGGGTCCAGTGCTTTGCAATGAAGGGTGCCTTCAGTTGCCATGATTATCACGGAATCGGGTCACTGCAGTGGGAGAAGCATCGTTAACGTTTGCCAACGGTGAAGTCTTTTTTTAAAAATTTTTTTTTTTTTCAACGTTTATTTATTTTTGGGACAGAGAGAGACAGAGCATGAACGGGGGAGGGGCAGAGAGAGAGGGAGACACAGAATCGGAAACAGGCTCCAGGCTCTGAGCCATCAGCCCGGAGCCTGACACGGGGCTCGAACTCACGGACCGCGAGATCGTGACCTGGCTGAAGTCGGACGCTTAACCGACTGTGCCACCCAGGCGCCCCCTTTTTTTTTTTTTTTTTTAATTTTTTTTTTTTCAACGTTTATTTATTTTTGGGACAGAGAGAGACAGCATGAACGGGGGAGGGGCAGAGAGAGAGGGAGACACAGAATCGGAAACAGGCTCCAGGCTCCGAGCCATCAGCCCGGAGCCTGACGCGGGGCTCGAACTCACGGACCGCGAGATGGTGAAGTCTTAATAGTATTTTTCTCCGTGTTGTTGCTGTATTAATTCGTGTTTTCCCTCTCTCTCTAGCTGTGTTTTACACTCACCCTGTGTTCTGCCTTCTGGGTGAGTGTGCATTTTAATTTCCCTTGCCCTTTCTGGTTTATGCCCCTCGTCATGCACCGTGCGGTAACCGTTGTTTTCTTTCAGTGGCATAACAAGGGGCTCGCTCTCATCTTCTGCATTTTGCAGTCCTTGGCCCTGACGTGGTAAGTGCTGTTTTATGTAGCCCCCTCCCACCTCCATCTCTGACTAGTGCAGCTGAAGGAGATTAAACTCCATGTGGTGTGGGTAGGAGGAGAGAAAGACATAGACACTTTTCAACTTAAGGATTCTCCATGGTGTGAGTAAAGTCAGGCCCCGGAGCCAACAGGTGGCATTAGTGGTCTTGGGTGGCCAGGGGAGGCCGATCGTTTGCCCGGTGCGGCATTTTTGTGCGGGGCTCACGGTTGATTTTGAGATGTAATAAATGTGACTCAGTCACTTATGTCCGGTCAGAGCAAGGACGATGAAGCGTTACAGGGCTGGTAGGAGGAGGCTTGTGAGTCAGGGAGACATCGAAGGAAAGGAGAGCGGTACGGAAGTCATGATGTTACGTTTGTGATGGAATGAGTCATTCAGCGGAAGCACAAAGAGGGAATTGTCAGCAGGAGGTGAATGGTGAAATGGAAAGCCACGCGGCTGTGGGCGATGGGACCAGCATGTGCACTGGAAGCCGGTTGGCAAGGCCGGGGTGCTGTCGCTCAAGAGCCACGCACGGTGATCGGGCGCTGGAGACCCCGTTATTGGGGGCCGGTGGTGGGGCTGCAGGTTCGGGCCCTTTCAGACGGGTCCAACATCGGAGGGAGAGGGTGGTGGAATCGATGGCTTCTGAGACGTTTCTGTAGTACTTCCGGAGTTTGTCAGGGGATGATTCATGCCTGCCTCAGCAGTTTCTATGGTGTGCTGATCCACTTGGGAAAGTAAGAGGGTTTGCTCTAGGGCAAAGGGGACAGGGCCGCGGAATGGCTGTGCCCCTGCTCGCCAGACCGCGAGCTGAGCACCCGTCCCTCC
Organism: Leopardus geoffroyi; assembly: GCF_018350155.1. Classification (NCBI taxonomy): domain Eukaryota; kingdom Metazoa; phylum Chordata; class Mammalia; order Carnivora; family Felidae; genus Leopardus; species Leopardus geoffroyi. Next base: position 58,589,352 of record NC_059338.1, on the reverse strand, counting down.
CTTTCGTGATTTTGGTCTTCTGAATAAATAGACTTCCCAAATGCTTTTTGGGATTTGCTGTGTCCACAAGTGAACGAGCTTCCGTGTACGGGGAGTATGAGAAGAACGATGGCCTGATTTTTAATGACACACGTTCTGGGAGTAGGTGCCGAAAGGGTCAGATTTCATGACTTATGTTTTATTGTGGTTTCTTCTGGGGGCCGAAACTGGTACCCACACGCACATGCCTTTCTGATAGACTGAATTTGAATCCAGTTTTCAGAGGCTCAGCATTCATATGGGCTCAGGCAGATGGCCATATCCCTGCCAGGACCGACGGTGTTGTGCTCTTTGCGGGCCGACCAACTCACTCCCTGCCTGACACACGGGCCTGGTCCGTTAGGGTTGTGGCCTCCTCCCTGCAGGGTCCTCCTCTCAGAAGGGGCTGAGCCAACTGGGCTCTCGAAGAATCATAGCATATCTTGCTTATGTTTTTATCCGTTGAGCAGTTGGTCGTGGGTTTTTTTCTTTCTGTTCTCTTTTCTTTCAAGCTTAGTAGGAACAGAGCAGAAAATTATCCCCGTCAGTTACACTCTGTCGAGGATTTGTAAATATTAGAGGACAAGTGATCAGGGTTTTATTTGGTACTGTTTCAGAATAGGGCTCTGTACCACCTGGATATGTGGGATCTGCTGGCTCATTTGGTTACAGCAGTGACCTTGTGAGGCTGAGGGGACAGGGTTGCTTCCACGTGGGTCTTCTGCCCTTCTTCTCTGGCCACAGACGACCCTACCTCCCTCCCCACCTGAACGTGTGGCACAGCTCGCGTTCACGTGTGGGTGCGAGCGTGCGTGTGCGTGTGTGCGGCCTGCACGCTGGGGAGGGAGAGGGTCACAGCTCAGGGCCCGTTCCTCCCAGTGTGCGATCTTCCACTCCCTCCGTCTAATTTCCACTTGTGTTTGTTTTCGTTGCAGGTATAGCCTTTCCTTCATTCCGTATGCAAGGTAAGACAGACCGTATTTCGGACTGTAACTTCCGTCCCTTGGGGCTGATGGTATGTTCGCGAAGGGCGTTTAGTTCAGAGCGCTTTCAGAGAGCACATATTACCTTCATTGAAATTCTTTGAGACAAACAGGTAAATGTCATATACCTGTTTTGTAGATTAGGAAGCCGAGGGCCCTCTCCACCCCGCTCCCCCATGTTTCAGGGACAACAGGCGCTGACCCAGGACCACCAGTTCCGGTGGCGTGAACATTCTCCTGTGATACAGAGTGTGTTTGTGCACACGATCACTCTTTGTAACTTGTAGCTTTGCGGAGATTTGCAAGGGGAATGTCACTTTAATATCACCGAGGAAGAGGGGGAGGCATCTAAGCTCATGCCCGTTTTCTCGCGGTGTCATTGAGAGTGTCTGAGAAGAGTTTACAGACGGAAAATAAGCAGGGCCAGTTCTCGGAGGACCAGGGTTTCCTAAGTAGCAGTGTGACCTCAGGCAACTTGCTGGACCCCTCTGGCCTTAGTGGACTCCGTGGATAAGCAGAGCGTTGGACCAGATCACCCCCCGCCCCTTCCAGCTTCCACACCGCCTTCAATTGGCACTTCAGCCGTGGGCCTCTCAAAACTGTGATCTTTGCCTGACTCTGTTCTCCTGCAACCATTCGATCTCCACTCATCTCTGTCACCACCTGTCAACTAAAAAAAGAAGGTTTTTCCTTAACCGTGGAGAAGAAAAATCCCATGGGAGCGGGGAAGGAGGGAGAGCAGCCCTGCGTCTTCACGCATTCTGAATGTGCTGCTGACAGGGATTTGAAGATGCCGGGGGGTGTCCGACGAGAGGTTCACAAGTCCATCAACACAAGGGTAGCCGTGTGGCTTGGGAGTGGGTTCTAGGGGAATAACAGGAAAATTCAGCCTGCTGACCCAGCCGGTTCCGGGAGATGGGGGGCTGTCTTGGGAAACTAGGTTTGCATGAAATAAGCCTGAGCCTCCAGTGGGGTATTTACCAGCTTTGCCAACAGGGTGAACGTGTCATCGTGCCCGGACCAGTAGCCTAGTTTGCAGGGCCCGGTGTGAAGTGTAAATGTGGGCTCCTTGTTAAAAAGATGATGGATGATTTCACGATGGCAACCACGGGGCATTAACCTAGGCATGGAACCTTTGAAGTAGGCGGCCCGGTGCAACTCTACACGTCTCTCACCAAGCTGGGCCTGCGTGGTGCCGTTCTTCAAGGGTTGCAGACTTGACCTGGATCGGCATTTCTGGAGCTTAGGCACAAGTGATGGACCAAATGATAGAAAGCTACTTGTAGCAGTGAATTTCGTGTGCTGACTAGTAGGGCAGGAATCACAGAGAGAGGCCCTGCGCTCCCACAGTGTTCCACAAAAATAGTGGTTATGTGGTGGAAAAGGGTTCTGTGGTCAGATACCTTTGGGTAGAGGTTAAGCAAAATTAGGTGGGCGTTCCGGGTCCTTTAATATGTTGTGTGTGTTGTCAGCTGCCATGAGGGATCTTACTGGGTTGTAAAACCCTTTCTTGTGCAGAGCATCTCCCAGGACTACAGGACAGAACATATCTTAAGAAATGCAGCTCTAGAAATTATCTTTGTACTAAGACACAGCGCCCGCTCATGCAAATGCATGCACTTACCTCTGCCTGCCTCCGTGACTCCCAGTATCCTTGGTGTAGGTGCAGTGGAGAGCAGAGGGACTGGGGTGGGAGCCCTGGCACACAGCCGGGTTTGGTGGGGCTGGGACAGTAATTGGGTACCCACTCTTTCCTTCCACGCTGGATACTGAGTTCTGAGGAGTAAGTACCTGGTGCAGGCCTAATACAGCAGGTTAATACACCCTCAGTCACTCCAGAGAGCCCCCTATGCTAGGGAGCTCCTGACAGCTGTCCCTTAGCAGGTTTCTGCTGCTTGCTTAGGACGAAGAAAGGCCCTGGTGACTATTTGATCTAATGTTTTCAGCGCGTAGAGTGATTCTGGTTGATATTAAAACGCACAGTCCTAAACTCTTGGTTTCTGATAATCTCTACTTTTTCCCCTGTCTTCTCCTTTGGTTATCATGAATGGCTATCAGTTATTAAATACCTACTCTGTTCGGTGTATTCGTTCCTGCGGCTGGTCTTTAGGGTGAGAGGGACACCCCCTTTTACGGATGAGGAATCTGAAACTCAGCAAGACAAAAAACTTGCCCACAGTAACACTGATTTGGAGCTGAGGTTTGGTGCCAGGTAGATTGACCCCGTAGTGCAGGTGCTTTCTGCTCCGCAGGGTGCTACTCTGGGTACCCTGGAAATCTAAAGGAGGGGCTTTACCGCTTACGGGGCCTTTGGGGTGATGACCTCTCATTTATCTCTGTGCTTTTCCTCCTAGGGATGCCGTGAAGAAGTGTTTTGCTGTGTGTCTTGCATAACCCACGGTCCGTTTTTGCAAAGCTTTGGAAGAAGGCACCATGCCCGGAAGCTGGTGGACGGTTTTGTAAATACCTTCTAAACCTCTTGCAGACACGTGCCTTTTCTCTCGCAGCCGCGTGTTGCTTGTGAGCCGAACATTGGAGGGCTGCTTTTGGAAGCAGTGTTGGTTTCGCAGACCCAAACGTCTATAGCACAGTGTGAGAGATGGGTTCTGGATCTTAGGGAGTAGAATATTCCTCATGCACCTGTTTCCTCTTTGGACGGTGTTCCCCTGGAGTCTCGTAAATAAAAACCTCGTTAAGCAGCAGCAGATAAGCCTTGGGGAGCCAGTGATCCCCAGGGGACGACAGGCAGCGCCATCAGAGAAGGCAGGGGTGCGACAATAAGGGACAGAGTTTGGGGGTCAACGGGGACTTGGTAGACTTGCCCTCAGCGTGGAGACCATCCCCAGTGTGGACGTGCTTCTGGTCTGGCGTCTGGGAACCAGTGGTTCTCTGCGGTGACCTCTGTATACAAACCCGTGGAAGGCCTGGTCGTGGAGTGACCTGGAAAAGGAGCGCTTTTTGGTGACACGTGTTGTTTTCAAATCTGAACGTCAGCCTTCTTGGTCTTCTGATTCCACACCTGACGATGATATTTCAGTGCACACTCTTTTTCTCTTGAGGTTTCCTTTCTCCCCCTTACCCCACCCCCCAATCTTTCCTCATGACCTCTTAGAACTAGACTGGGGACAGAGCCGTGACAGAACACACACGGTTTGCTTTTGCACAAGAGCTGACAGGAGGTGAAAAATCTCGCTGCTCCCTACTGTATTTTTTTTTTTTTTTTTTCCATTATCTATAAATGTTGCTTTTAAACTGATCCCATTTTCCATTCTGCCCTGGAATGGGGCCAGGGGTGAGTGGGTGGGAAGACAGAGCCCCACTGTGGGGCCCGCAGGAAGGAGGCACGCCTGCCCAGTGACCTTTAAACAAGTGCCAGTGTTTGCACTCGAGCCCCAGCCGCAGACACCGGGGCGGGACGCCGTGGACCGTCGGGTGGTTCCGTTGCTAGCCCCGTCTACACACAGGGTGCATTGTCCCCTGGGCTTCGTCTGGTCCTCACGAGAGCCTGGTGACAAGGAGGTGATGGTTCTGTCACTGGGCAGTCCAGGAAAGCAGGCTCAGCGAGGTTAGCAGATTTCCCTAAAGCCACAGCCCGTGGCAGAACTGGGCCTGGAGCCTGGGTGCCCCAGCTCCAGTCTCCTCTACGACCCCGCGTTTCCCAGTGTGGCTCTGGAGGTGCCTCCTCTAACTGTTTTGCCTGTCCTGTTTTCACCAGCCAAGCCCGTGCCTTTTCCAGTCCCGTTCTCTTTACGTCACTGCACTGTCTCCTGCCCAGCCTCCCTTTTGGGAAGCTTCCTTCTGGATCCGTAGGATCTCCGTTGTTCCTTTGTGTGCCCTTTCAGCTCCTCCTTGCTGCCTGACCATCATAAATAAATACCCTGCCTTGATGGCCAGAGTTCTTGGCATTGCAGGGCCTCTAAAGCAAGCCCACAAGTGAAGTGTCTTTGGGGTCGCCTTTCTGTTCTCTACCCAGGTCTGCCTAGTCCACTCGGGTTCTGGCTCCGGGACCTCCAAACCAGAGGCTGTGATGTCCACTCGTGGTCTTCTTGCTTGGGGCCAGTTGCTAAATTCGTTCTCCTGTTGCAGCTGAGAAGCTGAGACCTCGGAGCTGCTAGCGTTTTCCTCCGAGCTGCGAGGTATGAGCTGGCCCGATAGGGCCAGAGTGAGGGAGCCAGTCTTACCCAGTCCTCTCTAGGCTGTGGAGGGCACCCTGTTTTATCCCGGGGTCCCTAACCTGCCTTCAGCCAGAAAGGGAAGTTATGTGCTACCTTCCGGCTTTTGTGCAGCTCTTTCACGTCCGAGGCGGCTCCAGGAGGTCGCTCAGATCTCAGAAGTGCTCCAAGAAGGGGCCCAGAAGAGGTCAGGAGTGTCCATTGTTCCCTCTCTTCGGAGCTGATGTGAGGCTAGCCTGTCTCTATGGGCTCCAACCAGCCTGGAGTAACCGAAAGGCTGATCCCTGTGACCCTTTTCAATGTCTGGACTGGACTTTGTGGGACACGAGGTCGAGACACCCTTTGAGATGTCACCAGGGCTGTGTAGCTTGGTGGTAACGGATGTGGGCTTTAACGGCCAACGGGTCTGTGTGTGTTGTGACTCAGTCACATGCTGGTGTCAGGTTGAACAAGTTACTTGAGCTCCGTTCCTCACTTTGCTTATCTGTTTAGAAACAAAGGAGATAGCACTTCCCGCTGGATCTTGGTAGTACATCAGTGAGCTGTGCATCAGGTGCTTAGCCCAGGGCCCAGGATAGGTACAGGATATCTCTGTGAAAGGAAGGTATTATTACTTAGTCCCAGAGATAACAGGTGACCTTTGAAGGGGACGGGATGAATGTCTCTGACGGCTAACTTATCTAAGAAAATATTTATCTAGCATCATGTCTAGCACAGTAGACGTGGCCATGCATTGTCTCCTGTAATGTTCGCAGTGACTTTGCAGGCTGGTGGCCCTGTTTCCGGCACCGAAGAGAAGGAATAGCCTCAGGGCAGTGGTCCCTCCAGGTCTCACCAGTAGAGGGCGCGAGTTCTTGCGTTAAAGCACCTGCTATGCCCTAACCTGTGGCCTGCGACCGGTTGGCACGCACACAGCTCCGTTTGGACAGTGTTGGCAGCTTTCGGATGATCCCGTCTTTCAGAATCTTCCAGACTCCTGCATTTCCCTTCTGCCACCCCCCCCTTTGGTTTTCCCTACTTGTTTCTGCCCACTGCACTGTGGGAGGAAGAAATCCATGTCAGATACGCTGAAATCTGTAACCAGGCAACAGTTCTGGTTGTAAGCACCCTCTTTGGGGGGGGCGAGTGGGGAATTAGAGTTCGGACCCCATGGCCGGCAGGCTGGCGGCCGTCTTGGCTTCCCTGCCTGCCGTCCTGCCTGTTCACTGCTGGGGGAAGCAGAGGTCGTTGCATTTTTTTTTTTTTTTTTTCAACGTTTATTTATTTTTGGGACAGAGAGAGACAGAGCATGAGTGGGGGAGGGGCAGAGAGAGAGGGAGACACAGAATCGGAAACGGGCTCCAGGCTCTGAGCCATCAGCTCAGAGCCTGATGCGGGGCTCGAACTCACGGACCGCGAGATCGTGACCTGGCTGAAGTCAGACGCTTAACCGACTGCGCCACCCAGGCGCCCCAAGAGGTCGTTGCATTTTTGGAACAAAGGGAACCATTGAGGCGACTTTTTTTTGCGCCTGGGAAGTATGCTCCCCAAGGGGGTGCCTCCAGCTGCATGGGAGCAGTGCCCCCAGTGCTCTTCCCTCTGCTCCCCAAGGCTGGACAGCCGTCCCCCCACCCTCGGAGCCTGCCGTTGGACCCCCTGCCACCCGTCTGACCACCTAGGAGGTTTCCCTTCTGCCCACCGACAGTGCTCACAGGCAGCTCTGGCTGCCAGATCGAGTGTGTGGCCGTGCCCCTCCCTAGCCACTGCTGCCCGGGCCCGGCTGGCTGTTCCCTGGGAAAGTGGGACACCGTCCCCACCTGGGCATTTCCACTGGGCTGCTGATCTCAGTGCTCAGAGCCTCTCTCCCTCATTGTTGTATGGGGACTTCGTGGGGTATCCCTCTGAGGGCCCCCTCCCTCCCACCCCAATCAGGGTGCGCTCAGGGAGCAGGAAATCAAACCATGAGATGCATCTAAATCAATTACTTTGGATACTTCCATTAGAAAAGGTGAGGAAGAAGTAAGGCACACCCTGGGAACAGGGTGTGGGAGATACTGGTTTGGCTGCTTCTGCTTTTGAGAGCTCCAAGAGCGTGACAGGCGTGGCCGTGTGTCCCTTGGGGGACTCAGTTAGGAAACTGAACTCAGCCCTCGGGTTCCTGTGGCCGTGGGTTCCCTTTTCCGTGGGGCAGCCCACACCGGGGCTGGCTGCCTCACCTCTTCCCTCTGACAACACCCAACCAGAGTCAGCTGCAGGATTACACATTAGTTACAAGTTTACAACCGGTCCTGGACCTCGTTTTCAGCAAATGAAATGCTCGTTTTCATTTTCAGCCAATGAAGAAAACCCATGTTTGTAGATTTTTGGCATAGTTTTCTTCATTTTTAAAATCTAAAAAATGTTTTGGATGTTTTAAGATGTCCTGTAGTTTTTCTCAGATAACAGTTTATAAAAAGCTAACAGACCTACATCTGAAGTTAAATACAGATTTATATCTGAAACTCTTGATAGGATATTAACAAAAGAATGTAGGATGTTTGACTTTTTGAAAATTCTTATTGAAAAACTTGGGAGATTAAATCGCGTGCCTTTAAATCACGTACCTTCTAAGTCACAGTTCATGAATTTTATGAAATTCTGAGATCTGGAGCATTTTTAGTCGAGTAAAAAGTGTTTTGTGGTTTATCTGAGCCCGGTTCCTTCAGGATAGGCTGTGTAGTCCCGTCTGGGCCGTTTCCAGTTCTATCACAGGCCACCCTGCGAGTCCCTGCTACACCAGGCTTTGTTCTTGGTCGCTCAGGGATTCGTTGTGCAGAAAGGCCTCACAAAGCTCAAAAACTCATGCTGGCAGGGATCTGACCCTAAAGCTTGTGGGCAGAGCCCGGTGAGGCAGACGGGAGCCGCGGGGCCCTTGTTCAATGCACACCGACCAAATACAATTCCATTCTTCCTAGCAGGAGCTGATAGGCTGATGATGGGCTGAGAAGCGCACAAAACATTTTCTGTGGACGGGATGAGCTGAAAGCAGGCAAGAGCGAGTTCACTAGGCAGGTGATAGGTAGTCCTCTAGCACCAGATGCGGCTATTTGAAATGAAAAGTCAGTCCACAGCGCTGTCGTAAACAGCTGATGCTGATGTGTGTATTTACCACAAGGTAACCAAAAAACCTTCGCGGACAAACATTCCCCGATTAAGGGGGCTGCCTGGCCTCAACATCCTTGTGAGGTATCCTTGAAGACCAAATAAAGACGTATCTGGGCAGAGTGTTGTCCTCTGTCTGTTGAACTTCCGTACTGCAGCTAGTGAGCCTTTACTTGTAAGTACAAGTGAATCTTGGCATTTGTTGGACACCCTAAAGGAGAAGTCTGGTTGACTTTCAGTTTCGTGGTCCTTCTGCTGTGAAGAGTGTTTGTTTTGCCTTTTTCAATGTTTGCTTGACTTTGCCACTTTGAACAAGGAAAGGAAAAATGTTAAATCCTCCCAGCTCTGATCTTTTGTGGCTTTTGTAAATTCTGATTGTGAAGTTGGGGATAAAGATGTTCAAAGCCCGTGGATAATTTACATGCCTTCAGAACACTGTGCCTGTTGTAATACCATGAGCTTTTAAAACACTTTGTTAAAACATGAATCGATTTTTGCAGTTGTATAGAGATATTCAACTAATTTTGAATGCTGCTGATTGCATAACTGAGTTTTTTAAATCCAAAAATATATTCTTGTCTGCTACTTTTCCTACCTTGAGAATCTGTTTCATAAAAGTGTTTCTTTTTTTTTGCTAATGCATTTCAAAGGGAAAGAATTTTGCGGACGATGAAGCTGTTTTTTCCCCCAAAACATTATAAAACTGTTCTTAATTTTTCTTCTCTTGTTTTTTGTTTCCTTCTCCAATAAATGATTGCATTATGGTCTTTAATAAATCTAATACTGTCTCGTATTCATGTTTGTTTTCCCGGCAGTCACTAAGCCAAATGAAGGTTGTATGACTGCAAGATAAGACCCTGCCCTTATTTTGCATTCGTAGTACGCAGCATGCATTAAGCACTTAAAGTTGTTTTTGAGCTAACTTGGTATGTAGTCGTCTTTCTCCAATGGCTTGGAGATAACATGGCTCTAAGTTTTGAAGAGTTTTGAAGGTAAGAAATGTCAAACGTTTTTGTTTTGTTGGAGTATTCCTACACACCTAGCTGGTTTAGTCACTGCCTAAACTAGTTTGTATCAAGTTGTTCATAATATTTCGCTATTCTTTTAGTGTTCTAGGATTTGTAGCTATGGTTGTTCTCTCTTTGCCGATGATACTGGTAATTTGTGTCTCCTTGCTTTATCTTGGTCAGTCGGGCTTAACATTTATGATTTTATTGATCATTTCAAAGACAAACTAGTGAAAAAGTTTTGAGCAGATATTTAAAAAATATTTTTTTTAATGTTTATTTTTTTGAGACAGAGACAGAGCGTGAGCGGGGGAGGGGCAGAGAGAGAGAGGGAGACCCAGAATCCGAAGCAGGCTCCAGGCTTTGAGGTGTCAGCACAGAGCCCGACGCGGGCCTCGAGCTCATGGACCGTGAGATCATGACCTGAGCTGAAGTCGATACTTAACTGACTGAGCCACCCAGGTGCCCCAAAAGTTTTGAGCAGACATTTGACAAAAGTATATGAATGGCCAGCCAACACCTCTTATACTGTGTTATCATTATATAAGTTAAAGCAGGTAAAACCCAAACCTAGGCTAAAAATACATGCTTCGGTGGTAAGATTATAATGAAGAATAGGACTTTACACTTCATTTGCATGGAGTTAGGATAGTGATGACCTGAAGTATGAAGAGGTTGGTGATTGGGGAAGGGACACTGGAGGAGGGCTCTGGGCCCTGGTTGTCCTATTTCTTGATCAAGTGGTAACTTACAAGGTGTTCACTCCGATAAATCATTACACTTGTGTTTTTTGTGTATGTGCACTTTTGTTGTCTATTTTTTATTTAATTGGTTTCTTTTCTTACCTTTGTTTCTTTCCTTATACTTTGGGTTTAACTTTTCTAGCTTTTTAAGGTGGGAGCTTAAATAATTGGTTTTAGATCTTCCTTCGCTTCTAATATAACTGAATACCATAAATTTCCTTGGAAGCACAGCCTTGGTTGCATCTCACAAATTTTGGTATGTTGTGTTTTTCAGTTTAATAAAGTTCAAAATATTTTCTTTTTTGCCTTTTTATTATTACTACCATCCACCTCTGGACTGCCTCCACAATCCCAGCTCACCACCCCGCCTTTTCTCCCCTTCCCCCTCCCCCTGCTTCTGGCTTCACCACCTCCTCCCCTCCCTGTCTTTCCCTACCCCAACCTCACACCATATCTCCACTCCCTGCCCCTCCCACACATGGCCTCGCCCAGTTTAAGATATTCTGCTTCCCTATAATTTCTTCTTTTACACAATGATTGCTTAAAATCTTTTTTTTTTTAAGTTTACTGATTTTGAGAGAGAGAGAGGAGGAGCAGGGGAAGGGGGGGGATGGGGTGGGGAGAGAATCCCAAATAGACTCTGTACTGTTAGTGCAGAGCCCCATGTGGGGCTCAAACTGAATGAACTGTGAGATCATTGCCTGAGCTGAAAGTAAGAGTCAGATGCTTAACCAACTGAGCCACCCAGGTGCCCCTTGACCCATCGGTTACTTAGATGTGTGTTTAATTTTCCGATGTTTGGGGATTTTCCAGATACCTATTACTGGTTTGTAATTCTGTTGTAGTCAGCAAACATATTCTAAATGATTTTCATCCTTTAACGCGTACTGGGACTTGTTTTAGGTTCTGCATTTAGTCTATCTTGGTGGATGCCCCATGTGTATTTGAAAAGAATGCATATTCAGCAGTTGGGTGGAGTGTTCTATAAATATCAATTAGGCCAGTTGGTTGGCAGTGTTGTTCAAGTTCTTTAAAAAATATATTTTTTTAATGTTTATTTTTGAGAGAGACAGAGACAGAGCATGAGAGGGGGAGGGGCAGAGAGCGAGGGAGACACAGAATCCAAAGCAGGCTCCAGGTTCTGAGCCATCAACACGGAGCCTGATGCGGGGCTCGAACCCACGAGCTGTGAGATCATGACCTGAGCTGAAGTCGGATGCTTAACTGACTGAGCCACCCAGGTGCTCCAGTGTTGTTCAAATTCTAACCATACTGATTTTGTCTATTTCTATCAATTGTTGAGAGAGACATGTGAATTATAATGTGGATTTAACTATTCTTTCCATTCAATTAGTTTTAAAATACTTGTTTATTTTAACAACAAAAAAATAAAGCACAGAAACAAAATACAAAACACAATAAGGTATGGCTCGAATTATTTCAAAGTGATGGTATAACCACCACCCAGGTCAAGAAATAGGATATTGTAGGGGCGCCTGGGTGGCTCAGTCGGTTAAGCGTCCGACTTTGGCTCAGGTCATGATCTCATGGTTTGTGGGTTCAAACCCCATGTTGGGCCCTGTGCTAACAGCTCCCAGCTTCCTTTGGATTCTCTCTCTCTCTCTCTCTGCCTTTCCCCTGCTTGCACTCTTCTCTCTCCCTCTCGCAGAAATAAACATTAAAAAAAAAAAAAAAATAGGACATTGCCAGCATCTCAACTTTCCCTTATGCTCCTGGCCAGTTACTACTTCCTTTATCCCACCTTCAAAGATGACTATCTTGGCATTATAGTGTCCCTTCCTTGGTTTTCTTCAGTGTTGTTTTTTCCTTTTACTTTTTTTAAAGTTTATTTTGAGAGAGAGAGAGAGAGAGAGAGGGAGCGCATGAACGGGGAGGGTCAGAGAGGAACAGAGAGAATCCCAGTGCAGAGCCCAACACAGGGCTCCAACTCATGAACCGTGAGATCATGACCTGAGCTGAAATCAAGAGCCAGATGCTCAACCAACTGAGTCACCCAGGCGCCCCTCTTCCTTTCAGTTTTATTGAGATTTAGTTGACACACAGAACTGTGTAAGTTTAAGGTATACAGCATCGTGATTTGACTTAGATATATTGTAAAATGGCTATCACAATAAGTTGACATCCACCATCTCATGTAGATACAAAAAAAAAGGATAAAAATTTTTTTTCCCTGTGATAAGAGCTCTTAGGATTTATTCTTGGCAACTTTCGAATATACCATCCAGTAGTGTTAACCATAGTCATCATGCTTATACATTACATCTTCAGTACTTTTTTTTAATGTTTATTTTGAGAGAGAGTGTGGTCAGGGAGGGGCAGAGAGAGAGGGAGAGAGAGAGAATCCCAAGCAGGCTCCTCACTGTCAGCACAGGGCCCAACGCAGGGCTTAACCCCATGAACTGGGAGATCATGACTTGAGCCAAAATCAAGAGACAGACCCTTAACTGACTGAGCCACCCAGGCGCCCCTTCAATATTTATTTCTAACTGAAAGGTCCTACCTTATGACTACTTCTAATTTTCCCGCCTCCCATCCCTACCTCTGATAACCACAAATCTGATCTCTTTCTATGAGTTTGGTTTTAGCTTCCACATATAAGTGTGACATGACAGCATTTGTCTTTCTCTGACTTATTTCACTTAGCACAGTGTCCTCAGGGTCTGTCCATGTTGTCACAAATGGCAAGCGGCTGAATAGTATCCTATTGTGTGTGTGTGTGTGTGTGTGTGTGTGTGTGTGTGTGTGTGTGTACCCACCATGTTTTCTTGATCTTTTCAACCATTCATGGACACTTAGGTGGTTTTCATGTCTTGGCTTTTGTAAATAATGCTGCAGTGAACGCAGGGGTGCATTTATCTCTCTGACAGGGCTTTTGTTTCCTGGGGTTTTAATTCTCAGAAGTGGAATTACTGGATCATATATTTCGTATTTTGGAAAAGTCCAAAGTACACTTAAAAATCACGGTTAAAAGTAAACTTAAAAACAACGACAGCAACTAATAATAATTCTTTTAACTGCATTAGCCTCTTGAATTACGTAGAAACAGGACTTGGAGTTACAAACCAAAGTTACGATAGCGCTAGCTTTTACGATAATCCTTTTTTTTTCTTTAAATGTATTTAAGTATATTAGTGTCTAAAATGTAGAAAACAAAAGTGTAATTATAAACCATTCTTACAACAAAATCAGCTTTCATAGTTGCTCCTGTGTTTACATTTATCGAGATCTTATTTCTCCATTTCGTTTCAAGGTACCTTCTAGTACTTTCAAGGTACCGTCTAGGACTTTCATGTCACCTCTCAGGGCTCCCTTGGGTGTTCTTGCGGGGCAGGTCTAGTGGTCATGAACTCTCCTAGCTTTTATCTGGGACTGTCTTGATTTTGCTCTCACGTTTGAAGGGCAGTTTTGTTGGATATAGAATTCTCAGTTGACAGGTTTTCCTTTTCTTTTAGCATTAGAACATATTGGCTCCCTGTCTTCCAACCTCCCAAGTTTCTGATGAGAAATCTGATGATGATTTTACTGAGGATCCCTTGTATGTGATGATTCACTTTTCTCTCGCTTTCAAGAATCACTTGTTTTTCTTTGTCTTTTGAAAGCTTGATTGTAATGTGACTTGGTGTAGGTCTTTGAGTTCATTTTACCTGGAATTTGTTGAGCTTCTTGGGTGTTTATATTGATGTCTTCTCATCGAATTTGGGAAGTTTTCAGTCATTATTCAAGTAGTCTGTCTGTCCCTTTCTGTCTCCTAGGACACCCACAGTGCATCTGTCGGTCCAGTTGATGGTCTCCTAGCGGTCCCTTAGGCTCTGTTGACTTTTCTTCAGTCTTTCCTGTTTCTCAGTCTTGATTATTTCCCTTGTTCTGTCTTCAAGTTTACTAACTCTTCCTTCTGCCTGCTCAAATCTGCCTTTGATCTCTATCGCGAATTTTTCAATGATTGTACTTTTCAATGTCAGAATTTCTTCTTTTTTTAGGATTTCTCTTAAAAAATATATTTTTTAATGTTTATTTATTTTTGAGAGAGAGACACACACACACAGAGTGTGGGCGGGGGAGGGTCAGAGAGAGAGGGAGACACAGAATCTGAAGCCGGCTCCAGGCTCTGAGCTGTCAGCACAGAGCCCGACAGAGGGCTCAAACTCATGAAAGGTGAGATCAGTCCTGAGCCCAAGTTGGACACTTAACCGACTGAGACGCCCAGGTGCTCCTAGGCTTTCTCTGTATTAATATTTCCATTTTGTTCACACATCATTTTCTTGATTTTCCTCCACATCTTCTTTTACTTCTTTAAGCATCTCTAGGGCAGTTTTAAAATTTTTGTCTATCTGTCTGTCATTAAGTCTTTTTCAGGGACAGATGCTGTTGAATTATTTCCTTTCCATGGGCCACACTTTCCTGTCCTTGCATTCCTTATGATTTTTTGTTGAGCACTGGACATTTGAATATAGTAATGTGTTAACTCTGGAAATCAAATGATCTCTCCTCCAGGGTTTGCCATTTTTAGTTTTTGGTTTTTTTGATTGTTGTAGGCTGTCTCTATGCCTAAGGTCAGCCTGAGGGGTAGTCTTTCCTGAGCCTTGGACATGCACTTTCTACCCCTCCCCACTCACGTATTGTTTTTGAATGTCCTCGTCTTATAATGTATGGCTCCCAAGGGGGAAAAGAGAAGAATGACGGTGGGTGGGGAGAGGGTACTGGCCCTTTAAATCCCCAGGAAGTGACTTCAGCTGGAGGGAGGAGGGCTTACAGCAAGTGAGGCGGGGCAGCAACAATGGCTGCTTACCTCTGTGATAAGGAGTAAGTAGCAATCAGCCATCAGAGCACAGATCTCCAGTATTTAGAGGTCACTGTCCTTTTCATCTACCCTAGCTTTCACAGGCTGTGGGTAGCTTCCCCGGAAACGCGTGCACAGCTGCCTGCAGGGTGACTGGGAGGTGGGGGCGTGGGGGGAGGGGGATGGGTGGCTGTTCTGTGCTAGGAGCTGAAATTCACTGAAATTCCCTGAAGTTTACTGTGGAAGCCTTCCCCTGGAAGTTGCAAGGCTTCAACAGATTCCAGAGTTCCAAAATAGTTAGATTGTGCCAGTGCAATTGTTGTCTAGGTGGAAAGACAGATTTCTGGTTCTTTCTCATGTGCCATCTTCCTAGAATCCTCCTCAGCAGTCCATTGCCTCTCTACTTTCATTGTTTCTGTTTAGAAGTCAGTTTTATGATACTCGGTGCGTCTTTTTTGAAGGCAAACTGTCTTTTTCCCCAAATCTTTGTAGTTTTCAGTATTTTACCGTGATGCACTTGGATGTCAGTTTCTTTTTATGACCTTAGGGTTTTTAGGGGTTCGTGAACCTTTAGCTCAATGTCTTTCATTAGTTTTGGAAAGATCTTAACCATTATCTCTCCTCACCTACTGCTTAATTATTTCTCTTTTCCTTTGGGAATCTCATATGAGGTCTCTTACCCTCCTTCCTGTTGTGCTTTAGTTCTTTTGTTGCTTCATACTTCAGTTCTAGATATTCTGGCCTCTTACAGTTTATGTGGTCTTCAGCTATGTCTAATATATAGTTGAACCTATCCACCCTGAGTTCTTATTTTCGGTTGTATTTTTTAGTTCTAGAAGTTCCATGTAGTTCTTTTAAGAATAGCTTTCACTTTCCTGCGGAAAAGCCCCTACACTGTCTTTTTTCTCCCTGATAATGGCCAGCATGTGTCTGTCAAATCCATCATCTAAAGCCTTAGCTGTTCTGTTTCTAGTGTCCTTTGCTTTTTCTGGTTTTCGTGGTTTTCCTTTATGTTGTCTTTTCCCCCTGTCTGCCTATTTTTATCATGTGCTAAGTGCTGCATTTGCAGAGAGCTTAGTTGAAATAATTTGAAGCCCGGGACCTTCCAGAGACAATTTACATGTGTTCTGGCAGCTGGTTGGAGGGTACCAGCAACTCAGGGTAAATTCAAGGTGACTACCAGCCAAAGTTACTCCTGGCTCACTCTCCTGGGGCACAGCTCTTCAAGGCCAAATGCAAAGATGAAGAAGCTGTATCAGCTGTTCGACCTCTTTGTATCCTAGTCTCCCCGCCCCTCGAGACTCAGGAGGCCTTCAAAGTGCTTCGGATTGTTAGCCTCCTCTTTTGCCATCGGCAAAACCTTCCCGGGAGAAGCACTGCAAATACCCGAATCGCTTCCCTAACCTCTGTCTTTCTCCCTGTCCTGACTTTGCAGTTCTTTGCTGTCTTGTTGGCTCTCTGATGACTTCAAGTAGATGATTATGTTTTGTTCAGATTATCTGTTTGTCCTCAGCATACGGACTCGTTCCAGATTATTTGGTTTGCCATTAATGGAAACAAAAATGCCCTCCTATCACCTTTTGAGGTTCTGTCATAGCCACAAATGACCTTTCTATGTTTTTTTTTTTATAATTTTTTAAGTTTTTATTTATTTATTTTGAGTGAGACAGAACAAGCATGAGCTGGGGGAGGGGCAGAACGAGGGAAAGAGAGAATCCCAAGCAGGTTCTGAGATGTCAGCACAGAGCCAGATGTGGGGCTCAAACCCACGAACCGTGAGATCGTGACCTGAGCTGAAATCAAGAGTCTGATCTTAACCGACCGAGCCGCCCAGGTGCCCCTAAAATTCTTAAGTTTTTACTAATAAAGGCAATGACCATTTTAGTTCCCTTCTCAGCCTTTTTGGTTTTGACATTTTTCGCTCATCTCTCACATATTCTCCTTTAAAAAAAAATTTTTTTTAATGTTTATTTATTTTTGAGAGAGTGTGAGCGGGAGAGGGGCAGAGAGAGAGAGAGAGAGAGAGAGAGAGAGAGAGAGAGAGAAAGACACAGAGTCCAAAGAGGCTCCAGGCTCTGAGCTGTCAGCACAGAGCCTGACACGGGGCTCGAACTCACGGACTGTGAGATCATGACCTGAGCTGAAGTCAGATGCCCAACTGACTGAGCCACCCAGGAGCCCCTCACATTTATTTGCCATCTTCTTTCAAGTTGTATCAAAGCTAATGCAAAACAAAACAAAACAAAGTTAAGAATGGTGAATATGTCTATGTGGGCAGGGTGAAATTTGATTTCATTCTTCTTACCTTCCTCATAGCCAGAGTAGTTTGCTGGGTGCCTTCAAATTTTTCTGCTTCAGATTTTAGTATTAGAAGATAACGTTACATGTAACTTAGGTAAAATACTTCAGTTGTATGTTAAAAAAACCTTTTAGTTATTCATATATACACATATGTGTTTTTTATTATAAAAGACTGTTCTCATTAGACTTACACATATACATAGTGGATAATTGAAAGTCTTTTTTTCTGCACTCTATTTTCATTTATTTAAAAAAACGTTTTTAATGTTTATTTATTTTTGAGAGACGGTGCAAGCGGGAGAGGGGCAGAGAGAGAGAGGGAGACACAGAATCTGAAGCAGGCTGCAGGCTCCGAGCTGTCAGCACAGAGCCTGATCCAGGGTTCAAGCTCAAGTACTGCGAGATCATGACCTCAGCCAAAATTGGATGCTTACCAGACTGAGCCACCAGACGCCCCTCTTTCATTCATTTAAATTGAAGTATAGTTGACAGATATCATATTAGTTTCATGTATGCAACAGGATGATTTGACAATTGTATGCATTAGGAAATGCTCACGTGGTAAGTCCAGTTGCCATCTGTCACCATACAAAGTTAATACGATATTATCGACTACGTTCTGTATGTTGTACTCATTATCTCTGTAACTCACTTGTTTTGTAACTAGAAGTTTGTACCTCTTAATCTCCTTCACTTATTTCGCCCATCCCTCCGCTCCCCAAAATCTACTTTCAACTTTACTTTACTTCTGAACTGTTGCGTAGAAGTCATGCTTCTGTTTTCTGGAGTCATGTTTATCCGTAAGCTAACTCATGAAGAAGGAGGAAATGTTAGCTTCTAGTTAGACTATCATAGAGCTTGATTCAAGGTAGATAAAACAATCAATCAATGGAAAATATCTTAAAAAAAATCACTAACAAGTTTCTAGAGAGAAACGTCTCATTTTCTAAACAAGTAAAACTTGAATTCTCATGGGATTGAGGGGATTAAAATAAGAAAGAAGGGAATGTGTCGAATAGTGAAGTCCACTGGGGATCAAAATTGAAATTGTTTCTATTTTAAAATTTTCATAAACATTCTTCAAGAGGAAGTACAAGGTGAAACTGAGAAATTTATAGAAAGTGCAGAGTTCACCGGAAAATAAAAATTCGGCAGCTGATCTAAAAGGGCAGGAAAATCCAAGCGATTCTTATGAATGGGCAGAAAAACGGAGATTGACTAAGCACACAGTGAAAAGCCACCCAAATTGTGTGTCTGCCTGGGCTCCAACTTGCTGTGAACGTCTTTGGAGGTCCTTGTGGCTACTGGTGGGAAGGTAGGTATTGTAAACAGAGCAGAGGTAATGCGTCCAACTTAACCACCGTCACTGTTGGAGGTAAGGAAACGCTCCTAATTTGTCCACCCCTCTTCAATGTAACCCGAGTGGTTACTTTTAGGAGGAGGCAGTGTTGCGTACTTTGACCCACAAGACCGCGGGGTCTTGCGTGGTCTAGCCTCTGCCTCCCTTTCCGCCTTCCTTTGGCCTTCGTGAGCCTCTTTCCGTCACGCCATGCGGGCCTTGCACATGCGGTTCCATCTGCCCGGATTTCTCCTCTTCGCCCATCTTGCTTGCCCACCAGATTTCAAAGTGAGCCTCGTATCCTCTGGGAGGCCTTCCCTCACCTCCCTGACTCGTGCCATTGTCCTTAGCAGACTCAGTTCCGCGAAGGCATGGGCTGTGTCTCTTTTTGCCTACTTTTGCCTCGTATCCCCAGCCCTCGGCAAACCTCCTGAAGGACCATAGACACCTGAATGTTTGCTGATTGAATAAAAATCAGTGTCACTGTGTGTGTGTCCCTGATTTCGCTGCGGAAGGGTGTGGTTGGTAGATGTATGGTGGGTAGCTATACAGGGATGTCACAGATCTTTCAACTTTGTCAACATGGAAGGACAGCCGTATTCCTATCTCACTGCTGTTCCTTCTTATCCTTGTTGGAGTCTTAACGGGGGATTTAGAATGCCATTCTCATGCCATGCATTCTCACCTAGAAACTCAGAGCAGAATGTCTGCAGAACGTGGGCAGAATTCATTTTGGGGTGATATTTCTGGTGAAAAATCACAGGCATTTGGGGGGCCTGATAAGTAGGTTGCCCGTGGCTTTGTAAAATCTAACCTTTCAGACATGGAAAGGGATGGGCCGCTGGCCCAGGAGGGTCTCTTAAAAGGCTCTAATGACATTGTATTGGAACTGACCCCAGACACTAATGAAAGAGTAATCCTCCCTAAATCACCCCAAAGCTAGTAATCCCTAGGGCTGCATGTTGGTGATTAAAAAAGAAAGGTAGGAGCAGCTGTCTCTTTGTTCAGTTTAATTATGACCGATACCTGGGTGAGTGTTAATTTCCCGGTGCCACTGGAGGTGGGCGGAGAAAGGTGTTCGGTTTCCGCAGGCTGCAGGGACTGAATGTGCAGACATGACTTCTGCCGGTGTGCTCAGGGATCCGGGCACGGATGTTCAGGGCAGCGCGAGCTCATGAGCTCAGGTTGCGTGGCTTTCAATTTTTGCCCTTTAAGTCCGAGACACGGGCCGCTCTGTGCCTGAGGACACAGCAGTGCTATCGGGTGTCAGCTAGACGGCACATCTTAATTAATAACCGCCCCCCCCCCCCCTTCTCCAACCCCCTCGCCTGGCAGCGGGACAGCAGGGCAGCTGCTGGGCCTGTGAGATAGAACTTACTGAGTTGTCAGGCCGAAGGGGAACGTGTCGCCCTCTTGATCCCTTCAGCGTGCGAGGCCAGAGGTCACCGAACCGGGCATCTACCCCGCCCGGCTGCCAGCTCCCGATGTTCGGGTGGTGTCCCAGGGTGTGCTCACAGCCGGCTTGTGCACTGCTGATGCTTCTTGGGCCTTAATGCCCCTGCCCGTGGGGAACATGGAGCCAGCTCCTCCGGTTCTTCTCTGTTCCGTCCTGGAGAGCGGTCTAGCCACCTGCCGGGCCGTCCTGTCAGAGGCTTGACCATCACCGCATGTGCCTTCTCCCTTGACAGCCACGCCAGGGACTGCCACTTCCGTGGACCCTGCCCTCTAAATAGCTCTCACCCCTGCCGTGTCCTCCTTCCCCGATGCCCCTCGTGGCTCTCCCTCACCCCTTGCGAGCTGCAGCTGCTCCCTGCCTGTCTGCCTCTCGTTGCTTTCCCACCCAGCTTCCACGCCTCCTAAATAACACTCTCCCGAAAATGCTGCTCCCATCGGCTTGTCCGCTTGCTCGCCCCAGGACTCATCACGCATGGCAACTTTGCTAAATGCTAGTCATCTCCCTGCCTTTGTGAGGTTCAAGGTCTACCTTCGCCATTGCCTTATTAACATTTTAATGTAAACCACATCTCTTTTCTAGTTTTACTTAAAAAAAAAAAAAGTACTTTTGAGAGAGAGAAAGGAAGGGAGGGAGAGGCAGAGAGAGAAGGTTATAGAAGATCTGAAGTGGGCTCCAGGCCGACAGCAGAGACCCCGATGCAGGGCTCGAACTCACGAACTGTGAGATCATGCCCTGAGCTGAAGTTGGATGCCTCCCAGGTGCCCCTAGTTTTACTTTTTTTGGTCCTAAGAAATCGTGTCCTTAAAGGCATGGGTTTCACATGCTGGTTACACTTCTCTGTTACGATAACCAGCGTTAGCCCTCGTGCCACCTCAAATTGTTGACTCGTGGGAAGCACTGAACATCCAAAGCCCGGCTGCCCTGTCCTGTCTAGTCTAACGTTCCACAGGCTCAACTCTCCTTGGTGTTATTTACATGCTCGGTGTTTTGCTTCCGCTGGCTTTTTTAGGGGACTATTCATTCTCTCTTCCTGGAACGCAGCTCCTCCCGAGCCCAAGGTAAGACTACCAAGACTCAGCTTAGGTGTCCTCTGCTCTGTGCAGGTGTCCCTGGCTTTCCCTTTCCTGGGCCTCCTCCGGTGACCTTCCTGCCGAACTTCCACGGCAGGTAACTTGTCGGTCTCCTCGCACCCTGAGTTCCCTGAGGTTGGACGTGGTGCCGAGCACACACTGAGCACCCAGCCCTCTTTGAAGCAGGCCCGTAAGTGAACGTCCACATCTACACAAGATTCTTACGAGCTGGGGATTTCTACAGCGCAAGGTCTTTGCTTTGTTCTAGAATTCACGATGGGTTTGCTTACATAGCGGATTTCCTCGTTACACGTAAAATGCGAGGTGAAGAGGAGTTGGGCTCATCGGTGGGGTAGTTACGTAGTGCTCCCTCACGAGGGGCGTGGGCAGCACCTGTATCCCACTCCTGCCCGTGGGGAAGCTTTGGTGAAAAGGCGGAGCCTCAGTTGATCTAGTGGATTTGCGGACGCGACCTGATGTGTGGCTGAGCTGACCGCCGTGGTTCTGGTCTCCGCGGGGGGAGCAAGCGGCCAGGATGTTCGGTGCTTGGGGTTTGCCTGACATCTCAGTTCCTTCTCTCCCTTGTAATATTCAGTCACCGGGGCAAAGCTTCTTCATAGATCGGAATCGTATATATATTTTTAATTGTGTTGACTTTTTTTGGTTGTGTAGTGGGTCTTTGTGGTGTGTGTGTGTGGGGGGAGCGGGGGGTTTGCCACTTTGTGGAAAGTGCAGCATTCCCCACATCTAGGAAGAACCACGTAACATTTGACTGAAAACCCTCAAAACGCATGAGCTGTGAGGTCATGACCTGAGCCAGAGTCAGAAGTTCACTGACTGAGCCGAAGGAACAGAATTCTGACAACGACCTGAATGAGGTTGGAAAAAGACTCCCAAGTCTTCGATGAGATTGCAAAGTTGTCTCTGTGTCTTCAGAATTCCTTTTTTAATTCCTTTTTTCCCCCTTTGGTCTGACTTCTGTGCCTGAAACCCGACGATCTGTGTGGTTGTATTTAAGGGCGAGGCACATCAATCCCTATGGAATGCCAGTGCGCATGGGCAGGGCTTTACAAATGTTGGCTTCCCCTATTTGATTACGGTCAGTGGTGATTGGGGATGTGTCGTCTCACTGAGGACTCATCAAATCTATTATGCAAGGAGCGTGTCTTAATCCTCTGTTTTCAGTATGGTCCTCACCCCTGCCCCCATCAGTGACTGCTGTCTCTGAGTACAAATCCTCTCAAAACCCTCTCTCTCCTGAAAGTCAAGTCTCTTGTTTTCTGTTGCAATAGGGGAAGGAGAATTGCCTGGCTGGGGGGGGGGGGGGGGGGGGGGGCGGGGGCGGGGATCTAAAGGTTAACTTGTTTCTTATACAAAGTTTCTTTTTTTTTCTTTTAAACCTGTATTTACTTTTGAGAGAGAGAGAGAGAGAGAGGCAGAGCGCGAGCAGGGGAGGGGCAGAGAGAGGAACACACAGAATCCGAAGCAGGCTCCGGGCTCCGAGCTGATGGCACAGAGCCCAGCGCAGGCTTGAACTCACAAACCACGAGATGACGACCGGAGCCGAAGTCGGACGCTTAACCGACTCAGCCACCTAGGCGCTGCTGAGCCTCCTGTTTTCAATTCCCTCCAACATTTCCAGTGGGTTGTCCAAGAGTCATCTCAAACATTTCCCAACATTGTCTTTTCAACCCCGATTCTCCCGTGTTCCTTATGGCCATTCATGGTATTGGTGTCGACCGGTCACTCAAGACTCAAAGTTGTTGAGGCTTCCTGACTCCTTCCTCTCTCTTAATCCCCACATCTAATTGATGCCAGAGTTATGTGGACTTTATCTGCTAATGCGCCAGTGTCCCCGCTTTCCTCACATGACTTACTGCTATTGACTGGTTCATGACCTTGCCATCCCTCCCCTGAACTCTTGTAACAGGCTCCTGGCTAGCCTCCCTGTCTCTGTCCATTTGTCACCGTGCCATTAATCATCAGTATTTCAGGGGCGCCTGGGTGGCTCAGTCGGTTGGGCGTCCAACTTCGGCTCAGGTCATGATCTCACGGTTCATGGGTTCGAGCCCTGCATCGGGCTCTGTGCTGACAGCTCAGAGCCTGGAGCCTGCTTCAGATTCTGTGTCTCCCTCTCTCTCTCTGACCCTCCCCCGTTCATGCTCTGTCTCTCTCTGTCTCAAAAATAAATAAACATTAAAAAAAAAAAATAATCAGTATTTCAAAAACAAACCTCAGTATAGCACTATTTATTTATTTATTATTTTTCTTTTCTTTCTTTTTTTTAATATGAAATTTATTGTCAAATCGGTTTCTATACACACCCGGTGTCTTATATAAAGTTTCAAGACCTCCTCCTGTTTGGTCCTAGCCAGAAGCACCCACCCCCCCTGGGTGTCACAGGTATGCGATGCATCCGATCCCTGAGGTATTTCGGAGTTCTCGGGCACACGCTGGCTTGCTTCTTACTGGCTTCTGCCTGGAAAGCCTGGATCTCCACTTTTCTCTGATCTGCTACATCAGCCCTTGAGCATCCATTTGTTTCGTCAGTTTCCAGCATTTGTTGACGGCTCTTATCTGCCCCCATTTCCTCTTCTGTACTTTTCAACTGTGTGGGTTTACACTGTGTATTTCCTTAGTGCCATTTTAGGGGGGCTTGGTGGGGAGCAGATATGAACGAACACATGTGTTCAATCTGCCACGTGGTTTTCAAATCCTATTTTTTAAAGGAGAAGGTGTGCATATATTTGTAAGTAAAAAGTATCTACGGCAGACTTGTTAACAGGCGTCTCTGGGTGTTGAGATGATGGAAAGTTTTTATTTTCTCCCTTATACTTCTCAAAGTCATCTTTAATAAGATACTTAGTAACTAGAAACCAATTATCCAAATAAAATGGTATTATTATATAGATGGTATTAGTATATAGTCAAGGCATTTTATATTAGCTTAAATCCAATAATTAGATTGAGCCATATGAAATTGCCGTTGTTTCCAGGTAAAACATATGTTGAGTATTAGCCGTTTCATGCGGTTCCGTGTGGTTCCATCTAAAATGTCTAATATATCAGGGCACCTGGGTGGCTCAGTCGGTTAAGCA
The DNA here is from genome assembly GCF_018350155.1 of Leopardus geoffroyi. Classification (NCBI taxonomy): domain Eukaryota; kingdom Metazoa; phylum Chordata; class Mammalia; order Carnivora; family Felidae; genus Leopardus; species Leopardus geoffroyi. The sequence goes on along the minus strand of NC_059338.1, from coordinate 58,565,247 downwards.
TCCGACTTCAGCTCAGGTCATGATCTCACAGTCTGTGAGTTCGAGCCCTGCGTTGGGCCCTGTGCTGATGGCTCAGAGCCTGGAGGCTGCTTCGGATTCTGTGTCTCCCTCTCTCTCTGCCCCTCCCCCATGTGTGCTCTCACTCTCTTTCCTTCTCTCTCACAAATAAATAAACATTAAAAAAATTAAAAAATTGGGGTGCCTGGGTGGCTCAGTCCATTAAGCGTCTGACTTCAGCTCAGGTCATGATCTCATGGGTCATGAGTTCGAGCCCCACACCGGGCTCTGCGATGACAGCTCAGAGCCTGGAGCCTGCTTTGGATTCTGTGTCTCCCTCTCTCTCTGCCCCTCCCCTGCTCATGCTCTGTCTCTCTTTGTCTCAAAAATAAATAAAAACATTTTAAAAAATGCCTAATATAAGACAGATTTCAGAGGTGGCATAGGCTGGAAAGAGGCCAGACATAAAGCCAAGAGAGCGTAAACCGTTTTTTATTGTTTGGGGACCCTGTCTTGGGGCTGCCCCATGGCCACTGCGTGTGCTGTTCCCTAAGAGCCATCCTCTCAGGGGCCCGCTGGTTGAAGAAACTCATGAGCTAACCTAGTTTTCAGGAGCACATGGTTTGGGATATAACTGACAAGAAAAGAACTCTATCATTATTTCCTACTTTTCTCCCTTTTTTGGTACTTCCAAAACACCTTGCACACTCTGTATTAGAGTTCCCAGAGCATATGTCTTTTTCTCCCTCGTAGCTTGTTAAATTCCTTGAAAACAAGAGTCCTCTTCTTACTAGTGTTATGGACTCTTTGGAGGAAACATTGTTGACTATATTGCCCTCTGTTTTCTTTAGGATTCTTTAGATTCGTGGGAACATTTTCTCATGGGCAAATGGGTCGTTTTTATTTTAGGAACACGGTGTAATGTATGCCGGATTGCATCCCCCCCTTTTTTTGCATTGGCTGCTAGGAAGCTCAGAGCCACACTCGTGCCACGATTCTAAGCAGTGCCTTTTAGAAATCTCTACTTGGGGGCATGTCTTATGGTCTTCGTGTTAGTCTCTTATTGTTGCTGTAACACAATGCCACAAACTCAGTTTCTTTAAAACAGCACATATTTATCTTCTAGTTCTGGAGGTCCAAAGTCCAATCAGTTTCACTGGGCTAAAATCCGGATGATGGCAGATGCTCCTTCTGGAAGCTCTAGGGGCGGAATCCATTTCCTTGCCTTTGTATCCCCTGGAGGCTGCTTAGATTCCTTGGCTTGGGACTCCCTCCTCCATTTTCAAAGCCAGCGGAATATAGCATCTTCTCTCCTCTCTGACCTCTGCTTCTGTCCATTTTACCTTCTCTATTGGCCTCCAGATCCGTTTGCTCCTTCATATAAAGACCTTTGCGATTACACTGAGCTCCCTCCGTAATTCTGGATATTTTCTCCATCTCCGGATCTTTAATTTAGTCACATCTAGAGGGCCCCCCACCCCCTTCCCTTAATAGGTTTTAGTTTTTAGAGCAGTTTTAAGTTTACAGTAATATTGAGCTGAAAGTATACAGATTTCCCATATGCCTTCTGCCCCTCCCCCTCCCACCCGCAGCCTCCCCTGCCTTCAACATCCAGCACCAGAATGGTAAATTGGTTAGTCGATGGACTGCATCGATACACCATCATTACCCCAATTCCATACTTTTTTTTTGTTTTTAATTTTTTTTTTCAACGTTTATTTATTTTTGGGACAGAGAGAGACAGAGCATGAACGGGGGAGGGGCAGAGAGAGAGGGAGACACAGAATCGGAAACAGGCTCCAGGCTCTGAGCCATCAGCCCAGAGCCCGACGCGGGGCTCAAACTCACGGACCGCGAGATCATGACCTGGCTGAAGTCGGACGCTTAACCGACTGCGCCACCCAGGCGCCCCTGTTTTTAATTTTTTTTTTGAACATTTATTTATCTTTGAGACAGAGAGAGACAGAGCATGAACAGGGGAGGAGCAGAGAGAGAGGGAGACAGAGAATCGGAAGCAGGCTCCAGGCTCTGAGCCGTCAGCCCAGAGTCCGACGCGGGGCTCGAACCCACGGACCGTGAGATCGTGACCTGAGCCGAAGTCGGACGCCCAACCGACCGAGCCACCCAGGCGCCCCAATTCCATACTTTTCATGAGGGCTCCTTCTTACTGTTGTACATTCTGTGGGTTTGGACAAATGTGTAATGACAGGTATCCGTCATTACGGTAATTTACGGAGTATTTTCACTGCCCTAAAAGTCCTGTTCACCCCTCTTCCTCTTTCTCCCCAACCCCTGGCAACCATCGACCTTTTCGCTTTTGCATAGTTTTGCCATTTCTAAAACGTCCTATGGTTGGAATCATACAGTAGGTAGCCTTTTCAAATGGGCGTCTTTCACTGTGCAAAATGCACTTCGGTTCATTCTCCCATGTCTTTTCATCGTGGACAGGCCATCTCTTTTTGGTGGTGAGTAGGATCCCACGGTCTGGATGGACCACGGTCTATGTATCCATTCACCCACTAAAGGACATCTGGGTTGCTTCCAACCTTGGGCCATTATGAATAAAGCTGCTAAAAATCTGCGTGCAAGTTTTTTGTGTGGACATAAATTTTCAACAACTTTGGGTAAATACCAAGGAAAGAGATTGCCAGACCGTACGGTGTTTAGTTTTGTGAGAAACCACCGGACTGTCTTCCCAAGCGGCTGTGCCATTTTGGATTCCCGCCAGCAACGAATGAGAGCTCCTGTCATCTCACGTCCTCGGCGGCATTTGGTGCTGTTAGTGTTTGGGATTTGGGCCATTCTAACAGGTGTGGAGTGGTATCTCATTGTTGGTTTCATCTGCCGTTCCCTGATGTCATATGACGTGGAGCATCAGAATCCCTTTTTACCCCGTGAGATAATACTCACAGGTGCCAGGGTGTAGGGCACGGACATCTTTGGGAGGGCCATTAATGCGTCTCTCAGTCGTCTCAGTGTTGCGCAGAAAAATGACATTTTGATTTCACTATCCAAAGCTGTACCTCTGCCCCCAGCCTTCCCCATCTCAGCACACGGCCGTGCCGTCTACTAATTATTCATCACGTACATGGTTCCTCACTCCCCCTCTGCCCCTCACGGAGTCCCTAGAGTTCTGTCCTATCTGCTTCTTTTTTTTTTTTTTTTAATCTTTATTTTTGAGAGAGAGAGAGAGAGAGTGCGTGCGAGCAGGGGAGGAACAGAGAGAGAGAGGGAGACACAGAATCCAAAGCAGGCTCCGGGCTCCGAGCCATCAGCACAGAGCCCAATGCGGGGCTCAAACCCACGGACCGCGAGATTGTGACCTGAGCTGAAGTCAGACGCTTAACCGACTGAGCCACCCTGGCGCCCCTGTCATATCTGCTTCTAAGATGTATCTGGAGTCCGTTCACATCTTTGCGGCCACTGCCGCCACTCAGGCTGAACCACCACTGCCTCTTGCCTGAACCACTGTTAACAGCCTCCTAATCTCTTTACTTCAACCCTTGCCTTTGACTAGTCTGTTCGGTACAAATCAGACTTTGAAAAGTACAAAGCAAATCATGCTGCCTTCCTGCTTCATTCTGTCCGCGGGTTTCCTGTCTCACGTTGGATACCATCCGGTTCCTTGCCATAGTTTACGAGGCCCCTCTCGGAGGGAGCAAATCTTACTCTACTCTCTCTGCAGCCCCCTTCCGGCCCCGCCCCCCACAGTTCTTCGACTGGCCCACCCGTGCCAGGAACCGCTTGGGGTTCCTCTGCCTGGAACTCTTCCCCGACTCTTCCCCGACTGTGTCCTTGGCATCTCGTTGGTTTCGGCAAGACTGTCTGCTCCTCCGAGGTTTTCCATACAACCCTCTCTAGTTAGGATCTTCCCCGCCTTGCTGGGTGCCACTACCCCACCCGTGACGCAGTCTGCATAGACTCGTCACCGCTGAGCATTTTTCATTTTCCGCATCAGGTTGTTAATTCCACGAAGGCGCAGGCTACTCGGCCTCATTTGTCGCTGGATGTGACGTGTCACCAGTATTTGGCACTTACTAGGCACTGAATGCATTTTGAGTATCATCTTTACCCTGACTTTCTCTCCTCTTTTTTTGCTTTTATTTTCCCTTTAATCCTCTTTGGGTTGTAATGAGAGAGAAACTCCTAACCCCCGGGATCTACCCCTGGCCAGCTCTGTCCTTGCCCCCGCCTCCCCGGCTTGTACTGTGTGTCATGGATAAAAGAAGCATCTATTGGCGGTATCTTCCCAGGGAAAATGGGGCTTCACCCCAGAATGCCGGATAGGTCATGGGCCGTCTAAGAGGAAAGCCCGAGAGCCCTTGTGGAGCCCTTCTGGATCCTTCTGGATCCTTCTGGGTCCAAGTTGGCTCTGCCTAGTAATGTCAACAGCTTATTTTCACTCACTGAGGGCAGTGCTTCCTTGGAGAGGGTAATATGATGCTGAGTGAGTTTTTTTTCCTCCCTCTGGCGGGGGCTGGACTCAACAAAACTGGGGCTTTGACTTCTAGGGAGGAAGGACGGAGGTTTGGAGATCTGATTGCGGGAGGTGCTGGGGTCCTGTGTGTGCACAGGGTCCCAGAGGAGGGAGAGGAGCAGTAGGGGGTGCTCTGGGAGGAAGGCGGCCCTGGCTCTTTCCCCTTTCTCTAGATCTCTGACCATTGAGTGGGTGGCACACAGAACATCTTCACTCACTCTTGGGTACGGCTGCCATATTCCCTGGCGTGGTGCCTTTGGCCTTTCGTGTTTGCTGTTCCATCCGGGGCTGGTAGATATCGGAGGGATTTGGGTTCCTGACTGTGGCAGGACAGCCTGCTTTGGCCTCAAGTTTGGCGATTCTCCCCAGGAGCTCTTTTCCTATAGGTACCACATGCCACGATTTATACACAAACATGATTTGCCTGATTGTCGCAGTCTGGGCCTGGAACAGTTTTAATTAATGGGAAAATGGTCCTCAAAACAGTGATTAGACCTCTTCAGGTACAACAAGATAAAAGCCTGATAATTTGGATGGAGTACTCTTCTTAAATGTCTATTCTATGCACAGCAGCCAATGGGAAAGCCAGGCTCTCTCCCACCTGATCCAATGAGTAATTAAGAGAGGGCTTTTTCTTCCTACCTCTCCCCGCCCTCCCCCTCCCCCTCCCCACTGAAGCTTAACAGGTTGGTGGTATAATTTGGAGACCTTAAGGGGTGTCATGCTAGGAGCTTAGGCGAGAGCCAAAGCATCTTCGCCCCAGCTCCCCAGGCATTGCCGGGCTGGGGTTTGAAAAGCAGGGAGGTGAGAGGAGGAAGGAGCTGGAAGCAGGCTCGAGGTAGGTCACGACGCTCCGCGGCCAAGTTTGAGAGGGGCCTATGGCCATGAGCAAGCTGGGCGCCCAGAAGACCAGTGATGGCACTGTTTCTCGGCTGCTCAACGTGGTAGAAAGTGAGCTTCAGGCAGGGAGGGAAAAAGGTGACCCTACGGAGAAGCAGCTTCAGATCATCCTGGAGGACGCGCCTCTCTGGCAGAGATTCAAGGAAGTCACTAACGAAATGATCGTGACCAAGAATGGCAGGTGAGTGGATCTGCGGCCCGGCCTGGGCTGCGGGGGGGGCTTGGCGAGGGAGGTGAGACCCCCCGAAAATGGAAGAGGCTGCCGCTCTTCACTCAGAGGCAGCCGAGTCGGATTAAAATGCTCACGAGAAGAACAATCTCAGACGGCTTTCCCCCAGCCAGCTTGATTAATTTCCCGAGGTCAGAGAAGCAGAGGATGAAGTCACCTTGCATGCATTCTCCATGGAGAAATCCTGGGAAATTACCATAAGTGGGGGCTTAGGGAAGTTAGTCGGGAGGTGATACTATGTTTTGACTGACTGCGTACCTTGGAGCCGACCTGAGCTCCACCTCCGTTCGGATAAGGTGAAAGTCAACTTTATTTGGAAGCTGGATGTTTCATCTTAAGGGTAACAAGCTTGCCAGGGAATTGTGGACTTAGCTGAAGATCGGGAGCCAAAGGGCAAATTTCATCTCGCTGCCTGTCGCGACATCTGCTTCCTCGTGTGTGTTTGTGGCGAGGGTTCCTCTGAGATTGTGTATGTTTGTGGTGACAGGAGAACCAACGCAGGAATAGTTGCTGAAGCCATAACATACTGTCTGAGAAAAGAGAAGAGACCCGCTTTTTTCCCATCGCCACAAATGAGAGATTAACAGAAACTGATCTCCGGTGGCATTTCTTGGATTCTATTAAATCCAGCCCTGCTAAGTGGCTGTTAGGGTAATAGTGGGAGGTTTCACTTAAGCAGAGGAGATGCAAATATTTTGAAAGAAAATCTCTCTGCTCCCAGCTTGGCCAGACTGGCTCCTGAGAGTCAGACGATGCTCACAGAACCCTTGGTTCACAAGGTCACCAAGTACAAAAGTCAGAAAGCATTTTCGGTATGCTCAGTTTCAGCAGAGCTCCAATTGTGGCCCTTCGGAGAAATGCTGGTAAGAGAGAAAAGTTGGGGCCAGCAGGACCTCTGGCAGGCTTCTGCCCTCGTGCAAAATGCCTCCGTCCCTGATGTCTTGCTTTCCTCTTTTTGAATGAAATGCACCATTCCTTGTCTACCTGGGAGAATTACGACACTGCCACGCGGGTGCCCCGTAATTTTACAATTTGGGAATGGCTTCCACGTGCCTCTGTTCACCTAAATACTTTTTCTGCATATGTAAAATCGGAAAATCTTCCCAAGTTTAAAGTCCTTTAATGTTAGCTATGTGAAAAAATAGCCTTTGTAGAAAAGTCTCATGTCAGCCAACTCGGTTAGTCTTATCTGTGGAGGTCCTGCTGTCCTTTTCCTTCCTCCAGTGAACTGAGTCATTTCTCAGGTTCTCTTAAAGGTCTCTGAACCCCTTAGGATCGAGATTCTTCCAGGAGACCGTTCCCCTTATACTTCAGATAAAGAAGGGAAGACACATGTCTAAGAAACTGACGCAGTGGATCGTGAGTGAGCGTGGCCTGGAATTACTCCCTGTCTCGTATTTTCACAGGTTAGATTGTTAGCCACATCTTAACGTTCTCGATACCAAAAGATCGTTCTTGTTCCTGTCCCCTTGTCTTCCCTTAACCGTCTGTCCCTGCGTATCTCCTCTGTACCCCCGGCCTCTGCCTGCAGACCCGCTGTCTCCAGATGCTTCATCCCTGCTTCCAGACCAACTCCTGAGCCCGGGGCGCATGCCCCCGTGGCCCTTCTCTGTGCGGAAGACTGTTTCTGGTATTTAACACCCAGCTGTAGCCCTTTCCATTCACATAACCCGCCTGCCCCCGTGGGCAGACTTTTGGGGGGTCTAGAAGCTTCAGTGGGGGTAATCAGATAGCTCCTGTCCACTTGATGTCTCCTTGTTCTGTGTTAATAGCAAATTTTGAAATAACATAGGGTGGGCTGATGAAAGAATTCAGCATATATATATGTGTGTGTGTGTGTGTGTGTGTGTACACACACACACACACACACACACACACACACACACACACACACACACAGAGGAGGCTTCTCTCTGACATTGATCAGAGGTAGGAAAGAAAGGACTTCCCCCTGGATTATCCCCAGAAACCGGGACCCTGATGGGTTTCATTCCTCCCTCTGTCTCTCCTGCCTCACTCCCTGTCCTTCCTTTTCTTCCCCTCCTCCCTTTCCCCCTTCCCCCTTTCTAAATACAACTTTCAGTTTTCCCTCTTCAGTCGTCTTTCAGCTACAACAGCAACAATTATAACATCCCCCTAGAGCTCCTTTGAATCATCTGTAGGGTGTGCAGCTTGACGAGTATTCTCTTTCATCTCAATCCTTGGAGCCAGGAACTTCAATTTTAGGTCGGAGAAAACAACAACAACAACAACAACACCCTTATTCCAGGCTTCCGGGGCAAATATATGAAATCGCCTGCGCCTCTTATTGTCTTTACTATACTGTCTTCACCTGAGCGGAAAAGGCCGTATTTCCCATGTATTTCCACGCAGTCAAATCATTTCGACTCAGTTCTGATTCGGTTTGCCTTGCACACGTTTTCAGAAACTGGAAGCATCTCAGATGTAATTGGTGTGCCCATGTGTTATAAACAAACAAGCGTGGGGAATCATTAAGTTGAATTTGCCAGTGATTAAGGGCAGCGAGCTGACCGTGCGAGAGGCGGGGAAACGGAGGCTGTGCATCAGGCGAAGCCACTTCCCTGCCCCGTAGCTCACACACCGTTTCCCCCCAGAGTTCACAGTTAGGATTCGTGGGGATCGTGGGTATTGGTGCCAGCTGCCTTCTGCTAACCAGGTTCCTCCTGCTGCTCTTAAGGCTGCTTACTGTCGCACAAGCCTCGGCACGCGCGCGCACACACACATCCTGACGGGTAGTTGACGAATATCATAGTTCTGCGGTGAGAGCGGAAGGTGAATATTACCTTTAACCATCTCTGCTGTTCCCCACCTCCAACAGCTGCCCCCTGTCTTCCTGCCAACGTCACTCCTCGTAGCCTCCTTCGCAGCACTGGCCCTCAAGATCCGTTAGGAGAAGACAGAGGGAGGAACCGACCTCCTAGCAAAGCAGAGTTCACGGGCAAGGCCCAACCACCTGTGGTCCCTCAAGCATGGTTTTGGGGAATGCTTTTTCACTCTCCTGCGTTTGCTTCTCTATTCCTCTCTCTCTCTGTCTCTCTCTCCCTCCCTCCCTCTCTCCCTCTCCCTCCTTCCCTCTGTCTTTCTCCCTGTCTTCCCCCTTCTTTCTGTCTCTCTCCTTCCCCCCCAACTCCCGAATTAGGGACCGACTTACATATTTCTCAGCTCCTCACCAACTCTGGGGCTCCTCTGTGGTGAGCCATACCTTGGAAACAGAAGGAGGAAAATCAACCAGATTAGAAGTGCAGTTCATCCCGGGCGCCTGGGTGGCTCAGTCCGTTAAGCGTCCGACTTCAGCTCAGGTCATGATCTCGCGGTGCGTGGGCTCGAGCCCCGCGTCGGGCTCTGTGCTGACAGCTGGGAGCCTGGAGCCTGCTTCGGATTCTGTGTCTCCCTCTCTCTCTCTGCCCCTCCCCTGCTCACCCTCTGTCTGTCTCTCTCTCAAAATCTAAAGAAAACATTAAAAAAAAAATAATAAAAGGAACGACACTCTGTTGTGCACCTGAAACTAGCGTTATAGGCGTAAACTATACTTCAATTGAAGAAAAGAAAAGGAGAGAGAAAAGGTGTGGTGAACGTGCCAGAGGAGGAGGCAGTGGGGCAGAGTCAGAGGAGCATGGACATGTACCTCCTGAACCCCAAGTGCCCAATCTGTGAAATGGGCATGGCAACATTTACTTCCGTGGGGCAAAATGAGACGTGAGTGAGACGCGCATACGTTAAGTCCCGGGTGCCGTAAAATTCCGTGTTTAGCTGCTGCCGCTGGAAAAACTGTCTTTCGTTAAGTCGTCTCGTAAATCTTAAGGCAGAGTTATACGATCACACCATGGAGAGAACAGCCCGGCCACGTGCTGGAGCAGCCGTGTCCTTCCTCGCACTTTAGTGTGAGAAGATGTGTTACGTGAGCTTTCTTTTCTTTTTATTGCTTTCACACGTACCGCGTATCCTTACTGAGAAAACTTCCGGTGCTTTCTAACTTTGTGTGTGAAACGACAGTGATCCACATTTAATTCCTGAGTTTTCTTGAAAAACCCAAACCCAAACCCAAACTTCAGCATTTCAGAGAAAGCAAAGGACCAGGAACCAGACCATCTCTTCTCTGTGTACGTCGTGCAAACAAGCCAGGCTCCTGGCTGTCAACGTGACCCAATCTGACCCCTATGATCATTTCTGATGCCCACTTTTGTGATTCTTTGCAAATGACATTTGTGTTTTCAGGAGGTTTCTGCTTTCTCTCTCTTTCTTTTTTCTTTCTTTCTTTCTTTCTTTCTTTCTTTCTTTCTTTCTTTCTTTTTCATTTATTTTGAGAGAGAGACAAACCGTGAGCACAGGAGGGGCAGAGAGAGAGGGAGAGAGACAGAATCCCAAGCAGGCTCTGTACCAGCAGCACAGAGCCTGACACGGGGCTCAAACTCACAAACCACGAGATCGTGGCCTGAGGTGAAAACAAGAGTTAGACGCTTAACCAACTGAGCCACCCAGGTGCCCCGGGGCTTCGTTTTCTATATGTGGCCAGGATTATTAAAATAACGGAAAACATTAAAATATATTGCGAAAGGGAATAGTTCAGTCTGATATGAGAGAAGAGAATAGATGAAATCCTTCTGTCGGAGAAAAAGCAAAAGGGAGGGCGCCCGGGTGGCTCAGTCGGTTAAGCAGCCCACTTCGGCTCAGGTCATGATATCACAGTTCGTGGGTTCGTGCCCCGTGTTGGGCTCTGTGCTGACAGCTCAGAACCTGGAGCCTGCTTCGGATTCTGTCTCCCCCTCTCTCTGCCCCTCCTCCTCTCATGCTCTGTCTCTCTCTCAAAAATATAAATGAAACATTAAAAAAAAAAAAAAGGAAAAGAATGTGCAAATGGAAGAATTTAGATGACACAGGGAGCCTCCCGAGGGGAGAATCCTCATTTTCCTTATCATGAAAGTCTCATCATTAATGGAGAGGAGAGACAGGTGAGTAACGCTGTGTTCAGGCAGGATCTGAATTCGAGGTGCATCATCTGATGCATTTTTTTCCTAGAAACTTCTTTTAACTCACATACTTGTCATAACCTCCTATTTAGATTTTGTCTCCTTGTGCCCACCAAGACAGAGGGAAGGGAGAAACAGTTCTGCTGGGAGCCGGGGGAAGGAGGAAACCTTTAGCATTTCCCACTCGTGATGCCAAGGCCAGGGTCTCTGGGCAAATAACTGTGATCCTGCTGGAGAATAAAAACTGGTGGTGTAAGTTATTAGTTTGCTCTTTTTTTGTTGTTTTGGAGAAAGAATTCCTTTGCTATCGAATTCATCCTTTGTAGAGTATACAATTCAATAGTTTTTAGAATAGTCCGCCATCACCGCTATCTAATTCCAGAACATTGTTCTCACCCGTAAAAAGGAACCTAAAGCCATCAGCGGTCACTCCTCTGTTCTGCCCAGACTTCTTCTCTCCAGAGAGAAAGGCGGGGGGAACTGGCACCTGTCAGCCAGGCAGAAGGGAGGTGGAGCTTGGTGTCCCGCGTTTCCAACTTCCAAAGTCACTGCCCCGGGGAAGGATTCTGGAACAGAAGCAGAGCTGGGCCAGCTGAAGGGCTTGGACGTAATGACAGAACATCCGATGCTTGCAAAGCACTCACTAGGCGCCAGGCCTTAGAATGAGCACTTTGGTGAATTAGCTCGTGGCGTTCTTGCCCCCCGTGGACAAGGCTGGGGTGAGTGTGCTTGGAGAACAACTTCAGGAAGGGCGGGAGACGGAACCAAGATCGCTCTTCCGTCCGGCCTCTTGGAGGGACTGCCGAATCCTTACCGAGTCCCGGACCAGAGACACGGACCAGGCTCTGTGTTCCGCCGCGAGGAGATGGGAACTGGTCTCTGAGGCAGGGGTCTGAAAGCACACCCCACCACCGCCAGCTGGAAGACCAAGTTGAAAGAGGGGCCAGGAAAGGAAATGCCAATGAGGTGGGATGTGCCGAGGGAAGATAATTCTGATCTATGTCCAGATTGCTCAGGAAGCCCTCGTAATGTCAGCTCAGGAGACAGGGAGCCTGCACGGCTTGAGTCCGTCTCTGGGTCCGTCCCTTGTCATCTGCCTGTCAGGTCCCTTTTCTTTTCTTTTCTTTTAAAGTTTATTTATTTATTTCGAGAGAGAGAGAGAGAGAGAGTAGAGGAGGGGCAAAGAGAGAGGGAGAGAGAATCCCAAGCAGGGCCCGACGCGGGGCTCGAACTCACGAACCGTGAGATCATGACCTGGGCCGAAATTAAGAGTCAGACGCTTAACTGACTGGGCCAGCCAGGCGCCCCTCCTTCGTTGTTGTCTTCAAAGCCAAAGATGCTTTGAAGCTAAGTACCGCTTAATGTTAATGAAACATTGATGTTTCTGTGACGCATCCGGGGCTTTGGGAAAAGTGGGTCTGGAGTGAGGTCGGAGGTTCCGCGTTTCTGATGAGCTTCCAGGTGATCCTGGTGCTGCTGGGTCGGGGACCGCTTTGGGTAGCAAGTGTACAGACTCTCGGTTATTAGCTTCTCAATGTGGAGATTCGGATTTCAAAAGACGTGTTCACAATACGATGACGTCCGGGGCCATCAGGTGGTGGAGGGGGCATGTCCGGAAACCAGGTCTTTTGAGGATAGATTAGAGCGACTTAGGACATTCGGTGAAGGAAAAACAAACCAGAGAGAGGGAGAAGCCAAGCGAGGTAGCCTCTCCACACATGTGAGAGCACATTTGCTGGCATCGTTCTAGAGGGTGGAAGAAGGACCGAGGACTCCAGATCGGTGCGTCTCCGAGTACATCCCTTGAACACAAATTCGCACAAAATGCTCAGTGAAAGGATGGTTCCGCTGTCCTATAAGTTCCGTGTGTGCATAGTCCTCATCTGCTCGGAGGTTTATCGTGCACATTCGTATATTAAAGGCTCTGAGAAGTCACGCAGGGAAGGAACTGGTCTAGCTCTGTAGAGCCAAGCGTTCCCTCACTTATTTTTACCATGAAACCACGTTTTTGCCATTAAATGCTATTGCTGTCATTCAGAGCTAGTGTTCTCTGTGACAGGGGAAGGACTGGTTTGTGGCCTTAATGGAAGAACTGATGTGTGCCCGGAGGAAGTCTTTGAAGAAAGGACTCCATGAGAACGTGGCATGTGATGATATGCTTTGGGCTTCAGGGTCCTCTGTCAAATGACTAGATTAATGGTTTTCAGATTTTAAAACGGAGCACAGTGGTTTTCAGTAAAACCCATATATCTATGTAGATATAGACACATTTAACTTTATTTATTTTGAGAGCAAGAATGCATGGGGGAAGGGGCAGAGAGAGAGGGAGAGAGAGAATCCCAAGTAGGCTCCCCGTTGTTAGCATAGAGCCCAACACGGGGTTCGATATCACGTAACCTGAGCCAAAATCGAGAGTCCAACACTGAACTGAGCTCCCCAGGCGCGCCCCTAAAACCCCAGTCTAAAATGCATTTGTAAAAAAAGAGGCTCTGGAATGGGGGGCTGCTGTCCTGGGGCACTCTCTGTACCCCGAGGCTCTCCACGGAAGGTCTCCGCGCAGTGGAGAGACGGCTGGACCAGGCGAAGGGTGGCCCGACCCCGCCAGCATCCCCCCTGTGACTCAGTTTCTGCCTCTTCTTTTAGACGGATGTTCCCCGTCCTAAAGATCAGTGTCACGGGCCTGGACCCCAATGCCATGTACTCCCTCCTGCTGGACTTCGTCCCAACGGACAGTCACCGCTGGAAGTATGTCAACGGGGAATGGGTGCCCGCGGGCAAGCCAGAGGTCTCCAGCCACAGCTGCGTCTACATCCACCCGGACTCCCCCAACTTTGGGGCCCACTGGATGAAAGCTCCCATCTCCTTCAGCAAAGTGAAACTGACAAACAAGCTCAATGGAGGAGGGCAGGTAAGATCGGGTCGCCTGATCGCCTGGCCTCCCGACCGCCCCACACCACCAATCAAGAAATATCAAGGGTGCATTTAGGCAATTAGAGGGGTCCTCACCGGCCTCTTCTCCCATGGAAGCCAATTATTCCCCGGAGTCCAAATGTGAACAGGAATAAACAGCTCTTAATTGGTGCTTTCGGTTTTTAATGGACTTCCTGATGTTAAGAGAGAGGGAGAGAGCGCGGTACTTTACTTAATCATCGAGGGCCCTTTCAGAGTTTTGTCTTGTGTGGGGCTTTTTACCCAGCCCCCCGGAGAAGGAGATGGTTGTGGGTACCAGGGTTTTGTTGTTCTCTCCCCTCTGTTTTGGTATAAGTGGCATGTTGGCAATAGACAAATGCCTTAATAAAAAGCGGCTCCCAAATGAAATAATTGCTACCTCCGCTCGGGCATGATGATAATTGTCAATAGAATATTGAATCCGCTTTGGGTTTTCAGAACAACAAACACCCCTTAAAGAAGGAAGGTTTTATTTAAGGTCTCCAATTAGAGTAAACACGAATTTGGGGCTTTTTCCTCCTTTGTTTTCTCTGGCAGGACGGCGGATACTAGCGTAATGTGTAAGGTTGTGATTTATGTTATAAAATGTAGACCGTTTGGGGGGGCAGCGTGGGGGAACTCAGTAGACTGTTCAGAGCCGGAGCTGGGAGGCGAGGCCCTCGCCCCTATTTCCTGTTGTTGGCCTCTCAGCCCTCCATCTCTGTGGCCTCCTCTGATCCCCATGTTTAACCAGCCGGGACACGGGAGTTGACGTTTTAGGAGTAGGAGGTGACCCACCCAAGCCTGGGCAATAGTCAGAAGGTTTCAGTTCTTTATTAAAACGGGAAATTGAAAAGCGAACTGATTTTGCCTCCCACATGTCACAACCGAAGACTTTTTCTTTCTTTTTCTTTTAACTTTGTTTATTTTGAGAGAGAGGCAGAGAGAGAGAGAGAAAGGAAGAAGGAATCTCACACAGGCTCTGCACTGTCAGCGCAGTGGGGCTCGAACTCACGAACCCTGAGATCATGACCTGAACCCAAAAAACGTGAGTCAGAAGGTTAACCGACTGAGCCGCCCCGGCGCCCCCACGACTTAAGACTTTTAAGAAGGCTTCTGTGTGAATCGCAGAGTGGGTGCTAGGTAACCGTCATCCTTACTCTTTAGCTAGTCGCTCGCAAAAGGCAGCCACGTCAGCATTTTGAGATGTCAGGATTCCTCATATGGAGAAAAACAGTATGTTTTAATGGATCGAAATCTACACTGTTGTTCTGAAAATAGGGAGAGAGCGAGAGAGAGCGAGAGAGAGAGAAAAGGAAGGCATGATGTTGGCAGAGAACTGAACGCTTTAGAATTTTCTGGCAATCCTAGCATAAGCTCTCATTTCATGCTCCCTGGGAACTTCTGAATAACTACCCCCCCCCGCGCCCCCCCCCCCCCCCCCCGCCATTCAGTTTTCAGATAAGGGAATCGTGTGGTGGCAGCTCTGGTGACCCGGATTCGAAACATGTGGCCCTGACCGGCCTTGGGTGCCCAGCCTGGGACCAACCAAAGGGGTCACTATTGCCTGTGCTACACCAGGCTCTGCATGGCTTCTCCTTCTCTTCCTCTCCCCCCTCAACAGATAATGTTGAATTCTCTGCATAAATACGAACCTCAGGTTCACATAGTGCGCGTCGGAGGTGCCCATCGAATGGTGATGAACTGCTCCTTCCCAGAAACCCAGTTCATAGCCGTGACCGCCTATCAGAACGAGGAGGTGAGCGTGCACAGGCGCGTGCCTGGGCGGCTGTCCCCTGGAAGGAGGTGGGGGATGGGGACCAAGCGTGGGTGAGAGGTGGGTTTCTGGGATTCACCGGTGAATCTAGCAGAGCTAGAGTCCGGAACACCCCAGCGGAGATGAAGTTAAGCAGGAGGAAGCCACTCTCCACTCCCTCTTGCCTGTTGGCCAAAGGCCTGCCATCCTTGCTCTCCTGGTGCACGGTTGTGCACTGCGTTAAAACCAACAGACCCAGGAGTCTTTGTGTTCCGGGCCCGGTGGGCGTTCGGCCCAGAGTTGGTGCTCAGAGCTGGGTGGTCTCCTGCTCCAGGAGCGGGTCTGTGAGAGCCTATCCCTGCACGCCCGCCTCCGGCTTGGGTTAGGCTCACTGTCCTGTTGGCTCGTGCTGAGCACACAGGTCTTTCCTGCCCCACGGGAGCCGCTGGAGCTTTGAGCCGAGGAGGCAGAACCTGGCCTCTGTGGATTAGTTTGGGCGCAGGACATTTGGGTCCGTGTGCACCTTCTAGGGCTTTCCAGGTCTGTGTGTCATCGGAGGCGCTGGGGGCGGGTTAGATCCTTTCTGACTAAACTTAAAAAAAAACGCACATTTTTTTAAGTAATACAGGTTCATTACAGAAACTTCCCACAATAAATACATAGTGCAGAACTACCTTCAGTGAAAATTACAAACAAAAGGTAAAAATGTATTCTTTCCCTCCTGCCTTTTGAATCCAACTCCCCAAGGCCGCCACAAATAACAGCTTAAAGTGTGTGTCTTCCCCCCACACGTATTCTCTGTATATATAAATATATATGAGAATATAGACTTACATAAGTTGGCTAATGAAGTACAATATTGGTTTGAAAATTTCTTTTTATTTCCCATTTAGCCGTATATTATGGATATCTTTCTATGTGATTAGGTTCAGACATATCTCTTTTTCTGAAGTGCCTGCAGAGGATATATGGTCTTTCGGGCAATCAGCTCCCCAGGGTGGCTATTAGGTTGTTTACAGGTGTTTTATTTGCTCTGACCCGTGATGCTGCAGAGAATATCCCAGTACCTCCGCCCCCGCTGTTTGCTTGCATGGATGAACATCTAGAAATGGAATTCTCTGTCAAGGAGGGGGTGGGTTGAGAATCGTGGGACATCACCCAATTACCTCCCCCAGAGAGCCCACGCCTCTGCCACCCTCCCACGGTTCCCAACACGGGTGATGATCCGCCCTTTTCAGTTTTGATAATCTGGTAGGTGAAACAAAACAAAACAGAACAACCCCAAAGTATCTTATTGCTGCTTTAAGCTGTAGATCTTTATTTGGAAGCTTTAAAAGATTTGGAGCTCCCCCCTCCCCGACCCCCGCCCAGCCAATAGAGTCAGAATCTTCAGGGATGGTGCCCCGAATCTGTAGTTTTTAAAGTCTCCCTAAAGGATTCTGAGGATGAGCGTTCGGATTTGGAAACGGCTACCTTAGTGCGCCTCGAGGTGAAATTGAATTGTAGGTCTAACTCCCATCACAGACGTGCAGAGAAAATGTAATTTCGTTTCTGTAAGTCGTCTGGCCTCTTGGCCGAGTGCCTCCAAGCAGTTAAATACTAGATCATTTAAATATTAGATCATTTAAACAGGCCCTCCGGTGGTGCTGACCGTAGGCTAAAACAGGCTTGTGTTCTAGACGGCCTTCCCTGCCCTGCTTCTCTCCCTATCGTGGAGTCTGGGTCTTTGAGGGGAGGGTGTGGCTTTTGCGACTCTAGAGAGTGGGGAGGGGGTGTTGGGGACTAAGCCACTTCCGTCTCCACGGCGATGCCCCTGCCCACTTACTCCCACCTGCTCCCTTAGTCAGGCTGCCTGCTGGGTGGGTGCTAGAGAGTCCCCTCCGGACCACCAGCCTGGCTAAGGCCACCCCTCGGGCAAGCTCCCCAGCCTCATGCTGTGTTTCAACCTTGATTTTCCCCCCTGGGAATCAAGCCCAGGAAACCCCACCTTAGAGCCTGCCTCTACCGCCAACACTTTCCAGCCAAATGGGTGTAGATGCACCCTGAGAGGGGAGCGTGCACCTGGGGGTGCATGCTAGGTCTCCCTATGCACCCGAACACCCCCCCTTCTCTCCCCACGCCCCCCCCCCCCCCCCCCCCCGGGTTTAGGCCAGGAGAAAGACCAGGTCACTCGCATCAGACTCTGTGGCTTTCCTCCCTCTTCTGATTGCTTCCGCATTCCCGGGGCCAGAAAGAGGCGTGCTTTTATTTCACTTTTCTTCCTTCCCCCAGGCCCTTGCTGCAGCGAACATTCTTTCCAACGCTTATTCATTCAGCAAAATATTTGTTGAGTCTTAGTACCTGCTGGGACTACTGTGATGGGCATCACAGATGTGTTTACCGCCCTCAAATCACTTACACTCAGGTCACAAGAGCACACATGCGTCATACACACGTATATGTACGTCTGGGGGCTCTGAAGAAAAAGGACGCCCGCGAAGGCCAGCGGGTTGGCGCAAAGACGGGTGGGCGTGAGAATCTGTGTTTGTGTGAACATGAACGTGGCCCAAGGAGTAAGTGATCCCCGAAGACTTATGGAGTGACATTGGGCTGTACTCTCTGGGTGAGGGGGAATCACTCCGACTGTGTTCCCAGGGACTAGAAAACTGACATGGGGATGTTTTTTTTTGGGGGGGGGGTGTTCAATAAAAAAAAAAAAAGGATGAATAAATAAAAGAAGACATGGCAGGTTTAGCACATCAGGCTTTGCTCCTTTCTAATTTTGTCCTTCCCTTGCTCGCTTTTGCTGCGTTTGCCTTTTTCGCTGCAGCCACAATACAGCATCCTTTGTCAGGAACGGTGTACTAGTAATTTCGTGCAGAAGGAAGCAAAGAAACGCGGACAGGGAGAAAAGGGAAGAGAGGGGGAATTCTTCCGATTGGACAGAAATTCACAGGTGGAGATACAGGGTTCTGTCTGTTCGTAACGTGTTTCGCTTTCACTAACGCTTCTTGTCTTTGTAAACGCAAGATAACAGCTCTCAAAATCAAGTACAATCCTTTTGCCAAAGCCTTCTTGGATGCCAAGGAAAGGTGAGTAGAGAAATTGCAGCGAAATCTTGTGGGTTGGCTTCTGCAAATGTGAGATTGATGACAGGGTGATCTTGAAAGGACACACACTCCCTTTGATAGAAAGAGGTTTGCAACATTCAATTCGATCTTCAACAAAATCATCACGATTCAACAAAGTTCCTAATTATCTGTCCCTTAAGCAGGGCTCCAGGGGAACCTCATAACTGGCAATGTTTTGTCAGCTCTGTTTTACTACTAGTTCTCGAAAGTAGCACAGGCACGTTTAAGAAAACATAATTAAGTGATTCAGATTTTTAATAATTCACTCCTCCCCTCCTCCGATTATCTCTGAGTAGTATGGTTTCAATTTTTTTTTTTTTTAAACTGCATGGAGCCTAGGAGAGGTGAGTGATTCATACAGGTAGCTCATAAAGGAGAGAGCTTTTGAGAGAAGAACGTTCAGAGACTTCTGGGATCGTGAATGGTTACTTTAGGCCAGTGGCTGTACGTACATCTTTGTGTTTTTCCTTTCCATTCTAGGGAAAAAAAGAAAAAAAAATAGTGTTTATCATTGACTTCTATCAAAGGACTTTGTCCGTCCTGTCAATATTTGATTTAATGCAATTTCAGAAAACCAAAGGCCTAAAAAAATAAAAAAAAATCTGATGTGTGAGATAACAGAACTTTGAATATGCGGTCCTGACTTGGAGTCCTAGCTTTGCCGTTTCCTGGCTGTGTGACCTTACATAAGTCACTTTACCTCGCTGACGTCCACTTTTTAAATCTGTAAAATTGGCATAGGAATATTTCCCCCCCGGGATTATCGGTGGTTCTAGCATATCACAGATGTGTTTGTGCCCCGAAGTCCTACGCAAATCCTAGCTGTTGCTATTGCTTGAATTTCGCCAGGCGGGAGCAGTGACCCCAAATCAGTGAGATCAGACTAAATAGGGATAGCTATAAATATGGCAAGCTGGAGTCACATGAACTTGAAATTCAAAGAGGAATTGCACATTAGATAAAGTATCCTGGAGGAAGAAAGGGGGGGAGAGATTCGAGATGAAAGATATAGAGTGCTTTGCAGAGAGAATATGGGGTAGATTTTCCGCAGGACTTGTAGAATATGCTGGATGGCCATGGTGTACTTTCCTCTCTTTCAGGAATCACCTAAAAGACATTCCGGAAGCTGTCTCTGAGAGCCAGCACGTGGCGTATTCTCACTGTGAGTTGGGTGGACAGTGGGTGGGACATGCCTGGGGTGGTGGGGGGGGAACACTGGAGCCACCCCACCCAGACTGCACTCGGACCCTACCTGTTGTGTTCCAAAGCTTCTTTCAAGACTCCACAGGTTATTTCTTCCACTCAAGACATGTGTATGCCCTTTCGAGAATTCCCAGAGAGAACTGGTGTTCCTGGGGGACTGGACTGAAACTCAGGCAGGAGATAGGCATGGGATGATGGATTTCTCAGACTCAAGTTTTCACCTCCCAGAGGCTCAGGACTGTCTCCTCCGTCTCCACTCTGCACCCCACACCCTTGTCAGTCTGGCCTGGATTGCCCCTGTTCTTAATGTTTGCCCATTTTTGTGTTGGTCACCACTGCAGCGTTTCCCTTGCATATGTGGGGGAGACTGGGGAGGCTGACAGGAAAGCCATAGGGCGAGGTGAGTGATATGCCACTGGGGGCTGGGCGTCCCTAACAGGGCACTGGCCTCCCCATGTCTGGATGGCACGGGAGGAGGGGAGGAAGCCCCCTAAAGCTGCAGCAGCATCCCAGGTGAGTGATGTCAGAGCAGAAAGTTAACCCTGCTGTCGGAGACGCTCTAATGTGAATTGTGGGGGTTTGCTCGGGTCCAGCTGGGGTGGGGGGCCTTCTACTTGCTCGTCCCCTGCGCCTCTGCACATGCGCACTGTGGAGCAGCAATATCGTGCATCAAAGGGAGGAGCTCTCAGAAAAACACTTTTTAAAGGGAGCTGGAATAACAGGCCTTGTGTATAGTACCTGCTTGTTAAACCGCATCTTTTCCAAGCTCACACGTTATGGTCTTCTCAGCGAGCTTCTTCAGGTGTGTCCCTTAATGTGGCAAACCAAGGGGCAGGAGTCCAGTTCAGGGTGACCACATGCCTGGCTTTGCCCACTGGACACCTGCATCAGACAAACTTTTCTTTTCTTTCCATTCCTTTCCTTTCCTTTCCTTTCCTTTCCTTTCCTTTCCTTTCCTTTCCTTTCCTTTCCTTTCCTTCTCTTCTCTTCTCTTCTCTTCTCTTCTCTTTCTTTCTTTCTTTCTTTCTTTCTTTTCCTTCCTTCCTTCCCTCCTTCCTTCCTTCTTTTCTCTTTCTTTCTTTCTTCCTCCCTCCTTTCTTTCTTTCTTTTCTTTCTTTCTTTCTTTCTTTCTCTTTTTTCTTCCTTCCTTCCTTCCTTCCTCCCTCCCTTCTTTCTTTTCTTTTTTTCTTTCTCCCTTCTTTATTTTCTTTCTTTCTTTCTTTCTTTCTCTTTTTTCTTCCTTCCTTCCTTCCCTCCTTCCTTCCTTCTTTTCTCTTTCTTTCTTTCTTCCTCCCTCCTTCCTTTCTTTCTTCCTTTCTTTCTTTCTTTTTTCTTTCTTTCTTTCTTTCTTTCTTTCTTTCTCTTTTTTCTTCCTTCCTTCCTTCCTCCCTCCCTCCCTCCTTTCTTTTCTTTCTTTTCTTTTCTTTTCTTTTCTTTCTTTCTTTCTTTCTTTCTTTCTTTCTTTCTTTCTTTCTTTCTTTCTTTCTTTCTTTCTCTTTTTTCCTCCTTCCTTCCTTCCTTCCTTCCTTCCTTCCTCTCTCTCTCTTTCTTTCTCTCTTTCTTTCTTCCGATGCCTTTTCTTTCTTTCATGTTTTTTGTTTTCCATTGAAAACCAAGTTTCTTTCTGTGAGCCATCCTGGCTCGTCTTGCTTGGAGTGAGAACCACAGACACCTTTCCCGCTGGGCAGAAAGAGGCCTTCACGCCTGTGTAACCACATGAAACATTCCCCCCCCAGCTGGACATTACATATGCGTCTAACCTCAACAGGTTATTGCTTCTCAGACTGACTTTTAATTTAATTCAGTGAAGTCAGAAGCAACTTCACTTTTGCATTTCTGTAACTTTTCACTCAAACGGTCTTTTATGTCGCTCGGGCCCAGCGTTCCTCCAGAGGCTTTCCGAACTTTGATAGGAACCGTCATCCTTCTCCAAAGAAGCCAGCTTCGGTGCTGCTGTGGAAGGGGGGTGGCGGCGGCCGCGGTCCCCGTCACTACCCCGGGTGGATGTTCAGCGTCGTTCGCACAGAGACGCAGTATGTGCACTGGCTGGTCGGCTGCCTTTTGGTGTGGAAGTTCAGAGTCGGTCTCTGTGTCTTCCTCTTGTCTATTCTAGTGGGAGGCTGGATCTTTTCCAATCCTGACGGAGCGTGTGCAGCAGGAAACGCCAGTTACCAGTATGCGACACCCTTGCCTCTGTCCGCAACCCACACCCACCATGGCTATGAGCACTATCCCAGCCTCCGCGGTCACCGGCAGGCTCCCTATCCTTCTGCCTACATGCATAGAAACCATTCTCCCTCAGGTGTGTGATTTTGCGAATTAAGCCCTTGGGGGTGTGGGTAAGGGGGGCGGTGGTGCCTAGAAATGGGTACACAGCGGGTAGTAAAAAGAAGCATCCGAATATAGGTAATAGTATTGGGTAGTATCATTGTGATGGTTTTTTAAAAAACTTTTCATGTTTCTTTATTTTTGAGAGACAGAGAGAGAGAGAGAGAGAGAGAGAGAGCGTTAGCAGGGGAGGGGCAGGGAGGGAGCGGGACACAGAGTCCGAAGCAGGCTCCAGGCTCCGAGCTGGCAGCCCAGAGCCCGACGTGGGGCTCGAACCCGCGACCTGTGAGATCGTGACCCGAGCCAAAGTCGGACGCTTAACCGACTGGGCCACCCAGGCGCCCTATCATTTTAATGTTTTATTTTGTATACTAATAGTTGGTTATGTAGTTATAACATTATTCGTGTTTTATAATTGTTTCGTAAGACGCTCCGTCTCCTGGTTTCTCATGGGGGTGAAGGGCCTCCGCGGGGCTCTTTTCTTCACGTGTATTACGTCCGGGGGATGCGGGGCCCAGAACTGGGGAGCTTTTAGGAAGACGTCTGGGTCTTCCTAAAGACCCAGACTCTGGGTTGTTCCTGATGTTGGCTCAGGTCCTGATCTCACGATTCGTGAGCTCGAGGTCTGCGGTGATGGTGCGGAGGCTGCTGGGGATTCTCTCTCTCTCTCTGTCTCTCTGATTCGAAATAAAGATGAGGAAACATTAAACATTTTTTGTTGTTTTTGTCTAAAGAAATAAGTGAGATTCATGGCATGGGAGTCGGAGGAGAGGGTTAAGATCCCACCCTGAGCTCTGTCTGCAGAGGGCTTTCTGGGTCACCGGCTGCCTGTCTCTGTGTCCCTTCGTGTGCCACTCCCAGCAGCCTTGAGAGCTGCTTCTGGGAAGGAATAGAATGTAGCTTAATGACACCAGAAAGTGGGCAGCATTCTCGCTCTGCTTCCCGGTCCTTTCCCACAGTCAGCACGTAAAACACAGCTTCTGAGCCCCTGCTACACGCCAGGCCCTCGTCCAGACAGTGGATGGGAAGGTGATGAAGGGATAGTTTCTTCCCTGAGGAAACTGAGGCCCATGCGGATACATGAATACCGAATCGTAACACCAGGCAGTGAGAGCTCTCGTGTGGCCCTCGGACCTACAGCATCACCTGGGAACTCGTTAGAAAGGTAGACTCTCGGGCTCTCCTTCTGGACGAGTCTACATTTTAATGAGATCCCTAGGTGATTCTCCTGCACGTTACAGTCTGAGAGACATTCTAGAACACACTTAAGCCCAGGTGCTATGGGAACGGAGGGAAACGAGGAGCCGTAACTGCCCCGGAGGGGTTAACCCTTAAGTTGAGATTCGCAGGGTGAATAGAAGTGGACAGAGGTGGGGGTGAGCAGAGGCGGAAGGCGGAAGGCAGGGGGCCCAGGAGAGGCGAAGGGCCCTGAGGTAGGAGTGGGGTGAGCAAAGGCCCGGGGGCGGGGAGGGGACCCAGGGTGTCCGGGAACGGATTTGGAACAGAGCGTGGAGGGAAAGGTGGAGGAAACAGAGCTGGGGCTGAAGAAGTTGCAGGTGCCCCATCCTGACGAGGAGCGACTGGGCCAGCCAGGTGTGCACACTGGAATGTTCTTCCTCGCTCTCCTCGGCCTGCCTCCCTCCTCTCTCTTATTTATGCACACCATTTGTGCACACGGAGAGCCAAAGACGTAGAAGACACTGTTCTTGAGGTGTTTAAATGTACTTGGGGTTGCTGAGAAGAATAAGGTGTGGGTCCTTAGAATTCTCGTCTGGGGCACTGGCGGGCCCTTCGGCCTGTGTTGAGGGGATGCTGACATGATCCGTTCTTCAGGGGGAGTGAGCATGGTGATGAGTCAGACGGGTCTGTGTCATGAAGCGCGGATCACCTCTCCTCTCTGAGCCTCATGGACAAAGGGGAGAGGACAGGTCGCTGTTGTGCAGAGTAAAATAGAACCGGAACGTGCCATGTGGTTGACGTTCCGTATACCTGAGGGCTTCCTTCTTTGCCATTTCCCTCGGAAAGCACTAACAAACTATTGGCCCCTGTGGCACGAGCCACGGTCACGTTTCGCCCTCGAATAATATCATTGGCCGCCATCTTTGCGTGTTCTACACACCCCATCAACTGAACTATTGTTATTTCCCCAAAGTGAATTTGATAGAAAGCTCCAGCAATAACCTGCAAGTCTTCTCCGGAGCCGACAGCTGGACTTCCTTATCTTCCACACCCCACGCCAGCATCCTGTCTGTACCCCACACCAGCGGGCCGATCAATCCAGGGCCTAGGTAAGACCAACACCAGCAACGTGCTCATTGGTGGTCTCGAGGTCTTGACATTAGCACTGGAGACTCAAGTTCATTCTTCTTCCTCGGGTGCCTTGGCCTAAGCCATTGTCCTGACTCCTAAGCCACTAGGAAGGGAACATGAAAACAGGATGGGCTTTTCACTTTCAGAGAGAAGGGAGGGGGAGAGCACCTGCTCAACTGTATGCCGAGACCCTGGATTGTCGCTGTTCTCCTAAGCCACCCATCCGAACAGGGGAACAGACGGTGGGTGCCTGGCCCGCAATCCAGGTAATAGGGCAGAATGTAGCATGCCGGACCCGAGGCGGAACTCACACACCAGAGACCTGCATGTCGTTCGAACTTCTGGAGATCGGTGTGGGGAAAGGGACAGGAAGGGACCTTGGAGTTTGACGGACACTGGCTTTAGTCCTGGTTCTACCTGGTATGGGCTTTGTGGCTCCAGGCGGTTTCCTGAGCCTCACCGAGCGTCCGCTTTCTTATCGCTAAGATGGAAATGATATGAGCAGCTCGGTAGGTTATGGTGAGCTCACGAGGAGAACACGCATTAAAATGCGTTGTAAGCAGGAGCGTTCCACGTAAATGTCCGCTGTTGCGTTCAGTTCCGTGTGCAGAGTTTTGAGAAGGTCCTAAAAGGGACCCAAAATGAAAAGGTGGGTCTTGGGAGATGTCTGATAACTTGTGATTTGCTGGTCTAGAAAATGTTAGGGGAACGTAGTGCTTTGGTCTACAGCAGGGCTGCTCACACTTGAATGGGTGTTAGTCTCACCTGGGAGGCGGGGGCTCGGTCAGTTAAGTGTCTGACTTCTGCTTGGGTCGTGGTCTCCTGGTTTGTGGGTTCAAGCCCCGTGTCGGGCTCTGTGCTGACAGTTCAGAGCCTGGAGCCTGCTTTGGATTCTGTGTCTCCCTCTCTCTCTGACCCTTTCCTGCTTGCACTCTGTCTCTCTCTCTCTCTCTGTCTCTCTCTCTCTCTCAAAAATAAGTAAACATTAAAAAAAAAAATCACCTGGGATGCTGTTAAAATGCACAATCTGGATGCCTGGGCGGCTCAGTTGGTTAAGCGTCTGACTCTTGATTTCGGCTCAGGTCATGATCTCACGGTGCGTGAGACTGAGCCCATCGGGCTCTGTGTCGACAGTGCGGAGCCGGCTTGGGATTCTCTCTATCTCCCCCTCTCTCTGCCCCTCCCCTGCTCACCGAGTCTCTCTCTCAACATAAGTAAGAACTCTAAAAAAATGCACAGTCTGATGAACAGGTCTGGGTTGGAGCCTGAGATTCTGCATTTAACAAGCTTGCGTGGGTGTTGCTGGGGTTGCTAGGATCTTGATGGTTTTGATACTGATGTGGCTGTGGTGATCAGGGTCTAGCACTGGGCTACCCCATGCAGCAGCCAGCAGTCGCCTGCGGAGACTGAACCCTTGAAATGCAGCAGGTCCCCATGGACGTGTACTGTGGGTACACGGAAGTCTGAAGACTGGGCAGGAAACAAAGAATTAAACATCTCAACTCTTCTTTTTTTTTTTTTTTTTTTTTTTTTTTTACCTTGAATGCATGTTGAAATAATATTTTGCACGTTTTTGGTTCCGTAAGATATTATTACCAATAAGTGCATTTTTTTCTTCTTTTTTCTTTTTTAAAATGTGTGGCTGCTAGCAAACGAAGCCTGGCGGTGATGGCTCACGTTTTGTTCCTATCGGTCGGTACGCGGCTGGATTACCTAAAGGAAAAGCGCGGGTTTGGGTTGTGGTGGCAGGAAGTGAGAAAGCGAGTCCTTGAAGATGGTAAACGATCACGTGGCAGGTTCCGTCCTAGATATTTTGTTAGTTGTTTACGGTATTCAGCGACATCCACGAGGCTGCCGTTAAAGTCCCTATTTTACTGTTGGAGAAACCGTAGCTCAGACACATTAAAGACGTCCTGAAGGTCATCCAGTAGGTGGTGTCACCAAGTGCTTGGTTCTCCCACTGGCCCATGAGGCATCAGGAAGGGGCCCTGCCGCGGGCGATGCCGTAGAAGAGACCTCTTCTAGAGGTCAGACCCCAAATCACAGCAGGCCGAGCGAGCTAACGAACAGACAGACAACAAGCACACAGCCAGAGCATGGGCTTTGGCAGGTTTCGTGTGGCCCAGCCAGGTCTATAGTATCTGGACCATGGCACGGAGTTTCTGTTTCTAGTTTCTGTTTCTAGTTTCCCCAGCAGCATCTTTAACCCGTTACAGACTCCCGTCGCGATTTTGCTGGAGAACAGCAAACGCGTCCAGTCCCGTCACTGCGCAACGAGCCCGTTCTCCCGTAGCTCAGTATCAGGCGATAACAGAGGCTCTAAAATGTCAGGACATTGCGATGGCCGAAGGCTTAGGGCGCTGGCATTTACCCGGCCTGTCCCGACCGCAGTCATTTCATCTACGTTCGGGCGCAAAATTTGCTGCGCGTTACTGTCGACCGGAAAGCTTTTAAAAAGTCCTGATCCCCAAGCGGCACGCCAGATTAGTAAAAACCTGAGGCTCTCTGGCGGCGGGACCCAGGCGTCAGAGCTTGCTAAGTGGTTCCAGCAAGCAATTGGGTTTGGGAGCCAGCAATGGAGGAGTTCATTATAACGCCCACCGTTGGGTGAGCGCCCCGTGCGAGGCCTCGTATCCTCGTTGTTGTCTAACCCTCGTGATAGCGTCTGTAACGTGT
This sequence comes from Leopardus geoffroyi, assembly GCF_018350155.1. Taxonomy (NCBI): domain Eukaryota; kingdom Metazoa; phylum Chordata; class Mammalia; order Carnivora; family Felidae; genus Leopardus; species Leopardus geoffroyi. Next base: position 58,538,345 of record NC_059338.1, on the reverse strand, counting down.
GCATCGTCATCACTCCAGATCTTGAAGGTGAGGAAGCCGAGGCTCAGAGGTATCGCCTGGACCAGGGTCTCGGGGGCAGTAAGCGGGAGACTGGGACGCGAACCCGGGTTTTCCGACCCCTGGTGTCCCGATCGTTGTGTCCGTCACGTCCCCTCTCTTCCAGGGAGGGGTCTCACTCACAGGCTGGGCCCTCTGGGTCAGAGCTGGAAGGAAAGCCGTGGCCGGGTGCTCGGTCCCGAGGCCCGGGCCCTCAGCAAGCGTCTGTGTCTCTGTCTCTGCAGCCCCTACCCGTGCCTGTGGACCATCAGTAACAGCGGCGGGGGCCCCGCCGGGCCGGGCCCAGACGTGCACGCCAGCTCCCCGGGGACGTTTCTCCTGGGGAGCCCGGCTGTGACTTCGCCCCTCTCTGCCCAGGCACCCGCTTCAGCCGGCGTGGAGGTTCTGGGGGAGCCTTCGCTGACCAGCATCGCCGTGTCCACCTGGACGGCGGTGGCCTCGCATCCCTTCTCGGGCTGGGGTGGCCCGGGTGGGGGAGGGCGCCATTCTCCCTCTTCACTGGATGGTTAGGCAGGATCCTAGGGAGGGTGTCGGCGGAGAACCCTCTATGCGTAGAGCTTTTAGAAACCCCACCTGCGGACCCCAGGAAGTTAGACTGTGGGGTCGCCTCGCCCAGTGAGCTGGAGGGGGGGTGGGTGGCTTACGGGAGATGATTTAGTCTGATGAGGCTCCCTGCTGTCTCTTTGCGCTCCCGTTTCTCTCTGCAGCTCATCTGCGACCCGCTTAGGTAACCAAAGCTCACTGAGCAGCTCCCTCGGCCCTGCCCCTCACTTCCAAATGGTTCCAGAAGGCCCCACTTCCTGTTCTGTCTGAGCTCACCTGGCCTGAGGCTTTCCAGCCTCGTGCCGCCCTGCGAAGCATCTGTGGCCACCGGGCTTCTGCTCTGAGGCCAAGGGAGGGCATAAGGCCACAGAGTGACGTGAACGCGCAGAGAGCTAGTCACGGTTTACTCACAGCTCTGTGCCTGGGATGGAGGAGATGAGACCGTGACCTTCCCTTGCTCAGAAACCGTCCATGGCTCCCCGTTGCCTACAGCACGAAGTCCTACCTCCTGGCCGGAAGGACACCGTCGACTGTCGAGCGTCAAGCTTCCCTGTGTGACCCCATTAGCGTCCTCCATTTCTGTCGAGGTCGACGTTCTGCCTGTTGTCTCAACGTTCCGTGGACTTTGCCACCTCTGTGCCTTCTCGGCGCCTCAGCTGTCCTTCTCGGTTCCGTCCCGCCTCTGGGACTCCCGCCCCTCCCCCCCGGGGGCCGGCTGAGGCGTCACTGACCACATCATACCCCTGAGGTGCCTGGGCACGAGTGATCCTGCCCCGTCGGTTTTTGCCTCCGTTTTGTGGAGCTCGCCCCATCCTGCCTTGTGTTTTTGTCACCTGTGAATGTGTCTCTCTCCCCCTAGACTGTGAACCCCTTGAGGGTGAGGACTAGCCTTCTTGTCTTTGTACCCCACAGCACCCGGTGCCTTGCCTATTGTAGGTGCCCAATAAACACTGGCCTAATGCAACTTGGTGTGCAGTGCGTGCGTGCTAGGAGGACAGCCGTGGAGCTCGCGGGACGGCAGAGCTCGGAGACACGTGTCCAGGTCGGGGTAGCGTGTCAGCGTGGGGAGCCCAGGAACACGCTGTGTTACCCAGGGCTCCTCGTCTGAGGCACAGCCCACGGGCAGTGACTGAGGAGCTGGAGAAGGTGTGGGCAGAGCCGTTGCTTCCAAATACGGGTCCTTGGAGCCCCCCGTGCCGGGATCACCACGGGCACCTGTTAGAAACACGCATTCCAGGGGCGCCTGGGTTGAGCGTCCGGCTTCGGCTCAGGTCACGATCTCGCGGTCCGTGGGCTCGAGCCCCGCGTCGGGCTCTGGGCTGACGGCTCGAGCCTGGAGCCCGTTTTGGATTCTGTGTCTCCCTCTCTCTCTGCTCCTCCCCTGCTCGTGCTCGCTCTCTCTCTCTCTCTCTCTCAAAAATAAATAAATAAACATTAAAAAAAAAAAAAAAAAAAAGAAACACACGTTCCTGGGCACATTCCGTACCTACCAGATCAGCATCGTTAGGGCTGGAGTCCAGGAATCTGCCTTTCCAAACAGATCCTACAGAGCCAAGTTTGGAACCTACTTGCCCAGACCAGAGAAATCGAGGGATAGGTACTACAGGAACCTGGTTTCAGATAAGAGTTTCCTTTTTTTCTTTTTTAATTTTTTTTTTTTTTACATTGATTTAGTTTTGAGAAACAGAGTGAGACAAAGCGTGAGCGGGGGAGGGGCAGAGAGAGAAGGAGACACAGAATCCGAAGCAGGCTCCAGGCTCTGAGCTGTCAGCACAGAGCCCGACGCGGGGCTCAAACTCACACAACCCCGAGAACGTGACCCGAGCTGAGGTCAGACAATTAGCCGATTGGTCCACCCAGGCGCCCCAAACCTGTGATGCTTTTTAAACACACGAAATGACAGCTGGTTCTGCATCGAGGGTCTCTATTTGCATGGTGTGGGCCATGCAGCCAGAACAATATGCTTTCTGGTGTTTTCTCCAGATAGTTCGGGGCTAATTTCTGCCTGGGAGAACAACCCTTGATTGCCTAAGTCATTTAATGACTGATGGAGTCTCTGATGTCCTAGACTAACTTTGGAGCTTTTTTTAAAAATAAATATTTAAAAATGTTTATTATTTTTGAGAGAGAGAGAGAGAGAGAGAGAGAGAAAGAGAGAGAGTGAGAACGGGGGTAGGGCAGAGAGAGAGGAACACACAGAATCCGAAGCAGACTCCAGGCTCTGAGCTGTCAGCACAGAGCTCGACGCAGGGCTTGAACTCGTGAACCATGAGATATGACCTGAGCTGAAGTCGGACGCGTAACCGACTGAGCCACCCAGGAGATTTTATAGCACCTCCTTGCTCATGCAGCTCTTATAAGACAACAGTGACGTCGCTTCAGAGATTGAAGCCTGTCACACTGAGTTGAAGAGAAACGTAAATCGCACCGGAATAAAGAGTTAATACAATTCTTTTAGGCAGGCAGGCAGTAGAGATTTGTAACTCTCCCTAGAGCCTGCTCTGTCGAAGGTGTCTCCCCTCGTGGGGTCTTTATTTGGTCTGTGTGGCTTCCGCAGCCCTCCCCGCTCCTGGTGAGCCGGCCTCGCCACCAAAGGCCTCTGCCCGCCACACCATACCTATGCCAGGCCTTCCAGATGCTTCCAGGGGCTTCCTGTCGCTCCGGGGGCACCTCCTGGGACTGAGCGGAGGGGAGGGGAGGTGCTGATATGAGGAGAGTGTAAAAACTATGCCGTTAAAACAAATCTCCATAAAAGATATTTGAGGCAGTGGGTGTTTGCCACTTTCCCCCAAGACTGGACTCGATGTGGGTGAGTATGAGCGGGTTGAAATAGCGCATTTGTGCAGGATTTGGATTCTGGCTTAGGGACTGGGTGTCAAAGCTGGAGAATGGCACCTGGGGCATTGCTCTGGCATTTGTCTCAGCGCCCTCCCTCTTACTCGCTTTACCCCCTTCCCACCTTCCTGAGCCCCTTGCTGGCTCCAGGCCGGTTGGTGGGGTTGGTAGACAGAGCGAGCACGTGCTTCCTGGAGCAGAGTTCCGGGGGGTTTGGGGGGGGAGGCGGATATGCGGTGCTGAAAAAGGTGCAGGGAAGAGCCTCTGTGGTCTGAGGGTATTAAATCTTTTCGAGCCTCGTTATAGAGACATGTTTGTCTGCCCGGCACCCCGGCCTTCTGGGACAAGAATTGCACCCCCCCCCTCCCCACACTCTTGGGGGGACTGCCTCCCCTCTTCCCACTCGGCAGGCAGGGGGCAGGGGCCCACATTCCATTCCTGCTGAGTTGGTTGGTTTGGGGGTTTCTGTCACTCGCTGTGGGTGTCCCATTTGCGCCAGCCCAACACGGTCACGCAGAGGCTCGTTAATTCCAAGTTTCACCGTGTTAGAGGCCACGTTAGGCCTGTGTGTTAGGCCTATACAAAGGCACCAAAAACGCCTTCAAGGTGGAGGAAATGGAGCTGAACCTTGACATTTATCGTGAACAAAACGGAATTGGAAACACCTCTTTTTTTTTTTTTCAACGTTTATTTATTTTTGGGACAGAGAGAGACAGAGCATGAAAGGGGGAGGGGCAGAGAGAGAGGGAGACACAGAATTGGAAACAGGCTCCAGGCTCTGAGCCATCAGCCCAGAGCCCGACGCGGGGCTCGAACTCACGGACCGCGAGATCGTGACCTGGCTGAAGTCGGACGCTTAACCGACTGCGCCACCCAGGCGCCCCTGGAAACACCTCTTAAGGCCAATGGTTAAAAACCGTGGCGAGTAGAAAGCTTTGTTAGCGCGCGCGGCTGATCTAAACTAGAAAAGGGAGATCATCCCTTTAGGTAAAGACTTTCCCACGGGAGGGTCCAACATACAGTCTCTGCGGGTCTCTACTGGCAAGATTCTGTGCTAGGCGCAAGGCACGCTCCAGCTGGACCAACCTCTCTCTCCGGTTGGCTTGTGGAGGCTGTCTCCATGCTGGGGCTGGCTCCTAGTTCGGGCACGGTCAAGGTCCCACGGCTCTCAGCTCGTCTCCCTGGTGATAGCATACACATCCTGGCTCTTGGGCTGCTGTTAGGATCTTGGATCACGAGCACCAAAGTACAGAAGGGACCGGGAAGGGAAACTGTTGTTCTCCCTAGCAGAATCGAACCCAGATCCCCTTGGGTTGGCAATGGAGAGAGAATGTTCTATGAGGAGGGGCAGTTTGAGTTTCCAGCTTCTAGATTTCTGACCAATCTTTCAAATCACCACAGCCTCTACTGTGCTGGGCTCTATGGCTGGCTCAGGTGAGGACACATGACCATTCCACAGTGACCCACAAACCAGGCTGGAAGGTCTTTTTCTTTTTTCTAGAAGCTTAGTGCTTATAGGGGAAAACTAAACATAACAGGTTACATACATTTAGAAAACTACCAAGTTTTTCTTCTACCAAGAATTCAATAACCTTCATTTTTCTTGGAATCTATATAAGATGTTTTAAAATTTGTATTGGGATGTAACATTCAGGAAGTAAATAAACCTTAAGCATATGGCTTGATGAATGCTTACAAATGTAACTACTTACAGAACTCTCGACAAGATCAAGGTATAGAATGTTTTCAGCAGCCCAGAAGGCTGCCCTTTTCCAAGGCGATACTCACCTCCAAGAGGAACACTCTTCTGACCATTAATTTAACCTGTTCTTGACCTTCATATACATGGAATCCGATGGGAAGGACCGCTTTGCGTCTGAATTCTGTGTCTGTAGTTCCCTGTCGAGCTCCCACCCAGCCCTCCATTCTGGAAGATTATCTTTTCGCTCACTCGTCAAAATACTCTTAGCAGACAGTGAAATTCGTTGATCTCCAAACCAAGACTGATGCCCAGAAGAACGCTGGCATGTTTCTTCTGTGGTTTCCCACCTTCTCTCTGGATCACTGGCAGGGAGAGTGTCTACCTTCTTTTCACAGATCCTTACTCTCTCCCTCTCCCCCAATGACGACCACACCATGGCAAAGTAAATTTAGCCCCTGCACACTGCTGGTGGCCGAAGGGTGGTTTTGTCACAGGGGTTTTAGAATACATCTATTGTAGTCCATTCACTTTTCAGATGAAAAGAACACTGGTTTAGCCTCACCCATGAATGGAGTCGGTCATAACAAGTGAGAGGATTTGAAAGCCAATGAAAAAGAACCCCCTAAGAATGTATCTCCTGGAGCCTGACCTACTCTAGTCCCCCCACCCCCGCCCCGCCCCAATTTGTGATTCTTTTTTGGGTTGAGACCAAAAAAAACCAAACAAACCCTCTTCTATTATGTCAAGATTATCTGTGGCGAATATCTAGTTAATTTTTTCTGGCTTACAATACTGCCGGCCGTACAAATTATCAGGTCACTTAGCTAGTAATTAAGCGAGTTCCAGAGAGGAGGACATCAGATGGAGGTGAAGTGACTGTTAATGACGGCATCACACTTGGCTATGGGCGGCAGCCAAAGACAATAAGAAAGCACAGAATGAGAGGAGAATCAGCAGGTGTGGAGGGCGTGTAGCAATCATTTTTACCCGGGCCGCTGTGTCCCCTTCCTCTGCAGTTGGTGGTGACGATAGACAGGATCAGGGACAGGGCGATAAATGAGCAAGTAACCCACTTCTAACTTGTAAGTCACCGCGTGAGGACCCACCAAACATCTGGAATTGGACTAGGGACAAGAGAATAGGCCATTTTTGTCGCCGAGGCTCAGCGGAGCTGGCATGGACAGGCAAGCGTTTGCATCTGTGCAGAATATTTTTTAAAAAGATTTTATTTTTACGTAATCGCTCCACCCAGGGTGGGGCTCGAACTCACCACCCCGAGATCACGCGTCACACCCTCTGCCGACCGGGTCCGCCAGGCACCCCGGAGAGTTTTAAGTTTCACGCTGTAAGGAGTAAAGATTCTCTGCAGCGAAGATCTCGAAGACCAATACGGTTTCGCCTCTGGGGAATGTTGGCGTAAACGGCACCGAGGAAAGAGCACTGAGAGCAACGGGCACAGAGAGAGGGACGTGAATTTCCATCCCAGCTCTGGCACCGGCACGGAGCAACTCACGTCAGCGGACTCCAGTTTCCTCATCTGTATAAGACTGAGTCCCGTAGCAGCAGATTTGACAGAGTCAGATGGCCTCCGTACCAGTCGGCGTTCCACTGGAGAGGCAGAACCGGTAGATCATGTATGGAAGTGTGCACGCGCGTGTGTGTGTGTGTTGGTCTGTGTACAGATAAAAATCATACAGGTTTGGGGTTCCTCAGCTATAATCAGAACCCTGGCCCCCACCAGGGCCACTTAGCATCACCCCCGTGGACCTTGGGAAGCAGGGGGAACCGATGCAAACGTGAAGTGCCCGCTGCCTGCTCTGCCTTGAGGGTTGAAGTCCTTTGTCTCTGACCCAGGAATCCCATGTCTCTTTCCGACATCCGTGACCCTGGCCCTGGAGGGCTACGTTGCTCGTTTGGAAGGAGGGCAAAATCTGAGATCCTTCACAGTTTTTGACAGTAGCCACAGTCTTGAAGTGGGTGCGTGGTTACCGTCTCCTCCCTAAGGAGAGAGAAAACAAAGGGAGAGAAAACTTCAAGGTAACCTGGCTATGCGCCTCCGTGACAACATCCCTCATGACCTCGTAAACCGAGACTACTTAATCGGACTGCATGTCTGTGTGTGTTGCCGTATATGGGAGACAAAGAAATAGCAAATGTAGAAAAAAACTACGCCACGTGACGTTTGGGGCTCAGTTCTTTGGGTACGAACCCAATCGAGCAGGGCCAGCATGAATCAAGTTGCTTCCTGGAAATTAAAAAGCCTGTGAGAGAATCCTGCTACAGATGTATATCATTCCCATGTACGTTCTGGTAAGTTTCCTAGTATATATGACTCTATAACTAATACAAATAACGGTTTCATGTCTCTTAAATTGTGGGTAAGTGATATTAACCTCTATAAGTCATTTGACATTGATGTGATTTGATTGAGATGATTCAAAATTATATGATTTAAATTAAATGATTGAAAATTATATCCATAATGGGGCCCCTGGGTGGCTCAGTCAGTTAAGCATCCCACAGCTGATTTCAGCTCAGGTCTTGGTCTCAGGGTCATGAGTTCAAGCCCCGTGTTGGGCTCCACTGGGAATGAAGCCTACTTGACAAATATTATATCCATATTTCTTTTTTTTTTTTTAATTTTTTTTTCAACGTTTATTTATTTTTGGGACAGAGAGAGACAGAGCATGAACGGGGGAAGGGCAGAGAGAGAGGGAGACACAGAATCGGAAACAGGCTCCAGGCTCTGAGCCATCAGCCCAGAGCCCGACGCGGGGCTCAAACTCACGGACCGCGAGATTGTGACCTGGCTGAAGTCGGACGCTTAACCGACTGCGCCACCCAGGCGCCCCTATATCCATATTTCTAAAACCGAAAAATTAAACCGTTAATTCATTGTAGTGGTTTCATTATCATTGGTTGGATCATTTTCAATTTTATGAACAAATCTTAGACGAGTTGTCACTCCTGTACCCAGACAGTTAGTCTCCTCTTGCTTTATGTCACAAACAGCGCTGCAGTGAACATCCTTGTGCGTGTCTCTTGTGCGCAGGTGTGTGGGGGTCTGCTCTGGGGACTCCCCAGAAACTTAGGGATGTTGTGCGATTCAACTTCGGTCAGTATGGTCAAGTTGTATCAAGTTACAGTCCAGCAGCCATATGTAAGTCTCCAACGTTGCCGACATCCTGCATTACTGAGCTATTAACATGATCCAGTTTGCATGGCATAACATTTCATCTGGTTGTCTTAATTTTCATGTTTGTTGAGGTTGAATATCTTGGCAGAGCATGATGGCCGTCTGGGCTGCCTCTTCTATGAAGAGCGGTTTCATTTCTTACGTCCGTAATTCTTACGAGTAGTTCAACCTTTCTTTACAGGTTCTGGACGGTGTTTCTTTGTTGATAAGCCTGGATCTACAGTAAAGCTAGTGAGACTTAGCCATGGGCCCCCTTGTTTGTATAAGCCTCCTCCAATGCCCTGGGAGAGGGCACAACAATATGCTCATATATTTTTGTAAAATTTGCAGTTGTAAGAGATTTTGATGCATCTTGGTTAATGCCGGTTTTTCTTTCCACTCCCTTCCGTAACGCCTCTCTTTGTGGCGAGCGGTGTCGGGCATTTTTGGCACCTAAAGGGAAACTGAGCTGGAAACCCATTTAGTTTGGAGTTAGGGAAATATGTGTATGGGGTTCTCTTCCCTATTATTGCTGGACCCCCGCCCCGTGAGACACATGGCAGCCGGCCAGACTCCTACTGTTCGTGACATGGAAATTTAGTGCCAGGGACTACACTGTGATACAAACACGTCCTACGGCGCCTGGCGTAGAGTTTGGGTCACGGAAGACAAACAAGACTGAGATGTGCAGACCCAGAAGGTGCTCTGTGGAAATTTCATCCAGCCGTCCCGTGTACGGACCTGTCAGTAGGAGAACGTGGTGATCACTGACACCTAGTCCAAGTGGAAATTGTCTCCTGCCAGGAATATACTCAGTGGAGCATAAAAAATAAGTATCAATGCACCACGGTTCTTCCTCTTGTGACGGAAGTTACGGAAGATGGATTAGAGGTTTTGTGTTTCTAAGGCACAGACCTGTAGCAGTACCAGAAAGAGCAGATGTATGTGCAAGGGCTCAGACGTAAAAGAAACTTGATCGGAGCTTTCCAAAAACTGACAGTTCCAGAAATTTGCATGGAATGAGCACTAGCTAGTTGTGAAGAGGAAAGGAACTGCTCTAAAATATTCCTACCGACTCTCCGCCCCCAAAACAAAAACCAACCCCACCACACCCTTTGATCAGCGGTGTTGGTTACATGAGTTACTGTGCAGATTCCTCTATTTGAAAACAGACAAGAGCAGCAAAGCCAGCTCTGGGCTCTGAGCGGCCAGCACAGAGCCTGACGCGGGGCCCAAACCCATGAGCGGAGCTGCGGCTGGTTGCACACGTAACCGACTGAGCCACCCAGGCGCCCCTGAGTCACTTCACAGAGGCTCACTTTATGCGCCCTTCTTGATCGTCGCATTGCCATCTTGGGTTCTTGGCGTCTGACGCTGCAGCCCTACGGTGGGGGGCTGCGGCCTGACATTCGTGACGCAGTTCTCACTTGCGTGTTTGTGCTTTTGGCTGCTTTGACCCGTGAGCGTGTTTTTTCGAGGAAGGTTGACACTCGCGTCTGGCTCGTGCCCCTGCTGTTCTGGCTGCTGCTGCGGCCGGACTAGCCACCGCAAGCTTCGGGGGGGACGTTGAAACCGCAGCCACGTAGGATGCTTCTGCTGGACAGGAATTCGAAACGGGCAGAGCCGGGGCGGCCGTTCTCTGATCCACAATACCTGGGACCTCAGCGGGAAGTGTCGTCTGGGACGTCTGCGTCCGGGCTCGCGGTGGGGAGGCCAGACGCGAGGGAACCTCCAGAAGAGAATCGGGAAAGAAGCTGGTTAAGAGGGCAGGGGTTACGGGGAAAGCAGCAGGGTGGCCAGGGATTGGGGTGGGGAGGGGGAGCGAGGGATGCATAGGGGGAGCACGGAGGATTGCTAGGGCGGTGACTAGCGCCTTTGTGGTGTTTCCAGGGCATATGGTGTGTGCAGGGTAGTCTAGTGAGGGTTGCACGGTATTCGTTTGTCCCACCCACAGAACGTGAGCCCTGATGTGGAGTTTGGGTGCTCGGGAGGCAGGCGGTGTGGTCATCGGTGGTGATGACTCTGGGGGGAGACATGGATAATGGCGTGGGGGGGGGAGGCTGTGCGTGTGTGAGGGCAGGGGGGTATGGGACGGGTCTGCACCTTCCTCTGGAGTTTTCTATGAACCCTGAAACCACTCTGCTAAATAAAGTCTGCTTAAAAAAAAATACCGTCTTGTCTTTTATGACCTGGCCTTGGAGGGCCTAGCATCACTTCTGTCCCCGTCCCAACCAACGCAGATTTAATTCGGAGGGAATGCGGGCTCTACCTTTGGATAATCGAGGAGGGAGAAGCGAATGTGGCCCCGGGAACCGTTCTTGGGGCCATTGTTGGAAAAACCCGTCTGCCACAGCAGTCTAGTCCCGGTTTGTTTGTTTGTTTTATAAATGTTTATTTATCTTGAGAGAGAGGGAGAAAAAAGAGAGAGAGCACGCAAGCAGCGGGGAGGGGCAGAGAGCAAGGCAGAGAGAGAATCCCAAGCACACTCTGAGCTCTCGGCGTGGAGTCCGATGTGGGGCTCAGTCTCACAAGTTGTGAGCCCATGACCTGTGCCGAAATCAAGAGTCGGATGCTTACCCAACTGAGCCACCCGGGTACCCCTGTCCAGTCCCAGTTTTAATGTTACCTTTTCCACTTGGTGTTTGCTTGTTCCTAAATTTTGACCCAACGCCAAGTCCAGAGCCTCAGATCCAAGGTTTTAGACTGACTGACGCTAAATCCAACGTCTCAATTCAAAGTTTTAGACTATCACGGGAGAACTTTTCTCCCACTCAGAGCCCAGACAAGGGTGGATAATCTTCCACATAATTCTTTCTATGCCAGTTGGACTTTCCCAAGTTCAGTCTTTTGTGGACAACGTTGCCTTCTGAAGGTCAGGGTTCCTATAACTGCCTCTGTTTTATTTTTTTTTTTAGGCATCCTTCTCCCTCACTGGATGGAGCTCCCCCAGAACGGCCCCTGTGTCTCCACTTTGTATTTAACAACAAACGCAGACACCCGTTCTCTGGTAGATGCTCCCCGAGTGTTTCTGAAGGGACACGAACTCTCTTCTATTTTGACCTCCTGCTTCTGTCCTTTATTCAGTAGCCATTCATTCCTGCTGACTTCATCACATTTCATCTTGGTGTTTTTTTAAAAACATGATTTGTTGTTTAAAGACTCCCTGACGTTCCTGGAGATATAGGCCTGTAGATATCCAATAAATTAATAATGTTGTTGGTTTAGCCTTTATATGATCCTCTATATTTGCAAAGCAGCAAGCATAAATATCTCAGTGCAATGCACTCAGAAGGCAGCAGGGTAAAAAAGCCCCCCCCCCCCCCCCGTGCCTCTGCGGGGTGATGCTTCCATTCTTGTTCTAGCCGCATTCTAAAGAAAATCCAAATTCCATACTTCCTCCTTGCAGTGTATCTCAGGTGGACATCGGGGGTCCTTTAAAAAGGCTGTGGCCTCCAACAGTGAGCGAGGTTTGGGGGTTGAGAGCTGCCCCCCTCGGTCCTGGCTGAGCTCTCTGTGTTCCCATTTCGCCAGAGCTGCTGGTCAGCGTTTCCGTGATGCAGTTTGTGGATCTAACCGACGAAGCCTGTCCCCCTGGGGACAAATGCAGTTAGGAGAAATAAACCACGGACAGAGTGTGTTTCAGATACAGTTTTAGAGGCGCCTGGGTGGCTGAGTCGGTCGAGTGTCTGACTCCTGATTTCAGCTCGGGTCACGACCTCAGGGTGTGGGGATCGAGCCCTGTGTCGGGCTCCGTGCTGAGCTATTATGTGTCTCCCTCTCTCTCTGCCCCTCCCCTGCTCTCTCTCCCTCTCTCTCTCAAAATAGAGAAGTAAACACTAAAAAAAAAAATAAAAAATAAAATAAATTTAAATGTTAGTTTAGTTTTGGGAGAGAGAGAGCACGAGCAGGGGAGGGGCAGAGAGAGAGAGAGAGAGAGAGGGAGAGAGGGACAGAGGATCTGAAGCGGGCTCCATGCTGACAGCAGCGAGCCTGACGGGGGGCTCGAACCCACGAACCACGAGATCAAGACCCGAGCCAAAGTCAGGTGCTCAACCAGCTGAGCCACCCAGGTGCCCCCCCCCCCCACCGCCAACTAAAATACAATGTTATGCTTCCTAACCATTATTTATGGCAGAATCTTTTCAACAATTCTCCCAGAATATCTGTACGTCTCCTCCTCCCCTCAGCAAATGTTCCCCATTGGTTCTCACGGGGATGACTCTGAATTTTCCATGCCGATGGGGAGCCTGGGGCTGTTTTAAGTCTTAGCCCCTCCCCCCCACCCCCAACCTCACTCTAGCATCATTTAACCTTCTGCCCCCTCCCTGCGATCTAGCTATTCTGTGGGTTGCTTGATTACATTGGCTTACTGGAACTTCAGCCCATTCCTTTACGTTTAATGATGTGAATGGTAATGAGAATCATAACTGATATTTGTACCGTGCTTTGGATGCTTCGGAGTTTATAGCACATTTTCACACTATTTTGCAAAGTAAGAGGTGATGGCTCCACGGAGAATTGTCTGGAAACGCTGCTCTCATTCAGACACTTGCTAGCACGTTCCTGGGCTGTGGCCACGGATTTGGCTCTCTGCCTTCCCAGCATCCTGCACGGCTGGTGGTGCCGTCTTTAATTTGGATTGTGTCACGTCACTGATCAGAAATCTTCAAGGGCCCGCAGTCACCGATGTAAATATAAAGGTCACATTCCTTAGCCTGATGTTTAAAATATTCCAGAATTGAGGGGCGCCTGGGTGGTTCGGTCGGTTGAGTGTCCAGCTTCGGCTCAGGTCATGATCTTGTGGTTCGCGGGTTCAAGCCCCCATCGGGCTCTGTGCTGACCGCTCGGAGCCTGGAGCCTGCTTCGGATTCTGTGTCTCCCTCTCTCTCTCTCTCTCTCTGCCCCTCCTCAACTCCTGCTCTGTCTCTCTCTCTCAAAATTAAGTAAACATTAACAAAATGTTCAGCACAAAATCCATCTGATGATCAAACAGATCTTTCCCTCATTAGCTTCCTACCCCATATTGTTTGTGTGATCCCTATGTCTGATTAAAAAAAAACACACACACAAAACTGATTAATTTAAAAAAAATTTTTAAAGTTATACCCAAATTAGTTAGCATATAGTGCAAACAATGATTTCAGGAGTAGATTTCTTAATGCCCCTGACTCATTTAGCCCGTCCCCCCTCCCACAACCCCTCCAGCAACCCTCTGTTTGTTCTCTATATTTAAGAGTCTCTTCTGTTTCGTCCCCCTCCCTGTTTTTATATTATTTTTGCTTCCCTTCCCTTATGTCCATCTGTTCTGTGTCTTAAAGTCCTCATATGAGTGAAGTCATATGATACTTGTCTTTCTCTGACTAATTTCGCTTAGCATAATACCCTCTAGTTCCATTCACGTAGTTGCAAATGGCAAGATTTCATTCTTTTCGATTGCCGAGTAATACTCCAGTGTATGTATATACCACATCTTCTTTATCCATTCATCCATCGATGGACATTTGAGCTCTTTTCATACTTTGGCTATTGTTGATAGAGCTGCTATAAAAATTGGGGTGCTTGTGCCCTTTTGAGACAGCACACCTGTATCCCTTGGGTAAATTCCTACTAGTGCAATTGCTGGGTCGTAGGGTAGTTCTATTTTTAATTGCTTGAGGACCCTCCATGCTGTTTTCCAGAGTGGCTGCACCAGTTTGCATTCCCACCAGCAGTGCAAAAGGGTTCCTCTTTCTCCACATCCTCGCCAACATCTGTTGTTGCCTGAATTGTTAATGTTAGCCATTCTGATAGGTGTCAGGTGGTATCTCATTGTGATTTTTGATTTGTATTTCCCTGATGATGAGTGATGTTGAGCATTTTTTCATGTGTCGGTTGGCCATCTGGATGTCTTTGGAGAAGTGTCTATTCTTGTCTTTTGCCCATTTCTTCACTGGATTATTTGTTTTTTTGGGGTGTTGAGTTTGATAGGCTCTTTACAGATTTTGGATACTAAGCCTTTATCTGATATGTCATTTGCAAATATCTTCTCCCGTTCCATCAGTTGCCTTTTAGTTTAGCTGATTGTTTCCTTCGCTGTGCAGAAGCTTTTTATTTTGATGAGGTCCTAATAGTTCATTTTTGCTTTTGTTTCCCTTGCCTCCGGAGATGTGTTGAGTAAGAAGTTGCTGTGGCCAAGGTCAAAGAGGTTTTTGCCTGCTTTCTCCTCGAGGATTTTGATGGCTTCCTGTCTTACGTTTGAGTCTTTCATCCATTTTGACTTTATTTTTGTGTATGGTGTAAGAAAATGGTCCAAGTTCATTTTTCTGCACATCGCTGTCCCATTTTCCCAGCACCACTTGCCGAAGAGACTGTCTTTTTTCCATTGGATATTCTTTCCTGCTTTGTCAACGATTAGTTGGCCAGACGTTTGTGGGTCCATTTCTGGGTTCTCTATTCTTTTCCACTGACCTGAGTGTCCGTTTTTGTGCCACAAAACTGGTTAATTTTAAACATACCTAATTTTCCTTACTACCTAGGTAGGTACAGTCTTTGTAAGGATTCTAGATGCTACAACAGGTAAAACCCTGAATCTCAGTAGTTTTATATGACAAGACTGTAGTTTGCACTCAATGCGACCTTCTGATGTGGCTTTCTGGTTAGAAGAAGCCATTTGTTTCCACAAGGGGTGTGGACACAGAGACAAGTGACAAATCTGGGTCATTTTTGTCTCATTCACCTGCAGTGAGTATGCTCCACATCAAGAAACTTAAGAACAAGGAATGGCCAGCTCCTTGACATTTTGTAGCTGGGGCTTCCTCTCTGGCTCTTGGGATCATTTTTCCTCTGTTCCAAGACGAGCTTTGCTCTAAACTGCATGGCAAGAAAGCAAATGGCTGAAATGATGACGGGATGATAACTCCACTTAAAGTACAAGGTCCTGGAAGTGAAAAAGAAACAAGGCTTACACTGTGGCGATTCAGGTGCTCAGAGGTAGTCTGTGGTTATTTCTGTCTGCAGACCCTTAAACCCCATCATGGATGGGCACCTGGGTGCCTCAGTTGGTTGAGCGTCCAACTCTTGATTTTGGCTCTGGTCACGATCCCAGGGTCGTGGGATTGGGCCCCGTGTTGGGTTCTGCGCTGAGTGTGGAGCCTGTTTGGAATTTTCTCTCTCTCTCTGTCCCTCTCTGCCCCGCTTGTGTGCACGCTCTCTCTCGCAAATAAATAAATAAATAAATAAATAAATAAATAAAAATATATAAACCCCATCATGGAGATGGGTGGCTTTCTTCTTGTCAGGCTGTTCTGGTCTGGGCAAGAGTATCCAAATTACAACCATGATGGGCCCTCTTAGAGACATCTGGCCCTCTCTCTTGTAGCAACTAGAATCTATCCACAGTGCAATCTTGATAATTTACTTCCCACCCATTACAAATGCCCTGTGTTACTGGAAAGAACATTATCTGTCCATTCATTGTCTAGTGGCCCTTCCAATGCACCTTAATTCCAATGCACCTTCCAATGAACCGCACAAAGGATTGGGGCTTTTTGATCTTGAACTGAGGAAAGCTTTAGGGCCAGGCCTGGAACAGGGTTCAGTTCAATACAACGCAGTATGCCAACCTTCAAAAAGACCACCAAGGTCACCTGCTGACAAAGCAACACTGAATTTATTACTGATTGCAGTAAAGGAGTCCCTGGCACCTTGATAGAGTCTTCATAGTCTTAGAAGAGAAAAATCCAGGATGGATGTTTATAGGATTTGGGGGTCTGGGGGAACATTTGAGTCATGTATTATTCAGATGCATGGATCATTAGGGCGTTTCTGAAGCAGTCACTAACGTAATTTGTGACTTCATCATCCTGGGAAACAGTATCCTGGAATAGGGTCATGATAATGTGGAGGGTCTTTGCTCTTGATCCTCTCGTGCCGTGGGGTGGCAGGCACGTTGTCCTCTGGCACGTCACGGGCTTATCGAGCGTTGACCCTGTGCCAATAAGGGGCATCCGAGCGGAAGACGGACCGAACAAGTGACCTGGCAGCACTGGCCCACAAAAGAAGAAACCTCTTCAGGTAAGCTGCGTCAAATTCTAAAGTAGACGCCAGTCCCTAAAAACAAAGGTGCCATACATGTGACTTGTTAAACTCACATCGGCTTGGATACCTCTCAATTCAACCAAATGCAGGATGAGGCAGCAAATGCCCCCTGGGCACTGGCTCTGCCAGGCGCAGGTGCTGGGGACAACGAGCTGAAGAGAACCCGATTCCCTCCCGCGTGGACACGGCGTGTCAACCCTGCAGCGGAGGCGGGCACAACGTGGAGAGCATGAGGCCAGAGTGATGACTTCTGGGGCAGATCAGGAAGCCTTCCTCCCTGCAGAGGCTGACTGTGCGTCTCAGGTAAGATCCAGCCCTATTTCTCTAGCCGCTAGATGGACGTCTAACCCTGAATAGCAGCCATCATGTAGGTCACACCTTCTAGCCTCTGGGGAGGATGAGAGTGGTTCCCAAGAACGAAGCCTTGGCCGAGGACAGACTGGAGTCCTCAAGGGATCTCTGAGAAGGGGATTGAGCTTCCACTGGGGCGGAGGGGGTACAGGAGTTAGAAAGGGGGCGAGATTTGGGCCAATGCTGTCACTGAGCAACCCCCCAAGGATTTACTGGAGCAGGGACCCAAGCAGATAACCCACGCGAAGTGATCTGCGACCAGCGGACGTGTTTTCCATTGTGATATTTACTACCTTCGGTGGCTATTTCCCTTCCAATGAGCACACCCTGTCTCTTCGGCTATTCTGCAACCTCCTGATATGGAGGGATCACGTCTCTTTGTGTTTCAAGTGGCCCGTCAGCACGCCCTGCACGTAGAAAGTTTCAACACCGGGGGCCTATGGGTCCAGCTGGAAAGGCACTTCTTGGTATGAGAACCCTCTGGTGGAGAACCAGACGCTTTCCCCAGATTTGCTGCCTGCCACTGAGCTTTGTGTCACCGGGCAGTTGCTTCAGCCTCAGGGCTGAGGGGACCTGGGATGGTCCCAATTTTCCTCAGCTGCCAGGCACTGGGCTAGGCGCGTCAGCTGTTCCTTTGCCTGAAGAACGGAGGCCTCTGAGCATGGGGCAAAGGGTCGACTTAATATATGGCATTCCAGCGTTCTGGAGAAAAGACTGCCCTGCCCCCCTGCTCCCAAGCGGGATCTACGTGGGCAGATTGAAGACTGACGCCTAGGCAAGGATCCCGCAAATGGGTCCTGAGGCAGCAGGGTCTGAGCGGAATATAGCGAGAGCTGGCGGTTGGAGAAGGAGGGGACAATGGCTATGTGAGTCTGGGGTGACTGATACGTTGAAATTGGGCTCGACTATTTCATGCGTTTCATTCCTGAGCCTGCGAGAAAGAGGAGGGCAGAGTTACCTTCAATTAACGTTAATGCTGAATGTTCTCACATTCAGCCATGCCCTATGGGAATGTCACAAGTTGCCTATGGTAATACCACCTAGTGGCGTCCCCCTCTGTCTCTCACCAACCCCCCCCCCCCTTTTAAAAAGTCTTTGGGATTCCTGTTTATCTCTGGTCTCTGAGGAAAGGACACTGGGGCCAACAAACTCGAGGGTGAGGTCATGTACATCACGGCCCCCTTATTTCTAGATTATCTCTAACACGAAGCAGAATAAAAGTGAGATTCTCCACTGCCCCCGAGGTAACTACCTGAACCTTCCTTGTTGGCACGCGTCACTTACCCCTGCCCCCCACGCCTGACATAGATCCGCTTTTGCGATCCAAAATAGCCTCTTACAACTCGTAAAAGTTAGTGTTTCTGAGAAAAAAATGTATCTGGCTTGGAAAGACCAAAAGAACTGGGGCCTCCCCATCTACATGAGAAACAGTAGGCAGGAGAGACAGGCGAGGACACGGGTGCGGGGCAGACGACGGTGTCCTCGG
Organism: Leopardus geoffroyi; assembly: GCF_018350155.1. Lineage (NCBI taxonomy): Eukaryota > Metazoa > Chordata > Mammalia > Carnivora > Felidae > Leopardus > Leopardus geoffroyi. Next base: position 58,520,120 of record NC_059338.1, on the reverse strand, counting down.
GTGAAATCAGTGTCGGCTGGGGAGAAAAGAGGCACACTGGGGGTCTCCGAGGGGCAGACCGCATACCGGCCCTCACTCCGGGCCGCGGCTCTAAGGAGGGGTTGTTAGAACCCCACAAATAAGTTCTAGGAAATAGGAACCTGAGGGGTGTGTGGGCCCCCGGAAGGCATCGGGAGGTGTCCTTGGTCCTGACAGTCCCGCCAGGGGGCTTGGTGTAAACCCACTCCGTTTACTGGTGACATTGCCCCGAAATCACACTCTTCACTGAGTGTGGGTGAATCACACACCCTTTGGCTCCCTCCCTCCCAGGGGAGCTGAGAACCTTGACAGCCGCGCCCTGTATTCTGTCACACCCGCCCCTTCGCCTCCACGGTCCCTTCTGACCCACGCTCTTTGCTCTCTCCCAGGAATCTGGAAATCGTCGTCAGATTCCAGTTCAGTTTCAGCTGGCCTTCCAGTGCACGAGAGATGGCCATGGCCGAGGTTGCCGAGGAGGGGCCACCTTCCACCCTCTGTCCTCCATGTTGCCCTCTCTCCCGTGCAGCTGGAGAGGCTGAGGACTCCGGGCAGCTGGGAGAGAAGCAGACAGATGGGGCAGGAGACAGAGTGCTAGAAGACCCAAGGCTGCCAAAAGAATTTCCCGTTTGCTCCGGTAACACTTGAAGGCAGGGTCTCGGTCTCCCATCCTCTGAGAGGTAGGAGCCTAACTTCAGTAAGCGCCGGTTAGCAAGCCCAGGTGCGTGTCACCTGCACCCACCTCCCCTCCCACCTTTTTTGTAATTTTTCACTTCCCAGACTCTGCCGGGCCCCTGCTCCCCCTCTGGCCCCCCTCGCATTCCCTCAGACTCCCTTTAAAACACCCACTTGGGGCGCCTGGGTGGCTCAGTCGGTTGAGCGTCCGACTTCGGCTCAGGTCATGATCTCGCGGTCCGTGAGTTCGAGCCCCGCGTCGGGCTCTGGGCTGACAGCTCAGAGCCTGGAGCCTGCTTCGGATTCTGTGTCTCCCTCTCTCTCTGACCCTCCCCCCATTCATGCTCTGTCTCTCTCTGTCTCAAAAATAAATAAACATTAAAAAAATTTTTTAAAACACCCACTTACCTCTGTGCAAGTCAAAGCGGAGTTCAGTTCCTGCTGGAATCTTCCCTATCGCTGATTGAATCTGTCCCTACCTGTTTAGCACCTGCCTTTGACACCTTCCTCTTATCGGCGCCGCCTAAGACCAGTTTGGCGTTTTTTTGGACAGCGGTTCCAGGTCAAAGGCAGTCAGCAACCCCATCACCTGCCATCAAGCCAAGTTGGCACATCCTTTATTTGCGCGATCAGCTTAAAAAAAGCTATCGGCAGGCTTTTAGTCTCATCTGTTAGAAGTCTGTTGAATTATTCTCGAAGGAAATTCTGTCACAGGATGCATTATCAGTCTTCCCCAGCTTATGCAATACGGAATTTGATCAGCACATCTCCGAATCTTCTTCCTATGTATTAGCAGAAATATTCACAGGACACAGACTGTGAGAGTTGTAACTACCAGAAGCTACTTTCCTGGATCAGAGACCGTGTTTGCCTTAGCTCTCAGATAACGAAAAATTTGAATTAAACCTCCCTGACCCTGATCCTTCTGAGTAAGTGAAGTTCATAGCATTTTTTTTTTAAGTTTATTTTATTTATTTTGAGAGAGAGTGAGTGAGCACACACAGGAGGGGTAGAGAGAGGGAGAGAGAGAGAATCCCAAGCAGGCTCCACACCAGCAGCACTGAGCCGGATGTGGGGCTATACCTCACTACCGTGAGATCAGAACCTGAGCCGAGTTCGAGGTGGAGGCTTAACCTACTGAGCTCCCCCAGGCGCCCCGAGTTCATAGCATTACTATTAAAGGTTTGAGCCAGTGTTGTGTGAGTGTTCCCCCTTGTGTTCCCGTACAGAATACACACCAGGAGCTACTGGGGCTTTGGATTTGCAGATGGACCCCAAACAGCCAGCAGACATTTTTAGTAAAGCTGGCTTTAGCTTTTTTTCCTTGAATGTCTGTAGTTGAGTCACAGGGTGCTGTCCAGCCCTTAGGAAAGCAGGCTCATCACCTTGATGGCTGGCGTCTCCTGGAGGCTTCCGCGCACGGATTTCACTAAGATCGCTTTCTCCCCCTTGGTTTTAGTGCTCAGAACTTTCTGTAGGGGCTTGAGGAGCCCAGAGGAGGGGGGGGGGGGGGTGTCTCAGGGGATTCAATTCTAGCGCGTGGGATTCAGGTGGGCGGGAGAAATCACCGAGGGCAAACTGGAAAGGTCTGCGGGGAGTGGGAGAGTGCTGGCCACACCGGCCTCGGCCTTGCCCTGGTGAGGACAAGGGGCAGGGTAGGTGGCTGGAGGTGGGGCGGGGGGTGGGGGCAGGCTTGGGTTTTCTGCCTCTGGGTATGCATGGTCGGCCTCTTGAAATCAGCCATATAACCCAGAACTCTGCACCCCCGTGTCTGTGCAGCACTGGATCTGGGAGCCTGCGGACCACCGGCGGACCACCGACTGTGAAGGTCCGCAGAGCGCATGCTCCGGACGCCTCTACCTCTTTACCGCTGCAACCCCGAGGCTCGACACTAGGTGGCAGCAAAGCGCCGGCCCAACAGCGTCTGCAGTCTTCTGCGGCAGAACTTGAAAAAAAGTGGGGCCGCAGATTTTCCTTTCAGAGAAGGACCCACCCAAGCAAGCAGAGCAGCTGTAAAGACAGCAATAGAGAGAACTGAACAGTCGTCAGGACAAAAATGCCTTCTGAATAGGATGGGCAAACAAACCACCCTCCCCCCCCCCCCGCCCCCACCGCAACGGGCCATCGTTTATGAAACCCCTCCGAGGACGATACAATGCAATTTTTTTTTTAACGTTTATTTTTGAGACAGAGAGAGACAGAGCATGAACGGGGAAGGGGCAGAGAGAGAGGGAGACACAGAATCGGAAGCAGGCTCCAGGCTCTGAGCCATCAGCCCAGAGCCTGACGCGGGGCTCGAACTCACGGACCGCGAGATCGTGACCTGAGCTGAAGTCGGACGCTTAACTGACTGCGCCACCCAGGCGCCCCTATACAATGCAATTTTGGTCGATGCTTCGAGCCGATCATTTGATATTGGGTGTGGATATTCTCTGAGGCCCGTTCTCCTGGCAGTTTGGCACCTAAAATGTGAAAGTCTCATGAAAGTTTACTGGCCGCAGAGGAGGTGGTTTTGCACGCTTTGGTGACGTCCGTCATGGTGACCTCGCGTCATGGGGCCTTGTGTAGATCAACACGTGGATCCCACACTGATGTTAACACGGGGTTTCTTTCTAACTGACAGGGATTAGCTCGGGAGGAAGAATCCACCTGCTTTTAAGGCAGAGCCTTGGGAGAGTAGACCATTGGGCCCATCGCATGACATAGCCCTGTCCAAGCTGCATCCCAGAGCAAGGAGAGGGACAAATGGGGGACCGAAAAGGGCGGTGAAAACAAGCACTTTGCTAGGGTCTGAAACCCCCGAGTCCCGTCTCCCAAAGACCGAATGGTTCTTAGAATTTAGTGAACCTGCCCCCATCATCCCTGCTCCCCACACCCACCCCTACTCTTGCTTCAGCAGGGTATTTTTAGAGGGCCAGCAGAGTTCTTTGAAGAAGCCAGCCCGTTTCAGCTGGGCCTGCTGCGCTTGGAAAAGCAATCTTCTTGCTGAAGACCAGTGTTTTGGCTTGCCCGAAAGCTATTTACGTGGCTCCAGGGTGGGCCTGGAAGCTGCGAAAGGGCAAGGAGAGGAAGCAAGAATCCGAGAGAGAGGGAGAGCTCCTGTCAGATTACTCTTTCTCTCATTTTTCATCACCTAAGCAGCCTACAGTTTCAAGGGCAGTGGAGAGCTGTACGTTTACAGAGGATGAGACACCCATCTGGGCGGCGGTGTTGACGTCCTCACCTTTCAAAGTCTCCCTGCGACCTCAGCGAGACATAAAGTGGCCCGCGTGCACCTTGCATTCTCTTAAGAGCCTGGGTGATCGATGAGATCTATCTACTTGCTGTCCCGTCCCGGTCAGTGGACCACTTCACCCACATAGTGTGCGTTTTAAGCCTCATCTTTCTGATATTTACATGCTACCTGAAATCCCTCCTTCCTCAGAAAGCCTTCTTTGCTTAACGAAGGAGAGTTGGGATCCCACACATTCAAACTCTACAATTCTGTTTTCACGTGTGACCTCACCGAAACTGCTTCATGTCTTTGCTGACAGCGTAAAGCCGTTCCTGGCAAATTTGTGTATGAATGCTAGGTTTGCTCATAACTGGCGTTTTCCCCGCGTCTCCAGAATTACTCTGCTGTGTCTCAGATTTCTGTTTGCCAGAGGGCATGCAAATGGGGAGGCAGACAAGAAGACCATCAAGCAAATCCATGTATAAACTATAACATGCAAAAACATGGCCATGGCCGCTTTGTCACTTGCAAAGAGATGTCAAGGATTTTTTATCTCACTTGACCTTTGCAAAGACTACTATCCACGTCTTAATTGGGAAATTGAGGCTCAGATAGATACAGTAGGGCATTGGTATGGGGCACTCTTCTATTCAAGATCTATGCCTACCCTGAACTACACAGCATAACCTGCTGGGGGGGGGGGTGTATATCGTCCATGCATACGCCCAGCAGTTCAGTGAAGGACAGGGGTCTAGAACATGGCAAGGGGCAGGAGCCTGTTGGGTGAATAAGGCAGCCCCATAATCCCAAGCCCCACCCTACCCAATGGGCATATTCACCCCGAAGGCAGAGCTGGAGGGAATGCGACCGTCTTCCCAGGGCAGCGCAGGTGAGTCTTTAGTCAAAGACAGCTGGGAGCCCTGGTTTCTGGAGAAGGTCGGGTGCTCATCAGGCACCAAGTTCAGATGGGGTCTGACTTGTCAATTTGCAGCTGACGCCTCAATGACATTTGTGGGCTGGTGGCTGCCTCCACGACTGAGGCTGTGCAGGTGGTTGAGGGTGGGTTCCAACTCCTCAGGCCTGGAGCGCTCCGGCTGCCCAAGGCCTGCTGAGGGGTGCCTACTGCTCATGTCCACATAGTTCAGGGGAACCGGGGGTAGGGCACAGGGCAAGGTTCAAGGGAGGCCAGGTCACAGGAGCTGTCTTTTGGAGGAACACACGGTCTAAGTGTAAGCCATAACCTACCCAATAGTGAACATTTTCCCTGAAGGCAATTCCCTGGAGGAATCTCAACTGCAACGCAGGGTGGGGGGCGGGTGCTGGGAGGGCTGGCCTGAGTGTCTTCCCGTGACTCAGGGCTGCCCTAGTGCTGGAGAAGCCCCAGGTTCCTCCATGTATCAAGTCCAAAGGCAGCTCCCGCCTCAAAGAGATCTGTGCGGTGGAGAGCCTCCTTCCACCCGGATCCTCTGCAGGCGGTTCGGGACCAGCCTAAGCTCCACAGGCCTGGACGGCTCCGGCAGCCCTGGGCAGACAAGGGGGTGCCTGCTGTGCAGGTGCGAGCTGACACTCAGGTCAGGGGAGCCAGGGACCCAGAAGACAGCAGCTCTTGGGAGAGGCGGGGTCGCAGGAGTGGGCTACTGGGGGCATCTGGCATCTATCACACTCCAAGCCCCAAGTGACACCAATGCACGTATTGTCCCTTCAGGGAAAGCTGGAGGAGTCTACACTGCTTGGCAGGCTGCAGGGACATCTTTTGCAAACAGACACCTGGGAGCCCTGAGGACTGGTAAGCTGGGGGTCCCAGCACACAACCAGTCCCAATGGTGACCGTCACCCCGTTTAAAGCTGCCGCCTCAGAATGACTTTTGGGGCCAGGTGTCCTTCTCCCAAGAAACTCAGCAGGCGATCGTGCACCAGCAGGAGCTGCATGGACCTGGAGAGCCCTGCTGAACTCCGGGGCGGGGAAGCACCGTTGTGCGCATGCGCTAGGGCCCCTCGCGCATGCCCCCTCCCCTCTTGGCGAAGCTGGAAACCCAGGCGAGAGCAAGTGTCTGGAAAGGTTAGGTCAAAGGTGTAAGCTCTTGCGGGGGACGGGGATCAAAACCTCTCTCGAAATCCAATTCCTTGGATACTGAAGTCCAAAGCCTTGTTTGGGCGGCTTAATCTGTTCCAAATTTAACCTCATTAGGTCCTGGATACACATTCATAATGACAATGCTGTGAGCTGTGTTAAGATCGATTAAAAACCAACTTGAAAATTGGGGCTGCATGGGGCCACTCTTTTTTGTGACCTTTCGGAAGGGAAAAAGCCCTGCTGGCCACTTCCAAAACCAGCCCCGGAAGATTAGGTGACAATGTCAAAAAGAGAGTGATTGTATTTTCAGAAACAGTATGAGAATCCGGGGTCAAAGTAGATAATTCGACCTCCATTTTATTGAGCCATGAAGTCAAGTACGTTTCAAGAAGGAGGAATCCAGTTTGGGCAGTTCTGTCTAAGGGATGCCAACCGTGTCTCCCACAGGGCAGCCCCCACCTTTGGACAGGCATTTTATTTTATTTTTTTAAAATTTTTTAAATGTTTTTTAATTTATTTTTTGAAGGAGAGAGACAGAGCATGAGCGAGGGAGGAGCAGAGAGAGAGAGGGAGACACAGAATTCGAAGCAGGCTCCAGGCTCCGGGCTGCCTGCACAGAGCCTGACACGGGGCTCGAACTCACAAACCGTGAGATCATGACCTGTGCCGAAGTTGGACGCTCAACCGACTGAGCCACCCAGGCGCCCCTGGACAGGCATTTTAACCCTCCAAGAGCGTCCACGATGACTTCTAAAATAACTGTTTAAGATCTTTATAGTCTCTCGCCTTCACAGGCGGTGCATTTTTCTTTCTGCCGAAAGCACTTCTGAAGTGGTAGAGAAAATGCAACAGAGTAAAAGTTAATAAAATTATGAAAATTGCTTTCAATTCTCTCACTTTGCATAACTATTTCTATTTCTCATATTATCCTCTTGACACACATATCTATTTAATTGCAATCAATTTGGATGTTAGTTTGAAGTGTAGCATATTTATTTAATTTTATGCTGTGCAATCATCCATATATATATATCTGTATATATATATATATATCCATAGATATATATGTATATTTTTTTCCCCAAGCAGGCTCCGCACTCAGCCTGGAGCCTGATGCGGGGCTCAACCCCATGACTGGAGCTGAAATCAAGCGTTGGATGCTTAACTGGCTGAACCACTCAGGAGCCCCGTCCCTTTATTTTTATAGACTTTCTACTATGACTTTCGTTTCTGTGTACTATTTCATCTTGTTCATGTTCTTGTCCATCTTGTTGACCAAAGTTATTAAATCATCATCAGACTGTTGGACCTACTTAGCTTTTCAAAAGATAGTTTTGAGTGCGTAAGATCTACCTGGGACTGCGCCGGGTTGACCTTTTTATGCAGCATCGAACAGTTTTGGGCCTACGTATGTAGCTTTCTTCTCTTGGTTTCTTCAGGGTAACTTCCTTGGAGTGTGAGTTTCTTGTTGATCCTTGCTTTGCATTGACAGTGCAAAGTGATCGGGCCAAGTTAGCTTGGGACAGGCCATAAATAAGTATACTAGTTTTGCCATGTGCCCATTAGCATTAAGAATGATCATTTTTTACTTTTTTCCAAAGGTATCATTTCATTTCCCACAAAAGTCCAAAATGGCCGGAAAAAAGCAGAACTGATTGCCCTTCAGTCGCCTGGTCTGAGGCCATGCATACATAATGGCAGGGAGATCTTAATCAGGTATCTCTGCTTTTATTTTCTTCACTGTGGTCTGTGTCTTCTTTTTATCCCCCTCGAGGGGAAATGCTCACACGTTGACTTAGATTCCTATCAACCCCTTGCTTTGACACCTCCGACAATTTCCTTGAAGGCAGGCCGTCTAAAGGGAAGGGTGGGCTGGTGGTAGGTTTGAGGACGGGTGGCGTGAACTTGCACAGTGACTCAAAACAGACCAGCACCAAGCTAGGGAGGAACCAGGTCTGGCACCTTGGGGTGCAGACTTCCTCCACGGCCCTCCCACTCAGGGTGCCGCCTGCAGGAGGAAATTTGAAAGAAAAGGAGAGAATGCTATACTCAATACCTAGGGAAGAGCGTGTTCGGAAGGGGTCTTAGGGCAGACTTCTAGACGTTGCTGAGCATAGAAAAGGCCTTTGGAATCTTGTTTGGGTCCGGAAATTCTCACTCTATACAGAAGCTGCTCAATATTAAAAAAAAAAATTAATCTTCTCTTGGGATTCTTTTATTACGTTTATTCCCCAATGTGTTTTAAAAAGGTTCTGATGCAAGTTTCCTTTTCTCCATAAGAAAGAATGGACAATTAAAGAGAGCCAGGCCACTCTCCTCCTGGCAAGGCGGTGGTGAGCTCTCCTGAAGAAAAATGTAGGGATGACTTCAGAGCTTTTGCAGATAACCCTGAGAAATCAGGAAGATAAGCAAGGTATTGACAGAGATCACATTAAAAACCATTTCTTAAAACGATTCTGAATATTTTGAAATGGATGCAGGGATCACTTCCTACAGGGAAAAAATATAAGAAATGAACATCATTCTATTTTTTAAAACAGGGCAATTAATTTGCAAGTTTAAGGAAAGCTGGGGATACAGCATGTGCCATTCCTGCCTGGCATTTAGGAAAATGTGCTCTGTGTGATCTCGAGGGAGGAGAGTGTATAATATTTGACTGGATGCTATTGTCAGATGTCCCAGACTCGTTGGTATAAACAGTATCCTTTGTCAGCCTGGGGAATGATCTCTGGTTGAGGCAGAGGACTTTGTCCTTGACCTTGGCTTTGCCTCGCTCAACAATTTTATTTATGCTTCAACTGAAGAAAGAAACATTTTATAATCCAGCAGATGAGACAAAGCTCAGAAGAACCTAGTAACAGTGATGGCAGGACAGAGATTTGAAAATAATTTCAGTGGCCCGGAATAGCAGGCTGAAACTAACATGAGGAAGTTAGAACTTTGCAGATTTAAAAAAAAGCAACTGTCCAAATATAGAATGAGGGCTGTTTCTGGGAAAAGATCTGGGAGTCATCCGATAGAGCAGCCGAATCAATGGTGACAATTCAGAGGTGCATGTGTCTGGGTGCAGTGAGGGCACGAACCTGAGGCTGCCCCTCTGCGTGGCCCGGCCCAGCCTGGCTGCCGCTGCACAGCTGCCATCGCCATCGGGGAAGTCGTGCGGAGCCAAGGGGCCTGGGCAGAGCAGGCACCCAGGGGGTTAGCAGGCTCCCGAGCAAACAAAAGACAAAAAACGTACGGGTGTGTGAAGGAGGTGCAGGGAAGGGTAAGAGGACATGAGACTTACTTGTAGACAGAGCTCCAGGTGGCATCATGGGCCAGAACCATTCCTTATACCCGTGCTCCCACCGCCCCCTCTCCCACCAAACCCTCCTCCACCCTCTGGGTCCTCAGCAGCTCTGCTCCCGCAGGGGCCCTCCCCCCGGAGCGCGCGATTGGGACCGTCAATCACCGCCCTCGGCTCTGCAGGTCAGCATCTGAACAACAGATCCATTTGTTTCCGGGCAGTTTTTGTGTCGCAGCGTGACTTTGCCAAGGATGCTGGGCTGTGGCCTCCGACTGCAGGGTTCAGACCCTGGTTCTCTTCCTTTCCGGGTGTGTCACTTCAGGCATGTTTGGTAACCTCTCCCGACCCCACCCCCTCCTGCATAAAATGGGGGGGCAGCCATCGTACTCCTCACAGGGAAGGTGTGAGCGGTAAGTGGCTGGCTCCCTGCAAAGAGCTTAGAAGCAGCCCTGCCTGCGTTCTTGGTGGCTGCTCTCTGTTCCTGTTCGTTGTCACCACGCCAGAATGTATAAAAGCAGGAACTCTGTTCGCTTTCAGTCCTGCGACGCTTTGAAAACTGGCTGAGGGAATCGGTTTAATGGGTGGAAGTTTCCAGCAGCCAGATGTCATCTTGTTGTACGTGGGAACTTGCCCCGAATCGGAGCTCTTCAGGAGCAGAAAGGCTGTCACGGGAGGTGGTGGCCCCAGGCACTGGAGATCCCGCAGGAAGGACTCCTGGCCCTTGGTTTGGGGGCGGGGCACAGAGCGTCTCTGCTTGGGGGGCGGGGATGGCAGATCTTCAAGGTCCTCTGCAGCCACTGAGTCGGGAAGCGGCCTGATGAAGGCACAAGGGTCATCGCAGGGCAAGACGAGCAGCTGAGGACCGACGGACTCCCCCAAGTTGGGCGCCGGGTGGGACTCCTTCGGGTGTAAATAACAGAAGCCGAAGCTCTGGTGCTTGAGCTCGCTGGGCAGCTGGAGAAGCAGACATGGCAAACGAGCGGGCGCCAACGAGGTTGGCTCCGGTGGGTCAGGAGGCAGGGAGCACCAGGTGCCTTGGGCGTAACTCTGGGTGACCCAGTTTGCTGGCTTCTGCGGTGGGAACAGGGTCGACTCTCTCTTGTGAAGCCTCTTGTGAACCCTCCCTGATCGGGGGGTTGCTGGATGGGTTGGTTGCTGGATAACTGGACAACGTGGCAAAGTCCCCCTACCCCCCCACCCCCACCCCCCGCCCGCTGTTGGGTGCCCGTCTCTCCAGGGAGCTCTAGGTTCTCTGGGGAGAACGGCCTTGCCCCGCAGGCCTGGGTGACGCTGTGAATTTGCACTGGGTGCCCAGCCAGCAGCCTCTCCTTTTGCTGTTTCTTCCTCTCCCGGTCATCCTGGTTGGGGATGTGCAGGGTGTCCCTCTGTGGGCCCCCACTGAGGGCTGGCGTGAGGTGACGTGGTCCCCACTGCGACCTTCGTGGTGTTGGAACACTAATAAGAGTCTTGCAATAGTAACAGAAGGGCCGGCTACCATGTGTGAGAAGACACCAGGGTCCAAGCGCTGTGCCTGACGCCATGTTTCTTTCAACCCTCACGTCCTCGACGGGATGATTTTTCCGCTTAGGAAGCGCGTGAACCGAGCCCGTGATCTTTAAGTGCCTTCCTTCCCTTCCCTTCCCTCCTCCTCTCTCCTCTTCTCTCCTTTTTTCCCTTTTTGCCCTCTCTCTTCTGGCTTAAGAATGTCTCCTTTCTTTCCACACCTTTGCCCAGAGACACCCGAGGAAAATCTCCCTCCTTCCCTTCGTTCCTTTTCTGGTCTCCTCTGTTTTCCCTTTTACTTCGTTTTGTTCATGTTTGGACCAAAAAAAAAAAAAAAAAAAAAAAAAAGGATGCTTGTTATCATTAATAAGTGCATGATGATTGCTACCAATGTATCTGTGTGGAGGAAAGGAAACTTCTAGACCTAAGGTGATAATAGACAACTAGGGCAGTCAGGGTCCACATCCCGGGAAGCCATTCCAGGAAATCCACACAAGTCTTCAGATGCCTCCTTATCCACCTCTAACGAAACCGGCTTTATTCTCAAGCACCCGGAGTTCAGTGAGCAAAACCGTGCAGTGACGGGCTGTGAGCTGTGACTTGCAAGGCAGACGAACAGTTCACTAAGGAAGGCTCATGCCCTCCAGGAACTCTCAACCCAATTTTACTGGTTATTTAGAATCATTTCTTTGCTTTCATTTCTTATCTCCCGCTCACCCGCCACCTCCTCCACTAAATGGTTTTTCTTTTTGCAAGCGCTCACTATTTCAGCTACGTTTCGGGTGGAAGTAAGCTTTTGCAGGTGGTTTGGGAACCCAGCCACCCTTTACAAAAATAATTCTGAAATGCCTTTTCGGTGAAACCCACTTGGGCACGAATAGAGCACCGTCCCTTTGCACGGGCCTGCAGGGGGTGCTTTGCGGGAGCGCAGCTCCCTGTCAGTAACCGACTTCGGCAGAAAGAACTCTGTATCTGGCACCATCTGGTGTTTAGGGGAAAAGGAAGTGCCGCTGTCTGTGTTTTTTCCTTCCCGACCTTATCTTGCAACCGAGAAAACCCCGGGCTGGAAGTGAGGCCTCGAGAGGTAGATACAGGTTTCTGGATGGGTCCCGTTATCTGCATTGACCGTTCACTGCCGTCTGTGGGTTTTGGCTTTCTGCCGCTCCTCCTGCCACGGCCCCTTCCCTCACCTTTCCTGGCTCCTGCCGCTCTGTCTGTCTGGACACTGTCCCTCAGCACAGCGAGCCACTCTGTCCCCAGAGGCCAAGTCTGGGAACGAGTGTGGCTGTGGCGGGATCAGGGAGCGGGGCCACCGGCCTTCTGTTCCTGGTTCTCCACGGAAGCCAGGCGAGGGCCTGAAGGGCTCGGTGGCCCCTGGCCCCTGGTCATTCGTGCACACAAGGTGCGAAGCTTGCACAGAGGAAGGGAGGGAAGTGAGGAGGTGAGTTCGAGATGCTTCTGTTTTTGGAAGACTCAGGAGAAGAGCAGCCTTCAGACCTGGATCCTTCAGGCCGATGCCGCTGGGTGAGGATTCCCGGCATTCTTGTTCAAAAGAAGAAAACACGCAGTCAGGGGGGGTCCATTTTAGGCAAAAATTAGTCACGAAAAGTAGGCTGGGTCCGCAAGGCCAGAGCCCGACTCACATTGGGCAGGGGGCCACGGGGCGGTGGGGCAGTTGGAGAGACTCTTCCTCTCTTCCGTTGCCTCTCAGCTTTGATTTTTCGGGTGACGCCGGTGATGGGGCCAAGGATATAGGGGGGCCAGTGAGACGGTAGCAAGATGACCGTAAACACGTGTGGGTCTCTTAGTGGAAGGAGCCTCGGGTACACAAGGGAGGTGGCTGATGACGGGCTGGTCACTTCGAGGCAGCCAATACAGAGGCATCTGGTTTTCGAAAACTGCCTCTGTGGTTGATAAGCCTGCGGTCCTTATGTGATCACTGGCATCTAGCTCCAGCCTCTGAACTCTCCAGAGACGCGTGATTCAGCCAGAAAGTTCCTTATTCAGCCAGTGGTTTACTAAATACTGTTCTCTTGGCTAACGGATTATTGAGGCCGCGTAAGAGGAAAGTGTAGCAAGGGAGAAGACAGGGTCTCTTCCTTGAGAAGCCCGCGCTCCTTAACGAGGAGAAAATACCAATATGTAAGAATCGGTGAAGGCAAGGTCGGGGGCGATAAATAACGCGGTACGATACCAGGTACGCGGACCCGAACGGTAGGCCAACAAGGAAGGCCAAGGCGCCATGGGTTGGGGAGGCCCGGGGACAGCTGCGCGAAGGAGCAGAGGTTTGACGCGGTTTCAGAAGAGAGGGGGGATGTCAGGTTTGCAGAGAGGAGGGAAGGTTCTTCAGGTGGAAAAAGGAGGCACAGGGAAGGGAACTGTTCAATAGGCGGCGGGAAGAGTTTCACCTGAATGGGGAGCGGGGCCGTTAGACAGGAACAGGAAGGCCGGAGTGAGAACACCCAATCCAGCCACCAGTATAAGCAGAGTCTGGATTCTCAGGGCAGTGGGGAGCCACTGAAGACGGTTGGCGTGGAGGAATGACATGGCGGGAATCAAGTCACGTTCGATATTGGGACAGACTCAAGGATTTTTTAAGTTGGAGGAATCCTTAGCATAGAGTCAAGCCCTTCAGTTTGAAGGTGAAGAAACTGAGGCCCAGAGAGGCAAGAAGGTTGTTCAGCGGGTCCTCGGGCCAGTCAGGCCTCTGATCCCACCCAGTGTCCAGGGGCCCTGCCTTCAGCGCTTCGGGGTCCTGTGCTCTCTGGAACACTGCACTTGTCACCTTTTGGGGAACCAGGCTCGGCCTGTGCCCCTTCCCGGCCACAGTCCCCCTTGCCTATCTGGGATTCAGATATCCTCGGGAAAGAACCTTCTTCCTGGCGCTGAGGAGCCCAAACAACGATTATATCTGGAATGACTGGGGAGTTGGAGATATGGCTACTGATGACTGATCTATCGTACAGCTTGGACATCTGTTCTTGCATCGAATATTTATTGAGCACCTACTAGTCAATAAACACTGCGCGATGTGCTGAGAAGGGCTGGTTTGTTAGGCCCGTGGAAAGCAAGCAAGCTTAGGAGGGAGATGAAAAACAGGGGTGGGGCGTGGAGGAGCACGGGGGTGGGCAGGGAGGCCAGGAGCTAGTGGGGAAGAACCTTCTAGGCAGAAGAAAGTCCAAATATTTTTGAGACAGAGAGAGACAGAGCATGAACGGGGGAGGGTCAGAGAGAGGGAGACACAGGCTCCGAGCCATCAGCCCAGAGCCTGACGCGGGGCTCGAACTCACGGACCACGAGATTGTGACCTGAGCCAAAGTCGGCCGCTTAATCCACTGAGCCACCCAGGCGCCCCAAGCCCGGGGTTTAAATGCTGCGCAGCAGGGAGCCGTTCTTTATTCGGTCAGAACGTTCAGGACACGCACTCTGTGCCACATGTGGATCTGAGCCCCGTGTCAGCGTTTCCAGCACCTCTTAGAAGACGCTACGATCATCCCCTTTTTGCAGATGAGGGAACCAAGGCCCAGGGAAGTTAAGTCACCCGCTCAGGGTCGCCCGGGTAGCGATGGGATGGTGAGGACTGAGACCACACAGTCCAGTGTCTGCGGTCACGATCGTAGCCACGGTGCTCTGTGGCCTCCTCTGAGGGCTTTAGGGAGAGAAGCAGAGAAGCGACACGGGGCGGGGAGAAGTTTTAGAAACGCAGTGAGGGACGAGCTGGGCGGGGCGAGGAGACGGGCTGTGCCGGAGCTGTGTTTGGGAACCTCGGGAGTTCAGGAACCAGCCAGCCCACAGGTGCCACCCCTGAGCCCGGCGGAGGGTGGGGGGGGGGGGGGAGGTTGGCAGCCACTGCCAGCGTGGGGCTGACGACAGAGTCTCGGGACAGTTCCCTCTTCAGGTGCTGGAAGGGATGCCCGTTTGTGGGCGTCGTGGGGAGGGACACCCGCCCCCCTCCCTCGTGGGTTCGTGGGCGGGTCTCATGATTAAACGGACGCAAGAGCCGCTTTTTAATTGATTCCAATTAATTCCATACATACGGGAGCCCCAAAGACTGGGGAAGCTCCAAGACACCAGGCAATGGAGGCTGGGAGCTAAGGAGAAGGGGAAGGGGTCTGGGGTTGGGGGGAGGAAGCAGTTCACGGGTCGACGGGAGAGCAAATGTCTGGGAAACAGATGTTGGTTGCGTGGCTCAGCCTGATATAAAAAGTCATCTCTGGTAGGAACTGTCCTCCTGGCACAAGCCCTTGATCTACGTTTTTTAGGCAGTTAAGGGAAGGGTGAAACACAACACAACACAACCTTTCCTGAGTCAGCTGGGTCCCGATTGCCTTCCGCTCACAACAATCCACGTGTCAGAGTGGCAGACTGTGGGGTGGCATCCCCTGCCACCCCCCCCACCGTTTGGCGACACAGGAGAAAACGGAGAAAGGACGGTGAAGGTCGGAATCCGGTGTCGCTGGGCTGAGGGCCCCCCCGAAGGCTCCTGTGGAAAGCGCTGTTGGGAGCCAGGTAGACAGAAAGCAGGGGTGGGGGGCGGAGAGGAGGGAAGGCAGGTCTGCGCACCCTCCAGGGGGCAAACTGTGGACTTGGGTGGGGGGGAGGGACTCAGAGGCCCAGTTGCCTCTCCAGGCAGGCCGGGGAAGAGGGGCCCTTAGGAGACATCCTCGCAGTGGGGGAGCCGGGGGGGCCCTCGAGTGGCTGCAGAGGTGTGACGGGAGGAAGCAGGCCCTGCTCTGCCAGGCTCAGCTCTCGGGACGGTAGCCGGCCCGCAGGAAGCCAGCAGGGAGCCAGCAGGAGCCCCTCCAACCTGGGCGGACAGGCTGGTGTCTAGCCTTTTTACCTGCAGGGCTTCTCTTGTTGCCGTGGGAAGCGGGGGTAAGAGGAAGGGCTGGGTAGATGGGATCCAGGAGGCTGGTGCTGGGCTATAACTTCAGCCCAACGCCCCTAACACCTGACGCAGCATGTAATGGTGCTCAGCCAGCCCTGCGGAAGGCCTGCCTGCATGCACGCATGAACGAATGCATGCCTGCCTGCATGAACGAATGCCTGCCTGCCTGCATGCATGAACGAATGCCTGTCTGCATGCATGAACGAAAGCCTGCCTGCCTGCATGCATGCGTGCATGAATGCTTGCCTGCATGCACGCATGAATTATTGCCTGCCTGCATGCATGCATGCATGAATGCCTTCCTGAATGAATGAATGCCTGCAACGCCCATCAGGAAGTGGCACAAAGCCCAGTTTATAGCTGGGGGTATAGAAGACAGAGGAACAGACAGAAACGAGGGGTCAAAGGTATCTATACAGCTTTGCATTTTGGAAACCCGGACAGAGGAGGAGCTGGGTGGGCTTCACCCCTGCTCTGAAGGAGGGTCGTTGCTTCGGTGACAGGCCACTTCCCTCAAAGTTTGGGAGCCTCTGGGATACCATTCTTCCTTTTAAAGCAGAGAGAAGTGACCTGTTAGGCAGGTTAAGAGCTCATCTCACAAGAAAACCCAGCTGAGCGGCCCTGCTGCTGTGGGGGGCGGGGTTGGGGTAGGAGGTTGTCCTTGCCCTCCCCCCCTTCCCCCAGGCTGACTCATCCCCTCTGCAACAGACAGATTGTGTCTCGCGTGGGAGCTGCTATGCAGAGCTCAAAGCTGTTCCCCTGATTGTTGCAGAAATTCCAACCTGCTGAAGGGAACAGTTGATCTAAATATGTTCTTTTGATGATACTTTGTTTTTATTAGCATGTTATTAATGGGTTCCTAAGAGGAAACAGCAGGTCCCACTGTCTTCAGAAAATCATTTGCTTTTCTCCCTGGGGACTCTTGGCGTATGGGCTCTGAATTCTAAACCCTGCAGTGTCAGGTTGGGTCTGTGTGCCTGGCATAAATCCTGGGCTAAAATCCCGTTGTCAGGCTGCCGCCTGGGGATCAGGATCTCTGGACGTACTCCCCCCCGGCGGCAGATGGCATCACCAGGGGATCTGATGACTTAGCAAGACCCTGAAGAGGCATTACGGGCTCGTTATTGTCAGGCGATGTCCGAACAGCTGACAGCTGTCAAGGCTCCAGGGCAACAAGGAGCAGAGAGTGTGTGGGTTCTATTTCCAGGTGCCCGCACGGAAAGCTCACCTCCCCGGGAGGAGACCTGGCCAGCAGGGGTCCTCAATGCCTGTGTGTGCACCCCCTCACCCTGGAGGAGTGTTTTTGGTTCCGTTCCCTGGGAGATGTGGTGAGAGTGAGGTTTCTAACCAACCCTCGCATGCAAAGCTCTGGTAGTGGCCGCTGATAAAATGTGATGTTCAGGTCAAGTTTTATTGTGTGAACACGAACGGGAGAGGACACCGATGGCAAGATCCCTGCTGGATATTATCAGGTGTCGGGGTGCTCAGAGCACCCCGCTGGCTTGTTGATGGAGTGCAATGTCACGGCTGTTTTCTGAGTGCCTGCTGGAGGGCTGGGGGGGGGGCAGAAAAATGAAAGGTATTCTCAGTGTCAGGGCGCTCACAGCCTGGCCAACGGTTCCCCAAGAACTTGATACAAGGGCCAAGAGCTCAGCTTCCACATGTATAGGATGAAGGTAATAAAAGCCTAAGGGAGACCTTGGGGGATATGAGGACTCCCGCATGCCAATAAAGCATTTTATGTGCATTATCTGGCATACGGTAGAGTGGATGTAGAGGCGGGAGGCTCCGTCTGCTAAGATATCATCTGTGTTGTACGTGTGTTTGTGCGGGGCTGAACTTGTCTTTGAAAGGGAGGTGGAGAAAGGAAGCCCCCTCTTGGAGGCACTTACCTTCATCTCTGACTCCTTGGTCTGAGCACCCAGTAAGTGTTAAATTAATACATATTGCATTGAATGTTGTTTCCCTTTCTATTGCCCCCACCAGCTCTTGGCCCGGTAGTCCAGACCTTGACTCCAGAACCAGGCTGCTTGTGCTACATCTGCTTTGCCACTTACTGGCGGGTAGCCTCCCTAGGCCATCTCTCCGCCTCAGTTTGCCATTTGTTAAATACGAACAGTACCTCACAGGGATGGTATGGGGATTGGATGAGTCAGTGTAGGCAAAATGCTTGGAATGGTGCCTTACACATCCTAAATTCTGTATAACTTTTAGGCATTATTATTACCATTTTCACCTTTGAAATAAAGATCCATGGGATTCTGGTGGATCACGAAAACAGAGAGTCCTGATTTGGAAGGAGGACCCTTGGATCTAATCCTACATTGCCGTATCCTAATGCTCAGGGCCTGGCACATAATAGGTGCTCAGTGAATGCTTGTTATTTTGAATCGTGTAGAGTGGGTTTGCCAGGACAGGGTGGGGCAGGCAGGACAGGCCTGGGGCCCTGCAGGCAATTGCCTGACTTCAGGAAGGTGAGGGTCTCTGGGGTTGGGACGCAGGCATAGCTGGGATCCTTGAACAACAGACTAGGGGACCGGCTAGATGTGGGAGGCAAGGAGGGGGAAGACTTGAGACAGGCTGACCGGCCAGCTCCATCCGTGGATGGTGGGATCTGAGTTTGGGTCTGTGTTTGGCTTTTTGCTTTGGATAGGATCGGGCATCGAACCCTACAGCCTACCGGGAAATACTCTTCAGTTTCTTTTCGAGAGCGCGTAAATCTGTTTTTCCATATCGGCGAATCCTAGGTAGCAGATGCCTGTGTCGAAGGAAGCAACCCTCTTCTCTTGTGAGAGGGAGCATCCTCCTCTTTCCTTCCGCAAGGTGGTTGTGATAGGTAGCGTGGATTCTTGGGGCCACGGTTTAATGAGAAACGAGGGGAGTGGACTCAGGAAGGTTAAAATTAGGGGAGTAACGCAGCTGTCCAGGGAAACCGTCGCCTACTTGCAATTGGGACAAGCGTGATTGCGAGTGAACTTGAATGTAGGTGAGCTACCTGGAGTACCACTGTGTGGCCAACTGTAGACCCGTTCGCCGCCTTCCTCCTCCTTTTTACTGACTGACGCAGCACTTGACCGTGGATGCCGACTAATGTGTTCATTTGCTTAAAAATATCAACTGAACAACATTTTGATTTTACAGCATGATTAAGACATTTTACAAAGTTATTAAAATGGTTTATTTGTTTATTTTAACTGTAATTTACTCTCACATTGGCTAACATAAAGTGTATACAATGTGCTCTTGGTTTTGGGGGTAGATTCCTTCCATACAACACCCAGTGCTCATCCCAACAAGTGCCCTCCTCCATGCCCATCACCCATTTCCCCCTCTCCCCCGGCCCCCCCCCCCATTAACCCTCCGTTGTTCTCTGTACTTAAGAGGCTTTTATGGTTTTCCTCCCTCCCTCTCTGTTTGTAACTATTTTTTCTCCCTTCCCTTCCCCCATGGTCTCCTGTTAAGTTTCTCAAGCCCCACATTATGAGTGAAAACGTACGATATCTGCCTTTTCTCTGACTTACTGCACTTAGCATAATACCCTCCAGTGCCAGAGCCTCCCCTACGAAGCTGTAATCATCAAGACGGTACGGTATTGACACAAAAACAGACACATAGACCGATGGAATAGAGAGCCCACAATTGGACCCACAGATGTATGGCCAACTAATCTTTGACAAAGCAGGAAAGAGTATCCAATGGAAAAAAGACAGCCTTCTTTAGCAAATGGTGGGGGAGAACTGGACAGCAACGTGCAGAAGAATGAAACTAGACCAGGTTCTTATACCAGACACAAAAATAAACTCAAAATGGATGAAAGACCTACATGTGAGACAGGAAACTATCAAAACCCTAGAGGACAAAACAGGCAACAACCTCTTTGACCTCAGCTGCAAAACAAAAAAAAAAAAAAAAGTTTTTAATGTTTATATATTTTTGAGAGTGAGAGAGACAGAGCGCGAACAGGAAAGGGGCAGAGAGAGAGAGAGTGAGACACAGAATCCGAAGCAGGCTCCAGCCTCCGAGCTGTCAGCACAGAGCCTGATGCGGGGACTGAACTCATGAACCAGGAGATCGTGACCTGAGCTGAAGTTGGATGCTTAACTGACTGAACCACCCAGGCGCCCCTGCAGCATGATTTTTTTTACAGACACTTTTTTAGAGCAGTTTTAGGTTCACAGCAAAATTAAGAAGGTACAGATATTTCCTAGGTACCTCCTGCTCCCACATAGGCACAGCCTCCCCCATTACCAACATCCTCCACCAGAGTGGTGAGTTTATTATATAATTGATGAATTTACACTGACATAGTTTACATTAGTATTTGGTATTGGTACATTCTGTGGGTTTGGACAAATGTGGAATGACATGTATCCATCATTATAGTATCATAGGGAGTATTTTTGCCGCCTTCGAAGTCTTCTGTGTTCTATTGATTTGTCCTTCTTTCTCCCAGCCCTTGGAAACCATTGCACTTTGACGGTCTCTTCTCTATAGTTTTGCCTTTTCCAGAACATCATGTAATTGGAATTGTACAGTATATAGCCTTTTCAGGTTGGCTTCTTTTGCTTAATAATAGCCTATAGTTCCTCTATGTCTTTTCATGGCTTGATAGCTCATTTCTTTTTATCATTGAATAACCTTCCATCGTCTGGATGGACCAGTTTGTTAATCCATTCGCCTACCGAAGGGCACCTTGGTTCTGTTTAAGTTTTATTTTATTTTTTAAAGTTTATTGTTTATTTTGAGAGAGAGAGAGAGAGAGAGAGAGAGAAAACGTGTGCAGGGGAGTGGCAGAGACAGAGACAGAGAGAGAGAGAGAGGGAGAGAGAGAATCCCAAGCAGGCTCCACACTGTCAGTGCAGAGCCCGGCATCGTGAACTGTGAGATCATGACCTGGACTGAAATCAGGAGTTGGAGTCTTAACCTACTGAGCCACCCAGGCTCCCCTCATTGTTATTTTAATTTGCATTTTCCTGATGACATATGAATGGATGTTGGATTTTGTCAAATGTTTTTTCTGCGTCTATTGATATAATCGTGTCATTCTTCTTTTTTAGCCTGTTGATGTGATGGGTTACGTTAACTGATTTTCAAATGTTGAACCAGACTTGCATACCTGGAATAAGTTCCACTGGGTCATGGTATACAATTCTTTTTATTTTATTTTATTTTGTTTTAATGTTTATTTATTTTTGAGTGACAGAGTGTGGGCAGGAAAGGGGCAGAGAGAGAGGGAGACACCGAATCTGAAGCAGACTTCAAGTTCTGAGCTGTCAGCACGGAGCCCAACGCAGGGCTCGAACTCACGGACTGTGAGATCATGACCTGAGCCGGAGTTGGATGCTTCACTGACTGAGCCACCCAGGCGCCCCAGTATAATTCTTTTTATACATTGTTGGGTTTGCTTTGCTAGTATTTTGCTGAGGATTTTTCATCTTTGTTTATGAGAAGTATTGGCTTGTAGTTTTCTTGTGATGCCTTTGTCTGGCTTCCGTATTAGGGTAATATCAGCCTCATCAAATTAATTAGAAAGAAACACTTCTGCTTTATTTGCTAAAAGAGATTGTAGAGAATTTAAATATTTGGTAGAATTCACCAATGAACTCAATAGGCCTGGTACTTTCTATTTTAGAAGGTTATTAGTTATTGATTCAACTTATTTAATAGATATAAGCCTGTTCAGACCGTCTAGTAATTCTTTTTTTTTTTTTTTTTTTTTTTTTTTTTTTTTTAATTTTTTTTCAACGTTTATTTTTATTTTTGGGACAGAGAGAGACAGAGCATGAATGGGAGAGGGGCAGAGAGAGAGGGAGACACAGAATCGGAAACAGGCTCCAGGCTCTGAGCCATCAGCCCAGAGCCTGACGCGGGGCTCGAACTCACGGACCGCGAGATCGTGACCTGGCTGAAGTCGGACGCTCAACCGACTGCGCCACCCAGGCGCCCCCCGTCTAGTAATTCTTGTGTGAGTTGTGTGTGCATGTGTGTGTGTGAGTTTTCCTAGACGGTGCCTGTCAGGGAATTGTGTTATTAATCTAGAATCTCAAATCTGTACACACAGAGTTGTTCGTAGGATGTGGTTTCTACTAGAAAATTGCCCTCAAATACAAAGGTATCTTGGTGTTCTTCCTCTTTGGGCTCAGTTTTTGGGAATTCCATCCAGATAATTGTTAGGGAATAAATTACTGTTCTAGAAGACCCACGAAGTCCCATGGATGGTGACGGCACAGCAGGAAGGATGGCTGGAGGAGGTATAGTGAGGGGATGAGATCGGGTTATCAAAGGAAAGAATGAAGAGGTCAAGCAAGACTGAGAGATATGTGAAGGAAGGAAAAGAAAAGTGAGAACCAACGTACGTGTAGAAATGAGGATACAGATGCAAATGAGAGGATACAGAGGCAGATGATATTTCACTCACCATTTTTGGTGGGAGAGGGCATCTGGAACCCAAGTTGGGCTTGTCCTAGGGTGCACGCGTGACAGAACGAGGGAAGGCCTGCTGGGGCTCCTTCAGCGTGAGGAAGTGCTTCCCAACTTTCTCCGGTTCATGCTGGACAGCAATGAGTATGACTGTCCTGCACGTAGAGAATGGTGGTGATCAGGTGGCACACGGGGGTTAACTGTGGGAGCTATTGATCACAGGAGGGGTCCGGCCTATGACTCTTGGCCCCCAGGCCCGGCCCAGCAACCCTGGAGACCTTGAGGGAATGATACCTCCTGGCACACCAAGGGGTGTGACCCATCTTGCAGTGTGCTGGAAGGAAGCTCGGCTTTGAGGAAGCAGCTTATCTTGCTCGGGAGAGAGAGAACTGAGGCCCACAAGCTTCACTGATCAATACTGCCTTGGAGCTAGAGATAGGGTCGGTTTTGAGTACAGCATTCATCCTGTAGGACTGGCTGTATTTCATGCCACCACCAGTGAAATGACGTTTATTGAGCATTATTCCATGCCATGCTCTGTGCGATGAACAGAAGACCCTGTGAAACATGCTTGCATCCTGGGAAGGAGGAGGAAAGCTTTTTGTCTGGAATCTGTGACACGGTCGGCCCAAAGGCGGGGGCGGGAGGGGGGCGCCTCTGCTGCTTTTGGGGTCAGGACAACTGCGGCCCGTGGCTGCCACGGGTGGCAGGCCTTCATTGACCACATCTGTGGCCCTGACTCCGGCAGCTTCCTGGGGCTCAGCGGACTCAGAGGAAGCAGTAACGGGGAACAGTGGCTCTGGCTATGGCTGAGGGCCTTTTCCAGGGACTCTGTGGAGATTGAATGCCTTGGCAGAACTTTCGGGAATTACAGAGACCTCAGGGCTGGAGCAGGAGAGAAGAAAACTGGCCAATGCCGTGTGGTGGCTGACAGGACTGTTGGAAGTCTTCCCTGCATAGCCGTGGAGACTTAGAAGGCAGACTGGTGATCCCGTAATAATGAATAAGGGCAGTGGTGAATAATGTCGTTAAGGGACTGAATGTTGTGCACCCTCCTCCCCCCCCCCCCCACCAGATTAACATGTTGAAGCTCTAACCCCCAAAGTGATGGCATGTGAAGGGGCTTTGGGGAGGTAATTAAGGTTAGACGAGGTTGTAAAGATGGGGCCCTGGTCTGACTGGGATGAGTGCCCTTGTAAAAGAGACACCAGAGGGCTTGCTCGCTTTCCATGAGCATGCACTGAGGAAAGCTCACGTGAGCGCCCGGTGAGGAGGCTGCTGCCTGCAAGCCAAGAGAGGAGGCCTCAGAATTCGCCTGTCTGCCAGCACCCTGACCTTGGACTTCCCAGTTTCCAGAACTGTGAGAAATAAATGTCTGTTTAAGTCCCCAGTCCATCATATTTTGTTATAGCAGCTCCAGCCAACGAACACAGTTGTCATGCTTTATTATCACTTTTTTTAATAAATGTTTTTTTTAAGTGTTTATTTTTGAGAGAGAGAGAGAGAGTGTGAGTGAGGAAGGGGCAGAGAGAGAGAGAGAGAGAGACACAGAATCCAAAGCAGGCCCCAGGCTCTGAGCTGTCAGCGCAGAGCTCGACGCGGGGCTCAAACCCACAAACCACGAGATCGTGACCTGAGCCACAGTTGGATGCTCAACCGTCTGAGCCCCCCAGGTGCCCCTCTGCTACTTTAGTAAAACTTTGATTTGGATGATTTTGACAGGCGGGCAAGCGTCAGGTCAGGGTGTTGAGATAAGTGGGCTGGACATTTCATTACTTCACTTTGATCAGTGAGTCCTGGGAGATTCCATTCCCTGAGGGCTAGAGAAGGCAATTTGGGAGAAGTTAAAAGGGAACTGAAACACAGACGTGAGCTAAAATGCATTCATTGGGCGTGGCCGCTAAGGGACCTGGGTTGGAAGCAAACACGAGAAGGAACAATCGTGAGCCAGAGTGGAGCCGCAGCCATTTGAGGGATTGTTTTGGGGCGGGGTGGGGGGGGAGATCGTGTTCATCTTCATCATCACCATTATCACCACTCACATTTACTGAGGGCTAAGCACTTGTATATGTATTGTGCTTAGTATATATTGGACTTAGTATTCACAACAGCTCTATAGAGTAGGTCCTGTTAACATCCCCATTTAACGGATGTGGAAACAGGCTTGGAGAAATGGTTTCCCCCTACCTCACTGGTGGGTCAGCTGTAAACAATGAGGATTTTGATCCTACTGAGTGTTGCCTACATGGCGGGGGGGGGGGGGCGGGTACTGCCCTGCCTGGGAGCAGTGTGGGCTTGACTCAGTAAGCAGGATGATGTCAGTGAAGGTTTGGGGGCAAGAAGTGATGTGTTGAGGACAGCGTTGTAGACAATTAACCAACACCACCCAGGAGCAGGAAGATGGGTGGTTTGAAGACCAAGTTAGGAGGGTATCTGTGGTTCAGGGCAGAGGAGGTGAGTGAACTGGGTGGTGGCAGGAGGCCTGGCACTGAGGGGACGGGTGCAGAGACCATTTGGCTGCCGGAGGTCAAGGCCGTGTTCCCCGAACGAATATGGCAGCGGGGGGAGGCGTGAAGGACTCTAAGCTGACCTCAGGCTTTCGGACTCCGGCAAGGGGACACTGATGGGGGCTTTGACAGAAGTGTGACATGAGCAGGTGGGCCTATGCTTGGGGGGTAAGTGTCGCCGAGAATCTCTGGCTGGGCTTGTAGAGCAGCCCTGCAGAAGTCAGGTGTAGCGGGTAGGGTTTGGGCATCAGCCGCAACGCGGTGAAAGGCACAGCCTGGGAAGTGTCTCTTCCCAGGCTGGGCTTCTCAAGCCACGGGGTCCGGCCTTGACCCTGGTCCTTGGGGCTTGGCTTGCTCGCCTCACCTCTCTGTCTCAGACCTGTCAGCTAGTGCAGGTGGAAACTTGATGTGAATTAGAAAAAAGCATCCTTTCCCAAGACACCGTTCTGATATCTACCAGAAAATGTCAAAATACCTGTACAAATCGGTAATGACTATGAGCCTAGTCAATACCACTGGGTAATCTGCTGTTATGTGCATCCAGTTCTGTAGCTGCCGTGGTACCTACGGAGGCCCCTTAGCCTCTTACAATGTCCAAGATTACCGAGGAAGGAAAGTTTGGTATAGTAGAAAGAGAGCCAATAGCAGGACTTTAAAGATCACTACCATTATAGGTGGAAGACAGAGGAGACAAGAACTCAGAGCTTGTATGACCCAGAGCCCCAGCCTTTTTTTTTTTTTAAACTTAATTTTATTTTTATTTATTTATTTATTTATTTATTTATTTATTTATTTAAAACACTGGCTTTTATTTCCAATATATATTTAAGGTTAATGGTTTCATTTTTTAAATTTAAATCCAAGTTAGTTAATGTATGGTGTAATAATGATTTCAGGAATAGAAGTTAGTGATTCATCACTTACTTGTAACACCCAGTGCTCATCCCAACAAGTGCCCTTCTTAATGCCCATCACCCAGCCCATCCTGCCCCCCAACCCAACACCCCTCCAGCAACCCTCAGTTTGTTCTCTGTGTTTAAGAGTCTCTTATGGTTTGTCTCTCTCTCTCTGTTTTTATATTGTTTTTGCTTCCCTTCGTTATGTTCATCTGTTTTGTATTTTAAATTCCACATTATGAGTGAAATCATAAGATATGTGTCATTCCCTGGCTTATTTCGCTTAGCATAATACACTCTAGTTCCATCCACATTGTTGCAAATGGCAAGATTTCATTCTTTTTGATCACCGAGTAATATTCCATATTCCATATATATATATATATATATATATATATATATATATATATACCACATCTTCTTTATCCATTCATCTGTTGTTGGACAGTTGGGCTCTTTCCATACTTTGGCTCTTGTCAATAGCGCTGCTATAAACATTGCGATGCATGAGCCCCTTTGAAAGAGCACATCTGTATCCCCTGGATAAATACCTAGTAGTGCAATTGCTAGGTCATAAGGTGGTTCCATCTTTAATTTTTTGAGGAACCTCCATACTGTTTTCCAGAATGGCGGCACCAGTTTGCATTCCCACCAGCAGTGCAAAAGGATTCCTCTTTCTCCGCATCCTCGCCAACATCTGTTGTTGCCTGAGTTGTTAATGTTAGCCATTAGGACTGGTGTGAGGGGGTATCTCATTGTGGTTTTGATTTGTATTTCCCTGATGATGAGCGATGTTGAGCATTTTCTCATGTGTTGGTTGGCCATCTGGATGTCTTCTTTGGAAAAGTGTCTATTTGTGTCTTTTGCCCATTTCTTCACTGGATTATTTGTTTTTTGAGTGTTGAGCTTGATAAATTCTTTGCAGATTTTGGATACTAACCCTTTATCTGATGTGTAGTTTGCAAATAACTTCTCCCATTCCGTTGGTTGCCCTTTAGTTTTGCTGATTGTTTCCTTCGCTGTGCAGAAGATTTTTATCTTGATGAGGTCCCGGTAGTTCATTTTTGCTTTTGTTTCTTTTGCCTCTAGGGACATTTCAAGTAAGAAGTTGCTGTGGCCGAGGTCAAAGAGATTGTTGTCTGTTTTCCCCTGTAGGATTTTGATGGCTTCCTGTCTTATGTTTAGGTCTTTCATCCATGTTGAGTTTATTTTTGTGTCTGGTGTAAGAAAGTGGTCCAGGTTCATTCTTCTGCATGTCGCTGTCCAGTTTTCCCAACATCATTTGCTGAAGAGGCTGTCTTTTTTCCATTGAATACTCTTTCCTGCTTTGTCAAAGATTAAGTTGGCCATACATTTTTGAGTCCATTTCTGGGTTCTCTATTCTGTTCCATTGATCTATGTCTGTTTTTGTTCCAGTACCATACTGTCTTGATGATTACAGCTTTGTAATACATCTTGAAGTCCGGGATTGTGATGTGTCTAAATCTGGGTTCTTTTTCAGGATTGCTTTGGCTATTCGGGGTCTTTTCTGTTTCCATACAAATTTTAGGATTGTTTGTTCTAGCTCTGTGAAGAATGCTGGTATTGTTTTGATAGGGGTTACATTGAATATGTAGATTGCTTTGGGTAGTATTGACATTAAAAATATATCATTTATTTATTTTTAAGAGACAGAGCATGAGTGGGAGAAGGGCAGAGAGAGAGAGAGGGAGAGACAGAATCTGAAGCAGGCTCCAGGCTCTGAGCCGTCAGCACAGAGCCCAACATGGAGCTCGAACCCATGAACTGTGAGATGATGACCTGAGCCAAAGTTGGAGGCTTAACTGACTGAGCCACCCAGGTGTCCCACGGGTAGTATTGAGATTTTAACAATATTTGTTATTCCAATCTATGAGCATGGAACATTTTTCCATTTTTTTGGTATGCCTTCTTCAATTTCTTATCAGCTTTCTACAGTTTTCAATGTATAGATTTTTTACCTCTTGGGTTAGTTTTATTCCTAGGTATCTTATGGTTTTTGGTGCAGTTGTAAGGGGGATTAATTCCTTGACTTCTCTTTCTGTTGCCTCATTATTGCTATATAGGAATGCAACCGATTTCTGGGCATTGATTTTATGTTCTGCGACTTTGTTGAATTCATGCATCAGTTCTAGCAGGTTTTTGGTGGAGTCTTTGGGTTTTCCACCCAGAGTGTCATGTTTGTGAAGAGCGACATGGCCGATTTGGATGCCTTTTATTTCTTTGTGTTGTCTGCTGAGACTAGGACTTCCAACACTATGTTGAATAACAGTGGTGAGAGTGGGCATCCTTGTTGTGTTCCTGACCTTACGGGGAACTAGAACCCCAGTCTTTTGACCCACAGTTCATGATCATATCTAGTGACCTAGGCTTTGGCCAGTTCCCAAGTCCTACGCAGCAGTGCTTGATCTTAAAAGCAGTCTTAATGTGTTATAAAGTGCAAATATCATGTGTGTGTGTTTACTTATTCTTCAATGACTGTTTTTTTAATGTTTATTTTTGAGAGAGAGAGAGAGAGAGAGAGAGACCGAGTGGAAGAGGGGCAGAGAGAGAGGGAGACAGAGGGTCCGAAGCAGGCTCTGCCCTGACAGTAGAGAGCTCGATGCTGGGCTTGAACTCACGAACCGCAACATCATAACCTGAGCCGGAGTCAGCCGCTTAACAGGCTGAGCCACCCAGGCGCCCCTCTTCAGTGACTGTTTTGTGTCACTCACCGAATGAACGTGAAACTAAATGTCATTTCTCAACTAGGCCTCCGGGGCCCCCCAGGTTCTCTCTCTTTCTGCTGTCCCATGCTAGGATGCTTTTTGCTGTCAGGACAGGTTTTCCTCTGCTTGATCGGTAGGTATCTTGAGACCAAATACTGCATCTTATTATTTGCTTTTCATAGCACGCAGGGCAGTGTGATGAGGCAGGCAGGTAAGTACCAGTAAATGGCGTTGGTGAGATCATCTCTCTGTGTGCCGTGCCAGGCGGCCTCAGGCACAGCTATTTGTTAACCTGCGAGTTAAAGGAAAGGACTGGAGCTAATGAGATGGTAGAAGGGTAAGGGGTGGAGGGAGGCCAGACGCTCCGCAGTTTACATAAAGCATCGTAGCGGAAAATGATCGGGAACCCGGTAGTTAATTTACCACGCGTGCACAGTGTGGCAAATGTCTGAACATCTCTTGCTGCAAAATCTAACTCTGGTCGATCACAAAGCATCAGGAAGACCCAAGATACCTTGAAAGGTAATGGCACCGGGGAACAGCAGAGCTCTTTGAAAGCAAATAACTTGAGGCTAAGTTGATTTCTGTTTGGGTCAAACAATAGTGGTCGTGGTAGATGGGGAGCCGCCAGCGTCCTGAGGGGTTGGGAAACCTACGATCCTCACGCCTCACTCACTCCCCAAAGGGTGCCGAGCTCAGCACTAATGAAACCCACGGTCACAGAAAATCAACTGCTTTCGACTGCCTGCCCCAAAATCTTTGACTAGTAATCGCACCCTCAAGGCCAATGGTGGTA
This sequence comes from Leopardus geoffroyi, assembly GCF_018350155.1. Lineage (NCBI taxonomy): Eukaryota > Metazoa > Chordata > Mammalia > Carnivora > Felidae > Leopardus > Leopardus geoffroyi. The sequence continues at coordinate 58,491,120 of NC_059338.1, read as the reverse complement.
GGGACACCCTGTCGTATTTTGTCTCGTAGGTGATGTTTGGAACGTTGAGCGTGTTCCTCTCTGAGATTCTTTTGTTCCTTCTTAGTTTTTTAAGGAGTCAGAACATACGTCTTCACGCTTCGTTAGGACAGACAGCAACGCGGAGGTAGGTTTAGGAGCTTGGGGGGCCGGGGACTGTAGTGCTTTGAAACACCGTCTTCAGGGCTTGCAAGAGGAAAATCGGCACACCAGTGGGACGGTTGATGTTGGAGCTTCTTGTAGCTCTCTTTATGATGTTGCCTGGCCTTCTCCCCTGCTTTCTCAGAAGCTGTCTCAGCATACCCTTTACGGAGTCAAAACTCCCGGACGCAGGGATCCGTAACGACTTTTTTTTTTTTTTAGCGTCACGGACATGAGTTCTTTGAGAAGGTCACGAAAGCCCCGCCCCGTCTCCCGAGAAAACGGCTGCCTATAATTGCAGGGGGTTCAAGGTATGGGCAACACGCTAAAAACTCTGACTTATTTCACCTTAAAACGTAAATGCCCAGCCGTGCTCTCTCCTCCTTCTACCTTCTCCCGAACCTCTCCGTTTCCCTGCCTAAAGCAGCGCCTGCATGAAGTGGGGAATAAGGACACAGCCGAGAATGAGGCGGGCCTCCAGCGGCTCTGCTTCTAGAATATTGTGCTAAAGGGGGCAAGCGGCAGGTCTGAAAAGGAGCAGAGGCTAGGATGCGGCCCCTGCCCTCAAGGGACTCCCCTTGGGTGGTGGAGATCAGTTTCAAAACAAATGGTAAAATACCAGGTCGGGGCTCCTTTACGTGGTCAGACGACATCCTGAATCCTCAACGATGCATAATGTTTCTCATACAAGGGAACGAGTGACAAAAGTTCCCAGGCAAAACGGAGCGAAAATGTGTCTCTTGGCAGCTTTGTAGAGATTTCTCTGGCAGTTTCCGAGAGGGGGTGCATTTCTGTTGATTCAGTTCCTAGAAGTGGACTCGGGAGGTCAAAGGGCTTGAATATGGAAGTATTTAATAGAGGGACCACAATTACCCTCCGGAAAAGGTTGCGTCGGTTTCGTACCTCCCCGGGGGAGCGGATTTGGCACCCGGATCAGATTCTGGGCTGGGTTGGGGGGGGGGGGGAAGGCTAGGAAGGGAGGAGGGGGACAGCGAATTTTTCTTTCAGCCGTGTGGGCAGCTGTCCAATTTCATTTCGGTTCTCAGAGTTTTGCTTTCTTCAACGTGACTGAGTGTTGACGCTGGTTTGGAGGCGGGAACTTTGTGGCCTGGCCGGACGAGGATCGCAGGGGTTGGGGCCACCACTGGCCCACAGCCTTCGTGTGCGGTACCCCCACGGGAGCCAGGGGGGTCCCGGGTGTCACCTACGCGCACATTTACAAACCAGATACCTTCCTCTCAGGTGAACCCAGCTCTGAGCCAGGATGTAATAAGACAAGGACCGGCTTCACTTTGGCCCCACTCACACCCTCGGCGGTGGGACTGTGCACTGGCCCGTCCACGGCAGTCCTGACCGCGGCTCCCACTCCTGGCTGTTGCCCTGACGGCATCCACGTCAGGGGCCCGTGGTGCTGCTGCTCGAAGGACAGCCATGCTCAAGGGCTGAGCAGAGGCCTTGGTGTCGTCAGCCTCGTCTCCCCTGCCTCTGCCTACCGCCCGCTCCTGCTTCTTGCCCAGTGACCCCTCCTGCGTCCTGTAGACAAAAACAGCCCCATTGAGGGATTTTTGCTGGAACGTGTCCTCCCTCCAGTTAGAGCAGGTTTTGTGTTTAGCTTTGGTTTGGCGGCTTTTCATTCTGGACACAGTTGTGCTGGCCCCTCAGAGCCTGAGAGCCCCGGGGCCAGGGCCTTGTCGCATTGGCCTAAACCCCGCTGGTGACAAAGCTGTAGGAGTGCATGCTGGCTGCTCCGGCAGAGACACTCTGAAATCCCAGCTGCCTAACCCAGGAGATTTTTATTTCTGACTCACCAAGCAGTCTGATGACTGTGTGCGGGGTGGTAATTTAGGGACCCAGGCTCCTTCTCTCCCTCTCCTTTGCCATTTATTTATTTTTGAGAGAGAGAGAGAGAGAGAGAGAGAGCGCACGAGCAAGAGAGGGGTCAAAGAGAGAGGGAATCGGACCACAAGATCATGACCTGAGCTGAAATCAAGAGTGGGATGCTTAACCCACTGAGCCACCCAGGCGCCCCCTAGACGGCCTCATTTTGACTTGTAAATGCGCCGCCTCACTTTCGCTCACCTTCTGTTGGCAGGAACATGGGGCCTAGAGGCAGGATTCCCTTGGAAATACATCCTTGGCTGGGTAGCTGTTCCTCAAACACAGCTTTTACACCATGGAAAAGGAGCCTTGGACCGTGGTGGGCAGTGGGCTATGTCTGCCATGGGACTGAGCTGGGAACAAGCTTCCACTCCTGCTGCCTAGTTACCCTTCTGTTCCTGTGGGCAGAAGTCCTTATACTTTATCAAGCAAGAGGCTCTGCCCAAAGGTGACCTTTATTAATGCTTCAGGTAGGAACGGGTGAGAAGTGAAGAGCTTCACCCTTTCTTTGATCAGATTTACCTCTGTTCCTGCTCCATGTGCTGGGCGTGGACCGCTCCCTAGTCTCTCTCCGCAGCCCATTTCCTTTTTCCCCAAATCTCCAGGCAGAGTCACAGGCAAATTTGCCTGGGAACCATTCAGGACCTCACTCCCCCTTCTCCCTCCAGTTTTTTGGGGCTATATTTTTGATGATTTTGGCTAGAGGGTGACCAGGGAGAGAAGGACTTCCAATAAAGGCAGTTTCTTCTCCTCCTGCGTTTGCTGAGCTGCGTGGGGTTGGGCGGGTGGCGCTGGGAACTCTGGAGAAGCTCAGGGAATTAACGAAGTCTGACAAAGGAGATCCGGAAGGGGAGGGCCCACCTTCCAGCGGAGCCTGCCTTCCCTCAGTGACGTCAGAAGCGGCTGCTGTTGCCTTGGCAACCTGATCACCCAACGCCAAGGGCACGCAGGCTGATCTCAGGGCTCTTTCCTTGATGAGGCGCTAAAAAAGAACCTCACTGTCCCCCAAATGCAACTTGATCATAGGGAGATACCATCCAATACTCGGGGACGGTCTGTGGGTGAAGACGGCTCCAGGGAGTGGGTGATACTGGCAGGAATAATCTGAAGGACACGTGGGGGACCGAGAACCCTCTTTTTGCACAAACCCTGCACGTTTTAGAGAAAAGAAGCTGCCGGTCTGCCCTCTGACAGTACTCTTCGCCTCCGCCTGTTTCGCATGAAAAGTCTCACCTCATCATGTGGCCCATTACCCCGGAGTCCTGCTGTAGGACTGGAGTGTTCCGGAAATCTTGCCGCGGGGGGCACCATTAGGTACCAGCATGGCAGACAAGGGGGAAGAGCCGCTTGGCCACCCGCTTTCAACAGACACCTTCTTTTTCTTTCCATGCTCGCTTTCTGAGTGGCTGGGAAGTTCAACTCTACCAGTTGGTCACACTAGCGAATGAAGGGAAGGCAGACTTTTGTGGTGGCCACACAGGCGTTTTGTGTCACCGTGGCCAGTGGCTCTGCTTGCTTCCTGCCCGGGTAGGCTTGACTCAAGTAATTAACCTCCCTGCGCTGCAGTATCTTGGCAAAGTGGCATTTTAGAGAATAAACAACCCCCGTCAAGCGCCTAGCACAATGTCTGGCACGCAATAGATACTCAAAGAAATGATGGCTCCTTCTCCCATTTAGGCTATTTCTTGAAATGTTGCCAGTTCGGGGCTGACACTGGCGCAGGTTAAACCTTTGCACAATAGAAGAAAGTGCCTCCACTGCAGACAAACGGAAACGAGGCGGTTCCTCCCCCCCACCCCCCCCACCCCCCCCCAGCCTTTCTGCAGCACAGAGGCTGGTGGCTCCCGGCTGGGAGCACAAGCTTCACACTGCATGCCCCAGCTCTGCCTTAACGCTCCCACGTCTCTTGTTTCTCAGCCATTTTCCTGCAAGGTATCTTGGAAGGGTTAAGTCTCCTAGGAACATTAAGAAACATTTCAAAATAGGGGCACCTGGGGGGGCTCAGTTGGTTAAGCCACCGACTCTCGGTTTCAGCTCAGGTCATGATCTCGCAGTTCGTGCATTCCAGGCCCGCATCCGGCTGGGGGATGACAGCGCGGAGGCCGCTTGGGATTCTCTCTCTCTCTCTCTCTCTCTCTCTCTCTCTGCCCCTCCCCAACTTGCTCTCTCTGTCACTCTCTCAAAATAAATAAACTTAAAAAAAAAAACAAAAAAAAGGAAGGGGCGCCTGGGTGGCTCAGTCAGTTAAGCGTCCAACTTTGGCTCAGGTCACGATCTCGCGGTCCGTGAGTTCGAGCCCCGCGTCAGGCTCTGGGCTGAAGGCTCGGAGCCTGGAGCCTGCTTCCGATTCTGTGGCTCCCTCTCTCTCTGCCCCTCCCCCGTTCATGCTCTGTCTCTCTCTGTCTCAAAAATAAATAAACGTTAAAAAAAAAAAAAAAAGGAAGACTCTCAAAATAAGTAAGAGGTAGGAGGGGATTGGAGATGTGACCAGCTGTCACCGGAGGATGTCAGGTGGGAGTCAAGCGCGGCTGGTCTGCTCTCTGCTCAGTCCCAGTGATGGGTGGTCGTGAGCTGCCCGCGGCATCGGCTGCTTGGTTTTCTTCGTTCCTTCTTGTTACTGTTGTTGTTGTTATTATCATTCAGGTTGGCCTGTGGGAAGCTGGCCCTGGCAGCTGTAGCCTTTTTGCAGGTGCAGCAGGATTTCCGAGAGTTTCATGTTGGCTTCCGAAGTCCCTGCCCAGGGCCACTGTGTTTTCCACTGAGGTGCAGTCGTGGTGGGCATCTGGCCAGTCACTGTCTACGTATTTGCAGGGCTGCTGTTATACATCACAGCCTGGGGTGAGGCCTGGGTATTACACACTGGACGTAGCCCTCGTTCTCAGGGGGCTCACATTCTAGTGGGGGAGCAGAAAGAAACCAAGGGGTCATCTGGTCCTGTATATTGACATATTTGGTGATCTCAAGTGTTGGACATTAAAAAAATTTTTTTTTTAATGTTTATTTTTGAGGGAGAGAAGCAGAGCGCGAGCGGGGGAGGGACAGAGAGAGAGGGGGGCGCGCAGAACCTGAAGCGGGCTCCAGGCTCTGAGCTGTCGGCACACAGCCCGATGCGGGGCTCGAACCCACGACCGCGCGCGATCATGACCTGAGCCGAAGTGGGACCCTCAACCGACTGAGCCACCCAGGTGCCCCACAAGTGCTGGGCATTTTATAGGAGAGGTTATGGAAGCTCTGGAGGATGCTGACTTTTCTCCGGAGAGAATTTATTTTTGCTCTGGCTGGCTGTTATCCTGGGGGCATGTTGCCTTAATCATGTTTGGATTGAGGTGATTCAGAACTGTGTTTCAGTTTCACTACTTCTAGGGTGTGTTGGCAGAATAAAGCCCCCCTCCCAAGACGTCCGCATCCTGATGCTGGGAATCCACAAATCTGTTAGTTTCCATGGCAAAGGGGAAAGAAAGGGGACAGATGGAGTTGATGTTGCTAATCAGCTGACCTTAAAATAGATTATCCTGGATTTTCTGGGTGGTCCCAGCAGAATCACAAGGGCCCTTAACAGTGGAAAAGGGAGGCAGGAGAACAGAGTGATGCTCAACGAGAGGGACTCGACCTGCGGTTGCTGGTGTCGAAGGTGGGGAAAGGGCCCCATGTCAAGGAATGTGAGCAGCTTCTGGAAACTGGCAAAAGCAAGGGCACAGCTCCTCCCCGAAGGCCTCCAGCGGGAACACAGCCCTACCAGGCACCTTGATGGGAGCCCAGCGGGACCCCTGCCAGTCTTCTGACCTCCAGGACCCTGAGACCGTAAACTTGGGTTGTTTAAAGCCATTACACTGGTGATAATTAGTTGCCACAGGAAGCGAATGCAAGGAGTCCCAGCTACGACGTTGAGCGCTTCCCACGGCATCCTCTCGGTGGGTCCTCCACATTGTGTCTCCAGAGTGCTGTGAGGCTGCTGAAACGTTTGCCTTGTATCTCAGCCTCTTGCTCAGTGGCTTCTGCTTGCGGCTCACAAGTCAGCAACTGCCTGGAGACCTAGAGGGGTCCAGAATTCAGAATCCCTTCCCTGCACTTCTCTCGCAAGGGTGGGCTCCCTCAGACTTGCACTGCTTCGGTAGCCCTGACCTCAGATTTACGTCCCTCAGGCCACTAATACTGATCAGCTCCTCAGCCTTTGGCCCCGTGGTTCCGGGTCAGCAGATACACCAGGCAATAAACAATGGGTAGCTGTGGGGTTGACACTATCGTTAAACGAGTTTAAGCAACCTGGGTGCTGGTCCCAGCTCAGCCTTAAAGAGCCTTGGGTGTGTTATTGCCCTTCTCCGGGACTCGTTTCTTTCCTGTGCAGAATGAGGTTTTCAGATGACATCATCTTCTGCTTCTTTGCACCTGCAATTCTGGAGATCCCCTCCCCCCCCCCACCGCCCACCGTGTGCCGGTTGGTTTGGCAGGGGTCACAGAGGTGGGATCCTTGCCCGAAGGTGCTTCCAGTGTTTAATCATCATGGTGGAATAAGGTCTACTTATGTAGACAGCCACCTTAAGCCACGATGCTTTCTCATCAGCACAATTTGGTTAATTAATCCATGAGTAATCAGAAAAGTTAATTGGATGTGTAGAACTTGGGGAACTAACACCATGATGGATTGAGGATCTCAGTGGAGCTGGAAGCCATCTAACCTTGGTTATTTGCATGAGCTGTGATTTAGACCCGACAATTGAGGGGTTTTTTTTTTTTTTTTTTTTTTTTTTTGGTAAGCAGTTAAATGGATGGCACTTGTGTTCAGATTAAATAGGATGGAATTGGGTGGTATTTTGCAAGCTCTGCAATTCAATTTGTTTTCTGGGAAGGGAGTCAAGAAAAAAGTAATAAAAGCCCACGGTTATATAAGCATTAGACCAAAGCTGGGACTCCTCCCAGGGGGTCTGACTTTTCTTCCTCTCTGCCTCCCTAGTCCCTAGTGTGGTGCCTTGTGCATAGTCGAAGATTAGCTCTCTGACAGCAGACTAGCCCACGACGGACTAAAAAGCAACTGGCCGAACGAATAAATAAATGATTCCTCCATACAGCATGCAGGAAATGTTCAATCGACCACCCGGTCCAGGCCCCGTGGAAGGTTCCGGGACTAGAATGAAAAACTCCCCCTGCCCCGGGAGAGCTCCCAGCCCATTTGGGGTGCTGACCCCCGACCAGCAATGGCATACAATCTGATGCAGTAGCAGGTTAGTGGAAAGAGTGGGAAGGGCTGGGAGACCCCAGAGGGAGAGACAGAGTGAAGGAGCAGAGGGAATTTGGGAAGATTTCACAGGGCAAGTGGCATTTTAGGCTGCGTCTTCAAGGACGAAGAGATGTTTGTCAGGCAGAAGATTGGGGAAACCACATTCCGCAAGGGGTGGTGGGTGTGAGGGATGGAGAGCTGCTTTCGGATGACATGTGGCTTCATGTGGGACGGAGCGGATCGTGGGACGGGGTGGTTGGCTTGGAGTGAGGGTGGGAAAAGTCTAGGATGCCGATTGAGGGGACCTTGACCTTATTTGGACCCAACGGGGAGTCTCTGAAGGATTTCCAGTGTGTGAATGACATGGTGAAGGGATTCTTGTAAGCGGACGGTGGGTGGGCTGGAGGAGAGGGGGACTCATGGTAGAGTGGGAGTAGGTGCGGGGAGGGCAGGGGGGAAGGAAGCTAGAGAGTGGGGGTGAAAGGGCGGAAGTTCTGGTCAAGTTAGTGACCTTCGCTGGGCATCCTCAACTTTCCCATCAAATAATTTCCCAACAAATAATTTCCCAACCAATATTTCCAACAACAAATATTTCCAAATATTTCCAAATATTTTCCAAAATTTTCCAAATATTTCCCAACAAATAATTTCCACCTCGTGTCTTGTGTTGAGGCCTGGCGGGAAATTGCATGCAAAAACTTTTGTCTAGATGGCCCGGCACAGAGTAGTAAGCACTTAGTAAATTATTGGTTGCTTATGGTTTACCTGGGGGAGAGAGAGATGACAGGAGCCCTGGCTGAGGCAGCAGCCCGCGGATGAGGAGGAGGAGGGAGAAGTCAGAGACCAGGGGGAGGTAGACCAGACTGCTGAGTCGTGGTGCCTTGCCCTCGAGCTGAAAGGCAGTTTTATGCTGAGGCTTGCTTCAGCAGAGTCCCGGCCTCATTATAAACTTTAGATGAGGCCCCAGGGAGCTTGACCTTGGGCTATCCCGGACTCCGGCAAGCCTGCAAAACGAAGTTAGTTGCCCGCAAGGGAAGCATTTCTCTGGATGAAGGCGGATGCACGGGAACATCTGTTTTGTGGCTCCCGTCCCCGCGGGCTGCGTGGCGATCGCCCTGTGTGCCTGAGCAGGACAGCCACATGGGCCCTCAGTGGGGCAGCAGACGCAGTCATCCCAGGAGGCTGGGCTGTGGAGGGAGCCCCCCCCCACCCCCCACCGTGGGTATACTCCCGGGGAGATATTGAGGGTGCCCTGAAGGACCCCTGCCCGCTGTCTTCCTCTTGGTTTGAAGCCCCACCATTAGGAACCGATTTGTTGGGATTTAGAGGCTCTTTGTCTCCTATTGAATGCAAATACCCCAGGGAAAAGTAGTATCATTAAGGGAAGGGATAACAACCGTAACAGAAATGAATAATAATAAGGGTAACAACTCGGAGAACTGTTTTGTGCCATAGATATCTTTTACTCATTGCCTTATTTCATTGTTCTGGCGGTCCTAGCAGGTGAATATTTGTATCTCTGGGCACATGGGAGCTCGGGGAGGTTCAGAAGGTCGAGGAAAAAACACAGCATACACCTTTGCGAGCCCTGCGACAGAGCGGGAACAGTGCGAGGGACAGAGGGGCAGGTGTTGGGCGTGGGAGGTGGTGGGCATCCCAGCAGGAGAGAGAGAAGGAGGGGGTGAAAAGGGGAGAGGAGAGGTGCGGTTGTGGCCAGGACTGGCCCTGTTTACCTCATAATCACTGACCTGATAGATTTGCTTTTTGTCCCTGACTCTGTCAGTGCTTCTCCTCGTTCGGAGGCTCAGAGATAATCATGGAACTCCCAAGACAGGTTGGGGTAGAGTTAAGGACTCCACATAGGACCGCCTATGAGATTTAGTTTTATCCAGGTTTATCCAGCCATGGTTAGACAGGGCCACCCAGACCCCTCCTGACCAGGCCTGGGGACTAACAGTCTTTGCGTCCCCCGTGCAAGGCACAGAGTATGACTAACAGTAGGCGCTCAGTAGATGCTCCCTGCAGGAATGCTACCCAGGGTGTCCCCAGGCTTGCTCTCCTTAGAGCCCTGCTGACCCCTCTGGATGCTCTCCCTGTTTCCAATGGCAAAGGAATTAATTACAAGGCTCTCTGCTTGTGAATTCAGGAGGGACCAGAGGAAGATCAAATACAATGGAGTTTCATTGTTCATTAATGGCTGCTTACCCAGCTCATCTGGACCATTTAAAATTTGAATCCTAAATTCTAAATTTCCAATCAGGCCGTGGACTGGAAGGATGGAGGTGGAAAAGGAATCTGGCTTGCTCTTGAGGGTCCTGGTGACACAAGTCCTAGACACGGGGTCCGAGTGGCTTGATGGTCTCCCGGACCAGTGTGATCCAATGAGTACTAAGCGTAAAATAGAAAGTCACACTGGCAGCTCCAGAATGGAACGGGAGAAAGCACCAGAAGTGAGCGGATCCTGGTTTTGCCACTAGCTGTATGACCTTGGACGTCATGTTCTTTCTTTGGGCTTCCTATTTGCTCATCTGTAAAACTGGGACATTGGGTTGGATGAGTGGTTTTCAAGCTGCCATCGAGAAGTAGGAAGAGTTCTGACGTCCTCTGGGGTGGGTCTGCTTGGATCTGTTTACCATACTAAGGACTCCACATGGGACCGCCTACGAGATTTAGTTTTATCCAGGTTTATCCAGCCATGGTTAGACAGGGCCACCCAGACCCTATCAACCGACAGAAGAGGGCTAGTGCCCAACGCTTCAAGGGGCCCATTCAACACGAGTCTCTGTACTTGTAAAAGCTCTTTGCAAAAGGAATAATCCCTAACTGGATACCAAAAAATTTGAGCTATAGATCACTAGCTAGAGCGTACCATTGGAAGGACACCACAAAGTTGAAGTATCCCCAGACTCTTCCTACTCCTGCTTTTCAAGCTGTGCTGCCTTGGGGTTAAGACTTGTGGCTCTGGGGAACTCCCAGTAAAATGCAAATATTTATGTGGCTTTCCTCCCATAATTACTAGCACCAGGGATGGCCTCTGTAGCACAAATTCATAGACATCTTTAGTCTTAAACTTTCACTCCTCCATCCCACCACTTCCAACATTACCTCTTCCCTTGTAAAATTTCCATATGAAAGCCTGGCTGCTGACATTTGAAAAACGTTTATCCATTTGTCCCTGTCTCCGTGAAGTCAGGGCAAATTTCGGAAGAGGTTTTGCTTTCAGGAATATCAAAGAAGGAGACGAGGTGTTACGTCGGAGGCAGCCCAGCCTTCTTGCAACATTCGCCAGGCCGGCCTGGAGGTGAGGTCAGGCTTAGGTAAACTTGAACCTTTTTCGTTCTTACTCCAGCAAGCCCAGTTCGTTAAGTATGCGTTGGGCGACGTGAGAAGCTGGAGAATGTTTGGTATGATGTATGGAATAAGAAAGAAGTTGCTTCTAGTAAATGATCTGATGTGGGATGATTGCCCACTTCCATTCCAGTTTCCAGGGACCTGATCCACACACCTTGTATGTTTCAGGTGAAGCCTGGAGTAGCCCCTGGGGGCAGGGAGACACTTGGCTGAGGTTCCGAGTTTGACACTCGATTGCTGGCTTTGCTGGAGTGAGACTTCTAAAGGCTATGAAAAGAAGTTTAAGTTTGGGTATGTTATGAACAACACATGGCCCCAGCTTTAAGTTCAAGGCCTATTATTTGGGGCCATGCTCTTGCAAAGATACTTTGAAGTAAGACAAATATTTAAGGCAAGCTACAGATACCTTTGGGGGAAGTGTTGGAATTTTTGTAGGTTTTCACCTTCAGGTTTCTTAAGAGACAGTAGTTCGAAGTGAAGTATATTCACATGGTTAAAGACTGGGAGAAGGGGCGCCTGGGTGGCGCAGTCGGTTAAGTGTCCGACTTCAGCCAGGTCACGATCTCACGGTCCGTGAGTCGAGCCCCGCGTCAGGCTCTGGGCTGATGGCTCATGATGGCTCAGAGCCTGGAGCCTGTTCCCGATTCTGTGTCTCCCTCTCTCTCTCTCTGACCCTCCCCCGTTCATGCTCTGTCTCTCTCTGTCCCAAAAATAAATAAACGTTGAAAAAAAAATTAAAAAAAAAATAAATAAAGACTGGGAGAAAATTGACCAAGTGCAGTGGTTTGTTTCGAGATATAGAAATCACAGGTGAGCTTGTGTTCTTTATTTGCTAAGCTTTATATCATATGGGTATATTGTTCTGTAATGAAAAACAAGTATTGTAAACCTTTTTGCAGGTATATAACGTGCCTGGAATGCCAGTGATTGTATCTGCAATCTTTACTCCAACTCTTGGACCTGTTACATTCTGGCTTCTGTTCTTACTGCATTGAAACAGACTCACCCATGCTCTGCAAAACAAAGAGTACTTTTTCGTCTCCGCCATCTTTGACTGTGTGGACTGCTTTCTTCCTGAACTTCTCTTTCTCTTTGACATCCAAGGTCATCACTATTTGCTGGGCCTTCCCCGCCTTATCTTTTTTCATGGAAGCCTCTTCACTCACCCCCTTAAACGTGTTTCTCTCCTCGCTCCGTACCCACGTAGTGAGCGACTTCACCAAGAGCCAGCTTCGGCTTCCACGGGTGAGCACCGATTTCCCCTCTGATGTTCCAGTCCCACCGAGCGCTCTGTGGGACAGCTCCACAAGCTGTACACATACGTTGGAAGTTCATTATTTTAAATCCCTGGCCAAACATGCACCTGCTCTGGTGTTTCTTATCTCCTTACCTGGCATAGCAGCCTCTTCATGATCCTTTCCAGGCTGGCTCCTTCACTAACTTGTACTTCCTTCCTTTCCCACGGGCCCAATCACAACCTCCTGGAGCTTCCATCTGTCTAAACTCTCCCGGACCCACCACCACATCTCCATCCTCATCGATGGCCTTGGATTAGTTCTCCATTGCTTCTCACTGGGTTACTATAAACATTCTTCCTGCCGTCGGTGGCGTCTGTCCTCCAGGGCACCTTCATACTGCTGATTGAGTCATCTTTCTCAGAGTTCGTTTCCAAGCTGACCATGTCGCTGTGCCTAAAAACCCGCTAGTGGATTTCGCAGTATGTGCGCCTTGATAAGGCCTTTCAAGGTCTGACTTTTGCTTGTCTCTGCAGCCTCTTATCTCGTCACTTGGTCCCATACATCCTTTGCTCCAATGACACTACCCAGCCAAGACCCCATCTTCCAGTGTTTTTTTTTTTTTTTTTTTTTTGCCTCTTTTTGTCCTAACTTGCTGTCCTGTGTTTGAGCTTTCCCAGATCTTCTTGAGGTCACCGTGTTTAAGATCCTCAATTTTAACAATAGGAAACTTGTGCCATTTATATTTAATGAAACTTTCATTTCCTTCAGGAAAATGCCCACGTTAATCACATAAATGAGTGAGAACACACACACAAGAATGAATGGGAAAATATGTTTTATGTTATAAAAACACGATTTATACTCAACTTTCTGACCACAATCATAGAGTAAGGCAAAGCGCATAGCTCTAAAGAAAGGAAAGAATTTTACTCATCCATGTTAATATTGAAAAATTCAGTAGCTTGAGAATATTTTGCTCTTTATAAAGTCAGCAGTAACCATTCTTATGCTTTCTATGGATGGGGTGATGATGCATCTAATCGGTCAGCACATGAGTGTAACAGAAGTACTGTCCAAGTTGTGGGTCAGATATGACTAATTAAGGAAGACATCAGCCGGATGATTTTCTTGTGGCCTGGCCCACTTTTCTTCAGATGTATGTTCTTGGACAAGGCTTGATTAAGAATTAGACTTATTTTTTTTCATTAATCAGAATTTGTTTTTTCTTAAGCTCAATCATTGAAGACAGACGAATTGTTTAAATATTCTAACATGGCCTCATGTATCATTAGAATTAATGTAATGATGTATTACTGGAAACATAACAAATAGTTATCATCCTGCCCTCATAGTTGAGAGGATAGGTGGATTTGGAAAACCTAAAATGTCTCTGACTTGGTTTGTAAATAATTTTGACACATAACATCATGCTTTTGAGGGGTTAAACTGTGAGAACTAATTTTGGCCCAAACAAAATTAAGGTGAACACTCTATTGTCTTCGTGGATCTTATAAATGGGGGAAAAGAATGTTATTAAAGATTCAATATAGTTTTCTCCTCCTGGTCTCTCAGCGGTGATGGTCATTCAGATTCACTGGAAAGAGTAGTCCCATGCTGAAATAAAAGTGTTGTGTGAACGCGTGGATGATATCCAGTTACGTTCTAGGTCTACTGCTAGGATTAATTTTACATTATTTTGTGCTGGTCGGTGAATTCCTTAACTTCTTCGAGCCCCAGTTTCTTCACCTGTAAAAGGAAAAAAACCCACTAGCAATCATATTGCTGTTATAGGCCCCTGGAGGTGGGGCTGAGGTCACATACCGGAAGCACCTGGCCCAGTGCCCAGCACATGGCAGGCCCTCTCTCGGTCCACCTCCCACCAACGAAGACATGCAAATGTGTGCACAAAACACATGGGCTCAGACACAGAGGGAAAAATGTGGCTTTCATACAGACAGGAAAATTGTCCATATAGATAAGTCATAGAGAAAGGAAGCCATACTGAAGAAAAAGAATGGCTCTGGCGGGCAGGTGGAGTCGTTCATAGAAACCACTCAAAGCAAGCAAGACTCCTCATTTTTGGTGATCATTAGCATGTTTCTTTTATATGCCTGTTGGTTGCCGGCCAGTAGGGACATCTTATAAGTGTTTGGATTCAAATGTATAATTCTGGCTCTTCTAATTACTCATTCCCACCTGGCCTAGCAGTGTTTGCAGAGAGAGAGAGAGCAGGTAAGAATATTTTGTGAACTCGTTTCTCAGAAGGATGACCCCAGAGCTATAATTTGAAGCATTTTTACTGCATGGCGGATGATGCAAGGTTATTTCTTTTTGAAGGGGAAAGGGGGCGGGTGGAGAGCAGACTGAGGCTGAGGGGATCAGGGCCAGGAAAGAGTGAAGATAAAATTAGTACAAATATCTGGCACCATTTTCCAAATTGAGCCATAACATTTAGACTCTCACATACTCAGATTTCCTCTGAAATCTCAGGTTGCTTTCCTGTTATTGCAGAAGGAAGGTCCCTAAGGTTCCCCAGGGCTGGCTCTGCCTAGAATTAGCTGACAAGGGGGATCAGTGAGAGCCAGCTTGAGGCTTCTCACGGACAGCTCTGAGCAATGGTGGGGGCCCAGAGCCAAATTAGGGTGCGGGCAGGGCCTGGGGCTGATCACACGAAGAGTGCCCTCGGATGCTCTTTTCCAGAGCGCACTTGGACTGGAGAGACAGTGGCGTCTGAGCATCGATGTGCAAACCCCAGCTCTGATTGGGTGAACGGTGTCATGCAAATCACATCACCCTTCTGTTTCTCATGTTCCCCATCTGCAGTGAGGGGAGCCGGTGCTTAGCAGCCGGCATTGTTTTGAGGCCCAAAGGACATCATTTACGTGAAGATACTTGGAAAATTAGCACAGTACGAGAGGCAAAACACTTCAGGCTGAAATTGACATTCTGGGCTGCTTGAAGGAGAAAGGGGGGTTGGAAATCTCACCAAAGGAACAACGGGGACAAGTGCAGGGGTGAGGCAAGCAGAGGTGACACCGGCTGTGGCTAAGAACTCAGAACTGGGGTTGCATGCTGATGCTGCTTATCTATCTGTCTATCAATCATCTATCTATGTGTCCATCTATTATCTGTCAATCATCTATTATCTATCTATCTATCTATCTATCTATCTATTATCTATCATCTACCTATCATCTATCATCTATCTATCTATCTATCTATCTATCTATCTATCTATCTTGTATCTCTCTATTATCTATCTATCTGTCTATCAATCATCTATTTATCTATCAGTCATCTATTTATCTATCATCTATGTATGTATGTAAGTGTCTGTCCATCTATCTATTTATCACCTCCTTTTGTCTCAGTTTCCTCATCTGTAAAACGGGAATTATAAAATATGTATCACCTGGGTTGTTTTGAAGGTGAAACAAACAAAAAATGCACGCAGTGTGCCTGCCACACTGTCATTCCCTAGAGGACACTGGCAGCAGAGGAACGGGCCTGGAAACTCTATCAGCTTTGTGCTGCGGGATGGCTACGTGTATGCGAGACGCGCGTCCTTTTTCCCCGTAAGATCTTTCCTGAGTTCTTCGCGCCCTAAATGGTGGCGGGAGGATGGGGGAAACCATGGAAACTGACGGTTTCCTGACTTGTCATATTGTAGGTGTTGTCTCGCCGATAGTACAGAAGTCCCGTGGATGTTAACCCCTTCAGAAGGCGGTTGACGGTATTGATTGTGTAATATTTTTTAGGGTGGCCTTCTCTGTGAGGTGGTCCGAAAACATTGCTATTCATTTACTCATCCCTTTGTTCAGCCAACCAACTATCACTGGGCACCTAGTGTGTGCAGGATGATGAGCTGGGCTGGGAGGTGAGGATATACTGGAGAGCGGGACAAATAAATTTCCTGCCCTAAAGGAGCATGTGCTCTAGTGGGTAAGACAAAGCAATTACGTACTTAGTCTATCACATGTAGTGACAAGTGTTGGGAGGAAAAAGAAAGTATTAGAAGGTGACAGCGATGTCTTTGGAGGACTCAGGGTAGAGACAGTGACCACTATTCCCTGTTCTGACCCCCGGAGTTGCCCCTGATTGCCCTCCGTGGCTGTATTCCATCATCCAGGGAACTGCTTGGAGACATGAGGACAGAATGACCACATATCTACTCTGTCTTTAAGGGGGGGACGGTGAGGTTGGGCAGTTATGATCCCGGCATAGCCAGAATAAGGCAGAGGTGACAATCTCCTCCTGCCTGTATCCCTGACCCCTGCTCTGGCCCACTGCTGTGTGTGTGTGTGTGAACATTGGAATGGGGCTGGGGTGGGTTACAGAGACGATGGGTAAGCATACATAAGGTCTGGCTCAGAACACTTGAAATGCAGACCTCGTTTGGCAGGACTTTCTGTGACTCGGGCATATTATCTTTACAGCTCACGGTTTCCCGGGACATTTGTGCAGATGAAATTGATCAGCGGCAGGAGGAAGATAGCTGTTGCCTAGGCAACCAGCCGATGACTCATCCTGGCTTTGAAGCAGCAAAAGCCATGAGCCTGCAGTAATTTTCCAGATGCTTAACCTGTCCTCCTCCTTCTCTGTCTTTCTTTGTTTTCCTCTCTCCATCCTTCATTTCTTTCTGCACCCTCACTTCCCCGGGTCCTCCCTAAACTTGACACTGAGTGCTGCAGGATCTCTGCAGGGGGTGGGTATAGGGGGTGGTCCTGAGCTCCCCAGAGCAGTTATGTGGACCTCATCCCACCAGTAATAGGTGGCTTTCCCTGCTGCTGCTCCTTATCTCTCCTAACCTGGAAATGGCCAGGCTGTCACCGTCGGTGCTGCAGAGCCCCCAAGATGTTGCTTGTTGCCCTTGATCAGAGAACCTCAAGTGAACCTGGCACTTTTTCTTTGAATCTAAACTAAACGGACCACACCCCTTTATCTCAGAGATCTGCAGTGTTCCTTTGAGGACAGACAGTTATCCTGAGGGCCTCCCAAGCCGAGTTGCGACAGTGACGTTTACAGGTGACAGAGGCCACCATTGGCAGCTCTCTGGATGCTGGGTTTTCCCATCCTCCTTCGCTGACGTTCCCCACTCCTCATCTTGTGTCTGATGTTCCAGGCCCTTCTTAATTAGCCATCGCAATCGTCTCTACAACGCGGAGTATAGAAGCTTGAACCGTTCCCCTTCCAAAAGCATTTTCATTTTAACAAGGTTTTCAGAAGCAAAATATTTTAAAACTCAGGGGAACCAAATCGTTAGCCTTTTGGATAAAGATATAGGTGGTGGTGGGGGGGGGGTTGGGTAGTGAGCTACGCCTGGAAGAAGGTCTTTCTCTGCACGTCGTACGTGCATCACCCATGGTGATGCTGAGGCTGGCACAAAACATTTTATGTTGGTTACAAGTTGGTCCCCCAGTTCCGTATCTCACCCCTACCCGTACATATGTACTGTGTCCATGCACGTCACTCACACACACACACACACACACACACACACTGCCTTGAGCAGCAGCAGCAGCTAATGGGGAGACAACAACAAATCCCCAGCGATGAACGCAGGGCCACCAGAGACACAGACATACGCTCATTCTCCTCCTCCTGCGGTGGAGAATGCCGTCCTCTGGTCTCAAGCACACGCTGGGCAAGGATGCCTTGGCCACCCTCATGATCTGAGGAAATGGCACTGGCTCTGGGAACACTTCAATCCCGCGAAGCATGGGACTCGAGGTGGATGAGACTTGAGCCGTGTGCACCCTAGCCAACCATCCAGTGTGGGCATTGCCGCTAAAGTGTCCCCCCATGGCAACCGTGCTGCTGAACTTGAATCTGCAGGGATGGGGGCCGCTTGGCTCACAGGGCAGCCCAGTACATTTTTGAACAGATGGGATTGTTCACCTCTTTATAGATTTATGGAGCAATTCTTTCATTCGGTAAAGACTGATGGAATGCCCTTGGTGTGAGATGCAGGGGTGAGCAAAACGGTCCTGCCAGCGTGGGGCTCAGGGTCTCCGGGTTGGCGGAATCAAGGGCACAACCCGACAGCACCGTGGTTGCCAGCGGGGGAGACGGCGACCAGGAGAAGTTCAGGGAACTCTGGGGCCATAAGTGGGGGAGAGGGGGGGCCTCTGCAGGCGGGGGAGGGGTGTGGGGCCAAGGGGGATGGTCTGGGGCGGCTTCCTCGGGGAAAGTGAGGCAGGGCCAAACAGTCCGGTCCACCGGGCAGGGTGCGGCAGCCAGGGGAGGAGGGATAGACTGTGTGGAAAAGTGCCTGTTGGTGAGCAGGTTTGAAAAAGGACCGGGGAGGTGTGGGGGGGGGGGAACAGTGTGTCTTGAAAATGGAGGGAGAGTGGGGTGTGAGAGACAGCAGGTGGAGGGGGGCGGGGGGGGGGCGGTTCCAGGACACCATAGCCAGAGGCACAGGTGGGGAGCAGTGATGGTTCCTCCTCCTCCCCTTCCCCCTTCCTCTGCCCCTCCTCTTTCCCTCTCCACTTCCCTGCCCTCTTCTCTTTTTCTTTTCTTTTCTTTTTTTTTTAGGGGGGGGGGTGGGGGGATCGGTCTCTAATTTCATCTTTCTCAGAAACTCCCATCTGCTGAGGAACAAGAATTTCAGCTTCAAAACTTAGCGTGAAATAAAAATAGAAACAGTCCTTTTTGAGTAAACATGCTTAGATTTGGCTACGCTTACCGGGCAACTTCTCAGGCTGGCTCCTGAGCATGGGGCTGGGCTTTGGCTTGCTTGGTACTTGTAGCAACAGTGACAAAAGCGACCTTGGAGCCCTGAAGTGACCTGGACTGTTCTCCGCCTCTTTTGGTCTTCGCAGTAGCGCCCCTTGTCTCTCTGGCCACCTAGCGCCCTGCTGACGTTGGTGGCCATGGCGGGCAGTCTGTGCACCTTGTGGCTGGGTCTCCCTCCCTCCCCCCCTTCCCCCCTTCCTCCCTTCCCCTCTCCCCCCCTTCCTCTATCCTTCCCTCCAATCGGTCAGGGCCCAGCAATTATCCCCTGGATGATTCAGCCTGACCCCAGGTCTTGCTGTGTTTCTGTTTTGTTTTCCAAATGGCCTTTGCAGGGGGAACCGGCTCTGTCCTGTGGAGACCCCTGTGGTGTGGACAGTCAGTCTTGATTCCCAGTTAAGCCAAAAAAGAGGATAAAGGGATTCAGAAAATTCTCCCTTGCATGGCTATTGGTTTGCTGCAGAACTCCATTTTGAAATTAAAACTCTGGATACGAACGCCCTTCCTTCCCTCGGCATTCTTCCTTTTCAGGCCAAATTTCTCCCCAGTGGATAGATGCTTTGCCATCTAGGGAGACAGTTGACTTCTTGGGGAAGGCAGAAGGTAAAAGTGTGTGGGGGTGTGCGTATGTTTCAAAATAGGATTCCTGTTACTACACTATTTTAAGGATTTTTGGGTTCTTTTTCCTAAGATCATTAAGGAATCACTGACGCATTTTTAGCAAGGGAGCGATGGAGTCAGATTTGCATTTTCACAGAGGTCCTGGTGGCTGCTACAGAAATGGATGGGACAGCAAAGTCTGTGCAGGCAGATGGGTCAGCAGGTATCGGGTGGTGGCTAAGAAGATCAACGGGGACAGGCTTGAGACATGTTTAGGGGCTTGGGGGTCAGGATAGGCAGGTGGACCAGATACGGGCTTGAGGGATAGTAGGTATGAAGGTATGAAATTTCCGCTCCATGTGACCAGAGAGATTTGGAGACTGTTTACTGAAAAGGAGAATACGTAATAGGGGACCCAGATTTCGATAGTGGGAAGATGTTAAGTGCCTTCGAGAAATACATATGAGGATGACAACTAAGTGGGTATTGAATGTGGATCTCAAGGGAGACTCCCTCCAGTGTGAGTGAACGCTGATGCCCAGGAAGCAGGCGGGAGGGGACGACGGGACCCAGGGTCCGAGGAGCTCAGGCAGCGAAGGAAAGGAGAGAAGTGTGGTAGCAGACGAAGGGATTTCATTGTCACGGAAGAGACAGGGTCCTCCTGAGAATGGATAAGGAGGATTGGCTGGGCAGGAGGCCTCAGCGGGTAGTAAAGGTGTTGTTGTTGCCCAAAAGGGAGATGGGGGAGCTGGGGCAAATGGGGTGAACGGGGCATTTTGTTGTACCATCCCCAGCCTTGGAACTTTTTGTGTCTTTTTTCCTCTGGTCTGTTTTGCCTCTGACTCCTCCCATCTGCAGGCACCCAGCATCTACTGGCTTGGCCATTGGCTTCTTCCATTTTCCCTGCTCCCCCTTCACACCGCCCCCCCCCCCCCCCCCCCCCGCCAAATTTCTGTCCTGAGTTTGAGAAGGTGACCCATCCCAGTGAGGTAATGAATCAATGGATCAGTCCTTAGAGGAAAGCCCCTTGCTATGGGAACAAAACTTTAAAAACAAAATAAAAACTGCAAAAAACATTTACCTTAATTCCCTGTAGCAAATTGGAGCCTTCCTTTTGTATCCCCTTCTCCCCAAACCAGGCCAGCTAAGGTTTCTTGTCTGTTGCCCTTCTGCAAGAGAGTCTGGGAGGGAGAATGAGGTCATGAGCCTGGCAAGGCTTTAGGGATCTGGGTAAGATGGGGTAAGGCCAGCTAAGACCATTGTCAGCATTGCTAGCATTACGGAGAGGAAGAGGTAATTGTATGAAAAGAATAAATATTTGAAAAGCACAGTAATTTTTAAGCATCTAGAGCAATTACTTTGTTTTGGTCTGAGAGGAAGCACTAAAATGAAAAACTGGAAATAGAAGAGGAAATAGCTAATGCTAATAGTGGCAGTCTTGGGGCGTCTGGGTGGCGCAGTCGGTTAAGCGTCCGACTTCAGCCAGGTCACGATCTCGCAGTCCGTGAGTTCGAGCCCCGCGTCGGGCTCTGGGCTGATGGCTCAGAGCCTGGAGCCTGCTTCCGATTCTGTGTCTCCCTCTCTCTCTGCCCCTCCCCCGTTCATGCTCTGTCTCTCTCTGTCCCAAGATAAATAAATAAACGTTGAAAAAAAAATTAAAAAAAAAAATAGTGGCAGTCTTTATAATAAGAAAACACAAAAGGCAATATATGTGAGTGCCTTCCATAACCATGGAGAATACAGTGAGAAGGTAGGACAATCATTTAATTTGAATCTTGGAAAGAGGGGAGGGAAATATTGCATCTGTCACATTTTTTCTGAAGGAACAGAAATGATATTTGAAGAGATAATGACTGAGCATTTTTTTCCAAAACCGATGAAAGACATTAATCCATATTTTAAGAAACCCAATACATTTTGAACAGGAAGTCGATGCGTGGCATATTATAGCGAGAAAGATCAAGAACATAACTTGGATTACCTTGAAAAGAGCAACAGGCCAACAGCTGCCTTCCTACTTGCGACAGTGGGGGACCAAGTACGGAGGACTGATATTTCCAAAATGCTGAGAGAAGAAAAGTACTAACATATGCAGGGAAAATAAAGACATTTCCAGACAAAATGAAACAGAATTTGCCATCAGTAGTAAAGGAAATACTAAAGGGTTAACTTCAGGCAAAAGGAATATGATGCCAGATGAAAAAGCAGGAAGAAGTTAAGTTGAGTAAAAATCTTTTTTTTTCTAAATTTGTAATGTTTATTTATTTTTGAGAGATACAGAGTGTGAGTGGGGGAGGGGCAGAGAGAGAGGGAGACACAGAGTCTGAAGCAGGCTCCAGGCTCTGAGCTGTCAGCGCAGAACCCGACGTGGGGCTCGAACCCGGGAACTACGAGATCGTGACTAGGGAGAAGTTGGAGACTTAACTGAGCCACCCAGGTGCCCCAAGATGAATAAAAATCTTAATATGTGGGTAAATGGAAAAAAATATTGCTATCATCATCATCATCATCATCATGTCTTTTGGAATTCAAAAATATATACAAAATTAAATGCAGGACAGCAAGAGCATGCTAGTGGGTATTAGATAAGGGTTAGAGAATGCAGTGAAAAATGTTTCAGGTCTTTGCATTGTTAGGATGAGGATGAGAATATTAATTAACAGTAATTAATTAGACTTTGATAAGCCCCAAATGCATCTGATAATTTCAAGGGTAACACTGGGAGAATTCCAAAACAGCATATAGCTTATGAACAAATGGATGGGAGCCAACTAACTGAATGATTAAAATATAATCAACTCAAATGCAGCAATAAATAAGGGGAAGGATGTAGAATAGGCAGAACAATACCACATCATGACAGATAAGTGCTAATGTATCAGTCATTGTGTTAAGTATAAATGGAGCAAAGATACTAATTAACATCATCAGCAGTTTGTTTTAAAAAGAAACCATAGGGGCGCCTGGGTGGCGCAGTCGGTTAAGCGTCCGACTTCAGCCAGGTCACGATCTTGCGGTCCGTGAGTTCGAGCCCCGCGTCGGGCTCTGGGCTGATGGCTCAGAGCCTGGAGCTTGTTTCCGATTCTGTGTCTCCCTCTCTCTCTGCCCCTCCCCCGTTCATGCTCTGTCTCTCTCTGTCCCAAAAATAAATAAACGTTGAAAAAAAAAATTTAAAAAGAAACCATATACTCTTTATAAGAGACAGAGGTAAAACATAAAGATTCACAAAGACTAAGATCATAGAAAAAGATATACTGTAGAAATTAAAACCAAACCCAAAAGCCAAAGTAGCTATGTTAATATCAGATAAAACAGACTTTAAGGAAAAAAAAGCATTGCTAGAAATAAACATATCTCTAGATAATGACAAAAGGACGGTTCACTAGGTTTATAAAACATTTCTAAATTTACATCAAATAGCATAATCTCAATATATATAAAGTAAAAATTATAAAAACTTCAGGGATAAGTAAACAAATTCACAACCATAGTGGACAATTTTACTATACATCTATGAGTAATTGACAGAGTAATTAGACAAAAATCTGTAAGAATTTAAAAGACTTGAGTAACAGAGTGAACAAATTATAGAACAATTTCTTAGAAAGACAGAATAGAGTTATTTTTAAGTACAAACAGGATATTTTAAAAAATCTATTCTATAGGAGGTGGAAAAGGAATTGTATTTGTTCAGAATTTATACAATTTTTGTATAAATAAATACAAGAGAACTAGAATATCCATACATTTTTGGAAACTAAAAAATATACTTCTAAATTACTTATGGGACAAACAAGAATTGGTATTTAGAAAATAGATGAATGATAATGAAAATATGACATATGATTACTTATGAGATGTAGCGAAAGCAAGAAAGATTTATATTCCTACATTCAAGAATGTAGAAAAATAGTTAAATAACACTCCCCCAATAGAAAGAAATAAATTATAATGGTAATAGAAAATATATAAATAGAAGGGATCATCAATAAATCTAAAAGTCAAATCTTTGAAGACTAATAAAATTAATATACCTTTGGCAAGACTGATCAAGAAAAGAAAGAAGACATAATCAGTATCAAGAGTAAAAAAGAAGACATCACTACAGATCCTACAGATATTCTAAAGACAGTAAGAGAATATTATGAATATGCAAATAAATTTTACAATTTAGATGAAATGGATATATTTCTAGAAAAATACATAGGGATTTAGTACAGATGGCTCATAATCATGAAGGATTTAGGCTTCTTAGAAGTGTTTTTAGTTGGCATTAGGTTTCTACCTCATGGTCTGGCATGGTTATTCTACTTCTAGCCATCATATTCATTTCCTGGCCATCAAAAAGGAGGAAGATATAAAGAACAGTGTACTACTCCTCTTATATAAGAATATTTCCTGAATTTTCATAAAACACTCTGCTTATATTCCATTGTCCAGAACTTAGCTTTATGGCCTTTCTTAGCTGCAAGGGAGGCTGGTAAGTATCATCTTCCTCTCTGTTGGCTATGTACCCAGATAAACTTACAAGATCTATTATTTTTTTTTAAGATATTGTTTCTATTTATTTATTTATTTATTTATTTTTAAGTTTTATTTTATTTTTTAATTTTACATCCAAGTTAGTTAGCATATAGTGCAACAATGATTTCAGGAGTAGATTCCTTAATGACCCTTACCCATTTAGCCCATCTCCCCTCCCACAACCCCTCCAGTAGCCCTCTGTTCTCCATATTTAAGAGTCTCTTATGTTTTGCTCCCCTACCTGTTTTTATGTTATTTTTGCTTCCCTTCCCTTGTGTTCATCTGTTCTGTGTCTTAAAGTCCTCATATGAGTGAAGTCATATGATATTTGTCTTTCTCTGACTGACTAATTTTGCTTAGCATAATACCCTTTAGTTCCATTCACGTAGTTGCAAATGGCAAGATTTCATTCTTTTTGATTGCTGAGTAATACTCCATTATATATGTATACACCACATCTTCTTTATCCATTCATCCATCAATGGACATTTGGGCTCTTTCCATACGTTGGCTATTGTTGATAGTGCTGCTATAAACATCGGGGTGCATGTGCTCCCTTCGAAACAGCATACCTGTATCCCTTGGGTAAATACCTACCAGTGCAATTGCTGGATTGTAGGGTAGTTCTATTTTTAATTTTTTGAGGAACCTCAAAACTGTTTTCCAGAGTGGCTGCACCAGTTTGCATTCCCACCAGCAGTGCTAAACGGTTCCTCTTTCTCCGCATCGTTGCCAACATCTGTTGTTGCCTGAGTTGTTGATGTTAGCCATTCTGACTGGTGTGAGGTGGTATCGCATTGTGGTTTTGATTTGTATTTCCCTGATGATGAGTGATGTTGAGCAGTTTTCCATGTGTCGGTTGGCCATCTGGATGTCTTCTTTGGAAAAGTGTCTATTCATGTCTTTTCCCCATTTCTTCACTGGATTCTTTGTTTTTTGGGGGTTGAGTTTGATAAGTTCTTTATAGATTTTGGATACTAACCATTCGCAAATGTCTTCTCCCATTCCATCGGTTGCCTTTTAGTTTTGCTGATTGTTTCCTTTGCTGTGCAGAAGCTTTTTATTTTGATGAGGTCCCAATAGTACATTTTTGCTTTTGTTTCCCTTGCCTCTGGAGACGTGTTGAGTAAGAAGTTGCGGGCAAGATCAAAGAGGTTTTTGCCTGCTTTCTCCTCGAGGATTTTGATGGCATCCTGTCTTACATTTAGGTCTTTCATCCATTTTGGTTTTATTTTTGTGTATGGTGTCAGAAAGTGGTCCAGGTTCATTTTTCTGCACGTCGCTGTCCAGTTTCCCAGCACCACTTGCTGAAGAGACTGTCTTTATTCCAACGGATACTCTTTCCTGCTTTGTCAAAGATTAGTTGGCCAAACGTTTGTGGGTCCATTTCTGGGTTTTTGTATTCTGTTCCATTGATCTGAGTGTCTGTTTTTGTGCAAGTACCACACTGTCTTGATGATTACAGCTTTGTAATACAGCTTGAAGACTGGGATTGTGATGCCTCCTGCTTTGGTTTTCTTCTTCAAGATTGCTTTGGCTATTCGGGGTCTTTTCTGTTTCCATACAAATTTTAGGATTGTTTGTTCTAGCTCTGTGAAGAATGCTCGTGTTATTTTGATAGGAATTGCATTGAATATGTAGATTGCTTTGGGTAGTATTGACATTTTAACAATATTTGTTCTTCCTATCCAGGAACATGGAATCTTTTTCCTTTTTTTGTGTGTCTTCTTCAATTTCTTTCATAAGCTTTCTATAGTTTTCAGTGTATAGATTTTTCATCTCTTTGGTTAGATTTATTCCTAGGTATTTTATGGTTTTTGGTGTGATTCCTTGATTTCTCTTTCTGTTGCTTCATTGTTGGTGTATAGGAATGCAACTGATTTCTGTGTAGTGATTTTATATCCTGCAACTTTGCTGAATTCATGACTTAATTCTAGCAGCTTTTTGGTGGAATCTTTTGGGTTTTCCATATACAGTGTCATGTCATCTGCGAAGAGTGAAAGTTTGACCTCCTCCTGGCCAGTCTGGATGCCTTTTATTTCTTTGTGTTGTCTGATTGCTGAGGCTAAGACTTCCAATACTACGTTGGATAACAGTGGCGAGAGTGGACATCCCTGTTTTGTTCCTGACCTTAGAGGGAAAGCTCTCAGTTTTTCCCCATTGAGGATGATATTAGCGCTGGGTCTTTCTTATGGCTTTTATGATCTCGAGGTATGATCCTTCTATCCCTATTTTCTTGAGGGTTTTTATCAAGAAAAGATGATGTATTTTGTCAAATGCTTTCTCTGCATCTATTGAGAGCATCATGTGGTTCTTGTCCTTTCTTTTATTGATGTGATGAATCACATCGATTATTTTGTGGATATTGAACCAGCCCTGCATCCCAGGTATAAATCCCACGTGGTCGTGGTGAATAATTTTTTTAATGTATTGTTGGAGCTGGTTGGCTAATATCTTGTTGAGGATTTTTGCATTCATGTTCATCAGGGAAATTGGTCTGTAGTTCTCCTTTTTAGTGGGGTCTTTGTCTGGTTTTGGAATCAAGGTAATGCCAGCTTCATAGGAAGAGTTTGGAAGTTTTCCTTCCATTTCTATTTTTTGGAATAGCTTCAAGAGAATAGGTGTTAACTTTTCCTTAAATGTTTGGCAGAATTCCCTGGAAAGCCATCTAAACCTGGACTCTTGCTTTTTGGGAGATTTTTGATTACTAATTTGATTTCTTTACTGGTTATGGGTATTTTCAAATTTTCTATTTCTTCCTGTTTCAGTTTTGGTAGTGTATATGTTTCTAGGAATTTGTCTATTTCTTCCAGATTGCCCATTTTATTGTCGTATAATTGCTTATAATATTCTCTTATTATTGTTTGTATTTCTGCAGTGTTGGTTGTGATCTCTCCTCTTTCATTCTTGATTTTATTTATTTGGGTCCTTTCCTTTTTCTTTTTGATCAAACTGGCTAGTAGTTATCAATTTTGTTAATTCTTTCACAGAAGCAGCTTCTGGTTTCATTGATCTGTTCTACTGTTTTGTTTTGATTTTTTGGCATTAATTTCTGTTCTGATCTTTATTATTTCCTGTCTTCTGCTGGTTTGGGGTTTATTTGCTGTTCTTTTTCCAGCTCTTTAAGGTGTAAGGTTAGGTTGTGTATCTGAGACCTTTCTTCCTTTTTTAGGAAGGCCTGGATTGCTATCTACTTTCCTCTTATGACCACCTTTGCTGCGTCCCAGAGGTTTTGGACTGTGGTGTTATCATTTTCATTGGTTTCTATGTACTTTAAAAAAAATTATTTTTAATGTTTATTATTTATTTTTTTTTTATTAAAAAAAAATTTTTTTTTAACGTTTATTTATTTTTGAGACAGAGAGAGACAGAACATGAACGGTCAGAGAGAGGGAGACACAGAGTCTGAAACAGGCTCCAGGCTCTGAGCTGTCAGCACAGAGCCCGATGCGGGGCTCGAACTCACGGACCGCGAGATCATGACCTGAGCCGAAGTCAGCCGCTCAACCGACTGAGCCACCCAGGCGCCCCTTAATGTTTATTATTGAGAGACAGAGAGAGGCAGAGCATGAGCATGGGAGGGACAGAGAGAGGGGGAGACACAGAATCTGAAGCAGGCTCCAGGCTCTGAGCTATCAGCATAGAGCCCGACACGGGGCTTGAACTCATAAACCGTGAGATCATGACCTGAGCCAAAGTCAGATGCTTAACTGACTGAGCTACCCAGGCGCCCCTCCATGTACTTTTATTTATTATTATTATTTTTAATGTTTATTTACCTTTGAGACAGAGAGAGACAGAGTGCGAGTGGTGGAGGGGTAGAGAGAGAGGGAGACATAGAATCTGAAGCAGGCTGCAGGCTCCTAGCTGTTAGCCCAGAGCCTGACACGGAGCTTGAACTCTCCAGCCATGAGATCATGACCTGAGCTGATATTGGCCGCCCAACTGACTGAGCCACCTAGGTGCCCCAGCTTCCTTGTATTTTTTAATTTCCTCTTTAACTTCTTAGTGAGCTCATTCATTCTTTAGTAGGATGTTCTTTAGTCTCCAAGTATTTGTTACCTTTCCAAATTTTTTCTTGTGGTTGATTTCGAGTTTCAAAGCGTTGTGGTCTGAAAATATGCACGGTGTGATCTTGATCTTTTTGTACTTGTTCAGGGTTGATATCTGTCACATTATGTGGTCTATTCTGGAGAACGTTCCATGTGCACTGGGGAAGAGTGTATATTCAGCTGCTTTAGGAAGAAATGTTCAGAATATATCTGTTAAGTCCATCTGGTCCAGTTTGTCATTCAAAGCTGTTGTTTCCTTGTTGAGTTTTTGATTAGATGATCTGTCCATTGTTGTGAGTGGGGTATTGAAGTCTCCTACTATTATGGTATTACTATCGCTGAGTTTCTTTATATTTGTAATTGATTGATTTACATATTTGGGTGTTCTAAGTTGGGGCATAGATATTTCCAATTGTTAGATCTTTGTGGTGGATAGATCCCTTAATTATAATATAACGCCCTTCTTCACCTTTTGTTACAATCTTTGTTTAAAAAATCTAGTTTGTCTGATATCAATATGGCTACTCTGGCTTTCTTCTGGTGACCATTAGCATGATAGATGGTTCTCCATCCCCTAACTTTCAATCTGAAGGTGTCTTTAGGTCTAAAGTGTGTCTCTTGTAAACAGCATATTGATGGATCTGGTTTTATCTATTCTATTGCCCTATGTCTTTTGATTGGGGCATTGAGTCCATTGACGTTTATAGTGAGTACTGAAAGATATGAATTTATTGCCATTATGTTGCTTGTGGAGTTGGAGTTTCTGGTGGTGTTCTCTGGCCCTTTCCAGTCTTTGTTGCTTTTGGTATTTATTTATTTATTTATTTATTTATTTATTTAGTCTTTTCTCCCCTCAGAGAGTCCCCCTTACAATTTCTTGCAGGGCGGGTTCAGTGGTCACGAACTCCTTTAATTTTTGTTTGGGAAACTTTTAATCTCTACTTCTATTTTGAATGACAGCCTTGCTGGATAAAGAATTGTTGGCTGCATATCTTTCTGATTCAGCACATTGAATACATCCTGCCACTCCTTTCTGGCCTGCCAAATTTCTGTGGATAGGTCTGCTGCAAACCTGATCTGTCTTCCCTTGTAGGTTAAGGACTTTTTTTCCCTTGCTGCTTTCATGATTCTTTCCTTGCCTGAGTATTTTGTGAATTTGACTATGACAGGCCTTGTTGATGGTCGCTTTTTATTGAATCTTATGGGGGTCCTCTGTGTTTCCTGGATTTTGATGTCTGTGTCTTTCCCGAGGTTAGGAAAGTTTTCTGCTATGATTTGCTTACAGAACCCTTCTACTCCTTTTTCTCTCTCCTCATCTGCTGGGACCCCTATGATTCTGATGTTTTTCCTTTTTAATGAGTCATCGATTTCTCTCATTCTTAAATTTTGCTCCTTTGCCTTAGCCTCCCTCTTTTTTTCTGCTTCATTATTCTCCATGTTTGTCCTCTATATCGTTGATTCTCTGTGTTGCCTCATCCATCCTTGCCACTGTGGCATCCATTGGAGATTGCAGCTCAGTTATAGCATTTTTTATTTCATCCTGACTAGCTTTTACTTCTTTTGTTTCTGCAGAAAGGGATTCTAATCTATTTTCGACTCCAGCTGGTATTCTTATTATCATAATTCTAAATTCTGGTTCAGACATCTTGCTTGTATCTGTGTTGGTTAAGTCCCTGGCTGTCGTTTCTTCCTGTTCTTTCTTTGGGGCGAATTGCTTCTTTTCATCATTTTGAAGGGAGAAAAGTAATTAATGAGATAAAAAAATAAAAAAAATTAAAATTAAAAAATTGAAAACAACACACACACACAAACACTAAATCAAGTAGATGATGCTAGATCCTAGGCGTGTTTTGGTCTGGGTGTTGAAAGGGGCTTGACAGACTTGAGAAAAAAAGGGGAAAGAAAAAAAAAAAAGGAAATTGTTGGAAAATTTGAAAAAATGAATACACTGAAATAGAATAAAATGAAATGATGGAAGTAAAATAGAATTCGAAAAAATTTACACCAAAGTAAAAAAAAATACAGTAGAAAAAAATTAGAGGAAAATATTTTCGATAAAAATTGAAAACAAAAATAATTTCTTTCTTTCTGTATTCAAGAAAAAGAAAAGAAATGAAAAAGAGAAAAAAAACCAAACAAAATTGAATAGATGGACCAGTGAACAGACTGAAATACGATTGAAATTACTTTGTTTTCCCATAGAAGTCAAACTATGATTTCTTTCCAGTCCAGAAACTAAGCAAGCGGAGAGATTTGTGTTCCTGAAGAGTGAGGGTAGCCCAGTTGGGCGGGGCTTAGTGTAACGGCTCTGTTCTCCACTAGATGGCGCTGCTTAGCTTACTGGGGTGGGTCGTTGTGGCGCTTGTAGGTGCGAATGCGCATGTGCGGGAATGGTGGCAATGGTGTCGCCCCGCTACCCGCTCTCTAGTATCGAACTCCCTTCTCCCGGATTAGTTTAGCAATCCGCACCCGTCTTCTGTCTTCGGCTTCCGCTCACTCCCCGCTCTTACACTGTCTGTGACCAAGCCCCAGGCAGCTCCTCCCTCCTGAGTTTTATCTCAGATGCGGCTGTGTCTCCCGACGCCTTACTTCTGCGGGACTGCGGCTCTGACCCTTTCTGCCCGTCTGCAGAGGGTCTCACCGAGCACTGGCCGGTGCCCGCCGCACCTGGGAGTGTTCGCGGGACCGTGCTGCTGCCGACGCCCCGAGACTGCAGCCGGGGGCCAGCCCGCCCCAGAGAAATTTCCGGGATCGTGTAGCAGCGGCGTTTCAGGGATTATGGAAAATCACGACACGCATCTGGCACTGGGCTCTGCCCCCAGCGTCCTTGTTCCAGCACCAGCGAATGTGGCCGTTCTCCCGGGCCCGCCGGGGTCTTTGCCTGTGTGGGGGCCAGGCTGCCTCTACCAGGTATCCTCCCAGCAGGGGAACCGTCTCTCCAGTGTGGCCCGAAGCCCCCCCGGACTCCACTCTGCTCCTGGGGATTCGCCCTTCCCACCCGAGCGCCGCCAGGTATGGAGCTGCGGAGTTTCAGCCTCTGCTCCCCCTGTTTACAGAATCTTCAAGGAATTTACAGCCGCTCCTTTCTCCTTTCTCCCTTTTTAGTCCAGTCCCTGAGGCTGTTTCCACTTTTCCGCTTTCTCTCCAGCTGCTTTTGCGGGGAGGGGGGGGTGCTTTTCCTGTATTTCCTCCCCCCCCTCCCGCCCTCCACCTGCATCCTCTCTCTGCACCCAAAAGCGGCTCCCTGCCCTCCCGGCTTCTCTCTCCCCCAGTTCACCTCTCTGCGCCGCGTACCTGCTGAGTTCGGTGGTTCAGGTGGCGCAGATTGTTGTGTGAATCCTCGGATCCGTTTTCTAGGTGTGCAGGATGGTTTAGTGTTGGTTGTATTTCAGAGATGCGAGACATACAAGAAAACTTCCCATGCTGTTCCACCATCTTGGCTCCTCCCCCGATGAATTTTTATTTTACACCAGTTTATCCTTTTTTTGATTTTATTTATACGTGAAAGAAATGTATACATTTATCCATTAAAGTCATTTATACGTTAAAGAAAATTTCAAAACCACGCACACATCTTTAATTTCATCACCTTCACAGAATTATTTGCATTAGCTTTTTTCCTTGCTCGTCTTTGTAAATTTTAATTAGTTAATTTAATTAATCATTTTTTAAAAAAAAATAGTGTCCACTCTGTCTAGTCTTTCTGTGCACACTACTTTTTTCAACTCATAAAAGCCTCTATTGAGGCAAATATGAGTTATATAGTCAGGCAACATCTCCTCCAATCTCTCTGAGCCAGAATCTGAAGGTGACAGGGTGGTGATTTCCACAGAAGACCTGTGATGAGTGGTCTTGGGGGGCATCCTCCTACAGGAGGTGGTTGGTAGCTTGTGAAGGTCTTATGACCTGTAAGGATCAGAGTTTAGTCAGAAGTCAGCATTCTCAAAACGGGAAGGACTGAGATGAGAGCAACATGAATGAACCCAGTTTCCCTCTGGCACATGCCGGCCGAGAGCCGTGGGGAACCTTGGTAGAACGGCATAAAATAGTGGCATAAAAGGAAAAGCGATCCAGCCCCTCCCCCCCCAAAACTTTAGCAACAAGAAATTAAATTCTCTATCCATCTACTCCAAGAGGGATCCTCGGTGAAATTAAAACTTGTCCGGAGAAACTTACTCCAAAAGACTTCCTGAAATTTCAAGCCAATGTATACTCTCTCCATTGCGGATGTGGGTTGGTGCGGGATACTCAGAACCCCTATTATCAGGGTGCTGGGTGTGTTGTCTATGTCCTTTGTGTGCAAGAGATTGAAGGGCTCCCTGTCAGGCAGGTGAAGGACTCCACACAGAACAGGAGTGGAGAAATAGTAAGGAGCTCAAAGAGAGTAGACGGCACCTTCCAATTCAGGCCATAAAATGTCAGGGGACTGTATTACTTTGCTACGGATGCCATCACAGAGTACCAGAGCCCGGGGGATTTAAACAACAGAAATTTATCTTCCCACATCTCTTGAGACCTACAAGCCCAAGACCAGGCGTCAGTAGGGTTGATTTCTTCGGAGCCCTGTCTCCCTGTGTCTTCACATGCCCTCCCTCAACGCATGTTGTGTCCCTAATCTCTCCTTGTAAGGACACCAGTCATCTTCCATTTGGACCCACTCTGATGATCTCATTTTAACTTCATTACCTCCTTAAAGACGCTGTCTCCACATAAAGCCACATTCTGAAGTACGAGACTTTAGAACTTCAGCAGAGGAATTGTTGGAAAGACACAGCTCAGTCCATAGCAGGGGGGGCTGCAATCCAAGGCACAGTATTGGTGGGATTGATGGTGAACCGGTTTGTCCAGCGGACCCCCTCTGTTAACTTGTGTCAGTCTGGGCATCTCCAAGAAGCAGAGGCCAAGATGGAATGACACGTGCCAGAATTTTATTAAGGAAATGCCTGGGAGGGAAAAAAAAAAGAGGAAGAAGTCAGAAAGTCTGAGAGATCAGTCAAATCAAAATTGCAGGTCTGATCCCAAGCGAGGGAGAAGAGGAGAGAAAGGTGGGGGAAGCTTCTTAGACTGCCACGAGCATAAGGAATGTTCAAGGAGGCCTTTGAGAGTCCCCCGGCCAAGGCCAGCTTCCAGAGGGGTCCTGTGTCTCTCAGGAGCGCCAGTGCGTTAGCATCCCTGCCGCACTTGGTCATGGCTGGGAGCCGCGTGCACCTGCATGGATTTCAGAGCTCAGGCGCTGGGACCCTGGTCCCTTAAGGACGATCCCCAAGGATCGTCTTGCTGGACCGTACACAGGCGTGAATACTTACCCCAGCAGGTGCTAACCGTGAGTTTAACAAAAAAACAAATTCGGGGGAAAAATGTCAAACTACTTAGACCTCAGATGAAGGAGGTAAAAGGAGCAACAGGGAAAAAGAGCTCCAGGCAACGTGGTTGAAGCTTTTGTTTTGACTGAGAACGGTACCCTTAGCACCATTCTGATCCACATTCTCTGTCCTCGATTCTCTCCGCCCACCTCCTAAGATACTAACGGGCAGTTCCGGATATTTTAGCTTCAGTCACAGGTTATAATTCTTTCTGTTGCTCCCAAAGGCTACTACCTTGTATATTTTTTTCCTTGGGGAGAAGGTAAAGAGGGAATCCCATGGTGCCACTTGTTGGTTGTAGGGACTTGGGCAGATTCCTCCTGGAGCCTCCCTTGCCTCATTGAAAAATGGTAAATACTTCCTGCCTGGCACGGATATTGTGAAAATGAAGGGACGTAATACATGCGTGTGCTTCTCAGGACATGTGACATGTGCACTTTTCAAGGCTTGGTGACTTGGGTCTGTGGCCTCCAAGCTCAAGACAGAGAGAAGGAAGGCTGGGGAGGTTAGCAAATCAATTGTTAATCCATGATGCGTGATTTCAGGATCTTTTGGGGTGCGTTTTGTAGGAAATATCTTTAGTCCACTCCATTTTCCCATCGACCTCGGACCCAGGTGGTCTGTTAAGCGTCCGCTGTCTCCTGCTATGACAGAGAGGAAATTTTCTCAAGAGCTTTCGTGTCTGTTGGAAGGGGACAGGGCAGGGTTTGGCTGCAGCATTTCCTAAGGCGACATCACAGACACTCTGGAACTGGCTTTGCAGGTCGCTGTTTAGCATATTAATACACCTGGCACTGAAAGGACATCGGGGACCTCTGATTGTCTTTTTTTACTTTGAATTTGATTCTGTGGACCCGCTCCTGTAGAACAAGGGAAGCTTGTTCTCCAAAACAAAGGAGCTTTTTCTCCTTAGGGCTCGTCACGACCATTTAGAAAAGCACGGGGCCAGGGGAGTAGTGGTACCTGCCTCTGTCCGGGGCCTGGTTGGTCTACATGGCCGGGGCAAGGTGCCGATTATCCCCAGGGAACTGCTGCTGTCACCTGTCTGCTTGCTTCTGTTTGCAGGCCTCTCTGAAAGGAAGTGCATTCAGATCTACTAGCCTGGGACTGACACCATTTGATGCTGGGGTTTAAATGGGCCATCCAGAAAAAGCTGTCTCGAATCTTTAGAAAAGTCATTCTGCTTGCGTTTGTTTTTATTTATTTATTTTTTATTTTTTGTGACTAAAGGTAGCCTCTGGAAGGAATGAAATTGTAGAGAAATTTAAAAAAATATTACCCATTTCCCTGTCTTCTTCTTCTTCTTCTTTTTTTTTTTTTTTTTAATTTTTTTTAACGTTTTATTTATTTTCCAGACAGGGAGAGACAGAGCGTGAGCAGGGGAGAATCAGAGAGAGGGAGACACAGAATCTGAAACAGGCTCCAGGCTCTGAGCTGTCAGCACAGAGTCCGACGCGGGGCTCGAACTCACGGACTGTGAGATCATGACCTGAGCCGAAGTCGGCCGCTTAACCGACTGAGCCACCCAGGCGCCCCTCTTCTTCTTTTTTTAATGTTTTATTCATTTTTGAGAGAACATGAGTGTGGGGGAGGTCAGAGAGAGGGGAACAGAGGATCCAAAGCAGGCTCCGTGCGGACAGCAGCGAGCCGGGTGTGGGGCTTGAACCCATGAACCGTGAGATCGCTCACGTGACCGTTCAACCAACTGAGCCAGCCAGGCGCCCTTCCTTGTCTTCTTAATACCATAATTATAGATTGCCCTCAGAAATTATAATAGTAGCCATCCTTTATTGAACACTTCACGTTAAATACTGTGCTAAGCACTTTACATATATAACCTCTTTTTATTTCTAAAACAATCCTGTGGGGAAAAAATGACATAGCCCCACATTGAGACTGAGATTCAACTAAGAAATGACATGCCTTCAATTTCACTATGTTAAAAAACAAAACTCATCTGAGTAACTTTGACGATCAACTTGGCTTTATTCCACAAATCATGAATCGGGCAACATCCCATTTAGCAAATAGAAAGGAACTGCTCTGAGCGTAGAGGAGGAAGGTTTATTAAAGGCAGAGAGGGAAGAGAGAAGAGGAAATCATTAGTAAAGAATGCATTACTTAAAAATTTGTTAATGTTTATTTTTGAGAGAGAGAGACGGACAGAGCGTGAGTGGAGGAGGGGCAGAGAGAGAGAGGGAGACACAGAATCCGAAGCAGGATCCAGGCTCTGAGCTGTCAGCCCAGAGCCCGACGCGGGGCTCAGACTCACAGACCGCGAGATCATGACCTGAGCTGAAATCAAGAGTCAGACCCCAGACTGACTGAGCCAGCCGGGTGCCCCTGTGTCATTTATTTATTTTTTGAATTGGTGGTAAATACATGACACTTGATAGTTCTTGAGGTGGTTCCAACTCAAGATATAAATGGGCTTTGGAAAGCACACAAATGAATCTATCCCCGAGGTCCTACTATGGATCTTCAGGACCAAGGTTCCCTTGGCGGGCCCCTCTTCTTTTGTCCCCAGGGTCCGTCTGCTTCTCCTAGGCACATCTTATGTTCCCAGCTGAGACCATCGCCATTTCACTAGATGATGTGTGTCTGTCATCCTGGCACCCTTTCTCCCAAGGGCGGATGGGGGGGGGAGGGGGAGGGAGAGAGAAGGAGAAGCAGCCTGATGTCTGTGGGCCCGGTTTCTCTCCTTGACTCTGCACCTGCCAGCTGGGAGGCTTCGGGGAAGCCCATTAATCTCTCTGGGTCTCGGTGTCTTGTGAAGGGATGATGCTGGACCCACGGGTCTCCTGAGAGACCATTTTAGCAGAAAGTTAGGGTGTTGATAACGGAGATGACCATCAGCCTCCAGCAGGACACATCCCCCCCCCCCCCCCCACATGCCGGTGGCGGACCATTGGATTAATCGGGGTAATTGTGAAGTGCTTTGGTAATTCCTACATCTCTGTCATGTGAGTGTAACTGCCTCACCCTCAGAGGTGGAGAGCATGTCTTCAGTTTTCTGATGACGGAACTGAGGCAGGTAGGGCCATTGGTGGGCCATGGGCCGATGGCTTACTTTCTGCCGATTGCATAATTTGCACGGCAGGTGTATTGCCGGTGGAGTGACAGCTGATGTCACGGTGGCTGCGCATAGTCACTGGTAACATGGAGAGTTCTGCCCCACTTTGCTTTATGCACATAGACAGTCAGCCCCTGCAGAGGCTCATGTGGTTCCTAATGAGTTTTGTTAAGTTGGGAGAAAAGCCGGACTGTAGATTAATTTCAGCATGCTGCCCACCGACATTCCTCATTTAAAAGGTGCCAAAATTCCAAAATGAACACAGAGTAAAAAATGTCCCCTTTACTCAAGGGGAAAATTGCCTCCTTGCAGAAATGCTCTCTAAGGAATACTGCCTTCCTGATTTGACTGAAACATCTGCCTAGCACGAGTTCCCTCACCCACACCCCTTCCCGTTCTTTCTCCAAGTATTTCTGCTCCTACCCATGTTCTTTCTGTCTTCTTTCTTGTCCGAGGTGAAAAGACAGCTTTCCTTCTGCCTAAGTACCAACGCTTCTACCTTTCTGATCTTGAACGTGATACATGTCCATGGTAGAAAATTGGGAAAATGTGGGGATGCGAAAAAGGAAAAGAAAATCACGCACCATCCTAACACCCAGAGACAGGTGCCATTCATGTTGAACCCTTTCTGAGTTTTCTCGTAGCCACACTTAAAAAAAAAAAATTACACAACTGGCATTCTACCGTACATTAGTTTGAAGACCGCTTTAAAAAAAATTAATATTTTCCACGCCATTAAATATTTTTGAGAACCTTATGTTCATGATGGTGGTCTTACTACGTGACTGTTGTGCTATAATCAACGAAATCATTCCTCTGTCATCTTGCATTTACTTTTGTCCCCTGGCCTCTTGACCCTGTCTGTGTGCCTTCACACGTCCGCAGTCTACAGGCACACCTTTGTCCTCGTCTCTACGCGGCTGTGTCCAGCGCCCTTTTCACGTTGGGTTCCACCCATTTCAGTATCTTTTATTTTTATCGTGTGACAGATCGGTTAAAGCAGAGGTCTGTCTGTGTCTGCCACTTCCCCCTGATGATCAGGCCCCCACCTAGCATCCCAACTCATTTGTCCTCCGTGTGCCCCCACGATCTAACCCTGTTGTGTTGCACACATACACCCAGGCATCCTGTTCAAGGTCTCCCGTCTGCTTGTACCATCCACAAGCATGAGAATTATTCCTCTAAGCCACTGATAAAAACCTTAAACCTCAGCCCTGTGGCCCAACACTAGAGATGACTCACAAGACGACCCCAATCCATTCATTGACATCCTTTTTTTTTTTTTTACTTAAAAAATTTTTTTTAAAGTTCGACGTGGGGCTCGAACTCACGGACCACAAGATCATGACCTGAGTGGAAGTCAGACGCGTAACCGACTGAGCCACCCAGGCACCCCTCAATATCCTTTCAACAAAGATTATTTAGTCAATTGTTTACGTAGAGAAGTGCCTTACATTGTAGCCCATAGTTCTCCAAGTTGAGACTTTGGAGTAGGTGAGATATGCCAAATCTCCACATTTCTTAGCTGGAGTGTCCCCTCTCAAAGGAAAAAGGAAGGTGTAACTGTCAGGTCTTGAACTTCGTTCGTGAATTGCTGCTGGTTCCTGGAGATCACTGCTGTCTTTTCTAAGAGCTCATAAATGTCCTCCAAGGACCGTTACAAATCTGGATTTTTTTTTCTCTTTGTTTGAAAAATTGAAACTACCTCTGTTGATTGTTTGCTTATATTCATAAGGAGACAGGTGGAGAGGCCGATCATGTGCCTGGGGTAGCCTTGAACTGGGTCTGTGATCTTGAGGACCTAGTTATCCTGTTTTCTCTCTCTTCCATGGTCCTTTCTTAAGGTCCACTGTCTCCCCTAATGCTGTAACCACTTGCTTGACATAGTAGATGTGTAGGCAGTATAATGGCCCCCTCAAGATGTGCATGTTCTGTCCCTGGAACTTTTGGATGTGTTAGCTTACAGGGAAAAAGGACTTGGCATATATGATTATGTGGAGATCTGAGATGGGGAGATTATCCTGGGTAATAGAATCAGAGAAAGATCTGAAGGTGCTGACTTTGGGGACAGAGGAACGGTCCATGTGTCAAGGATGCAGGCAGCATCCAGAAGCTGGAAAAGACAGGGAACATCTTCTCCTTTAGAGCTTCTAGAAGGAGCACAGCCCTGATGATATGTTGATTTGATCCCTGGGAAACCCATTTCAGACTTGTGATCCTCAGAACGGTCTGATAATAAATTTGTGTGGTTGGAAGCCACCAAGTTTGTGGTAACTCGTCAGAGCAACAATAGGATAATTAAATGATCCATAGGTATTTTATATTCTTGAGGTCTGAAAAGGGCCTTGATCGCTGTGTACTCTAGGTCCTAATCCTGAATCCCCTTTTTTGTTACCCCTGTCAAGGAGGAAGTCTGTGGTGTATGTACTGGGTTTGGGAAAAGGAGAACAGCCAGAAGGAAATGGGGAATAGAAAAATGTTTACTTAGAACAGCTTTTTGGAGGTATAGTTCATACAGCATACACTTAGCCCATTTAAAGATTTTTTTAAATGTTTTTATTTATTTTTGAGACAGAGAGAGACAGAGCACGAGCAGGGGAGGGGCAGAGGGAGAGGGAGACACAGAATCCGAAGCAGGCTCCAGGCTCTGAGCTGTCAGCACAGAGCCCGACACGGGGCTCGAACTCACGGACCGTGAGGTCATGACCTGAGCCGAAGTTGGACGCTCAACCGACTGAGCCACCCAGGCACCCCCACTTTGCCCATTTAAAGAATACACTCCAATGGTTTTTAGTAATATTCACAGAGTTGATGCATCGATCGTCACAATTGATTTTAGAGCATCATTACCCCCAAAAGAAAATCTGTACCCATTATCCTTCACTGAATTCTCCTCTGTCTCCAAGCCCTGGCAACTACTTATCTCCTAGATTTGCCAATCCTGGATATCTCATATGAACAAAATCATACAATATGTGACCTTTTATAAAAATCTGGCTTCTTTTGCTTAGCTTCATGTTTTCAGAGTTCATCCATGTTGTAGCATGATCGGTCCTTTTCCCGTTTTATCGCAAAATAACATTCCATTGTATGTGTATGCCACATTTTATTTATCCACTCATCAGTTGATGGACATTTGGGTTTGCACTTTTTTTTTTTTAAGTGTATTTATTTTGAGAGAGACAGAGAGAGTGTGAGCAGGGGAGGGGCAGAGAAAGAGGGAGAATCTCAGACAGGCTCTGCACTGTCAGCACACAACCCATGTGGGGCTCAAAATCACACACCACGAGATCACGACCTGAGCTGAAATCGAGAGTCAGGCGCTTAACCGACTGAGCCACCCAGGTGCTTCTGTACTTTTGGATATTATAAATAATGCTGCCATGAACATTTGTGTATACGTTTCGTATGGGCATCTGTTTTCATTTTTCTTGGGTATATACCTAGAAGTGGCATTGCTAGGTCAATTGGTAACTCTGTGTTTCACTGAGGAAAAGTCAGACTATTTTCCAAAGCGGCTATATCCTATTTCACATTCTGCCAGCCATGCACGAGAAAGCATCATTACTAGAAATGCTCGCTGACCTCTGAAAATATAGAGGACACAGAAGGCAAAGCATGGGCGACAAAGAGTGGCCTGGATATTTCCAGAAGTGAAAACAGCATCAAAAGAAACGTGGGTGCCCAGAGGGTTTGCCTGGGAACGCTTGAGTAATATTTGGATTTGTTTTTTTCTGCCCGGTAGTTCCCATTGGCCAAATTCTGTTGGCAACTGGCTGCAGTAAATTCTCTTGATGTTTGTAGGCTGTCTGGCCCCCGTGCATCCTGTTTGGTTAACTTTTGAGACATTCTAGTGACTGATGCCACAGAAGAACTTTCGGGAACACAACATCATGGCGGGGGCCCCTGTGCCCTGTATAAAACTTGGGCCATTATTCTTAGGTAACGATAAAATCAAGTCAAGTTGATAAGCAGTTTGAAGTTTTTATTAGTTTCCCAGGGCTGGACCAGAGCCTGGGGGGCTCAAACAGTAGACATACATTTTCCCCTGG
The DNA here is from genome assembly GCF_018350155.1 of Leopardus geoffroyi. Lineage (NCBI taxonomy): Eukaryota > Metazoa > Chordata > Mammalia > Carnivora > Felidae > Leopardus > Leopardus geoffroyi. The sequence goes on along the minus strand of NC_059338.1, from coordinate 58,450,880 downwards.
TTCTGGTGGTGAAAATTCTGAGATCCATGTGTCGGCAGATTTGGTAATATGAATTACTTTTTAAAAGACCGTATTCCCAAACAGAGTGACATTCTGAGTTACTGGGGATTAGGACTTTAACAAGTGAATTTGGAGGGGGACACCGTTCAGTTCATAGCAAGTTCAATATCATAAAATTACACTTACCGCACCACTGGGCTAGTGGAGAAAAAAAATTTTTAAAAATGTGTATTATTCGTTCTGCGTGTCTTTGGGTGAAAGCCCCCGACCCTTATCTCGTTAAACATGTTTATTCTTGGTGCAAGAATGTTTTTTTTTTTTTTTAATTTTTTTTTAACGTTTATTTATTTTTGAGACAGAGAGAGACAGAGCATGAACAGGGGAAGGGCAGGGAAAGAGGGAGACACAGAATCGGAAGCAGGCTCCAGGCTCTGAGCCATCAGCCCAGAGCCTGATGCGGGGCTCGAACTCACGGACTGTGAGATCGTGACCCGGGTGAAGTCGGACGCTTAACCGACTGAGCCACCCAGGCGCCCCAGCAAGAATGTTTTTGAAACGTATGATGATAACTAGAGTAGGCTCTAGAAGAAGTTGTTAAGTGGATGTATACTTAGTTGTCTTTCCTACTTTCCCTCTGCTTTTCTCTCCCTATCCACCAGTCAAATTATTGGTAAAGTGTCGTGTCTTCTTTTTTATTTATTTAAAAAAAAAAATTTTTTTTTTCAACGTTTATTTATTTTTGGGACAGAGAGAGACAGAGCATGAACGGGGGAGGGGCAGAGAGAGAGGGAGACACAGAATCGGAAACAGGCTCCAGGCTCTGAGCCATCAGCCCAGAGCCTGACGCGGGGCTCGAACTCACGGACCGCGAGATCGTGACCTGGCTGAAGTCGGACGCTTAACCGACTGCGCCACCCAGGCGCCCCTCGTGTCTTCTTTTTTAAATGAACTGGAAAATGCTTCTTATTTTGTTGCCTAATTGTTCTTATTTCTGAGATAGAAACAACGGGATTGCAAAATGTCCTAAGCCAGGTTTACCGGTATTTCCTCCCAAAATATTTTGGGAAATACATGTGTCTGTCTGTCTCTATCTAATCTATGTTATTGCTGTATTCCCTCTCAAAACTTCTTTTTGGTATCTGAAACTTATTCACACTATAGTGTAGATGTCCTGTTGCCACTTTGAGAGTTTTTTCTCTGTCTTACTTTTCATTTTTCCAGAGACCAAAGCTTTAAGCCAAATGAATTATGCGTTAAAGAAATTTCGGGGATCATTCAGGGGATGAAAAGGTATTTTCCAAAGTTCTTTTTTAGCACTTGGCCATCACTCTATCCACACAGTCACTCACTCACCCTTTCGTAGTTCAGCTCTGATGAGAAACTCTAATGGAAAGATAGGCTGACTTAGAAATAAAGCCCACGTCCAGAGACAGATACGTTGCAAATAATATTCTCTAGCTCTATTTCCACTTACCTGTGTTGCTAATAACGATGATAGAACCGTTGATGTGGGTCAGCATGGGCTGGCTTCCATTTTCAGTTTTCCTGGATGTTTATCTGCCTGCCATATTTTCAGAAGAACTGATGTAACATCTCACGAGTTTTGGTGTTGTTGGGACTGACCTGTGTTTGGGCTGGTTAGTGCCGAGTGCAGCTGGGCAGCTGTGTTTCATGCTGGTTTCCGGCCTGCAGAACTGTCGTTATCAATCACGTAGTCTGCAAACTCCAATTTGAAGGAACTCACAAGGTCATTCCCTATGTGAAGAGCCAGCAGACGCAAGTTAATACAAGTGTCGACAGCAAAGGATGGGAGCCTGAATATATTTGATAGTCATGATTTCAAAGTCTGGGGTGATGACCCGATCTCTTTGTGCCTCTTGTCTCTCTGCTTGCAGGTTTTGGGTAGAAATGATTTTCTTCTCTGGCTCTAGAGATGACTTTATAGCCAAGGTTGAGGTTAGTGGAAAGGCTAAACATCCATATGAGAAAAGTCACAGATCAAGACTCTTCGAATGGGCTAGAGAAAGTGACAGTCGCATGGTGTTTTGGAGGACCTTTGGGTAAAATAGTTTTGGGGGATCCCATTTACATTTAGCTAAGGATAAGAATATAGTTTGAGATAAGAAGATAAGATCAATAGTTTATAGATGGAATTACAATTTAAAGTAGATGAGTGTTTCTCAAAGGGGGGCTATTTTGTCCCCCACGGGACATTTGGCAATGTCTGAAGCATTTCCGTATGACCCAGCAGGAGGTGGCTACTGGCATCTGGTGGGTGGTGGCCAGGGATGCTGCTGAGCACCCTACAACACACAGGACAGCCTCCCACAACAGAGAATTGGTGCAGCCTCAAATGTCGGTAGTGTTGAGGTTGAGAAACCCTGAGTTAGATGCACCATGGTTCCACTTACGTCACCTGGTAGGTAGAATCGAGTTACTTAGCCTCTGCGTGTTGCCTTTCCTGATGGCTTCCCTTTCAGGAGGAATGCTCACTTCCTCCTTGTGTCCTATTGGGTCTTACATATATGTCTGTAGGACCATCCATGATACTTTATTGTATATTTTGTGGGATACTTTGGGCAATGTCTTCAACCTCTCTGGGCCTCAGTCTTCTCATCTATAAATGGGGAGTGATAGTGCTACTAACCTCAAGGGGTCGTTGTGAAGACTGAGTTAAGACATTTGAAATGCCTGGGCACCTGGGTGGCTCAGTTGGTTAAGCATCCAACTCTTGATTTTGACTCAGGTCATGATCTCATGGTCTGTGAGTTCGAGACCTGCGTTGGGCTGTGCGCTGACAGCTTGGAGCCTGCTTGGGATTCAATCTCTCTCTCTCTCTCTCTCTCTCTCTCTCTCCCCCCCTTCCCTGGCTTGCTGTTCTCTCTCTCTCTCTCTCTCTCTGTCTCTCTCTCTCTCTCTCTCAAAATAAATAAATAAACTGAAAAAAAAAAGACATTTGAAGTGCTTGTCACACTAGGTGCTCTATAAAAAGCAGTAACAATAGTTGTCATTATGGCTTATGTAGCTGATTCCCCTGCTGGCTGGTAAATGAGTTTTTTGAGGGCAGAAACTGTGTCTGGCATATCATAGATGCTTAATGTTTTTTGAATGTATGATTAATGTTTCTCTTTAAACCTCAATCTTCATCTGTAAAATGGGGCTAATATTTCACTTGTCATTGTTCCGTTTAATAAGATAATGTAAGAGGAAGTGTTTATAATGGGCCTAACACACAATAAATATTAGATTACTTTTCCTTGCTTTGGTACCAATAAAAAACTTTTGTTATAAAAAAATGTTTGAATCCACAGACAAGCAGAAAGAGGATAGTAAAATGAACACACACATATGAATCATCTAGATTTAACAATTGTTAAAATTGAGCCGTGTTTACTTAATCTTTATTATTTATTTGTTTATGCAGAAGAATGTGAAGTCAATTACAGACAATTTTATTTTATTGCACACCTAAAGACTTAGTATGTATCTTAAAAGAACATTTCCCCCTATAGCTATAGTACTATTTTAGTCTAACAAAATTGCTAATAATTTCCCAATATCAGCAAACACTTAGTCTGTATTCATATTTCCCAGTGATTTCCACGTGTCTTTCACAGCTGGTTTATTCAAACAGGATCCAAGTAGGAGCTTCTCACCAGGGAACTGTATTTTTTTTTTTTTATTCTTGCCCACTACAGAGGCCAGCCTCATGCTGCTGGTTGCCAGTCAGCAGATTTGAAATCCCTTCGCTAAGTTAGGATAGGACTCTACTTAAAGTGAACTCGAAACACACACTTAAACAGGCAGATTATTCCAAACAGTTAATGACTCACATTTGTTCCTGGATTGGCTGAAACTGTTCCACCACAGTCCGCCTCTTGGTGCGGCCACAGATGGTTTGATGAGCAGCGGTCATGGGTCCAGGGTGAGAGAAGATGGAAACCAGAGTATTAGAAGCTCTGCCAATGAAAGACAGAAGAGAAAAAATGGCTCTGGCAGGCACAAAACTGAATTTAGTGCACAGAGTGCAGTTTGTATGCCACCCGTCCAGGAGAGGGAGTCATTCCAGTGACATTCACCATAGTCTGGAAACCATCCATGGCACCCGCGAGGATAAGCAAGCCCACTTGCTTGTGGACTTGTGCTTTCTACGTCTGTGCCCCATTTGATTGTACACTCTTTGAGGGCAGAGGCCATGTCTGACATCTTTTTTTTTTTCCCCCGACATCTTTGAATAGTACTTTGCACAGGGTAATTGCCCAGTACGTAAGATGTTTACTCGTATTTAAGACATATCTTGTACTCCATTAAAAACCTGGAGGCTGGTACGTGTGAGTCTTGGTTCCAAAGGTTAGTGTTCCCTTTGGGGTGTGAACTGAGAAAAGCTATACAGAGCATGAAAAGATACAGATCCATGCAAGGAAAAACAAGAAAAGCCAGACACACGAAGGGAAGATTAGGAATACGACCCTGAAGAAATAATTTGAAAAGCCTGCGAATCATAGAATAGTGGTTGCCAGGGGCTGCTGGGGGTGGCGGGGGGGTGGTTGCTGGTGGTGGAGGAGATGGGACAACAGTGGTCAAAAAGTACAAACTTCCCAGTGTAACATGGGGATTCGACATACACTGTGATGACCGTAGTGAACAATACTGTGTTATATACTTGAAAGTCGCTGAGAGAGGAGATCTCACCACCCCCACACAAAAAGGAATTATATGAGGGAATGGAGGGGTTAACTAACCTTATTGTGGTAATCATCACATTGTACACCTTAAGCTTCCGCAATGTCGTATGTCACTTATACCTCAATAATGCTGCGGGAAACAAACGAAGTAGAATTCTGGCTTGATCTGGGCAGAGCTAAAGGTTAAGAGAGATCTAAAATGGAAGTAGGGAGGGAGGCTGGCATTGCAGGAGCCCCGCCGGAGGGGACTTCGAATGCGGATGGAATGGCGTTAGTCACGACGTTGCATACATTTAATTTACCACGCATCACGGTGCCAGTGAAAGTGACGGGTCTGGGTTCAGATATCAGCTCCACTCCTCTAGCTGTGTGACCTTGGGTAAATTACGAAACCTTTCGGACTCTTTTCTCCTCTGGAGGGTGCTGTGAATTCCATCTACTTTTCTTCACGGGCATGAATTATAGTCCGTGCAGGTGGAGTTCTAGGGACCTGTTATTGCTGTTATTACCTGTTATTTCCACATCAGTCCACCTGCTATGGTGGACAAGGGCTTCCCCCTCTATTGATGGATGCCTCCTGGAGACAACTGTGTTCACAAATGACATTACTTAAAGTGAAATAAATGTAGGAGACAGAGAGTTATTGCAGGATCGGGCTGTTTCAAGCACAGCCATTTTCCCTGACCCCGGCCCATTTCGTGCCCCACGTGCAAGTGTTCTGTCGCTCAAGGTCCTGAGGTGATTGGGGGCTGAGCCTCTCCCTAACACCTGGATGCCAAAACTTTGCAAAGCTCTGTCTCCCATAGACCCTGCTTCCCACAGTCAGTTCGGGATCTAGCCCACTGGCCAGAGGCTCTCACAAGCGATAGTACCCTTGGCTCAACTCCACAGCAGGAACGATTCGAGCCAACTTCCTTGGTGTCCATTTTTTTTTTTTTTTTAAAGCAAACTCTTCCTACAGAACTTAGAAAGCAAGATATCTTTGTTTTCCCAGGAGAGAGGTTTTCACTACTGTGTTTGGCAGGTTCTTGTCATTGCTTGGGGCTTGCCAGGAGGCAAGGAGAGGCTGATTCAGTGTATTTGCAAATCGTGGCCGTCTACTCTCCAGAACCACAGTCCTGCTCTCAAATTTAACTTGCACGAGAATCATCTGGGGTATTGAAAATTCAGATTCCTGGATCCCACCCTTAATAAGTCTGGGATGGCCTGTGCTTTTAGGAAGCATTCCAGGGGGTGGTGATACAGGAAATGCAGGGATCACGTTTGGAGAAATATGGAAGTCAGCCCGTTTGCCCAAAACTTCGTCCATGGAACTGGTCCTCTGGGAATTGGTTTTTAGCAAATTGAGTCAGAGCAGGTAAGCACTGTCCTTAGAAAATAGGGTCTTTTCAGCCTGCCTTCAGAAATACAGATCTCTAGAGCCATTTCTTGGTGCTAGGGCAACGAAGAAACGCTCGGGCCATGTCCTGCATTTACTATCAAGCCTTCCTTGGTCACCTCATATTTGGTTTGGTGTTTCCCAAGAAGCTTTTAGGAATTTTTTCTTCTTTCTTTCTTTCTTTCTTTCTTTCTTTCTTTTTTTGCTATGAGAAATAAAAAGGAAGCATTTTCTCATTTCTCACTTTGTTTTCTTTAGCTTCTTATTTTTAAGAAGAGAGGGATCATGAGAGGGGCAAGGGTTGAGGAAGAGGGAGAGAGAATCTCAAGTAGGCTCCACGCTCAGAGGGGAGCTCGACACATGCCTCGATCCCGTGTCACCGGGATCATGACCTGAGCAGAAATCAAGAGTCTGACTCTTAACCAACTGAGGCACCCAGGTGCCTCTCTCTAGCTTCTTAATTACAGAATGCTTTTTGTTTGTTTGTTTGTTTGTTTGTTTGTCATTCTCTGTCTGGCTTTTTTTTTTGGTCACGAAATTTATTGTCAAATTGGTTTCCATACAACACCCAGTGCTCATCCCAACAGGTGCCCTCCTCAATGCCCATCACCCGCCCTCCCCTCCCTCCCACCCCCCATAAACCCTCAGTTTGTTCTCAGTTTTTAGGAGTCTCTCATGTTTTGGCTCCCTCCCTCTCTAACCATTTTTTTCCCCTCCCCCATGGTCTTCTGTTAAGTTTCTCAGGATCCACATAAGAGTGAAGACCTATGGTATCTGTCTTTCTCGGTATGGCTTATTTCACTTAGCATCACACTCTCCAGTTCCATCCATGTTGCTACAAAAGGCCATGTTTCACAGAATGCTTTTTGATGAAACCTGCTCCAGATGATGATGGCCTGAGGGCGGCAGGTGTGCCGACGAATCACTCTCGTTAGATCCCTAACAACTTGGAAAACCTCTTTTGTTTATTCTTTTTTTTTTTTTTTCAACGTTTATTTATTTTTGGGACAGAGAGAGACAGAGCATGAACAGGGGAGGGGCAGAGAGAGAGGGAGACACAGAATCGGAAACAGGCTCCAGGCTCTGAGCCATCAGCCCAGAGCCTGATGCGGGGCTCGAACTCACGGACCGCGAGATCGTGACCTGGCTGAAGTCGGACGCCTAACCGACTGCGCCACCCAGGCGCCCCCCTTGTTTATTCTTTAAATGAATCCTTGCACGGCACACAGTTGGGTGATGGGAACTACGGCAGGTGGAGACCAGGCAGCAGGTGCACAAATACAGACTACTTGCCAGGAGCTTCCAATATTACTAGAGGCATAGTCATCAAATCCCTAGGCCAACGGATGTAAAGTTGCAACAGTGACAAGGTCTCTGGAGGTCCGGCTGTAATGGGCACATTTGACCTCAACAGAGAAGTCAGCACAGCTTCCCCAAGTAAGTAAGTGATCATTGACCGGAGATCCAGGTGACCAGAAGAAGGAGGGAAATGCTTCCTGGGCAGTGGAACAGCATATGAAAAGCCTGAAGTGTGGAGGCGGGTGGACAGTTGGCGGGTCTGAGGGATAGTTGGCAGGTAGATGTCAAGGGTGACCTCTGGGTTGACAGCTAAAAGATGGTGTCATTCCAGAAATCGGAAACTATTGGAACAAGAGACTCTTGTCCTTTTTGTTTGTTTCTTTGGGGGATTGAAAAACGGGAGGTGCTTCCGTAGGCGAATAGGAGGTGCCATTGAGATATCTAATGGACTGATGGGCATGGGACTGAGGTCAACATGGAAACATGTGAGTCAGGTAGGTCAGTACCGTGGGTGGCAATGGACACAATGGGCTATGGGTGAGGTTTTCCGGAGACAGAGGACAACAGAGAATCATGGAAGTCTTTGCACTGAGCCCTGAGGAAAACTAACGTTTGAAGGGCAGGGAGACAAAGAGGAGCCAGCAAAGAAAAAGTTGAGTGAAACTCATCTTTCTGGTGAAAAGTGTGGATATTAAAGGTCAGCTGGACGAAACCAGTTGTCAGAAAGAGGTCGAACGTGTAAGAGAGAAGGCTCAGCAATGAAAAGTGCCTAGGAAGACGGGAAGGGATGAGATCCAAAGTCCTGTGTGTCACAGAGGTTGTGGCGACATCGTCACGAAGTATTTTGCTAAGCGTGTGACAGGAAACAGATCCCATCAGTGGTTTCGCAGAACTTTTGGTCTCTGAAGGGCTGGTGGGCCCTAATTTTGGTTTCCTACCGGATATTTCTAGCCTGGGGAGGGTCTCGGTGAACCCCCAGGAGCTGTGTACTTTTGTAGACACCTTCGGGACCCACACGGGGGTGTCTTCTCCAACATTCCCTTTCTCCACCCTAGCCATCCAGTGTTTACGACCGTCTGTGCCCTGACTCGTCCTCAAAGGAACAACTTGAAGAAGTCAGTCTTTGTTTCTCTTTTTCTATCTTCCTCAGCAGAATTATTTGGCTATGCAGAAATCCTATTTTAAATTCCATGAATCAGCTCTCCCTAGTGAAAGATGTTAGCAGCTGGGGGCAGTTTTTGTGGAAACACTTTGTAAGATGTGAAGTGACAGCTGCCTTTTATCCGACACCCCGGTTCCAGCTGTGTCAGTGATTTGGGTCCCAGGAAGTTATCAGGCTGGAAAGACTTGTGCCACAGACAGAAGACAACCAGTAGGTTTAATTCCATGGCAAGTGTATTTAAGTCCTGTGGTATTGTTAGAGAAAGCGCGCAATTCTGGAACGGTTGTTGGAAGAGACTGTCAGTGCCAACCCTGAAAGGAGGTCAGATTTGCGAATCACCAGAGAGGGAAGGTCAGAACTTGGGCCGGAAATGGGAAGCTCTAGAAAGGGCCCCTGGGGTGACGGCCACGCCATATAAGAATTTTCTGGGGGGCCGCCTAGGTGGCTTGGTTGATTACACGTCCGACTTTGGCTCAGGTCATGATCTCATGGTTGGTGAGTTCGAGCCCCACATAGGGTTCTGTGCTGACAGCTCAGAGCCTGGAGCCTGCTTCCAATTCTGTGTCTCCCTCTCTCTCTGCCCCTCCCCCGTTCATGCTCTGTCTCTCTCTGTCTCAAAAATAATTAAACGTTAAAAAAAAATTAAAAATAAAAAGAGAAAAACGGATAAAAACAAGCAAAGCCCTCAGGATGTCTTAGTGTTCTCTGTCCCACACGCCGTCCCTTCGGCACAACCCGACAAAGGCGTGATCAGTCCCGGTTTATGGGTCAAGAGACTGATGGTCTGAGAGGCAACCTGAGGGCGCACAGGCAGGGGCACATTTCAAACCCAGGTCTCTCTGACGACAAAAACCCGGGTTCCTTTCGGCTGTACCCCGCTGCCTCTCACAGGACGCTCCAGGTGCGGAGAATTTTCCGTAACAACTTTGTGACCCACCTTGGCCTATGGACGACACTGTGCGCGGCAGCGCGGGGGGAGCGTTGAGAACTCGCGCAGCTCTTTCCGGGTCGAAACACTGCGCCACTCTCCCAGCTTGGGGCCACGTCCTTGTGTCCGAGCGGGGGGAGGCTTCCCCGGGCGTGCTGCGACCTCTCGGTCGCCGAAGTCCCCAGACTGATGTCCTTCCTTCGGGGAAGGACCACGGCCAACCGCCTGAGACAGGTGGTGTGGCTGCAGAGGGAAGGGATTTGGGATTTAAGTCCTGAGTCTAGGTGCCAGTTCTTCCGTTCCGTGGCGTCCCTGAACCGTCCAAGCTGAGAACCGGGTGACTGGACCACCTCTGTCCCTGGGTTTGGAGCCTGAAAGAACGCTCCAGAGGGTCAGCTGTGCAGTGCTAGTTGCCTGCCGGTTCGGCTGACCTGCAGCCCTGCTTTCTCTTCCTCTTCAACGTGTAGGTTTTCAAACTTCCCACTGAAAATAGATCGCCAACTACATCGTTGGCAGAGCACGACAGGAAGGGCTGACTGTTATGTGTGGAGGCCAGAAAACTGCGGTCTGAGCTGTGGCCGCGAGGAGAGGCCCCGAGCGAGTGGAGCAAAGAGAACGGCCTCCTGGGGCCCTGTAGAGGCAGGGGGCCTGTGGTCCGAAGTGACCAGTTGCTCGGAGCGGTGTGCGCGGTCGGGGGCTGGGGCGGGGGGGAGCTGGGACAGCACATCCCATCGTTCCCAGCGCGGGGCCACCGGGGCCGTCTCCTGACTTCACTTGGCTGGAGTCAGCAGGGCTGTGCAGAAGCTGACAGACTGAGCCAGCTGGGTAGCAGACAAGAGCAGTGAGAAAAGGAAGGAAGGGAAGAACCTAGCAAAACGCTACCCTGCCACGGGACAGCAGATTCTTTCCCTAGACCCTCGGCTCCCCCTTCATCAATGCCGAGCAAAATTATAGGATGGCTGGTTCAGTAGCTGCCACATCCTGCCGATCCGGAAGTGGGAGCCACTGTCCAGGCCAGCCCTGGCAGGGGGAGGGTGCAGAGGGAACCCGTGGGCCATGCCATTGGGTCGGTCCTGGTCTGCACTCAGGGTAGAGTTTCCATCTTGGAGCTGGGTTGTCCCGTCCCGGTTAGTCTTCCCCAAACGACATCGCTTTTCCTGCAGATGCTAGGAACATACCTTGTAAAAGATTGGCCCTCTTGCCTTCATCTCCTTGGGAGGGAGGACTGGTGGCCCCAAAACGAAAAGATACCTCAGGTTCAGAGCTTGAAATCAAAAGTGGTCAAGAGGCGCTCTCGGGGATGCCGAGGGGATCCGGATGGGTTTGGGGCCTCCAGTCCAAGCACTCAGCCAACCCGAGGAAACTGCTCAGAGCCTGGTCCTACCCAAGAAAATCGGATTCCTTCCGAACATGGAGGGTCATCAGGAGTCAGGGCCCTGCTTCCTAATCAGGGGCCCGTGTTAGCTCTCATCAATCAATCACAACACTCTTTGAACCTGAGCCCTGTCTCCTCAGCATTAGAATCTTTTCGACAAGAGAATTCTATGAAATTTTACCAGTTGTCAGGAGCTGTCACTTGAAATTCACTTATTCATTCATTCAGGTGACAAATATTTATAGAGCTTTTACCCTGTGCCAAATGATGTAATCGGCATCAGGATATAATGCTGGGAAAAATCAGGAACTATTCCTGCTCTTCGGAGCTTCAAGTTTAGTCGGAGAGCTAGGTGTTACTCAAATAGCCATGCCACCATATGCAAAACTGCCATGGTGACAGTGTGTCAAAGGAGAAACATCTAATGTTCATAAACAAAATCTTGTGCCTGGCCAGAGGAATTAGGAAATAGATGATGGCAGAGCTGAGATCTGAAGGATGAACAGGGGTGAGTGGAATTTTATTTAGATTCTAAGAGCAATGAGAGGCAACCAAGGAGTTTTATGTAGACACAATGCATGTTTTTAAAAAGATCACTCTGGATACAGTGAGCGTGGAGACTAGATTGGAGGAACTCACTGGGAACATGGGCAGACCGGTGTCCTGGGTCATGATGTGACTGGCATTTTATGTGGTGGGTGGTGGTCAGAAAATTGTGGATATCACTGCTCTGGGGGCTTCTAAGGAAACAGGTGCGTTCCGGGGTTCTGAGCCAATGGGAAGGAACTCGGTATTGAATTGGGGGGGGGGGAGCTAACACCTACCAGAAGATCCTCAAATCATCCCCTCCAATCTTGGGGCCTCGCCCAGGGATGGCGGAGGGTTCTCTAGGATGGCTCCACATCTCCAGGTCCAGAGACAGAGAAGCATCTCAAGCATCTAAGTCAGTGCCGGAGCCAGATATCAGTCTACTCCCCCTGAATCCCATGCATGCTGCTTGCTGAAGGGACAGAGACAGAAGAAAGGAAATTTGCTTTTGAGGGCTCATGACTGCCCCCAGGGGCCCATCTGTGCAGAGCAGGTGCATCTGCTAAGGCTACATGGGTTGGCAATGACTACAGCAGGTGTAATGCCTCCTTTTGCCTGCACCAACTCCCTCTCCCAAGTCTTTCCAGACCAACGAAGAGCTTTCCCACTCCTGAAGATTGCTAGGACAGAAAGCTGCCTAGTCCTACCTTTCCTACATTTGCCGTGTTGGGCAGACTTTAATAGCAGCTCCCACATTGCATCCTTGTGCCTGTGGCTCACGCTCGGAATCAGGGGCTTCTGAGAACATCAGAGCTCAGACGTTTGGGATGCTGAGCGTGTTTGTGGGCACCCTGCATTTAGAAATTGGACATATGAGCTGTGGAAAGCTGGTTCTCTTGGTTGCCACAGAAACCAAATGGAGGCGGATTTAGCACTAAATTATATGGCACGCACAGTGATGGAGTCAAACATTTGCCTACAACTGCTTTTTTCTTTCCTTTTCAAATGGAACCTTCCCAGCATGTGGTGGCAACACCTGTGAAGCTGCATGGGGGCTGAACGACACGTTGTACCGAAGGAGTGGGGGGTTCTGGAAGCGTCATAAATGGCAAGGACATAGATTTCCACCAGAGGTAGGATTATTGCCCGAGCATCTCCGCACCCCCCTGCCCCCCCCCCCCCCCCCCCCCCCCCCCCCCCCCGCCCTGGATTCTTGGCCCTGCCAATTTGAAAGGAGTGCGTCAGGGAGGATAGAGCAGAGACTTGGAGAGAGTCGAAAACTGGAATTTCCCGTACGGTTGCCAGTAGCCACACGTGGCTACTGAGCGTTTGAAATGTGGCTAGTTCAAGTTGAAATGTAAATGTAAAACAGGTGCCAGGTTTCAAAGACTTAGTATGGTAAAAAGAATGTAGAGTGTCTCATTCACTTGTAATATGGATTACGTGTTGCAATGATACTATTTTCGATCTCTTGGGTTAACTAAGATATAGTACGACAATTAAACCCATCTATCTGATAGTCACACTTACTAGTCCCGGTGCAATAGTTCTGTCTGAAGATGCTAGAAAGTCTGGTGCTTAGGGAGGGTGCCATTGTCTCTTGTACGTAAGGTCATGACGTGTCTTTGTCAAAAGTTCTCCTATATTTCTTTTATAAGCTGAAAGAAGGTCTGTTTTTATGTGTTTAAGTCTACGAACGGGACGTGGTAAATGCCTGTTCAACAATTAAAAATACTGAAAAGTAAAAAAAAAAAAAAAATCAATCCCATCTGTTTCCTCTTAATATTTAAAAAAAAATTTTTTTTAATGTTTATTTATTTATTTTTGAGACAGAGAGAGACAGAGCATGAATGGGGGAGGGGCAGAGAGAGAGGGAGACACAGAATCGGAAGCAGGCTCCAGGCTCTGAGCCACCAGCCCAGAGCCCGACGCGGGGCTCGAACTCACAAACCGTGAGATCGTGACCTGAGCTGAAGTCGGACGCTCAACCGACTGAGCCACCCAGGCGCCCCCCTCTTAATATTTTTAATGTTGCTACTAGAAAAATCTAAAACTCCACGTGTGGCTCACATTACATTTCTACTGGACGGGGCCGGTGCAGGGACCGTTCTCACACCGGATTGGTTCGCCATCAACTGGAGTTTAGTTTAATCTTGGGAGACCTCAGGTTCCTCACCTGCAAGATATTCGGTATCTCTTTCTTCTTCACGGGTTTCTTATGAAGGTCTGATCTGATGCCGGGGAGGGGTCTCCAGTGCACTGTCCAGATTTCCCCTTTAGGGTCAAGGTGCTCCTTCTCCCAGCTTCCAGACTGTTGGCTGCTGAGGACTCATGGCCGAGTCCCTTGGCAGGAGTCGCTTGCGGCTGAAGGGGGGGTGGGTTGTGTTCTTTCAGGTGGGTCTGTAGAAGGCGAGCGGTTCATCCGCGAACGAGCACCGGCAGGGTCAGGGAGCCCAAGTGGTCTGCGTGAGCAGGTGGTCAGACCTCGTGTCACCGCTGCTGTCGCTGCTCCTTCAGCTGACGCCGGTGCCTATGGCTGCAATGGAGCCTCACTTAGGAGCCGCTTAGGGAGGGGAAGAAACGTCAGGTGTGGGTCACAGATGGGTTGACTCTGTATGTGGGTGCAAGCCGAAACGGACTGCCGGGAACTACAGCCCCGCTTGCCACTGGCTCCTAAAGAGGGAGATGAGAGGAAGGCCTCTCAACAGGCAGAGACTTGAGGGCTGGTCCTGGCCATCCATTCTGGGCGGAAGGAGCACTGGACTAAAGTAATAATATCCGGAGACTCATGAGAAATAGTGAATGGTGCGACTGTTGGTTAGGGGCCTGCGGAGACAAAGATGGAAAGATTTAGGGCACGGGGGACGGGGGGAGAGGCATGTGGTTGGGCCTCAGGGAGGGGGCAGAAAGGGTTAGGATCCTTGCATTGCATATTCATACCACCAGAGCTCAGCCACGGCAGGAGAGACACCGAACGACTAAGTGGGCGAAGTGACTCAGCCCGTTGACGTCAGCCAGCCTCTGTCCTGCAGTATTTGAGCAATGGATATGTGAATGGAGCGGTGGCCCCGTGGTGGCCCCGTGGTGGCAGGGATCAAGGCCATCCATATGGCACATACTTCAGAGAAGCATCCACTATAGGAGGCCGAGACCCCAAAAGATAGACTTTTCTGTATCCAGGAACCAAGGCATAGGAGCGGTCCTGCTTACCATCCCTCCTAGTGACCCAGCTGGGGGATCTGTGCTCCCCAACCCCACAGATGCAGACCCTGTGGGTCTGAAGAGGCTGGTTTCCAGAGGACGGATGCTTTCATCTGATGTCTTCTGACTCCTGGTACCAGGAGATCAGCAGGCAAGGCAAGAAGCTGCCCCTAGGGCAGGAGCCATTGACCCCAGTGATGGGAGGGGGCGGTACCATTGTTGCATAAAGGGGAAGGACTGAATATGTTTGGCCTTCAGGTACTCCCCTGGGGCATCTCTTGGTACACCCCTGCCTGATACGAGGTAAATGGACGAGTGTAGTAAGCCATGCCAGAGAACCGTGTGCTGCGGTGTAGTAACCAGGGGCGTGGGCTCCTTAGGGATGAGGGTCTGGATCCCTCCAACAGGTAAGTTTCCTAGAACAACAGAGGTGTTGGCTCGAGGTGAGAGGTATCCAGAATGGGTCGGAGAGGATGGGGTTAGTGGGATTCAGCTGCGGCCCCCTGATCGGATGTGGTGACGGTGGTTGGTCCCACTCGTCTTCCTCTGGTAGTTTCCACTGGTGAATAGAAGCCCCAGAAGAGCCTAGGAGTTGCTCCCAGAAGGGGCACACTCAGAACACGGAGTCAGTGATCCCGGTGGTAGAAAAGCTACATTGTACGGAATGCCGTGCTGTGCTGCCCGGAATTCCTGCATGGGACCAAGGTACTTTGCCCCCCAAGGGCTAAGGGTGCCAGCTGCTCATGACTCCCATGTGAGTCCCCCTCTAGGAACTAAGCTCATCTTCAGGTAGCCCAAGACTACAGCTCCTCCTGAAGGGAAGCCCACATCCAATGACTGGTTGGTGCGAATACGGCCTGGCACCTTCGTCTCGATTCAGGGCAACTTTGGAGGGAAGTTCAGCTTCTGAGCTTCCTGTATGATTCAACTTCTTCCTCTGCCTAATTTTGCTTCTCTCACTCGCGTCAAGGTACTGTTATTTTTTTATTATTAAAAAAATTTTTTTTATGTTTATTTTTGAGAGAGAGAAAGAGACAGAATATGAGTGTGGGAGGGGCAGAAGACACAGAATCCGAAGCAGGCTCCAGGCTCTGAGCTGCTAGCACAGAGCCCGACGCGGGGCTCGAACCCATGAACCGCGAGATCATGGCCTGAGCCGAGGTCGGATGCTCACCCGACTGAGCCACCCAGGCGCCCCGTCCCTTAAAGGTATTATTACTGAGTGCACACCCCCCCCCCCCCCCCCAGTAAACTTCCCTCAGCTAAATGTCTGTCTCAGGGTTTGCTTTCTGGGCCACCGGACCTAGGAGTGACGCTCCCTGCTACTCTATGGTTGTAAGGCACACTAGACTCAGCCCCAGGAGCTCTGGGTTCTAGTCAGGGGTGGCATAATAACTTGGGTTGGGATAACACCTTGCCTGGTGGCCCGGGTTCTCCATGTGTAAAATGGGACCAGGTAACCTAAGGTCCCTTCCGACTCTGACTTTCCGACACGTGCAGTGGATGGGGAAGGAGACGAGTGACGTGAGGGTCTGGGAGGATCTTTGGGCATCTCCGAGCTTCCTCCACTTTACTGAAGAGGGAACTGTGAATCTGAAAGGCCCAGCGACTTTCCCATGGCTGTCCTGCTTAAACTCTGGGCAGGACTGGAGTTTGGACTCGGGCGTCACTGTGGCACCGGGTCCGCGATGATGTCAGTCCCCGTGGCCACAATGCAGGGGTGGGTAGCCGAGAGGCCTTTCCGGGTTGGTTGGAGGGTCCTGATCAACCAGCGGCTCTCGTTTTGCCCCTCTGGGTTCTTACTCTCGATTCAAAACCTTAACCCACGTGGCCAGGGGGTCGTAGCCTCTGTCCTGGGGCAGCGCTTACTGTGGGGGACGTGGTAATTTACAAAATGTACTTTCAAAAGCCTCAAACACTTCCCCTGAAAGGGTTATAGCTGTGTTCCAACGATCAAAAAGATAGGAACGACCCGCGTGGTAATTTACAAAATGTAGGTTCCAAGTACTTCTAGCTGTTGTAGCAACGGGAGAGCTTTGTCTCCATCTCCGGAGGGTGGAGGTTGACAAGCCACGCGTGAGTCGTCTGCGAGGCTGTCTCGTGGTCGTTACAGGCGGGGCAAAACAGAGGTTGAAGCCTCGGGGCTCCCGTTCAAAAAGCATCGTTTGGTTCCCTGAGCTTTGTGCCTGGGCGTGTCTGAGATGCCAGGCCAGGGGTCCCAGCATTCTGCCGGTGCTGTGTGGGGTGCGAAGGTCCAGACGGTTCTTGCAGCGGTGTCGTGCGGAGCAAAGTGGATCCGCTTCCCCTTGAGTGTTACCAGATGGTCCCCCTGTCGGCCAGCCTGCTGCTCAGAAGACACCTTTTCTGTCGCCCGCTGCTCTCCCCCTCCTGCACGCAGCCCCGCCGCCGCCTGCCCCCCGGGGGGGGGGGGTCCTCGGTGCCAGGCAAAGGAGAAGCTTCTGCTGCCTCAGCCCAGGGAGGGCTGGGCATACAGAGTGCGTAATGGAGAGTGTCCGTGAGATCCACCCGCCCTGCCCGGGGCCCGTGCCAGCCTACCCCTGGAGAGTCTGGCTGCCTTTGCCTGGACATCAGAAGGAAGTCAGGTGCGCCCCGCAGGGAGGCGCTGTTGGCACGACACAGCCTCTCCACGAGCTAGCGGGGATCACACCTCCTGCTAACACTGCGGGGGTGGGGTGGGGTGTGGGAGTGCGGGTCCTTGGGCACCGGGAGCCTGCGGGGGAGGGGACAAGCGGAAGGCGGGGGAGGGGGGGGAGCTTAACCGAGCTGGCATTGGGCAAGGACAGTGCTGGTGGCATTCTCCTGGGAGGGAATCGGCCCCAGGCCCGTGGGTGAAGCTCCAGGCAGAACCCAAGGCCGCTGGGTTGGCTGATGGCTCAGCTTAAAAAAAAAAAAAAAAAAAAAAAATCATTTTCGACTTTATGTTTCCCCTGAAATATAATCGAGGGATAACGTATGACACCGTGTGAGTTTAAGGTAGACACAGTTTAAGATCTTCCATCCATTTCGAGCTAATTTTTGCCCGGGGTGGGGGTGGGGGTGGGGGGGTCAGACAGGGTTCTGATTTCATTCTTTGGCGTGTGGATACCCAGCTTTTCCAGCGCCATTTATTGACGAGCCTGGCCTTTCACCACTGAGAATCCTTGACTCCCGGCCATCTGTATTGAAACGAAAGGCTGAGGTCTCTGGATGTTTCTTCTCCCCTCTCTCCCCAGCCTTTCCAAGGCAGCTTCCCTCCTGGTGCTCCCTTGCGACTCACCCCCCAACTTACTGTAGCTTGCGTCTCAGTCTGGAGCCCTGAAGATTCCTGCCCTTCACGGTCCTCCTGTTCTATCAACAGCTTGTTGTGTGAGATACATTGCCTACTTGATCAAACAGCTGTTGACCGCAGACCTCGTTTGTGCCGCATGTGACACTGGGGACTCAGGAGCAAGATGGGCGTGAGGACCAAGGGGAGTGTGTAGATAGTGGCTGACCTCCTCTGAGTGCTAAGTGAGGTCTAAGTACCCTATTGTCTTGGGTAACCCTTCCACATTCGTATCGGCCAACACTTTTGTTACACCCATCTCACAGACGAGAAAAGGGAGACACTGAGTGGTTATGGGAGGTCACGGAGTCGCCTTTGGTGGCAATAATTCTGTGACATTTGGCTTCTCTCCTCTCTCCGGGCTGTGAAGGTCCAACTCTGCCTTGCAGGTTTCTTCCCTGGGGGTGGGGATGGGAGCAAAGAGAAGCAGAATTCATGGCTGGATCTTTTGTGTGTTGAGAGGCGAACATTCAGATGCTTTGGGAAAACTCTGGGAGACCGTGACCGTTGTAAAATCGGTCTACGCGTTGCTTCCCATGGTTTACTGGAGTAGTTAGACGTAAAAGCGTTAATATTGGCTGATGTGGTTTGGGGGGGGGGGCGCAGTGAGTAGGGAGAGAGAGAGGGACCAAGGGACCATGAGAGGACCTGGGGGTCCCCTGTCCTTTTCCGTCAGTCTGGGGGAGATCGGGCCTCCCGGCGACCAGTCGGTGACAGCTGAAAAAACATTAAAAAAAAAATTTTTTTTTCAATGTTTATTTATTTTTGGGACAGAGAGAGACAGAGCATGAACGGGGGAGGGGCAGAGAGAAAGGGAGACACAGAATCGGAAACAGGCTCCAGGCTCTGAGCCATCAGCCCAGAGCCCGACGCGGGGCTCAACTCACGGACCGCGAGATCGTGACCTGAGCTGAAGTCGGACGCTTAACCGACTGCGCCACCCAGGCGCCCCTGAAAAAACATTTTTTAAAGATTTACATGACACATTGTGTAAGTTCGAGGTGTACAACATGTGGATTTGACACACGTGTGGATTGTAAAATGATTAATGCTGAAGCTTTCGAGAGGCCAGGAGAGCGGATGGATTTCCGAAGCCGGTGAGACCGGGGCATGTGGGGAGCTCCTCCCCAGACGTTTCACCGTGGTAAGCTCCTGGATGCAAAGATTCAGACGCTGAGCAGCCTCCTTTCCTGGGATTCGGGCTCCAAGAGGGGAGATAACATTTGGAGGCACACTGCTGTGCTACAAAGCGTGCTGCAGGAGAGAGAGAGAGAGTGAGAGCGAGCGAGCTGGAGTGGGGCTAGCATGGTGAGATCAGCAATGCAGCAGGGCAGAAAAGCCTCAACATTTCTACTGCAGGTGGAGAGAGAGAGACCTGAACTGTGTGCATTCAAACCAGCCTTTACCTGGTGCGAGAGAAGTCTGTGTTGGAATGCACACGGGGCCGCTGTGTGACCCTGGGCGCCCTTCTTTACCATGCAGATCCTCAGCTGAACCAGAAGTCTCTAAGGCTTTCTTTTCCATTCTGAGTCGGAGGAGAGAAGCCACCCAGGAGGGGAAGGAAGGGGACGTGAGCGAAGGGCCCTGCCAGGGTTCCCGTGGGGGAGGCCCCTGGTTCACAGTCCGACATGGGGTATAGGTACCACGTTTATAGGTGCCATGTTTTCTCTCCCCGTTGTGGGGGAATCTCACCCCTTCAGACACGACGCTGCTGAAACATGACAGCACTGGGGCTTTCGGGAAACATTGCTGCAGGCGGACAGAGTTGAGAGACGGCAGGTGGCGCTCTTTCTCCAAAAACAGATTGGTGTCTGTCACAGAGGACCTCTGCGGTCTGCAGGCATCCAGGGGACCACAGCGAAACGGCTGGTCGCGACGGCCCCTCGGGCATAGCTGTCCCCTCACTCGGACACTCCCTGCTGGGACTGGGCTAAAAAAAAAAAAACAAAAAAAAACACTGACCAAGATGAATGCGCACAGCCCCCTGCCCATGATCTTCACGCCAGCTGCTGCGTTTGCAAAGGAGAATCTTGAGCATCACCAGGGCTGATTGCACACGTCTGGGCTTTAGGTCACGACAGGGCAGGGTCACACTGTCTCTGGATGTGCTGCTCAAACTCATCGCTTATCACACGGGCAGCAGAGGGGGCCAGGTCCTCCTGCCGTATCGGGTGAGCCAGTATCCTCTGGGGAATGGATGGGAGGCAGGATTCCAGAAGCACCCCTTCTCTGGAGGAGCTGGATTTTACCTGGGGAACGTTGCCGTTTTTCAGAGAAGACCGATCTGAAATTGGACCTTCTTTGAAGATGTATGTAAACAGAAGCGAGCCAGCAAGCAAGCAGAGACCCACCCAAATAATCTCACGATCAAGGGAAAAGATCACTGGGCTGGAATTCAGGAATCTGGCAAGGACACTAACTGGCTGTGTGACTTTAGGCAGGTCGCTTATGTCTGGCCCTGCCCCACTTTGATCATCAGGAGTAATGAATTGCTCATGTCCCTTTCAGTTAAATAGCATGTGTGTGTCTTTGAGAGAGAGAGAGAAAAGGGGAGAAAGGGAGACAAGACAGAGACAGAGGCAGGATGGAAACGGGCGTTCTTGGGGACTGAGGAGGCCCCCGAACTCTGATTCCCATTTCAAGCATTAGAGCCCATGGGGACCACACCCAGTGAAGAGCTATGTCACCTCCGCCATCCTGGGAACCGGAGTAGTTCCCTCAGAAGCATCATAACCACCATAGATGTGCGTACGATCTTCATTTAGTGGCTGGAACAGCCGTGCGCCTCCCATCCGAGCCCCCATCTTCTGGCTTCTCGGGAGCAACTTCAACCAACAGAGTTCCAGCGGGGAGAGAAAGAGAGAGAGCTCTTCCCTCACTCCTGGGGCGTTGGATACAGTTGGCAGAGGTGAGGAGAGAGGAGACGTGACGGGTGGTGGTGTGGGGAGTGGAAGGTTACGCCCTGCTGAACGGGCTTGCCATTCGCCCATCCTGGTCGGCCATCGGAGGGGAAGTGCGCACCTACTGTGTGTAGGCTCCGCGCTGGGGCTGCCCGACACCGTCTCTGTTCTCGAGGAGCCCACCGACTTGCCAAGATGACACAGGGTGCAGTTCTGTGGTTTCCAAGCAGATTTAGGCCTAAGTGGCTCACGGAGGTGCCCTGCTCAGAGGGTTCTCCCTGCCCCCCCTGCACAGGGCTTGGTGGGACAGTCAGCGGTGCAAAGGGTGCTTTTCAGACGGAGGGGCTCGGCTTTGCATCGCTTTGGCCCGGTATCCGGATGGCCACCGGGCTGCCCGGCCGAGGGTCTGGTTTGGCAGGAACGTGCTCTGATTCCTTAGCTGCGGGCTTTCGGGACTAGATGTGGCCGAGAGCTTCACGGGGGTTGGAACGACGCCGTTCTTCTGCTCACTCAGCTGCATCAGGCTGTCAGCGCTCCAGGCTGTGAGGCATGTGCCCACGACAGCAGCAGCGTCGCAGGGGGGATGCTTGCGGGTGTCCTGGGGGCCACGCTGGGCCCCAGCTGCCAGCTGCAGGGTGCGGTGCTGACTCATCATGCCGTGTTGCATTTAGCAACAGCCCTGGGGAGTCTTTCTTATTTTAAAGAAATATACGATGCAACTTTGGAGACAGCAGAGGAGGGCAACGTGACGGTGCTTTAGAACTTGAGCCGAAACAGCAGCCACAGCAGAGCATTTCCATCAGAGCTCTTGAGCGGAAATGGCTTCTGGCGGCCCCGGGAGGAGGCAGTCGCTTTGGGACAGCTGTTCAGTCGGTCAATATATATGTATCAGGCATCTATCATTGTGTGCTTAGCTAATAAGGAGGGAACAAGGAGTAAAATGGCCCTTGCCTGCTTGGGGATTATTATACGGCTAACGCTTAGCCTTGGTCCAGGCGAGGCATCAGCTTCTGCAATACTCACACCGAGCCTGCAGAATAGCTCCATTATTTTACCTGTTCTAGAAGTCGGGGGGGCTGGGGTTTGAACCCACGTCAGTTCGGAGTCATAGCTCTTTGCCACCACGCCGTACTGTGACTGGAAGGTGCAACCAACAGAGGTGCACGTGGCTACTGGAGAATGATACAGGCTGACACACGGCTGAACACTGAGTCACGTTTCTAATACATGCATTTACATGAGTTCAGAATGAACCCGTGTCGATCTACGGCCCTGGGTCAGCCGAAGCGTACCAATGTGCTTATGCTAAAGCACATATGGAGCCTGTGGAGAAACTTTTCGAGAAGACTGAGGGTCAAGATGGGACATGGTCAGGTAGGGAAGTGGGAGCCGTGGGAAATGACATTGGAGCAGCATCGGGGGACCTGTGAGTCTCAGGCCACGATGTGCCCAGAAAACACAGAGAGATAATGAAACATTTTTTTTTTTTTTTTGTCTTTTGGGAACTTAGTCTAGTTGGCTTTATATGACCAATTAATCGATTTAGGAGCTACTAGCAAAACAGGAGAAGAGAGGAAGTCTAAGAAGTGGACAGGACCCGTGACTGTCCTGTTCCGTGCTCAGTGGGTCAACGTTTGTGTTAGGAGAAGCCCGTGGGCCATTTTGCCAGATGATAATGACAAAGTCTCAAGCTCTTTTATTTTCATTTAGAGGTGCTGCCGTGCACTGGTGGGGGGGGGGCTGACTGGGAGAACTTGAACCCCTCTGGTTTCCAAGATGGTACATCCTCTTGGGCAGCTGTCCGAGAAGCTTTCCTCATGAAACTCAAGAAACACCTTTGCCTCTTGGCTGGTAGACAGATCTTTCCAGGGACACAACTATGCCAGCCCTCTGATCCAATTCCCGACATTTTCTACACTTTCCCATTTGGACCCACGGATTCACATTCCAGGGTCTCTTCTCTCCCTTTCTCTACTGATTAGCTACGTGGACATTCACGCAGTCTATCTGTACCTACCTTTGGTGGCTAACATTTTGTGGCCCATGTCAGGGACTCTTTAACCTTTCTGTGGCTGCCTGACATCTCAGAGGGATTCTGGGAACTTAAAAACTGTGAGCAAGAGGACGCCTGGGTGGCTCAGTCATTCAGCATCTGACTTCGGCTCAGGTCATGATCTCACGGTTGGTGAGTTCACGTCCCGCATTGGGTGAGCATGAGCCCCACTTCTCTCTCCCATTCTCTCTCTCTGCCCCTTGCTCACCTGTACCCTCTCAAAAAAAGAAAAAATTGTGAGCAAGAGACGAATAAGATCAGGTAACGATATCTTGGACAAGCTGCCTTTGGTGGAGTGCTAGGAAAGTAACACAGGAGTCCAGGAGGACTTCCGGGACAGTCAAAGAGAAAGAAACGCATCTCCTCAAACGTGAAGATCACTCTGGCCCTGTTCTGTGGGGAGGCACAGGAGAGGAACGGGTCAGAAGTCTGAGCCGAGGCAAGGCTGGCCGCCAATGACTGATGGCCGTGTTAATCACTAAAGAGAATGATGAGGGTTTAATTATAACTCTCAGGCAATATTCTTATATTCAGAGGCCGCTGTTGAGAGAAATAAAGTTATTTTTAAATTCTAAATACCTGGATGTTCCTGCCCGGCACTGAAAGAGACCTTGAAAACAGCAGGGTGTGTGTGGCAGAACGATTGTCTCCGCACGGTTAGGTGAGCTGGGCGGCTTTCTCTCTGGGGCTCTCCTCGGCCAATTTCCTGGTGCATCCGGCGAGAGAGTGAGAGCCATGTCCCCCGACTGCTAAGAACTGACTCTTCCAATGGGCCTGCAATAGAGACACTTACAAAATTGTTAATTTCTCCAGCGCCGGATGGGTTCTCATCCATGGCTTCATCCCTAGCACCTAAAACAACGCCTGAAACACCAGAGTAAGTCAACAAAGGTTTGTCGCACTGTTTTACACAATGTGGGCTTTGGGATTGGCCATGTGGAAGATACGGGATCCTGGAAAATGGCGCCCCATCTCCTTTACCTCTGAACATTCGCTCGGATAATAAGATGCTGGCACGTTCCTGGTGATTCTCAAGGAAGCTGAGAAATGGGCCGGCCGGATATGGAGGATGATGCGTTATCCCAGAAACGGGAGGGAAGGACTTCCCTTTAGGAGATCTTAGGTTTTGGTTTCTGCAAAGACTGGGTGCTATGAAGAGACGGGTCGCTCAGAGAGCATTGGCAGGAAATGTTTTCTCAAAAGGACAAGGCGTTTGTCAGGTGGACTGGGCAGCGTTGTGCACAGCAGGTGCGGCCACCCAGGGAACCCCCGGGGGGGTGAGCTGGGGGGGTGGGTTTGGTGTAGCTGGAGCCCGGGGAAGGGGGGAAGGAGGCATCAGGAGGGTTTTAACAGTGGGCTAGTGGGATCACATTTTCCTTTAGAAAGATTACCCCGGAAATAGTGTGGAAGGGGAAGGGGGAGGGAATGGCGGAGGCACAGGACCAGCCAGGAACAAACAGCAGTAACCTGAGTGGGACGAGATAAAGGCGGTCATCAGCCCCGCGCAAGAGGAGTCAGATGGGGAAATAATGAGGCGTTACACTTGACTGAACTTACAAATTGACTGGGGTTGGTGGTGAGCGAGGACGAGTCTAGGAAGGTGAACATTCAGGGCTTGGAGGGCCTGCCCCAAGTGACAAAGTTCTTTGAGTCGTGTTCATCTTAGAAACTCACACAAGGTTGCATTGTTAGGAATTTGAATTGTTAGGAAAAATGATGTTTCAGACCAGCTAAAAAAAAGACATAACCCTTCCGGGCCAAAGCATCAGAGAAAATCGGCACTTGAGAAGAACGCGTCTGGTCACCTGTGGTTTCAGATGCTCCCAGCGCCTACACCTTTTTAGAAGCGTGAGAGCCCTCTGTGATCTGGCCACATCCCTCCTTCCAACTTCCGCTTTGACCAAATTGGCCTCCTCGCTGTCAGCGGCCCCCAGCCTCGTCATGACGATTCCGCTTGTCTGGTTTTGCGTGTGTTTCAGATTTCCTTCCACTGCTCTCTCCCATCTTCAGTGTCTAACGCAGACATCCCCTCCCCCAGGCAGCCTCTGGGCTCTGTCTCTCATCCTTCCTTTCCCGTCTCTGAAATCGTGCAGACTTGTGTGCTGTGCTACTCTCTTGGATTTAACCGTAGATGAAACCGTAAAGGAAAACTGCTACAAAAGTTAGGATGACTTGGGGCGCCTGGGTGGCTCAGTTGGTTGAGCGTCCTCCTCTCAGCTCAGGTTCGTGGGTTCGAGCCCCCTGTCGAACTCCGTGCCGACAGCTCAGAGCCTGGTGCCTGCTTCAGATTCTGTGTCTCCCTTTCTCTCTGCCCCTCTCCCACTCACGCCTCTGTCTCTCTCTCTCAAAAATAAATAAACTTCAAAAATTTGGCTACTATGACAATGATGATGGCGGCATTCAAGGGTGTTTACTTTGTTTTCCCAAGCTGATTACAAGTCCTGTGAGGTCAGGGATTCCGTCATTGATGTCGTATTCCCCCCAGCACTCAGCGCAATGACTACTTTTCGAATAGATGCAGTCATCCTGTGGCTATACATAGCAAATTTCTAGCCCAGCAGAAGAAACAGATATTCTTTTTTCCCGAATATATTTGTGACTTTAAACTTCAGGTCCGTTTCCAATAAACAAAAACTTTCCTCAGCAGAGCCCATTTGACTCTCAGAAGGCTCGTATCTTTCCCCCCCCGTTCATGTCCTTTCTACTTTCCTTCCCTTGGCTGGGAAAGTAACAGGTAGGGGCAGGGGCATCTCAGGTGGCTATGACTCTGACATTGTGAAAGTGTGAGCAGCTGTTCAGCCAAGCCTGCCCGAGCTCAGGCGGTAGCTGTTTAATCAGACATTGCTCTGCTTGCAAAATCAAAATGCAGAAAAGCGAAGAGGGGAGCGATGGGACATCAATACGGACGCCTGAGTCTTCTCCCGAAGCCCTCCTTCCTCCCCTGCTCCCTCACTCGGTTAGAGGTCCCACCAGGTCACGCTTCATTGTTAGTGCTTGGTGGTACCCAAGGACCGAAGCTCCCTCGAGAGATGTCTGCATCTACATAGCTCATCGTTATATTCTTAATTGTGCAAAAATCTCATGAAAGAGGGTCCTGGGTCCATTTCTGGAGACAACCTAGGAAAAAATGTGCCAGAAGGAGGCAGGAGGAGATAAGGATCATGTGATACTTTTTTTTTTTTTCATCCTCCTGAAGCTCTGCATCTGGTACCCATGGAAGGGGAAAATGTAGGGAGAAAATGCGGAGAGCTGCTGGTGAGGTTGTTGCTGCCAATAGAAAGGCTGGAGGACCGAAGTCAGAGACCCAAGCCGAGATGCAAACATAGAGTAAACGCGGGAGGGGCTAAGCTTTGGAGGGACGGATATAGAGTTAAGTGGCTGTGGATTCTGGGAACTAAGTGGGGCCTTCTGAGTGCATTTCATCTTTCACACCGTCACGGAGCCATCCTCGTTCTAAGTGGCAGGGCACTGGTTATCCATGTGACGTGTGTCTCCCTCACGGGGCTAAAGTCAAGGTCTGGGGGGGGGCTGCTTTTCTCGAGGCTCTGGGAGAGAATCTGTTTCCTTGCCTTTTCCACCTTCCAGAGGCCACCCACACGCCGTGGCTCACGGCCCCTTCCTCCCCCTGCGAATGCAGCAACGTGACGGGTCTCAAACCTTGCTCCCACCCACACGTTCCTTTCTCCAGTCTGCTGATTCTACTGCCCTTGACCATTGCTGAGGACGCGGCGACGGGCTGGGCCCACCCAGATGGTCTTCTAGTGTCAGGCGAATCCAAAGTTTCCATCTGCAACCTTTCCGTCCTTCGCCACGTAACCTAACCTCGTTGCTGCCTCTGCCCTCACCCTCATTCCCTGTTTCTTCTACACTGAAGTCAGATTCATGTCTGTTCCAACATGAGCCCATCCTACCCCCCTGTCCCATGCCACGATGTCACTCCCGTCGCGGCCTTGGCCATCCATCTCCCTCCGCATTTCACTCATAGCAGCCGATCTGAAGTGAGACGGGGTCTCTGCCTAGGACGCTCCTCTTGCCTGGACTTCTTCCTTCTCTTGATTCTGCGTCCCACTTCATGCATCCATCGTAGCCAGTTTTCTGACACCCTGGGCAGAGCTGGCCCCCCCCGCTCACCTCTTCCTGGCAGCTTCTCGTAGGCAGGGACCACGCTCTACCTCTGCCTGGAGCCAGCCCCACGCCAGATACTCAAGAAACGTGTCGGAAGCGTGTGAAATGGGAATTCATTATTATTTTTGAGATGTATTCATGTGTTTTCCCTCATGCATTCCTTTACACGTTTTCCCTTCCTTGCTGCCAGAGGCATCGATTTGCCTCAGGGACTACTAGGGTTTTTACGCAGGAATGCAAAAGAAAATATTAAATATCCAGCTTGTGAACCCAGAGCAGAAACCATCTTGAGTAATTTTTTGCGTGTTTTTTTTTTTTTTTAATTTTCAGTAAGTTTTGGAAACTAGGCTTTACAAATGAAGAAGACGTTTTAAAAACTTCTTTAGCTCTTTCACCATATTAAAAGCCAGTTTGTGAGGCGCCTGGGTGGCTCGGCCGGTTAAGCGTCTGACTTTGGCTCAGCTCATGATCTCACGGTTCGTGAGTTCGAGCCCCGAGTCGGGCCCTGTGCTGACAGCTTGGAGCCCGGAGCCTGCTTCGGATTCTGTGTCTCCTCCTCTCTCTGCCCCTCCCCTGCTCACGCTCTGTCTCTCTCTCGAAAATAAGTAAACATTAAAAAAAAAAAAAACCCACTTTGGTTGGAGTAGGGCACAGAGATTCTTCCATAAAGGTGGAGAAGACACTGTTTTGTGCAATTAACTTGAACATGAGGGTGTGTGGCTCTAAGGACAATAAGTCATAGAGGAGACAAAATGAACTCCCCCCTTTGGGTTCTGATGGATTCTTAGAAGGAGGGAAGTTATGGGGGTGGTTATGGAGGACCGTGTGCCATGGTTCCCCCAGGTAGACAGATGGGAAAGGCAGAAGCAGGGGACATTTTCCTTTGGGGACTCAGAGGAAAACCCCCTGCAGGGTGTTCCCTACATCACCTAAAACACTACATTGAGGTAAATGCTGAGGTGGGGTTAGGCAGCAGGAAACCTTGAGTGTAGCTTCCCGGGGTCTTTTCATGCTCCCAGGTGAAGTGAGAAGAATCCAGAAATTCCTGGATCAGTCCTGCTGACTGATGTGGCCACAGCTGATAGTGCTGGGGGCTGGGGACCCCAGTTGATAGCACTATGAGCTGGTGACCCAAGTTGATGGTGCTGGGGACCCCAGTTGATAGCACTATGAGCTGGTGACCCCAGTTGATGGTGCTGGGGACCCCAGTTGATAGCATTGTGAACTGGTGACCCCAGTTGATGGCACTATGAGCTGGTGACCCCAGTTGATGGTGCTGGGGACCCCAGTTGATAGAACTATGAGCTGGTGACCCCAGTTGATGGTGCTGGGGACCCCAGTTGATAGCATTGTGAGCTGGTGACCCCAGTTGATAGCACTATGAGCTGGTGACCCCAGTTGATGGTGCTGGGGGCTGGGGACCCCCGTTGGTGATGCTATGAGTTGGTAACCCCAGTTGATAGTGCTGTGGGCTGTACGGCAGACTCTGGCCTAGGGGTCAAGTGGGCATCGCAGCCAGACCCCAGAGGGCCATGCCGTGCTAGCGGGGGCTGACGTGGGCCCAGCCAGCAGGGAGCCCACTAGGCTCAAAGCAAATCAAGAGAAGGCAGACAGTGAATTCGACCAACTGTTGACTTTGGCCACGGGGACTGGCAGGGCTCTAGAGCACTGACAAGAAGCCACCATGCTGCAGGGGGCTCCTGACCTGCATGCAGGTCCACAGTCTCCGCATCGCCATGACCTCTGATGTACGTACAGATTCTGTCTTGGTGGGGGCAGGGGGGAGAAATGGGAAGGGAAGAGCTCAGAAGCATGACGTTCGGTACCTAGTCTCGAGTTCGTTCCTTATCGTGTAAGCCCAAGGCATCCAGGAGTCCTTCTGTTTCTGAAGGTGGGAAGGGCTTGCCCCCATGGGCACAGCTGTCTAGAAGTGTTACGCTTAGCGAGTTATCTTCTGAATCCCATTCCTAATGGAACTAATGGTGTATTTGGGCCATGTAGATCCCTCCTGGCTGATTGGGCTACCGGGATTTTTTTTTTTTCCCCTTTGCTGTAGAGTGGAAAAGTTCATAGCAAAACTAACTTGGGATCCTAAAAATGTTAAAGGCGTCCTTAAGACTGTTCCCAGTTTGCAGATGGGTTATAATTAAATTGTCATTTGCAAGTTGGTTGTTTGGAACTCAGAAGGGACTATTTTCACCCAGAAATAGTGTACTTAACCGGTGACTAGGCTCCCAGACACGTGTATCTTAAAATGCAACCGAGATTCAGTATATTTGAAGTAAATGGTTAAGACCATGAAGGTACCATGCCAGAGATTAAACGAAAAAGAACAGAATAAGATTAAACCACGTTTCTTTTGAATGTTAGAGTCGTAGGGAAAACACATCTAATTAAATAGGGATAAGAGGTATATGCAGATTTTGAAGAGAATTTCTCAGCAATTTTCAGGGCTTTGCCAGTTCTTTGTGATCTGATTTTTGTGGAAATTCTATAGATTTGCCTTCCTTTGTTATTGCTGCAGGCATCAATCTTATGCATATTGGCTATGACAATAGCTTTTACATTATTTTAGGAGATGGAGATTGGGGAGAATTCCTATTATGTGCCAGGCACTTGAGGTGCATCGGGGACGGAATAAAGTTTCTGCCTTTGAGAAATTCCCTTTATTTTTTTTAAGTTTTATTTATTAATTTTGAGAGAGAGAGAGAGAGCTGGGGAGGGGAAGAGAGAGAGGGAGAGCATCTCAAGCAAACTCTGTGTTGTCAGCATAGAGCCCCGAGTCAGCAAGGCTCAAATTCATGAACCATGAGATCATGACCTGAGCTGAAACCAAGAGTCAGACACTTTGCTGACTGAGCCACCCAGGTGCCCAGAGAAATTTCCTTTCTTATAGGAGTATTCAGGCAAACTAATATAGGGCAGATCTATCTATCTATCTATCTATCTATCTATCTACCTACCTACCTACCTAAGTAGTGATAAATATTTTGAAGAAAAAAATTGGAGTGAGAGATTAGATTTAAAAATAATTTTTTTAATGTTTATTTATTTTTGAGAGAGACAGAGCCAGAATGCGAGTGGGTTAGGGGCAGAGAGAGAGGGAGACACAGAATCGGAAGCAGGCTCCAGTCTCTGAGCTGTCAGCACAGAGCCCGATGCGGGGCTCGAACTCATAGAGCTGTGAGATCATGACCTGAGCCGAAGTCAGATGCTCAACTGACTGAGCCACCCAGGTGCCCCTGGAGAGATTAGATTTTAGATACAGTAGTCAAGAAATATCTCTTTAAGGGAGCTGATAACTGACAGAATTCCTCAAAGAAGTAAGGGGCAGTCAGTGTAGACATAGGGGGCGGGAAAGATAGCCTAGAGGCAACAGCAATGCAAAGGCCCTTTAGCAAAGATGTGCTTGGGCATCCTCAAGGAAAAGCAGAAACCTAGTGTGCGTGGAGTGGGGTTAGCAACGGGGGCAGTAGAACATGTGGTCAGCGAGGTAGAATGGCCACAGAAAGGACTTTGGGTCTTATTCTAAGTGGGATTTTTCTGTGTATGAAATTCTAAGTTTTTCTAAGAGAATTGAGAAAAAATTGTCTAATTTTTTAGCTCTCCTTTAGAGGAGAGCCAGAGTTGTATACCTTCTGATATTTTGTGGTAGAAATTTCTACACTCTTAGTGATAAAAGAAAGATAAGAGGAGGAGAGAGCATTTTTGTCATACCCCTGAGTAAATAGATAGTAAAAGGGTTCAAGGGATAACTAGTGAAGGTAGAGGGGGTGAGGTAATTCCCAGAATTGACCACCAGATGGCGCATTGAGCCCAGGACAGCTTGGTTGCTGTTCGGAGCAGACCTGAGCTGGGAAGGGAACAGAGCAATCACAAATTTGCTCAGGCTGAGAAAGTCTATGCTTCTGTGCAGTAACTTGTCATTTGCTGAAATCATGAAAAATAATGACTCTAAGGTGACTACCTTAAATAGAGATAATCGTGAGTAATTTACATGACTATATATATATGCATACATATATACATATATAATATATTACATAATATTCCTTTATTGTTTCAGTGACAGTGGTTCTCTCCTGGCTTCCATATCTTATTTTTCAGGAATAAAGAGGGAATTGAGACCTCCGTGTGGTCTGGGTAAGACCACTCTGCCCCTAACAAGCACCTTATCAATGGGAGGAGTGGAAGGGGGCCAGAACTCTGGGTGATCCCGGCAAGATCCCGCTCCTCCTTTCCCAACACGCATCATCACCACAACTACTGAACGTGACTGCATTTGGTCCTTGATCCCATTTGACACGAGTTACCACAATTCCTGGACTCCCAGGTCATCCCTCAGCCTTAAACTCTCATCCTCGTAAGGGTCTCCTCAGGGTGTGGCAATCCTTCTTCCGGTCAGTTCCCTCCCTCTCCCCCCTCCCTGCTTTATTGTTCTCCATAGCACTTACAGCATCTGCCATTTATATAATGTATATATGCTAACGTAAGCTCTGTGTAGGCAGTGGTTTTTGTCTGTCATGTTCACTTCTATATTCTCAGGATGGTGACAACGCAGTGTTTAATAAATATTTGTTGTGAGGTTAAGCATTGTTCAAGGGGAAGGACAATACCTGGTCTGAGCAGGCACAGGCATGAGAAGTGGCAGACAGGATGCTCAAGAACTTCCACAAGCAAAGAGACTGAGTGTTTCTTGCCGCCTGGACAGCTGTGTGTGTGTGTGTGTGTGTGTGTGTGTGTGTATGTGTGTGTGTTTGATCCCAAAGACTCTGTGGAGCTTTTATTAGAAGAACGGCTTAAATGACAAGTTTCACACGGTCTCTAATGCTCTGCAATGTTTGGCATTTGCTTACAGGCTTTTCAGCGAGGGAGGCTGGCTACCTAGAATGGGGTCACCAGGGGCAGTTGTACAATCGACTTTTGTAAGAGCCTTGGGATGTCGCTCTTTGGCCCACTCACATAAGGCAGAGTTTATAGTATGGATTACTGTATCATCCCCTATAATTGGCCATGGTTTGTATAGCTTATGTAAGGTCCATATGGCTGTTGCCCTCCTACCCCTTGGCTGGGCAAGTATGGTAATGGTGGAAACCTCCAAGCCTGCAGGGAAATCACAGCTATGGGGGCGGAGAGCCTGCCCACGAGACCTTAAAAATTTCCCTTCCTTAAGTTTAGTGGCTTTAGCACTGTGAGCCCCTGGAGGGCAGGGCGAGGTCTTGTCCATTTTCGCAGCCCCACAGGCCAAGCTCGACCCCTCTTCCCCCACCCCTACCACCCAGGAGGCATGGTAGGTCTACCGTGCATGGTGACCTTGGCTGATATTGGCCTGGTGGCGACTTTCAGTTCTAACAGGGAGTGCCCAACGGGTGTGGTGTCACCTTGATCATTTAAACACTGCTGCCGGGCCCGTGTACCTCCTCCTTCCTCCTTCATGTGGCGTGACCACGTTACTGCTCATTAGCCTTTCTGTCAAGGGATAAGCCAGGGGACAGAGGAGGAAAGCAAACGAGTCCATTTTGCTGCACCTTTGTTGTTCTGCAAAGCATGTAATCAAAGGTGGGGGCGGGTGACGAAATTAATGGCTAGGACCACGACTTGAGATTATTTATGGCACAGCCCTTCCCATTAGATTGGTCTGGAGAATTCTTTTTTTATTAGCTCAGAGAATCTTGTCCACATATCTATCTGAACAAGATCCCACTGAGGTGAAAGAGAAATGTGGCTGTCACCGCAAAGTTGATCATGGCCTCAAG
The DNA here is from genome assembly GCF_018350155.1 of Leopardus geoffroyi. NCBI lineage: Eukaryota > Metazoa > Chordata > Mammalia > Carnivora > Felidae > Leopardus > Leopardus geoffroyi. The sequence continues at coordinate 58,418,165 of NC_059338.1, read as the reverse complement.
CAGAGGTCTCTCTCCTCTCTTTTTATATTTAGCCTCCAAAGTGGGGTATAAATATCCCTTCAGAGTGATAATCTATTGTGCTGCAGGCGTAGCATATTAGAATTTCAATGTCTATTTATTTGTGGTTAAAATAAGAAAGAAATTGAGCTCTACTAACACAAGCTATATGGATCGACAGTGACTTACGTCTACAATTTATAAGTGAATATAGACGTGTTTTGGAGACACATGCCTAAACTTTTTCACTCGTAAGCATGGATGATCAAACAAAGTTGGAGACAATGATACGAATGGTCACTGGGGGCAAATTCCCTTAGCATATTGGAAGCCTCTCTGAATTGTATGGGATTCAGAACAAAAAGGATAGATTCATTTAGGTAATTATTCTACCACCCAAATTTAATCACAGCTCAGGGTTTCTATTCCCAGAAATATTACTACATATTCCCTTGAAGCTCATGTCAAGACAAGGTGTCAAGGCAGAAAATTTAAAATGCCATGAAAGGGGTAAATAAATTTGCATTAAGTTGAAGTTCAAATATAGGAAATGACAGAAAAGTTTCTGAGGACCTCTGGGGAAAGCATCACAACATGGCCCCCCAAGGAAGATGTCTCAGTCTGGTGTGTGAGGGTCAGAGGGGTCCCGTGCAGGGGTCCCTGTCTCTTGTGCCCTTCGGAGGGTCCTCAAGTAGGGGGGACTAGAGGGAGAAACTACCGAGGAGGGTTGTGGCAAGGAAGCTGGGGGATGTTCAGGCCAAAGGATGGCAAGCTCAAGATGGGAGGGCTGTGGGCCGCTGTGCAGGGAGAACCCAGGGGCTGAGGCCAGTGTCAAGCTCAAGGCCAGTTTTTGTACCTGGTCCTGTGCTCTTTGTGGCTGTCTTCCTAGGAAACGACATTGTGACAGTGAGCCAGCCAATGTGAGGATCCGGGGCCTTATGGCCCCTTTTCCGTGTTCTATTGATTTGCTAGACCTGTGTCTTCATTTCATTTTAACATATTTCTCTTTGAATTACTGAAGCGCTGGAAATACGTAAGAAGCAGCTCCTTTTTCAAATTCCATCCTTGCCCGTCAGTGTGAGGCTTGTTGGTTGCATACGGACAGTGTTTAAGATGTGTGGCATTTAGGGGCGCCTGGGTGGCTCAGTCGGTTACGCGTCCGACTTCGGCTCAGGTCGTGATCTCACGGTCCGTGAGTTCGAGCCCCGTGTCAGGCTCTGTGCTCACAGCTCAGAGCCCGGAGCCTGCTCCAGATTGTGTCTCCCTCTCTCTCTCTCTGCCCCTCCCCCGCCCACACTCTCTCTCTCTCTCTCTCTCTGTCTCTCAAAAATAAATAAAAAGATTAAAAACAAAAAAGATGTGTGGGCATTTACCGGTGACTTCCTGGTCTCTGCAAAGTCACAGGGATGTCATTACCTGCAAAGGTTTGGGAAACACAGCTCTGGTTTAATGCCTGCTCATTTCTCCACCCCCCCCCCCCGCCCCCTCCTCTCTGTGTGGGGGCGTTTAATGCCTAGTCAGTGCAGAATGCAAATCGACGAAGATTTATCTAAGTTGCTTTTGTTTAGCAACTGGCTGTTTCAGTGTGGCTTTAAATTTAGCCTCTCACTAATGACTGTGTGCATTTGGGAGGAGGGGCTGGCTTTGCAGATAATAAAGCAGCTGTGCGTCTATGCCTGCCTCCCTCATCACATCTTCCTCTACAACCAAACTTCCTTTCCATGAGCCTTGGAAAGCTTTGAGGGCCTCCTCGATCCAGGCACCGCTTCTGCACGCTGCAGAGAATTCAAAGAGTTGGGGGAAAATAAGCCATTCTGGAGCAGAAGCGGGAGTGCGGGCTTTGCAACTGGGCAGGCTTGGGACTCCGTTTCAGAACCTGTCAAGTGGACGTAATGATCTTTATCTTGCCAGGTGGTTTCGAAATAATCGCTAGACGCAAAGGTTTGGCCTCCAGTAGGCGCTGCCGTTATTTCTAAGAGCCGGTACTTCAAGGGGGTCTGTGAAGTGGTGACCAGTCGCGTGAAGGAAAATTGGAGGCAGGGAGGGGTGGAAGGCTGTCAGGAAAGCATTCACCGGCGAGGATTATTGTTGCTGCTGTTTTCGTTGCTAAGAGAAAGGAGCCCATGTGTGTCGTTCATTTCTCCGTCTCCTACAACGCTGACCTGCCTCCTTTCTGAAACCTTAGCTGCTGTTGCTAATGGGCAGCCTGGAGCCTGCTGTCTCTGGGAGATGGACTGTGGCCAAGGTGCTGCATCCGGGCCCCACTGGGGTTCTAGAGGATGTCCATTAGCTCTCTGCAGGAGCGGGAGGGGAGCAGCTCGGGCCTTTGCAGGTATCCGTAGACAACAGGAGAGAGTCAGAGAAGGAGGCCAAAGGCCGCAGGGAGCTCCAGGCCCCCGAGGCGGCTGGACAAGGGCAGGAGGGAGGAGGAGGGATGGGGCAGGAGGTGAGAGGGAGTGTGGTCTTGAGAGATTCAGCCGTCCATGGCCACCTTCTCGCCCAACCACCCCCTCCTCCGCTGCGCTTTGGAGTCAAGTGTCTTGCCTTTACCTTCCTTTCTCATCTCCAGTCTGGGAGAGCACGTGGAAAAATTCTCCTTAGGAAAGGTCCTGAGGATCATTTTCTGCGACCACGTGAGCAGGCTCAGCGCTGCTGACGCCTCACCATTCCTCTTTCTTTATTTTCACCCTCATATCCCTTCTCTACCTCCTTCTACTCAATCCTCTCCCTGTTTTCTCCCGAGGGTCAAAGACGAGAGCCGGGAGAGAAGAGGGAAATGGAGGGAAGGCAGCCCGGGCGTGGCTGTGGCTAGTTTCCTTCCTGGGTGGGGGGCGGGGGTAACAGTGCCCTCTTCCAGTGAGCTTCCTCAGGGCCATGGGGACCAACCAGCCCATTTTACTGAGGCCGCTTTTCTAACAAGCCTTTTGGTCCATTCTTCTGGAGGTCTATAGTGCTTATTCCTCTGGCACGCAACTCTGGTGGGAGAGGGCAGATCGAAGGAGTTGGAGCGGGTAGACAAGCAAAGGATGAGAGATCGACGGTTCCTGGTGGCATGGGTGTAGAGCCCTGGTACCTGCGGTGTTGATTTCCAGCCCTTTCCCCCCTCCTCTGCCATCCAGCCCAGGGAAACACCGCGTATGGCCATGGATCTCTTAATTCTGGCTCTGCCTTCCTTCCAGAGTCCTCTTGCCACTCTACAGCCTGGAGTTATTTCCTGCCGCTGTGTTACTCTATTCCACGTTGACTTTCTCCTGTGGCAGCAATGAACACACTGCATCATCGTGACCTTTTGGTTGCCTTTTCCTGTCAGGGGACGGTGATGTCCTTCGGGAAAGGGACCGTGCCTTTCTCCTGTTGCGTCCTTTGGCACGAGGTGGACACTCTGTTGATGGCTGCTGAATGTTGACTGACTTAATGGATCCTGCCATGTAGAACCTGGCGCCCGTTTACCCTCTTCCCCGTCTCCTGAAGCTCACCTGGCTCATGTCCCTTTACCCCAGGGTATTCTTCTCTGGTGTCCAATATGAGAGTTGGCATAGAGCTCAGCTAGCACCTCCAGACCCTTCCCCAGACTCCATCCTCGGAATAAGTGCGTAAATCGGCCATGATGAGGCAGTGCCTTATCTTTGTGACCTTGAGAAAGTCTGACCTCGAAAGAAGAAATGTAGGCTTTTTTTTTTTTTTTTTTTTTCCGCGGGAAAGGGTGGCTCCGGGAGCAACTGAGAGGAAATCTAGTCTCCTAGCCACGTGAGTGGGCGCCACGTCTCAAATTCACAGAACGGGGCCGGGCGGAAGGATACGTGCCGCACTCCGTCAGGTCACGGGTGGGTTGCCATCGTTCAGGCTCTCTCCAGTTCCTTGCCAACAAGCGGAAATGAGATGATCCTTATTTTCAGTTGAGCCCAGCATGGTCATTTCTTGGAAAGTGCAAAAGGAGGCAAAACCTAATGGGATACAGAGGGAAGAACAAGCCGACAAGGACCCAAGGGAGGAGAGAAATTGCTTTTCGCCCTGGTTCCGGAATAGGTGATGGTCAGAGCTGGCAGAAAGCCCGGGGCATGTCAGCCATGCTGGAAAGGACATGTTCTCACTGTAAATCTTGTGTCCATCTTCGCCCCTCCTTTCCTGCCTTGCTCTGCAGCGTCATGCTCTCCATTGCGGAAGCCTCTTACACAGGCTCACATTTCTCTCCCAGTGCTCCCCCACTGCCTCTCTTCTGCCCCCACCCTCTGCCCCCCCCAGCACTCTGTCCTCTCCAGTAGAGCAGGGATCACATCCGGACTTTGGAGCGGTTGTGGGTGCACCTGTCTTCTTCTCTCTGAGCAGACACACTGGAATTTCTCATCTGCGTTTCTGCATCAGGGCCTGCAGACAACTGTCCTCAAGCAGAAAGGACTACTCCACCCACTGTTACTTCCTTGAATCAGATTTGCCCTTTTGGCCAAAGTGCCTGACAGACAGGGAATTTCACCCGGTCCCAGAGTAGTTTTGGCTTCCCGGTGGGAAAGAGTTGTACCAGGAAGCTTCCTTTGGGCCCTCCTCCCACCCCAGATCACCCCTATCTTTCTGCCAAGGCCCTGTGGTCTCAGCTGGCTTTCCTCCTTTCCCTCTCAATTCATCCTTGGCATTCTTTACTTAAAAGTCCCCCCAAGATTGGGCCCGGAGCAGGTAACAGCGCCCCCAGATGTCCCTCCTTTACTACCTCGCATAGAGAAGTGATAACCCGTCTTACTGCTTTTCCTGGTCGGGGGCGGGGAAAGGCAGCGGAAAAACCGAGTCAGAGGATCACACAAAGCTGACCTTTAGTTCCTGACTTCCTGGTACGCAGTGACTGGGAACCCTGCTAGAATCTGCGCCCTGTTCTCACTCTTCCAACTCCCTGTCCCCATCTTTACTGAAGTAGAGGCTGGAGGAGAAAACTGAGTTAGAGAGATTCGAATAATACCTGGCATTTATGGAGAACTTTCTGAGTACCAAGCATTATACTAAGTTCTTTACATACTCTTTGTTTACTCTTTCCACCAACCCGATGAGGTAAGAAACGGAGCCTCAGATAGGTTGAATTACATGTTCAAGATACCCCAGCTATACAGTGATGGGCCAGGGCTTGTATCTTGCTCCAAAACAATGGTATTAACGAACGGTCACCTCCCGATAGATATCTTCTAAACGCCAGTGTGAAGTTTGCATCTTTGAGACCCTCAGATGGATAAGCATCCATTTCACTGCTTCTCAAAGAAATAGACCATTATGGTCTATTTCTTTACTGTTGGTCTAACAGGAAATAGTCTGGTTCACTACTGACGAACCAGTTCTTAGAACTATGACCATAAACCTTGACTTAGTACAGGAAATGGTGTGGTTTACATGCTCAGCAAAGAGTGACCAGAATGAAATATTTGGCAAATTTCATACTCTGATTGAGAACTGGAGAGCTGGGGGAAATACCTGAACATTTTTCCATGTTGCTAAACGATTTTCCACCATGTGATTTTTAATGGCCACAGAGTACTCTATTGTATGGTGCACCACAATTTGGTTGAATGAAACCTCGGCAGTGGGGGTGTTAGTGAAAACAGGAGTAATTTAAAGAGAGAGAATTTGAGGATTCGGTGTATAGGAGCAAGCGTTTTCCATCTTTAGAAATGTATGTGGGACGAGCTCTGTCCAAAGAAGGAGACCCATACACATTGTGTGATTTTCCAGGTAATGCTAGGGCAAGGAGGGCATGCCTCTTCGTCAAGCTTCATCCCAGCCACTTCCATAGAGGTCATCCCGTTCAATCTTGTAGTCTTAGAGGAGGTCTGAGATTCAGGTTCTGGTTCTCTTAAACCATCTATAGACAACACAATCCACTCTAAAGACCTAATCCAATGGGGTCAGACTTGTAGCTTAGATCTGCAGAAATCTTTTTTAAGTGAAAGAAGATAGAAGCCTAACACCATTTCTAACTGGGAGCCAGCCATGGGAAGAATTTCTGGAATATGATTCTCTATCTTGGCTAAGTTTGAAAGAATAGTATATTCTGGAAAAAAAAAAAAACCCACAAGGGGGTTTCCTCTGATGTTACCTACTGGCTAAGGATCAAAGCATTAAGAGAGGCACAAGAGATCATCTTTCCAAAGTGGGAAGAGTCTACAAAGATCACATACACTGAATTAAGTCAGTAATTAGAGTCATGTCCTAGGATCGTCTCTATGTACCCGGCCAAGTCATTTCCTATTTTTTTTTTCAGGTCCTGGATAATAGATTCTCACAGCGGACCGTTGACCTGGACCCCTGTTTCAATAAGAACGGACAATAATGATGGGGGTCTCTCAGGAAGAAGCGGGTGGGATACTGAGATGGGAGGAGAGATAAGGAAGAGCCGTTAGTTCAGTGGGGGCAGGGGGCAGGTCGCACCCTCGATTCCTCAGCACCTAGCATAGCACCTGCCAAATAGTAGTAGATGCTTAACACACATTTCGAGGATAACTCGAACAATTAGAGGTTAAAGCATAACTGTGGGCCATGGCCTGCCCACTGCCATTCTTGGTATTACGACAGAATGTGCAGCATGTGGTGAAGAGCATGGAGTCCCCCTCCTCTCTGGGGGTTTGGGCTGCGCCTTCCTCAGCTTCTTAGCTGACAGGTCAAGAGTTTCCCAAGAGGTTATCTTACTTCAGTCTCCAGAATAGAAGTGACGGAGAAACTCGTAAGAAGGGGCAGTGGGAGGGAAGAGTGCTGGCTTTACTCCCTAGTAGCAGGGTCCCCTTGTGTAAGCCGTGCTTTGAGCCATGGGGAGAAGCTGGGGGGCTGGGCTGGTGCCTATAGAGGGAGAGATGGCCTGGTTGGCCTTGATTATTGACCAGCCTGTTATAATGGAAAGGTTGGGAACCCCAAGTTTAGATGGAAAGAATTCCATTTGCAATAAGTAAACCTGATCCTTACATAGTTGTCTTCTTTCCGGGAAGGTGGAAATCTCTTCCTCAGAACAAAGATATCCTGGTGGTGACCCATGCAGAACAGAAAGCAGATTTGTCACCTTCGGTTCTTGTTTTTGTTGGAAAGAGCTTTGGGAAGTCAAACAAGCCCGAGAAAGGAGGATCTGTTTCTCTTCTGTAAAGCCAGGTTGGCCCATATTTATATCCCACCTCTTATACAACTAGTGTGAGGGTGCAGAGTTGGGGGATGTCTCCTGTAATAAGCTGCTACCAGAAAGCCCCATCGTGTTGAGAAAACAAAGACACCCTTGCAAATGGCGGTGCTTGGAATGAGAACAAACTTTCTGGGGCGACAAAATGGCGGAAGACTTGGCATTTTAACAAATGATTTCTAGTCTGTCGTTAAGCCACGGAACTTCCTCCTCAAACTACTAATAGCTCAAATAATCCATATGGATGCAAAAGGGGACTCAAGGGCTTATGGAATCCCTAGCATACAAACAGGAAGCCAGTTCTCCGATGTTACTCTTGGCCAGGAATGGTGTGGTAGCAAATGGAGTGGGCACGAGTCACTCCAGACCTCGTCTTGGCGCCTTGCTTGGGGAGAGGCATGCCGTGCCATGGTTCCATGTACAGGCTTTGGAGCCACACCGCCTGGACAAGCTACTCAACTGCTCTGTCCTTCAGTTTCTTATCATCTGTAAAAGAGGGGTTGGGGGGAGGGGAGTAACACCTACCGTATCGGGTGATGTGAGGATTAAATAAGCTAGTACACGTTGGGCACTTAGAAGAATGCCTGGTACATTTGGTGAGCGATCAGTAAGTGTCTGAGGCTATTAACTCTGCGAGGGCTTCCACCTTCAGTTCCGTCTTCTGAGCCTCTGATTCAAGGAACTCTGTAGGACAACTGTTTTCCAGAGCAGCAGGCAATTTCTAGGACAATGGCGTGGGTACCACCTGTCATTTAGTGAAAATCTCTATAGACGGAGGGAAAACAGCCCTTAAAAGTCCAGGTAGTTTTGATTTATACATCACAATAAGAGTGGATGCATAGATTAGAGTAATTGGATTCCTATTACCACTTATATTGCGATTAAAATGTCATTTCCAACACTGATGCTCCATTGTTTCCCATTCTTCTCACTATAAGAATTGCTATCTACATTTTAGCCCATGTCAGCAAAAAATTTATGGAATATATTCCGTGTACCACACACTGTGCTAAACTTGAATAGATAATGTCCTTTCCTGCAAAAAGGAGGAAAGGGAGACATAAATGTCCACAACCAAAATTAGGTTGAAGTATTAAATGTGAAGATTTGGGGGCCAGAGCCTTGGAATGAAAGAACGGATGGTGATTTTCTGGGTCAGTGCGTGTTGATAAAGTCTTCATTTGTTTTAGCCAGAAAATTGTCCCAAGGTCATTTATGCTGAAATGACCCAAGAGCCAAGGCTTATTTCAAGGCTCCGAGCGGCTTTCACATAGACGAAATCAATAACAAATATGGGCCCAGCCTGGGAGCCTTGTAACGATAAGAGCGTGATATGAATGAGAATAAAATTTAAGCTCTGCACGGCTGACTCAAGGTTTTCCAATCGATTTACCAGCAGAATTGAATTCAGATTCCGTATCTGGTCCAACTGCAGACTACACAGTGCAACCCATTTCTCCACTGAGTGATTTCCCATAAAGGAATTCTCTTTCCCAGCATAGGGAGGGCGCCTCCTCGATCCAGGCTAGCTTTCCTCTCTGAGAGTCTTGTTTTCTGGTCTCGTGGAGTTCTGGACGACTGAGCACTAAGACCAAAATTAGGACTAGTTAGAAAAGCTACTGTTAGAGCCCGGACAGTTGGTGACAGTGCCTTCCTAATGATCTGTTTGGGCAGCTGCAGTTCGTGCTGTGTTATCAAGAGACAACTGGCAGGCCCAACCCTCAAGCCCCAGATTTTCCCCACAGCTTGACCCTATGCCTGCCGAAGAGCCCACAGACTCTCAGACTCAGCTCATTATGGTTATTCTCGAAATCTGCTTCCCTTCCGTGGATACCAGGAACAACACCAACATTCATCCAGTCGCCAGGGCCAGAAATCTGAGACTCATATCTGTTTCGCTCATGCCCGACATCCCAGGAGGTGCAAAGTCATTTGCACGTCTGAATACCTCTTGAATTTGTCCCAGCCTCTTCACACTAAATGAAACCTTGGGGGAGGAGAGTGCTGCTGGGATATGGGGGTTGGGGGGTAATCTCTTACCCTGGAGCCACCTCTCCTTTCCTCATCCTTCATCTGGATTAATAGCCTCAATCTTGCCCTCCTCCACTCCACCTCCAAATTGCTGCCCAAGGACTGTTTCTCAAGTGCATCTCTTAGGAAAGCACTGCTATGAGTCTCTTGACAAAAGGAGTCGTGAAGGTCATGGAGAACTTTAGTCATAGGAGATAATGAAACAGTTTTAGCTCTGGTGCCTGAATATGACAAATCAATGCAGCAGCGAAGACAGTTTAGAAATAAACCCAAGAGTATATGGGCATTATTAATGTAGATAAGGATGACATTTCAAACCTGTGGGGGGAAGTAAGGATTAGTGACTAGCTGTTCTTATCTCCTGGCTTCGACTGCAAGGGGGTCTCTGTCTGTGTGTCATGTCTGCCCTGGAATATGTGTTCCTTGGGGCCTGTGTGGCTTTCCTAGAGTGTTTCTTGGGACCCGGGTACACATGACTTTTGTTCACAGTACATTAGTAAGAGCATGGCCACGTATAGCTGCAAAGATGGCTGAAAATGTAGTCACTAGCTGAGTTGGCCATGTGTCCAGAAAGAAGGAAAGAATGGATTCAGGGGGACAGTAGCATTCTGCCTCCTTCAGTCATCATCATCCCATAAATATCAGTTCAACACCTACTACCTGCCAAGCACATTCTAGGCATTAGGTATCTAGTGGACAGAATTGGCAAAAGATCCACGCCCTTATGGTTATCTTCAAGGGCAGAACAGGAGTGAGATGGGAGCACACTCAAACGAAACACAAGAATCTATCAGATAAGTGAGAGCCAGAAAGAAAGCAGAGAAGCTATATGGGGACTTCAGGGAAACAGGGGTGGTTTGTTGCAATTTTAAGTAGGGTAGTTTGAGAAGGCTCCTCTGAGAAGTGGACATTTGAGCGAAACCCAGAAGGAGGCGAGGGAGTGAGTCGTGTGGATCCATGTGGGAGAAGAGCCATCCAGTAGAGGTCCAAGGATGTGCAAAGACCCCAGGCAGGGCGATGCTTGGAGCACTTGACAAAGAATAAGGAGATCCCCATGGCTGGAGCTGAGCCAGTGAGGGGAGAGTAGTAGGAAATGAGGCCAAAGGGATATGGTGGGGCAGGGTCGAGGAGGAGCTGGCAGGTTGAGTGGATCCTTGAGGGCCATTGTCGGGGCCACTGGAGAGTTTTGAGTCAAGGCCTGTCATGCTCTGATTTACATTTGAAAGGCTGCTACATTACAACTCAATCCTGAGGGGCAAGGATAGAAGTTAAGAGATGATGGCAATAATCTGGGCGAGAGATGGCCGTAGCCAGGACCACAGTGGTGGTGAGTGTTGGGAAGGGCTCAGGGTTGGTGGGCCTAACCAGGTTTTCTAGTCAATTTGTACAGAGGTTTCCCCACCCCACCTCCGACCAATGTGTTGGAATTCTAAATGAATGAATGAATGAGCAAAGACATTGAAAACATTTATATCTGAACACGTTGCTCTCCTATTTAAAATTCTCCACTGTCTCCTGGGCTTGGCCTAGGAGACTCCCAAGATCTGGCCTCAACTGTGTTTCCAGGCTCATTTTCTTCCTTCACCTCCTCCTGGCTTGAATGCAAAACTGTTCCCCCTCCCTCTACAATCTCTTCCTCTCTCCACCACAGCCCCCACCCTGGGTGAATCACTTCTGCCACTTTCACAATTAAGGACTATCTTATCATTTGCCCAGCAGAAGTCTTGGGTCCTGGCCCTAGAAGATGCTTAGTAAAGTTTGTTAAACTGAACCAAATTTTTAGCTTTTGGCATCCACACCTTCTTCCTTACTCCCCTTTCTCTTTCTCATACTCTCTTATTTCCTGCATTATTCTTTTTATTCTTACAAAAATGAGTGCAAATACAAACACAAGTGAGCTTACTCAGGCCGAACAAAAATTATCAGCTGTTGGGAAGATATTATAACTTATACTTATAAACCATCCTACTGAATGGGCAACCTACTGAATGGGAGAAGATATTTGCAAATGATATATGCAATAAGGGGTTAATATCCAAAATATATAAAGAACTTACACAACTCAACACCACAAAAGCAAATTACCCAATTAAAAAGGGGACAGAGAACACGAATAGACATTTTCCCAAAGACATCTAGATGGCCAACAGACACACGAAGAGATGCTCGACATCAGTCTCGATCCAAGAAATGTAAATCAAAACCACAATGCAATATCACCTCACACCTGTTAGAATGGCCAAAATAAAAAATGCGAGAAACACCAAGTGTTGGCAAGGATGTGGAGAAAAAGGAACCCTTGTACGCTGTCGGTGGGAACGCAAACTGGAGCAGCCACTGTGGAAAACAGTATGGAGGTTCCTCAAACGATAAGAAATAGAACTGCCGTGTAATCCAGTAATACCATTACTGAGTATTTCTCCATAGAAAACGAGAACACTAATTTGAAAAGATATATGCACCCCCCATGCTTATTGTAGCATTATTTACAATAGCCAAGATATGGAAGCAACCCAAGTATCCATTGATAGCTGAGTGGATAAAGAAGAAAGTGGCATATATATATATATATATATATATATATATATATATATACACACACATACACATATATATACACACATATATACATACATATATATATACACATATGTATATACACATATATATGTATATGTACACACATATATATGTATATATACACTGAAATATTAGTATGTATATACTATACTATATACTATATACTATATACTATATTATATATATAGTATATATATACTGAAAGTGGCATATATATATATATATATATATATATATATACACTGAAATATTATTCAGCCATAAAAAGGAATGAAATCTTGCCATTTGCAACAACATGGATGGAACTAGAGAGTATCATGCTAAGTGAAGTAAGTCAGTCAGGGAAAGACAAATATATGATTTCAGTCACATGTGGAATTTAAGAAACAATGCAAATGAACAAAGAAAAAAAGAGATAAACAAACAAACAGACAACCAACCAACCAGACTCTTAAATACAGAGAACCAACTGATGGTTAACGGGAGGGGGGGGGTGGGCGGGGGCAGGGGTGAAAATAGGTGCTGGGGATTAACAGCACACTTATCATGATAATCACTAACACAATCATGATGTACAGAGTTGTTGAATCGTTATATTGTATACCTGAAACTAATATAACACTGTATGTTAGCTATCCTTCAATAAAAACAAAAAAAGAAACATACAGCCACCTATACCTTTCTCCTCTTTTTCTTGATTTTGAAGACATTTGCCTCAAGGAGATCTGGACTTGGGACTTTCGCTTCCTAATCTGATGCTTCTCCTATCTTATCACCTCCCCACTTTGTCTCCAGGCTTAGCAAAAATTGGTGCCCAGCTGCCAACAGCTGGATATGGACGATGCCCTGGACTCCTGGGCCAGGCAGTTTGGCGCTGACCTCGGTGGGATCCTAAAATGATGGCCAATCGGCCAACATCATTAATGGGCCCCCTGCCATCTTCCCGGCACCACCTGTGGTTGCTTTGAGCGCCACAGATGAGTGTGAAATCCTTTTGCACACTCTCAATGAGAAGACTCTCCCGTCGCGGGGACGAGGCTGACATCTGTAAAACGATAGTGGATGTGACAAGCAGAGGGCACAAGGTGATGGGAGGCCTGTGTGCAGACCGTAGGGCCTGCTCTCCCAAGGAGCTGAACGGATGGGGGAAGGTGAGGCTGGGCTTCCTGGAGAGGGTGACGTGAGAACAGTATCTTGAGGAAGGCCTGGGCTCTGGGTCGTGGGGAGGCAGGAGGGGGCGGTCCGGAGGAAGAGATGGGTAGGAAAGGTGGAGAAGCCGCAGCTCCGCCAGATCGTTGTTTCCCATGCACTTGAGGCGATGGCAGTGATCATGGTTTAAAAATAACTGGAGGCCACGGGTGTCAGCAGCAGCCAGCTTCTGTGCGACAGCCGGGTTAAGATGAGAGCCGGCAGGCCGCCGTGCCTGTTCAAACTGACCGCCTTGTCCCGGGCGCCCGCATCCACAGGCCTCCACGTGTCCCCTGTCCTGCTGTGCTCTGCTGGGGGGCCCGCTGGAGGCTGAGAATTGAGAGACATGTGCCAGGAGATGGAGCACGGGGGAAGCCAGGGGACAGAAAGAGAGACACTGGCCCAGCTGCAGGAAGGAGCAGGTGCTCTGAGATGACCGTGGAGCTCGGAGCCACAGGCAGGTGGTGGCAGCCAGCCCATCGCTGAGAGCGAGAGGGAGGAAACGGGGTGACGAGCTGGTGCTGGGAACGGCCGGGGCCCACCTCCGCCGTCAGCCCCTCTTCTGGTGCCCTCCCCAGCACCTGGGTTGTGACACTCGTTCAGGGGCGCAGTGAGTATGGCTTCAGCGACAGTCCGAAGTTGAATGAGGACATCCTAACAAAGCCCCAGGAGACAGAGATCATTCCAGATGGAGGAGGAGAAACTCATTATGCTCACACTCACGCGGACTCGAAATCCAGACCGTTTCTCGAAAAACGATCCTTGTAAACGGTCACGACCCGTGGCCCAAGTCTATTACGTGTTGCTGATAGGATCGCACACAGTATAATGGTTTCAGAGGGTATTTTGACGTAATGTGTGTCTTCTTCGACCTAACAAATTCCAGTTTTAGGGATTCCTTCGAAGGAAATGACCATCGACGTGGAAGAAGGCTTATTGATGCATTATTCACAAGGTTAATTGAAACATTACTTAATTTTTCCGTTATAATAGTCCTCTTTATTTGTAAACTATCTTCTTTCAGTCTTTCCAAATTTTCCTTTTCATCAGAACAAAAAGGCACATAAAAACCCTGCCTGCTGTCATTCCCGTAGACCATGCTTTTCAGGCAGCAACCCCCCCCCACCCCCCGCCATATAGATACATCCTTCATTCCCAGTCGTGTTGTTTCCCCCCACATTTGGAAGCATTGCTTTTACATGCGGAAAACTTGTAAACTAAATGCTTAAGAACAGAGACCTGACGAAGTAAGTCACGGGAAGTCCCTACGAGGAAGTACAAAGTAAACATCAAAAATAGTGCTCGAAAGCAGGGGTCAGCAAACTGCGGCCCGTGGGCCAAATCTGGTGAGCTGCCTGATTTTTTTTTTTTTTATGGTCCTCGAGCGAGGAATGGTTTTACATTTTAAACGGTTACACAAGCACTTACATAATAGTCTCGATTTTGCTTCTTGGCCTGCAAAGCCCCAAATAGTATGTAGCCCTTTAAGAAAGAGTTTGCTGATCACCGCTCTGGAAGAATACTTAATGAGGAGCAAAATTTTCATTACAGACATACGTAGTAGAAGATACAGTGTGGTTTGTGCCTAAGTTGTCTATCACTGAGTAACTGTCCTGGAATTTAGTAGCCGAAGACTGTAACCGTTTTAGCTGCTCGTGATCCTGTGGGTCACGAATTTGGACCAGTCAGAGAAAGGATGTCCGGAGCTTGTTTGAGATTGGGGAATTGTTTGAACGACTGGGGGCTGTCTGGGATGGTTTTGTGGGTAACAACGTCCAGGGTCTTAATTCTCTTGACTGGGCCCCTTAGTTCCCCATTGCAGCCTTTCCACGTCGCTAGCCTGAGCCTCCTCACAGCAGGGTGGGTTGAAGGTGGTTGGGTTTTTTACGTGGCAGCTGGTTTCTCCCAGAGCAAAAGCAGACGCTGCCAGCCTCTTAAGGGCTGGGTATATTTTCACTCTGCTACATTCCCCTGGTCAGTGAGGATCATAAGGTCAAGATTCAAGGGGTTTGGGAGCGTGTTCTACCTCCGTCCATGCATGGGGGCGGGGACAGCCGTGGCGCCTGTCTTTCGAGCTTATCACAGGGTGTCAAATCAGTACATACACATAGACACATGCCCACGTTCATGGGCTTCTAGTGGTGACCACGAGAGCAAATTTTGGGGGATACTAAGGTGCAAAAATGACAGCCTTCCCTATTTTACAGATCCATTCTGCTCAATTTTTGCTCCTTCCTAGTTCTCCAGGACCGGGCCACGTGACACGGCCTTGTCCTCTCACATTTTCAGAGTTGCCTGATAATGATCAGAACTTCCTTTTGTCTTAGAACGTTTTGCACTTTTTCTCCTGGGTGACCTCCAAGGTATACAATTTCTGTCTTTGTCTGAGGCCTTTAGGTTTCAGAAGTGAGTAGACCTAAGAGATGCCTTGATGCTAGGATTTGGAACATATCGACGTCCATCTGGAAAATTTTCATGGGCAGGTGTTATCAAAAGACACCAAGAACCCAAGAGAAGGGAGCACAAGCACTTCCGGACTGGAGGTGAAGTTTGGGTGGCACGCTGAATCCAGCCTTGCTGACGTGTGTGATCGTTATTATAAGGGGAGAGGGCTGAAATGGCGAGAAGGTAGTAAAAGATTTAAACGGGAGAGGAAGTCTTGTGTGGGAGAGATGGGATATTGTGTAAGTGGAACGCACGCCTTTGGGTGATGGAGGAATAAATTGCCAATGCTCATTATACTGGAAGAATCATGACATCCGTGTAATTTCTTAAGATTCCATGAGACAAATTCTACTATCTCTTTATTACTCTGGGAATAGTCAGAGGGGTTCACGATACCAATAACAGTGAGTAACAACTCAGTTCAGGGAGATGAGTCCATTAGTCCTCCTTAAGATGGCATTGGCTCTGTGGGTGGGGCCAGGGAGCTATGGATGAGCCACTTGGGTAGCCAGCATATCAGAGAGTGGTATTGACCGGGGTCTGGGTTAGGAACAATGGAGAGTGGGTTGAGGGGAGACATAGCACAGGACTACAGCGAGTGAGAAGGGCCCTAAAAATAATATAAGAGCTTGCTGGAGATCAATTTCATGTATTAATTTTACATCCTACTAAGATCACTCCTGGTCAAATATTACACAGAGGTCAGTGTGACTTTTCTGTCTTCTTCCAATTGAGAGCATTTCTTTTTTTTTTAAATGTAATTTTATTGATTTAATTTATACTTATATACAGAGAGAGTGTGCAAACAGGGTGAGGGGCAGAGAGAGAGAGAGAGAGAGAGAGAGTCTTAAGCAGGCTCTACGCTCAGCACGGAGTCTGATGCAGGGCTTGATCCCATGACCCTGGGATCACAACCTGAGCTGAAATTAAAGTTTGATGCTCCACTGACTGAGCCACCCAGGTGCCCCATCTTTCAATTGAGAGCATTACCTTTGCTTTAAAATGAGAAGAATTGGGGGCGCCTGGGTGGCGCAGTCGGTTAAGCGTCCGACTTCAGCCAGGTCACGATCTCGCGGTCCGTGAGTTCGAGCCCCGTGTCGGGCTCTGGGCTGATGGCTCAGAGCCTGGAGCCTGTTTCCGATTCTGTGTCTCCCTCTCTCTCTGCCCCTCCCCCGTTCGTGCTCTGTCTCTCTCTGTCCCAAAAATAAATAAACGTTGAAAAAAAAAATTAAAATGAGAAGAATTGGGACTAAGAAATCAGAATTTTTAAACTTGAGTTCCTAGATTCATTTTTTATTATCTGTTCTCAAGTCTGTTGGCTCACTTGTTATGCCAAAAAAATGGCATCTGTAAAATAAGGAAATGGTACTCATTTGACTGATCTGGGGCTATTTGATTATGAACTGGATATGGGATGGCACTGGGGAATTATTATTAATTTTGCTCGGCGTGTTAAGGAGAAATGCCACGGTGCTTGTAATTTACTAAAATACTTTAGTAAAACAAGGCTGTGCATATATAGCAAGATGCCCATATTGTGACATCCAGGAGATGGATATTCAGATTATTAACACTACTTGTCTGTGTTTAAGATTTTCCACAACTAAAAGTTAGAAAAAAATATCCATCTTGCTTATCTCACGGGAGTGCTATGAGGATCAAATGAGAAAATGGGTGGGAAATGTTTTATAAAGGGAGGAGCACTAAGCGGGTGTGGGTTGTAGTTCTTTTCCTCGGGAATGATGAACAGCTTTTCCAGCTCTGCCCTTTTCTCGACAAGTGTGCTTTGTCTCTCTCTTTTTCTTCTGTCCTCACCTAGTCCAGAGGCTCAAGGGAATGTTTTCTGATGATATTTTCTCTCATTGTGCAGAATGGAGGCAATGAGGTGTGCAAAGACCACCGGGGGCAAAGAAGGGTCTGGATTCCACTCCTCTCTATACGTGGGGAGTGGTCTCTTAGATGGCCAGCTAATTACAACATATCATAGCATCCATTTCTACCCACCAGCTTCTGGGAAGACCTCCATGCTTGATTCTAATAATTAATGCATTTAAGCTAAGAGAGAGAAGAGAATTATGCAGGGTTAATTACTGAGGTTTTGTGGGATTACCTTTCAGCCGTTTATCTCATTTTCCTCAGAACTTTAAATCCTTTGGAAAGAGAGCAGTTGGGACAAGTGCATTGGTACGATATGCCTGTAGGGACATTGATTCTCCTCCTGTTCCCCCCAACTCGAAGGGTTAATCCTAGGAGTGGAATACACCTACATTTCCCCCTTCGATTTTAGCGAAAAGAAATTAACGAGCTACAGGCCATCCTTTGCAATTTCATTCTCTCCTCGTATAGACATAAATTCTTCTGAGGAGTTGGGAGCACTGTACTTGGTAAGAAAAGGCACTTTAGATTTAGCTATTTGCATACTGATGCTGCTATACTATCCCTCACGCGGATGATGTATCGATGACATCAGATACTAAATTGCTTGGTCTCTTGTACTTTGAATGAAACTCTGACTTGGAGAGAGCAAACTCTCTAGGCTGGCTAGAAGCCAGACCTCTCTTTCTTTCCCAACCACTGGCACGCCGGGATTGTGGCTAACCTCGAAAAATCATTTTGCTTCTGCGGCTTCTCTCTCTATCTTTGTGAAATTAGACCAATGGTGTGTTCAACCCATTTCTTTCCTCGGGGGATATGATTAATGGGAAGGATGCTTACAGGGTACTTGGGTTGCTTTAGAGAAGATGTTCTATTCAAGGCAATAATAGAAAATCTTATAAATCAGGAGACCTCTGGGTGATATGTTGTCTGCATACAAAATATTCCTATTATTGTTTCATATTTTGCAAATTAGATCTCTCTAGCACAACCGGGATTCAATTGGATGGGAACTTTGTTCCATCTCAAAAGCCTTGCTGCTGTTTTGTTTGGAGAATAAAAACATAAATCCGCAATCGGTGATATAATAATGATAAATAAGATTGACAAAACATATGAAGTAATTAAGGGGGTTGGAGAGAAAAATTTTATTAGAAAAAAAAAATCAGAACGGTTATTCAGTTGATCATTCCTAGCAGAAAATCCCTGTGAGTAACTAAGCATCAAGCACCCTCCTCAACGAGTTCCACAGTCCACTTGTTAGGGTGGACACGTGAAATCATTCCAGGGAAAGCCTCCAGACTTTGATTACCAAATCAAATCTGATTACCAAATGTTACCAAAACCGATGTCCTAACATGAAACAAACCGTAACCCTCGGCAACCCAGTATACGTCTAGGAGGCAAAAGACCAAACTGTTATCAGACAATTATTTTGAGGAGATGTTTTTGGGGCAAACTCTTTTTTTTTTTTAAGTATGAAATTTATTGTCAAACTGGTTTCCATACAACACCCAGTGCTCATCCCAACAGGGGCAAATTCTTCAACTGTGGATGATGAATCCTAATTATCAACCTCTTTAGAAGTCTCCTTGTAATTCTGTAGGGTGATAGCATTCAGCCTGATGGTCCTGAGCTGAGAAGTCACAGAATCAAGGAGATCAGGGCTGTAGAGACCCCTACAGATTACTGGACAAATCTCTCTCCTTTACAGAGGGTCACAAAGACCCTCATGAAAATATATTTAACGTGCTATGCAAAGTATTTATTCGCTAGTTCAACCTAAATATTTATTACATACCTGTTATGTTTCAAGCAAACATTTATTGATTCCCTCCTTTCTGCCAGATACTCTGGGAGATGGATAATAGCTCCCAAACAGAACAGTGATGAATAGGACAGATTACATACAAACAAATAATTAAAGTGCAGTAAGCATGTTCAAAGAGCTATGGAAAATAGAGCAGCTTGGTATTCCTCACATAAGAAATAGTCTAGAACGGCACTTCTTAAACTAATAAAATATTCTGATCTATAATATTAAGGGTCTCGGGGAAAAAATTTTGGTGATGCAAGGTTAAGAGATGAGGTGTAATTTTTTTCTTGGACATTCACGGTGCACAGGAGTTCTGCAGTTAAAAAAATGCTTCTCACGTTTATGGGAGCGTGGACTTTGTCCATTGACCCAACCATGTTCCCATCTTTCTTTAACTCCTCTGCCTCCCCCTTTTTTCTCCTTCTCTATCTTCTTTTCCCTCCTTCCCCTCCTTTTCTTCTTCCTCCTTCCTGTTTTTTTTTTTTTTTTTCTGGCAGAACAGTTTCTACATCTCACAGAATTCTCAAGTTCTATAGGACGCTGTTTAGGAAGCTCTGAAAGTGTTTTAGCCAATTCTCAGTTAACCAGAAAGCTCCATTAGCTAAGCGACCGTATTCTCAGAAGACTCCGCTAATGGGCATTTTACCGTAGTTCCAAATCACGGTTGGAATAAATAGTAATTAACAATAACAAACAGTAATAACAGTAATTAACAGTAATAGATCAACAGCTTTTCCTCATCGCATACGTAGATCGTTGAAGCAATAATTAATATCATTTGGGGGGACTTTGATTATTAACCAGAAATGAAGTCATTTGGAGATATGATATACCAAACGATTGCTTCCTGTTTTGTGCCCATTGATCTAATATGCCTGGCATGAGAAGTAATCCAGAGGGTATACGATTTCAGAGCAAATGCATATTTGAGGAAATGCTCCCAGTTGCCAACGCATGCCGGCGGAACCTCTGAATATAAAAATAGCCCATTTTGATGGAAATGAGAGTAACAGAGAATGTTGCATCGCTTCTTTCTTGAGAATTTTATCGATACCAACATCACGAGTCCTTCCCTGGGGCAGTCAGATTACAGATCTGTCTT
Source organism: Leopardus geoffroyi (assembly GCF_018350155.1). Classification (NCBI taxonomy): domain Eukaryota; kingdom Metazoa; phylum Chordata; class Mammalia; order Carnivora; family Felidae; genus Leopardus; species Leopardus geoffroyi. The sequence goes on along the minus strand of NC_059338.1, from coordinate 58,397,996 downwards.
TCTCATTTAGTTTAGAATGAGATCTCATTTAGTTTAGAATGACCACATCTTTGCACGCTCTTTTACTGAGTTTATTATCTGTATTGCCTGTAAGTTGCTTTGTACATTTGATATATATGGCATATATGATATGCATAACATCTTGCAATGCATTTACACTTCTGGCTCTTTGTTGTTGTTCCAACGCGGCTTAAAATTCTGCATTGTGGCAGTGAGGGAAATATCATCCGGGAGTGGTTTTGGGGGAGCGGGCCGAGTGATCTATTTCCATGTTATTTGTCAAGTCAGTCTCTCTGGGAAGATAGAAATAAAACCGGCCGGATTTTGTGTTCTTACGTTCCCTCACCCCACCGCATTTTCTTTTCTAATCTCTTTTCTAATCTCTACCAACAATTGTTGGTAGCAAATACAGACCTAATAGCCAACAATGGATGGCCCAACAAAGTGCTCTGGCAACAGACTCTAATGTTTGTGCAGATCTCAGCTCCACTGTCCCTTCCTCCAGGAAGATTATACGACTGGGCTGTTGGCCCTTCTCAGAGGCTCCACATTGCCCTTCCTCTGTGGCTCTCTTCCCCCACCCCCGGGGTCTCCGGATCCGTTTGTTTATCGCAGCCCATCTCTGTCTCATCCCTTCAGTAGGAAGTTTCCATATAACTTGTACTGGACCTGAGTTTTGCTCTTTGTGGCAGTATTTCCCTTATCATATTGAAGTCGCCTATTGGTCTATAGCCTTCTCTAGACTGGGTACAAGTTAGGTGAGGGCAGGAGCCATGTCTGTCTGGCTCATTGTGGAGTTCCTGGCAGCTAGCAGAGCAGACAGTCAATACACGTATGAAATGTGATTGCGTTGGACTGACCCCTGCTCAGCTCAAAACCTGTTGTACCGCCTCATGGACCTTGCTGGGCTGGTGTTGCCTTGCCCGTCTATCGAATGTCACGTCCAGTAAGCAACTTGCCCATTGTGACCTCAGATGGCGTTTCTGGATTTAGACCGCTGTACTGTCCGTCCCCACAGAGCCCAAATCTCTTCCAAAGACAGATGGCCTGGAGTCCTCTTCCTCTCTCCACCAAGGCTTGTGCGTGAACTTCCAAATCCAGGCCAGCTCCTCTCCTGCAGGATCCCTTTCTTGGAATGTCCCAAGTGAACCTCGTCCCTGTGGCTGTAACTTCTCCCCGCTCAGGGACTAAGGTCCCCAGGAAACAGGCACAGTTGTGTGCCTGACTGCTGCTAACTATTCTGAACCCAGGTTATTCTTGAAGAATAATAGCAAACTAGCTATTGGGTCTTCCCTGACTGTGAACCCAGAATGAACGGGTGGCTGTAGGTCTAGCAACCCTTCACTTTCCTTGATCTTCTCCTTACGTATCTCTCAGTGATGAGTCCACCTTAATCCTTCTTAATATTTGTATATTTTTATCTTGTATCCAACACCCTTCCATCTTTTGGAGTTGATAAGTTTTCATACATTGTGATCTGTCCTCAATTTACCACATTGTGATCTGTCCTCGATTTACCCCTTTTCGTGCTTCAGGGACAATGTCTGTGCTCTAGACTATTCTGGCTGCCGTCCTGTTCTTATTATAAAGTATATTGTGAGTCTGAGGAAGTATCTTAACCTCTTTGGGGGTTTTAGGTCGTTGCTTTATGTCTCAGCTTGGAAATGCTAAGAGTATCGTGCCAGGAATTGATTAACGGCAGTGATTTCCTGTATTCTTAGTTTGTGATCTGGCTCTTAATCCTCCTTGGGTCGAGAGCCATAATAATTATAGTACTGTAAATGTTACTGCCATTGCAGCTATTAACAACTAAAATATTTATTAAGTATTCTTTTGTGCCAAGTACTGTGCGGAGTAATTTGCACGCATTATCTCACGTAATCTTCATAAGGCACCGTCAGCTCAGTTGTCTCTCCATCTCACAGGCAAGGAAACGAAAATTCACGGAGGCTAGGTAACTTGCATAAGGTTGCAGATTGGTGAGTGGCAGTCCCTGGATTCCTATTCAGATATGTCTGACATTGTAGTTAATCCTTTGAACCACTTTGCCTCAGCAGAGGCTGGTTCGGGAAACCTCATGGAACCAACCATGGGGAGAGTTTTCTTGGCTTCCCCATCTTGGCCCACCTGAGGCCAAACCTCCAAAGGGTTATTAGTCACTTTCTGTGCAGCACTAAGTGACTTGCAGTGACCCTGAGACTTTCAGTTTCCGTTATTATCCCTGTTCCTACCACACGCTCATCGAGGTATCCTCTCTGTTAATGGCAGCTGTCTTTCCAGCGGTAGACCCAGAAACTTTAGGGTCACGTCTTTCTCTCACATCCTACCTTTGATCCATTAAGAAATCCTGTTGGGTTGGGGGCCCTGGGTAGCTCAGTCGGCCAAGCACCTGGCTCTTGATCTCAGCTCAGGTCTTGATATCACGGTAGTGAGTTCAAGCCCCTGCGCGTGGAGCCTGCTCTTTTTTTTTTTTTTTTTTTTTTTTATTTATTAAAAAAAAATTTTTTTTTTCAACGTTTATTTATTTTTGGGACAGAGAGAGACAGAGCATGAACAGGGCGGGGCAGAGAGAGAGGGAGACACAGAATCGGAAACAGGCTCCAGGCTCTGAGCCATCAGCCCAGAGCCCGACGCGGGGCTCGAACTCACGGACCGCGAGATCGTGACCTGGCTGAAGTCGGACGCTTAACCGACTGCGCCACCCAGGCGCCCCCCCTTTTTTTTTTTTTAAAGGAAATCCTGTTGGTTCCATTTTCAGAATATGTCTAGAATCTGACCACTTCTCATCATTTGCACCTGCTGCCTGACTGGTCTAGCCACCATCACCGTTAACTTGGATTACTGAAATAGCCTCTTGGCTTCCTCAGTTGTCCCACTCAGCCTTTTGTAAACTTAGAAGTGATCTTTAAAATCATGTCCCAGGGGGGCGCCTGGGTGGCTCAGTCGGTTGAGCGTCCGACTCCGGCTCAGGTCAGGATCTCACAGTTCGTGAGTTCGAGCCCCGCGTCGGGCTCTGTGCTGACAGCTCGGAGCCTGGAGCCTGCTTCAGATTCTGTGCCTCCCTCTCTCTGCCCCTTCCCAGCTCATGCTCTGTCTCTCTCTGTCTCTCAAAAATGAATAAATGTTAAAAAAAATTATGTGCTCGAATATATTGCTCCTCTGCTCCCAAAACCTCTTTATGAATAAAATCCCAAGTCCTTACAATAGCGCTGTGAGGCTCTTCATAATCCGCCCTTACCTCCGTTCTCCGATGTCTGCCCTTCCTCATGTGCCTTCTCTCCACTCCCCTTCTCAGCCCCGTGCAGGCTTTTCAAGCACAGGGGGATGCACCTGCCTCCATGGTTGTGCACTGACTCTTTGCTCTTCTAGAAGTTTCTCTCCAGATAGCTCCATGGCTATACTCTCACCTTCTTCAAGTTTTTGCTCAAGTATCCCCTTCTCAGTATCCACTGTATTTAAAATCGCAACTCTGCTCAATTTCCAACTCTCTTACTGAGCTCCATTTCCCTCCGTATCTTTATCAACTTACACTTGCTGCACAATATTCTTACACATCATGTTTCTTTCTTGTTATCTGTCTCCTCCCTGGAGTGTAGGCTCTGGGAAGGCAGGGGTTTTGTGTCTTTGTGTGCTAATATATCCCTGGCATCCCAGGAACAGTGTCCTGCTCACCGGATGTGCTCAATTAACGGCTCTTGAATGAATGAAGTGATGGCTGCTGGATTTTTACACATCAGTCCAATGGGATTTGCAAAACAGGATTCAGGGCAGTCCAGGTAATAATGTTTTCTCAGACTTCAGGGTCGTGCTGTCTTCGTTAATAAAAAAACAAAAATTTTTAAAAAGGTTTCTTTTTCTTCAGTTTTCCATTTTCTGGTCTGAAAAGTCATTGTCTTGTCAAGCCTTCCTTGGATTTCAAGTCTCTACCTATTGTCATTTAGATTACAATTTTCAGGACTTCACTTGTCTTCCGTGGGGGTGAAGGTCCCAGATGTGGCTGCCTGGTCATTTTTATAAAGCTCATGATTATTCTGGTGCAGAGACGAATGTCTCCAACAATGCCCAAGACTCTGGTGAAACTGGCCTCAACTGCATGGGGTTATAGTGTCCAGGATCCGTTTGCTCAGGTCCTAGATGCCGTTCTCGGGTTGTAACTGATGGCTGGACCATTAACCCGTAAGTGAACATAGTTCCATGTGTTTCTGTCAGCTGCTTTTCCGCTTCACACAGCCAGAAAAGAACATTCTGCAGTTTCTCTCCACCGATTTGGCATTTAATTGTGAGAAATACTTAGTTGGCAATTGGGGGATTTCAGTGCACGCTCCCTCTTCTATTGCATTTATAAAAACGCAAACGAGTGCTTCCCCTGACCGTGATCCCCCAAAGGTAGCACTTTGCAGGTCTGCATCCACAGAAATAGTTGTGTGTCCTTATTATTTGCTTTGCAGTTGTAAGCTAGTTCCTTACACACGGCCTCCTAGCCTGTGGCAATTGATTAAAAATATTGTTTGAAGTACAGTTTTGAAAGTCTGTGCGTCTAGATCAAGTGGTTCTCTAGGCTCTACTTTATTCTTATATGACTATTTATTTTTTCAAGTGGCTCCAGTGCAATTTAAGCATGAAATAATAATGATGGATAATTCATCCACTTGGACAGCACTTTACAGTCTATGATGCTTGATGGAAGGTCAGGGGTTTGGATACAAGTTTGAAACTCACCTTCGATATTTACAGGCTTTGAAACTCCGAGCACCTTACTTCTCCTCTCTGAACCTACTCTCCTTCACCTCTGCAAGGGTGGTGAGGCCACCCTGTGGGCCCATTATGCTGTTAAGATGGAAGGACAGTGCTTGTAGAGGGCCAGAGGGTTCCTGATGCTGAGCACAGGGCGGGGGGGGGGGGGCTCACTTAATGTGGGTTTCTTTCCTTCCCGCTTTCCCAGAGACTCTCTCCTGTTAGGATCTGCATTGCCTCTACATGCCTGTTCTAACTACCAGGATTCCATGTGGAGGAGAGAAGTCTTACCCTCACGGAGCGTACGTGTTAGAGGTGGTGACAGAAATTAGGAAAGAAAGACACACACACACACACACACACACACACACACACACGAAAGCGGGCAAGAAACAGTAGGCAGTGACCGGGGCTAAGAGGAAAGGTGGTCGGGTAATAGGGTGGGGATTAGGGTGAAGGTGAGATGGGGGGGAGGGGCAAGGAAGGCTACTTCAGTCTATTTGATACTATTATTTATTTTTGTAACATCAGTTATTGTCAAGGTGGCTCACGTACAGCATATACAGTGTGCTCTTGGTTTTGGGGGGTAGATTCCCGCGACACATCGCTTATACGCAACACCCAGTGCTCATCCCAGCAAGTGCCCTCCTCAAGGCCCATCATCCTTTTCCCCCCGTCCCCTGTGCCCCCCCCTGCCCATCTACCCTCAGTTTGTTCTCTGTATTTGAGAGTCTTCTATGGTTTTAAGGGAGGCTGTTTTAGACAGGACCAGACGATGTGCTAGAGTGAGTTAGGAGGCGAAAGTGAGATTTGAATCCATGGGTCTTGACTCTTGTCAACTGCTTGCATTTAAGTAAGCCTAAGTGCAGTAAAGCTGTCCTTCCATTCCCCCCCCCCACCCCCCCAGCTGGTGGGTATGGAAGAGTGACACACAGGCCCCGAGTTTCCATGTCCTCCGCAGAGTCCTTCGGTGGGGAAGACACCTCAGCTGGCATTTAGTTCTCAGTCACAGGGGCCATTTGCAAGGATGGCAGTTCAGGGCTTTCATTATCGAAACGATCCTGTAGCATTCACCTCTGACACCTCATTAAAACTTGTCCCTTTTCTTGACCTTTCAGAACTTCTGTGCTACCTACGCCAATGTGCCGCCATGCGTCCTGTGCAGACTTGTCTTACCTGGTCCATGTGTCTCAATCCCGGCCCCCTCCAGTAGGCCTGGAAGTTTTCTGGGGCAACGTAACCGAGCTCATCTTCCTTAGAGAGACCACCGGGCAGGAATGTCAGGGGACTCAGCTTTTCTGGGGCCGCCACTGGCTTTGAGGGTGTAACTCCCAGGTTCACCTTCCAGACACAACTTTCGTTATCCTAATTCATCTTTCAAACTCCTGATGATCTCTACAATGTGTTTTCCTATACATTTCTTTCTTTCTTTTTTTTAAAATTTTTCTTCAGGTTTATTTTTGAGTGAGAGAGAGGCAGAAAGTGAGCAGGAGAGGGGCAGAGAGAGAGGGAGACACAGAATCCCAAGCGGGCCCCAGGCTCTGGGCTCTGAGCTGTCAGCACAGAGCCCGACGCAGGGCTCGAACCCCCGAACCGTGAGATCATGACCTGAGCCGAAGTTGGACGCTTAACCGGCTGAGCTACCCAGGCGCCCCTCCAATGCATTTTTTCTTTTGAAACTGAAGGACAAAGGGACTTTTAGACATGAAGTTTTATTCTCTCCAATATTCTTCCATTTCTTTGATAACAAAGTTATCCTGAAACTTAACTATCTTTATGATACCAAGGGGAGTAGGAAATCCTAAACACTCAAGATGGCTCTTTGGAAGAATACTCTCGGTAAATTCTCCTAGATTAGTTCTAAAATATAGGTCAGGTCCGCTGTACACATATCTAAAACAGTACTCAGGCACTAAATGCTACTCATAAAAAATTCAGAGGAATTTAGAGTGGTTTTAAAGGTTAGTGCCAATGGCAAATTGAAAAAATAAGCCATGTGGTAACAGAAATTTCATTTCTGTGTTTAGTGTTGAAAAGTTACAGAAATCCATTGCCAATGATGTGGAAAATTGAGGTCTGGGCTATAAATATTGAAATTTTAGTTATTCAGATGAGGTCAAGAATGTTCTGAAAATTATGAAGTTATCCAAAAAAGGTTCAGGTTGTTCTAAAAGTTTTAGGGCTTGGGGGAGGGTGATTGCCAGTATTTATATGCTAATTTCCACCCCACCCCCCCCACCCCCCCCACCCCCCCGACCTAATTTAATGGGTTTGAAAGTTCTGCATTTGACCACCTGTCTTGATGGAATGAAGTCAACCAAGTTGGATCTTCCTGTGTTTTATTATTTTGGTGAAGATAATTGGTGAAGATAATCTATTGGTGAAGATCAGGAAAACAAGAATTAAAAAGGTAGTGATAGGGACACCTGGGTGGCTCAGTCAGTTAAGCGTCCAACTTCCGCCCAGGTCATGCTCTCATGGTTCGCGAGTTACAGCCCCGCGTCAGGCTCTGTGCTGACAGCTTGGAGCCCGCTTTGAATTCAGTGTCTCCCTCTCTCTCTCTGCCCCTTCCCAGCTCATGCTTGCACTCTATCTCTGTCAAAAATAAATAAACTTAAAAAAAAGGTAGTGGTAAAAAAATGTGAGGTCTTTGGAACAAGAATTATTTTTTGTTTGCTGATTAATAATTTAAATAAATTAGAAAAAAAGATTGGGGGAAAATGGTGATTTTAAGAGGAAAATATATTCTCAAGGTCCTTGTGTGCTAATAATGATTTGCTAATTGCAAATCATCTTTATTCCTTAAAGCGATTTCTCTAAGGACTATTGGTAGATTATACTTTACCAACCTCACGTATCCTTTTTCTACTTATGTGAAAATAATGAAACTGTATTTCTTTAAAAAAGTATTTTGGGGGCGCCTGGGTGGCTCAGTCAGTTAAGCGTCCGACTTCAGCTCAGGTCACGATCTCGCAGTCCGTGAGTTCGGGCCCCGCGTCGGGCTCTGGGCTGATGGCTCAGAGCCTGGAGCCCGCTTCCGATTCTGTGTCTCCCTCTCTCTCTGCCCCTCTCCCGTTCATGCTCGGTCTCTCTCTGTCTCAAAAATAAATAAATGTTAAAAAAAAAATTAAAAAAAAAAAGTATTTTGTCATTCAGACTTCTTGCTAACGAGGTGGGGTCTTCTGGTTTTGTGCATTTTGGAGATTAGACCAGAATGGATATGCTGTTCATGAAGGAACACTGGGCAATCAGTTCGGTTTCTATGGTTTTCAGGAAAAATTAAATATTTTGCAGAAAAAGTCAACATCCTTGATGGCGTCAGTGTATTTGTAGTATTTCCGTTGGCTTGGGGAAGGGAAATAGAATTTATCTTCTCTCTGGCTTCTGCTTGATTTTACATCTAATACCGTATATTTGGTGACAATTGTCTTCACTCCTTGTGTCTTTTAGCTCCAGATTTCTACCTTTTAATGATTTGCTTGAAAAGGATGAAAAATAACATCAAATTTGCCTTGGAGAGCCGACATTTATTCCCATTCTTTATGGCATATCTTTTATTAAAAAAAAAAAAACAAAAAACAAGACACCACAGAGCCCATATTTAGCGTCTTGACGATGGCAAAGGTGTTTAAATCCACACTTTTAGATCTTTATGTTTCTGAGAAGGGTAGTTTCAGAGGCATCAGGGAAATAACAAATCCGCATAGACCATTCATTTAATATTTGTAGTAGATAATAATTTACTGGCCAGGTAGTGAATGTAAATATTCTTTCTATTAAAATATCTATTATAAAATTTCACCATGGTGTATGCCTTTGTAGACAATGAAGAAAATTGTTTAGCTTAGTGTTTTCAACTTTTTCTTTTTTTAAAGTTTTTTAGTTATTTAAGCGATCTCTGTACCCAGCATAGGGCTCGAACCCATGACCCTGAAATGAAGAGTTGCGTGCTCTTCCAACTGAGCCAGCCGGGGGCCCAACTGTCTCAACTGTCTAATGGGTAGAGCTGTCCAACAGAACAATTAGACTGGTCCTCTGGGAAAAGTGAGTGCCTTCATGACTGGACAGCAGGCAGGGGCAGCAAGGCCATCTATCAGGGACACCGAGCACAGCATTCCTTCTGGAAAGAAAGGCTGTCCTGGAAAAGGCAGTATTACCGACAACCACAAGAGTTTACGGCCAGTTCCCGTGATGCTGGAGTGCCAGCATAACTAAATCTGGAGAGCCCCAGATCAGTCATTTCTTGGTTCAGGCAGCAGTTTTTCCAGAAAAGCTGGTTTTTGCTAGAGCAGGAGCACTTCGCTGAGCTGCAGGTTAGACCCCTGGGTACCGTTCTGTTCATTCACCAACTGGCCACGCACCCGTGAGCAAGAGGCTTCTTATCTGTGCACCTGCCCATGTGCTCATCTAATTAACATAGGATCAGTTCTGCTGGGGTGAATTGACTCCCGATGTGGTCCCTTTCCTCCTCACATCCACTGGTTGCCTCAGAGTCGGCTTCCCTGTGGTGTGGTACATGTCCAGGGAAAGTAAACTTTTTATTAGCTGAGATAAAAATGTAGACAATTCTGACCAAAAACCCCAAGAAGAGAAATTGTTATGGACACTTGCCCACCTCTTAAGGGTGGGTGAGAAGTTCTAGGTAGGGGCCAAGCAGGGATGAGAGAAAATTCTTAATTTGATCTCTAGGACACTTAACGAGAGCTTGAGAGGGGGCAACAAAAATGCATGGTCGGCCAACCCAACCCTGCTATGACCCTAGCAATATGTACTCTTGGTTTGTCCATACAGGTTTAGGGGGGCATCTAAGGAGGAAACCTACCAAACAGGTAGTGGTTTGGAGGGAAAGGTGGGAGGCTTTACATCAGCTGAGAGCAGTTAAGTGGGACCCACACCTTCACCAGAAGATTCCCCAGCCCCTCTGGGGTACAAGACTTACCACATGAGCCAGCACCCCATTCTTCCCAGAACAAGGCGGGCAACTCGGTGACTGTATTTTGGGGCCACGTCACCGGACTTCAACGTGGGTTGTAGGACTGGATCCTTCCCTTTATTTTCCTGCAGTTGCCGATAACCCTAAGTTTACTTTTATTCCTGGAACTTAAAAAATGATGTAATTTTGAGAGTTAATAGAACCCAGAAACCCTGACATCCGCGCACTGAAACTGGAGCAGGATGGCTTCAGCGGTTTTTGTCCGGGGCGTGTTATGTTGACAAAGCAGGAGCTAAGATCTTGGGACCCTCTGAATGTCCTTCGCAGACATTTTCCCATGCTGTAGGAGTGATGAATTTTTCCAGTGTCATAAAGACTGAAAAACTGTAAGAGAAAAGGCAGTAGAGTTACCGCCAATAAATTACTGATGATCTGAATTTGCAAATGTCGCTTTAAGCAAGAGGGAATGTATTTGGGAGAAGAGCACAAGGGCTAGAAGTTTGTGATCCCACCCGCCCTCTGACTTGGCCGTAGGTATGTGTTTGTGTGAACACGGGCACATCACAGAACCTCTGCACCCTTGTTGGCTCATGTCTAAAGTGAGGAGGAGGCTGGATGGTGCTTCTCAGCGTTTTCAACCAAATTTCCTTTCATAGAAAAAGAGGAAAAACATCTGGATAAAATTGACGTATCTGATGGCACCAAATTGTTCACGAGTTCTCCTTTGCCTACAGGATATTACGAACTCTTCCCCTTGCCATTATAACCTGGTTCTGATTGATCCTTCCGCGCTGCTGTGACATTATGCCCATCATTTCCTGTCTTTGTGCCTTTGCTTCATTGTCCCCCCCCAGCATGGAAGGTTCCTGTTCTTTTCCCTACACTTCTTCATGCAATGCATCTCTTAAACCCTGGCTCCAATGCCATTTCCTCCACAAATTTTCTTTCATTCCCTCTGGAAGAATCCCTTCTCTGTAGCTTAGCCTTGCCTTTCTTGTGGCACAACTCTCTACTTGGTTTTTGCGTTCACCACCTTACCGCCTCTGCTAATTTGTGTTCTTCTTGGGGATACGCCTGGCTTCTTTCCCATTTCAATATTTCCCCACGGGTTCCACATCTAGCACGGAATCTTGCGCATAATTGTATTTCCATTAAGTTTCGTTGAATTAATAAACAAGCAAATTTAGCCTTAAATGGGTTAAGCAAGAGAGTGTTGGAACAATGATGATCCATCTGAATTGCTGGAAAAATCACTTATAGAAATTGCCCTGTTGATCTTTCATTAATACTATAGCCTTTAGAAAAACTCCATAAGTGAAATTTACTCAACCCTCCACGATTCTTAAGTTCTTTTTTTCATATATGGTTATATTTTGTTCCTAATGCAGCATTTGCGGGTACCTATAATTCTGGTATTAATCACCTGGAGTTAGCTCAGACTTCGGGAGTTAAGATCACAGGTTCCAACAAGATTGCCTTCACTTCAGATGCTAGCCGAAAGTTTCGGGGCCCTGCACTTATGACCAACTGGCTACAGCTTGGGGTTCCTATGACCCCCTCACGTTTGACGTTCAACTAAAATGACTCACAGAATTCAGGGAAGTGCCGTAATTATGCTCATGGTTTCATTATAAACGATACACATCAGGACCAGCTAAATAAAGACCCAGGTCTGGTAGGTTTCCCAGTGCAGAGCTCCCATTGTCCTCTCCCCATGGAGTGAGGGCATTTTCCCCTCAGCACACTGATATGTGTCAGCAGCCAGGAGACTCTTCTGAGTTCAGAATTTTTATTGAGGCTGCATTAGGTAGACATGACCAATTAATCATAGGGCACACGTTTAGACTCAGTGACCAGTTCCCTTCGCTCTCCAGTGTCCAGGAGGCTGGGCTGATAACACACAGCTCAAAGCCCTGACCCTCTAATCACATGGTTGGTCTTCCTGGCATGATCAGCCCCCAGCCTGAGTCATCTCCTTAGAGATGGTGTGGGGGGGGGGGGAGCATGGGTAACAGATATTCCTACCAATCGGGAACTTCCAAGGGCTTAGAACACCTGGTCCCGGCAACCTGGGACAAAGACCAGAGAAGTTCTTTATTATACAACAGTGGGAAATAGAGTGTTGTCCTCATTTTATAGGTGGCACTGGGGGAAGAAGTGACTTGTTCAGTGTCACAAGGCTGCATAGTAAGGGAGCCCCGAACCTCTGACTTCGAGTGTCTTTTCACCGCAGCATGATGGCTTCCCTACGGGAAGGGTAAATTTGCATTGGCATTGTCATTTCATCCTCCAGACTCTTGGAGTAGCAGGTTTGACCTCAGTGTCCTCTTGGGAACCATGATCACTGTTCCCAGTGTTTATCAAGAGCTGCTCCTCCTTCGGTCTGGGGCTCACGAATGCAGAGAATGTGAAGTTGGTGGCCCGATCACCGGGAGGCTCCTTGTGTGACAGGTACACACAGTTTTGCAGACTTGGAAGGTGAGACATAAGTCCGAGCTACCCGCTTTGTTGAGCCGTGGGGAGCAATGGAGCAAAGGAGTCATAAATATTCAATATTAAGTGTCTGTTTCTGTAGGAAAATCTCTGTTCAAGATCAGAGCATCTGTTACTGGAAAGCTATCTATCTATCTGTCTATTCTGTCCATATAATCCCCCTCCCCCTCCCCCCCCCCCATCATCTATCTGTGGACCAGTTTCTAACAGCCCTGCAGACTGAGTGTGGCTGTGCCCTGCTTTTTGTATGGGGAAGGAGGAGTAGGAAGGGTTGAAGATCCCAGGCATGGCTGGAATACAAATTGCTGATTTTTTTTCCCACATGGCTGTCTTCTCCCTCGCCACCTTCCTTATCCCCCGCCCGGTGCCTCCTAGTCCCCTTTCTCAGAGTGTCACTCAGCAGTTTTCAGAATTTGCCTTTGTTACTTCTTTTCCTACACGGAGGCGTCACCCTCAGTATATGACCCTTCCTGTGCGTCAGGCGCAATTCTATATGTGTTGTATCTATTAACACCGTGATCTTCACTATCATAATCCCAGTTTACCTCTGAAGAAACTGAGGCAAAGAGATGTTTAGTGAGATTTCCAGGGCCTCTCAGCTGGTTAGTGGTCAATCTGGGTTTCAAACTTTGGCGTCCATATGAGATAGGGAAATTGAAGGACTCCATAAAAATCTGCTCTTTGCTTTTTTTTCCTGCTTCTGTTCTTGCTAGGACCTGCCTCTTTACACACGGCTTATAATGCAAATAGTGTATGCCTTCCTTGTAAGGGACAAGGAGTTCATGATTTCTCTAGAATAGGTAACATCTAAGGAAGCACCAGGTGAGAACGAGTGGATGAAGCCATTGTGTGCGCATTCCAGGCCACCAGCGCTGGACATCCAGGTTCTGAGACCCCCCCCCCCCCCGCCCCCGGCTCGAAGGAAGGTTCTGAGAGCCCCCTGGCTCGAAGGAAGAACAACTGGGCCCTCGTCTTAGTTCTAACTGGTTCCTGGATGCCTGAGAGGATGCGTACCCCAGCCCACAATCCTCGATAAAAACTCCAGCCCCTGGACAAACACAGGACTCCCTCTCCTTTCCTTTCTGAGTCTCCTAGATAGTGTCCATACCCGCACTCTCTCTCGATCTTCAGTGAACCCCGATTTCCCCTCCCACAGCTGGGACCCCCTCCACTGGTCCTGCGGGACCACCTCTGGGTCCCCAGACCCACCTGCTGGTGTCACAGATGCCCAAGTCTGTGCTCTAAGCCATTAAACGAAAAGAACTTTACTTTCGGAAGTCATGTGAATTTCAGTTACATTGCTGTCTTTCCTCCTTAAGGCTTGTGGGACCTCGGTCAAGTTGGGTAAACTGCCAGGGCCTCAGATTATAGGCAGAGTAAACCAACCGTTCCTTGATTTGGAGCTACCAGGACAGAATGAGCAGCAGCGCCCCGTGCGTGGGTACTAGCACACTCACGTCCATTTCCCCTTCTCCCTCGCATGGAGGGGTAGAAGGACCTCTAGAAGGGATCGCTCATCCCCTATTGAGACCTGTGCTCAGCCCTGGACACGCAGTCAAGTTACCATCTTCCAGGCAAGCAGCTCCCACCAAAACAGCCTTCTGAAGCTGCACCCAGCAAGGAGCTGCCTCTGGCTCCTTATCACATCCCCACAGCTGTGCCCAAGTCACTGCAGAGGAGGAAATGGATTTTTTTTTTTTTTTTTTTTTTTTTTTTTTTTTTTTTTTTAACTACGATTTTCCAGAAAGTGAGCTGCAGTGCCTGGAAAGCCCAGATATGTCAAGTCACAGTACAGAAATCTATTTTGCTCTCCCCGGGGCTATTTTTCTTTCTGTCTGTCTATGCTGCTTATAGTCTCTGCCGCAGACAGATTGTGGCCAAGAACCTGTGACATGGGCTTTCTCATCTGGGAAGCTCAGTAGAGACCAAAGTGGGCCGCTGACATTTTTCCCCCTGGCCTCAACTGTACAGCTTAGCAACAGCAGGATCATTGCCCTATTCCTTGCTTTGTTGAGTGCCTAGATCCTTGCTTGGTATTTACCAACTTCTCTCATGGGTGATGGTTGAATTAAATAGTTGTGGGGCACTTGGGCGGCTCGGCTGGTGGAGCGACCAACTCTTGGTTTCGGCTCAGGTCACGAGCTCACAGTTTGTGAATTCGAGCCCCACACTGGGCTCTGTGCTGACAGCGCGGGGTCTGCTTGGGATTCTCTGTCTCCGTCTCTCGCTCCCCCTCCCCTGCTCGCTCTTGCTCTCTCACTCTCCAAATAGAGAAATCAACTTAAAAACATAAGCGGTTGTACGTGCCCGCCTGCTTTTGTGACTTTGCATAGATTAGTGTTGTTCCAGAACTTTCTACAGCCTAGGAAGTCACTGAAGGCATTCAGGCCGTCGGTCCTAAGGGGTTTCCTTGATCTGTTTTTAATTTTTCTCTCCAAATACTGATGCAGTCCAGCAGAGTGGAACAGCAGTGAGGTTGGTAACAGACAGACCTGCTTTCGGATCGTGATTCTGCCACTTACCACCGCCCTGACCCTGGGCACATGCTTCACCATTTCTGAGCCTCATTTCACAGCTGCCAAAGGGGGTGATGACAGCCAGAGAGCCCATCTAACAGGCGTGTGGATTAGAGAAGGAAGTCCTCTGTGGCCTATTGGCCCTGCTCCCTTGGCTGCAAACCATTCAAGGCAGCTTTTTTTCTTTTTTTTTTTTTTAATTTTTTTTTCAACGTTTATTTATTTTTGGGACAGAGAGAGACAGAGCATGAACGGGGGAGGGGCAGAGAGGGAGGGAGACACAGAATCGGAAACAGGCTCCAGGCTCTGAGCCATCAGCCCAGAGCCTGACGCGGGGCTCGAACTCATGGACCGCGAGATCGTGACCTGGCTGAAGTCGGACGCTTAACCGACTGCGCCACCCAGGCGCCCCTCAAGGCAGCTTTTTAAAAAAATATTTTATTTAAAAATTTTTAAAGGGAGTAATATCTACTCCCAATATGGGGTTCAAAATCATGACCCTGAGATCAAGAGTCATATGCTCTACTGACAGGTGCCCCTCAAGGCAGCTTTTAAGGGACCTCCCTCACAGGGTTGGCGTGAAGGCTAAATGAGATCGTGGGAGTAAAGAGTGTGCAGAAAGCAAGGAGTGAAATTGCTTTGCTTCTGGTGACCAGACTGCAAATAACCCCGTGCTGTTTAGACCGTAGATCTACTTTCCTCTGAGCACCTCCAGTCCCACCACCCCCAAGCCCTCTATCTGTCCCATACCATGGGAAAATCCTGGGCAACACCCGATAGATCAGCCGTAATTTGTCACTGGAGGCCCATGTCTCCTCTGTGGGTGTTGTGCCCCCCCACCCCACCTCAGGAGCCCTGCCAGCATTCGTTCTCCTCTTCCTCTTCACTCTCCCTCAGAGGAATTGTTTCTGGAAAGAAGTCGATCGCAGGAGTTGGAGCCTTTGAGCCTTTTTCTTCTTTCTAATTGTGGATCAGCAGGCTTTCTGTGCTGCTGGAGGTACTTCTGGCGTTCAGGAACATATGTGGTAGCTATTTGGGAAACGTGGACCCATTCCTGGATCACAACGTACTTGCTTCTTCTGAGGCATAAGGCAGATCTGAAAATGGACCCTAGCCGGCCCAGTATCTTGCTGGCTGAAACACGTTCTCCTGGTTCCCTTGTAGATGCGCCGCATTTTCATAATCACATCTTTGCCAGACCCCAAAAGAAGCCAGCGAGCTTTAAACTGAGTGACGTGCACCCCAACATTCCCTCCGTGTCTCTGACCCCACCCCACCGCCAGCCTCACCCAGGCCTCTTCGTGTTTTTCCTCTCCTTTTCTCTGATCTCTCCCGCTTAGCTCTACAGAACAGTCAGGATTGCTCGCGTCTTTGTCCCCGAAGCTCTTGTTTTCAGACCAAGTAGAGAGAGTGGTGGAGAGCAGCTTCCAGTTTCTTCCTGGCTCCCGGATGTGCCCTGAATCCCAGACAGGAGCCGCACGGAAGCGCCCTGTGACAGAGGTTCCAGGACACTGGAATCCCCAGACGTCACCGGAATCTTCGGCTGGAGACGCGAGGGGATTGCTCATGGAGGACGAGATGGCGAGCTTCCTTAACAGGGATCCTGACACAGAGAAGGTGCTGGCATTTTACATGTTGAGTGCCCCAGTGGACCGAGCAAATCATGAATAAAGACATGACACGTTTATTGTCCTGTAGCCGGTCAAAAGGCTCCCAAAGACGTCAGAGCCGCACTTTGACACATGGCAGAGAAGTGGTGGTTTTTTTGTCCTTCTTTTAGGGCACGGAGGAGCTTGCTGGGGAGGAAGGCTGTGCATGTGGCACCAACTTGTGTCACCCTCCCCAGGGCAATCCCGGGACGTCTCGTTTCAGTTTCCTCCAAGAGGCAATGGTGGCAATTGGGCCCCGGTGCTGTCCCAGCCAGGTGGCCCCCAAATGGAAGAGTGAACTGTGAGGGATAGTGGGGACCATTGTCCTAGGTTCCGTACCATTAGATTTTTCAGGGGGTCTTACGGTCACCCCTAGAGGGGTCAGGCAGCGCTGTGCGTGTTGGCTTTGGGGGTCGTAGGTGCAGTTTTCTTATTTGCCTGATTGAGAAAGCACTCCCCGGGATGACATCATAATTCTCGTCTGGTAGAAAGGAAGTAGAAAGGAAGCTTCAGGTGGCTCATCTAAAGAACAAAAAGTTCTGGGCTGTTCCCAGAACCCATGGATACAAGGCTTCTCAGTGCTCTCATCATCTGTATATAATCCAGGTGTTAGCTCGGGTTTCAGATATGACTCACCTGCAACCCTTTGTGTGGACCTCCAATGCCTTTCCAAAGGCTTCTGCAATTGCACGAAAGGCTTATGTTTTGTCATTAGCTCTAGCTCTGAGCTTCTGCTGCCAGCGAATGAGTTTAGTTTCTAGATCATGCTTTATGTGCACTGGCTGTTCCACAGTGGTCGGTGTGGCTAAGGGAGCTCGGCTGTCTTCTATGACCATACCCGTGTGTGCATACACACACACACACACACACACACACACACACACACACACACCACAGACTCTTTGTGGATCTAGCAGACGTCACTGAAGGATTGCAGGCTGGGAGAAAAGGCAAAAAAGTGTGACATTTATTTTGAGCAATGTGGCAACTTCAAATTCATTATGAAATGCCTTTTGATGAACTCTCTTTGTTCTCCTTGATCTTCAGTGTTTCGCTTAACTGTCTTTGAGATTAACAGCAGGGTCATTGCCCTGTGTCTTTCCTTGTTGAGTGCCTAGATACTTGTTTGGTATTTACCAACTTCTCTAATAGGTGATTGTTGAATTAAATGGTTGTGGGGCGCTTGGGCGGCTCAGCTGGTGGAGCGACCGACTCTTGGTTTTGGCCCAGGTCACGAGCTCACAGTTTGTGAATTCGAGCCCCACATCGGGCTCTGTGCTGACAGCGCAGGGTCTGCTTGGGATTCTCTGTCTCCGTCTCTCGCTCCCCCTTCCCTGCTTGCTTCTCTCTCTCTCGCCCTCAAAAGAAAGAAATAAACTTAAAAAAATAAGTGGTTGGGGGCGCCTGGGTGGCTCGGTCGGTTGGGCGTCCGACTTCGGCTCAGGTCGTGATCTCACGGTCTGTGAGTTCGAGCCCTGCGTCGGGCTCTGTGCTGACAGCTCAGAGCCTGGAGCCTGTTTCAGATTCTGTGTCTCCCTCTCTCTCTGGCCCTCCCCTGTTCATGCTCTGTCTCTCTCTGTCTCAAAAATAAACGTTAAAAAAAAAAAGTGGTTGTACATGCCTGCCTGCATGAAGGTCAGAGAGCAAGGGAGACAGAGGATATGAAGTGGGCTCCACGCTGACAGGAGAAAGCCCAACGCAGGGCTCGAACTCACGAACTGTAAGATCGTGACCTGAGCCAAAGTCGGACCCTCAAGTGACCGAGCTACCCAGGCACCCCATGGACAGTCTGCCCTCTTAGTTGGCCAGCCTCTCTCTGCCCTTGCTTCCTGTTTATTTGGTTTGTTTTCTCTAGCTCCTCCTGTACTCAGGGTTTCGTCTTTTCTACTGGTGATTCCCCAAAGATAGTTCCATTTCTTTCTTTTTTTTTCTTTCCTCTCTCTCTCTCTCTCTTTTGTTAGTTTTTATTTAAGATGGTTCCATTTCTACGGGGATTCTGCTGTCAGATGTTCAGATCATCACCACACGTTCCGACCCACGCTACATATACAACCAGAGCTGGTTTCAGATCTGTGCTTTCTGATCTGGACAGTGAAACCGAGGGCTAACTGCTAGCCCTTCTGGATTTTGCCATCTGTCTGCTTTTATTCCTGAGGGTGGAGCTCAGCACTCACTTCCCCTTCTTGCTCTTCCCGGCCTTCAGTTAGGGGAAGCCCGCACCGACCCCTTCCTTCATCATCTTCCCTCTTCTGGATTCTACACCCGCAGAGGCATTGGACTCAGGTAGTGCGTGTCCGCGATCTCAGGTGAATGGACGGAGGTCCGAGGCCTCTCAGGCCAGCCAACTGTCATGTTCCTGGGTCTAGAAGGTCCATTTCTAGAAATGTAGCTACCAGCTCTGATTTTAGCCCCGCAGGCCACTCTTACTGGTTTTTACATTGCTCAGAGACCAGCGAATGGGTTAATGTGAGCACTTAAAATAGCCGAACGTCCTCCCCCCAAGCAGTGTAGACAGGAGCTGAGCCACCGCAGGGGAAAGTCCACATCTCGAGTGCTAACTAGAGTCAGAGAAGAGGTAAGTCCCACCGCTTCATCACGTCAAAGTAGCTCTTGAACTTCAGAGGTCTCCGCCAACAGAGCTTGCGACAGGACCGGGGTTGACCGCGGGGCCTGTGGGTGACCCCATGCGGCCTGCTGCCCGCGTTCCCAGGCCTGCGTTCCACCCTGCAGACGGGGAGAGACATGAATTGCCAACATCTGTGGCAAAACAGCACTGGGGCAGGGGGATAGCACTGCGGGAAATACCCATCACCTCAAACGGCCCAGAGAAACCACTGCCGCAGAACAAAAGTTCCCTTCTCTTGCCGGGGTATCTGCACGGTGTGGAGAGCTGGGCCAGAGGCGTGTGTGTGTGTGTGTGTGTGTGTGTGTGTGTGTCCAAACTCACTGCCAGGGGGCCTGCTGGGTGAGCGTTGGGGCTGGGGGCTGAGGAAGAAAGGAAATACCGGCTGGCGAGTAGAACGAGGAGTGTAGTCTGGTGGTTTGAGATGTTTTTCTGGGAGGGAAGGTGGCTTTTCCTCCACTTTGCAGGGGGCTGCTGGGTGCGGGGGGGCGGGGGAGGAGGAGGAAACCGGGCTTTATGCTTAGTGTGAGGTTGCGAGGAGGGAGTTGTGACCTGGCCCTTGTCGAAGGGCTCCGCCGCACGTCAGGGTCACAGGAGGAGCAGGGGCATCATCGCGGGACCCCGCACGTGGAATCTGCCTGGGGCCACGGGCTTGGGTGACACATTGCCTACACTCACTTGGCCCAGGGCGGCCTGCAGGGGGCGACGCAAATGCCTTGATTTTAGATTTTAGCTGCGATGATGACCTCGCCTTCACTGTCACTTCTTCAGGGAGCCTCGCCTGACCCCTCACAGTAAATTAAGTGTCCTACACAGTATCGACAGCTGTAATTTCCCTTATGGCTGCAATCAATCAATTCTACATCTACCTGTTTATTATCTATCACCCATCTGTGAGGTGACGTTCTATGAACATCTCTATCCCGTTCAGCCCTGTATCTCAACGCCTGGCGTGGCCCGATAATTATTTGCTGAGCAAATGGATACATTAAATAAATACTCCCCAAGCATCAATGGTGTGTCGGGGCCGAGGTAACTGCTCTGGCCCACTTTGCCCATGGCTCACAGGCTGGTGGTGGAGTGATGCCAGGAACAACCCAAGCACCATGGGAACGAGCCCCAGGACAGGAATGAAGAGGTCTCAGGAGAGGATGGCAATTAGTAACTCGTATTTACAATGGGCAGTTATGAAGACTGAATACACCAATTCATCAATCTTTACAACCAGGCTGTGAGGGGGTGCAGGAGAAGCTTTATAATTTCCTTTTTACAGAATGGGAAACCAATAATCAGAGATGGCCTGAGATTTGCACAAGATAGTGGTGTCAGGTTTTCCCCAAGGACACCGAGTTCTCATTCCTTTTGAGACAGATCTCGAGGCATGAGAGAAAATTGACATTTAGAAATTGGTGGAAAGAATGGAAAGAGACATCCAAGGGGGCTGGAACGTTAGTAACATCATGGCTGTTGAACGTTCCATGTGGGAGCCACAGCACCAAGAATGTCAGGGAACATTCTAGAAGGAAATGTAGATCATCTAGCCCGGGTCCTTTATTTTACAGATAAAGAAAGTGTGGGAGCCCCCGAGTGGCTCAGTCTGTTAAGCGTCTGATTCTTGGTTTCCACTCAGGTCATGTTCCCAGGGTCGTGGTTTCGAGCCCCACGTCAGGCTCCCTGCTGAGCATGGAACTTGCTTAAGATTTTCTTTCTCTCTCTCTCTCTTTGCCTCTCTCCGCTGCTCACCAATGCTCTCTTTCAAAAAATATATCTCAAAAAATATATATACATATATAAAAGAAAGTGAGACCCAGAGAGAGGAAGTTGCCCAATCCACAGAGGCAGAGCTGCTTATGTGAGAGGGGCTAGCTAGAACCAGGCTTTTGGCTGCTTGGAACATCACATCTGCCCCCACAAGGTGAATCCTTTGAAGTGGGTTCTACCATTATCTTCAGTTAGGGAAATTGGCCTTGGGAGGGTGAACAACTTATCGAAATTCACATTGTTACTGATGGAGGAAGCTGGGACTTAATCTGGGTCTTGGATGATCCAAGGTCTGTGCTCTTTTTTTTTTTTTTAAATTTTTTTTTGGTGTTTATTTATTTTTGAAGGAGAGAGAGACAGAGCGTGAGGGGGGAGGGGCAGAGAGAGAGGGAGACACAGAATCCGAAGCCGGCTCCAGGCTCTGAGCCATCAGCACAGAGCCCGACGTGGGGCTTGAACCCATAAACCACGAGATCATGACCTGAGCCGAAGTCGGAGGCTGAACCGACTGAGCCACCCAGGCACCCCCAAGGTCTGTGCTCTTAACTGCTTAGTTATGGTCTTCCAGATCTTCCAAAAATAGTTTGGGAGCTGTTTCATGGGAAAAGCATCATAGTACAGAAGCCAATGGCAGAGCGGAAGCTGGCGTCTGCATCTTGGGATGGGGCTGAAAGGTGGGGCGGTTCCTTTCTCTTACATCACAGTTAGTCTAATTTCAAGGCCTTGGAGAAGGCTGTCCTTCCTCACAAGGACCCATCACACCTTTCAGCTCATATCAGGAATTCTATTAACTTGAATAAAGGTTTTCTTATTTCACAAGAGAATGCTTTCGACCTCCTTCCGAACAAGGGAGGCCACTCCCAGCGCGTCATTTATCTGCACGAATTGTAACTTGAGTTTTGAGCAGGTTGAATTTGAAGAAGAGATGTTGAATGACCTTCGGGACATGCGAGAAATAACAAAGTTAGTGAGTGTGTATTCTGTGCTGCCTTAGGGCCGGGCCCAGGCCCAGGGCATACGTACGCTGTGTGTGATCTTTTACATGCTTTATGGAGTACTGTCTGGTTTTACTCCTATTTTAAAGGTGAGGAAATGGATGTATAAAGAACTAAAGACATTAGACTAGGGTTACAAAGCCAGTAAATGGTCGGTCTAAGGTGTGAACTTAGGTGGGTTGTCCGTGCTGTTAACCACTCTGTGGGTCCAGAGCTCAGGATGGGCCGTGGAAAGTTTTAATATGTTTGATAATGAGAGACATTACTAAGAAGTGGAAACAGCCCATTAGGTCAGTAAGTTCTTGATATTACTCTTTTTTAACAGACGTGGGCAACTGTGGCATTGTTTATTTTCAGGGTGCTTTTCTGGTCTAGTTTATGAAGTTTAGAAAAGTGTGGGAAATCCTGCGACTTGATCTCAAACACGCACAAAACATCACGCTACTCACCCTCACGTTTCAACTTTTCTCCCAGTCCTTGCTCCCAGTTTCGGACGGGAGATTCTCCGTTGGCAGCCGTGATTTCTGGGATTCCATTTCCAGTGCTCTCTCTGATGGTTTGCAAGTGGCCGATGTCACGATGGACTGGGGCTCTGCTAAAGTGGACACAATGTGTCACTTAGCAGCCACCTCCTATGTCCAAAAAGTCGTGAGGGTTTGATTACCTGGAAGGAAGGGAGGGAGGGAGGGAGGCAAATTCTCTTGGAAGCTTAAATGTTGAGGTTGGGACTAAAGGAAGTCGCTGACCTCAGTTTAAAGCACGTGGAGAAGGGCCTTCGGCATGGTCAAAATTTCCCCTGTTGCTTGGGGCTCTGTGGCACCATATAGAGTCCATGGCCGTTGGAGGTCAGCAATGTCCACTTAACCCAAGGGGTATGTTGGCTTCAATAGGGCAGATTGCTGAGGTGGGTCTGGCCTCAGACAAGAACCAGATGGATTTTGTGATAGCTGTGAGAGCTACCAGAGTTTGTGATAGCCATCCGATGGCTCGGTGCTTAGGGTTAAAAATAAAGTACTAGTCAACACTGAGGGACTTCCAAGTCCCCCAAGAATAGAGTGCACTTGGAGCGAAGGGCCATTTTCTGTCAAGCACTGGAGAGTTCAAAAAGGAACTGAGCACAAGGTGCACGGCACGGAGGCTGATTTGATGTCTGTCACGCACACGGAGAGGAGAGGCCTTGTGGAGGTTGATGCTTGGGGCAAAAGAACACTGTGGGCGAAGACTTGCTTCCCACCCTGACCTTTGCTTGTAAAGTTCTTCTCTCAATACATCACGTAACAAGATCCTATGCATTTGCCCCAAACAAAATAAAACAAGCAAAAAACTAGCACTTTGCTGCTTACTTTCTTGCTCCCTTGTTATCATCAGACTGTGGCCTCCTAGAGGCAGAGGCTGTGACTCTTACTGGGTTTCTAGGGCCTCACTAGCATGGCACACTCAAGAATTGTCTTGAATAAAGAAGTCTTCCTTTAGTGCAAGGGTGGTTTGCTATTTGCAAGGCAGTGTGATATATCACATTAACAAGACAAAGGGTAAGAACCATAGGCTCATTAAAAAAAAATCTTTTTAATGTGTATTTATTTTTGAGAGGCAGAACATGAGCAGGGGAGGGGCAGGGAGACAGGGAGACACAGAATCCGAAGCAGGATCCGGGCTCCGAGCTGTCAGCACAGAGCCCGACGCGGGGCTCAGACTCAGGAACCGGAGATCATGACCTGAGCTGAAGTTGGATGCTTAACCGACTGAGCCACCCAGGCGCCTCTCCCCCCTCCCAAATGATCATTTTAATAGATGCAGAAAAAACATTTGACAAAGTACAAAATCCATTCATGATAAAAACCCTCAACAGAGCAGGTTTAGAGGGAACACACATCAACATAATGGCCATATATGAAAACTCCACAGCCAACATCATCCTAAATGGGGAAAAACTGACACCTTTTCCTCTATGGTCAGGAACAAGACCACTTTCACCACTTGTCTTCAACCATAGTATTGGAAGTCCTAGCCACAGCAATCAGACAACAAAAAGAAAGAAAAGGCATCCAAACCAGTAAGGAAGAAGTCAAACTTTCAATTTGTGGATGACATGACACTCTATACAGAAAACCTGAAAGATTCCACCAGAAAATTGCTAGAATTGATACACAAATTCAGGAAAGTCACAGGATACAAAAATCAATCTTCAGAGATCTGTTGCATTTCTATATGCCAATAACGAAGCAGCAGAAAGAGAAATCAAGGAATCTGTCTCATTTGCAATTGCACCAAAATCCATACGATACCTGGGAATAAACCTAACTGAAGAGGTGAAAGACCAGTACTCTGAAAACTATAAAACACTGATGAAAGAAATTGAAGAAGACACAAAGAAATGGAAAGACATCCCAGGCTCGTGGATTGGAAGAATAAATATTGGTAAGACGTCGATACTACTCAAAGCCATCTACACATTTAATGCAATCCCAATCAAAATACCACCAGCATTTTTCACAGAACTAGAACAAATGATCCAAAGATTTGTACGCAGCCATGAAGACCTCACATAGCCAAAGCAATTTCCTTTCCTCAAAAAGGAAAGCAAATCTTGAGGCGTCAGGATTCCGGACTTCAAGCTATATTACAAAGCTGTAGTCATCAAACCAGTATGGTACCGGCACAAAAATAGAAACATGGATCAATAGAACAGAATAGACAACTTAGAAATAAACCCACAATTATATGGTCAGCTAATCTTCAACAAAGCAGGGGAGACTATCCAATGTGAAAAAGACAGTGTCTTCAACAAATGGTGCTGGGAACATAGAGAGCAACATGCCTAAGAACGAAACCAGACCGCTTTCTTACATCATAAACAGAAGTAAACTCAAAGCGGAACAAAGACCTAAATGTGAGACCTGAAACCATAAAAATTTTAGAAAAGAGCACAGGCAGTAATTTCTCTATCAGTCATAGCAACTTTTTTTTTTTCTAGATAGGTCCCTTGAGGCCAGGGAATCAAAAGCAAAAATAAACTATTGGGACTACATCAACATAAAAAGCTTCTGCACAGGGAAGGAAACAATCAACACAACTAAAAGGCAAGCCACAGAATGGGAGAAGAGATTTGCAAATGACACATCTGATAAACGTTTAGTGTCCAAAATATATAAAGAACTTATACAACTCAACACCAAAAAACCCCCACATAATCCAATTTTAAAATGGGCGAAAGACACGTACAGACATTTCTCCAAAGAAGACATACAGATGGCCAATATATATATGAAAATATGCTCGACATCACTTATCATGAGGGCAACACAAACCAAAACCACAATGGGCCATCACCTGACACCTGTCAGAGTGGCTGAAATCAATAACACAAGAAACAACAGGTGTCGGTGAGGATGTGGAGGAAAAGGAACCTTTTTGCACTGTCGGTGGGGATGCAAACTGGGGCAGCCACTCTGGAAAACAGTACAGAGTTTCCTCCAAAAGTTAAACGTAGAACTGCCCTACAATTCAGCAATTGCACTCCTATGTGTTTACCGGGAAGGACACAAAAATACTGATCCAAATGGGTACATGCACCTTGATGTTTATAGAATCATGATCTACAACAGCCAAATTATGGAAACAGCCCATCCATTGATGAATGATAAAGATAATTGATGAAGGATAAAGAAGTGGTATAGATACACAACGGAGAATTCTTCAGCTATAGAAAAGAATGAAATCTTGCTGTTTGTAACAACATAGATGGAGCTAGGGAATTTAATACTAAGTGAAATAAGTCAGACAGAGAAAGACAAATGCCATATGATTTCACTCATACGGGCAATTTAAGTAACAAAACAAACAAGCAAAGTTAAAAAGAGAGAGGGGCAAACCAAGAAACAGACTTATAACTGTGGGGAAGCAACTGATCCTTACAGAGGGGAGGTGGGTGGGGGGCTTGGTGAAGTAGGGACTAAGGAGTGCACTTGTCGTGATGAGCGCTGGGTGATGTATGGAAGTGCTGAATCACTCTATCAAAATACAAACTTAAAAATAGAAGAAGTCATCTTCTAGACCACTGCGTCTTCTCGCCTGATCGGGAAATCACTCTGTTACTGATCCTCTTTCTTGCATCATATACATGACTCATTCCTTCAAAGCTTGTTCTTGTCCACATTCTACCCCAAAGTCTTCTACTGCCCCGATTAGAGGTGGGGAGTCTTCCCTGGCGCGATGGGCAGAGCAAACTCATTGGCAATGATTCTGTTGGTGTTATGTGGTGACAGGAACACTAACCCCAAGGTAGTCAAAGAAGCCAGAGTGGAAATGGTGACTTAGTTTGTCTACTCCTCAGTCTGTAATAAAGGAGTCTGCTCTCTATGTAGCCGGGTTTCTGACTTGGTTTCCGATAGCCACCAAGAGATTACAGACAACCAGATGAGACCTTCGACCTGCTTCCATGATCACTTCTCCCAATCTTCTTTTCCTCCTTTGGATGAAACATCTCTATTCCTACACATGCCATGCCTCCCTCCAGGGCCCTGGACCCCACCCCCTTCTGTCCAATCAAGGATGTTGCTCCAGCTTCGTTTCTACTCTCTCTTGCCTTCCCTTCTGGACTTTCCAACCAACCCACAAACACGCTGTGCTGTCTCCTACCCGCAAACAAATTTCTCTTGAACGTACATGTCCCTTGAATACTGGCTCATTTCCCTGCACCCCTTGTGGCTGAACTCCTCAAAAGAGCTATTTCTACTAATTACCTCTGCTTCCTTTTCTTGCTTCTTCTCTTGAACACATCACAGTGAAGTTTCTTTTTCCTTTGCCAATTCAAAAAACTAAACTAAAGCCTGCTTGTGTCAAGGTCAGCAATAACTGGGATGATGGTTTATCTTATTTTGTTCACTTCAGTCCTGGTTGGTGCCTGTGGTCTTGACATATTTTAATTATTAAGAGCTTCTTCCTTCAGTCAGAAATGTTGTGATTTGGGCAAAGATCATGTGGTCGTTTTACCTACCAATAGCCTTCACGTCCCAATGCAATGTTCAATTCCCATTTTGACTCCCCTGATCAGCTTATTGTACCCTTATTCTGGAAATACTGCCTTCCCTCGCCCCAGGGCATATTCTTCTTGCAACACGCTGGAGGCTGTTTTTCAGTCTCTTCAGGGTCCTTGATCCTCTGTTCTCTCCATTTTCAGGCTTTGGACGACCTCATCCAATTTCATGGCTTTACATTTTGATGGTGATGAAGACCAGAATTTTATTTTGTGCCCGGGCCCATCCTCTGAACTCCAACTCAGTCTCCATTTGGAATTCCCACAGGCACATCAAACACCACATCAAACACCATCTTCTGGTTTTCCCCCCAATCCCTCCATCTCAGCAAATGACAGCCTACTTCCCCTTCCTTGGGCCCATATCCTGCACTATCCTTGCCTCCTCTCTCTCTCTCTCTCTCTCTCTCTCTCTCTCATAGCTCCATCCGATCCATCAGCAACTCTCTCAACCTTAAATTCAAAATGTGTGCAAAACGGAGTTGTTTTTCTCCATCTTTCCAACTTTTTCTGTAGTCTAGGCCACCATTGTATTTTACCTTTATTTTGGTCACCTGCTAACTGCTCGCCCTGCCTCTACCTTGCCCCTCACCTCACTCAGAGGCTAGAGGCCACACAGACACAGCCTGGGTGATTCCCGCAATGGCCTGCGTTCTCCCTGATCTGGCCTGGTACCTCTCTGACCTCATAGCCTCGCACTCCAACTGCAGCCACGTTGGCCTTCTTGTGTTTCTAGCACACCGAGCACGTGCCCATTCCACTGCCTTTGCACTTGCTGTTCCCTGTGGTCAGAATTCTCTTCTCTTGGGTTTCCCCCATGGTCTCACTTCCTCGTGTCTCTGGTCAAGTGTCCCCTTGTCCCCTTTCCTGACAGTTCTCACTCTGTACCATAACCTATCACTCTCTGCAAGTACTCTCTGTTCTGCCTCATCCTGTTTTATTTTTCTGGGGGATACTGAAGACCACGTGACACTACCTGATTGTTTTCTGTTTCTACTGCTAGAAGATCAGCTCATGAAGACATAGACTTTATCTCCTTTTGTTCTAGGCTTTATGCCCAGCACCAGGAATAGTCACAGCATTTGAAAGGCACATGATACCTATTCGTTGAATGAAAGAATGCTTACGTCGATTTCTAGCCTTTCGTGATGAGATTGAAGTCTCATTTCCCAAAAATGTGCTGATGTCCAAGAGTTGGTATCCATTGGCAATCATGACAGATAAGCAAAAGATACTGAAAAAGAGAAAAGGAAAGGACTATACAATACTCTTCGTGATATAAAAAGATGATACCACCACGAAAATGTCCTCCAACAGAAAATTTAAAAAAACTGTATCACACTCACATGGGGAATATTATATAACTATAGAAATGATTTTCAAGGGATATTTAATGGCCTGGGAAGATGCTTACAATATAGTACCAACAGAAAAAGAAAAAAAGCTAACCAACTGGAGGGTCTTAAACATGTCAACACAAGTGTATGTCCTTGGGAAGAAAAATACTAAAAGAAAATCCCTCCAAACATGGTTAGTGATTTCTAGGTGGTAGAATTATGGGCAATTTAAATTATCTTTATATTTCATGCCTTTTTAAAAATATTAATCATGAATATTTCTTATTTTACCATCATTAAAAAGAACTTCTTATATACTTCTTTTTTTTTTAATTTTTTTTTTCAACGTTTATTTATTTTTGGGACAGAGAGAGACAGAGCATGAACGGTGCAGGGGCAGAGAGAGAGGGAGACACAGAATCGGAAACAGGCTCCAGGCTCTGAGCCATCAGCCCAGAGCCCGACGCGGGGCTCGAACTCACGGACCGCGAGATCGTGACCTGGCTGAAGTCGGACGCTTAACCGACTGCGCCACCCAGGCGCCCCAAGAACTTCTTATATACTTCTAAAGTGATAGCATTCCAGGCCGATTGAAGTAAGATACTCCCCTGAGTCTTGGTGAGTATGATAAAGGATTGATTTTGCCATGCCCATGCATTCTCTCCAACCTTAGTAAGCTCAAAGTGTGCATTTGAAAGTCAGCTGTCTGAGCTCGGTAATCCATAGCCTGAGAAAACACATTTTCGGAGTTCTTGGTAACAATATTCTCTTTGCTCATTCTCACTGGTTAGCACCTGGGTTGCCTTTATATAATGAGCAGGGGGCCATTCACATAATAATATTTAATATAGTAGACCTCTGGGTAATGCAGGCTGTGCATTCAACTATTATTAATCTTACTTTGTGAGGCTTCATTGTTACCATCATTAAACTGCAAACTGTACACGTGTAGGTTGATGAATAGAAGGTTACAGGGAATTAGAAGCTTTCCTGAACTTTCCCCCAGTCTGACTCCCTAGTCCTGAGATAACTACTCTTTGAAATTGTGTAAATCACTCCTTTGCTTTTATTGATAGTGTTAGCACTTAACACATGTGCCCAATATATGGTTCATATGTATAAAGGGACTCTACTGGACTTCTCACAATTTGAATCGAAATATTTTATGTTGGTCTCTAGAGCTGGAGTTTGTCATTTTTCACTGCTGTATAACATTCCATTGCATGGGTGACCGTTGTCGATTCATCCATCCTATGGTTTATGGACATTTGTGTTATTTCCAGCGTTTGCTGTGACAAACAAGGCTGCTTTGGATATTCTTGAGTATGACGCCTAGAACACGTGTCCGAGAGTTTCTCTCGGTATAAACTTGGGAGTAAAATTCTGAGTCATTGGACACGTGCATGTTTAACCTAATTCGTTCTGTCAAACTACTTTCCAAAGTACGTGTGTAAATTTATACAACTAGGAGCCGTGAATGAGAGTTCTCCTTTCCTTTTTATAGTTACCAACACTTGGTATTGTGCAACTTTTATTTTTTAACCAATCTGAAAGGAGAGACTCTGTATCACTGAGTTCAGATCTGCTTTATCCTATTTACTAATGAGGTTAAGGTTAAACACGTTTTCATTTAATTTACGGATTCTTTGCATTTCCTCTTCTACAAAATACCTGTTCATAGGTTTTGCCCATTTTTCTAGGGTTTTTTTTGTTTGTTTTTGACTGGTAGGGGGTGACTTTCTCCTGTAGGAGATATATTTTTCTGGATAATAATCGTTGCTCGTTATATGTGTAGCAAATATTTCTCCCAAATGATGGTTTGCATTTTTGTCTTCTTTATAGGTCTTTACATGAACAAAAGTTGCTAATCTCAATGTAATTAAATTTACCATTTTTCTTAAGATTTCAGCTTCTGTGTTTTGTTTTAGTCATAAAGATCTCTACTGTATTCCAAAAGTTTTACACTGTTCTCACATGTAAGTTTTTAATGCACCTGGATTTTTTTGTTGTTGTGAAATAAGGATTTTATTTCATTTCCCACTACCTGGCTAAGCAGTGCTTCCAGAATCATTTATTAAATTGCCCGTTCTTTCTCCGATATGCCGTGCCCTGTCAGTCACAGATCAAGTGAGCCCATTTGTAGGCTTTTTACTCTGCTTCGTGGGTCACTTTGTCTATCCCTTCCCCAGCAGCCCATTGTCTTCATTGCCTACCTTCAAACCAAAGGCTACTCTCCATCTTCTAGAGTATGTCTCTGTCCCCCCACTCCTTACCTTTCTCCGCCTCCTGCAGTAGTCTTGTCTGTCCTTGACACTTTGTTTCTAATTAGAAAGGTGTTGCAGTGCCTGTAGCCAGCCAGGGCCACAGTGAGGTGTCACTTCTCTCCCCTTTCCAATTGCTCTTTGGCTTTAGAGTTTTGAAAATCACACGATGAGTAGAAATAGTACTAGAGAAAATAGAACGGCCTTCAGTAATTTCTACATTTAGGGATTTTTCTCCCCCTCTCTTTTTGATCGTTCTGCTTACTCTTTGGGCTCTCTGTTACTCGACTGTTCATGATCTCAGGGCATGTAGCACGGAGCTGATTTGTAAAATGGGCTCTCAGAACCCTCAGGCTGCAAGTGTCAGCACGGGAGCACACCTTAAATGTGTGACTTCCTGTGGCCGCTCAGTTTCATTTTCTGCTTCTTGGACAAAGCAGCCTTGGTGATCACACGTGAGGCCTGGAGGGATGGGAGAAATACTAATGCTAGGGAAAGGGACAGGATGGGCCACTGGAGACAGAAATCAATGTCACTTTGTGACACCTTGCAAGCACCCTGCTCTGCTCTCCTCGACCCTTTCTTCCTGCACAGCCACTCCCCCCCCACATGTTTCACAAACTTGCAGGGGAGCAGGGGCCCGGTGACAGCTCCTCCTACCCTTTCCTCATTGCTGAGATCCGCCCTCCAGTAGGCAGGGGAGTAGTGCAGCAACGAGAAACCCTGTGGCTTTCCCTAGTGGCCCCCGTGGGTGTGACCAAGTGAATGGGTACTCGTATGTGTGAGCATATGTCATTGTGGTGGGAAAAGAACAATAATTCTCCGTGCTCATTGTGGTGGGTGTCCCTCTCACTCCACCCAACCTCTTCTATTTTAATCTATATTGCCCCAGCCCTTGCGTCCCTTGCAAATGTCACTACGTTCTCCCCTGCCTCCCCTTCCTTCTCTTCGGTGACCTTTTTAGGACATCCGGTGGCAGGCCTTCACTTATGGGGGTTGGATGAATGGTGCAGCATGCCTCCCCCCTCCGCTGTCAGAGGGACTGAAAACCATGTTGCTGGAGTCCGGCATATCTTGCCTAAAAGAAACACTTCTTAATTTAATTATTATTTAATTATTATTACTAATGATCTGACTTCTTGATTTCCCACATAAAATGATATGGAACTCTCTCTCTCTCTTTCTGTCTCTTTCTGTTCTTTCCTTCATAGTAACAGCTGAAAAGGGGAGGCAGATGGAAACGAAGTCACATCTGCGGCGAGTTGGACGTCTTGGGTTGAGTTTGTCACCCTCCACTGAGAGTCCTTCCCGGGTACGGTAGACTATTTTCACGTGCCAGTCCCAACTATGGGTGCAGTGAGGTGAAGACAACTATTTCATTCACCACGTTTTCTTTTAGGGAAAGCACTGTTTGTTTGGAAGAAATACTTAGCTCAATTGGTTGGGTTGAAGCGTGAGACTTCGGGGCGTGCTCTCAATCCCTAGAGCTTGCTCGCTAGCGGTGAGACATGAGATAAAGCCAAGTATTCTGTTCTTGACAGGAAGGGGTGGAGGGAGAGAGGAAGGGGAGGGGCAAGAGTGACTCGATGAGAGACGATGATGTGTGATGCAGGACCGTCTCCATCCCTGACCCCCCCGCCGCCCCGCTGCAAAATCCGTGAACTTGCTGATTTCCCGCTTGCTCCGCACGAGCAGAATGCTGGACTCCAAGGAGCTGGGTTCCTCGTCAGTTTCTTGTCCTCACTGACGGGGAGCTGACACGGAAGAGTGTGTCAGCAGATGCCGGAGGCAGAAGGTACCATGAGAAAGCCTACATCGCCAGGAATGAGACGGAAGGAGAGAGTTTTGAGCTGTGGAATTTGAGTCTTCAACCTTGACCTCAGTGTCAAGGCAGAATCCAAGCTGGCCTCTTCACAGCAGCCAGATGAAACCCGTGTCCCTTCTATGCTGCATCATTGGCTCGCCGACTGTTCCAACTTTTGATGATTGGCACCGTCTGTGATTATGTGAGCTATAGGAACATTGGATGTTTAAGGGCGTCCAGAACTCAAGGTTCAGGGACTCCCTTGATCTCAGAATAACCCAATAAATGTTTTTGTAGTGGTGGATCTATACACAAGACAATGCGTTATGTCAACACCAGTGCCACCGTGGCCTTCAACAAAGCAAGGTATGCTCAAGTTGTGAGAGAAATTTCTGTGCGAATTTCATTTTTGAATATTGTGTAATTAGAGATTCATGTATCCATTACGTGTAAGAACCAACGTGTAGATTACTTCCAATCAGTATGGCAGAGGGAACTAACATGTACAGATACCCTCCACTCCGAGCACATAGAAATACTGAGTATAATATAATATAATATATAATAAATATAACATGGCATGAGAGAAATTAATTTCTGAATTCAAAAACATGGCAAGGAAGTCTGTGCACGGTGCCCACAGAAGCAGGATATAAACCTTAGGTGGGGGGGAAGGTTGGGAACTTCAAAGACGAGATGATGTCTCAGACTCCTATGAGGTGAAGAGTTGAACCTGACCTCCCTGTGCAAAGCCAGGTGTCGCAAATGTGCCACCCGTGAGATAGATGAGAAAATCTGTCTGAGAGTCTGGAGACAAGCATGCGAGGAGGTCACATATTCTGGGCTATGGGTTGAGAGAGAGTAAACTCAGAGAAAGGAGGATCTCACGCTGAAGCTGAGAGAGGGTGTACAACCCAGATGTATAGCACCTGCACAGTGTTGAAGCTTTAGGCAAGGAAACCAACAATCACAGCAAACTCCCCCACCGATCCCAAAACAGCGAAGCCGGTGAGAGCCCAGCAAAGGCCAATACAACACTGCTCCGTGAGGACCTCTCCACCATGGGGAGCATGAGAAGATGCTCCTTCAGAAGAAAACTTCTGCTACAGGCTTCATTTCCACACATAAATCTCAAAATATAGAAGGAATCCCATGGCCATGAGGCAGAGAGCAAGCAGGAGGGAGAGGGAGAGAGAGAGAGAACAAACACAGTGGATGAGAGACCCAAAACTCAAAGAAGTACAGAAAAAAGAGACATCTCAGAAGGAGTTGTTTTTAAAACAACAACGGTTAAAATAGTAAAAGAAATAAGGCTTGGAAATCATAAGGAAGGAAGGGAGGGATATATTTTTCAATGATGCCAATAAACAATTGAGGCTAATAATAATTACAGCCTCTCAATAGGCATTAGATCAGACACACCTGAGAAGAAAATCAGCAAATAGGAATTTAGGTTTAAAGAGATTAATTCGTATGCAGCACCGGAGAGAACAATGTGGGAAATGCAGTAGAGAGGTTATAGGAGACACAGAGTGGGGGTGAAAGGGTCCTGTATACGTCTCACCGAAGTTTCAACAGGGGAACCAGAGGCATTGCAGGAGAAGAAAAACCCAAAGTGACGATGTCTGAGAATTTAACACAACTGATGAGAGAGATGCGTTTTCAGATTGAAGGAACGTATGGTTTCAAGCAGAATAAATAAATAAAAAAAATTATATACCCAGACACATTGTGGTGGAACTGAAAAACATCAAAGACCAACAATTCTTCGAAGCTACCAGAGAGAAAGGCCAATTACTTAGAAAGTAACCAAAACAACCCTTACAGACAACAGACTTAAAATAACAACAGTAAACACCAGAGGATATTATGGAATGATGTCTTCAAAGCGTTAAGAAAAAGTGTATGTCAGCCTGAAATTCCACAGTCAATTACATACGAATAGGAGACAAAATAACGACATTTTCTGACATACGAGGACCCAATTTCCTGCTAATTCTTAGTGAAAGAATTAATAAGTATATACTTCTGGAGGAAGAAGATTAAACCAGAGGGAAGGACTGGAATGTAAAAATCAACTGAGAATAGAGAAATTGATAGGGATGCCTGGGTGGCTCAGTCAGATGAGCGTCTGTCTCTTGATCTCGGCTCAGCTCGTGATCTCCTGGTTTGTGAAATCGAGCCCCACGTCAGGCCCTGAGCTGACAGCAAGGAGCCTGTTTAGGATTCTCTCTCCCTCTCTCACTGCCCCTCTCCTGCTTGCACTCTCTCTCTCTCTCTCAAAATAAATAAATAAACATTAAAAAAAAAAGAAATTGGTGATACGCTGGTGATCCCAAAGTACGTATAGATGTAAAAGAGGATTATTTGGGAGAAGAATGGTTAAAAACTAGGTGTAGTCAAAATGCTACACAATGGTAGCGTAGGAGACAGGGGTTTTGCGATTTGAATTCAAGAGTTCTGAAATTTTTGTGTGAAGAGGGCAGACAATAAAGAAATTGCTAATTTAGATTTTCTTGAGGAAAATATGCATGTTAAATAAACAAACTCCAAACAAACAAGCTTTCCGCCTGCCACTGGTAAAAAGACGTGTCACAAAAGAAGACACGTCACAACATAAGATGTAACGATGACAAGTAGGCACATTAAAAGAAGTTTGCCCGTTAGCTGCTA
Source organism: Leopardus geoffroyi (assembly GCF_018350155.1). NCBI lineage: Eukaryota > Metazoa > Chordata > Mammalia > Carnivora > Felidae > Leopardus > Leopardus geoffroyi. The sequence goes on along the minus strand of NC_059338.1, from coordinate 58,363,182 downwards.
AGGAAATGCAAATCAGCACCACAATGGAATATTACTACCTGTCTATTAGAGTGGCTAAGATTAAAAAGACTCAAAGGCTCACCATGCCGCATATTGGCAAGGATGTGAACAACCCCAAACTCTCATACACCGATGGTGGGAATGTATAATGATAGTTTAGCGATTTCTCAAAAGTTAAGAATACACCGACAAGATAATCCCACCCAGTCATTCCACCTCTAGATATTTACCCAAGAGAAAAATAAATATATGTTTCTATAAATAATTATACAGGAACATTCATAGATGCTTTATTTATAATGAAAACCAACTCAAATGTGCATCAGCAGAGGAGTGGGTAAACGAACTGTGGTATATTCACACAGTGGAATACTATTTAGCAATGAAGAGGACGGAGCTGTTGAGGTGCGCTAGAACGTGGATGAATCCCAAAGCAGTGTTGGGGATGTAGAGGCAGGAAGGGAAGAGGGAGAAGCAGTATGTGTGAAACAGCTTTTGTGAGTGATGGGTATGTCCATTTTCTTGATTGTCACTTCATGGCTACATACATATGTCAGAACTTACGAAGTTGGACGCTTTGAACGTGGGCAGTTTATTGTGCGTTAACTATACCCCGATTGATACATCACATTATTTTTGAAACAAACACGTGCATTTCAGAATTTAAGAGTGACCACTAAAAGAAAAGGAATAGAATATATAACTTTCAAATTAGTGGAGGGAAAGGAATTGATTCTATTGGATAAGGAAAAAAAAAAAAAGAAGCAGACAAAAGTCTGGCTAGAAGGAAAGAAACGTAAGACGGGGATAGCAAACTTTTTTGTGTGCGTAAGTCTAAATAGTAAAATTTTTTTTACTTCTCAGGCCACATGGCCTCTGATGCGGTTCCTCAACTTTGCTACCAAAGCACAGAAGCCACGGTAATAATGCATACACAGCAGAGTTCCAATCCCACTTCATATCCAAAGCAGGTGCTCGGTTAGATTTATCCCAAGGGCCGTATTTTGCCAACCCCTTGTATACATAAATTCAAATGTAATTACAATGTAAAGGGAGTAAACTTGTCTCATTGAAAAAGTAGACTGTAATATTCAGCCCCACGTCATTTACAAACCCACTTGGAACATGATAAAGACAGGTTGAAAGAAGTCATGGCAGCAATGTGCCACTAACATAATAAATAAAAGTCAAGAAGATAATAGCAAATCTAGCCAAACCACCATTTACGGATCCAGATACTATTGTAAGCGTCCAGTGGTTGTCCGGTCAGGAAATACGGAGCTGGAATCCAACCCAAGCTGGGTGTCCTCAAAGCCCACATTCCTAAACGCCACCCCATTTTGACTGCCAGACAAAATTGAATTTGAACGTACAAAGTGATTTTACTTAATAAAAGGAGAGAAAAACACCTAAGAAGTAACAACTGCAAACCTATATACATCCAACGACGTCAGCACAAATACACACAAATAGATACACCCGCACACAGACAGACACAGGGAGAACATAACGGGGAGCAGTCGACAAATCCAGAATCTTGGTAAGAAATTTCAAGACTTCTCTTCCAGATCGTGCAGAGGAAGCACGAGAGGAAATACTTGTGAAGGCATCGATACAGATAATGGCTTTGATTTTATGGATTTCATTTTGCACCCAGCATATAAGAAATGTGTATCCCTTTTAAGTATCAATAGAATATTTCTGAAAATAGGCCACAGTGCAAGATACACATAAAATAATGACCATTACTAATATTCCTATATGCCTACAAGAATAGGAAGAAATATGAAGATGATGGTGGTGATGGTGATGATGGTATTCTAATGAAGTTGGCCAAAAAACCCAGTGAGGTACTGAGAAACAAATCCGATAAAATGTTTGGAGAGACAGAATGGTGTAGTGGATAAACACAAGGACTCTGGGGCCAGCGTATCTGCACTCAGATCCTGGCTGCTGGATTTTCTATATGTGTGGCTGTTAGAGGAAGTCATTGAGAGGATGCGACTATTGGTTGACCCAATAGTGAGGTAGGCTTGGGCAATGGTACACTCCTCACCCCCCCACCCCCCCGACCTTGGGATGTATGTTCAACCTACATACATAGTAGAAGCTGTCTCAAGGTCAGACCCTTGAGAGAATAGCGTACTGTTGAGACCATATACTGAATACGGGACTGGACCCAGTTAAGACCTCTGTATTAACTTTTAAGATTTTGGTGAGTGGTGTGGACTTGTCTTTTGGCCATCCAAGGCAGCCTCGTATGTAAGCTCCCTTGATTATGGAAACTCCCACTTACTAATCTGGAACTATCTGCCTTATTCTTTGGTCTTCCCTGCTCTCCATGTATGGGAACCGGTTTTGAATTTCACCCAGGGAACTCTCATGGTTGTGAACCTACAGTGACTTGATGAGTCCCTTGACATCTCATTCGTAACATAACAAAGAATGGGGGAAACAATGGTTCTATGTCATAAGGGTGTTATGAAAATGAGTGACTAATTTATAAATGAATTAAAATAGTGGTGTGGTACATATAAATGTTTGTTAAATGAAAACCTAAACATGAGCAAAACCTGTAGCAGACATATTGTAAAACATAAAAGCAAACCTAAATCAAGGAGCACAGACCAAGATTCAACATTTAAATATGCCAAATCTCCCCAAACTAATGAATGCATTCAAAGTAGTCCTAATAAAAAAATACCATAAGAGTTTTGTTCATTTTCTTTTGTCAAGCAGCGTCTAAAATTCATACATAATAATAGATGGTCAAGAATTAGCAAGACCATTATAAGATGAACGCGGAGAAGAGACTTAATAGAGCACACAAGTAAAAAAGGATATAAGCATGAGATTAATCAAAGAATCCACAAAAACAGAGCGCACAGCCCAGAAAGAAACTAAATCACATAAGAGACCATAGAGATAGTGCTAAGGATGGACAGGAAGGATGGACATTTTTTAATCTATTTCGTATAGTTTCTGGCTGTAATCCACAGAAAAAGCGTAGTTTATTTATAACCTAGTAACAACCCAATATATATGCATGCCTATGTGTTTTCTGAAACACCATTTACTCTTGTCACATGCAAGGTAGTCTGATGTTTTCCATATTATTTAACTTTCTGAGAAATGGTGGCTAAGACCCACTAAATTGTTTTCATGTCTCATTAACAGATTGCAGATCTAGAGTCTGGAAAATATTACACTATTATATATTAATAAAGGATATATACTATTATATACTAGTATATAAATATATACTATAATAGTATAGCTAATAAGTGTATGGAGAAAACTCGCTTTTGGTGAAAAATATAAAACTACATACTGGCCTCACATTATACTCAACACCAAATTCCAAACAGATTAAATGACCAAATGTGAAGAACCTTTCAGATGTCATATGATTTAATATTTTGATGGCATATTTTGATGGAAATATTCTTAAGGGAAAGGGAAAATAACAAAGGGAAACATTGATTAGTTTGACAACTTCAATTTCAAACTTCCCAAATACTTCTACATGGCTGGGGAAATAATTTGCAAGATTGGTATCCAGAATATTAAGGGAATTTTTAAAGGCCAATAAGAAAAATCTAACAACCTAATAGAAAAATGGGCAAAGACTAAGAGACCGTTCACAGAAAAGGGAGTTTGGAAGGCTAACAAATACACGAAAAATGCCCGGACTTTTTACTAATCAGAGAAATGTAAGTTAGAACAATGAGATGCTATTTCATAGCCATCAGATTGGCAAAAATACAGACCGACCATACCAAGTTTTGGGGGAATAGGGGAAATAAGAATTCCCATACCCTGCTCTTGGGAGCAAACCGTAAAATGTAGACAGTAAAAAAAAAAAAAAAAGTTACAGGGTAGTGCTTGCCTCTGCTGAGGGGGGCGGGGAAGGGTAATAACACGGGGGTGGGGCTTACTAAAAAGACTTCACTGTATTATTTTTTAAGCATATCTGGAGGAAATGAGGCACTATGTTACTGTTAATTCTGAGTAGCCAGGATGCTGATAATTGTTATTTCATTCTCTGTACTTTCTTTAAATGGAAACTCTTTTTTACCTAAAAAAAGATATGTAAAGAAAGACATGCTTATGAAATTTACTTTTCTTAACTGAAGGCACGACCCCATAAATGGAATTAGCCGTCGGCATTAGCTATAGTTCAAATCGCCACCCCCCCCCACCCCTGCCTCATTCCCATGCAAATTGTCCCTAAGGTCCATAGCTGGAGGGGTGGGGGCGGATTCTGATACACACCCTTGTTGCCCCTCGAGGTTGAGCGCGATGCCTCTGCACTCTGATTAGGTTTGTGTAAGCTGCAGGGAGACCTTCTGAATCGGTGTCCCAGGAAGTCTCAATCCTTCAGGGGTTCTCAAGGTTGAGCAGGGACAGAGTGAGGGAGAGAGGTGTCAGAACCACCAGGCGCTTAAAAAAATGCACCTATTGAGAGCTTCCGGCTGAATTTCTCAATTACTTTGATTCCATCACAGTTCATTGATGTCCATAATATCCCGTCTTGACTCTGGTCAACTTCAGAGAGTAGGTTCAATCAGTAATTGTTTTTGTTTGTTTGTTTGTTTGTTTGTTTTGATGTTTTTATTTATTTTTGAGATGGCGAGAAAGCATGAACTGGGGAGGGGCAGAGAGAGGGGGAGACAGGAGCCGAAGTGGGCTCCACGCTTGACAGAAGAGAGCCCAATGCGGGGCTCAAACTCAGGAGCTGTGAGGTCATCAGGGTTGCTGTGTTCAGTTGAGCAGTTTGTACACTGTACAAGAGTGTCCAGTTAAGAAGGCAGGAGGAAGCTGCAACTCCCCTAAACACTCTTCCTTCAGCCCTGTATCTGTGCGGCTGCTTTCCTAGTTCGTCCAGAGGGGATGCCTTTTTATAATTTGCACGAGGGAGGCATACAGGCTCGCAGGTAGTCTGGCCGCAGTTGAGTACCACCCACAGAACTTAAATATGTTCACTGCAGAGGTACCGCTTGAAATGCGAGGGACTGTGTGTTTATCTCAAGGAAGAAATGACTCGGAAGACATATTGATGAAACGTCAAAATGTTAGGACCCGAAAGGATTTTAGAAAACATGAGGTTTAAACCATCATTTTCATCGTTTCTCGGCCTTTTGGCCAAGCTCAAGTGTCAACCTGTAGAAAATGACTCTGACTGTTTAGAATTTAATGGAAAGCTGGATATCCACTGCTACGGAGCTGGTTAGTGGCCGAGCGAGTCACAGACACAAGTCATGTGGCATCAGAATTTTCTAATTCAATGCAGGAGACCTGGGCTCTGCCACCAACACCCGATGTCTAGTCCTGCCTTCTCCGTGGGACGCCCGTGGACAATCCGGCCACATCTCAGGCTGTGCGCCTCGCCTCTGAAGCTCTGTCCAGGCAGTCATTCTTCTCTCAGATCTCCCCGTATCCTGTCCCACTTCTGAGTCCGGCACAGGAACTGTGGTTGGCGTGATGGCACTTTCGCGTGTAATCTAACAGCAAATAGTGAGAAAAATCACTTTCTCTTCTGATGTGATCTCTTCTCCTTGATCTAGGGCAAGGGGAGGGGGAAAGCTGAACATCTTGGTCTCGCTCTGCGTCTGTCGGGTGTTATTTTCCTGCCACAGGCGGTGCTCCCCTGGGATGAGGGCACAGCTCTGGGGAGAGCTGTTCTGGAGGGAATTAGGTCTGGCCTTGGTATTGTCATTTCCTTAGAATGTCAGAGAACCGGGGGGGGGGGGGTGCCGCCTTTCTTCCCACCGCAAGTGGGGCACAAGTAACCCATCTCTCTCAGAGTTCCTCTGTCTGACGTCGACAGGACCTCAGCTGGGGCATCCGGACAGGATCGAGGTTCCAGAGGGGACTGTATGAAATGGGGGTTCTGATGGACTGCCTCGAGTCCTCGGGCTTTGCCACATAGCGGTGCCATAGGCAAGCCGTTTTATCCTGTGAGCACCTGCCTCGACACGAATGAGATGGACATCATCATACCTGCTCTGTTTTCTCTTACCAGGCTCGTGGGAGGATCAAATAAGGTAAGGGACGTGAACGTGCTTGGATCGTCTGTGGACGAGTCCTGCGACCCTCTTGGGGATTCCTGGCAGTGAGCCCTGGGGCTGGGGAATGGAGGGCGCTCCTGCAAGCTGGAGGAACAGGGTGTGTGTCCTCAGATTCCCATGGGGCTCTAGATGCCTTCAGTGTGGGAATGCAGCTCCTGACCATCTAGGACACGTAATGAGTATGGTTCTCTGGCAATGTATTTTTGTGCTCCAGAGTCCAAACGAACGCCCTGCAGAATGTTTGCTTTGCTGTGCAGGCTTCCTTTAATTTTTGGTGTCATTCCTCACACGTTGAGCATCGCGGTAGCTCGCAGGGCTCATCTCTACTCTTGACATCGTGGCGCCTCCATGGATGTTCCTGGTTGGAGAAAGGTCCTGTGAAGAAGAAGGAGCAGATCGAAGATCTTAGAACTCAGGGATGGAAGGAAAACATCCCTTCTCACCTTTTCTCTCTCCCTCTCTTAAGAGGTCCTCCAGACTCTTCCCAATATATCCAGCGATGCATCATTTTCTGGATCTCAAGACAGCACATTCCATTTCTGGACCACTGCCACTGGGAGAAAATAATGGAGAGTGTTAAGCCGAAATCTGCTTCCCTATATTTTCAATGCTTTGGTCTTAGATAATACCCTGTATTATCTCTCCACTTAAACAGACCTTCCCTACATTATGCAGCCAAGAGATGCTGTCATACCAGTTCCATGTTGTCTCCAGGGATTAAATCAGAGTTTCAGGCTTGGTAGAAACCATAAAGTTTGTTATTTAAATTCAAGTTAGTTAACATACAGTATAGTCCTGGCTCCAGAAGTAGAACCCAGTGATTCATCTCTTACATATGACACCCAGTGCTCATCCCAACAAGTGCCTTCCTTCATGCCCATCACCCATTTGACCCCTCCCCCCACCCACCTCCTCTCCAGCAACCCTCAGTTTGTGCTCTGTATTTAAGAGTCTCTTATGGTTTGCCTCCCTCTCTGTTCTTCTTTTTGATTTTTTTGCGGAACCTCCCTACTGTTCTCCCGCCCCAGTTTGCATTTCCAGCAACATCGCGTGAGGATTCCTTTTTCTCCACAACACTCGTTTCTTGTGTTTTTGATTTTAACCATTCTGACAACTGTGAGGTGATATCTCACTGTGGTTTTGTTTGTATTTCCCTGATCTTCAGTGATGTTGAGCATCTTTTCGTGTGTCTGTTGGCCATCTGGATGTCTTTGGAGAAACGTCTGCTCCTATCTTCTGCCCATTTTAAAATTGGATTTTTTTTTTTTTTTTGGTGTTGAGCTGTTTAAGTTCTTTATATATTTTGGATGTGTCATTTATCAGATGTGTCATTTGCAAATATGTTCTTTCATTAGGTAGGTTATCTTTCAGTTTTGTTGGTTGTTTCCTTTGCTGTGCAGAAGTGTGTTATTTTGATGTAGTCCCAATAGTTTTGTGTGTTTGCTTGTTTGTTTTTGCTTTTGTTTCCCTTGCCTCGGGAGACACATCTAGAAAAATGTTGCTATGGCTGATGTCCGAGAAATTACCACCTGTCCTCTCTTCCAGGATTTTTATGGTTTCAGGTCTTACACTTAGGTCTTTGGTCTATTTTGAGCATAGGGTGTAAGGAAGTGGTCCAGTTTCATTCTTTTGCATGTTACTGTCCAGTTTTCCCAACTCCATTTGTTGAAGAGACTTTTTTCCCAGTGCATATTCTTGCCTCCTTTGTTGAAGACTAATTGACCGTATCATTGTGGGTTTATTTCTGGGCTGTCCGTTCGATTCTATCGATCTATGTGTCTACCTTTTGGTGCCAGTACCATACCGTTTTGATCACTACAACTTTGTAATGTAACTTGAAGACTGGAATTGTGATACGGCCAGCTTTGCTTTTCTTTTTTAAGGTTTCTTGGGCTACTGGGGGTCTTTTCTGTATCCACACAAATTTTAGGATTGTTTGTTCTAGTTCTGTGAAGAATGCTGGCGGTATTTTGATAGGAATTGCATTACATGTGTAGATTGCTTTGGGCAACATCAACATTTTTCTTCTAAGCCATGAGTGTGGAATGTCTTTCCATTTGTTTGTGTCATTTTCAGTGTCTTTTGCCAATGTTTTATAGTTTTCAGAGCATAGGTCTTTCACCTCCTTGGTTAAGTTTAATCCTAGGTATTTTATTATTTTTGGTGCAGTTGTAAATGGGATTGCTTTCTTTCTTTATCTTTCTGCTGCTTCATTATTGGTGTATAGAAATGCAACAGATTTCTGTAAAAATATAGGAACATTAAAAAAAATCCCTTAAAACAGTGTACAAAGGACCCATCTGTTGCATAGCTATTATGCTAGACAACTTTTTTGGCGATGTATCTACAGTGTAAACACAGTTGACAAAGTGCCTGCCCTCAGGAAGCATACGTTTGAACGGGTGTAAGTCCAACCATCAAGTAAGTGAGCAAGACAATTTCAGAAAGCGATAAACACCGTGAAGAAATGAATAGAGCAACAATACAGTCACTCTAAATTTATCTATGACTTTGGAATAGTAAAATATGAGTTATTTTACTTTTCTTTATGAGTTATTCTTTGGGGATATGGTTATAGTGTTCTTTCTTTATCCACAGGTAACAAAGATATTCTGCATTTTCTCCTTCCTTCCTTCCTTCCTCACTTCCTCCTTTCCTCCCCCTCCCTCTTTCTTGCTTGCTTGCTTGCTTTGTAGTTGTTTTTAAAATCTAGGCATTTAATATATTAGGCATATATTTTTGTACATGGTGTAACATAGGAAACATTTTATTGTTTTCTCTGTAAACTAAGCAAAAGTTTCCAACAACACAAGTGAATAATATATCTTATCCTCATTTGGTCATGGTATATATATATATATATATATATATATATATACACACACACACACACACACACACACACACACACATACATACCATGGTATATTTGGTCATGGTATATATATATATGTATATACACAATGGTATATAGATATATAGATATAGATATATACACAATGCATTTCATAACCATAATTCTGAGCTTTTTGTTGTTCTGATTGTTCTTCCTTAGGTTAATACTAAAGCGTATTTTATTCACACAGCTTTGTCTTATGCCTTAATATTAAGGACAATTTTTTCTTGTCTGTTTTTCCTTTTGCAACTTGCTTCAGTTATCTGTGAATATCTTTCTATCATACAAGTTGAAGAATGAGGTTAGAATATCTCTTCCCAAAATTATTTGGAAATTCCTATTGGAATTACACTGAAGACTAGAGTGATGGGGCGGGGGGGAACTGACATCTTTACAATGTCTGTCATCTACTTCATAAATACTTATATATGTCTTCTGTGTCTTTTAATGAAGTCAAATTTTTAATATTAAAGCAGGATGGATATATTATGGAGCAGAATGCGAAGTTATGAATTTTAAAGATAAGCCATAGGGCTTCAAGGAATATCCCACTTGCCATGTATGGCAAGTCTCCTTATCCAGACTTTCTCACCGCTGGGTCTCTGTCCTCTGTGCATAAAGACCTGGTTGAACAAGATTTAGGGGCACTGCCTTTCCCCTATTTCCCTGCTCTCTTCTGCCTGCGGGGCTAAGTGGATGGGTGCTGGAGGCAGATCACTTGTGTTCAAATCCCTGACCACAATGACTAATTGTGGAACCTGGGGCATGTGCACCAACCTCCTTCAATTTTTAGTTTCTTTCTTTTTTTTCCCCCAGGAATAAAATGGAGAATCAAATAAGATAGTGAATGCCAAATGCTCAGCAGAGTGCCAGATCTGGAGTGAGTGCTTACTTGTTAGCTACTATGTGGAACAATTTTAAGCTACAGTCACCATAATGTAGCATGTGAGTACCCGCAAAGGCAGCTGCGGTCTAAAGCTATTCTTTGTTCTGTTCAAAATGTATAACTATACATTTGTATAGTTATAACAAAATGTGTAACAAAATGTGTAACGATATCAAATGCGGGAGGGTAAATAGTCTCGGTAAATAAAGAACTGAAATAAGCCATAAAAGAGTAAAGGTGAGGCGACAAGAAGCTGATACAGTACGACATACTTAACAGAAAGGAGATAAAGGGTTTGCAGTGACAATTAGGAATCATTTCGTTAGTAGGTATTATATTGGGAGTGACATTAGGGATCCAGAGGCCGAGAGAGACTGAGGGTTAGTACTTAGCAAGAGTTTTCACTAGTCTGGGCCTGGGGCGAGGGCAGCAGCAACAGGAAGCAAAGGGTGAAGGGTGTTATATTAAAAAGTTAAGCTGTAGTTGGGGAGGAAACCACAGCTCTGAAGATGACATTTTCTTGAAGGAATTGGTGAAGGCAACCGCGTGAACAAGTAGGTGTTGGTGCTGACACTGGGGAAGGTGATTGCCCGGGCACGGGGCTTCTTCCGGTGAATTATCTCCGAAGTGAACATCCCACTCCCTTTAGGCCCCACTGGGAAGAGCGTGGCCCCCAGATATCCAACTCTTAGGAGCAGTCGCCTCTATTGCTACTGGAACTCTGAATAAATACGCAGGGTTAGATCCAATACTGATCGGGGGCCCCTGGGTGGCTCAGTTGGTTGAGTATCTGACTCTTGACTTCAGCTCAGGTCGTGATCTCATGGTTTGTGAGTTTGAGTCTCGCAGTGGGCTCTGTGCTGACGGCTGGAGGCTGCTTGGGATTCTCTTTCTCTCTCTCTGCCCCTCCCCCACTCTCGCATACTCTTTCACTCTCTTTTTCTCTCAAAATAAATAAATGAACGTTAAAAAAAAATCAAACACTAAGCCGTAGCAGTTGAAGCAGGGCAGTGGTGGGTGTGGCTTGAGAGGAGAACTCAGGCTCTCTCTGGACATGACTTTCCTTTTAATTTCGGTATCAATAGTGATTTTTCTTATTGCGAAAACGTAAGGGTAGGTAATTTATGCTTAGCGTTTGTTTATAAAGCTCTTTTAGTGAAATTGCATTTTTATTGAAAAAGCATCATTACTATAGATCCTAGAAAATACTAGGAAACAGTTTAATGGTAGATCAAGTGGCCAATATGATTAGTTCTTGGTAGAAGGAATGAGATTGAGAGCATAGTCTGGAACACATAACCACTTTCCAGGGGGCACACATGTATAAATTCAAATTATAAATATATACATTGTTGGAAGAAGGGTAAATAGATTTGGTCGATACCTGGGGCATAATACTGTCAAACTTTCCCCTGGATCATTCCCGTCAGCATCCACACTTGATAGCATTTCGCCCATCTAACAACCAAAATAAACAAAAACGCTCCCTCGATCCAGTTTCCTCCTTTCCGCTACAGTCCCTTTTCTTTCCAAGCCTCTATGGTGACATTTGGGAGGGAGCTGTATCCCAGCACTCTTCTGCTTAAAGGATTATACGTACCGGCTGCCTCCCGTTCTTCTCCCAGGCTCTCTTGAACTCTCCTCAGTAAGGTTTTCGCTCCTACTGGCCCACTGAAACTTCTCCCTTCCGGTCATCTGTGCTTGTCATGTGTTAAACCCAGCTGTCACTTCTGAGTCCTCATTTTCTGACCGATCTCCAGCATTTGACAAAATCGCTCACGCTGTTCCAACAAATACTCTCCTATCTTGGTTTCCAGGGCACCACATGCCCCCGGTCTTTCTTCTGTCTTTCTGACTACTTCTCAACTTCTCTTGCTGTTTCCTCCTCGTCTCCCCGTCCTGTAGACTTCGGGGTGTCCCAAGGCTCAGTCCTTGACCTCTTCTCCATTTCTGTTAGCTCTCACTGTGTTTGTGCTTTCACCCCTTATCATGGCTTTAAATGCCACAGATATGCTGATGACTTTCAGTGATTACTTCCAGCCCAATATTTCCTCTGAACTCCTGACCTAGCTCCCTGTCTATGTGACATTTCCATTTGGATGCTTCCTAAGTGTCTAAAACTCAACATGTCCCAACCTCTTCATATTCGTCCTAAAGCCAGCAGCTCCTCTGTTTCCTTCTCTCAGTTAATAAGAGGAGACACCATTCTTTCAGCTGCTTATATCAAAAAACTTGGTGTCACCCTCGACTTGACTCGTTGGCTACCATTCTACACCCGGTTTGTCAGCAAATTGTGTCAGTCCTACCTTCAAAATAGAACCAGTGTTTGAGGCTTCCTCACCAACCCCCCGCCACCACTGGTCCAATCCTCCCTCATTTCCCACTTGGAATAGCCTCCATGTGGTGTCTCAGTATCTATCCCCCTGCCGTCTATGGTTAGCACAGCCACCAGACTGACCCGTTGACCCAGGTCAGATCGTATCACACCTTTTCACCTTCTTATCCAGTGTCTCCCCCCCCCCACACCCCCAATTCAGAGTCAAAGTCAGTCTTTAACAACAAACTATAAGGCCTGGAATGGTCTGGCACCCTGTCACCTCTATGACTTCATCGGCTACCTTGTCCCCTTTGATTTCCCAAACCAGCTACTCTGGACCTGTTGGCTACTGGACCAGGCAAACCCCTGCCTCAGGGCCTCTATATTTTCTATCTCCTCTGCCTGCCTAGAATGTTCTTCCCTCCTTTGCATGATTGACTCCCCCATTTCCTTCAGCTCTTTTGTTCAAAACTTGTTTCCTCTGTGGGGCTTTTTCTAGCGACCCTCTCGAACAATCTCGGTTACCCCTTCCCCAATATTTCATTCTCCTCTTCCGTGTTTTGTTTTTTCTCTTCAGCGCGCACCGCTTTCTGGTATATAATATATTTTACTCGTTTAATTCTCTTTATTGTCTTGCTTTCCGGCCAAAATGTTTGCTCTTTGAAGTCACGGATTTGGTTTTGTTTACTCTTGTGGCCCCAGTTCCGAGGGAAAAAAAGAGACTGACATGTTGCAAGCCTCGATAAGTATTTGCTGTGCAGATGAATGTAGCTAAGCGAATTGTGGGCAAAGGTAAACATTTCCTAAGAACTCTCTTCTACTACTGTTCTTTCCAAACATACATTTACCAAGGATGCTTTCATCGTCTCGAGATGAATGATGCTGGCTGTTGGTGGCCACAGAACCTCTGTAATCTTTAGCCACCAGAACTTTCAGATACGGAGAAGCGACAGCATTAATTGCCGCTGCGTGTGTGTCTTAATCGGTCATTTATCGAGGACCTATTTCATGCCTAGGACTGGCCATCTGTTGCACTGTCACTAGAAAGGGGACGTCTGGAGGCCCTCAGCTTTATCGTTTCCCCACTGAGCGACCCTGGGTAGATCTAGAGTCACTAAGTCTTGCCGGGCCTCAGTTTCCTCCCTGTGAGTGGAGACAGTGGTATGCCACATTCCTGCGAGCTGTTGAAGGGTATGTGAAAGTCTAATACAGGCATTATTGCACACCGCTTGATATCGCCACCAAAGAAATACACCGTCACTGGAAATAATTATAGGTATCACAGATTAGAACCACTGTGTAAATAAAGACCGTTGCTCCGGTATTAAAATGTTTTTACCATGTGCGCTTTTGCAAGCATTACAGATATGGCTGCCCATTCCTTCCTCTCAGCGGGAAGTAGGACTTGTCAGGGAAGACAGGGGCCAGAAGAATAGAATTCCACCCCCCCCCCCCAGTTTTATTGAGATACAATTGGCATACAGCGCTGTGTGGGTCTCGGGTGTACAGATCATGGATTGACTTACATGTACTGTGAAGTGACCAGCACAGCAAGTCTATTTGGCAGCCATCATCTCATACGGATACTCCAAGGCCAGCAGTGGGATGTGGAAAACCACCGAGGAAGAGTCTTTAAGCTCCTTTTCACATCCTCATAGACACTCAGCGGGATGAAAAATGCCTGTGGCTTCACAGGTGCCCGGCCAAGGAATGAACTGTGAGATAGAAAATGGTGGTCCAACCAACAAGCCTTCTTCAAGGGGCTATCATGTTCCTGCCCCTGAGGGGAGTACAGGCGAGACTGGATCACTGATTTTGGTTGGCTGGCTGACAACCTCATCAAGATTCTCTTACCTTGTATCTGATTCAATTTATCACTCTGCGTAAAGACCCCAGGGGCTCCCCCCAAACACCCCAAAGTTGACATCCACATGCGTTGGTTTAATAGGCAAAATTCTTTGCCATCTGGCCTCTTCCCACCTCTGCTTCTCGCATCTCACTCCACACCAGCTTGTCCCATCAATATCCACATCTTTGCTTTCTCCATCCTCTCCATGTCATTGGGTTTTTCCTTTGTCCAGAAAGCTGGAGCACCCTTCCTTCCTTCTTTAACTAGAAATCCCGACTCATCCTTTGAGACTTACCTGGGTGATCAGTCTTCTTTCCTTATGTCCCACCCTTACCCACTCGGGGAGATGCCCCTTCTCTGTGCCCCCGGAGACCCCTTTGTTGTTTTTAGTTACTGAATAGTTACTCAGGGTTACAGTTTTTTTCTTGATTCACTCATTGTCCCCAGTACTATCACTGGGCTTGGAACTGCTAGATGCTTAGTAAAATGTCCATTGTATGAATGGGTAAAATATGAGTAATTGTCAAATATGAGGTAATGATTGCAAAACAGTTTTACTTGTTGAGGTGCTTGGGTGGCTCTGTTGGTCAAGCATCCGACTTTTGATTTTGGCTCGGGTTGTGATCTCATGGTTTATGAGATCGAACCCTGTGTCGGGCTCTGAGGCTAATGATATGGACCCTGCTTGGCATTCTCTCTCTCTTTCTGCCCCTCCCCTACTTGTACTCTCTCTCTCTCTCTCTCTCTCTCTCTGAAAATAAATAAACATTTGTTTTAAAAAAAACCCAATTTTAATTGTTGTGTGTAGCCTAGGACATGAAACCTGGAGCTCACATACAGTGAATATCCAGAGGCATAACCTCAACTGCCATACCTCTGGTCCCATGCCCCTCAACACCACGGAGTTTGATAAACTACTTTCAGGGGTTCAAGGAGCATCCTAGTCAGACTCACACCGAGAAGGTGCTCAGGATCCCCCCTCATAAAGTAAAGGTAGTGCTTCTCCAGACGTGCGAGGTAAAGGTCATGGAGAGCCACAGGACCATAAAGGTATCAGAGGAAATGTGCTTTTGCCACATGCAGCCCACATAATACAGTACACACAAAGCACAACACGTTAGAATGCTGTAAACCAGAGTCACATGGTGAAGTATCAGGAAGAGAGAATCACAATGGGACATGTATGTCGTGGCGAATGGAACAAAAATCAGCTTTTCCGTGCATACCACGGCTCACCCAGAGCAACGCGTTTCTAGAATGGCCCACCTGACTCGGTTGGCTCTTTTCCCAGCCTGCTGGTTAGGCGGCTGCATGGGTGGTCCCGCACCCCGGGGGGGGGGGGGGTGCGAAATGTCTAGCTGAAAAGAGAGGCCCGAGAACCTTAGAGTCTCTCTCCCCTGGAAAGTCTAATGAGAACCAATTCCCTGGTGGTCTAGTGGTTAGGATTTGGAAAGTCTAATGAGTAAGATTTCAGGTGGGTGAATAGCAGAGGCTGAGAAGCTTGGCGGTGAGGAGCAGGCCAGCGTTTTCCCCCTCAACCTTTACGTCTCCTCTACACAATGCTTTCGAAATAGAAGTCATTTCCTCTCTGCTCTACCACCTGCCCCCAGCGTCAGCTTCAAGGTGGTCTACCACAAACATTCTATACCGACGGGGGAGAAACTGCCAACCTTCCTGCCAGGCACTACACCGAGCAGGGGAAGATTCAGCCCGGGCCAGACCAAAGAAAAAAAAAATCGCCTTTGATGTTTGGCTGGTCAACACAAAGAGGGAACGGAGGTAGCAAGAAGCTCTTGGAAAAAAGCACATCACCTCTTGAAGTCTGAATGTACACAGGGGAAGGGGTACTGGTGATCTGGAGACTCTGCTTGGGAGATCCCTGAGTATGGGAAGTTTTTTCTGGACCTAGAACCAGTGTAACACTTAGTCCTGTTAGGGACTCGAAAATAGTCAATGAACGATTGAATAAAGGAAAGAGGAAAGACGGGATTATTCTCCAGAGGATAACTGGGTGCTTTCCACGTAGGGGGAAACTGAGTAGAAATCAAATTTTGTCTTGTTTTCTATGGGGGGAAGGGTCAAAAAACCAAACTAAACCAAGACCAAAGCAAAAACCCAAAAAACCAACAAACCTGAAACACCCAGGAGGGCTCAGCTATTTCCCTTGAATAACAATGGAGAGTTTGCACCATGGAAATCACATAATTGCTTTGAAGACACCATTTCCCACCACACAGAGGAGATATTTTAAGTCGTGATTAAGACTTAATTGGGATGGGGGCGGCTTCTTTAAGGGTCAGGGTCTAGGTATTGAATAATACTCTCAGTTGTGATCATGGGTGGGGAAACTGCACAGATAGTTGGAATAGACCATCCTAAATGCAATTTGACTGAAGAAAGTGGTATTCCACACGGAGGGAACAGTGTGCAAGAAGGCACTGAGGTATGAGAGAGCAATGTCTAACAAGTGACTTAATAAATGAGGAAGGATCAATAGGATTTAGACAATGATCCTAGAAGTTCTAAGCAAAAGGAGAAATGTAATAATTAATTCTATTGTTATGAACCAGCAACTATGGAGTCATGGACCAACTTTCAAGAAGAGGTGCCTGAAAATCAGAGCTCAAGTTTAAGTATATAGCTTTTGAAGCCACCCTTACCTAGAAGCCGCCTCTGGACCGTTTCCCTCCTCCTCCCTTAAATAAAATGTCAAAAAGGTATTGCATTCTTTGATTCTTCCTGGAATAAACAAATCTTCAGATTGCCGCAGTCGTAGAGCGAGAAGGAAAGGAGGAGTTTGTTTTATGGCTCTGTTACTGAATCTCCGTATTTCAGTTTGAGTTTCAGAATGTTCCTTGTTGGCCTTCCTATTTTTTTTATTAAAAAATAATTTAAAAAATTAAAATTAAAGAAATAATTAAAAAATAATTAATTACATAATTACTTCTTTTGATTTGGTCTTTGATACTCTAGTTATTTTGGACACCATTCATCTGTCTGCTTGGTTCCCCTTCCCGTGTCCTGAAAACTGCCCCCGTCGCCATCCCATATGTGAGACAAACCATGTTCTTATAATAGAGTCTTCATCCCCCTGGCAATGGCTGATTGATCCAGGAGTGAGCATTTGACTCAGACTCTGGGCAGAAACTTGAGACTGGGTGTAAGTGATTCCAGGTTTAGTCTGGATGGGACTACAAACAGAAGATGGAAGCCAGGCTTCAGCAAATGGTTCTGGGAAAACTGGACAGTGACATGCAGAAGGATGAACCTGGACCACTTTCTTACAGCACAATAAGCACACAAAAATAAATTCAAAATGAATGAAAGACCTAAACGTGAGACAGGAAGCCATCAAAATCCTGCAGGAGAAAACGGCAACCTCTTTGACCTCGGCCACAGCAACTTCTTACTTGACATGTCTCTGGAGGCGAGGGAAATAAAAGCCAAAATGAACTATTGGGACCTCTTTGAGATAGAAAACTTCTGCTTAATGAAGGAAACAATCAAGAAAACTAAAAGGCAACTGAGGGAATGGGAGAAGATTTTTGCAAATGACATATTGGATAAAGAGTCAGAATCCAAAATCTATAAAGAACTTATGAAATTCAAAACCCAAAAAAAGAAAGGGGCAAAAAACATGAATAGACGCTTTTCCAAAGCATCCAGATGGATAACAGACACATGAAAAGATGCTTAACATCGCTCATCATCAGGGAAACACAAATCAAAACCACAATGAGATACCACCTCACACCCATCAGAATGGCTAAAATGAATAACTCAGGAAACAACATATGTTGGCGAGGATGTGGAGAAAGGGGAACGCTTTTGCAGTGCTGGTGGCAATGCAAACTGGTGAAGCCACTATGGAAAACAGTATGGAGGTTCCTCGAAAAATTAAAAATAGAGCTACCCTACAACCTAGCAATTGCACTCCTAAGTATTTATCCAAAGGATACCAAAATGTTGATTTGAAGGGGCACATGCACCCCAATGTTTATAGCAGTGCTATCAACAATAGCCAAAGTATGGAAAGAGCCCAAGTGTCCATTGACTGATGAATGTATAAAAAAGATGTGGTATATATATATATATATATATATATATATACACACACACACACACACACACACACACACACACATACACACACACATACACAATGGAATACTCCTTGACGATCAAAAAGAATGAAATGTTGCCATTTGCAACAATGTGGATGGAGCTGGAGGGTATTATGCTAAGTAAAGTAAGTCAGAGAAAGACAGATATCATATGATTTTACTCATATGTGGAATTTGAGAAACACAACAGATGGCCATAGGGGAAGGGAAGGAAAAATAAGATAAAAACAGAGAGGGAGGCAAACCATAAGAGACTCTTAAATACAGAGAACAAACTGAGGGTTGCTGGAGGGGTATTGGGTAGGGGGATGGGCTAACAGGGCAATGGGCAGGAAGGAGGGCACTTGTTGGGATGAGCCCTGGGTGTTATACACAAGTGATGAATCACTAAATTCTCTTCCTGAAATCATTATTACACTATATGTGAACTAACTTGGATTTAAATAAAAATAATAATGAGTAAATGAAGCGATAGATAAATAAAAATAAATAAGACACCTTTAAAAAGAAAAGAAAAAAAAGCCTCATGGTCTCAGAGTTGCACGTAGGGCTGCCCGACAAAGCAAATAAAATTACGGACGGTCCAGTTAAATTTGAATTTCAGATGAACAACAGATGACTTTTAGTACAAGTATGTTCCAGGCAATAGTTAGTATATACTTATACTAAAAATATGTGTTGTTTATTTAAAATTCAAACGTGACTGGGAATCCTGAATTTTATGCGGCACCCTGGTTTCAGGAGACTTCAGAAGAATTCGGTCCAATCTTGATACAGAAGCATGCTCTGCAGAGAAGCAGATCAGGTTCCTGCCCCACAATTCACTCAACTCCCCATCTTCAAAGAGCAACAAGTCATGTAGGAACAGAGTGTGCCTGGTGAGCGTTTTGCATTCACATGAAAAATCTGGGGGGAGGGGGGCGGGAAGGAAGGCTAAGTATCCAGGTAAATCAGGAAAAAATCCCATTCAGGTATTTGTTCAGCAAAAGCAAAAGCAAGTATTTTCTTCTCTTGTTCCTGAATTAAATAGGTAACCATCTTCACAGAACCTGACTCTAAAATGTTCTGTTAGGAATTTTCACGGTCAAGTACATAAGATTTTGCATGATATTAACACTATATTAATAACACTCACTAATGTATGTTGAGTGCTTGATACATGCTGGAAACAGTTCTACATAGTCGGCACGTGCTAACTCAGTTCTTGCGTCAGGTCCGGACGGTAATTAGTATTATCGCTTCTTTTTTTTTCTATATAGAAAAACGGAAGCACCGCGAGGTTAAGTGCATTAAGCAACTGGCTGAAGTTCACGCTCGAGCTCCGTGATTGTGCATCTGTAACCATGTACAATCACAGCACTCAATATCTTCTCGAGCATAAACCTGTGTGGAGAAATTTTCTTGTCACAAGACTCTAGTATATGTTCAAATGAAAATTTTTGGTTTTAGTTTTCGGGGAACTTCGGAATGGAAATTCTGTCCTTTAACGTTCCATCGCCATTCTATGTGCGCTGCCCTTGCTGTACCAATTTTTGTCGTCGAAGAGTAAAAATTAGGGAAGTATTATTTATTTATTTATTTATTTAGAGAGAATGCATATGAGCAGGGGAGGGACACAGAGAGAGAAAGAATCCCAAACAGGCTCTGTGCTAAGCACAGAGCTCCGTGTTTCCAGCACAGGGGGCTAGAATTCACCAACGGTGAGATTATAACCTGAGCCGAAATCAGGAATCGGATGCTTAACTGCCTGAGCCACCGAGGAGCCCCAGGAAATATTTTCTTTCTTTCTTTGTTTTTTTTTTTTTTTTTTTTTTTTTATAAAGTTTATTCATTTATTATTTCTGAGAGTGAGAGTGACAGAGAGAGAGAGAGAGAGAGACAGCGAGAGAAGCCAAAGCCTAGACTCGGAGCTGTCAGCACAGAGCCCGACAGGGGGCTCGAACTCATGAACAGTGAGATCGTGACCCCAGCCGAAGTCAGACGCTTAACCGACTGAGCCACCCAGGCGCCCCAGAAATATTTTCTTTTGTTTTCAGTCTGCTACTTTCATCTGAGGATTTAAATGTAAAGAGCGAAAGTGTTTATAGTGAAAGGCAAATGAGATTGCATCTTCCTGTTCTTTCACCCTTTGTCCTTCTAATGTTTCTTTTATTTTTGAGGGAGGGAGAGAGAGAGACAGAGAGAGAGAGAGAGAGAGAGAGAGAGAGAGAATCCAAAGCAGGCTCCAGGCTCTGAGTTGTCAGCATGGAGCCCAACGTGGGGCTCGAACTCAGGAACTGTGGGATCATGACCTAAGCGGAAGTCGGATGCTTAATCGACGGAGCCACCCAGGCGCCCCACCCCCACCCCTGGCCTTTGTCCTTCTGTAAAGCAAAACATTTCACCAAACCAACTTGTTTTAACTTCTGCCTGGGTGGCCTAACATCAGCATTTATGGAAATGTGGAGGGAGCCGATAAACCAAGGAAAGCAGTTCTGGGTTACCCGACATTAGAGACAGCAAAGAGTGACTGGAGAAAGTTTGCTTCATGTGACTAAGTTTAGCCTCTGGGGAATGTCTCATGGTGGTCTGAGTCTAGGGAGGAATGGTTTTGAAAGTATTCATCACCGCTGGTGACGAAATTTCACTGCAGTTTTGGTTACTTTCAATAAACCACATAGACCCGCTGTGGATTAGACTGGGGGCAGCACGCATGCGTGTGTGCGCCTGGTGGGGGGGGGGGGGGCGGAGTGAGGGGGAGGAAACTGGTAATAGCTGTGGTGTGATTTGCCTCCTCGCTGCTGCTCTCTTAGGTGAGGAAGCAGGCTTCAGCAGTGGTCCTCTCGCTGTCAGTAGACCTTTCCGCCTGTGGTTTTTGTGCTACTTTATAAAAAACAATCCCAGATGTTGTTTCACTCCTGTTCGGTTGAGGTGGATTCTGGGGGGTGTAATGGTTCTCCTCCCCAGATGTGGGTGAAAACAAGAAACACATGGGCATCACTGATTTAACCCAGGAGCTGCACTTTTTGGACTTTGTCTCGAGAAATGATTGGGCAACTGCACCGGGATCTATGGGAAAAGATGTTTCCTGCAGTCTTGGTAAAAATCGCCCTCTCCCTGGGGCGCCTGGGTGGCTCAGGTCATGATCTCACGGTTTGTGAGTTCGAGCCCCACGTCGGGCTCTGGGCTGACAGCTCGGAGCCTGCAGCCTGCTTGGGATTCTGTGTCTCCCTCTCTCTCTGCCCCTCCCCCGCTCACGCTCTGGCTCTCTGTCTCAGAAATAAGTAGACATTAAAAAAAATTAAAAAAAAATCGCCCTCTCCCATTCAAGTGTTCTGAATGCCCATCACGATGAGATTAGTGAAATGAGTTTTGTTACCTGCATCAGAGATCCTCGACGGTCATTAAAATTGATACGACTTCTATATTTGTGGACTTGGAATATGTCATGAATATTTTAGGTGAAAAGAAAAAGAGGCTAAGGGCCCGTATATAGAGTATATTTTCATTTTTGTCATCTATCTGTACCTATGTGCCTAGCAACTATTCTGGAAAGACTGGCACAGAAGTACTGGGAATGGTTATCTCTGGAGAGTAGAATTTTAGATGATTTTAACTTCTCTTTTCTGTTTTCCAAACAATTTTCTAGAGTCAATAGTCATCAAATGGCTCATAAAATAAACAGAAATAAATAGTCCATATTACTGCATCTTTGTTTCTATAAATACCATTTCCACAATGCAGCCATCCCTAACTACTAGAACAGATATAGAGAATTTTTCCAACGATATCTGGTCTAATGTAACTTCAATGGACCCATCTTAATGGGAAAGGTTATACTTGCTCTGATGAATTTTACGCTCCTTTGTCAAAGATCAGTTGGCTCTATTTGTGTGGATCTATTGCTGGGCACTTTAGTTCGTCCCACTGATATAATGATCTATTCTTTTACTGATGCCACATTGTCTTGATTAGCGCAGTCATTGACTTTTCAGAAGTTGCTACGGCAGGTGTCCTAGAGAGTGTGACCCGTGCATTATCCAAGATTCAAACTCATGCCTCTGACCAGTGCCGTGAGGACCCACCTGTAGGCAGTCCCACAGTGTAATTTGGGAATTATTCCTGACTAAAACATGTTCTGTTGTTTGCAACGAAGAACTCGCATGGAAAGAATGATCTCTGTAGACAGAAAGCCAAGTTTTATTTTTTAGTAGTAGAAGCTCTATGATTTGAGAAGAATAATTAAACGTTAGTACAACATCCAAACAAAAGAAAGAAATCAGTGAGTCTTCGAACCAAGGTGGACCCATAGAAGTTACATGTTTACACTAAAATATTGTTAGAAGTCTCTATACCTGTTCTCGTTAGTGAGGCATGGGTTCGCTGTAGAAGTAGAATTTCTAGAAACGCTTGCTCCATATAAAACAGCACCTCCATCCTATTTCCAAAATCTCTTGCCACCTGCTTTATTTTAACTCATGGCTCTGTATCATCACCACTTGACACATTTTTGCACATTCTGTGTGTTGTTCTTCTCGCTCTGCTAGAATCTAATGCCGGTAAGAGCTGAGGCTCTGTTTCACTATTGAAGCGTCAGCCCCTCAATAAATATTTATTAACTGCATACATAAATAGAAACTAACACTCTTGTAATTTGATTCTTTCCTCTCAGAACTAGAAACAGAAGCCCTGTTCCGTTTAACTCAGACCTAGCTACTTGACGCTGGTAGTGGCCCAGTGTGACCAATAATATAAGGGGGAAAACGCCGATGGATATGGAGACTAGAATAGGCCTTAAAATATAATCTGGCCAACCCACCATCTTTTTACAGATGGGAAAACGAATTTACAGTGATGGACCTTCTCCCTCCCTACTGATCTCGTCCAAATCTGAACTCGTAGACCTAGGTTGATTGGTTCACTTGATGCCAATGATGGGTTAGAAGTGGAAATCTGCGTTCTCCCTTGAGGAAACAGGACTGAGATATGAGAACTTCCATAGACATAGGAAGCCATATTGCCACTATTACAACAAATGCCCATGACAGACACCAATGTGCAAAGGCGGGGGCGGGGGGAGATTCCACCTTAATATTTTTAACAACTAAGTCCATTATAGGCATAACAGCTGAATAACGAATTCACTCTCTTCTCCCCACTGAAAGGGAAAAAAGTGTTTTCTCCATTTTGACATTTTCTTCCTTGAATTTCCGTATGTGCACTTTTTGGGATGGGGAGGCTCCTGCCAGAAATGCCTAAAGTACACCTGTCACTTTTAAACTGCTCTCAATACATTCACTTCTAGGAACTGTTTATTAATAGGATTAGCATTTCCTCACACTAGCATTTTAAGCACAAAATAAGCAAAGTTTACATATTTATGCAATGCCTTCCATGCCGGTTATGCAAATGTAATTACCACTAGCAAATTTGTTTTGGCTGAGAAAACTCCAGATGCTGGAAAAACATCTAAAGGTATTTTTTTTTTTTAATGTTAGGATTATCAACTGATGCTATCAGTGGGATAATGATCCCATCTTTGGCTTTGACAGTAAACCCAGAAATTCATGAACGTGGCTATTCCAACAGGAAATAAAAATATAAGGATTAAAAAAAATCTCCCAGGGGCGCCTGGGTGGCTCAGTAGGATAAACATCTGACTTCAGCTCAGGTCATGATCTCACAGTTCTTGGGTTCAAGACCCGCGTTGGGGTCTGTGCTGACAGCTCAGAGCCTGGAGCCTGCTTGGGATTCTGTGCCTCCCTCTCTCTCTGTCCCTCCCCCACTTGCACTCGATCTCTCTCCACTCAAGTCATGTCATTTACAGAGTGTCCATCAAGGAGTAGATGTGCTCTAATCAACGTGGGTTTCCCCCGTTGTATTGTAGTTTTAGATCTTTGCTCTAACTTCCACTAAGCCCTGCTAAGGATGTGACAGAGTAGGCCTTGGTTTCATCACTGTAATTTGTTTTCACATTTGTAAAAAAGATGGTGGGCCAGCAAGATGATGATGATGATGATGATGATGATGATGATTTTTCAAGTAGCCTTCACACCGAGTGTGGAGCCCAATGCAGGGCTTGAACTCACAAACCTGAGATCAAGACTTGAGCTGAGGTCAAGAGTCAGATGCTTAACTGACCGAGACACCCAAGGGTAGGCCTCTGATGAGACAGTATTTGATCAATTTGATTCTCCAGCCAACTCTGGGGACCCCTTCAGATTCAATCCAGTATTGTACCTCCTAAGGTAACACGCGCAACTCTCAGAATCCGCCTGGGTTCTGCATGACAGATGTTTACTGGTCGTGGCGTTAACACTCTATAAAGTGATTGAGCCTCTGTCATCAGGGAGTCAATTTTGTTTTTTCACTCTGTTCTATCAAAAACAAAATTGAAGAAATTTTCACTAGAGATGAAAAGAAAAGATCTTTTGGTTAGACAATTAGGGAATCCATGGCACTCATTATTCCACCATAAGGAGGTCTTGCATTTGTGACTGATCCTTTGGGATCAGATGAAAATGTCTTCCAGCTGGAGGTCAAAGGTATCTGGTGGCATGCCCATATCTTCGTTTTGATATGTCAGATATGGGGAGGAGACCAGGTACAGGGCGGCAGAGAATCATAGGTTTGGCAGACGCCAAAAAAATCAGTCATTATTATTCATCGAAATAAAGTCACAACCTCTGATGAAAACCACACGTCTCTTCCTTGTCACCAGCTTCTCTGGAAGACTTGGCTCCGGTCTCAGAGTGTTTGTGATGATTTCAGTGTTTGCCTCTTGATCATAATCGCTGCCATTTATGGAGTCCCTTTTATGATCCAGACATGTTGCATGTTCTGGTTCTAATCCCGATGCCTGTGAAGCGGGGAGAATTTTGATTCTCCTTTGTGAGAAACCCCTCGTAGTGGCTGAGCTGGGATATGGAAAACACCCACTGACCTGGTTTTAGAGCTCATGGTTCCCAGAGCAGTGGTTTCTCAGGGAGAGGCTCCTTCTGAGGGCTGCTGGCCATGGAGGTTGGGCCTCAGGTCCTGGCCAGTGCGTGTTTCTTTCCAGGCCAACTGAGTCTGCTTAACATCCGATTGAGGAGATCCATAAATGCTTTCAATTCTGCACCACCAAGGATTTTACGTTGATGGCAGATTTCGTGACCAAAATGACAGCCTTCTGATAAACCCAAACCAAAAAACCCTACGCCTTTGCTTATGGATTTTAATTTCCTGGCAAAGTGACTAACGTGACATCATAGAGACTAGGCGCCTTTCTTCTTCCCAGCCTAACCTTCCCTGGATGGTTGGTTATTTTGACTCTATGGCATGTTCTGGTGAGATTCCCCACTGACCTGGGAACAATGAACAATGTAATGGAGACTGTGTTTCAGCAACTTCTGTGTGGTGGTCAATGTGCCACATTTCCTCTGTCACCTTGAGCCTGTGGACTCCTGACCCTAAGTGATACCTGCCTATGCAGTGCAGAGCAATGGTTTTTAACCTGTTGATAACCACAAGCCATTTAGAAATTTCTTTGAGATTTTTGGTGTCCCTTTTATCGAGACACAAGGGTGAATATGAACCCACTGAATGAGAATATGCCTGCCTGTCCATTGCACATACTTTCACTAACAAAGAATAAATAAAATACCTATAAATGACACAGGAGCTTGAAATGTCAGAAGCTAGGTCTTACTGGGTTTCTTCCTCACCCTGTCAGCCTGACCATGAGATCGGTAACTTCCTGGGGGGAGTTCTCATAAATGTTTTGGTGTATTTCTTTACGCCTCAACCGCCCCCCACCCCCCCAGCCGCATGTTTTATGTAGTTGAATTCTATTGAACATAATTGGCTTCAATAATGCATACAAGTCGGGGATTCAAGCTTTTTCTTTTTTTCAACGTTTATTTTATTTTATTTTATTTTTTGGGACAGAGAGAGACAGAGCATGAACGGGGGAGGGGCAGAGAGAGAGGGAGACACAGAATTGGAAACAGGCTCCAGGCTCTGAGCCATCAGCCCAGAGCCTGACGTGGGGCTCGAACTCACGGACCGTGAGATCGTGACCTGGCTGAAGTCGGACGCTTAACCGACTGCGCCACCCAGGCGCCCCTCAAGCTTTTTCTATAAAGAGTCAGGCAACAAATATCTTACGCTTTGAAGACCACGTGACTCAGCGACTCTGTTGTTGTAGTGTGCAAACAGACATCAACGATACACAAGCAAACGGGCATCGATGTGTTCCAGTAAAACTTCATTTACAAAACATGAGCTAAGCGTGTTGTGCTGACCCCTGACTTATGCTGTTGAAACAAACTTATTATTAATAATATCTAGGGGCGCCTGGGTGGCGCAGTCGGTTAAGCGTCTGACTTCAGCCAGGTCACGATCTCACGGTCCATGAGTTCGAGCCCCACGTCGGGCTCTGGGCTGATGGCTCAGAGCCTGGAGCCTGTTTCCAATTCTGTGTCTCCCTCTCTCTCTGCCCCTCCCCCGTTCATGCTCTGTCTCTCTCTGTCCCAAAAATAAATAAACGTTGAAAAAAAATTAAAAAAAATAATATCTATCAGTTATAGATAATATCTGTCTAGCATAGTTCATTAGAATTCACTAATGAAAACACCCCCCAGCAAGGGGGATTGACCATCCTCCATAATTTTATGGGTTTGACTATCATGACTCAAAGTCCATGGCAGGAAATAGCTATTTTTTTCCATGTAATTCTTGTATTTTGGAGGATAAAAAATTATCCTTGCACAATATCTTATTTAAAAAAAAAAATAACCTATCAAAGAAAAGTTAAGCCATTCCTTATTAGGGATTTCTGGAACTACCCGGCCTCGGTTATTGTATTAAGTGGTTACTGAATAAGACATTTTTTTTCTAAACTGTGAAAAAAAGATGTACAATTTTATTAGGGAGGAAATGACCAGACACAGGATTTGTCCACAGGTTGGAGAATTCAACCGAAAAATGTATCATCCAACTGGATTTCTACCCAGCACCAGCTTCTCTGTCTCCATCGGTGTTGAATTCACCAACAAACTATCTCCAACCCTTCTTGCTCTAGGAGAGGCTCTAGCTTGGACCCTGCCATGGTTAGCACCTACCCCTATTATCCTACACCATGCCTACACCATACCTCCCTAGACAGAATCCATGCTGTAGATTGGTTTCTTTCTTTCTTTCTTTCTTTCTTTCTTTCTTTCTTTCTTTCTTTCTTTTTAAAGATTTTATTTTTTTAAGTAATCTCTACACCCAATGTGGGGCTCAAACTCATGGCCCTCAGATCAAGAGTTGCACACTCCACCGACTGAGCCAGCCAGGCACCTCTAGATTGGTGTTCCTGAAATGCATCTGCAGTAGGTTTAAGGCTTCCGTGAAAAAGGGTTCTGTAACTTAAAAGTGTTTAGGAAATGCTGGGATAGCCAAGTTTTACCACGGCACTTCTCAGAGCTTTTAATATGGTGATATGCACATGATTTCATAATGTGCAAAATTTCCCAAGGTTATTAGAAACGAACTCCCTTCTTGTTTTTTTCACAGAATAATTTACAGAACTAGTGTTTGGTATGAATAATTTTGAGAAATCCTTATGGATCTACCTGTCTTGTTGTTCTTCAGAACTTAGCTTCTTTGTATACTCCCTTAGGGACCTTCTCTGCTTCACAGGGTGATAGTTTATCATGTAATGTATTAACCATAGTCCAAAGTTAATACCTGAGAATGGGGCTATATGCCTTATTCATCCCAGGAGTATTTGAGGCTCCCGGACATCCAATGTTACATTTCAAGTAATTGATCAGGCTACTATAGCACTTGTCACGTTGCAATGCATTATGATCGATAGATGATAGATAGATAGATAGATAGGTAAATAGATAGATAGATAGATACAGATGTAGATCGTTCACCAGAAGATGAGTCATGACTTATTTTTTTCTTTTCTCCTGTTTCTAAGACAGTATCTTACACGTAGTAAGAACTGTCTTCAATAAATAATTTTATGAGTGAGTGATTTTAATGGAGAGATTTTAGGTATTATGCCAGAACGATGGGAGAATTTCTTTGGGTCAGGTCAGCTTTTGGTGGAAACTAAAAAATCAGAGTATATTATTGACTTATTTTCATATTACTCACTGGCAGCACCTGTCAAACTGCTTAGAAACTCCTGGAAGCGCACATAGGTTACTTCCTCAATTCGTATTAGATGCTTCTCTCTCTCTCTCTCTCTCTCTCTTTTTAATTACCTTGAACTTAAAGATAAAAATGTATCCACAAACTACCTAACTTTCTTAATGTCATTTTTCTAATTGCATTCTTGTCTGATAGACTGTGGTCTAATTTACATGGCAAAAATGAAAGAGCATGGTTACAAAGTAGACTTGTCATTTGTA
Source organism: Leopardus geoffroyi (assembly GCF_018350155.1). Classification (NCBI taxonomy): domain Eukaryota; kingdom Metazoa; phylum Chordata; class Mammalia; order Carnivora; family Felidae; genus Leopardus; species Leopardus geoffroyi. Next base: position 58,334,669 of record NC_059338.1, on the reverse strand, counting down.
TGTTATCTGAGTATTTTGTTGACATAATATTACCAGTTTCCACCGTATTTCCGTGAGGTTGATGGATGTAAACGTCGGAGCACTGAGTCACTGAAAGGCCCAAATGGTTGGCTGATACTTCAAAGCTAGTTTGTGGTAGAACCTTTCCTGATATTCATGTCATAGGGTTTCTTTTATTCCCTCTTCAGTGGTGTTTCTTTGTGACATGTCACTTATTTAATAAGTCAGAAACATGTAGCTGAAGTGATGAGTAGAGTTGTGTTCATGATTGATTTGGTGAACGTCCCCAGAGAAATATCAGAACTACAAGATACTTTCCCATCATAGAAACTCCTGGTCTAGATCTTAGACAAGATAAGAGAACTAAAATGTTTTATCTGTATTTTTAAGCTGAGCATTTCTGTCAGAAAACATATTCTTGAGGTTTGCGGGGAGTATTTGTGGCTCCTGTTGGAAATTAGAATGGCATAAATATGTATGTAGCTCGGATCCTCACTTTGTGTGTATTACTAGCATTGCAACAGTCAGGAGATTTAGTAGAAAAATAGTTGTAATAAATATGACAAAGCACTTTCACCAATGAAAAAGAAAGATACAAACATCCCCGTGGAAATGGACAAACATTTGAAGAGGCAACTCGTAAAAGATTATCAACCTTGCTAGTAGTCAAAGTGACCAAACAACAATAAGATAGAATCTTCAACCTTTCACCTATAAGTTTGCAATGGCTGAAGTGATTGACAAAACCCACCGTTGGTAGATCTGGGACAATAGATACCTTCATGCCTTATTGGTGGGGGTGTAAGTCAGCTCCCATTTTTGACTTTAAGCTGCAGTTTTATACATCATACATCCATACCCATGAACTGGCTGTCCAGGTAATGAATTTGGCTTTGTAGACCAGTGGACAAGGAATGACCACTGAGAGTTATCTTATGTGGCACTAGTTTGCCAGCCAACTTCATGTTTACATATTCAACTTTTGCACATCTTCTTAAGAAAGCAGTGTGTGTGAAAGTAAGACACCATCTTGTGCAAATTTCCTGGGGGGAACTTACAACAAAGAGATACACAGAAAAAGTATGAAAAGTTCAAAAACATATATATTCTCCTTGCTGGGTGGTCTAGGGTTAAAAAAAAAAAAGAAAGAAAGATAGAAGCCAGGGGCTAGCAGCAGGGGAGTCGTAGTGCATCAGAAGATATCTAACAGGGCACTGGTTTTGTGAGTTCAAGCCCCGCATCGGGCTCTGTGCTGACAGCTTGGAGCCTGGAGCCAGATTTGGATTCTGTGTCTTCCTCTCTCTCTGCCCCTCCCCTGCTCATGCTCTGTCTCTCGCTCTCAAAAATAAATAAACATTAAAAAATATTACAAAAAAAAAAAAAAAAAAGAGGTGGCTTTGGAATCTGGAAGGCCTGAGTTCGAATCTTCACTCTATTATCACTCAGCTTTGTGATTGTGAGTGAATTCCTCAACCTCTCCTAGCCTTAATTTTTCATCTATAATATGTTAATAATGACTCTACTCAATGTATTATATTGTGATAGGGATTAAATGGGCTAATGCCCTCAAGAGCTTAGCACAGAGCCTTATGCACTGCAACTGTACAATGAATCTCCAGCCATCGAATGCTGTAGAAAGGTAGTGAAAGGATATAATATACACAGGTATTTACCTAGAGAGCTGTCTGGAGGAAAGTCCATGGATAGTGGCTAAATTGCCATCTCTGGGCAGTGGGATTTGGGTGAATTTTTCTTTTTTTTCTTTCTTTCTTTCTTTCTTTTCTTTCTTTCTTTTTTTTTTTTTTTTTTTTTTACTTTTCTGTAGTGTCTGATTTTTTTTTTACAACAATTATACTGTTTTTTTTTTAATCAAAAAAAATATAACAAAACGATTTGAATTTAGGGAAAGAAGCTAAGTACAATTTAAGAGATGTTATACTGGGAGCATGTTTTAAAGAAAATAATAGTCACAGTAATCTTTCTTTTATTTAAAAAATTTTTTTAAAAATGTTTTTTTATTTATTTTTGAGACAGAGAGGACAGAGTATGAGCAGGGGAGGGGCAGAGGGAGAGGGAGACACAGAATCGGAAGCAGACTCTAGGCTCCGAGCTGTCAGCACAGAGCCTGACGCGGGGCTTGAACTCACCAACCGCAAGATCGTGACCTGAGCCGAAGTCAGACGCCCAACCAACCGAGCCACCCAGGTGCCCCTCTTTCTTTTGTTTTTATCTTAAAAAAAATGGAACCTTGTGCACGCCTGGATTAATCATAGCGGATTGGCTGCGTCCAGGCATGCGAGGCCTTAACTGTTCTTTCCAGGCGCGGATCTCAATTACATTTCCCAGATGCAACCCCTTTCTCCCACTCTCTCCTTGTTTCTAGGTGGGACCAGATACCTAGTTCCTCCTGGTGAAACATGACCAAAGAATAAATGTCACTTCCAGATCAAAGTAGTAAAGAATAGGCATGCCTTTTCCATGGTCTTCTATTCCCTGTCCAGCAGCAGGAGGGCTGGTTTTGCCCAAAGGTAGCAAACCTCCTACTGGAGGGAGGCCTCCAAGAGAGACAGCTGACCAGGAACTTCTGCATTGATCTTTGCGTGAGTGAGTAGTAAGCTTTTATTAGTGTTATGCCCTTGAGAGTTTGAGCTGATTTGTTATAGCGTTTGGTCTTATCTGAGTTCTACCATTATACATCATCCTCTTTGGTCCGTGTATGACCCTCTTGGATTCAATTCATTACGTCGTATAATGTACCACCACAAACCTACCCCCAATGAGAAGAACATTCCGAATAACTTACATCTATGTGCTCCTTCCCTTTGATCTATATCTAATCTATATCTATATCTATCTATAGATCTAGGAGTAGAGTTTCTGGAGCTGCACAGTATTTATTTATTTATTTATTTATTTATTTATTTATTTTTCAACGTTTATTTATTTTTGGGACAGAGAGAGACAGAGCATGAACGGGGGAGGGGCAGAGAGAGAGGGAGACACAGAATCGGAAACAGGCTCCAGGCTCTGCGAACTCACGGACCGCGAGATCGTGACCTGGCTGAAGTCGGACGCTTAACCGACTGCACCACCCAGGCGCCCCAGCTGCACAGTATTTAAATGTTCAGCTTTAAATGATAATGCCAACTGCTTTTCTAAGTGTTGTACCAGTTTCTAATGCCATAAGTAATACACGTTGTTCCATATCTTTGCCATCAGAGAAGTATCATTAAACTTCTCAATTCTGGCCATTTGAGTAGGAATAAGATGGGGTCATGCTGTGGTCTTGATTTACATTTTCACGATCACTAGTGAGCTTACGCCAAAATCCTTCTGAAGAAAAAGATAAGAAAAGAGGGTTTGCCTTGCTAGAAATTAAGGTTAACTTATAAGGCCTCAGTAAATAACCTAGAGTAGTGTGAGCCAAGCATAGACAAATTACCAGTGGAACAGACTAGAGAATTTAGAACAGATGCACATACATGTGGACCTTTGACATATGACAGTAATGTGGGAAAAGGAGAAGCTACTCCAGAACCACAGCTAGAAAACTCAGTTATCCAAAGAGAAAAGAAATGCATTTGGATGTCTATCTCACATCACATACAGAAGTAACCACCAGAAAGGTTAACCATTTAAGTGTCCAATGCAAGACGTTAAAACCGTTAGTAGGGGTTGGTGTTTCTGGCTTTGGGGAAGGGAAAAACTTATTAGGGCACAAAAAAACAATAGCCACAGAATAAAACATGGAGAAATTTGGTTACATGAAAGTTAGTATTTTTTGTTTATTGAAGACATGGCAAAGAAAGTGAAAAGAGAAGCTACAAACTGAGACAAAATATTTGCAACAGATGTAGCAGACAAAGAATTAGTATGGTGAACACATAATTTTCACATATTGCTAACAAAATAACAAATTATCTAGTAGAAAAATGGAGTGCACTCTACAGAAGAAGACATTAAAAATTTTTTTTAATGTTTGTTTATTTTTGAGAGAGGCAGAGACAGAGCTGGAGTGGGGGAGGGGCAGAGAGAGAGAGAGAGAGAGAGAGAGAGAGAGAGGGAGACACAGAATCCGAAGCAGGCCCCAGGCTCTGAGCTTTCATCACAGAGCCCAACGCAGGGCTCGAACTCACGGACCATCAGATCATGACCTGAGCCAGAGTCGGACACCCAACCGACTGAGCCACCCAGGCACCCCCAGAAGAAGACATTTTTATGTGGATCATCTATTATGTATGAGGAAATACAAATTAATTTTTTTCAGATGAATAGAAATAATTCAGATCAAAAACTAAAAAGGAAAAAGAAGATATATTGTGTTTCCCTACTTATATCCTTTATAATTTGTATCTTCTTTCCTCAAAAGTGAATGCATTCCTTCAAAAATGGATTCTACCACATTCCATTGTGAGGTCACACACACACACACACACACACACACACACACACATATATGGCACTGATGTTTCAGAGTATAAATATTTATGTTTGCTTGTGCTTATGCATGCTTACTCACTCATAGGCTTATGTACTCTTAAACATTTACATTTATTCCAAATATATAATCCAGCACCTTCTCTGTGTCAGGCATTGGTCCTAGACTCTGAGGAATGAAAAAGATGAACAATTTCTGGAAAGAGATGGCAAATTTTAAAAGTCAGCAAGTAAATTATTGTTATATTACATGGTGCTGAGTACTATGAATGGAAGTAGAGAAGCAAGGGGAGAGCAAATGATACCAGAATTGGTGTGTGGGTACAGTTTTCAATTGGGTGGTCAGGAAAAGCCACAGTGAGAAAGCAATGGGAGTGAGACATGCTTATGTCTATGGGAAGAGAATATCAGGCAGAGCAAACAGCAAGTGAAAGGACTTAGAGGCAGAAGCATGGCTGGCATGTCCGAGAAACAGCTAAGAGGTCATAGTGACTGCAGAGGAGGGATAAGGGAGAAAGAGTGGCAGGAGATGATGTTAGAGAGTGAGAAAGGAAGGCATAGGTCATGGAAGCATTTGTAAATTCTTGTGAGGATTTTGGGTGCATATAATTATATACATAGTAATTTTATAATTTTTATATCTTCTTGATGAATTAACCCCTTTGTCATAATACGATGTCCTTTGCCTCTTCTTACATTTTTGATATAAAGTCTATTTTGTCTTAGTATAGTTACCTCTGCCCTCTTTTGGTTTCCAGTTGCATGGAATATCTTCTTTCATCACCTTACTGTGAACTGATATGTGTCCTTAAAGCTGAAGTGAGGCAACACATAGTTGGTTATTTTTTTTTAATCCAGTCATTCTATGCCTTTTGATTGGAGAATTTAACCCATTTATATTTAAGAAATTATTGATGGGCAAGGACTTACTGATGCCATATTTTTTTTTTCTGGTTGTTTTGCAGTTCTCTTGTTTCTTTCTTCCTCTCTGTATTTATTTGTGAGTTAGACTTTTAGCAGTGGCATTCTTTGATTCCTATCTCTTTATCTTTTGTGTGTCCACTATAGGCTTCTGCTTTGTGGTTACCATGTGGCTTGCATAAAACATATTACAGATATAACAGTCTATTGTAAGCTGATAACAACTTAACTTCAATTGCATATTAAAACTCTATCTTTTTATTACCCAACCCCCCACATTTTATGTTTTTATGTTATAGTTTGCCTCTTTTTTATATTGTGTATCCATTAGCAAATTATAGTAGCTATATTTATTGTTAATACTTTTGTTCTTTAACATTTACACTAGAGTTAAGTGACTAACACACATTGGAGCACCTAAATATATCAAATAATGGTAAGAGATCTGCAGGAGAAAGAACCAATAATACAAGAATAGCAGGGGATTTCAATACTCCACTTTCAACAATGGGTAGATTATTGAGACAGAAAATCAATAAGGAAACATTGGACTTGAACTACTATTTAGACCAAATGGACCTAAGAGACATATACAGATCATTCCATCCAAGGGCAGCAGAATACACATTCCTCTCAAGCACACATAGACCATTCTTCAGGATAGATCATATTGTAGGTCACAAAACAAGTCTTAGCACATTTAGGAAGATTGAAATCATACAAAGTATCTCTTCTGAGCAGAAGAATATGAATTAGAAATTAGTAACAGGAAGAAAACTGGAAAATTTACAAATATGTGGAAATTAAACAACGAACTTCTGAACAAACAATGGGTCAAAGAAGAAATAAAAAGGCAAACTAAAAAATATCTTGAAACAACTGAAAATGGAATCATAAAACTTAAGAGATTCAGGAAAGGTTGTTCTAAAAGGGAAGTTTATAGTGATAAACACTTACATTAGGAAAACAAAAGATCTCAAACAACCTAATTTTACACACTTCAGGAAACTGGAAAAAGAAAAGCAAACTAAACTTAAAGTTAGCAGAATGAAGGAAATAATAAGGACCAGAGTTACAAGAGCAAATTCTTTTTTCTTTTTAATTCGATTTTATTTTCTTTATTTTCTTTTCTTTTATTATTTAATATTTTTTTATTTAAAAAATTTTTAAAACTTTTTTCCCTTCTCTTTTCTTTCAATAATCACTTTAAATGTAAATTTACTAAATTCTCCAATCAAAAGACATAGGCTATCAAAATGGATAAAAAGCAAGACCAAACTATATTCTGCCTACAGGGACTCACTTTAGACCTAAAGACACCTGAAGATTGAAAGTAAGGGGAGGAGAAGATTGAAAGTAAGGGGAGCATTATCATGCTAATGGACATCAAAAAGATAGCCAGAGTAGCCATACTCATATCAGACAAACTAGATATTTAAAAAAAATTTTTTTTAATGTTTATTTTATTTTTGAAGGAGAGAGAGACAGGGTGTGAGTGGGGGAGGGGCAGAGAGAGAGAGAGAGAGAGAGAGACAGACAGACAGACAGACAGAATCTGAAGCAGGCTCCAGGCTCTGAGCTGTCAGCACAGAGCCCAACATGGGGCTCGAACTCACAAACCGCAAGATCTTGACATGAGCTGAAATCGGAAGCTCAACTGACTGAGCCACCCAGGCGCCCTCAGACAAACTAGATTTTTAAACAAAGTCTGTAACAAGAGATGAAGAAGAGCATTATATTATAATTAAGGGATCTATCCACCATGAAGATCTAACAATTATAAATATTTATGCCCCAACTTAAACACCCAAATATATAAATCAATTAATCACAAACATAAAGAAACTCATTGATAATAATACCACAAAGTAGAGGACTTTATTATCCCACTTACAACAATGGATAGATCATCTAATCAGAAAACCAACGAGGAAACAATGGTTTTGAATGACACACTGGACTGGATGGACTTAACAAATAAATGCAGAACATTTCATCCTAAAGCAGCAGAAGACACATTCTTCTTGAGTGTACATGGAACATTCTCCAGAATAGATCACGTACTGGGTCACAAATCAGCCCTCAACAAATATAACAAGATCGATATCATACCATGCATATTTTCAGACCACATGTTATGAAACTTGAAATCAACCACAAGAAAAAATTTGGAAAGACCATGAATACTTGTAGATTAAAGAACATCCTACTAAAGAATGGATCGCTTAACCAAGAAACCAAAGAGGAAATTAAAGAGTACATGGAGTCAGTGAAAATGAAAACATGACAGTCCAAAATCTCTGAGATGCAGTAAAGGCGGTCATAAGAGGGAAGTATATAGCAATCCAGGCCTTCCTAAAGAAGGAAGAAATGTCTCAAATACACAGCCTAATCCTTGTCTGGAAAAAGAACAGCAAATAAAGTCCAAAACCAGCAGAAGAAGGGAAATGATGAGGTTAGAGTATAAATCAATGATTTCAAAAAAAACAAACAAACAAACAAAAAAAAAAACAACAAAAACCAGAACAGATCAATGAAACCAGGAGCTGGTCTTTGAAAGAATTAACAAAATTGATAACCCCCAAGCAAGATTTATCAAAAGTAAAAAGGAAAGGACCCAAATGAATAAAATCATGAATGAAAGAGGAGAGATCGCAACCAACACCACAGAAACATAAGCAACAATAAGAGAATATTATGAGCATTTATATGTCACAAACTGGGCAACTTGGAAAAAATGGACAAATTCCTAGAAGCATATAAATACCAAAACTGAAACAGGAAGCAATAGAAAATTTGAACAGACCCATAATGAGTAAATAAATTGAATCAGTAGTCAAAAATCTCCCAAAAAGGGTCCAGGGCCAGATGGCTTTCCAGGGGAATTCTACCAAACATTTAAAGAAGAGTAAATTCCTATTCTTTTGAAGCTGTTCCAAAAAATATAAATGGAAAGAAAACTTCCAAACTCATTCTATGAGGACAGCATTACCTTGATTCCAAAACCAGACAAAGACCCTATTAAAAAGGAGAATTACAGACCAATTTTCCTGATGAACATGGATGCAAAAATTCTCAACAATATACTAGCACACGAAATCCAACAATACATTAAAAGAATTATTCGCCACAATCACATAGGATTTATTCCTGGGTTGCAGGGATGGTTCCATATCCACAAATCAATCAACATGATACATCACATTAATAAAAGAAAGGAAAAGAACCACATGATCCTCTCGATAGATGCAGAAAGAGCATTTGACAAAATACAGCATCCTTTCTTGATAAAAACCCTGAAGAAAATAGGGATAGAAGGAACATACCTCAAGATCATAAAGGCCATATAGGAAAGACCCACAGCTAATATCATCTTCAATGGGGGAAAACCCGAGAGCTTTCCCCCTAAGGTCACAACAGGGATGTCCACTCTCACCACTGTTGCTCAACATAGTGTTGGAAGTCCTAGCCTCAGCAATCAGACAAGACAAAGAAATAAAAGGCATACAGATTGGCAAGGAAGCAGTCAAACTTTCACTCTTCACGGACAACATGATACTCTATGTGGAAAACCCAAAAGACTCCACCAAAAAACTGCTAGAACTGATATGTGAATTCAGTGAAATCACAGGATATAAAATCAATGTACAGAAATTGGCTGCATTTCTATATACCAATAATGAAGCAGCAGAAAGAGAAATCAAGGAATTGATCCCATTTACAATTGCACCGAAAACCATAAAATACCTAGGGATAAACCTAACCAAAGAGGGGAAAGATCTGTATGCTGAAAACTATAGAAAGTTTATGAAAGAAATTGAAGAAGACACAAAGAAATGGAGAAACATTTCATGCTCATGGATCAGAAGAACAAACATTGCTAAAATGTTGATACTATCCAGAACAATCTACACATTCAATGCAATCTCTATCAGAATAACAGAATTCTTCACAGAGCTAGAACAAACAGTTCTAAAATTTGTATGGAGCCAGAAAATGGAACCATAATGTTGAAAAGAAAACCAAAGCTGGAGGCATCACAATTCTGGACTTTAAGCTGTATAACAAAGCTGTAATCGTCGAGACAGTGTGGTACTGGCACAAAAACAGACACTTAGATCAATGGAACAGAATGAGAACCCAGAAATGGACTCACAAACGTATGGCCAACTAATCTTCGACAAAGCAGGAAAGAGTCCCCAATGGAAAAAAGACAGTCTCTTCAGCAAATGGTCTTAGGAATACTGGACAGCGTGACATGCAGAAGAATGAACCTGGATCATTTTATCACACCATACACAAAAATAAACTCAAAATGGATGAAAGACCTGAATGTAAGACAGGAAACCATCAAAACCCTAGAGGAGAAAACAGGCAACAATCTCTTTGACCTCGGCCACAGCAACTTCTTATAACATATCACTGGAGGCAAGGGAAACAAAAGCAAAAATGAACTATTGGGACCTCATCAAGATAAAAAGTTTCTGCACAGCGAAGGAAACAATCAACAAAACTAAAAGGCAACAGACAGAATGGGAGATTTTTTGCAAATGACATACCAGATAAAGGGTTAGTATCCAAAATCTATAAATAACTTATCAACCTCAACACCCACAAAACAAATAACCCAGTGAAGAAATGGGCAGAAGACATGAACAGACAGTTTTGCAAAGAAGACAACCAGATGGCTAACATACACATGAAAAGATGCTCAACATCACTCATCATCAGGAAGATAGAATGAGATACCACCTCACACATTTCAGAATGGCTAAAATGAACAACTCAGGAAACAACAGATATTGGTGAGGAGGCAGAGAAAAGGGAACACTTGCACTGCTGTTGGGAATGCAAACTGGTGTAGCCACTCTGGAAAATAGTATGGAGGTTCCTCAAAAAATTAAAAATAGAACTACCCTATGGCCCAGCAATTGCACTACTAGGTAGTTTTTTAAATTTTTATTAAAAAATTATTTTAAAGAATGAAATCTTTACATTTGCAACTACGTGGATGGAACTGGAGGGTATTATGCTAAGTGAAATTTAGTCAGTCAGAGAAAGAAAAAAATCATATGACTTCACTCATATGAGGACTTTAAGAGACAAAACAGATGAACATAAGGGAAGGGAGACAAAAATAATATAGAAACAGGGAGGGGGACAAAACAGAAGAGACTCATACATATGGAGAAGAAACTGAGGGTTGCTGGAGAGGTTGTGGGAGGGGGGATGGGCTAAATGGGTGAGGGGCATGAAGGAGGGCACTTGTTGGGATGAGCACTGGGTGTTATTTGTAAGTGATGACTCACTAAGTTCTACTCTGAAACCATTATTACACTATATGTTAATTAACTTGGATTTAAATTAAAAAAAATAAAGAAATCCTGTGCTCATGGGTTGGAAGAATTATTATTGTTAAAACGTCCAGAGTATCCAAAGCCATTGATAGTTTATATAATCCGTATCAAAATTCCAATGGCTTTTTTCACAGAAATAGGAAAAACAATCCTAGAATTCATGTGAGATCAGAAAAGATCCTTAATAGCCAGAGCAACCCTGAGAAAGAAGACGAAAATGGGAGGCATCACACTTCTTGATTTCAAACTATATTCCAATTCTATTGTAATCAAAACAGTATGGTGTTGGCAAAAAAGCAGACATATAGTTCAAGGGATCAGGGTCAAAAGCCCAGAAACACACCCATACTTACATAATCAATTAATATTTGACAAGTGAGCCAAGACTACTCAGTGGGGAAGGGACTGTCTCTTCAATCAATGGTGCCAAGAAAACTGGATATTCACACGTAAAATCGTAGAATTGGACCTCTATCCCAAACCACTCACAAAATTTCACTCCAAATGGATTAAACATCTAAATGTCGTCCCTAGAACCATAAAACTCCTAGAACAGAACATAGAAGGAAAGTTTCTTGACATTGGTCTTAGCAGTGATTTTTCAGATACGACACCAACAGCACAAGCAACGAAATAAAAAACACATAAGTGGGACTCTGTCAAACCCAAAAGCTTCCGCACAATATAAAACAACAACAACAACAATCAACAAAATGAAAAGGCAGAGTGGGAGAGAATATTTGCAAGCCATCTATCCAATAAGGGGCTACTATCAAAAATATATCGGCAACTCCTACGACTCACTCATTAGCAAAAAACGAAATTATCCAATTAAAAATAAGCTGAATAGACGCTTTTCCAAAGACGTACAGGTGGCCAGTGATAATGTGAAGATTGTTGGCAATTAGCGTCCGCGCACTCGCACGCTAGCACATCAACCTGTTTTGTCCCAGGTTTCTATTTTCTTGTCGCCTAATTCTTCCCCACCAGAGACCGCAGTCCTGCTTTGAAAAACTGGAAGTGAATAATTCACTCTGAGAGTTTAACCAATTTCGTTTCAATATGCTAAAGAAAAATTCAGTCGTGGGTCAAATTGTCTGTTTGATTGAAAGCCTAAGAGGAAAATCACAGGCGCAGGAGCCTGCCATCTAGTGGGAGACGCAGAAATATAATTGAGCAGGGCAATAAACTATAAAAACGGTGGTGGAGACAAAGCTCCAAGGGAGCACAGACGATGGCGCAACTCAATTTTATCTAGAGAATTCAGGAAAACATGCAGTTTCCAAGTATGGAGCTGGGATGGGCATTGGGAAGTGATATGTGGGGGGGTGTAAGCGCAGATGGTATATTTGGTTGAGCACACACACATTTGTTGAGACTAGGAGGTTCGGGAACTGTGCGTGAGGGGCAGAAAGGGAACCTGAGAGGGAAACGTTCTATTGATCTTGAACGACCTTGTGTATGACAAGAAGAGACCGGAAATAGATTCTGTAGGCAATGGATATTGGCAAAGAGCTTCTCAGGAGGGAAATGACACGATTCGATTGAGACATTAGAATGATTAGTCCGACAGTGTTGTGACAATAGATTGGAAAGGAGGGGAGACCTGACACTGGGAAACCAGTTGGTCTGCTGCAGTGGTCCTACCGAGATTGACGAGGGCTTGCCTAGAGCCACGTGGAAAGAGGAGCAGGCGTATTGAAGAGCTATCTAGAAGGTATACTTAGTGCACCTTGGTTGAGGGCGACATGTGAGTGGATAGCAATGAGTCTACGATGGCCCCAGGTTCTGTGTTTCGATAATGGATGGAAAATACCATCGTTTTCCAGGTCAGGGAGGAATAGGAGGAAAAGCATTTTGAGTGGAGTACCAGGAAGGTGCCACAGATATACTTGAATCCTGCGAGAGGTCTGCGAGTGGAACCTACATTTGGGGACGACTCCATGGTGACAGGTAGCAAGAACAACTAGAAGATGGTCATACGATTTTGCCGAGTGATTCTACTTCTGGTTACTAAGGGCAAATGACTCCATATCTGTTAATGAAAACTTACCTTACAGACGGGATCTACGTGACAATGTTAGAAGGGAGGGGTTTAATGTGTGCGTGTGTGTGTGTGTGTGTGTATCACAAAGACTGTGAAGGACCGTGCGAGGATATTTTACACTTATGCTAAAATAGTATTTGGTCACAAGTGCGCAAACATATGTCTACCCATAGAGACTTACTGGAAAAAATGTTAAAGATGAACACTGGCAGGATGGCATGATCAGAGACAATTGTCTCTTTCTTTTGAAAGAAAGTTCATGTCAGGCCAACTACTTATCAAGAGATTTTTAGAAGGTAGATATTAATTTGTAATAAAGCAAACATGTGCATGCAGACATGCTCCAAACACTCTTATTTAACTGCTTCTTGGGTATGGGGACGGGGGGGGGGCATGTAAAGAAATGGGAGTCATTCAAATGAGGGTCCGGGAGAGAAATGAGAAGAAAAAGGGGTTGAGAAACTCAGGGCCCCAGCAGCAGCCCTTTGTCCCCCGAGGCGGTTTCTCTGGATGGCATCAGGGACCCGGGGGGCCATGGTGGGGGAAGCCTCATGTCACAGCGGATGTGACATGAGACAGGTGGGGAAGCAGGACCGCTGTGACCACTGTACCTCATTTCCTTACACCGTCCCCGCACTGGGCCACAGTACCGATGTGGCCTTGGGCCATGCCTGCAGCGGAAGATTTGAACTCAGGTCGGTGAAAGGAGATGAGACAAAACCACGTTCCTCGTCTGCTTGCATTTGGTTTCACTGACACATTCACCACAAGGGGCCAAGGCCACAAGGTGTGGGGTTAGCGCGAGTGGGGGGGCGGGGGGGGGCAAAGGAACTTTTTCTTCGGAGAGAAAGGCATCTGTACTGCAAAGACTTTCCACGATTCCACACCCACCCCGAAAGCCCCCTCTTACCACAGGAAGTGCGCTCACCACTGGAGGAATAAAGAGGCTCTTGAGAGCGGTCGCATCTTCACTCTGCCTGCACAGCTCAGAAGGACCTCAGCCATGAGACCTCTCGTCCTGGCCCTGCTCGCCATCTGCTTTCTCACCGAATTCATGGCGGAAGGTAAGCCGATAGGTTCTGCGTGAGACGGGCAACAGATAATGTGGGCAGGTGGACACACGTCTGGGGTCTGAGTCAGGTTCTGACTCGAGAAAACTGCTTCCCCCGGGGTCAGCCTCAGACTTCCCCTGCGCAGAATGGGAAGGGTAATTTTGCTTTCGGGGGACTTGATGGATGCCGAAGACAGACAGAACTCGCTTAGAGTCTGGGCTCCAACTTTTCGTAACTGGGTGACTTGGGGGTACGTTTCGTAGCCTCTCTGGACCTACACTTACTTGTAAGTTGAATATAATGACAGACACTCTCACCTGGGCTTAACATGTAAACGAAAAATATTAGGGCGACTTAGCAGATTTCCTCACGAGTAATAATTTCTTGATTAACGTTAGCCGTGGCCTGGTGGTGATGATTGTCTACGCCTTTGTAGCTTTTGCCTATTTAATAGCTCCCTTGATCCATTCTCAGAATTTTGGAAATTTTCGCCACAATGCGAGGATGAATTGGAGGGTGGATGTCTTGAGGCAAATCATAAATTTCTGTTTGAAAAAAATGAATGGGAACTCATGCCTTCATACCCAGGAAATCAGTATCACCTTCAAGTAGGAAGGAGAGTCTATGATTACTGCTATGAATGTTGTTCCCATTAATGATAAACTTCTTTAGTTTATAAGAGACCATGTGATAAGGGCTGACAGATCAATGCCTTCTACCCATTCAGAGAATCCTGTAAGACAGACCAAGATGAGACCTAGCTATACTAAGCCTCACCTAACTGTTCTACATGTTTCTTTCTTTTTTTTAAGTTTACTGATTTATTTTTGAGAAAGAGAGAGAGAGAGCGAGCAGGGGAGAGGCAGAGAGGGAGGGAAAGAGAGAGAATCCTGAGCAGGCTCCGCACTATCAGTGTGGAACCCGACGTGGGGCTCGAACTTACAAACCTGAGATCAAGACCTGAGCCAAAATCAAGAGTCAGACGCTTAACCGACTGAGCCACCCACGCACCCTTATGCATCTTTATTTCTTAAAGGATCATTTCCCCCCACAGTTGATTGGAATTTACTTCTCATGGCTCTGGCAGTAAGAGGGACTATCCTTTGAGTATAATTAAGGTTTCAGCTAACTCTCCTTTCAGTCTCTTAATTTGTAGCCAAGTTTCCTCCCTGAGTCACTTCCCAAGTTTCTTCCCTGAGCGACCGCTACGCGTCCCACTGGGGTTTAAGCCTCTAGCAATCTGTGCTCTGACTCAGCTCAGCAATACGAGCGAGGGCGATGCCTTCAGCCGTAACACACACGCACAGACGCTGCTGGAAATAAGATATGGGGGTTTAGAGTCTAGAGGATTCTTGGGGTCTTGGGGAATCCATATTAGGTGCTTCTCAGAGAAAAATGCTGTTTCCCAAGCAGTGCCCCACATAGGCTCAGTGCTGACAGCTCAGAGCCTGGAACCTGTTTCGGATTCTGTGCCTCCCTCTCTCTCTCTGCTCATGCCCTGCCTCTTTCCCTATCTCAAAAATAAACATGAAAAAAAAAAGAGATTCTACCAAATTCTTAATTATTATTACCCCTCCCCAGTTATTTCCCCTTCTTCAATGTAAGATGGCTGTCTAAGCTGAAGTGTAATCCCCCTTGGGGGGGTTTCTACTGAGGATGAACAGTTGATGAACGACATCCTTTATATATCTCACACTTTAACATTTAAAATAATACATGTGGCTCCCCCACATTTTCTGTTGCCTTCCCCAAATTACTCTTTATCACATCACCCTTTGTCAGTTTATTTGTAGCATTGCAACATTCATGCTCTTTGAAACGATATTTTATTTTTGTTTGCTTGGTTTTCTTCACCAGGCGTGGGGAGTGAAGTTCTAGAAAGGAGCATCTGCGTGAGCCTAACGACCAAGAAACTGCCAGTTAAAAACATCAAGACCTACACCATCAAGGAGGGCTCCATGAAAGCAGTAATGTGAGTTTGTTTCCCCAAAAGCTGGGCTTGATGGGACACAGCGTATAGAAATACTGCCCTCCTCAGGAAGGTGGCCCAGAGGAAGACTTCAAGCGAAGCAACAGCCCCTTTGTTTTTCTGTATTAGCCACGTCTTTATGGAGCACCGAGTGGCAATTTTTGAAAGCAGTTTGGCAATCAGATAAAGAATATCATCCTTCTGTCTGATTTAGCTTAGCAGAAGAGTCTGACTGGGAATCGGATGAATATTGTGCTTCGTTCTGAAGGCTAGGTTGGGAGATGGCTGGTTTGGGTCAGGATTGGACCATAGGGCCACACTGGTGTGAGATGCTTCCCTTCCCCTCCTTTCCCTCACCCCTCCCTTCCCTTCCCTCACCCTCCCTTCCCTTCCCTTCCCTTCACCTCCCTTCCCTTTCCTTATGGTGTGCTAAAGTCGGGCACCATGTTTTAGCAGTTACTGTATCGTCAGGAAATGTGTGACGAACTAGCCTACAGGGAACCATTGTCTTCCCAGGATCTCATTTTCAGAATAGCAGCTCCCCCAACACATAAGTGCAACTTTACCCAAAGAAATTAAATAAGGAAGTCACCTTTGTCCCCAAAACAAGACGGATGTGACTGACTCTATCTTTGCCTTGCTTTGCAGATTCATTACCAGACGTGGCCTCAAGGTCTGCGCGGATCCACAAGCCGAGTGGGTGAAAAAGGCAGTAGAAAGCGTGGACAAGTCCACCAGAAGAAACATGAAACAGACCAAGCCAACAGGAGCCCAACATTTCACCAATTCAGCTGTGACCCTGACCACATAGTGGCCTTCTGGCACCTTGTTCCCTCACTAGCCCGCCAGCTCATTTCCCTTTACAAACTCCTGGACTAATTAGATTGTATTCACTTTTTATAAAAGTGCTGCACGAGTCCACTTATTTTCTTGTATTTTTATTTTTCGTGTCTCTCATATTCATGTAGATGCTTTAATTAATAAATATTTATTACTCAGAAGAGTCTCAAAGCCTATGCATTGCGTGTTGGGAAAGCGTAATACATCACGTAAGTTCTAGCTCTGTCCTAACCGTACCTCCCTTCGACGGTACTCATGACGGGAGTGATTTTGGCCAGTGTCTGTCAGAGACGAGAGCTGTATTCACCATTCTCAGGTTCCAGCTTGCAGTGGTTCTCCACACACGAGTCACAAGTGACAATGGTGACCATGGAAACGATTTAAGATCTACCTCAACCTGTTTTCCTAATAGAGTTCTGTTTGTGGAATAAGGGAGAAAATACTGTCATTGCATTTCTATCCTGAGCGTCCACCTACTCAAAAAGTGGCTTCAGTCATGTTTGATCTCTAGCAAATTCTCTTATCCCTCTGTGTTTCTTTGGGCCTCCCGCGAAAGAACGCAGACACAGGACGTGTCGGTTCTTTGTCAAGGTAGCAAAGGTCAGACATTTGGTGAGAAGATACTTTATTCAAATGACCGTCAATGCTCTTTGAATGGGCAATGCTGCCTTTCTGTGACATCTGTAATTGTCACCACTTCAGGGAGCGTTCTAGGCACGCTTGCCTGCCAATAAGCTTTTAAACACCTCAAACACTGTCAACCTGGAACATCCCTTGAATGTGATCACAACTTGCGGTAAAGTTTTAACGAAACGTGCATCCAGGCGCTCAATATCCCAGACTCACGCTCTCTCACGTTTTCATTAAATTGCCAATTTGATTCACGTTTATGGCTATACTACCCCAGTAGCTGGTGATGCGGACATCTAGGTCTGACTCTAAACTGCAGGAACTTACTGTGCCTTGATCGTTTGAAGCGAAGAGAGAGGACTTACTACTCTCTAGTCCTCAGGGGGCACTCCACGCTATCAAATGCTTTCAGAGAGTAACCGAGGGCAGCTGGTTGGAATCAGCTCACTTCTAGTCATTCAGCTAGCGAGCCAGAGTGGAAACCACCAGAAAGCTGCTTCCCAGGACACTGTGGACCCATCTATCCCTCCCGCTTCAATTTGCCCACCCTAAGTTGGAAAGCCGGTCTTGAAAAAACGAGCACCAAGGATAAAATACTCGCTTTGTGAGGGGCGACTCACGGCAAAGTCACGGATGGGGAAGGCACGGATTCTTGAATGAGCTGCGTATGTGCCTTTCCCCAATGTCTCTTGTGTCCCATCAAGCCCAGCTTTTGAGGAAACTATGTGTGTCTTGTTAACTTATCACATTATCTAAAGAGGTGCTGTGTGATGCCGAGGGGTTTCAGCCAAACGTTGTACAGCACCTCCCTCCTTCTCTCTCTCTCTCTCTCTCCATATATATATATATATATATATAGTCAAAATTTAATTTTTTTTTACATTTTTATTTATTTTTGAGAGGCAGAGAGAGAGACAGAGCACATGTAGGGGAAGGGCAGAGAGAAAAGGAGACGCAGAATCCAAAGCAGGCTCCAGGCTCCGAGCTGTCAGCCCAGAGCCCGACGCGGGGCTCAAACTCACGGACTGTAAGACCGTGACCCGAGCCGAGGCCGGACGCTCAGCCGACTGAGCCACCCAGGCGCCCCATGTATACGGTCAAAATTTAAATAGCACAAAAGGGCTGCCAAGGAAACCCACAGTCCCCGCCCTATGAGTTCTCTTTTCTAATCTTCCTCCTTACAAACAACTGCTTTTCACTCTTTTGGCGGAGGGTCCTTCCCATAGTTACCTTCAAATCACCAAGAGTTTCACACCACCGTCTTCCGGGTTGTCGATTTGGACATTATCTGTGACTGCCTCTACGAACCACGAGAACTTAGCTCACTTAGCGCCAAGTTTCTGCCATTGTCTCTGTATGATTACGCGGCTATTTTCAGTTCGTTCTGTTTATAGCTTTAAGTCATAAACCTATCATTTATTTCTTGTCCTGTCACCTACGGGCAGCACGTCCTGACTTTGCATGTGTTAGTACCGTTCTGTTTTCTACAGCAAAGACTTAAATAGGGGTGACTACGTCACCAGTGCTAGTGGATTGCTTTGCAACTGTTAAGACAGTGAATCTCATAACCGACCTCGATTGGAGACAAAACAACGAACGTGTGCAAATTGTGAGGCCTACAGCTCAGATCTGAGCCCCTGGAGGTGTGGTCCGAGTTCAAGCTCGTGACCACTAGGTCGTGCTGCCTTCCTCTCCTCAGGGGCCAGTCCCCTGAAGGCCAGACCACATACACAGAACCCACGGAGAGACGAGCAGGCCTACATAGTACCTTCATCGAACCAACTAATTAATTCGTTCGTGTTCTTTCTCGCACTCATCCGGCAGACGCTTACGTGTGCCTGATGCACGCAGTCTGGATGCTTTTCTGGGCCCTGGGATGCAGGGGGGGGGGGTGGTGGAACCAGACACAGTCCTTCCCTGCAGGGAGCTTACCCAGCTCAGGGGACAAGTTCACCAGAGTGCCACAGGGGTGACGAGAGGGAGAGCGGAGAGTAGGGGCAGTCACTGGCAAGTGTAAAGCTGCCCTGGCTTCAGCCTGGGGACAGGACGGGCTTCCCCTGGAAAGTAGCCTTTAACCTGAGACGGAAGGCTGAGCCAGTTATCCAGAGGCGTTCCAGGCAAAAAGAACGAGCAGCCGGTCAAGCTGCCTGCAGGCGAGAGAGATGGGTTGAGGAAATGCACAGGGTTTCATAGGACTGAGGGACAAAGAGAAGGTTAGAGAATAATCTGGGTGGGGGCAAAAGTGAGGGAGAGAGATAGAGGTGTCGCCCGGGCTTTGTCAGCCAAAACAAGGAGCATGCCCACACATGCAAGGCTGTGGGAAATGACCCTGGTTTTGAAGTAGAAATTGAAAGGCAGAGAATGAGGCGGGGGTGCTGGGGAGCCAGTTGGGAGGTGGTTCTGGACCTGGTGACTTTTGAACTTGGCCTGGCCTGGGGTGACACATTTTCCCTTTTCCTCTCGGGCCTTTTCTGCTTAGCCCAGGTGCCCGTCAGGGACGCGTGACTGCCTGACTCTGACCGGGTGGCTCAGCTGTCACGCCAAATGCCTCAGGCCAGCCAGTTGGGTCCCCGATTCCTGGGCTGCGGGCGGCCAGGGCCGGGATGCAGAAAAACCGCATTCGTGGAATCACCTTATTATTTGCATTATTTGCTGGCTAAGATTGGATCTGTGGGACCAAGATGAGTCAACCACCAAGAGGAAGGAGGAGGCTGGGTTGAGAAGCAATAAACCTGGCATCGGTGGGGGTTTTAGAGATCCACAGCCCAAACCTTTTCTGATTTTTCGGTTTCCTGCGAATTTGCTGAGCCCTTGCAAAGTACAGGGGGCACAGGATCTGGTCCGCTGTTTTGGAGCCCACGGTCTCGTGGGGGAGAAAGTGTAGTCCCCAAAGCCGTTCCCACTTGGACATTCCCAGAAGCTCAGCTCAGGGCTGGTCTCCTCTCAGAGCTTTGGGATGTCCCCAGCCTAGGTGACGGCCTCGCATGTGCCCACTCAGCCCCTGGGTTTAGCTCTGTTATGGCTCATCTCACTCTGAAATACCAATTACTTTTCTTTATTTCCCGTCTTCGTCGTGGAGGTAGGGACTGTGAATTTGATCTCTCTGTTTCCTAGTGCCTGGCATAGTGCCCGGGACATCGCAGGCTTCCAATTGGTGGAATATAGACTACGTTATACGTATCTCTACTCTAGCAGTTATCGGAAAAAGCAATAGGCATAGAGAAGAGAGAAGAGTTCAAAGTGCCCCAGGGAGGCTAGGAAAAGCTCTGCAGAAGAGGTGATGTAAAAATTGCACCTTTATACCCGAGAAGGAGCTTTCTGGGAAGAGATGCTACAGGCAGGTGCTCCTTCCCCGGGGCGGGGTCCCGGGTATGAAAGCCCGGAGGCAGGAGAATCCAGGAATGTCAAAGGGACACTGCTTCTTTCTGGGACTGCTGGGGTGAAGACGCAGGGGGTCATAAAGGCAAGGTCGCTGAGGCTAGACTGAGAAGCCCCGAATGCCCTGGAAAAGGGGAGGGGTTTCACCGGAGCACCCCTCGGCGGGGCAGCGTGATCGGATTGAGGTTGGAAATACTACCTTGGGGTGTGTGTGTGTATGTGCGCGTGTGTGTGTGCAGAAAATGGTTGGGGGTGGGGGGGAACAGCGAGGTGACCACTGCATCAGGCCGGGCTGGAGGAGGTGGTGGCCCGAATGAGGTGGCGGCGGTGGGAATAGGAGCCAGAGCCCCAAGGGGGGACCGGCATGGCTTTGGTTGTCAACCGGATGTGCGGGCAGAACCAGTGGGAGGAAGGAAGTGGGGCTGTTCCCAGGCTTCCAGCTTGGGTGGCTGGTCAAGAAAGAGCACAGGTGATTAATAAGATTTTCGTCGAATTTCTGGTGAGGTTACTAATGGATCCTGAAGTCAAACAGCACCAAGGAGAAGGGGATGAGAAGGAGGAGGCCTGGGAGCGTAAAAAGACTGCATTGGCCCCAGCGCTCCAGTCATTCAGACAAAAACCCGAGCTACACTCTTATTCCCTTTTGACAGACCCTCTTTTGCCAAGGGCGAGGTAAAAATAAGACTGAGTATCTGTGAGATGCTCTGTGCCCCTTGGGGAAACAAAGGTACCCATAAATGGAATACAGTATCCGCTGGGTGAGTCACCAGTGTTATTTTAAGAGGGATTTGTCACTCCGCAGTGGGAGGCAAAGAGGAGAGGAGAGATGAATCTGTAATGAGAGAAGAGAGAAAAGAGATACAAAAAAAGGTTGGGAGTGGGAATCGGGGGTGACTGTGAGGCGGTGTTTGAGGACAGGGGGGCGGGGGGCAGAGGCCAAAGGGACTTATCTTTTTTCTTTCCTTGGGAGGAACTAGCAAACATTGGGAGGGAGGGCTGAGGGGGGGAGGGCACAGGAATGAGCAGGGGTGATGAGCGAGGCCAGACTGAGATGGTCTTAATCGGAACCAGCAGATGCTGTGTGAGGGGCCATTGGATTCTGTTTCTCTGAAGACTGGATGGGGGTTGGGGGGGGGGGGGAAAGGGGTAGATGGGGGAGGGGAGCACTGGCAGACTAACTCAACATAAGCAGTGGGGGAAAGAGAGAAGCCAGGGGTCCTCGTGCAATCTCCCTTCCCCTTTCTCACCACCCTGGGGTAGATACTAGTGTGGCCCTTAGGAGCCTTAGCTCCTCCTGGACTCCTGTACTGTCTTAACCACGTACTATACAGGTGACCACGGGAAAATTCCTCAATTTCTCGGTGCCTTCGGCCACCTCATTTATGAAATTGGAATAATGATAGTGCTGAAGATTATCGTGAGGGTTAAAGCAGTTAAAACACAAAGGCCTCGCACAAAGGGAAGGCTCAACGAATGTTAGCTTTTATTATCCCTAAGTGGGTAGGATGGGAAAGGATGTGGTAAAATGGAGGGTGGGTGGAAAAAGGAATAGACACGTGGCGCATCCACCAGATTTCCTGGAAGCTGACACTTCCTGGCTGCGGCCTCGGTCTCCGTCATTTAGGCGAAACTGGATTGAGTTTCCTCCATTTTCTTTCTAATTGCATCTAACCCACCAAATCCTAGAGTGTTCTATGGAATACTTGTACCACGAGAGTTGCCATTTTTTTAATACAAGCTACTATGCCATACGCATTTAGGAAATGATCACACTATCCCCCCTCCTCTTGGAGGATCACGGTGACGTAGCTTCTCCCAGTCTCAGAGAAGTACTGTGAAAAAGACAGTGTTCAAGCTCACTTATCTCACTGCGTCCTCAGGTTAACCTGAGTACAAAACTCCTTTCCCTATACCATTTGCCAACATCCGAGGAACACCTACGTTTTTGAAAACACTGGAGACCGAAAATCTACTCAGATCCATAACCTTGCAAGAACGGAGCTACAATCCGGTAACGGCACCAACACAACCAGAACGAGGCATCTACTCCAGGTCTGCTCATTTCTTGTCTCTGGTGGAGCCTAGAGACCCACTTTGGAAAATGTCTGTTATTGTGGAGTGTGTGTGTGGGTGTGCGTGCATGTGAGGCGCTCCCGGACCCTTTGGTTCCTTTGTGTTGTCATTGACCAGGTACTGCCTAAAGTGTCTACTTACCAGCCCCTGTTGGATACCTACTATGAATGAGATGTCATGCCAAGTACTTTGGAGCCAAAGGAGAATACTTGAAGGATCCTAAACTTTCCTCTTCCTCTGGATTTGCGTATGCCTTTCTTTATGCCCGGAGGGCGACACCCTGCTTCCTCTTTCCTCCTTCTCCAATCGTCAGTGTGCATCTCAGATGCCACCTCCTCTAAGAAACGTTCCCCGTGCTTCCAGCTGGATTTCATCGGTGGCTTCTCTCAACTTCCAGCCTTTTCTTAGGCTATTCGTTGTACTCTGTCTCAAGTTGTAGCTGTTTGTGAATTTTTATCCCTCAAAAAAAAAACCCACCAAAAAACGGGGGTTGTTGGCAGGAGGGACTGTGTCCCATTCATCTCTGTATTTCCTGTAGTGCCAACAACAGGGCATCCCCAGAGTCCGTGCTCAACATACAGTTGCTGAGTTAGAGTTGTTAAAAGTAACATAAGGTGTGGTCCCTGTCACTGAAGTCATTTATGTTGCGGTTGTGGAGACAGTACGCACAAAGAGTACAAAGGCACCAAAGGGTACAAAGGGTACAAAGGTACCAAAGGATACAAAGGGTACAAAGGAGGGCACAAAGACAACAGAAGGTAGAGGTGAGTAGTAACTGGCTAGTTAATGGGATGGACTGAGGATGATCTTATATTTCTTTCAAAGAATCAGTTCCAGTTGATTGGTAGTGATCTTCTGTATTTGGTGAGATCTTGAGGGTACTTCCTGGCTCTGTGGAAAGAGGGCCGTGGTCAGTTATTGGTGTCTTCCTGGTGATATGAGCTCACTGGTGGCACGAATCTAGATTATTTGGTGATGCTTATGGTCAACAACGCATGGGGCTGAGAAGAAGCAGATTATTAGGGGCCGATTGGGATTGGTCACAGAGAGCTTGTGCCATGGATAAAGATATTGCAACTGGACCATGGAGAGGGAGTAGGAATTAAAAACTCATGGGGAGGGGCGCCTGGGTGGCTCAGTCGGTTGAGCGAACGACTTCGGCTCGGGTCATGATCTCATGGTTTGTGAGTTTGAGCCCCTCGTCGGGGTCTGTGCTGACGGCTCAGAGCCTGGAGCCTGCTTCTGATTCTGTGTCTCCCTCTGTCTCTCTGCCCCTCCCCCACTAATGCTCTGTCTCTCTCTGTCTCAGAAATAAACATAAAAAAAAAAAAAAAAAAAAAAAAAAAAACCCTAACGGGGAGAAGTGATGTAAGAGAAAAGGTATGGTGGGGGTAAAAGAACAAGATATTTTTGTGGATTATTTAATGAATTTGCCTCTTCTCTTAGACTATCAGTGCTGTGAAGTCAAAGCTCATTTTTGCTCTCCTCATGACTGTATACCAATGGCCAGCAGTGTGCCCAGAACAGTACAAACACTCAGCAAATATGCACTGAATAAGCCAGGAGCATGGCCAGGAGAGTTAACCCGACAAGTAGGATAAATGCAAATGTGGCTTAGGAAGGCTTCTTGAGACTGAAGAATTACCTTTATTTTGCAGTCCCTCTGGAGAGGTGAAATTATTTAGGGGACAACTTGAGTTCCCCTGAGACATCAGTGGTGTATTTGAGTCCCTCCGGGGAGGTGAAATTATTTAGGGGACAACGTGAGTTCCCCTGAGACATCAGTGGTGTATTTGAGTACTCTATCTCACAGCTGAATTAAGGCAATGCATTTAGATCCGTCTCCCATGATTGGACCTCATCACAGCCTTACACACCTGTACCCACGCCAGTAGGAAATGTAAGTCCCAGTAAAGAGTGGGTGTCCAGACCACGTTTCTGGGGCTGTGCACAGAGGCTCCCCAGGTTCCCAGGGAGAGAGCACTCTTGCCTGTCGCAGAAGAGCAGGCCGTTGGTGAGTGGGCTTCAGGGCCGGGACATAGTCATGAACGGAGACACCTGCAGCCTGAATCCTCTCCTCTGGCCTCATGGCTCCACGAGGGGGGCAGCTCAGTTTGGGAGGAAGATTCATCTCATTCTGCACGACAATTGCATGAAAAGAGCTGTGTGTGAGGCCTCCCTGCACATCCCATCAAAATGGGTTGAGAGAAACAGTGAATATTTACACATCCAAGCCGTGGACTTTCCACCTGGACAAAATATAGGCCTTCGTGTTTGGTTTTCATGGTAAACAGACAAGGCAAGTGGGTCATTAGTGTGGTGTCGTGATGGCTTTAATCACTCTGGTGATTATTTTTCTGCCTTGGCTGGAATTCTCGGACTGACTCCCTCATCACAGTGTTGACATTTTGTGGCGTGTCTGGAAGAAGTTGTCTCGGGTGTCAAGGAATCAGAATTACTTAAGTGTTTTGATCGACAACAGCAGGGGAATCTAATGGCTAGATTAGATGACAGGTTGTTCTACTCATTGCTACCAACAGTCCTTTCCCATTTGTCCAAGAAACCATTCGGCCTATGTTTGGATTAATGCTCACATTTACATGGACTGAATGTGACTATACTAAATTTTACATCCCATGTAATAGACTTGTGATATTTACTAAAGAATACTTTGAGGATGGACATTAGATCCTTTTTTTTTTTTTTTTTTGAACACTAGAGTCTAAAGTGAGTCGCTTAATGTAGTTGGGGTTGTTTCTTGATCTGCATAGTGATTGTACTGGGGTGTTCAGTTCGTGAAAATTCTCTTAGTTGTTAACTTACGTGTATTTGTCGCTATGTGTGTTATCATTCAAGTAAAATGGAAAGAAGTTCACCTGTGCTCATCATATTTAATACTGGATTTCTTTAAGAATCCACAAGAGTTAAATTTGACAAAATTTTGTATTTATGTATTTATTTAAGGATTTTATTTTTTTTAAGTTTATTTATTTATGAGAGAAAGAGGGAGAGAGAGTACATGCGAACAGGGGAGGCGCAGACAGAGAGGGAGGGAGAGAATCCCAAGCGGGCTCTGTGCTCTCAGCGCAGAGCCCGATGCGGGGCTCAGACTCATGAATTGTGAGATCGTGACTTGAGCTGAAACCAAGAGTCAGATGCTTAACTGACTGAGCCACCCGGCTGCCCCTTAAGGACTTTATTTTTAAGTGATCCCTACACACAACGTGGGGCTTGAACTCACAACACCAAGGTCAAGAGTTGTGCGACTCAGTCCTCCAACTGAGCCAGCCAGGTGTGCCCCAGTAGCAGATTGTCTTAAAGGTGAAAGTTTTAAGGTCCCTAGAAGTGGAAGAAGACAGCTATTTCCCATTACGTTCACCTTGAACAATTAATTTCATGGAGTTGATATAATATTAATCATAATCACCAGTGTGGAAATCTTGCTCCCCCTGCCCAATGAAGTGTTTCTCCATTTACCTGGTCAAAAGCAAGATCAACAAGCAGAGGAAAACTGCATCCAAATAAAAAGATTCCAGGACACCCTTGATGTATCCCCCTGGCGTATTATCTTGATGCCTTGAAAGTATGAAACAACGCCAAATGCCTCTGTTTGCAAGTGTCCTTTGTGAGAACATTTTCCCTGAGATCAGGGAGGAAGATGGGAATTGTAATGTTTACAAATGAGGACGAAGAGGCTGCCCAGCCAAGGTAAGGACTCAGCCATGGCTTTGACTCTGGTCCGGTTCTGTGTTCTATGTCCTTCAAGTATTCTGCATTGAATATTTACTATTTTAATAATTAGGATCGATGTAAATAAGGATCGTTTGGCAACAGACACGCACAACCCTTTATCGAGTGTCCATCCCGTATAAAGCAGAGGGCCGGGTGCCTTGGGCAGTGGAGAGGATCCACAAATCCTTTCTAATTAAGTGTGTATCTTCCTCCAGCCAGGTCCTTGGCTTTCTCAAGTTGGGCGGGGTGCGTTTTAAAAATTACGAGCAAACTGCAGTAATTCTTGCATTAATGCTCTCTCTTAAGACACTGGCTAACTGTGTTTGAAGCTCTGAGGACCTGAATGTGGCACGGAAGTTCAAGAATAACGATGGGACCCAAGCCATCCTTAATTAGCACAGCTAAACCAAGGGCCTGTGACTAGGGAGGGGCAATCTGCGAGGATCTCGTGAAGGTACAATGATTTCTAACTCCAGCTCCTACCGAATGAACGTGAT
This sequence comes from Leopardus geoffroyi, assembly GCF_018350155.1. NCBI lineage: Eukaryota > Metazoa > Chordata > Mammalia > Carnivora > Felidae > Leopardus > Leopardus geoffroyi. The sequence continues at coordinate 58,307,736 of NC_059338.1, read as the reverse complement.
GTATTGCTTCGTGCACAAATATATAGTATTTTATTATTCTGTGTTGAAAATGGATGCATGAGTGATTTCAGGGTTTGCCGACAGGCTTCACAACAGATCTTGGGGGAGGAACCTTACAGACAGCCTAGGAATTTACGGCAAAGAACTTAAAACACTGTTTCGTAAAGCTGGCTGCGGATTTTGGATGGAAAAGCTTGTCTCCGTTTTGCTACTATCCTGTGTTGGCATACGAGCCTGGAATACTAATCGGCTTTTTTTTTCCCTCTTGGGCCACGATGGTGTCAGGATGCATTTTTTTTTTTTCTCCAAGCATCATATTAAGGTTGTGTTGAGCCCCAAACTGGAATTGGGGTTGGTTGGCTGCAGGACGGTTACTTTGCCTCCGGTCATAACCATGGTGATGACTCTCAGCCTCAGCTACATGACCGAGTCCTCTACCTCACCTTCTGGAACCCCAGAGAGAGGACGAGGGAGGATATTATTGGCTTTCTTTCTGGCTAATGGGTGTGGTCTTTGGAGGGAGCACCATCTTCTATATAGCACCGCCTCTATGTTCACAACATAGGGACGTCCATTACCAAGGGACGGACATGGGGGCTTGGTAATAGCTTCCTGTGTTTTTGGAGGAGAGGTGGATCCTACTGCCATTACCCAAGGTGCCGTATTCCCTTTCTGTTCTTTCTTTTCTCCCTGGCCCTAACTAATATGCTCAGAGCATTCTGGTTTCATCACCGTGTCCATAAGTACGTCTGTATATTTGGAATATGTCGAAGCTATAAAGGAAGAGATGGAAGGAAGAAAACTGCAAAAACGGAGTCTCTTCGACACTGAGATGAGTTTAGGCATAAATATTTTATTCTTTCCTGGATTACATCTTGTGTGCACACCTCTTGAGCAGAAAAACAATTTCAAAAGGGAGAGCTATCCTCTGATTACACTAATAAATCACACGGGTTGCTACGAAGATGTGTAATATATTACACTCTGGAGGAAGAAGGTTACTATGATGAATTGGTGTCATCCATCTTACATATTCCTGCCCTTCTAATCTTGATGTTAGATTGGATTTATGTGAGCGCTTCGAATTTTTAATTTTTCTGAAGTGTGTTTATTTCAACTTTTAGGGCAAGAAGGTTGACTTCTTTACGGGCTGGAGCAAATGTGAGAAAGCCAAGAAAGCACGGCTACATTTCTTAATTTTTTGTAGATCAGGCTGAGGTACACGGACTCAGAGAATTCAAAATCATTAAGACCATTAACTCTGATCTACGAGGAACGGAGGAAACAAAACTTTGCTCAGCGGGATCTGGTTTAACTGCTTTTCTTGGGAGTCTGTCTTGACGTAGTGATGATGACTCCATGGCATTGGAGTCAGACAGCCCTGGCCTCAAATTCCAGCTTGAATAATCACTGGCTGTGTGACTTAATCAACTGCGACACCTCTCAGACCTTCAGTGTCTCCCCCTGTGAATAAGACCTATCTCACGTGATAATTATGGGGCTCAAATGAAATAAAGTGATGAACAAAACAGACCAGAGACAAGATCCCTGTCCTCATGGAACTGCCTTTCTAGCAGGGTGGTGGGGAAACTGCGCGCGTGTGCACACACACACACACACACACACGAATCAAAACGTGTCGGGAAGTGATGAGTACTGTAAAGAAAATGAAACCATTGTAAAAGGATAGGGATGATGGGGGGCAGGGGGGCAAGGAGTGGTGTTCTTCTTTCAAGAGGGCATGGTCAGGGAGGTCTTCTTTGATAATATTGGGGAGACCTGAATGCCATGAGAGTGGCCATGAAGACATCTCAATGAAGAATATTCCAGGCAGGGGGAGGAGTTAAAACAAAGACCCTGAGGCAGGAACAGGATTGGTATGTTGAAGAGCAGGGGAAGACCTGTGTGGCCAGGACTGATGAGTGACAGGAGAATACTGGAGGGGGAGTCAGGGGGCTCACAGAACAGAGTAGGAGCCCCCTATTGGCCACAGAACTCCGGATTTTATTCCGAGCTGAATGAGGAGTCATTAGAGATTTCTGGGCAGAGTCATGATGCAATTTGTTTTATATTTTGAAAGGATCCATAAGGTGCATGAAAAATAGATTCTAGAGGGTCAAGGTGGAAGCAGAAAGTTCAGTTCGATTAGTAAAGTAACCTAAACAAGAGATAGTGGCTGAGGTGGTGGGTAGGAGAGGTGGTGAAAAAACGGTCGTATTTGGAAGATTGTTTTCTATTTTTTAAACAACTCTGTTGAAGCATAATTTACATACCATACACTTCATCCATTTTAAATGTACAATCAGTATTTTTTGAAAATTTCTAGATTTATGCAACCATCACCCCAACCCAGGTTTAGAACATTTCCACCAGCCCCCCAAAATCCCCCAATTCCCGTTCACGTTTCACTCCTGTTCTCACGCCTGGTCCCAGGCAACCACTAATATGCTTTCTCTCTCTGTGGGTTTGCCTTTCCTGGACATTTCATATGAGTGGAATCATACAACATGTAACCTTTTGAGTCTTGGTTCTTTCACTTAGCATTTTCTTTTTGAAAATCTAGGTTGTGGCGTAGAACAGTAGTTTATTCCTTTTATCTTTGCTAAATAGTATTCTGTTGCATGAAGACACCGCATTTTGTTTATCTCTTCACCAATTGATGGTCATTTGGATGGTCTTCCTTAATGACTACTATGACTAATCCTTCTGTGAATATTCATGTACAAGTCTTTGTGTGGACATAGGTTTTCATTTCCCTTGGGTAGATACCTAGCAGAATTACTGGATGTTACTGTAAGCTTATATTTGGCATTAAGCATTTCTTATGTTAAGAAAGTGAAAAACTGTTTTCCAAAGTGACTGTATCATAATGTATTAACACTCAACAATGTGTGAGGACTCAGGTTTCTCCATGCACTCACCAGAGCTTGTTATTACCTTTTTTAAATTGTAGTCATTCTAGTAGGTATCTTGTGATTTTAGTTTGCGTGTCCCTCATCACTAATGATGTTGAACATGTATTGGCCGTGTGTACGTCTTCTCTGATGAAGTTTTTAAGTATTCGACTCACTTTTTGATTGACTTGTTTGTTTCTTTACCTTTGAGTTACAAGAATGCTTCTTATATTTGGGACACAAGACCCTTTGTCGTATTTATGCTTTACAAGTATTTTCTCCCAATCTGTGGCTTGCCTTTTAATTTTCTTGACATATATTCTAAAGCATAAAATTTTTAAAATTTGATAAGGTCCAACATATCTACTTTTGGTGACATATCTAAGAACTTTTTTTCATTTTAAAGGCAAATCTAACGGAATTTGATGATGGGTTTGATGTTGGGTCGGGAAGAAAAGAGGAGTCAAAGATGACTGAAGATTATGTTCCGAGCAATCAGAAAAAAAAAGAATTTTCATTTATCAAGTGAATAAAGATTGGGAAGGAAAAAGTTAGGCAGTGGGAACCCAAAGTTGTTTTAACCGAGTTACATCTGAGATCCTCATTAGGTGTCGAAGTGAGGGTGTGAACCAGGCAGTTAGATTTAGATGGTTAGAGTCCAGCTGTTTGAGATAGAAATACAAGAGTCATCACAGAAAGAGAGTATTTAAAGCCACAGCTTGTAGGTCATTCCTTAGGGTATGAATGTGCACAGAAGAAAAGATTTCAAAGCACTGACTCCTGGAGCACTTACATTAATAGAAGTGAGGGAGAAGGAGAGAAATCAGAATGGAGATTGAGAAGGGTGTCAGGCATGTCAAATGAACCACGAGAGTGGTGTTCTGGGGGGACAAGTAAAGAAACTGGCTCAAGGTACAGATACGTGAGGGCCGTAGGACCGAGAATTTGTTGTTGGATTTGGCAACATGAAGGTCATTGGTGTTCTTGGCAAGCCCAGTATTCGTGGAGTAATGAGGACTAAAGTCTGATTAGAACGGGGGAAAGAGAGAATTGAAGGAGAGAGTACAGCGTGTTGTTAGGGATGACTTTTAGCCATAACGAAGAGATGAGCCACAGTGAAGAGAGGAAACATGGGATAGTAGCTGGACGGAAATGTGGGGTGGAGGGAAGTTTCTTTTCCTTCTGTGCCCTCCTTCTCTCCCTCCTTTCTGCTCCCCTCCCTCCCTTCCTTCCTTTTAAAAAATATGGGTGATACAACAACAGACAGGGGGAAACTGATGCCAGGAGAGAGGGGAGATAATTGTAGAAGTGAGATCCCTGAGGGTGTGATTGCTGAGTCTTGGTGAATACGTGCTTATAGAAAGGAGCATGAATGGTTGATCACTGTAAAAACAAAGCGAGTGGTTCATAAAGAGAGGTGTATATGGTGGAACTTGGTGGTGGGAGTATGGGGAAGCTTGCTTCTGTTTGATCTTATTGTTTCAGGGTTATCAGTTGAGAGGGGAAAGGCGGAGAGAAAGGTATTGTTAGTTTGGGGAGAGAGAAGAGAGCAGAAAGTTGATGTCTAGGAGAGTGGGAGTTAGTGGACGAGATTGAAGGAGGGAAAAGGGGGCATGTATGTAGGGGAGAGATAGTAATGATGAGTCCTGGAATCAAGGGGAGGTGAGTGAGGACCTTAGGTGACAGCCAGTGGAAAGGTGGTAAGGTCAATGTATTTGGGGCCATAGTGGAATGCGGTCGAAGAGTTGTTTGAATCAGGACACTAGAATGAATGAGATCCAAAGATAGGGTATGTGGGTCAGAAACCAACATGACGGGGTGCCTGGGTGGCTAGGTCAGTAAAGTGTCAGACTCTTGGTTTCAGCTCAAGTCATGATCTCACGGTTCGTGGGATGGGGCCCTGAGTTGGGCTCCACGCTGACAGTGAGGAGCCCGCTTGAGATTCCCTCCCTCCCTCTCTCTCTGCCCCTCCCCCACTCATTCTCTCACTCTCTCTCAAAAAAAAGTAAATATTAAAACAAGAAATCAGGGGCGCCTGGGTGGGCCGGTCGGTTGAGCGTCCAACCTCAGCTCAGGTCAGGGTCTCACGGTTTGCGAGTTCGGGCCCAGCGTCGGGCTCCATGCTGACAGCTTGGAGCCTGGAGCCCGCTTCGGGATTCTGTGTCTCCTTCTCTCTCTGCCCCTCCCCCACTTGTGCTCTGCCTCTCAAAAATAAATAAATGTAAAAAAAAGGAAAGGAAAAAAAAAAAAGAAGTCAACATGACAGAGGAGATGTCATCCTCTGGTGATGGCAGTGTTTAGAGTATGACCACGGGAGTGAGGATCTCAGGCACAGTGGAAAACAAGGGGTAGGGAAGGGGGAGAGCAGGCCAGTATTTGAAAACACAGGCCACATGGATGTTGACGCCGGCGAGAATCACAGCAGGTGTAATGAGACGGAGTCCAGCACCGGCCGTGAGCATTTTCAAGCAATGAAGGTCAGGATCCTTTGATTCTGAAGAAGCCTGCAACCCAGACGGGGGTTGGTAGTATTGTCTCATGATCCCGTCTCCGGCGTCTGCAGGGGAAGCAGGGGCGAGGGAGAAGCAGCAGTTTGGAGGCAGCAATGAATGCAAGGAGGCTGCTTAATCTATCGCCAGACGAGCCATGTTTGACGGGCAGGAGACAAAACGGCCATCGTGTGCCTGGTTCAGGGCAGGTGCGCCGAGAACATTCATTCCCTTTTCTGAGTCGGCAGCAGGCACTTCCAAACCTGCACGTCTTGCTTTTCAAATTGTCATTTGCCTTCGCTTCCAGTCTGCGGTGGCATGGCCTTCGAGCTACTTAAAATCTGCTTTTTAAGGCACATCCATGCTTGGTTCTGTTCTCAGCAGACGGCAATATTTCTTGGGACACGTGCGTACACACACGCACACACACAGCGATCCTCCGGAACACCCTCAAGGCAGCCACAGACATGTCATTTTCCCTCAGCGTGACGCACCCTGAAGGTGGGGTGGTGGGTCAAACTTAATTCTCTTCCTGTGGCTGTGAACTTGCGTTTTCTCTACGTGAAGTTACGTAACTGTTTAAGGGACACGGAGCCACGAGCGAGGGTCCTTTTCTGCTGTTGTGTTTGCACCCAGGCAACGTCAGCTTTTTGGATCTAACGGGGTCCCAGGAACAGGCATGCAGGCTCTACACTCGTACCTGTGGATGCAGCTCCCGGGCCCCTTACGAAGCCACATTCCTCCCAGCATTTCTGGGGATCCCTAAGAGGGCTCTTAAAATGATGATAATAGCCCTACTCCTCGCCGCTGTGGCTTCTGCGACTGTGCAAGCTCAGCAGCCCTCATGGTCAGCAGAGCTGCTAGTCTGGCCACCTGACGGGTGTGCTGAGCTGAGTCCTGTCTCTCTAGCTGGTCTGTCGCCTCCTGGTGCAGTGGCTTACCTCCAGGACGCTCTTTGGCTGTAAGAGTGAGAACGTGCTTTCCAAGGACGTGTAGGTGGGGGAGGGGAGGGTCCCATAAGAGGACCACTGAGCCCTGAGGCGTTAAAGTGGGTGGCCATGCAGTGGGTTCACACAGCCCTCCACCCCCCCCCCCCCCGCCATACATCCAGGTATCTGAGTTCACACAAGTTCAAAGCATCAATTCTCATAAACGCTCCATGACTCCCTCCCATTCAGAGAGTCTGGTCATCACAGCAAAGGTCCTTTGTCCGTTTCAGACTCTGTCCCATGTTCCTGCAATCTCACGGCAACGCAACCCCAGTGACAGCTTTCTCCCCGTGACCGCCACAACAAAGGGATCCAATCGCGATTTCTGCGTGTATCCCAGAGCCAAGGATGGATTTGCTGTATGTTTTCCCTTCTTTCTCTTGGGGTTTCACCCTCTTCTAGGCTCACTGACCCTGTTGTCGATGGCTGGATGCAAGTAGATGCTTGGGGGTGGGGTGCTGTCCCCTCCACAAAGGGGGCCTGCTTGCCATGCATCTCATTGTGCCTCTGTCCCGCCGGATCAGATAGAATTTGACCTAAGCACACACCCAGCAGCTGAGAAGAAAAATTTATTATATTGGCATAAGAACTTCTGCAAAGAATGGGTAGAACCATTTTCCATCCCTATCAACTCAACCGGGCTAAACCCAATTTATTCATTCTGATATAGACCCCAGAGTCTTTTCAGGGTCAGCTCTCACCATACTCCCTGTTGGTTCTGTGTATCCCTCAATATGTCACGGTTATTAGAGTATATGCCTTTAAAGTTTTTTTTTCCTCATGGGCTCTTACAAATTCCTCCCCCCCCCCGCCAAAAAAAAAAAAAAAACCATAAAAGTAAAATTTGTGGTTATAATACTAAATCTAGAGGACTCACAAAAGTAAAAAGGAGAAAACAAAAATCAGCTATAATCTTAGGATCCGTAGATATCACGGCGTCGTCACTAATTCTCTTTTGCTTTCCCTCTGCCCCTAGGATTCTTTAAAAATTGAATGGGGATTATATTTAATTTTGTGCCTGCCTCTAAAGATAGCAAATGTTATAAGCAGAGGTTCCTTTAAGATCTTATTCCTGATGGATTTGGTTGAAGAAACAAACCAGGTGAAATAAAGTGAGATTTTAGTACCGCTAATACGAAGCATCTGCTGCTGCTGATTTTCCTTGGAGGCAACCCTCGAAGCCTCTTTCGGAGCCGAGCCCCTACCTACTCTGCATTCTCAGCCACAAGAAGAAAACATTAAGCCAAAAAAAAAAAAAAAAAAAAAAAAAAAAAATGCAAGCTGACGTCTTTTCCATTTCTGCCCCGCCTCAGTGTAATAGAAGACCTTTGCCTTCACTTCCGGGGAGAGCGCAGCCAGCTGCTACGATTGGTGGGTGCCACTAGGACCTCAAGATGTTGGGAAGAGGGACAGATCGTAAACGCCACTCAGTGGTTCTGAGTTTGGCGAGATTTTTGTCCCCACCCGAGAGATGTCTGCAAAATGACCTGTGGGTAATCTGAACTGGCTCGGCCGACGCCTATTTCAAGAGAATTGAGGAAAGGGGATTTACGATCACCCTGTCTGCCTATTTTCCAGGCTGATGTTCACAATATGTTTTTTGGGGAAGGCTGGTTCTGCTGCTGTTTCGTTCTCCTGACGAGCCCTTGCCTTCCACAAGGCAGGACCACTTCATGTTGGAAATCAGCTAACTGACTTGATTTTGGCAAGAAAGGCTCGTAAATCTGAGGTACTAAAGAACACAGTGATGCAAACTCTTCTTATAATATGTATTTATTTTTGGAAACGTGTAGTTATATACACGATACTCACAGGCTCCGTGAAACAAAGCAACATGTATGCTGACCGGTATAATACGCATTTAATTCCATCATTAAAAGAAATCTTTTGTTTGCTCTGACACCTCCACTTTTACGCTTATGAGGGGACGGAAATGTCAAATTTAGCACCGCAGGGAAAACTGTCCATCGGGTTCAGGAGGAACTGAGGCAAATGGTAAGTTTGATGGTAGGAAAGCGTCCAGACCCACCTTGTTCTGTTGCGCAACCCCCGCTTTGCAAGTCAATCTCTTACGTCACATGTACCACAGGACTGATGATGGGCCCTGGAGACAAGCGTGTCCCCTGCCCCCTTCCCAAGCCAGCGGCATGAACAGTTAGTGAGTTTGTCATCTTTGAGATCATCACAGAGACACAAATAGCAAGTGTACATTTCAGTCTACAAACAGAAGTATACGAGAAACCTAGTTTTCTTTGCTTTCCAAATCTCTCTCCAATGTTAATTTCAAGCCCTGTTTTGCTAGGATGGGGCAGTGTCTTCTCAGCCAACTTGGAGTCTTCTCTCCCCACCGCCGTTATCATCCTAGGGTTTAGTCTAACTTGAGGAGATATGGGAAAGCCATCGCATGGGAGCAAGGGTCATCCAGTGCTCGGTTCACACTGGCATCTGCTGTTCCATACAGCCACCATTGGGACATCCCCCAGTTGTGTCCACGTGACTGTCTCCTCTAATCCCCGGCAATGGAATCACGCCGCTGCTTTTGTGCCCCATCTGGGGTCCCAGAACTTCTTCTAAGGCCCAAGCTCTGTCTGTATAGCGTGGTCTTTTCTGGAAGAGCCATCCTCCTGCTCATCGCAAGACCCGGTTCACCCTCACTTCCTGCAAAAGACCTCTCCTTGTCCCTCCAGAGCCCATCTCACCTCTTTTCCCTTTAAGACTCCATGGTGTTCACCTAGCACTTGCCATGCAGGGATTGTCTTGTTCTGAGGGACCAGAGTCCTTTTCACGAGTGTCTGTAGGCCTTTCTAGCAATGGGCTCAGATCCTCACTGATATGTCTTCCTCAATTAAATTAGCACTCCATCCTGCCACCAAACACCCCTCAAGCTCACGTAGAGAAGCAAAGAAAGGAGACACAGGTAACAAGTAGAAAATGCAGACGCACGTAGGTTACCAAGATTATGCCTGACAAACCAGAAACGTGCCGTGTATATGTTTGATCTTCTGTACTACACTATCACTCAAAGGCGGCGTCTCTGTGTTAATGATTTTTTTTTTTATCTTTACCAGCATCCAGCCCAGTGACTCAGATGATGGATGCATCTGTTCTATGCTGACCCTAAGTACGATGAAGAAATAAGAAGGAAATTAAAAAGCAAATAAAAATCCCCACCAAAACAGTATTTCTTCTTAAGATGTTGACTGGAAAACCGCAGACACAGAAACGATAGATAGATAAACCCTAATAATGGACTACTCTATCAGCTCTGCTAGTAATACAACAAATTCAGTTCAGTTCAATCAGGGTTGTCTCATTTCTACAAAGTGCTGCTGGACGAGGCTCTGGTGATAGAGAGAAAAATAAGACATGGTTATAGGGTTACATTTGATATGACTGCTTAGAATTTCCTAGCGGGTAGGCGTGTTATGCAGTCATAAATAGGAACACAGATACGCAAGAAACTAGTATTTTCTTAAATAAAACATTCATTTTTAAGAGGAACCCAAGGGGCCCAGCTAACTCCTGGAGAAGGGAAACATATAAAGTACGGGGGGTGTCAGGTAGATCAGAAGTCACCTACAACCTCTCAAGTGGGAAGTTCCTCAAAAACCAAAACACGCAGGGGCGCCTGCCTGGGTGGTTCAGTTGGTGAAGCGTCCGACTTCGGCTCAGGTCATGGTCTTGCGGCCCATGGGTTCGAGTCCCGCGTCGGACTCTGACAGCTCGGAGCCTGGAGCCTGCTTCAGATTCTGTGTCTCCCCCTCTCTCTGCTCCTCCCCTGCTCATGCTCTGTCTCTCTCTCTCAAAAATAAATAAAACATTAAAAAAAAACCCAAAACATGCAACGTTGTGTTAGCTTCAGGTATAATAATACAATGTTGCATGGCAATTATACCTCAATGAAAAGAAAACAAACTTTTTAAACAAAGAAAAAAAACCAAAAACAAAACAGATGCCATTCTTGGTAGGTAACTAAGGAGCGATTCTATGTGTATGGCTGTATACAGATCTTTATTAAAACCCGAGTCACCGCTATTTGGATAGGTCTTGCACAGAATACACATACACATTGTTGTGTAAACTGAGACACCTTTGGAAGTCAAAGGGAGCACTGTTCTTAACAATTACTCTGTGACCACGACATAAAGCTGGAGTGCGGCCATCCTCGTCCTGCAATGCTGTCGAAGTGAAGGAAAAGAATTAAGGGCAAACCCAAACATAAAGACACTTGAAGACCCTTAAATTCCCTTCTCAATGTCAAACCCTCGCTGACTCAGAGGTAGATTCTCCTCTCCTTTGCAGTGAGAGGGAAACAGTTTCCCCAGAATAATTTCACAAAATTTCTGCCACCTCCAGAGCTTAACTTTGTGAAGTCCCTGCACGGGGGGCTTTACTGTTTTCAGATCTGAAATTGTGACAATGTTTACTTGTTTTGGGGCTGGTGGGAAAAGAATCAAAAAATGGTGAATATTAGATGCCAAGAAGACAGTATTATTTCAGTGTGTTTGCATGGGACGTTGAATTTGTGACGGGTGCTGAGTATTGAATATATACTTAAGTAACTTCCCTGTAGGCGATTTTGAATTTTTTTTTACGTTTATTTATTTTTGAGACAGAGAGAGACAGAGCATGAGTGGGGGAGGGTCGGAGAGAGAGGGAGACACAGAATCTGAAACAGGCTCCAGGCTCTGAGCTGTCAGCACAGAGCCCAACGCGGGGCTTGAACTCACGGACTGCGAGATCATGACCTGAGCCGAAGTCGACGCTTAACTGACTGAGCCACCCAGGCGCCCCTAGGCAATTTTAATAACATACATTAGTTCCTTTTATAAAGTAGTACATATACACTTATTGTAGATAATTAAAAAAAAAATAAGACAGATATACAGAAGAAAACAAAATCACCTATAAGCCCATAGAGAGAAAACATATTAGTATATTTCTATTTGTGTATTTCAGATAGTTGAGATTATACTATATATGTACCTTTTTCTTTTCTTTAACTTTTTTAAAACATTTATTTACTTTTGAGAGAGGCCACTCCACATTCTTCATTACGAAGGGGTTTCATGCAGGAAATGTGAGGCTTATATAACCTTGTATACAGCGTCGCCTCGGAAGAGAGCACTTGGAAGAGAACAGGAAAGCCCAAGGTCTGGAAGCCCAATTATTTCTGCGATGCCACTGCTGCTGAGCACCTGCCACAGGCTGGTCCCCCACCCCCCGCCCCCACTCGTGCCTAGAACTCCCGCCGGAAATAATGGCCTCTCCTTTCCTTCCGCCTTGCAAACCACGAAAAGCGCCACCCACTGATCAGATCCAGACACCTGCTGAGAAATAACAGTATCCGGGCTGGCAGCACCTGTGACGTCCGGGAAAGCTTAGGCAGACAGGGACGATAATGCGGCGCGTCGGTTCATGTCAGGGCCACAGGTGATGCGACAAATCCGACTTCACTTCATTTTTCTCCCTAATTGTACATTTCAGTTATTGCTCCGACCCGTGGCTGCAAATCGGACGGCGGTAGCTCAGATCGCAGCGCTCGCGGCCCCACCCGCATCCGTCTTAAGTACGCGCCCCGTGTCGGTTCCGCCTGGGGGTCCGGGACAGCCCACCCGCGGTTCTCCCCCCACCCCCGAGTCCACTCCCGGCCCGGCCGTACCTCCAGCCGTACCGCCACTGGAGGGCAGCACCTGCCCGCCACCCGTGCAGCGGGAGCGGCTCCGGGGGCCGGGTCCCCCAGCTGCGGCCCCTTCCATTGCCAAGGCTCGGCTCCGGTCCCCCCCCCCCCCCCCCCCTCAGCGGGCTTCTCCCCGGAGCGACGGCTGCTCCGCGCCAGGGCCGCCGCTTCTTTCCTGAGCACCGCACCGCGTTTTCAAGGCCGCCGGCTCCTTTATGGCAAAGCATCTCCAGCCTGTGTGGATGTTCCCCACCCCCCCCCCGCCCCTACCGCCGAGGGTGGACTTGACCCCTGGGCCTGAATGGAGGCCCTCTCCATCGGCCCCTACCTCCAGCCGGGCTTCCCTCCCGGAAGCTCATTTCCCCGTGAATATCAGCTCACGTGGGGCCCCGGGGTGGCTCAGTCGGGTTGGGCGTCTGACTTGGGCTCAGGTCATGATCTCCCGGTTTGTGAGTTCGAGCCCGGCGCGGGGCTCCGAGCCTGGAGCCTGCTTCCGATTCTGTGTCTGCCCCTCTCTCTGTGCCCCTCCCCTGCTCACGCTCTGTCTCTCTCTCTCTCTCTCTCTCAATAATAAACAAACGTTAAAACATTTTATAAAAGAAAATCAGTTTGTGCAAAAGGACACCATTAACTGCCAACTCTGACATTTCTTGGCACGTGGGTTTATCGTCTGAACCTGTAGCACCCAGCGCTGCGAGGAAACTTTTGGACATCACTCTTTGCCCACGTTCTTCCCATAGATTCCCAAACAACGGAATTACTGTATACAAGAGAATAAACATGAAGGTTTGATACATACTGGCAAATTGATTCCAAAACCTCTTACCAATTTATACATCCGCCAGTTAGTTAACAGTGCCTCTCCTGGAACCCTGGCTCACTGCACCTTTGGCTGAGTGGTATTTTATCTGTATCTATTTATCACCTATGTAGATATTTCCCCATATTATATATATGGGATATGTAAAGTATACATATCCTATGCATAATGTATAACATTTACAACATAGATCTATTTCTCAGGCTGCTTTGTTCACCATATTAAAGCGAATCATGCCCCAACCCTCTCTCTCACATATATCCTTGAGGCTCCGAAAACCAACACCTTCTAAAACTGTGAGGAAAGTTAACACCCTCCTCATATTTGTCTCAGTCAATGGTAATTGTGGCAATTTTAATTGTGGACTGAATAAAAGGTGTTCTTCCACAAGTTGAAGGCATAGATCACTAAGGAGTAGGTTGAGCCACGGGTGGCCAAAATCCCAAATACCAGTGGGTTAAACCAGATTTTTTTTTTTCTTTGTCATAGCGGGTCTCCTAGTGGCTCTCCCCTGGTATGAGAGCCACTGAACCAGGTTCATCCACCTTCCTTTCCCAAGTTTGCAGCCACCCAGCAGGAAGGAGAAGGGGAAGGCACGCTTCTGCTTGCTAGAAGATACTTTGCAGAAGCTGCACATACCCCTTCCTCTTAGAGCTCATTGCCCAGAAGGTAGCCAGCCAGCCAAGTTCAGCTTCAAGGAGGGTGGGAAATACAGTCTCTGTCCAAGTATCAGATGAGTTCAGCAGGGAACACATACCAAGGAACAAATAGTGGTCCCTGTCCCAAAGGCACAGAAGTACAAGATATGTTGGGTTTTTTTCCCTTAAATGGCACAGTTCACTTATTTCCTGGAATGCCTGAGCTCCTCCTTTACATAGAAAATACAAAGCTGTGGATAAGAGCCTATTGTTTTCCTTTCTTTTAATTATAGTCTGCTTTGACACAGATTATAACTTCAGAGATATTTCAGATTCATTTTGGAATTCACATGGCTGCAATTTCTCATGCTTTGCTCCCTTTCCTTGTCCAGCCTCTCTGTCTTGCTGTCGACTGGTCTGAGAATACACCCTCAGACGTAGCAGGTGAGGTTTGCTTCCCGTCCTTTCCTTGACAAAAGAACAAGGAAAGCTTTGGAAAACATCAGGAGGCAGAGAAAGAAACTAAGAGAGAAGAAGGAGAGATAGCAGGTCTCTGCGTTGAGCATCTCAACTTACAATGAATATAGCCTCCGTCATGCAAATTAAAAAACCCAATTTGGACGGGCCAGGGAGGTTTAATGGAAAGATACACATCAGGAGACTTGGCAATTTACAGGGGCAGGATCTCATCATGCTTCTGTACACATCTCGTGCATCTCATCAAGCACACAACAGGCCGAAATTACAATAACCCAATTTCATAAATTATTGGCCAAATAAGTGAAGACAGTGATGTAAATTTTGGGGATTAGAGACCGTAAGCCAAGAATAGGCACTAGCTTGAGCAACGGATCTCAGGGAGCCCTGAGTCTGCTTATCATCCGAACCACTTGGCAAGTAGCCTTTCTGCTGACCAGTTGGTTGGGCCAGAGTTCTCTGATCACTTGCCCATCTTTCCGTTCAGTTTTCGCAAACCTCTCCTGAACCACATATTCATGCAGTGCGCTCTACTCGAGAAATACTTTCTAAATGAAGCAGTGTGTGTATAGTTGATACAGTGATGATGAACTTGAAGTTGAGGGTATTCGCATAGTAAGTGGCAGAGAGTGGGAAACTTCCTGCTAAAGGTTCAAACGCTCATCGTTTAGGGAGTCCAGCCCCCCAAATTCTTCCGAGGTCGGCGGACCTTCAGGTGCCCCCAAATCTGAGCTGTTGCTATAGGCTTTTAGCCGCTGGTTAAGGCTGGCTTCCACGCCGCCCCTAGCTTTGGGTGTCTGACCATGTGACTGAATTCTTGTCAATGGTGTGTGAATTCAGTCAAAACATATCTGGAAAGACGTTTAACTGAAAACCTCAGAGTTCAAGGAGCTCTATTCAAGAGTATGCAAATGTACAAGAAGAAGATGCACAAAAAAAACCCAGTGGAGGGGCGCCTGAGTGGCTCAGTCGGTTAAGCGTCCGACTTCGGCTCAGGTCATGATCTCATGGTTCGGGAGTTCGAGCCCTGCGTCGGGCTCTGTGCTGACAGCTCGGAGCCTGGAGCCCGCTTCGGATTCTGTGTCTCCCTCTCTCTGCCCCTCCGCCGCTTGCACTCTGTCTCTCACATTGTCTCAAAAATAAATAAACATTAAAAAAAAATCCAGTGGGGTGGATCTGATGAGTCTTGACATGGGGGCAAAAGTGGGTTAGCCTGGGACATCAGGACTTAAGCCAGCCTGGGAATTGCTGCTGAGGGTCTAAGTCTTTGGAATCATTAGAAGCTCAGTCACAACAACAGGAGGAGGAAGGGGCAGGGACTGTTTTTTCCTCTTTACAGTTGAGTGCCTGCCCAAGGTCATACAGTGCAGGGCGGGGGGGGGGGGGGGGGGGGGGGAAAGGGGAGGGGGGAGGGGAGGGCGCTGTGATGAAAATACAACTCAGGTGTCCCGACTTCTAGGCCAGGGCCCTTTCCATTATGCTGCAGCTGTCTGCTTCCAAGAGAGCCACATTCGATGCCCAGAAAATGCCATGCAGAAGCCTGCTGTGACTATTCTAAGTTTGAGTGGGAGTGGCTGGGGTATATGGTGGGTAGAGCCAGGGGAGGGCTGTGGGGAGGCCATCCTGCCATCCTGGATATGGAAGCCTTTTTTTTTTTATGGCTTACCCGGTTCCAGCTGGCATAAACAAGGCAGGGCTGAAGATTAAATGCCCTGGACATTATTAAGCCCATTAGGGTTCTGGATACCTCCCCCCCAGACTTCTCTTTACATCCCCAATCAAGTTTGATCAAATTTGTCACCTGTTCATGAAGAGATGTCCCTCTTCCTCGCCTCTCCTCAAGGAGCAAATATTCTCTCATCTACTTTGGGAAGGAAAAAAAAAAATTCTTTTAGTCCAGAGTTCAAGTCACCGAGAAAAAAAATGCGTTGCTGTCCTCTACCCTGCCTTGGGGGACCAACTTGTCTCAGTCCGCCCGGCACTTTCACAGTTGAAAATCTCATGTGCTCCCTTTAATCCAGGACAAACTGGGGTTCTAGGTCATTCTTGCTGCCTGGGGTGGGGGTGGGGGCACTGAAGCAGACCCTGCAAAATGCTTTGTTCTTGCTAGATAAAGACAGTGGGTGTGGCTACCTACATCTAACAAAGGCAGAAGGATTGGTGAACTGGGCTGCTAGCCTCTTGCTCTGCAGGACAAGGAGCGTCCCCATGAAGGTGAGGACAGGTTTTTTTTTGAAGCCTGGTCTTCCAGTGTGAACGGAGAGGCTCCTTGGGGTGGAAGAGAGTGGCTGCGGCCGTGGGAGAGGAGGGGCTGGGTGCCTCATGCTTGCCTGCAGGCAATTAGGCCTGTCTCAAGGAGCCCGGGGAAAATTCTTGTTCCCAGGGTAGAACATTCTGGTAAAGTCAGGCTGGGGGCAATTACCTACAACGTCAATTAGCCTATGGGGTAATCGACAAGAGTCAGCACAAACCAGTCTGTGCTTCCTTTCTCTTGGCTGGCTCTCCCTGGCCCACGCGAGCGGGCTGGACCGTCACCTGCCCTGCAGGTGCGGGGAGGCTTGCGCGGGGCCCCTTCCCGAGTGTTCCCGTTTCCTGAGGAAGAAGGGTTCCCTGCTCACAAGGAGGCAAGGCCGCCTTTCTGACCTGTCACAGGGTATTTGCCGCGGCTGGATTTGTTGTCTCAGGGCGCGGCTTTTTGACAGCTGCAGAGGGGAGGACGGTCCAGCAGCATCGCAAGCTTTCACCGTCTGGCCAGGAGTTTGGATGACCGGGAAGCTGAATTCAGCGCCCGTGCGCGCCGGGCTTATGCAACCCGCCGGCAGCAGCTAGGCGCAGGGCCCCAGGGGGCGTGCGGGGGCAGGGAGGCGGCGGGGCGGGCACCGCACTGCAGATCCCAGCCGGGAAAGCTCGCTGGGAGGTTCGGCGCCCGCACCGCCGCAATGCGGAGCCCGCGGCGGGGCTGGAGGAGCGAGTCCCGGAGCAGCCAGCCCTGGTGCTCGGGCGCAGAGCCCTAAATCTGGCGATGCTCCGGGGGTGGGTCTGGGGATGGCGGGGACAACTGCCTTGTGGCAATAGGTGGGGGCGTGCAGCATGGGAGGGAGCTCAGGAGACCGAAGAGAGAAGAGAAGGTCAGAGGCCTTCCGGGAGTTTCTAAGGGGGAAGGCAAGGCGGCAAGCCCCTGTAACTGATCAGCAGCAACTGTTTCTCTTTCGGGGCCGCTGCCCGCTCTTTCTTCCCAGTAACTTGCAGCCACATCCCTCCCCGTCTTTGATCCTCCTAAACCACGGCCCACGGCTGCCCCCTCAGCTTCCCTGCTGGAGTCCTGTTTAAGGACACTCCCATGCTGCACCGGGCAGGTGGTTGCAATTCCACAATATTTATTTGACTTGATTCTGCACAAGGAACCAGGTTAGGCCCTTCAGGGCATATTCCTGGCCTCTGGGTATTGCAGGGTAATGATAAGAAACAGGACAAGGGCCCTGATAAATAAAGCACATAGCCAAACGTGGAACCTGAAAACCTCGAGGGAGTTACAAAGTATCTTTTGTATATTTTCTCTATAGCTTTTTTTTCCCCTGTAGGTACAAACTGTGAGGAACTTTGTCTCACCTCTGCAAATCTGATTGGGTAGTCCAGAGAAAGCTATAGGTTCTTTTCTTTTCTTTTCTTTCTTTCTTTCTTTCTTTCTTTCTTTTTTTTGTTTTGTTTTGTTTTGTTTGTCTATAGGTTCATTTCAGCTTCCATCCAACATCAGGAAATTCACTCTTTTGGTTTGGGTGGAGTAAGCCCGCTTTTAAATACCCGCCTGGGGGGCGCCTGGGTGGCGCAGTCGGTTGAGCGTCCGACTTCAGCCAGGTCACGATCTCGCGGTCCGTGAGTTCCAGCCCCGCGTCGGGCTCTGGGCTGATGGCTCAGAGCCTGGAGCCTGTTTCCGATTCTGTGTCTCCCTCTCTCTCTGCCCCTCCCCCGTTCATGCTCTGTCTCTCTCTGTCCCAAAAATAAATAAACGTTGAAAAAAAAAAAAATTAAAAGGAGGTTAAGAGCACAGGCTCTGATGTGTCGATAGGAATCCACCACTCACTGACTGTGTGACCTGGGTAAGTTGCTGAACCTCCTGGTGCCTCAATTTCTTCACCTGGAAAGTGGGCATGCTAATACTACCTACCTCCTTGCGTTGCTATAATGATTGAATGTGTTAATAGATGCACAGAGCTTAAAATAGCGGCCAGCACAGAACACGTAATAATAATGACGATAACAATTTTATCACAAGGTAGCTATGCTGTCTGAGTTAGACAGTACACATAAAAATATGGGGAAAATAAATATGCATACAGGTGACCATCACCCTCCTTTACTTCCAATGAGTTAGGGAACAGCAGAAGAGCCCTTCTGGACTAACATTCTGTACCACAGAATTGAGTCTAGCATGAGTAGATAATTTTTCCTTCTTTTGCCACTTTCCCTTTAAGAAAATGGAAACTAGGGGCGCCTGGGTGGCTCAGTCGGTTAAGCGGTTAAGCGTCCGACTTCGGCTCAGGTCATGATCTCACGGTTCGGGAGTTCGAGCCCCGCATCGGGCTCTGTGCTGACGGCTCAGAGCCTGGAGCCTGCTTCGGATTCTGTGTCTCCCTCCCTCTCTGCCCCTCCCCTGTTCATGCTCTCTCTCTGTCTCAAAAATAAATAAAACATTAAAAAAAATTGCAAAGAAAATGGAAACTGAAGTTGATATAGGGGATGATTATCAATATGACATAACTCTTATTACATTACAAGGTTATGCTAAAGCACACTTTTCGAAAAAGTAAAAAAATTATGATTCACATACAAATATAAAAATGAATAAACTCCAAATACGTTATTTAACCCATTCATTAATTGGGGAGTGAGTAAGATGCTAACATCTGTTCAAAGGACGATCTGAAGAACACACACACACACACACACACACACACACACCAGCAGGAATGCAGAAATGAATTTGCTAATAGATGCAACACTGGTTAAAAATGTAGTGCAGGGGCGCCTGGGGTGCTTGTAGGTTGGGTGTCCGACTTTGGCTCAGGTCATGACCCAGTGGTTTGTGGGTTCGAGCCCCGGGTCAGGCTTTGTGCTGACAGCTTAGAGCCTGGAGCTTGCCTCAGATTCTGTGTCTCCCTCTTCCTCCTCCTGCCCCACTCACGCTCTCTCTCTCTCTCAAAAATAATTAAACGTTAAAACAATGAAAAGAAATCTGTAGTGCAGCCAAATACAGCATGTGGGTTAACTTCTTTTACGAGATGGAAACCAATCAAATCTCTACCAGACAAAATTCATTTGCATTCCTATAGGCAAGGATCGTTTGCTTTACTCTCAGTTTTCCAAAGCTTAACTTCTATTCCTCTAGAGCTCTAAAGCTGTCCAGTGAGCGGAGACAGGGGAAGATGCGTGAGTCTATAGTATCCAATAACCCTCAGAGAGTCTGTGGTGAGCCTATGCCTCGGTCATTGCCGCAAGAGCACCCAGTCACGTCCCCGACAGTTAAAGATAAACCAAGTGATAAACTACCAATGTTGGAAAGAGGGGGGGATTTATTTGCGGGGACGTATGCACACTTGTCCATTGATTGGGTAAAATGAGATGAACCTATATTTGTGATGTCACCTTATCCAACACCTTGGGTCCCCAGGATCCAGACTACCATCCTTCAAATGTGAAACAGTTTCGAGGTGGTAGGTGACACCAGCAGAGCTGGTACCAGAGGCTGCTCACAGGCTTCTCAGAGAGCTTCTGTGGCCGGCCCACTCCTCTTCCAGAGGCACTGAAGCCTTGAGAGAGAAATCATGCCCCACGTCTGCAAGGGAGTGAGACGGAAACCCGAGGTTGGCTCGGGCAGGGAGGATCTAGGCTCCTGTGGACTGATCCACACTAAGCCCCTGGGCCACAAGCTCCCCATGACTTATGTCCGCTCCTCGAGCACCGTCTGTCGTGAGTCTGTGAGCCTTGTTCCGTCTCCATGAAGTGGGAGACTTTTTTTTTCCCCAGCTCCTTGGAATACAGCTATGGGCTGAGAAATCAGGGGGACAGCTTCCTCGGTTCCTTACTCAGACCACGTGATTGGGTCTCATGGGAAGTGATTGTAGGGGTGCTCAGAGCCTGTTTTCCGTTGCCCTTGCCCGAAGACAGCAATCACAGTGCTGATGAGCGTTTTCCGTCTTACCATAGGAGAGGGACGCCGACTCTTGATAATGAAGTGGCAAATGGCAAGAGGACGTTCACTGTGGCTTCTCTGTCCGCAGATGGCCACTGGCGTGGGTGTGGGGGATGGAGGGCCAGAAGACACACTTTGTGTCCTGAACGGATGCCACCCTGTTCCGACCGCCTGCACTCTGCCAGGAGCCGCTAAGTGCTGTGCTAATGCCGTCTTTTCACGCTGCTGGACGAGGGGCAGGGGGCCAAGGGATCTTGTTTCTTCCTTCCTTTGCTTCAACCTGAGCAAAGATCTTGTTTTTTCCTCCCTTTGCCGGCTGAATGGCTTTCCCCAAAGTACACCGGGCCCTTGGGATTTTTCTAACCGGAGAGGGCAATTCGGAGCACTGCAATTGGGCCGCATTAGAGATCCACGCTGATTTTGACCTTCAATCTAAATAATTAGAGCCTTCTTATCTAACTAAACAAAGAAGATCTGGGGCAGCATGGGACAGATTTAGAAATAACCCACCAGGAGATCAGAACTCCGCCTGAGGAGGACAGCACTGTGCTATAACCCAAATGGGAGAAAACTCATCAGATGGAGGCAGAGAGATGCCTCCCTATCTGCATCCCCCCCCCCCTTTTTTTTCTTTTAACAGAAACATGACTTTCAACAAGCCCCTTCAACAGACAAATCAACCTCAGATGAAATCCCCAGCGGACCTCCTTCCCTGCCAGGAATAATAAACTACTCCTGGGCTGAGCAGCTGTCCAGCATCACTGAGGGCTGCTGTTTCCTTCCATCCAGTCCTGGGAGAGCCCCGAAGCCCCTCCTCTCGCTCCTGGCCAGTGCTGCTAAATTTAGCTCTACCAGCCTGTGCACAGTCTATATTTAGTGCCGGAGAGTCAGAGCTCAGCGGACAATTCATCAAGCCATCCGTCATCCCTCTCTCCAAGAGACACGTAGAGAAAAATCCTTCCAAAGACCAGCTTGCCCTCCGCTGGGGTGGAAGCCATTCTGACGATGGGGAATCCACGGGGCCAAAGGGGTTTTCTCCTCCCGCAGTGGTGTTAGGACTGCCTGAGCTCACCAGGCCCGCAGCCAAGGGGTGGAGCGTGGCACTGGAGAGCCAGAGGGCAGCGGGAAGAGGAGGGAGGGAAGCCGGACTCGGGGAATGGCCTGCGGGTGCAGGTGCGGGTGCACGTGTTCTGTCCCCTTTGCGATCGTAGGCGACCGGGTGTGGATCTTAAGGCTCCAGCTTAGATGCCACTTCTTCATTGGAATTGCCTTGAGACCACTCAAAGTGGGTTAGGAGCCCCCGCCCCGCTGCACACTGTATAGAAACCACCCCTTGCACTGTAATGTGCAAATACATCACCAGGGGCGGGGGGCGGGGGTGTTGAGATGAAACTTCCCATTCTGTGTATCCGGGGCCTCAGATCCTGCATTTCTTACGAGCTCTGGGGGCAAGAGATGATTCCATTTGGACTTTTCCAAGAGGGAGCACATGTGTTCAGGAGCAGTGTCGCAAAGAATAGGACAGTGGCCTGGCGTTATAGACAAATAAAGAAGAATCACGAGGAGGGTCTTACCCTGAGAACATTCAGAATATTGGAGGACGCGGTGGTCCTTTGCCGGTAGCCATTTGAGAAACCTGAAAGGGTAGGGATTCCTGAGAGCAAAGGGGTGAGAGCATTTCTTAACCTTTGTTGTTCTCCCGGAGCATAGGACTCAGGTGAGTTTCAACCTGTCAGAGTGTAAGGTGGGGACAGTGAAGTGTGGAGTCGGGCTCGGATAAGCGACAGGTGTCTGTGGACCAGCGTAACCTGGAGGCGGTGGTGGTGTGGAACTGGCTGGAACCTGTCCTTGCGAGCTCATTGTTAAACGTACAGCTGGTTGCTAAACCACTGGTAGGTTGAAATTGGCCATGGTGGGAGTATTTATACCATGAAAATTGGCAAACACTGTAAATCAGTGTTCCTCTTGTGCCCACTCATCTCCAGAGCTTACACATTTATCAGCAGCCCACTGCCCAGAAGGCCCTGTGGAGGAGGCAAAATTCGAAATGGACCTTAAAAGTTGGGAAAAGGAGCATCTTGTCTCTCTCCTTCACAAGGTAGTGCCAGAAAAGAGACGGTACGCTCCTTCAACTCCAAGATGAAGTGCCCAGAGTTGAAATAGAAATGAATTAAGCATTGCTTTAAGTAAGGACATATGGTCTGGACAAGAATTTTAATTTTAATTTTGAGATGGGACAGAAGGAAAGTTGTGACATGTAGATACAGTACTTGTGAGCCATTCCCAGCATCCAGAGAGTTCTGTTCAGCAGGCGTCTTCCGAGCATCTATAATCTAGCGATTGTATTATGCCATCTCTGTAGAGTGCCTTCTGAATTGTCCAAAGCAAGATCACTTTGTTTTTTATTGTTTGATTGTATATTTTGTGGCATTATGATTACTCTTTAAACAATGTTTTTAATGTTTATTTATTTTTGATAGAGAGAGGAAACAGGGGAGGGGCAGAGAGAGAGGGAGACACAGAATCCAAAGCAAGCTCCAGGCTCTGAGCCGTCAACACAGAGCCTGGTGCGGGGCTCGAACCCACGAACCCTGAAATCATGACCCGAGCTGAAGTTGAACACTTAACCGACTGAGCCACCCAGGTGCCCATGGTTACTCTTTAGAAGTGTGACCATTGTATCTACCTCCTTTTTAGTAAGTAAGCTGATATCCCGCATCATTCAGCGATAGCCAACAACATAATTCAGTACGGGCATGGAGAAAAAGCCATGTTATGCCATATCAGAGTAAGATATTCAACACTTGTCGTGCATTTCTCTTTCAAAGGGGGCTATATGGTCCAGTCATTGTCCTTCTCATCCTTTTACCCTGACCATCTCTTCGAATCACAGTTCTTTCACTATTATTGTTATTAGAAAAATTTTAATTCCTGTATAGTTAACACACGGTGTTGGAGTAGTTTCAAGTGTATGGATCAGAGTTCTCTCTCATAAGAAGCCTTCAATTGTTTCTCAATTTTTTTTTTTTAACCTATACACTGCTAAAATCAAGAGTGGTCAGACAGAAAAGTAAGATTATGTCAGGACGAACGTATTCCTCCTACAGAAATGGAAACAGAAACAAACCCCTCCGAGGATATATCAAGTTCAGGACTCTGCTTTGAAGAATAAAGAGGAGGTAGTTAGACATAGGAGGTGGAAGGAATTCCTGTAAAGGGAGTAGCATTTGGTCGTGCTGGTACTCTCTAAGGCATTCATGATTGTCGTCACCGAAGCATGGATAGGCTTGGGGTAAAATGAGAGGTGGGCTAGAATAAGGAGGAAGAAGGTCAGAATCAGGCAGCGGTGGTCACACCATTCAGAGCTTTATGGTTTGATCTTACTTGGGAGTTGGAGCTTTATCCTAAAAGCTCCAGGGGACTCTCAAAGGATTGGGATCAGAGCAGCAGAAGAAGTGTGGTTCTAGGCTGAAAGAGGATTATGCAGAAAGCTGGTAGTGACCCCAAGTGAGGGGGCTCTGTGCGGAGACTGGCAGGGGGTTGAAAATTCAGTTCCAAAGGTGTTAAGGGGGTAGTGTCTGCCATCTTGGTGATGTGATTGATTGATTGATTGATTGATTGACTGGATATGGGAATTGAGAGAAGGAAAAGAATAAAAAAGATTCAAAGGTTTTTGTGTCTAAAGACTGAATGGATAGTGTACCATTTATGGATTGGGAATACAAGAGAATTTGGACCAAATGCATTCGACACGTATCTGGGGAAGAGCCCCTTGGAGAAACTCACAAACGTTTATAATTGCTTTATGTTCCCTAGTAACTTGTTATGTATTTCAGCTGTAACGTGACTTAAGTGGCCTGTCTTCATGATAGTTAACTATGGGTATACAATAATGATATGTGTAAATCAAATAGTATATGACTAAGAATAGACAAATGTGAATCTATATACCAGTGAAAACCTCCAGTAGCTAGCCTTGCTCAGCCGAGTGATGAACTAGCTCACTGAGTCACGAGCGTGCTCACGTGAATTCCACTGACTGCCTTATAATCTCTTTTACTATCTCTTAAACTTCCATTTGGTGATGAAACACACTTTAGATAATTATTTTATTGCTTGATCTTTTAACTCAGCGGTGGAAACAAAATACATTACTGTTTTTAATAAAATTAACTCACCGGAACCCATTTTTGAACACGTGGGGGTTTGCAAACTGCCATTGTAAGAACATTGATATTCCTCATTGTTTAGTAGAGACCCGACATCGAATAAGTATATGTGCTCCTGAGGGTAATATTGAAAACCCTTTTTTGAAAAAGAAAATCCATCCAGAATTAGATTCAGTTTTATTGTAATAGTATTTGATATTGCTACAAGTTTGATATTGCTTTTAAAATATATTGGCGCACTCAATGAGCATGATCAATATTGGTGAAAACGTTCCAATCACGTGGACCTCCTTATTATTTTTGACTTTCACTCCTACCACCTACAAGCATGTCTATATCACACCAGTCCTTTCTTCCTTTTCTGCCTCATTAGAATGTATGTCCTATTTCCTCTCTGAAGCTGTCTTTTTCAACTGAGTCTCCAAGTTCTCAATGCCTTCTGCTTCCTCTGGGGCTACACCCAACCTCTCTCTACTGTACGTTCAATCTCTCCCTTTCGAGTAACTATTCTAAATGTGAAATGCTCATCTATTTCTTGAAATAGTTGTTTATACTGGGTGTTACCATTTTACCACCTTTAATTAACTCTTTAGCTCATAAGGTTTCTGTTCTCACTATTTCCCTGAAATTACTCTTACTGTGGTTACCTCTGTATCACCAGATCTACAGGCCACCTGATCGTGGATTTTTCTCTGAGGTTGGCAGTGAACAGAGGAGGGACACAATGTGACCTGTGCCTTTTCAAGGTCACTCTGAAAGGTGCAAGTGTTAAGGCAAGGAGACCAATGAGAATGCTGCGGAAATAGTTTTTATGAGACGTAATGTTGGCTTGAACTACAATGGTAGTAATGTAGGTGGTAAAAAGGGACCAGATTCTAGGGATGTTTTAAAGGCAGAATTGACAGGATTGGCAGATGGAGTGGAGATTGAATGTGAGAGAATGGCAGGAGTCCAGGGTGATTCCAAGGTTTTGACCTGAACAACTGGGAGAATACTGGTCAATGCTATTCTTTCAGGTTGGGCCATCACATAGGAAAAACTCAGACCATCCTGCCATCCCGATGAAAATGGTGAAGACTCTGGGTGTTACTCTGAATGATATGAGAAGCAGGGAGAGTTTAGAGCAGACTTAGAGTAAATCACAATCTGATTTACATTTTAGAAGATCACTCTGCTGATGGAGAAGGGACTATAAGTGAACAAGCATGGAGTAAGGAGATTTGTGAGATAGTTTTATAGTAATGCAGGTGAGAGGTGAGGGTAGATGGAACCAAGGCGGGAATAGTGGAAGTGGTGAGACGCGGTCAGATTCTGGCTATAAATTGAGAGAAGAGTTGCCATGATTTGTTGATAAGAAGGATAAATGAAGAGGAATCAAGGATCACTTTGGGCTTTTGCCCAGGCAACTGGAAGAATGGAGTTACCATTTACTGAAATGGGGAAGGCTACAAGATAAGCAGATCTGGGGATAGAATGGGAAATTAAGAGGTTAATTTTGAGGCATGATAAATGTGAAATGTTTACTAAAAATCCCGTGGAGGGACACCTGGACGGCTCAGTCGGTTGAGTGTCCAACTTCGGCTCAGGTCATGATCTCACGGCTTGTGGCTTCAAGCCCTGTGTTGGGATCTGTGCTGATGGCTCAGAGCCTGGAGCCTGCTTCCGATGCTGTGTCTCCTTCTCTCGCTATACCCCTCCCCTGCTCATACTCTGTCTCTCTGTCTCTCAAAAATAAATACATATTAAAAGAAATTTAAAAACCCAGTGGAATATTACGGGGAAGTTGTATTTACGAGGCTGGTGTTTAGAGAAGAGATTAAGTTCGAGGCATAGACTGGGGGATCATCAGCATAGACATGGTATTTAAGTCTATGAGACTGGACAAGATCAGCAAGAGCATGGGCGTAGATGGTGAAGATACCTGAAGGCTAAGCCCTTGACCTGTGTGCACCTGGATGGCAGGGATACAAGTAGGAACCAACAAAGGGGATCGAGGAGAAGCAGCCAATGAAGTAGACAAGGAACCCAGAATGAGGTCCCAGAAAATAAATATTTCAGGAAGGAAATCATGATCCTCGTGGTCAAGTGCTATTGTTAGGTCAGGCAAGATGAAGTGCGAGAACCCCTGGATTTGGCTACGTGTGTGGTGTGGATGGGGTTGGGGACTGGAGATTTTGACAAGAGCAGTTTTTAAGGCATCCGGGAGAAGGAAAGTCTTCCTGGAGTGAGTCCAAGAATGAAAGGGAAGGTGCTGCCTGGAGGCAAATGATGACCGTTGCTATCAATGGGGAGCAGAGAAATGGGACAGTAGCTGAAGGCAGCAGTGGGGTGGACAGATGCGTTTAAAACGAGATAAGCAACGGTATGTTTGTGTGCAGGTAGGAAAACTCATCCTGGAGGAAAGAGATCGGACGCCGGAGGGAGCAAAATCTTTGAGAAAGCGAAAAGGGTGAGACCGAGGACGCGAGTATAGGGTTGGCTTCAGCTGGGACCATGGGTAGTTCATACGCTGAGCCAGAAGAGGGCAGCTCACTTAGGTGGAGCTGCTGGTAGGTTGGTAGGTGGAAACAGGTGGAAGTTCTTTTTTGATTGTTTCTAATTTCTGTAGGGAATAAGCAGTGCCATCAGCCAAGAATGAGAAGAGTCGTTGGAGATTTAAGGTGGGAGGAGAGGGGAATTTCTCGTCCAGGAGAGGAGACCAAATGAACCAGAGATATGGAATAAGATGGCAGGCCACCACCAAGAACCTCAGGGAGGTTAGTAGCTGTCCATTGAAAGTGACACTCGTTAAGCACGGTTGGATGTTTTCTCCAGCCAGGCTGAGGTTTAGGGAGAAAACGATGGGCCACCAGCTCTCTTTCTGTCCTCATTTTTTTCTTGCAGCAAACAGGACTCTGAAGCTCTTGGAAATTTGCTTCAAACTCCGAGATGACGGCTGGGGGTTAAAGAGAAATGGCCCTTTCTTTGGAATGTCTGTTCTTCCTGCCGGTCAACATTCATCTGGCAGGCCAGCCTTCTACTGCACTGGTATTTTAAGCATCCAAATACGTTTGCAGCCAGACTGGCGGCTCTTCTAAGCAGACCATGCCACTTACCTTTACACTAGAAGGGATTAGGGGACCCTTGGACTCAAGGGGACTCCTTGACCCCGGGGACCTCAGTCAGCATAGCCTGGTCTGCATCGCAACGGAATCCGTTTGCCCAAAGGACACTAACAGACTGGATTCAGAGATAGACAACTTTGGAGTTTTTCTTAAAGAAAAGAGAGGGGTCAGGAAAGGAGGCAGCTGGGGGAGGAGTGAAGTTTGTGTGTGCTTTCAATAAAATAGACTTCAGAGAAAATGTCCCTCCCCTCAAAAAAAAAAAAACAAAAACTGCACAAAGTAAATGACATAAGAGGTTAGCCTGTAACCTAGACGTGTAGATCTGTGTTGATGCTCTCATCTCTGTAGGTTGCGAATAATTATTTCATCAAGTAGTTCAGCATTCAGATCCATAAAGTACTCAGAACAGTATCTGCCTAAGACATAATAGTAATGCCAATAAATTATTATCATTTTATCATTGCGCCTTGGCCAGGGCTAAACTGCTTCTTGTTTCTGTGTCTCTTTGCAGACCGTGGAGGAAATATTATTGAAACAAACAACAAAGTTTAATAGGCTGATTAATGTGGCCTTTTACAAAGATGGCAGTCACATCTATAAAGCACATCACAAATGTGACACGAAGTCATGTGTCCCTCCCACGAAGTCATGTCGGGTAGTGGGAAGACATGGGGTTTTCAGCCAGAGACTGAAAACTTAGCTACTTAGGTACTTAGCCAAACTACCTGGCTGTAAGACCCTCACTTTCCTGATGTGTGGACTAAAGAAAAGAACACCTAGCCTTGAGACTGTTATCAGGGTTCAATAAATCAATACATACAATGTCATGGGAATAGTGTTGGGTACGTAGTATCTATCCAACAATGGTAGCTGTCATCACTAGTAATTTCCTGAGTGGGAAAATCCTTCCTCTTCTTCTCCATGTAGGGAGAAGTTTACCTTTCAGGATAAACTTGATGCCGGCCTCTGCAAGAATCTTCTCTGCAGTCTCCAGGGAAGATGTAATCTGTTTTTCTTCCGGGCTCCTCTTATACTTTGCATCATTCCTCTCCACTCCCCGCCCCCCCCCCCCCAAATTCATCATGGAAGTCTTCGTTCTCTCCTGTCTGTTTCTTGAGATAGATTTTAAGATATTTGTTTTAATCCCTCTCTGAATTGTCTCACCATTTAGCCTAAAGGCCAGGATGTAGTAGGCATCCAACAAATGCTTATAGAATTAATTGGGAGTTCTCTCTAATCTTCAAAGCCCGGAAACAGACCTGCATTTAGAAGGGACTCCTTTCTCTCTCTTCCCCAGTGTTTCCTATCAGAATTTTGAGCACACTATGGGGTAGTGGTTAACTGTATTATCTCTGAAGTCAGTAGACGTCTTCCGGAATCCCACGTCAGCAATTGCATAGCATATTGCCTGGCATGTCATAAGTACCCAAGGTTACACTTTCTATCTATCACGGTTATTGCCATTGCAGCTACGATCATCATCACTCACACACAATACCTTTCCCCCTGATCATCTCGATAGGGCAAGAGGATACATGAGTCATGGAACCGGAGCGTAGTACAAGGCTGATATTTACTAGCCTTCACGGGACCTTGGAGCACGAGGATGGCAGAGCTGGCTCCAGCCAAGAAAAGGTCACTTTCCAGGCATGACGGAAAGGAAGAAAACCATTTGTAGCTAGCTCCAGCTGCTTCCTGCGCCAGCTGATCAAAGTAATTAGAGCAGATACAGGAGGCGAGCAATGGGTCCCTCTTCCGTGCCAGGGATAAGGTGACATGTTATAAAGATGTACACCTAAAACCCTGAGGACAGGGGTTAGTCATCAGATCCCCAGTGACTGAGAGAGTGTCCGATTTGGTGCAGAAAAGAGACTGTTAAGGGCAGGGTCGGCCAGAGGAGGACTTCATGGTCACTAAGCTGCCACTGGGCTCTTCTCCTGCCGTGACTGGGGCTCAGGTTATTGACATCCAGGAGGAGAGGAGCTGAAGCTGGAAGGCACGTGGCAGTGCGGAGTAATGGAAACAAAAGGAGATTCGGTCCTGGATTGATCTCTGACTAGCTCTGCGGTTTTTGCAGGTTACTTAATCACAGTGAATTTTTGTTTCCCAAGGATGGTTGGGGCATTAGAGATGATGTGACATGCCCATGCTCTGATTTTTTTTTTTTTTCCAGTTTGAGAAGAATAATCAAGTAAGTAACCATAAACAACCTTAATTGCACTTAAGATGTTCTGACTGCTTCTGGTTTTGGCCATGGGCCTCCTAAGACCCTTCTTGCCCTGGATCAAAACTTCAAGAGACAGTAAATTGGCCTCTTTCCATCCTGGGTCCATTTTTGTACCCCAAATCTCAGCTTAGAAAATTGTTTAAAAATTTTTTTTTAACATTTATTTATTTTTGAGAGACAGAGACAGAGGACAGGTGGGGGAGGAGCAGGGAGAGAAGGAGACACAGAATCAGAAGCAGGCTCCAGGTTCTGAGCCATCAGCACAGAGCCCGACGCGGGGCTCGAACTCGTGAACCGTGAGACCGTGACCTGAGCCGAAGTCAGATTGCTCAACCTACTGAGCCACCCAGGCACCCCTAGAACATTCTTTTTTTTTTTTAAAGTTTTTTATTTATTTAAGTAATTTCTCCATCCAACATGGGGCTCAAACTCATGACCCTGAGATCAAGAGTCACATGCTCTCCCAACTGAGGCAGCCAGGCGCCCCTCAGCTTAGAAAATTCTTGAAATGATTCTTAGGGTCACTGAGCTGGGGTATGGGAAGACCTTGGTACCCACTCCTTCCTACCATAGAGAAAATTGCTCAAGGGCACAGGGGCCTTCTGATGGAGGATTAGGGATGTCATCTTCCTACACGAAGGACATTAATATCACAGTGACTCACACTGTGTGACTCTCCAGGCACTTACCAGAGGGGGTTGGGGGTGGACATCAACTGACAAGGATAGGGAGAGAGGAGGAGAAGGACTGAGATTTAGGTGGGATATTTTAAATGGGGGAGTAGTACCTTCTTTAGCTCTGAGAGATGAGGAACATGGGAGTCATTGGTGGGCAAAACTCAAGGTAGGAGAAACAGGGAACCTGGAAAGGGAGCCAGAAAAGGAGAAGGAAAGAGATGGATGGGGAAGGAAGGAAGCAGAGAAGAGGAAGCAATAAGGGGCTTGGGGAGAGGATAGGAAAGAGTGTCGTTGCTTAGGACTGAAACTCAAGCTATGGTGTCACCAATAAAAGGTTAAATTTGTAAAATAGGCCCGAGTCAAAGGGGTGCCAGAAGGAAGATGTGTAGGAACATCGAAGTCAGTGGCTTTTGAGAATTAGATGAAATCTGTGGATGAAAAAAAAGCATGTACGTTTCAAATGCGCAGTCTCAGGAGTTTGGACTTTCCTCTCGGGGGACTCTGCTTTCTCTATTCATGCATATTATTTTGAGACAGTGAGTGGTCTGGAGCTTTCTCAGGCAGGTCTGAGAGCCAAAGAGTTTATTAATATATTTTTTAAAATGTGTATTTATTTTTGAGAGAGAGATAGAGGGAGCACGCGAGAGTTGGGGGGGGCAGAGAGAAAGAGAGGGGGACAGAGGATCTGAAGCGGGCTCTGTGCTGACAGCGCGAGCCGGACACAGGGCTCGGACTCACGAACCATGAGAGCATGACCTGCGCCGAAGTTGGACGCTTAACTGACTGAGCCACTCAGGCACCCCCAAAGAGTTTATTAATATTATCTTTTTGGTGTCTTTTCCACTGTATGAATGTCACTTTTTTTTTTCATATTTAATGTTTATTTTTGAGAGAGAAAGACAGAGCATGAGCAGGGGAGAGGCAGAGGGAGAGGGAGACACAGGATCCGAAGCAAGCTCCAGGATCTGAGCTGTCAGCACAGAGCCCGACACGGGGCTTGAACCCACCAACCGTTAGATCACGACCTGAGTGGAAGTCTGACGCTCAACCGACCGAGCCACCCAGGTGCCCCTACTTTAATGTTAAATTCCAGGGTAATTAGCATATAGTTAATTAACATATAGCTAATTAACATATAGTTAATTAGCATGTAGTTGATTAACATAGTTTCAGGTGTAGGTTCAGGTCATGATCTCGCCGTCCGTGGGTTCGAACCCCACATCGGGCTCTGCGCTGACCACTCAGAGCGTGTGAGCCTGCTTCAGATTCTGTATCTCCCTCTCTCTCCCTGTTCCTGCCTTGCTCGCACTCCGTCTCTCTCTCTCTCTCAAAAATAAATAAAGCTTAAAAATAAATAAATATCGTGGTTGATTTAGATAATGGACCCTCTGGGCCCCTTGTTTTATTCACCAACAGCGAGCCTGCAAAACCCTAGGTCCCCCTCTACCCTCGACCCCAATAAAAGCAGAATTCCTGCTCTCTCTGTCTCTCCACTGGTAACCTTGCTGTGGGGCCCCAGGTTGTGCCGTGTACTTTCCAGGTCTCGTAAGAAATCAACGTTTCCTTTTTCAAAGTTTCCTGGTGGCTATTGCTGAAGGCGGTCGTGCGATTCTGATAAGAAGCACCAGGGCGAGTCCAAACACTCACTGGTTCTTGATGGGCTGAGACCCGCACAAAACAGGGCACCAGTCTTTTTGAGGCTGCCGGAAAGCGATCTGTTGGGCTTTCTGTACGTGACTGGGCTTGTGTAATGTAAACACGGGGAACTAAGGAAAACAGAAGGCGGTTGCATGGGCCTCGTGAAGCATCAGGAGGCCGGGCCACACAGGCTGTTGCTCAGGAACTGGGTCGTTTGGGGTGGCTTGAACACCCCGGTCTTCTCCTCCCCGCTGAGCAGCTGCTGACCTCTGCTGTCGCGTTTCCCCGCGGTGGTGGCTCTGCCTCTCTTGGCTGTTCTCCCAGCTCCGCCTTCTTGCTCCTCAGTACATTCTGCCTTGGCGGTCTTATGCCTCGCTGTTTCCTCTAGCCATCGTTCTGGTCTTCTTCCCATTAAATTTTTTTTTATTTTAATAACAATATTGTTATTAGTAATTATGTTCTATTTTAATAATAATGATCTTAATAACATAATTGTGATTTTATCAACACATTATATTGTTTTATTTATTATATATTTTATTTATTATATATTTATTTTATTAACGTATTAACATTTTAATAACGTAACTCATTAATAATAATGTTATTATTTTTGAGAGAGAGAGAGAGAGAGCACACGAGCAGCAAAGAGAGAGAGAAGCAGGCTCCAGGCTCTGATCTGTCAGCACAGAGCCTGACGCGGGGCTGGAACCCACCAACCGTGAGATCATGACCTGAGCCGAAGTCGGACGCTCAACCGACTGAGCCACCCAGGTGCCCCTCTTCTTCCCATTTTTAAGTGCTGGCTTTTTGTGCCCGAGAGAGTCACTAGTGGGTCCACAATCGCCATCGTCTCTGACAGACTCTTTCGTGGTCCTTCTACAGTGGCTGCTCCTGAGGCACATGTCCCCCCCCCCCAGGTCTAGTGTCTGTGCCCTGACGTCACTAGCGTGTAGTCGGAAACTTACAGCAGAACGGTTTCTTCTCCAGAGCAGTATCTATTGGGCTTTAAGTGTTCACGTGGCTTATGCGTTCACGAAGCTACACTCACACCTACACTCACACCTACCACATCATCTGACACTCGCAATAACCGTTCCCCGTGGAGGGAAACAGTCCAGGTCTCCCATGCAGCCAATGGTAGAGCACAGTCAGTTCTGGCTCTTCTGACCCCAGAGACTCTCCAGACAACATTCTAGGGTGGAGAACCGGGGGGATATAAGAAGGGCTGACAAGGAAATGAAATATTTCAGGGGACGAAAGCAGTAGTGGGAGGGGCCATGGCAAAGACTGAAAGCTAATGACCTTGTTAGACGTCAAGTTTAAACACCCGTATCCCTGATATCTCAAATATTTCCTCAGAGGGCCAAAAGCTGGCCAGAGACTGGTTTCTGTCTATTCCCACCCCTTCCGTAAACCACCCTACGGGGTCGTGACTTGAAGACCAAGGGTGGGGAGCAAGGCCTCTTCTAGGAAGCCCCACATTTCCTTCCCAACCTGACATTTCAGGGGCTAAGATGCCTTAATAGCTATTCAAGTTAACCTTGAAACTGAATGTCCTTGAGAGAAGTCAGAACATCAAATCCCTAATAGATATATTTTTAAATTTTTAATTCATTTTTAAACTTTAAACCCAGGCTAGTGAACATATAGTGTACTAATGATTTCAGGAATAGAATTTAGTGAGTCATCGCTTACATAGAACACTCAATGTTCATTCAGATCCCTAACATCTTATGTGACATAATTTCTCAAATTGCTTTTCTTTTTTAATTAGAGAAGCTACAGCAGCCATAAGGAGAAGTGAAACACCCTGAACGGTCAACAGGTAAAAAGAACATTTGCTCAAAGCCTCCTCATGCTGCTTCGGGCCAGGCCTGGGGGCTGGCCCCGAGGAAGGGAAAAGGGGGGAAAGGCGTGCAGGTGCCAGGGCACATGTGCTTTCACCAGTGGGCAGTTCATCCTAGAGACAGATCGGTGACGTCAGTGGAAGAGAGAAAGGCCTCGGCAACATCATGCGCAGAAGCACCTAGGGCAGGTCCCCTGTGCTGTGAAGCTTGCCTCCTCCCCAGTGCCCTGTAGGAATGTGGCTGTGCAGGCAGACAAGTCACTGTCGCTCCAGAAGTGCATGAGATATCCTGAATTCTTCAAGGCCATTTGGAGGGCTTAGAAAGCTATATGTTTCCTTCCCTAAATTCTTTCTTTTCTTCCATAGATTCATCACGCACTGGCTCCGATATTGATAGTGGAATATTCTACTTGAATCCCCACACTTCTCATCAAGAGAGGGATAGCGTGGGACTTTTCTATTCCTGCCATAAATCTTAGCACAGCGTCTGGCATAGAATAGATAAAATTTAGTTAACCCACAACTTTCAGCTCCTATTTGTTAGTATGAGCCGGGGACCCAAGAACCAAGTTTGGCTCGAAGTCTCTGGGCTGAAGAAGAGATTGGGGTAAACAGCATGGGGAATGTTTGTCATGTTGGCCTTGGCATGTAGTAAGAGAACGACATTATTTTTGGAATATCAAATTCTGCTTGTGTTCTTGTATTTTTATGGGAACCTATAATGCTCTCTCTCTCTCTCTTTTTTTTTTTTTTTTTACCTCCAGAAGGAACTTGTCTTATTTTCTTGTGTCTCCTACTATGCCTTACTTTGAGTATGTCTTAATCATGGTGGATGATCTCCATTCATCCCAACCTTATTTGTCCACATCCTTAGTAAGCATTCTATCTAATGAATTCTCATTCTGACTTCTACCAGGCCTCGGCATCCTACGTACCAGATGTGAGGTGAAAAGTTGTACACGGTCACATCCTGGTAAGAACATGAGCTAAGTTCTTAGTGTGCCCTGAGCTGAGACAATGGTAGAAAAATATACTTGGATGCATTTGACCCCCATAGAAACAATGATAGATGATGGCAACTAGAGAATCTGACCTTCGATAGTGATGCTAATCTACTGTCAATGGCCAAGACCTGTCTACGCCTAGGAAAACCAAACTCTTTGAGACACAAACCAGCAGTCATTGATTCCTGAATTATACCGAGGAAAGAGAAATTACACACTTTATTTTTTTATTTTTATTTTTTTCAACGTTTATTTATTTTTGGGACAGAGAGAGACAGAGCATAAATGGGGGAGGGGCAGAGAGAGAGGGAGACACAGAATCGGAAACAGGCTCCAGGCTCTGAGCCATCAGCCCAGAGCCTGACGCGGGGCTCGAACTCACCGACCGCGAGATCGTGACCTGGCTGAAGTCGGACGCTTAACCGACTGCGCCACCCAGGCGCCCCAAGAAATCACACACTTTAAACAGCACCTTCACAGGTGTTCCAGAGAAAAATCAAGCAGTTTTAGCCAAGTTTCTCAGGCAATCCTAGAGTCGTAGGACATCACAGAGCCTGGAGCAGGGATACAGACTTTTCCTGTAGAGACCTGTCCTTCAGAGGAAAGCAGATTGAATCAGAAAACCATTGGTCCAAAATAAAATTTTACCCCGACGGTATTCCATCATTTGGTGTCATACCAAATGTTGTTAATATAAATCCCCGAGAAGCGATGAAACCGAATTAAAAAGTTAACATTGGAGTCCCTCATATTGGAAAGGATTAGCTGAACATCTGCTGAAGGTAGTTTTGTTAGACCCACTTCTGCTTTAATTCCCTACCTATTAAGTGCATTTACAATGAAGCAGGATGCCTACTACTGGAAATGTCAGCAGCCCTTGCTGTGCCTCAAGTTTCTCAATTACCGAATTTAGAGTCCCACCCATCGTAGGAGGGACCATCTGTTTCAGTGATGTTTTCGTTGTCTCCAGCTTACCCAGTGATACAGTGCACGGGAGGGTTGGGGGGGGGGGGTGGTTCCTAAGGCTTTTTCTTTTCAATTAAAAAATTTTTTAAAAAAAATTTAATTCCAGTTAGTTAACATATAGTGTTATATTAGCTTCAGTTGAATTCGGTGATTCAACAGTTCCGTACATCACCCAGCGCTCATCACAGCGAGTGCACTCCTTAACCCCCATCAACGATTTCACCCATCCTCCCGCTCCCCTCCCCTCTGGTAGCCATCAGTTTGTTCTCTATAATGAAGAGTCTGTTTCTTGATTTGTCTTTCTTTTTTTTTTCCCTTTTGTTTATTTGTTTTGTTTCTTAAATTCCACATATGAGTGAAATTATATGGTATTTGTCTTTCTATGACTTATTTTGCTTAGCATTATACTCTCTAGCTCCATCCATATCCCTATAAATGACAAGCTTTCATTCTTTTTTATTACATTGTATATTACATATATATTACATTGTATATTACTATATATTACATTGTATATTATGTATATATGTATATATGTATACACACATACATATATATACATATATACATATATCTATATATGTATCTATATCTATATACATATACCTATATACCTGGTATATATCTATATATGTATATACCACTTCTTTTTTATCCGTTCATAAATCAATGGGACACTTGGGCTGCTTCCATATCTTGGCTATTGTAAATAATGCTGCTATAAACATCTGGGTGCCTGTATCCCTTTGAATTAGTGTTTTTGTATTCTTTGGGTAAATATCCACTAGTACAATTGCTGGGTCATAAGGTAGTTCTGTTTTTAACTTTTTGAGGGACCTCCATACTGTTTCCCAGAGGGGCTGCACCACTTTGCATTCCCACCAGCAGGGCAAGAGCATTCCTTTTTCCCCACGTCCTTGCCAACACCTGTTGTTTCTTGTGTTGTTGATCTTAGCCATTCTGACAGGTGTGAGGGGGTGTCTCATTATAGTTTTGCTTTGCATTTCCCTGATGGTAAGTGATGATGAGCATCTTTTCATGTGTCTCTGGGCCATCTAGATGTCTTCTTTGGAGAAATGTCTGTTCATGTCTTCTGCCCATTTTTTATTGTGTGGGGTTTTCTTTTCTTTTCTTTTTTTTTTTTTTTTTTTTTGGTATTGAGTTGTATAAATTTTCTCTATATTTGGATACTAACCCTTTATCAGGTATGTCATTTGCAAATATCTTCTTCCATTCCGTAGGTTGCCTTTTAGTTTCTTGGTTGTTCCCGTCATTGTGCAGAAACTTTTTATTTTGATATGGTCCTACTAGGTTAGTTTTGCTTTGGTTTCCCTTGCTTCGGGAGACATATCTGGAAAAAAGTGGCTGTGGCTCATGTCAAAAAAGTTACTGCCTGTGTTCTCTTCCAGGATGTTTATGCTTTAGTTGTGGGTCTATTTCTGGGTTCTCTATTCTGTTCCATTGGTTTGTGTGTCTGTTTTTGTGCCAGTGCCATACTGTCTGGATGATTACAGCTTTGTAATACAGATTCAAGTCCAGAATTGTGATGCCTCCAGCTTTGCTTTTCTTTTTAAGATTGCTTCGACTATTTGGGGTCTTTTATGGTTTCATACAAATTTTAGGATCGTTTGTTCTAGTTCTGTGAAGAATGCTGTTGGAATTTTGACAGGGGTTGAACTATATGTGTATATTGCGTTGCGTAGTATAGACACTGAAGCAATATTTGTTCTTCCAGTCCATGGACATGGAACGTGTTTCCAGTTCTTTGTGTCGTTTTCACTTTCTTTCATCAGTGTTCTACAGTTTTTAGAGTACAGCTCTTTGGTTAGGTTTATTCCCAGGTATCTTTTAGTTTTTGGTGATATTGTAAATAAGATTGTTTTCTTAATTTCTCTTTCTGCTGCTTCATTATTGGTGTATAGAAATGCAACAGATTTCTGTGCATTGATTGTGTATCCCATGACTTTACTGAATCTGTGTATCAGTTCCAGTTTGGGGGTGGAATCTTTTCGGCTTTTCTGTATGCAGTATTATGTAATCTGCAAATAGTGAAAGTTTGATTCCTTCCTTACTGATTTGGACACCTTTGTTCCTTTTTTGTTGTCTGATTGCTGCGGCTAGGACGTCCAGTACTATGTTGAATAACGGTGGTGAGAGGGGACATCCTTGTCTTATTCCTGACCTTAGGGGCCAAGCTCTTAGGTTTTCCCCGTTGAGGATGAAGTTAGCTGTGAGTTTTTCATAAATGGCCTTTATCATGTTGATGTATGTTCCCTCTAAACCTACTTGGTTGAGGGTTCTTATCACGAATGGATGTGGTACTCTGTCAAATGCTTTTTCTGTGCCTATTGAAATGATCATATGGTGCTTTTCATTTCTCTTATTGACGTGATGTATCATGTCAATTGATTTGTGGATATTGAATGACACTTGCCACCCAGGAATAAATCCCACTAGGTTGTGGTGAATGATTTTTTTCAAAAGTATTTTTGGGTTCAGTTTGCTAGTATTTTGTTGAGATTTTTGCATCTCTGTTCATCAGGAATATTGGCCTTTAGTTCTCTTTTTTAGTGGTGTCTTTATCTAGTTTTGGTATGAAGGGAATGCTGTCTTCATAGAACGATTTTGGAAGTTTTCCTTCTTTTTCTATTTTTTTTTTTAGAACAGTTTGAGAGGAATAGGTATTAAGTCTTTTTTTAGATGTTTGGTAGAATATGCAGGGGAAGCCATATAGTCATGGCTACATATCAAGAGGAAAATCTCTGTTCTAAAGTCTATTTTGTCTGAAATAAGTATGGCTTTTCCAGCCAGGTTGGGAGTTTTTTGGTTTTTGTTTTCTGTTTTTGTTTTTGTTTTTGTTTTGTTTTGTTTTGTTGATTACTAATTCAATTTCTGTGTTAGTTATTGGTCTATTAAAATTTTCTCTTTTTTACTGTTTCACTTTTGGTAGTTTATACGTTTCTAGGGATTTATCCATTTCTCCTAGGTTATCTAATTTAGTCGCATATAGCTTTTCACAGTATTCTCTTATAATTGCTGTATTTCTGTGGTGTTGTTTATTTCTCCTCTCTTGTTGGTGATTTTATTTATTTGAATCCTCTCTTTTTTTCTTGATAAGTCTGACTAACAGTTAATCAATTTGATTGATTTTTTTTTTTTTTCCAAAGAACTGGCTCCGGGTTTCATCGATCTGTTTTATTGTTTTTTGTTTGTTTGTTTGTTTGTTTGTTTGGCTTTTTAGTTGCTATATTATTTATTTCTGCTCTAATCTTTATTATTTCCTACCTTCTGCTGCTTTTGGTTTTGTTTGTTGTTCTTTTTCTAGCTCCTTTAGGTGTGAGGTTAGGTTGTTTGAGCTTTTTTTTTTTTGCATCTTGAAGTAGGCCTGTATTGCAATAAACTTCCCTCTTAGAACCACTTTTGCTGCAGATTTGGGACCATCTTGTTTTCATTTTCACTTGTTTCCATGTACTTTTTAATTTCTTCTTTTATTTCTTGATTGATCCATTTATTATTTAGTAACATGTTATTTAACCTTCATGTATTTGTGGTCTTTCCAGTTTTTTTTTTCCTGTGGTTGATTTCCAGTTTTATAGTGTGGTGGTGAGAAAAGATGTGTATATGACTTTAATCCTCTTGTATCTGTTGAGGCTTGTTTTGTGGGGTAACATGTGATTAGTCTGGAGAATGTTTCATGTGCGCTTAAAAAGAATGTGTGTTCTGCTGTTTTAGGATGGAATGTTCTGAATATATCTCTTAAATCCATCTGTGCCAGTGCGTCATTCAAAGCCATTGTTTCCTTGTTGATTTTCTGTTACATGATCTATCCTGTGATGTATATGGGGTGTTAGGTCCCCTCCTTTATTGTATAATTATCGATTAGTTCCTTTATGTTTGTTATTAACTGTTTTACGTATTTGCGTGTTCCTATCTTGGGCGCATATATATTTACCACTGTTATATCTTCTTGTTGGATTGTCCTTTTTTATTTTTTTTGTTTATTTTTAATTTCATTTTTTATTTTTTTAAATTTACGTCCAAATTAGTTACTATATAGTGCAACAATGATTTCAGGAGTAGATTCCTTAGTGCCGCTTACTCATTAGGCCTTTCCCCCCTCCCACAACCCCTCCAGCAACCCTCAGTTTGTTCTCCATATTTATGAGCCTCTTCTGTTTTGTCCCCCTCCCTGTGTTTATATGATTTTTGTTTCCCTTCCCTTATGTTCATGTTTTGTCTCTTAAAGACCTCATATGAGTGAAGTCATATGATTTTTGTTTTTCTCTAATTTCACTTAGCATAATACCCTCCAGTTCCATCCATGTAGGTGCAAATGGCAAGATTTCATTCTTTTCGATTGCCAAGTAATACTCCATTGTGTATATATATATATATATATATATATATATATATATATATACCACATTTTCTTTATCCATTCATCCATCGATGGACATTCGGGATCTTTCCATACTTGGGCTATTGCTGATAGTGCTGCTGTAAACATGGGGGTGCATGTGTCCCTTTGAAACAGCACACCTGTATCCCGTGGATAAATGCCTAGTAGTGTAATTGCTGGGTCACAGGGTAGTTCTATTTTTAGTTTTTTTTTGAGGAACCTCCATACTGTTTTCCAGAGTGGCTGCACCAGCTTTCATTCCCAACCTTTTTTATTTTTATATAGTGTCTTTCTTTGTCTCTTGTTACAGTCTTTGCTTCAAAGTCTGTTTTGTCTGAAATAAGCATTGCTACTCCAGCTTTCTTTTGACATCCTTGTCCATGATAGATGTTTCTCCATTCCCTCACTTTCAATCTGCAGGGGTCTTTAGGTCTAAAGTCGAATCTCTTGTAGACAGCATCTTGTTTTTTGAATCTACTCTGTCACCTTTTATCTTTGGATTGCGACATGTAGTCCATTTATATTCAAAGTAATTATTGATAGATATGTATTTATTGTCATTTATACCTGTTTTGTGGTTG
Organism: Leopardus geoffroyi; assembly: GCF_018350155.1. Lineage (NCBI taxonomy): Eukaryota > Metazoa > Chordata > Mammalia > Carnivora > Felidae > Leopardus > Leopardus geoffroyi. Next base: position 58,266,945 of record NC_059338.1, on the reverse strand, counting down.
TTTCTGAAGATTTTCTCTGATCCTCTCTTGTCTTTCTCTCTGTCCTGGTTTGCTGATTTTCTTTAGTGATATATTTGGATTTCTTTCTCTTTATTCTTTGCCTGTTTATAGGTGGTTTTTGATATAAGGTTACCATTATGTTTTGTATATAAGATCTGCATATAGCAGTCTATATTCAGTTGATGATCATTTAAGTTTGAACCCATTCTTTACTTCCCTCTTCCCCATGTTTTTGGTATATGTTGTTATATGTTACATCCTTTTATTTTGTATGTTCTTTGACTGATATTTCTGTAAGAAATATTTATGTTTACTGCTTTTGTGTTTCCTACCTTTATGCTGTCACTTTTGGTCTTTCCTTTCCACTCAAAATGTTCCCTTTAATATTTCTGGCAGGGCTGGTTTAGTGGCCATGAACTTCTTGAGTTTTTGTTTGTCTGGGAAACTCTTTATCTCTCCTTCTGTTCTGTATGATAGTCTTGCTGGATGGAGTATTCTTGGCTGCAGATTTCTTCCCCTTCAGCACTTGACTGTGTCATGCCACTTCCTTCCGGCTTGGAAAATTTCTGCTCAAAAATCCCCTGCTAGCCTTATGGGTTTTCCCTTGAAAGTTACTGGCCTCTTTTGTGTTGCTGCATTAAAATTTTTGTCTCTATCACTATATTTTGCCAACTTAATTACAATATGTCTTGGTGTGGAGCTGCTTCGTTTTTAAATTTTGTTGGTGTTTCTCTGTGCTTCCTGGATCTGGCTATCTATTTCCTTCCCCAGCTTCGGGAAATTTTCGATTATTATCTCTTCAAATAAACTTTCTGCTTCCTTTTCTCTCTGTTTTTCTTCTGGGACTCTTTTAATACAAATGTTATTACTTGATGGAGACACTGAGTTCCCTAAGTCTATTACCATATTGCATAATTGTTTGTCTGGTTTGTTCAGCGTGATTACTTTCCATTACTCTGTCTTCTAGTCATTAGTTCGTTCCTCTGCTTCTTCTAGTCTGCTGTACATTCCTTCCATCAAGCTTGTTTCTTATTTCATTTGTTGGCCCTTTATCTCTGCCCTGTTATTCTTTATCTCTGTTTTCAGGCTCTCACTCAGGTTTTCCATTCTTTTCCCAAGTCTAGGGAGTATCCTTATGATCATTACTTTATTTATTTATTTATTTTTAATTTGTTTTTCAACGTTTATTTATTTTTGGGACAGAGAGAGACAGAGCATGAACGGGGGAGGGGCAGAGGGAGAGGGAGACACAGAATCGGAAACAGGCTCCAGGCTCTGAGCCATCAGCCCAGAGCCTGACGCGGGGCTCGAACTCACGGACCGCGAGATTGTGACCTGGCTGAAGTCAGACGCTTAACCGACTGCGCCACCCAGGCGCCCCTGATCATTACTTTAAATTCCCTACCAGACAAGGTGTGCTCTGGTCTGTTTGCGAGATGAGACCTGTCACCACGGCTGTTGGAACCGTGGCTCCAGAAGACTTTTGGGTCAGGAGACATTCAGAGTTTGGGCCAGTCTTCTGGGGAGGAGGGTGTATGGGTTCATTGCACTGGGACTGAGTCAAGCATGACTGGGAAGGGTGATTCCACCAGATCATGGAAGGGGGACCTTGGAGGGGCAAGTTGGATAGTGAGTGTGAGTGTAGGGGCTGTGTTGTTCCTTCAGGTTGCTCTGTTCTTATGCTGAGGGGTGGGGGAGGGAAATGGCACCTGCCAGTTTCTTTTTTCTAGGAGGAGTCTCTTCACAAAAGCCGTCTCTCTGGCACCTGTTCCGAAATGAGCGAATAACCTCCCAATACATGCCCCAGGTACTCCTTAGACCACTGTTTCCACTCTGTGTGTCTGCATGTTGTTGGACGGCCTTCTCTCTAAGAGCGGCACAATATCTCCAGGCTTTCCCAGAGCCAAGCACTGTGACCTTAAAACTCCGGGCTTTAAGCCCCACTTTTTCCAGATGTCATGAAATTCAGCCCCTCGTGCTTTATAAGCCAATAGCCATGGGGGTTCGTTTTCCCTGTGTGCTCCCCTGTGTGCTAGCCTGTCTCTCGTCCTTCTCTGTGACTGTGGCTCTTGCCCCAGCACAGCAGCCAAGATCCATTTCTCTCCCAAGCCCTGTCTCTATACTTCCTACTTTCTTCGATGTGGCCTTGTCTCTACCTTTATTGTGGAGTTTGTTCTGCAAAGGCTTCGTGTCAATTTCTGGGGTATTGAGGCTGGTTCCTCTTCCCCATCAGACTCTTGGGTGTTGGTATCCCACTGGTCTTGTCTTCTGTATTTATCTCCCTCTTCGCCCTCTTCACATCTCTCTTCCCCATTCTGCGTCATTCCCTAATTATGTATCTGTCTTTCTCAACTGCGAGCCCCTTCATCCCTAGACTGTCTCTCGATCCCCAGCACCTAGCATAACACCTGACGATGGTGGTGTTAATGACTATTTGAGGGATGGATGAAATCATTGATTCGTTCATCTCCTTGTCCTTCAAGAACACACAAGAGCAACCATGCCTGCCATTGCAGAAACCAGGAGAAGTGGTCACTGTAAGAAGACGAGGGTATGTTTTCATGAGATGTTATTGTAAGTGATGCTCAGGCCAGTTTCTAAGGCCTTTTTTTTTTTTAACTCAAAACAGGGCAATAATTATATTATTTTAACTGCATCACATGCTTTGTGCTTCAGCCAAAGCGTGAATGGACCTAAGCCAGTCGTCATGTCCAACGGGTCCTGACTGCAGGGAGAGCTGCCTTTCCCTCCAGTCTGCGCTCCGGGGTCCCGCCCTGCCCCCAGCAGACACAGGAAGATTCGAATCCCTGATGGAGCCCTTAAGAGGTGGCCTGATGTCCTCTCCAGTTCCAAGCCCTGCCAGTGTGGATGCTTTCCCTGATTTCCTGTCTCCCTCTCTCTCCCTCTCTCCTTCCTTCTCTCTCACCCTCCCTCCCTCTCTCTCTTTCTCTCTTTCTCTCTTTCTCTTCCTTCCTCCCCCTCTCTCCCTCTCTCCCTTCTTTTCTCTCCCTCACTCCCTCTGTTTTCCTCTCTCTCTCTCCCTCCCTCCTTTTTTCTGGCTCTTTCCGTCTCCCTGTTTCCCTCCCTCCCTCTCTTCCTCCTTCCCTCTCTCCCTTCTTTTCTCCTTTCCTCTCTACCTCCCTCCCTTTCTCTACCTTCTCCCTCTCTCTCCCTCTCCCTCCTTCTCTCCCTCCTCCCACTCCCCAGCCTTTCTTCCCACCTTGTCCAATCATCCTGTTTCTAGCACGTAGTGACATTAACGAGGGAAATCATCAACTTCACGTAACTCGATTTTAAACAGCTATGGCTTAGGTGCCTGAATGAACTGTGGGTTTGACATGTCTCTGTGACATTTCGGGAACCAGGTCCCAGGGTAATGGCATGACGAGCAGTTTGGCTAAAACAAAGGAGACTTTGGGAATAAAAGAACATTTGTTGGGGGAGATACAATGCCTGCTTTCCGGAAAGGAAGCTTGTTGGTGAGGAATGCTGTTGTAACAAGGCCCGGGTCAGCTAAACAGCTTCGTTTCAGACCAGGCAGTGGCAGAAAGTTATCCCCAAGGCAGCCAGGCCCAGAGTCACGACTAATTCCCCAAGTCCCACCTCTGGAAGAGTTCCTGTTTTTTTTGTTTTGTTTTCTCGTTGTTCCCCCCCCCCCAACCCAGTTTTTAATATATCCTGAAACAACCCCAAAGAAGCTTCTAACAGTTTTAATTATCTAAATAATGACAATAATAATAATCACTTGTTATGTGACAGGCGATGCAGCCAATGATTTGCATAATAATATCATCAAATCCTCATAATGTCCCTGTGGGGTATATGCAATGGTTATCTCCACATTACAGATTTCAAAAAAAAGAGGTCTGGATGGGGCGCCTGGGTGGCTCATTTGGTCAAGTGTGTGACTTTGGCTCAGGTCACGATCTCATGGTTTGGTCGGTGAGTTCGAGCCCCGCATCAGGTTCTGTGCTGGCAGCTCAGAGCCTGGAGCTTTTTCGGATTCTGTGTCTCCCTCCCTCTCTGCCCCTCCCCCAGGGCTCCAGGCTCTGAGCTGTCAGCACAGAGCCCAACCTGGGGCTCGAACTCACGGACCGTGAGATCATGACCTGAGCCGAAGTCAGACGCTTAACTGACGGAGCCACCCAGGCGCCCCAAAGCCAATACGTAAAGAAAAAAAAAAGATTCTCGACTCTTACCTCATAGCAGATATAAGAATAAACTTGATATGGGTCACCGCAGGGCCAAAGGTAAGAGCTCAAACCATCAAACTTTTCGAAGAAAAGAGACAAGAAAATCTCAGTGACCTTGGGTCCCTCTGAGAAGGCTGGAGTCCAGGAGGGGAGGGAGGTGAGGATCTGGGCACCAATGGAGAAGTGGGCAGGGCTGGTCAGGTTGAAGGTTAATTTATTTGCCAAGCATCTTGCATCAAGTTGCTGAATACTTCCAGAAGGAGGTATGTGATGTTTGGTTGTCCCTGGATTTATGTTTAGAAAAGGTCATTCTGAGTGCTGTTTGGAGAATGTTTCTCAGTGAGGTCAAAGGACAAAGGGGCAGTGTGGTTAGGAGGCAGTCGTGGTGGTTGGGATGAGAGATTTGGTGCCTTCCTGGGGCGTGGTGCCAGTGGAGGTGGAAAGGAGTGGACAGATGGAGATCATGTTTAGGGAGTAGAGGTGAATGGACCCTGCGGACGGGTTGGAGGTAGTGGGTGACAGGAGAGAGGGACAAGAGTCAGAGAAGCTGCTGGATTCTAGCTGGAGCCACCGTGGGGTGGGTTGATCCCTGAGAGGGGTAGCGACACTGGCTTGGGACTCTGTGATTGGCGAAACTCTTGCAGAAACAGTATCTCTTTCGTTTTTATGACCAAACGGACTCTTCCTGGAGCCAGAAAGAATCGGCCGATCAGCACCACGACCGTGGCTGAGTACAGTCACTTGACTCTTTTCTGCTACCGCTCTGTTTCAGGTTAATTTGCTTCATACTTAGGACTGGCCCTCCGACAGTTTCACAGCTATTTCAGCCACCTATTTCTGCCAAGAGATGCACCGTCCCTATTTTTGGAAGCCAGATGACGCACAGGAAAGGTAATGTGATAGCGAACGTTTTGCCCCTCATAAATCACTGGCTCAAATCATAGCCAGATTACCAGGGATACAAATATCCTAATGACTCGTTAATGACACCCCCAAAGATGCCAGAACACGGTTATATTCCTCTTTGATGTTCTCATAGTATTTACATACAATAATAAGGACTATTTACTTGAAACACATTTTAGATATTTTACAGAGATACTCTGTACAATAACCACTACTTTTTACAATAACACTGCAAGGCTCAGGGAGGTTATTTGCCCCAAACGTCTAGAAAGTGCCTCTTTGCATATTTGATTCCAGGTCTGAAAAGCCAAAGGTCATGCTCCTCTCACCATGATCCTACTTATTGAAGGGAGGAAATCTAATGCTGCATAAAATTTTACCACTGTCCTTTGGAGATTTTTTTGTAAATGTCCGGGGAATTTACGAAACCAGTGGTCTGTTGACTTTAGATCCATGATCTGTAACACTATCTGCTGACAGCTTTCCAAAGAGATAGGCGGTAATCAACGTAACGTTGGTGGAAGTTTGGTTCACAAAACTGAAGGCAACATTTAACCTATGTTCAACAAGGAAGATCTAAGTCTTGAGATCCGTAGTGGAAACTTGGTATGAAATGCAGACATAGAACTTGAATAGAAGTTACTATTAAACATAGATCTCTTTGGGGGATTTTGCTTGCTTTCATCATCGTGTAATGGCAATCAGCCGAGTTTCACTGGGCAGTAACTAACCCTAAACTCTCGTAGGCTGGGAGTAGGACACCAGGCTGAGGTCGGGAGAGCTAGATGGCCCTAGTGTGGCCACTTACTAATGGCTGTCTGACTGTGATGAAAGAGGTTTCTGGAATGAGAGATTCAGCCCTGGCTGCTTGTATTTTCTCTAAGTGCAATACAGTACAACACAAAACAGAGAGCGTTCTCTCTTTTCGTTCTCTCTCATGCTTGTCCTTGCTTTCTTTCTGATACACCCATGCGGAGGAGGCTGTGTGCGCACGTGTGCCCACAACCTTGCTGAAACTTTTCGTAGAATAAACAAGTGGGGATCACTCGTCCTGCGCTGTCTGGAGATTTCCAGAGTGACGTACATGCCTTCTCCCCTGTGTCCCAGATTTAGCAGTTGTTTTTCTGTCTGGAGACAGAGGTGCTAAAGTTTTCATAGGTCATACGTGAGCTGAGGCCAGAGCCTCCTGCACGAAGAGCTTGTAATCTGGCAGGAAGGACGACGGTATCCTGGAGCTGGAAGGAGACATTGGATGTTTTTTAGTTCAGAGCCCCACTTGAGAATGTTCGGAGTCCATTTTTTTTTCATTTTGGAAAACATTTTACTGCCAGATATTTGAGACTATTAGCAAAGGTTAAAGATGGCCAGGAAGAAGGTTCTGGCGGAGGAAGGCTGGTGCCCAAACTGGGTGCTTTTACGTGACAGCGCCGGAAGGCTTTCAGAGATGAACACAATGATACCTTCCGAGTATGTGCTGCTCTGTCACGCAGTGTCCTGTAGGGGGAGCTGAGCCATCCAACAGCTTCAGCTGCGGCGCTTAAGGCCCTGAGACTTCTTATTGCCCGTAACTCATCTTCACTCCACTCTCCATGGCTTTCCAGCTGCCACCGATGTCATAAGTTTGATATGATGTGTCACCTACTCTTGACGCAAGAAGAACAGACTCTGCAGAGCAGGGGAAAGAAAAAGTCAGCGATGGAGGAGACGGTGATTACATGGATGAGTACGGGCCAGTCGGCGTCTAGGAAATCTTGCCTTCCCCAAGTTTTCCTCTTCAGCCGGCCTCGGGGTCACACACGCCCTTCTCAGAGATGAGATTGATTTCTGAATCGAGGCCCTCTTTACTCCACAGGGCCTTGCAAAACCACACGTCTTCGTGAGGCGGGTTGTCCAGGGTGCCCGAAAACCATTTCAAAGGAAGTGGGGGAAAAAAGCCAAGTGATTTATTGCTGAGGCTAAAACCCTAAAAAATGAATGGGAGTCTAGGTAAGTTTTGACAGACGGAGAAAGAGTGGCTTTAAGGTGGAGGTGAGGCCTGGATCCCGGAGTAGGGGGCTGAATGAGGGATCTTGGGGGCCCCCGGGGACCTGGCAATTAGGTTCGTGTAAATGGGATTGTTTCCTTAATTTCTGTTTCTCCTGCTTCATTGTTAATGGACAGAAATGCAACAGATTTCTGTACGTTGATTTTGTATCTTGTGACTTTCCTGAATTTGTGTGTCAGTTCTAGCGGTTTTTTCGGGGGATGCGGGGTTTTCTATATATAGTATTATGTCACCTGCAAACAGTGAAAGTTTGGCTTCTTCCTTATTGATTTGGGTGCCTTTTGTTCCTTTTTTGTTGTCTGATGGCTGCAGCTAGGACTTCCGGTACTATGTTGAACAAAAACAGTGAGAGTGGACATCCTTGGCTTGTTGCCGACCTTAGGGACAAAGCTCTTAGGTTTTCCGCGTTGAGGACGATGTTAGCTGTGGACTTTTCGTAAATGGCCTTTATCGTGTTGATGTGTGTTCCCTCTAAACCTACTTGGTGGAGGGTTCTTACCACGAATGGATGCGGTCCTCTGTCAGATGCTTTTTCTGTGTCTGTTGAAATGATCATACGATGCTTTTCATTTCCCTTATTGATGTGATGTATCATGTCGATTGATTTGTGGATATTGAATGATACTTGCCACCCAGGAATAAATCCCACTTGCGTTTGTTGGGAGATCTTTGATTACTGGTTCAATTTCTTGGCTGGTTATTGGTCTGATGAAATTTTGTAGTCCTTTTCTTTCAGTTTTTGTAGTGTATTTCTAGGAATTCAGCCGTGTCTTTGAGGCGGTCCAATTTGTTGGTATATTGTATTTCCGTGGTGGTGGTTGTTATTTCTCCTCTCTTCTTTAGTGATTGTTATGTAATCGAGACCTTTCTCTTTTTTCTTGATAAATTTGTCTAGGAGTTTATCAGTTTTGCTGATTTTTTCCCCCCAAAGAATCAGCTCCTCATTTCCTCGATCTGTTTTATTGTTTGTTTTTTAGTTCCTATATCATTTATTTCTGCTCCGATCTTTATTATTTCCTTCTTCCTGCTGCTTTTAGGTTTTCTTTGTTGCCCTTTCCCTAGCTCCTTTAGGTGTAAGGCTGGGTCGTTTCTTTGAGATTTTTCTTGCATCTTGATGTAGGGCTGTATTTCTGTAGAATCACTTTTTCTGCAACCCAAAAGTTTTGGACTTTAGGGTCTTCATTTCCGTTTCTGTCCATGTACTTTTTAATTTCTTCTTTTATTTCCTGGTTGACCCATTCATTGTTTGGGAGCATGTTGTTCAGCCTTCATGCATTTGTGGTCTTTCCAGATTTTTTTCCTGTGGTTGATTTCCAGTTTTATAGTGTTGTGGTGAGAAAAGATGCATGGTATGACTTCAATCCTCTTGTATCTGTTGAGGCTTGTTTTGTGGGGTAACGTGTCATTATTCTGGAGTATGTTTCATGTGCACTTAAAAAGAATGTGTGTTCTGCTGTTTTTGGATGGAATGTTCTGAATATATCTGTTAAACCCATCTGTGCCAGTGCGCCATTCAAAGCCATTGTTTCCTTGTTGATTTTCTGTTACATGATCTATCCTGTGATGTAAATGGGGTGCTAGGTCCCCTCCTATTATTGTATAATTATTGATTAGTTCCTTTATGTTTGTTATTAACTGTTTTACGTATTTGCGTGTTCTTATCTTGGGCGCATAAATACTTACCATGGTTATATCTTCTTGTTGGATTGTCCCCTTTATTATTATATGGTACCTTTCTTTGTTCCTTGTTACAGTCTTTGTTTTGAAGTCTATTTCATCCACTGTAAGTATTACGACTCCAGCTTTCTTTTGGCATCCATTTGCATCCATTCTCTATCCCCTCACTTTCCATGTGCAGGTGTCTTTAGGTCTAAAATGATCTCTGTGGGCAGCATATCGATGAGCCTCGTTTGTTTACCTGTACTGTCGCCCTGCGTCTTTTGATTAGAGCATTTAGCCCACTACATTCAAAGTAATTATTGATAGATACGTATTTATTGCCACCATTTTATTACCTGGTTTGTGGTTGTTTCTGAAGAGTTTCTCTGATCCTTTCTTGCCTTTCTTTCATGGTTTTCTGGTTTCTTTTATCTGGATTTATCTCCCTTTCTCCTTCGCATATTTATTAGTGGGTTTTGATTGGTAATTACCATTAGGCTTGTAAATAACCTCTCCTGCATATAGCAGTCTTTATTAAGTTGATGATCGGTTAAGTTTGAGCCCATTCTTTACTCCTCGCATTTTAGGTATGTAGTGTCATATTTTATAAATTTTTAAAAAATGTTTATTTTTGAGACAGAAAGAGCAGAGCATGAGGCGGGGGGGTGGGGGGTGGGGGGAAAGGCAGAGAGAGAAGGAGACACAGAATCCCAAGCAGGTTCCAGGCTCTGAGCCGTCAGCACAGAGCCCGCCGCGGGGCTCAAACTCATCAACTGCGAGATCAAGACCCGAGCCGAAGTCAGACGCTCAACCAACTGAGCCACCCAGGCGTCCCTATAGTGTCATATTTTATATCCTTTTATGTTGTGAGTTCCTTGACTGATATATTACAAAAATATTCATATTTACTGCTTTTGTGTTTGTTACCTTCATACTGTCACTTTTTTGTCATTCCTTTCCACTTACACGGTCCCCTTTAATATTTCTTGCAGGTTTAGTGGTCATGAACTTCTTCAGTTTTTGTTGTCAGGGAAACTCTTTATCTCTCCTATTCTGAATGAATGATAGAAGTGTGTTGGCTGCAAATTTTTCCCCTTTAGCACTTTGAATATATCATGCCACTGCCTTTTGGCTTGGAAAGTTTCTGCTCAAAAATCCCCTGCTAGGGGCGCCTGGGTGGCGCAGTCGGTTAAGCGTCCGACTTCAGCCAGGTCACGATCTCGCGGTCCGTGAGTTCGAGCCCCGCGTCAGGCTCTGGACTGATGGCTCGGAGCCTGGAGCCTGTTTCCGATTCTGTGTCTCCCTCTCTCTCTGCCCCTTCCCCGTTCATGCTCTGTCTCTCTCTGTCCCAAAAATAAATAAACGTTGAAAAAAAAAAAAATCCCCTGCTAGCCTTTTGGGCTTCCCTTTATGTACTCTTTTGTGGTACTGCTTTTTATTTTTTATAAATGTTTTATTTCTTTTCTGAGAGAGAGCACAAGCGGGGGTGGGGGCAGAGAGAGAAGGGGACAGAGGATCCAAAGCAGGCTCTGTGCTGATAGGCTGATGGCAGCGAACCCGACGTGGGGCTCGAACTCGTGAACTGTGAGATCACGGCCTGAGCCAAAGTCACATGCTCAACCGACTGAGCCACCCAGGCGCCCCTGTGTTGCCACTCTAGAAATTTTTCCTCTATCGTTATATTTTGCCGATTTGATTACATCGTGTCTTGGGGTGGATCCGCTTTTGTTGATTTTCTTGGTGGTTCTCTGTGCCTCCTGGATCCGGATATCTGTTTCCTTCCCCAGATTAGGAAAGTTTTTAGCTGTTATCTCTTCAAATAAGATTTCTGCCCCCTGTTCTCGGTCTTTCTTCCGAGACTCCTCTAATATCATGTTTGAGATATGTGTGCTCTCATTTTGCATAATTCTTTTTTCTCTGTTTTGGTCAGCGTGATTGCTTTCCGTTGCTCTGTCTTCCAGGTCATTAGTTCGTTCCTCTGCTTCTTCTAGTCTGCTGAACATTCCATCAAGCTTGTTTATTTCATTTATCGAGTCCTCTGAGATAAGCAAATAACCTCCCCTCTGTGTGCCTCAGGTACTCTCTAGATCTCCTTTTCCACGTGGCATGTCTGTGGGTTGTTTGCCTGCTTTCTCTCCAAGAGCAGTGCAATGCCTCTGGGTTCTCCTGGAGCCGAGCACGCTGACCTTTAAAACCCTAGGCGTTAAGCCCCTCTAGTTGCCAGAAGGCATGGAATTTGGTCTGCTTGCTTTTTAAGCCGATTGTTATGGGGGTTCATTTTTCCTGTGAACTCCCCTGTGCGCTAGTCTGACTCTCACCCTTCTTGGCGACTGTGGTTCCCTCCCCACAGCGGTGACCACAACTCGTTTCTCTCCCAAGCCGCATCTCCACCTCTCCTACCTTCTTTGATGTGTCTTCTCTACCTTTGGTTGTGGAGTTTGTCCTGTCAGCCTTCATGTGAATCTCTGGGGGTATTTAAGATGATGTGATAGTTACATACCTTGCATTTGCAGAAGGAGGTGAGCCTAGGATCCTCCTACTTCACCACATTTTTCTCCTCTTTGGACGTGCCTGGTTTTAATATCCAGTTTTTGAGGGATGCTACATCCTAGAACATATATAATCTAATTGAGTTCTCACAACAGCCCCCATGAGGCTTGCTAAATGGGGACATATCATGGAACACACTTTGGGAAACACGGGCCAAGGAGTTCCGGTGTCCACTTTCCATAAAGAGGGAAAATTCAAGGATATATATAGTTCTTTTTGTATTTGTAAGTGTGTGGAATGACGAATAGCTACCAGAGTAGTGGGATCTCATCCTATCTTGACTTCTATAATATTCTCCAGACACAGAGGAGTTACAAGAACCGTAGAATTTGGTGGCTTGGAAGGATGCGTTTCTCCCTGTTCTGCAATTCAGTTTGACCAACCTGCACACCCGTATGTGCTGATCATAAGTATGGGTCTGTCCCCAGCTGGTCATGCAGACACCTCCTCAGGACCTGTCCTTGTTTCTTCCTGACCTATTTTTGCTCCCATTGTCATCTCCACTTAGCTAGGAGTTTTCTAAAATATCCTAACCTCAGCCCCATCTTTGACCCATTTAGCCTTTATATATTTTTTCCCAGTCTTTTCCTACAAACTGAAGGGAAAAAATGAATATGGTAAGGCCACTGGAGCTTCAAGGGAAGGGTTTGTGAATAGTAGCAGAATCTGGAGTGAAACTGAAAAGGGTTGAGTGCTGAGTGGAATTGGAAAAGAAGGAAGTTAGTGATGAATGTAAGAATTTGGGGTGAAAGTGAGGAGACATATGGGAAATTCACTTGACTAATTTAGCAGGAAGGTTTGCATGAAAGTTCATAACGTGGGGAATGACATAACATAGGGAATGTTCACAACATAGGGAAATGCTAAGCCGAGGTTGTTCTAATAGCCACAAAATTCAGCAAGGGAAGCGATTAAGCCCTGATTCTGATAAGGGAGGGACCCACTACTTAGTTGGATAAGAAGGTTCAATGAAAGTTTCACATTTGTATTCCCTACGAATTGAACACTTGGCGACCAACCAGTGACAAAGCAACCAAACTTGGATGTAAAGCCCATATACGGTAATGTGAGCTCCTCGAGAGCAAGGCCATGTTCATATTAACACTTTCTCTATAATCCCTTATGGGACTTAGATTGCTAAATACCTATTGATGCATGAATTAATGGATCAAATTGGTTCTTCCCAGAGGTTGGAAGAATAAGTTTTACCTCTGCAGGCGCAACAGCAGAGAGCCTGAGCCCCATTAACTGAGAGGATACCCTAAGAGACGCCCTGGGAATGTGAAAAAGTTTGACCATGTTCAAGGCCAGCCCTTACCTCTTTGACCTCAGCTCTCATTGGCAGACCTCCCTTTGTCCCTGACCCATACAGTTCAGTCCATTTCCTGTGACCAATTAAAGCCTTTAAAAAAAAAATTTTTTTTAACGTTTATTTATTTTTGGGACAGAGAGAGACAGAGCATGAATGGGGGAGGGTCAGAGAGAGGGAGACACAGAATCCGCAACAGGCTCCAGGCTCTGGGCTGTCAGCACAGAGCCCGACGCGGGGCTTGAACCCACAAACCTCGAGATCATGACCTGAGCCGAAGTTGGCCGCTTAACCGACTGAGCCACCCAGGCGCCCCATGCCTTTTTTTTTTTTTAATAAACTCCCATTTTGACAATCTGGTTTCATTCATTTATTCAACAAGTGTTTTTGAGCTCCTGTATCGTCAAGCGCTGTGCCAGGGGCAGATCCCTCCTGCTGTCATGGTCTGGTGGAATTAATGAATTAATGAAAGGATCTCACAACAGGTGCATAAACATGCAGAGAGCAAAGTGTCATGGAGGAAAGGAGTCTGACCCTGTAAGAGTCAAGGGCAGGCGAGCACCACCTGCCCGGGCTCAGGGAAGTCTGGGGCTGAGAGCTGACAGATAAATGGGTGACAGCTGGTAAGGGGATCGGAACTCGGATGAGATTGGGGGGCAGTTTGTTCCTGACACAGGGAGCCATGCGCAACTCTCACGCGGCGGGAGTGGCATCTTTGGGGAGTTTATAATGTGGCTCAGGCATAAATTAGAATTAATTTCTAATTAATTTCTAATTAATTTCTAATTCTAGTCCCTTGCCTGATTGGACTCCAATGAGCAAATTGCCCATCCTTTTATTCCCCCCTCCGCATTTCCTCAGAGACAGACCAGGAAGTGGTTTTTACTCACCTGATATCGAAAAGCTCTCCCAGGTACCCCGTGACATGGTTAAAGGGCCGGAACAAAGTTGGGGACTCCACACCGCTTCAGCTGGGCAAAAGATGGGGGGAGGGAGGGACCCAAAGAATGGAGGGGGAACATCGTCCACAGCAGGTTGTGCCTATTAATGGACTAAACGGTCATTTGATTCTAACATTCACTGCCACTGTCCTTACCAGGAGTTTGAGGGAAGTGTCCCCAAACACGTTCTTCCAGAAGCCAATGCTAAGATGGCTTCTCGAGCCTACTTCCTGAGAGGTAGTGATCGCTAAAGAGCTCAGGAGCATGACAGTGAAGGAAGAGCAATCAGGGGATTTGGTTCTCAATTTTAAAGCAAAGCAAAATTTCCTTCATTAAAGACCCGGTGAAGAGAAGGGAGAACAGGGTGAAAGGAAAATCGATAGGCAGCTGTGGTCATCGACCCCCTGTCGGCCACCCAACTGATCCATCAGTATGCTGTCTCCCGAGGGCACAGCTCATTTCTGTGTCAGGCAGAGGACGGAATCTACTGATGGAAAGAAATATTATAAGGAAAAGGGCAATCATGGTTTGCAAAGCAAAACAAAAGATCATGGGAAGCTTTCAAAGCATCTTTTGCAAGGTTGAAATGAAAGCTCGTGGATCCAGCGTTTGTGGGACCCCAAGTGACCCCCTTCCAAAGTCCCTTTAGGGGCCATGCCTTAGGCTTCCTTCCCCAAGTTCTTGTCCTTGTCTCACACTTATCCCCCAGCAAAGCACTGGCTCTGAAACCAGACAGACCTGCGGGCAAATCTTGGGCTGTCTTTGACCACTTGGCCCCTGTATCTTTGTGAGGTTAAAGAATCTGATGGCCCACATCGTAGGGCTGGGGTGAGGTTCAGCTAGTTAATACCTGTAAAGTCCTCAGTGTCTGTTGCTCCAGCCTCAAATGAAGGTTCCACGACGACAGGCACTTTTTGTGCATTTTCGTCCACTGCTGCTTCCTCAGTCCTTGGAACAGTGCCAGGCACAAAGTAGGTGACGATAAATACCTCCAGGTGGATGAATGGCACGTGGTTCTTGGGAAGCGTTACGTGTTGTTATATCCATCTTGTGACGCCAAGCGCCATGAGAAAAAAAGAAGTCTTCTCTTCTTCTGTGACTTTGTACAATATCTAAGGCGGACTGTAGCTCCGTGTCCAATCTTGCCCTTCTTCCGTGCGTATCTCTGCTCTTTCCCTAAACCCTTTCCGTGCTTCCTCATGTGCTTAGCATGAAGCCCAGGACGCGTAAGGTGGTTTACGTGCTCGTGTGGACTTGGCCCTCGCGTTGACTTGTTCTCATCCTTGGCTCCCCGAGAGCAACTTCTGGCCAGTGCCCGTAATAGAGCAGCCCTGTGCTCAAGTGTTATGGGACCTCGTGGTTCCTCCAAGGAGCCCTATCATTTTGCTTCCAGGACTCCAAACATGTTGTCACTTCTGCCACTAACATTCTTTTCTTCTCCTTTGGCTGGCTGGCTCTTACTCATGCTTCGAGCCAGATGTTGCTTTCACGGTACAGTGTTCATTGACTCTCCAAAGTAGGTTAGATATTTCTGTGGTAGTTACGTGCCCATAACACTGCGTACGCCTCTTTTGTGTCACTCAGCGTACCGAAGTCTTTGTCATATTGGTTTTGTAACGGATTGAAGAATCCACGAGGGCGGGCATCCAGTGCAATACAGATTGTATTGTTCAGAATGGTATCCATGCAGCCTCGTCTTACGTATGGCGCTCAGTAGGTGCTCACAGAGATACCTGTAAATAAATGTGTCAAGTGGACAACACACAAAAAGCAAAGGCCTTGGAGTCAGGCACGTCTGGGTTCTGGTTCTAGGCTCGCTGTCTGCTTGTCTTGTGATCTTGGCCAAGACACTTGCCTTCGTAGAGTCCTAACTAATGTTTACGTAGGTAAAATAGGGATAATACAACTGACCTCACAGGGTTTTTCTTAAAGGGTAGGTTAGATACAGTATGTAAAATGTCTCAGACAGTAGTCGGCTCATGATATATGCTTAATAAAGTTAATGATTATAATTATTATCACTAGTAATCTGATTAAGCCTGGCCTTGTAGATAAGCTACTTATGGACTCATTGGGAAAGAATAATACTCAACCAATAATGAGGAACACCTGTTTCCTTTACTGTATTCTTTCATTAAGCTCTGATATAAAGCTAAGCTAAATGTCCTCTTGGCTTAAGGATGGAAAAAAACCCCCACAAATGAGTGTCCTTGCACTAAACCAAGTGACCACCTTATTTCTAATTCTTCCTACAGCGTTTGGGGCTTCAAGTTTCTCTTCTTACCTCTGGGTCCCATATATTAGAGTTGTTATATGATTCAGGCGAGCAGAAGCGTGCCCGTCATTGTGCAAGGCCCTTCATTTCCATTCTCTCGTGTACTAATTATTGGCAAATAAATAGAGAAAGCCTGTGGTAGTTAAGAGCCTGGCCTTTAGAGTCAAAGAGATCTAGGTTCAAACCCCAGCTTACCCCAACACTTAAGTGGGCCACCTTGGGCAAGCTTGAAAAGTAGAGCCACAAGTGTCCAATGAGCGGTTAGTACGATTGGGTTGTGAAGCTGTAACGGGTAGACATTTGCTACGATAATGATTTGCTTGTTGTGTGTGTGTGTGTGTGCGCATGCAAGATTAAGAAGAATTTCCCGAGTCTTCACAGACAGACATGCTGTTTTGCACAGACCGTAAACCATTCCAGGACAGTTCTCATCACTTTGTTACTGGAGAATGTTGATCGTCACTGGCAGTCGTTCGACTGTCCAGTAGGTGTGTTTCTTGGAGCAGAGACGGAAGCTGAATGGGAGAGTCTGAGCAGACGACTGCTGTGTCGAAACCATGACAGGTGTCACTGCAGGTGAAAGGGCCTGAGTGGCCCTTGTGAAATCGAAGCTGTCCCGGTAGATGACTGCCCTGTTTGGAGGGTAAACGAATGGATTCCAGCGGTCACGAGGGCAACAAGCTGGGAACAGGAAATAATTCAGCAGAGTTCTTGAAATGCAGCTGCCGTTGTATTGCTGGAATGTGGCAAGCCAGCAACCACTTTGCCACTTATGAAAGGAGTCTACTTCCGAAACTTGGCTGTATTG
The DNA here is from genome assembly GCF_018350155.1 of Leopardus geoffroyi. NCBI lineage: Eukaryota > Metazoa > Chordata > Mammalia > Carnivora > Felidae > Leopardus > Leopardus geoffroyi. Next base: position 58,250,260 of record NC_059338.1, on the reverse strand, counting down.
ATTGTATTTTCTTCGGTTGTATCCTCTAGTGACTTAGCAAAGAAATGCCTAACTGGCTCAATGTGCAGAAAGAGCAACGGGAAATAGAATCAAATGCTCTGACTATGACAAGAATCAAGGGTTGGGACAGGTCCAAGAGGCAAGTAGATAAAGGGGTCTTCCGGGCTCCTGGGTAGAGCACTCTTCTCAGTTCATTCTATTGCGTGGTGTTTTGTTAAAAAGGGAATTCATTTTTGTTCTCTAATTAGGAGAAAATGGGGGAAGGAGAAAAAAAATACAGGAGAAAATGACGTATAGAAACCACGTGAATATTGGGAAAATGGTAGACGAAGGAAGAAAAAAACGTCCCATGGTGGTCTGTTACTCTTTATAAGTGGGGTTGCGGAAAGAAAGCGTTCGAAAGACCAAAGAGCTTCGTCATACTTATTCCCTCTCTCTCCCCTAAGCTCAGATGCTTCTAAAATGTTCTTCCTCTTTTCTTTTGTACGGAGGCCTTAATTGTTGCCTAGGGGTGTTTTCAGGCTAGGCATTTGGTACAATGTAGATCAATGAAAGCCAGACTGTGCCTGGCAGATCTGTGATCAGAGTATGTCCCGACGTTGCTTGTCACCACACACGAAAACCCCAAGTCTGTTTTTATCGATCAGCTTTTAGAACACCCCCAATGTGAGCAAACGCTCCAGCTTGGATTATAGACGGTCAATATTTGATCAGCTTTTGATTATTACCAGTCACCTGACATTTATCTGAACCAGTTTTTAAAAGTTTACTTCTTTATTTCGAAAGAGAGGGAGAGAGTGGGGATGGGTAGAGAGAGAGGAAGAGAGAGAGAATTTCAAGCAGGCACAGAGCCCAATGTGGGGCTCGAACTCATGAACCATGAGAAAGAACATGACCTGAGCCGAAGTTGGATGCTGAACCAACTGAGCCACCCAGGAGCCCCTACATTTATTTATTTTTGAGAAACAGAGACAAAGTGTGAGCGGGGGAGGGGCAGAGAGAGAGGGAGACACAGAAACTCTCGGCAGTGTTAACGTTTCTTTGCTATGGACCCTCCGGAAGTTGAGGGGGAAGATGCACAATAGATTGGTGTAGCTCGGAATCAACCAACGGCAACTTTGCTGAAGGCCTTGTATTTTTGCTCTGTGTGTTGGTGACAGATATGGCATAGACACACAGCATGGGGTGACTTTGGCCAATTCCACCCGACCCCGCCATGACTGGCGGAGAGTGGAAGTCAACCCGCAACTGAGTTTAGTTCCTGAAATGCCAAATGGATTATGCTCTTTTTGTCCTCAAAAATGACTCCTCTCACCCAGGTGTTTGGTACAGCGTGACAATCTTGACTGGTGGATGTGGGGAACGAAGGTCTTGACCTCTGGCCCCAACTTGGGGCAGCTCTGAAAGGCCCTCCAGCCCCAGAGCCCCCGTAGGATTGGCTGAGCCCTTTGTGACAACAGGTGACAACACTGTTTATGATAGCGAAACGCTATTTCACACACACCTGCGAAACTCCCAATTCAGAATGTTGTTGCCATTTTTAGTTTGAGAGACAGCGGAAGGGGACAGGGAAGGCACGTTTAGGTAGATACCAAGGTGTTGGTAACTTCTAGTCCTTAAGGTGGTTGTGGGTTTATCGGGGTTTCTTAGTCTGCTTCACAACCTCATGTAAGACATAAAGGTAGCATGAAGTTCCGCATCCAATATTACATTGAAAAGGAGCCATCTGGGGGAGCCTGCAGAAGTGTTCATTCCTAGCCCATCCTGAGGATTTTAATTCAGGACCAGGGATCTGCATTTTTAAAAAATATTTTTATTTATATTTGAGAGAGAGAGAGAGAGAGAGAGAGCGCATGAATGGGGGAGGGGCAGAGAGAGAGGGAGACACAGAATCTGAAGCAGACTCCAGGAGCTGAGCTGTCAGCACAGAGCCTGACGCGGGGCTCGAACTCGTGAACGGGGAGATCGTGACCTGAGCCCAAGTCAGACGCTTAACTGAATAGCACTGGCAACAGACTGGGACCTGGAACTTTCACGGTGTCAGGTTTGCTACTTTCTATTGTAGAAAACAATCACAAGGTGAGGTCAGAGAGAAGGCACGGAGAAACGGACTGTCCCTTAGGATGTGAGGAATGGAAAGGCCATTGTGAAGAAGTGTGCGTACAGGGATGGACGGGATTATTGCGGCCATCTTTGTAAGGAGCATACACATTTGGCCGGAGTGTCTTTAGCACTTCCTTTTTTTAACCACTTTGTGAAGGTATGAGGGACACCTCTTGAAGGATACACAAAAAGAAGAAACCGGTAATACTAGGCTTCTTAGAGGAAGAATATGGACAAGTGGGAAACTGGGGTGTGAAGGAGACTTAGTTTTGCATTGTTTGACTTTTATATCACCAGCATGAATCGTTACCTGATCGAAACCTGCGAGTGGAAGAAGCAAATTCATTGTTCTTTCTCGCCTACGCACCTTTGAAGAATTTCAGAAGCAGCGGTTTAAAGATTTAAGAGAAAATAAGATTTAGATGTCTGTGAATGGCTAGGATAATGCTTTTAAGATAAAAGTAGGATGCTTCGGCCAACTCTGATCTTGGCAGAGGAGAGGACAAGGTCATAACATTGAGGCTGCCCGGCTGGAGGCCAGAGGTCTTGGTAGGATACTGGTTTTATCTGTTTCATAGACATCCCTAAAAAGCAGGTTTATGCACCCCCCCCCCCCATTGTAGAGTCTTATTTTAACATGAAAACAGGGATCCTGTATGATGAAGGAAAGACAATTTCTCCTAGGAAAGTCTTTTTTCATTTCCTCATTAAGGCAGTTGAAAGCAGACGTTTTGGAAACCATTACTCGGGCCTCTCTTCCCAAGTCGCTAACTGGGACGATTCATTCCATAAGCTTGTTTTCTTAGCTCTGTGCAAGGAGGGGAACCTGTCACGAGAACCTCACTTGAGGTTGCTGACCCTAAACACCCAAATGTCCTGCAAGGAGCAGTTTTGCTCATGGCTTGAAACAACTTGTGACGTGTCTCCAAGATGGAAAACCCGAGCTGAGGTCCCCGAGGTTGGCCGCTCACTTGGCTCAGACCAGATACTCCTCGTTTCCAGCGCACGACCAGCGGTCCTCTGTCCTTGGTTCTTAAAGAGAAACTGTTATTTGGCCATGTGCCAGGTTCCCTGGTGAGCAAGATTGAGTAAGTGTGCCACCCTCCCTGTGGTGAGGGCCCCGCGGACCCTGGCGGACCCGTCGCCAGCCATGAACACACTTTATGCACCTGTAAGGTCCGTCCAGATTTCATTACTTCCTTTGCCCTATTATGGACTCAGACCAAGCCTCTTATGCACCTGTTCCCTGTCCCCAACTTTTAGGCAGTTTGTGCCTGAATGAGACCTGGAGTTTGAAAACGTCTCTGGCTCCAGAGAGAGGTGTAGGTCAGTAGATGTTGGCTTTGGAGGTGGGGCAGGAGCTCTCCTGCCTTGTCCTGGCGAAGGTAGAAATGTTGCTTGTGACACCACAAATGGGTGGACATCAGAGAAACCAGGAGTGTTTCCTGCTGTTCCTCAGACCTCAGGTCCTCCTTGGGGATTTCCCCTGACTGATCTGCGTGTTCCCACCCTGGGCATCTGTCCAGGGCTGACGTCCCCCCTCATCCCCCTTGAACTCAAAGGTCCTTGAAGAACACTCTTTTTTGGGCTCTTTTCCCTCCAGAATAGAAGAATCATGGCAAAGACAACCGAATTTCGCTGTTCCTCCTAGGCGCTGAGCGTGGGGCCAGGAGTTTAACACATATTTTTTCATTTCATCGTTTCCCAAATCCCTGAAGCAGGAATTACTGTCTTCCCTGTACAGGTTAGTGACCTCAAACCCAGAGTTAAGTAACTTCCCCAAGGTCATTCAACTAACAAATGGCGGAGGCAGGATTTAGAGCCAGGCCTGACTTCAGTACTCGTGCTTTTTATAAAATCTCCCTCCTCTGCCCTCTTTTGGTGGTCCCTAAAATTCCCCCAGCGTGTGGTTTGTTTATTTACTTTTCTTTAGCCCAGTTAAGGGAAGGCTCCGGTTAAAAGGCAGATGTGTCCCGGGTCAGTACCACATGAAAAATCCACAAAGATCTTGTTGTGTTCGAAAGGCAAAATAAGGCAAAGTAGGCAAAGGCTGCCTACTTTTAAAAAGCACCTGGGTGGCTCAGTTGGTTAAGCGTCCGACTCTGGATTTTGGCTCAGGTCGTGATCTCATGGTTCTTGACATGGTTCGTGAGTTTGAGCCCCAGGTCAATGCAAGAGGCTGCTTGGGATTCTCTTTCTTTCCCCGCGTCCCTGCCTTGCTCACTCGCGCATGCTCTCTCTCTCTCTCAAAATAAATAAACTTCAAAAGAAAATAACTGAGGTTTGACAGAAGTTTTGCATTAACAGAGCCTTGCAGGCACATCAACAACTGCGACAAAGTCCTGTCTTGTGGGGTTTATGGGCATGTTGGAGCCATTCGTCTGTGAATAAATGGAGAAATGGCTCAGATTGCTGGGCTGGGAGAAACCCAGCAGGCTAAGGGGCCCCAGAGTGGCTGGGATGGGTGGGTGTGCACGGGAGTATTCTGCCAGGTGGACCAGAAAAGACTTTCCTGGGGAGGTGAAACTGGTATAAATGGGAAAGAAGAATCGGCCCAGAGAGGTCCATTTCTAGCAAGGGGAACTGCATGGGCTGAGGCTTGAGTCCAGAAGAGGCTGGGGGGAGTTCAAAGGACAGACGGATGGACAGGGAAAGTGAAAGGCGGTGGGGGGGGGCGGGGGGAGAGGGGATGGGGGTGGGAGGCACTCCGGGTTATGACGTGCTTCTGAGGCCAGGAGTCTGCTTGGTTCTAGTTATAACAGGAAGCCAATGCAGGGTCCTAAAGCAAGATGATCTGATTTTTGTTTCAAAAAGGTTACTCTTCCTACTGTAAGAATGGGCCACAGGGGAGCTAATTTAAATCAGGGAGATGACTATGGAGGGCGTACAAATGATAAAGATGAGACAGGCTGAAGGACAGGACTGGGTGAGGCCGACTATAGTCCGGGGACCGTGGCCGGCCCTTGTGGCAAGAGTCTGCCAATCCCTATGCTAGGAGATCGAAGGTAAGTGGTACCTTGAGAAGCTATTTCAGACGTGGGGGGTGATAGGCCTGGGTTGGATGTGGAGGCAGGAGGGCAGAGTGGCAGAGAGGGAAACAGCAACCCCATTCACAGAGATGGACGAGACCCAGGGAAGAGTGGTTTTGAGGCAGGGAAATTTAAGGCACATTTTAAACCCATGCAAACAGCTAACCAAACCCCATTTTTAAGGTTTGAATGACTTTTGCGCATTAGGATGGTAATAATGATGAACCCAAACTGTCCTGTCATTGACACTCTTAGTCCCATTTTCTGGATGCCTAAAACTTGCATGTTCTGGACCTTGTCCACACTATGCTCTCTGGTGAAGAGTACACGCACGATAATGTGATTGATCTGTAGTATTATTGTCGTTTTACTCCGATCGCTCAGCAAAGCCCCATTCCTGAAGCACCTAAAAGACCCGTATTCTATACCCGTACATTTGGTTGCCAAAACTTGCTCTGTCTCTTTCCCTGTGGGGGGAGAATGTTAATAATTTTCTAGAACTGTGCCCTACAAATTCAGTTTTCAACTTCTGCTGAGTCCTGTCTAGCGAGTCTTTTGTGTGTCCCAGGGGAGCTTTCTTGGAGCAAACGAGCGAACACATTTCGGGGGGTTGATATGAGTTGTTCTCCCAAACAACATTTTGAACGCTCGGGCGTCTCCTCAAGCACCCAGCCACCCCTTCTCCCAGAGGACCTTGATTGTCACCTCGCGGGGTGTGCTGGGGCCATCAGGCAAGGGCACCGTCACCTTCGCAATCCTTTCTTTGTTTGACTACCGCTTCGGCTTTTATCTCCATCTTATAAAGACCCTGAGTCTGAGAAAATTAACTCGCCCACTGTCATTCCTAGCACACGGAAGAGCTGGGGTTCGAATCAAGAATGTCCTCCACTGCCCCTAAGTATCTTGACCACCTCCCCTTGCAAACCAGGGTTCATTTGTTGACTTAGTAAAATGAACATTTGGAATTTGAATACAGGTTTCCCTTTGCCTATCAGTCGCACGGGATTGTATACTTTCTTCTATATATGTTTTCACTCTTCCCAACTGCATGTTGTTGAGAATTTCCTTACACTACCTGGGGAGGGAACATTTTATCGCGTGAGGAGAACAAGACCTTCCTGATGGTAATCCTTGGTATCTGTGTAGATCCTCAGGCTGTCACTTGATCCTGGTGTGGCTCCTGTCCTCCTGCAGAGCAGATGGGTACTTCTAACATCCACCAATTGGTGATGGAGACGGCAGCCACGCTCTGCTGGGAAGTAACAAATGAGTACGTGCTCATGAGATTCAGAAATACCTTCAAAGGAGAGAGCGCTGTGTCAACGCACTCCAGTCACACGCAGTAGAGTCCCCAGTCCCTTGTCTCCCTCGTGCCCGTTGTGCCGGAAGGAGGTAGTCAAGGGGCACGGTTGTGGGATCTGTTCAGATGTCTCAGTCCCGGTTATGTCAGTTACCTGGAATGTAGAACCCCAGTTGGTGGAGCCAGGAAGAACTTTTGTTTTCCATTTGTTTTTTTTTTTTTTTAAATTCAGCTTTATTGAGGCGTCATTGACAAATGAAATGGCAAGATATTTACACTCTACATTGTGGTGATTTGATACACGTGTTCCACTGTGAAGGGGATTAATTAATTAATCCATGTAGTTAATTAATCCATCTATCACCTCACCTATGCGTTTCTCTTTTGGTGAAGACGTTTACGTTCTTGTCCCTTAACAGATGTCAAGTCTCAGCATTATCAACTCTAGTTTCATGTTTTACCTGAGATCCTCGGTCGTTATTCATCCTCAAAAAAAATTTATTATTGAAGTGTTGTTGACATGCAATGTTATATTAGCTTCAGGTGTACAGACCTTATTTGTCTTATGGCTGAAAGTTTATACCATCTCCTATTTCCCCTCCCTCTGGCCCCTGGCAACCACTTTCCTAACCCTGTTTCTGTGAGTCTGGCTTTTTATTTTTTAGATTCCACGTGTGACTGATACTCTGAAGTATTTGTCTCTCTGTGTCTGACTTATTTCACTTAGCATAATGCCCTCAAGGTCCATGCATATCAACCCAAATGGCAGGATTTCCTTCTTTCTCATGGTTGAATAATATTCCTGTGTGTGTGTGTGTGTGTGTGTGTGTGTGTGTGTACCAAATCTTTATCCATTTTTCCATTGATGGGCACTTAGGTTGTTTCCATATCTTGGTTATCGTGAGTAATGCGACAATAAACGTGGGAGTACAGAAATCTTTTCAATATCCTGCGTTCATTTCCTTTGGGTATATACCTAGAAGTGGGATTACTGGATCATGTGGCATTTCTATTTTTAATGTTTTGAGGAACCTCCATGCCGTTTTCCACAGAGGCTGAACCCATTTACATTCCCAACAGTGCATGAGGGCTCCCTGGGAAGACCTTTAAAGACCCTAATTTTACCATTTTATAAGTACAAAACGTTGAAGTCCAGACATGTCAAGTGACTTGCCGAGCCACTTTTGGGAGAGTTGGGACTGACCCCAGGTCCCCTGACCCTCAGCGCACTACTCTTTCGTCCTCCGGGAGTCACTTGAGGTGACCGAGCCCTGCGTGTAGGGACACATGGCGGTCTGGGAGCTTGGCGATTCTAGCTGTTCCTTCATTGGTATGCACCATGTTAACTCCTGAGCCAGGCTGATGATTTCCCATTTCCTCAGACTCCTCTGGGGATAAGAAGCTCGGAATTCTAATCAGAGGCTCTTCGACTCTGAGCTTTTTAATGGAATGTGTCCTACTATCCTTGTGAATTGGAAAGACCAAGGGCAAACATGCTTTCCACTGGCCGGGGAGTCAACGAGTTGATGAAGATTACCTTGATGCGGGGTGGGGGGGTGGGGGGGGGGAGTGCCTAGTGAGCCCTGCAACAGCAAACCGCAGCTCTTCGCCACATTCATCATTTTAGTCAATTAATTAGATCCCAGCCTAAGAGGGCCATTAATCTCTATAGACTTTTGCGTGCCAAACTCCAGAATCTCTTCTGTTGAAAAATATGCTGATCCACTCGCAAGCTTGGAGCAGAGAAAAGGACAAGACAAACAGCTGGCTCATCAGATCTTGGCCAGCAATGCTCACCATCGTGGGCTGACTCATGTTCTTGGCTGGAGAAGGAGATGCCAGTTCAGTGCCCTAGAAACTTGCTTTTCTACTGTGAAACTGGGGTCCTAACAGCCACCAAAGGTTTATGCCAGATTGCTGAGAAGTGCTAGAAAGATCATTTCTAATGTGTTCATCCCTATCCCCTCTCACCCCAGCTTCCACCTCTAGCCCTTGAGTTTCTAATAAAGAGCCACCCCCCTCCCCCGCCCCGGCCCCAGTCTAAATGTTGTAGTAGAAAGAGCACCACAAAGATATATGCACTTGATCTCTGTCTATACTCCTGTTTAGCTGGGAGTCCCGAGCCAAGTTGCTTAACCTCTTTGGGCTTTGAATTCGTTTCTTGGTGCTGCTGTAACACATGACCACATACCTAGTGGCTTGAAACATACATGGAAGTTTATGGCCACAGTTCTTGAGGCCAGTCTGAAGTCTGACTCAGTAATGTTATGCCAAAAGGAAAGACGCTGGCAGGTCCGTGCTCCCTTAAGGGGCTCTAGAGGGCATCTTTCCTAGCCTCTTCCAGCTTCTGGGGGGTTGGGGAAGTTATGCCACTAAAAGTGATATTTTACCGCATTTTATTTTATTTAATGAATATTTACTGAACACCCCTTCTGCTCTTACAGATGCTGGGAATACAATAGTGAACAAAGCAGATAAATCTCTGCTCTTGTGGAGCTCGAGGCTAGCGGCTTATGAATAGTTATGGGATTCCTTAACTGAAGGGTCATGAGGAGGAGACTTATTTCTGCCCGTCACCCACTCACCACCCTACTGTTGTTACCTGCTGACTCCCTTGCAGTCTTTCAAAGTTTGTCTTAAATGCCTCTTCCTCCATAAAGCCTCCCTTGATCCAGCCCTGCGTGCGTCGACTTTCTTCCGAATTCCCCAGACACCGCCCTTTACCCCAACCGTGTTTATCATATTCTGTTAGTCACGTCTGAGAACTATACTCTCTACGGTCTCTTGAGGGTCCTTCCCCTCAGGGCTCCAGCTGGTGGCAAGAGAAGCACATGGCTGGGGGTCTGGGCTCCCCCTCCACTCGACCTTGACTGTTTACCTCCTGAGCTTCTAGTAGGATGCCATCTGAAGGACTTCCGTGACCAAAAGCGTTTGGTAGTAGTTGGTCTCCATCATTGTGTATTGACCGAAGCCATCGCGACAGCACCTGTGCCTCCTGTTCAACTACGCCAATGCTCAGCTGGAGCCCATTCCTCTTTTGCCCAAAGACTCTGGTTCAGTAGGTCTGTGAGGCGGGGGGGGGGGGGGGGGGGGGGGCACAAGCTCCGCGGGTCATCCTTATGCCCTGTCAGGTATCAATGCCACTGCTCTACACGGCTCTCTGTTGCACCGGCTGGTAGGTTCCTCGGAAAGAGTAAACACTTTCTGGCTTGTCTTGATTCAAAGGCGCTCCTGGGAATTTCTGGATCTTTAAGACACTCGGGAGGGATGGTTAGGTTGCCGCGGCAGCCACAACGAAACAAACCCTGTGGTGAGACTCACATTCCATCACGGGGACAGAGCTGGCAGCTCACTTCCTTATCTCCTCATCTGGGATCCAGGCCGAGGAAGCAGCCACCACGATTATTCGGGGAAGGAGGGTCCCACATTTGAAAGGACAGATGTCGCTTCTGCTCCCAGCTCGTGTGTCCGGGACCCTTTCTACGGCCTCGTGCAACGCTCACGGGGCTGAGACATGAAATACTACCGTCTATTTGTATCGTGGGACCGAACCATTTGGAAGCCACTTAGTCGCCGGCTGAAAGCCTAGGGGCTCTGGACGATGCAAAGCAGCCCCTCTGTTGGGGGGTAAAGCTCAGTGGGGTCCACGTCAGACCTGGATGTGATTCACAGTCATGCGCAGCTCTATGAACTCAATTAAAAGGCAAGTTGATGGCCCGTATGACGTCCTGTGGCTGCCATAACAAATTACCAACAATTGGTGGCTTAAAACAACAGAAGTTGTATTCGCTCGCAATTCTGGAGACCAGGGATTTGGAATCGAGGTGGCAGGGGGGCTGTGGTGTCTCCAAAGGCTCAGGGGGAGACTCCCTCCTTCCTTCATCCAGTTTCTAGCAGCTGCAGTGTCCCGTGGCTTATGGCTTCACCGCTTGTCTCTCTCCCGCTGTCTTCACACGGCTTCCCCCCTGCTGTCTGTGTGTGCATCTCTCTGCGTGTGACACCGTGTGTCCTTGGATTTAGGGCCCACCTGGAGGATCCAGGATGATCTCATTTCAAGAGCCTTAATTTAATTACATCTGCAGAGACTCTTTTTCTGGAATAAGGTCACATGCATAGGCTGAGGGATTAGGATATGGACATCTCAACTCACTATAGTCTTTCCTCTGGCCCAAATTCACTTTCATCCACAAACAAAATAAATGTAGCCCCTCATCCCAACACCCTCCAAATTTTTAGCCCCTAACAACGTCAGCTCTAAGTCCCGATCTTATCCAAATGTCATCAGTTCAAAAAACCCCCACTACCATCACCTGAACCATTTAAATCTGATATGGATGAGACTCTGAATATACTTGACCCTGGGGGAAAATTCCTCTCTACTTAAGGACTCGTGAAACTAGAACACAAGTTGTCTGCTTCCCAGACACCATGGTGTGATAGGCATAGGATAGAAATTCCCATTCTCAAAGGGAAAAATCGGAGAAAATTAAGAGGTCACTGGCCCCGAGCAAATTCTAAGCCTAGCAGGGAAAATTCTGGTAGGTTCCAAAGTCCGAGAGTAATCCTTTGTGGCAAGACGCCACTCTTGGGGTCCATTATGGCTCAGCCACCTGTTATGACCCTGCTGTTTCTGCCCTCTCAGCCATCTTTCCTTTTTTGTGGGTAGCACATGTCTGCAGCTGAGTAATTCTATCAACTAATTTCCTGACTGTGGAGTTTTGGAAATCCCACAGCCTTCTTTCATTTTTTCCTGTCTCTTCAGTACAAACTGGCAGTGATTCTTAATTATAACTGCAAAGATCCCCCCCCCCTTTTTTTCCCAAATAAGGTCATGTTCCCAGGTTCTGCTGAGTGGAATGTGGACAGATCTTCTAGGCGGCCACCATTCAACAACCCACTGGATGCTCTGACCCGCATGTCTACTATACGGTCGTGGAATACAGACAGGATGCCTGAAATAAACACTTCGATTCCGAAGCGAGAAGAATGTGAGACTCTCCAGTCACTGGTCTGTTGCAGCCTTGAACTCTCACCCGGCGGATGTGTTGGATGCGGGAAATGCTTCTTGAGTAACCCAGACCCTTGGAATAGTTCCCCAGCCCGGTGTTCTCCATGGATCTTCCCCAAGTCTACCTTCGGGGGAGAGTCTTCTTTTTCCCATAACCCTAAAATGCCATTTTAGAACATGCCCTCCTTGAGACCTGAACAGCTTTCTCAGCCCTCGACTGGCGGGATCCAAGCGTCATGTCGAATTTTGAACAGCCACAAACGTTTTTGGTCCAGGCTCACAGTTTCTTTGGCAATATAACTCTTTAAAAACTCACTGAGATCCTTATCTGTTTGTTCCTTCCCAGTTCTCTGTGCCAATGGCCACACCTATATAGTTCTTTCCCAGACATTTGTGACTTTTATTCTTTCTTTGTCTCCTGCCTTTCTTTCAAATTATTTGTGAGTTTCTCAGGCTTTGGTCTGAAAACCACATGTCTAATCTCTTCTCTCTCGACTGTTTTGCTCAAGTGCAGCTATACCCTGGGTAACCTGAAATTAAATGGATCTCTGCTCTGAAACGTCTTATTACATTTGGAGGTTTCACAAATGGGTGTTATTTACGGTTGCGCCCTTGATTCCAAGCTTTACTCAAAGCTGAATTTAATAGTTTTATCTTTTACTGCTTAGCATAATAAAATGTCGCCTTTTCCACCCCTACACATAGCCAAATTCCTGGATATTTTCTATTTTTTCTTGTGCCTTGTCAAATTCAGCCAGCCAAATAAACACATGCCGCTGCCGTTCTTTTTATAGCATTTTCTCCCAAACCCGAAAGTTCATTAGGGACCTCATTTGCCTTCTAAGTTATTATTGGCAGCATTTTCATTAAATATCTTGTCACTGTTAGTATTCTTCCAGCCTCCAATAATAGTTTCAATTTCTGGATCAGCTCGGAAGTATAGGTGTTGTTGAAGTAGCAAAAGGCTTCCAAAGGCTTTTAAATACAAAGTTTTATTTTTTGCTCACGCTGTTCCTCTAGTGTGATTGGCTGGGTGGGTGAAGGTTTGTGTCTCATCTTCTGCAGCCCCACATACCTTCACGCATTAGATAATGGTTGTTGTGCATCACATAATTTTTAATCCTAGCCTCCGTCGTGTTGTCTGCACGTTAAGCACTTTTGGCATCAAAAAACAAAAACTAGCTACACAATTTATTTTCACTTGTAACACGATCACTAGCTGCGTTCAAATAGAAAACTCACAGCTGAAGCTACTAATTTCTTTCTTTCTTTCTTTGAACAGGCTTTGAGTCGCTTTCTTTTTCTCAGATGACACCAAATGGTGGCCACAGCTGGGGCCTGGTGTAGGTCTTTCCGAGACGGGAGTGAGTTCCTGATAGGGCGACTTCGTGAACGCAGTCTCTTTCCAGGGGTCAGGGTCACCCCTGGCTTTAGATTTTGGAAATGGCACCAAAAGTGGCTGTGGCCAAGTTGCCAGGACAACAGTGCAGCCCCTGGCCATGGCATATAGCAGTCATCAATACTGGCTATCATCAGTAGCTTCTGGGGCACAGGCTGGGACGATGCCTCGGGGGGTGGCTTCACATCATGGGGATGATGGAGAGCGTGGCCAGGATGATGGCCCCATGGATGGCAGTGGCTACCTCCTTGGAGCACTGACCCCCCAGACCGACCTGTCCATTGTAATCTCTGACGGCAACAACTGCCTTGAACCTGGTCTGCTGGCCAGCATGGGTCTGCTTTTACACAGGCATGATCTTTAAAACCTCATCCTTAAGGGATACCCCCAGGAAAAAGCCAATGATCTCAGATCCCCTAGTTTTTCTTGGAGAAGAAACTGAAGCCATCTGACGTCTTTAAATGAGCAGACTCTAGTTCTGAGTTATTGAGCAAAACCAACCGGACGGCCGAGGCGTTGAACGTTTGTGGCCCACAGCAAAATGAATACCACAGTGATTTCTCCTTGCCTCGACACATAGAAGATTCGATGGAAATAATATCAGTTTCCATGCCGGTCACATTGAGACGTGGGTGTGGTGCTGATGAGAAATATATACAGTCCTTCCCCCTGCACTTCCAGACCCCTGGGTGGTTGGATAGGTCTGTGGCTATTTCTGACCCCTAAGTGGTAAACAAAGTGAGACCTTCAAATATTTTCTCTCCCTTTGCCACCGTGACCAGCAATATTTGAGGTGATGGCCGTCTAGTCGGCCTGGGTTCGACAGGAAAGAGATGAGAACAAAACTTGAACTTTGTGTTTATTTTTTTTATTTTTTATTAAAAAAAAATTTTTTTTTTCAACGTTTATTTATTTTTGGGACAGAGAGAGACAGAGCATGAACGGGGGAGGGGCAGAGAAAGAGGGAGACACAGAATCGGAAACAGGCTCCAGGCTCTGAGCCATCAGCCCAGAGCCCGACACGGGGCTCGAACTCCCGGACCGCGAGATCGTGACCTGGCTGAAGTCGGACGCTTAACCGACTGCGCCACCCAGGCGCCCCGAACTTTGTGTTTAAAAGCCGTTTGAAGTTTCTCTGTTCCTTCAACACAGTCTATACCTCCTGGTACAGAAATTGGAACCAGTCATGGGGGGCTGGAAGAACCAACTTGCAAACGTGACAAGTTAGAAGGAGAGTGCATTGCACACATGCTGGGCTATCTAATAGGTCACAGGGGAAAGTTGAACCGCAGCAAAAAAGCACTTTAAAGGCCTTGGACGCGTTGGACCCTTAGGAGCCAGTGCATTTGAAGACCAAAATGTGCTCAGGGCTCTTTCTTTCAATTCTGCGTTTGCCACACCTCCGCTTTCTTCCGCCGTCTTTCACCACAGGTCAGTCCTTCCCCAGATGAGAAAATATGGCTGTGGGCAGTGTTTTAGTTTTCTGGATTACAGTGTTGATCGCTTGAAAAGGACTGGGCTAATTTTGTCCAAAGTCCATTAGGAAATCCAAAAACTAAACTCGTCAGGGTGAGCCAGTTATCTACCCTTGAACCGATCAGCTGTGGCTGCAAGTGGGGAACGTGACCACCCTGTGCTCGTGTGCATAATGTGAGGGCTTTGAAGGGGGCAATTCCTGCACGGGTACCCTCACTGCTTGTTCAAGTTTGCTAGTTAAATAGGTCAAATCAACCAGTTGTTTTTGGACTCGTTTAAGAAGAGCAAACATTTCCTTTAACACATGGGGACAACAGGACAAGCCATTCATGAGAGCAAGGCCAAATGTTTCCTAGCTGAACTAACATAGTTTCAGAAAGCCTTTTATACACTTGACCTGCCAGTGGAAAGAGAGTTGGAGAGGGCTTGATTTATTTTTTTAGGGCACTGTGGGTCTCAAAAGGCTTCCGTTGGCCATACTGAACCCTGGTACCTCTAAATATTTTATGTCCCAGCCCAGAAATAATTTTCCGCTCATTTTTCTGGGTTTATCGTAACAGCGTGCAACATCAAAATTATTACTTAGAGATAAGTGGAGTGACTCACAACTTAATGGTGATTCCAGAAGCTTTGGCTGGCTTCTTTCTAAAGAGTGGGCATCCATTAGTAGATGCTAACACCACGGAAAATCATTGCCATCCTTCGTTAACAAAGTTAACCATGCTGACCCCCTGTTCGGAGGGCATGCATTGTACATCATGAGCATTTCCTTTCCTAAAATGGAGGTCACTGACTTCATGTCAAAAGGATATACTGATTTTTTTTATTTGTTTCTGAATGGTTTCTCTGATCAGAGCTATTTGCTATTGCTTAGTTTCCTTTGATGTATGCATTTGAGAGATGTATGACAACCCTTCAGAGTTTGACTTATTCACCTGTTGAGAGTTTGAGGGATAACAACTGTTCTAGAGAAAGAGAGCAAAGTAAATAAAGTCCTTGGAAGGCTTGGGCCCTCGGAGCGATCTGAGACTGCCCAGCGGTTTGGATGGAGAATTTTGAGCATCTCTTCATCTCTATCAATGTTCCTAATTTGCTTGTTGTCATCAACAAGAAGGGCCCAAAGCTGAATTTTTTTAAAAAAAATCTATCTTCAACATAACAATCTTGGCAGTTAGGAGATGAAAATATAATAATGATCATTTAAAAATATAAGTGAGGTTAATATTTACTCAGAGTAAAGTGTTCAGCATCAGGTTCCTTGAAGCAAACAGGTTAAAAAAAAACAATCAGGGGCGCCTGGGTGGCTCAGTCGGTTGGGCGTCCGACTTCGGCTCAGGTCACGATCTCGCGGTATGTGAGTTCAAGCCCTGCGTCGGGCTCTGGGCTGACAGCTCAGAGCCTGGAGCCTGTTTCGGATTCTGTGTCTCCCTCTCTCTCTGACCCTCCCCCATTCATGCTCTGTTTCTTTCTGTCTCAAAAATAAATAAACGTTAAAAAAAAAAAAAACAATCAACCAACCAAAGAACAGTAGAGAACCAAAGGCCACTCATTTTGGCAACTAACTGCTTTTTGTGTCTGTCTCACTTGAGTTTATGCCAAACGTTGGGTTTACGATGATGAACAAGAATGGTATTAGGTTAGGGAAGGAGGTCAACAGAAAATACACGGGCATGGGAATGACGAAAATGAATTACATATGTTTCAGTTAGAGCTCCTTTCACCCCTTGTTAAACTCTATTCTGAAGATTCTGTGCAAGTTTCATTTTCTGTCTGATTTCTCACCTAGACTTTGATATGATGCAGTAGCTTGGTTTTCTCTCCCTTTTTTGATGTTCAGGCTTTCGCTGCCTTTTTATAAACTCTCTTCTTTCTGTGCTCTTCAAGTAATTTCTTAAAACAAAAGCCTCATTATATCACTTTCAACTTCAAAGCCTTTAATAGTTACCTGTTAGGAACACTGTAAATTAGGGGTTATAATTTTGAAATTTAGAAACCACCAGAGTTGGCTTTGAGTAATCTGAGATCTCAAATAAATTCTTCAGCGCTTCTAATCCTCAAGGGCTTAATTTGTAAAAAGGAGGCCCTAAAATTATTTTTCTCACAGGATTTTGGTGAGGACACATTCCCGAGTTTATAATAACTCGATAAATGGTAGCCATTGTAGCTGTTATCTGTGGATTATATAAGGCACAATTTCTTTAATACATTACTTTATCAAGGATGCTATGGAGGAGATTTCTCACTGGCTGAGACTAGTCTGGACGATTTTGAATATCCCTTGTAATTCAAGGTTTTCTGGATCTTTGGCCCACTCTACCCTTAAATTTGTATTACAGTCATGAGAGAATAGTGTTTAGTATAAAAATCCCTGGGAATTGGTTAAAATAACCCTTGACTCATCTCTTAAAGGCCACAGCATGGTAATGAGACGAGGGATGAGCCGTCTGCGCACTGCCGACGTCAGCTGGACGCCGACCAGAGACACTGACGTGAAGGACTTGGTGACTTGGTGGCGATGTTCCCAAGGCCTTACGGCCAGCGGTCCTGTCTTCTGCGGTGATCGTTATTTACAGCCTTAATTTCTTGGCAGTCCCTAAAAATTTCTATAATACTCACAGGTCATAAGTGCTTTATCCAAAATGCTTGTATATCCTTCTTTTGTCTGTCATAGAGATGAAATTTTCTTGAAAAGCAGCGTCAGAGCAATATCCCAATTCAACTCTAGCAAAACTAGAGTCTCTGATCTGGAAAGTTCCTTCCCAAGTGTATTTGGGCATCGTCTCAGCCCCTTCTTGGTTCTTCTGATAGAAGAATGTGGTAAATGAAGCTTGATTCGAAAATTTCACAGTATTTTGCAATAATCTGATTGGGCAGAAACGATGTGGCAGGGTATATATACAGAGTTGTGGCTAGATAGGGAAGTATTCTGCTTCGTAAATATTAGGTACATAGGATTCACTTATTTATGACGTCATAGGTGGTTCATGGAGACGAACAACAGCAAGGCACTTGCCAAAAACTTTGAAAAAGGGAAATAAAGTTGTCATCAGAGATAACCTAATCTCACAGATTAGGTTATGTAGTGCCGGTTTACTGGTGATAATAGGCCAGACTTCACTATTGGGAAAACCAGCTCAACGATCGCCATGGTCAAACATCAAGGTTTGTTCCTTGTTCATTATATGTGTTCTTCACAAGTGATCTGAAGGCCTATGTTCCATAGTTTCTTCTTCTTGAGACCTCCAGCAGACCTTATCTGGAACATTGTCCGTTGTTGAATCTTGGCAGATAAAGAGAACTCGGGAGAGTTTTACGCCGGTATTTATTTACACGTTCCAGTCTAGAAGTGACACATGGATATTTCACTTGAAACTTACTGGTCAGAGCTAGTCACATGATCTCCCCAAATTCAAGGAGGCTATCCAGGGCATGTGCTCAGAGTGGGTCCCTATAATGACTACTAGCCCATCTTCAAGAAACTGATTGGCCCACAGGCCAACATGACTATGGACTGTAACCACACTGAAAAGGTTTACGTAGCTGAAGAATACGACAATTAGATTGTACATGTAAGTAAGATGCCTTAGTAACACAGAAGCAGATTTAGATACTGGCAATGGGCTATTCAAGCTCTTTCTGGAAAAGAGGGGTTTAGATAGACACAAGCACTTGGTTCTTGTGACCGGTCAATCAATCCCTGCTGTACACGTGGAAGCATTCGTTTAGCAAAGCCTTAAGTCCGTTCACTACTTGATTCTTTCAGTTTCCTTTGATCTCATTTTATGAGACCCAGGAAGCTTTTCTGTGAAGAAAGGGATAGTCAGGTGGATACATACATCCAGTTCACTCAGTATAGTTTTACTTTAAATTAATACTTTGATATGCTGACTCTAGAAATTGGTTTCTGGTGAGATTTATTAGCTTGAATCAGTTTCTTACGTTAAATCAACTCCAGGACGTAGAGTCTCTGAACCCACGCAGCTGAAAGTCAGGCGCACGGCTAGAGAAAATTCATCAAAGAAGGGGTTCGTTTTGTTTAGCTTTTTTTGTTGTTGTTGTCTGGTGTTTTGTCAGGGACGTTAGCTGGCTTACGCTGTGTAACAAGTGACGTTCCCTAACTTTGCCACAATCTCTTTCTATGTCGTCTTCTCTGGGGAGAAGGCCAAGGATATGGCTGTGTAAGCTTTTGTTGAAGAGACGGTTCGTGGATCCAGTCAGACCTCTCAGAAGAATCCTGGGATAGACATGGGATTTTCCAGGGAGACTCTGTCGAGAATTCTCTTGTCTAATGAGTGGGTCCTCTTGACATACACAGGGGACCATGAGATTTTGGAGAACCAGCAGAAACACTTCTAGGTTGGACCTAAATGGGCAGTGACTGAGCATAATTTACCCACAAGCACCCCCAAAAACCAGGTTGTCAGCTTTCCCAGATTCTACAGACAGGAAATGAGCCCATAGAGTTATGAGGCTGCACACATGTGCTCCTCTTCCAGGAGGAGGAATGACCCGGAGGATAGAGATGCAGCCCCGGGGGCTCAGGGTGATGGAGCAGCTGCTGAGGGCACAGGGTGGGGGCCATGGGGCTGCTGTGCAGGGGTAGGAGGTGATGGAGCCGTGCACCCAGATGGTGGAGCCTCAAGCCACAGAAGACTCTTCACAGGCCTTGTAACCTACAGGAATTTTTCTTGTTGGGTGTTGAACTCTACTGAGGCCAGTGACCCCTTAATTCCTTCCATTTTCTCCCTTTGGGAGTGAGAATACTTACCTGACACCTGTCCCACTGATGTATTTTGGAAGTAGATTTGCCTTGTAGTTCAGTCTATACCTAGAGTCTCTCACTCATACCTGACTCAGATGAGTTAGGTGATGAAACGGAGGCCCTTTTGAGCTGATGGTATTTGGCGAAGACCTTGGACATAGAGTTGATGTCGTCATGGGTTAAGACTTTGGGGATGTTGGGATGGAGTGAATATATTTTTTTCACAGGGAGTGGACATGAATTAAGAGACCAGAAGGCAGGGGTGCCTGGGTGGCTCAGTCGGTTAAGCGTCCGACTTCGGCTCAGGTCACGATCTCACGGTTTGTGAGTTCAAGCCCCACGTCGGGCTCTGTGCTGACAGCTCAGAGCCTGGACCCTGCTTTGGATTCTGTGTCTCCCTCTCTCTTTGCTCCTCCCCCACTCATGCTCTGCCTCTCTCTCAAAATAAACATTAAAAAAAATTAAAAAAAGAAAGAGACCAGAGGGCAGAATGTGGTGGGTTGAATAGGGGATCCTTCCCCCCGCCCAAATTATGTCCATCTGGAACCTCGGAATGTGACTTTATTTGGAATAAGGGTATTTGGAGATGTAATTAAGTTAAGAATCTTGCGAGGAGCTTATCCTGGATTAGGTTGAGCTCTAAATCCAATGGTAAGTGTCCTTATAAGGGATAGAGAAGGAGAAGAGGCACAGAGATGTAGGGGAGAAGTTTACATGAAGATGGAAACAGAGAAGGAAGTGTTGTTGGCACAAGCCAAGGAATGCCAGGAGCCAACAGACGCTGAAGGGGCAAGAAAGGACTCTCCATGAGGGTCCTTATGGTGAGCATGGCCCTGCTGACACCTTGGCTCCCAACTTTTGGTCTCCGAAACTGTGAGAGAATATATTTCTGCTGTTTTAAGCCACCAAATTTGTGGTGGTTTGTTAGGATAGCCCTAAAAAACGAATACATAGCCTTATATCACTTATTCATAGATACGAATAAGCATTTATTGTGTGACTGCTCTTTGTGAAAGGCCCTGCCCTCGGTGCTGGGGACATAACAGTGAGCAAAATACATTTGTAAAATACACCAGACAAACAAAATAAAGTCATTATCACGTGATGTGGTAAGTTCTATGAGACGGATAAGCCCAAGGAGTTAGAGAAATGCAGAGCAGGGGTACCCCGACCCAGTCTGGGGTATTTAAGGAAGACCCCTGAGGATGTTAGGAGTTAGTTGGGGAAGGAAAAGGGGTGAAAAAAGGAGCATGTACAAAAGCCCAGAGGCATGAGAATCTAGAAAGTTCATTCAAGAGACTGTGAGTGGTTATATAAGCCTGGAGCCCCAGGTGTGATGGAGACACCAGACAGTAAAGAGGTGGATGGAGCTTAGCTTGGTGATGGTTAGGATGGGTAGATGGTGGGAAAGAGAGACAGAGAGAGAGAGAGAGAGAGAGAGAGAGAGAGAGAAAATGATGGCAAGGTTTCAGCTACAGTAAATGCTGGGTCCGTGTAGGACAATCCAATGAAAGACGCATAATAAGTCCCTGGAGTTAAGTGTATTGAGGGAGATACGAGTGATATCTGAACTAACATCTCCCAGTTAGAGGGGGTGTGATGTTTGTAAATGGAACCTGAAGAAATGAGAATTGTTTGAAGAAGGTCAGCTCTGAAGGAAGAGGCACAGGCTACAGAAGTCACTAGGGGGAAATGTCAGTTGAGGACGGGTTTATTATGAGAACGTTTTGAACACTGAAATGTTGTGACAGTAGAAGTGGAGAGGGAGATTCAGGAAAGAGGCGAGGATGAATGGGCAGCGTGAGGTTCCCCAGGAGGCAGAAGGAGATAGGTTCTAGCTTGAGTAGGTGATTTAAAAAAAAAAAAATTTTTTTAACGTTTATTTATTTTTGAGACAGACAGAGACAGAGTATGAACGGGGAAGGGTCAGAGAGAAAGGGAGACACAGAATCCGAAACAGGCTCCAGGCTCCGAGCTGTCAGCACAGAGCCCGACGCGGGGCTCGAACTCACAGACTGTGAGATCATGACCTGAGCCGAAGTCGGACGCTCAACCGACTGAGCCACCCAGATGCCCTGAGTGGGTGATTTGAATCAGATCTCCCCTTGTGACAAGTACCACATCATATTGGTTCTTTATTGCTATGTAGCAGACTCCAAACATGGCAGCTGAAAATGATGGGTATTTTCACCTCATAGTTTTGGTGGGTCAGCCCAGCCTGGCCGAGCGTCTCTGGTTGATGGTCTTTCATGGGACTCCCATCAAGCTCTCAGTTAGGCCCGCAGTCACCTCAAAGCTCAAGTCTGGAAAAACAGTGACATAGGAGATCCCAACCTCCAGCCCCCAACAAAGATCAACAATTAGAGAGCCGTCTACAAACAGAAGCAGCTCCAAGAGAGCTCTGGAGTCCACTTAAGGAACTTCAACAACACAGGAGAACACAAAACCTGAGAATAAGCACCCAAAAAGAGAGTGATGTCAGCTTCATTTGGCCTGCACTATCCCATCCCCAAGCCAGTACTGCTCAACACCAAAAGGGAGCCTCCCAGCTAGGAAGGGTTGCCCTTGCCAGACAAGGAAGACGGGGGCAAGCTTCCCTTGCCTTTCGGGGCACCGGGGAAAGGTCCTGCTTGGATTCCACCCTCTCCAAGTTGGCAGAACTGAGACGTACGGAGACAGCGTTGAAAAAGGAAGAAATGCAGGGTCTGCTAACAGCAGCTACCGTGGTTCCCGGTGATCTGCTTGGCAGGCAAACCTAGCAGATTTCATTTCTAAAGAAACCGAGGACTAGGAAAGCCATGGCAGATTTTGCCCCAGGCACTTGAGGAAAGCCAGGACCCCCACAGCTGTTTGCGGTGCCTGTCTTCTGTCCCTGGCCTGCACGACCTCACTCCTCTGTGACCAGCCTTTCCGGCCACGTGCCTGCACGCTCCCGGCCTGACCCCCATCGTTGGCCTCCACTGCTGTGCACATATGACAAAACCCAGCAGCCACGGCAGTACACATCAACATCCAGGGCTCCCGCAGCTCCCAGGGTGCCTGCCGTTGGCTCTGGCCCTTGCTGCCTGCCCTGACCCCATCGCCATGCGTGTCTGCAAATGGCCTCTGCTAATGCAGAGGCACCTGTAGCTGGCTCTTGCAGCTACGTTTGTGGTGGTACTCCACCAGCTCTGGCCATCACTGTGGCCTGCTGGACCTGGTTGCTGGACCTGGGGGCGCCATGGAGGACCCCCCCAGCCCTTTTAGCCGCTGCAGACTCACTGCTATGCTTGCCAAGGACCACGCATTTGTGGATATGTAAAGAAAAAGTGGCTGGGCATGTTTCAAACCGGGGGAGAGATTTGAATATCCAAGTTCGTAAAGCTCGTAGGTCACCAAAGAAAGTAAACCTAAAGAGATCCTCTCTCAGACTCAAGAGCGGAAAGGAAAAAAAAAATGCCAACCAAGAATACTTTACCTGGCAAAGCCGTCCTTCACGGGAGGGCAATAAACCTCCACTTCTTAAATGGAAGTGTCCCCAAAACTTTCTGGATATGTGTTTTAAGCTCCTCCCTCCACATCATCTGCTGAAGGGAAGCCATTCGAAAGGTGTCAAAATATTGGGTGGCCATAAAATATTTTTTGATGGCTGGTAACAATGATGGCCATCTTTGAGACACATGTTCCAGGAGGCTACCTCCTTTCATTTCTGTAAAATATCTCATTCAAGGCTTCTGCACATTTTGAGGAAAGCAAAACATTCTTCATAGCAGAAACTTTCATTATGAGAGCCTCAATTTCAGAGTAGTAAATCACATCTGCTTTTAGCAGCGTTGGGTACCAGGTGGGTAGGGCATTTAGCAACTACATCTTTCATTTGCTTTCATCAGAAGTGTATAGACTGAGTGGAATTCACCCAGATATTCACCTGCAACGTCTGTCAACTATGCAGATACATTTGCTAAGTCTAGCCTGTGGTTAGATAAGATATCAAGGATCTTTTGTTTTATGTTGTCCGTGGTTTCTTTAAAATCTTCACAGAATTCAAGGGAATGATTGGAAAGCCCGTTTTTCAAACCCGAGTTCTGAAGAGCGAGGAAGGACATTTTTTTGTTGCCTCAGCTTGACTCAACACTGCATTAACTGACGAAAGCATGGTCATTGGTAATATCTGAAAGAATCAACATCTACTGTAAGGGGCCAGCACATCTATTATCAAAATTTTCGTTTTGGCTCCATGCTCAATGCACAGCCCAACACAGGTCTCAATCTCACGACCTGGGAACAATGACCTGAGTCAAAAATCAAGAGCCAGATATGCTCAACCAACTGAGCCACCCAGGCACCCACCCCCCCCCACCAATTTTCTTTTTTATTGAACAACGGGCATTTCAGTTGTAACTTGAGTCAGAACATATAACTTCTCCGGTTCATAGAGATGCCGTGGGAAAGATATTACAACGTTCCTTCATTGTGAGGGATGCCTCCACTAATTCACTGGTTGCTTTTCTCAACTGAGTGTTGGTGTGTTTTAGGAGACAAAAACAAAAGCAAAACCAAAACAACCCCTCTACACTGAAAGAAATATGTGCCTGTCTCATTTTGAACCGACGAGATTAGGTCTCCAAGTCCATGCTTTCATCATAAGTGCCCCTTTGCTGTGCCCGGATCTAAATTCTTTACTGCAGACAGTGAGTGGATCGTGCTCTGTTTTGATTACTTAGTCCCTCTATCCCGTTGTACCTGTCCTTCCAACTGTCATGAAAATAGCAGAGTCATTTGCCCCTTCTTTTTTTTTTTAAGCAATTTCCCTGTCATGCTGTAGTAGGTATTGCAATCCTTCTCATTTTTGTTACCTGAACTCTTAGAAAACATGGTCACAACCATCACCATGTGGAAAAATTAAAATTAGGTTTAATCTGATACAGAGCACAATAATGGATCCGGGGGCAAAGTAAAACGCGGAGGGTAAATGCTTAGGTCTACCACGCACGTAAGTTGTGCACTTAATGCTTGGAGGAAGGGAGTTAAGATGGCGGAGAAGTAGGGGGACCCTGGGCTTTCCTTGTCCCTCAAACACAGTTGTATTAAGGTCAGATTACTTGGAACAACCAGGAAATAGATCTTCTGCGGCAGAAGGATCTCCACGGTTGGAGGGAGGCAGCTTGGCAGACGCGAGGTGTGTGGATGTGAATTGGGGGAGAGAAAAATGGCAGAGCCACGGAGGAGAGGAAACCCCTTCTGTGAAGAGACAAAAGGGAGAGCAAGGGAGAGGGGTTTAGAAAGTGCAGCATCGAGTTAACACGAGATGAAAACCTCTCTGGACCACAGACTGGGGAGCGAGAAGTACTGAGTGTCCCAGTTCTTTTTTTGCAAACAGCTTTTGGAGCTCAAACTCCCAAGTGTGGGGAGTGTGCAGCTTTCTCTGGAGTGGAGCCACAGTGCGTGCTCTTGGGGAGCTGGCCCAGAGTGTGTAGCATGGTGTAGACATCTCTGGTGCACACTGGGAGAGAAGTCCCCTTCCTGGAGTACTTTTGGAAGAGGGTTTATTGCGTCCCCAGGGATTAAAAGATGCTGCAGTGGCCCACCAAAGGCTTTCCATCAGCAGGGTGGAGAGGGTCTACTCCAGAGGAGGGGAGCAGGTCCACACTGTGCCAGCTCCTTTAAGACGTTGGGTTTTGAATCCCGGCCATGCGCCAAAGAGAAGGCACGTAATACTTGTGGCACAGGGCGATCTGGCTGCCCTCGCTATTCTGTGAGGGTTGGTGGGAATTGAAATCTTCGGTCTGGGAGTGAGAAGTTGGGATGGCGCCATTCTCCCCACCCCCAGCACCAATGTGGTGGGGCTTCAGAAAACAACATGGCAGCCCCCAGTGGAGGTGGGACCTGCTTCCACCAAACCCTGCCCCTCTGGGCCTGACAACTGCTTATTTCCTGGGGCAAGACTGATTCTGAGCCAACACAGCTGGCCTCCCCTTTAGACCAGTATAGCCGCCACCCTCAGGGACCTACAGACAACTCATTTTTAATTTTTTTCCTCCTCCCCTTTCCTTTTGGAATCAGGCTCAGTTTCTCTCTCTCTCTCTCTCTCTCTCTCTCTCTCTCTCTTTTTTTGGCATTGTATCTTTTTTCTTGGATCAGAAGTCTTTTGTTTTTCCTTCTTTTTCTTTTCTTTTTCCTTCTTTTTTCTTCTGCTTTTTTTCCTCTCTCTTTCCTTGGAATCCACTTTATAGTTTTTTGACTCTCTGTTTTTGCGTGCGTGTTCCCTTTCCTTTTCTCTTTTTATGGGATCAGGCTTCCCTCCTCCCTTCTTTTTCCAGGGTTACTTCAACAAACAAAAGCACATCTAGTTAAGGGTCCAAGCCAGGAGGAGCTCTGCGGAGGACTGGCCAGTGGGAAAGAGTGACCAAAATGCAACAGCAGACTGCATGCAACATACACCAGAAATGCTTCCCGAAGTGCCAGGCCCTGGACAACGTATGGGCCCTTTTTAATACAGCAGTACTCTCAGGTGCAGGAAACATAACAAGCTTTTAAAATATGCAAAAGATAGAAACTTAGCCAAAATGACAAGACAGAGGAATTCTCCCCAAAAGAAAGGTCAAGAAGAAGAAATCACAGCCAGAGACTTGCTCAAAACAGATATAAGCAATATACCTGGGCAAAATTTAGAATCACAAGCATAAGACTACTAGCCGGGCTTGAAAAAAAGCATCGAGGACACCAGAGAAACCCTTGCTGCAGAGATCAAAGACCTAAAAACTGGTCAGGCTGAAATTTAAAAAATGCTATAACCGAGATGCAAAACCAACTGGATATAGTCACGCCGAGGACTTAAGAAGCAGAGGAGAGAATACGTGAAATAGAAGATAAAATGGAAAATGGAAAACAAGAGGGAAAGGAAGTTGCTACATCATGAGGAGAGACTTGGAGAACTAAGTGATGGAATGAAATGGAACAATACTCATATCATAGGAATTCCAGGAGGGGAAGAGCGAGAGAAAGGGGCTGAAGGTGTACTTGAACAAATCATAGCTGAGAACTTCCCTGATCTGGAGAAGGACACAGGCATCCAAGTCCAAGAGGCACAGAGACCTCCCTTCAGACATAACATGAATCGATCTTCTGCATGACGTATCATAGTGAAACTGGCAAAATACAAGGATACAGAGAGAATTCTGAAAGCAGCTAGGCACAAAATGTCCTTAACCTACAAGGGTAGACACATAAAATTAGCAGCAGACCTGCCCACTGAAAGTTGGCAGGCCAGAAGAGAGTGGCAGGCAATGTTCAATGTGTTGGATAAGAAAAATATGCAGCTAAGAATCCTTTATCCAGCAAGGCTGTCATTCAGAATAGAAGGAGAGAGAAAAACTGTGCCAGAAAAACAAAAATTAAAGGGGTTCGTGATTACTACACCAACCCTGCAAGAAATTTTAAGGGGGACTCTCTGAGGGGAGGAAAACAACAACAACAACAACAACAAAGCAGCAAAGACTACAAAGGACCAGAGAACACCACCAGAAACATCAAATCTACAGATAACACAATGGCACTAAATTCATATCTTTCAATAATCACTCTGAATGTAAACAGACTAAATGCTCTAATCAAAAGACATCCAGTATCAGAATGGATTAAAAAATAAGATCCATCTGCATGCTGCCTACAAGAGACTCATTTTAGATGTCAGGATACCTGCAGACAGAAAGTGAGGGGATGTAGAACCATTTAATATGCTGATGGAGGTTGAAAGAAAGATGGAGTAGCCATACTTCAGCCATATTGAAGAAGGGTATTATAGCATAACTATCCAGGAGATCAAACAGTTATAAATACTTATGTCCCCAACTTGGAACACCCAAATATATAAAGAAATTAATCACAAACATAAAGAAACTTATTGATAATAATAACATAATACTAGGAGACTTTAATACCCTATAAAGCCGTGGACAGATCGCAAAGCAGAAAATCAACAAGGAAACAATGGCTTTGAACGACACGCTGGACCAGATGGACTTAACAGATATATTAAGATTTCATCCTAAAGCAGCAGAATACACATCCTTCTTGAGTGTACATGGAACATTCTCCAGAATAGATACTGGGTCACAAATCAGCCCTCAACAGGTACAAAAAGATTGGGACCATACCATGCATGGTTTCAGATCACAATGCTATGAAACGTGAAATCAACCACAAGAAAAAATTTGGAGGGCTCCCAATACATGGAGGGTAAGAAACATTCTACTAGAAGATGAATGGATTAATCGGGACATTAAGGAAGAAGTAAAAAAAATACATGGAAGCAAATGAAAATGAAAACACAACAGTCAAAACACTTTGGAATGCAGCAAAGACAGCCCTAAGAGGAAAGTATATTGCAATTCAGGTCTATTTCAAGAAGCAAGAAAGGTCCAAAATATACAACCTTACCTTACACCTAAAGGAGCTAAAAAAGGAGCAGGCAATAAAGCCCAAAGTGAGCAGAAGAAGAGAAATAATATTGGAGCAGAAATAAATGGTATAGAATAAAAAAAAAACAGTAGAAGAGATTAAACTAAAAGCTGCTTTTTTTGAAAGAATAAACACAATTGATAAACCCTTAGCCAGACTTCTCAAAAGAGAGAGAGAGAGAGAGAACCCAAGTAGCTAAAATCACAAATGAAAGAAGAGAGATCACAACCAACACCACAGAAACACAAACAATTATAAGAGAATACTATGAAGATTATATGCCAACAAACTGGACAATCTGGAAAAGGTGAACAAATTCTAGACACTTACACACTGCCAAAACTCAAACAGGAAGAAATAGAAAATTTGAACAGGTCCATAACCAAAAAGAAATGGAGTCAGTTATCAAAAATCTCCTAACAAATAAGAGTTCTGAGGCAGATGGCTTCCCAGGGGAATTCTACCAGACATTGTAAGAAGAGTTAATACTTATTCTACTCAATTGTTCCCCAAAAATGGAAATAAACCTTCCAAACTCATCCGATGAAGCCAGCATTACCTTGATTCCAAAACCAGACCACGACCCAACTAAAATGGAGAATCACAGGCCAATATCCCTGATGCATCTGTATGTGAGAATTTTCAAGAGTATATCAGCAAATCAAATGTAACAATACATTAAAAGAATTATTCACCATGATCAGGTGGGATTATTCCTGGGCTTCCAGCCTGGTTCAATATTCACAAATCTATCAATGTAACACACCACATTAGTAAAAGAAAGGATAAGAACCATATGATTCTTTCAATAGATGCAGAAAAGGCATTTGACAAAATATAGCACCTTTCTTGATAAAAACCCTTGAGAAAGGAGGGATAGAAGGAATATACCTCAACATCATAAAAGCCGTGTGTGAAAGGCCCATAGCTAACATAATTCTCAATGGGGAAAAACTGAGAGCTTTCCCTAAGGTCAGGAACATGACAAGGATGTCCACTCTCACCACTGTTGTTCAACATAGCACTGGAGGTCCTAGCCTCAGCAATCCGACAACAAAAAGAAATAAAAGGCATATAGGTTGGCAAAGAAGAAGTCAAACTTTCACTCTTCACAGATGGAAAACCCGGAAAGACTCCACCAAAAACCTGCTAGAACTGACATGTGAATTTAGCAATGTCGCAGGATATAAAATCAGTGTGTGGAAGTCAGTTGCATTTCTATACACTAATAATGAAGCAGCAGAAGGAGAAATCAAGGAATTGATATCATTTACAATCGAACCAGAAAACCATAAAATACTTAGGAATAAACTTAACCGAAGAGGTAAAATATCTGTCTCCTGAAAACTATAGAAAGAAATTGAAGAAGACGCAAAGAAATGGAGAAACATTCCATGTTCGTGGATCAGAACAAATATTGTTAAAATGTTGATACTACCAAAAGTAATCTACACATTCAATGGAATCTCTATCAAAATTCACCAGCATTCTTCACAGAGCTACAATATACAATCCTAAAATTTGTATGAAACCAGAAAAGACCCCAAATAGCCAAAGTCATGTTGAAAAAGAAAAGCAAACTGAGGCATGACGATTCTGGACTTTAATCTGTATTACAAAGCTGTGATCATCAAGTCGGTATGGCACTGGCACAAAAATGCACACATAAATCAATGGCACAGAATAGAGACCCAGAAATAAACCCACAGACGTTTGGCCAACCAATGTTTGTCAAAGCAGGAAAGATTATCCAATGGAAAAACGTCTCTCAGAAAATGGTGTGGGGCAACTGGACAGCAACATGGAGAAGAATGAATCTGGGCCACTTTCTTTAAAATATATAAATATATGCTTATATATTTATATATATATTTATTTATTTATTTATTTTTGCTGGACCACTTTCTTACACCATACACAAAAGCAAATTCAAAATGGATTAAAGACGTAAATGTGAGACAGGAAACCATCAAAATCCTAGAGGAGAAAGTAGACAGCAACCTCTTTGACCTTGGCCACAGCAACTTCTTACTTGACATGGCTCTGGAGACAAGGGAAATAAAAGTAAACATGAACTTTTGGGACCTCATCAAGATAAAAAGCTTCTGCACAGTGAAGGAAACAATCAACAAAGCTAAAAGGCAACCACCAGAATGGGAGAAGATATTTGCAAATGACATATCAGATAAAGGGTTGGTATCCAAAGTCTGCAAGAAATGTATCAAACTCAACACCCGAAATACAAGTGATCCAGTGAACAAAAGGGCAGGAGACATGCAGAGACACTTTTCCAAAGAAGACATCCAGATGGCTAGCAGACACATGAAAAGGTGGTCAACATCACTCATCATCAGGGAAATACAAATCCAAACCACAATGGGATACCACCTCACACCTGTCAGAATGGCTAACACCAACAACTCAGGCAACAACAGGTGTTGGTGAAGATGCGAAGAGAGGGAATCCTTTTGCACTGCTGGTGGGAATGCAAACTGGTGCAGCCCTCTGGGAAACAGTATGGAGGCTCCTCAAAAAAGTTAAAAATGGAAATAGCCTACAACCTAGCAATTGCACTACTAGGTATTTATTCAAAGGATACAAAAATGCTGACCCAAAGGGGCACCCCAATGTTCATACAATTAACAGTGCTGTCAACAATAGGCAACTTGTGCAAAGAGCCCAAATGTCCATCAACTGATGAATGGATAAAGGAGATGTGGATTATAAATATAACGGAATACTACTTGGTGATCAAAAAGAATGGACTCGTGCCATTTGCAACAGTGTGGATGGAACTAGAGTGTATCACGCTAAACAAAACAACTCAGGCAGAGAAAGACAAATATCATATGATTTCACTCATGTGTGGAATTTAAGAAACACGACAGATGAACATAGAGGGAGGGAGGGAATCATAAGATAAAACCAGAGAGGGAGGCAACCCATAAAAGACTCTTCAACGTTTATTTATTTTTGGGACAGAGAGAGACAGAGCATGAACGGGGGAGGGGCAGAGAGAGAGGGAGACACAGCATCAGAAACAGGCTCCAGGCTCTGGGCCATCAGCCCAGAGCCTGACGAGGGGCTCGATCTCACGGACCGTGAGATCGTGACCTGGCTGAAGTCGGACGCTTAACCGACTGCGCCACCCAGGTGCCCCAAAAGACTCTTAAATACAGAGAACAAACTGGAGGTTTCTAGAAGGGAAGTGTGTGTGTGTGGGGGGGGTGGGCACAATGGGTGATGGGCATGAAGGAGGGCACTTGTTGGGATGAGCACTGGGTGTTATATGTAAGTGATGTGTCTGATGCATCGCCAAATTCTACTCCTGAAGCCAGTGCTACAATGTATATCAACAAACTTGGACTTAAATAATGCAAACACACACACACACACACACACACACACACACACACACACTCAGAGTAATGCAACAGTGAAGAATCCATTACTGTGAACTATAAATAATGGTTGTCCACATCAGCCGTTGCTGTCGTCTGAATATTTGTGTCCGTCTTGAATTCATGTATTGAAACCTAACCCCCAAGGCAATGGAGTTAGGACGTGGTGCCATTCGGAGGTGATTGGGATGTGAGAGTGGCGCCCTCCTGAATGGGCTTCGTGCCTTTACAAAAGAGGCCAAGAGAGCTCCCTTGCCTCTTGTGCCACACGGGGACAGTGGAAAGATGCCCTCCGTGAACTGGGAGTGGGCTCTCACCAAACACAGATTCCGCCAATGCCTTGATTTTGGACTCCTGGCCAGAAGAGGGAGAAAGAACTTTCTGTTGTTTCTAAGCTATTCAGTCTGTGATGTTCTGTTACAGCAGCCCAGACTAAAGAAGTCATGGGGGGGAAAAAAGCAGCAATGGCCACCCTAGAAGCTGGGTAATCTGCATTACATGCATTTGGTACCAAAAACAGTGTTCTTTCGGCCCTGTTTTTTGGGTTGTACTTTCCCTGTGCTCTTCCATGTTGACGGCCGTTGGGCTTTTATGCACCAGGTGGAGACAAGAGACTTTCAGTGCTAAAACACTTCCGGTGATAATCCTGGGCAAACTGAGATGGCTGGTCATCCTATGTTACAGAGGTCCCTATACTCCAAAAGGGTCGACGCTATTTAGCCAGTAGATAAATACAGGTTATGAGGCCCATCTTCTAAATTTGCCATAACTGTCTCTGCTCACCAAGATCCTGCAATGGCTTTCCCTGGGGCTACCTTTCTGTCTCCGCTCTGTTCTTCCTTCTCAGCACCCTTTTGCCTGGCCACTTATCTGAGAGGCGAAAGTAAAGTGACAGGGAGCTTCACCATGGAAATAAAGAATTGAGGTGGTCGTCTGCACAATCGAGACAAAGAGGTTTATTATTGTTGGTAATCTGAAACCAGGGAGACGTGGGCATGGGGCGTGGGTAATCTGATCATTGCTCCCTTCTGTACATTTGGATATGTGCAAAGAAGGAGCCTCTGCATCTGAGCCAGATGCTCCAACTGAGGCCAGTAAGGAAGACAGGAAGTTTCTGAAACTCCCTGAGAAGTGTCATTGAATGGAAGAACCACTGGTTGGATCTCTAGGATTCATCTTTGATCTTCCCTTCTCTGCATCTTTTATGGAATTCTTTATTTCTGAAGGGTCTGTCTTCAACAAATGGTCCTCACCACTAATCTCCAGAAATGAACTTCCCCTTACTTCATCACTGATGATTCCCCAATCTTCCCCCTCCACTCCGGGGCCAGAGTCAGAAAGGAGTGTGGCCTGTGACCACCTGGTGGGCTATTTGAATTTGAGGTGTGGTTGGCTTACTCTACTGTTGTATGCATTCACTGTCTCTTCTAATCTTTTTCCTCCTCTGTTTTTCATTTATTTTTACTTGTGGTGATTACTCACCCTCCGTCACTGCTCAGCCCCCTCCCTTTGGAGGTATTTGGAGCTCTAGAATCTTTCGATCCAGTTGAGCGAGGGGCTAAATTTTGCCTAAGAGGTCCATTTTCCTGAGAGGCTTACACTGCAGAAAACAAACAAACAAAAAACCTGAATGGGGGAATTCTGGGAATGATAGTTTTCTTTCAGGATTTAAGAAATTTAATATCTCTACTGATCTCGTCTTGGGAGGGGGGTAGACTTTGCCTTAATGGCCTGTTGTCTGAATTTCCCCATTTTTCAATGTTGTTCATTTAGAACGTGTTCCCTAGCGAGATCAACAAGTTTCTGCAACTCTTCACATGTCCACAAAAACAAAACGAAGCAATCAAAACAAGAAGAAAAAAGTACATCTATCTCCTGAGTAATATTTCAGCTGCACCGAATTGCACCATGACCTATGAGCACATTTCTGGAACACAGAAATACCTCCAGGGAGGAGAAGCAGACTCTGGGTCAACTGGAAAGAGAAGATGTCTAGCAAGCCTCAGAGGTTGTGACCTCCCTCAGCCCCATTCTTTGAGCTGCTCAGATCCCTGCAGCCTGCACACACGTTTTAGGGAGAGGAAGAGCTGCTGTGGGAAGGTCCAATGGTTTACCTTCAACACTGGGAGATTTTCAGTTGGGTGGTGTAAACAGAGGCAGAAATATCCAGAGCCACCAGCTGGAACTCAGGGCACCGTTTGAAAAACCACTGGGGTTGTCAAAACCATATTTTATCCGACTGTCTTTAATGGTGACTGAATCTCCCAAAGAGCCCAGCAGCTGTTTTCTTGGTGCCGCCTGGGATCCCTACCCTTAGCATTGCAAAATTGCTAGAGAAAGCCAATTAATTTGCTGCCAGAAGTGTTCTTGGTGCCAGACAAGGATCCTTGCCCTTGCATTTCTCCAAGTTTTTAACTTGCTCAGCGGTGGTTTTCAAACCAAGATCCTACAGCAGACACTCCACATTCCACGATTAAAACGTTTAGTGCTAACGTGTTCTGCCACTAAAATAGGACAATGGGGATGACGTCCCAATTCACAGAGAAAAACAAAATGACAGAATAGATATCCACTTATAGCCATTTCTGCCATAAAAGTTTTGCAGCCCGTCAGCCCTTGAGCAAACAAGTAGCTCATGAAAATAAAAAAGAAAACAATGATTGAATGCATGACTCTTGGAATCCTAACTCGGCCACTTATGTGGGCAAGTTAATCCACTGCTCTAATGCATTAATTTTATCATCTATAACATGGAGATTTAAAAACTTAGCTTATTTGGGGAGTTGTATGAAATTAGGGGAGATTTAGAAATCTTTATCTTGATAGTTATCTTTTTAAGTATACTTATCTTGGACATGTTACAGACTCTAGTGAGATATTTTTCCTAGTTTGTGGGCTGGAATCACAGGCATGAGTATCTCATTGTGTTTGGTTCCACTCCAAGGCCTCTTGACGGACCTTGTCAATCAAAACACTTAGAATTTTCTATTCTGCCTTGCAGCAAACTTCACTGAACAGGTTTCCTTATACATTTGCCAACACTTCCACCTTTGTCTAGGCAGACAGGAATCAATGGGCTAAGACCTAAATTTTGGATTCCGTCATTTGGTGTCCCTTCAATTACTTTGTCCTTCTTTTCTGGATAAACTCAAGACAACAGGCCCAAATGGAGTTGCGTATGCTGAGCCCTGCGTCACCAAACTGAGGCTTAACTTGAGTACAGTTTCGGCTCTCCCAGAACTGGAATTTTAAACTGGGCGATGAAGAATCACCTGATCAGAGCGAGTGAAGTAATCTGCCTGATAGATCCCTCCCACACGCTACAGGAAAGTGACCTTTTCATACCAACTCACTTTTCGGCCTAGCATAACTTCCTTGTTCCCGCTCCTTTGTGGCTATGGAAGTCTTTCCTTTTGTACAGTTCCTTGGAGCTCCTTTCCATTTGCTAGAACAGATACTGGCCAATCCCATTTGATTTTTGCTCAAACTCTTACAAATTTTAATATACCTCTGTTTCTTTTAGCATTGGTCTCAGTTCAAGTGGCTTCATTAAGGGATGAGCATTTCCTTAGTTTAACCTCTCTAGATGCCCAATCTTCACCTAGCTCGTGAATCTTTTCCCACAAAGCCTTGTCTACCCTTCACCCCTGTTATGTTTGAATCCTTCCGTTAGGTCTCGCTTAATTGGCCTTAAATCTACCTCATCTTGATTTTCTTCAGTATTTATTTCTTTTGCATCCATATCATCTGCATGATTAGATTATGAGGTCCTTAAAGTCGGGATTCGCATACTTTTCCTTTATTTATTGTTACCCTTGTAACTCCTGATGGAGTATGGGACACACACTTGGTACTCAATGAATGCTTGCTTTACCAACTCTTTGAGGACATTTAGGGCATCCTAAAAGGATTTACTCATGCCATCCCAAAGGGCAGGTAAGAATGTGGAACTACATAGGGAAGGGAAGGAAAAATAAGAGCAAAACAGAAAGGGGGGCAAACCATAAGGGACTCTTAAATACAGAGAACAAAACTCAGGGTTGCTGGAGGGGAGGTGGAGGGATGGGCTAAATGGGTGATGGGCATTAAGGGGGCACTTGTTGGGATGAGCCATGGATGTCATATGTAAGTGATGAATCACTAAATTCTACTCCTGAAACCAACACTACACTGTAGATTAAGTAACTTGAATTTAAGTAAATAATAATAATAAAAGAATGTGGACTTGATGCGCATAACGTATCAGCATATGGTTATGTATAGTATGTTTCACCAGAACTAAATTGATCTTCACAACAGCTCAGCGAGGAAGGGAGGAATTTGGACAGCTATCTTTATTTTACAGAGAAAGACTCTGACTCATGAGAATTGACTTACTCGCCCAAAGTTGTGCAGACCGCACATTTTAGAGGCAGAATGAGGACGAGGAATCCTGATGGTATATTCCATACCCTCCCAATGGTGCCGCGCTGCTGCCTTCCCCGCTCAGTTGATGACATTTCCCTACCAAACCTCCTCTCTATCTGTATGCATCTGATCCAAGGCAGGAAGTGCCATACTTTGTCCTGGAAGCAAGAACTCTCTGGATAGATAAAGAAATTCCTTTCCAGCTTTTCTCATTGGAACTAAATTTACATAAGACTTGTGGTCCCGGTTGGGGGCAGATTGCTTGCATTTGAAGGTACAATGTCGTCCTTAAAGGAGGATGTTTGTCCTGGAATTTAGCAATTACAGTAGGTGACCAGGCTTGGAAGTCAGCTGACTAATCCTACTAGTTGCTGAAGGCAGAGAGGCTAATGTCCCTGGGCTGTACTTAGGCTCTCTCCTTGTGATATTTTAGGACTATTCTCATTCATGGTGGCACTCGGAGGAAGCAAGCCACCATCCTTGGCTTCTCAGAGTTTACCCTGAGGACAAAATTTACCATATAGGAGTTGCCTGACAGCTGCAAATTTGCCTCAAACATTGGACTCTGTCTTCCAGTCAAGGGGGGAAAAAAATTAGAATCTCCAAAAGATTCTCTTGTTAGTGATTCAGAGTCGTAGTTTAAGGCATACCTTGAGTGTCCTAGAAGAGTGGAGAATTCTGTGAACATTTAGTAAGTACATAATGCCCAAGTCATAGCAATAACACATTCGTCAATTTAACAGAATTTGAAAAAATAAGCAAGGGGTATTGTGGAAGAGTATAGAGAGCTGATGGAAGCCAGAAGAGACTAATTTGAGTACTTCTGGATGGCTAACATGAATTTTAACAGACTCTCCAATACCCAAAATACAGTTTAATGAAGGTATAGTGTTGTTGACAAACAGGGATCCAGCATATTACATGTTACAATACTGAAGGAATGAGATAATATTAATCTTGGACATGACCATGGCTGTGTTTCACTCTTAAGTGGCTTAATCATGGTGCTTAAATCACTTGGCTAGATAAATCAGATACATTGTTTCTTCATTGCCCTGATCGGTTGCCTGATGGAACAATCCAACATATGTAATGGCTGAATCATGACAACATTGATGGTGTCTATAAATATAGTCCAGTGAGAATTATGTACTTTTCAGATTAGAAGACACATTATAGATTTCCTAGCCCAACACGTGTAAGCAAATCTGCCCTAACAGATCACATCCATAAAATCTCACGCTGGAAGGAATTTGGAAGGATGAATGATTCTGTTTGGCAATATTTGACATCTGTCCCTTGCGCGATACTAGGAAGACATTGGGCTTCAGGGTCAGAAGATGTGAGTTCGAATTTTCGTCTGGTCTCCTATAGCTACGGAAACCCGGAAAAGTCCCAATTTCCGGGTGGCCACCTGCTCATTTGCAAAACAAGGGTAGTGAAACCCCACACAGGTCTGTAGAAGAGCTATATGGTTATTTGTTACGTTTGTGTCGTCGACTGAAAAAGAAGTCCCTGAAAATTCAAGCTAATGGGCATTTATTTGGGCCATGAGAATTCCAATTTCAGGAGACACAGAATCAGGTAGAAACCTGACCGGTGTTCCGAGGAACCCAAAGAGGTCGGGGTTCTTCTCATTTAGTTCCTCTACGTAAAACAGGTCCTCTATGAAACTGGGTTAACCGGGATTGGCTGGGTTAATACACAAAGGAGGATTGAAACTTGTCAAATCCCATCGGCTCCTTTCTAAGTGAGGAATGCAAACGATGCCCATGTTGGGGTGAGGAGGGAGGTGAGGCCAGGCCGAGGGCCTGCAGCTGGCAAAAAGTTTCATAGTTCCTCTGATGAAAACCTGCATTGTTTCTCCTCCCTTATGGCCTCACGACGCTATTTCAAAAGAGACTTTCCTAGCTAAGCTGGCTGGCTTTGTTGTGCAATCTCCTACAGTGCTCGTGGTAATAATCATGAATCGAACATGTATGATGGCGACCAAAGCTGCTCTCTGAGATGGGGATCAATTGGTTCGGCATCTTCAATTTTAATGCGTGTCTGGTAAATGAATGAAGAGACAAAAGTAGTGGGCGTGTCCCCTCACAGCTTGTAAGAACCTTCTTCTTCTTCTTTTTTTTTTTTTTTTAACGTTTATTTATTTTTGAGACAGAGAGAGACAGAGCATGAATGGGGGAGGGGCAGAGAGAGAGGGAGACACAGAATCCAAAACAGGCTCCAGGCTCTGAGCTGTCAGCACAGAGCTCGACGCAGGGCTCGAACCCACAGACCGTGAGTTCATGACCTGAGCCGAAGTCAGACGCTTAACCGACTGAGCCACCCAGGTGCCCCCTTGCAAGTTTTTGATAAATACTTTGTTGGCCAGTTGACTGAAACCTTGCCTGTTGATGGGGATTATCATGCATTGGCAACAGTGAGACGGAACATATAACAGAATGCAATCAGCCATGTATATACTACCAATAAATGCAATGATGTTAATGTTATGTATTATTAGTTATGACAATGCATGTTAAAAACTCGCTTTATGCAATTCACTACATTTTATGAAGATTATCTGCGATTTTGTTTTCTACTTATTTTTACGATCTAATCAGACTTTGATTTGTACCAAAGGGTATTTACGAAATACCGTCCTCAGTTGAAGACGTTTGATGAAAAATGTAAGTCCCCTAGCCCTTCTGGGATACATGAAGTTTCAAGTCTGTTAAGAGGCCTGTTCTTTGTCCAAAAGATGCTTCTCTTTGCAACACTTCTCTTACCAACCCAGATACGATTAATTCAGTACCCATGATTGAGCACCAGCTATAGGTCAATAACCGTGCTAGCTACCAGGGACCCAGCGATGAATATGACACAGCCCCTGTCCTCGAGGAATTTACTGTCTGGGGATAGGAACATCATTTAAATAGTTGCCATAAAGCATTGTGGCAGAGGTGATGGTGTTCTGCATACAGTATTGTGGGACTCTCCACGAAAGCTTTCTAACCCAGCCCGCGAGGGATGAAGGCAGGCAGGGAATGGGGCAGGGAGAGTGTCGAGGCTCTATGAGGAAGTAGGACTTAAACCCACTCCCTGTGGGGAGCATGGAAAGTGTAAGATTAGAGGGAGAGATCACTGCCTGCTCACTCTGGCAGCCAAGCGTGCGTGGGATTTGAAGGTGATGAGGAAGGATGGACCCAAAAAGCCTGGGTAAAAAGCTATTGCTTTTTGGGAAAGATGATGGGCTTTGTGTGTATTTTTCTTTTCTTAAAAAAAAAATTTTTTTTTTAACGTTTATTTGTTTTTGAGAGAGGCAGAGACAGAAGGCGAGTGGGTTAGGGGCCGAGAGAGAGGGAGACACAGAATCCGAAGTAGGCGCCAGGCTCCGAGCGGTCAGCACAGAGCCCCACGCGGGGCTTGAACCCGCGAACCGTGAGATCATGACCTGAGCCGAAGTCGGATGCTCAACCAGCCGAGTCACCCAGGCGCCCCTATGTGTGTTTTTCATGGAACCGTAGACTCTCAGGTGTTACAAGGCACTTCTCTCACCGTTTGAATACTTATATAGTTAATAGGTAATAAATACGCACTGATGCTGGGTGCAAAAAGACAAAAAAACCCATTTAGTCTCTGTCAAAACAGGCCGAGGCACAAGTATGACACAGGCTATGAGGTACGTGTATGATTAGGCATTATGGCAGCACCCGCCAGGGACCTCTAACTCGCCCTGGGAACCAGGAAACACAGCACTTCACGTCAGCCTGGGAAAGAAGGTTCAGGTACAGAGCCCTCTGGGTATGGGAAATAATACAAGACAGACACGATCACTGAAGAGAAATGGGAAAATTCTGCACGGCCGGAGCACAGGCACTTGGGGGCCAGCGTGTAACGGATATCATGTCATTGAAAGGCATGTATGTTCTGCTCGGAATGCGTTTAGGAATCACAAAAGGATTTTTTTTCCAGCTTTTATTTAAATTCCAGTTCGTTAACGGACGGTGTAAGATTAGTTTCAGGGGCACGCTTTCTATACAGTACCTGGGGCTCATCACAAGCGACCTCCTTAATCCCCATCACCCACTCCACCCATCTCTACCCCTCCTCCCCTCTGGGAACCCTCGATTTGTTCTCTATAATTAGGAGTCTGTTTCTTGGTTTGCCTCTCTCTCTTTTCTCCCCCTGTGGTTATTTGCTTTGTTTCTTAAATTCTACCTGAGTGAAATCATATGGTATTTGTCTTTTTCTGACTGGCTTCTTTTACTTAGCGTTATACCCTCTATCTAGCTCCATCCACGTCCTTGCAACTGGTAACATTTCATTCCTTTTTATTCCATATATATATATATGTCGATGGACACTTGGGTTGTTTCCGTAATTTGGCTATTGTAGATAGTGACGCTCTATACATTGGATGCATACCTCCCTTTGAAATAGGATGTTTGTATTCTTTGGGTGAATGCCTAGAATTGCAACTGTTGCATCATAGGGTGGTTCTACTTTTAACGTTTTGAGGAACTTCCGTCGTATTTTCCACAGTGGCTGCTCCCCTCTGCATTCCCGCCAACAGAGCAAGAGGGTTGCCTGTCCCCACAGCCTTGCCAACACGCGTTGTTTCTTAATGTTGTTGTTGTCAGCCATTCTGACAGGTGTGAGGTGACATCTCCTTGTAGCTTTGATTTGTATTGCCCTGATGACCAATGGCATTGGGCATCTTTTCACGTGTCTCTTGGCTGCCTTCTTTGGGGAAATGTCTACTCATGTCTCCTGCCCTTTTTTAAGTTGGATTATTTGGGGTTTGGGTGTGGAGTTTTGTAAGTGCCTTATATTTTTGGATGCTAACCCTTTATCCGATCTGTCATTTGCAAGTATCTTCTTCCATTCTGTAGGTTGGCTTTTAGTTTTGTGGATTGTTTCCTTTGCCGTGCAGAAGCCTTTTTTTTCCTTTTAAGTTTATTTATTTATTTTGAGAGAGACAGATCTCTCGTGAGTGCAAGTCAGGGCAGGGCAGAGAGGGAGAGAATCCCAAGCAGACCCTGTGCTGTCAGCGCAGAGCCCTATGTGGGGCTTGATCCCATGACCCGTGAGATTACGACCTGAGCTGAAATCAAGAGTTGGACCCTTAACTGACAAAGCCACCCCAGTGCCCCAAAGGTTTTTTATTTTTGCTTTTGTTTCCCTTGCCTCAGGCGACATATCTAAAAGGAAGTTGTTATGGCCAATGTCAAAGAAGTTACTGCCGGTATTCCCTTCCAGGATTTTTATGGTTTCAGGTCTTTAATCCATTTTGAATTTATTTTTGTGTATGGCAAAAGAAAGTGGTCCAGTTTCCTTCTTTTGCATGTCGCTGTCCAGCTTTCCCAACACCACTTGTTGAAGAGACTGTCTTTTTTCCATTGGATATTCTTTCCTGCTTTGTTGAAGGTTAATTGACCGTATTAGTTGTGGGTTATGAAACGATTTTAAGTAGGGCTGCAGCTTCTTGCATTTATGTTCAGAAAGATCGTCTCCTAACATGGCTGCATTTCCTGAAGAAAAGACTTCTTTTCTTCTTCTTCTTCTTTTTAGAAGACTTCTTCTTCTTTTCCCAGGCTAAGGAGATGGGGAAGCAGTGATAAGGGTCTGGAAAAAGGTGGTAGTGGGGGAATAAATAAAACAGGTGAAGATCAAGAATTGCTTACGGGGCAAAAATTATGACCGATGAGTCCATAGTACTCAGAGCATATGTGAACGCACGGCCAAGAAGGCTGTGGGGGATGGGGGGGGGGGACAAGATTCATGTAAAACCAGAAGGTGAGGCATGAGTCTGTGAAAAGAAGGAAGCTGGATGATTAGGATTAGGATTATTTTGAGCTGTGTGATAGAGGTTCCCAGAGCTTAGATGAGGTGAATGTTTGGGGGTGTGAGGATGAGAACAGGGGATATAATCAAAAGAATATGAATTAATAGTATGGGAGAGAAGGTGGATAAAGTGGCTGCCACTTAGAGCATTAGCCAAGAATGATCAACCAAGTAAGTCATTCATTCACTCCACAAATATGTATTAATCTCCAACGATGTACCAGGTATTCCTCTAGGTGAAGGGAATACAATCATTCCCTTCTGCTCCATGGGTCCCAGGGAGGAATTGACTGGCCCTGCGATTTCAGATAAGCTTGACTTTAAGTTGATCTGGTGCCCGTGCTGGCCCCAGATAGTGAAAGAAAGGGTGCCATTGGCATCCACGGCATTGACCATGGAAGGCAGCATAGCAACGTCTATATTGGAATATTGATGTTCTGGACTCGGCCAAGCTGGAGTCTGCTCTGATGTGTAGGATGTGTGCCTTGAGAAAACAATCCAACTGATGAGTCTCAATTTTTTCATTGTAATATTAAGATAATGACAGCCACCTTGTACGTCTGTTATGAGTATTCAAATGGGGTGCTTTAAGTGCTGAGTAAGGACCTTGCTCTGAGTACGCACAAAAATAATTTTCGTCATCATCAGTATCTGGTGCATATATCTATAGCCACAGGTAAATAAAAAACCCGGCTACCTCAGGAAATGGAGACCTCCTCTGAATTCACTGAGGCCAGTGTGGGTCAAAGCTGCACCTAATGTCAGAAGCAGCGTCCTTAATGGCCGTAGAGATTGGTTTCGTGTGGAAGGACCTCAACGTGGCCACTACCGCAAACTTGCTTACTTCTCTGCTTTCGGCAGGTGAAATCTCTACAGTGTCTCCCGAAACGGCAACACAATATTCTCTTGTTTTGGATTAGGCGTCCAAATTTACAGCTAACGAAACATCATGTATGTATCTAACAAATTGGTTGTAACTACCAGATGCCGGTGACTGGTTTGGTTTACGATGCAGGTCACTGCACGCTCCAAAACAACCCTGGAGGAAAGCCTCATGCGGTGAGACGGGTTAGAGTTTTGAAGTCAGCCCAACACATTTCTGCTAACAGACAGGGTGTCCTGGGGCTTAATCCACTGGGGAGAATGTGGTGCTCGTCGAGCTAGCTGATTCTCCAGGCTGAAAGCTTCTCGGAGCCCACGTGGGCGGAGGAACAAGGCCGTGACCCTGCGTGGACAGCCAAAACCGTCGTGGAGGCTGGAAGACCGAGCAAAGACATTAATGTCTCAAGTCTTCCTTGGGTTAGACTGGGTTTGTGGAATTGAGGGCTTGCGGTGTATGAGTCATTTTCTTCAAGGGTAGACAACAGACGTTACTGTAATTGCAGGAGATGTTGAGTCTGCTCCAGATTTTACCATGATGGGTGAAGCCTGCCATACTATGAAAAAGTAGGGTAGCAGCACTGTGCTTTTCTAGATCCGACTCTGCCACTAACACGTGAGGTGTCCTTGGGTAAGTCATTGACCTCAGTGGGCTCCAGCCTCCTATGGGTAAGATGTAAGAATTGGACTCCTAATCCCCAAGGTTCCCCTGGGTTCCTGGAGGGACAACCTCTCTGGCTCACGTTTGCTCAGAAGTTTCCACCCCTGGCGTGAACCTTAGTGTTCTTGTACCTGTCCTACGGGCTTCGGTCTCATCAAGCCCATGGCAATCCTCCTATGTCTGCAGTAGCAAGATTTCCTGCGTCACTCATCATGACTTGACTGTGAACAGCCTTCTTTTCTGTATTAACCTCTCCAGATTTTAGCTCTCGTCTCCCTATCTCGAGCAAACGTCTCCCTGGGTAAAGGAGTGTGTTTTATATGCTTGGCCTCGGTCGGTATGTGCCAGGAGCAAAGCAGGTGGTTAATGGCACCTTGTTGAAGTAACAGTCAACCTGATGTGGAGAAAAGCACAGATGTGCGAGGTTTTGGATTTGAGAACAAGAAATGGTGTCATTCTGAGAAAAGCCAAGCCTGGTCCCTCTGCTCCAAACAATCCACTTGTGCAACTCTTCTCGTTTTTGTTTTTTTTTAACCCCTTGGCAGAAACTTTCAAATTTTATCAAGGCTTACCTATGCATGCAGTGAACTAAAAGCCTGCCTTCTCTCCGAGTGAGTTTGCCTCCCGCGGAGGGAAGCCCTTTTCCAGCTGGGGCTGCGCTGTTTTGTGCTGTGAGAGGTTTGCCATTCCTGTCTCCTGGAAGCCTGTAGGCAGAGCCAATCTGCATGACATTGCACCATCTCGGTAGGGGACAGGCAGATGTGACTCAGAGCGAGTTTGATTTCCAGGAACATCTTTCCTGGGGGGGGATGGCGAATGAGCTCACCTTTGAGTCTGCCAACAAACGAGACCCATGGAAACACTCAGATCAGTGGAAATTCAGCCGTGGAGGGGGAAAACTCGGGACACCAGAGTGGTCTCTGAATGCCTGCCAGGCAAGCCTATAAACAGGAAACCACCTAACTCTGAGAAACCGGTTTTACTGCTTGGGTCCAGCTAACCAGCAGCTAGTTCCACAAGTGAACCCTCAGTGGGAGTAAGAACAAAGAGAAAGGGTCAGGCATGAAGCAAGTCTCCATTCATGAAGTCATAATCCAGGTTAGGATTTGTCTTCGGGCTCTATTTTTATTTATTCATTAAATATTTGCTGTGCAGGGGGTACAATCAAACAAAACTCACGGCTCTACCTCCCCTGGACTCAGATGCATCTCGATTCATACAGGATTGCCCTTATTTTCCCAGCCTGAACCCCTTTGTTCCTTAGTCCCCCACTCTCCGCCCCGGGGCTCGTTAGCAAAGCGCTAGGGTCACACTCAGATGTTGATTTCACTACAGTTCAGAGGTCACCACCACAACAAAATTGGCATTCGGGTACCTAGTGTGGTGACATATGCTTTCTGAGCGTGTAAGTGACAATTGTGACTGATTGGTGTGTTTTTCCAACACACCTGCCGTTAGTAAGTAGCTCTTTAAAGGCTAAAATTAAGGGTCACCCAAAGATGCTGGAGGGCATTAACCCTCACGGAGGACTTCGGGGAGTGAAGGAGTTTGAAGTGTCAGTTTCCCATTGGTCACCTGACAGAGTGAACACCTGTTCCACTGTCTCTGGGGATGGTGAACAGCACGGGAAGGAGCAGGAATTTCTGCATATGAGATCATGAGCCACCAGTCAACTGGTTGGATGAAAGGGTTTGGTTTTATAATCTCCTTCCATGAAGCCGCCATATGCTTTTACCTTTAGACTGGAACGCGGTCCTAGGACCGAACTGCTTGGCAGCTGGTGACTATTTTTGTTCCATAAGATTAGAATTACTTTTCTTCTTCTTCTTCTTCTTCTTCTTCTTCTTCTTCTTCTTCTTTTGATTATCAACAGTCAATGGTAATCATTTTTTAAAGCTGAGGAAGATAGAAAAGGAAAGAAGAACAAAGAAATAAAGAGTGATGTCATGGCACAAATGATATAATGTGGGGGCTAAGATTAGGAATCCCTTGGGCCTGCACCAATGGGTTAATAAGGCGTAAAGAAACACAAAGTCATAAAATGCTTACACCCGACTTCGGGAAAAACAGATTGGCATACCAAGAATAGGGAGGCATAAAGGTGCCAAGCATAGGGAGGCACAAAGGTGCCAGAATAGGGGGGTGCAAAGGCACCCCAAAATAGGGAGGGGTTACTATACCGCCCAAGATAGAGAGGGAAAGGCA
Organism: Leopardus geoffroyi; assembly: GCF_018350155.1. NCBI lineage: Eukaryota > Metazoa > Chordata > Mammalia > Carnivora > Felidae > Leopardus > Leopardus geoffroyi. Next base: position 58,205,362 of record NC_059338.1, on the reverse strand, counting down.
AAGGCCCGAAATTGAACCAACGCAAAGGTGCCCAATACATGGGAATAACGAGATTAGATATTCAGGTTGAAAGCACCCCAAGTTTAGTACTACAGCAGAAAGCTGCTTTCATAGGAGAATAGGGCCAGGACAGGTAAATTGGTGAATTGGACTTTGGACCACTGCCCTGCAGGCAAAACAGCCCGGAGCAGAGATGCTCAACAAAAGAAAAGGTGTCTTGTTAACCCTGAGGTTACTCCTCCTATCTGTCTCATCCCCTAGGCTGGCAAAGATAAACAGGCATGGCGCCTCCTCTCTGCTGTTAACAACCATCTACCCATCTGCCCGGCACCTGGAATTTATTTTATATTGAGCCAAACCCCAAACACTGTATATCTTCAAGACCCCCCTTTTCCCCCTCACGTCCTCAAGTTAATGTTCACAGTTTCTTTGTCTCTTTGTACACGCCCATCACGTTTATAAGCCTTCTGATCTGAATAAATACGAGGCAAGGGCCCTTATTCGGGGCTCTTGTCTTTTTCCCGGACATTAGCCATCTCTCGTTTTAATCCTCTGTCCGCTCTTTTGCTAAGAAGAAAGAGAACTTTAGACTTAGAGTCTACGACAATATAATAATTTGCATTTTCCAAAATTTCCAATTTCAAACATTTCCTAATAAATAGGTTTACAGAACGTGAGGGGTTGTTTTTTAGTTTTTAGGAGACAATGGACATTCCATTCTGTTGAGAAGTTGTAAGCTCCATGAAAATCTGAGTTGTGTGTGAATGTATTATTATTAATCATTAAAATGACCTTTGAAGGAGGTGTGTTTCTTCTCCTGGCTTTACAAAAGAATGAACTGATAAAAGAAACTCAGCAGTTCGATACCTAGAGGGTAACACAGCCACGTAGGCTTACGCGCCATTTTGCAAAGGGTTTCCCTTACCTCACTGACTCCGGAACCCAGAACGTTAACCAGGTTCCGCTATTGCTCCTTAGCAGTGCATTTTGACTTAACAGAACTAAACAGAAGTGGTTTAATTGAAATCGATTGAGGTTTTTTTGAGAGTGGATGCTATTGACTATACGACCTTGGTTGTGTTGGCGTACCTGTTTGGGCGTGGGCTGTGTGAAGCAACATTCTCCCTTGTTAATAGGGGGAGAACGACTGGGAGGGCAAGGAGAGAGCCTAGCAGGCTGGGGGTTAGATGGAGGACCGGGTACAGAGAGGTCATGAAGTTGGTAAGTGACAGAGCCAAGATCTGTGCCTGGATAGTCTGAACAAGATCTCCCATGTTTTTCCACTCACTTCAGGGGTTCTCGTCCCTCGGGGCCAGGCAGAGACTTGGCTTCCTCAGGAATCTTTCCTCCACTTGTGTCTTCATTGTCCATGTTCTCATCTCTCCCCGTTAGGACTATAGGCCCTGGGAGGCATGAATACTCTCCCTTTTGCCCACCATCTTTTGAGGTTGTCAGGAGAGTGGTTAGGACTATAGGCCCTGGGAGGCATGAATACTCTCCCTTTTGCCCACCATCTTTTGAGGTTGTCAGGAGAGTGGTTTCTGTCCCTACCAGGTGGCTGAGGAAAATGGCGGCCTGGGGATTTGCAGAATACTACAAGGCCACCCTCTGTCAGAGCCAGGGGTCGTACTTAGCTTTTCAGCTCTCGTGCTGGGCTTCTGATCTGGAAGAAAATGCCTTAGCAAGGCTCCTTACAAGCAATCGGGGGCCGGTGATGGAGTTCACAGAATTCTAGAATTGCAAGAACCCGCAATGGTTATCTGAAATAAATGTCCTCATAGAATGGGGTGGTGGCTTAGCCAAGGCTGTGATGCATGTTAGCAGAAAGATTGGAGTAGTGAGAACACGGAATTAGCCTGTGTTCTTACTGATTGACGTACGTTATCGAGTATAAATTATTCAGATTTGAACCAAGTGGCTAATGCCTTTACTATCATTGTCCTTGGCCCACATGCAAAGACTAGTTTTATTCTTAGTGAAACCTATTTATTCTGCTTGGTGCAGGCCCTTATGGGATTGCTTTATCAGGTTTTGTTGTTGTTGTTGTTTTTAAATCGACTTTGCTGCCTTGCAGTCCTCTGGACCTCCCCTCCCTGCCACAGTCGTCCCTCCAGTCCCCCACCCCCTGTACCCCCCAACGCTCTCACCAGCCCTTTGTTTTCCTCATGGCTGCCTTCCTGCTGGGCTCCACACTCCCCACTAAGGCCATTTCCTGGCTGCATCCTGAACCAGTGCAGCAGTTGCTAAAATATTAATGGCTCCCTGTGTGAAAAATAACACAGTGAAGCCTGCTGTAAATTAAAATTGCCAGGGAGGTGGAAACGAAGAAATGGAAGACGTTACGCAAAGTCAGAACACGAAAAATGGCCTTATAGGGCAACGAAGGCAAAGGAGGGTATCTTAGCTCTGCTTCCCTTTCACGGCACCAGGCGTCACCACGGGAAATGGCAGGTGCATTGGCTGGGATTTACCATCTTGGCCACCTTTGGTTTTGCCTGGCTGCCTGTTCTCCTGGGTCCACTGGGGGAGAGGAGGAGGGAAGGGCGGCACAGGTTTGAAAACAAAAGGTAAACTGTGTGGATAAGAGGAATAGGGGCTCCCAGAGTTACAAGTGCATGTGGCAAGCTGGTGCGAGGGGGGCTGAAGGAGGCTGATGGCAAATCAGGTTAGGTTCAAAGGCAAAAACGCGGTTCTACCCTCGGTCCGGTCCTTCGTGAAGGCACTTGGTGCTTTATGTCTTAATTATTAGATTCGCCAGCCAGACTCTGTCCTTGCCATCGTTGTTGTCCCGGTGCCTCACATGGTGCTTGGTGCTTGACATAAATCACAACCCTGAGTGACATTTGCTGAACGGCTGGCGTGAGTAATTGGAAAGGAGAGGGGCAGACAGCAAAAATCGACCCTTAACATTTGCAGCGCAGTGAATGTTAACATTTTTATTTCTTTTATGATGAAGAGAGTACAGAGGGCTGGGGACAGAGGCATCAGAGGAAGAGGAAAGACAGTGTCACCTCTGCAGAAAACACCCCTAAACTGTACATAGAAGAGAAATGGAGTCCCAGGGCCGCCTTTCCCAGCTGGAAAACCGGGACCAATCCAGGTGAGTTTTCCAGTAACTCCCATGGCTAGAGGGCATATGCCAGCCTTCCCAGGAGTCCTGGCCATATCTCCAGGTGCCAGGGGCTCAAACCCTCTCTTCTATTCCCAAAGCAACCTGGCCACTCTTTTTTTTCCCTCTCAAGTTCCTGACTCGAGTCTCATGCTCTGGTCTCTGTCTCCTTCCTTGTACTTGTCTGACTTGAGCCAGATTTGCACACGTTCGTCTGGTTTCTGCATCATTGTCATTACCCTTGTCATACCTCGGAGGTATGCCAACAACCTTCCTTCCACTCAGAAGATTCTTCCAATGCCAGGTCTTTTAGCTCTGCCCCAGACCCTCTTATCTCCCCATTTTACCTCCCTGTCTCCTCCCTCCTGGAGTGCAGAGCTCTGCACTTGGACTTCTAGACAAGCCTGGTTTATGTGGAGGGGGAGAGTGGAAGCATATCCCCTCAAGGCTTGCTGAGGACCCTGGGTTTCATCCAAACAGACTGAGCTGCCAAGACCTTCCCTGCCACCCTCTTCAGTTTCTGTCATTCACTCCCCTCCACTGAACCCCTTCATAGACAGCACTCAGCCCCGGGCCTGCCTGCAGCTCATTTGGTAGTAAAAGCCATAGGGAGGCGGTGACAGGTGCTCCTGGAACCAGGCATTTTTCCGGCTGTGAGCATGCCCACTGTATATGCAGTGTGCAAGAAAGCCATTGTCAGTCACGTGAAACGGTTGCTATGGAACGTGCGGAAAGTGAGAACACGATTTAATTGTGGATTTTATTAGAAGTGTGATACTAGTCAGAAAGGCCCAGAAAGCTGGCGCTGTGGCCACTAACCAGCTCAGGGAGAAGAAAAGAGCAGCAGAAACCGCTTTGGAGCTCCAGCTGACGTGGACCTGTGTGGACATCCTCCGGTCTCCTGGCCCCGTTCCCCTCGCCCGGATTTGGTAGGTGGAAGCTCTAAACATTCGCAAATTCACAGTCATAGTCGGTCATTCGGCACATTATGAACTTCCACTGGCGATCCCTGTGGGGAGAGAGTCAAAAGGCAAGCCAGTGAGGACTATCGCTGCCGAGGGAGAAGCAGTGAACGACTTTTGGAGGATTTAGGAACCGAAGGGGCACCTAATCTCATGTCGATCTCTACGAAGTCTCTAGAAAACCGTCAGGTAATCCATCTGTGAGGTCAGGAGTTCTCGACACCTCCTTGGTCAGGGCAGGTCGCACCTTGCAGGTGACTGACAGGTTCCTGGCCACGTGAAGGTCCCGTTTGTCACTCGGGGTCTGCTCTGTCCCGTGAGTACGTACCTCCAGGACAAATAGGTGCACAGTTTGGAATAAAAGCATTTATTTAGCATCGTCTCCTTTCCACTGTAAAGAATCTTCTCTTCCATGGGCCATCCATTTGCTCGTTTATTACTTTACTAAGTGCTTCCCGAGTTCTAGGCTCCACACCATACACTCTGTGTTTCCATTCAGAAAACACCATGATGGGGAAATGAAGCGGGGGGCCCACAACCCTAAACCCCCATAAAGCGAACAAGAAAATGCCCGCCATCCATGCACAGCAGAAATTGAATCGTGTATTCATCCTAGAGGTCAGGCACGCGGATGAAAGGCCATAGCATTGTTCGATTGGGGAAAATGAGGTGTGGTGGGTACATTTCAATGGATGTTCTTTGCTAAGGGCAAGCCTACGTTCTTTGTTCACCCATTTAACTGCGCATTTCACTGCGTATATATACGTATATACTGTGTATATTTTTGAGCGCCTGCGTGGTGCTCTTCTGGCATAATAATACCCCCTAACAGCAATATGACAATTATACCCGTTATTTGCAGAGCAACTTTGGTACACCCAGCGTCACACTGGTGCACAGGTTTGCTCGTTTAATCTTGACAGTGATTCATGGGTTTAAGTGAAGAAGCAGACTCTGAGAAATACGTGCCTTTCCTTAAGATAACTAGGCAGTGATTTCAGATTCCAAGAGTGTTGAACTCAAATCTTGCCCTTTCTCCTGTCCCACGATACCAACTGTAACTACGTGCCCGTAACCCCACCGGAGGACATGGCTGTCACATCCTTCGCAAAGTCCCAACGAAGGGCAAAAATAAAAACCCATTCCATTCGTGGTCACGCAGATCCTTCCAAAGCCCAGCCTGTCGTTTAATCTTAGAATTATCCTTCTCCCCTTTCCACCTGCCAGGCTACTTCCCAGTTATCGTGAACAATAACCAATCCCGAGAAGGTCTCCATCCAGCCTCCGATCTGGAAGGTAGTTCTGGGAGATACCTCTGGCCAGCAGCTCTGGGGCGTGCTGCTCAGTCTGAGTCCGGATTTGGAACTCTGAGTCTGTTGTTCCAAGTCATTTGCTTAAAATCATTGGCAGGAGGGTCTCCCAGTTGCTCCCCAAGGGGTTTTTTTGTTGTCACAACTATGGGGGAGGGGAGGTTGCTAGTGCCATCTAGTGATAGGGGTCAGGGATGCCGCTAAACATCTGGAATGCCTGGACCGGCGCCTGCAACAGAGAATCATCTGGCCCCAGATATCTACAGCACTCAGGCTGAGCAACTCCATACCAAGAAGAACACACTATGATTTGCATATGGAAGGAAAGCCCCTGCCCAGTAGGTCGGTCCTGCCCTGACAATATTTCTCCAAGCAGGTGGCCTTAGCATCTTTCAACAGAGCTGAAGGAACCCACATTGTGGATCTTTAAGCCACTCATTGTTAGCGACAGCAGCAAAATCTCACGGGCACGTTCATAGTAAACAAACGCGTGACACGGTATCTCCGTTTTCCAAGGTCCTGGGTTAATCCCCATAACTGATAAATTTCAAGCCAATGGGAATTGGGTATTTTAACCGCCAACATATATGTCTTTTGTAGTGATTTTGGATGGTATTCTTTCCATAGTGTAGTCTTTCCTGCCTTCTTAAACAGGCAATGCAGAGCTAATTTTCCTGTTGATGTGGAGACGTCACAAGCATACTGAATGTCCTGCTACACTGCTATCCAGTCTGCCCTCTGGGACGGCACAGCCACTGATTTTCACCAGGCTCCCCTGGTTTTTGAGTTCTCAGGTCTTTCCTTTTCTTAAAAATAGTGTGTGTGTGTGTGTGTGTGTGTGTGTGTGTGTGTGTGTGTATGTGTGTGTGTGATGCCATTTGGCGATTTCTTCTCCCTGGTGAAGAGTTTCGTTCTAAGCACTATTTTCCCTGATCATTTTTAGACTTTGTGCTTCTAGAAAATAGACAACTAAGCTAGTTTAAAATGCGTCTAAAATAAGAACGATTAATGTGTGAGAAATGAAGGGTTCCCTTATGAATAAACATAAAGGCTCTTTGATGATGGAGCCTGAACCATGTAGGGTGCCTTTTCAGAGCTGCTTAATGTTTGTTCTTTTGTTTTTTGTTTGTCAAATCCTGGGCCATGTTAAATACGATCACTTCAGTTAGGTGAGATGTCGTTTCATTTAAAAGCATAAATTTCCCCGAAAGGTAAGCCACACTCACATTAATCATAGTCCATTATTGAATGAGTCAATGTAAGTTTTGTTCTGTTGGCAAAACACGTATGGGTGACTTTTTTGGGAATTCATATGCTGTGTGAGGCGATTATCACCTGACAGAAAGTCCCTGAATTTATAGGGAAAGCGCTCTCTGAAATCGAGTGAAAGGCAGAGCTTAGAACATCATGGGAGACTTAGCTGGGGTTTTCCTTCTCTGGAGCGGCCTGGAACCCATCATTATTTCCAAGGGTGAGCTGCTCCATGAAATGGTTGATAAGAATATCTCCATTCCCACAGCTGTCCATCGCCCTGGCAACCTCTCCCTTAATTCTAGACCAAGGAGGAAATAAACTAGAGAAAACCCCGGATGGAAGTTTCTGCTGACACGGTCCTTGCTGGGGTCCCCAGTTCCTTGGACTCCTAGCCCCTGGGCAGGCTCACCTTTCCACCGCAGAGAAGGTGGTGGTCGCTCCTCGCATATAGTAATCGTAATTGTAGGAAATCATGTCCATTTCTTCCCCATAGTGGCCTGGATATTCTGTGGTCAGCCTATGCGGGAAGAAGAAAAGTTTAGAGGAAAAAGCACTGTCATTACAAAGTAGAGAGGGCGTCTGAACATCACGGGAAATCCAAGCCAGAGTTTGATGGCCTCCAGTAAACCTTTCCAGCTGCAGAAAGGTGATGGGCAGTTGCCTCCCACTTCTCATCTTCCTTCTTCTTGCCATTAAACTACACACTGAAAAAGATGTAGATAACTCCTCGGGCCTTGAGGAAATATTAATTAATATCACTAGTAGTCCGTTCCAGACAAGTCCACTGGAATCGTGTTTCCGAACTGTGGATTGTGGCTTCTTAGTGGATCATGAAATCAACTCACCTGGTTATTTCCAAGTGAGCTTTAAAACATAGGGGTGCTTGGGTGGCTCAGTCGGTTAAGCGTCCCACTTCAGCTCAGATCATGATCTCGCGGTTCGTGGGTTCGAGCCCCGTGTCGGGGCTCAGAGCCCGGAGCCTGTTTCAAATTCTGTGTCTCCCTCTCTCTCTCTGCCCCTCCCCCGCTTGTGCCCTGACTCTCCCTCTCTCTCGAAAATAAATAAACATTAAAAAATAAAAATAAAAAAATAAAAAGTAGAATAGGAAATATCAGAGCACCTGCTGAAGGTTGTGTATGTATGTGTAAAAACTTTGTTTCAAATATACTGTATATGTGTGTGTAATTATGATGTATGCCTGGTGTGATAGTTTAGTATGTATTTTTTTACTGTGAGTCATGATTAAAGGGTTTGAAAAATATTAAAATAATATTTAATCCCCACAAAGGTAGTCTTTTCCTTGTCCACTATTGTTTTGTGGCACCTGGAACAGTTCCTTCTATGTAGTAGGTATTTGCTGAATAAATAAATGGCCTTGGGAGAGTCACTTAATCTCAATTTCCTGGTGTAGAGAAGAATGAAAACTACCTTATGAGTTTGTTATTGGAACTAATATTCGTATGTGTGATGTGCAAATGGTAGAAGTTGAGCCATAAGGAGCAATTTGTTTCTTCTTCCTCCTCCTTTTTCTTCCTTCTCCTCCAAGATTAGGTTGATCCCAGGCCTCCCTAAAAGTAGGTTTGCTGTGGTCCACCCTGGAATAAATCTAGAACCTCCTGAGGCTCGTAAGGGGATCTTCAGGACCCAAAAGGGTCCTTTCAGTGTGAAATGGGTGTGCCAAAGTCTTTATCTGCATCTCCAAGGCAGTTAGTGAGTGTCAATAATTTCATCCGATTTGGATTCACCAGGTCATTGTGCGTTATTGTATATCTGTTGATGATACAAAGACCTTCCATTATGTGGACTTAGTATTGCAATGATTGTCATGAAATCTTGAAAAGACTGATTTATAAACTGGAAGGGCTTGGAGGAAGATCTCAGAGCTTGGCTGCAGCAAGATCAATGGTTAGCTCAGGATAACGTGGGGTTAGCTAGAGCCCCAAAAGCCCGTTCTCGAGGCTCACAATTCATCTTCACATTATATAGTTGCCCTCCTTCTGAGACTTTTCTCAAGACATAATTATGCTCCATTAGGATGCCAAGCCCAACCCAGGGGGGGGGGGGTTATATGTGTTTTTGCCTAATGTGTTCATGAAGGAAAATTAGACTCTGCTAATTCAGAAATCTATTCAGTGCTTCTAAAGGGACCCAGAACAGGAACTTCCATTTCTAATGAAAGTGTTAAATGACTCATAAATGGACTTAATAGGGCCTCACTTGGATCCCATTGGTTTCTGATCCACGAGGATTCTAACAAGTGTCAGACTAAAGTTTATCCAAAAAAAAAAAAAAAAAAAAAAAAAAAAAAAAAAAAAAAAAAAAAGAAAAAAAGAGGCATTGGTTGAGAATGTTAGTGATGCAAATTAGGATTAAAAGAAATGGGGTAGGAGGTGTTTTCCTTACTTCAGGGAACGTAAAATATTTTCCGGAACTTTGAAACACTCTTTGGTTACAATGCATGAAAGCTAAGTGCCAAACAGTTTTATATGTGTGAAGGCAGAATCTACATATGGCAATACTCTATTGAGCTAAATCCAATTACTAAAATTATTTGGAAATGACCAGGCTAGATATTTATTTGTTTTTAAATTTTTACTGATCTGACCTCAGATTACTTGGTTAGTTAAACAAATTTGGACTAACGTGGAAAAGAGAAGCTTGCATTAAAAAAAATCACCAAGTTCTAAGCTTCAAAGGGGAAAAATGTGTCCAATACTTTAGCATTTTCTATTGCTTTATTTTTGGTAGTGATCAGATCCAGGTCCCCTAATCAACTGGACAGTTGGTCTCTGTGGGGGACTGCGATCCAGTAAATTTCTAGATTGCCCCAGAAAAGGCGTGCATGCTCATTAGTACATTTCTGTCTCGGTCCCGCCGGGTTTTTGTTTTATTTGATGTTTGGTTCTTGTTGTTATTTTGTTACAAAACTGTGAGATCAAGTTTGGACTCCCTTACCGGACCCTGGATTAACGGGGCCAGGGAAGGAATTTACATATTGATGGAAATTATGCCTGCTCTCTGACACTAAAAATGTAGAGAAAGAAATGGCCCAAGTCATGAGTGGGAAGTGAACAACCCAAAGACCATCCATAGAGGGAACTACTGTTTCAGTACGATCCAGGATCCTGAGTTTTAGAACCAAATAGATGTGTCGCCATTTTAGTTCTTGATGGTGTTGGGCACACACAACACGTCTTAATAGAGGAAAGCCCCAGCAATAGCCTCTATGAGAGAAAAGAAAGAATGTAAACTTTCATAGCTGGACACTGAAACAGGGGCATGGGGACTTGTCAGGACATCAAAAGAACCTGTAAGGAAGCAGAAAAACACTGAAATGGGTAGATTATTGAAGGTCTCTATTGGGATCCTCACATACTCCCTTACACAGAACTGTGTGTGTGTGCACGTGTGTGTATGTGTGTGTGCGTTCCTCCTATCACTTTGGATGAATGACTATTGGGGTACACTTTCTCACCCCATGATACCTACCTACATACATAACTACATACATAAATGATACCCCATTTACACCATCTGCAGGCAAGACAAAGAACTTGACCGAGAACTTGCAAAGTGAGGGAAACTAAGCGAGAACTCGATACCGTAGAACCCCTTTACAACTTCCTGTGTTAGATGGGGTCGAGCGAGATGGAAAGAAATTAAATAACATCTCACGTACGAGCCGAAGAAAACTCAAACCGAAGGGATTTTTAAGATTGATAGAGGAGATTCTCATCTAAGACTCTCATCTAAGATTAAAGCCCTGAAATTATCAACAGACCCAACTAGAGTCAAAACAGGGCTGCTGCCTGTGTCCGTTACCACTGATGGAGCCACAGCCGATAGATGTCCCTGCTCCTTTTACTGTGAGAATGGGGCGTATCACAGAGCCGGGCCCAGATATGTGTTATCACAGCCATTTCAAAAGAGGGAGTAGAGCTACGATTTAGTTGGATAAAGAGGCCGGTCTTACTGGTTGTTAGAGGTTTGGCTGAGGACAGAGGTTTAATAAAGGAAAGGGTTTTAAATCTATTCCTCGGCAGAGAGTGACTCAGTGTAAAACCGTAACAAAATCCACCTCTGTCATCGATTACGGGGGGGTTGAACCTACAGTCAAACGTCGCAGCCCCAGGATCGGTTTCCCACCCGCCTGATCTGCTGGCGGTGGGGACAACTGGATTATACGACGGCCTCCTGCAGGCTGCCGTCGGGCCGTGTGCCCCACCGATGTGCACACGGACAACGGGGCCTTGTCTCGTGGCCCCAAGTCAGCGAGGACCACGTCCCCAACCTTATCCCGCCGCGTGGGACAGCAGGGGAGCACACACCACAGCCTCCCGAAGGTAAAAGCTGGAAGAACAACCCAGCTTTTACAAATTAACGCGTCAGGATGGGAGCTTCAGCTTCTGTCTAAACAAGAATAAACTGAGGATGTTTTCGGACCCATTCTTTGGTGAGTAGCCCACGTTCGATTGACATTTTAGAGAAGCTGCTTCTGGTCAGTCCAACCTCTAATCCTGTTTTCCTCCTGTTTCCTCCACTTCCCAAGCGGCACCTTATTTTTTTATTTTATTTTATTTTATTTTATTTTTTTAATTTAATTTTATTTATTTTTTTTATTTCATAGTTTGAGAGGGAGGGGAGAGAGAGAGAGAGAGAGAGCAGGGGAGGGACAGAAAGAGAGGGAGACAGAGAATCCCAAGCAGTCTCCATGCTGTTAGCTCAGAGCCCAATGCTGCGTTCGAACCCGCGAACCGTGGGATCATGACCTGAGCTGAAATCAAGAGTCAGACGCTTAACCAACGGAGCCACCCAGGTGCCTTGTGCACCTTATTTTAAATACCTTCTTCTAACGTCCTATTACTTGTCGGCCCCACATACGTAGCAGTTAATTACAATAACAGGATCCCACAAATATGTCTTTTTTTCACGATGATGACCAATGCGGTGAACTCCTTAAGGGGACAGTGGCCCCCACAGTGGCGTGAAGGAGAAATTCAGCATTTGTAGAACTGATGTGTTGAGGTTGGCCTACGTTCTACATTCGGCTACAAAGAGGTTGTCCCTCTCCGGCAGGCAAATCACGGAGAAGTTTGTTTTTGTTTTTGTTTTTGTTTTTAAATAAACAATCTGCTCGCGATCAATCCTCTTGCGCAAAGCTATTCCAGGCAAGGCAGCAGGCATGAGGATATTTCAGGTTGGACTAATTTGCTAATGGCCTGGCATCTCCAATAGGAGCTTCATCAGAACCTGTCTGAATTATTTGCGCAAAGATGTGCGAAGACCCAAATGCAGTTATGCATGAAGGAAAGCACCTGCGAAGGAACAGCCACCTGGCTTCTCCCCCAGAGAGCTGGGGAACTGGCCCCGTGGGGCTGAAGGCCCAGGTCTCTGCCATCACCCAAGTGCCATCCTCTGTGGAGAGACCTTAGACCCTGAAGGGAGGAAAAAAAAGAACCTCGGGTGCTCATGTCGACCTTCTCCTGGCGTGTTGGAGATTTAGATCGCAAAAGGTTCAAATACGTATCACAGCACATGGAAATGCGGTTCCAGAGACATCTCTGACTTCAGTCAGGAGAGGAGAACCTCTAAATATTTTCCCAATTGCTCTCTTGGAACTGAATTTCCAGCTCACTGCCCACGCCCAGGGCTGCTCTGCAAACACATTTATTTCCATGCTTCCTGGCTCTCATCAGCCACATTGCATCACGGTCGCCCCGGTCTTCAACACTGTAACCTATTTTATATCCATTCACATTCCCTGGCTGCTGAGGCAAAATTAATGGAATGAGTGATGGTCTCTAGACTCCAGTAAAGGCAAGCGGACTAGCTAGAATGATGCAACAGATTACGTCCATCGCCGCGAGGCTTGCCTCGTTCTGAGGAGCTACGGGGCCTGGCCTTGGGGTGGCCGAGGCTCACTCGCCAGCAAGCCACACCTCCGAAATTGCTGCTTTTGAACTTTGAGCCTAGGGTGGGGGTGGGGGGGGGGGAAACGCATCACTGCCATGCAGGCAGCACATACATTTCTCAAGTGCAAAACACTGTGAACAGCCGCTTGGGCTGAGGAAAGGTGTCACTGATTCTTCTCAGGCTCAGAGCGGCTGTTGTCCCCCAAAAGGAGCGCTTTGGGCCTCAGGCAATGCGAGGCAGCCACTGTTCATAGAGGAAGTGACTAAACTCAATGCGAGTTGCTTTAAAATGGGAGCGGAAGGGAAAAAAAGTGGTTAGAGAGGGAGGGAGCCAAAACATAAGAGACTCTTAAAAACTGAGAACAAACTGAGGGTTTATGGGGGGTGGGAGGGAGGGGTGGGTGGGTGATGGGCATTGAGGACGGCACCTGTTGGGATGGGCACTGGGTGTTGTATGGAAACCAACTTGACAATAAATTTCGTATTAAAAAAAATGCAACATCCGGTCCTATTGTCTCAAAGCATGGGTGTCTCCACCTCTCTGATACTGGCTCCCAATGGCTCAGAGGAACCAGTGTGGAAGCCGCCTTTCTTCCCAGACTCTGGGCATAGCGCTGAGCAGGGGTGGGGGTGACAGACAGAGCAGTGGAGGTGCCTGTGACGTCATTCTTGTCCCTGCCATGACTTCAGGCAAACACCACCCATCTTGTATTGAAATCTGAACCACGAGGGGCTCCTGGGTGGCGCAGTCGGTTAAGCGTCCGACTTCAGCCAGGTCACGATCTCGCGGTCCGTGAGTTCGAGCCCCGCGTCAGGCTCTGGGCTGATGGCTCAGAGCCTGGAGCCTGTTTCCGATTCTGTGTCTCCCTCTCTCTCTGCCCCTCCCCCGTTCATGCTCTGTCTCTCTCTGTCCCAAAAAAAAATAAACGTTGAAATCTGAACCACGAGACCCAGAGTTGAAGGTTAGTTTGATTGAGTGCTCTAGAGTGGGGGGGAGAAGAGTGTTCTGGTAAGCTGATTTCGTTGTTGTGGACTTGAGCTATCTGGGCATTAAGGAAAATATTCTCTGGAGTCAGACTCGAGCTTCAGGGAGAGGGGAGCTGGGCAGCAGAGAGTATAACAAGCGAGAGTCATGGGACGTCTTGGTTGGAGGAGAACTGAACATGTCGCCTATATTGATTCTGAGGAAGAACATTATTCTTTGCCCATCCAAACATACTATGCAATGAACGTAATGAAAGGCCACAGGTCTGGAGAAGAACCACGAGAAAAAGGAAATAGATGCTCAATTCAAAAGTGTTGGTTCCTGGGACCGATCATCTACACGTGGCTGGCGTCACCTGCCGATGGGGGACTTTCTGGTACATGGCAGGCAGCAGCTGTAGCTGCTGGGAGCCTGGGGATTATTAACACACAGGCTCCGAAGGGTTGTGGCTCCGTCAGCGACATGTGTTTGTGGTTTGCAGACAACCGGACAAAGATTTTGAATTCTCACATGTAAATAAAGACGTGTAAAATGTACATATGGAACCCATCCAGTGGGGACTGTTAAGTGACAGCGTGTCTGAATTTATCAGAAATTCTCTCTTTTGCCAGAGTTCGGTGAGGCTCTACTCTCTAATGAGAAACTTCAGTCTGAAGCGAGAGCAGCACCTCGGTCCGGACCAAACAAATGAATCTCTCGCTCATCTGGGAGGTGGTGGGGTGATTTGTGGTTTTTTTTTTCCTCTCCCTGCAAGAGCGGTGCTATTTCCGAATCCTTGAAGGCCTGCACACACAAAGAGGATAGATGCTCATTTAGCGAGTTCCAAACAGTGTCGGGCTCAGTGCAGCAGATCGGCTTTCAAAGCGGGAGAGAAAAAAACATCCCCCCACACATGCGTCTAGTTCCCGGGGAGGTAATTCAAGCCAGTTTAAGTGACAGAAGGGGAGGCTACAGATTGGAAGGTTATCAGCGGTTTTCACCGTGGGAAGGTGTGCGAAAACACTCCTCACCCCGACAGGCTGTTAAAAGGATCAAAGAAAACAATGCGCGTGGAAAAATCCTTCTCAACTAGAAAACATCATCCTAACAGTGTCAGGTTTCACCACGGTTCCTGTTCCTATGGGCTTGCAACGTTCATCCCAGAAATTGATGAAGGGCCTGTTTCGTGCCAGGCAGTCCTCGGCGAATGAGACCTAATTTTTGCCCTAGAGACTTCATTCAGTTTAGAAAGACATATAATAGAAGGAACGTCATGACTCAGGCAATTTAAAGACATATGATATAAGGAATGTCATGACTCAGGCAATTCAAAGATGCCACTAAGATGTCTAGACAGCCCAGTGGGATAGTGAGTGCGTGTGGCAATCTCACTTTGCAGCTTCTCCAAGTTTTCCTTGGGACAGCCATGGTGGCTCTCGGCTCTGACACCATGCAGTCAGAATAGATGCAGCTAAGCAAAGCATTCCTTGGAGGGGCTTGCCTCCAAGTTGACTTGCCATGTCTTTCTGAGTCATTCTCTCCTCTTTCCCCCCCACTGGCTCTGTCAACCCTCTAGGGTGGGGGGGGGGCGGGAGGGGGGGCACCGCAGGCAAGGCTCGGGGTGAGTTTTGCCATGGGGCCCTGAACGTCTCCGGCAACTGAAGAAAAGTTGCTCATCTCCCTTTTCCCGTCTTTAACCCAAGGTGTTTGTTCCTTCGTATCTACGTCCCCATTCATGAAATTCTTCACATCCTAGCAAGTCGTGGGTTGCATCTAAGGGAACTCAAAGAGTCGTTTCTAAAGTGCATGAGAGGAAGGACATCCAGCCCTTGTGAGAAGCAGGACGGAGGCTGGAACCAGCGCTCCAGTGATCAAGGGAAGTCCGGGGCATCATGAGAAAATTAATGGAATTTTGAGATATAACGATCTGGATGCCTCTGGGGTCTCAGCATTTATTAGTTGGCCAGGAGGCTGGGTCTACACAGTAGCTGGGAGGGTTGAAGGGGACAGATCATAGCTGGTGGCAATACCGGGTATATATTATCTCAGTCCTCACAAAATTAGGGCGGGTGTCCATCCTGCCCAGGGAGGCCCGCTCTGGGCTGACTCCTCTTTACCCCCTCTCTCCTGAACATGCTCCTCTGGGCCACCTGGTATCCTGCAACCCTGATGGCTCCTTTGGAGCCTAAGGGGAAGTCTTGCCAATGTGGTGATGGATTAACTATTAGTTTGTGGCTTGTTCTTTCAGATAATTTATTTGCAATGTAACTGGCTCCGAATGCCTTGCCACAAGGGAGGCGGATTTCATGGTGGGGGTGGCCTCTGTCGGCTGACCCGGGCCAGGAAAATTGGGGAAAGCCCCATTTCTCAGGTCACGGTGGGCAGACTCCTACCTCCTTCTCTCTCTCAGTGGGGCCCAGTCATCTTTCGGACCCTCATCCTCTCTTTAGAAACAATTCTGGGCATCTGGTTGCCCTTTGCAAAAGCACTTTTGGAATCAAGGAATTTTTAGGGCTCAAAACAACCTCAAAGATCTTTTGGTGGCTTTCGGGAGTTTAAGGACTCCTGGAAATTCTCTGTAAACATTTGTTTAAACACGCTGAAGACAGGATCTATAGCTTTCATGAGATTCTTAAAAACCTCAGAGATCCAGAAAAGATGGCTAGACTTGAGACCCCGTAGAGAAGGAAAGTGACTTTCTAGAGATGTCACAGTGAACGAGGAGGAAGGCTGGGGGAGGAGGGGAGGGAGGGAGAGGACACGTCAACACAGAGACACAACCTCAAGCTTCTTGTTGCCCCATCAGGGTTTCCACGCTGTGCCACCACGCATGGGCTTTAGGTCCTTGCCTTTGGGACCTGTCACAGTTCTAGCCTATGTCCTAGTCACGCCTGTGCACCTGCCACGGTAGGGTAAGAACTGCTTTATGGGGGCAGCTGTGGAGAGTTGGAGGAGGCCCCTGCTCCATCATATGGAATCTGGATTTTCTAGTCACCATTACTTTGGACAGAAAAATGTTAAGCCTTTGGAACTGCCATCCTGAGAGCCACACAGGCATCTGTGGAGGAACTCTGGTTGCAGAAGACAGCATAACCCACAAGGCTGCCCTTTCTGGCATCACACGGCAGAGAGATAAATCACTTGAGTGAGCCACCCTTCAAATGTTGCCACTTTGGGATCCATTTGTCCAAGGCGGAAATGCCTGGCTTGTTTGCACACCCAGGAACTTGGGACAAGTTCTAGAGGTGACATCCCCATGAAACAGCTGGGTGACTTCGGACAAGTGACTTCCTTGTCCTATCGTTCTGTCTGTTTTCTTTCCTGCCAAAAGAGGGGTGTGGGCGCATTGGGTTGGCGACCTGTAAGGTCCCTCCCTGCTAGGATATTATTCTAGCCTTTTCCTTAATTTTATTTGTTCATTTCCTTCTATATGCTGGCTGTTGCATTCTAAGCTTGTCTGTGACCGCCCAGTCTTATCTGAAGCCAGAAACATGGACCAGAGCACCCCCCCAAGCTCCCCTCTGGACTCCAGGCTCCTTCCGCCAGGCTCACCAGCAGGAATATGGGCATCTCTTGCTGTAGCGACAGCAGTAAAACTGCCATTCCCGATCCAGCACGGACTCAAAATAGCGGCTCTGGAACCCCGCCACCAGCCCATTGTTGGAGCACGTCTGGTACCTGAAGAGAAGAGAACAATCCAAAGTGAACTAGCGACAGTGACACCCAAGACCCCGGCTGCCACCGTTACCAAGCCAGGCCATGCTTTGACTGACCTAGATTCCCAACAACGTATTCCATTTGTATGCAAACAGTCAAGACTTCGTTATATTTGTAGAAATCACATGACGCTCACCGTTAAAATTCACATGATTCAGAATCTTTCAGCTGAAGGAAACTTGGGGGAACACCGTTCCCGACAGACTTCTATGAATGTAGAGTTGGATAGAGGAGAGCGTGAATGGATGGAGGCACTTACCCAGGAGTCTTCCTACCTCCCGCTAAACCATAAGCTCTACCTGGTCAGAGCAGATTTGGGTCAGATTTATCCCCAGTGCCCACGGAGGGTCCTGGTATATGGAGGCACTGCCACAGGGTGGTGACAGGCCAACTGGGCCTCAAACTGGGCCTCAAACTCCCTGGACGAGCATTTTTCCTGCCTGAGAGGTTGCGTTCTAACTCTTCACAGAAGGCAACCCCCCCTTTCTGGTCCACAGACCCTCCCCTCGACAGCGGGCGTGGTCACCCTTTCCTTGTCGCTGGGCCCTCACTCTGGGGATCGACCCCTTTTCCCTTCACAGCGCCTTCTTCACTAAGCGTTGGTTTTGGACGGTGTGTGATTATTTCTTCCTTTGTCCCACCTCCTTTGCCCCACTTCCTCTCTCTCACCCCCCCCCCCCCAAATCACACTGGGGCCTGAAGGTTGCCACCTCGAGCTGTTATTGAGGACGCTGTTCTCCACCTGGCCACAGAGGGCTCCCCCCCCAAGGGGGGTGGGGGTCGCTCATAAGTCCTTCCAAAATAAGTCTTTAGCTCCTTCGGATTCTCTGCATTCCCCACCCATCCGGCCACGGAGCCCGATCCCTCTTTCGAGTGAGCGGAGCATGCGGTTGTCTCTGCGTCCTGGTCTACAGGTGCCGGAACACAACCCCGTTTTCCCAAGTACCAGTAAGTTTCCAGAAACGATCACAGATAAAGAATAAGTGCTCCGTGCTGACGGGTGGGAGGGGCTGTGCTGACACACAAACTAGAAAACCATCGGTGGTGACGGGTTTCACGTGATTCTTTGGAAGTGCTAGAAATGATCTTGTGGATCTGACGACACTAGCTATTAAATATATTTCATGGCTCTGATTGGAAAGCTTCTGTCCTTTTGGCTCATCTATTATTCACGTATCCATTCATGCATCAAATATGCGTGTATGCGGTCATTCATCCACCAGACACACATGGACCCCAGTACTCTTACTCTTGTATCCATCTCCGTGCTTCCTTGTGGAGAGAACTGAGACCTGGGCTTGGTGCTTGGCCAGCCATGCAGATTAGCCTGGGTTGCTGTCCCTGGAACTTGCAACAGGTGCCGGGACCCTAGAGCCCTCAGCTCCAGGAGCTCAGGAACGCAGATGAAAATGCCCTTGACGCGCTAGCCTTCTCTGCCCTACCGTTGCCCACATCTTATCGGAAGCAGTACCCCCTTGGGAAGAGGCCTGGCACGTGTTGGAAGCCACGTGATTGGAATGGGCTGCCAGGCTCTGGGGCAGTGGAGTGCCCAAGATGGTCTATGATAGCCTCATTCTGGCAGCGTGAGTGAGAGCTTTTCAGTAGAAAGCGCTAAAAGTTGTCCACGAAGCTTCGGGTGTCTTCTTTCTTACCATCACTACAATTCTGGCTTCCTCTAAAAAAAAACAAAAACAAAAAATGTTCCTTCTCAGAACTGAGCCAGGCTGTGGTTTCCCTGTGGCTGTTGTTCCATTGTTCTGGTTTGTCAGAGGCACTCAGATCACCACGGGGACAGGGTTCCCAGGGTGATCATTTCCCTCAGCAAGAGAAGCTGACCTGAGCCCGTGGAGTCCTGGTGCTGAAGGCATTCCGCGTCCTGTGAATTCTCCGCCGGTGGTCAGCCAGGCAGCTGGCCCCACCGTCCCGTAGGGCAAGTGTGCCTGTCACTCCCTCATTCGCCACCTCAGGAAGGCTGCCCTGTGAAGATCATTTGGACACGACAGGCGCGGGGCGTAAGACCGTGTGGTAAAAGTTAGAGAACCACACAGGGCTCGCCTCTCCTACCTTCTGTCCCGTCACCTACACGTGTTGCTAGAGCGAGCCTGCACCGGGGTTTTGGTAGTGCGTGTGGCCAAGCCATGAAATTATTCCTTCCTGAAGTGGATTTTTGTCGGGGTCCATTTTCACTCTCACGTGGCGATCGGCGGAGCAGAAAGGCTAACAGCATGGGATATGCTGCCGGACCAAGTGCTCCAACCACCCCCAGCTGTGTCACCTTGGCCGGGTTTCGTAGCCTCCAACAGCCTCGGTTTTCTCATTTGCAAAACGGGCATAATAATCGCACATACTTATGTAGGTTATCGTGAAGACGAAATAACACCATGCAGATAAAATCCTGGCGCTTACTAAATGACTTATTATTGACGCTTTCGACGCTTGCTCGGTCATTTATTATTGCCATCATACTTTCATTTCGTCCGCTTGACGACTGTTGAGCATACTCGACGAAAGCAGCCTCGGCTCCCCAGTCTCCGGTCAGAGGAAAGCTGGTGGACTCCAGTGCCTTCTCTGAGGGTCTGTTTCCCTAAAACAAAGCTCACGGGGGTTGGATGCCTTGGTTGCAGACACACACCCACTTTGGGTTTTTTTTTTTTAATTTTTTTAAATGTTTATTTGATTTTTGACAGAGAGAGACAGAGCCTGCACGGGGGAGGCACAGAGGGAGGGGGAGATGCAGAATCCAAAGCAGGCTCCGGGCTCCGAGCTGTCAGCACAGAGCCCGACGCAGGGCCCGAACTCACGGACCGTGAGACCGTGACCCGAGCCGAAGTCGGTCGCTCAACTGACTGAGCCGCCCAGGTGCCCCGACACACACACCACTTTGTAGTATAGATACTTAGGTCTCACTTATCACCCCCAGTAGAAGGTAAAATCCTTAAGGGACAGCTTGATCTTTAGTTTGAAGTCCCCACAGTGCCTGACACAAGGGGTCTAGCAGATGTTTAACAGAAGAACGAACGAACGGATGACTGATGACGGAGTTAACTTGGGAGAGCCCATCGCTTAGACCCAGAAAGGACCCTGAAACTACCCCTCCATGAAGTTTCCAGAACCCAAGTGAGTGATCATCTCCCCACATCCACCTTTGCCCTCAGGAACCAAGCCTCCTCAGGCTGAAGGTGTCAACTGAATAGAGCTTTTGGCATTCCTCCCTTCCCTTCTGGCAACTTTCGATCTTTTCTGAAAACACCTTATTTGACAAGAGTCACTTAAACATTTGGCTACAAGCTGCAGAATCACAAACACGGAGCAGGCAGGGGAGAAGAAGGGTGAGGGTGGCTGTAGAGGGTAGGGGTACGGGGGAGCAGGGGAGGGCTGGCATGGCTCGAGTGATTCAAACCAGTCGTTAACAATGGTTAGTGATGGGGGCGCCTGGGTGGCTCAGTCAGTTGAGTATCCTGCTCTTGACTTTGGCTCCAGCCACGATCCCAGGGTCATGGGGTTGAGCCCTGCATCAGGCTCTGTGCGGACAGCAGGGAGCCTTGTTGGGATTCTCTCTTCCCTTTCTCTGCCCCTTACCTGCTCGTGTGCTCTCTCTCTTGCAAAATAAATAAACATTAAGAAAAGGAAGTGGTTGGTGATGAAAAGACACAACAGAGGCTCTGTTCCCCTTTCCGGCACCTGTGCGATGCTCCTGAAGGGGCCTACGGGAGGATAAGGACCCAAGCCCGTAGGCTTCTGGGTGGCTTATGACGGGACCTCATGGAAGCCCTGGGCCCAGATTCCCTGAGAACCTCGGGGTGCCCTGCTTCAGAGGCTGTCTACTCCCCACGTCGGAAGGCAGCCTTTCCTTCTCACCAACCCCATGAAGGCCGGAGGCTCGGTTTTGTCTCACAACCTGGATCATCGTTGGCCTGGCTCCACCTGACGGGAGAAACTTTCCAGAAGGTAGACTAGGAGGCAGTTACTTAGTCCCCCCCTTACGATCCTCAGGGAGGAACCTTCTCTGAGAAGTGGCCTTTGGAAAATGGCTTGTCTCGGGCCTGTTGCCCCGAAAGCAGAGACAGAAAACGTTCTCCTGTATCTGCCGCCGTCCAACAAAGAAGCATGCAGGGGAAGAGCTTTTGTTGAGGTCTGTGCCTGTCCTGTCCTTACCGGGCCGTGCGGAGCCTCACCCAAGTCACCTTGAGGACCGAATGAAAGAACGCCTGCAAAAGTCTTGGCCAAGACAGAAACCGGAAAAGCCAGTGTTGGGGAGACTGTGTGAGACACGGTGACCCGGCCTCCTTCACTCCGCCAAACTTCTCCCCCAACCCGGCTTGAGGAGGGCTCAAGTCCCCCCAAGAGAGACTCGGTATTTTGGAGTGAAGCCTCAATTCCCGCTAATTCTCTTTTCCCCAGAATAATCCTTTGGGTTCCTCTACGGCATTTATACCAGAGTTCACAGGGCTTTAGAATGTTTCTTAAGTCTTTCAACAGACCCTCATCAGAACTTCCTCTGTGCCTGGTGCTATCCTCGGTCTTTCCAGAGGGCTGTGCTGGGAAGCACTCACTGTGGAAATTCAGACAGTGGGGAGAAGAAGGGGTTGACACTAAAGGCAGAGAAGAAAAATGAGAGACCAGGCGGGGACCTTGGGACAGGGAAGCGGCCAGGGGCAGAGACGAACCCAGTTTAGGGGCAAAGTGTGACAGGGCAGAGTTTTTGGAGGTCAGTGCTGCACCGCTGAGTACTGGGCCTCCTGCCACAATGGTGGAGACGCGAACTACCTATTTAAATAATGTCGAGCTGTCCGCAGGCTGTTCTCTGCCTGCTCGCGTCTGGGGAAGAGGTCTGCCGTCTTCTCTGTCCCGGTTTCATGTCTGCCGGCCTGTCTGCCAGGTTTCCAGATGGGGAAGCACGAATGGCCTGCTGAACAGATTTTCTGGATAAAAAGACACAGGCCAGGACCGAGGGAGAAAGACAAATTCTCCCCACAATACAAACTCCTGCCCCGTTTTGGAAAAACACAAGAAGTCAAGGCTACCCCGAAGGCCTCTGAGAAGATGCAGATGAGCTTCTATGATGGATTTATGGCCTGAGATCAGCTATGGCCTGGGAACAATTTCAGGTCACGTGGGGACTGCAGGCTCAGCCCCGGGAGACCTTGAACATCAATTACCGCAATGTTTGTTGACCAGGAGATCTAACGCTACCTCCAGGTCTAACTGAAAATGCGACAAATATTCAAGACGCTCGTAATGTACATTTAAATATTCATAGATCAGAACCGAATTGCATGTTCCTAAAACAAAATGGTACGTACCCATCAGGGGTCTTTGTAAGCCAGCAATTTATATTTCAGCGCCAGCTGTCCAATTCACTGTGAGACTGAGTTTCAGTTTCTACAGAGTAAAAAGAAGCGACCCTTGCCGGGGACTTCCCATGTGCCAGCCGTTGTGCTCAGCACTGTCTCTGTGTTCGTTATTTCAATCATCCAAACAATCCTGTGAAATGGCTTGAATAACCAGTCCCCCCCTTCCCCCCACCACTCGCATTTGGTACACAAGGATACTTAGGTTGGGAGAGGTTAAGTGATTCCCCCAAGGACACACAGCCAGGAATGCCTACAATATTATCGAAGGTGCTTATCCCAACAATTCTAGGGGGTTGTCTTTGTAGAGGTAGAAACTGGGTCTTGGAACGTGGACATGATTTGCATCAGCAGTGGGGGGGGGGGGCAGCGTTTTAAGAATGGTCCTGTTTGACTCCAAAAATTACCTCTCCACTGCTTCAAAGAAACACACACGCGGACGCCCAGAAGAAGCTATCCTAAGTCTGTGGGTCAGACTTATTTACTGGGAAAATTATGTCTGACAAGTGCCCTGGCAGAAGCAAACCCCCTACCGGAGGAGGGAAGCTTTGCCATCCTGATCAGCCCAACCAAGAGCCAAGTTCGCAGAACTCAAGGTTTCCCCCAGACGATTGATTCCTAGTACTTAGAGGTATGACCTTGATGGAAAGTTGGCAAGAATCCTGGATCTGCCATAACCCTCCTCCCACACTTGCCTCCTTGCCTCCAGAAGTCATTCTTCGGTGGATGGGATATCATCGCCAGCCCAGCACTCACCACGGCTCTATCCAAGCACAAAAACAATGCCGACCTTTCACATCCGCCGTCAGCGCTGTGGCATCAGACTGTCTGGCTTGGGCTCCCCCCTCTGCTACTCATCAGCTCGGAGCCGGCAAGTCTCCCAACTCTCTGAGCTACAGTCTCTCATCTGCGAAGCCGGGAAATAGTAAGGCCTGCCTCCCAGTATTACCGTGAGGCACAAGTAAGATTAGATAGACCATGAGGAAGCCAAGGGCGTACGTAGACTGTATATCATTTGTCTTCAGGTTCCTGGAGTCTGGCAAAGTTTGTGATGATGAGCATTTGGTAGTGAATGAATGAGCAAAGGAACGTATAAATGGGGAATGTTTATAAACTCCAAAGCGTCACATAAATTAGGCCAAGGGTAATAGCTCCTATGCCGAATGTATTTCTGGCTCTCTTGGCCTTTATTCCTCTTATACAAAGCAAGGAGACTGCTGTGGATTATTCTCCAGATCCCTCCCAGCTCCGGGCTTCTTCGACTCTGTTGCCGTTTCCTCATAAACTCCCGGCACATACCCTACTAGCCTGCATCGTTGTTTTCAAATATCTTTTTAGTTTGAAATAGGTGCAGATTTACAGAGGAGTCGTTCCCTTGACCTTATCTCTCAGAACTCCGGTGCCTTGATGAACACCAAGGAAGTGACATCAGTACGGCCCTAACGTCCGGACTTCACTTGGAATTTTGCCGGTTTTCACACTAATGGCCTTTTGCTGTTCCGAGATCCAGCCCAGAATCCATATGGCACTGGGGCTCTGTGGCTTTTGAGATAAAGAGTTCACTACTGTATTTTCTTTCTTTTTTTTTTTTGAAGCTTATGGGGACGTTAACATTTGGGGGGGTGGGAGAGTGGAAGCTAAAAAAGAATTTATCTTAAGTGGGTCAGCCATCCTTTGTATGTTTTAGAGAACTTTGGGAAATCTCAAAAGACCATCCTGCAGGGCTGCAAAGGCAACTCGTCACAGTGAGACGTGAACAATAAAGTTGGGCCCTATATTACGGACAGTGGAATACCGAGACTCGAAAATGGAAACCAAACGGCGTCCCCTGCGGAAAAATCCGCGGGCTTCTTTGGTGAGGGCGGTGGGAACACCGGCTGGGATTGGGACTGCCCAAGCCACTAACGAGTCAGATTTAGTCTTGCATACGTATTTAGTGGGCCTGCTTTGCACAAGCCTTATCCACGGCACTGGAGAATATTCTACGCAGCACTGAATAAGATGAAGTCCCTACATTTGTGAAGCCTGTTTTCAAGGAGACGAGCAATATACAAATACACATTGGCTAATGACAGGTGCACCACTGCAAACGTAAAGCGGGTTGGGGAGTGGAGGGTGAGAAACATGAGTTTAGAGACGGTGGTCTGAGGAAGGATCTCTGAGGAGGCGGGCGCTGTGTGTCCTGAGTGCTCAGAACCACAGATCAGGAGGGCTTGCCCCGTACTACCCAGAGCCCTGGTCTCCATTAGAATTGGAACACTGAGATGATGGAAAAAACTGAGTTTCTGCCCACCAGTCCCAGGTTCAGACTGACTTGGGTGCTCCCACAGCTCTGTGGGAGAGTTATCCTTTCTCCTCTTCTCCATCACGTGGCTTGTCGTTCACGAATGGTTCGTTTTGCTTTGAATTCCCTTGCCTTTGGAGGCGCGTTGAGTAAGAAATTGAACTTGAATACGTTGAAATTATCAGCTCTGATGGAAGCGGCCATTGCAAAAGGTCTTCCTGAGGTCCTTTGAAGTCCGGGGGAGGGGAGTGGAGGAAGAAAGCAGGTGCCAATAAACACAATGCTGTTCCTCTGAATGCAGGCTCCACGCAAAGGTGGCTTGTCCAAACCCAGCCTCAGCAGATTCCAGAATCTCTGAACCTTTACTGACCACCCAGGATGTGCCGGGCATCTGTTTACATTTAGATTTGGAGTTCCCGTATATACGTAGGGTTCCTCTACACATTTTTCCTTGCACCCCTATTGCGAAGCGGGTGTTACACCTTTCTTTCTTTCTAGAATGAATGCGCAGGACCACAGGGCTGGCAGATGACAGAAACAGGAGCTGTGACTCAGGGGTTTCCTGACTCTAAGACCAAAGCTCTTTCCACCGCATAACAGCTCAGCCTGACTAGAAAATTCCAACTTCATCCTGTTCCGCCCAGGACTGACATGTCCTACAGCTTGTGCTGTGTCAATTTAGAGAAGATTCCCTGGGAACAACAGAGCCATGCCCTGAAACAGCAAAATGCCACGCTTGGGACCTAGGTAGAGCCTCCTGGTGGTCATTAGTTGGGGAGCCAGGATCCACACACCAGAATCTGGCACAATAGTTTCTACAGAGAAACCATAGCAAACAGCAGTGTTACGAGCCGCTCAGCCACGGTTGGAGCACCTTTCAAATCTGTGCTCTTATTAGCAAGCGTCTTTATTTTTTTATTATTATTATTATTTTTTAGCAAGCATCTTTAGTAGATCCTATGTATTGTTGTCATACCTGAGCTCGAGATTCCTCCTGCCTCTTAAAATAAACCGGCAAGCTGAGTCAGTTATACAGGGCGGCCAAATTGCTTTTGGATACTAGCCCTTTATCCGGTATGTCATTTGCAAATATCTTCTCCCGTTCCGTCGGTTGCCTTTTAGTTTCGTTGATTGTTTCCTTTGCAGTGCGGAAGCTTTTTATCTTGGTGAGGTCCCAACAGTTCATTTTTGGTTTTCATTCCCTTGCCTTTGGAGACGTGTCGAGTTAAGAAATTGCTGTGGTTTCTATATACAATGGAATACTACTTGGCAACGAGAAAGAATGAAATCTGGCCATTTGTAGCAATGTGGATGGAACTGGAAAGTATTACGCTAAGTGAAGTAAGTCAGGCAGAGAAAGACAGATACCATATGTTTTCACTCATAGGTGGATCCTGAGAAACTTAACGGAAGACCATGGGGGAGGGGAAGGAGGGGGGAAAAAGTTACAGAGAGGGAGGGAGGCAAACCACAAGAGACTCTTAAATGCTGAGAACAAACTGAGGGTGGATGGGGGGCAGGGGAGAGGGGAAAGTGGGTGATGGGCATGGAGGGCATCTGTCGGGATGAGCAAAGGGTGTTGTATGGAAACCATTCTGACAATAAGTTATATTTAATATACATATATATATAAAAAAAAGGCAGCCAAATTGCGCAAAACCATCAACGACTCTTTCCCCAGAGCAGATTACACGCTTGCAGCCCGTGGGAAGATGTCACTGCCCCTCAGCCTACAAACAAATCCCTTCCTTTCAGAGTTTTCACTGACAATGAAGTCTCAACTGGAGGCAATAATCATCTAAAAACATGCCTCTGGGGTAATTGGTGTTGGTCCTGGGGCAGCCGAGGTTTACCGTAAAGGGGCTGTTTTTCATGGTTGTGCATTTTTAACTCTGTGATTAGCTGAGTAGCAAGCTGGCAAGTTTAAAACTAAACATCATTTGCTTCCTCTGCCTAGCAGGGATAAACACAAGGATCAACAGAATGCCAGAAAAATCCAAGTGCGTTTTCAGGGCCAAACGGAGCGTGGGGTGCTGGAGATGTGGATTCTTCTGGGATCATGTAGTGGGGCCACTCATTTTCCAGATGAGGTGGGAACCCAGATAGTTGAACCACTGGTCCAAGGTCACATGGTCTTTAGAGCCCAGATCCAAACCCAAGCCTTCTGACTCAGAGCCCAGGGCTTTTCCTTTGGGGTGAAGAAATCATCTCCGAGTGCCGTTGTACTCTGTCTCTAAAAAGGGGGATTAGAAAGGGGACCCATCCATATCATGGCCCCCCAGATGGAAGGACCAGGTGGAAGTATAACTGGGTTGGTCCTGAGCTCCAGGCCAGGCACTGGCACCTGCTTCAGGTCTTTGAGGTGAGGCTACATTCTGAGTTGGCCGCCTACCAGAAGGAGTTTGGGCTAATTAAATCTGCTCACCGGAGGCAGTGGGGTAGACGGGGAAGGCCGGATGAAGGGCCCCACTTGACCCTCTCCCCATCCCTTCCACGGGCTGGCGGAACCCCTCGTCAGTCATGGGTACCGACCGAGCTGGTCCCCCGTCCTCCAGAGCTGGGCTTGTGCTCTGACCTTTGCAGATCCCATCCTCCCAGGATGAAGAACCGCCTTGAGTCCAGCCCTGGCCCCCCAGCTGAGCCAATGGCCCCCACTGGGCGGGGGCAGCTCTCAATAGCTCATCACCGGGACCACGCACATCCACTTTGGAGTTAAGACTCAGTAGATCCAAATCCTGGCTCTAGCACTTTCCGGCTGAGGAAACACCTGGGTCTCTAGACCACAGTTTGTCTGCCTATAAAATGACTTAGAGATTTGTTTTGAGCACTAATGAGGTAATCCATACAAAGCACTCAGCATGGTGCCAGCCCAGCGGAAGCACTCGATAAACGGTGTCTGTTTTTACCACTCAGAGGTCCCTTCTCTTGCCTGGCTCCTCCGCGGGTCACTGTCTTTGCCTCTTGGCCTCTCATCATGGTTCTGTCTGTTGACCGAGCGATCCCCCAGAGTTTGACCACTCCAACCCCCTCTATGCCACATGCCTGCTGGAACCTTCATAGAGCCCTGCCTTACAGCAGCCTCCCAGCTGGGCATCCTCCTCCCTGGACTTGCCTCCCCTAGGGCTGCCCTCCCCTCCCAACCTCCCAGGGCTCCCCTCCCCCTTCCCACCCCCCCACCCCCCAGGGTTCCTGCCCCCGATCCAGGCTGAATGAATAACCAGCCTAGCCGTCAGTAGTACTGGGATGGGCTCCTGACCAAGTACTGGGGCTGGGACGGTCACACCCCACAGCGAATCACAGACTTGGACCGTGTCCATGCCATTGACTGTGGCGGAGCCCGGTCAGGCAAAGAACAGCCCTTCTCCCCCAACAGTTTTCCGTAAACTATTTTATGGCGGTGAAACCCACTTTCGGCTCGGGCAGAGAGAAGGGGCTCAGTATTTATAATTGAGAGAGCACATCTTCTCAGGGCGGCGGAGAGGTTTTTCATTTCGCTTCTCTTTGCCTACATTTCTCTGCCCCCCCCCCCTCCCCTCATTCGCTTGCTCTCAGTTCATGTTTCTCAAACGGTCTGTGGGGAGGGGCCAGTCATTTCTTGTCCCCCGACAACCGTGCACCAGTCCTTTGGTGAAACAGTAAAAATAAATTGCTGCGAAACGAAAACGCCATCCGGACACCACAACAATGTTGGTTGTAGGCTCTAAAGTGTCTTAAAGACTGCCAATTTCTGTACTCCTCTGGTCTGC
The DNA here is from genome assembly GCF_018350155.1 of Leopardus geoffroyi. Lineage (NCBI taxonomy): Eukaryota > Metazoa > Chordata > Mammalia > Carnivora > Felidae > Leopardus > Leopardus geoffroyi. Next base: position 58,176,753 of record NC_059338.1, on the reverse strand, counting down.
AGGCTGGGAACCTTCTCGCAGACCCAAAGTAGTCCCTGGACCAGATTATGAGGAGGGCGGCCTCTGGAAGGAACAGAGGCATGGGGGAGCCCATCTGCACTCCCCATCCTGGGTCTCTGTTGTCTAATGTCGCCGCTGGGCAGCGGCCCGCCCCCCCCCCCCCTTCCAGAGAAAGCTACAGTGCACTCCTGGCCTAGTCCTTAGAGGCTGTGGTCAAGCCGATGCCGGGGGACAGATGTGCCACCAAGCCCCCGCCCGAGAGCCCAGGCCGCCCTTACCACTCCATTCCAGCTCTGTTGATTTCCTCCCACCAGCACTCCGTGGGCTCCCCGAGGTTCTGGGGCGTGGGCATGCAGGCATAGTTCCACTGTCTGTCTGAGCCTTCTTTCTTGTTGAAGATGCTCCTCACGGCCACCACCACCTGCCCGTGGGGACACTGGTAGCTGAAGCCTTGCCGGTTCAGGTTGACCCACCCGTCATCGCTGTAGTCATGGTACTGTTGGTAGGGGTACCCGTAGTCACCATACTGACCCCAGGCCACGGTGACCAGGGCCAGCAGCACCCACAGCCGAGTGAGGTCCATGCCGCCCGGGCTTCTGGCAAAAAACGTCACCCTAGGTCTGCGGGGCTGACCGTTTTATACAGCTGCCGCCGACATGTGGCTTCCAGATGTGGGAGAGCAGGTTCCAAGTGCACTGTGTCATTGCTGAAGCAAAACCTCAGCGTGGAGAGCCCGGGCCATGAGTCCGTCCAGCTCGTTTTAAGGTGGAATGCTAGGAAAATGTAAGGAACATACAAATGAAAGGAACTCCCGGGAGAAAGACCCACCCTGCGGGGAGATTATAAAGGCAAATGGCTTCACGCCCCTTAGAGGCGGTCACCTGAGACCGCAGGGTGTCTGCCTCTGCTCCGCTCCCCCAGCAAACCCCCCCCCCCCGATTCGTTCCCCCAACTAGCCTTCCAGGACCCCACGGGTACCCGGAGTGATTTCAAAACACCAAAATAGTAGGGATGAAGGGACGGAGTCATTTAGATTTCTGCAAGGCCAGATGCCCGGTTTCTTTGAAGTTCCCAGCCCAATGTCTTTTGACCTTGAGTGTGTGCATGTCGTGCCAGTTTGCAAGGCTGCTCTGTGAATTAGCAAGTCACACACGGAAGTGCTTTGGGCCCCGGGAAGCGAAGGTAGGCACCATCTCTGCACTTGAGCAACCCCCTGAGCTGCTGAAATTGGACCACCCCCCCCCACCCCCATCTACAAGCTGTGCTCTGCTCTCCAGTCTTAAAGAATTTAATCCGAATCATCTGAACTCATCCTTCAGTGTTTTTCCTCCGCGTTGGGGGTTTTCTTTGTATTGAAGTATAATGTACATACAATAAAATTCATCTTTTAAAATGTTTAGCATACGGTCATTTAGCCCACACTATAACTGAGATGTAGTATGGGCGCATCAGCCCCCGAATCCCTTTTAGACCCCCTCGGTGATCAAATCTTCCCCCATACCCTGTTCCTGGTAATCCCTGATCTACTTTCTGTCACTATAGCGTTGCGATTTCCAGAATGTCCAGTAAACGGAACCATACGTAGTCTTTTGTGTCTGACTCCTTTGCCTTAGAATAATGCTTTCTAGATCAATCCGTGCGGTTGCGTGTGTCAATAGTTCAGCTCCTTGTACTGTTGAGTGGTGTTCTATGTTATGGCTGTACCACAGGTACAGCCGAAAGACATTTGGGGTTGTTTTCCCCCCCCAGTTTTTGGTAATTGTGAAAAAAGCTGCTATAAATATTCACGTACAGATGTTTTGTGTGAACTTTGGTGACAAAATTTGTGTGAACACGCTTTTTTTTTATTTTTTAAAAGTTTATTCATTTTTGAGAGACTGAGACAGAGCGTGAGCGGGGGTGGGGGGGGCGGGCGGCAGAGAGAGAGGGAGACACAGAATCCGAAGCAGGTTCCGGGCTCTGAGCTGTCAGCACAGAGCCCGACGTGGGGCTCGAACTCACAAATTTCAATATCATGATCTGAGCTGAAGCCGGACGCTCAACCGACTGAGCCACCCAGGTGCCCCTGTGTGAACACATTTTTATTTCATTTGGGCAAATACCTAGGAGTGGGGTTGCTGGACCATAAGGCAAGTGTATGTTTAAGTTTATAAGAAACTATCTGATTTATAAAGCAGCTGAGTCATTGTGCATTTCTCCCAGAAAACTGCCATTTCTTTCTTTCTTTCTTTTAACCATTTTAATTGGGTCATAGGCATCTAGAGGTATTTCAGTGGGGTCTTGATTGGCATGTCCCTAATGACTAAGGATTTTGAGCATTTTGTCATGTGTTTATCAGCACTGTATGCCTTGTTAGGTGATTTAACTGTTCAAATCTGTTGAGCCTTCTGGGTGTCTCCTAAGTGCATAGTATTTCCCATTTTCCATCTTCTTCGGGGTTGACCGTAAGGAAGTTTCCTTAAATTGTGGTTGTAGACCAACGATCTCTTAGCTTGTTAAAATGCAGACTCCTGGCCTCCACTCCAGAAGGTACCAAATCACAACCTCACGCGGGGTGCACAGGTATCTACAGTTAAAAGTTTTCCACGTCTGGGGCGCCTGGGTGGCACAGTCGGTTAGGCGTCCGACTTCAGCCAGGTCACGATCTCGCGGTCCGGGAGTTCGAGCCCCGCGTCAGGCTCTGGGCTGATGGCTCAGAGCCTGGAGCCTGCTTCCGATTCTGTGTCTCCCTCTCTCTCTGCCCCTCCCCCGTTCATGCTCTGTCTCTGTCCCAAAAATGAATAAACATTGAAAAAAAAAAATTAAAAAAAAAAAAAAAGTTTTCCACGTCGTTCCTATCCACACCAAGGTGAAGAACCACTTTCCTAGAGGAAAGTGGAGCTAGGGAAAAAAGAAATCCCACTGGAAATCCCACGCCTTGCGCCACCTATGGCCCATACACCAGCTGGCATTCGGGCTCGATTAAACATCAAGGTAACCTTGAGGGAGAAAGAAAGTTGCACAAGGACAGAAAGCAAGTGTGTGTGTGCGTGTGCGTGTGCGTGTGTGTGTGTGTGTGTGTGTGTGTTGGGCATGCAATTTGCTCTGAGATTGTGGTTACCAAAGGGAGGGGAGGAGGCCGTGGGCTGGACAGAGGCTTAGTTTTGTTTTTAGCATCACCTTCTCCTACCACTTTGCCCTTAGGTAATTCCCCACGGCTGGCAACTGGCATCCTTCAAGCTTAGGGCAGCTGCTCTGATTTATAATATGCTGGAATAATCATTCTCACCCCCTGTCAAAAATTACCACTAAAGAAACCTGGGAGATTCTGAAAAACACCTATGTCTGCGCCTCCTCCCAGACCCACCAGACCAGACACTTCTGAGCAGGGCTCAGACGACAGTACCCTTTTATTTTTTTTTATTTTTATTTTTCAACGTTTATTTATTTTTGGGACAGAGAGAGACAGAGCATGAACGGGGGAGGGGCAGAGAGAGAGGGAGACACAGAATCGGAAACAGGCTCCAGGCTCTGAGCCATCAGCCCAGAGCCCGACGCGGGGCTCGAACTCACGGACCGTGAGATCGTGACCTGGCTGAAGTCGGACGCTTAACCGACTGTGTCACCCAGGCGCCCCGACAGTACCCTTTTAAACCTTCCTGTATGATTCTCCTGTGTGGAACAGATTCCTAATGTCCGCTCCGGAATACCCTTCTCGGTGAAGCCCCCGGCAACTGGCTTCAAAGCCCTCAGCAGTTTCTGGGATCCCCCGAGACGTTGCATAAGCTGGGATGCTTTCGGCCCTAAGTAAGAGGAAGCTACACCCACACTGGCCTACGTTATCAAGATGTTCACTCTTGCACACTGGGATTCCAGCCCTGGTATCTCTAAGCTGTAAGGCCAGAGAGGTCTGCCCAGAACAGGGGACAGGTGGGGCCTGGAAATGGTTGGAAAACGAAGGTGCAACAGAGTGAAGTGCTTACAGTCACTTGCATCGTCTCTCTCTGGGAGTTAAGGTTTCAGATGACTCATACGTCGTACCCAGAATGCAGGATAACTCACGAGCATCTGCCTACTACCACTTAAAACCCTTAGGGGAAAGGGAGGGAAGAAAATCAGTAAGTCAATCAATCAATCAATCGTCTACAGCAGTGGTTCTCCACAGTGGCTGCCCATGAGAATCATACAGGAAGGTCCATTTCTAGACCACTAGAAATCAACACTCAGGATGGATCGCCACGTAGAATATTTATGAGGTTATGTATCTCAGCGCGCACACGTACGACTCATTTGCACTATGGATTTCTGCGGCTCTCGGCAACATGCGCTCAATAATCTGAGGACTTTCGAGAACTGAGTTTTCAAAGTGTGGTTCTAGAACCCGCAGCCTCAGCACCGCCTGGAAACTTGTGAGAAATGCAAATCCTCTGGCCCCACCCCAGACCCAATGAATCAGACACGTGGGGGCCCAGCAATCTGTGTTTTAGCTTTTTTCTCTTTTGCCTTTTTTTTTTTTTAATCTCCGGATTTTTTAAACTTATTTTTTATTTAAATCTAAGTTAGTTAACAGAGAGTGTAATAATGATTTCAGGAATAGAATTTAGCGATTCCCAGGGCTCATCCCAACAAGTGCCCTCCTGAATGCCCCTTGTCCGTTTAGCCCCATCCCCCTACCCAACACCCCACCAGCAACCCTCAGTTTGTATTCTGTATTTAAGAGTCTCTTTTTTTTAAGTTTGTTTGTTTGTTTATTTATTTATGTATGTATTTATTTATTTATTTGAGACAGAGAGATCGAATGGGGGAGAGGCAGAGATAGAAGATAGCGATAGAAGGAGAGGGAGAATCCCAAGCAGGGATTGGAGCTCATTGAGGGGCTCGAACTCATGACCTGAGCTGAAACCAAGAGCCGGAGGCTTACCCGACGGGCGCCCAGGCGCCCCATGTATTTAAGAGTCTCTTATGGTTTGTCGCCCTCTCTGTTTTTATCTTATTTTTCCTTCCCTTCCACTACGTTCATCTGTTATGTTTCTTAAATTCCACATATGACTGAAAGCATGTGATTTTGTCTTTCCCTGAGTGACTTGTTTCACTTAGCATAATACACTCTAGTTCTCTCCACATTGTTGCAAATGGTAGGATTCCATTCTTTTTCATTGCCGAGTAACACTCCATTGCATATATATACCGCATATTCTTTATCCATTCATCAGTTGGTGGACATTTGGGCTCTTTCCATACTTTGGCTATTGTCAATAGCGCTGCTATAAACATGGGGGTGCATGTGTCTCTTCGAATCAGCATTTTTGTATCCTTTGGATAAATACCAAGTAATGCAATTGCTGGGTCGTAGGGTAATCCTAGTTTTAATTTTTTGAGGAGCCTCCATACTGTTTTCCAGGGTGGATGCACCGGTTTGCATTCCCACCAACAGTGCAAAAGGGTTCCTCTTTCTCTGCATCCTTGCCAACATCTATCTGTTGCTTGAGTTGTTAATTTTAGCCATTCTGACAGGTATGAGGCGGTATCTCATTGTGGTTTGGATTTGTATTTCCCTGATGATGAGTGACGTTGAGCATCTTTTCATGTGTCTGTTGGCCATCTGGATGTCTTCTTTGGAAAACTGTCTATTCACGTCCTTTGCCCGTTTCTTCGCTGGGTTATTGTTATTATTTTATTTTTTATTTTTATTTTTTGGTGTTGAGTTTGACAAATTCCTCATAGATTTTGGATACTCGCCCTTTGGATACTATGCCATTTGTAAATATCTTCTCCAGCAGTCTGTGTTTCAACAGGCCCTCTGGGTAATCTGATTCACGCCGAAGTGAGAGCCACTATACGGAAGACATCTCGGAAAACTCTCCCCAAGTTCCAGAAGTCACTTGGTAAGGGGCAATCGAGTGCTACCAAAGCCTATCAGATGCCAAAGCATTCATTTCATTCCAGAGACCGCACAGTGATCACCGGACTATCCCACTTCCTAGTAGTAATGAACTTGAGATCTTTTGGACAGACTCAGCCAATGGGCATTCCAAAGCCTGAACGATTCTTCTTTTTCCTTCTTCCTCTCTTCCTCTTCTTCCTCCTCCTTCTCCGTTTAATAGCTCTGTTGAGGTATAACTCACACGCCCCATGATTCACTGTTTGAGGCACATCATTCAGTGGCTTTTAGGGTATTCCCATTGTACCACTGTCACCACAGCCGATTTTAGAACATTTTTGTCACTCAGCAAGAAATCCCGTACCCATTAGCAGGACCCCCGCCTTTGGCCCTGGGTCATCACAAATCTGTAGTCTGTCTCTACGGATTGGTGTAGTCGGGACATTTCATGTCGATAGAATCATGTGGTCTTTTGTGACAGGTCTGCCACTTGGCGTAACTTTTGATCCATGTTGTAGCCTGTGTCAGGACCTCATTTCTTTTTGTGGCCAAACAATATTCCATTGTATGGATATACTACATGCTATTTGTCCGTTCATAAGCTGACGGACATTTGGGGCTGTTGTGTTAAATGTCTGGGTTGCACCTTGTGGCCATTATGAACAGCGTGGTTATGAACATTCACGGGCAAGTTCTTGTGCGGCCGCAGGTTTTCCTTTCCTTTCTCTACCCAGAGGTAGAATTGCAAAAGCTGTGGAAAGCCACAGCCATTCCGGGGACCCTTTTTGGGGTCTGGACCCACTCCAGTCAGGTAGCTTCCTCAGGCATAGAATTCCTTCTTGAGACATTCTGCATATATACTCTTCCGGCCCAAAAGAACGTTTCTCAGCCGGGGAAGGTCTTACTTAAATAGCCTCGGCAATATCCCCATCGGTCCTCCCATCCCTCCAGCCTGCCACTCTTGGCACGACCCACTGTTTTCCTCGGATCTCTTTTCGCACCCACCGTGGTGCCAGCCAAGGTTAACCCTGAGAGCTACCCAGCCAATCAGTCCTAGGATAACCCTTTCAGCACTGGGGAAAATGGGGTGGACAGAGGATGGGTAACCCACCCCACTTTTTACAGCTGGCACGAGACCCAAAGGGGGACTTGAATTCATCAGCCCGTTTCTTTTAGTGAGGCGACGGCCTTACCCCAGGGGGCCAAGTGGTGATGGCCGGGCACGAGAGCAGATTGGAACGCTTGACACGAAAGTAGGTGGTCATTAGCAGCTCGGAGAACCCCTGGGCACTGGGGCAGTGGGCTCATCCTGCAAATCCGGGTAAGGAGCAATCCCAGCGCACCCTGGGCTCAGGGCTCCAGGGGACCTGCCTTGCGTGGACTCGAGGGGACCCATCCTAGAGTGCTTCGGAAGATCCAGTCACACCCGTTCACCGAGCCCTTCCCGCTGACCATTCTGAGGGCTGTGGGACTGGGGGTTCAGCAGTGGCAGTAGCCTCCCTGAGGGGCCCTTCCCCTGCAGGGCGGGTGGCGTCTACACCGTCTGGCATCAATCAGTCGCTTCGCCTCTGAGGCTGCGGGGGCTGGATGTGGACCCCGAGGAGGCCTCCTGCCTTTCCCAGGCTTACAGGCCCCCCCACCCCCCAAAATCGGCCTTTCCCAGGGAGGTCCGCAGCCGGCAGCATCACAGTCAGGGAGGGACGTGCTAGTGACTCCTGCTGAAGCCGAGTCCCGGGAGACGTGGCGGGGGGGGGAGCCTGGAATCAGTGGTCCCAACGAGCTCTCCCCTCACTCCGACTCGATGCATGCGAGAGCCTGGAACCGTAGGCAAAGGTGCATTTTCATTCCCAGAGAATGTTTCCGAGTTTTGTGTTCTTCCCGAGTGTGAGGCCGAATGGGGCAAGTCGCCTCTGCCCCGTCCCCCCTCTGCTGGTCCAGGCCCAGGGTAAACTGAGGGCTCTGCGTTGTAATCCTGCTTTTGTGGAGCCCCAGCTGCCTCCTGCCCACACGCCACTGTGCAGACAGTGACAGGGCAAAACAGAATGGCCGCTCAGCCCTCCTCCTGTCCCCGTCGCTGGCCTGCGGCTGAGCTAATGACTCTCATTTTCTCTGGCAGCTTTTTAAAGGCTGCGATATTAACACCTCCCGGAAGAATTCGACTCTCCTCCGCGGTGGGCTTGCGCGAACAGAGCTGCAGCATTTCTGCCGTTGCCAAAGCGCTGCAGTGTGTGTGTGTGTGTGTGTGTGTGTGTGTGTGTGTGTTTGCGTGCATGCGTGCGCACGTGTTTGCGTGCATGTGCGCGCGCGTGGGCACGCACCCGCACGCACGCGCGCACACACACATGCACATACTTTACTTTGCCTCCTTAGTGAAAATTTAACGAGACAATACCTGGAAAGGGCTTGAACAGAGTCAGGTATTCAAAAAAAAAAAAAAAAAAAAAAAAAAGAATTCTCATTTTACAAGGTGTTGTGCTCCACATTCTCTGTTGCACTTTCTGGAACTCTTCTCATTTAGCTGCATGAATGTGCCTCTTGCGCTCTGGCTCCTGGGGGGGGGGGGGTGGTGGGGCTTGGCCAACGGCAGGCATCAGGGGACTCTTGAAGGATGGGAGGAGAGGGTCAGATTATTAATTCCCCTGGTTCCCTGCCTGCCAAGCCCTGGCTGCCAGTGGCTGGGTTTCCCTCCATGAAGCCTTGGCTTCTGCCGGCCGGTCCCTCCAGGAACATCCCCCGCTCCTCCCTCCCCGCCACTTCAGTCCTGGAGAGGTGTTTCAGCAGTTTCTAGCCACGGCTGGCCCTGGAATGTTCCACCTTAACCCTGCTCTTACCTTAATCGACAGTTCCCTCACTAATTCTCCCCAGTAATTCTCCCACTAATTCTCTCCACACCCCTCTCGAGTGTGCACCTGCTTCCTGCCGGGAAGCGATGACTGGCTGAATTCAATACAAGGAAAATCCTGAAACGACGTGACTGTCCCAGGCACTGAACATCCGTCTCCAGCTGCTGTGGACATTAGCTATTCACAGGAGAAGGAAGTTCTCGCCCTCTGGGTGATGTCAGGCAGTGTCGGCATGGCTCCCTCTTCAGCGTGAGGCCAGACTGACGTCCACCCGCTGTTTCTCCGTCTTCAGCCCTAACATCACTCTGTTCCCCTCAGGAAGTCAAAGATAAATCTTGTCCCGACAACACATTGTTGGACAGAAACCACAGTGATGCATCACAAGCCCAGGAACACCCAAGATCGCTGGGAGCCTGATGCTTGCCTGGATCCTTCAAGGGCCTTGGCTCTGAGGACACCTTGCCTTCAGACTCATAGCCTCCAGAATGGTGGGAGAATCAATTTCCATTATTTTAAGCCACCAGGTTTGTGGTTACTTATTGGGGGCAGTCCTGGGAAAAAAGTACCTCCAGGTTCCAGGGGTTCTGCTACCGGGCTGACAGCTGCCCTCTTCGAATGAGACACGATCCCCACCAGCCTTCTCAGTCTCCCTCTAGCACTCCCTCGTCCTCTCTTTCTGACACCATCCTACCCGTTCCAAGTGGCCCCTCCGCATTGTAACTCGGACGGAGCCTCACAGCGTTGACTTCCGGAGCAGCTGCTGAGCTGGGGACTGCGCAGGGTAACGAACGAGCCCTGGAGGCAAGAAAGGAGCTCCTGGGGGGTGGGGGGAAAGGGGCACCTCCATCTAAGGGCATCCAGAGAATGGAGGGAATGGGTCCTCCCTTCCGCCCACTGCTCCCAAGTGTACTTTCTCCTTGTAAACATTCCAGAGAGGTCCAGACTCCCAGGGAACATGCCTGCCCATGCTTCGACTCTTCCCCCGTCTCTTGCATTCAGGTTTGCACCCCCCAAACGGAGCCTGAACATTTCAGTCCTGGCCTCCGGTGCTGAGTTTTAGCTGACCCTGGGAAGACACAGAGGCATCACCCGAGCGAATTAATGAATGGCTCTGGGCCTCAGTTTCCTCCTCTGTCAAGCGGGAAAATTAACAGTCCCTACTTCATACAATGAGTGGGAGAATCAAGTGAGCCGACATATGCGAAGCAAGATGTATTCGCAGCAAAGGACCCAAGAGAGGGGTCCATACCCAAGAGTATTAGCCCGATACCGTTAATACTGTTTTGACAAGGTCTCAGTTCGTAGGTTTTTTAAAACACCCTGATTATCATAACAGAGAAAAACTATCTCCTGATCCCTTTTTACAAAAACAAAGGGTCCCTGGCTTAACTGGAAGCAAGTTCAACAGCAACAACCACCTTGTGACCATGCTGGGTGCCCGGCTAAGCTCTTTGTGCGCATTTAATCCTCACAACGACCCTCTGAGGTGGGCCTGGATCCACGTGGGAGGTGAGAATCGCTGATTCGCAGGCAGATTCAGCCCCAGGTCACACAGCCAGGTCAGAGAGCACGTGGGACTCGAACTCCAGAATTCCGACTTCGACGTCCACGGTCTCCACACCAAAGCCAGGTGCCGGCTCCAGTGATGGGAGTGGGGTTTTTCCCGGAAACAACGAGAGCTGACGTTTTCCTATGGCTAATCAGAAAGGAGCTAAGCACTGTGATGCTAGTAAATCCCTAGGATAAAAGACGTTATATAAGCATCCATTATTATTACGGTTGGAAGCTAGAACATACTGTGGAATAGACAGCTACCATTGGAATGACTGGAAGAGTTCCGTATCACTGATTTCTAGAATGATTTTGGGGGGATGTTTCTACGTAGTCCTTTCACCAGCTGAATGGGGGCTGTATGAACGTTGTACCTGGATCTGGAAAAAGTACTCACTTTGGTGACACATATTCTTGCCATCCAGGAACGTAAGATAGTCATGCATTTACTAAAAGAGAAGCTTGATTAAAGCTTGTTGGGGACTTCAGGGGCGCCTGAGTGGCTCAGTCGGTTGAGCGTCCAACTTCGGCTCGGGTCACGATCTCACAGCTTGTGGGTTCGAGCCCCGCGTCGGGCTCTGTGCTGACAGCTCGGGGCCTAGAGCCTGCTTTGGATTCTGTGTCTCCCTCTCTCTCTGCCCCTACCCCACTCGCATTCTGTCTCTGTCTCTCTCAGAAATAAATAAACATTAAAAAAAAAAAAAAAAAAGCTTGTTGGGGACTTTGGATAAGTCACCAAACCTCCCTGAGCCTCAGTTTCCTCTCTTGTCAAACAAGGGGTGTGCATTAGACGAGAGGCCCTTTCCGACTCTGGAAATACATTTAAAATATAATCTTGAAAAAATAAATACTTTGTTTAGTGTTGACAAAGCTTCTGTCTCTAAAACTTCAAAGTCACCATTGTATTATTGGTTAGGGAGAAGAATCGGTTATTGAGAAGATAGGAGATGTCCTCTGACGATCTGCCCCCTGCCTCTTCCCCCCGAGCTGTACGACTCGGCCACACAAATTACTACTAGATTTTTTAAAACACCATGATCATTCTTACATCCTGACCCTTGCATGATCTTTCAACAGCACAGGACACTCTCCATCTCCTCTTTCCATTCGCCTGGCTCTCCTAATTCACCCTGCAGACTCCAGCTGAGCTGGCACCTCTCTGGAGAAGGCTTCCTTGACTCTCCCATGTGGATAGTGCCCGGCTGGGCATTCTTGTTTGTTTCAAGTGCCACTATTATATACTTTCCAAACTCTAGTGTTCTTGCTTCTTTAGTTTTTAGACACTTCTAGATGGTAAGGTAGAAATCTTATGTTATTCACCCTTGCATCCCATTTCTAAATGGAGTATCTGGCCCATAATAGGTGCTCAATAAATACATAGTGTGGCTCTTATAGAACTTTAAGCTCTGAGCAGTTTTCAATCACTAGTAATTGCATGAGAGTTTAGTGCCTTGGAATAAGATTTTCACCTGTGTGGTTGTCAGTTGGTTCCTCTGAGTGCCACTGTCTTTAGAGAGCCGCTCCATATATCACCAGCGTGGTGTGGCTACCCAAAGAGCATTTGGGCATTTACTCTATGACCATCTGAGAAACACGCTGTTTTCACTTTTCTGGAACGGAGAAGGAAGCACATTTTTGCAAAGTCTCCCTGAGGGCCATGGAACCACGGGGATTTTCCTTGCCTCTTATGTAGAGATGATCCAGATCTGTGAAAGTGGCCTCAGAATGGATCTATTTCCAACATTTCAGGAAAGAACTGCAAAGGATCACTTGTCACCATTTAAGGGGTTCAATGCAAGCTCCCCAAACCACACAATCCAAACTATGAGGAAAGAGATCCATCTACAAATTCTGACTTTGAATCCCTTAAAAGAATAGTCCAGAGGAGGCCAGGGATAAATATCTGAGCATCCTGAATGTCTTACATGTTCCTAATCTCTATAACCAGTGATGAATTCATCCCTACTGCCTCTATATTTTGCTCTCTGATTTTGATCAAGGCTCTACACTGAGTATAAGTTCTTTCATGTGTAAAATGGAGAACATAATACTCATTAATCTACTCCCTTTTCTTTTGAGTTGTCAGTCGATAATCCAACCAATAACGTTCCGACTGACAACAGGAAGACAATTTGATAGAAGGGATCTAGGATTTTTTAAATTTGCCTTCTGCGTCGGGGTTGAAGAAAGGACGGAGGTAAAGGTATAGTCACGGTTTAAAGACCGGAGGTCTTTGATCAGGTCTGCAGAAACTCCTCTTCCTCTAATGGATTCGGGAGGTTGGAAAGGAGTGACCGGGACTCCGGGTCAAAGCCCTGCTCTTCGACACTCTTTGATGCCTCAGGTAAGTAATTTCAACTCTCTGGGTCCCTTCAGTTGTGAAAATTGGGATAATAATATTCGGTTGTCAAGATCATTATGAGGATGCGATTATAATCGTGTCTGCGGGGTGCTCAGGGAAGCCGGGCACAGAGTGACAGCGCGGGGGTTGAGAAACAGTCCTATCCTATTTTCTAGGCTGCCGCAGTCCTGCCCTCTGGGACTGCATTTCTGCCGTCCGCCCCATAAACATGGACGCACAGCCTGGGATGCTTTCCGTCTTCTGCCAGTCACCAAGCCTTCTGAACTGAGCAGGTGCGTGGTGGAGGGGTGAGGACACGGGTGCTGGAATCAGCAAAAAGTGCCTTGGGGAGCTGGAGTTGTGTCTCCTTCATAGGATGTTGTGAGTACGAGATGGGAACATTCCCGGTGCTCGGTGGTAAGCACCCCATAAATGATACCTGTTAACCATCATAGGCAATGCGGGCTCAGCTCCCACGTGCCCTCCGCTCTGCAGATTCTCCCCATCACACAACGAAGATACAGTTGCTCTCTGAGCTGCCCTAACACATGGCCCGCATGTCTTTCCAGCGTGAAAGGGTCAGGCGGCCACGCGGCTAGACTTAGCAGGGTGCCAGAGACTTCCATAGCATGTCAACGTTTAACAGTCGCCTGCCCTGGGCCGTCAGGAAATTGACAGCAAGTGAGAAGCGACTGAAGCATGCGGGTGAAAGTTGCAGTTTTTTTTTTTTTTTAATATAAATTTTTTTTTCAACGTTTATTTATTTTTGGGACAGAGAGAGACAGAGCATGAACGGGGGAGGGGCAGAGAGAGAGGGAGACACAGAATCGGAAACAGGCTCCAGGCTCTGAGCCATCAGCCCAGAGCCTGACGCGGGGCTCGAACTCGCAGACCGCGAGATCGTGACCTGGCTGAAGTCGGACGCTTAACCAACTGCGCCACCCAGGCGCCCCTGAAAGTTGCAGTTTTAATAAGACCACGGAGACGACTCTTTATGTGTCGGAGAGAAAGGACTTCATCAACTCCTGGAGTCAGTGGTGGGAAACAGGCTGTTCTGGGCGCCCCAAGACAGATGCACGGGGCGGTGCTCTCCAGCTTTGCCGGAAAAGGGAACTGAGGTCACTCGAAGGCCGACAGGCCGTTTAACCTTTCAAATCCAACTTTGCTTAGTCCCGACCGGCTAGAGACAGAGCAGTTTGCACCTCATGCCCGCAGAGGAAGAATGAACTCGGTGGATCACTCACAAGTAGGACGTGCGGGCTCGGCTCTGTGTAGTACGCGTGCAGACAGGCGTCCCCTGGCCAGACCCCGGCAGCGGTGGAGATAAGGGGAGGCGGGGAGCAGAGCGGGCAAATTAACTAACCCCTGTAGGTTTCCACTCTCACCACTTCCTCCCTATCTGTGAAATTTTATCTTCTCTGTTATTATCCCAGGGGCCGCTTTGCAAAGGCCTCACACCGGAAAGACCTGTTGGATGAGAAGCCTGCTATGAGGTTTCAGGTGTCAGGGCAGGCACGGGAGTGCTTTTCCATGAAACCAAAGCGGATGGCGCCTCCCCGCTTCATCAAAGGAGACCAGACACTTGCCAAGGCACCAAACACGTGCGCTGGAGGCATTTCGGGAGAAGGGAAGGGGAGAGTGTTTGTTCAAGGGTAAGGTCCCAGCTCCCTGTCAGTGTGAATGGGCCATTTACAAGCTACTTACGGTGGAAATATTTTTAAAGACTCAATTTAGCCTCTATTGTTTGGCTGAAAGGCAAACTGTGCTAGGGGGCATGGTTTCAATTCTTGTGTTCCTGGGCTCTTCCTCACACTCTTGGCGAATGTTGGGCAGGTTGAGATTTTAGAAGGAGGGAGGAGTGGCCCAACTGGTTGAAGGAGGACTGATGTGGCTTATCTCTGAGACACTGATTTTTTTTTTAATGTTTGTTTATTTATTTATCGGAGAGAGAGAGAAGACAAGCGGGTGAGGGATAGAGAGACAGGGAGAGAGAGAATCCCAAGCATGGTCTGCACCCCAAGACGGTGATTCTTAACATTTGGGAATTCATAGACAAGTTTGAGAATCTGATAAAAATGTAAACTTTCTTTCCAGAAGAAAACATGCTCATTAGACTTTTAGCATACGTCTCTGGGGGAATTTGTGGACACTTGGAATCAGTCTGCAGACCGTGGGTCCCTGCTCTAAAGGATTCTGTCCTCATATTTTTTTTTTCCTCTCTTCGCCTTTTATGACTACGAATTCATTCCAAGAGGGAGTAAACCACAGGGACATCAATTCTGCCCTCAAGACACTAATTTCAAATTCAATATTCCAGAGAGTGTCCGGTTCAAAAATGTTAAATCTGTTATTTCCTGATCTTTAATCCATATCATACAGTAGTATACAATTTTAATCAAAATGTCATCAAAGTATAAGCCATAGTTTTCTTTCTGTACATTTGTAAATGAAAATTTCCCAATGAATCAATCTTTCTTTCCACTTGCATTGTGATTTGAAAGATTGCTGCCCCCCCCTGCCCCAGGAAGATATTTTGACCCCAGCCTGTGAATATAAACAAATAAAATAATCACATTGTGATGAAAATGAATATCCCCCTGCAAAACCCCTTTGGCCTCATTTGGTTTGGGAAATCACTCCATATGACCATTGTTTTAAAATGTCAGGAAAACAGACTTAAGGACTGACCATTTCACAGAAGCGCTGGGTTCACACAATCCTTGTAAAAATCTGCTTAGCTAACAGGGCATTTTAAGGATCCATCCAATGGGTCAAACAGGAGATGAGTCCGGTGGGAGGGGAGAGAGGTCTAGCCCTAGAGATTGCGACGGAGGGGAAAATGTCACAAAGCGTCACAGCCAGAACACGGCTAACGTCCCTATTTGGAGAAAAAAAGTATATTCCAAGGCACGTCCTTCTTTCGTTCTTAAGCATTTGTTCAGACCGTCTTATTCATTTATTTGTTTCCAAAGCCCACATCAGCATCTGGCCCATTTTCTTCCCGCAAATTCTTCCTCCTCTCCCATCTTCCGGCACAAATGTCCGAGTGGGAGGAAAAACTATCTGCTTGTACCTCATCCTTTGCTGGAGAGCCTGCAGTCCTATTAGACTCCGCTCCTTAGGCCAAGGTGTTTCGTGCCCAGCCTGTTCCACTTTATTATTATTTTTTAAATTCATCATGGTTTATTGGCTGATAATAATGATAATTCCTGTGGATTACATACCTACTATAGACACGTAAGGCACTGTGTTTTTTTCATCTGTCACCAATTTTGACAACAGTTCTGCCAATAGTAATAAAGATCTAGACGATGGTAATGAATAAATAAATCGGAACACACTTATAAGTGAAAAAGGTAGCTGTAATGGAATCGGGAGAATTATCTGACATCCTTCTAGGCTCGTATATCGAAAAGGCCTGTTTCACTTTACACTGGGGATGTTTCTGGAATGATCGAGGCTTCAATGGGATTATAATCATTACTATAATGTGAAATATGCTCCCTCTGTTTAATTTCTCAGAACTGGCGGGGACTGGGGCATGGGGGGAACCAAAGACAGGATTTACATCAGGGAGGGAGGGGGTCCCAAGGAACAAGTGAGGACCTTCATGCTGAGATGGGGTGTGGTGGCGGAGAGGGTTCCCGGAGCGAGGAGGATGCTGGGAAAACCGATGCGCCCGGAACTGGCCACGCTGCCCTCTTTTCAGCGTCACCCCCACTGGATTCTGACCGGTTAGCAAGAAATCGTGTGTACCGCTCTCTTTGAATGTGGTAGTTGTTCTATTTTGAAAACCCTGCCCATGGTAGGCAGTGGAAATACTTGTGGAATGAATGAAATGATCACCAGCACCCCTGAGCCAGATGATAACTAAGTTAAAAATCCTTCTCATTAAAATGCGGTTCTAAAGCTGAGGCCCCCTTAGAGCTGACTGCCTTTTATCGGAACCAGGGTGGCCATCTGTCAGAAATCAATGCCTTTGAGGTCATTCTCCATAATTCTGCCTCTCTGAATTTATCAGTCATGGAATCTCTGAATTTATCCCCCTCCCTCCACACACACACACACACACACACGCACACACTTTTTTTTTTTTTTTGCTTTTCACGATGACCATCTTGATGATGACGCTATTCTACTACTCGTCGTATTCGTGGCTTTCGTGGAGCACGGACAGAGCCCCGCGTGTCCGTGAACCGTATCCCCGTTTTACAGACGGAGCAACTGAAGTTCAAGGAGCCGAGGGCCCAGTTGGTAAGCAGGTGTGCGGGTTTCTGTTCCACGTTCTGCCCTTCCAAGCCAGGGCCCTGGAGCCCGGTGCGGGGGCACTCCGTCAAGGTGGCTGACAAGTGGGGGGCAGGGACCGTGTGAAATGCAAATTACAGTAGAGCTGAAGGCTCCTGAGAAATAGGAGACGCAGAGGCTCCGACGTCAGGTCAGCTCGGTTTAGTCTGGAACCAGGAAGCCCTCCCTGTTCTATAAAGTTGTGCCCCGAGAGCCTGCGGTTCGGCGGGCAAAATGCACGGAGGTGATCTGGCCGGGCCGGGGGCTGCCGTCCCGCTCTGCTCAAAAACATGGTTTATGGGGCGCCAGGTGGCTCAGTCGGTTGAGCGTCCGACTTGCTCAACCCATCTTGCTGTAAAGCGTCCATCTTGCTGTAAAGATGATCCCTGATGTCCCCGTTGGGATGCTGTGCCTCAGGCAGGTGAGGTGACACGGCCAAGGCACACCCTGGAGAGTGTCAGTCTGGGACAGAAACCTGGTCTGTCTGGCTAAGCTTCAGGCGGCTCCTGGATGCTGTGTCTGCAGGAGGCTCACAGGTAAGGCCGAGGTGCCCACTCCCCACGAGGGCCCTTCCTCGAGCCGAGGGCTGGGTCCCTGCACTGTCCACCCCACTGAGCTGGGGCAGGCCCTACCCTCCTTCCTCACTGGCCCTCTTCCCACAGCAACTCAGTGACATTTGTGACGCTAGGAACACGGGGTTTTGCAGCAGCCTTCACCCGAGGCGAAATTCACCCGTAATCACGTCCCTGCCTCTCTTTTCCAAAACTCCTTTGCTTTGCTCACAAATCAAAGGCTAGAGCTAGTTCCCTACCTCGCAGAATGCTAAGCCACAGACCAGAACGCCTGGGCATAAGGTAGTGCAAAGAACCTGGGCTCCGTTATAAGACGAGCTGGTTCCCAATCCTGTCATTTGGTTGCTGTGTGATCTAGGCAAGTCGCTTAACCCCTCTGAACCTCAGTTCGCTCATAGTTAGCTCCCAGGGTAAATGTAAAAAAAAAAAAAATGTAAATGTAACAATAAATGGAAACATAGCAGTGTGGGGCCTAACAGGGAGGGAAAATAGTAGATTCTTGATAACTTGGAGCTATTTTTATCATTTCCAGCACTTCATGGGTTTGTGGTTTAAGGGGAAGCCGGTGCCTATGCCACGCCTCAGTTTCTTCCTCTGTAGAATGGAAATAATCTGAGTCCCCTGCGTGTCTCATCCATTCTTACAAAAGCTTTATAAGAGATTGTACCTGATTACTGGGAAAGACTGGGCTCCCTCAATGGCTAAGGGAGAAAACTTCCCGTCACCTAGGTAAACATCCATGGCCCTTATAGAGTTACATAACTTCTTTTCCTCCAGAGGTTATTGTGCTTGATAAGCATTAATTTATTCATTTTCTCATCTTCCACTTTAACACCATACACGGAGGACTTTAAAGACCTTTTTTAATGTTTATTTTTGAGAGGGAGAGAGAGAGAGCACGCGAGCGAGTGAGCAGGGGAGGGGAAGAGAGAGAGAGGGAGACGCAGAATCCGAAGCAGGCTCCAGGCTCCGAGCCGTCAGCACAGAGCCCGACTCGGGGCTCGACCTCACGAACCGTGAGATCATGACCTGAGCCGAAGTCGGATGCTTAACCGGCTGAGCCACCCAGGAGCCCCCACTGAGGACTTCAATAAGCCGAACCCCGGGGAACACAGCACTGAGCCAATAGAACGCTTTTCTCCAGCTGGAGGAAGCCCGGTGCTGACCCAAACCCAATTATGATCACAATTGTCTCCACAGTCCGTGGGGGGAAAGGAAGCGGGACTAAGACAGAGCGAGGACAGGGCCACCAGGGACAAGATGAATGGTGAGGTCAAGACAAAGGAAGCTGAGAAACACCGTGAATATCTGCTAGACTGTGAGCTCCATGAGGCCGGGAGCTGTGTTTGATTTTGCTCATGGACGTAGGGTAGGTGTGGACGGGAAGCTGTGAGGCATCCTCCCGGCCCGGCCCAGGACGGGGGCACACGTTCCCCCCCAGCCGCTCAGAGTGTTGGCTGCTGCTGTTCACAGCTCTGTGCCTCGCAAGAAGAAAGTTTCTGGCCCCAAGATTTGTTCCCTCCACAGGCGTAGCCCGGTGAGTGGTCGATACGTGGTACAGAGGACGGCCCCGTTGCCTCAGCTCAGGACGACTCTGAGGGGCCGTCCCCTGCTCCAGAACACTCTGTGGGACCGGGTGAGGCCTTGGTCGACACCACATCACAATTCAACTGCTCCCTCTGCCCAGCTCTGTTTTCCGCACTTACCGACAGATCTCGAACCCGAAAGCACTTCTCAGGAAACCTGCCAGCAAATCTACATTTCACTGTTTGTCTCCGGGGGAGCTCAAGCCGAGACCCTCACTGTCTGTGGAGGTCCAAATGGGCATCGCAAAGAGGTCAAGTGGCCCGCAAAGTCAACTCCATGTCGTCGAAACATCCCTTCGGGGAGGACAGCCACCCATGAATGATGCCGCCATGGCGTATCATTTCTTTGACGGACAGATTCTTGAATGATTCCCTCAGGGCACAGTAAACAAGAAAATCCGAGGTGATCACAACCCCCTAACCATCAGTTAACCGACTTTTACAAAAAAACCTTCACCATCCCCAAGGCTTCGCCACGTGTGAAATCCAATAGACGTAACACTTTTCAAAGGGACATTAAGCCCTCACTAATTTTCATCTGGACGAGTGAACCGAAAGCAGAGAGGGCAGGCTGTGCATCGCTCAGTGTCTCTCGGGCCGGGTTCAAATTACGCTAGTGTAAGTGGGTCAGGAATATGGGAATTAAATTACCCTCCGGATGTTGTGGATGTAATCCTTAGGACCGTCACCCTGGCCGACGGAGAATGCCTGCTTCGCAGCCCAAATACGGCTGAGCTCATACCCTTGGTACTTTCTAAGATTCTCCTTAATAACCATAGTTGGATTTTTGGCTGAGATTCTCCCTACCTTATTTATTATTTTCTTTTCAGAGGCAATCATTTGTACATCAGACAGAGTGTTGTTTTTGCCCCTGGGTCATTTCTGGTTAGGACAGAGAATGATGGAGACCAAGATAAATCCCCTTTACCACGATCCTTGCCCTTAAGGTAATAGTCTTGTGGACTCCAAACCCTGCCTCTGCTATGTTATTATCACTCTGGGCTAAGTGGACAGCAGGCCCGCCTGGAAATGGCCACTTGGTAGTTTTTAAAGATTCCAGGACATTTATCCCCAGAGGATCTACTAACGAAACTTGTTGTAACTGTCAGCGGTTACAGGCCAGGCAAGATCTCTTTGTTCTAGGCTCTTTGCGTTCGGTATTCTTGAGTCTGCACGAGAGCCAAATATGTACATACGTATTATTTGTTTATATATTACACATGCCAAAGCAACTTCAGAAAAGCAAAAAGATGACCCGAGGTCGCATAGTCCTAGTTGGGATAGCCAGACCTGGGATTCAAACCCAGGAATAGACTAACTGGCACCATTAGGACATTCCGCTCCTTTATTTTTTATTTTTTAATGTTTATTTATTTTTGACAGAGAGAGAGAGAGAGAGACAGAGCATGAGTGGGGGGAGGGGCAGAGAGAGAGGGAGACACAGAATCCAAAGCAGGCTCCAGGCTCCGAGATGTCAGCACAGAGCCTGACGCGGGGCTCGAACTCACAGCCCGCTAGTTCAGGACCCGAGCCCAAGTCGGACAGTCAACTGACTGAGCCACCCAGGTGTCCCTCCTTTATTTTTTAAAAGCAATTTTAGCCTGATGAAAACAAACTAAATACAGGAATCCGAAAGGAGGGGAAGCTTTTAACCCATCAGCGATCCCGGAGCAACCGGCTCATTCCTGGTGGCCTTGGGACCTCCCGTGTGGTAGGAGCCCCCTCGACTAAGGAGGGAAAGGAAAGCCGGAATGATACAGAGTCGTCTACTTTTCACAAAAGAATAGACTAGGTTGAAAGGGGGAAGAAAAGAAAGAAAAGAACTTCACGAAGCGGGTCCACAAGGAAAATTATCTGCCTTGAACTTAGCCGTGGGTGGAGAAGGAAAAAATAGTGTTCCTGAACGTACCTCCCGCTCGTCTGCGTGCTGGAGGACGCAGCGTCTGGAGGACGACCCTCCCTGCCTCCTGGCCGTGCCGGCCCCGGACTCCTTGGCTGGTTGTCACCTGCTCTTAGGTCCACCCTGGGGCTCAGGTTGCAGGGGTGCGCCTTTCTCTCTGGTCCTTCTCCGCCCCCGGCTGAAGGTGCTTCTGCTGATGTGGCCCCTGGACGCTTCCTCCTCCTTCACCTGGGGTGGGGGGGGGGGTGGAGTTGTTCCCTCCTCCCAGCCCTAATGGCTTTTCGCTTTTGATCTGGGGGTGACGGGGATAGCTGCCCTCCCACAGGCGACTTGAGGCTTCTGCTCCTTAGGGGAAAGGGTCTGAACGATGTGTCAAGTTTTACCTGCAGCTGGTCTCCCCCGGTGGGGGATGCTGTCTGGCCCCTGGCCCTGCCTCCGGTCCCGCTCATGAGCATCCAGTGGGTGTTCATACTGAAGAATCCCGAGTGGCTGGAAACTCGCAGTGTGTGCGCCTCCCAGAGCCTCCGTCTGTCATGGTAGCCTACCCTTGACCTCTAAAGGTTTGTGAAAAAAACACAGCTGCTTTCTTCCACACGCATTCGGTAGCCCGGTCTTCCCCCTGTGTTCGGCCACAAGGTGACTCTGTGCTCATGTCCCATCTCTCCCCCCCCCGGGGGGGGGGGCCCTCTCACCAGCTCCCGTCAGTCGGGATGGGTGAGAACAGAGCTAGCTGCTTCCCCAAAATGCCCTCCCCAGGCCTCTTTGTCATAAAGCAAAGTGACTCTACTCCCTGAAGGAACATTGGGGGGATAAAGAACGAATGCACCCGAGGGAACAGGTAAAACATTAGGACTTTTCTAAACTCAAGTCCTGGGCACGCCGTAGCAAAACGTCGACATGGATGAGCCAAATGAACCAAGAGGAGTCTGCTGTGCCTGTCTAAGCTTTCGGACGATGGAGCAGCCGAAGGGCTAAGAATTCCCATCTCTGAAGACAGAAACGCTTGGATGGGAATTTCAAGCGGTCACCACCTTGGGTAAATCACTTAACCTCTGCAGGCCTCAGTTTCCCCTCCTGTGCAATGGGGCTCACGGGCGGTTAAAAAGATCAAAAGAGTTACAGTGTGCGAGAGCGTTGAGCGCGGTGCCTGGCACACAGTAAGCGCTCAATCAATGCAGCTGTTGTCGTCAACTCTCCTGATATCAACGTTTCCTACCGTCCGCTGGTCTTGCGTGTATCCCACAGCGGTCCTTCATGGAGTGGAGGATGAGCAGGAAGGATCGAGTCACTGGCCAATGGCACCTTGGGACCTAACGCAAATGATACTACGTTAAAAATGTACTCGATGTGGGGCTCACCCATTTAATTTGCTCTTTTCCCCCCTTTGAGTGTGGAACAGACGTATGCGTGCATGTCATGGGTTGTAGAAGCTGGAGAAATCCAGTATTTAGGTCTGTGCCCGCATCATCGCTGAGCACGGCTCGGGGCTAGCTTGGCTGAAGCTCTGGTGGGAAGGAAATTCCGGGGAATGAGTACAGGGTGAAGTGCAAACGTCGGAAGAAATAGGGAAACCGGAGAACGCAAAGGAAGATTCCATGGACACGGCTGATCGATCCTGTGACCTGTTTCTTGGAAGGACCCTAGGGAAAGACAGATGACGAATTTGCTAACTCCTGGGCCATCACAGGTGTTTGTAATAACAAGCCAGCTTTGCAAGCCATTTCACGCAAACCGATTTAATATTCTTTTGTGGCAGATAGATTTGTCAATAGATTTGTCTATAGATAAGCAATAGATAAAATAAGTAATAAACGTAGCCTTTCTCTGGTTTCAAGTTTTTATTTAGTTATTTTGAGATCGTGAGAGAGAAAGAGAAAGAGAGAGAGAGGGAGAGACCACGCTCAGGGAAGGGACAGAGGGAATCCCAAGCCAGCTCAGAAGTGCCTGAGGCGGGGACTCGAACTCACGAACCCGGAGATCACGCTGTGAGCTGAAATCAAGAGGCTGCCGCTTAACCAACTGAGCCACCCAGGCGCCCCTCAACACAGCTTTTCTTATCATCAATAAGACAGATGACGCCGTCATAGCAAACTTAGCAAACATAGCAAGGTCTTTACCTCGTCCCACCAGCCCTTCAGCCCCTGTGTCAGACGGCTGTCCAGTCCCTCCCTGTAGGACATGGCTGCCTGGCTTCCCACAGATCTCCCACCATGCCCCGCGCTTTCTGGAGCACAACCTTTGTCCCCGTGCGCTCTAATTGTCCAGTTAAGTCTTCGCCCAAATACCGTGAATCTCCTCGGGTCACATATTTTGTTTTTGCATTCTTGGTGTCAGGATGGGTCCCTGCAGGAAGGCTTGGAAGGAATTAACGGGTCCTTGCCGGAGCAACACGTCATGTCAGACAAAACATTCACCTGAGTTTGAGTCCTGTCTTGAAGCCAGTGTTCCCCCCCCTCCCCCCACGGTGGGCCTTCAGCAATGATTTGACCGCAGCCTCAAGAGGGACACTGAACCACAGGCCCCCAGCTCAGCTGTGTCCTGTTTCTTCACCCACAGAAACTGTGACGTAATAAATGTTGGTTGTTTGGGGCGGCTGGTTGGCTCAGTCGGTTAGGCGCCCAACTTCGGCTCAGGCCACGAGCTCACGGTTCATGAGTTCGAGCCCCGCGTCGGGCTCTGTGCTGACGGTTCGGAGCCTGGAGCCCACTTCGGATGCTGTGTCCCCCTCTCTCTCTGCCCCTCCCCTGCTTGGGCTCGGTCTCTCAAAAATAAATAAATGTAAAAAAAAAAAATGGTTTTTTACACGTTTGTTGTTTCAAGCGGCTAAATTTTGGGGTAATTTGTTCCGCCTCAGCCAATAACAGGTACATTGGCTGTATATCTTGAAGCCAGTGATTCACTCCACTCCACTTTCTGCCTCTTTGAAAATGAAGATAATACCACCAACTTCCACAAGGCTCTCGAGCGATTCAAATGGTATGCAAATCAAAGCGACTCATATCTCAACGTGTGACCTGAAAGTAAGACACACACTCCAGAAACATCATAGTTCAGGCACTTCGAGGCTTCAATCTTAATTGCTTAGTATCACAGGTTACGAGCTCCTAATTTAACAAGCTAGGGGTGCAGAGCTAATTTCATCATATCTGCTATAGTGCCCCGCTGTGCATTTAATTAATTTAACAACAAATGCCTATGAACACTTACCCTGTTTTCATTTCTCGGCTGGGCATGAACTCCTGGAGTAGAAAATCACAGCATCCTCATCGGGTGCTGTTGTTCTCTATTTCTGTTCAACCTAAGGGCGGCTTTTGTCCCAAGTAGTCAAAGAGAAAGCGGAAGGGGTTCTGTATTCAAAGCCCTAGCCCCGTTTCTGCCTGGACCCTGGGTCCTCGAATGGGTCGAGCAATTGCGGTCAGCAGCAGATACTCAGCAAGGGCCTTCCCTCGCTCGCGTCGCGCTCACCCCTGAGAATCTGCGGAGCGGGAAACGTGGACTCAGTTCTCGTGGCGCTCAATGTCCAATGGGGGTGAGAGAGCCGGGAAAGCTTCTGGCGCAGTGGAACCAAAAAGTGTGTTGTCGGTCGTGTGACCTACGGTCTTTCCAAGTGCACAGAGCAACCCAGGATAAACCTCCAGAACTGGGGCCTGCTTGCCGTGCTCCGTAACATGGAAAAATAGGAAACCGTGGTATTTAGACAGAACTTTACAATTTTTGCAGCCGCTCCTATCTCTCTATCACCTCATAGTCTGTTTGTTTGTTTTTGCAGAGAGAGAGAGAGAGAGAGAGAGCGTGTGCAAGAACAGGGAAGGGGCAGAGGGAGAGAGAAGATCCCAAGCAGGCCCCGTCCTCAGCTCAGAGTCCAGGGCAGCCCTTGATCCCACGACCCCGGGATCATGACCTGAGCACAAAACAAGAGTGGGGCAGTCAACTGGCTGAGCCTCGGAGGCGTCCCACCTCATCGTACTTTTAAAATTGTGTTTGGGCACCGGTTATTTGCAGCACTGTGCTTAATGGCGTGGGGCTCGAAATACATGAGAGAAGATTCTGTTCCCCCAAAGAAAATAATAGCACCCCACTACGACAGCACAAATTGTTGAGGGCCGGGCATTGTATTAAGATCCTTTGTGCACTGTCTCCTTTGTGCATGCTCCTGAGAGTGTTGTTGTCGAAGACGAGGACAAAGGGTCAGGAAAGGGGAAGTGACCTAACCGGGCCCTTTCTCTGCACCTCACCCCCCACCCCCCATCTACTCTGGTTGCTGATAGCGTCACGTTGATACCCTATAGACTATTTCATGGTTCTACAAAAGCATCTTCGTACACCATCTTGTTTATTTTCACAACAAATTTCGACATCAGTAGTATCCCCACTTAAAAGTGAGAAAATAAGGCCCAGGCAGCCTAGGTGATTTGTTCAGGGTCAGTCAGCGAATTTGAGGTAGACCTGAGATTCAGACCTGAGCGCGAGGGAGTGTTACCACTTAGGGAAGGGATCCAAGCTCACGGGTAAGGTCAGAAGGCAGGTGGCAGGTGCTACAGAGAGCGCGGTCGAGAGGGATCATGGCGGGAGGAAATGAAGGGTCCTCACTGGACGAGTTGCGTCTTTAAGGATGGAGACGGCAGGTAGGGAGGTCCCCGAGGCCATTCCGGCGGGGGATGCAGAGTGAGGGTGTCCCTGCTGAGGAAGAGTCTGAAGATCCGGGTGCTAGAGCCACCCTGCACCGTCCCCTCTGAGTCCACTCCTCTGCGTCTCATACAACCTGATGGTGTTTGTGCCCCACCGTGCTGGTGTGAGAGCTCCAGGAGTAAGGTAGGAGTGGCCTAAAAGTGGTGAAGCACTTTACAAATATCAAGCCTTCTCATCCCAGTTTTAAACGAGAGGCACTTGAGGTTCTGAGTCTTGAGGAACTTGCCCAGGATCACAGAGAAGGTCCAGCAACACCCAGGCGTCAGCACCAAACTCTTTTTTTTTTAATATATTTTTTCAATGTTTGTTTATTTTTGAGAGAGACAGAGACAGGATGAGAGTGGGTTAGGGGCAGAGAGAGAGGGAGACACAGAATCCGAAGCAGGCTCCAGGCTCCGAGCTGTCAGCACAGAGCCCGCCGCGGGGCTCGAACTCGCGAGCGGTGAGATCATGGCCTGAGCGGAAGTCGGGCGCTCAACCGACTGAGCCACCCAGGTGCCCCAGCACCAAACTCTTGAACGACCAGCTGGCACCACGGGCCCTGAGCCTCAGTTGATATTGGGAGAGACACCAGTCGCGGAGCTTTCTGTCCATGATGACCTACTACTCTCTGGGATCGTGAAGACATAAGCTAACTAAAGAGAGAAACCCATCTGGACATTCATGGGCTGGAGCAAGGTGGATGGAAGGAATTTATGAGGGATGGTCTGAGGGTCTGGCCCCCTTGCTCTAAAGAGGTTGGGTAGTGTTACTCTCTCTGAACTCCAGCCCCAACTGGTAAGAAAATGTACCTTGGGGGCATGGCAGAGAGCAGCGGTTCTCAAACTTTCTACGGTAAAGTCCGTGCGCTCATCGCCATAGTTCTAAATGCATAACATAAACTGCATAGGATTATCAAAGAGATGGAATATGTTGAAATGCACTTACCAAAATATTTTTAAAAAATTGTGATCTAGCAATAGATACGTGCATGCTTCTTTATTAAAGTATTAAATATAAAAGGTCTAGCGGTGGGTCTATTTACTATATTTCCAAGTAGACACAAGCATAAATGAAATTTTAAAATAGTTGTAATATCTGTAAATATTTTAAAATATACAGTTTAGGGGCGCCTGGGTTGGGCGCAGTAGGTTGGGCGTCCGATTTCGGCTCAGGTCATGATCTCACACTTTGTGGGTTCGAGCCCTGCGTCGGGCTCTGTGCTGACAGCTCAGAGCCTGGAGCCTGTTTCGGATTCTGTGTCTCCCTCTGTCTCTGCCCCTCCCCTTTTCATGTTCTGTCTCTGTCTCAAGAATAAATAAACATTAAAAAAATTAAAATAAATAAAATAAAATAAAATAAAATATAGAGTTTATACTGGTGATAAAGTTAGATATTTCTGATTATACTGTTGTAGTTTGTCGGCGATATGTAGAACTGAAAAACATTACATTTTAGTGAGAGGCTACTAAAGCCTAAGCGTTATATTTTCTATTCAAATCTAGGTACAGCCTCCCTTTTCCACCCCTGAATTCTACCCATGAATCCTTTGGGACCCAAGAATATGAATTCCCAGATTAGAGGAAATAAAAAACAAGCTTTTTTTTTTTTTAAGTTTATTTCTTTATCTCGAGAGGGAGCACGTGAGTGTTAGCAAGGGAGAGGCAGAGAGAGAGAGAGAGAGAGAGAGAGAGAGAATCCCAAGCAGGCTTTGCACTGTCCGCGCAGAGCCTGACGCGGGACTCAAACCCATGAACCGTGAGATCATGACCTGGGCTGAAATCAAGAGTTGGGGGCTTAAATGACTGAGCCACCCAGATGCCCCAATAAAAGAAGGCTTTTACGTAGAAGGCAACCAGTTATGGAGGAAATAGCACTTATGATTCCACTTACTGTTAATTGTTTTTCCTTTATTAATAATAAACCATGTTCAATTACACTTCACTACAGATACCGATTATATTAATTATTCCTCACCATAAATATTAGTAAGATGAATGGCTGGACAATTAAGCAAGTGTCTGTTTTTGTGTTTTTAATTTTCTAACGTTTATTTATTTCTGAGAGAGGGAGAGAGAAGAGTGCAAGCAGGGGAGAGGCAGAGAGAGAGAGAGAGACAACAGCATCGGATGCAGGCTCCGGGCTCTGAGCTGTCAGCACAGAGCCTCACGTGGGCCTCGAACTCACGGACCGCGAGATCATGACCTGGGCTGCAGTCAGATGCTTAACCGACTGAGCCACCCGGGCGCCCCATTCTGTTTTAATTATATAAAGTAGGAGTCATGATATCGACTCTTGAGGGTTGTTTAGAGGGTCAAGTGAGATGAGATATTTCTTTTTTTTTTTTTTTAATTTTTTTTTTTCCAACGTTTATTTATTTTTGGGACAGAGAGAGACAGAGCATGAACAGGGGAGGGGCAGAGAGAGAGGGAGACACAGAATTGGAAACAGGCTCCAGGCTCTGAGCCATCAGCCCAGAGCCTGACGCGGGGCTCGAACTCACGGACTGCGAGATCGTGACCTGAGCTGAAGTCGGACGCTTAACCGACTGCGCCACCCAGGCGCCCCGAGATATTTCTAAGGCATTTGTCACTGCCTCTAAAATATAGTAGGAGCTTAACTAGCCGTTGCTATCTCTGCGAGTACAATTATCGTTACCTGTTACCATGGGGCATTTTGGCGATCAAGTGGAAGTCATATGCCTGACCCATAACACTGACCAGCCATAGGCTCCTTCTCGCACAGTCCTCAGGCGGACTTAGAGGCTGTGGGAAGACATCAAAACCTGTACCTTGCCCTGGTACCATCAGTCTTAGCTAGAAAAATGGCCCAGAGAATAGCCCTTGGTTGACTGGAAAAATAGGTTACGTTTGCCGTGGAGAGTCTTTTATCACCCTTCCCGAGGGCCTCCAGGTTTGGGTTGCCACCTCTCCGAGAATCCAGCCTCTAGGGTCCAGCCTTCCCTGGTGCACCTGTAGCAAGACAGGAAGGGAAGGGGATTTTTACCGATTGGGCCTCTCCTGTGTGCTCCTTAGGTGGCGAATGGTCCCCAGGGTGGGAGCCTCGTTATTTTTCTGTGCCTCGTTCTTTCAAGGTCCTACTTTTGAGGGCACATCTGCCTAATTGGAACCGACGAATAATACTGAGGTGCTGAGGACGACTCAGTTTGCAAAGGGCTGGAGACAATGTCTCTGGATCTTAACAGAGGCTTTTAATACCAATATGGAGATGGCGGAAGCCTCCGCACATGGACCCACGCACGCCTCAGTTGCCTCTTGGGTCTGTTGTGCCTTAGCTCTGTCACCTGGGACCAGGGAGGAACCTCTCTAGACCATTCCTTGCTTGTTACCTAGGACTGAGGGCAGCTAATTAGCAGTGGGGTTAAAATTATGAGATGAGGTCTTGTTTACAAACAGCTTACTACACGACAGACACCCCCAATGGTAGTTTCGCCATTAAGAATCGTGGTACTTGCAGCTTGGGGGAGAGCATCGGAGGTGAGATCACAAGACCTCCAGAGGCCTCTCACCACCTCATGGAGGAACTTGCTCGCTCTGTTTGGTGAACGGTGTTTCTCTCACACCGAGAAGATACACACGCTTCGGTTTCCCCACCAACACGACACGCTTGAGGAAGCGTTTGCCCAGCGACTCATAGCCAGTAGGCAGGTGGGGCAAAGATCTACAACAAAAATGCAGGGCTTCGCCTCTTGCTTTTGAAACCCTCCCAAGCACCTGGGCATCCCGTAAAAGAATGCACATCAAATTAAGGCCAGCATACGGTGGCTGGGATAGACTTGACAATGACCTAGGAAAGACTTGAGAATGACCGAGGGCTACCGGCCTCCTTCCCTCCTCAGCTTACAACGGCTGGAAGAAGCAGTCGGCATCGCCTGTGGGTCCTCCTTAAGGACTCGGGCTCTTCAGCCACGGAGTCCAAATCACTCTTCTGGATGCTCGCCCGGAGCAAAGCTCTGGCTTCGAAGTCGCTGGAAGGCAGCCACGGTGAAGACATATGCTACTGCCAGCATGCAAAGGGAAAACAGGGACCCTACTGCTCAGGCAGGAACACAAATCGAGCGTTTCTAGGAGACCCCGGCCGGGAGGGAGCTTTGTCACCGGCGTCCCAGGATCGAGAAACCGTGCCCTCCGCTCCCCGCTTGGCTCATCTTCCCCAGTGTTGCCGAATGGGAAAGAACTTCTAGAGACTGAAGACCAGAGTTCATGAATTGAAGACCAGAGTCTCAGTCTGCATTTTCTGTCCCACGGGGCTCACGTATGTTCAGGAAAAGTGTCCACTGAGATCCAAGAGCGCCTCTGGTAACACTCTTTCCGTATCGTGTAGGTCTTTTTTTTCTTTTAACTTTTTGGATTTTAGGGGCAGAGCTTTGATTCAATCAAATGCCTCTCGCAGCTGGTGGCATATGGGGGTATTACGTTGACCCCCACAAGGTCCCTTTCTTATTTGATTTCAGGGTTCCATGCACGCCCCATTTTCCATTGCTTTTCTTTCCTATTAAGCGGGCACCTCCTCTACGACGTTGAATAGATGTTCTGGATATGTACCTGCCTGTGAGAAATGCGTGCGGGTATTTCACGTATGTATGTTGCATTTAGCTTCCGTCATAGTGTCTTGTTACATTTCTTACCTTTATGCTTACTCCTTCCAGGGTGTGCTCACCAGTATATCGCTTCCCGTAGCCATGGGACAGCTATTTGCTGCTACAAATAATTCTGCCGTGTTCCTTTTTCCATGTGGGGCCTTAATGGGCTTACGCAAGATTTTCCCAGGCAGGTTCTCTGGAGAGAGGCTGCTGTATTGTAGGGCACCCAGAGGCTAATTCCCTTAGAGCTGCCAGATTACTTTCCAGAAAGACTGTGCCAATTTCCACTCCCGCCAACTAAGCCCCGGTGTTCCAGTTCCCCCCCCCCCACCTCAAATTTTTACATTGTTGTCACTGGAGTAGATATTAAGGGGCACCTACTGTTGTTTTAATGGATTTTTTTTACATTTATTTATTTTTGAGAGACAGAGAGAGACAGAGCACGAGTAGGGGAGGGGCTGAGGGTGGGGGAGACGCAGAATCCGAAGCGGGCTCCAGGCTCTGAGCTGTCGGCACAGGGCCCGACGAGGGGCTCAAACCCACCAACCGCGAGATCATGACCTGAGCCGAAGTCGGACGCCCAGCTGACTGAGCCACCCAGGCGCCCCAACTACTGTTGTTTTCATGTTGATGTTTGTCATTATGGGTGAGGTCGAGAATCTCTTGAACTTTAGCCATTCAGGTGTCTTCCTTTCTGTGCATTGCCTATTTCTATCCTCTACCCATTTTCCTATTCTTTCAAGGATTAATAGGAATTCCTTTCTCAGCTAAACATTAATCCCATTGATTTTAAACTTTGAACAGTCTCTCGATATGGTATACACCTGTTAACAACCGTCGACTGTGTCCGTGTTGGATAGAAATCTGTGGCCAGACCCAATACTCTCCTACCTTATGGCCTGTGCTTATATGGTCTTGTTGCAAAAAATCTCTTTCCACTTACGGGAATATTTTCTCCTACCAGCTCTAAGGAGCCAGCTTTCTTAGCACCGTCTGCTAAACAGTTTATCTACTCCCCACCTCTATCAGACGTCTTCCTTGTACACATCTCTATTCCTGGACATTCCTTTCTGTTCTATGCTTTGTTTCTCTGCTGCTGTGCTGGTGTATACTCTCCTCTCCTTGCTCTTTGTGTGTGTGTGTGTGTGTGTGTGTGTGCATGCGCGCACACACACGTAAAATTGACCCACTATTTGTGAAACTGAATTATTCAATGCAGACTTTAGGTTCCGTTTGTCGAGTTTCCCCCAAACTTCTGCTGGAGCTTTTGGGGGAACATATGGAATGTGTAGATTCATTTAAGGGAGAACCGACAGATTTATAATATCGGATAATTCCATTCATTCATTATTCATGTCTTCTTCTATGCCTTTTATAGAATTTGAATGATTTATCCATAAAATTTTATGCCTTCCTTTTTATTTCTGTTCCTAGAAACTTGAGAGATTCCTGATGTTATGAATGGCATCTCATGTTCTATTACAGTCCCTTGTTGCTTATTGATAGTGTGAATTGAATTTGTATCTGGCAGCCTTACCGAACTCTTATTAGTTTAGGAGTCTATTACGCGGTGGGTTTTCACTGCATATGTGACTCTTATTAGATGGTACCCTGAAGCCAGATGAATGTATGCTCTTCACACATTTCATCACCCAGTCTCCTCAAAGCTTTTCCATGCTGGCTGACCTTGTAACAGAAAGGTTAGCGATCGCTTTTTATTTTTATTTTTATTTAAACTTAAAAAAATTTTTTTAACATTTATTTATTTTTGAGAGGCAGAGAGAGACAGAGCGTGAGTAGGGGAGGGGCAGAGAGAGAGAGGGAGACCCAGAATCCGAAGCAGGCTCCAGGCTCCGAGCTGTCGGCACAGAGCCCGACACGGGGCTCGAACCCACGAACCGTGAGATCATGACCTGAGCCGAGGTCGGACGCTCAACCGACTGAGCCACCCTGGTGCCCCTTGGCTATCACTGTTTAGCATCTACTACACTAGATACTACCCTAAGAACTTTCCATGTGTTGTCCTACTTTATCTTCCCAACAACCCGATTTGATTGTATTTTTATCCATACTTTATAGATGAAGCAATGGAGGTTAGACAGTAAGTTGCCTTGGCTCACACAGCCAGTAGCAGACTGAGCAAGACCAACCTCTGACTCTAAGTTTGGGCCTTAGACTAGTTTACGATGAGCAAGGTGAAGCCTGTGTTATTCACCAATACGCCCTTTTAATGAAAAATGGGTTCAGTTTTTATCACTTTATCTGTGCTATGACTGTGTTTATTTAACTCCAATTTAATATGATCTCTAACATAATAATAATACCTGCATTTATATTAACTATGTAATGTAGTTAATAAAATAATAGTTAATAAAAATAGTTAATAAAAATAGTTAATAAAAATAATAGTTAATAAAAATAAAAATGGTCTGTAATGGCAAATGCATAATTGGGGGTTGCTATTTTGCATGTCTTGTCTTTTTACTTACTTTTCTGATCGTTCTTTGATTGTCTTTTCTAAAGCTATCAGCCGGTGACATTTTGGAAATTAAAAAAAAAAAAAAAAGAAAAAGAAAAAGAAATCCAGACTGGTTCTTTACCATGGATTGTTTCAGAAGCAATGATCCTCAGTCCTATGTCTTGCTGGCTTAAGTAAGCTTAAGAAAATGTCAATAGG
This sequence comes from Leopardus geoffroyi, assembly GCF_018350155.1. Classification (NCBI taxonomy): domain Eukaryota; kingdom Metazoa; phylum Chordata; class Mammalia; order Carnivora; family Felidae; genus Leopardus; species Leopardus geoffroyi. The sequence goes on along the minus strand of NC_059338.1, from coordinate 58,143,868 downwards.
ATAGAACCAGAGTTAGGAGCCAGTGTGTATTTCGGTGCCCTGTTGTCTCGATTGTTTCAAACAGGTGATTTGTATTTCTGAAAAGCTCCAATTGAACGAGAGCCATCTTGAGAAAGCCCCTTTCTACCAAGGAATGCCCGAGAACGATTCTTTACGCTGTCTCTACCCAGTCCTCTCTGTCGCTTCAGCCTTGGCGTCTCCAGTGGATCTCAGAGGCAAGAATTTACTGCAGGGAAATACCAAGCAATGTCTGAACTTTGAGCTGGGGAAAAGTGTTTTATTTGAGCAGGTAATGTCTCATCTTGAGATGCCACGCTTCCACATTTGGAAAAAGAAAATTCTCAGCTTGAGCGTGACAGTGAATTGTGCAGTTGTTAACAACGTTCGTGAAACTGTTTATTTTAGGGGTGCCTGGGTGGCTCAGTCCAGGCTTATTTAGCTCATGGAAAAATAATGGGGAAAAAAATCCAAATATTTAACAATTGGAGAATTTTTAGTAAGCCAGCTCTGTGGGTATAGTGAAATACTGCATTATCTTTAGAAACGAGAAGGCAGACTGTATCAGCAGATAACAGTGGTTCTACCAGAGTATGTGTAAATGACAACAGAGCAAATGGGATATATGTTTGAACCACAACTGAATAAAAATACATTCACGTGTTGGGAGCAAGAATTGGAATTACGCCAGATGGAACTTACTGTGTTTTTCTTATACGTAAGGTTATGATTAAAAAAAGATCGAAAAGTATGTTTTTATGTGTGCTTTTAAGAAAATCACAGAAACGTATAGCTAGTTTATGCAAATTTAGGAACTTTCTTAAAATAACTGTCTTAAAATAATGGTAATAGGGAGTACGTAAAAATGTTTAAAAGGGGCTGTTTGAAAGAGCCACCTGGATCAGGGGCCTGCACCCTATGGCCCAGGCCAAATCCAGCCTGCTGCCTGTTTTTGTAAATACAGATTTATCGCCTTCCGGCCACATCCGTTTGTTGAGGCCCTACGACTCTTCCGGCTACAAGGGCAAAGTTGAGGGTTTGCAACAGAGACCCGTTTGGCCTGAAACTGTAACATATTTACCACGTGGCCTTCACAGGAACAGCAGCGACTCCTAACCTAGAGAATCACTTGAGGAGACATGAATTAGAACCTATTGGCGTTGGTGGGATTTCCACTTAAATAACAGATATAGGGGCGCCTGGGGGGTGAGGCTCAGTTGGTTAAGCGTCCCGCTGACTGCGGCTCAGGTCAGGATTTCGGGTAGGTTCTATAGCCCCAGGCCGAGCTCCGGGCTGACAGCTCAGGGCCTGGCGCCTGCTTCGGATTCTGTATCTCCCTCTCTTTCTCTGCCTCTCCCCGGCTAATGCGCTCTCTCTCTCTCAAAAATAAAGGTGAAAAATTTTTTAAATAACAGATATAAAGGAAAGGCACAAAACTGCTCCAAATTGCTTAGTTCGAGGTGTGCAAAGAAATGCATTTGATTGATTACAGGCCCAAGAGACTTTGGGAAACAAGCGGGACACTACTTTCAGAGCTGAGACATTTTCAGAGCTGGGTTTTTGCTTCTAAGCAAAGCAGTCAACCATAAGCGTGGCAGAGCTAGGCAAGACCTGCGTGCGGGTAAAAGTGGATGAACAGAACCTTCAGGACGGTCTGGGTCACCTGGGCCCGGCAAGGCTCCCGGAGGACATGTGTCTGCAAGGCTCTCCCGGAGGAAGCCATCGGCCCAGGGACGCCCAGTGTTGCTATGGCAACATCAAAGGAGGAAAGAAAAACTTGGCCTACGGATTTCCTGTAGGTGTCAGAGCAAGAACGAGTCCTAGGAGACACGAATAAGCAGTAAGCAGGGGGACCTGCAAATTCTACCTCTGTGTTTTCTGCTGTGTCATCTGAGCCCTCCCCCCCACCACCTCCCTCACCCCTGCACAGCCGCGGGGTTTGGCGTCGGGCCGCGGGGCCGTGGTTTGTTCCGAAATGGATTTATACCATTTATCCTGGGACAGGCCATCAGAAGCCTCACACCTGACCGTCCCTTTGTCCTGGGGTCTTAGAAACTGTGTCAGGTTCCTTCCAGAGCAACAGTTAACTCTGTTTTGAAGTCACCTCCGCGGATACAATGTTACTCTCTTGTGAGAGAAAGGAAGTCCATCCGTTTAGGAGTTGGGGGAGAAGACCCGTGGCTTTGAGCTTCTAATGACTTGGGACAAAAGGCACTTTCTGGGCTCTTCGTTTTCACTGATCACCCCTGCACGGGCTTACGGGTAGACCTGTATTGGTAACACACCAGAATATTCTAGAAGACTCTCTATACACTATATACTTAACTATGCACCGTGGACTTGCTACATAGGAGACCACTGGGCACCTACACATGCAGGCACGCGTGCGTGCGCGCACACACACACACACACACACACACTGTGGCTGATAGCAGCCCCTGAAAACACAGCACTGACTGACAAGAGAGGAAGAGAAGTGCCTAATAGTTGTGTTCCCACAGCATGGGCGGGGTCTGGCGGGGCAGAGTCTCTGGCCGGACTGTGTGGGGCGAGGGGGCTCGTGCGTGTCCCTCATATGGCACTACCCGCGTCCGCTCACCTCTCCTCCTCCCCGTCCTCTTGTGCCCATCTTTCCTAGGTGCTGAGAGGACTCACAAGCCAGAGGAGACCCCGCTCCGAGGCCTGCTGCCCGCACCCGTCTTCAGGCTCCAGAACATTCAGAGTAACAAAGGCAAAGTGAGGAAGCCCAGCCTGCCTGCTGGTGGGGGGGCCATGGCTCTGCTTCCCTTTTTCTCTTTTCTTTCACACCCCCTCTGAAGAGCGGCAGAGGCTGGGAGAGCCACCGGCTGCACCAGATCGAGGAGGTCACCAGGGAGGGCCCATCCCTGGAGCAGATCAAGCTCAAGAGAGGAGCCTGGGTGAGGGGGACAGGAGGCGACAGCCAGACGGTGAGAGCCGCTGGGCCGATGAAGGCGGGGCTGGTCCGGGGGCCAAACTCTGAAGTCAAGCTTATTCGGGGCCCTCACTTTTCTCAAGTGCCCCAGTGTTCCCAAGATGGCTTCCACTGGCCTGCCCTCTGGATCCAGACCTTTCTCTCTCATTCTCTGCCTTCAAAAGATACCTGTTCTGAGGTAAACTTCACCTGTTTTTGCCCTTTCTCCTTCTCAGCTTCTGCCTCTTTCTCTGAAAAAAAAAAAAAAAAAAAAAAATCTGTGCTGAGGATTTAGCGAGTGATAACGAATTAATTAGTAAACTTTCTCAAATAAAATATTTACATTTTTGAAAGGAGCCAAAGCAAAGGTAGAATTTCAAAGGAAGCTCCTAAAATTGCCTTCCGGCCACCCGTGTGTCCCCCAGGTAAGTCCTGGCCCTGTGCCCCTCTTGTTTATAAGTGTCCTCGTGTCTTCCCCTCAGGATCTTTTAAGGGACCACAATAATTTGAGCTGCAGAAACTATAAATTGTCTTTGTATACGTTTATGTGATATTTGCTAATGCAAATAGCACATGGGAGCGGAATTGTAAACTTATAAGTAACCTTAAGCTTATCTTTTTAGTAACTCTAAGCTGATATTAACACATATGTTATAAAATACGTAAATATATTATAAATATTATGAAATATTATAAAGATCTTATCTATCTCTCTATCTAGTAGTATGGATCCCTGATTCACATTCTCTGAAGTATACAGTTAGGAGTTCATTGGGAACAGGAGGAAAGAAACACACAAAGGGAAAGAAGTCGTGGATGGTGGCGTGTTACTAAAAAAGTCTCCCGGACCCGAGTTTGAGGGCATGAGTTGGTCATTTGCTCTTACTTAATGTGGATGGGTTGCTCGACAAAGCCCTTAAAGACTGTTTCCTTTCTCCTAGTCACCATTATTCCCTTGACATCAGCCACCATAATTGCGGGGGGTTTTTCCCGTCAAGACGTGAACCCAGTAATTGAGAACACGCTGGCCGAAGCTTGTTTCTCTCCTACAACAGTGGGAAGCGCTTTCACATGGGTTAAAATTAACTAAAAATATCGCTCCTCTGCCACATCCCCACCCTCAGGCCCCTGGAAGGAGAGTCTGTAAGCTCTTTTTAGATTTCCCCAGAGGTTGGGAGTGGGCCAGTCACTTCAAGGGGGAGAAGAAGTTCGCCAATAATTGATGGTGCTTGCTTTATAATAATTATCGTAACATTTCATAAATAACATCATATAAGTATCGTATCAAACAATGTCAAATGATGAGGTCGAGTAATAAATAGAATACATTTGTATGAACATAAGAAAGAGTCATTGAACCGTAGGAGGCTGAGTTTTACGATCGTCATTCTGCCCTTCCTGCCCTGTCTCCACATACAATGGACCCATCACCATGACATCAAGTCAGTGGGGACCCCCACTCTATGCCTGGCGCCCTGAAGCTCCCATGTTGATGACCCCCAGAGAAGGTCTGAAGGTCTGAAGGTCTTTTCTTCGCAAAGGAATTTGCCACCTGTTTGTGACGGTCTCTGAATTCTGTCGGGCGGCTTCTTCATCAAAAGCACGCGTGGTTCCTCATTAGCCTGGGTTGCCTCTCTAAAGATATTCCTGATTAAAATCACACTTGTGCCATGCACTGTGTAAAGATACAAAAATAGAAGATGACATTTTGGAAGTGTGTAGTGGGGACGGTTGCACAACGTCGCGAATGGAATTAATGCCGCTGCGTGATAGATTTTAAAATGGCTAAACTGGAAATGTTTGTTACGTGGATTCTACTGCAATAATACAAATGTTTTACCAAAAAAAAAAACCACAACCCCAAACAACCACACTGAGTAAGATAGTCCTGGTCCTCGGGTTCCTCATGGTCTAGTTGGGAGGACCAAAACGTGCAAACAAAGGTGTGATTGGTGAGAAGGTAGGATATAAAAAGGGAGGCAAAGGAGGAGGCTGTGAATGAAATGTAACCTTTTATTTGCTTTTGTGTGTTCTGTGTTTTAGTGGCGGTGTTAGGGGAGCCCGCTAGACCCGAGGCTTCCGTGATGAGCAATGCTACTCCAGAAGCCAAAGGCGTAGGCTCCCCTCAAATGCTGGATTCTGCAACAACGCGGGTCCTAACATTGGACCCGCGGGAGAAACTGTGCCTAGTGGAGTCCTAAGTCCAGTTGTCCTCTCCACTGTCATTAACTCCTCCTACCCAGGGCCCGGAAAGGGTGAGACCGGAGAGGCACGTAGGGTGTGAAATTGAAGGAGCCACTTATGCTCATGGTCAAGTGCCGACATGGGAAGCAGCGACCTCCGTAACATGTCCACATGTCCACAGACCCATGGATCTTGCACATCTTTGCATCTCCTAAGACCAATATCAAGTGGAGCACAGAGACAGCACGCAGCAAATGGCAGCATGCTTTGGCAAGCATTTCAAAAATAAATGAATTTATTTATTCCACCACATCCCCTAGGGACGAGCTCTTCACCTGTGTCTCTTTGGTTCCCATCTCTGTCTCGTCCAGCTGAAGGTCGTTCAAGGCTTATGCTCCTCGAACATCTCCCAGCAGGTGTTTCCTCTGCGCCTCTGGAACCCTTCTCCTCCTGACCCTTTTTTTCCAGTGTCGTTTTTGTTTTTGGCTGTTGTTGTTGTTGTTGTTCCTCCCTGTGATTGATTTTGAACAGTTGCTCTGTCTTCAAGTCTTGTAGGTTTTCCCTGGGGTCTAAGCCACGGTTAATCCCATTTGGCTCAGTTTCCACTTTGGCTATGGCAGTGGCGCTTTGCATGTCTAGAAATTTCATTTGGTTCTTTTTATATCTCCTATTCATCTCCTCACTATGTGTGGATTCTCTTTACATCCTGGAACATATGGAGCGTACTTTCAGAAGATGTTTCAACGCTCTCGTTCACTAATTTCATCATGTGCATCGCTTCTGGACCTCTGGCACGACCTCTGTGACATTTCTACCTACTCCCCAACTGCCCATCGCTTGCCTTACCCCTTCCCATCCCTCCTAAAATTCCACTCCTTCCCACTGCTTTTGCCCCCATCCTTTCCCGTCTCCTGATGTGTTCTCCTTGACCCCTTCCTCCCGCTCCTCAGCTTTTCAATGGCCATTTTTCCTTTGGCATGGAGATATTTCATGCCTTCCTTGTCTTAAGACCAACACCAAACAAACCTTCCTTGACCGCCGGGCCACCACCTTGTAGTATGCCTTCCCTTCATAGACACGCGTCTCCAGAGAACGGCCGTCCCCATCACCGAGATGATTAGCAGCCGTGCACCTTGCCAAGTGCCAGGCCTCCCCACGCCACAGTCAAGTTTCTGCCCCCTCCCCCAGTCCAGGGAAAAAATGTGGTGAAGTCAACGAGTTCTGCTCAGTGCAGCATATGGTTTGGGGTCCTTACCTTGGTCGGTCTGGGCACAGCCCCTTGCTTCCTCCTGCCTGAAATCTGTCTTCCCTTGGCTTCTGTGAGCTTCGTTCAATTTTTCCTCCTCCCTTTGCTCGCGTCCAGTTCTCTCTGCTTCCTTTCTCTCTCACCACTGTTTCTGCAGGAACGGCTCCCCCATTTGTCTCTAACCTTTCAGGGTAGTTCTTTACAGGTGACCCAAGGACCTCACATTTTATACTCGCAAACTGAACCGAGTCTTTCCTTTGAAACTTACCCTGAAATATCCTTGCTCAAAATGGGGATTCATTGTCGCGGTCGCTGGGATGTGCTTTGTGTTCTGATCCCAACCTCCCTTTATCCATTCACCGCCCCCCCCCACCCCAACCCCCGCTCACGTTGTCTGCAGACCTTGTGCTCTCCTGTCACCTCCCAGGCCTCTGGTAACATTCACTTTGTTGTAGTTTCCTCTCTCACCTGCCCCACCACCTTCACGTTCAAGCTGTCTCCTGATCATCCTCTGAAAACAAATACAATCATTACTTTCTCTAGGAAACGTCTCCTAAGCCCTCAGTGCGACTTTGGTGTTGTTCCTTAGCAATATTCTTTCTCCATATTCATATCTTCATCAGGTTGAACACGGTACTTAATGCCATATATTTACGTTTCTTGAGAGCAGGATCGTGTTTGAGGTTGCATTTGCCATGCCTACTATGGTGTGTGGCACGAAACGTAAAATTTATGACTGAGTAAATCGCATGCATGCATGAATGAAATTTGCATACGTGTATGACCTCCCTTGTCCCTTTAGAAACTTAATCTAAAATTTAGCATCAAATAAGCTACATATCAAGGATGGTAAATAAAAGTCTTCTAGGTAAGCGAGCTTCAGGCCTCCCTTCAGCTTTTAATTGAGAAGTGATTGTGTAGTCTGAAATTCAATTTAGTCATTTAGATGGTCAAAAACAGATGAGCCATCTATTTTCCAGTCTGCTTTGGTCACCTCATCTGATGGTTATTTGGTGATCTTTTCCATTTCCACGCAATGCGATCAGCCAGCAGTCAGTCCAGGGATTTACTGCAGTGGAATTCAGGTTCCAACAGGGTCTTTCGTGCTTCTGTGTTCCATAGAGCACAGCTTGACAAGACCCCGCTGCTACCTTCCGCCCACCAAACGATGTTAATTTCAAGGAGCAAAGGGAAGATAATCCAAGTACTGTTAGGTTCTTAACTGGAAAAAGATTGAGAAAAAACAGGACTTTCTAGTTCAAATTGTCAAACTAATGTAAATAAATCACTGAATTTACATGGAATTCACCCAAGAATTTGAAGGAGTTCAAGGGTGATGCTGTAAAGCTGTAGCCATTTTCCAAAAAACGTTACTAACAGCTTCGTAGCAACGGGATGTCTCCCATCAACAGGACACTTTCCAAGAAGGGACTGAAGAGTTGTCTCACATCCATGTTGAGGAAGGATATAGAATCTCCGATAAATGGGGAAGTCTTTGGACAAGTAAGCAAGTATAACCTTCTGAGAGAAAGGGAGCCTGTTTTCTGCCAGGAAAAACCTTGGCTAATTATATTATTGCAACATCGTTTGGGGGCGCCTGGGTGGCTCCGTCAGTTAAGCATCTGACTCTTGATTTCAGCTCGGGTCACGATCTCGTGATTCGTGAGTTTGAGCCCCGTGTGGGGCTCTGCACTGGTGGTGCTTGGGATTCTCTGTCTTCCCCTCTCTCTGCCCCTCCCCTGTTCGCTCTTGCTCTCTCTCTCTCTCAAAATAATTAAACATTAAAAAAAAGAAACATTGTTTGGATGGTAAATTGAAATACAGAATAAGAATAACCAAAGGATATGTTGTAGTGAAAGTTTCCCTCAAAAAAGTATTATTAAAATACTACAGTAAAAGTTCTGAATTTTCACAATTAATAAAATAAATGGTATTATTGGAGGAGCTTAGGGAAAGTGTCGACTAACACAGAAAAAAATCACCCGAATCCCCATTTTATCTGCCTTGAGTGTTATCTTACCAAAACACATGTCAGGTCACGCCTCTTCCTTGATTAAACCTTTAGTAGTTTGTTATCGTTTTAGTAGCTTTTCATGATAAAAAGTAAAGAAAAATTGGAAAGCAGGAAAGGAAGTACTATCTTTTTTTTCTTTAAAAGATTTTGTGTCTTCTTTTTTTTTTTTCACTTCAAGTCCACTGCTCTTTATTATTTTTTTAATATGAAATTTATCGTCCAGTTGGTTTCCATACAACACCCAGTGCTCATCCCAACAGGTGCCCTCTTCAATGCCCATCACCCACTTTTCCCTCCCTCCCACCCCCCATCAACCCTCAGTAAAGTACCATCTATGAAATACTAGCATATCTAAGCGCCCTTTTGTTTAGCCTTCAAAAGCCTATGGTGAGGCTAGTGCCGTGACGCTATTCCCATTTTACAGAGGGATAAACTAAGGCACAGTGATGATAAAATATTTACTCTTATTCCCATGGCCCGTAATAAGGAGAGGAACATGAATTTTCACTCAGGAGTGATTGTAATACATATTTCTGGTATTGTAATACACTGCTATGTCGGGACAGGCATGTAACCCCCTTCTGCCCAACGAGACATGAGGAAAAGTCTACTGCAGGGTGAGGGTGGGGCTTAAGAGAAAGGCTTCATGTTACACATTCTTCCCTAGAGCATTTCCTTCTGGAAATCTGATGTAGCAGACTCAGTTAGCATCAGGTATCAGGCAGTTGTGTGCTTCCCCGGGTGAACCTGATTGGCAACCAACTGGGATAATTCACTTTTCCAAGGGATATACAAGAATGGGCATGTGGCACTATTTTGCCAAAGAATCATGAAGGCAATTCTGTTTGGAGGGAGGTAATAGTCCAGGAAAAGATTTCGTTTTGTTTTTAAAAAAGAAAGCTTGCGGAAAACCTACTCTTTCTTATGGTTAGATCTGCCGTCACATGCGATGCTTACAGCTGTGGCAGCCATGTGGGCACCATGAGGTTAGTCATCCTAAAAAGATATGCCAGCGTGCGGAGGAAGGCATGCGGAGCTGTAGAAAGAACCTAGGCCCTTGATGATACAGTCAAGCTGATACATTTACCAACTCAGAATGGTTTTAACCCTGGATTTCTCTATGCGAGATAATGTATTTCCTTATATGGAAGCCATTTTTGGATTTGTCCCTCTGTGACCTCCACCCTGAATGTCCTGACTGATAAAATCTTTATTTTCATACTTGCGGATTGTGGTTTCTCTTCCCTAGTGTGTGTGTGTGTGTGTGTGTGTGTGTGCGTGTGTGCCCGCGCGTATGTGTTGAGGGGACCACGAGGGAAGGATAAATGGGTCGCCATTCATCAACAGTTAAACTTCCTATCAAAATTCTTAGGAAGTTAATAGTTTCAGTAAAAAATTGAGAAGTATAGAGAAAAATTCGGATGAATTGTGAGGACCAGAGATTCAAAACAGAGAAAGGACAAGTACTACGTGGTGGAACGGAAAGCTCTTCAGTAATGGGTACAGATGCGTGTTTTCCCTTCTCTGTATGTTTCATTTTTATTAACTGTTCAAAGACCAAACAACCCCGAACTAAGAAGTTATTGGGTAGTTTTCTCTCAGGGTTATTTTTAGGGCAAAATTCAAAGGCACTGGGAACTTCCACGCAAGTGGCAGGCACCCTTATAGGGTCTCTCTTCTCATGCCCTAAGGAACTTGCTTCTCCGCCAGCACAGAAAATGCAAATAGAATACGTCAGAACTGGCGATACCCCTTAGCAGACATTTATTGATTGTCTCCTCAGGATTCCCCCTACCCGCTTCCCAACTGTCTCTGATTTCCATTTAAAGATTCATGTATTTCCAAGGAAACCGAATCCTGTGTCGGCGCCAGATCTGGAGCATGTATGGCTTACGTACGTTAAGCCAGTAAGTATGTGTCATTCCCCAGGCCATTGTGATCATCAGGGGGATGGGTTTGCTATCTTCAGCTGGTTCAATTATGATCACTTTCAGAACGATTGTTGGGAATCCAACGCAAACACATTCTCTCTTTCCTGCTACGATGGGGATGTAGCTCTGAGACTTTTGGCCACCATCTTGGAAGCAGCCTTAGGGTGAAGTCGATAACAAAACCGGGTCCTCGGTGACCTTGTTGAACATTAAATTAAACTTTATCTGAAGCTAGACCACTTCTGGAGTTTTCCATTTCCCGATCCAATACATTTCCTTTAGTTTGAAGCCAAGTTGAAGGTTTTTTGGATCATTTACAACCTAAAGCTTCCTAAATGATGTGATCTGTTGGAACTACCCAGTGTTTTCTTCTCAATTTACAAAGAGAATTGAGAAAATGGGGCCATAGAGGGGAACTGTCCTATCCAAGGTCAAATAGGTACACAGTTGTGATTTGGTACTAGAAGACAGACTTCCTGTCTCCTGGTCTGTTCTTTTCTCATAAACTTCTTGGCCCACAAAACGATAGAGACTGATGCCATTTTCTAGCTAAATTAAGATGCCTCGCAGCCTTTCACTTATAAAACTAGTGAAAAACCTATTCCTATCTGTGGCTACTTAGACTCCTTGGATGTGTAGCACTGAGAAGTTTTCGAGCCTACAGAATGAAATCATAACCGGCCACCCTGCTTTTCTAATCTTTTCTTAAACCTATATGTTATTTGCATTAGTGAGCGTCTCCCTTGTGAGGCTAGACAGAAGGCATGTGGCAAGCTCCTGAGTATTTCCATAGCAACCAGCAGGCATAAATACTTTGCTGAAATACAGGGCTTAGGGACAAGTATAGAGTCCCAAATCTGCTTTCCTCCCTACTTGTACACATTCGTCCTTACACGTATAGATCTGTGTGTGTGCATACACATGTCTCTCTCTGTGTGTATGTGTGTGTGTGTGTGTGTGTAAGCTGTAGGCTTCCAATTGTGTAATTTGAACATCTCTGTGACTGATCTTTGCTCACATTTTTCTCTCTCTTCCTTCTTCTCTTCCCTTCCTCCCTCTCTCCTGCACATCACTTTACCCTGGCAGCGATGTACTCAAGGAACCCCTCCCCCCCCCACCTTCATGAGATGTGTCACCATTATTTGAAAGGAGAAAATCTTCCGTCTGTTTCAGCTAAGCACGTGTCATGTGTAGGGGTCGCTATGGAAATACCTGAAAAGAGATCTCAAAGAGAAAAACAATCTCTTCTCCAAGCAAGGAGTATGGGACGAGTCACTTTAGGAAGCAGTGATGCACCTGTCACTGAAGCGGACAGACAGCTTGGCTTTTCTTTTTTTTTAAATTTTTTTTTCAACGTTTATTTATTATTTTTGGGACAGAGAGAGAGCATGAACGGGGGACGGGCAGAGAGAGAGGGAGACACAGAATTGGAAACAGGCTCCAGGCTCTGAGCCATCAGCCCAGAGCCCGACGCGGGGCTCGAACTCACGGACCGCGAGATCGTGACCTGGCTGAGGTCGGACGCTTAACCGACTGCGCCACCCAGGCGCCCCCAGCTTGGCTTTTCTGACCAAAAGTTCGGATTTTGTAACCATGCCGGCGAAATGCCTGCCGACTGGCCTTGTGCTTCCGGAGGTCCCCAAGGTGAGTCTGTGGTCCTGCTTCTTTTACAAGCAGGTATTTCCCCCAGGTGACGTATCTTTCCCCGTCTCAGTCTCAGAAAAATGACACTCTTCGCCATTTCCCCTAAGCACTTAAATATAAGCTATTCTTTTTTCTCATTTATTCACCAATATTTGCTGAATGCTGCTATGTGCCGGGCGCTGTTCTCACCCTAGAGAGAAGGACATGAGCAGAGAAGCTATCCATTAAAGTCCTGGTCACGCCCGCCCTACGAAGAGAGAGGGAACAGAAGGAGACTGTGGCATTAACAAGAGTTTTCTTTCTTTCTTTTCAAAAAAAATTTTTTTTAACGTTTATTCACTATTGAGAGATAAAGAGAAACGGAGCATGAGCAGGGGAGGGGCAGAGAGAGGGGGAGACCCAGAATCCGAAGCAGGATCCAGGCTCCGAGCCGTCAGCACAGAGCCCGACACGGGGCTCAAACTCACAAACCGTGAGATCATGACCTGAGCCGAAATCAAGAGTCCCAGGCTCAACCGACTGAGCCACGCAGGCGCCCCGGGTTTTTGTTCTTCTTGGTTCTCTCTTGCATTTTTCCACTTATTTATTTATTTATTTTTAATGAAATATTTATTTTGAGAGAGTCGGAGACAGCGCGAGTGGGGCAGGGGCAGAGAGAGAGGGAGAGAGAGAATCCCAAGCAGGCTCTGCGCTGTCAGCGTAGAGCTGGACAGGGGGGCTCGAACCCACGCAACCGTGAGATCACGGCCTGAGCAGAAACCAAGAGTTGGACGCTGAAGCGACTGAGCTACCCCGGCGCCCCCCATTCTAACATTGAAAAAAACAGTTTGTAAGCCCCAATACAAGCGTTTCTGAGCAGACGTCAGACTCGTGTACTGAGTGGTGAGGTGAAGGAGGAGGACAGGGGGCCAGGGAGTCTAGACCATTCTTTCAAGATATTTGGTAGGAAAGGGCAAGAGAAAGATGGGTTGGCCGAAGGCTTGGGGTTGAGTGCTTTGCTCGTTATTGGGGACGGCATGATCACGTTTACACTTGATCTCAGCCAAAAGGCCGAGAAGCGATAAGACACGGTCGTGTTTAAATGCCAGTGGAGAGGATCCCGTTGAGAGGGAGGGTCTGAATGTGCCAGAGACAGCGGAGAGATGGGGTATAAGAAGCACAGCTTCTCTTTTCCGGGCAAGGAAAGGAAGCAACGTTGGATGCCGAAGTTTATAGTCTCCGCGGTGGAAAACGGAGGGTGCTCGGCGAACACGCACACGTACACACATGCTTTATGGAGGTCAGAGGTCACTGTGGCAGCTCCTGGTTGCTACGCCGACCCCAGATGCCACCTCCCTGCAGAAGTCGTTTCTCCTGACTCTGCTCGCCCCGGGAATGCTAGCAGTGTCCTGCCCTCTCGTTGGTTCTGGAACGCAAACTTTCCCCTGCCCCCCCCCCCCCGCCCCCGTCCCCCATCTCTACAACCACTGTTTTGATTCAGGGCACCTTCCTCCTGTATCTAGATTATTTGTACAGCCAGCCTGTGGGACGCTTCGTAATCTGGACGCAGCCTGGCTCTCTCTCCTCTCTCCTCATTGCATACTTTTTGCCTGGGTCATATGGAAATGGCTACACCTCTAAGTTCCCCATGTCCCCCTCTTGCCTGTGGGCTTCTGCACTTGTCCCCTCTGCCCTGTTCACTTCCACCCGCTTCCTAACCTTCCCCTGGATAACACAGGCCTCCTCTTAGATGTCTTTCTTCCAGAAATTTCTCCTGATGCCCCAGGGCTAGAGTGGTTGCTTCTGGGAAGGGCACCCAAACCATCGTGGCTACCCTCTGTGGTGGCTTCCATCGATCTCTGTCTCCCTCTGGATTTATACACACATTTTAGGACAAAGTCCGTGTCGTGGTTACCACTGTGTCCCTAATATCACGCACAGCGTCTGGCTTATGATAAGCATTTAGAAAATTACTGGACAGCCGAATGAATGAGTATTTGAATGATTCTTTTTCAGAAAGTGAAGCTGTCACCCAGGGTGATCAAGGTCTTTGCCTGAAGTCCCTCATCAAGTAAATAAATAGTAAATTTGAGTCCTGAGGCCACCTCCCCTCCCCTCCCCTCCCTTTTCTCTCCCTTCCCGTTCCCTTCCCCCTTCCCTTCTCCCCATAGTCTCTTACCCTGGAAGATTCCATCCACATGGCTAGCCACCTACACGATGTTGATGAACTAATGTCTATTTTTAGCCCACAGGTCTTTTCAGGTCTCCAAAGTCACCCCCAGTAGTCTAGTCCACATTGCTTCTTGGGGATCTCAAGCTTAGCATCATCTGACTAACCTAGTCTCTGTTCAAAGCCTCACTGAAAATCTGATTGGCCCGACATGGGTCAGGTGACTATTCTTGTTCCCAAACAAGATATTGTGGCTCCAGGAACACAGAACGATGGGAACAGAGAGAGAAATGGCCCACCTCTGACAGCAGGGTCAGAAGAGACCTCCTAAAGAAGTTACATGAGGGGCGCCTGGGTGGCGCAGTCGGTTAAGCGTCCGACTTCAGCCAGGTCACGATCTCGCGGTTCATGAGTTCGAGCCCCGCGTCAGGCTCTGGGCTGATGGCTCAGAGCCTGGAGCCTGTTTCCGATTCTGTGTCTCCCTCTCTCTCTGCCCCTCCCCCGTTCATGCTCTGTCTCTCTCTGTCCCAAAAATAAATAAACGTTGAAAAAAAAAAATTTAAAAAAAAAAAAAAGAAGTTACATGAAAGAGAAGTATTTGTAACGGATTTTTCAACATTGTTCTTCCTCTTTGGATCCAGGAAATGAGGTGGTCAGTTAAGAGCACCTATCCCTTCCAGCCAAGGGAGGGATAGTCCTTGGCTGGAAGATGCCCCCGGACTTGGGATAGGAACCTGTGACATTCCAGGTCAGACTCCTCCACGAGAGCCGCCACGAGAGCTGGCCCCGTCATCCTAGGCTGGCTCCCAGCTCAACCCCTCTGCTACAAGTCCTGACTCCAAAACCCTGTGGGATGCTAAAACACAAGCTCGTAGCTTGAAAATAGAGTGTGCGTCTGGTGGGGATTGTCGTTTTGGTTTAATTAGGACGTGCTGTTTCCCGGATTCCTATAATTTCATTTGATGAATTGTGTTAGTTGCTTGTTCTGCAGTCTTGGAGCATGTGGCATTTATCAGGGGAGATGACTCCCTCTTGCCCCCTTGAAAAGCGTCTTTTGGTGCCTAAAAAAAGGCAAGCATGTTTGCCTTCTCTGTGTTTCCATTTTTCTTCTCCTTTTCTTGTTTTTCTTTGTGGCTACCTATGAAATTACAAACGCTGTGACAGACATTTGCTTCTCCGTAGGAAGAAGGGCCTGGCTCCAGTGTGCACTTACCACTTTCAATTCAACACACTCCAGTGTGCATCTCGGCGCGCACAGCACAGACGAAGTTACCGAGATGCACAAAATCCGTCCTTCCCCTTTCAGGATTTCTCCAAACCGGTTCGGATCCACTTGACTACCGTCCAAGGCAGGCCGAGATGGAGAGCCATAAGGAGCTCATCATCCCTTTCATTTGTTGAGCCTGGTTGGGTTTACAAAGACATCCCACGTACAGGACCTCACTTGACCCTCACAAGAGCTCTGTGAGATAGGTATGATGATTGTCACTTTAGAGGGCTGGATAACCGGGGCTCAGAGACGTGAGATGTCTCGCCCCTGATCCCACAGCCAGTAGTGGGCTTATGGGTCTTTCAAATCCCGTTCGAGAAGGAGGGGAAGGACGGGAGCGGGGGGGGGGGGAGAATAGTTTAAACTGAAGCAAGTCTCACGGAGGAGGTGTGATCTAAGCTGAGCCTCTACCTTCTGGAATAGAAATGAAAAAGAAAGGGATTCCGGAGAGAGGAGGAATCTAGTAGTAAAGACATCTGTGAGTTAGGAGAAGAGGAAGCAGTTTGCTTACCCACGACCCTCCAGTTGGTGCCATGAGAATTAATGGAACAAGTATGAGTTCAACACCCTGTTAAGCCCTTTATATAATTCGAAAGAAAACTGGTCTTCCCCTCAAGGGTCGTGCAGTCGTAGGGAAGATATGAAACAAAACAACTATAACCAAAAAACAAAACCAACCCCCAAACCTAATAAATACTCTAGGAGAAGGGCTTTTATCTTTATTTATTTATATTTTATTTTGTTGTTATATTGATCGATGGCAGGGAAGGGGCTTTTAAAAAGGTGCGGGGAGATGAAGCCGCTCTAAAGCAATCAATGTTTTCGGGTGATACCGGGCATTAGGTTGGGAGGGAGAAGCTATTTAAAAGCTCTGAGTAAGCCAGGTGCCCAGCACGCGTTCCCGGAGGGGATGTGGGGGCGAGCCCTGCAGCCTAGCAATGCTCACTGGGCTTGAAGACAGATCGGCTCATTGGAGGAAAACGAAGCGAGCAAGCTGTGCGAGGGGCCGATCTGTGCTGACTCACGCACCTTGACACAAACTAACCCCCTTGGAAGCAAGGGGAGGAGAGAAACTGGAGGAAGATCGTGTCTCTGGGGGCCAGGCAGGCAGAAGGGTAGCAATTGGATACTGACAGAGTCTAAAGTATTCCTGGTAGCAGGAAAACACGATTCACGGACTCCTTTCAGAGGCTTTTTGAAATAGATCCAGCAGGTCGCCTAAATGCATTTGACAGGTAGTAAACACTTTTAAGGGAGTTACATAAGCTACTCAAAGGCACAGTAGCAGGCTGCCGCAGGGCCGAGATTCAAAACTAGGTCTATCTGATCTCCAAGTCCACGGCGAGTGTATCAACAGAGTGTTTTATTATTAACCTTTATCTCCGCGCATTAGTGGACGAGTGTGGTAGAGATATCACGTCCGAGGTGACAAAGTTTGGGGGAAGTTACAAAAGGTGCTGTGTGCAGTTGTGGGAGTCTGTATGTTGCATAGATGTGTGTGTGTGTGTGTGTGTGTGTGCGCCCGCGCATGTATGTGTGTGGGAGGGCAGTGTCTAGAGGGATATATTCAGTTAAGAAAGACTTGTATTTTTTTCAAGTGCAAGATAACAAAAGTCCATTTGTGTTCTGCTGGGAATAACCCAAGGACAGTAAAAGATTGACAGGAAGGTTAAGGAGCCAAGCTCTGACCAAGGCCAAAGGGGCAGGACCCAGGGTGCAGCGGCCTCCATCCCAGAGGGACAAGGCGGCAGTGACGGAGGAACAGACGCGACACACGGCACTTGCAGTGTCTGCCTTTAGCGAAGTTTATGTTATTACTGCTGTTTCTCTGCCGGTGTGCCGCCCCTCAACCTTTTACTGTTTTGTTCTTGCAGCTTTGCTGAAGTGTGCTTGACGTACGGTAAATCGTACATATTTAAAGTGTACGATTTGATGCATTTCCACTTACGCGTAAACCCCTGGAACCATGACCACAACAAGACAACGAACGGAATAAGATGACTTATTTGCCATCAACCACCTGAAATTTTTGTGTGTCCCTGTGTGATTTCTCCCTCCACCCCGCCCCACCCCCACCCCTACCGTAGCCTATTTAGGCAAATGCTGATCTACTTTGTGTCACTGTACATTCATTTGCGTTTTCTAGACTTTTATCAAGACGGACTCTTACCACGGGTCCCTCTTATGTTGTGGATTAAGATTCATCCGTGGCATCAGCAGTTCATTCCTTTTTATCGCTGAATACTTTTCTATTACACGGATGTACCGCTGTTAAGTTTATTCATTCACCCGTTGAAAGACAGGGCATCATTTCCAGTGTGAGGCTATTACGCATAGAGCTGCTCTGGATATATTCACACACGAGTCTTTTTTGGATATGTTTTACTTCTCTTGGGTAAGCACCTGACAGTGGCATGCCTGGAATGGATGGTGGGTATATGTTTACCTTTTGATGAAACTGGCAGTTTTTCTCCAAAGTGCTTCGACCAGTTTAGACTTCCAAAAGCCCTGTTCCTGTTCCCCTACTCCCTGTGAACACATGCTATGGACAGGTTTTAAAAAAAAAAATTGTATGGGGCTCCTGAGTGGCTCAGTCGGTTGAGTGTCCGACTTCAGCTCAGGTCACGATCTCACAGTCCGTGAGTTCGAGCCCCGTGTCGGACTCTGGGCTGATGGCTCAGAGCCTGGAGCCTGCTTCCAATTCTGTGTCTCCCTCTCTCTCTGCCCCTCCCCCGTTCATGCTCTGTCTCTCTCTGTCTCAAAAATAAATAAACGTTAAAAAAATTTAAAAAAAATTGTAACCGTTCTAACAGATGCGCAGCGGGACCTCACTGTGGTCTCCATTTGTAATTACCATGTGACCAATGCTATCGAACATCTTTCATTTTGCTTATTTGCCATTCACACAACTTCCGTGGTGAAATTTTGTGTAGGTCTTTCCCCCATGCCTTTTATTTTCCTTATTATTGGGTTTTGAGAATTCTTTATATAGTCTGACTACAAAACCATTATCAGATTATTTCATCTGAAAATATTTCCTCTCCGATTGTGGCTTGTCTTTTTATTCTCTTGAGGTCTTCCACAAAGTAAGGTTTCCATTTTCATGAAGTCCAAATTATTGTTTTCTTTTATGAATTACATTCTTAGCGCCATATCTAAAAAATATTTGCCTAATTCAAGTTCACAAAAGATCTTCTCTTGTCTTCCAATGGAAGATGTATAGACTTAGTTTCACATTTAGGTCTATGATCCACTTCAAACTAATCTTTGTATATGCCATGGGATTCAGATCTAAGTTCCTTTTTTAATGTGTAGATGACCAGCACCATTTACAGAAAAGACCACTCTTTTCCACTACACTCCTTTGAAATTGTGTCAAAAATCAACTGAACATATATATGTGGGTTTATTTCCGGACTCTGTTTCATTGATCCATTTGTCTATCTTTTCATCAACACTACATTGACGTCTGTAGCTTTATAATAACTCTTAAAATCAAGTAGTATTAGTCAGTCATCTGACTTTGTCCAAAGCTCTTCCAGATCCTTTGAACTTTCATATACATTTCAGAATCAGCTTGATAATTTCTGTAAAAAAGACTTCCGAGATAAAAGACCTAAATGTAAGACAGGAAGCCATCAAAATCCTCGAAGAGAAAGCAGGCAAAAACCTCTTTGATCTTGGCCGCAGCAACTTCTTACTCAACACGTCTCAGGAGGCAAGGAAGACAAAAGCAAAAATGAACTATTGGGACCTCATCAAAATAAAAAGCTTCTGCACAGCCAAGGAAACAATCAGCAAAACTAAAAGGCAACTGACGTAATGGGAGAAGATATTTGCAAATGACATATCGCATAAAGGGTTAGTATCCAAAATCTATAAAGAACTTATCAAACTCAACACCCAAAAAACAAATAATCCAGTGAAGAAATGGGCAAAAGACATGAATAGACACTTCTCTAACGAAGACATCCAGATGGCCAACTGACACATGAAAAACTGCTCAACCTCACCCATCATCAGAGAAATACAAATCAAAACCACAATGAGATACCACCTCACCCCTGTCAGAATGGCTAGCATTAACAACTCAGGCAACGACAGATGTTGGCGAGGATGCGGAGAGAAAGGATCTCTTTTGCATTGTTGGTGGCAATGCAAGCTGGTGCAGCCCTTCTGGAAAACAGTATGGAGGTTCCTCAAAAAACTAAAAATAGAACTACCCTATGACCTAGCAATTGCACTGCTACGTATTTATCCAAAGGATACAGGAGTGCTGTTTCAAAGGGGCACATGCACCCCCATGTTTCTAACAGCACTATCAACAATAGCCAAAGTATGGCAAGAGCCCAAATGTCCATCAATGGATGAATGGATAAAGAAGATGTGGTGTATTTATACAATGGAGTATTACTCGGCGATCAAAAGGAATGAAATCTTGCCATTTGCAACTACGTGGATGGAACTGGAGGGTATTATGCGAAGTGAAATTAGTCAGAGAAAGACAAAAATCATATGACTTCAGCCATATGAGGACTTTAAGAGACAAAACAGATGGACATGAGGGAAGGGAAACAAATAATATAACAACAGGGAGGGGGACAAAACAGAAGAGACTCGTAAATATGGAGGACAAACTGAGGGCTCCTGGAGGGGTTGTGGGAGGGGGGGTGGGCTAAATGGGTCAGGGGCACTAAGGAATCTACTCCTGAAATCATTGTTTCACTATATGCTAACTAATTTGGATGTAAATTTTTTAAAAATTTTAAAAAGACTTCCAAGGTAAATGGAATCCTATGGAATCTGTACATCAACTTGAGGGGAATTAGCATCTCTTTAAAACTTTGTTTTGCAATAATTATAGATTCACAGGAAGCTGCAAAGATCATACAGAAAAGTCTGAGTCCCCTTCAGCCTTTTTACTCCAGTGATTACATAATTGGAATACAATATCCAAATCACAGATTTGATATTGATACAATGTGTATGTGTAGTTCCGTCCTTCTATAACTTACGTAGGTTTGTGTGACCCTCACCACGACCAAAATACAAAATTATTCCATCACCACAAAGATCTCCCTCTTGCTACTCTTCTGCAGACATACCCACTCACCTCCTCTACCATTTTGAGCCCCTGGAAATCACTCATCTGTTTTCCAACTCTGTAAAATTTTTGTTTTGAAACTGTTGCACAAATGAATTAATACAGTATGTGACTCTTTAAAAGATTTTAGTGTTTTTCAAGCAGTTTTAGGTTCACAGCAAATTTGAGAGGAAGGTTCAGATTTCCCATATATCCTGTGCCCCCAAATGCATAGCCTTCCCAACCTCACTCACTAGAATGGTACCATCTTTTGTGAAGGCTGAATCTACACTGACACATCATAATCACGCAAACTCAGTAGTTCACCTTAGAGTCCACTCTTGGTGTTATGGACAAGTGTATACCAACATATATCCATCATTATCATGTCTCACAGAATATTTTCACTCTCCTAAAAATCATCTTTGCCCTGCCTATTCATCTCCCTGCCTCACCCCTTCCACTTTTGGAAACTACTAATGTTTTTATGTGTCCATGGTTTTGCCTTTTACACAACGTCGTATACTTGGAATCGGTTTTGCCTTTTACAGAATGTCATATACTTGGAATCATACCTTATGTAGCCTTTCAGATTGGTTTCTTTTACTTAGCAATGTGCATTCAAGTTCCTCCATGTCTTTTCATGGATTCATAGATCATTTGTTTTTAGCACCGAATCATCTATTGTCTGGATGTTCCGTAGTTAATCCATTCACCTGTAGAAGGACGTCTTTGTTGCTTCTAGGATTTGGCAACTCTGACTAAAGCTGCTATAAACATCCACGTGTGAGTTTTCTGGTAGACAAAAGTTTTCACCTCTTTCAGGTAAATATCAAGTTGTGCGGTTGTCGGATCGTACGGTTAAGAGTGCGTTTAGTTTTGTAAGGAACTATGAGAATGTGTTCCAAAGGGACTGTACCATTTTGCATTCCCACCAGCAATGAATGAAAGTTTCTGCTACTCTCCCTTCTTGCCAGGGTTTGACGTTGTCAGTGTCCCAGATTTCAGCCATTCTAATAGATGTGCGGTGGTATCCCATTGTTGTTATAATTTGCATTTGCATTTGCCTCATGACCTATGATGTGGAACGTCTTTTAATATGCTTATTTTCCATTTCTCTTTCTTCTTTGGGAAGGTATCTGTTCATATCTTTGACCCATTTTGTAGTCGAGTTGTTAGTTTTCTTGTTGCTGAGCTTGAAGAGTTCCTTGTATATTTTGAATAACAGTCTTTTATTAATGTGCCTTTCTCCCGGTTTGTGGCTGGTCTTCTAATGCTCTTGATATGTTTCACATAGCAGAAGTTTTAAATTTTAATTAATTTTTTTTTCTTTTGGGAGAGAGAGAGACAGAGACAAAGAGCAGCAGAGGGGTAGGTAGAGAGGGAGATAGGGAATCCCAAGCAGGATCCACAATGTCAGGACAGAGCCTGATGCGGGGCTCAAGCCCATGAACCGTGAGATCACGACCTGAGCTGAAATCAGGAGACAGGTACGTAACTGACTGAGCCACACAGGTGACCCAAAAGTTTTCAATTTTAATGAAGCCCAGCTTATCAACTATTTCTCTCATGGATCATGTGTTTGGTGGTGTATTTAAAAAGGGATCACCATACCCAACATCATCTAGGTGTTCCCCTATGTAATCTTCTAGGAGTTTTCTAGCTCTGCATTTTACATTAAGTCTATGATCCACTTTCGTGAAGGGTGTGAGTTCCGTGCCTATATTCCCTTTTTTTTTTTTTTGGCGTGTGGATGTCCAGTTGTTCCAGAATCGTTTGTTGAAAAGGCAATCTTTGCTCCATTCGACTGTTTTTGCTTCTTTGTCAAAGATCAGTTGGCTCTAATTCTGTGAATCTACTTCTAGTATCTTTATTTTGTCCCATTGCTCTATTTGTGTCTTTTTTCACCAATACCACACTGTTTTGATTAGCGTCGCTTTATAGTGAATCTTAAAGTGGGGAAGTGTCAGTCCTCCAACTATGTTCTTCAATTTTGTGCTGGCTATTTTGCATCTTTTGCCTCTCTATATAAAATTTAGCATCACTTTGTCAATACCCACCAACCAATTTGTTGGGATTTTTACTGAGATTGCATTTAGTCTATATATCAAGTTGGAAAGAACTGACATCTTGACAATATGGAGTCTTCCTATATGTGAACATGGGATATTTAGTCAGTTAGTTCTTTGATTTCATTCATCAGAATTTAGTATATTTTTTCATATCGATCTTGTATACATTTGTCAGATTTATACCTAAGTATTTCATTTTGGGGGTGCTAATATAAATGTTGTTATTTTTAATTTCAAATTTTACTTATTCACTGAGGGTGTATAGAAAGCGATTGACTTAGTTTATATTAGCCTCGTATCCTTCAACCTAATTATATTTGCTTATTAGTTTCAGAAGCTTTTTTGTGGATCCTTTCAGATTATCTACATAAAGAAACATGTCACTTGTGAACAAAGATAGTTTGATGTTTTCTTTCCCAGTTTGTATAACTTTTCTTTCCTTGTCTTGCCTGATTGCATTAGCAAGGACTTCCACTATTGAAAATGAGTGTATATTGTAGCCTTGTGCCTCATATTAGTGGGAAAGCCTTGAGTTTGTCACTGTTTCGTATGACGGATAGCTTAGGTTCTCTGTAGATAGTGGGATCGAGTTGAGAAGTTCCTTCTATTCCTAGCTTATTGAGAGTTTTTTTTATCATGATTGGGTGTTGGATCTTGTCAAATGCTTTCTCAGCATCTACTAATATGATCGTGTGATCTTTCTATTTTAGCCAGTTGATGTGAGGGGTTACATTAATTGACTTTTGAATGTTGAACCAGCCTTGCAGACCTGGGAGAAATTGCACTTGGCTGTCTGTGCTCTATAATTCTTTTTATACAGCAAACCTCAGAGATATTGCAGATTTGGTTCCAGACCACTGCAACAAATCAAATATTGCAATCAAGTGAGTCAAATGAGCTTTTTTGTATTTCCCTGCACGTATCAAAATTGTGTTTATACCATACCACAGTCTAGTAAGCATGCACTACTTAACAAGTATGCAATAGTATTATGTCTGAAAAACAGCACACATACCTTCCTGCAACAATACTTTATTGCTAAAAAATTCTAGCCATCATCTGAGCCTTTAGGGAGTCACTGTAACAAATGATATACCGTATATATATGGTAGATCAGCAATCGCTGTGACAAATTATATACCATATGCCATGCGTACCATACACCCTAACAAATATAATAATGATGGAGAAGGTTTGACGCCCCGCTTGAGTCACCGGTTTGTTAAGACTGCAATGGCTGTGCAGCACAATAAAAGCAGGTACACTTGAACTCCTAGGGATCCGGGATTTTTTTCTTTACCGTTAGCCGTAATTATGTGCTACTTTTCGTTGGTCGCTTCAGCACTTATAGTAGTCATGTTTAAATGGCCAAAGTAGGGGCGCCTGGGTGGCTCAGTCGGTTGAGCGTCCGACTTCGGCTCAGGTCACGATCTCGCGGCCTGTGGGTTCGAGCCCTGCGTCGGGCTCTGGGCTGATGGCTCGGAGCCTGGAGCCTGCTTCCGATTCTGTGTCTCCCTCTCTCTCTGCCCCTCCCCCGTTCATGCTCTGTCTCTCTCTGTCCCAAAAATAAATAAACGTTGAAAAAAAAAAAAAAATTAAAAAAATAAATAAATAAATAAATAAATAAACGTTAAAAAAATTTTTTTAAAAAAATGGCCAAAGTAAGCATTCTAGTGGTTTTATATCACTTCACATAGAAGCTTACAAATGGAAGTATCCCCACAGTTCCCCCCTGCCGGCCAGGCTTGGTTCTGTTTTTGTTTTACACAATGAAGATTTGTTCTACTATCTTCACACCTGCATTTTTCCAAATGGAAGTTTGCTGTCCTTCTTATCTTTCCTTCTTTGCACATAATATGCCTCCTCCCCCTTGCGTGGGTGTTTCCACGTTTTTCTTGACATCACTAGTTTGAAGCAGTTTGATTGCGATATGCAGAGGACAGCTGCCATCAGAAAGGCCGGATAAGAGGGTGTGCCCAGTATAGCCCACATGTGACGCAAGGAAGTCACGGCATCGTGCGGCAATGAGATGAGAAATGTTGCCGGCAAAGATTTGGAATAAGAGCTGGCATGGGGATAAGGAGAAGGAAAAAAGGAAAAAGAAAATGGGAAGAATTTTATCTTCCTCTCCAAAACAGAAAAGATTGATGTTCTGGTTCTCTGTTGTATCAGAGAGTGGGTACGAGCAAATAGTGATGAATCGGGGTGGATTTTTGTTTTACATAAAAAATAACTTTTCAATAGTCAGTGTGATAAAAGTGTGTACATTAAGAAGAAAATGAGTCCCAGTCACAGGTTTGCAAATATTTACCTTCCCAGAGGCTGTGATTACACTAGATTATCCCCTGAATGCTTCTTTCTGAGAATCTATCATTTTATGGAAACAAATACATATGAAAACTATCTCTTAGGGTGACTTAAAGGCTCTTGAAAATCAATATAAACTGATATTGGAAGTGAATTTCAAGACAATAAGGTCACAGGTACCCTATTCCACCAATGGGACTTTCATTTCAGCCCTGCTGCGTTCTGTACGACCTTGAGCAAGTCACTTAACCATTGAGACCTTACATCTTCAACTGTAAATGAATGTAATAAAATTATTGTTTCTTGTTCAACTAAGTGGAGTTTTACAAGATAAGCTAGCACAATGCTTGTAAAAATATTTTGTCAGCTCTAAAAGACTGTGCAAATATTAAGTCTACCTATTCATAAATAATGTAATGTCACTTATGGGGGCAGTGAAGGTTCATGAATGCACTGAATGTATAGCATGCAACAGATATGTAACAAAGATAAAATGGAAAAGAAATGAAATGAAATCAGAACTAGAAAGGATTGAGTCCACTGGCTGCTTTCAGGCGGCAACTTATATACACCAGTCCACAAATAGATACAGTCTTAGAGTTCCCAAGGCTAATGTCCCCCATTTCTTATAAGAACGGAAGCAACATAAGAGAGGTGGAAAACCACTCTCTTTAAAAAGTTTGATTTATTCCTAGTCCCCAAATTCTGACAGTAGGTTGGCTGACTATGCAACTCACCCACAGAGAACAGCAGTTTTTACTCAAACCGAGAAGGAAATGATTTTTTTTCTGCCCTTAGGCCAGAAATACTACTGCAGTGAGATGCACTTTTATAAAGTTT
Organism: Leopardus geoffroyi; assembly: GCF_018350155.1. Taxonomy (NCBI): domain Eukaryota; kingdom Metazoa; phylum Chordata; class Mammalia; order Carnivora; family Felidae; genus Leopardus; species Leopardus geoffroyi. Next base: position 58,118,199 of record NC_059338.1, on the reverse strand, counting down.
GACCCCTAGTGACTACATGGGGCATAAAACCTAAGTCATAAACTAAAGACCAACATTATGAATGCCGAGGAGTTAGGAAGGAGATTCACCTAGCAGGATGTCCTTCTCTTTGTACCCTGCAAGAACTTCATGAAACTATTTAGGGAGGCTGTCTGATTTTTCTGCAGTACATTCTTAGTATTCTCTGCAACGCCAATAGAAAGTACACCCACTCTTAAAGATGCTTCGTAGAAGTTTTCCAAGTCAATTTTTTTTTCTAATTCCTCTGGCAAATTCCAGTGATCACCTACCTACCATCTGACTCATATTGAAGCACGATGAACACAGGATTGTGGCAGATCCTGAAGTCCATTCACTCATTTATTTCCTGGCATTCTGTATGTTGTGTATGCCTTGTACTATTCCGTGAACTTTACACATATTGAATCATTGAATGATTAATCCTTTCATCATGCCAACAACATTTGTTGAGCTTGTACTGAGGTCTTATAAGATATCAGACCCCACCCTCAAGGAACTCAGGGTGAATCAGATGAAATAGACATGTAATACAACGTGTGCCAATGATCTGTCTGAATGCAAAGAGAAGTACAGAATCATGGAGGTAGGGTGCATAATCCAGGGGACCGCTAATGGGGGAGGTCTCAGGGAGCGCCTCTTGAAGAAGGTGTCGCATGAGGGCTGAGCCTCAAGTGTGAACCAGTTGGTGGGGTAGGGCCAAGGGTGGAGGGTAATGAACTGTAGAGTGGAGGGGGGCTGAGCTGGTGGTGAGGAGGATGTTTCAGGTGGGGGTGGGGGTGGGGCAGGGAGCAAGAACGTATACACAGGTCAATAGGCAATATGAGATGTATGGGAGCCACAAACAGCTGGTTGTTAGAGACTAAAGACTGAGGCAGACAGTGTAAGAGGTGAGGCTGAAAATATGGACAGGGTTAAGGGAAGGAGCTTAGTCCTTGACCTGTGCGGAAAATGGAAGTCTACTGGAAACTTTTCGTCATTGGAAAGAAGAGGTCAGAATTACGTTGTATCTGGCGGCAATGGGAGATATGTGACTGTGAATGTACAACTAGTTAGGACATCTGTACTGTTAGAATAAACATAAGCCAAATAAGGGACCGTATTATCAGTATAATAAACTGCTGTCCAGCTTCTTATAGTGCACGTGAATATCCATGAGCAGTGAATCAACTATACCAAGGAAATCTTAACTTTTTAAACCTTTATTAAAATTTATAATTTCCTCCTTTGTTATTTATTTGGAGTCAGCCATGGTTAGGCCCATTTTTGGTTAAAGACTAAAGAGAATTGGCAAGAGTCAGACCTTCTGTCTCCGGTCTTGTCTTGGTCATTGAGTAGCTGTGAGTCATTGGGACAAGCCTTATGTTCCTCAACCATAAAATAAACAGATTGGAATAGACAGTGCTTAAGTCCTGTGTAAACTTGAAGGTTCTCTAAAGTAATTTCTATTCTTTTTAAGAGTTTCTTAGTCTCTAAGGGGAATTGGAGACAGATATGTAAGTACCTTTATATATCTTAACTCAGCGTTTGTGAGTAGGACAAGTAGTGTGAATATGTATGATAATTAAACCTCACAGATCTGCAACATGAACATTGTAGATTTAAACACACATACGGTACTCATACTAAATAGTACATAATACATTTTTGTATATGCCAGGATACTAAACTAGCTGTGCGGAATACCCTTATCTGCCAACATAGTGAGTCAAATCTATATTTTTTAACTTAAAAATTTTTTTGAATTCCTTCTTTACGTATCCTTGAAAGATGCTCTGATTAAACCTGCAATTTGGAAAAAGGTGAAAACTGGCTAAAGGCTTTAGTCCAGAAAAAATTCAAATATGTATTAACTAAAATTCTATTAACATTTAAATGGTCTATAATAATAATTTCTTGAAATGTTCTACTGAGACTGAAAACAAGCAATGATTCCTATAAAATGGCCCTGTGTTTCAGGAGCACATTTAATTTTTATTATACAGATTTCATAGCAGGTAGGAAGTTAGGATGCACTTTGCTTTGCTGAAACTTGGTAATAATTGCAGGGACTTAATTAAGCCAAGGGATGATTATTCTTTGTATTCAAATACAAATAATGCCCTGAATTTATGATCCGGACTATTCTTTCTCTTTAAGAATATTCATAGATGGGGGGCGCCTGGGTGGCGCAGTTGGTTAAGCATCCAACTTCAGCCAGGTCACGATCTCGCGGTCCGTGAGTTCGAGCCCCGCGTCGGGCTCTGGGCTGATGGCTCAGAGCCTGGAGCCTGTTTCCGATTCTGTGTCTCCCTCTCTCTCTGCCCCTCCCCCGTTCATGCTCTATCTCTCTCTGTCCCAAAAATAAATAAACGTTGAAAAAAAAATTAAAAAAAAAAAAAAGAATATTCATAGATGGGAACCAAACCATCTACCACAGCTCATTTTTCTGGTCTTTGGTTCTGCTCTTGGTTGTTTCCAGCTCACCTGATCTATCCTCCACCACCCAAATCACTAAAAAGGAAAAAATAAATGACCAACCATGACACTGTCCTATGATCAGAAATGTGATGCTTTGCCAATCACTTGGGAGTATGTGTTCCTTTTATCAGGGGGAATTCGGTTTATTCTATCACCAGCTATGTAGGCTGTCCATTTGTTTAAAATAAAGACACAATTCTTTCTTTCTCCGGGTCTCAACCCAAACTCAAGCAGTTTTTTGTTTTTTGTTTTTTGTTTTTTTTTTTTTTTTGCACAGCATGAATGTATGTGGGCACATATGGACTGAAATACACATAACACTTTCTCCAGGAGAAAAGAGCAAACTCTGTGTGAGGAGCCCACGGTGGGAAATAACCAAGTCACATGGACCTGGGCGTGTGTGTGTGTGTGTGCGTGCGTGTGTGTGTGTGTGTATGTGTATAGGCAATCGCAAGATTGCCAGCGGCTGGCAGAAGGTCAAGGGGGAAATGCCTTCCTGGAGGAGAGAATGCCTTGTGTAAACATCAAAGTGTTGCTTCTGAGAGGGGCAATTTTTGTATTGCTGTTGGCAGAGATGGATACTCATTCGCAGCGTTCAAAGGCCCTACAAAAAGCTTGGCGTATTCTGAACTTGGCAGGAGCTGGTTGGGACTGTGGCCTTTATCCCCTTCCAGTGCTTGCAACTGACATGCCGCCTCCCTGTCTCCAGTGTCCCACGGACTGGCCGCTTGGGGTGGTCACTTTCAGGCCCCCGCGATGGGAGCAGACGGTGGTGGTTTTGAATGTGGTGCAGCAAGGCGGCATCTGGAGCTGAAACACAGGGAAGACCGAGAGAGGCTGCTGTTAGCTGCAACGTTCCTACCGCATTCGATCGCTGTGTTCAGCGGTCTCTCGAATGGGGTGCCTGCTCCCCAAGAGTGAAGACGATCCGTTAGGGAGCAGGATGAGATTATTAGGATGGCATTTACATTAACTTACACTTAATTTCTGTTTTGTGTAGATTTTATGAGACATAATATATTAGTGCAATTGTACATGTATTATAAAAAAATACATACATTTTGGGGGAGGGGAACAACCGAAGACATTTCTATTAACAGGCATGCATAGTGAAATAAGTTTGCAGATCTGCTGGGGTTGTTTCTCAGGTTAACGTACGCATTTTTTAACAAGGGTCTTTCTTTGTTCCTGTAAGAAGTCGTCAGATTCCGGAGTCCTGTCTTTTGGTCTTTCTCGTTGTTATTAGTCGTCTTTTTTTTTTTTTTTTTTTTTTTTTTTTTGCAAAAAAGCCGCCTAGGTCTACAGGTATTCTATAATCTGTCACTGTTTTTCAGTAGCTAAGAAGCAAGTACAGTCAAGATTTGGAAGTACTCATTGTGATCTTCTGCCGACCGGTAAATACCTACATGTGAATTTAACTCAAGAAGAGGGAAGACATTCCTTAAAGCGAACTAGGTTGTTGTACAGGTTCTGTGTAAACCTACACTGTATATGATTAAGTGATGTGCGTGCCTTCAGGGGGGCATATCCAAGTCCCTTGTTCTTTCTGTTTACTCAGATTTCTTCTGGGAATGAAACCAGACTCTAGATGGTTTTAGAGGTGGGGAGAGTTACCACCCTTCATTTGAAGCAACGGTGCTGAGCACCAGCCTCTTGGCAGAGCTGATCCACTGTGTGTGAGACACAGGAAGACACTGGAGAGGTTCCGGAAGCTCTCTTGCAGTTACTGACTCCACACCTTGTGTGTCCACAGATCTCTCCAACTCACCATGTCCAAAACGGACCTCCAGTCTTTCCCCGTCCCTCCTCCCAAACCTGCTGTACCCACGATCTCTCTCATTCGTGTTGACAACCCTTCTTCCGCTGGGTGGGTCAAAACTTTGGGGATAGCCTTGACTTCTCTTGTCTCTCACACTTAAATAATACGCCAAGCAATCGTATAGACTCAACCGTCAGAACATGTCTACCGCTCCTGGCTGTTTCTAGGGCTATGGTCCCCCTGGGCCGCCATCATCAATTGTGGGAAATACTGCAATTCCCCCCACATTTCTCACTGCTTCTGCCTTTGCCTCTGAACAGTCCCGAGAGAGCCGTAGCTGTAATACATTAGAAGTATAAATCAGATCGTGTCGCTGTCCTAACGGAAATCCGCATTGGCTCCCCTTTTCACTCAGTGTGAATTTACGTGGGAATTTAACTGAAAAATATCAATAAATTGAGGATCCCCGATTGGTCCTCCTTATTCAAACCATTAGAGATGTTTTCCAAATTTCAATGTTATAGGAAGACCAACACAGTGCATTAGCTAAATAACCTTCTTCCCCGGAGGATTTATTTGGGGAATCCCTAAATGATTCCTCCTCGGTTATCAGAGATATGTTCCTCTGAGTTACTGTTTTGCATCTCCTGAAGCCTCCTGTCAAAATGCGAATGGCACTAGAGAGGTGATGCACTTAGTTAGGCACAGTTGTTTCTCGTATTGCTTCCACTGCCAGGAAGCTGCCTGTTCCCGTGCGGACGAGGTGGGGAGGGAGAGCAGGACAGTATAGTCTATTGTTTTTGGTGCTATTGCAAATAAGATTGTTTTCGTAATTTCTCTTTCAGATAATTCTCCGTGAGTGTATAAAAAGCACAGCTGATTTTTGTATGTTGATGTTCTACCTTGATTTTGTTAAGTTTTTTTTTTTAATTTTTTTTTAAACATTTATTTATTTTTGAGACAGAGAGAGACAGAGCATGAATGGGGGAGGGACAGAGAGAGAGGGAGACACAGAATCCGAAACAGGCTCCAGGCTCTGAGCAGTCAGCACAGAGCCTGCCGCGGGGCTCGAACTCACAGACCGTGAGATCATGACCTGAGCCAAAGTCGGACGCTGAACCGACTGAGCCACCCAGGCACCCCATGATTTTGTTAGTTTTAACAGTTTTTTGGTGGAGCCTTCAGGATTTTCTATAGAGAAAGACAATGTTAATTCTTCCTTTCTTATTTAGATGCCTTTTATTTCTTTTTCTTGCCTAATTACTCTGGCTAGGACTTCTGGTATTATGTTGACTAGAAGTGGTGAGAGAGGGTGTCCTTGTCTTATTTCTGATCTTAGAGGAAATGCTCTCAGCTTTTACCATTGAATATGATATTGGCTGGAGGATGGCCATAGGTGGCTTTTATTAGGCTGAGATACATTCTTTCTGTACCTAAGTTGTTGATCATTTTTATCATGAGAACATGTCAAATTTTGTCTGGCACTTTTCTGCCTCTGTTGAGATCGTATGATTTTTTGCCCTTCAATCTGTTAATATGGTATATCACATTTATTGATTTTCATGGGCTTATTTCTTCTCTGTGTATATAGAGGGGTACCCTGCTTTAAAAACACATTTGATATTAAAAAAAAATCTATATTTGCCAAACAACCCACCTGAAAGTGGCATATTCGCTCTCTATGCAAATTAAAGTTCCGCCTTTAAACACAGAGTGCTTCCTTTATGTTACCAGTTGATTTTACATGCTGGTTTTTCAGGAGCACAGTGACTGAACAGAAGACCAGAGTCAAGATCTTCTCACTGCGTGCCCCTTTTGGCTCTGCTGGTTTGTCACCAATCTCCCTAGAAATCTCCTTTCATATCCGTCATCAAAAATCCGTATCCCCTTTCCTTCTCAACAATATCAACGTGGCAAGTGAAGGCTTGTTTTCTTATTCTTGGGCTTGAGACACACAGACCTCATTTTCTTCTCTGTAATTTTCTGCATGTTTGTTTAGACACACAAAACATGCTCGCCCACGGATAGTATAGGCAGAATCAGAACTCAAACTCAGAGCTTTGACTCCAACTCCAAGCTTCCTGGGCACCCTGTCACATTTTCACTGGGAAGCCACCAACCCAAGTGGGCTTCAAAACTTTTCAAACCTTTCGGGAAGGGCTCCCTGCTGGTCTGTTGCTAAGGCAAAGTTAACACAGTATCATTTGCTAGTCAACAGCCTCAGGGGCTGCCTGCATGAGATGGGGACCTTCTTTTTATAAGACTTAATTGAATTCCATTTGTCCCTGTTTAGTGCCCTTGTATCACACTGAGTGTGGAACTCACTGCCATTCACAAGGATAACTAACATTCATTTACTTCCACCGCTCAGAAAATATCTGCCTGCCTTAGGGTTTGAAATTCCTAAAAGTTAACTTAGGGTCATTGACAACAGTCGTTATGAATGGAAATGTGTTGGTACAAAAAGTTCAAGGATACCAACGAACCCAGTACAATCATACATATGCAAAAGTGAATAAATGGATAAGGCTATTTAATTATGTGAATTATATACTTTATATACATTAATCATATAATTACTACTTTATATTATTACTACACAAATTATGTAAACAATATCTTAGTTGGATGAATAAGCCAATTATCTAGCAAAGCTCAGAGGTAATATCATTTAAGATATTTGGGGTGTGGCTAGACATTTAATCTACTTGGGGTAAAGGCGTATAATAACAAAAATGAATATACAAGTTACAAACATACATAGAATTTTAGAAGGTGAGAAGAAAATAGAGGAAAGAAGATATGACGGAAAATCAAGTATGGAAGGTAAATAGGAGTGCATTGCATCTAAGTCAGGCAGTGAAAATTTTAGAAAACTCCTAAATTGTTTTCTGAAGGAAAACTTGGTAATTTTTTCTTACAGACAATTGTTCATTTCATGCCCATGTCCTCAGAGAGGGGAGAAAGGTTCAGGAAGAGAAGAAGAAGGGGGGATACGTTTTTACAACTTACTATCCTATCAGCAAAGGTTCCCTTATTACATCCCTTCCCCAAAATACCGAATAAGGAAGTTGCCCAATTTCACAGAATCTAGTAAAGCAGGAGAGCCAAGATTCACAATCCAGGCTGCCCTATGGTGCCCCAGTTTTCAACTTTGTCTGTATAAAGCTGTTTGCTTGAGAGTATTCCTATAATTTTATACGTTTCTCCAAAACTGAAGAGTTGGAAGAAAAATGATCTTTTATTTAGCATAAATGTCAAATTACTTTGGCACAGGGATACTCACTACTTCTGCTCTTGACTTCATCTAAGCCACAGTGGTCACAATTTCTGTTAGCATTCATGGGAGACAGGAAGGAAGTAGAGAGAGGTCTCCGCCACCATCCTGGATGTTCTGGCTGCTGTGGTGACACTCTTGAAGAACTTCTGCCCGCGTGCCTCCCACTATTGCTATTTCAGTCAATAAATATTTTAAGTTCATCCTTCTTTGAGAACTTCGCAAGCATGGCCTGTGAACATGAACATGGTCACTGTGTGCACGAATCTCTTCAGATCATAAACATTACCCCATGTTCTTGAAGCTTGGCTGCTGGGGAACCCAGAAAGCCTCAATCATGATGCCTCGTGATTGATGCTCGCACGTCTCTGTACTTTATGGACACAAGGTGAGTATGTGTGGTCTATTTCCTTTGTTCAGGCAGCTAGAGATGAATAAGCTATGACCCTGTCATCATCATAGTGATAAAAAAAAAAAAAGGAGTTCGAAGTCCGACACGTGAGCTCCCGCAGGAATACCTGTGGTGGTGTGGCAGGTGGTGGGGACAGGAGGAACAGGCAGGAGAGAATCAAAGAGAGGTGTATGTGATGCCAGGTAATGAAAGAAATGCAATTTATTGGCTCAAAGCCTGAGGGAGTATCACCATTCTGTGCACAACAAAGAACCAAAACACTCTAGTTAGTAAACTTGCCCTAACACACTGGGGTGAATCTCTCAAGGTACATGGAGCTGTTCCTGCTAATAGAAATAGACCACGCCTTGAAATCGGGGAAAAAGAGAAAGCCACGGCTTATGCATTTTAGATTGGAAATCTTGAGAAGGTGAGCCCACCTGAGAGCCTAAATGGTGACCCATCGGCAGAAGAGAGAGAGAGCACCTGAACAGTCCGTCCTCCCTGGTCGCCATGGCAACAGAGAGACTAAGTTGCTCCCAGGTGAGAGCAGAGCCAGATGCTGGCATCTCAGACAAGAAGCCTTTTCCTTCAGCGATGCAGGGGGAGAGTCCCGCCGCATGCAGAGCTCTGTGGGGGCTCCCTGGAGACTCCCATTCCCTGCCTTCTTCTTCTGCCCTGCCATGTTTTCCCAAGCAGAGCACATCGGCCCCATCTAGCTGCTCTCCTCCAGCCCGAGTGCCTTGCTCTCACCTGCTGTACCTACCAGTGTCCTAGGGCTGCTGCAACCAAGTACCTCCAGCCGGGTGGCTTAAACCACAGAAACTGGATGTCCCATGGTTCTGGTGCGAGAAGTCTGAAATCAAGGTGTTGGTGGGGCTGCTTCCTTCCGAGGGCTGTGGGAGAAGGATCTGTCCCAGGCTTCTGTCCTTGATTTGTAAAGAGCCCTCTTCTCCCCGTTTCCCTGTTTCTTCACATTGTCTTCTAACTCCATGTGTCTGTCTCTATCCAAACTGCTCCTTTTTGTAAGGACACCAGCAATATTAGACTAAGGCCTAACCTAATGACTTCATTTTAACCTGATTATCTCTGTGAAGACTCCAACTCCAAATAAGGTCACATTTTGAGGTCCTGGGAGTTAGGATTCATATATATACACACACACACACACACACACACACACACACACATATTATAAATGTATATATATGTATATGTGTGTATATATATGCACGCGTATATTATATATGTATATATGTATATGTGTGTATATATATATGCACGCATATATTATATATATGTATATATGTATATGTGTATATATATATATATGCACAATATATATACACATACACAATGGGAGGGTGATAGCACAACACCAGGTAAAAAGAGTGGAGGGAAATGTAAGGAAAACATATGAAAATGTTGCTCAGCTGGTGTTATGGGTTGAATTGTGTCCCTTAAAAAAGTACATACACACACACACACACACACACACATACACTACATATATATATACTCTACATATATATACACATATATATTATGAATGTATATATGTATATACGAATATGAATGTATATATATGAATGTATATGTGTATATATATATGTGTATATATATATATATACTTTTTTTAGGGGACACAATTCAACCCATAACACCAGCTGAGCAATATTTTCATATGTTTTCCTTACATTTCCCTCCACTCTTTTTACCTGGTGCTGTGCTATCATCCTCCTATTAGCACCCAAAATATAAGAATGCAGGACTTCAACAAATCAGAGGAAGGTCAGATGCTTAATTTTTATCAAAAGGGTCGGTGACAGAGGATGAGGAGGAAACGGCTAGGACCAAGAACATGAGTACATGTCTTAGTCCTTGGATTTTGTGAACAGAGATGGCTAGGGAGATCTGTCCAGGAAAATCTCCAAGATTCAAGTTGGCTTCGAACACGTAGGACAAGTGGTGAGACTCAGACCAATGGGTTTGAACAGTCACAAGGAAAGTTAGGGAACGATATGAATTATAAAAAAACAAAACAAAACAAAACTGTTATTTTTGTGTTGTGGAATCACTTTCTCTCATAGCCTTGAGAATGTTAATTTTGCCGCTTGGGGGGTTTGCAAAAGAGAAGTCATCATGATGTGACAGGCTGCAAGAACTTTGGGCATGGAGTCAGCCCTTGTTTCAATTAACCTACCCGCCCCACCTGGACTTCAAGTTCTGTCACTGACCAATCATGTGACCTTGGGCAAGCTACTTAATTTCTCAGAGCCTTGTTTCCGTTATCTGTTAAATGAAGAAGAGAACGCATGCCTGTCATGTTTGCAGTAACATGATGAATTTTACAATTTAAAATAGAACAATGAAATCACACGAAGCCATGTGATATACTAAGGGGGTTATTATGGCTGTATAATCACTGATAGTGTTATTGTAGAGGTAGACGTATGATTTAGATCAGTAATTTTCAACTTTGGTTGTGCACAAAAATCACTGGGAAGTTTTTAAAAACCCAGATGCCTAGCTCAGTCGCTTAAGCATCCCTCTCGTTATTTCGGCTCCGATCGTGATCTCACAGTTTGTGAGACTGAGCCCTACGTGGGCTCTGCACTGACAGTGTGGAGCCTGCTTGGGATTCTTTCTATATAATCTATATAATATAAATATATTTATAATTTATATAATATATATAATATAAATATACCTATATATTTATATGATAAATATAATTATACTCTTATAATATTATATATATTATATAATCTATATAATATAAAGAGAATATACAAAATTATTGATCCAATATATGTATCTATTTTACATACATAGAAAATACTTCAAGAAAAATTTAGCTACTTAAAGGTATTTTTAACCATTTCTTTTATAACTGAAGTGAAATTAAAGTCACATTTATCAATTAAGTTAAGATATATTCACTTTGGTTGCCAAGAAATATGTAGACTTTAGAAATTAAGAAGCTTCAGATGGAAATGTTCAGCAGATTGAAGAAAAATATTCAGTTGATTGGGGTCACCATATGGACCAGTAAACTAGGATATTCCAGTACTTTCCAAACCCCTAACTCTCTAATAATAGGAAGACTGAATACCTTTCATTTCTCACCTCTTTCGGTTTACCCTGCGATGGTCTGAATAGTTGTGTCCCCCGCCCCCCCCCCGCCCCCCTTATTTCATACTTTGAAATACTAAACCTTATGAGGCGGGGCCTTTAGGAGATGATTAGGTCTTGAGAGCAGTCTTCATAAATGGTATTAGTGCCCTTATAAAACAGGCCCCTGGTAGATCCCTTGCTTCCTTCTACTACGTGAGGGATACAACAAGAAGTCTGCAACAGAAGGGAGCCCTCCCTCGACCGTGCCAACACTTCCAGCTTCCGGAACTGTGAGAAATACACGTCTGTTGTTTATAAGCTACCCAATCTGTAGTATTTTGTTATGGCAGCCAGAATGCGCCAGGACATGCATCATCTTCCTACCTGAACTTCTGGTCCACCTCCAGCAAGGAAGAGCATACCTCTGTAGTCATTTTGTGGTCACTTTGAGTGAGGAAGGGTCACGTTAGGAAACCAGCATATACATCTAGGAATGAATGTAATCTTATATCTCGAGTATCCCAGTGCAAGATATGCTTGCAATGCAACCCATAGATGTAGACATTCTTTTGTAGATATGGTCAATTTAAAAGAGCCAAGATCTGGGTTGATCCAGCCCTCTTCAGAAGGTCAGACTCTTCCCCAGGACAGATTGCTGCCTCGAGCCCTCACAGACACCCTGACAGAGAAAACTCAGCCACTCTGATTCTGAGTGTTCTCAGAGTATGGGACTGTCCACATGGTAAGATTGGAGGAACATATGATGGAAAGTCCAGCCACAGATTCCTTATCCAACGACCTGCCAAGTGGTTGACATTTCCACTTTAAGGATTGCTTTGAGTTGAGAATAGAAGAATGTAGCAAACATGCAAATACGTTCCTGGGAAGACTGAATATTGTGAATCATTGTCAATCATCGGTTCCTTAGAGCGAATTAGTTTATTATGTTTGTTAATCAGTCAACCTGTAAAGATTGATGTAGTAGATCCCGCTGCTATTTGTGTAAGAAAAGAAGAGAAATGACATTCATGTATGCGTTGCTTGCGGGCTCGGGAGATACGAGCTTGGGAGACCTGCTTCATTGTCCGTTGATGTATTAGGCTTAAGCAAGAAGTTCCGTAAGGCAGCATTAAAAGAAGCAAGTCAGGATGTGGCTTGTTTGTGTCACTGTAGGCTAGCTAAAGCTGGGTGAACAACCTGTTTGAATGGAAATGTCTTAACAGAGGGGGAATCCAACTCCTTGCTGCTGGGGGGGGGGTGGGGCAAGGAGGTAGCTCCCACTATCACACAAAGGTGAGGTACTGCATCCTGGGGCTAACAGTAGAAGGTTTTGGAATGACCTTTCCCGCTGGAAAGCCTTCAATGGCTTCCCTTTACCACCCAGATAACCTAAAAGCTCCCCAGACTGGAGTAAACAGCCTTCCATGATGGATGCCTGTTGACTTCTTTGGCCCTAATCCCCCGGGGGATGTACCTTTTGCTTCGGTACCACGAATCTGTGATGCCCTTATATCTTGTGCTCTTTCTCCCTCTTCTGCTTGTCTCACTTCAGTTTATCCCTTAAGGTCTAATTTGAACATCACGTCTCGGTGGAGACTTGTTGACTCTCCCAGGTCCCAGGAGCCTCTTCTTCCTCTTTCTGTAAATCCTGATATCTGTCCCTTATTATTACATCTATGGCATGGGTGAGGTGTCCGTCTCTCCCATTAGTCTACAAATCCTTTGCGGAGAGGGACTATGCTTTGTTTATCTCTGTTGCCTAGAGCCTAAGATAATAAACAAATAATTGGATGGAGGGATGGAAAGATTTGCTTGGTTGAATTCCAAACCTTTTCGGAGACTCTTTCATTATCATCCATGATTTGGTTGGGCTAAGACATGAGAAGTGGGTGCAGAGTGAGTGTGTAGAACTTGTATTGACATTTTGATTGTCCATAAATTACTACAGTTGAATTTTAGTTGGAGTCTCTGAAACCTTTTTTTTTTTTTTTTTGGCTTAAAAATTTACTGGTTCTAGAAAGCCTTTTTGGATAAACCATGTCTCTATCTCCTCTACGTTTCTTTTTATCCCAACAATCACTTAAATAATTGATACACTCTGCATTTAAAAATTTTTTAAACATTTTTTTAATGTTTATTTATGAGAGAGAGAGAGCGAGAGATAGTGAGCGAAGGACGGGCAAAGAGAGGGAGATACAGAATCCGAAGCAGGCTCCAGGCTCTGAGCTGTCAGCACAGAGCCCAACATGGGGCTCAAACTCACCAGCTGTGAGATCATGACCTGAGCTGAAGTTGGATGCTTAACTGACTGAGTCACCCAGGCACCCTGCCTTTTTTCATATCCTGCTTTTTTATTATCTTCCAGTTATATTTTTTGGGTTTCCCTAATTATAGGTTAAGCCTCTGAAATTTCCCTTCCATGTTTTGGTCTCCTAATACTGCAGCATAATGATTACAAACCTACCATGTTTCATAGCCTAGTGCTGTATTTTCTCATTGCATGACCTTTGACAGGTTACCTAACCATTGGCACATCATTTTTTCCCATATATAAAATGGGAAATAATGCTAGGTCTGATCTCAGAGTGTTGTTATAACAATAAATGAATATTAGGGGCGCCTGGGTGGCTCAGTCGGTTAAGTGTCCGACTGCGGCTCAGGTCATGATCTTGCGGTTTGTGAGTTCGAACCCCGAGTCCGGCTCTATGCCGACAGCCTGGAGCCTGCTTCCGATTCTGTGTCTCCCTCTCTCTCTGCCCCTATCCCGCTCACACTCTGTCTCTCTCTCAAAAAAAAAATAAGTAAATTAACTAATTAAAAAAAGAATAAATGAATATTATTCCATTGTATATAGTATACATACCACATTTCTTTATCCATCATCCATTTATGGTTCCTTAGATTACTCCCATGTCTTGGCTGTTAAAAATAATGCGACAATGAACACAGAGGTGCATTTATCTTTTTGAATTAGTGTTTTCCTTTCTTTTGGATACATACCCAGAGTGGAATTGCTGAACCCTATGACAGTTGTATTTTTAATTTTTTGAGGGACCTCCACGTTGTTTTCCACATTCCCACCAACAATTCTCAGGTGTTTCCTTTCTCCACATTCTTTTTTATTTTTAAAAACAAATTTTTTTTTCAACGTTTATTTATTTTTGGGACAGAGAGAGACAGAGCATGAACGGGGGAGGGGCAGAGAGAGAGGGAGACACAGAATCGGAAACAGGCTCCAGGCTCTGAGCCATCAGCCCAGAGCCCGACGCGGGGCTCGAACACCCGGACCGCGAGATCGTGACCTGGCTGAAGTCGGACGCTTAACCGACTGCGCCACCCAGGCGCCCCACCTTTCTCCACATTCTTACCAACATCTGTTATTTCTTATCTTTTTGATAATAGCTACTCTAATGGGTTTGGCTTTGCATTTTTCTGATGATTTGTGACTTTGAGCACCTTTTTATGTATCTTTCGGTCGTCTGTATGTCTTCTGGAAAAAATATCTATTCAAATCCTCTGCCTGTTTTTTTTTTAATTTTTTAACATCTATTTATTTTCAAGAGACAGAGACAGAGTGCAAGTGGGGGAGGGGCAGAGAACGAGCGAGATTCAGCATCCGAAGCAGGCTCCAGGCTCTGAGCTGTCAGCACAGAGCCGGGCACGGGGCTCCAACCCACGAACCGTGAGATCATGACCTGAGCTGAAGTCAGACGCTTAACCGACTGAGCCACCCAGGCGCCCCCTCTGCCCATATTTTAACTGAAACAAATTCTTTTTGCTATTGATTTGTATGCGTTCTCTATGCATTTTGGATATTAACTCCTTATCAGGGGCTATTATATTAATTATATTAATACATAATATACTATATATACTAATTATTATATAGTTTGCAGATATTTTTTCCTGTTCAGTAGATTGCCTCTTCATTTTGTTGTTGATTTTCTTTGCTGTCCAGAGCTTTTAGTCCGATGTAGTCCTACTTGTTTATTTTTGCTTTTGTTGCCTTTGCTTTGATAGCAAATACAAAAAATAATTGTGAATACAGATATCAAGGAGCTCACTGCCTATGTTCCAGGATTTCCGGTCTTATGTTCAAGTTTTTCATCCATTTTGAATTAATTTTTGTGTATAGTGTAAGATAGTGGTCTAATTTCATTCTTTTACACGTGGCTGTTCAGTGTTTCTAACACCATTTAGTGAAGGGACTGTCCTTTCCTCATTGTATATTCTTGGATTTTTTTGGTCATGAGTTATTTAAGTGTCCATCAATGGATGAATGGATATCGAAAACACATACACGCAATGGAATGTTACTCAGCCAGAAAAAAAGAAGGAAATCCTGCCATTTGCAACAATATGGGCAGACTCTGAGGGCATTATGATAAGTGTAAAAGTCAGACAGGAAAAGATAAATACCATATAATCTCACCTGTAAATGGTGGTGGGGAAAGCAATTCAGAACTCACGGAAACAGAGAAGACTGGTGGTTGCCAGAGACAGAGTCCTCTTGGTTAGTGAAATGGGTGAAGGAGGTCAAAAGGTACAAACTTTCAGTTATAAAATAAGTAAGTCCTCATGAGAGATAATGTGTAGTATGGTGACTGTCGTTAATAATACTGTATTGTAGGGGCGCCTGGGTGGCTCAGTCGGTTGGGTGTCCGACTTCGGCTCAGGTCATGATCTCTCAGTCCGTGAGTTCGAGCCCCATGTCGGGCTCTGTGCTGACAGCTCAGAGCCTGGAGCCTGCTTTGGATTCTGTGTCTCCCTCTCTCTCTGACCCTCCCCCATTCATGCTCTGTCTCTCTCTGTCTCAAAAATAAATAACAATTAAAAAAAATTAAAAAAAAATAATACTGTATTGTATATTTGAAAGAGAGTAGACCTTAAAAGTTCTTGTCCCAGGGCGCCTGGGTGGCTCAGTCAGTCGAGCGTCTGACTTCGGCTCAGGTCATGATCACACAGTTTGTGAGTTCCAGCCCCATGTTGGGTTCTGTGCTGACAGCTCAGAGCCTGAAGCCTGCTTGGGATTCTGTGTCTCCCTCTCCCTCTTCCCCTCTCCCGCTCCCGCTCTGTCTCTCTCTCTCTCTCTCAAAAATAAACATTTAAAAATTTTGAAAAAATAGTTCTCATCCCAAGGGGAAAAAATGTGTAGCTGTTTGTGATGGTTAACCACATTTATTATGGTGATCATTTCTACACCACTTATGTGTATTCCATATACATGTATATGTATGCATGTATATACACACACACAAATTTATATTTGTATATATCAACATACGCAAGTATTGATTATTATGCTGTATCTCTAAAACTAATATAATGTTATATCAGGGTACCTGGGCAGCTGAGTCAGTTAAGCATCCAACTCTTGATTTTGGCTCAGGTCAAGATCTCAGGGTTCATGAGTTCGAGCCCCACATTGGGCTTTGTGCTGATAACATGGGGAGCCTGCTTAGAATTCTCTCTTTCTTCTCTCTCTTCCTCTCCCCCTGCTCATGCTCGCATGTGCAAGAGATCCCTCCCCCGCGCTCTCTCTCTCTCTCAAAATAAATAAATATACTTAAAAATGTTATATGTCAATTATACCTTAATAAACAAGGGAAAAAATGGGAGCATGCATGCTATGATTGCCTAGCATGCAATCAATTAAAGTCTCTTTATTTTATTTTATTTTATTTTAGGTTTTTTTTCCTTCTCATTTTTAATTTTATTTTTTTAAATTTACATCCAAATTAGTTAGCATATAGTGCAACAATGATTTCAGGAGTACATTCCTTAGTGCCCCTGACCCATTTAGCCCATCCCCCCTCCCACAACCCCTCCAGGAACCCCCTGTTTGTTCTCCATATTTAAGAGTCTCTTATGCTTTGTCCCCCTCCCTGTTTTTATATTATTTTTGCTTCCCTTATGTTCATCTGTTTTGTCTCTTAAAGTCCTCATATGAGTGAAGTCGTATGATTTTTGTCCTTCTCTGACTAATGTCGCTTAGCATAATACCCTCCAGTTCCATCCACATAGTTGTAAATGGCAAGATTTCATTCTTTTTGATTGCCAAGTAATACTCCATTTTGTGTGTGTGTGTGTGTGTGTGTGTGTGTACCACATCTTCTTTATCCATTCATCCATCGATGGACATTTGGGCTCTTTCCATACTTTGGCTGTTGTTGATAGTGCTGCTATAAACATGGTGGTGCCTGTGTCCCTTCAAAACAGCACACCTGCATCCCTTGGATAAATGCCTAGCAGTGCAATTACTGGGTAGTAGGGTAGTTCTATTTTTAGTTTTTTGAGGAACTTCCATACTGTTTTCCAGAGTGGCTGCACCAGCTTGCCTTCCCACCAACAATGCAAAAGAGATCCTCTTTCTCCGCATCCTCACCAACATCTGTTGCTGCCTGAGTTGTTCATGCTAGCCATTCTGACAGGTGTAAGGTGGTATCTCATTGTGGTTTTGACTTGTATTTCCCTGATGATGAGTGATGTTGAGCAGTTTTTCATGTGTCGGTTGGCCATCTGGATGTCTTCTTTGGAGAAGAGTCTATTCATGTCTTTTGCCCATTTCTTCACCAGATTATTTGTTTTTTGGGTGTTGAGTTGGATAAGTTCTTTATAGATTTTGGATACTAACCCTTTATCTGATATGTCATTTGCAAATATCTTCTCCCATTCTGTCAGTTGCCTTTTAGTTTTGCTGATTGTTTTCTTCGCTGCGCAGAAACTTTTTATTTTGATGAGGTCCCAGTAGTTCATTTTTGCTTTTGTCTCCCTTGCCTCCAGAGACGTGTTGAGTAAGAAGTCACTGCGGCCAAGATCAAAGAGGTTTTTGCCTGCTTTCTCCTCGAGGATTTTGATGGCTTCTGTTTTACATTTAGGTCTTTCATCCATTTTGAGTTTATTTTTGTATCTGGTGTAAGAAAGTGGTCCAGGTTCATCCTCCTGCATGTCACTGTCCAGTTTTCCCAGCACCACTTGCCGAAGAGACTGTCTTTATTCCATTGGGTATTCTTTCCTGCTTTGTCAAAGATTAGTTGGCCATACGTTTGTGGGTCCATTTCTGGGTTCTCTATTCTGTTCCATTGATTGGAATGTCTGTTCTTGGGCCAGTACCATACTGTCTTAATGATTACGGCTTTGTAGTAGAGGCTAAAGTCCGGGATGGTGATGCCTTCTGGTTTGGTTTTCTTTTTCAAGATCGCTTTGGCTATTCAGTGTCTTTTCTGGTTCCATACAAATTTTAGGATTGTTTGTTCTAGTTCTGTGAAGAATGCTGGTGTTATTTTGATAAGGATTGCCTTGAATATGTAGATTGCTTTGGGTAGTATTGACATTTTAACAATATCTGTTCTTCCTATCCAGGAGCATGGAATCTTTTTCTATTTTTTTGTGTCTTCTTCAATTTCTTTCATAAGCTTTCTATAGTTTTCAGTGTAAGTTAAGTCTCTTTATTAAATTACCTTCACATGATAATTGGTGTTATGTTATACATGCTCAGTGTTTGACTAAGGTCTCTTAATGATGAGTGAAAAAGAAGTCACATTGAAGCACATCATTAGAGAATTTCAGAACACTGAGTATAAAGACATCTTCAGTACTTATTGAGATAGGAAACAAACAAGCAAATAAACACAAACAAACAAAAAAAGGTCACACATAAATAACTTGAAATAGAATGGTACTGAATTTATCAACAGCGAATCTAGAGTTTAGAAGATAATGGAGAAATTCATTTCAAAGACTGAGAAAAATTTAGGGGCGCCTGGGTGGTTCAGTCGGTTGAACATCCGACTTCGGCTCAGGTCATGATCTCGCAGCTCTCGTGGGGTGTTTGAGCCCCACATCAGGCTCTGTGCTGACAGCTCGGAGCCTGGAGCCTGCTTCAGATTCTGTATCTCCTTCTCTCCCTGCCCCTTCCCCGTTCATGCTCTCTCTGTCTCTCAAAAATGAAGAAACATTAAAAAAAAATTCAAAGACTGAGAAAAATTTAAATTCCAACCTACAGTTGAATACTCAGATAAACTATCACTAAAACAAGAAAGTAGAATAAAGAGATTTTCATTTGTATGCAAAGTCTCAAAACATTTACCCTCCCCCCCTTGGACCTGGTCTTACTTCATTTGTGCCTGCTATAAGAATATCATGCGGTAGCTTAAAAACCAGAAATTTCTTTCTCATAGTTCTGGAGGTTGGGAAGTTCAAGATCAAGGTGCTGGCAGATTTGGTATCTAGTGAGAATCTGCTTCCTGGTTCATAGACAACTGCTTTCTTGCCCTGTTCTTACATGGTGGAAAGGGTGAGGGAGCTCTCTGTTGTCTCTTGATAAGGACATCAGTCCCACTCAAATGACCTAGCCACCTCCCAAAGGCCTCACTTCCAAATACCATCACAGTGGGTATAAATTTCTAATATGAATTTGAAAGAGACACAGTCAATAGCATATTCTTTCTTAGAAAGTTGCTAAAGAACATTTCCTCATCCAGGAAGTTTAGAATCCAAGAGGCAATAACCAACACAGAAAAAGGCAAAGGACATTTTTTTTTTTTTGACACAGAGAGAGTGGTGGAGGGGCAAAGGGAGAGAGAGAGAGAGAGAGAGAGATTCACAGAGCAGTGAATCAGAATCCCCCAGCCTGGAGCCTGATCTCACGATCCTGGGATCGTGACCTGAACCAAAATTAAGAGTCAGACGCTCAACCGACTGAGCCGCCCAGGTGCCCCCAAAGGACAATTTTTAAAATACTGATGAAGAGAATACCCAAGAAACTGTCTGGTTAGCAGGCTAGTGAACAACCAGCATGGATAGGAGAAAAAGGGAGAAAGGCTCGAGAGGTGATATTTTTACACAAAAGAGCAAAATATATATGCACATTTTGTGATGTACTTGACTATGAAGAGAGGAACCTTACATATCTGATAGAGGGTCTGGAAGTGAATTAGTAGTAAGACATTAAAAACTAAGCAAATAACCACAAAAAGTGATCATTAATTCCACTGACAGAAAAATCTGGATAATAAATAAAATGCAATGACTCCATGTAGCCCAGCTATTAATATAATCATAACACTGCAGGTCCTGAATATTGATGTAACCATATTTGTGACAATAATATATTCAGATTAAGAGGAAAGGGGAAGTGTAAGTGTGCAGAGGGGACAGGGAGTAGAAGAAGTAAAGTAAAAGTAAATCCTCATTTTCTATCATAGGAAATCAACTAAGTAAAATCGAAAACCCAAGAAACAGCAAGGCAAGCATTTTTCTCGAAAGATGGAGGAAAAAAACCAAGAAAGAGCTAAAGAGTTAACGGTTCACATAATTGGAGTAGAAAACAGGAATGGGAAAAGTTGGAACTGAGAGTCACTGCTTTTCCTTATAAACCTTATAGCACTGGTCGGATTTTTGGACTACATACATGTATTATTTGACACGCTTCGGAAATTAAATTAAAAGCTGGGAAACAAATTAAACGCATCAGTACTTAATGGTATGGAGCTTTAAGAAGTTTGACGCAAGTTTCTTTTATATCATTTTGGGCAGGACCGTGTAGAAAACTGAATCTAATTAGATATTAAAGAAACATCTAATTTCTTCCTTTTATTTTTAAGGGAACTCATAAATTGTGAGCCTCCCTCTTCCCTTGCCTATTGGGATGCTGTTGATGGTTCTAGTAAATGCCTAGCTGGGGAAACTAGACCATCCAAACTTTCCTCTTGGCATGCATTAGGATATGAATCATCAACATGAGTGCAGAATGTTCTGAGCTAGCCCCAACCCCTCCACTCGCATTTAACATTCATTGATGGCGTCACCACTACCAAAATGACTGTAACCAAGAGATTACATTAACCCAGGGCAAAATTGAGGGGGATGTGCAATGTTTTAAATAGGTTTATTGACTCCAGGCAACAAAACTTTCACCTCTTCCATTTAGCCCACTTTCTCAGAGCACACCTAATGAAAGAAAAGCAATTGTTTACATTTGCCAGAAGTCTTTCCTCAGGGTCACATAGCCCTTGGAAATCTTGGGGGAAAGAAGAGAAATCATCTGGGGGGAACGCCAATGTTCTATCAAACTGATTTTCAGGGCAACTGGGAGAAAGGTATATTGATGCTCGTGTATATTTATTTATATAAAAAATGAGTGGATATTGTCATAGTATGGGGACTTTAAGTAAAAAATAGAAACAAAAAAGCACAGAAGAGAGAAAGAAGGCGAACTGGTGAGGGAGGAGAGAAATAACAGGACTGGGAAGGAAAAGAGGAGGGAATGAAAGGAAAGAGGAGCACCGATCCACCTGTACTATGCCCCTGGCCATGCCCCAGCCTCTCGTATTACCTAACAACCTAACAATTTTTCTGACCTCATCTCTTTGTAGCCAGCTGGACCTAGATACTCCAATTCTAACCTAGACCCAACCTTTTTACTTATTTCCAGAAAATGCCCTTCATAGACTTCCAAAGACTTTTCTTGTACCTGACCTAGGACCACAGGACTCCCAGGCCGGTGGACCCACAGCTTCCCCTATTCTTTGCTAAATAAGTGGCTCTGGCCTTTCTTCTATTCTCACTTTAGAGGAAAAGAGGAAGAAGATACCACAAGCTCTGCTCCTTCTAGAATGGCCCAAAGTACGGCGCTTTTGCAGTAGGGCCATGTATGGGGGTGACAGGGATATAAGTGTAGATGTGTGTGGGTGCAGTATTTGTGGAATGTTGATCTGTTGCTGTGTGTGTGTGTGTATGTGTGCGTGTGTGTGTGTTTCTAACTTCTGCACAGTCTCCTAATATCCTGTGGTCCTTGAGGCTTTAAAAAAAATGTCGATACTACCCAAAACTATCTACACATTCAATGCAATCCCAATCAAAATTGCACCAGCATTCTTCTCGAAGCAATCCTAAAATTTGTATGGAACCACAAAAGACCCCGAATAGCCAAAGTAATCTTGAAAAAGAAAACCAAAGCGGGAGGCATCACAATCCCAGACTTTAGCCTCTACTACAAAGCTCTAATCATCAAGACAGCATGGTATTGGCACAAAAACAGACCCATAGACCAATGGAATAGAATAGAAACCCCAGAACTAGACCCACAAACATATGGGCAACTAATCTTTGACAAAGCAGGAAAAAGTATCCAATGGAAAAAAGACTGTCTCTTTAACAAATGGTGCTGGGAGAACTGGACAGCAACATGCAGAAGATTGAAACTAAACCACTTTCTCACACCATTCACAAAAATAAACTCAAAATGGATAAAGGACCTGAATGTGAGATAGGAAACCACCAAAACCCTAGAGGAGAAAGCAGGAAAAAACTTCTCTGACCTCAGCCACAGCAATTTCTTACTTGACACATCCCTAAAGGCAAGGGAATTAAAAGCTAAAATGAACTATTAGACCTCATGAATAAAAAGCTTCTGCACTGCAAAGGAAACGATCAACAAAACTAAAAGGCAACCAATGGAATGGGAAAAGATCTTTGCAAATGACATATAAGACAAAAGGTTAGCATCCAAAATCTATAAAGAACTCACCAAACTCAACACCCAAAAAACAAATAATCCAGTGAAGAAATGGGCAGAAAACATGAATAGACACTTCTCTAAAGAAGACATCCAGATGGCCAACAGGCACATGAAAAGATGCTCAACGTCGCTCCTCATCAGGGAAATACAAATCAAAACCACACTGAGATACCACCTCACGCCAGTCAGAGTGGCCAAATGAACAAATCAGGAGACTATATGCTGGAGAGGATGTGGAGAAACGGGAACCCTCTTGCACTGTTGGTGTGAAAGCAAACGGGTGCCGCCGCTCTGGAAAGCAGTGTGGAGGTTCCTCAGAAAATTAAAAATAGACCTACCCTATGACCCAGCAATAGCACTGCTAGGAATTTACCCACGGGAAACAGGAGTCCTGGTGCATAGGGGCACTTGTACCCCAATGTTTATAGCAGCACTGTCAACAACAGCCAAATTATGGAAAGAGCCTAAATGTCCATCAACTGATGAATGGATAAAGAAATTGTGGTTTATATACACAATGGAGTACTACGTGGCAATGAGAAAGAACGAAATATGGCCCTTTGTTGCAACGTGGATGGAACTGGAGAGTGTGATGCTAAGTGAAATAAGCCATACAGAGAAAGACAGATACCATATGGTTTCACTCTTATGTGGATCCTGAGAAACTTAACAGAAGACCATGGGAGAGTGGAAGGGGGAAAAAAAAGTTAAAGAGGGAAGGAGGCAAACCATAAGAGACTCTTAAAACCTGAGAATAAACTGAGGGTTGATGGGGGGTGGGAGGGAGGGGAAAGTGGGTGATGGGCATTGAGAAGGGCACCGGTCGGGATGAGCACTGGGTGTTATATGGAAACCAATCTGACAATAAATTTCATATTAAAAAAAAAAGGAACTCTCTCTGCATGTGGGAAATCCTTCTGAGCCAGTGGGGCTCACTCACAGGGTGATAAGGCTTGGACACAAAGGGTGGTCCAATGGCCCCCAAAGGTATCTACGATCTATGTCTCAATCCCAACCCTGTGAATATACTATATTATGTACAAAGAGGAATGAAGGTTGGAGGTGAAATTAAGGTTGCTAATCAGTTGACCTTAAAATAAGGAAATTATCCTTATTTTACCTGGGGTGGGCCCAGTGAAATCACAAGGACCTAGTGGGTGTTTAAAAGCAGAAGAGGGAACTGAAGAGATAGATGACAGACAGATGGCTGCGTGAAAAGGACTTGGTCTGATGTTTCTGGCTTTGAAACTGGAAGAAAAGGGCCATAATCTAAGGAATGTGGCAAGCCTCTAGAAGCAGAAAAAGTTAAGGGAACAGGCCACCCCATGAAAACCCAGAAGGCCGACACCTTGAGTTTAGCCTGGTGAGGCCCATTTTGAATTTCTAAGCTCCAGAACTGAAAGACAGTCGTTTTTATTATTTCAAGCGGACAGGTTTGTGGTCGTTTGTTACAGCAGCCGAAGTTTCGCCAGAAGGGAGAGGAAATAATTCTTACTTCCTGAAGTCTGCAAACCCAGCAGAGGGTCTTACCATTCAGTTTGCAGACTTCCTTTTACCTCCCTGTTGCTTGTTTATTTGTGTTTGTTTTTTAGAGAGAAAGCACGAGTGTCAGTGGGGAAGAGGGGCAGAGGGAGAGAGAGAGAGAGAGACAGAGAGAGAGAGAGAGAGAGAGAGAGAGAGAGAATCTTAAGCAGGTTCCTCGCTCAACGCAGAGCGTGACACAGGGCTGGATCCCATGACCTGGGGACCAAACCAGGAGTCAGCGTGAGTCACCCAGGCGCCCCCTCCCTGTTTTGTATGGCGTCGCACCCCTCCTTGGCTCCCAGGGTGTTTGCAAAAACTCACAGACCGTGAGATCATGACCTGAGCCGAAGTCGGTCGCCCAACCGACTGAGCCACCCAGGCGCCCCTTTTTATTTGATTTTTTACTTGATTTGATTTTTTCTTTTTTTTTTAATTTTCTTTTTTTTAATTTACATCCAAACTCGCATCTAGGGCAACAATGATCTCAGGAGTAGATTCCTGAGTGCCCCTGACCCATTTAGCCCATCCCCCCTCCCACCACCGCTCCAGTAACCGTCTGTCTGTTCTCCATATTTAAGAGTCCCTTCTGTTTTGTCCCCCTCCCTGTTTTTATGTTATTTTTGCTTCCCTCCCCTTAGGTTCATCTGTTCTGTGTCTTAAAGTCCTCATACGAGTGAAGTCATATGCTACTTGTCTTTCTCTGACCCACTAATTTCGCTTAGCGTAATACCCTCTAGTTCCTGCGGTGGCATTTCTAGTCTGCTGTCACAGTCCTCATAAGTGCCTAGATTATAGTGTTTTTACATTGCATACCCATTTTACTGAGGTCTCAGAAAGGAACAGAGGCAAAGAAGTCCTTCAATTCATACGCTTAACCGAAATTCCTTTCTCTCTCTTTTTCATTTCGTAGGTCAGGAAACTGAGAAAAGGGGTGGCTGAGCAACTTATAAGATTCTTAAATCCCGTCCTGACTGGCTTCCAAGTCCATGTTTCCATGAACCTATGACCTGAAGCGGCTGGGGTGTGGAAGGCGACGGGAGCCGCGCTTCCCCGATTGGCCAGTAGCCGCTCCCTTACATTGCAATAGCTCCCTTACATTGCAACGAGGCTGCACGATGATAAGCTTGACTCACTCAAAATGCATTTACTTAAATCACCAGGCACCGACATCTCCTGGTCTCTGAAAAGGGGCTCCCCAGATGCGAACACCACATTTCCCAGCGTGTCTTTCCCCCTTGAACCCAGGGGAGCGACCGGTTCCTATCAACAGCATAGAAGCAGAAGTGAAGCTGAAAAGATTAAGAAGCTAGTTGACTTGCCCCATTCTCCGTCTTCTCCCACCTGCCTGATGGAGGTTGAGGAGCAACGTTCACGTGCGCTAGAGCGGCAAACTTTTATTGTAAAGAGGCACTGGTAATTTTTAGCCTGTTTTAACAGCAGCGAGTGTTAGCTTAACCACCACTTCTGTGCACATGAGGCGAAGCCAAAGCACGGGCATGGCGGAGAGCAGCATCTATTCAGAGGAAGGACTGCCTTTTTGCTGCTCACAAAGTCTTCCGCCAGCCACGTTATACAGACTCGGATCGCCTCTCCTCAAAGATGGACTCTTTCGCGAAGTTGCACAAAGGTGACGTATAAGTTAACGGTGGCCTTATGGGAATCAGCCACCAGCTGATCGCCAGGAGTGAGGATGTTGGGCAGGTCTCTACCCCTTGGACGTATCATCCATAGATACAAGAAACTGGATACTTTAGAACAGTCCAGCACAGGGCCCAAGAAGTGAATTTGACCATCGGGCCAGCGATGTTTGGAAAATGGTTTCCAATCTTGGCTCTCGGTGTGAGAAAATGAGGCTTCTCCTCCTTGTTTCAAAGCTCACGCTGATAAAACACATGAGGGACTGACCAGAGATGAATCTGGTCACGAACCAAAAGCGAAATTTTCCAGCCTGATGGAATTCTTCCAGGAAAAGTACAACGCCATGGGGAAGTAAGGAATGGCTAGGCAGAGAATCAATTAGGCCTTTGCAAATGGAGTTTGCGTACACATTTTAAGCTACAAATAATCTTCAGTGTGGCCTTTCTCCTCTTATCCAAAAAGATGGCCTGATGGTTAGGTGGCCAAAACACATTTTCACATTGTCCTTCATTTAATTGTGAGTCAACATTTTTGGATGCTCCGTGGATACTTAGTGACTGTAACTAAGAGGCCTCTGTTACTCTGACTGTAACTCAGAGGAAGAGCATGATGAGAAGGAGGAGGAAAGAAGAAAGAACTGAAGCAAAGGAGACTGGCGCCATGACCCTGAGATCTACTCATTCAAGGTCATCTTGAACACTTTGCCTGAGAATACATATATGCGTGGCGTCCTTGCTTGACTGAACCAGGGGCTGAGCTTTCCATTGCTAGAAGCATTCAAGCAGACGCGAGGGCGGGGAGGGTCCTGTTTTTTTGGAGTTAACGCTACTTAGAGTTGAAAGTTAGAGGAGATGATGGGTGTCGATCCTTCCAAACCTAAGACTCAATGACGAAACAAAAGGGCCTCCAAAGTGTCTGTTACATCTGGAGGCCCTCCCCACCCGCCCTGGAGCCAACTTCTCTGACCTCTGGGAATTCAACCCACCGGGAAATGGTGGGTGTGATACGGTGTGGAGGAGGGAGGCTAAAATCTGCCTGCTCTAGGGACACAAGCAGTTCTTTGTTGATTTAAAGCAGTAATCGCTTCTTTCGCTTGCCCGCATCAGGCTGTCAGCCTTTGAGCTCTGATGCCAACGTGCCACTGTTACAATCAAATTACTAAAAAGGTCAGCATCGTTAATACGTGGTGGGAAAGGGGTGAAAGTGCCAGACAGAAAATCTGTGAGCGTTTAGACCCTGGAGCCAGCGGTTTTGCTCTGGTTTATTTTAGTGCCACGTATTATTATGTGTTCCAAGGTGTGCACATCAAGATCGTTAGCCTGACGCCATGGACGGAAGCTTACAGATCATACAGTCATGTAACCTGCTTCTTCCTGAATGGAACATACCTATTGAACATACCCTCTTCCCGGACGGATGGAAACTCCTTGGTCGTAGAGACCCTGCCTCTTTGTATCTCAGATGGCAATGATCTTGAGCCATTTATTAATATTTGAGCACGGATTAATTTACCAGTTTAAAACTTGCACACAGGTGGGGGTATTGCCTGAAATATGTGCCCCCTGAAGAAGTTCTAGGACTTCAGACGAAGACTTCAAGGAGAAGGCCAATAATCTTAGTCCTGGTCTCAGCTGAACTTCTATTTTAGATCAGTCACTTCACCTAGAAACCACTAGCTTTCCTGTTTTGTAGAATGGAAATTGTTCTCTTTTTCGTGTGACTTGAGAAGAAAATTATAATATGTAATTGGTTCATGATTAGTACTCAGGATTTCTTCCCTTCGTGTCATGAGATCCACTAACTATCAGTTTCACATCAGTTCTTAGTCAGAGATTAAATTAGTTCAGATTAGTAGACACGCGATAATTCTTGAGAGTTCTAAGAACTATGGCTTATGCACCAAAAGACCTAAATTTTAGTCTCACATCACGTGGTGCTACCAGTTGGCTGCTAGCTTGATTCATGGCTTTGGATAAGTTGTGTTTGCTCCTTAGTTAAAAAAAAAAAAAAAAGCTAATGACAAACTCTTTGCTTTACAGTTTTGCCTCGAGTAGACTTGGTTCTCAACTTGCTCTGAAAAGGTAAGAAAGCCATTAGTCATCAGGAAAATTATTTCTTTGGAAAAGAGAAGACAATAATGAGTAACATGTTATGATAAGAAACGTCACTAATTAGCAATAATCACTGCCAGTTAAAATCGCTAAGGTAATTGCTCATACGTTTCGGTAATAAGGCAGAGAAGGAGAGAACAAAGTCATGAAAAGTTGCTCTAAAGAGACCAAAGGCTGAGAACTTCATCTGTTCACTTGCATACGCATTTACGAAA
This sequence comes from Leopardus geoffroyi, assembly GCF_018350155.1. NCBI lineage: Eukaryota > Metazoa > Chordata > Mammalia > Carnivora > Felidae > Leopardus > Leopardus geoffroyi. The sequence continues at coordinate 58,090,168 of NC_059338.1, read as the reverse complement.
ATGTCGGACTCCTCCCCAGAAATTTCGCATTAGCCTACCTGTTTCTCCAGATCCGTGTGAAATAACATTTCTTCCATAATACCATTGATCTTCCAACAAGATGTGCTCTCTTCCCCACATCGAGGTAAACAAGCATTTATGGGGGGTTACTCTAAAGCAGGCCCTACCTTCGATATGTTAAGCACTGAAAAGACTGCTGATCATTTCATTTTCTGAAACCTACACAAGATTCTGTTTATACCAGTATTTTACATTTTTTTTAATACTTCAGGCATGTACTGTGTTTGAACTCGGTTAGGGTATACTTCTTTACGGGCCACCATCCTCCGGAAGTAATAGAGGCCCAGTAAACATTTGGAAAATGAAAACGGAGGCAATAATCACTCCCAACGGTGCTTATTGTTAAGCAATAAGGATGAATACTCTCATCTCTCAAGTTATGATGCAATTGAATGAAACAATTCAATTTTATCTAGCAACACTTAGTTACATAAGAACTTTGGGGATCATGTTCCTGATGTGACGGACTTGTCGCTATTAACTGGTGTGAATCCTTACATCTTTTTTTTTAAAACATGCTTGGGTTACTTCAGGCGAAATAGCAATCCAGGCCACAGGCTGATCCTGTATCATTAGCTCTAACACTGCCCTGTGAATCCAATGTTCTCAAGACAGCTGAGGCTCCGAGAGACCAAAAACAACCTTGTAAATTCTCAGCCTTGCCTGTGAACAATGAAAGCTCTATAAATAACCCTTAGAAATCGAATCAAATCTCTGAGAGCCTTCGGCAAAAGTTGGGGAATTACCTAAATGGACATTCCGTGAGCAAAGCTGGGAAAGTGGGAGACTTGAGACTGAGCCCATGGGTTAGGAAGTCCACCGAGCTACGACACGTAAGTGGGTCCTACTCAGGTCTTGGGATGCTTCCCTGGGGGGCAGGTTTCCAACCGTTGTTAGACACCGATGTGCCTAACAGAGAAATGGAGATCCAGTGCAGGTGGCAGTGTGGGAGGGGCAGGAAGGGTTCTACCAAGATATGAACAAATAGCTGAGTGTTAAGTGTTGGGGCGGGTTCAGTGAAGGAAAGCATTTGAACCTAACGCAAGCCAAAAGTAAGCCTGCCACATCTCATGAATACAAGAGTGTAGGCATTTTTTTTTTTTTTTTTGCAACCCTATCATCCTGTGGGGACTGAGATTTAGGGTTATCAGGTGACAGTTACACATGCAACAGACTGAATTACAGAGGAGGTGCCCTGAGCTCAGGGAGCCTGTATGTTTCCTAACGTGCAGTAAACTCTCCAAATGTTTGCTTTCGAGGCAAAAACTATCTCTACCTTCCAAATGTATGAGGAAAGATAGTCTGGACATGCAGAAACACGAGAGACTCCTGGAGAAATGTCTCCCAACACACTGATCTTGTATTCTAGTGACAAAGACAAAAATACCAGTGAATGAATGGATGGATGAAGGGAACTAGATAGTAAATAGGTGACACGAAAGAGAAAATCAGAATATGGCCATGAAGATTGATAAGGAGAGCTATTTTCAGCAGTTTTGTTAGGGAAGGCTGTTGGGAGAAGGTAATACCTGAGCAGAGACCTGAATACGTTGAAGGTCAGTCATGTAATTATCTGCCTCAAGAGCATTCTAGGATAAAAGAATACCCAGTGTTAGTGTCGAAAGGACAACAAATGCAGGAAGAGCTTCCTTGGTATATTCAACAAACAGTCAGAAACCGAGTGTGGACTGAGCAGAAGAATGAGTGGTAAGAAACGGGGTTGGAGCCATGTTGTACCCTAGTATGCCCGTTGAAGAAATTTCTTTAGATTTTAAGTTTAATAGGCTGTCATTTGGCAAATGAGTAAAATGAATGAATGGTTTTCCCCTCGTTTCCCCAGATCGAAAGGCACTAAAAAGGCCAGAGGGTGGGGAGGAGTTGAGAAACCTTCATGCGAAACTGTGGCGACTCCTGGAGGGACCCGAGCCTCAAGTGGAAAGACGAAGAGTGGCGGCAGCAATGATAAGAGACAAAAGGCCAACTACCTGGGTCGGCTGAGGGAAGGCATGCATGGATCTTAAATTGGGCTTTAAGTGTCTAAACAGTGAGAGGTCCCACATTCCCCCAAGAGGAGCACATGACCTCGACGCAGCACGGTAGCTGTGCTCGTCTCCTCTCTCCGTTCACCATGCTCTCCCTAGTTCTGCTTCTCTCCCTCTCTGGTCTCTTCTCCAGTCTCCACCTGTATGTCTGTCTCTTCCCATCTTCTTCTATTTCATTTCCTTTACACATGTCTCGTCTTGATCTCTCCTTCTTACCATTCCCATTTCTCAGACCTCTTGTCTCACTGTCCCTCCCCCCATCGTCAGCACACGAAAGCCTCTTCTCTCTCTCTCTCCTGAACTTTGGGGATCCTCCTGGTGCTGGAAGCCATGTTCCACTTTATTCTCTGAAGCCCTATGGTTGGTGCATCCATCACCATTTAGACTGCAGGAAAGGAGAAGAGCCGTCCCTCCCCCACCTATTCAGGCAGGGGTGAAATGCTCTTTCCTTCTCCAGCAGGGGTCAGAGCGCGGGGCCCCACAGGAGGATAGTGGAAGGGAAGAGTCAGCTCCGCTATAGCAATACCATAATGAGAAAGACCCATTACCCCTAGTCCCCATGGTAAGAGCCATGCCTGCATTCACACAGTGTCGGGCACACAGGAGGCGCTTTGCAAATGTTTGTTAAATTGATGAATATACTCTTTTTTTTTTTTTTTTTTTTTAGTGTTTACTTATCTTTTGAGAGAGAGAGAGAGACAGGGAGAGTGCAGGCTTGGGCAAGCAGGGAAGGGGCAGAGAGAGAGGGAGAGAGGGAGTCCCAAGCAGGCTCCACACGGTTAGCGCAGAGCCAGAAGTGGGGCTCGATCCCACGGCCATTAGATCGCGGCCTGAGCCGAAATCAAAAGTCAGACATTTAACCGACTGAGCCACCCAGGCGCCCCAGTACTCTTATCATTATCATAATTATCTTGAGGTATTTGGCTTGAGTTTTTACCTCTAAATTAGTCAGCGTCTTAGAACTGTGTGGTTTTTTTTTTTTTTTTTAATGGACTCAAGGACAAAAGTTGTTTTGTTTTGTTGTTTACAGGCAGTGATTGCCATGGCAGTATAAAAACTAGTTTCTCTGCTCTTATCACCAAACCAGAGAACTTGTGATACACCAGATACGGGCAGTGTAATCTCAGATAATACTCCTAGACAAAAGCAACAAACTGTAGCATTGGCAGATCCAAAACAAGTGGCAAATCTTGTATCTCCAAACGGCCACAGCGAATCCTCATTTTCTTTTGCCTTCTGTTATCATTTTGGACCCACAGTCCCACTTGCCTGTTACCTCTCACTGGTGTCATTCTTTGTCACTAGGACTGAGAAGTTGCAGTCAGATGTGTTCCTTCATTCATCAAACACCTCCTGAGAGCCTTTCAGGTGCCAAGGCCTGGGCTGGGCTGGGTGCTGGCTGTCAGGGCTGCTGTGTGTCCTCAGGGAGCCACAGTCTAGTAAAGATGCAATTGGGTAAAGGTCCACACCATTTAGGGCTGCAGGCCTTTGATGGGGACCCTCATGGGACACAAGCATGGCCCAGAGGAGGGGGCATCAGCTGTCCTTACAGGAGGGGGCTGGGGCTGGGAAGGAGTCAGAAAGGGCTTCAAGTAGTATATGACACTGTGTGAGCTGCATCTTGAATCAGGGCTGTTTTCCAAGGTGGACAGGTGCACAATCTCAGAGACAAGGAAGGCTTGGCCTCATCAGGGGGTGCCAAGCAATCCTGTATGCCAGGGGTGCGGGGTGTCGGGGAAAGTGATGGGGAGATGGGCTCAACAAGAGATGAGACTGTCGAATCAGTCAGCTGGGGGTCACTTCTGCAAATGTTCCTGGAGGAATTATGTGATGCTCTTGTCCTAGAAGAACTGTTTGGAACAGTGCACATATGTGTATACATATGTGTACATATATGACCGTATACATATCCATATGTACACATATACATGTGCATATAAACCCACCCATAGCTCCACCCCACCCAAACATTGGAAGAAGTTGGGAGATCAATGTTATTGCTTCAGAAAAATAAATGGATTCCGACAAAAGGACTTTGAAGTTTGCTACTTTTTCTTGTCTTTTTTCTTTCCTTTTCTTTCTTTCTTTTTTCTTTCTTTCTTCTTTCTTTCTTCTTCTTTCTTTTTTAATATTTATTTATTTTTGAGAGAGACAGAGCACAAGCAGGGGAGAGGCAGAGAGAGAGGGAGACACGGAATTTGAAGCAGGCTCCAGGCACCACACGGGGCTGAAACCCACGAAGCATGAGATCACGACCTGAGCTGTAGTCAGACACTTAACCGACAGAGCCACCCAGGTACCCCTGCTAGTTTCTCATGATAAGTTTGTCGTTATAAAAATTAGCATTTTTTTATTAGTTAGAAAGTTAGAAAAAGCAGAAAGTTAAACAAAAGCGGAACACAGAGAAATAAACATATTTACGTCGTCGAGATAGTTATTGTCGATATTTTATTTCCTTCCAATCTTTTTTTCCTGTGCACAGGTTTTGTTTGTTTATAAGCCCGAATGCTTTTTTTAGAAGGTAAAGAAGGGAAAGAAGAAAATGGTTTCATGGGATTTTGCCTCAAGTGGATGGTCATAAAGGTCACTCAACAATAGTTACAGATTTTCCGTTTTGTGTTGGGCACTGTGCTAAGTGCCATACTGGAGCAGTGAACACAGCAGACACCGTGCCTGCCCATGCGGGTTCCCATGGAGATGGGAAGAGGTGAAGACAGACCAAACTTTTGGTTACTTTGCTAAAACTCCCACTGTCACTCCGTCTGCCTCTTCTCTTAAACTTTTTTTTTTAAGTTTATTTATTTATTTTGAGAAAGAGAGAGTGTGAGCAGGAGAGGGCCAGAGAGAGAGGGAGACAGAGGATCGCACCCAGTCCCTGCACTGTCAGTACAGAGCCCCACGTGGTGCTCGATCCCACCAACCAAGAGATCATGACCTGAGCGGAGGTCATGGGTCGGATGCTTAACCCACTGGGCCACCCAGCTGCCCTAGCCCCTTCTCTTCATAGGAGGCGTTGTCACCGGTCACCCGGGGCTCCCCTGGGAAGTGCCTTTGAGCTCTTGCAGTGCAAATGATCATGCTTACTGGTGGAGATAGGGCGGGCTTCGGGCTGGCTTCTTTTCTCCTCCTTTGGGCTTCTTTAAGCTCCTCGGCTCTGGCAGCCAGTGCTCCCCTTTGCTACCTGTCCCCTGCCACCATGAATAACAGGAAACCGGAAATGGTTCTACCAAGGCCCTCATCCCCAGCAGGCTTCTTCCTACCCCCCACGGGGCTGATAAGACACGGGGCCAAGACGAACAAGCCCCTCTGGGCCGAACACACCACATGTTGCCCTGTCTGACAAAAACAAAGCGTCTCCCCTCCTTCCCCACCAAAATAACCAGTCCCCTGCCTTGGGAAACAGACAGGCCAGCTCAGGAGGTCAGAGGCACTTCTGCTGTTCTGCTAACCGCACACACGCTTCCTCCCTCTGGCAGCGTGGATGCCTCAGGTTGTACCTTTAGGAAGCTATGTTTTTGAGTTAAGGGATTGTAGTTTCTAGAAGTCCCAGACTTAGATGGACTACATATTAGCTACAAGGAATCACCCCAAACAAGTATTAGCTACCGATCACGTCACTCCAGCATACACTGGATTAGGGTCCTCACGGGACACTGGCTCAGCGTTGCTAGTGGGTAATCGGTGTGGCCCAGGCAGCCCCAAGGGGGTGTTACCACCGCGGGGCCTCTGAGAAGCCAGAGGGAGCAACGGGATGGAACAATCCTGATCTAGGAAATCAGGGTTATTCTGACAGCAACTGGTAACCCTATGAACTTGAGAATCCATTCAGGCAGTCACGTTTCTCCAGGGGGTGAATGAAAATGTCTGTGAAGCTAGGAAAGCCCTCTCACTCTGGTTAAACATTACATAACACACACCTGCTTCGACTGCGCAGGAGAGCGTGGGGAGAGGGAACCTTAGACGTGAACCACCCTCTCCGAGTTGGAGTCATTTCTAGCGGTCTGCTTCTCTGGATTCTAATATCATTCAAAATTGGGCTTTCTTAGAATCTCCTACAGAAAATATTCCCGAGTTCTCTCTTCTACCAGGCCCAGACAGAACTGGGTCACTCTACCTTCTGTGGTCTCCCTGTGCTTTGTACGGCTTTGTATCGCAGAGATGTCGAGATAGATCACTTCGGTCTCCCTTCATCAACTATGATTCCGTCAGCGCTCACGGCCCGCCCGGCATGGGGCTTACAGGGCACCCTCAGTCCAGGATCATCACTCTGGCCTGTCTGCACCGCAACACGAATGCCACAATAAAGGCTTCTCAGGGACTCTCAGAGGAGATTGTGCTCAAGTCAGTGTTTCAGAAACCATGAACTAAAGCTCCGCGTGATGTTAAGGTGCGGCCATCACTTGCATTGCGATACTATTTTTCAGGGTAGCACGCGTCATGAAAATCAAGGAACCAAAGGAAAGGAGACAAGAAGACTTGCCCAGGGATGACCTCCGAGGTCCAGGCCGACAGGCCAAAGGGAAGGGAAGGGCAGAGGAGCTCAGGAGACCTTAAAGTCTTGCTCTAGATCAATTTTCAGTATTAGGAACAGGCATGACTTTTATATTGATATGCCAGTGGTTTACTTTTTCAGATTAAGGAAGTAAGTGCATGTGATGCCTGTCAGCTGCTTCGGTATTCACCTGGGGACCCTTGAACATATGTCAAACATTAACTGAGGCCAAGGCTTACCGTGCTGTTCTTTATGCTATTTGACCACAGATAATACTTTTCTCGTCTTTACGTCGCCCTTTAAGGTCTCTGAGATGCTGTTTAGTTTTTACCTTATAATTACAACCATCCTGATGTTCATAGGGTAACTGTTATGAACTATATTTAATAAACAGAGAAACTGAGACCAGAGAGATTGAATAAATTGCCCAAGATTTCAAACACTGTGGACGTCAAGGCTTAAATCCAAGAGACCCGACTAGAGCCCTTGGCAGTGGGCGAAACCCATGGAAAGGCCCAGAGGTAGTTTTCTGTCCCTGTGTCCTTGAAGAGATCTGGGCTTCCAGAAAAGCTATTCCCTCAAACCTATGGCTTCTGATCTCTTGATTACTGCTGTTTGGCTGTGTCATTCAATGAGCTCCAAGGAATGGCTGAAGAACCCTAAATTTGGAATCAGCCTACCCGCTTGAATCGGGGCCCGGCCACTAAAGGAGCTGTGTGACTTTGAGGAAAGTCAGTAACCTCACCCAATGGGAATGACATCCCCACCCCCTCGCCTGCCCAGGGATCTTGTGAGCCTCTGATGAGATACCGTAGGAGAAATTGCTTTGTAAACCATAAGGCATTTTGTAAATGTCTGGGATTTGTTGGCTTACAAGCATCTGAAGGCTACTTTGCAGAAGCAGGTATTCCCAAGGCCACCAAGAAGATAAGAAAATCTAGGAGAAAACAGATAAAATCACTCTCAAGAGGAGGAAAAAAAAAATCCTCCCACTCTATGAGCTACCTCAGTCTGCGGGGACTGAATTCAGTGTTATGTGATATCTATTTACGTTTCCCTCCCGGGACAATGATGTCTTCTCCCTGCCGCGTATCATTCCGGCTGTGACAGTCTCATCCTATCAGCACAGGTATCAGAGCAAATAAATTTCACTCTCCGGGTCCTCTGCCTGAAGCTTCACAGTAGGATAAGATGTGTTGTCAGTGCCTCCTCCAGCGGTAGTCCTTGTTAGGGAATCCTAAACACACGGAGACTCCTAAGTTCAGTAATATTGCTTTCGCTGAAGAACACAGTAGGGATTAGCTGAAGCAGGGAATTCTGCAGTGTCCGCAAATTCTGTGACAGCCCGGGGCCGCAGTCAGAGTCCATACCTCTGTAAGTAAAAGAACAGGGAGAAATGTGTTAGGGAAACAGACAATTCAGTGGCCAATGCAGGGAACCTCACCGGAGAAAGAATCCATCACGGAACATGACAGACTGTGGAGAGGAACCAAACTAAACAGGGGTGTGGGGCAGGGACAGAGGGAATGCGAGGGGGGGGGGGTTCAGACCCCTACGTGTCTGCACAGTGAGACCCCGCCCACCCCCCCTGCCTGAAAAAGGCTCCTTCTCCCCACCTTCTAACGAGATGTCCTAATCTTGCCCTTATAACTTACAAAGTATCTCACGTCATTGTGCCAACAGCTTGTCTACGTCCAGAAAATTCTGTTTCTCCCAAACTGATCCTGATGGTATCACTGCCTTGCCTCCTTGTGTCACCCCCGACCTCCAGTACGATGATGGAGAGAAACAGCATTAACAGGCATCTTTGTTGTCCTTACAACCTTAGAGGAAAAGGTTCTCAGGTTGCCAGAGGGATGACGTCCACTGTCCACGTTGGTTAGATTCTCTTGATCAAGTTAAGGAGCTTCTGTTTCTTTTAGAGTTTGCCAAGCGTAGTTGTATTTAACCACACAGTGGTTGGATTTTAATCAAATGTCTTCTTCATGCCTATTGAGGTGCTCCTCTGATTTTTCTCCTTGAGTCTGTTAATACGACAAGTTACATTATAGATTTCTCTCTTTTTCTTTTTTTAAGTAAGCTCCGCGCCCAGCAAGGAGCTCAACGCGGGGCTTGAACTCGTGACCCCGAGATCAAGACCTGAGCTGAGATCAAGAGTCAGACACTCAACCGACTGGGCCCCTACATGATAGATTTCTTTTCTTTTTTTTAACGTTTATTTATTTTTGACAGAGACAGAGCATGAGCGGGGGAAGGGCAGAGAGAGAGAGGGAGACACAGAATCCGAAGCAGACTCCAGGCTCCGAGCTGTCAGCACAGAGTCTGACGCGGGACTTGAACTCACAGACCGCGAGATCATGACCTGAGCTGAAGTCGGACGCTCAACTGCCTGAGCCACCCAGGCGCCCCCATGATAGATTTCTTAATGGGAATATATCCCTGAATTTCTGGAATAAACTTTTCTCAATCATGATGGATTTTTAAAAAATAATAAATGGTCAGTTCAGTTTCCTTCTATTGCATGAAATTCATATATATATATTTACAAGTGAGAGTTTGCTCTCAATTATTCCTTCTGAGACTGTTCTTTCTTGTTTTACTGTTCAAGTGAAGATAGTTTCATGAGTTGGCGTGGGGAGTTTTCCCTTACTTTTCTCCGGAAAACTCCTTATACATGAAGAGTATGTGTTGAATTCTCCGGTTGATGGCTCGAGTGTTCTCTCCATGTTTATGAGATCAAGCTTGTTAATACCAATATTAAGATATTTTTATTTTCATCGGCTGTTATTTGCTGTACTTGTCAGTTTCTCTTTATCATATGTAATGAGTATTGTATTTTCCTGATGAATTATTCTCTCAATCATTGAGAAATAACCCCTTTGACAAGTGTTAATGGTTGTATCTTAAAATCTAGATTTTTCCCCTAGCAATACAACTTTCTTTTTGCCTGGTACCTCTTGTATTTTAAAATGTTTTCTTGGGGCGCCTGGGTGGCGCAGTCGGTTAAGCGTCCGACTTCGGCCAGGTCACGATCTTGCGGTCCGCGAGTTCGAGCCCCGCGTCAGGCTCTGGGCTGATGGCTCGGAGCCTGGAGCCTGTTTCCGATTCTGTGTTTCCCTCTCTCTCTGCCCCTCCCCCGTTCATGCTCTGTCTCTCTCTGTCCCAAAAATAAAATAAAACGTTGCAAAAAAAATTTAAAAAAAAATGTTTTCTGGGGGCGCCTGGGTGGCTCAGTCGGTTAAGCGGCCGACTTCGGCTCAGGTCATGATCTCGCGGTCTGTGAGTTCGAGCCCCGCGTCAGGCTCTGTGCTGACAGCTCAGAGCCTGGAACCTGCTTCAGATTCTGTGTCTCCCTCTCTCTGCCCCTCCCCTGTTCATGCTCTGTCTCTCTCTGTCTCAAAAATAAATAAACGTTAAAAAATAAAATTAAAAAAAATAAAACATAAAATGTTTTCTGTTCTTACCTCTTTGTTACATGACTAATGGATCATTGTGATTCAATTTGAATTGCTCTGCCTTTTATCAGTGAGTCAAATCCCTTGCTACTTGTGATAACTGCTGTATCTGGGCTAATTATTTCTATCTTTTTTGTATGCTTTCTATTTTCCAAGTTGCTTAACGGTTTATTTTCTCTTGTACTCTATACTATCAAATTTTCTTTTTTCACCTTTATTAATGTATTCTTTTGAATATATGTGTATTTCATTTCTATTCCTTAACATGGAGGAAACCTAATAGAGCCCTTTTTTAAAATTTTTTTTTAACGTTTATTTATTATTGAAAGACAGAGAGAGTCAGAACATGAGCAGGGTTGGGGCAGAGGGAAAGGGAGACAGAATCCAAAGCAGGCTCCAGGCTCTGAGTTGTCAGCACAGAGCCCGACCCGGGGCTCGAACTCACAAACCGCGAGATCATGACCTGAGCCAAAGTTGGACATTTCACTGACTGAGCCACCCAGGTGCTCCAAATAAAGGCCGGTTTTATTTATTTTTTTATTTAAAAAAAATTTTTTTTAACGTTTTTATTTATTTTTGAGACAGGGAGAGACAGAGCATGAACAGGGGAGGGTCAGAGAGAGGGAGACACAGAATCTGAAACAGGCTCCAGGCTCTGAGCTGTCAGCACAGAGCCCGACGCGGGCTCGAACTCACGGACTGTGAGATCATGACCTGAGCCGAAGTCAGCCGCTTAATCGACTGAGCCACCGAGGCGCCCCAAGGCCAGTTTTAATCAATATCCCTTACTGACCAATGGAAGGAATTTAGCATGTTTTAATTCCAGACTTCTTCCATTTTGTCATTCTATATCAGCTCCACCTTGTTTTTAAACTTGCCCAAATAATCTTTTTGTTGTTGTTTATACCATCAGCAATTTTGATTTTCCAGCCTGCTTGCTAATTTCTTTATTTTCTATTGTTTTTCGCATCTCTCGCTTTCCTTCTGGAATAGTTTTCCTTCCTCTGAGGTTCACCTTGTGGTAGTTTTTTTCAGTGCATAGTAAACTCAATCTTCTTTTGATGGAAATAATTTTATTTTGCCATACCTTTCAATGGGAACCTCGTTTAATATTGTAGGGCTATTATTCCATTTTGCTCTGGCTTCTATTATTACCGCAGTAGGTGAGGGGCCATTAGTTTTCTTTGTGGATAATCTGTCTTTTCTTTCCAATGCCTTATCAAATTTATTTTTCTTTGTCTTTGTTGTTCTGCAGTTTCACTATGAAATTCGCCCTGCTTGTTGTGATTGCTTGGGCAATTCCAATATGAGGACTCAAACCTTTCTTCAGTTCAGAAAAATTCCGAGCCAGTATCTTTTTGAATATGGCCTCATCTCCATTACTTTCTGATATATATTAAATCTTCTCTCTCTCTCTTTTTTTTACTGCTTAATCCATATTTTGAGATTTTAATCTAATGGCTAAAATTTTTAATTCTAGAAATTCTATGTGTTTTTGCCTCTTCTGTTATCCTATGTTTCTGTCTTCTGATTTCTATGCCTTTGTTTAACGTTCTAAGGTGCACGTTCTAAATACATTTGTGTCCTCAGTCCCTTTTTCCCAAGTGACTGTTTTCCTGTGCATGTGGTTGCTACGTCTTGCTGATACTCATGGTAATTTTATCCCCGGAATTCCTTGTTCCTGGAGATGGTTCTCAGTGGGGAGTCTGTTGTGCTGACTTGTGGCAGGGGACCTACAAAGCACTGTCCCATTCGCTTCTGCCAGGACCTCAGGGTTTTCGCCGGAGCTGGAAGAGCATTGCGCTGATTTCTAAATCTGGGATTCAGGCACCACATGGGTAGGGTAAATTTAGACTTTTCGCCCCTTCCTTATGTAATTTTGAGATCCGGAATTCTCATGGTGGACACTTTTTCCCCTCCAGGGCCTCAGCGGGAGGGTAGCTCCTTGAGTCAGATCCTTGGGTGAGTGTAGTTTTCCTAATTCACCCCTTTTCCATGGACGGTGTGGGCTTTCAAAAATCTTCGCAATAAATAGAAGACTCCATTAGAACAGCTCATCTCAAATGGCTTCAGATCTAATCGCCTAGCCTCTGTGAACGTAAAAAGGCCACTCCCCGTCCCCTAAAACTTGTCTCCAAACCAGTGGTTCCCTGAGCCCCTGTAGCTACAGGCTATCATTCTCTGTCTTCTCTTGATTTCTGCTACCACGGACTTCTTCTTTTGAGCTTAGAAATATAACTTCCGTTGGCGTATTTTATCCAAATGTCCTATGTCTGGAGAACAAAGAAGTTCCCTCAGTTAAATTTCCGTTGTCTTCAAACTACAGTTTGGGCAACACTCTACCTCGGTGCGTTGCCTGTGGATTTTAGGTACCGACAAAGAAATACCTGTGGCACTCTTGAAGCTCTGCCCCAGCTCTCCGAATTGATGGTTGACCCTGAGTTTCCAGGGTGAACCTCCAGTTGGCCCGGTGAGCTAGCTTTGTTTCCAATCCCTGTGGCAAAGTTGATTTAATCGCATTAAAACCTTTGTCCCTTAAATTCTAAGATGTCTCAAAGCTTCTGGATTTTTGGATTGAAAGTCATGGGTTTTGATGACAGAAAGACCTTTGATAACTATGTCATCAATGCCTCCTACTAACTGTGTGACCCTGAAAAATTCAGGTAAGTCCTCTGAGCCTTAGTTTCCTCATGTAACTAAGGATGAAAACAACTCCTTTGTAGAGTTATTGTGAAATAGATATATTTGCTAGGTAGGAAGATGTTCGACTTGAGTTAGCTTGTGTAATTATTTATTGGGCAAATGCTTTTGGAAGGCATTGTATTTATGATACAATTTACATTTCTGATATCCAGACTCAGCTGTTGATTTTCAGCCACTGGATTAGAGTTGTCAGATTTAGCAAATAAAAATACAGGACATTAAATTGAAGTTAAATTCAGTTTGAATTTCAGAGAAACGATGAATAATTTTTTTAGCGTTAAGTATGTCCCATGCAATTTTGGGCGCATGTAATATTTGGTGCATTCTTACACCAAAAAAAAAAAATAACTTGTTGTTTATTTGAAATTCAAATTTAATTGGGCATTCTGCCATCCACCTCTTCTCATTTGAACAGCAATAGTCATTTGTGAAAACTCTCCCACACATGTGGAGATCTGATTTTGCCAGGGTCCTATTTTTAAACCCGAACGCTCAGCTCAGCTATATTTTCCTATAGAATCTCTGCTCGCGGCAGAGGAATTTTTAAATCAAATGGTTCCTTCCTGCAACTGGATTCCAGACGTGATTTTTGTTTCATCTGTCCTTCCTATAGATTGAACCACGCTTACAGTTGACAACAGTAGAGTGTAGGATTTTCAGACATCCTTTAAGGCAGCTGATTTTAAGAGAAAGGTGACGGAGCCCTCGGCCCAGGGTGAATTAGAAAGCTCGTGTTCAGAGAGGGACTTTGCCTTGTCTGTGTTTCCTCATTGCTCTGTGGCCTCTGACGGTTATAGGCTATAAGTCACGGCTATGTCACTTACTGGCGAGAGAGCCCTGGAAAAATACCTTTCCCTTCCAAGGGTCTGTTTCTCATCAGAACATCTATGGGTAATCATTCCCACCCGCTCGAGGGACTGCGGTACCACCAAGTGGAGCCACAGAGTAGGTACAAATGGATGAGTCTCCGGGACCGCAACGGAAACAATGAAGATTTCCAAAATACAAAAAGCAGAACGGGGACGTGAGCCCCTGGAGGAGGTGAATTGAATCTGTGCCCTCTTGGAGGACCCTGGAGTGGTCCTTCTTGGCCTGGACATGGGGCTACTCTGCCAGGCTGTTCACGAAGGTCTCCACCCAATAGCTGCCCTCTCCTTGTCCCCAAGCTCTCTGCCTGCTGGAGAATTTTGCATTTCCTCCCTCGCTGGCGTCTGTACCTTGTCGCTGGGAAGCAGCACCTCCTTCAAGCTGTCGTGTCCTCGTAAGCAAGGCCAGGGAGGTGCCGTCGTGTTCACCTAAGCAAGGAAAACAAGTGTTTCCCTATAGATACTTCCATTTCTAGTGTAGGCATCGCCAAGGTCTCTGAAGAGTTGTGGCCCATGACCAGAGACAAATGCAGTCTCTGGGAAGTGAGAGTGACAGCAGCGAAAACCATTCACTCCGGGCTTGTCTTTCCTCTATCTTCCTCCTCTTGGTAACCAGAGAATATCAATACGGAACTGAATCATAAAATTGAATACGGCTCGCTTGAGAAACCAGGGTCCCCAGAGAAAAGCAATAGTGCTAGACAGAAGGAGGGAAAGCAAGGAGGAAGGAGAATGACAAACTTCCTATTTTAGAGAGCGAAAGGGATCTGCACGGAACTACCTGGCTTTACGTAGCAGATTTATCCGAAAAGTAGCGACTGGGGAAATGCCCTGAAAACTGATGCGCGTCTCACAGACACCTGTTCACGTTGCAGCCCGGTGGGCCCTTCATGTCCATTTTCATTTGCGGTGTCTTCAGACACTTTGCATTGCTCTGCCGGGTCTTTAAAGCGAATCGCAATAAAAGCAAGATTCCATTAACAGTGAGGCTACTCGTCATTTCTCTCTCCTGATCCCCACAACCTCTTCTACCCTTAGAGGCAGTTGTGCAAAATGGGAAGGAGGGAGCCTGGGACAGGTTATTTAGCCATGCTGTGCCTCCAAGTCCCCCAAGCATGGGACAATCATAGAACTTACCTGTAGATTTGTTTTTTTCCGTATTTCTCACATGCCGTATTTCCTCTGTCATCACACTCATTGCTCTCATAGTGAGTAGACTAGTATCCATATTCCCTGGGAGCCATAAACCCCTTGAGAGAAGGGACGGTGTCTATGTCTCTCTTTCCCCACTGTATCTCTGACGCCTGCCACCATGCCCGACACACGGCGCACAGGAATTAAATGTAGCTCTCGGTCCTGTTATTGTCCAGCGCGGGAATGACGAACACAGTTGATTCTTGTTATCCACCAAAGTTGTGTTCTGTCTCTGCAAACAATGAATTATGGAACACGAACCCGTTTCTCTCGGGGGAGACACAGGGTTAGGTTCCCGTGAGCCCCTGGTCACAATTTTGTCAACCAGTCAATGCATCGCCTAGTTTTGTGTGTGTGTCTGTTAAAGATGCCTTATTTAATACCTATCGTTGATTCATTAGCATTAAACTCATGGCCAATGGCACTATAACTCGTGCCCGTATGAACTCAGCCAACGTATGATGTGGGAGGCCCACCACCGTCCTGTGCTCAGGGACACTAGACAGTATTGCAACACTGTGCCTGGGGCATTTTAAACGGTGAAACCACCAGCAAAAAGCACAAAATGCAAACAACAAAAAAAATATGGCAATAAATATGCAGCAAAAAGGATACACGTACAGTATTAGAGCTAAAACAAAAAGGCAGAGCACCCCGTCGTTTGATCTCAAGGAATGTGTGATGTTGGAGAACATGTGTGTTGAATGACTCAAATGTTTTTTGGCCCTGAAGGTCCATGGATGACCAGGAAGTCACCGTGAGTATTGATCCTGGAGTTCCAAACAGAGTTTAATGAATACGTGAATTTGCAAGTATGGAACCAGCAATAATCAAGATCAACTATACTTGGGAATGATGTTGTACACTTCAAATATCGTATAATTTTATTTGTTCATTATATGTCAATTAAACAAATTTACAAGCTAAAAAAAATGCGTGGAGAAGAACAAAAACTTAGCCTCATGGCTGATGATGAGTGCCCAACAAATATAAACTACAGCAATTTTTACTGGTATATCTTACAAGGTTAAAGGGCATTTCTGGGCTGCTCTGTGGCTTTAATCTCACGTTTTTAAGGCCATGGCACAAACTTGAAGTCTCATGAATTTCCATTCTCACTAGTTCTCTTTGCCTTTAAATTTCGTGTCCTCCTTAGGCTGGAAACACAGATGAGAACCGTTTTGTTTTGTTTTGTTTTGTTTTTTCAAGATGTCCTTATTTCTGCCTTTGCCAAGAGTTCCAGTACCCATGGACATGTGGAATTAAATAGGCCACAACTACAAGTTGGCCCAGGTTTTGCGCTGTAATATGTATTAGGGTAAAAAAGAACACAGTCAAACACCAAATAGTAGACACCAAGGCGGGAAAGGAAAATGAATAGGGAAGAGAGTTGTCGTTAACGTCTAAATACCAAACAGATCCTTCTCTGCACTGAGAGACGATACGGCAGAAGGGGAACACTTTTGGATACCTTGGATCTGCTCGGAAACCCCATTTTCATCTGTTCATGCTTCGGGTAGGCTTTTTATCAAGCAGGAGTGTATTTTGAATTAGCCATTACCTTTCCAAGTTATTTGCAGAATTGATATGAAGAGTTAAACAGTTTTGCTACAATGCATTCTAATTTGGCACTTGACTTCTTGAGGCTCAGTTCTCCATCTGCAAAATGAAGCAAATACTAGATTATCTCGAAGACTGCGTCATCTCTCATAGTTCACAAGACAAGTCTATGACTGTGAGTTCCCGGATTAGATAGGCTAACTGCTGGCAGCTAATCCTCTTGTCCTATCAACTCTACGTCTATGACGCTTTTCAGAACCATCTCCCTCTTTCAATTTATAACACCCATTTCCAGTTCATGCTCCAGTTTTTACCCTTTACCAGTGTAAATCCACACATTTCCGCCAGAACTAACTTCCTTAAACACAGCTTTGATCACGTCACTGCCTTGATCAAAAGCCTTAGTGACTCCGTACCATCTACAGGATAAATTCCACACCCTTGGGCCCAGTCTTTGACAGGCCACTTTCTAACTATGTCATTCCGTGTCCTCCACCCCACCAGCAAAACTATCAGCGATTTATCCACATTATTTCTGATACGATGCCCTTCACTCTTCTTCTCTGGGCCTCAGTTTAAGTTTTGGCTTCTACATGGAATGTTTTTTTTACTTCCTTGCTAATCTTCTCCATCACTTGCTTGTTTATTAAATTCTTCCATTTCCTTTAGGGTCCCCTCAAATCTTCTATTTTCCAAGAGGTCTCCTCAGATTCACAGGAGAACAACTTTTCTCCCGTAAGCATACTTTAGCACTCACCACAGTTATATCAGTTATTTAGATGTGTTAGTCATTTTAACAAGCTTATGAAATCTTGAGGTCAGAAACCATGTGCTTTTCACCCCTGAATCCCCAACAGCTCAAGCATTGGTCCTTACACATAAGTCATCAAGAGATGCTTTTTAATTTTTTTTAATGTCTATTTATTTTTGAGAGACAGAGAGAGACATCGTGAGCAGCAGAGGGCAGAGAGAGAAAGAGAGAGAGAGAGAGAGAGAGAGAGAGAGGGAGCCCCAGAATATAAAGCAGGCTCCAGGCTCTGAGCTGTCAGCACAGAGCCCGACGCAGGGCTCGAACTCACGAGCCGTGAGATCACGCCCTGAGCCGAAGTCGGACACTCAATCGACTGAGCCACCCAGGCGCCCCTAGAGATGCTTTTTAAATGTGAATTTGATTGATTTCCTCTTAGTGACTCCAGGGTTGCAAAGAGGCAGTGTAAAGCAGAGATCCCCCAAATCACATTCCCTCTCAACTATCCAGCCACCTGTCTTCTTTCAATAGCGCCAAGGATGCCAGGAAGCCTGGACCTCTGGCTTTGCCCCACATCTCCCCAGAGGTCCTCCCCTCTCAAGACAAGAGCAGAATGGTTGACTCGTTGTAGAAACTAAGGTCTGCCCTTTGTAAAGGCATGAAATCAACTAAGTCCCTTCATGATTGAAAAGTCCTGCTGAACCAGTTCTCTCTGCTACACATAATCCTTTCACTTTGAGAGGAACAAGCTCGGAGAACTCATGTTGGCCGTTCGAAACCTCCTCCCTCTTAACTTGACTGGTTGTAGCATGGCAGGGTTTTTGAGACATTTCTGGGTTTTTTTCTTCCTTAGGCAAGACTGTAAGGACGTGGAGTGAGTGGGGGAAAGTGGAAAAGGTGAATATGAACACGATTAGCAAGAAGCTCTTCAAGGTGGTTGATTACATCCCACAGAGATACCTCTGGGTTAATAAGAAATGATCTCTAAAACACTCTCATAGGAATACACCAAAATGAGGAGACTCAGATACAGCAGTCAAGCCCTCGGGTGCAGCTCGTGGAATTAGTTTTGCTGCCTCCCAGCTGATAAGGTACGTAGAGAACGTAGAGACAAGTTATGTAGAGGACGATGTTAGCACGTAACTGCCGGTGGGGTTTTCGGGCGTACAAGGCGGCACTGGGAAGGACAAGCAGTCTCCCTCTACCGGAAAAGCAAACCTTAAGAATCCTTCGAGAATTCTTTGGCCCATTGCCTGATAGGTTCTCTTCACAGGCCCACCCACTCATCAGTGCCCACGAACAGAGAAGCCAATCTTCATATCAAGTTATTGGATTCCACACAGCCACATTCCCAGAACCCCTGGGACTCGGGACTGAAAATCTGAATGATGTGGTCCATAATCCACAATCATAATGCAGTCTAGTTTAAAAATCAAACCCTTGGGGCGCCTGGGTGGCGCAGTCGGTTAAGCGTCCGACTTCAGCCAGGTCACGATCTCGCGGTCCGTGAGTTCGAGCCCCGGGTCAGGCTCTGGGCTGATGGCTCAGAGCCTGGAGCCTGTTTCCGATTCTGTGTCTCCCTCTCTCTCTGCCCCTCCCCCGTTCATGCTCTGTCTCTCTCTGTCTCAAAAATAAATAAACGTTAAAAAAAAAAAAATAAAAAAAAAAATAAATAAAAAAATAAAAATCAAACCCTTGAAAATGTAAAAGCTAAGTCCCAGAACAGACAAGTGTGTTACCCAAAGTCACACAGCCAGGGTTAGATCTCAGATATCACAACATCCAAACCTGCATTTCACCTGGCTTGGATGTCATTGGGAGGTAGGTCATTGGTTCTGCTCCCTACTCTCTACTCCCCACTCCTACTCTGCCTCTGTTTTCCAGAAGCTGGAAGCCCAACATCTACATTTCTCAGAATCCCAACCCGTGAAGTTCTGAGTTAGGTTCCAGAAAGGCAGGTGCCAAATCTGGAAAGCAGAGGAGGAGCAGAGCCATTAAGTTCTCCTGCCTCAGCAACAGCCAGTTGTGTACGTTGGGTGAACTTCAGAAGAAAGTAGATGTGACACTGGCAGCTTCCAGCCATCCTTCTTTGAAACGTGCTCCTCGGTGTTGCAGCAGCAAAGGTTATCAGCGATGCTTCGGAAAGTTCCTCGAGCTTCCTGATTTCTGAAACACCAATGGTAGCTTTTCATGACCTCTGCTCCTCCAGCCCCAGCCTTTATTCCCTATATTAAATCCCTTCCTACTTGAAATACCCAGAACGGGCTCAGACCGCTGACCCTGCCCTGGCTGATAACTTTATTCCATAAGGTTGTTTTTAAATGATCAATTACACACATGGCATTCAAAGGCAATAAACAGAGTGTACAAAGTGTCCCAGATAATGGCAAATCAACACAAACATCTCCTTCAAAAAAAAAAAAATTAACCTGCTCAAGATTAAGGGCTCAGTAAACAAAAAGGGGAACACACTTGATGGAATGAATAGCAGGGTGGAAGACGCAGAGGAATGAATTAGTGACCAGAGTAATGGAAACTAATCAAGACGAACAAAAGAGAGGAAGAATTACACAAAATGAGAATAGACTTACCGAACTCCATGACTCCATCAAATATAATAACATTCATATTGTAAGAGTCCCAGAAAATAGGGGAAATGGGGCAGAAAATATATTTCAAGAAACAATAGCTGAAAATTTCCCGAATATGGGGAAGGAAACAGATACCCAGGTCCAGGAGACACAGAGAACTCCCATCAAAAATCAACAGGGACGCCTGGGTGGCTCAGCTCGTTAAGTGTTCAACTTTGGCTCAGGTCGTGATCTCCCAGTTCATGAGTTCGAGCCCCATGTTGGGCTGGGCTCTGACAGCTCAGAGCCTGGAACCTGCTTTGAATTCTGTGTTTCCCTCTCTTTCTGCCTTTCCACCATTCATGCTCCATCTCTCTTTCTCTGTCAAAAATAAATAAACATTAAAAAAGTTTTTTTTTAAATCGACAAAAGTAGACCGACACTGAGACACATTGTACATAAACTTGCAAACAATAGGGAGAAAGAAAAAAATATTAAAAGCAGCAGGACGAAAGGATTCATTAACTAACAAGGGAAAACCCATAAGGCTAGCAGATTTTTTGGCAGAAATGTTTCAAGTCAGAAGGGAGTGGCATGATATATTCAAAATGCTGAAGGGGAAAATTCTGCAGCCGAGAATACTCTACCCAGCAAAACTATGATTCAGAATAGAAGGAAAAATGAAGAGTTTCCCAGACAAACAAAAACTGAAGGAGTTCATGACCACTAAACCAGTTTTGCAAGAAATATTAAAGGGGACACTGAGCAGAAAAGAAAGAGCAAAAGGTAGGAAACACAAAAACAGTGGCAATGAATATTTATGTAAAAAATCAGTCAAAGAACTAAAAAAAATGACATAAAATATAATAACATATACCTGTGATGAAAAGAGGGGGGAAAAGATGCAAAAAGATGCAAAAAAAAAGTGTTCAAACTTAAATGATCATCAACTTAACATAGACTGCTATATGTAGAAGAGGTTATATACAAACCCAATAGTAACCATGTATCAAAAACCAGTAACAAACATGCAGAGAAAGAAATCCAGATTTATTACTAAAGGAAACCAGAAAACCATGAGAGAAAGACAAGAAAAGATCAGAGAAAATCTTCAAAAACAATTAATAAATGGCAATAAATACCTATCTATCAATAATTCCTTTGAATGTGAATGGACTAAACATTCCAATCAAATGACGTGGGATGACAGAATGAACCAAAAAAAAAAAAAAAAAAAAAAAGGAGCCATCTATAGGCTGCCTACAAGAGACTTGTTTCAGATTGAAAGACACCTGTAGATTAAAAGTGAGGGAGTGGAGGGGCGCCCGGGTGGCTCAGTCGGTTGAGCGTCCGACTTTGGCTCAGGTCATGATCTCACAATTTGTGGGTTCGAGCCCCGTGTCGGGCTCTGTGCTGACAGCTCAGAGCCTGGAGTCTGCTTCGGATTTTGTGTCTCCTTCTATCTCTTCCCCTCCCCCACTTGTGCTCTGTCTCTATCAAAAATAAATAAATATAAAAAAAAATTTCTTTTAAGTGAGGGAATGGAGAAACATCTATCATGCAAATGGATGCCAAAAGAAAGCTAAAGTAGCAATACTTATTTCGACAAGATAGACTTTAAAAGAAAAACTAACAAAAGACAAAGGACACTATATAATAATAAAGAAGACAATCCAGCAAGAAGATATAACAATTGTAAATATTTATGCAACCAATATGGGAGTGCCCAAATACATAAAACAGTCAATAATAAACGAAAAGGAACAAATCAATAATAATACAATGATAATAGGGGACTTTAACACCCCACTTACAGCAATGGACAGATCGTCTAAACAAAGCATCAGCAAGGAAACAGTGGATGACACGCTAAAACAAATGGATTTAACAGATATATCCAGAACATTCCATCCTCATACTGCAGAATACACGTTCTTTCCAAGTGCACATGGAACATGCTCCAGAATAGATCAATATTCGGACACAAAACAAGCCTCAATAAATTCAAGAAGATCAAAGTCATACTATGCACCTTTTCTGACCATAATGCTATGAAACTAAAACAATCACAAGAAAAAATCTGGAAAGACCACGAATACATGAAGGTTAAATAACATGCTATTAAATAATGAATGAGTCAACCAGGAAATAAAAGAAGAAATAAAGAAGTAAATGGACACAAATGAAAATGAAAATACAATGGTCCCAAACCTCTGGTATTTAGCAAAAGTGGTTCTAAGAGGAAGTTTATAGCACTATAGGCCTATCTCAAGATGCAAGAAAAACCTCAAATAGGCAACCTAACCTTGCACCTAAAGGAGCAAAAACAGCAACCAAAACCTAAAACCAGCAGAAGGACGGAAGTAATAAAGATTAGAGCAGACATAAATGATATAGAAACTAAAAACCAAATATAACAGGTCAACGAAACCAGCAACTAGTTCTCTGAAAAAAAATCAACAAAATCGATACACGTTCAGCCAGACTTATCAAGAAAAAAAGACAGAGGACTCAAATAAATAAATTACAAATGAGAGGGGAGAAATAACAACCAGCACCCCAGAAATACAATCATAAAAGGATATCAAGAAAAATGACACACCAACAAATTGGAAGAAATGGGCAAATTCCCTGAAACACATAAACTACCAAAACTGAAAGAGGAAGAAATAGAAAATTGAACAGACTGATAACCAACCAAGGAATTGAGTCAGTAATCAAAAAATAACTCCTAACAAACAAAAGTCCAGGACCAGATGGCTTTACAGGAGAATTCTACCAAATATTTGAAGAAGAATTAATACCCATTCTTCTTAAACTATTCTAAAAAAAAAAATAGAAAAGAAAGGAAAAATGACAAATTTGTTCTATGAAGCCAGCATTACCATGATACCAAAACCAGATAAAGACACCACTAAAAAGAGAGAACTACAGGCCAATATTCCTGATGAACATACTCTCAAACCAAAGCCAACAATACATTTAAAAAAATCATTCACCATGGTCAAGTGGGATTTATTCCTGGGTTGCAAGGGTAGTTCAATATTCACAAATCAATCAACATGATACCTCACGTCAATAAGAGAAAGGATAAGTACCATATGATCATTTCAATACATGCAGAAAAAGCATTTGATAAAGTACAACATCCTTTTATGATAAGAGCTCTCAACAAAGTAGGTTTAGAGGGAACATACCTTAACATAATAAAGGCCATTTATAAAAAACCCACAGCTGATAACATCATCCTCAATGGGGAAAAAATAAGAGCTTTTACCCTAAGGTCAGGAACAAGACAGAGATGTCCACTTTCACTAATTTTATTCAAAATAGTACTGGAAGTCCTAGCCATAGCAGTCAGGCAACAAAAAGAAATAAAAGGCATCCAAATTGGTAATGAAACTTTCACTATTTGCAGAATGTATGATATTATATACTAAAAACCTGAAAGGCTCCACCAAGAAGCTACTAGAAGTGATAAATGACTTCGGTAAAGTCACAGGATACAAAGTCGATCTACAGAAATCTGTTGCATTTCTATACATCAATAATGAATCGGCAGAAAGAGAAATTAAGAAAACAATCCCGTGTGTAATTGCACCAAAAATAAGATACCTAGGAATAAACTTAACCCAAGAGGTGAAAGACTGGTACTCTGAAACTATTAAACACTGATGAAAGAAACTGAAGAAGACACTAAGAACTGGAAAGAGATCTAGACACATGCAGAAAACAACTTCCATGCTCATGGATTGGAAGAAAAATATTTTTAAAATGTCTATAGCAATCTACACACTTAATGCACCCCCCATCAAAATACCAATAGCATTTTTCACCAGAGCTAGAACAAACAATCCTAAAATTTGTGTGGAACCACAAAAGGCCTCGAATAGCCAAAGCAATCTTGAAAAAGAAAAGCCAAGCTGAAGGCATCACAATTCTGGACTTCAAGTTCTATTACAAAGCTATAGTGATCAAAACAGTATGGTATTGGCACAAAAATAGACACACAGATCAAATGAAGAGACTAGAAAATCCAGAAATAAGCCCCAACTATATGGTCAATTAGTCTTCGACAAAGCAGGAAAGAATATCCAATGGGAAAAAGACAGGCTCTTCAACAAATCATGTTGGGAAAACTGGACAGCATCACACATAAGAATGAAACGGGACCACCTTCTTAGGTCCTAAACAAAAATAAATTCAAAATGTGAGAAAGAACTACACATCAGAGAGGAAACCATCAAAATTCTAGAAAACAACACGGGCAGTAACTTCTTTGCTATCATCCATAGCAGCCTGTTTCCAGATATGTCTCCGGAGGCAAGGAAACAGATGCAAAAATAAACTATTGAGACTACATCAAAATAAAAAGCTTTTGCACAGTGAAGAGAACAATCAACAAAACTAAAAGGCAACCTACTGAATGGGAGAAGATATTTGCCAAGGACGTATCTTACAGAGTTTATAAAACTTCACATCTAGAAAACAAATAATTAAATGGGCAGAAGACGTGAACAGGCATTTCTCCAAAGAAAACATCCAGATGGCCAACACACACGTGAAAAGATGCTCATCATCACTTACTATCAGAGAAATATGAATTAAAACCATGAGGAGATATCATCTCACACCTGTCAGAATGACTAAAATCAGAACCACAGATGAAACAATGGGTGTTGGCAAGGACATGGAGAAAAAGGAACCCTCTTGTACTGTTGGTGGGAATGCAAACTGGTGCAGCCACTCTGGAAAACAGTATGGTGGTTCCTCAAAAAGTTATAAATAGAACTACTCTAATGGTCCAGCAATTGCGCTACTGGGTATTTACCTAAAGAATACAAAAACACTAATTCAAAGGGATATATGCAACCTGATGTTTATAGCGGCATTATTTACAATAGCCAAGCTATGGGAGCAGCCCAAATCCCCCTAGACTGGTGAATGGATATATATATATATATATATATATATATATATATCCATAAAAAAGAATGACTTCTAGTCATTGACAATGGCATGGATCAAGCTAGAGAGTATAAAGCTAAGCGAAAAAAGTCAGTTGGAGAAAGACAAACACCATATGATTTCACTCATATGTGGAATTTAAGAAATAAAGCAAGTAAGGAAAGGAAGAGAAAGAGAGATTAAGAAACAGACTCTTAATTATAGAGAATAAACTGATGGCTACAAGAGGGGAGGAGGTGGAGGGATGGGTTAGATAGGTGACAGGGATGAAAGAGAGCACTTGTGATGAGCACACGGTGATGTATGGAATTACTGAATCATTATATCGTACACCTGAAACTAATATAACACTGTATGGTAACTAACTGGAATTAAAATTAAAACCTCAAACACGCACACGCAAGCAAAACCAGCAACAACAGCAACAAAACAAGAGGAAATCACCTGCTCTCAAAAAGAGCCAGGGTTTCCTTGACAGGGTCTAAATCGTGCTACGGGGGAACAGGGCTCCATATTTAAGGGCTTTTAATAAATAAAATGAAAAGGATGGGGCAAATCGCTTCTTTAAGGCCCAGCTAGACATAGGTACGAAAATGATAGCACTGAGTACAAACATGTAGGTTAGACATTGTTTAATTTTCATTAAAATTAAAGGGGTGCTGTTCACCCCTTTGGCAGGCTGGAAAACCTACAGATCCCCTTCTCAGAATAATGTTTTTGAAAGCATAAAATGAAACCTAAGTTGTTATAAAGGAAAGCAACTGAAATATAGTTCTCAAAGTCCTAAAAATCGAATTTGTGATAGGAATGAATATACGTATATATTCTTTACTAACTCCAGAAACACCAGGATTGGGCTGGCCTGTGTGTCTAATGACTAAAATAACTTCAAAGTTGTGATGAGTCTGCACAGCATTTTGATATAACTTTTCAACAACTGTCATCCCGTGGGGTTCTGGTGGTTATCTGTGGTTTGTTGCCAGGAATCATAATAGAGCGAGGTGACAAATCCCAGTAAGAAGTTAGCAAAGGTAACGGTGTGATTTTTTTCCATCCAAGTTCATGGACCGAAGGTTAAGAACTCCTTGTCTAGAGGTGTGGGAGAACCATTTTCATACTCCAATATACTTGACAGGAACCTGGAGGCCGGGAGAAGCTTCGGAAACTCAATGACTGAAACAGAGACGTGGTTGCAATCCGCCATCTATAACATGTATCTGAGGGAGAAAAGAATACGCGGAGGACACAGTAAATGCAATTTCTACCATTTCTTTAATGTAGGGAAAGGTCAGAAGATTGAACAAAAGCCATTGCCATGCCAGCATCGTCGGGGGTAGTTAGACAGGAGTGACGGCATCTCTTTATTGAAAGAATTCCTCTTTCTGCACCTTCCCTGCCCAAGGAGGGACGACATGAGCTCCCTGTCCCCATTGTCTGGAGCACTCATGGTTAAGATTTTCTCAAAAAAAGTTGTAGAGGGGAATAACACATCATATCACTCTTCTTCATTATACTTCCCCAAAGAGATTGCCCTATTTGATGTAAACATGAATCCTGACCTCCATCCCGACCCCGGAAAAGTGTGAATACGGTGAGAACCCTTAAAAGAAAGGAGAAAAAAAAAATCCAATTTCTCTCATACAGTCTGAATAATATGCATGAAATCTCAGTTCTTTTGAACAACGGAAAAATTGCTTGAATATTTAAACGCGCATTTGTTCTTGGGAAACAAAATGTTCAGCTCTAGTGGTTGCCACAGCAACTGCCTGGGCTAAAAATACAAAATCCGCCATAAGAAGAAAAAGTATGTACCAAGCAGGGAAGGGGAGAGAAAACGGGACCTCTCCCAAAGGAAGACTATTGGCAGGGATCAACCTGCAAAGACAAGGAAGGAGGTTGATCTGGTGGAAAACGTCTTCCTGTGGGGCACGGTGCTCACGTGGAAACCTACACGACCCTCACCTTAGCGCTCTCCTTCTCTTCTGTCCCCTACAACTCCCCTTTCCAAAAAACTCACATCTGCTCCTGTGGGTCATCCTGGTCAACATTACAGACACAGCTAGGAGGGGGTGGAGTCCCTGCTACACCGTCACCAAAGCCAGCTGCTTTCTCATTGTTCCTGCCTCTGGTTTGGCCTGGCCCTCGGTGTTCTTCCTCCCGCGCGGAGATGGGATGAGTGGTTCGCCCTCCTGCCCCGTCCAAATGGCTTCCTCACTGTCTCAACGCACATACCCTGGCTCTTCCGGCCTCTCAGCTTTTGCTCTTGGTGTCTCTCCATTTGGAAACGAGTGCTTCCCCCTTTGGTCTGTTTAATTCCTCAGCTCTGTCTGGCTTGTTTGAAATGACACGTCCTTCCTGCAGCTTCCTGCAGCACCCTTGCTCTCCCCGGTCTCTCCCTTCTCTGAAATGCCGTTTCAAGAGGAGCTGGCACCACACGCCTGTTTGTGTGTGCGTTTATTTTGTCTAGATTTCAGGCTGTGGGGAGCAAAGATCTCATAGCAAATTTCCCCTCCAGTCCCAGTGGGGCCCAGCACCGTGGCCCCAAGCACACGTGTCGACAAAACCTGCTGTCCCACTGCTGGGGGAGGAAAACTGAGGCCGAGTTATGGGGCAGCATTTGCCTCTGCGGAAATCTGCAGTTCCGGGCATGGGGACGTACCTACGATCACAGTCTCTTGATGACACATGACCCCAGGGATGACTGCATGTGACTCTACACAAGGACTCCAAGCCAATGGCAAAAGCCCCTCAGGCCTATACAACTTGGCTGACCGCACCCCTCTCCCGCTTTGTCTAAGGTACAACAGAGTGGAGAGGAAACGGATTTAATAATAACATTGTGTTCCAAGTGTACCTGGGGAGTTTAGATCATGATTCTACACTGCAGCAGAAGGACGAAGGATTTGGAACCAGAAGAGTGAGTCTCAGCCTCACCCAGACTCCCCACGGACAACAGGTAATAGACAAGAGACGACACCTGGAAATCTATTTCCTCGTTTGAACAAAAGGGTTACAGTGCTCTCTTGCTAGGGTTACTGTGGGGATCCAATCAGATGAGGGATATGTTAAAGGGCTTTAAAAGAAAACAGCCAGTTGTGCAAGTTGTTGGTATCACCATGGGTTAACACCCTCCGACCAATAAAAATTAAAATGCATTCTTCCTAGTCTCCCAAACCTATTTTTATTCTCATTTCCTTTTTCATTTCAGCCTCAATTTCTAAATTCTCTTTGCCTCTCTGAAATTCCCAGGGCTAATTTTTCATGGTTGATTTTGTCGCAGGCACCATTCCAGGGAACCATGGGTCATTACTTTGCACGTCTACATCTGCCCTTCAAATAATAATGTATACGAAAGTATTTGCATAGCATCTCTCCATGTACAAAGCCCTCCCACATTCACACTCAGAGAGGAGAAGCTCCCATCCTTGCCCTCCACCTCCTGACTTTCTGGTTGAGGGAAGTAAAACTCCAGGGAGGCTGGAGCTAGAATGGGAAGGAATTGAATCCGGAAGGAGTAACCTATGAAGACGAGGACACGCTGGAAGGACACCATGCGGTAGCCCCTCCCGCCCCCTGTCCCTCGCTGCCTTGGCAGCCGAAGCTAAAGATGGTGTTTCCAGGCTGCGGGATGAGACCGCATCCAGAAGTTGCCCAGGAACAGTGTCTGTGTCCCTGCTGAACCTCAGATGCACATCATATGCATCATGTATGTGTTTTCCAGTGATGAGAGCTCCTACTCGGCACTGAGAAGGCCTCCGAGGGAGTGCTCTGTGCACACCTTATGGCCCATAAGGCAAACGCAACACCTGGAGGAAGGATTCAGCAACCTCTTGGGGCTACTCAGCGCCTGCCTGCAAATCAGATTCCCCTGTGGTTTGCATGTCAGGCTTTGGTCCACGCTATCGTCTCAGAAAAAGGAGACCACCGTACTCCACGCCTTTGCTTTTTTTGGTACCTATAGAATATACATCATTATGTTCAATCAGCAGTCTGAAGAATTTGCTTCCAACATCCTACACAATGGCCTAAAATAGTCCAGGTTCTGTCTCCAAGAGTCTAATTCACACCTAGATCTTGAGGAGCATTCGCAGGAGCATGTCTTTATGTTAGTTCTCATAATGCCCCCAAGGATATTGGATGACTCAGAAATAAGGCCGCTAAATTCAGACCTGGTGAAAATTTTATTTTCTCATTTGTAGTTTTATGATTTGGTAAGGATTGTTTGAGGGCTTCCATGATGCAGAAACAACCTTGTATGGGTGACAACGTAGTAATCGGTATTCAAATCTAGGGGATTGTTGATGGGGCAGGGGAAGGGGTTACTGTCAGAAATTAGCTATTGAAAAGACGTCAGTCCACATTTTGAGAGGTAAGCCTTAGCGTTGTAGATTTACACGTGCTTGGATATGAAACTAAGTACGCTTTGTCATTTACTGTGTAATTTTGAGCAAATTGTATAACCTCTCTCTGAACCTCAATTCCCGCATCTACAAAATAGGGATAATTAGAGTACCTATCTCATTGGGTTTCTTTGGAAGGTTAAAAGACATCATGTGTCTAAAGCACTCAGCTCAGTGTCCGATGCATAGAAAGGACTCCGTAAGTGTCGACCAAGAAACTGTTATCGTAGTCTAGTTACTTTGATTTCATCTAACTCATTCCACAAATATTTACGTGCAATGGTACAGCCACGGGGTTAAGCACTGGGCGTTAAAAGATGAGGAGTCTCTTGTTCTAGCTTCTGAGTAGCTTAGTATCTACAGCGGCCAGTGAGGAGGTTGTGGCCAAAAAGGCAACGGCGATATTGATCAAAGAGAGCTGTCATGGTGGCAGCAGTTACCGTTGGAGAAGGGTCAAGTGAAGATAAAATAAAAAAGTTTCTGTTTCTTTTTATTAATTGGTCCAACAGATAACAGTGTGTTCAAAATAATAGCAACAATATAGTCAATTTTGTAGGCTTCCATATAAGTGAAATGAACGACAGCGATGATGTAAGAGAAAAGCTGTATGTTGTTATTATAATGTACTTGCACTACCCATGAAGTGGTAGAGTGTTATTTGAAAGTGGACCTAGATTAGTTATAAATGTATATTGCAAAGTCTAAGGCAATCACTAAGAACAGTAAAAAAACAAAAAACAGAAAATAAAACGATAGGCTAAGAAATGAGAGAAAACGGAATCATATAAAATACTGATTTAAGGGGCGCCTGAGTGGCTCAGTCGGTTAAGCGACCGACCTCGGCTCAGGTCATGATCTCTCAGTCTGTGAGTTCAAGCCTCATGTCAGGCTCTGTGCTGGCCGCTCAGAGACTGGAGCCTGCTACGGATTCTGTGTCTCCCTCTCTCTCTGTCCCTCCTCCACTCACTCTCTGTCTCTCTTTATCTCAAAAACAAATAAACATTAAATATGTGTGTGTGTGTGTGTGTGTGTGTGTGTGTATATATATATATTTATAAATGCCGACTTAAAACCATGAAAGGAAAAAAATGTGTGGAAGACAAAAATAGGAACAAAGATCAGGGGCAACAAATAAAAAACACATCAATGGTCTAAATACACCACTTAAAAGACAGACCGTTGGAGACCAAAAAAACAAGACTCAACTCTATATTGACTACAAGAAATTTAATTTAAATATAAAGACAAATATAGGTTAAAAGTAAATGGATGGAAGGGTGACGGTGGCTCAGTTGGTTGGGCGTGCGACTCTTGGTTTTGGCTCAGGTCGTGATTCTAGGGTTGTGGGATCGAGTGCTGTGTTGGGCTTTGAGCTGAGCATGAAACCTGCTTAAGATCCTTTCTCTCTCTCTCTCTCTCTCTTTCTCTCTCTCCCTCTCCCTCTGCTCTTTCCCTTGCTTGCTTTCTCTCCCTCTCTCTCTCTCTCTCATATTAAAAGAAAGGTTTTAAGTAAATTGATGGAGAAAGTTATACATGCTAACATCCACCACAAGAAAGCAGGAGTAGCTACATTAATATCATCAGAGCAAGGAAAGTTGTCAAGGATGAAAAAAGAGCATTTCATAGTGATAAAGAACAAGATGTAATGCACTTTAATGTGTATGTCCCAAACAACAGAGTGTCAACGTACATGAGGCAAAAGTGACAGAGCTACAAGGAAACGGAGATGAGTCCACTGTCACAGTTGGAGACTTTGTGCCCCTCTCTCAGAAATCATCAGTCAACGCACATTTTACTCAAGATCACATGAAATATTCATGAAGATACACCACAGTTTGGCTTATAAAGTGCAACTTGACAAATTTGAAACACAAGAAATCGTAGAAAATGTGCTGTGAAAGCACAATGAAATTAAAATAAAAGTTGATAAAAGAAAGCATTGCTTAGAGGGAACTATATAGCATTGAATGCAACTATTAGAGAAGAAGAAAGATCTAAAGTTGATGATCTAAGCTTCCACCTTATGAAATAGAAAAAGAAAAGCAATGTAAATCCAAAACAGGAAGAATAGAAATAATAAAAACTAGAGCAGAAATCAATGAAATTAAAAATAAGAAATTAATGGAGAAAAACAACAAAACCAAAAGCTGTCAATAAAATAAAATAAAATAAAACAAAATAAAATAAAATAAAATAAAATAAAATCTTATCAACAAAATTGATAAGCTTCTAGCCAGCTTAATTAATTTAAAAAGAGAGAGAGGACACATTACTAATATCAGAAATAAAAGAAATGAAAGAGAGATAGATCCTATGGAAATTCAAATGACAATAAAGAATGATTCTATGTCCACAAACTTAATAACCTAGATGAAATGGACCAATTCCAAAAGACGCAATCTGCCAAAACCCACAAAAAACGAAATAGCTAATCTGAATAATATTGAAGATGCACAAAGCTGAAACACAACACCAGAAATTGAGACACATAATAAAGGTACTCATAATTTGTACAGTTTATTTTGAATACGATACTAATTTTAAACGTTTTACGGTGAAGGTCAGAGATTTAATCAATAATTAATTCAATTGTTATTAATTATTATTTAATTATTATTAAATTAATTATTAATGTATCAATTGGTAAAATATACCAAGCAGCTTTTGGAGGGGAATAGATGGTGAGAAAGGAAAGGAGGAATATAGGATTTTTTTTTTTTAAGGAGCAGTAGGATCAGAACTATTTACTTTTCTAGAATAGAGAATACTAAATCATAATTTTGATTCATAAATAAACATGCAGAAGAGTACATGAAAAATTTATAGGACTTGGTCTGACAGAGATAAAAGGGAATGAAATTAAATGTACCAGCCTAAGAAAGAAGGGGAAACTCTTCAACCTCTGAGAGAGGAGAAAGGAGCAGATAAGGGTAAGAAGATACAGAAATATCTTGAAATCAGAAGTGAGTTGAGACCCTCATAGTAGATGGCTGGAAAAAATTAGATTAAAAAGAGCAGGATGCACAATGGTTTCTCAGTAAACATACATTGAAGTAATGAGTGAATCGTTTGCATTAGGTATGTATGAATAAATTACAAATCATTTGGTGTAAATAAGGAGCCAGTGGTAGATGAAGAAGAAATACAGACACAATAAAGTACAAACTTGAGGTGTGCAGCAGAGGGTCAACTGGAGATAAATGAAAGAATTGCTAAGCATCCGGGGCCCCAGCCCAGGGCGCAGAGCAGGAACGTGCAGAGAAAACACTCTGTGCATTATTTTACTTTCTAGGACTAGAAATGGAACACATATACAGTGACACTGTCTGAGCGGGATGTGGAGATACTCAAAGTAGAAAATAGGTAGAAAGGTTTTGGGTGGGGTCCTTCAGTGTCTGGAAAAGAGTAGTTGATATAACTGATCGTTGGGTCCAAGCTTAGTAGGGATGGCAAGGGAAGAGAGAAAGAGAGAAAGAGATTGAAAGAAGCAAAGAGACGCAGACAGAGTCAGAGAGAGATACCAGGGGCCTGAAGGTTGTGACGAAGGCAAAGGGCACTGAGCATTTGGAAAGAAGGGCATAGGGAGGATAATAAGAAATGGTCAAAGAGGAGAATTCCAGAGTTTGAGTCTTGGAGGTGGTATGAAAAGGAGTTATTCCCTACGCACAGCGCCGTGTGTCTATTTGGGTGGCAAGGACACTTACAGAGAACAAGTCCAAGAGGAGAGCTGATGTGCTAAAGTCACCGTGGAAAGACAAAGGGAGGAGCTGTAAGAAACCCAGGACTAGAAGGCTTCAAAACCAGCGTGTTGCCCAAAGGAGACTCTACAGAGAGAGATCCTCTGAGGTACATTACAAAGGGATCCGCAGGGAGGGGTGTGGGGAGTCTGGAGGTACTTAGGGACGAGGAGGATGGGTCGGAGGTGAAGGTACAGGAACAGGGGAGGTGTGGCGATTGCACAGGGAGAGGTTAACGCCTACGATGTGTGGTACTATGTTGTGAAAACTGAAATCCACAACTTTTCCTCCTGGGCACACGCTACACAACATCTCCCAGCCTCCCTTGCTGTTAGGTACGGCCGTGTGACTGAGTTCTGGCCAGATGAATGTGATAGGAGTGTCCATGGCATGTCCAGAACTGACCTCGAAAGCTCTCTGACATGATACTCCACTTCTTTCTTCGTTTGATGGCCCAAAGCAGAGGATCCTGCTGTGGGGCCCCAGGAAAGGGATTGGCAGACTTTTCCTTAAAGGGCAAGAGAGTAAATATTTCCAGCCTTATGGGCCAAGGGGCAAAATCATGGATATTGTACATGTACTTTCATAGCTATTTACGACACAACCGTTTCAACAGGTGAAAACCACTCTTAGCTCATGAGCTGTGCAGGACAGGCTGAAGTGGCCTACAGGCCATCATTTGCTGCCCCCTGCCCAAGGCGGTCATGGAGACCGAGCATGGGGGGAGCCTGAGTCCCTGATTGACAGCGGAGCAGACCTGCTCCCCTGCCCACCGCTGACTGCGCTCTCCACGGGTGGGAAAGAAGCTTCTGTTACGCGAGCCCGTTGTGCTGAGCACCCAATGTGGGCGCTCATTTCGTTACCAGGTAGCCGATCCTGACTCACAAAGACATGAGAGGGATATGGGAGACAGGGAGGTTTTAGTGTTTGCTGTCCTACACCTTAGCAAGTGTTTTACACGCGCTATCACAGGTAACGTTCACAAGATAGGAGGTAGGTACTATTATCACGTGCATGTTATTGATGAAGAACATAGACGTTGGGTGAATGGACTTCCAGTCACAGGGCTACAGAGCGTGAATTTGGATTGGATCCTGAGTTACTCCAGCTCTGCTGGCTCTCGTTAGCATTCTTACTATGCTGCTCCCGGGGATGGAATGGGTCGTTGGAGAATGTACTGCGTGGGGCAGAGTTCTGTTTGCTTAATTATTTATCCACTCATGCATAATTTATGACTTGTCTAGGTCCAAGAATGACGTAAGTTTTGTTAGTTAGGAGAGCATAAACAAGCTGACCCAACGTTCCAATCGGGAAACTAACATAAGGTTGTGAGCCCTGGAGAAAATGCCTCCCAGAATCTAGTTATTGCTAAAGTAAATAGGCGAGCTCTTTGAGCAGCAAAATTCCAGGCCCTGAAGTCTGGCAGGTCTCCCTCAGATTCTTGCCTCTCTCGTTCTTTCCTCCGTTCTAGCAAAGCCGGTCCCCTGGTTTCAAAACCCAAAGCCATTATATTCTTAGGTAAGTGAGGAGCTGCTAAAAATTGCCATGCAATCCACGTAGGAACTTATACGTGACAGACCGTTGGTATAAGGACCCCCAGAATACAAATGTCTACTTCCCTGCATCTAAGGACAGGGACAAATGGCCCATGTATTTCGATAGCTCCAGAGGTTTTCGCCGTATCATCAGGGACAGTTTAATAATTGATGTTCATAATGAAACTAGATCATTTTTAAAAATGTAAAGACATGCACAACTCCTCGAGTGTTACAAGCTACACATTTTATCAAATAGTCCATCAAATAGTATCGGTTAAAAACTCGCAGTGTGTTTTTATAAACATACTAAATGCCCGAAATGTTCATGCATATGACACCTCTCACTCCCCCACAGGTGGGGAAACCAAGATATTATCAGAGAGAGTACATATTGCAAACTCTGAAGCTAATGTGATGGTTGCTAAAATTTGATGAGTCGTCTGTATTTTCTGAGGAATATCGCAAACGGATAAACTTCGGGGAGGAAATATATACAAAACAAAACCTATGCCTATATATTCTTTGATGTAGTATGTTAGCTTCCCAAAGCCAACAATCCTGACTATTCATTTCTCCCAAAATACATTTGGACTTCTGCTATCCAGACGCTTTGGGTAAATTGTGGCAAGAAGATAGTTCTTGGGGTTGCATACACTAGATAATTACTATGTGCGGGACCAGCAGAAAGAATGAAAGACATTGATT
Source organism: Leopardus geoffroyi (assembly GCF_018350155.1). Classification (NCBI taxonomy): domain Eukaryota; kingdom Metazoa; phylum Chordata; class Mammalia; order Carnivora; family Felidae; genus Leopardus; species Leopardus geoffroyi. The sequence continues at coordinate 58,055,130 of NC_059338.1, read as the reverse complement.
CACAAGGCGGTATTTTTTTTTTAACATTTATTTATTTTTGAGACAGAGACAGAGCATGAACAGGGGAGGGGCAAAGAGAGAGGGAGACACAGAATCGGAAGCAGGCTCCAGGCTCTGAGCCATCCGCCCAGAGCCGGACGTGGGGCTCGAACTCACGGACCGTGAGATGGTGACCTGAGCTGAAGTCGGACGCTTAACCGACTGAGCCACCCAGGCGCCCCCACAAGGTGGTATTTTAAATGCCTCTGTTATGTGTTCAAATCCCTGGGATATATATATATATATATATATATATATATATATATATATACACACACACACACACACACATATATACACACCATGAGTCAACTGCTACACTGTCCCTTGGTTTATAGTTACAATCCTAATGGGGAAGAGAAAGAATGGTGCAAAGGGTTTGCTTTTAACAAAGAGAGTTCAAAAATGAATTACTGAGAACAAAATACTAACAACATTTATTATAAAGAAACCCTCTGGCAAGCAATGTCCAGGTAACGTAAAGCGAAAGCAATGAAGAGAGAATCCAGAGTGGTTTTTTGCAGCCAGTGTTAGTCGAGTCACTGCACCTCCTCAGGCCATGGTTTCCCCATCTATAAAAGGGATGGGTTTAATAGAAAAATCTCTATGGTCCCTTCCAGCTCTGTCATGCTAAATGTTCTCTATTGCTCCCTGACATCACTAGAGTCTTGAAAACTCGAAAAGAAATATTCTTTGGTTGGTAACCACGTAGAAGATTGTGCGTTCTAGAATAAATCTAATATCTCTCTTTTATTTAATTTATAGATCTTGGATCTTCTCATCTCTATCAACTAAGTCATCGAATCTTTGAGTCTAAGAAATCTTCATTATTATCCAATCCCCTATTTACTGAGATGAGGAGCCTTGGGGTTTGGGAATTTGCCCGAGGTCACTCTAGAGGGCACGGTCAAGACTAACCAAGTTTCCTGACCACCAATCCTCTGTTCGCTGTCCTGTGATCCTCCCTCCTTACCATAGGCTGGAGACAGGGTCTACATTTAAATTAGGAAATGTCAGAGCTTCTGGAGTTAGCATGAGAAGCAAGAGAGCCAATTTATTTATGACGAAGCAGAAATTCTTTGAAAAAAAATTAATAAAACATTGTTTAAGAGGTTACGTGCCTCCAGGGATGAGGATCTGGCCTCCTTTGCCAACACAGAACTCCATGAAAACGAAGTCTTATGTGTAAATGTATTTTTGTTGACGTTTCTCCATTGAGATTGGGGAGGGGGGGCGAACTGATTTAGATCAAATGAGAACTGACCTCAGCTGACCCAAAACTTTTGCCCAAGGCACAAAACAAAGCCCCAATCAAACTCTAGTCTCGGTTCAGAAAAAGGGCAGGAAAGGGGAGGGCGGCTGAGGATAGTGATTGAGAAATGAAAACATTCGTATGTCCTCCCCTTCCTGACCAGAAGACTCACGGCCAAATTGTCACAAGAAAGGCTGTTTATACAGACATCCAGCCCAGATAAAACAAAAGTAGGAGTCAACTCATCGGATTTTTGACTGGCTTCCCCAAGAAAGCATAGTTAAGTGAATCTTCTGGACTTCTGGCTTCTTAAATAAACACGTTTCTCCTCGGTCTCCTCCTGTGTCTTGAAGTGAAAAGGGTTTGTACCTCTTTCGCAGGAAGGCAGGGTCTGAAAAAATTATTTAAGGTTCAAGTGGACCAAAGGTTACAAGCAGGGGCCACACAAAGCTGAGGACAGCTCCCCTGTAGACCTGCCCTCTTAGGTCCGCTGAGACAGAGGCTGAAAGCAGACTAGCATCTACAAGATCAGAGTCAGAATATAAACTTGATCCCAGGAACTATGGACAGACCTTGACATTCCCTGATAGCAATCCAGGAAAGATTAAGATTAATTTATGATGGTGAACCCCTAAGCGGTTATGAAAAATTGCTTTTGCATTTTAAATGTATGCCATAAAACTCATAATCTCTGCCCCCCGTCATTACCCTGAGACAGCAGCAGGGACAGAAGTTTGGGTTGAATGGACAGAAGTTTGGGACAGGAGATCGATGTTTTGATCTCCTGGGCCACATGTCAGGTTTCGTATGGATTTTGCGATTCCCATTTGACAGGCAAAAATAAAGGATTGGGGCCCCGCCTGTGTAGGTGCAGCAGCCATCAAAGTGACTTGAGCTAATCCGCTCAAAATACAGTTCGCTGCGGAGTGAACTGAAAATGTGGCCCCAGCCAGGGGGGAGAAAAGCAACCAGTAAGTCCCAGGCACCCAGGCCTCCCTGCCCACCGTGAAGGCTAGTCTCTGTGGGGATACCTTGCATTTGGGGAGAGGGAAAATAAACATTGGAAGTCCTGGCTTGGAAGAAAGGGATAAGGGACTGCAGACATCCGGAGAAAGGCGCAGAGAAAAGCTACTTCAGTTATCAGTGTATGTGGAGTGTGAATGCGGGCGAGGGATTGGGTATTGCAGGCAACTAAAAGGGTGACTACGACTCGGCTCTGCCCTTAAGAAGGTGCCGGTCCGGCGACCCGGAGATAACAAATGATAGTGGGGCCTGAACCCTGAGAGCAGCCAGATTTGCCCTCTGCAGAAACATGGAATCCAAGGGAGGGCTGAGACTCACTCACCCTTTGAACTTCACCTTTCTGTCTTCGTGGGGAAAAGGGAACTGGCGGGACAGACGATTTTTATATGGCACCTGCTCACTTCCAGTCGGGCATTGGGCAAGTGATGTGGGAAGAAGGGCAAACTTTTTTTGAGTTTTCTGTATTCAGGGTCTCACTTCGTCATTAAGGCACACCTTAAAGGGAAGGGTTGTTATGTCAATTTTATTGAGTCTCAGAGAGTTCAATAAGTCCTCACAGCTAGGTTTTTTTTTTAATTTTTTTAATGTTTATGCTATTTTTGAAGCAGAGAGAGAGAGAGAGAGCGTGAACGGAGGAGGGGTGGAGAGAGAGGGAGACACAAATCAGAAGCAGGCTCCAGGCTCCGAGCTGTCAACCCAGAGCCCGACGCGGGGCTCAAACTCACGGAACCATGAGATCATGACCTGAGCCGAAGTCGGACGCTCAACCGACCCAGCCACCCAGGTTCTCCAGCTAGTTTTAAGCAACGTGTATTATCTCAGCACTAAGCCTTTACATACATAGACTCTCTTCCCTCCATGAATCACATGGTACTCAAGGACTCATTTTGCAGGAAATAAAACAGAAGCATGGGGGGAGGGACAGGGGGAGACGGATGAGCTAGGTGCTCTGGTAAATGGTACACCTAGGATACGAGTTTAGATAGTCTGGGCCTCAACTCTATAACCATGCATTGGCAAGGCCAACCTGAGATACTAACGTGAGTCTGTCTGATTCCAAAGCCTGTTTTGTATACGCAGCACATTTCTGTCTATGTAAAAGATACGTGTGTTTCATTAGAGTGACTTTGGTTTAAAATAAATAATTGTCTAACAAACAGAACGGCTCCCAAAGGAAATAGATCGTAAGTAGTGAGCCTCCCGCCACAGAATGTGTTGAGGCAGAGTCTAGATACCCAAAGACACTGTAATAGGAAGCCAAGCATTACAACGGGGGGGGGGGGGGGGAGGGTCAGGGGATTAAACTAAATGACTCTAAAGTCATCTGTCACCCACGAGTCCAGAATAATAGCCCTTAGTAAGATGTAAGTTGGATCTTTTTCCGTATGGTTTTCAATCAGCCAACTTGGAATCTTTGTAATTTAAAAATAACACCCTAAAATGATGTGAAAATTCTTTCCTAAACACTTATAGCATTATTTCTATAACAAGTCTCATAGCAGGGGCTGGCCTCGTGGGAAAGCAGGAGGCTTCTGTACTGAATTGGAAAGCGTCTACTTCTCTAACCTCAGCCCTGGCGCCTAGACGTGATCATCACTGTTGCCTCCTGCCCCCTCCTCCCTTGGCCTTGACCGTTCTTCCTAATCGAATCCAAACTGTGTTCAGATGTTGAGTCACCAGTTATCTCAGGGGACCCCAAAGCCATAAGAGGTTAAGTCTTGACTGGTTGGAGTCAAACACAGTAACTCCATTACCTTTGGAAAGTGATTAGTTTAGGTGTGGGCATATGGCATGCTGTTGGCTGAAGAGACGTAAGGGAATCTGATGGTGAGGCTCTGGGAAGATTTTTCCCACTCCTAAAAAGGGACACAAGTTTAATAGTTTCCTTTTCTGCCTCTGGATGTTGTCACCTACAATGAAAGAACCATCTGGTAGCATCAGGGAAGCCAGCCTAAGGACAAGCCAAATTGCTACAGATGACAGAATAGAAAGATGGATGGATACTGGGTCCTTGATGACGTCACTGAGCCACCAAGTGACAGAACAGCTTTGGAACTTCTCCATCTCTGGGCTTCTCCTTAATAGAGAAAATAAACAGCCAGTTTTTACTTGGTGTGTGTGTGTGTGTGTGTATGTGTGCCATTTGTCTTTTTAAAAAAATTTTTTTAATGTTTATTTATTTTTGACAGAGAGAGAGAGACAGAGCACGAGCGGGGGAGGAGCAGAGAGAGAGAGGGAGACTCCAAATCCAAAACAGGCTCCAGGCTCTGAGCTGTCAGCACAGAGCCCGACGCGGGGCTCGAACTCACAAACCATGAGATCATGACCTGAGCCAAAGCCAGACGCTCAACCGACTGAGCCACCCAGGCTCCCCCCACCCGCCCTTTTTTTTTTTAACTCTCAGCTGAAAGCATCCTGATAAATTGAACTACCATATAATTATTTCTCTGGGAAAGGTATGAAGTAAAAAATTAACAGTAAAAATAATAAAATCATTTTCATTATTATTACTAAGCATCATGAAAAGCATACATTTGGGAACAAGATAGATCTAAATTTAAAACTCAGCTCTTTATGTTTCCAGCTTGGTGATCTTGGGAAAATTATTTAACTTCTCTGCTATTGACACCTCATATTTTTAATTTTTATTTTATTTATTTATTTTTTTATTTTCGAGAAAGAGAGGAGCATGAGCTCCTCAGGGGGAGAGAGAGAGAGAAACAGAATCGTAAGCAGCCTCCACACTCAGTGCAGAGCCTGGAGCAGGACTAGATCCCACGACCCTGGGATCATGACCTGAGCTGAAATCAAGAGTCGGACTCTCAATGGACTGAGCCACCCAGGCGCCCCGACGCCTCATATTTTAAGGCAAGGTACGTAACATGATTTTCGTCGTATGAAATGTGATCACGTATATAAAGCATCTGAAAACAGTAATTGGTGGCTCTATCGATCTCAACTTTGTCATCTATAAAATTGGGATAATAAAACTTAGCTCATATGATATGCATGAGGATTAAAAGAGACAACGAATATATACCATCGGCACTTTATACATGATTATAATAGTCTTCTGGCGGGTAGAGGATGGGGTGATGAAATTACTCATGCAATCAAATGAGGGGCTGGGAGACCCTGCGGGGCCTCTGTTGTTAGGAGTGGTACACATGGGAGGGGACCTGGAGACAGCCTTTACCTTCTTCAGTATTTGTCCAGGGACTAGCTCTCCTTCGAACTAGAAAGCGGGAAGCAAAATTCATATTATAGAGTCGTCAAAACTAATAGGCTGGATGGACCATTAAAAAAACACTTCTTCGATAGATCTGAGTGGTTCTTCCCTTGCTTCCGTCTCCCTCCCTCTCTCTCTCTCACTCTCTTTCTCTCTCTCTCTCTCATTAAATACTTCACACACACACACGCGCGCACACTATATACCCACTTTTACTCTGTGCTTAGACATGCAGCAACTGTCAGGAGCTCCGAAGAACCTTCTTCAAAGGTTTTTATACCAGCTCCACTAAAAGATAAAAAAAAATTAAGACTGATTATCGTAACCTTGGTCTCAGGCCAGGGCCAAGCAGGCTTTTCTCCAAAGAATGCTGGCACTTGTGACCCTACCGATGAATTCCAGGAACGATATCAGCCTAGGAGTTCTACTTTCTACGAAGCAGACTATGTGGTGACTTTGAAAAGGCACTTTATTTATCAGGGTCGTCATTTCCTTGCCTATAAAACAAGAGAGATCGCGTTAGGTCCCTTCTCTGAACTCAGAATCATCACTAGGCCCCCCTTTGTAACCAACCAATCCTATTTGTCGTTTTCGTCTTTATATACATATGTGAAATGATGTCTGTCTGCCCAGCTCTCATATTGTAGAAACTTCTCCCTGTGCGTATTTCTGCCATGCCCCGATGACCTAGATGAAATCACCAACTCTTTTTCTTTTCATCTTTCGTATACAGTTAAACTATATTTCTTGGCCAGCTTGCAGAGGTGGGGCCCCATTATCTGATTTCCGGTCAGTGTAACGTGAGGCAAATTGATGTGACACCTCTAGGAATGGTCATAAGAACGGTCCGCCTTCTCTGTCTCCTTCCTCATGTGCTGGGGGAACTGAAAGATCCAGTGAAGGACACCGAGGTCCTAAAATGTCGGGGGGGGGCCACATGATGGGGACCTCTGTCGCACCTCTCTCCTCACTCCCAGCCCCAGCCCCAGCCCTGCCACCCCTCAGTGGAAATGACATTAGCGAGAAATACACGTTTGTTGTGTGAAACCACTGAAACCAGAGGGTAATGTAGCCTCTGATACACCTATACCATTATACCAAATGGTAGACCATTTGGCCTATTCTGATTGTACAACCCAACTGTGAAGAGTCTCTGTAGACACCACATACATAGTGTCTTCCTTTGAAAACTAAGGCAGATCTAAGGTCCAGTTAGATTATTTGGATTCCCCAAAGTGTCAGTAACACATTATTTGAAGAAATAAAAACAAAAAGGGGAAAAGTAAAGGCAAGCCTTCTTAAATTAAGAAGGCGCTCTTTTTTTTTTTTAATGCCAATGTTTTCTCTCCAATGAACAGTGTGTCAATTCTGGAAACCTGGAGTGAAGGGCTAGAAGGCCGGAGTCCCTCTCCTGCTGTCCACCAACCCAAAAGACTTCAGTGATAATCCTGAGAAGATTGAGTGTTCTGTGGCTCTGAGAGCTGGAATGGGTCTTAAATGCTCTTCTCTCCAGGCCCATCATGATCTGGGTGAAGAAACTGAGGGCCGGAGGTGCTCAAGTCATACGACAAGTTAAGGGAAGAATCAAGGTTACTCCCTTGGTTCCAACACTCTTCTCTTTACATCAAAAATTTCATGGGCTTTTAAGGGCAAGCGCACTAAAATCAAATTTAGAAATATTAAGATACCAGATGTTGCATGGATAGTGGTCAGAACTGAGAAGGTTTTAGAAGGAAATAGAGTAATGCCAGCTGCCTGATACCCTGAATCAAATGATAGGGCAACTCCGGAAATATGGTTATGTTGTCTGATGGGAAAGTAAGTTCAAGAATGCTAAAGGGGTCTTTTTTTTTTTTAATTTTTTTTTTACATCTATTCATTTTTGAGAGACAGAGAGAAACAGAGCACAAGTGGGGGAGGGGCAGAGAGAGAGGGAGACACAGAATCCGAAGCAGGCTCCAGGCTCTGAGCTGTCAGCACAGAGCCCGACATGGGGTGCGAACTCACAAGCCGCGAGATCATGACCTGAACCGAAGTCAGATGCTCAACTGACTGAGCCGCCCAGGCGCCCCAAGAATGCTAAATGGGTCTTAAGCATCAGGAGATCATTTTTTCATTGGCCTTCTCACTCAAAACAGCCGACCTGCCAAAAGGAAACTATATAGCAAAGCTTACTGATAAGTAGAGGATATGGAAGGGCTCTACATGGTCAGCATCACTTTGGTCAGAGAGCAGGAAAGCAGCTGCATTCCACACTGGCTAAGTATCTTCCTATAAGAATGTACTATATTCCAGGACAAGGAAATGGGGACCAGGGAGATACTGAGAAAGTAATTACATAATTCGGGCATTGTGAAATCTTCATAAAAGTTTAATGGATATGGATTCTCTGTTGCCCTTATCCATTTATTTAACAAACACTCCAAATTGTCTATTACGTGCTAGGTCCTGGTCTAGGCACTAGGGATACAAAGATGAATAAATGTATTCACTGCCCCTGAGATTTTCAGAAGTTTAGGGGCCAGAAAACTAAGTTTAATGAGATGGGCACCACTAGAGTTCATAGAGGAGCCCCAACCCTGACTAGGTATAGAGCCAAGAATTCTAGGAGACCGACTGAGACTTTCATCGATTTTTGAAGGATAGGTACTATTAATGAAGTAAAAGAAAGGAAAGGCATTCCTGGCAGAAAGAATAGCCCATGTCAAGGCTCTAGGACATAGTATGATCAGGAAACTATAATAAACTATTCTTTTCCTAGTGTACATTGTTGGCAGGCATTTAGAGAAAGGGACGGTGTGTATCATTCTCCACCCACTTGGCTGTAAGTGACAAAAATCTAACACAAAGCCATGTAAGGAAAGATGAGACTTTATTCATTCACATACCGGAAAAATCTTAAGGGTAGACTTTCAAGGATGGTTAGATTTAAGTCAGTGTCTCTCTCCCCATCTCCTCGCTCTGTGTTCCATTTTTTGGCCCGTTTTCCAGTAGGCTATCTACTTAAAGATGTTGGCAGCTTCAGCCTTTAAGCCAGCAATCCTAACAGAAAAGAAAAAAAATGTTTTATCTCAAGAGTTCTAGCAAGTCTTGAAATTACATCTCATGAGCCTGGCTTGAGTCACATGTACATTCCTGAATCACTGTCCTGATAACACAAAGCTCATTCTTACCACCCTGGCTTCTCTCTCCAATTCTTCATACTCTTCTCTGTACCTCAGCCCAACTTGATATTGAAGTTGTACTTAGTTTTGCCCTAGAGTATAGACTCAGAACACATCAGACTTATGCAAGAAAAAAGTTAGTTGGGCCCCTTTCTAATACCATACACACACAAAAATTAACCCCAAATTGACAATGGACCTAAATGTAAGAGCTAAAACCAAAAAACTCTTAGAAGAAAACATACTGGTAAATCTTTGTGACCTTGGGTTGGGCAAAGCCTTCTTAAATATGATGTCAAAAGCAAAAGTAACCACTCAAAATATAAATTTGACTTTGTGAAAAATAAGAATATCTGGCTGCAAAAGATACCCTCAAGAGAGTAAGCACCAGCCCACAGAATGGGAAAAAAATGTGAAAATTATACATCTAATAAGGGACTAGTATTTAGAATATATAAAGAACTCTTGCAACTCAATGATAAAAGATAACTAATTCATTTAAAACGTGGTAAATAGATCTGAATAGATATTCCTCCAGAGAAGATATACCTATGGTCTATAAGCTCATGAAGAGATGCTTAACATCGTTAGTCATTAAGGGAATGCTAATCAAGATCATAAAAGATAGCCCTTCATACTCTCTAGAATCACTACAACAAAACAGTAACAAGTATTGACAAAAGTAGGTAGAAACTGGAACCCTCATGCATTGCCAGTGGGAATGCAAAGTGTTGCAGCCACTTTGGGAAAAGTCTGATGGCTCTCAAGAAGTTAAACATAGAGTTACCACATGACTTAGCAATTTCACTTGTAAGCATATACCCAAAAGAACTCAAAATGGTACTCAAATAAATACATGTATATTCACATCCGTAACAGCACTGTTCACAATAGCCAAAGGTGAAAACGACCTGGATATCCATCAAATGATGAATGGACATATAAAATGCGGTACATCCAGATGATGGATTATTATTGACGATAGAAAAGCACGTGTACTGATCATGCTACAACATGGATGAGCCTTGAAGACACGTGCCCAGTGGAAGAAACCAATCACAAAAGCCCACATGTTGTATTATTCCATTCATTTGAAAGGTTCACAATAAGCAAATCTATAGAGACAGAAAGCCGATTCATGGTTGCCAGGGGCGGGAAGGGGGTAGAATGAGGAGTGGCTGTTAAAGAGCACAGAGCTTCTTGGGGCACCTGGATGGCTCAGTTGCTTGAGCGTCCAGCTCTTGATTTTGGCTCAGGTCATGATCTCATAGCTCATGAGTTCAAGCCCCGTGTCGGGCTCTGCGCTGACAGTGTGGAGCCTGCTTGGGATTCTCTCTCTCCCTCTCTGCCCCTCCCCTGCTGTCTCTCTTTCCCTCAAAAACAAATGAATAAACTTAAAACAAAAGAGCACAGAGTTGCTTTTGGGGGTAATGAAAACATTCTAAAATTGGATTGTGGTGATGGTTGCAGACCTCTGCCAATATACTAACCCCAATGGATTATAAAATTTAAATACGTGAATTATATGTAAATTAGGTCTCAATAAAACTGTCTATAGAAACACATAATGGGCAAAAGACTTGGATAGACATTTCCTCCAGGAAGATTTACAGAGGGCCAACAAGCACATGAAAAGATGTTAACACCATTGGTCATTAAGGAAATGGAAATCAAAACCACAACTCACACCCGTTAGGATAACTGTAATAAAGAAAAAGAAAATAACATTAGAGTTGGCACTGACGTAGAGAGATAAGAAAATGTATACCTTGTTGGTAGGGATGCAAAATGGTGCCACCAATGTAGAGGATAGTTTGGCAATTGCTCAAAGAGTTAAATGTGGAATTACCATGGTACTCAGGAATCCCATTCCTGGGTATGTACTCCAGAGAAATGAAAACACATGCCCACACAAAACTTGTGCACAAATATTTATAGCAGCCTTATTAACAATAGGTGCGGGATCAAATATAATAAAAATATAATATCATATATAATATATATAAAATCAAAATGTATATAATATAATACATAAAAATATAAAATAATATAGTAAAATAGAATAAAAAGGTGGGGGAAAAAACGCAAATGCCCATCAAGAGATAAACGGATACGTGGCGGTGTAGACGTATAATAGAATATTATTCATCCATAAAAAGAAATGAAGTATTGAGACATAATACAAGGGTGAAAGCATTACACTAAGTAAAAAGAAATCGGATACAAAGGTCACAAATTGTCTGATTACTTTTGAATGAAAGAAATACGCAGAATCAGACAAATCCGTAGAGACAGAAAGCAGATAAGTGGAAGGGAAGTGGAGAGTGATCACTTAACAGATACCAGGCATTCTTTGGGGCTGATGAAAAAAGCCTTGAAACTAGAGAGAAACAGTGGTGGCACAACTTTGCCAATGCACTAAATGCCCCTGAATTGTATACTTTAAGATAGTTGATTTTGTATCACGGGAATTTCACCTCAATGCTTAAAAAACACATCCATAACACAAATCCTATCTTTCCCAACCCAGAGGTTTGCCTACAAACAGCACAACAAAATCCCAACTACCAATTTTGGCATTCAAGTCCCTTTACAACTTGTCCTAAACTTATGTCCGGCACCCCGTTGTCTCCAATTTCCAAACGCGCGCCCCGCCCCCCAAGTCGTCCAGTGTGATACGCTGATGACTGAATGACAGTCTGACATTGCCTAAAAACACAGTTCTTCCGTAACTCTGTTTTGAGATGTCTTTCCTAGTGGACTGCATACGGTGTTCTGCTTCCCAAGCCGGACTATCAGCGTCTCAAAGGCAGAGACAACATCTAATTCATCCATGCATTGCCAGAGTCTAACCCTGAGTCTGGGATTCAGTGGGCACTTAACAAGCGTTTGCTGGATTAAATCAGATGTGCTCGGAAACCCCGGGAAAAGCTCCCAGAATCCTTCAGGGATTGCGAATGGGCGGCAGAGAGGTGGAAGGAGGCGTGGAGAGTCAAACCCAAGAAGAAGCGTTTCAATGTGCTTGTAAAAGAACAAAGCCAAATTTACTCCGGAAAAGAGAAACGTGTACAACCCTGAGAAAGCTCTGCTATCGGGTAATGTAGTTGCGTTGTCCCCTTGACCAACCCCATCCTTAGGCCTCCACAGAAGGTGAAGTGAGGCTTTGGTGTGGGTGTGTGGGCCTTGTGGGCATTGAGTTTCTCTCCTGTGTTCAGGGGATGCCCACGGTCCTCACAGCTCAGTATCTCTGCTTCCCCAGGGATGAGTCCAGCAGGACTCATGCAGGAAAGACCCCTCCTCTTTGCCCTCTCCCTTCCTGGTGCGACGAGGGTGACACTCTATCACAGAGAATTGCTTACTTTGAGTACAGTATGGATGTGGCTGTGTGTGCCTCTTTAAAAGGCAAAGACTGGGGTGCCTGGGTAGCTCAGTTTGTTGAGCGGCTGACTTTGGTTCGGGTCATGATATCCCGGTTCGTGAGTTCAAGCCCCGCCTCAGGCCCACTGCTGTCAGCGCCTCACCTGCTTCGGTTCCTCTGTCCCCAACCCCCCCTTTCCCTGCTCCTCCCCCGCTTTCACGCTCTCTCTCAAAAATAAACAAAACATTACAAAAGAAAAGAAAAGAACGAACAAATATTCACGGAGCCATAACAGGGAAGTCATTTAGCTCCTTGCAAATTCTGTTCTTAGGTACTTCTCTCCCCGCAGGAAAAAAAAAAAAGTGGGTCAGCAGGAGTTGAGATGACACGCAAACTGAGGGAAGGAGGACAGGTCTGGAAAGGACGGAGACGAAGCTCTCGAGATGCAGCCACAGCTTTCTTGCTCTTTATGGCAGCACCAAGAGGGGTGTGAGGTCTGACATGTTTGTGGTGGCGGGAACCTGTGACTTTGAGATGTCACTCTCCTGATTATATCCCATCACCTGGCAAAGGGATCTTGCGGTTGTTACCAATGTTGCGGGTGAGTTGATCCGATCCTGGGAGGGGCGGATCCATTCAGATGCGCCTTGAAAAGCGTATTTAAAGAGTGAAGTTTTCTCTGGCCGGCTTTGAAGGAAGAGAGCAAACAACGGCCATGGGGTGAGCTGCCTGGAGAGAAGGGCAGGGGCTTCTAGTTGCTGAGAGCGGTCCCTGGCTGATGGCTAGCAAGGAGACATGGGTTTGTCACAGAATCACGCGGGCGTAAACACTGCCAGCAGCCTCGAAAGACCGTGGAAAAGGACCTCCCAGATGAGAGCCCCAGCCGCAGGTGACAGCTTGCTAACAGCCTGGGAGGCCTGAGCAGAGGACCCAGCTCTGGAAAGACTGCTGTGCCCAACCTCCTCCCCCATGGAAACTAGGAGACGGGAAATGCCTGTTGGCCTCAGCTGCAAAGTCTGGGGTAATGTGCGGACACGGCAAGAGAAAACCCTGAGAGGCCCAACATGGTCCACTTCTGCGTAGGGGCTGGTTTTTGCCGACGACTACAACCGCGCTGAGTTGGAACTTGCCACGAGGAGACAATTTCTAATGATCTGGGTATCCAGAGCATTAAAGTCCTTCAGTTCTGTTTTGGTTTTTGTTTTTTTAAGCAACGGTAAAACATGGGTTTTCCTCACTCCGAAAACTCAAAAATAGCTGAACAGACATTCTTTAGGACTTTCCAAAGCTGGAGGTTTTCTTCAGGGCTGACATCAGCCTGGGAGCTGTTAATCTGGGATGCAGAAGAAGCTTAAGTCGTGTAGATAGCTCAAAATAGGCTATGTGGTCCTGACCCATGGGGGCCCTGGAGAAAATTACTCATTGTTTAGAAGAGCAGAAATCCTGGGCCACTGCGGTGGCCTGCAAGGTGCCGCTGGGTGATATTCTAGTCACTCCAGGTCGCCCTTCTGTCTTTACTAAATGCAATCCCAAAATGCTCTCGCAATGCCCGGTGCACAGGGCGTGTGGGGGCACGGTCTTCTCTGACGGCATGAAAGAGGGTGGTGATGAAGTCCAAATAACAAGAATACACTTCTGTTTTGTCAGACTCTTCAGAAAGTAAGTCCATGAACCTTCCTAGGCCCACGGTCCGTCTCCTCTAAAAGGAACGTTTGGCCTGGTCTCCGGGGTCGTTTTCAGCTTTGCGATTCGGCCACAAGATGCCTCCGTCATTTTATCTCCACCCAGTTGATCAGTGCTGTTGCACGAGGCTGAACAGGGAAAGTGCCCAGTACATTGTGAGTGCTCAACAAATGTCACTCCCTTGTGCTGCCTCCTTTTCCTTTTATTTAAGATCGATAAAATGTTAATTTTTCAAAAATGTGTTGGAACCAAGACACTTGGGAAAGTGTTTTGCACCTTTTCCGTTCCATTCCCACGGCTTCCACTGGGACGTACGTGCTGTATCCTGGGGCTGTTGCACAGTCCTCCTCCCTGCCTCCGTTTCCCCTCTGCGATCCATCTTACAAAGTTCCAGCTGATTTGTCCTCCTGGAACTCTTCACTGTGCATATCCCTCGAGGTGTTCAAACAACCAGTGTACCCGCGTTGTTCACACGATATACCCCGAATCCCTTTGCGTTGTTTTCCCAAGTCCTTGCCGATCTGACTATGGCACGGAGTTAGGCTGAAAGACCGGAGTTGTCGTCTTGACTCTGAATCCAGGCAAGTCCTTTGCCCCTCCCCCCCCCCCCCAAGTCTCAGCTTTCTCTGCTCTAATATTCGTGTAATGATCCCTGCACCCAACAAAGGCATCGTGGGCTCAACACTTACATGCAAACCATTTCACACAAAACACACGTTAGGGGCTTGGTGATTTCTCTCCAGTTATTTCCCTCTGCTCTATTTCCCCACGTCTAAATGTCCTGCTTATTTCAAAAGTACATTATAAGCCCTCTTTCCTCTGCATATTTGCTTACTGTCAATCCCTTATGTTTCTTTCTTTTTTTCCCTGTTTCCTTTAAAATCCAAATAAATTTCATCGAGCTGTGAACCTTTTGAATCCCTAAGGCTCTGCACCACTCCTATGGCACTTAGCTCTGCACATCACGGAAGCACTGGTCTCTTTATGTATCCCTTGGACCCCTGATAAAAACATAAACTCTTTCAGAGCAGGGAGCTCTCTGCTAGCCCAGTGTCCCGCATGGGCATACATGCCAGAAATACTCAGTGCTTTAGATGACAATGATAACAGGGTAAATTGGAGACTCTCGATGTTGATACGTTGACACTCTTGATGAATTCTTAATTAGCATATTGGCAATTACATTTGGCAGCCCGTCTTCACAGGGCACTTCACAATTGTTCTCAGTTTTTATCAAGATGGTCTCAGGAGATGAGCGATAAATATCATTCCCTGACTTTCTTCCTTTTTTTTTTTTTTTTTTTTTTGGTCTAAATTGAGAAAAGCAAAGGGCTTTGGTGAGCTATAGGGGGAATATGTAGCATAGAAATGAGAGGGCACAAGAAATTATTTTTCTTGTCCCCTGCCCCATGCCAATGACAATGCTTCTCTAGCAATTTTGGTTTCTAGGATGGCAAACAGTGATTTATCTGGTTTCCCCTACAACGTATAAACAGCTTTATGCCAATAAATTCAATAGCTTAGATAAAAGTGAAAAAAAAAAACCTTGAAAAAAGCAAACTAGCTAACTCAAGAACAAAAAAGGTAATGCGAATGGCTCTTTACCTGTGAGGGAAATTGAATTAGTACGATCTTCCTCGAAAGAGGCCCAGATAATTTCATGGTTTAGTTCTACCAAACATTTATTGAATAAATAATGTCAATTTTACACAAACTGTTATAGAAATTAGAAGAGACAGAATGTCGAGAGGCCAATATCATCCCAAAACCAAAATCAGAAAAGTATACTGAGAAAGAAAAATACACATCAATATCCTTCATAACATAGAAAAGTCCTTAAGAACTTTTTGGCAACTGAAATTTAAAAACATACTTTAAAAGGTAATACAGCATGAAAAACGGAATTTAGTTCAGGAGTGCAAGGGCTTTATTTACTTTAATATTTAAAAAATAATCAATGTAACTTACTGTGTTAAGAGGCAAAAAAGAAAAGTCAAATAAAAGATCATCTCGATAGTTGCAGAAAACACTTGTGATAAAATTCAATACCCATACATGATTTAAAAAAAAAGTCTCAGGAGCGCCCGGGTGGCTTAGTCAGTTAAGCGTCCAACTTCAGCTCAGGTCATGATCTCATGGCTTATGAGTTCGAGCCCCGCATCAGACTGTACTGACAGCTCAGAGCCTGGAGCCTGTTTCGGATTCTGTGTCTCCCTCTCTCTCTCTCTGCCCCTCCCCTGCTCACTCTCTGTCTCTCTCTCTCTCTCTCTCAAAAATGAAATAAAACATTAAAAAAATTATTTAAAAAATCTCAGAAAGCAAAGGAAATTTCTCAAACATGATAGAAGTCACAAACAAAACAAAACAGATCATAGATATAAATGTAAGAGCTAAAACTGGAAAATTTTTAGAAGAAGGCAAAGGAGAAAATCTTAGTAATTTGGAGTTAGGCAAAGGTTTCTGGAACCTCTTCCACAAAAAGCATGAACCATAGGAAAAAAGCATTGCCAAGTTGGCCTTTATCAAAATTTGAAAGTTTTTCTCATCAAAAGACACTGTTAAGAAAACGAAAAGTCGCAGACTAGGAAAAATACTTGCTAAACGTTTATTTCAATAAACAAACGTACATATGCAGAATATTTAACACTTAGAACTATAATAAGAAAACCACCCAATAAATGGCAGGGTCAGGGGGTAAGGGGGTAAGATTTCAACAGATTTTCACCAAAGAGGACACACTACAGATGGCACATCCATGTACGAAAAGATGCTCAACATCATTAGTCATTAGGAAAACATGCATTAAAACCACATTGAGTTTCCACTGTGAATCCACTGGAATGGCTAAAATAAAAGCAACTAACAATTCCAAGTGTTGACAAAGGTGTGGAACAATTGGAACGCTCATTGTGCAAGATCCAGCCACTTTGGGAAAGGTCTTCACAGTTCCTTGTAAAGTTAACACCCAAATAATCTACTCATTCCGTATCTATAGATTCGCCCGGGAGAGATGAACACTATGTCCTCTACGCACATGTTCGATGTGGCTTTATTCACGACCGGAAGAAAGTCGAAACAACCCAAATGCCTGGCGGCTGAAATCCGAATTGTATGTCTATACGGTGGAACACCTCTCAACAATGCAAAGGAATAAAGGGCCGACGCATCCGACGGCACAGGTGAATCACAAGAGCATTACGTTAGCCGCAGAAGCCTACGTAGCATAAAATTCTGTTGTGAAATGCTAGAAAAGGCAAAACCATGGTGACAGAAAGCAGATCGTGGTTGTCAAGGATCAGGGAGCTAGGGGAACAGAATGCAAAGGGACATCAGGAAACATTTTAGGGAGATGGAAATATTCTATATCTTTACTGCGGTCGTACTTACGGGTGTCAACATTTGTCAAAACATCGATTTGTACACTTACATTGGTGAATTGCATTGTATATAAATTATACCTGGATAAAGTTTCTAAAAGTAATACATACCGATTACAGGTAATTTTGCTCTATTTCTTTTAGATATACTTTAGATATATGTATGTGAAAGGAGTGGTCTGACTGCATTCCTGCCACAACTAAATGTTGTCGTGAATTATTATTTGAAATAGTTGCTTAAGGCCCTCCGCTCCAGCTTCTCCGGACGTCTCTTCTCTGTACGTCTGTGCGTACACACAGCATATCCGAGCTATTCCACAAGCTCATCTTTCCTTGCGACACAGCTCAGCAACGTAGCAAAATGCACCTTCCAAATGGCAGAGCTGTGATTTGTCCCTCACTTCTGTGTGCCTCTCCATCCCCGTCTTTTCCTCGTGCCTCTCCTCTCAGCTGGCCCGACTAGCACCTCCTTCCCAGTTACAAGCAACAATCATATAAACAGGGAGGCAGACGGAGATAATACAAAGAGATCTGAGAGGGGAAGGGGGTGGGGGATGGGGGAAATGGGTGGTGGGGAGTAAGGAGGCACCTGTCGTGAGGAGCACCGGGGGTCGGATGGAAGTATCGAATCGCTCTATTCTACAGCTGAAACTAATAGAACACCGTACGTTCACCAACTGGAATTCAAATAGAAACTTAAAACAAGAGAGAGAGAGATCTGGGCGCTCTCCTTTCTGTGGCTAGGCTAGGTCAGATTTCAGCCCAGCTCCCTGAGGTCCTTCCCTGCAGGAGCTCCCATGTTCCCTCTCTCCCGCCGCCAGGTTAATCCTGTCCAGATCCTGAGTCAGTACTGACCCCCGCTGCCTCGGCTCCGTCAGGCGGCAAGTGGCTCTGAAGTTGGTTTGGGGCAGGACAAGTGTTTAATTCTCATCCAACCCATGAGACTCAGCTTGAGCGTCAGGCCTGGATCAGCGCCCCCGGGGACGGCCGCCGCCCTTCCTTCCTGAGTGTTGTCCCTATTATTGTACATACTCCTCTAGCCGGCAGGTGCCCTGTCACAAGGCAGTCTGCCCCACTGGAGACACGAACTCCAGGAGATCGGGAAGCGGCTCTGTCACCTGTCTACCTCTGGCACTTGCACAGTCCCTGGATCTCGGGGCAAGTCTCCCTGTTTCCACCCTTGTCTTCCTACGACATCCCCTTCACGCAGCAGCCATGAAAAACATAATCCCTCTTTCTCTTGAATCGACTAAATTTCCAGAGGGAGGGGTTGGTGTCCTACTTTCTTGCAGCGGCTACCAGGGTATTTGTTTTTCTTTTAGCTGGTGGTTCTCAACCTCTTCTTATTTTTTGTCTGCGCCGTTATGAACTCACACGCTTTTGGAAACAGACTCAATATGAGCCAATCAATGGCAGTTGTTGTTTTGATTCTCAAATTGCCGACTGAGATCTTTAGGACGCGGTCCCAGTTTGGGCTTTTTTGTTCGTTTGTTTTTGATAGATTCTCTGCTTACTGGCACCAGAAGGTTTATTATCATCTCATTCCCAGCCTCAGACTTGGGATCAGCCTTTTCTTGACAAAGCCCTGGTTCCTTTCAGTGTATAATGTTACTCAGAGACCACAATCCGGGCATTATAGATACTCCTTGCCACTGGTTGTCATTGCTTCTAGCACAGGTTTGCGGAATATGCCTTTATCTGACCTGTTCTATATGGCTACATTTCAGAGTAATCAAAAAGCCCTAGTCGATGAGGATTTTTTTGTTGTTGTTAGAGAAGAATTAGTGGTATTAAATGTAGATGGATTAATAAATTTTGAACATCACCATTTACAACCACTAATGAAATAATAACTCAGGCAATGCACTCAAGGGATGCTAAAGGCATTAGGAGAAGGGATGATAGAGATCTTCGCAACGGAAGGCTCAGGCTTCCCCATGTGAACCCGTTGATCAATTTTAGCATGTCTCAAAATGAGACAACCAGACATTATATACCGCATGATGTAATGTAATAAGAAATACACAGCACCACTTATGAACTATTCTTGCCAAAAGATGTTAAACCTGAATTTAATCAAAATTTAAACCTAACCTTTGGTTTGCAGGGCAGCAGGAGGACAAACAGACAAATCCAGAATTTGGTACAATTTATAGGACAACTAAGCCAGCGTATTCAACAAGTCGAAGACCGAAAAAAAAGGGGGGGGGGGGAGACAGCGACAGATCTGTTGCAAATTAAAAGGCATTGCAATCGAATGCAGTGATTGGACCTCATTTAGGTCCCCATTCAAATAAATTGACTGTAAAAGTCTTCTTTGGGATAATTGTGAAAATGTGAAGGTATATTTGGAATCAGATGTCATTAATGAATTTTTGTTAATGTTGTTAAAGATGCAAATAGAATTGTGGTTATAGAAGAAGAAGTCCCGTTTGAAAGAAATACATATGGAAATATTTAGGGTTAAGATGACGATATGAATTTGCTTTAAAATAATGCAGAGAAGAACTACTAGTTATTTACCCAAAGGATATAAAAATACAATATTGCTATAAAAGCAGCATTATCAACAACAGTCAAACTATGGAGCCCAGATGTCCATCGACTGGTGAATGGATAGAGAAGATGTGGGGTGTGTGTGTGTGTGTGTGTGCCTGTGTGTGTGTATAACCCAGACGGACCTCTACACCACTCACCACCTCTCCAGCAAACCTCAGTTTTTTCTCTGTAGTTAAGAGTCTCTTGTGGTTTGTTAGCACAAGAGACTCTTAACGAGAGACAACAAACTGAGGGTTGATGGAGGGAGGGAGGTAGGGGATGGGCTAGATGGGTGATGGGTATTAAGGAGGGTACTTGTTGGGATGAACACTGGGTGTTGTAGGTAAGTGATGAATCACTTGGTTCTACTCCTGAAACCAATATTGCACTGTATGTTGGCTAGCTAAAATTTAAATTAAAAAAATAACGCAGAGAAGAAAGAAAAAAGAAAGAAAGAAAAGACAAAGAAAAGAAAAGAAAAGAAAGGAAAGGAAAGGAAAGGAGGAAGGAAGGAGGGAGGGAGGAAGGAAGAAAGAAAATAGGAAGGCAGAAGGAAATAAGGAAAGGAAGAATGGAGGGAGGCAGGAAAAAAACACTGATTAACTATTGAATCTAGAGATGGGTTCTCAGAAGGGATAACCACACTGTTCTCTCTGCTTCTGTGTAAATTTAACATTTTTCATTTATAAGTTTTAAACACAGATTATTTTAGACCATCCCCCTTTTATTTTCCCAATTTGACTGTTAGGTGAGTGTCTCTACTGGAAGGGGTGGGGCCAGATAGGACCCAGATAAAAAAGGGACACGGATTCGGGACAGGGATTCGGACACGGATAAAAAAGAAAAAGGCAATCATCTGTGATCACATTGCCCAGTGGTAACCAGCACTGCCGTCTAGGACGGTCCTCTCCCAGCTTCCCCCACCTTCGCACTGATGATGGTCATTGTTTTATGCTCTCAGTGTCAACCCAGTCCCAATGGCTTGTCTTGCTGTTGTAAGTGGCATTACTTTCATTACCAAAGAGGCAGAGCATTCTTTCATGGGTTCATTGGCCCTTTGTATTTCTTTTGTGAATTCCTTGTTTCTAGGGTCTTCTCCTGTGCATCGCCCATGTATTTTTCTGCAGGAGCGACATAGCTGCATAGAAATTTACACACACACACCATGTGCTTCACCATTAGCAAGAAAAGTCAAAGGGGCCCTGGGGTCTGGCAGCTCTGAGGATCTCTGTGTCCTGGGTCCCTGGAGAGACCAGCCAAGCGTCCCCGATGCTCAGGGCAACCATGTTGCACAACCCCAGAGAACATCATTCACCTAAAGACAATGTGCTACTCTATTCTGAATGTGTAAACAGAATCGGTCGGAGAGTCGTGGTTTTTCTTGGCTGCAGACCTCCATAAGAGACAAAATAGAAAACACGTCTGGCAAGTAGGAGAAATTTAAAATACGGGTTATACTTTGATGAAAAATATTTTTAAAAAAAACGTGACAAACCGTCTGAGAGATTTCGTTTTTAGCTGATTTTCCTCCTATCCGGGGAACATTCCGTTTCAGAAAGGCAGTAAGGACACAAAGACGTTGTAACAAGATAACAACTTCAGCAAGGGAAGGCAGCAGGATTTCGGCTGGAAGTTTTATTGTTGAGGTGTCTCCTCTGCGACCTGATATTTGTTCTCTGGTCTCTGTTCTGTGATCGCTTTCTGCCCCGGTCTCCAGGATTCCATTCTTAAAACCATCCAGTTCACCTGCCCCCTCCCCCCACTTTTTTTTTTTTTTTCCTCTTGGATCTTTCTGAGCCAGATCTGAGTCAGACTGCTAGAAGTCAAGATTCTAGGAAGGAAAATGCTTTCAGGCAACTGTGAGGTATGTGTGTGAGTTGTGGGAGCTGGGCGGAAGGCAAGTTTAGAGAAATCCGTGGATGAAGGGAAAGACAATGGATTGAAGGTCAGCGGCCAGGTGCTTGGAAGAAACTGGCACCGAAAACCAGAGCTGGGAGGAGAGAGGACCATTCAGAGAGAGCCAGAGGATACTCAATCTGTGTCATATCCTTTATTGACAAAAATGGGAAGTAGGAGATATCATTATGAGCTACATCCCCTGACAGATACCGTGCTGGAAGAGAACTTAAAAATCAGTAAGAGAATTTGTTGATTTCGTCTGAACTGCTCTCCCTCACTTTCTTCATCTGCCTGGAGAACTCCTATTGACCCGCAAGGAGCCCAGCTCAGACATCACCTCCTCCTTCAGTTCCTGTTTCTGTCATTTCTGTATCTTTTCCTCGCTTTGAGGCCCGTGCAAATGCCGCTCTGTCATTTTCCTCCCTTGTCATCTACAGTCTTCTGATTTCCTGGCGGGAGAATGACCTCACAGTCACTGATACCGCCGAAGTCCTGCGTGTATGCTTCCTGCCCACGAGGAAAACCCATCTAAGCTGCACAGCCCCTCTTCCTGACCACGACCTCTGAGCCTTTCTGCCCTCTCGCTTTAACACCCATTCTGCCACTTCCGTGAGCCCTCTAGTCCCCCCTCGGACCCTGGCCTGAAACTCTCATCACTCCTTGGCCCATAGTCTAGACTTCTTTGCCAGTTTGTGAACCCGCTGCACCTGCCCAGAAAAATCATAACCCTGGAGTAGTCCACTCTCTCATTTTCTCACGGCCACACCTGAGTTGCCAAGTACGAGCGACAACAACAACAAAAAAGTCCACACCCCTGTGTAGATTAGCTACACAGATTCTTGGGGCCCCTGGGTGGTTCGGTCGGTTGGGCGTCCGACTTCGGCTCGGGTCATGATCTCACAGCTGGCGGGTTCAAGCCCCGCGTCCGTCGGGCTCTGTGCTGGCAGCTCGGAGCCTGGAGCCCGCTTTGGATTCTGTGTCTCCCTCTCTCTCTGCCCCTCCCCCACTCACACTCTGTCTCCCTGTCTCTTAAAACTAAATAAATATTTTTTAAAAATTTAAAAACTTCCATTCTTTTACATCTTTGCTCAGTTCGAGCCACGAGGCCATCCTTCTCTGTGCCCTGAGCCAGCACTAGCCTATTACCCTACGGTAGCTTTTTCAAACCCTACCATCCTTTTAGAAGCCACCTGTCCACCACCTTCTCCAGCCTTCTTGGATGGCCACTCTGTCCTTACTTCACGGAGGGCTCCTGTCCGCCCCCTGCTTCTCCCCTCAAGCCTCTGCAAACACGTGCCTCCTTGGCTAATTTCCCACCTACATCAATGGGGAAGAGCACCCCCCCATCGAATGCCTGCTCCTTCTCCTGTATCCTCTGCCCCTCCCCTGCTTTTCCATCCACTTATTCAGTCTCTTCAGCTCTCATGTATTTTCTTTACTGTTTATAAACACTCTCAGGCCACTATTTTCTTTAAAAAGACATGACCATATATACAAATATTGAACCTTTATGTTACGCACCTGGAACGAATACAACATTGTGTCAATGATATCTCAGTAAAAAATACGAACAAAATTCTTCTACTTTCTTAGATTAGTCTACCTTCAGTAACTCTACTTCCTCGCCTTTCATGCTGCCCTGAATCCACTAGACCTTCTCCTTTGCCCTCATAAATCTACGTAAGCCGATCTATCCAAGGTCTCCAATGTCTTCCTCCTCGAATGTTTCCTCTTCGCGGCATCTTATGCCATCATCCTATCTGGTGCCTTCCTTGGCTTCTTACCTCATTTCCTCATACCACTCTGGTTACTCTTTTTTTTTTCCTTTTAACTTTTTCAAATGTTTATTTATTCTTAAGGGGGAGAGAGAGACAGGCTGTGAGTGGGGTAGGGGCAGAGAGAGAGTAGACACAGCATCCGAAGCAGGCTCTGGGCTCCGAGCTGTCAGCACAGAGCCCGACGCAGGGCTCGCACCCACGAACTGCGAGATCATGACCCGAGCCGAAGTCAGACGCCCAAGCGACTGAGCCACCCATGCACCTTGGTTACTCCTTCTTGATCCCCATTACAGGCTTCCCCTAACTTGCCCTTGGACACAGTCCTTCCCTGAAGTCCCACGCGTAATCTCTGTTAGCACAGTGCCCATTGCCCTTCTCTCCTTTGCACCCATGGCTTCTGGCCCTTTCTACATATTCATGACCTCCAAATCCAGATCTTCAGCTCAGGGTCCCCCCCTAACCTCTGGAGCTCCCCACCCACCTCTCTACTGTACACCCTCCCGTCAATGCTTCACGTACGTTCTCAGTCCAACACATTCACTCTTTGTCATCATTCCTCTGCCACAGCTCAGTGAATGACATCACCATCTCTTCGTCCGCCCGAGTTAGAAATCTGGACCTCATTTTGGATTCCTCCCTCTCCCTTGTCTTACAAATTCAGCACTCAGGCTCCACCTGTTTAACATATCCTTCTTTCCGATCTCACTCCCACTGCCATGCCTAAATTACTGGCAGAGACTCCTAAATAGTCTCCCTGCATACATAATCTTGCCTTCTCCACTATGCCCCCCCATCTATTTCTGATGCCATCATTCTAGATTATCAAGTGCCTGTCCTCGAAATCCTTCAATACAGACGTTAGAACCATTCGATTTAATTATTGAAGGATAATGACATAAGAAAGAAGTGGGGCAGCATGGCTAGACTTTGACGTTGAAGAATAAAATAAAAATAAACACATAAATGAAATCCAAACTCCTTCGCCCGTACGCCGGACCTTTTTTCAGCCTTCTGGTAGCCTTTCCGACCACATCTTTGGCCACGTAGCCCTCACATCTATGCTCCAGGCTTATTGAAGTCCTTGTAGTTCCAGGAAGATCCCACATGCCATCTTCTCCCTGTGCTAATGCTCAGGGGACCTTCTCCCAGCTGATACGCCTGTGATCTCTTCTTCAGTCTTCAAGTCTCACTCTGTTCACCACCTTCCAAAAACAGATCTGCTTTCCCAAGGCTGTGTGATCCCACAGGATCTACACACATTCTTGTAATACCACCCCTTGTCCCGTGTAATATTCTTCTGTTCATCGGTCCGTCTCGCCAACGAGGGGTTGCTTCAGCAAACGTATTGGGCTTTACATCTTCCATCTCACTCATCTTTGAATTCCCAGCACCCAGCGGAGGACCTGGTTCCAAAAGACTGTGCCAAGTGTTGAAAAGAAAGAACAAATTAATTATTCATAATATTCTTACTTCTGTTCTTGTTATGTAGTGCTCTATTACAAACCATCCAAAAATTCCATGGCTTAAAGCAACACT
Source organism: Leopardus geoffroyi (assembly GCF_018350155.1). Lineage (NCBI taxonomy): Eukaryota > Metazoa > Chordata > Mammalia > Carnivora > Felidae > Leopardus > Leopardus geoffroyi. Next base: position 58,030,254 of record NC_059338.1, on the reverse strand, counting down.
TTACTATTATCTCTCATGGCTCTGTACATTGACTAGGCTCACCTGGATGGTTCTTGCTCAAGGTCTCCCTTGTGTATTCTATCAGATGGTAGACGAGGCTGGAGTCATCAGGAGGCTCCAGTGGACTCAACAGCCAAGATTGCCGAATCACATGGCCAACTGTTGGTTGGAACTTCAGCGGAAGCAGTCTCCTAGAGCTGTGTATGTGGTCTTTTAGTGTGGCTTAGACTTCTCATGGCATGGCCGATGGGTTCCAAGAGCATCTCAAGAAGAATGTTCTATGAGACTCAAGTGCAAGCTGCAAGACTTTCTATGACCTTGGACGTGCTGTGTTTTCATTTCTACCTCATTCTGTTGGCCAAACAAGAACTTAAGGCCAGCCCAAATTCAAGGGGAGGGAAATCTGACTTTATCTCATGACATGGAAATGGCAGATAGGTGCAGAGGAGGAAGGGACTTATGATGGTCATCTTTAGAAACAACCTACCATAGCTTAGAATTACAAACAACTTTCAATAACACACTAAAATGTGTTCCCAAGACCTTTAGTTTTCTTCAACTTGGCCATTTTACTCTTGAGAAACATTTCCCCTTATGGAATAAATCGGATTATGTGAAAAGACAACTTTCAAGGGAGTACCTAGCACTCCGCCAGTTCTAAGAAATTTCAACTAAAGGCTTTAAATAAGGCTAAAATAAGATTAAGAAATGATCTGTATGCTTCCATTATTATTTCATTCTTAAATGGCCAACTCTTCAAGTCTTGATTTTTCTCTCCCCTTGCTTTGCCTTTGTAATTCTGTCATTTTGATCTATAAGAAGATTAACTTCAGAAAACAAGTTTCTTTTGGTATGTTAATTTCTATAGAACAAGACTCCATCATCTTTTTTTTAACTTAAAGTTACCCTCACCATTGTTAAGAGGTGAATGAGTATCTCTTGACTACATCTCAACAAAATAACAGAGTGTTTTAACAGTGACCGAATTAGGTATTCGATATTTTTTTTGTTGTTATTTAGGAGTGAGTTTTTCAGGAGCCATTGAAGATGGCCCTTGGTATGCAACATGGCTATTTATTTACTTTTAGAGTCACAGCTTAAGATGGGAAGTAAAGAATCCATTATGTATCTTAAGAGAGTGTAAGAGCACCCGGATGAAGGGTGGGGATAGGCTGAACTGTGTTGCCATTAGAGAGGGGAAACTATAACATTTAAACTGGTGCAGTCTCTCTGGAAAACAGTGGGGAGGTTCCTCAGAAAATTAAGAATAGATCTACCCTATGACCCAGCAACAGCACTGCTAGGAATTCACCCAAGGGATACGGGAGTGCTGATGCATAGGGGCACTTGTACCCCAATGTTTATAGCAACACTTTCAACAATAGCCAAATTATGGAAAGAGCCTAAATGTCCCTTAACTGATAAATGGATAAAGAAGATGTGGTTTACGTATGCAATGGGATACTCCTTGGCAATGAGAAAGAATGAAATCTGGCAGTTTGTAGCAACATGGATGGAACTGGAGGGTATTATGCTAAGTGAAATAAGTCAGGCAGAGGAAGACAGATACCATATGTTTTCACTCATAGGTGGATCCTGAGAAACTTAACAGGGGCGGGGGGGGGGAGGGGAAGGGAGGAAAAGAGGGAGGAAAAAATTTACAGAGAGGGAGGGAGGCAAACCATAAGAGACTCTTAAATACTGAGAACGAACTGAGGGTTGGTGGGAGGTGGGGGAGAGGGGAAAGTGGGTGATGGGCATTGAGGAGGGCACCTGTTGGGATGAGCACTGAGTGTTATATGGAAACCAATTGGACAATAAATTATGTGCAATATAAAAAAATAAAGAAAGTGACATAATTCAATATCAGTGAATCTTTATAGTGCTCCCTTCCCTGTTCAGGGACTGGGTTGGGGCTGGGAAAGAAGGAGAAAATTTCAGCCTCTACTGTTCTTTGGTACCACTGAAGCGTGAGGCATGAGTAGGTGGCCCAGGTTGAGCAGACACAATGCAGAGTCCATGGCTAGGAGATCGTGGAGCAGAGAGCTACAAGAGATGGAGGGCTTTGCCTGATTACAGGAAAAGAAAGCCCCCTCACCGCTGTCAAGCACCCCCCAACCTGGCCGCTGCCTATTCATCCTTCACACTTCATTTCGTCCTTCACCGTCTACAATTCTGTCAAGCTTCTCTCTTCTGCGTTAAAGTGGAAAGACCAAACCAGTGAGGAAATCGGGTGTATACAGAGGTGGAGGCAAGCAATGGACAGTGTGAAATCCCTCCAATCATCTCAAACGTTCAATAAAGTCCACCACGCAAACAACTGTCTTGTAGGTGCGAAGTTTCGGGTGGTTGAAGTTAGGGTCCACACTTCAGGCAATGTGATGCAGGAACGTGACATATGGAACAGTAAGATGCAGCCAGAGGTGAAAAGGGAGAATGTCAGTATTGTCCTAACCCCCCTCCTACTCCTTCTACCTCCCTCCCTCCATAAAAAATTATTTTGAAAGGCTCGGAAGGGACTCAAGGCTACCATTACTTCTAGGTTAGGATTTGAATCGCTCTTACTTGACTCTTGATGGACAGGGTAATTCAGCGGACATGCGGCCCACAGAGTTATTTCTTGAGATCTAACTCTCTTAGGCTCTGCATTCCTTGAAGGCAGAGATTTGGAGATAACCTGTCTCAGATTCCCCAGCTCTTGCTTGCTAAAATGTATACACATGCTCAATGTTGTTGCAGTTGAAGGGAGGGAGGGAGGAAGCAATAGAGGATTATTCCCTTAACTACGTGTTTTGACTCCCAAGAGCAATTCTCAAGCTCTAAAAATACTACTTTAGCATCTCATATGACAGGAATAGGTATGAGAAAAGTGCTCCGTAAGTTACTGATGACTGATGTCAGAAGTTCTCCTCAGCTAGGCAGATTTGCACAGACATAGATTATTCCTGAAATTAACTGGTCTCGAGTTAGAAAAAGTTGGCTATGACAAAAATAAGAACGTTAATGTTAACGAAGACCTCGAACTAAAGCCCGAAGAGGCCTTGTCATAACTTACTTGGGTGTTGATAGCCTTTACCGTGACAAATCATCCTTGTGACATTAGAGAGATTCGGAAAATAGTATCTTACGTGCAGACTATTTTATGGCTGGGATGCACAAGCGGCCTTGGGAGAGGTTGAAATTGTGCTAGGACCTACCTGCAGAGCAGCTCGCAGAGCTACAGTGGACCTTTGTCATTGCCTGTGGGTGAACGATATGACCCCAGTGGAGTGCCCTATACCCAATGGGAAGTATTCATCGCAAAACACTTCTAGACGTGAAAATGGCATCAAGCAGCTCACTCAGTAGTATGGCCCGTACTCTGAGATCATTGAGCTCAAGAAGGAGAGTATGGATTCGTTGCGACGAATCGATGGAGGCAGCTGATGTCAAAAGAAATCCAAGACTCAACTGCCACCACACCTTCCATGGCATTATGTTCTATAGAGACCTTCACATTAGCCAACTAGGCTAAGACGAGCACATGCCTATGACGATACCAAGGTCACCCTTGCCAGAGTTGTCCCTGCGCAATGACTATTCTTAAAAAGCAAGTTGATAACCAATTGGTTATTACCTTCTTTGTCAGTGACCAAATTTCACTCGACGAAAGAAAAACTGGGTGGCCATGACATTTTTCATCTGGTTCCCTCGTCACAACTCCGCGTGTCTCTAGCACCTACAAACCCTGGACCTGATCCAGACGACCTCCGTATCTCCGCTGCCTGTGGTAACCTGGATTGTTCTTTTTTCTCCAGCTGCAGTGTGTCCCCTCTCTCCTTCTGTCCCCTAGCCACCAACGCTTCTTCGTTTACTTGGGTCCGACTCAGTCTTCAAAGAAGGTCCAGTCTTCCCGTCACCTCTCCGGAATGCCCTCTAACCTTCTGCAGCATCTTCACCGTGGCCTGATTATTCCCTCCTCTGCCCGCGAGCACCATAACTATTCATGCCGCTTACTGGTTACTTGATAGCAGGTACCTCAGCTTGAAGCCAGGTGACGACCCCTGCTTTATGATTCCCAGCTCAACTCTAAGGCTATGCCCACTGGGACCGTGGGAATCTGATTATGGTAGGGGAACAAGAATCCCAAGGCAGTTGCCCCTTCTATGCTACCAAACGCATCCGGTTTTTCTGGCGCGCTGCTTAGAAACTAAATTTTGTCTGACTCGCAGCCAATCCTTTTTCTGGGGAGAGGAGTAAATGACGGTTTCAGCCACCCATCTCTCGTCGTTCCTACTTTTTGTTAAACCCATTATTACCCATAACCAAAATTGAGCTCTGCAAAACCTAGCGGACTTCACGTAACTGTTGCCAAGCCCGAATTGTTTTAGCCTAGCTAGAAAACTCATTTAAGAAAACTCGTTTTAGACCATAGGATCCTGAAGCTGGAAAGGAAGTTGGAGATTCGTGATTTCAAGTCTTGGTTTCAATGCAAGGGGAAACTAAGGCTCTGAAAGAGTTTAGAATGTACCCAAAGCCCCCAAAGGCTACGGGGCTAGAATCAGACTCAGTGCAGGGGCCTCGGTTCCAGTCTAGCATCGCGCCATATGCCTGTCTGCAACTGGAGAATTCCTCTGGCCAGTGTACCCTCCTCTTCTCCTTTCAGGGAAGGTTGTCTCAGTTGGCAGGGTCTTGAAATTGCTGACAAGCCAAACGCGTGTTTTTCTCCACCGCAGGTCCCGACAAAGAGCCTCAGGGAATCCCGGAGGCCGGAAGGTGGAGGAGAGAACACAGACTCTATAGTCAGCCAGCACTGTGAGGCTCTTCACGCTTCGCTGCAGAGTCAGACGGATTCAATGGGATAATGCAAAGAGCCTTCCACACACAATAGGTCAAGAAATACCAGCAACTAACGGTGATCATCAGCAGGGCACCAACCTTCTGGAACTGAAAAATAAATAACGGTGGTTAAAATAAATGTTTTTTTTTTAAATAAATGTGCATGAATAGTAATAAAAAATGGAAAAGTCTAGCTTAGAGGCTTGTTTATTCTCTCTGGACACTAGCCTTTTGCTTATTCCACCGTAAATTGAGAATGGGTAAATGTTTCACCATGGACACAGCTGCATATGCTGAATATAGATTTTCCAATGCTTGATTTTCCATTAGAGTTTACTTTTCTGAGCATAATGCTTGAGGGGGCAGCCTGACTAATGCATTATACCATTTGTGAGTTCGCTTTTTAAAGCTGAGTTTATTTATTTTTTATTTATTTTTTTAACATTTATTTATTTATTTTTGAGACACAGAGAGAGATGGAGCATGAGCAGGGGAGGCGAAGGGGGAGAGAGAGAGAGGGAGACACAGAATCCAAAGCAGGCTTCAGGCCCTGAGCTGTTCGTTAGCACAGAGCCCGACGCGGGGCTCGAACTCACGAACCTCGAGGCCATGACCTGAGCCGAAGTCAGACGCTCAACCGACTGAGCCACCCACGCGCCCCTTAAAGGTGAGTTTAAAAGATGGGAAGTGAGATTTAGGAGCCAAAAGAATGAAGAGACTTAAATAGCAAGAAAACTGTAACCCTGCGGCCCCAGATTATTCTCAGGTATTAAATGGACAATTTTTCAAATTCCTAATTTATCTTCATCTTTGCCCTTCACTGACAAAAAAAAATTATTTCCATAGGAAAACTAACTGGTTCCTTATTTGCATAACAACGCCATAGGCTTCAGTGACTGCACTGTCAACTTCTTGGAAGCAAAAGAAGATACGAAGTTTTCAAACATGGAGAAATGGAAATAATAGTGACTTTTGAGTATCTGCTTTGCACCAGGTCCGCTACTAGGTGATTTTGAATGTATGTATTTGAATTGAACATATTTCTAAGCCATTACCATTGCATGGTGAGTATCATTAACCCATTTCACAGATGAGACACATAGGGTCTGGTTGACTCACCCAAGACCACAGGGATGCTAAGGGTTGGCGTCGTGAATCGAACAGCCACTCCCCAGCCATGCTGGCTACACGATGCTGCTGTCCTTACAAGACTCAACGGAAATATATCTAGATTCAGAGTCAAAAGCTGAGGTGCGGGGCCCCGATCATTACTTGTGAGTGTTTAGAGCTTAGTCAAGGCATGCCGCTTTCTGGGGTTAATTTCTTCATCTGTAACATGAGAAGACTAACACCTTCTTCACAGGGTGTTAGGACGATTAAATGAGCTCCTGTGATCTGTGAAAGTGGTTTTTCAGCTGCCAAAAGCCATCAAAAGAGAGGTGTTTGAGAGGTGGGAATGCTGTCCTTCCCCGCCTTGACCCACAGTCGCCCACTCACCTCTCAGAACTACCATGAGGAGTCACTGGACGCTAGATGTCAACATCAACGCAAGCCCATGTGGCAGCATCGAAATATGAATTAAAAAAATTTTTTTTTAATGTTTTATTATTTTTGAGACAGAGAGAGACAGAGCACGAGCACGAGGAAAGGAGGGGCAGAGAGAGAGGGAGACACAGAATCCGAAGCGGGTTCCAGGCTCCGAGCTGTCAGCACAGAGCCCGATGCGGGGCTCGAACTCACGGACCGCGAGATCACGACCTGAGCCGAAGTCGGATGCTCAACCGACCGAGCCCCCCCAGGCGCCCCCGGAAATACGAATTTTTAACATTCTAGGAGCTTTGCAAAGCTCAGCCACTAAATACAATAGTTCTTACAAACTTAGTCTTTCTAAAGTAACTAGCGTAACTTTTCGGAGTTGCAGGAGCTCGGAGAGTATCTTCAGACTCTGGTTTGGGAAGTGAAGACTCAAATAGGACAGTCTTTAATCGAATGTGCCCCATTAGATCTGTGAAGAACCACAATAAGTGGACTCAAACCTTAGTTTTGCGGATGAGTAAAGGGAGCCCTAGATACACAGCCAGGCAGTAGCACGGTTGGGACCGGAACTCAGGTGTCCTGACTCTGAGCATGCTCTTTCTCTGCTGCCTTCACTGTTCTTATAAATTCACTCAAACTGCTAGGAATGCCACTGACAACAAAGTTAGCGACAAAGTATTAGCATTCGGCCCACAAGTACAGATCTAGGTGGGTTTACACCTACTGTGTGACCTTGGAAAGGTGGCTTCAGATCCGTGCCTCTGTGTCCTTATCTGTAGAATGACTTATAATAATACCAACTTCACAGATTATCCTGACGCTAGTAGATGAAAAGGTCTCAGCACAGTACCAGCAAGTGCTCAGTGCTCGTCAGTTACTGTATAATCCTTGATGAGCCATGTCACAGAACTCCCTAATATGACTCCCTGTGCCCCCCATCTTCATGGTGGTCCCCCAAACCAGCAGGAAACCCTACCAGGAGACAGCCTGGATGTAAGCTGGGCAGACCCTGTTAGTGGTCAGTCTGCTTATTCCCATTTTATCCAGTTTGAAGCATTCATCACGTGAGGGGCTAAGACTAGGTTTGGAAAGAGGAGAGGAAGTGAAATGCTCATTCTGAGCGTGGGAGCCTGAGTCCCCATAACTTCCTCTACAAATGGGGATGTTAATACCCATTCTTCTCCACCTTGAAATACTCAAAGCTGTCCGTTTCGATAGAAAGGTGTGTTATAAACCATTCGCTGCGATACAAATTTAAAGCAAAGAGAAGAAATGATAGTGTTTCATCACAGGAAGTGTGGTTACTAAGCCACGGTCTCTTGCTTGAGTGGCTTTTTACTTCCTGCCTTGCCCTCAGCGCCTGGGGGATTTGGTTTCAGAAATAATGAGTTAGCATTCTATTAATTACGTCTGATCTAATGGCCATGAACCCGAGCGTTTGCTCACCTCTAGCAAGAAAAACGTAGTCCTTCCCTAAGGACATGAGATCCTTTCTAAATAAATTACGAAAGCCTTTTCAACACCCTGCTTGTGCTTTTGACATAGTTGCTTCGATTCAGGATTATCTTAAAGCCCTGCTGGCCAGCTACCTGCTTTGTGTACTGTCCCAGTAAGTTACCCTCTGATTTCATGTTTCTTTCAAAAGCGTCAAAGCACTAGGCAAATATTACTCATCAAACGAAAGGGTTTGATGATGTCCTGCTAAATTTAGCCTTTTTTTTTTTTTTTTCTTTTGTGGCTCAGTCACATCTGTTCTCAGGGATCTGCCCTACATGAGCTGTGGGGACTCTGGGCAGAAGGGACACAGTAGAGCTTCCGGGGGGCAAGTCGAGGGCTCTGGAGCTCTGTTTCTGGCCGCCTACACCATTCAGTATTTCCTTTGCCCTTGCTCCTTCCATTACCATCACTTCCTCAGAGTTGTCCTGGACCAGGCATCTGTCTGCACCTGCCGGGAGCTGTAATACTTAAGGACCCTAAGTGCAGGGCCCAGGAGTCTGCATTAGCTAAGTGCGCTGGGGTCTAACTAAATACAGTTTCTTTAGGTTCAACCTGAGGAGCCTGTGGTCAGCGTTGGCCTCAGCCTCCCCCCCACGCCCACGCTTTCCTGCCGCCCACGGTCCGTGACTCTGTGCTGGCTGATGTGGGACCATGAGTTAAAAGTAGCTGCCCGTAAAGTACTCTCACTGTCACCGTCCCAACCGTGGACGGCTACCCTCTCTTTCCTCCCTCCCCCCACGGGGCCCCCTACTTCACAAACCCACAAATCCCAATCCCAGGAGCTTGTTCCTCCGGGAACAGCTGGCCAGGTGGAGGGAGAAAGGAGGTAGCAGAGAGGCTCCAGCATGGTCTCCTTTCCAATGGTTTCAAACCCAATGGGGTAAAAAAAAAAAAAAAAAAGAACAGTTGGAGACTGACCAGCTTTTTATCACTCCGCTTGCCCGGTGAATGATCTCTGCTGATACTTCCTGCTTCCAATTAATGAAGTGAGAATCGGAGGGCCCAGGAGCTAAAGTGACGATTGTGTGGCTTCAATGGCAGAGTCACTTTCACAAGAACCAGAAGTAGACGGGCCCCACAGCACCGATCAATGTGCTAATATTTAATTGGTTAAAAATAAACATTTGCCAGCCCTCAGGTGAACTACACCTTGCCTAATCTTTTTCTCTTTCCTGTTTGTCAATATTTCATGAACACTAACTTTTTAAAAAAAATTTTTTTTTTCCTAATTTTTGAGACACAGAGAAACAGAGCATGAGCAGGGGAGGGGGCAGAGAGAGAGGGAGACCCAGAATCCGGAGCAGGCTTCTTCAGGCTCTGAGCTGTCAGCTCGGAGCCTGGAGCCCGTTTCGGATTCTGGGTCTCCCTCTCTCTGACCCTCCCCTGTTCATGCTCTGTCTCTCCCTGTCTCAAAAATAAATAAAATATTAAATAAATAAATAAATAAATAAAATAAAACAAGCAATATCGATAACAAATAGAGGGGCACCTGGGTGGCCCAGTCGGTTAAGCTTCTGAATCTTGATATTGTCTCAAGTCACGATCTCACAGTTCATGGGTTCAAACTCCACGTCAGGATCTGGGCTGACGGTGCAGACGCTGCTTGGGAGTCTCTCCCTCTCTCCCTGCCCCTATCCCACTTGTGTGCATGCTTTCATAGGAGTGCTCTCTTGCTCTCTCTCTCAAACTAAATAAATAAACTTTTTTTTTTTTATTTTTAGAGGCAGTTGAAAGCACAGGCTTCCAATGGAAGACTAAGAGGTTCAAAAGGGACTCTGTCATTTCCCATCTGTATAACTTGCGACAGGTTATTTAACATCTCTCTTTCTTCATCTGTAAACGTGAGTATTAGTGGTCTCTCAGGCCTGTTTTGAGGATATGATTTTACACACACACACACACACACACACACACACACACACACTACCGCATGTAAATAACATATCTATATAACATACAATGGATCCATATATGTTACATACGTTATATCCATGACGATGTATATACCAAAACACCTAAGATATTTAGTTGTGTCTGCCTCTATTTATTCAGTCATTCATTCAAAATTATTCTCCACCCAGAGCCCGCTCTATGCTGGCCTCTGTGCAAGTCCCGTAGGATCTGGAAGTTACCCAGATAGACAAGTCCCCCCCCCCCCCTCGGAAACGCTCCAGTTTGAGACAAGAGAACGGGAGCACTAACAACAATGAAGGGGCGCCTGGATGGCTCAGTCAGTTAAGCGTCCGACTCTTGATTTCAGCTCAGGTCCTGATCTCAGGGTTCATGGGGTCAGGGTCTACGCTGACAGTGCAGAGCCTGCTTGGGATTTTAACCCTCTCTCTCTGCCCCCTCCCTGCTCTATAAATAAATAAATAAAAATGTAAAACACACACACACACACACACACACGCACACACAATGACAAATGGTTGCTTGCTACCCAGGGCTGTATCCTCAGCTCACGCACGGAAAGTAACTCCCACCAATTAGCTATCTCAGTGCTAGGACTCCAATTCCCTTCATTTAGCCAGAGCTATTCCCAAAGGCAAATCTGCCTCCTGCCCGTGGGAATGGGCAATTTAATTGGGAAAGCCTAGCTGTTTTCTCTCATTGAAGAAGGGCTTAAGGATCCCAGGCCCTTGCATGCTATAAAAGGATCGCATGCCATCGCATAAAAATGTCCATAAGAGATTAAAACATTAAAACTCAAAGCAGCGTTAGAAAGAAGAGTAGTGGCATAACTTCATTTACTTTTTCATTCTGCAATGGTTATTGGACACGTAAAATGAGCCAGGCACTTAGAGCAAAAGGAACGCAATGGGGAAGTGTGGAATGGTGAAATGGTTCTACTCTCCAGACTCACCAGGCCGGCGAAGGAGACAGACCAACAGACAGATGGCTAAAAATAGGTGCTGTGATAGGTGAAATTACTATAGGGTAGGCTATAGTCCTATGAAACCATAGGGGGATGGAAGAAAGAGAAAGAGACTGTGCAAGACCTAGAGATAACATGTACAAAGGCCCTGAGGTGGGGGCACACAAAGAACATTCCCAAGACGGAAAGGAAAATGATGGCGTATACCTAAAACAGAAACTAAAACCTGGGATATGGCAAGAAATCAGTCTGGATACGTAGGTGGGAGGTTTAATATGCTTCAGGCCTCATTCTTCTCATTCCAAGACAGGAAAGTTCTAATGGTAGATGTAAAATCCTTACTGACTTGAGGGACACTGAACTTCACCCCCAATCCCAAACGGGTGCCCTGAGACCCCTCACCCCACTGCAGCCGTGAAGAGGGGCAGCTGCTTTTCATTAACGAATCTGAAGGAATAATGCAGTCTGAGTCAGTGTTTTCTTTGACAGGCTTTCTTTGCAGATCGATTTTTTCTCCCCAACAAGGCACGTAAATCCTCATCAAGAAATGGATCCCAAGTTCTTTTTATTTTTTTTTAAATAGTTTACATTTATTTATTTTGGAGAGACAGGGTGAGACAGACCGTGAGCAGGGGAAGGGCAGAGAGAGAGGGAGGCACAGAATCCGAAGCAGGCTCCGGGCTCTGAGCCGTCAGCTCAGAGCCCGACGCGGGGCTCGAACCCACGAACCGTGAGATCGTGACCTGAGCTGAAGTCGGACGCTTAACCAACAGAGCCATCCAGGCGCCACCCCCCTGCCCCGCCGCCGTTTTTTAAAAATATTTTACAGGGGCGCCTGGGTGGCGCAGTCGGTTGGGCGTCTGACTTCAGCCAGGTCACGATCTCACGGTCCGTGAGTTCGAGCCCCGCGTCAGGCTCTGGGCTGATGGCTCAGAGCCTGGAGCCTGTTTCCGATTCTGTGTCTCCCTCTCTCTCTGCCCCTCCCCCGTTCATGCTCTGTCTCTCTTTGTCCCAAAAATAAATAAACGTTGAAAAAAAAAAATTAAAAAAAAATAAAAATAAAAAAAAAATAAAAATATTTTACATTTATTTATTTTTGAGAGACAGGGAGTGGATTCCAACTTCTTGAGGAGAAAGACTCCTTCCCTGAAAAAAGGCCAAGATATCCAAAGAGGGGAATTGGTTCTTCCTCGGCGTTTGAATAGTTTATGTCACTTGTGGCCAACAAGGACAGGGGGTACAATAGTAGGAATGCCATCAGTCAGATTCCAGGACAGGCCCCCTGCCAGCAGGTGACTGATAATATGGATCTGGACAATGGAAAGCTGGGTCCGCGTTAGACTTCAGCATTCACTCCTAGAACTGTTCTCAAGGGATTGCGTAACATTTTTGTCCTTTAACACTTCAGCCACCTAAAATCATTTTCATCATCACCACCATCATCAAAATAATCATACTTACTTGTCAAAGCCTTTTGTGGATTGGGAAATGTTTTATATGCATGATCGTACTCAAGCCCTCCCGAGAACCCAGCGAACTAAGATTTTCTTATTCCTTTTTTGCAATGGGAAAGCTTTGGTGCAAAGCACGTGACTCACCGTGAGCCTCCAGTTGGTCAATGATCCATCATACGCCAAGGAGTCTTTGGATTTGTTCTGTTGCCAGACAAACTATGAAGGCTGTATTGGGCGTGGGGGTTCTCGCCGAAAAGGCTCAAATAAGGCTGAGAATGTAAACATGCTGGCTCTTCTTTTCCACTTGTTCCTCATATATTAAATGTGTTATTTAACCAATAATCTCAACTCTCAACAGCAGAAAGTCAAGCTTTATACAGAACGTAATATTTCATCAGCCCAGACGTAGCACCAAAAGACCATTTTATAAATTATTTCATCTTCCACATCCTCATTTTCCCTTCCAAAGATGGAAACTAACACATGAAAACTAAAAACACCGTGCTGAGTGCTTTTGCATGAATTATCTTGTTTTGTCCTATTAAAAACAAGACAGCAGGCCCCACATGGAATTGCTTATGCTAAGCCCCACATCACCAGAGACTTGACTTAATACAGTTCCAGCTCTTCCAGGAATGAAATCTTAAACCAGTCAAGGATCACCTGATCAGCACTAGTCAGATAATGTGCCTGATAGACTCCTACTATCCCCTAAAGGAAGACAATTTAGCAATAACCAACCAATCTGGCTTCTTCCTGCTCCCTTCTGCCTGAAAAGTCATTCACTTCAGAGCTTCTTTCTATCTGTTAGATTGGATACCGTGCAATTCAAATCATTTTTTGCTCAAATAAACTCTACATTTTTAATACATCTCAGTTTATCTTTTAAAAGTTCTTAAGACAGGGGCGCCTCGATGGCTCCATCGGTTAAGCGTCTGACTTCAGCTCAGGTCATGATCTCACAGTCCGTGAGTTCAAGCCCCGCATCGGGCTATGTGCTGACAGCTCAGAGCCTGGAGCCTGCTTCGGATTCTGTGTCTCCCTCTCTCTCTGCCCCTCCCCCGCTCATGCTCTGTCTCTCTCTGTCTCAAAACTAAATAAAAACATTAAAAATTTTTTTAAAAGTTCTTAAAAGAGCCTTATGAGGCAGGTACTGACTACTGATCCCAATTTCTAGGTACTGAAAAAGTTGAGACTTGCCCATGTTTTCCTAGCCATGAAGAGGTGTAGCCAGAATTCAACCAAGGCACGTCAGTGGCCAAACAGTGCCTGTGTTCTTCAAGTCCAAAGTCCCCTCCCACACACACTGCCCCAAGTGGCAGGGTTCCATGAAAAATAAGGGCAGCCGGTGTAATCAATGCAACCTCAAGGTTATGTGTGCAATTTCCAACTCAAGGTTGTAGGCATAGAACATCGTGCACTTTACAGTTTAACAGGGATGACAATTTCATTATAGGCCACAGAGATTTAGAGTAGCAATGAAATCGCTCCTGAAGAAATGCTCTCTTCATATTCAAAGAGATGCCCACCATTGGGTAGATGAGTTGAGCTACTTTACCCGTGACAAAGATGGAACGGCCAGGTACTCTCCGAGAGCCCTTCAATTGGCCAGACTGGTGATCAAGGCCTTAGATTTGCAAGATTTGGGAGTGCAGAAAAAAAAGAATGCTAAGCGGCCCATAGAGGGATCAAATACACAAATCTGTGATTGTTAATAAGTGCCATTAATTAGCTAAGCAAGCTTGCCAAAATTACACTGACATCAAGTTTATGTGCACAAGAGAAAACAGTTGCCCAGCAACTCTTATAATGGAAAAGAAAGGGCTGTTCATTTGCACATTTTATTGTATTGTTTGCCAAATAGCATATCGAATTGCCCCTGTATTCAAAGCTGGTCTCCCCTTAGTGCTGGCGGCACAGGGGTGAGCCCTGGAGGGAGCCTGCCTTGACTCTCCTGCTCTTGGCCCCTCTCTGGGCCCCTCTCGGGGCACCGGGGCGGCTGCCAGCAGCACTTTGGATCCTGCGGGACCCTGAAAAGGAGAGAGAAAGGACAAGAGTTTTGACATGATCTTAAAGAAACGATCGCCCCGGTGGATAGAGTTTCATTTCAATTAAATATTGGCCCCAATTGTAGATGATCTTCCTGTGCTCTTTTCAAAAACTGAAAGTTAAAAATAAAACCTTAAAAAGAATCCTACCGTCATTTACAAAATAGGTATTTCCACTTGGCTATTGTTTTCCTCCACCAAAGGGTGCAAAGCAATTACTCAGAGGGATAATTATGGCCACCGGAAGGACTAAGGACCTGAGCCACCTCCAAATTCGTTCTCCATGCAATCTGCTCATAGTTACCAAACTCAGATAATGAGCACGACAGGCCCAATGTCACGTTGGAGATACATGCCAATAACATCAACAACATAATAAGGTAAAACCTGATTTGTATTCATGTAATTGTGTTTTAAAGATACTACGAGCCGTTCGCCAGCTTGTTTAGAGAGAAGCAGAACAGAACAACTCCTCTGTTAGGTCCAACTTGAATGTCCCATCATTATAAGCAACGCAAGGCACTTATTTGTGTAAACGGGAGACATAAGAAATGTACTGCAATTGTTATGAGATACGGCTAAATGTTCTGGGAAGACCAAACGATAGAATGTACGAGACAAACCTACCAGGATGCCAGAATGGCTTCACCGAGCTATTGCAGAAAACTACAACATCTCGTAGAAGGGTAGCAACACTTCCGAGAATGGCTTCAGCCCACGAATATGACCACGAAACCGTGTCTCAGTCCGATACTCTAGTTATGCTTTGTTTTAGGCGCTTGAAAAAAAACACGAATCTCTGTACAACAATCGGCATTTCGTCTTACTGGAGAGCTTCCTCCCTAAAGTAACACTGTGTGAAATCTTTTTGTCCAAATGATCATCCTTATTTCATTGGGGCCTGCGGCCTCCAGAGGCAGCAATGTAACAGTATTTACTGAGAGGGAAAGGGAGGGGGAAAAAGAGGGAAAAAAACACCTGTATGCCTTTTTCTTCCCTTCTTCATGATTCCTGAAAGGGTTCGCAAGAGGGTAATCAGAGAATAAAAACACACATCGATTGATACGTTCTTTCCTCTGTCCCCGAATCTCGCTGGGACTTAATCACAAGCTCTTATTGGACGCTAATAATGTATAACGGTTTTCCATTTCACAAATGTGACTTCTTACATGAAGAAGTTTGGCTTCCAAGCCTGTGGATACGAATGACATTCAGTCAAAACGGTTATGAAAAAATAGTGACAGAACGCCCTATAAAATACGAAACCAACACCGAGAAGCTCCAAAGGAGCTAAAATAAATCCCTGGTTCCGGACCGAGCCGGCACAAGAGGTTCTCTCTGCTCTTCTCGGCCTCTCCCAAAACTGCTGTGGCCTTGCAGACCCCGCTGAAGGCAGGGTAACAAAAGGAATATCTGAAAGGCTCTCACATGTTGGGAGAGTTAGTTCGCTAACTGTCGATGGTGGGGACGGGGGTGCCTTTCGGCATGAGCCAAGGGCCGGAGGCACGGAGAACCCGAAGGCGGCTAGGGCTGAGGAACGAAGCGGGACATCTACAGTAGGGAAGCGCAGGGCGATGTCTGCGGGGCCGGGAACCGAACCCCCGGGGAGCTGAGTACGCTTTTTCAAATGTCTGTGCTCGGGACAGCATTTCTCCCCAAGCACGGGCACCGTGCATTCAGCCACAACATTCCCATGGGCCCGGGAACACGAGAATGTGCACGGGCAGAGGGGGGCGGAGAGCCAGCAATTACAACGTCGCGAAAGTGACATTTATCCTCGGCCGCAAACAAAGAGAATCCGTGGCGTGTGTTCTCCGCCTGGGACTAGTTGATTTGGGCTGTAAGTCTTCGTTGGGACTGACATGAATACTGTACCCTCTAATTTTCTAAAAATTGCAAGGTAAGTGTTGAAGAAAGACAGATGAAAACAGGGATTTGGTCCTTTTTGGGTTGTTTTTTTTTTTTTTTCTGAGCTCAACCTGAAGGGTGAGAAAATAAAAACTTCCTGCACGTCTCCACGCTCACGCAAAACTCTGGGCTCCTGCGTGACCGGGGACCGCGCTAACTGTGTTCTTCCCTGCGGGACGCAGCGCTGCGTGGTCACCTGTGGGTCACGTCACATGAGGTGTTAGGTTTCGGACTCGGTTCTTGGAGATCCAGGTCAAAAGCGGCTCACGGTTCCAAGCAGGATCTCCAGTTACTGGGAATGAGCAAACCTTGTTGGGGTGGGGGGTAGGGGGGTGGGGGGCGGGAGGGGGCGTTGGGGGCAGAGGAAGGAGGTGTGGCGGGTGCCAGTCTGCCATCCAGCTCCAAGGTCATGGGATATTATCCCATTTCTTCCTTTTCCTTTTCCCCCTTCATCTCTTCCCACTCCGGCTTCTCTTCTATGATCTCCAGCCCCGGCCCCATCTCACGGTTAAAGGAGCAGCTACAAGATAAGGATGAATTCCCATGGAATCAGTTTGGGGGGGAAATTTATAGTCCATCAGTTCTAGTGAAATTTTTCTCAAGGACTCAAAAAGATCTGACACGTGCTCTCTCTTCCCAAGGCTCATATGTGTCAGCGAGCCTCGCAGTTCAATGCCTATCGCCTGCTACCGGGCTCTAAGCACTTTTTTGGTGAAATGTCTTCATTGAGCCATCTCTACAGCCCTAAACTACTAGGTGACCGTTTTCTGGATGAGAAACCCGAGGCAGGGAAAAGCCAGAGGTTTTCCCAAGTCTCAAAGCTAGTAAGTGGGAGAGCCAAGATTTAAGTCTCGGCAGCCTGTCATTAGAGCCCCCCAGCCCAAATGCGTCCATGAAACCCCAGATGTAGAAAATAAGCCGAATTTTACCAACAAGGCCCTTTCATACAAAGTTTTTACATTTTAATTCCAGTATAGTGAACACACATTATATTAGGTTCAGGTGTACAATATAATGATTCAACAGTTCCATATACTACTCAGTTCTCATCAAGATAAGGGTGCCCTGAACCCCTTCACTCGTTCACCCATCTCCCCACCCCCTCCCCCTCTGGCAACTCTCTCTGTTCTCCATCGTTAAGAGCCTGGGTTTGGATTTGTCTCTCCCTTTTTTTTTTTTTTTTTTTTTTTGCCTTTGTTCATTTTTCTGTTTGTTTGTTTCTTAGATTCCACCTATGAGTGAAATCGCATGGTATTTGACCTTCTCTGACTGGTTACTTGGCTTAGCATTGTACTCTCTAGCTCATCAATGTGGTTGTAGGTGGCAAGATTTCATTCCCTTTTATGGCCAAATAATATTCTATATATAATACATATTATATATATTATATAATTATTATTATATAATATATATAATATAATATAATATATAAATATAATTCCATATATAATATTATATATTGTATTCTCTATATAATAATAAAATATATTTTATAAATATAAAAATATAATATAATATAATATAATATAATATAATATAATATAATAATATTATAATATATAACTTCTTCTTTATTCTTTATCCATTCATCTACTGAGGGACACTTGGGCTGCTTTACCAAAGCCTCTTGAAGGCAAATTATTTAAATCCGTGAGAGGTAAAAACACCGCTCTTACACACCAATTCTCCAGCCCACGGTGTCTGAACTACTGGACCATTGTCCACTTGGACCTTGACTTCCCAGCCACTGTCGTTCCCGAATCACCAAACTCCTCACCGCGACCCTGCCAAGCGCAACGTGCCCTGCTGACACGCGTGTCCGGATGTACAGAGTCACGGCACCAACTATTCTTCTGTCCCGCTTCCCTTAGCAGACGGGATGAATACCCTGCTATCGCAGAATGCCCATGAGGTCGTAGGAAATTCAGTGAGGGAAGATGCTAAAGTAAATGCTGCAGGATTCTATTATCCGGCACTGTTTCCAGACGGCTCAGCATGTCACATTGCCCTGCAGAGCTGGGAATGCAGAAACAAAGGCCTCCAGTGTCGTTTCCATTTGTAAGGAGACTGAATTAACGTTGCCAGGGAAACAAAACCTAAGTTTCCTATTAAATTTACTTTCAGCTTCTGCGTCACACCTCCGCTAGCTTGGCTGAAATCCGATAAAGGAAGAAAACTACAGCTCTTTTATTAATACCTCTGCAAGCACGTATTTCCCAGGTAAAGATAATCCACAGGAGAAAAGATTTGGACAAATCTCACCGTAAAAGTGATTTGACTCCACTCAGATAGTAGTATAGGGTGGAAAAAACCATGTAGAATCACGCACCATCTGCATTTCTCTCTGTAACCGCAGGAGCACCCAACCCAGGAATGGCTCGTCTCTCTTCCTGTGGCCAGTCGCAGCCTAGCGTCCGTGAAGATGTGTGTAAGCCAGCAACACGAGAGAGGGGGAAGACGGGACCCAATGCGGTGAAGGAGGAGGCTAGCTGGTGAGGTAGAGAGTGGGAAAGTGGGGACAAAGAAAACAAGTCAGGGAGTCAACCCAGTCATTAGGGATGAAGCATGGTTTGAAGAGGGGGTTGACCAGTTGACTGATGTTGTAAAATAAATAAAGGAAAAAAGTTCACTGGCTGCATCGAACCAGAACAGGTGTCAAGAGACGATTTGAAGGAAGAATGTAGATGCCACGTGGATGAGGTTGTATCTACCCAAGTATGGGCTCCTTCTCCCTTCGCTAAGTCTGCTTCCGTCTTAAGAGCAAAACCTAAGCAAGCTCTCTGCTGATTGCTCAGATGTTAATGTATACACACTTCCAGTGGCTTGTCAAATCCCAGGCGTAATTCACCCTCCATCCCAAGTAGTACATATTTCCCAAATCTCAGCTCAGACGTCATTTTCCGGGGACATCTACCCCCATTCTGCCGACTAGATTCAATCCATATTCTACACTCTCAATGCCTGGCTGTCATTTCCTCTAAATAACTCACAGTTAGAAATGACATAGGTCAATGATTCTTTTTTTTTTTTTTTCCTTTCTGTTTTTCCTTTGCTAAATTGTAAACTTCTTGAGCGGAGGAAGTGGATTTGTTACCGCTAAGCACTGTGTCTCACGTTCCTGCGCAGGGTCCAGCATTTAGTGGGTGCCCACCTTACGTTGTTCGGTGAATGAATGAATGTATCCTAAACAGATACGTCCAGAAGGTAAAGAAACTACTCCATGAGGAATAAAGAGAGCAACCCTGCAAGGCCATCAGAGACCCATAGACGCGCAAGTCAACTTCTGGCAGAACTCCCTTCCCAGAGGACACCCTTCCACCCGACCCAGCGCAGAAGGTGGGTCAGACAAAATCTGTGTCTGGGATGAGTTTTTTCTCATAGCCTTATCTGGCATTCGATGTCAGTGCCCGGCTTTTCTTGTATGGCCACGGGAGGCTTTCAAAATGAGATCCTGAATAACTTCTTAGGGATTTTGGTGTACTACCTTTAGCCAAGGATCACTTGTATTTCCCGTGACCGGAAAGATTTGGGCCTCATGAGTAAACAGCCTCTTGGGGTCCGTCATGGGAATCTTCTCAATAGCACTTGGAGATTCCCCAGCAGCCTACAGCTAACTACTGACCCTGCCAACGTGGGGAGTTAGGATCCCCTTGCAGATTCTATAAATCTCCTTCCTGTTGAAAACAAGTAGCCGGAGGCACAAGAGAATAGTGACTACACACGTTCTCTTTCTACAACTGCAGGAGAATTCAGAACTACATCTAGCATCCGTGAGGAAGCAGACGACCATGTACTCAAGACTCATTACATAAGCTCTTTGAGGCACACTGCTTTTAATCAAAAACTGTTGTATTCATTCGTGCTATTTCATTCGTAATACCAGAGTAGGTAAGGGGGAAAGTGTCAAGAAATATCAGAGGCTACCAGAGAATGGCCAAGGGTAAATTTATAAGACCATACTTAAGCTGTGCCTTCATCGGGATCAAGGAGAAGGGCACCAAGGAAGGACTGGTTCCGACAGATTCCGAGCTGTTGGGTCTTTTTAAAGCAGAGAATTTCCTTAGAAGAAGCAGAATGAAGGCTGAGTCAGAGGAACTCAGACCTGAATACTGGTTTGGCCGCTGAACTGTATCATCTTGGGCAAATTAGCCACAGTTGGGAGTCTCAGTGTCCTTATTTTAGAAACGGAGATAATAATTTGCTTTCCGTTGTCATTTCGGAGTTGGAGCTAATATTCAGAGAGATGCCACATTGGTGCCTGGCCCATAGTAAGTTCTGTCGTGCATGCCCTTCTTTCCATTGGGTGACCTCTCCCAGTCACCCCCCCCCCCCGCCCCCGGCCGCTTCTCCATTTTTTCTTATCTCTGTTATTGTCCTGGACCAAGCCTGTATCCTGTATTCATGCTACTGTTTTTCATGCAGCTTGCTGAACCCCGTGGTATCCTCGTCCTGGCTTTCACTATGACAGTAAGGACTTGGACTGCATATTACTTGCATTTTTGTGGTCTCATAGAATGAGAGAGAGCCAGAGGGGGAGAGAGAGAGAAAGAGAGAGAGAGAGAGCAGACGAGGACAACCAGAGACCAAGACAGAAACAGAAACCATATCTCATTATGTGCATTTGTCAGAGGCTGTGCCTGGTGCCCCTGAGGCTTGGGGACAGACCCATGCAATGACCAGGAATAAACATTGCTGGAACGGCACTCAGAAATGCGCTGTCCGCTGGGGCCCTCTTCATGGGTATTCTTACTCCTCTTTCACTCTCTGGTCTGTTCCCCCAGATTCAGTCCTCTCTGTTTATGACCCAGCCTTTGGGCCTGCCCTACACCTGCCTTCCTTCATGACCAGCTTGGCGAACTTTGGTCCCTGGCTTCCATGCTTGTCCCCATCCTCGATCTAGTCCACAGTGGCTGTCCTGTGTCCTCCGGCTCCATCCGACCCCAGGAGAGCCTCTGCAGTCTCCTCTCTATTGGGCCCATTTTGGCTCCCAGTTTCTTCCCCTTCCACCCCGCCTCAAAAGATTTCCTAAATCCAAGACTGTCCCCATGGAGTTCTTGGCCTCTTTGCTTTCTGGCTCTAGTTCTGTCTCCTGACTTGCTCGTTTTCCCTTCCCATCTTCTAGAACGAGGAAGGCCAGGAAAATCTCTTGGTAGTGATGTTTGCACATCCCAGGGCTAACCCCATCCCATCACAAGCTTGACTGAATGGTGGCCTTGAACTAGACACCGTGTGGGCCATCCAGATATTAAAAACTGGGATCTTGCCATCAAGAAGCTTACATACGATTTTTTTAAAATCTTTTAAAATTTCGTTTATTTATTTTTTCCGATTTAAAAAATTTAATTTAATTTTTTAAGTATAATTTATTATCAAGTTGGCTAACATACAGTGTATACGGTGTGCCCTTGGTTTTGGGGGGAGATTCCCATGATTCATCGCTTACATACAACACCCAGTGCTCATCCCAGCAAGTGCCCTCCTCAATGCCCATCGCTCATTTTCCTCTCTCCCCACTGCATCAACCCTCAGTTTGTTTTCTGTATTTAAGAGTCTCATGGTTTGTCTCTCTCTCTCTGTTTGAAACTATTTTTTCCCCTTCCCTCCCCCCATGGTCTTCTGTTAAGTTTCTAAAGTTCCACATATGAGTGAAAACATATGATATCTGTCTTTCTCTGACGGGCTTATTTCACTTAGTATGCATAATACCCTCCAGTTCCATCCACATTGTTGCAAATGGCAGGATTTCATTCTTTCTCATTGCCAAGTAATATTTCATTATATATATAAACCACATCTTCTTTATCCATTCATCAGTTGATGGACATTTGGGCTCTTTCCATAATTTGACTATTGTTGAAAGTGCTGCCATAAACATTGGGGTGCATGTGCCCCTCTGAATCAGCACTCCTGTATCCTTTAGATAAATTCCTAGTAGTGCTATTGCTGGGTCGTAGGGCAGACAGAGATCTCATAAAAAAGAAGAATTACAAGCCAATATCCCTGGTGAACATGGATGCAAAAATAAGATACTAGCAAATCAAATTCAACAGTATATTCACATGATCAAGTGGGATTCATTCTATTTTTAATTTTTTCAGGAACCTCCACACTGTTTTCCAGAGCGGCTGCACCAGTTTGCATTCCCACCAACAGTGCAAGAGGGTCCCCCTTTCTCCACATCCTCGCCAGCATCTGTTGTTTCCTGAGATGTTAATTTTAGCCACTCTGACAGGTGTGAGGTGCTATCTCATTGTGGTTTTGATTTGTATTTCCCTCATGAGGAGGGATGTTGGGCATCTTTTCATGTGTCTGTCAGCCATCTGGATGTCTTCTTTGGAAAAGTGTCTATTCATGTCTCCTGCCCATTTCTTCACTGGATTATTTGCTTTTCAGGTGTTGAGTTTGTAAGTTCTTTATAGATTTTGGATACTAGCCCTTTATCTGATATGTCGTTTGCAAATATCTTCTCCCATTCTGTCGGTTGCCTTTTAGTTTTGTTGATTGTTTCCTTTACAGTGCAGAACATTTTTATCTTGATGAGGTCCCAATAGTTCATTTTTGCTTTTATTTCCCTTGCCTTCAGAAACATGTCAATCAAGAAATTGCTGCGTCTGAGGTCAAAGAGGTTGTCGCCTGTTTTCTCATCTAGGGTTTCGATGCTTTCTTGTCTCACATTTAGGTCTTTCATCCATTTTGAGTTTATTTTTGTGTATGGTGTAAGAAAGTGGTCCAGGTTCATTCCAGTCCAGTTCTTCAAGCACCATTTGCTAAAGAGACTGTTTTTTTTTCCCATTGGATAATCTTTCCTGCTTTGTCAAAGCTGAGTTGGCCATACATTTGTGGGCCTAATTCTGGGTTCTCTATTCTATTCCATTGGTCTATGTGTCTGTTTTTGTGCCAATACCATACTGTCTTGATGATTACAGCTTTGTAGGAGAGGCTAATGTCCCAGATTGTGATGCCTCCTGATGCTTCGGTTTTCTTTTTCAACATTACTTTGGCTGTTCGGGGTCTTTTGTGGTTCCATACAAATTTTAGGATTGTTTGTTCTGGCTTTGAGAAGAATCTCAGTGCAATTTTGATTGGGATTGCATTGAATGTGTAGATTGCTTTGGGTAGTATTGACATTTTAACAATATTTTTCTTCCAATCCATGAGCATGGAATGTCTTTCCATTTCTTTGTATCTTCTTCAATTTCTTTCGTAAATTTTCTTTAGTTTTCAGCATACAGATCTTTTATCTTTGATTAGGTTTATTCCTAGGTATTTTATGGTTCTTGGTGCAATTGTAAATGGGACGGATTCCTTGATTTCTCTTCCTGTTGCTTCAATATTGGTGTATAGGAATGCATTGATTTTATGTCCTGTGACTTTGCTGAATTCATGGATCAGTTCTAGCAGTTTTTTGATGGAGTCTTTTGGGTTTTCCATGTAGAGTATCATGTCGTCTGCCAAAAATGAAAGTCTGATTTCTTCTTTGCCAATTTGGATGCCTTTTATTTGATTTGTTGCCTGATTGCTGAGGCTAAGACTTCCAACACTATGTTAAACAACAGTGGTGAGAGTGGACATCCCTGTCATGTTACTGATCTCAGAGGGAAAGCTCTTGGTTCTTCCCCACTGAGAATGATATTACCTGTGGGCTTTTCATATATGGCTTTTACAATATTAAGGTATGTTCCTTCTATCCCAACTTTCTCGAGGGTTTTTATTAAGGAGTAATGCTGGTTTTTGTGAAATGTCTTTTCTTCATCTACTGGCAGGATCATAGGATTCTTATCCTTTCTTCTATTAATGTAATGTATCATATTGATTGATTTGTGAATATTGAACCAGCCCTACAACCCAGGAATGAATCCCACTTGATCATGTGACTATACTGTTGAATTTGATTTGCCAGTATCTTATTGAGAATTTTTGCATCCATGTTCACCAGGGATATTGGCTTGTAATTCTCCTTTTTTATGAGGTCTCTGTTTCGTTTGGGAATCAAGATAGTGCTGGCTTCAGAGAAGGAGTCCAGACGCTTTCTTTCTGTGTCGATTTTTTGGAACAGCTTGAGAAGGATAAGTATGAACTCTGCTTTAAATGTCTGGTGGAATGCCCCTGGGAAGAAGGCGGCTTACATATGATTGACAGATAACACGGACATATTGACAACATAAAAAAACTAGCAGTATTGAAGTCCCATGTGGAATAATAATATTATGGAATAGTGCTTATCTGGGAATGAAAACACCTGAAGTATTCAAGAGCAAAATAATTCTAAGTGGATTTCTTTATGATCACCCACTTTCAAAGTTATGCCAAGTTAATGAGTAAAATATGATTTGCTAAAATACGGTACCTGGGGGAAATAGAATCTGCTAAGGTAAGAATGACCAGTCACTGATTCCATAGAGAGCAACTTACTGGATACAGACTACATGATGCCCAGTGTAAGGTACACCTCCAAGAACATCCTAAAAATCTCATCAGCCATCGATAAATTGATAGTTCTTTATTGTCTATAAGGATATCAACTAATGGAATGTTCTAATGCATTGAATTTCAAATAAAACACACAACCACACACATACACACACCGTGCTCACGCATCTCTTTTCAATCATTGTGCTTTTTTACAGTTAAATATTTTAAATGTTACAACTATTAGACACAAATCAAGTTGCTAACATTGGATAATGCCATTCATTATCCAAACAAATGCAAACAAACAAGGGCTATTGGTTAACGAAAGAAAGCCTTATTATTCAAATAACTGAACTGGTGAATTAAGGAAACACGTCAATCGAGCATGTTAGCGATCTGCAGGAAAATAGTGTTCAGAGAGTATCTGGCCTCTGGTGAGAAGCATTTCAAAGGGGAGTATTTAATTAGGACTGCAATAGTCTCAGCCGGGTTCCCAACTTGAATGGTTCAGAATTCTTCCTTCGGTGTCTTAACTAAAGGCCATCATGATGGATAAGCTTCAGGGATATTTATTCCAGAGTTGAGCTTGATACAATGGAAGCAGTGAACATGAGATTGATGAAATCTATTCCCATGCTCTGATCCAGAGAGTGTGTTTTCTGCTATCCTACCAGAGACTCCAAAGCCAACTGGAATAGTCACAGTGGGACAGAATATGAGATGTTCCCTGAGGCTTCTCCCTTCTCAGCCCCATCAGTCTAGGCCCACAAAGGCACTGGGATACTTCTCATTTAACTTTGGAACAAACGTGGAAGGAAGATCTATCACATGCCGGGCACTATTTTAGGCACATGGCCTGCATCGTTAGACACAACAGACAAGGTCCATAGACTCATGGAAACGAATGAGGGAGACAGAAAAGCATGAACTGAACAAATAAAAACTTCAAAAGGATCTGTGCTTTGAAAAAGATTAAACTGGGTAGCAGGATCGCAAGAGAGCAAGGATTACATCATCTGGGCATGTTGTTTTGAGCCTGTTCTCTGCACTCCTGCTCATAGAGTAACATTCTTCTCTGAATTGTTTTTCTCTTTCTGTACTAAGTGCGAGATGGGCCTGGGATCACCTCCCTTTCAGAAGAGAATCATATTTCTTGAGAAGGTCTGGGGGGGGCGGTGGTGTTAAGGCAGTTACCCTTTCTCCTGAATTTTCTTTCTGTCTTTCTTCTCTGCAACTAAGTGGTGAGATATCCAGGGTCCAGGAACTGGGTCCAGGACTGTCTTTAACACATCCTTTTTGGAAAAGGACAAAGAGATTCTAACGTACCTGTCTGGAGTAAGAGAGGTATTTTGCCATTTTTCGCTGACTTTCTGTGTACCTCCCACGTGCGTCTTATGAAAACTACAGGCTCCTAATGGAGACCTTGAGAGTTCAGGATCGCCAAGGTCTTTCTCTTTCGGTGGTGAAGATATAATTAGTATTGCCACTGCTTTTGTTAAAGGATTACCAGCAGCGGAACGAAACAAGTTTCAGTTGTCACCTCTGCACAGACCCTTCCAAAGCCTCGAGAAAGGCGCTGGCCATGTGTTTACATGGTCACGTATTATTGTAAGATTTACAAAAGATAGTGTATTTTTGTATCATTTTCTCACATTTCATTTCAGACTCCAAAACCCACGTCTGCCACCGAGGATGACTAGACATAGATAGAGCTTACCCAACTACAAAGCCAAGTAGGCTCCAAGTGCCCAGTAGCTCTGTGTTATACTAAAAATGGTTTAATTTTTCCTTTATTAAACTTAAAGAGAAACTTTCTTCAAAGGGATGGTATGGGTACAACTAACTGTTCTGACTATTGAATTGTCACTTAGATAATAGTGCCCAGTTACAATGGTCCTCACCTCCCCAAATCAACAGAAATGGAAACTCATCCACTCACTTTTGTCTCCCAAAGTGAATAAACCACTGTGTTGAACTGAACTCTTAAAATACTTGCCCTTCAACACAGATGTAGGTAAAGGTGTGGTGAGCTTGTGTCTGATATGAAAATGTTTGAACGATATTTGTTAGTAATGAGTTCAGTCCATTTGCTTCCCAAGCTGTCTTTTCTTTCAGGGATAAGGGCCGCCTCAATAACGATGTGAAGAAGCGAACCACAAATCGTGAGACATTAGGACTTCCCATCTCATGGACTTCACTCTACGGCACACACCTTATAAATAAAATGTGGCCTATGTGCCATTAATGGGCTAGGAACCACAGAAGCTCAGACTAGCCACTAGGGACTTCAGGATTTCAGAAGTCGTCCTAGAATTATATGGAAGACAAAGGATTTTACTGTGTCCTTAAGGCAGAGATAAATGGAGTCTTTTGTTCAAATTCGTTCATAAGACAATGACAATTTACCTCTAGATAATCCCCCCAAAGTGGTCCTCGGAGGCTCTGTAGTTAACTTCTGCAGGAATGAATTGAGTGACTGCAACAATGTCAATCTAGACGTGAGTAAGGAACTTCTATCTGGGTAGTGTAACTCAAGGGTCGACTAAAATATCACCAATCTCAGCATATCTGAAACTCCTCAGAGATTCAGACTCCTCACCTTCATCTTCAGATTTTTTTTATTTCCCTCATGAAAAAAGATTTCATCAACCACACATTAAATTGTTGTATATAATTGTCCTTGATGGGGTCAATTCAACAGCATTTTATATATATATATATATATATATATATATATATATATATATATGTAGCAATGAGGTTAGATGAGAGAGAGATCAAAAGACTGAGTCTCGGGAGATGAGAAGAACTTTTATCTTCAAGGTAGTATATTTTATTGGATATCTGATAAGAAATTTATTAGCCATCTCTGTACATATCTCAATAGAACTTTATTTTAGGGAGAGGAGGAAAAGATAACTTGGTTTTTTAGTGTGATATTAGGATATTTCAAGATACATACTTATCTGATAAAGAACCATGAGGGGCGCCTGGGTGGCGCAGTCGGTTAAGCGTCCGACTTCAGCCAGGTCACGATCTCGCGGTCCGTGAGTTCGAGCCCCGCGTCAGGCTCTGGGCTGATGGCTCAGAGCCTGGAGCCTGTTTCCGATTCTGTGTCTCCCTCTCTCTCTGCCCCTCCCCCATTCATGCTCTGTCTCTCTCTGTCCCAAAAATAAATAAACGTTGAAAAAAAAAATAAAAAAAAAAAGAACCATGAATATGCGTCATATTTATGCATCCATAATAGAAAACATATGTCATTATTGATCTATTTTGCCTCTCTCCAAAAATCATACTTTGTCACCTAAAAGTCAGACTTACTCAAGTCTTTTAGATCATAAGGATCTCATCTGGGAACAGAGACCATGTTTTTTTTTCTTGTGGTAGTCTCAGCATCTAACACACAGGCTGGCACAAAACTTGCATGGAATAAATATGAGGTCTGAAAAACAAAAAAGGGCTAATTAAGTTAATCACCAAGCATATTTTAGCAGTCTAAAGGGACAAAAAGAAATAGAATATTTTCAAGGCTCACAGGAGTACCTTTATGAAGATGACAATGTTTTGTCAGATAAATTATGTAACTTCAAATACATGGCAAGATCATAAAGAAGCATTTTGGATATTTATGAAAACGGGCTTTGAGGAATATGTAAATTCCTAAAACAAAACTTCCCTGTTTTAGGAAGAAATCTGGGAAGGTGACAATGGATGATGATGTCCAGATAGAAGGACAGTCCAACTTCTAGACATTTGGATCGTACAGTCACAATTCCTATTGGTTGAAAAGAGCAAATATTCCCTTTTTCAACATTCACCTGTTTTGCACAACTATCTTCTAATTTGCCTTTCCTTTTTAGTCATATTTCTTACACCTAAAGCAGAAGTTACAAACTGTTCGTCCCGGGGTGGGTTTAGACTTCTTCCAAATCCCATTTGGTCTGTAAAAAGCTAGATTTCATTTTTCATATTAAAAAAACCCAGATGTCCAGAGTTGTCTTCTCTGGAGAAAAAAAGTGTAGAAATGGGAGCATTAGACCCACGTGTTCAGTCTTAGCAAGAGTCCGGAGGTGGGGAGAAGCTGTACTCTTCAAACAGAGTACTCCAGGCTCTGTGGGCAATCACATCCCTACCCGATCCGCATCACTTATTTATGTCACCACATGGCCCTCCTGTCATCTGAGTATATAACCTCCAAATAGATGGACACTCTTCACGTAAAATGAAATTTTTAATTGCAAGTCTCTATTTAGTCCGATTGGCTATTCCCAACCAGGTGTTTAATAACCACAGTATTCTGGTATACAAAGGACTTACACGCTGTCTTAACTGAGAAAATATTCTAATGCATGTTTACTTACTGCAAGGGTCCCAAATGTAGCCTGAAGACTTAGGTAAGACATTGATCTAAGTTTTTGTTGCACTGAACTTCTATTCTTCCTCCCTCAATCCTTTGTTGAAGGAAATATTTCTGAAGTTAACACGAGTTAGGATACAACAGTTAGGATACAGGAATTTGACTGAGCATGTTCAATTCAGAAAAGGTAGGACAGCAATGAGACATGCCCCAGAGATCGCATAGGTGGAGGCAGGCTAACAGAAAATTTCGATGATCATATATAGACAGTAGCACAAGGGAGTAAAAGTTCCATTCACCTTACCTGGTCGAATCCCTATCAGACCCACAGGTCTGCTTAAGGCAAAGGAGAGTGAAATGGGTAGTCTAGAATAGAAATCATAAAGAAATACCCCTGATTTCCTCTTGTCCATGAAAATCGCTGACACATAAACAATATAGGCTTGTGTAAGTCTTGCCAGCCAAAAGGATTTTATTGGGATTTTCTCTCAGAAGTTGTTGTTACAAAAATAATAGGGTTCTATATTAATTAAAAACGATATTTTAGTAGTGATTACAGCTTCTCAAACTTTAGGTACTGCTCCAAAGAATTTGTATGACTCCTAGGGAAGGAAAGGATGAGAATTGGTCCTTCAGGTCAATGCATGGAACTTTACAGTTTAGATCAAGTTAGATCTCCGTGGAATATCCAAAGTAGAGCCCTTGTAGTAAACTACATTCAAATCAGTGAGTCCACTGTGTGGCATTCCATGGGCAAGAGTCTCCTGAGTGCTCTTAAAACCATTACTACACACATTTTCCATATTTAAGGACAATTGCTTCTGGAAAGAGATCTCCAAGATTATGTAGTCATCTTAAGAAAATATACAGGCGCTCACAAGGCAAATTTTCACTTTAAGGAACAAAACACGGCTGTGCTATTTGATATCTAATTTGAAACTTTATTATGTTAACAATTACACGAGTGGAGTCTTTTCCAGGAATTTTTCCATTTGGTAATCCTAACCATTTTGTTCTGAATGACCTTTGGGCAAAGATAGGTATCACAAGCTCATGAAGAGGGGCAATTCTGAGTAGTATGGGCAGGAATGAGTCATAGGCATCATTCATAAAGTAATTATGCACCTGCTGGTAAGGGTATTTCATCTCCAGGAAATATTGACATGCCCCTTCCACTCCATTGCAAGAGGAAGATTTATTGGAGTGTGTGTTGTACCAGACTTTTCACAAAAGTCTTCGTCTGGGGATAGTGTGTTTTCTAGAATCAAACAAATACAAGTCACTGGGATTTATAGTCAAACCTGAGCTTCAGGTGGACAATAGAATTAAGTACAGTGTTGGATACGAGGGATAAGAAGAAATCAGAAAACGAAAAGCCATGGCTTCGAGCACAAGAACCAGGAAGGAAAATTTACCAATTTACCAGCTAGAACCTAAGGTGAAGGGAAGCATCTATTCTCCCAACAGAGGCCAGACGCAGAGTGATGGCAGGCTCGAAATCAATCAGTTATAAGTACAATTGTTTGCAGGGAGGGTTGGGGAGGGGAGAGTGCCACTGAAAACACCCAGATTTTGTTCCCTAGAGATCCAGTTGATTCTTGACCCCTGTGAGTTGTCCTCGTCTCATCTGCCGTGACCCCCACACCTCATTTCCTGTGACCCCCCACACCCATAGCCAATGCTCCCGTAAGAAATCTTACTTAGTTAATTCTCTTTTTATCCTGCTGAAGTACTTCCGTTGTTCAGGATGACTTTTGCATTCACATAGTCAAGGCCTCCAAATCAATTACTTGACCTTGCCATCACTAGGGCCTCTCTCTCTACCCGCTTAAACTACCTCCTCCCAAAGCCACACCCTGGACATCGTCAGTTCAGGCTGTCCAAATGCAGTCTCTGTCCTGTATCCCTCGTTCAATTACTCCCACTTCACCTGCTCAGGATCCTCACATGCCCTCCAGTCCTTTCTCCCTTTCAAAGACTCCTCTTGTCTACACATCGTCCCTTATTCAACCTGGAACCCACGTCCAACACTTGGGTCACTGTCTTGCCACAACTTTTGCTACCTTAACCCTCTGTCTCTTCAATGTTCTCGTAGGGTAAAAGCCTAACATTGAATTAACCCATATCCATTGTCAGTTAGCCTTGGGTAGCCTGCTTCCAATCTCCCTCCTCACCTGCGTCCCTCCTCATTATTGCCAGATGACCTTGCCTTTCACCTAGTGGAGAATACGACAGCCATGAAGGGGAGACGACCTCAATTCTTTGTCCCGCCCCCTACGAGCTTACCTGCAGCAGCCATCAGTGCCCGTTTTTGTGACCTCACTGCCTCTCCGAAGCAGAAGTTGTCTATTTCTTGTCGTCTGAGTACTTCCTCACCCATGCTCTGGGTCTCGTAGCTTCCAGCTCCCGTTTATTTATTTAAAAATTTTTTAATGTTTATTTATTTTTTTTAGAGAGAGAGAGAGACAGAGTGTGAGCAGAGAGAGAGAGACAGAGGGAGGCACAGAATCCAATGCGGGGCTTGAACTCACCAACCATGAGGTCATAACCTGAGCCAAACTCGGGCACTTAACCGACTGAGCCACCCAGGCGCCCCCTTCCAGCTCCCATTTAATTCTATTTTTCTCATAATTAAAAAAAAATTAATTTAATAATTTTAAAAAGGAAGTAATTTCTTTAATTATATATACAGTATCTCTCTTTAGAGTATGCAAAATCACCATGGCCCCTTTTAAAAATATATCCTTTCTTTTGACCAGTTTCTCCAAAGCACCCTTTAACAACAGCGCTTTCTTAAACGCCTAAACCAAGTATTTGACATTAATCAGCACCTGCCACATGATGCAGCTATTATTCCTGTTCTACTGATTAGGGAACTGGGTCTCAGACAGAGTCACGCACATTTCTTAGCATTCCAAGTGACTGTGGCAAATTTGGGGTTGAAATCCAGGTCTGCCTATGCTGCTGTTTGTCTGTTTCCTTTTTGCTACTTTGCCTTGCTTGATTACCCTCCCCCAACCAACAATGCATCTTTTTCCTGTTCCTATCTCCTTATATCTGGAAAAGTCAAAGCACGGCTGGTAACAGTGGGAAGGAAGAAGCACTCACCGAGGCAAGGAACTTTTGTTCAAGTACTCGAAACAGAAGGAATTAGTAATACTCAAACGAATCTCATCCTGTCTTCTCCAGAAGGGATCTAAGGTGAGTGAATTGTGCCTTGAAGTGGAAATGTAACATGATGCCCTTGCCACATGCTTTCAGAGACGGGGCCGCGGGGAGCGGGACTGCATCGTGGCCCGGCACCTCGCGGATTAGCTTCGGATCTTAACCAGCAAATGGAAGTCATGGATCCCAAGACAAATACCAGCCTCATACAGAGCTACACTACTCACAATCAGGTGTTCTGGTGAGGGCGCACACGCTCATGACTGTGTATCGGGGATCTGTTACAGAGTAAACCCTGTACTACGAAGGGAGATCATTACAGTTCCTTCTCAAAGTCGTGAAGTTTTTCGACAAACCATGATATCAAAGAGAGAACTGAAAATCCACATGAGCATACCGCTCTGTGTACAGTTCATACAGTGGTGTTTCAAAGATACGTTAATCCGATCATCTGCTTTGACAAATCTTGTAAAATTAAGGTGTAAATCTTACAAAAGATGTGAAAGGGCACATAAAGTTATGAGCTGAAAAGATATTATAAGTAATTCAACACAGACTGCAACAACACAGAGAACAAAATACACTGCCGCAAGGTTTTTAAGTATCTAGGCACTTGTTAAAATACAGATTACCAGGCTCAAAAGAGCGAGGGTCAGCAAGCTTTTCTGTAAAAAAGTTATAGAGTAAATAATTTAGGCTTTGTGGCGATATTTCATCTCTGTAAGAGATACTCAAATCTGTTTTTGGGGCAAAGATGCAGCCACACGAATTACGTAAAAGAATAGGCCTGGCTGTGTTCCAATAAATTAATTTCTAACAACAGCGAGCATTCAACGAAAGCTAAAACTAGTGGCCAAAATTTTGACAAGAAACAGGATATTTACATAATCACAAAGTAGACTCCCCCCCAAATCCATGTAAGTACTTAAAACATATTTGTTAACTTCACGGTGGAGAAGCCTGGAAGAAACAACGTTAGCCAAGTGGTAAAACCAGCATCGCCGGGAATAATGCACCACCGATGCACTGAGACGAACACGGTGTCATTTCTGAGACACTCCGGCCAAAGATGCAAAATCTGAATCTAATCACGAGATAAAACCCAAAACGAGAGATCTTCTCCGGAGTAAAGGGTTTGGACGCATCAGACATACAAGTTCATGAAAGAGAAGGAAAAGCCTGAGGAACTGGCCCAGGTCAAGAGACTAAAGAGATAGGGCAAGTAAATCCAATGCACGATCCTTGATTGGGTCCGAGACCTTGAAAGGAACACGATAGGGGCGATTAACAAAATTTGTATGGATTGCACGGTAGCATTGAACACTTTCCTGATTTTCATGGTTGTATGGTGATTATTTAGGAGAGGGTTCTTGTTTTTAGAAGTACATACTGAAGCATTAAGGTAGAATAGGACAACAGAGCTTTCATTGACTCTCGAACCGCTGAAAAAAATAAAAAAAAAAAACATATGTATAACTATAGGGAATTAGAGGATGATAAATCAATGCGGTGAAATTAACAATTGAGGGATCTGGGGAAAGAGTATATGGGGAAGTGGTTCTTCACATCATTTTTGCCACTTTTCTATAAGCTCAAAATTATTACAAATAAAAAGTTAAAGGAACGGCAGGGGGGAAAAAATGCCCAAACCTCTGGGAGTACATGGAAAGGATTTGAAAGCAATGAGAGACTGGTGTGACCAACTCATGCACGGGGCAGAGTGTCAACTCCTCAGAAATTTCCAGCTGACTTTGAACAGAAGCTTCTTATCTTCCAGCATTTTTGATGAAGGAAAAAACCAAAACAAAACTGAGCGTAGCCAAATAGAAAATGCGAATGAAACCATGGTATACTTCAACATCCCCCAAATAATTCCACCAATGCTAAAGAAGCTACACGGGTCAAATTTATAAGCATGGGTTATAAAACAATCGTGTGCCACTGTGGTGATGTGTGTCTTACCAATGGTTAAGGGATGCCACCAGATTTAAATTTAAACCAAAATGTCGTAACTAACTCTTGGTTGCAATACGGCAAATCTAGATTATGCTGGTCCCTGGATTTAGGCAACTTGGAGATTCCTCTCTGGGAAAAACAAGATAAACTTACAAGTAAAATTAGGTACAACAGTAGATAGTTCTTACAAAAGAGAAGATAAATCATAACAAATTACAAATTTAGAAAAAAAAAACGGGCAAGTACAATAATCCAATAAATAATGTAATGTTTTTATTAATTAGATGTCCGACATGATTTCTCAAACATTTTCCTAGATTTTGTGGCTACTTATTCTTTGATCATGTTTTTATATGACAAAATTCTGGAATATCGTAGTCTACACGGGAAAAGGAAGGAGATCGTGCTAGTGAGGAGTCCAGAATCCTAAGCTTCATTAGCTACAAATAAATCCACCTCTGCCTGAAAATGTTTCTCAGGGATGTTGCAGTGCGTGCGGAGAACATCAAAAAGATGATGTCTTAGCTGACAAAGGCCTAGGTAAAAATTAGAAGTCCAGAAGCTCTTACTAACCCACTAAGTAGGCTGACCCTTGAAGCATTTTATGGATTATATAATGTGAACGGTTAAATAATAAGCTTTGGTAATGATGGGACCTGGTGTTTATTTATGTATAAGAATGACATGGGATTAAAAGCCTATTGCTAAAGAAAAGCCTGGAAATGCTCCTTCAAAAAGCATAAACGAAAATTCTAAGGGGCGCCCAGGTGGCTCGGTTGGTTGAGTGTCAGACTTGGGCTCAGGTCATGACGTCACAGTTCCTGAGTTCGAGCCCCACATTGGATTCTCTGCTGTCAGCACAGAGTCCGCTTCAGATCCTCTGTCCCCTCGCCCTCTGCCCCTCCCCTGTTTGCACTGTCTCTCTCAAAAATGAATAGACATTAAAAAAATATTTAAAAATTCAAAGTGATTAGACAGCATGGTGCCATGGTTTACTTGACCACCCCTTGAGTGTGTGTGTGTGTGTGTGATACATAACATATTTGTATATCTTATAATCAAGGGCATCTTGGGTTCACCAACATAGGGGGTATTTATTTTGCTTTCCTGCCTGTTATGAGGAAGTCTATCTGGCTCACAGGCCAAAGAGGGTAGGACAACTAAAACAAAACATTTACAACAAATGAAAACTTACAGTGATTTAAAACCCACTAGGTTGTGGGCAGGGTCGGGTCCAAGTGGATCAGCTAGGGGAAGTCCCAGTGAACTTGGCAGGCCACCAAGAGCCGGTCCCTTGGTGAAAGTCCACACGGCTCCCGCCTTGCTGTCCTGTCTCCTGATGGGGTTCCAGGAACACGGCCGGTAATCATCTACCACATCAGGAGCATTGGAAAGAGTCACACCCGTTTCATCAGGAAAGCCAAAACCAAGGTGTTAAAAGCAGCTTCACATGACGGGACAAACAGCCATGCAGAAAAGGGAGCAAATTTATGCCACACGGTTCACGCAGCAAAATGAGAACCAACATGGGGCATTTACAAGGAGACGGATTCTGAGCACGGGAAGCGTGGACGCTACTAGAAGCATTTGCCTGTGTTCATCTGGAACGGTGCCTGGGTCATTCCAAATTGTCGGTAATATTGGATTTGGCAGAGGGGAGCTGGACTGAAGCCTGCCACCATACAAGAGGCGAATTGAGTGCTCTTTTCCTACTTTCGGCGAGTCTCGGATCATTTTGGGTATCAGTTCAGTTTTCCTTGATGTCGGATCCCCTACCTTATTTTTGGCTACTTTCATCTCGATGGTGGCGAGGCTGAACCTTCAGCCACGGCAAATGGAGGGCTTGAAAGGTACCACGATGCTTGAAGTGAGACACCAGATATATGGAGCGATAAATCCCGCTGGACCACGAAAGTATGGAATAAAAACTGAAATCTATGTCGCTTATTTGTTTATTTATATTTTTGGTCTTCCTCCAGATTTTCCACCTCACCAAAAAGTGGCATTTGCTCTTTTTTTTTTTTTTTTTTTTTTTTTCAGTTTGCAAGAACTTAGAGAATTCAGCAGTCCCAGCTCGGTCCCCCATTAGGAAGGCTCCCTCAGCCTCGGCCACATGACACACGACCTTCTGTTTATTCCACTGCAGTTAATTCAGAGTCACAAAGTGCAGGAGCTGGTGATGTGAGCAGTGGGGGAGCCACACCGAGTGTATGCCCAAAGAATAAAAACCATGTCAGTGGTCGTAATTACACTGCTTAGGGAAATGCGTAGACAGGCAGGTGTCCTGGATAACAGGATGTACTTCTCTGCTAGGAAACTCTATTTCCGACGAAGACGTGAAAACATTTTGCTCTGAGGTTTCTCAAGGAATCTCAAGAAATATAATGTAGAACCGGATCCCCTGAAAAGGACTAAGCGTAGTAACAATTACCGGGCAACGGCCAGGTGGCACCATCCCTACCAGACATTTTGACATGCTTACCGAATTGAATCCTCCCAAAGCCAAGTTCACTAGAGAGTAAGCAGCAGAATTACAGTCTGAACTCAGTTCCTCGTGATTCCAGATCCATTGCCTTCCAATTCTATGAAGCTGCTCGACACATTAAGCGATACTTGTGTGCGGACAAATTCGCCTTTAGCAACGCATGGTGAATTTTCTTCCCCGAGCCTAATGGCCCATCGGATGTCTGATGTGGCTGTTGCGCGAGGTTACACAGCCACACTGGCTAGCGGAAGTGTTCAAGAGTAAGCCCTTAATGCAACTGGCAGCAACTGACTGATGGTGCCAGAGCTGCGAGCGTTACGAACTTCTCAAAAAGAAAGTTGTGAGCAACTGACATTCTCAGTCTGGAAATGGTGGAGACGACAGGTCGACTCTAGAGCGACTCTATTGCACACTGGCACGTGGGCCTTGCCCACGTGATCTGCAGGCTGAAGCCTGCGCGTGTACACATGTATACATGTCTTACGTGATGAAAGAGCCAATCGAGGAAGTGCAATCCCATCAGAGAAGCTGGGACGGACATTGAAGACAGAGCTAAGGGAACCTAGGACTGCTCCAGAAGTCCTAGGCTTGGGTCAATGGACCTTCTGATGTTGGAGGATTTGGATATTAAACTGTCAAAGGGAAATGGACATTATGAATGAAGAAAAGAGATTCCAGAGATGCATACCAGCCATCTTCAACGTCAGAGAGACTCACTGTTCCAGCTTCTGGAAATAAAACAAGGCCAAGTGACTAGATGCTATCAAGATCTCTCTTTTAGCCCATAGAAGAAACAACTTCCTACAAATCAGACTCAACTGAAGATGGAATGAGTTTTGTGGGGAGGTAGGGAGATCTTTGTTAATGGAGAGGTCATTCGACTCAGTAAAACACACACACACACACACACACACACACACACACACACACGCTTGCTTGCACTTAACCAGCCAGATGGCCATTGCCATGGGTCCTATGAAGATATCACGTAATTCTTGTGTCCTATGATGCTCCCTTAGTGCCTCCCGTCTTTCTCCATAGGAAAAGATCTACAGTGTTTGCTCCATGTTTTCAAAGTTCTCTTTCCTGACTTTTCTCTGCTTAGAAGATGCCTCTTTAATGTTGATGGTCGCTTCCCCAATGTGAGTCAAATCATGCTTTTTTACAATTATCCTATTTGGGGGTGTCATTGCTCCCATATTTATAACCCTGTGGCCCTCTACCCTTTACCACCTTGTCAATGGCTCACCTTCAAACCCATGAGATTTGTTGGTTTCTTTAACAGCACAGGGAGAGTAAAGTACAGAGATCAAAAGCTAGAAGAGAGGTCAAGATGAAATACCCATCCCTACCAATTACATACTGTTCTGTTTGAATTGGTGTCTCCCCCATCCCTTGATTTACACATTCTCACCTTCCAGAGAACACTGCCTTTGCTTTTTCGGGTCCATCATATGTTCTCTGCATTGGCATTCTCAGGCTGGCTCATCTGGCCTCCATTGTCGTTCCTGGCAGTTGGTTTTGGTTGCATTACCACTTTTGTATTCAAGGGACCATGGAATTTCAGAGCTGGAAGAGATCCCAGATATAATTTCACCAATTTTTTCATTTTCTAGATGGAAAACTAGAGCTCCTAGAGGTGAAACGATTTGCTCAAGGTCATAGAATTAGCAGAACTGGAACCAGTCATTCAGTGGTATCAGCTTGACTTCCCCGTCACAGGGAGGTTGTCCATTTTCAGGTAATGACCACTGATGACAACTGACATACCCTGACACCTTCCATCTGACCATTACTGGAGCCCCAAGCAGCCAGGCCATGGCTAGTTAATCTCTCAAAATGTGGTAGGGAAAAAAAAAAACACTATACAGGCTTCTCTTCATCAAAGACAATCACTCCTTTTGACTTAGAAATCTTTGTATGGAGACATCAGTTCAATAAGAAAGCTAGTCAGTTGTGCTTTTGGCAATATACTGTGTGTGTGTGTGTGTGTGTGTGTGCGTGTGTGTGTGCGTGTGTGTGTGAGAGAGAGAGAGAGAGAGAGAGAGAGAGAGAGCATGTGAAAGAAAGGAGGGAGAGATTTAAACAAAAGATCCGTGTGAACCCAAAATCAAGTGACATAAAGCAATACAAATGCTAAAAAGAAGGCATTTTTCTTGCCCTGTGCCACCACCTGAGTTAAAGATTCGGGGGTTTTACCTATTTAAAAAGTAGTATAGATTTGAACAAATCTATTTATTTTCTAAATCTGAAACAGAATGAAGCCGGGATGTCAAAAATCCCAAACCAAATCTGTGCCATACCTTTGTATCTTTCATTTTATTTGAGTTCTTAATCAGTATTAAATTATTGCAGATGGCACAGATATTGTCATCCTATAAACATCAACTTGTCTAGAGACCAACAGGCCCACGGCCCATCTGGTAGAAGAAAAGAAACTAATATTTACTGAGCACCAATTAAGTGTTAAACTCTGCTATTCATGACCTCGTGTCAATGCCCATGACAATCCTGAGAGCTAAGTATTATTATTCCCTTTGTTTTTAATAAGTGAGGGAACTGAGGTCATATACCTTACCCATGGTAGAGCCAGAATTTAGGTGCATATCTGGTTAATCTGTTTCTTTACACCACACCACCTGTTTTCAAAGAGACTCTGGAAGACCAACCATAACCACTTTCACGGGGTAGGAGTGTTTCCCCCATGAGAAAGTAGGACGCAAGAAGGAAAGGACTCTGTGGACAGGAGGAGAATGTTCTAATGGCTCAGTAGCCTAAGCAGAGGAAGCATCTCCCATGGTACAGAGGAAAGGGGCCAGGTAGTCTGCTCCAGGCAAGCAGAGGCTGAGCCAGGGTCTCCTTGTCAATCCTCACCTTGAACCTTCCTTAGGAACTGGCCAGGAGCAACGCACGCCAGGGATAGTTTGAGAGAAGGGACAGCAGTTTCCTTCAAAGCCCTGGATCCGCTGCATCAGTGCAGGGGGCACAGCCAGGGCTCCCCAAACTTACAAACTAGAAGCATTATCTATGGCCACCCAAATCTTATACTACTCCAACCCAAATGTCCCTGTGCACCTGGTGTGCCAGAAGAGATAGGTCTCAGGAACTGTTATTTTTTTTTAATGCAAGTCATTTTCTAGGGACTATAACCTGTAAAGTTGTAGAAACGATGATAGCCAGCCTTCTTCCTCCCACCAAATCTACCCAGATTCATAATTCCAGAGTTAGAAGGGATGTTTACATTTTTTTCTTATTTTTGCCTCCCTTTATATATCCTTATCCCTTCTTTTCCTCAATTTTAAATTATTTTTGAAGTATTTACTGTGTGGCATGTGATGAATAAACTCAAAGAAAGACAGGGAACCCACCAGAGAGGAGCCATGGAGATAGGACATAATTATATAAGTAAATAACTAGTATTTGTATGAGACTCCTACTATCTACACGTTAGGTCTTTTTTTTTTTTTTTTTTTTTTTTTTTTTTGTCTGTCTTCAATATTTGTCACTTTCTCTCAAACCCTATTTGTATATTCATTTCTTTTTTTATTATTTTTTTTTTGCCTTCTCTTAGTCTATAAAAATATAAATCAGAATAGTGGTTGCCTTTGGTGAGTAGTGGGGTATTGAGTGGAAAAGGAATTTTCTGGAATGGTAGGAATATTCTATATCTTGATCTTGGCAATGCTGCATGGTGTAGCCCTTTGTCCAAATTCATTGAACTATATACTTGATAGTTGGGTGTCTTATAATATATATAATATACCTCAGTAAATGTGTGTGTGTAACCACCCATGGTCTGAGCTGCTTTTCACCTTGATAACAACCCATTCTAGAGAGGCTCTAAGGTGTGCTTGGGCACAGATAGGTAGTGACATTAGGATGACCAGCTCATCCTGGTGTGCCCAGGACTTTTCCAGTTTTCACACGGAGAGTCTTGTGCCCCAAGAATCCCCTCAGTCCCAGGCAAACCAAAATGGTTAGTCACCCCAGGTAACATCCTTGAGGCTCCTGATGCCCTTGGAATTGGGGCTACCCTTTAATTGGGGCTTAGTTCTTTCATTACCCATAGTATCTTGAAATGATTATTGACTTTTTTGTATGATTATGAAAGTAACACAAACTCACAGTAGAAAATTCATAAAGAAGAAGAATCACCAACAATAGCTATATAAATAGCTCTGCACTATGCTTTTTCACGTAGTAATATATGATGAAAATTGCTCTTATCGCTAAAAAAAAAGCCTTTAAAATGTGGTCTTCAGTGACTGTGTGAATAAATGTACCGTAATTTTCACCATTCCTCTAGTTGAATTTGGTTCCATTCTCCCCACCCCAGCTTATCCCTACCTTAAATATAATGGTTGACATTCTTGCATATAAATCTTCTCTGTAATATGTTGGGCATTGTCTTTTGACCTCCACCTTGGACCTGCCTTCCCCTCTTAGGGTGACCAGCTGTCTTGGCTTGCCTGGTTCTGAGAAGTTTCCTAAGAGGCAGGACATTCAGTGCCCAAATTAGGAGAGTCCCAGGAACACCATGACAGTTGGCCACTTATCTTTGAGGTCACGGGCATCTTTGTGGAGTCAGCATTAAGGCATATCAATGGCTTCTAGTTCTGAGCTTCACATCAGGGACCACACGTTATCTAGAGCAGTGGCCCTCCCACTGCCCGCAGAAAGAGTGCACCTGTCAGCTCCGGGCAGACTTGAGAAGGGGTGCTAGCGTGAATGGGGAAAGTAGAGGAGGGCCGAGCAGGCAGAATTCTAGGACTGCAACTTTTGCTTCCATGTCAGCAGCTCAACTTGTAGTCATTTTACTCACGCGTTATCTCTAACCCTCCCAAGGGCCTTGCAAAATGGGTATTCTCAGTCTTAATCTAAACAATAAATAAGCTCAGAAAGGTCGAGTGACCACATAAGCCCACAAGTAAAGCTCCTAGAATTCAAGAGTAGGTTTCCTGAGCGCCAAAGCCAGAGGATTTTCCAGTATCTGGTGCTGCCTTGGTGGAGCACCCCATCACTCACCCCACTATATTCTGTGTTAGGAGATGGGGTGCACCAGTGTTTCAGGGCCACTGTGGTTCTCTAGCTTAAGATCTGAGCACTCCGTCTCTTCGGGGCAGAGTTTCAAATGACGAAGCCCAAGCTCTTCAGGAGTCTGGAGCCATTGTAAAATGGCACCCCAAAGCTTGGGGCACCGTCCAGCTGGAAGGCAGAGGCAATTCAAGGATGCATCAGAGGGAAACTGAGACACATTATTCTCCTTAAGTTTGGTCTGATGGGATAACTCGATCTTATGGGTCACTCAACCCATAGGTTGAGTGGTTAACCTCAGGGTGGTTGAAGAGGAATATCACGTGATGTGGTGTGGGGATAGGAAAAATCTGAAACAGAGTGGAGGCCGGCCTTATGAAAAGTGACTACAGGAAAGGCAGTAGGAGGTCCAGGCACAGGGTCCCAAAGGGGCACAGTAACACTATTTGTTGAATTCCAGAAACTAACCACATCCAACTACTCCAGGTTGCAGGCACAGTAGAGTCACGGCAAGAGGTCAGGCCACAACAGTGGCACCGTACTGTGTAGAAGATCTGTCCACGCCCAGGGCCAGCCTCAAGCTGGAGCTATGGGGGAGCCATCAAACCACCAAGAAGGAACTGGTGTGAACTAGATCCACGACTCAAGAAATCGGGCTGGTTTTCAAAGACAAGGAAGAGAACATCCACGAAAGCCCAGGTTTGTGGGTAAGGCTAATGCAGCAGGCCACGTGCCATGGCTGTGTAAGGGACCACATATGTGTCCCGACTCACCACACAGAGCCAGGGGCTGGGCGTCAGGGCAGCAGATTTGTGAAGATAACAGCGGTGCCCAGAAATTTTGGCTGGGCCACCTGAATGTGGGCCTTAGAGCAAGACTTCATTTACTAGACAGTGCACGAGGAGAGAAGAAGCCAAGGAAGAGGGGCTGGGGTTCAGGACTCGATTCTGTGAGGTTGGCTCAGATGCCACAGGGGGGAATGTGCCATGAGACGAGCCTGTGTGTGGCCGTCACCAAGGAGGCAGCTCCAGTGCTGGATAGAGGCAGCCATCTTTGTCCAGGTAGGACCTGCGCCTCAGGCTAACCCACTTCGCGAATGTTGCTTCCATTACGAAAGAGAAAGATGCCTAAAGCCAAAACTTCCAACAAATTTCCTAAAGGAAAGAAAAGTAAAAGGTTGTCTTCACCAACCCCCCAATCCCACGCCACGTACGTAATCAACAAAATCAATCAAGTGTGTATTTTTCTATGTATTTTTTCACACATTTTAGCAAAAATATGATAACTCTATATTCATCATGTTCTGCGATTTGATTTTCTCTTTTAATGTGCCAGGCACGTCTTTTTTTGTATCAGTACATTGAAAACTAGTTCTTCAATGTTACTTGATGCACTGATTTTCATAGTATAGATATAAAAATTTACGTAACCATGTCCCCAATTAAGAACCATTCTGATTTTTAAAGTTTTCAAAACTCACACCAACCCCAGCATGATTTTCAAGTTAATAACTTAAGTTAACACCAGCATTATTTCTAGTCATCCTTTTGCATCAGTTTCGCATGGCCACTCTAAGGCAGACAGCAAAATATCTGATTCCCCACCTACGTGGGTTTAAAAATGAGGATGGACCTGATTAATTAACAAAGAATGTAGTCCAAACAGAGAGAAAAGGGTGAGGCTGGAAGGAAGGAGGAAGAGACAAAGAGTACAGGTGCTCTGAGTATTGTCACAGACATATTTATTACACTTGGAAGTGGTTTATTACAATGGAAAACACATGCATCTGAGGCGAGTCAGGAGACCTAGGGTTTGGGTTTCTTGCT
This sequence comes from Leopardus geoffroyi, assembly GCF_018350155.1. NCBI lineage: Eukaryota > Metazoa > Chordata > Mammalia > Carnivora > Felidae > Leopardus > Leopardus geoffroyi. Next base: position 57,986,883 of record NC_059338.1, on the reverse strand, counting down.
ATCCCAAACCAATGTCTCTGTTAACACAAATCTCATTTCAATAGCTGTTGAAATGTGGTGAACTGTGGCGATTCTCTGGGCTAGAATGCCTATGTTTACCTATGAAGGTAAACTAAAATTTAGCTCTGTGTGTGTGTGTGTGTGTGTGTGTGCGCGCGCGTGTGCACGTGCACATGTATACAGGTATGAGCATGTAAGGACCTGCCCGTGTCTATGGAAAAGAAAGAGAGAAGAATGAGACTACAAAAGCATTAAGGAGAAAGACATTAACAAGCAAAAAATTACTGCAAAGTACATATTTCATAACCTAAACTCGAGATCCTGGTTCTTATGTAATCGGTATATCCGATGCTCAGAGAAAATGGGTCTGTAGATAGCTATGTTCATGTTGTAATTCAAGTTAATAAATATTATGCATCTTTCTTAAGTGTTGGCTGGACTGTTGAGAGGCGGGTAACCTAACCCTTATATGTGAATATTGTCAGACTTAGGGATCTTGTCTCCCATTTTATGGGAACTGAGAGGCTTTAAAAATTAGCAATGAGGAATCTGCTTTTAACACTGTGTTTAAAGCTTTCCAATAGAAGGATAAGGTTAATGAAGACAGTCTAAGTGAAAAGGAGATTATCACTTGATCCTTCAGAGTATATGTTTGGAATGAAGTTTCACTGATGCAAAAAGGTTGAGATGTCAGGAAGAAAACACATTTCTTTCCAACCCATTGTCTACAAAACCATTGTTCTTAAGCACTGCTACTCTATTCCCCCTTTGACTGTCATACTGAAGGATTGTGTTTCTATCCGGTTATTTTTTTTCGGTGTAATAATATATGAGATATAATGGAGTGAGGAACTTGGAGCCAGTGATGATACTGGTGAGAAACTTGCAAGGAGTTTACTGTTTACTGGGTTTCCAGAACAGACTGCACAGTTCGCTGAAGTGCCAGCCTTAGCGTAAATGTATTCCAGAACCTTCAGTCTAGCTGCTTGGCCACCCTGTTTCCCTCATGGCCCCACTCAACCCCACACACATTTGCCTCCTTTCTTTTTTTGTTGTTAACTTTTTAAAATGTTTATTTATTTTTGAGGGAGTGAGAGAGACAGAGTACGAGCAGGAGAGGGGTGGGGAGAGAGTGAGACACAGAATCCAAAGCAGGCTCCAGGCTCTGCGCTGTCAGCACAGGGCCTGATGCGGGGCTTGAACTCATGAACTGCGAGATCATGACCTGAGCCAAAGTCGGACGCTTAACCCACTGAGGCCCCCAGGTGCCCCACCTTTACATCCTTTCTTTCCTTGCTTTTCTTCTTCCCCTTAGTCATTCTCTACTTCCTTCCTCCATCACTTCCTTCACCCATTCATTCATTCTGTTGACCCAGTGAATTTTGAAGGGAGTACCTGCTGTATCCCAGATCCTTGGGTGGCACTGGGGGTTCCAAGGTGGATGAGCGTGATCCCCACTTTCCAGGCATTCCCATTCTCATCCTCCACCTCTGCTCTACCCCCTTTTGTTTGTCTGGGCTTTTGACCCCCTTCTTTCCACTTTGTTGTCTAAATTCAGTGGACTCCTAAACGGGAACCCTCTTGCACTGTTGGTGGGAATGCAAACTGGTGCAGCCACTCTGGAAAACGGTGTGGAGGTTCCTCAAAAAATTAAAAATAGATCTACCCTATGACCCAGCAATAGCACTGCTAGGAATTTACCCAAGGGATACGGGAGTGCTGATGCATAGGGGCTCTTACACCCCAGTGTTTATAGCAGCACTTTCAACAATAGCCAAATTATGGAAAGAGCCTAAATGTCCCTTAACTGATAAATGGATAAAGAAGATGTGGTTTACGTATGCAATGGAAAACTACTTGGCAATGAGAAAGAATGAAATATGGCCTTTGGTAGCAACGTGGATGGAACTGGAGAGTGTTATGCTAAGTGAAATAAGTCAGGCAAGGAAAGACAGATAACCATATGTTTTCACTCTTATGTGGATGCTGAGAAACTTAACAGAAGACCATGGGGGAGGGAGGGAGCCAAACCATAAGAGACGCTTAGAAACTGAGAATAAACTGAGGGTTGATGGGGGTGAGAGGGAGGAGAAAGTGGGTGATGGGCATTGAGGAGGGCACCTGTTGGGATGAGCACTGGGTGTTGTCTGGAAACCAATTGGACAATAAATTTCATATAAAAAAAATACAAAATAAATAAATTCAGTGGACTCCTGTTCTCGTCTTCAAACCCTTCAAACTGGTTCTCAAATGACCCGTAAAAGTGTGTAACAGAAACGGGTACCAACGTTTTGCCACAGGTATTAGTTTCCTGTTGCCGCCGGAACAAATTACCACAAACTTAATGGCTTAAAACAATACAAATGTATTATCTCACAGTTGTGCATTTTGGAAGTTTGATTTATGTCTCACTGGCCTAAAATCAAGGTATCAGAAGGGATTTCCTTTAGGGATTCGCTCTAGGGGAGAATCCACATCCTTTCCTTGTCCAGCTTCTAGAGGCTTCTCCCCTCCCTCATCCCACGACCCTTTCCTTCGTATTGAAAGCCAACAATGACGCATCTACTCCTCATGTAAGATCGCTCCTCTGACCCTTCTGTCCTCCTCTTCCTCCATTTAATGGTCCCAGTGATTGTATTGAGCATACCCAGATAATCCAGGATAATCTCTTTTTTAAGGTGAGCAATTTGGCAGCTTTCATTCTATCTGTACCCTCAACTACCCGAAGCCATGTAACCTAATATATTCACAGGTTCTGGGATTAAGATATGAGCATTTGCGGGGTGAGGGCATTATTCTGCCCATCACCCCTCACCCTAGGAGCGTTTTCAGTATAACAGGTACCAAAGTTTCAAGGTACCAGGACAAAATTCCCCCAATTTCTGGTCTTGGCCAAAGGCAAAGGGAAGATGTTGGGGGCATTAAAGCTTCATCCAAAAGGGACATAAAGTTTTGGGGTCAGACAGGTCGAAGAGGAAATCCCAGATTCTGTGACTTACGAGCTTTGTAGCCTTGGGAAGCCCACCTTAATGTCTTCATTCTTAATTTGAGACTATCGGTGGCAGTGTTTTCACACGGCTGTATTGAGATCATCTAATCTGAGAAAAAAAGGGCTGGGCTTATAGGGGCCTGAGGGATGTTTCCTCTCTCTAAATCACTAGACCCCACATCCCTTAGGTCGTAGACCACCTTAGTTGACAGCCACTTTCATTAATACCTACTCAACCAGCCACCCAACATGCCTTCACAGCACTACAGGGACCCTCGGGTGGAAATCAGCCCCACGCCTTCTTCAAGGAGAAGAAGCAAGTCTGTGTGTGAGCACACGAAAGGTTACACAGTAACAGAAGACCGTTGGTCATCAACACGGAAGTCCTAAAACCCACTGGGACTGGTTCTGCCATAGAGGGTTAAGGGAAACGATTGTGAGCAGGGCTTGGAAAAAGAAGGGCTAGATTTGGGCAGACTGTGAGGACGGGGCGTTTGTTCTGGGGAAACCCTTTGGAGCGTGCCCCCAGTGACCTTCGAAGGTCTTATTTTCTCGCAGCTCAAGACGCGGCAATGGGACACAAGCACACCACCCGCAAACACTGCCGTCTCCCACCTCCTCCCCTCCGACAGCCAACCTCCTTGCCAGGCCCCTCTCTCCTCCTTCCCGTATCTCAGCACGACACAAAACAGCCTTCCTTTCTCCTGAAGATGGTTTAGAAGCAGTGCCCCATAATTACAGCAATCTTAGCTCCTTTGAATTCACCAAAATTACCCCTTTTCTTTCGATCAGCGCCATGGCTACGCGACAGGCATTATTGGGAAGCTTTGTGTACTGGCGCAATGTTGTCTTTTTAAAGTGACATCTGTTCAAATAGACTAATGTTCCTATCTGACTGACTCATTTGGCAGGAACATGTCCACATGCCAACGTGAATGGGTGGGGGCTGCAGGAAGAGGGAAGCATTTGGAAGGATATTTTTTGGGTTTTTTAGACAAGGGTATGACTATTTCACTTCCTACAGAAGGGAAGTGAATGTCAGTTGTAACAGTAGTGAGGCCTAAATGTCTCCTGATGTCTGAAATGTACCGTGATTTAGGATGGAGTTGAAGGTCGGGCTTCTCAAACACATTTTCATGGCCCTGGGGATTCTCAGCCACCTTTCTTTGTTTCCCGATGGTTCCTCAGTTCATCTCTCCTCCAACTGGGCTCTCCTTCAGTGAGCATCTTGGAGGCTGCTCTGAGATTCCATGCGTGCACCTTTCTGCGTTCAAAGTCTGTGATCTCATAGGTCCAGTGGCCTTCCCGACCTTGGAGTTCATCTTCAAATGGTACTGAGGAGTCAGAAGAGCACACGTTTCTCTATCAGGCTCCATTTACCCATTACTCAGGCCATTCATGGAGAACCTCCTATGGACACAAGGTTGGGTAAGTCAGAGCTCTGTCTTCAAAAAGCTTACAGTCTCGCAGGGCCTTGACTGTGCACGGGAAGCTCCAGGATGCGCTAAGAGGGGGCTTAGGTAAGGCTTTTCTGAAGAAGTGACTCCTGAGTAGGATGCAAAATGTTCATCTTTGCTCACAAACTTCCAACATGTCTCGGTGGCTGTTTCATAATCTCCCAACTCTCCTGCCTAGATTTCTAGGCCCTCCCTAATCTGATCCCCCTGGACAGACACATCCCATCTCCCTTCCTACCACCATGAATCACCTGCTCCTGTTGGGTTAGCATAGCCCTTTGTTTCCCCTATACCCCCCACTTATTCTTAACTCTGGGTCTTTGCTCATGTTTTCTGCCTAAAATAAATCCTCCACTAATAACATCCCACCAGCTCTCAGACCTTTGGCACGTCGGGGACTAGCCCGTTGCCTAACCATGAAATTTCCTCCCCTGCACCAGATATCCTATAGCTCTCCCATAGTACTTAAGCTATAAGTACAATTTAGATAATGCATGTGAAAAAATAATAGCTGAAGACTTGGAAAACACAATGCAGGCCTAAGTTATCGCCATTACCTTTAACCGGTAGGAGAACTTTGGAGGCCTTCACTAACAGGGGGTGTATTTCTGTAGGCAAGTTGGTTCTTCAGCTATGAAATAGGAAAAACCATCACAAGATTGTTACAAAGATTAATGGAATATGTTGACACGCATACAAATGTCTGCCTTGTGGTAGGAATGTTGATAGTTGTAGGGGTGTTGTTTTTTTCTCAGAGAGGATTTGTTTTTTACAGTCCAGTAGACCGTGATAGGTGTGTGTTTGGGGATGGGAGAAGCAGAAAATTGTCTTATAAAGGAAAGGTTGATCATGACTGATAAAATTAAACATCCTTCAGAGCTCTGCAACTTTCATCTCAAAAATCAGAGAAGAATTATAATATTGTAAAGGGTTGATGACTCCTCATTTCCTGTGTCACCACTTCTTGGCAAGAAGACAATGGCTTGGCCCCAACACTCCCTTAGAGACTAAGGGATCATTGTTCTCTGGACAGTATTTATCAGAAATAAAGGCACTCACTGGCTGAGGGAAGTAGAGATGAAAGAGAGGGGTGGGGTGGCAGCTGCCCTTTCTGGAAGGTAGTGACTTTGTGACCTTTAGAATTAAAAGGTTCTCCAGTATATTGCTTGGATCTCCAGCATATTGCCAGTATATTGATGGCTTGGAGCCATCAACACAGAATAGTGGTTGTAAACTTGAGTGATCTTACCCGCAACCCCCACCCACACACCACCAATGGGCATCTGACAACGTCTGGAGACATTCGGGGTTGTCATCACTTGAGTAGGACTGGGGAGGGGTCCTACGGCAGCTCGTGGGTAGAGGCCAAGAATGCAGCTAAACGTCTTACAGTTCACGACGCAGTACCCCAGTTAAGAATTATCCAGCCCATGGGGCGCCTGGGTGGCTCAGTCGGTTGGGTGGCCGACTTCGGCTCAGGTCATGATCTCGCGGTCCGTGAGTTCGAGCCCCGCGTCAGGCTCTGTGTTGACAGCTCAGAGCCTGGAGCCTTTTTCAGATTCTGTGTCTCCCTCTCTCTGACCCTCCCCCGTTCATGCTTTGTCTCTCTCTGTCTCAAAAATAAATAAACGTTAAAAAAAAAAATTAAAAAAAAAAAAAAAAGAATTATCCAGCCCAACGTCAATAGTGTTGAGGCGGAGAAGCCTGCGTTAGAAGCAGTTGTAATCATAGCCTTGGGTTCCACTAATCCTCTGCCGAGAAATCTGTGCCCCAAACCACAGTGTCTCCCCTTGTGTCTCCCCTAGACCCAGGATCCAGAAATATCCAGTTGGAGTTAATTAATGGAGATTGGTCAGCCAACCCTGAAGACTCAGCACAAATGTCACTTCCTTTATGAACTTCCCTTTAGATAGAGTGGTACCCCCTCCTATACTGGCCAGCGTTTGACCGCTTTACTTACAACTGGGGGGGTTTCATACAAGGAATGCATTCTAGGTGATAGAGAGCTGAAAAAATAAACAGGGTGGTGAAGCAACCCAGAGATTAACTTTAGCAAGAAGTTACTATCACCCGAGGGCTGGAAAGATGAGGAAAGGAGGCAGCGTTACTAGAGTCCGTGGGCCAGTGGGGGCTGGAGTCGCGGACAGACACAGTCATCGTTGGAGTCACTGCATGAGACAGAAACAGGAGGGAAGCAATAGCTCCCTTTCTCCTGCCTACCAGTCTCCCACCAGCGTTTCCCACCGACTGAATCGAGGTGAAAGATGGCTGGCAGAGGAACCTGGGAGAGGCAGCCTGCAAGGGTCAGCCCTTTGACAAAAGAGATGCGGGCAGGAAAAAGAGGAGGAACGGATCTAAGGTCAAGGACACCCACGAGCAACACAGCACCCAGTGTACTTTGGATCTGCCTCTTCTGTGGCTCTGATTAGCATTTCATAGTTACTGTTTGAGTATTATTCCCTTCTCTCCCCTCTCTTCCTATGGGATGGAATGATAGTAGGAACCGGGAAGGCCACATTCAATCACAAGATGAATGATGCGGCTTGGGGGATGTCAAAGCAACAGGACAGGATTCGAAATGGCTATGGAAGTACAGCTGCTCACCTTGACTTTTCCGTGAGAGAGAAATGAACTTGCACTGTGATGAATCTATGCCTACTATTACTTTGGAACTCCCTGTTATGGCAGCTGAAGCAAAATTCTAAATAACCCCCTTTCCTATGGGTGTTGATATCTAAAGCAGATCAGAGACTCTATCTCATTCTTTCTTTCTTTTTTTTAATTATTTTTTTTTAATGTTTATTTTTGGGAGGCAGAGAGAGAGCGCGAGTGTGAGCCGGGGAGGGACAGAGAGAGAGAGGGAGGCACAGAATCCCAAGCAGGCTCCAGGCTCTGAGCTGTCAGCACAGAGCCCGACATGGGGCTCGAACCCATGAACAGTGAGACCATGACCTGAGCTGAAGTCAGACGCTTATCCGACTGAGCCACCCAGGCGCCCCTCTGTCTCACTCCTTCATTCTCCATCCGGAAACTGACAAGAACAGAAGGCAATGCCATGGCAACGTGAGGTTTCTCAAATCACCTTGCTTCTGCAGATATTTAATTTTTTTTATTCCCATATCCCAAAAGAAAATTTCAATCAGTAATCAACAGTGTCAGTAGAGAGGGGCGTGCTCAAGTCCACGAAGGTCCGGGGAGTGCCGGGGGCTGACTTCTGGTCCGTGGTCAGTTTATCCTCTGTCCTGTCGGCCAGTTCGGCCAAGGACACAGAGAGCCTTTCTCTCCATTTGGCAAGGGCAGGGGCCCATTCTGAGATGTGCCACAGATGGGGAAAAGGGGGAGATCGGGGAGACTTGGGGGGAGACTTTCGATCCCTTTCCAACCCATCACAAGTAAGCATACCATAGAAGTCAGGAAAAAAAAAAAAAAAAAACTGTTCTCAGATTCAAGTGCAATTTCCATGCAAGCCTCCTGGCCTGCCACCCTTTTCCAACTAAATTACTATCGCGAGTACTTCCTACACAGAGAGACTGGCACCGCCATTCCCGAAGAACGTGGGTTAACCGCCCCCTCGCCGCCCCCCCCCCCCGACCCAGCCCTGCAGTAATCTATTCCACTTCCGTGCAGTGTGCATGAGATTTCACATAGACAGCAGAGCAGAATAAGTGATTCTCCCCGCCTGGAAATAAATGATTGGCTAAGTAGACACCAAATATAGCTATTGACATCGCTTCACATAAACCCTCCTTCCTCCTCCGTCCCTTTCCTGCTTCTCCTCCTTCCTCTTTTATTTCTCTTTCTCTGCGCCTCTCCAGGGCCCACCCCCACCCCCCACCCCTTTGAACGATCAGTGGGGCTTTGTATGGCTTTTAACTTCACCCCGAGGGGTTTCTTGTTCTTCTTGCCCTAATCTAGCAGAAGCCAAAGATGTAGGCAGTACCCACCTTTCGCAACGGACTCTCCGCTAGGCTTTCTTATAATTAGCCCGGTGGCCTGGGAGGATTGGGTCATCGGGGCGTCGGGGCCCTTCCAGTACCGTCTCTGGGTCAGGCTGGCAACTGGCTTCCTGGCCTGCTTTATCCATACGCGGGGTGCTTGGCTCTTTCTGTCTTCAGAGATGGGGTCTGCCCCCGGGGACACACCTGCATGTCGTTGGTGGAGGTGAATCATCTGTCCTCACCTGCCGCGGAATAAGCTTTTGTAAACTGTTTCTTTCGAGGGTGTCCAGGCCTAATCTTTCCCCCTCCGGAAAACAAAACCCGTCGTGGAAAATCTTAGCCCTAACTCGGAATTTTGGAATTCTGAGGTCAGGTTTCTGAAATTCCTCTCTCTCTCTCTCTCTCTCTCTCTCTGTAATACAATCTGCCAAACGTGTTGTCATGTTTCTGGGCCCCAAGCTCTGTCTCAGTTATGGTGGTGACACAGCTCCAGGACAAGGATGTCCTATTAGGAGCAGATATAATTCTTCCCTGAAAGGGGTGTTTAAAATTGTCCCACACGGAATAAGTAGGGACAAAAGCCAGTTAACCCACCACGTAATGAGTGTCCTGGACCAACTGGAGAGGAAAGTCCATGAATGCGTTCTAGAATGGCCTCCTGTGTGGGGCGGGAGATATTTTAGAATATTCTAGAAATTTTAGAAATATTTAGAAACTCACCAATGAATAGTAGGTCCTAAAGCTCCCATTGAGGGTTAAGTCAGCTAGCATGGACCTCCCAGCCAAGTCACTTTCTTCGGCTTATTTGTTCTTTATTGTTTAAACTAGACCGAAGGGATGCTACAGAGCTAGGAGACACTTCACCAGGTACATCTGCTTCTCATGCCTGGCTGAAGAATCCGTCTTAATTTCCCTGGAAGGGTTGGGTACCTGCTGAGAAAGGAAAGAGCGATAAGGGCAGGGCACGAAAACTGGGGAATCTGAAAATTTAGTTCAGCCTCAAGTTCCTCGCCTTTGAGGCTGTCCACAATAATTGTCAAAATAATTTGGGCGTTCCTTGAAAGTGGGTTTTTATGCACACACACACACACACATACACACACACACACACATCTCTAAATCAATTACTCAATTACACAGTTTAAACTGGAATCATGAATTCTATCTGCTGGGGGTTCGATTATCTATTGCTACATAATAAACCATCCCCAAATGCAGTGGCTCACGACAGCAGCCATCTTGTTTCCTCTCATGGGTCTGTGGCCAACTGGGCTCACTGGGCAGTTCTCATCCATTTGCAGTCATCATAGCAGCAAGGCTGGTATTATCTGGAGGCTTGAGTCGAATTGCTAGGACAGCTGGGTCTCTCTCCCTCTCCCTGAACTGCAAGTCTCTTCTTTATGTGACCTCTCTGCAGGTGCTCTCCAGCAGGAAAGCCAGGATCCTTTCATGGCACATGGCTTCCAAAAGTGAAGGTTCCAACAGAGAAGAAGCAGAAACTACCAGTCTTCCTAAAGGGTAGGCCTGGAACTGGGGCAGAGATCTGCTGATTAACACAAGTCCAGGCCAGCCCAGATACAATGTTGGGGGGTGGGGCTACACAAGAGCCTCCTCGGATGCCAGCTATCACAATGTGCCAAAATCTCCTAAACTTTACAAATATTATAAATAGCACACATATATAGGTTCTTGTGACAAGGAATGTTAGTGCTCACCAAAGTCTGAGTTCTCCCTGTCTTCCCTGGACACGCAGTAAAAATACATTTTCCAGCCTTCCTGGAAATTAGGTTTAGCCATGTCAATGAGTTTTGTCCAACGGAATGCACGTGGAAATGGCAGGCCCCATGTCTAGGTCTGGCTTGTCCAAAAGTCCCACTAGGGTTAGTATCTATTGTTGATTCTTACCTGAACCAATCCTTACTAGGACGGTTGCAAAATGATGGGCTCCCAACCCCAGCCGTCTCTCTAATCAGCGCTCAGCATCACTGTGAGCGAGAGCGCTCCCTTCTCGTCATGTATTTATCTATTTATTATCAATATGAGCTCATGAGTGCCCTTGATTGTTTTAGTGTTCAAGTTGTCCCAGATCTGGTCAGTAAGAGCCATTTCAATGTGGATACTGTACCTTTTTCTGTGTGTTTTAATCTCCTTACTCTCTGATGTAACAAAATATTCCAGGCTTATTTTCTGCCTACTCTATCCCAGCCCTGGGACTTGCTGTTTCTTCGGGAAGCACTGATTCCTTTTGTTGGAAAATGGTCATTAGAAACTTGGAGTTCACCTTGAGCTAATTGCTATAGGTGCCGTTGGGGTGGCGTTGCTTCTAAACTGTCGCTGCAGACAAAACTAGAAAATATATGATGAATGTTTATACATGTACATAAACAAACATGTCCATCAATGTGTGTGTGTGTTTGAATATACATAGTTTAGACGTCGTAATTTTATAAGGATAACATTAAATATTAAATACAATCTATCCCCACGGGGTTTTTTTCTTGCTTATTCTCATTTCATATACGTCCCTTCTCCACAATGAGATACCTGGATCCCAACAAAATATACCCATTTATTCATTTACTGAATCCAATAACACATGTAAAGCAGTTTCAGTATTTCCGTGTCCATTCAACTATAAAAGGAAACCTACTCAAAAAAAGCTCAAGGTTTGTTTGCTCTTCTCTCCCACCCAAGACTGAGGCTATATAATCAAATACCACGTTCATAAAATAATTAAATCTGTGGTTATGCAATTTATCTGAAACACCTTAAGGTTTGTATGTTTCCGTTTGCTTTTAGTGTTAAGTTCTTTTCCCTTTCCCATCCCTGTTGATTTAATTACATATATTTTATATATTGAAAAAAATACGTGGTACATAGACGTGCTTCCAAAAGGCAAAAGCATAGAGAAACGAATTCTCTAAGAATAATTCTGTGTCCCTCTTTCCCACGCCCTTTCACCTCATTTCCCTCCCAGCACCCCTTTAGAGATAGCCGACTTCATGGTTTTCTGCTTGATTCTTCCTGTGTTTCTTTTTGTAAAGATAACAAAATATATGCATATAGTTTTTTGTTTCCTCTTCTCTCTTACACAAAGGGTAGCACGCCATATTTATATGCCCTTTGGCACTTTGCTTCCTTCCCCTTAAAAATATCTCTTGGTAATCTCTCAATATCAGTTCCCAGAGACCTTTCTCATTCTTTTTTTACAGTTGCATAGCATTCCATTAAGGGGAGTGTGTTGTAGTTTACCCAAGCCATTTCCTATACTTGGACATTTAGGTAGTTTCAAAATTTTGCAGTATAAGTAATCTTTTGCAGGTAAACGGTTTCTATTGTTAAGAGACATGCCTTCAAGGTAAACCTTCGGGTCAAAAAATAAGCGCTAACATTGACAGAGTCACCCCACAGAGTTTGTAACCTTTTACATATTCACCAGACGCGTCTGAAAGTGCCTGCTTCCCCAGCCTCACTAATACAATGTCAAGCTTACGAATTTTTGCCAGTCTTGATGGGTAGGAAACAGTATCTCATTTAAATATAGTGTAGGATTTTTCGCAGGGTAAAAAAAACACAAGTCACAAAAGAAACACAAATACTCTCCAAGTGAACTAGAGTTTACAAGCAAACTCTAGAAAATTTTCAGCTCAAGAGGTTGATTGTCAACCATGATTGTGGCTCGGGTGTGAGTTCTTGAACTGCCCATAACCAAAGCCATACTTTCCAAAAGCCTTGCTGAGCCCTGTTTATAATGTGCTTCTGCCAGTTGGAGATCCAATTATCTTGCCTCAAATGGGGTTGTTTTCACAATTGCACTCCCAAATTTCTTTTATTTTAATGTGTATTTATTTAATTTGAGAGAGAGAGAGAGAGAGGGAGAGAGAGGGTGGAGGGTGAGCGGGGAAGGGCAGAAAGAGAGGGAAGCAGAAGATCTGAAGTGGGCTCTGTGCCCACAGCAGAGAGCCCGATGCAGGGCTCGAACTCACGGTCTGTGAGATCATGACCTGAACTGAAGTTGGATGCTTAACTGGCTGAGCCACCCAGGCTCCCAAATGTCTAAATTTAATTAATTAATTAATTATTTGTTAATTATTTAATTATCTCTAAATTTAATAATCTAATTTCCCAAATTTAATTATTTAATAATGTAGTTTAGCTTTGTTGCCTCATTAAGGTGGGAGAAAATTCCCTATGCCAACCCAGATTGATTTACTGCTCCATTAGTTCATTTAATACCCTGGCCACTTGACTCCACAGAATTTTTTGCATGTTCCTTGCCTCTGGAAAGACCATATATTGTATAGGGATTTAAGTGTCTGATGGCCTTCTGCATCTATTTCCTACATATATCTGGTTCTAGACTCAGAGCTTCTCAGCCCAGCCTGCCTTTCAAGTCTTCTCCCACATTTCCCGGTGCTGCTACTCTAGATCTGGGGTTTTCAATTGTTTTTATCAATTTCAGCAATCGCTGACAATATCTAACAATATCTAACAGGTAGGAACTCCTTATGTGAAGATAAAAGCCCAACAAGTCTAGGGGCACCTGGGTGGCTCAGTTGGTTAAGCATCCAACTTCGGCTCAGGTCGTGATCTCGCGGTTTGTGGGTTCGAGCCCTGCGTCGGGCTCCGTGCTGACGGCTGCTTCGGATTCTGTGTCTCCTCTCTCTGCCCCTGCCCCACCTGCGCTCTGTCTCTCTCTGTGTCTCAAAAATAAATAAATGTAAAAAAAAAAAAATTTTTTTTTAAAGTCAAACAAGTCTAACATAAAATCCGCGACGAAAGTATCAATTATAACACGTGATCACAAGGCAATATGTTACCTATTGGCTGAGTTATTGAACTATTGGCTGCATTTCCTTGACAAGATCAAGCGACAAGTATGGCTGTGCCGGAGCCTTGCCTGGCAACTAATCGAGCGGAACATTCAGAGGCTGCAGTGTTTGGCTCCCAGGGGCAGAAATAAACGGGTCTGAATTCCAAAATTTACCAGGGAGGTACGGACATGACCGGCGTTCCTAATTAGTAAACATTTACAGTAAGTAAGACATAGGTACAGGGTGGTGAGAGAACAGTTCGTTCATACATCTGCCCTAACAAGAGTTATAATTAGTGGATCTAAAGGGCACAATGGGTTGAGCACGGGCTTTTCTGTTCATTATTTAATAATTTAATAAATATATTTGTAATGAAGATAGGGGATAGTTAGATAATTTTTTTTTTTTTTGGCTGTCTCAACAGTGTGCCAGGCCAAAGGCTAAACGCTTTACATGTATTCTGAACATTAAGCCTCCTAACAATCCTATGAGGTAAATAATGCCATTACCCCCATTAAGCTGAAGGACGTTTAGTAACACCCGAAAGCACTTAGCTCCTACAGATGGATCTCAAGCCCATCAGTCCCTCCGCTTTATTGCGAAGTTACTGGGAATTTCCAGTTCTCAGTGTCAAGCTTAGCCCCTTCCTGAATGCTCTCAGGCACATGAAGAAACTGGGGCATGGTGACAATTACATGGGAAGAGTATTTATAAATAATTACCAAAATACCGATTTTAAGGGACGCCCATTTTCCGGAAAAAAAAAATAGTTCAAAATAATGTTTCTATGTATAGTAAACTCCTTGGATACATTGAAAATATCACTCAGTTTGCCAGAAATCAAATCACACACAGTTCTTCAAGCTTTACTAAGCCTCATGCTTATGATATAATGAACTAGGCTTCAGTATCGGCCATCTTCTGTCTGATATGAGCCCAAATGGTATAACTTTAGGGCCTGTGGCAGTCAGCTTCAGGATGGCTGTCAACGACCCCTGCTTCCTGACATTTATGCCCTTGCATGGTCCCCACCCTCACTGCACCAGAGTTGGTCTGTGTAACCAATAAATTATGGCAGAAGTAATAGCATGTTTCTTCTGAGACTAGGTTACAACACTCATTGGAGCTTCCGTTGTCGTGGATCTTTCTTTCTTGGGCCAGTCGCTTTGAGAGAAACCAGCTTCCATGTTGAACAATTCCACAGAGCGGCCCACGTGGCGAAGAACTGGGGATTTCCATCAAGCAAACAGCCAGTGAGGAACAGAGCTCTCCAGCCCACAGGAGTATAAGAAGCCATCTTGGGAGTGAATCTTCCCGTCAGGCCTTCAGAGGACTGCAGCCCCAACCGACAGTTTGACTGCAATCACCATGGAAAGACCCCGAATGAACGAGGACCACCCAGCTAAGCCACGTGCAGATTCCTAACCTGTTAAGTTTGGGAGTTGTTTCACGGAAATAGGTAACTACTATTAGACTTCTATTTATGCTCTGCATCTTTCCCCAAGGCCCCTGGAGATACACAGTTGACCCTGAAACAACACGGGGCACTGACCCCACCAAAACATTCACACGGAACCTTTGACGCCCCCAAAGCTTTACTAATAACCCACTGTTGACCTGAAGCCTTACTGATACCTCAAACAGTCTACGCATATTTTCTATGCTGTACGTGTTCTATACTGTATTCTTGCAATAAAGCCGACTGGAGAAAATAACATATTTTTAAGAAAATCATAAGAGAAAGTGCATTTATAGTAGCATTCTGTATTTACGTCTGGACACCGTATACCTGTTGAAAAAAAATCTGCGTATCAGTGGACTCACACAGTTCCAATCCATGTTGTCAGGGCCAACTGTACTTTTTCACTCATTCAACAATTATTCCCTGGCTGTCTGTTACCTATGTGCCAACTTGAGCCGAGTTGTCGAGAACCTAAGAATATAGCCATGAACAAGATTAGCAAAGTTCCTGCTTTCACAAAGTTCACATTATAATGGAGAGTTATTTATAGTTATTTGCATATTTGTCTTATCTTCCTGGCAAGCTCACAAAATTCTTGGGGAAGGAAACACTTAGTTTTATATCCTACAGAATTTCGGCAAATCCAGTTGTTTGGTATGTGTTTGTGTGAATGTGTGTGTGTGTGTATATGTATGTATGTGTGTGATGAAACAGTGACAGAATCCCCCAAAAGATGTCTCTGTAGGCTGGACCCCTTTTGCTCCGTATTCTGACTTAACCTTCTGCTATCAGCATGCTGAAACCCAGTGGGATTATGGTGAGAATCCTGCTGGAATAGTCTTAGGATCACAGCTCTGTCCCCCTTCTCATTGTCCCCCTTCTCATATGCCAAGATATGTAGCCCCAGCCTTTCTACAGAAGTTCTGTTTCCCCAGTCTGGTCAAGTGCTCAGCTAATCTCTGCCGAGGACAGGACTCCTGGGCTATTCAATCCATACACATAAGAAGAGAAATCAAACAAATGATATCGGACATGTTATTTAACCTCATCCGTCAAGTTGGGGTAACTTACTCCAGAGCTGGTTTTAATTATATACAAAGTGCTTAAACAGTACTTGGTGAAAAGAAAGTTCAGAATACGTTAGCCAACATTCATACGTATGAAACGCCTAGAAGGTGCCCCGGTGGTTTACTGGGCATTTCAATATGTTATCTGATTGAACCAAAGCTATCCCATGGTTCCTTGGATTCTCCCAGGGGAACAATAGTGAAACCATTGCTTAAGTTGGATTGACTGCACAAATCAGTGAGGGAAGGAAGAAGGAAGCCGTTCTTTCTAGACCTTCTTCCGCCAGGCCCTCTGTCTTCTCCACTTTGGGTCCCGGCCAAGGGAAAGGGCCGGCCAGGGTCTGTGTTTCTGTTTCGTTTACTGGCAGGTCTTGGAGGTGTTGACCATGTGTTCTACGTCATGGCCACCATTCATCCAGTCATGGCGATGTATGTTTGTAATACAGCGGCCACGCCCCGCGTGTGCTATGAGCCCCCCTGCGCAGCGTCCTGAAACAGGTGCGGTGTGTGGCTTTACCTGCCGAATGCCGGGGTTTCAGCTTTCAGAATCAAAACGAAAGAAAAGTATGCACACGGTTGGGGGGTGGGAGGGAGGCAGAGAGCGGGGAAGGAGAGAGAGGCAGGGAGAAGGAAGGAAGAATTTTGGCCTTGCTCTGCGGAGACACGGGGCTTTACAAGAGCTCACCGACGCAAAGAACTGAACAGAAGGTTGGCCAAACGAGGCTGCCTGCAAATGCCAAATAATAAGACGCCTTTATCAGGAACACTAGGAACCCTTTCAGAAGAGGACCACAAAGAATTCCAGGAAGCACATATTCAAAGCCCGTTTCCTAGGCAGCTGAAAGCCACCCACCTTCCCCTTCAACAAACGGAGCCAAATTCAGTTCTCAAATGTGCTGTTCGCCCTGCCTTTCAAAACAATCCCAAGTGCTGGGCTGGTAGCTCTTGCTTTCTGAAAGCAGCCTGTGAGAGAATGGTTCCATGCTGGTCCCAACCTAGCCACGGGGAGTCCTTTCATCCCCAACCTCCCCGCCTCCCAGCCACCCAGCCACCCTGCCTCCGGGTCTGTCCCACCTCTGGGGTAGCCTCACGCCGAGGTGTCACATTAGTGGCTGTGGAGACGGAACGTGACAGTAGCTCTCTCCTGCAGGTCTTGGGAAAGAGTGGAGCAAAGCTAGACTCTGGGGTCCTCGGGGAGCTTTCAAAGCCTGGCTTTAGTTGGAACATGAGACAAGGAGACCGATCTCGAGGACGAAATGAGAGGGTGCCGAAATAAATTGTAATACCTCGGTGTGACAAAATATTATACAGCCATTAAGAAGAGTGTTATAGGAGAGTACTTAATAATGTGGGCAAGAGTTCAAGGATAGAGTATTAAATGGGGGAAAAAAGCCAGTTTTGAAATGGAAGTGTCCCAGCAAAGAAAAACTGTGTGTCTCTAGAGGGAAAAAAGAAAAAAAAACAGCCAAATGCTAATTGCGGCTCTAGCTGGGCAATAGGATTATGCATGGTTTTTAACGCCTTCTTTGTTTCTCTTTTCTTTCAAATTTTCTGTGATGAACACAGATTAGATTTTAACCATGAAAAGGAAATGAGTGTTAAGATGAAACAGAAGTCTAGGAAATAGAATGTACAAGCTGGGGGAGAGCAGAGCCAGCCTACAGCCAGGGGGTTTCCCGATCATACGTCCTGTGTCACCTGCCTTCTCTCCATGTCCAGCACTGCATCTTTACAAGTCAACACTCGTCATACTTGGTCCTAGGCTCTTGGATGGCCTTTTTTGAAGTGTATTTATTTATTTTGAGAGAGAGAGAGAGAGAGAGAGAGAGAGAAAGCTAGTGACCATGAGCAGGGGAGGAACAGAGAGAGAGAGGGAGAGAATCCCAAGCAGGCGCCATGCCATCAGCTCAGAGCCCGATGAGGGGCTCGAACCCACAAACCGTGAGATCTTGACCTGAGCCAGAATCGCGGGGCACAAGCTCAACTGACTCAGGCACCCAGGGGTGCTCTGATGGCCTTTTCCCCAGGACATCATCCCCTTTTTCTCTTGCACGCAACCCCCAGCTGGGCCAGCGTCATGGTGAGGACAGAGGGTGTATTCAGAGGTGCTAGGAACAAGGCGAGTCAATTGGCCCACGAGGAGGATGGATAGATAGATAAGCAATTTTGGTTTTTTTCCTGACGTCGTATTCCCTCTGAGAGAAGCGAGGGGATCTGCCGAACCACATCTTAATAGGAAAGAAATTCTCTCTGTCTCTGTCTCTCACACACACACAGTCTGTTTCTCATTGGGATCCCTGGTAGTACTTAGTAGATACTCCTTGAGTAAACAAAACACAAATCCCACTGTCATTCTGGAGTGTCACCGTAGACCCTGGTCCAGACCAGAGAACACAGTAAGCAGGGCAGACCAAAGCACCCACGCAGGCACAAAGTTCACGGCCAGGGTGGAGAGAGAGGACAGACCACCCAGTAATGCACACTCCAGGATCTCCTAGCTTCCAGAAAGCCCAGCAGGGAGCACTCTTCGGCGAGCATGCAGCCAAATGCCGTCCTTTCCCGCTGCAACCAGCATGCGTGCAGGAGGAGGACCACGAAGAAGGTTCCGAACAAGCCGTGAGAAACTGGCAGGCCACCCACCAGACGTGTTTTTGGTTTTGGTTTGGCTCGGTTTGACATTGAGCGCCCCGTGTTTTGCAAACACTTGATTGTAGATGTCTTACTCTTGATGGCACAGGTATGTCCAGTAGACCCGTCCTCTCCCCTCTTCCGGGTCTTCCTCACAGAACTTTCTCTAACTTACGTGACCCGAAAGCATCTGGGCCCAGACGCTCTGCTTGGAAAGCTGTGGGAATAGTGACTCTAAGACTATGAAGAAGGTAATAAAAATATTAACGATAGTAGCAAACATCTGCCGCGTGCCTACTCTGTGCCACCTTCTATCCCAAGGGCGCTATCCGCCTGTATCGTCTAACTTCAACGCAGATGGAAGCTGACACTGGGGGGCTTCCACTCAAGGCCCCTTAGGCCCCTCGTGCTAGTTCTTGGTTTTCCTTCCCGGCTTGTAATTGCACACGAGTCTAAAGGAGGCACTTAACAACTGTTTGTCAGAGAACTGACATCCGGTGACTGGAGCCTGGGAACTGGCATCCTTCCATCCCTTCCTGGCCGTGACCGTGGGCTCAGGAGGACTTGTCCTCTGGGCTGGGGTTTCTCTTGGAAACTCTGCCCCTTTCCCGGCACACTTGAGGATTCTCATCCTACGTATGACGAAATTATAGCCCAGAGTCACCTGTCCTAGCGGACCCAATGGCAAATGGCGGGTTGCAGAGTCTAGATCTGCCCGACCTGCCGAGGGCTTCCTACAGGCATGTTAAAACGTGACAGGAAAAAAAAAATCACCCGTGAAAAAGAAAACAAGGCCTAACTGCATCCTTTTCATAAATGATATATAGATCGTTCGTAGGGTGGTCGTGATGGCTTATCCAGCTGGGTCAGCCTGTCTCTCTTTCCATCTCCTTTTTTCTCTTCTTCCCATCTGAAGACTCTTTACTTTGGAAAATGGCGGACATCGAAGAGGTTCAGTTGAGAAACAGCGTATTTTGTAAAAAGGCTGGCCTACACGTTGATAGAAGTCCACAGCGGCAGATGGATTATTCTCTGCAGCCAACTGAGCTAGCCTGCCGTGTCACTGTATTGGTGGGTAAGGCACGTGACAGCTTAGCTAGGTGTTTGGGTACCATTTCAATATATTTGCCCCAAATAACTGAATAGAAGCCGAGTTACGTAGAGTACATTCAGCAGATACTTCCTGAGACCTACTCTGGGCTAAGCGTTGTGGTGGAATTCAGGGATATCGTTATGAACAAGACAGGCTTTTGCAAAGTTATGCCACGGAGGAGTCATTCCCCGAGGCAGGGTGACGAGGACGACAGTCGCTATTTTCCCCAAGTACATGGGAAGTCGGGGCTCTCACCGTGGCCGTGGTCTGTGACCATAGCAAGGGGAGGTTCTCCGCAGCGGCGTTGCTGGTCTGCCCTCTGAGTTCTATCGGCTTCCGTGCTTTAGTGTCATTCTCTACATGGTACACAAAAACACAGGCACACCCACTGAGGACAGACTCCAGCCATCCTCCCCTGTGTGCCCCTTACGCTGATAACTTGTTCTCTACATTTACGCCTGGACTCTGGTCATCTGGGTAGACACAAGCATGAGTCAAATGGTTAGCCCAAATCCCCGGGCACAAAGATTCCATTAGAAAATCCCAACATGACTGATAAAGCGGCCTGGATCCCCCTACGTGTACAATTTGCTGCAGGTGCTTTGAGTGCTTATTGTTCTATTCTAAGAACAATAATAAATCTTGGGTCCTACGTGGCTACCCTTTTTACGGATGTTTTAAACAAAAATGTAATACAATATAATAAGAATTGATACTTTTTAAAAATCTACTGTTTGCAAGGTATTTTATTGTGGCATACGTATTCTTATTTAAATAGTAAGTACTTACAAATGTACACAATATAATTTAATTTTTAAAAGTTTATTCTTTTTTTTAACACTTATTTATTTTTGAGAGAGAGAGCACGCACACACAGACGTGGGAGAGGGGCAGAAGGAGGGAGACAGAGGATCTGAAGCAGGCTCCTGGCAGTGAGCACAGAGCCTGACACAGGGCTCGAACTCACGAATCGTGAGATCATAACCTGAACCAAAATCAAGAGTTGGCCACTTAACCGACTGAGCTACCCAGCACGCCTAAAAATTTCTTCTTAAAAAATACAGTAAGGTAGGAGCACCTGGGTGGTTCAGTCGGTTAAACCTCCCACTTCAGCTCAGGTCATGATCTCACGGTTTCTGAGTTCGAGCCCTGCGTCAGGCTCTGTGCTGACAGCTCAGAGCCTGAAGGCTGCTTGAGATTCAGTGTCTCCCTCTCTCTCTGCCCCTCCCCTGCTTGCACTCTGTCCCTCTCGCTCTCTCAAAAATAAATAAACACTAAAAATTTTTTTAAATACAGTAAGGCAGGTATTATGGTCATGATTCTACAGATGAGAAAACTGAAGCTCAGAGTTTTTAAGTTCCTTGTCTAAAGTCATACAGTTCTATTTGTTTTTACTATGCAAACCTAGTGGTTGATGATCTCATTTGAATGGATATTTTCATTTGCTTTCACTTTTCTTACTTTCGTATGTATCCCAGAGAGTATTTTCTTCCACTGTTTATTTTCCATTTTATTCTGCCCCAATTGAAAGATAAATCAAAGAAAATCTACTTTGCTTTTATTCTCTTAGTGTAGAATATTATCTCGAAATTTGGTTATAAGGATCATAACATTTTAATATTTTCCACTCTGCTTCCATAATTGAACAATTATAGCAAATGGCCTTCTGTTCCTGTCTCATTGATCAGTAATTAATCCTTTCTGCTCTTCAGCTGAATTAGTTAAATCATGACGTTGAATCAATATTAAGGTTGGAATCTCTGGTTGGCAATTTAGATCAATCTCTTTATTATCAAATAATAGTAAAAACCCAAATACTTGTATATTGTCAGTTTAATATTCAGTTTCAAATAACATTTTTTGAAGCATTAGCTTGTAAGCTCTACGGAGGCAGAAAACATGTCTATTTGGTTTCCTGATTTTAAGTGCTGTGCTTGGCACACGACTTTGAGGGTATCCAAGTCCAAAGTAGGGAAAGAAAAGTAACCCGTGAGTGAGGTACATAAAGGCTGGCACAGAAAAACAGAGGAGTACCAGAGAAAATTAGCCTAAAAGGCCTGGTTGAGATGAAGTTAAAATTATTGACTCTCGAGAGGGAAATTCTTCACTCTAATTTCACAGCTTACAGCCCTACCCTTTTCTTATACCTCCCTCCTCTGTCAGTGTGCCCTGTGTTCCAATGCTTACGAATACTTGTGGACAATGACAGAGAAGCACCAGGTGAGATGCTAATATCGACGGCCTATCGACTGCGACTGCCTTTCCAACCATCTTTATATAGCCCCTTCCCTATAGGATCTCATTGCTGTCAATAAATGGCATTAAGTTAGGATAGAAATGGGAAGTGGTCAATGGACCCTGGGAGGAGATCTCCCAGGCGTGAGTCTAGGTATTCGTCTTTCACAGCAACAGCAAAATGGGTGATTGGTGATATTCAAAGAAACTCAATGAAGGAAGCATGGGGCTTGGGGCTTCTTAAAACTTTTTTGTGTAGGAGCTCTCTAAGGGTCTTACAAAAACCATGAACCCTCTCTGTCTCAAAAGAAATAGCATACTTTTATCTATACTCATCCTTGCTTTGAATTCTCTTGGCTCTCCCATTCCCTGATGGACCCATGGGCTCCAAATCTATAGATCCAGGATTAGAATTCCTGGTCTAGATCATTTTTTTCTTTCTTTATTTCTTCCATGTCAGTGTTATTTCTTTATTTTTATTTGGTTTTTATTAAGTGTTTTTTTTTTGTTTTAATTCCACCACAGTTAACATACAGTGTTAGTTTCAGGTGTACAATATAGTGATTCAGCAATTCCATACATTACCTGGTGCTCATCATGATAAGTATGTTCTTTTTTTTCTTTTAATTTTTTTAATGTTTATTTATTTTTGAGACAGAGGGAGACAGAGCACGAGTGGGGGAGGGGCAGAGAGAGAGGGAGGCACAGAACCCGAAGCAGGCTCCAGGCTCCGAGCTGTCAGCACAGAGCCTGACACGGGGTCGAACTCACAAGCTGTGAGATCATAACCTAAGCCGACATTGGATGCTCAACCGACTAAGCCACCCAGGCGCCCCATGATAAGTGTGTTCTTAATCTCCTTTACATACTTCACGCATTCCCCCACCCCTCTGGTATGCTTCATTTTATTTTTAAAATTTTATTTTTAAGTAATCTCTACACCCAACATGGGGCTCCAACTCACAACCCCAAGATTAAGAGTCACATGCTCTACCAACTGAGCCAGCCGGGCGCCCAAGGTATGCTTTGTTTTAAATGAGTACCCCAGTTAAAGCTATTTTTTTTTCAATAAGAACATTTTTCCTTGAAGTATACTTCAGTATGGTTTTAAAAGGTATCTATAAAACATTCCATCCAAGAAAAATAGAGTACCCATTTTCTTCAAGTATCCACAGAAGAATCTCCTGGTTAAATCACATAAAAGGAGACATAACAAATACTACAAATTTAGAAGGCTCAAATCATACCAAGCATATTTTATAACCACAATGGTACAAAACGAAAGATCAGAAATAAATCAAAGCTGCACAATCGATAATGTAAATATTAAATATTTAGTATGTAAATATTAAACACACACTACTGCACAAGCAATGGGCCAAATAAGAAATCAAATTAGCAAATCAAAATATGTCTCAAAACAAAAGAAAAAGAAAACACAATATTCTGAGAGCTATGGGATGCAGCAAAGGCAGATGTTAGAGTGAAATTTATGTTATAAATTCTTATATTAAGAAACACAGTTCAACTAAACGAGTTAACGTTACACCACAAGGAACTAGAAAAAAAAGAAACTTAGCTGAAATTTAATAGAGGAAGGAAATAAAAAAGAAAAATCAGATATAAATAAAATAGACTCCAGAATAAACAACAAGGTAACATTGAAAGTAATGACCAGTTTTCCCAAAAAATAAACAAAATTGGCAATGCTTTAACTACATTAACTAAGAAAAACCAAAATGAGAAATGGAAGAGAAAACAATACAGCAGATAACCACAGAAATACATAGCGTGATTACAGATTGCTATAAACAATTATATACTAACAAATCAGATATTTTAGAAAAACAGATAATTCCTAAAAATGCACAAGTTACCGCAATTGAATCATGAATCTTGATTCCAAGAAATAGGACATTTTCGTAGACCAATAACAAGAATGAAAGTTGAATTATGAATCAAAAATCTCCCAGCACAGAAAAGCTCAAGACCACAGGGTTTCAGTAGTGAATTCTACCAAACATTAAAAAAAAATTAATGACGATCTTTATCAAAACCTTGTAAGTCACGTAATAGAGGGAACACATTTAAAACCATTCTATGAGGCCAGTACTACCCTGATACCAAAGAAGACACAAACAACATAAGAACGAAAGTCTACTTTGTCCAATATAAGTATTGCTACTCTGACTTTCTCTTTGACATCCATTTGCATGGTAAATGTTCTTCCACTCCCTCGCTTTCAATCTGCAGGTGTCTTTAGATCTAAAATAAGTCTTTTGTAGACAGCATTTGGTTGGTCTTGTTTTTTGTTTTTTTTTTTTTTTTTAATTTTTTTTTCAACGTTTTTTTAATTTATTTTTGGGACAGTGAGAGACAGAGCATGAACAGGGGAGGGGCAGAGAGAGGGAGACACAGAATCGGAAACAGGCTCCAGGCTCTGAGCCATCCGCCCAGAGCCCGACGCGAGGCTCGAACTCCCAGACCGCGAGATCGTGACCTGGCTGAAGTCGGACGCTCAACCGACTGCGCCACCCAGGCGCCCCTTGGT
Organism: Leopardus geoffroyi; assembly: GCF_018350155.1. NCBI lineage: Eukaryota > Metazoa > Chordata > Mammalia > Carnivora > Felidae > Leopardus > Leopardus geoffroyi. Next base: position 57,962,649 of record NC_059338.1, on the reverse strand, counting down.
CTTGTTTTTTTAATCCATTCTGATACCTCACGTCTTTTGATTGGGGCATTTAGTCCATACAAAGTAATGATTGACAGGTAGGTATTTATTGCCTTTTTATTTAGGTCATTGTTTCTGGAGATTTTCTCTGATCCTTTCTTGTCTTTGTCACTCTTGGTCTCTCCTTTGCCCTCAGAGTCTTCCTTTAATATTTCTCGCAAGGCTTGTTTAGTGGTCACAAACTCCTTTAGTATTTGTCTGTGAAACTTTTTGTCTCTCCTTCTCTTCCGAATGGTAGCCTCTCTGGAGAAAGTGTTCTGGACTGCAGATTTTTCCCATTCAGCACTTTGAATATATCATGTCACTCCCTTCCGGCTGGCCACGTTTCTGTTGAGAAACCGGCAGCGACCCTTACGGGTTTTCCCTTGTAAGGTAACTCCTTTGGTCTTGCTGCTTTTAAGATCTTTCCTTTATCACCGTATTTTGCAAATGTAATTACAACATGTCTCTGTGTTGGCCTGATCTTGTTGATTTGGATGGGAGTTCTCTGTGTATTAGAAAAGCCAGTTATGTCTGCTGTTCCTGATAGTAATGGCCTAATGAAGAAGAGGCCATGTAGTGCCCAGGGCCCGGGCTTCAGAGAATGTGTCCGGTGCGCGCTGTGTGCACTCTGCTGTTGTGTTTTGGCTGCTCCCTCCTTCAGGCCAGTTGTCAGTAGAGGCTCTTGTTGCCTGCAGTAGGCAGTGTTTGGTCCCTGGCCTGAATGTGGTGACTCTCAACTAGGTGTGCTGTGGTCTGCTTGTGAAATTAGATCTGATACCAATGCCACCAGAACTGAGGCCCTGTAGAACTGTCTGGTCAGGAGGGGTGGTGTGCTGGTCTTCCGGGGGCAGGGCCTGCTGCACTGGAACTGATGCAAGCTTGACTGAGAAGGGCAGTCCTGCCAGAGGGCAGGGGGTGGGGCTTGGTGTAAACAATTGGGGCAGCCTGTGTGGGCACTGAGCTGCCTCCCGCCGGTGGCTCTGTGTTTCTGCTCAGGGGCAGGGGAGGGAAATGGCCCTGACCCACTTCCCTCTTCCCAGAGAGGTGTCTCTGTGAACGTTGCCTCTCAGGGATGCTTTCACACATGAGTGAACAATCTCTCACTCATCTGTGTGCCCTGGAATTCTTCAGATGACTTTTTTCCACATTGTCTGCCTCAGGTTGTTTGCCTGCCTTCTCTCCAGGAGTAGGGCAGCACACTCAGGGCTCTATCCCAGCCAAGCTCACTGACTTTTAAAACTCCAGGCTTTAAGCCCCACTGGTTGCAAGAGCTCAAGAAATTCTGCCACTCTCGTATTCCAAGCAAATAGCTTTGGAGAAACATTCTCCTGTGTGTTCCCCTGGGCATCTCTCTCTCTCTCTCTCTCTCGCATCTCTCTATCTTCTTCCTCCACAGCACCTGTGATCAGTTTCTCCCTTAAACCACATCTCTGCACCTGCTCAATGTGGCCTCGTCTCTCCTTTTATTGGTGGAGTTTTTCTGCCAGTCTTCAGGTCAATTGCTGGGGTATTTAGGAGGATTTTATAGTTATCTAGTTGTGTTCGTGGGATAGGACAAGCCTCAGGTTCTCTAACTCTGCTGCCATCCCTGGTCTAGATCATCTCTAAGGGCCTTTTAGGTCTAACATCCTATTTGTCTGAGATGGTTATTTTCAGACGTCAACGCTGCTGAGGTTTAGACTTTAAGACAAAGAAATCATCCTGAGTTATGTGATCAGGTGACTCACTTGAGCCTCAGAAGCAGAGAAATTGTCACCGCTGAAGTGAGAGAAATGTTATGGAAGAAGCAGGAGGAATGAGGCAGAGGGAGAGGCAAGATAGATGTGGAGCATGAAAAGGACTCCACCGACACTGTTGCCTTTGAAGATGGAGAAAAGGCGTCAGGGGCAGGGGATGCAGGCTGCCTCTAGAAGCTGCAAACAACCCTTGGCCAATAGGCAACAAGGAAAGGGGGGCATTGCTCCTACAAGTGAAAAATCTGGACTCTGCCAACAACCTGAGACATCCAGAAGCAGGTTCTTCCCCAGAGCCTCCGGGAGGGAATGCACTTCTGCCAACAACTTGATCTTGACCTCGCGAAACCCTGAGCAGAGCCCAGCCAAGCCACCGAGACTTTTGGTCTACACAACAGTTAAGACAGTAAATGGGTGCTGTTTTAAGCCACTGGGTTTAGAGTAATTTATATTAGCCCTAGAAAACGAATACCACCTCATTCTCCCATTCCTTTTCCCAGAAGAGTCAGCTGCACCCTGAAGTGAATTTGCACTGCAGTGTTTCTCTTCCTAGCTTTGGGGGGTTTCTTTTTTGTTTTTTGTTGTACCTCAAATTACATTGATTCCTCTGCTTATAAGTAAATTTTAGGAATTTTAGGCAGCAACGATCAAGAGGGAGAAGGTGTTTAGACAGCATCTTATTTTTCCTTGGTCTTTCTGAAGTTACCCCACAGAGGAAACCTCCAGTCAGGCTTCCACCGTCAAGACTCCTCATGTGTGTTAGTCAGGATCTATCAGGACAGGTTCTTCAGCAGCACCCTGACTTCCCTTCCAGAATGGCGTCTTTCTTTTTCCTGGACATCCAACTCCCATTTAGCCGTTCTCATCATCCTGAGATTGTCATCCACATTTGTGCTGCTTAGGGGATCCCACCAGGGACATGGTCTCAGAACCCCACTTGGTTTCTACATGTGAAGGATCACTTCAGGAAGCCGGATGGATGGATGGATGGCTGGATGAGGACATACAGAACCAAACCTCCAGCAATAGTCTGCTCTAATGGCTACTCCTGAGCGACTTTGGAATTCTTCGGAACACCAATATTGCTGAGAGCCAGTGCTGCAGTAAGATTTTATCAAGTTGCTCCTTTGAAGGGAGTGAGACTTGTCTTCTAAACATCCAACCTGCCAGCCCACTGTTCATTTGTTGGCCCAAGACACCAGTTGACTTGGCCTGGATCTACAGGGGGTCACATCTAAGGGTGCAGGGATCTGACATGACCGATGCACCTGATCTGAACGGGACTGCCCAGCACAGCACGTGGATAAGTGGACGCCAAATGAAATGAGTGCCAGAGAGTCTGTGCAGGGGCACTAGGGCTCATCAGAAAATCTGATCATACGGATAGTTCTTTCTTGACGGCGTGATATGACGGGCCAGCCATGTTTACTAGAATTTTTGAAGTCACGTGAGAAAGAGATACTTGACTCTATCCAGCTTCTACAGCCATTGTCAAAGGGACTTGAACCAAAACATAGGACAGCGTTTTCACTGTGTGCACGTCAGAAGGTTTTCGAGATAACAGGTGCAGAATATCTCTGTTTCGTCCTAAGGGGACTGGCCTGGTTTTTCACGCTGGCTGCATTTCCACTGGCCTCTTTGATCTCCAGTTTTTCAATATGCCCTTGTGCTCAGCATTTCCGAGACTTGCAGCCACAGCTTCCTGTCTTCTGCCTTTCTTCCTCTTGTTATAGACAAAGCATTAGATTGTCCAGATTACAAATCCCAACTCAATAAATGCAACATTTGAGAAGGTAATTCGCCTCTCGTCACAAGGCCCACTATGAATTTTTTCTTGATGTTGACTCTTTAGAAATGCGCACCAAGATTTAGAAACTAGCTATGAACAAGCTCCTTGTGAACATAGCTATTTGCCTAAAGTCTCTGCTCAGGACCGTGGTAGCAGAAGGATCCATAGGACACGGAGAAAAGAGGGTAGAAAGCCAAGTGTGGAATCAGAACTTCTGGGTTTAGACCCTTAGGCACCCTAAGGATGCCTTCAGCCTGGAATAAGTATGAACCTTCTCTTTGCATGTCTTTTGAACTTTAAAATATAAGTAATTAAGCTTCCTTGTGAAGATTCACCAGAAACCCATGTTTGGACATCCAAGCCTCTCTGGACCTGTCCCCCGGGCCTCTTCCCTATCTCATTTTCTACTTCTCTCCCTTTGTTCCTCCTGCTCCAGCCACACTGTTCTGCTAGAAATGTTCCTCACACCCAGCCTTCTCTCCCAAAGACATTCACTCTCTGTTCTCTCTCTTTAAAAAGCCCTGGCCCCAGATAACCATCTGGTCTACTCCCCCAGGTCCTTGAGCGAGCTGCTCGAGTCAGAGACCTTCCCAAACACACACCAACGGCAGTATCTCACTGCCCTACATCACTCTTGCTCCCGAGGACTTTACGTAGAGCCATGGCCCTTACCATCCCCTGACACACTACTTGTCTATAGTGAATATTGTCTACCCCCCACTCACCCCATGGAGGGTTGAGATTGATTATTTTGTTCCCTAACATATCTGTAGCCATCAGAAGTACGCCTGAAACATTTCAGGTACTCGAAAAATAAATGCGCAAAGCGTGACTGAGGAGACTAGAGTGCCAGGTCTAGTATAGGAAGGGCCGATAAATCACAACTAAATACGTGTATCTGAAGAGTAGGCGTCCAAAAGAAACTTTTTCCAGAGGTTTTCGGGGTAATTTAGAATGTAAAATTATTTCACTTGGTGACTTCGAATTTAAACTTACTGTACCTGGAAATTTGAGAGGAAGGGATATTTTGGATCTGGAGGACCCAAATTTAAATCATCTTAGAAGGAACTACCTATTGCACAGCTGGGTGATTCTAGGTCGGCTCTGTGATCCAAAACGCGGATTCCTCACTGAAGAGGTCAGAGATCATTCTTTCACGGACCATTCGTAACAAGACAGGACGCTGGAGCAAGAGGGGTGTTCGGCTCTCCAAGGAAGTGGTCCCAGGGAGTGGATTTTGGCACCACAGGATCTGGACTCAGTTGCTGATTCTACCCCTTAATGGCTGAGGAATAAAAGCTACTTTCTGCGAGTCTTAGACTCTCTTTATGTTAAGTGACGGCAAGAACAGATATTATCTTGCGGTGTTTCTGTTTCGTGTGCGCGTCTCACTTGTGAGAAGTGAGGTCATGTCTATGACAGCGCTTTGCAAACCAGCAGTCACTGCACAGGGCCTGTCATTGTTATTATTGTTCAGTGGGAGCTGTAGGCTCAACAGGTTCTCTTGACCTCCAAAAAATGCCACTTAGTCATGTGTACAAGATTTGGTCTCTGAGGTGTGAAGTTATATTTTGTCGGTTTCTTCCCAGTCTGGGACTTTCTTCGCTTTGAGCTTTGATCGCTGTCTAGCACATTCGCTTTTATATTCAGAAGGTACTGTGCTTCAAGAAAGTCAAGAGGCTTTGCGGACAATTATTCACTCGTTCTTGCATTCGAAGAGCGAAGGAAGAAGAAAACTCTTTTGGAGGCCAGCAAAATGGAGACAAGCAGGATCCAGAAAGCCAGGCTGATTGCTCACCTGTGCTTTGGCTTGCATTTCTACGAGTCTGCAAAGGGGGGCTTTGTGCCCTCTTCTGTAGCCTGCTCCCATTTCTACCAAAATCTAGGTCAGGGTTTCACCTAAGGTATGTGGGAAGGAGAGGGGTTCTTACAGAAGATTTTGGTAGAATGAGAGCTTTAATCATACCGTAGTAAGGTTGGCCATTCAACGCAAGGCCTTGGCAATGACCCCAGCGGCTCATCTACATGGCTGCACCACATTACCTCACAGCGTAAGGCCATTGGCTCAGATCCTTGGATACCATGAGGCCCACTCTGGTCTCCAAGAGACTTTCTGTCAGCCCTATGATTCAAAAAGTAGAAGAGTTTCTCCGAGAAGCTCCTCGCGAGACCGAATTCACTCAACACTTCATTATTTCTTGTGTTGTGCAGATTTAGGTGGGTTCCTATTTGGATCCTCAGTCACCTGCCCAATCTTTCTCAAGTTACAAAAGTATCCGACCTCCACGAGATGCTTTTGACTGTGCCTTTCCACTGGGCACTGGGGTGACCAGAAGACCTTCCGGAAACATGGATGCTTTGGCTCCAACTTCAAGCTTTCTGATTAGTGTGTGAGGCCCATAAACAAATTGGTGGGAAAGCGTTTCCTGCAAAAGGCTCAGCAAAATCCGGTGTGTGTGTGTGTGTGTGTGTGTGTGTTCCAAAAATAGAACTGGTGCCTTTAAAGAAACACAAAATTCAGAAAGGGCAAGACACAGGAGGACGCAAATACTTCCTATAAATGCGGGGTTGTGTTTTTCCATAAACATTTACTTTTGCTCTTTTCTGATGTCCTTTGACCTTGTCTCTCATCCACCAAGTGGCTAGAAGTACAGGCTCCCCCAGGGACCCCAGTGGCCAGGGGAACAAGCAGGGGTTCTGTCCCCGCCAATGTCAGGGCCTCTGGATGTCATGTATGCTCTCTTGGCTGTTCCTCTTCCTGGTCTCGGAAATGAACACATTACTTGACCTTATGTAAATTACAGATTAATGGGAGGGCAGCAGATGACTTGTAACCTACATGCAAGCAGGAGCCACACTGCCCGTAAACTGTCAGATGCAATTCGCTCAAAATGCCTATTACTGTCGGTAAGAAACTTCCTTAGAATTCTTACTACCCCGGACTTTGTGAGAGAGCACCCCAGTTACTTCCAGGAAAGCACCAGCCCAAGTCTGGTAGAAGGCTTGCACTGAAGCTTTGGGAAAATGGAAGGTTTTCACATGGCAGCATTTCAAAACCTGCGACAAGAGAAAGTGGATTCCAGCGTGCTCCCAAGTCTCGAGGCTCATCCTTTTCCAGAAATTCCTCGCCGGTCTCCACGGTCGCGCTTCTCTGCCTCTATCTTATCCTTCCCGAACACTCCTCCTGCCTTCCCACTGGCATCTCGCACAGATGACTGTTAACCCCTTGTACACAGACGTCCAGCTAGCAGGGCTGACCTCATCTTCCTCCCCAACAGGGCCATCTACTGCAGAGGAAGGTTATACCACTGGCCAGGAGGTAAGAAGGGTTACCACCAGTTACGGTTTCCAACAACACTGTTCCTTCTTCCATCGCCCCGTATTGGAAAACTGTATTTTTAGCAAGAGAAGAGTCTTCCGTGAGTTCTTCTTGGAGTAACACCTGACATGGAACACACGCTTCCTCAGAAATTGTCATCAGTTCCTCTTCTACACATCCAAGCCTCGTTGAAGAGCCGCAGAACCTTGCAACATCCCGAAGTGCCTCGTCTTGGCGGGTTTACACAGCCGATCACGGTCCATGCTGACAGGAGAAAGGCAGGCATTGGCAGAGGGCCTTCTGGAGCCACTCTCTCTTCTCATTTTTTTTTCTTGCCATCTATTCTCTGCAGAGCAGCGGAAGCGATCTTTAAAAACAAACTCAAATCGGGGGCACCTGGGTGGCTCAGTCCGTTGAGCGTCCGACTTTGGCTTAGGTCACGATCACGCGGTTCGTGGGCTCGAGCCCCGCGTCGGGCTCTGTGCTGACAGCTCAGAGCCTGGAGACTGTTTCCGATTCTGTGTCCCTCTCTCTCTCTGCCTCTCCCCCACTTGCACTCTGTCTCCGTCTCAAAAATAAATAAACAATTAAAAAAAACCTCAAATCAAACCATGTCATTGCCTTGCTTAAAATTCTTCAGTGGTTCCCATGTACTTACTTATCTCTCTCGAGTCTTACTACCCTCCAGCTGTGATGTCTCCTCAGCCCCCAAACACACCAGGATCTTTCCCCCATCTGTCTCTTTGCCTTCACGCACCCCCTTCCCCGCTGCCTGGAACTGAGCTGCCTCTGTTGCTTCTGTTCCTGGCACAGCTGGATGCTGCCCATCCTGCCCAACTCAGCGTCAGTGTCGCTTCCCCCCCTCCCAAAGTCCTTCTCTGACCACCCTCTCCTCACCATGCCCCTGCATTCTCCCCTGGGGCCTCCTTCCCCCCGTTCACACCACTTGCCACCATCTGTTATTATTTTATTTCTCGTTGGATTGCTTGGTACTTTCCTGTCTACCCCGCAAGCTCAGGAATCGGCAGACTTCTGCAAACAGTCAGATAGTAAATATTTCAGGTTTGCGCCATACGGTTTCTTCTGGGACAAGTCAATTCTGCTGCTGTGGTGCAGAAGCCACCGTAGATAATACACGAGTCAGCGCGATGCATTCCAATAAAACTTTCTTGATGGACACCACACCTGAGTTTTGTTTAGTTTGCATGTGTCGTAGAATATTCTTCTTTTGATTTCCGTTACATTTTAAATCTTTTTGTTTGTTTTTGAGATAGAGAGAGAGCAGGAGAGGGGCAGAGAGACAGGGAGAGACAGAACCCCAGGCAGGCTCTGTGCTGTCAGCACAGAGCCCAACGAGAGGCTCAGTCTCACAAACTGCAAGATGGTGACCCGAACCGAAATCAAGAGTAGGACGCTCAACCGACTGAGCCACCCAGGCATCCCTCTATTACATTTGAAAACGTAAAAACCTTTCTTCTTCGTGCAAAAACAGATGGCAGACTAGATTTGGAATCATGGGTAGTAGTTTCCTGTCCCCTCATGAGGCCAGGAATGAAGTTGATTTTCTTCCCTCTTGAATCACTAACACCTACCCCAATTCCCGGCACATAATGGGTGTTCAAGAAATACGTATTAAACGAATGGGACAATGATGTCAAGATCGAGGCAAAAGACTTATGGACTGGCAGGCAGTCCATGAGGAGAAACAAAGACAACAGTACAAATATGAACAAAGAAAACCGTCTGGGGAAAAATGAACATAGACCACTAAATATTGTGCCAAAATGCCTATGCGCAATGTATTAGCCAGGAGGGCTCTTCCAGAGAAACAGAACCAATAGGAGGTTATATACATATAATATATATATAGTAATATAATATTATGTATATGCATATACATACATATATAATAATATATAGTATATATAATAATATAATATTATGTATATACATGTACAGACATATAAAATATATAATATATAATAATATAATATGTATATACATATACAGACATATAATAATACATATTATATATAATATAATATGTATTATATATAATAATATATATTATATATACATATACAGACATATATAATAATATATAATATATAATAATATAATATTATGTATATACATATACAGACATATATAATAATATATAATATATAATAATATAATATTGTGTATATACATATACAGACATACATAATAATATATAATATATAATAATATAATATTATGTATATACATATACAGACATACATAATAATATATATTATATATAATATAATATTATATATATTATATACAATAATATAATATTATATGTATACATATACATACATATGTAATAATATATATTATATATAATAATATTATGTATATGCATATACATACATATATAATAATACATATTATATATACATTATGTTATATTACTACACTATATAATCTATTATATACAGTACATTTTATAATAGTAGACATTACACATGTGTGTATTTATATGTACATATATGTAACTCATGTGAAATTTGTGTGTGTACATATATGAATTCGTATATGATATTCATATAACTATACACATATAATTGATTTATATAATAATATTTATTACATATACATAGATTTATTACAGGAATTGTCTCATGTGGTTTTGGAGGCCAGGAAGTCCCACAATCTGCTGTCAGCAGGCTGTAGAACCAGGAAGGCCTGTAGTATAATTTGACCTGAGACCAAAGGCCTGAGTCTCAGGGGGTTGATGGTGCAAATCCCCATCTGTCTGGAAGCCTGAGGACCACGGGCCCCCAAGTCCGAGGGCCAGAAAACACGGACGTCTCAGCCCCAGCAGAGGAAGCGAATTCACCCTTCCTCTGCCTTTTTGTTCTATTCAGGCCCTCGGTGTGTCAGATGATGCCCACCTGCATTGGTGAAGACACTCTCCTTGACTCAGTCTACCGATCACTAAATCTAATGCTAATCTCTCCCAGAGACACCCACACGGACGCACCCAGAAATAATGTCTCACCTGCTATCTGGGCACCCTTTCGCCCAGTCAAGGTGACACATAAAACCAGCCATCACACCCAAATACACACTCTCCGATTCAAAGGATACGCAGTAAGATCCCAGGCAGTTCAGGAACACACAAGGGGATGCAGTGGGTTTTATTACGTTTATGATTTTGAGACTGGAATATACTTGGTTTGTCAATGATGAAGGAAGCTCATGGGATATCTGACCCAGTGGGTCCTTTACAATTTGGGTAGTCTTAGTTACGTGAGAAAAATCTTTTTTTTTTAACATTTTTTAATTTATTTTTGAGACAGGGAGAGACAGAGCATGAACAGGGGAGGGTCAGAGAGAGGGAGACACAGAATCGGAAACAGGCTCCAGGCTCTGAGCGGTCAGCACAGAGCCCGACACGGGGCTCGAACTCACGGACCATGAGATCATGACCTGAGCCGAAGTCGGCCGCTTAACCGACTGGGCCACCCAGGTGCCCCACGTGTGAAAAATCTTAACGCTTAGCCATTAAAAGACAATAATTCAAGTTTATTTAATAGACTGATTCCAAAAATGTGAATAATTTAAGATTTGCTTTCCAAAACAACCGTCCCAGTTGTAATTCAAGCAGCAGTAAGAATAGTCTTATCAGTGCTCCTTGGCAGAATTGTGTTTATGTGGGTGCATGTCTTATCCTGACTAATTTAATGGGCCAAAAAACTGAGTTTCTGTTACTTTGTTTTCAAGTGGAATTTTCTGTCAAGTTTTTATCATTATCTATACCCATCATGTTCTTGGCCCATCTGTCTCCTGGGCTTTTCCGGTTAATTTGTATGAGGCTTTTATATTTTTAATATTTAAGGAGAACATTTAATTTCCTGACCTCATGTTATGATGGTGGTGGGGGGGGGGGGACGTTCTCTAAAGAAAAGATTCTTCAAGTCTTTCTTTGAAGTCCTTCAAGTCTGGGGACGAATATGGAAAGGGGTGGGGGAGCAGTGTCTCGGAACTTGAAAAGGAAAATGGTATCTTTACTTTTTTTTATCTGTCCCTTGAAATTAGGATTCTTTCCACTCGAAATGTAAGCAAACAGCCACGTTCATATTAACAGTATATATTGCACTTGGCTGCCAATAAAAACCACAGGTATTTTTACATCATATTTCACATGTCAAAATATGATACGCTCATCACTACATCAAATTCACAGCGGTTATCAGATCTGTCACCAGATCATGGTATTCAGTGGGCTAATTAAGAAGAATGTATTTTACTAGACCGCGAAGTTTTCAAAATATTTTTTATAACTGAATTTCAGCACAGATGCTTCCCTTTGCCATAAATCGAATCCGTTTAAAAACATTCTGGAAGGGGGCACCTGGGTGGCTCTGTCAGTTAAGCCTCTAACTCTTGATTTCGGCTCAGGTCTTGAGCTCACGGTTTGTGAGCTCGATCCCCACGACCGGCTCTGCGTTGACAGTCCAGAGCCTGTTTGGGATTCTCTTCCCCTCTCTTTGCCTCTCTCTCTGTCTCTCTCTCAAAAACAAGTAAACATTTAAAAAATATTCTTTTTAAAGAAATTGTTTTATGTTTACTTATTTTTGAGAGAGAGAGGACAGAGCATGAGGGGAGAGGGGCAGAGAGAGAGAGGGAGACACAGACTCTGAAGCAGGCTCCAGGCTCAGAGCTGTCAGCACAGAGCCCGACGCGGGGCTCGAACCCACAAACCTTGAGATCGCGACCGAGCCAAAGTCATGATCCGCGTCAGAGGACTCCTTGATTTGAGCTGCAATCAGAACGATGCGGCCATCCGGGGGCTGTCGGGCTTCTTAGCTTGGGGACACGCTGCACAAACACGTAATGTTTGCTTACGGTGTCGTGGGCGGGCGAGACCCAGGAGGATCCACTGAGAATCGGGGCCGGGAAGAGTCCGGGCAGGCCCAGCCCTGCTCCGACTTTGCCCCTTACCAGGAGTCTGCCGCCAGCTCGGGTCCCTCATCCACCTGCCGCCGCGGGGCTCACGTCGGAGGGCGGACGATGGAGGCTGGTAGGGCTGCCTGCGGCCCTTCGTGCTACAGGGGCCCCGCTCGTGACGAGCCTGCGGGAACCGTAATGCCCGCTCCATCTGTCAGGTGCCCGAGAAGGAACCAGAGCCAGAGTCTCCCCCCCATCCCTCCACGCATCTCGCTCACATCCCACGCAAGCCGTGGTCGCACGGGCCTTCTAGTGTCCCACACACCGACAACAGTCCCAGTATCTGCCACCAAGGCGGCTGTCAGAGTCCCCGCCCGGCCTTCCTCTGCGAGTGTCGTCCGGGCCCGGCCCGTTGTCTGGGCGTCCGGCCAGCCCCAGCCATGGAAACTCATGACTCCTTTGTGCTCTGTATTCATCAAATGACCTCCATTCAGCCTCGGCGGCTTCCTTTCATCCACTTCTTACTTCTGATGTTCGCGTTGGTGTCTGTCACCCCGGGTTTGTCTTCCGAGGGCTCTCAGGGCGCGTGCCCCCAAGCAGAGAAGGGCCTCGAAGTCTGGGCAGTATCTGGCCAGCTACGGACTATTCCTGAAAACAAATTCAGGGCAGCGCCCCGCCCCGGGATCTTGGAAGGGGGAGCTCGGAGGAGGGCACACGACCCCCTCTGGCTCTCCCCGGGGTTTGTAGATACACCCCACCTGGAGGTTGGGAAGGAAGGTCGGCCTCTATGAAAGCATTTCTCCATCCTGTCGGTTCTTGTCCAGACTGTGCAGCTCTTGGGGACACCAACCAGAGCTTGAACGCTCCTTGAGGCACCTGGACGGCTCAGTCAGTTAAGCAGCTGACTCTTGACTTCGGCTGCAGTCATGATCTCACGGTTCGTGGGTTCGAGCCCAGCACCGGGCTCTGTACTGACAGCACAGAGCCTGCTTGGGATTCCCTCTCCCTCGTTCTCTGGCCCTCCCTCCTCCCCCCCACCCCTCAAAATCAATAAATAAACTTTAGGAACTAAACGCTCCTTTATCCGAACAAGGATTTTGAGAGAAGCACCTTGTCCCTGCCATGGAAACATGCACGGGACAACCAGGGTCTGGGAGCAGAGTTTCAGCGTGAAACGTGTCTTCTCTTCCAGGTGCTTGCTGAGGGCAGGCCCTGCCTCCTCTGAGTGCTCAGCTTCTAACATAGCCTTGGCATTCAGAAGGCTTAGAAACATGACCAGGGATCATACCTTTGACTATGACCTCCCTGGCACTCTAGAACCTGTCCTGGGTACTAGCTTGTAGAAGTCACATTGGCTAGACTTGAAGTTCAGTTAGAAAGACTAGAGGGGCGCCTGGGTGGCTCGGTCGGTTAAGCATCCAACTCTTGCTCCCAGCTCAGATCTCACGGTTCGTGGGTTTGAGCCCCGCCTCCGGCTCTGTGCTGGCAGCGTGGAGCTTGCTGGGGATTCTCTCTCTCCCTCTTCCCACCTTCCCCCCTCAAAACAAATACGTTAATTAAAAAAATAAAGTAGAAGAACTGGGAAGAATGGCCTAGAAACCACGTGTTTTGATGGACTCTCGAAGTCTGCTTTAACCCAGAGTGATCCAGTGTGGGAAAAGAGAATATTAAGTGAAGCATGTTTAAGTTGTTTTCACGTACTTGAGGATGGCCAAAGGGAGGGAGAACGATCTTATTTTAGATAGTTCTCGATGGGGGGTGGGGGGAGAAAGTGATAAATTTTACCTGGTTCAACAGGTAAAATGTACAGCGAGGCGATTTTCAGCTCGATACCAAAAACAAGGCACCTTGCTCACAATTTGAGCGGCCCCGAATGGGTCATGCCGTATTCGGAAACAGGGAACCTCTCACCACTGGAGATGTTCATTTCTTCTGCAGGAGATTTCTACATCGGGCGGTATAATTGGGCAGATGACCCCTGAGGTTCCCACTAATTCTAATGCCTTGCGATCACCATATCAGGGAGAAGAGATGAAAACGGAAAATGAAGTTCAGCCTAGTTGCACGTGTATTGAACCTCCGCAGTCTGCCGGGCTGTCGTGCTCATTGGCTCACATGCTGTGCAAAGTTCTGGAGCTACCAAGAAGAATCAGATTTCCAGATTCTTTCATGCAACGATACATGGGATTGTATACAAAAAACAAACAAACAAAAACAAAACAAAACAAAACAAACAAACAAAAAAAAACAACAGCCAAGGAGGCAGTGTCATTAATTCTACCTGAGTAGTTTGGCAAGGACTGGAAAGTTGAGACGACACCACACAACAGGGCTTTCAGAGAGACAGGCCTTCTGTGTGCAGGCACGCCCTCCCCTGTATACGGAAAGTGCCAACATGACAAACGCACAGCCATTACAGGCCAGTTGGGTCAAGCAGCAAAACGACCCACGCAGCAAAAATACGCAGCGGTGGCATGAAGAGATGGGACCGTGTAAGTAATAAAGGAAAGGACTTCCCAAACGAGTCCCTGCCAAAGAGAGCCCAGGACTTCTGGGAAACCCTACACCTGTTGCGGAGACGAGAGCCATCTTGCTCCAGGTTCTCTAAGGACTGGGTCCTCGTTCTCCCCTCCTATCACCCATTCTCCCTGAGGAGACTTGATGGGAGTACAAACCTTTGGCTTTTCCATGCAAACGGCCCTATAACGGACGAGGGGAGGGAGGAGAGGAGCGGGCATCTGAAAAGAGATTCTAAGAGGGAAGCGGAACCTAAAATATTCCCCAGGGTATTCCACGCCAACACCCACGAGGTCAGGCGGGTCTGGCTTTCGCCACCTCTTTGTTAACTTGCTTAGGGATTTTCGTTGCTGTTTTTACTCTCTTTCGCACCTTAGTGGGGCCTCGAAGGAAACCATCTGGACCATCCAACCTCACTTGTAATTAGGGAGCACCTATTGCCCAGACTGTCTTCCACGTTTTACTTGTCCTTCTCTGTCCATCCCTTACTCGTTCAACAAGTCTTCACCGAACACACAGTGTGTGTCACCCACTGCTTGAGAAAAAGCAACCGGACACTGAACAAAACAAGACAAACCCCCCCCCATCCCTATGGGATTCTCTTCGACGCCCCCTCCCAAGCCCAAGCCCCGAGTGCCATACAGAACATACCCGGAGACTAAGGATCCTTCCTTGAAAACCAGCATGCTCTAAATGGATTCGCTTCTTGATTTGCCCACTCTGAATAAGGCTTTAACTGTAATTCTCAGTTGGAGCCCAACAGGCCACAAAGCTATTTATAACTGTATCTGAAGGGTATTTTAGCCGAGGACTTTATGGAAATAGCAATTGAGGATGGTTGAACATCTTGATATCACGTTACAATTTATAGAAAATTAAAGAAAACTCTGCTCCCAAACTGCTCTAATTTCCTCATTTCAGCGTCCTCGTCAGTCTGTTTCTAAAGATAACTTCTTCTCCCTCAACTCTACCGATGCCGGGCTGCGCAGAATGGCCGGGCAGAAATGACTTTGTCTGACAGCCGCCTGTCTCTTTCTGGGACGCTGGTGACTCTCTTAACTTCGCTGTGCCTCAGTTTCTTATTGTCAGATCACCTAATGATAGTAACTCCCTCATAATATGACAGTGATGCTCGAATGGGTTCAACCCGCAAAGTGCTTTAGAAAGGAGACAAGTTTAATAGGTGTGCCAGCTAACATTCACTGTTGCTGTTGTCCCTTCACCCCTGCCTTGTCCCAAGGTTTTATTATTTCAGATCCAAAGGCTACAAAGTGTAGTGCCTTACCTCTAGTAGATACCCAATACATAACACCTCCAATTAATTAACACATCGGTAGAGGAAACGTGAGTCCCGTCCTCAAGAAATTCGCAACGAGTAGAAGACGCAGAGACATACACAAGCCACAACAGTTAGAGCCCATCTGTAGAAGTTCACACCACAACGGTATGACACATTAAGGCACATGATTAATTCTTCCTGGCAAGATTAAAGAAGGTTCCACCAAGAAGAGTTGATAGTGAGATCAGACAATACGATCGAAACGGATCGAGTTCCAGGTGTGGGTGAATCATTTAGAGATAAAATCGCTCGTGCGGAAAAACAGAGACATAGACTTGGAGCTCAGCGAGGTCGGTCAGAGCTATAGACACAGACGCAAGAGCCGTCACACAAAGGCGATCAGTGAGACCAAGAATGGGAAAGGACAACCCTTTGTAAAAACGATCATGGAGGGGCGCCTGGGTGGCGCAGTCGGTTAAGCATCCGACTTCAGCCAGGTCACGATCTCGCGGTCCGTGAGTTCGAGCCCCGCGTCGGGCTCTGGGCTGATGGCTCAGAGCCTGGAGCCTGTTTCCGATTCTGTGTCTCCCTCTCTCTCTGCCCCTCCCCCGTTCATGCTCTGTCTCTCTCTGTCCCAAAAATAAATAAACATTGAAAAAAAAAATTAAAAAAAACGATCATGGAGGGAGAGCACCTTGACGTTGTTAAAAGGCTGCAACGTGGGATTTGGTAGCTGGTGGAGATGCTGGCATTCATTAGAACGCTGACGGGAAGTCATGGGGTTTGTTGGTAAAGAATATCTCGTGATCTCTGAAAGTTATTTCTGTACACGGTTGGGGCAGAGAACGTAGTGGAGTTGGGGGGAAAATGTATGTGAATGGGTGGAGAAAATTGGTGCACGTGACTCTACATGGGGCGGAAAGACGTCAACAGAACACAGAGCCCATAAGCAAGCGTTTTACAACGAATAGCCATGACCCATTTGGGCATGACATAGGTCATAACGCAGCAGTAAGTGGCTCGGGAAGAAGGAAGCTAATCGAGTCTCTGGGTATGATTTTCAGGTTATAGAAAATACAGGAGACTGAGGACCTCGTTAGACAGCACCAAGAAGCAGTAATCAGAAAAATTCAGACTCTGGGACATCTTATGGAACGGACCCGCTTTCCTCAACAAGTCAATAGCACAACAGGAAATAAAAGGGGGCTGGGAAAACGTTCTTGATTAGACAAAAATGAAGCGGCGTAGAAATCAAACATAATACGTAAGCCCTATTTGAATCCGAACTTAAACCAACCGCAAAAAGACATTTTCTTTTTTAAAAAAATTTTTTTTTCAACATTTATTTATTTTTGGGACAGAGAGAGACAGAGCATGAACGGGGGAGGGGCAGAGAGAGAGGGAGACACAGAATCGGAAACAGGCTCCAGGCTCTGAGCCGTCAGCCCAGAGCCTGACGCGGGGCTCGAACTCACGGACCGCGAGATCGTGACCTGACTGAAGTCAGACGCTTAACCGACTGCGCCACCCAGGTGCCCCTACAAAAAGACATTTTCAAGACAATGATGAAGAAAAAGAAAAACACTGATACAGTGGGGCAGAAAGCTACAATTGTTGAATCTGGGTGTGGGGACAAATTGCTTTGGCCTTGTTTTTATCACATACAAGGGTATTTTATTCTGCCCACTTTCGTATATGTTTAAAAGCTGTAATAATAGAAGTTTAAAACAAAAGTATGAAAAGAGACAAAAAGGCGGAGGGACCACAGTCCCAGAAAAGAAGCACAGAGAACGGTTTGGGGCCACAGGAAGGGGTTTTGTCTTTTGGCACAGGTGAAAATCACCAAAGGACAGGCGCAAAGACTGTCCTTCAGGATGGAGGAAGGGAAAGTGAGGGAAAATGAGGAAGGGCTTGTTTGGGGACCTCAGAATTCTCAGCAAAGGAAGGGACGAACTTGGCTCCCCACGATGGAAGAAACAGGGCCTCGGGATCGGGGCTTGAGGAGGGAGAGACCATTGGACTCCGCCTTTCTTGATGGCAGAGAGAACAAAGCATGGCAGAAAATCACTACATAGCCAACACCGAGGGCCTCAGAGAAGCTCACCTGCAGGGTTTTATGAGAAACCCTGGTCAGAAATTCTGAGATCTCACCAAATAGGAGACGGCCATATTGTTTCTGGGGATTTCAATGCCTCGCATAAAGACGTGAACTTTTGGGGGACTTTGGAACTCCGTCTGGACCAGTTAGAGGTAGATGGCTTACTGTTTGTTCATATATTTGTTTTTATGATAAGGAGATTTTTGTTATCTCTTGGATGAGGCCAGAGTGCTGCCTATGGCACTTCATTAGTCTCCAAAGACCCCACTCCTCGTCCCGGCCACACTTGCACCATAATATGAGGCACCCAGCCACATCCTCGATATAGACAAGTCTTCTCAGCACAGATCCAGTGCGGGCCAGCTCACTGACACATTTCGCCCCAGTAGAATTGCACCTAGTAGAATTGATAGAAATATTTCTTCACGTTGTTGCAGGAAAGCCAAGCCCCCTTGGTGTCGTGGGCGACGTTTTCCATCCCTATTTTTCTCAGGGCCCTTTGGATTCTTTCCCCCTCCCAGCCAGACTCTTTAAAACCCCACTGCAATCCCCTGCCACGAGCCCCCCGAATCCAGAGAGATGACGCCCCAAATACTAGATGTGAATTTCTTCAGAACCTTGAGTGATTCCCGTTGTACAAGAAACGCTGAGCCTAGAGTGGCCTTCGCGACTCAGAGAAATGAGCAAGTCAATCTTAGTTATGCTGAAGGAGGATTCTGTGTAGGGGAGTGGGGGAGAGACAGACTGTTTCCTCCTCGGGGAAGAAGGGTACACAGAACAGCAAATTAGAAACACCCTGGGTGTCCCCTGGATTCCGAGGGAGTAATCTAACTTACACAAGAGAGAAAAAATAGTGCTCTTCGCATGATATGGGATCTTTCAAAGACTTTCCATCGCGCCTGCCACATAGCGAGTGTTCAAAAATACTAGTCCTCGGGGCGCCTGGGTGGCTCGGTCGGTTAAGCGTCCGACTTCGGCTCAGGTCATGATCTCACGGTCCGTGAGTTCGAGCCCCGCGTCGGGCTCTGTGCTGACGGCTCAGAGCCTGGAGCCTGCTTCCGATTCTGTGTCTCCCTCTCTCTCTGCCCCTCCCCTGTTCATGCTCTGTCTCTCTCTGTCTCAAAAATAAATAAACGTTAAAAAAAATTTAAAAACAAAAACAAAAAAACAAAAATACTAGTCCTCTTGTAAAATGACTTTGGTGAATCAAAGAGGGGCATGCGTGAAGCTTCTGTTTCTTGGTTTAGGTTCTGGTTACACAGGTGTCTTCAAGTCATAAACATTCATTGAGTTGTATACATACAATCTCTGTGCTTTTCCCCGCATAGGTTATCCCTGAATTAAAAGCCACTCATTTTTCTTGTTAACGTTGCCTGTCACAAGTGAGTGATCTACTCATTAAACTAGGGCCACCTCTCCTTGAGTTAACTGAAGCCCTTACCTGAAGGATTTAAAGTTTATATTTTTTCAAATATTCAATAATTTGAAAATCCCTTCCAATCTTTGTCCTGGGTTTCTTTAGCAAGTAAGTGCAGGAGGAAAGGCAAGAAAGGAGGAATCCTAGAACAGTATCCTATAGTCTACCTTTATAAGACATCATAACTTTAATTATATAATTACCTGGGAAATGTGTGTGACTGTTTTCATAATGTCTGTCTCTCCCGCCGGATTGCTGGAGTGCGTGTGTCATGAGACCCAGGAGCATTTTCTCCCTTTCATTAATTATATGGCCAGCGCCTAGTGAGGGGCCAAGCACATAGTAGATGTTCAATAAACACTTGTTGAATGAGTGGACAAATGAATTTGAAATCCAGCCTTAGTTTTAGTTGGGTAAAAAGCTAGGGGATACTTTGCACAAACCATGGGTTAACCTAAATCTGTGCCCCCCACTACCATAAAAAAATAAATGAGAATACAGAAAAAAAAAAAAAACGTTCCAGGTGGCTCTGACATTCCTTTTTGTGCCAAGTTTTGAAAATAAAATGTCAGATTGCTTTGTCCTTATTTTTATCACACACAGTGTTTCACCTTAGTAGCACGGTTGGTACGTTGGTTTCCCTTATTTTAAGCCTATTAGTGAATCTTCACATTTATATGTAATAATCCTTCAAGATAAGGTCACAAAGGACCCAAGGGAAGAAGGAATGAAAAACAAAAGTCAAGGCTGACTTTTTCATAACAAGACGTGGCCCAGGCCAGGGAAAGAGAAAGTACCTGGTAAGCACTAAAGAAAAAGAAGAGAGAGAGATTATGTCAAAAGATGCAGAAGCAGGGATGAAGAAGACATTTTCACAAGAATTTAAAAGAACTGAGAGAAAAATTGTGCCTTTAGCGGCCCGGACATGGGAAAGGGAGGTGAGGGGCGAGGGCACCCATTTAAAAAGACATGTCCGGGGCGCCTGGGTGGCGCAGTCGGTTAAGCGTCCGACTTCAGCCAGGTCACGATCTCGCGGTCCGGGAGTTCGAGCCCCGCGTCGGGCTCTGGGCTGATGGCTCAGAGCCTGGAGCCTGTTTCCGATTCTGTGTCTCCCTCTCTCTCTGCCCCTCCCCCGTTCATGCTCTATCTCTCTCTGTTCCAAAAATAAATAAACGTTGAAAAAAATAAATAAATAAAAATAAAAAATAAAAAAAATAAAAAGACATGTCCAAGTCTGGCCAAAGGCAAGGCTCGAGGCAGAGAAGGTCTGAGCATCTACTCAGTGCTCTCAATCTCTTCTTTCTCCAGCTCAGGGCATCCCACGGGTGTCCTCACTCACCACCAAATGCCCGCTGTCCCCAACTGGCTGTCTGCCCTGATCTCCCCGCAGAGTCGTCTTCCCATCTCCCTCCTCCCCAGGTGTCATCTCTGACTCCTGGATTGTTTCTCCTTTCAGTTATCTATCCTATGTCTATGCAAGGATCCAAGGTCTTTTCTCCACTTAAAAATTCCTTTCATAACTTAAAAAAAAAAAAAATCACAACTTTATTGAGATAATTTACGTACCAAGCAATGTACCCACTTAAACTGTACAATTCAATAGCTTTTAGTATATTCACAGAGGTGTGAAAACACCACCATCAATTTTAGAACATTTTCATCATCTCAAAAAGAAAACCTGTGGGGCGCCTGGGTGGCTCAGTCGGTTGAGCGTCCGACTTCGGCTCAGGTCACGATCTCGCGGTCCGTGAGTTCGAGCCCCGCGTCGGGCTCTGTGCTGCCAGCTCAGAGCCTGGAGCCTGCTTCCGATTCTGTGTCTCCCTCTCTCTCTGCCCCTCCCCCGTTCATGCTCTGTCCCTCTCTGTCTCAAAAATAAATAAACGTTAAAAAAATTAAAAAAAAAAAAACAAACCAAAAAAAGAAAACCTGTAGTAGTAACCTCCCCCTTTCTCCCCAACTCCCAGGTGAGGCAGCCACTGATCTGTTTCCTGTCACTATAGATTGGCCTCTTCTGGACATTTCACACGAATGGAATCCTCTGATACGTGGTCCTTTCTGGTTGGCTTCCTTCACTTAGTGTGATGATTTCAAGGCTCATCCGTGATGTGGTCTATGTTAGTACTTGCTTCCTTTTCATTGTCAAATAATATCCCATCGAATGGCTCCACCATCGGATGGACATACCATCTATTTCCCCTTTTTGGCTCTCATGAATAATGTTGCTCTGAACATTAGGTGCTAAGCATAACGTGCTAAAACATTACGTTCTTGCATAGGATGGGAGAACCAGAAGGAAATTTAGCGGTCATCTGGCTGAGTCTCCTTTCAGCTCAGGGGTCACATGGCACGGCCAGACGAAGACGTAAGAAGGCTAGGAGAGCAGAAGCCAGAACCCAACTTTCTGCACCAGCATCGCCAAAAGTAACTCTTGAATTGATCACTTGGTGAACTCAGTCATAGGCCACCATTACTTCAGCTCTAAACGGCTTATTTCGTTTTCTACTGAAGTCCTCAGCTGAACGTCACTGAAACAGATGACTTTCTTCTGGTACTGTGAATATCTCTAGAAGAAGGCTACTCCCGCAGACTTCTTCAGATTCTGACGCGTTTACTCAAATCCAGCATCTAATAAGAATGTCTTTCTACCCTTCACTACAGGGGCCGCGAGTATTATTCCTTTGTTCAACCTGACGTTATTCTCTCTGTTTCTTTGCGCTTTTGTGCAGTTTTGCGTTGCCTTAGGCCGCTAACATGAGACGCTTTATTTCTCCACTTCGAGAAATCCAAACCTTGCTGTTACCAGTTAGTCTTCGGATCCTGTGTTCATCTGTACCGGCCCAAGTTTTCCCTGTTTTACAGTGATCTGTTGGCTGGTGTAAGTCTGGGATCTTACCTTACCTTTTCAGGTAAAAAACCTGACTCTTAAACCTAAACTTTCTCCAAGGTCCCTTGCCCAGTGGGTAGTTTGGGCTCCTTGATTCTCTAAGGCTACGGTCTTCAAACTGGAGTATGCATTCACATACGTAAAACGTACCAGGGAATGCATATAGGGTGTAGTTTCAACAGAATCAATTTCCAGATCCTCAGCTTCTGTCTGAACTCTTTCCTCATTGATATGGGTGAGACCATGGCTGTTCGTGCTGCTTCCCTTGACCACTAATCGTGCTGATTTAACTTAATGAAAGAAAAACTCATCTCCTGCCATTCTAAACTTACTTCGACACATTACTCCAGAGTGAGGGAAAGAACAGAGAAGAGAAGAAAAGAAAGAAAAGAAAAGAAAGAGAAGAGAGGAGAGGAGAGGAGAGGAGAGGAGAGGAGAGGAGAAAAGAGAAGAGAAGAGAAGATAAGAGAAGAGAAGAAGAGAGAAGAAAGGAGAGGAGAGGAGAGGAGAGGAGAGGAGAAAAGAGAAGAGAAGAGAAGAGAAGAGAAGAGAAGAGAAGAGAAGAAGAGAGAAGAAAGGAGAGGAGAGGAGAGGACAGGAGAGGAGAGGAGAAGAGAAGAGAAGAGAAGAGAAGAGAAGAGAAGAGAAGAGAAGAGAAGAGAAGAGAAGAAACCCAAGACACCAGATAATGTCACAATCCTAAATTTGTGTGTGTGACACAGAAGTGTCTCTAACGACGTAGGGAAAAGAATCCACAAATCAGGTTGTTTCCAATTCTTTTCTTTCTACAGAATTGAAAGTGCTAGTTGATGGATCATTAAGAATCAGTTTTGATGAGTAGTAACTACTCACTACTACTGATATAACCCCCTTTTTAGCTCTATTTACTTATACAAATGATGTTTCTCAGTACTTACAAAAAATAGGAACACTAGCTAACACTAAGTACCATGCATCCAAGAAGACATAAACAAATTGAAAAAGCATAACTTTGTGCATTTGTATAGGCATTTATCGTAAAATTTTAACTGTGTTGAACATGTTTCAAAATTTGTGACATATTTATGTTGTTTTAACCGACTGAATGATAAAGAATGATAAAAGTTCATTTCAAATTAAATGAACACCCCAAATCTTACACTAGTACATAAAGCAAAACTTTTAAATATCTTTTTTTTTTAATTTTTTTTTCAACGTTTATTTATTTTTGGGACAGAGAGAGACGGAGCATGAACGGGGGAGGGGCAGAGAGAGAGGGAGACACAGAATCAGAAACAGGCTCCAGGCTCTGAGCCATCAGCCCAGAGCCCGACGTGGGGCTCGAACTCCCGGACCGCGAGATCGTGACCTGGCTGAAGTCGGACGCTCAACCGACTGCGCCACCCAGGCGCCCCTAAATATCTTTTAAGCGATAGAATTATGACAGAATTATCAAAATACTTCAACTTATAAAATTAGTTTACATGTAGATAAAATTGTGGGGGGGTCAGTAAAGTAAAGATGGTTTTTTTTAGTTTATTTATTTGTTTTAAGAAAGAGAGAGATAGAAAGTGAGCAGGGGAGGGGCAGAGAGAAAGGGAGAGAGAGACAATCCCAAGAAGGCTCCACACTGTCAGCACAGAGCCCGATGTGGGGCTTGAACTCATGAACTGTGAGATCATGACCTGAGCCGTGACCAAGAGTTAACCAACTGAGCCACCCAGGTGCCCCAAAAATGGTATTTTAAAGCGAAAAGAACAATGTGAAACTTCTGACCATTTAAAAAGAACTTCATGTGATTTTTGGATATTTAATCACTATAATATTAAAAGGCAAAAAGGATATCGTGAGAAGAATGATATCCTAATTTG
Organism: Leopardus geoffroyi; assembly: GCF_018350155.1. Classification (NCBI taxonomy): domain Eukaryota; kingdom Metazoa; phylum Chordata; class Mammalia; order Carnivora; family Felidae; genus Leopardus; species Leopardus geoffroyi. The sequence continues at coordinate 57,938,822 of NC_059338.1, read as the reverse complement.
GTATTTCCCAAAATTTTCTTTATTTAAAACATGCTTGGGGCACCTGGGTGGCTCAGTCGGTTGAGTGTCCGAGTTGGGCTCAGGTCACGATCTTGTGGTTTGTGGGTTCGAGCCCAGCGTCGGCTGAACAGCTTGGAGCCCGGGGCCTGCTTCGGATTCTGTGTCTCCCTCTCTCTCTGCCCCTCTCCCACTCACGCTCTGTCTCTCTCTCTCAAAAACAAATAAACACTAAAAAAAAAATTTAAAACATAACATGTTTTACTTCATTGAGAATAGTCATTAATAGCGACTTTAAAATTGTCTGTTAGTCCCAATATCTGTCTGGCCTTCAGGTCTGATCTGCTTCAAGTTCTTTTCTCTTGGGACTGTGTTTCATTCGTGTGAATTCTATGCCGGACATTACGCATGTTATATTGTGGAAAACCTGACTGTTGTTATTTTTGTCCAAAGAGAAAATTTCCTTTGCTTAGCAGATCGTTTCCTTGGCTTGGCTTGAACCGCAAACTCTGTTTTCTACATGGAACCCCTCGTCTCTTTTCAGATCGTTTTTGTCTTCGGCTGGCTGCTTCGAGCCTCTTCTGCCAAAATGCAGCTCAGGAGTCCGTGAGGGATGTGGGTTGATAGCATTTGGGGGTCTCCTCTCTGGTTCTCTGCCTTCCAGAGACCGTGGTTCTTGTGCTTTCTTTGGTATTTAGTTTCCTCACTTTCTTCTTTACTCTCCAGGCCTGAAAAATGGCAACTTTTGTCATATAATGCTGCTGTCCTGGGCAGGACCTTATTTGTATAATCTAGCCTTCCCTCCCCACTTCTGCTTAGTCTCTTGTACCTTCAGATAATGCTTAAGAAACAAAACTGGGTTTGTTTGTCAGCCATTTGACCTGACTCTTGCGAGAGCCTCCGTGACCACCAGCGCTGCCTGGATTCTGATCATTCATGCAGCTGAAACCTGATGGTGTCTCGTCTCCAGCCTCTGCCAAGTGCCTCTTGTCTCCATGCTGTTGGCCATGAGGTACGGGACGCTGTAGGACCCAACATGGAGCCCACATATGCCTGACCCAGAGTTTGAGGATGTTGAGACTCTGTGGGCAGAACTTTGACAGACAGGAGTTGGAAACCAGTGGGTGAGTTCTCTTTCTCCCTCAAGAATAACTGTCCATGGGGCACCTGGGTGGCGCAGTCGGTTAAGCGTCCGGCTTCAGCCAGGTCACGATCTCGCGGTCCGTGAGTTCGAGCCCCGTGTCGGGCTCTGGGCTGATGGCTCAGAGCCTGGAGCCTGTTTCCGATTCTGTGTCTCCCTCTCTCTCTGCCCCTCCCCCGTTCATGCTCTGTCTCTCTCTGTCCCAAAAATAAATAAACGTTGAAAAAAAAAAATATAAAAAAATAAAAAAAAAAAAAAAAAAAAAAAGAATAACTGTCCTAAGTTGCAGTTACCCAGCTCTGCAGGGTCAGTCCAGCGGAATCAAGCAAGTAGCTGTTTTCAGTAGAAGCCAACTCGATAACGCGTTGTTGTGTTGACTTTCCCGCCACCCCTGGATCACATCCCTTTTCCCTCAGCCCTTTTTCCCCAAGATGGCACATAGTTGTAGCAGAGTTGTTTTCTGGGGTAGCCAGCTTGGGAAAGGAGTACACGAACCCCACCCGTAGGCCTCTGGATACAGATTCAATAACCCACTTGTCACACCCGATCTCTGGTCTTCTGAGCTCTCCTGCCACTCCGACTCTGAAAACTTGCTTCTCGCAGTGATCCACTTTGCTCAGCAGGAGGGATTTTATGCCGGACCTGTGACTTTGGAGGAAACGGAGTATCTTCTAGGTCCAGAGTTTCTAGAAGAACTCTTCCCTAAAGAAAGAGTAGACCCTGGAACCCTGACTCCTCAGTCTTTCCTTTTTCCCCCTTTTCAAAACTGTTCCCCTTCTATCTTATTTGTGAGACAAAGAATAAAGCATCCCTAGACACGTTCCGCCAGACAAGCTCTTTCTAACACCTTAGCAATTTCCTGCTCTTGATCATGTGAGTTTCATCAGCTATATTCGGCTCTCCTTGTCGCTAGGACGAAGGGCAGGGCGAGAACCAAGGGGTGAACAATGAAAAGAAGCAAATCGTCCTCCAATATAAGGAAGAGCTTGCCAATAATTGGCCAAGTTAAACAAGCAGAACAGACAGAATGAGTGCCCTGTGGGACAGCGAGAGCTCTGTCTGGAAGTGCCAGCACAGAGATTATATCATCCTCTGTTTGGAATGCCTTGGGGCGGAAACACTCAGGCTCGATCCCTCAGAGTTTCTGATTCAATATTAGTCTGAGAAATTGCACTTTTAACAAGTATTGAGGTGAGGCTCACAAGCCTGGCCCAAGGGCCATACTTTGAGAACTACTTGTGGCGATGTTCTCATAAGACAACCCCTACATTAAGATGCAGACGAGTGTAGTGATCTAGAGCGCAAGCTTTGGAATCAGGTGAGACCTGGGTTTGAGTCTCAGTTCGGCCATATACTCGCTGTGGGATTGAGGCAGCCTACTAACCTCGCTAAGCCTGCCTCCTCATCTGCATAACTGGAAAACAGATAGGACTTACCTTCCCGGGTAAGTGGGAGTAATAAATATATCAAAAGCAAAGTAGCTGTTCACATTATCTTTCATTCTTTGCAAGGAGCCATAATACGCTCTCCAAGGTGGCTGCCATTACGATCTGGCTATCATCACTATAGGAAGGGATGAAAGGTCCTTTCCTTTCCAGGAGAAGAGCAGCTCTTCCCAGAGTGGAAGCAGGACCACCCATCTACAGCAGTAATCTACACAGACTACATATCGGGAAACAAGGTGGGGCAACAATTTGTTTTCCCACTAACACAATATGAGCCTGTAAACATCACCTTAATTTTTTCCCAACTTTCTGGGGAAAAAACAACATGGCTTCCCCAGTGCCAACAAACGCCGTAATTGAAATAATCACCCGTCTACTCAGGAAAGTCCATATTGACCACTCAGAGGGGGAAATCGCTGTAACCAAACGAGGCTTTGTAAAAATAAAGACAAAGTCCTCTTTAGGATAACAAGTACAACCCGAATTTTCCTTTGAAGGAAAGAGGTCAGTGAAATCTTCTCCTGTTGACATCAGCGGGCATTCCAGGCAGTTCTGCATTTGACTGGAGATCGGTCGGAAAGCATCTCTGCTGACCGGAGAGAAAAACCTCAACGAAAGGGGCTGTTCCGTCACATCCTTCCAACGTGTTTGCCCACTGACGCTCCGTGCCAGTCTTCCCAAGCAGAAGTGGATTTGTGATTTCCTTCCCATACAGGTCTCTCTTCAGCAGAGCGAGGGCAATCCCCTGCGGACCCAAAATGGCCACCTGACTCACATCCCGGGCTTCGTTCACACGAGCAAAATGTGGACGGGTAAGGCCTCAAGGGACAAAGCAAACAAAAAATGGAAAGCAAAAGCTGTCTCGGAAAGGCACACGAGCGTCCAGAGACTTCCGGCCACCTCATCCCCAGTCTCTGGCCCAAGCCCACACACTGGATTCCCCACAGTCATGGGCCACCTCCAGTTCCCATGGGTTCAGGCAGCTGGAGGCAGCCCTCATCAAGACAATACCTCTGTGGAGATGGAGAAGATTCTGGGAACGACGGACGCCTGAGAGAGTCCTGCTACGTCTGAAGGCAGTTCAGCTAGGAACAGGGAACGCCAGAATCCATGTAGAAGACACAGAACACGAACCATTTGTCAGCCAGGGTGACGGGAAGCCGACACAACACCTGGTCCTGCCTTCCAGAAAGCCTATGGGAGCTTTCAGTCACCCACCGGGCAACGTGAAAGAGGTTGGCAACACCGGGTCTTGGATAACGTGTGGGTATTTGCACTCCACATAGCGGAGCCTGGAAGCCAGGGTGGCCGGAGGACAGAGTATCTCACATGTGTCAGCGCTGAAGGCTTCGCCCAAAGTCTCCGTATCCAGTTAAAGCAGTATTTGGGACGCACCTGACAGAAGTCAAGCCTGTCGGAGCCATGGCCTTATTATAATGTTAATACCTGCCCTGTTAGCTCGTTATGACTGTCAGGAAGCCAACCTGAGAAATGATGAGTGTGGCCCAAATCCAAACATCTAAAGAGTATGAACCGAATTGAGTTTTCTGGCTCTACGCGATCTCCTGCATTCTAATTATGTGGCCTCCCTGCCACCTGCCCCCGGGGCAGCCTCCGAGGGGACCGTCTCTGGAGAGCAGTTGTCATTAAGAGTTTGAGGCTCCTTTGGGGTGCCTGGGTGGCTCAGTCGGTTGGGCGTCCGACTTCGGCTCAGGTCATGATCTCGCGGTCCGTGAGTTCGAGCCCCGCGGCGGGCTCAAGGCTGACAGCTGGGAGCCTGGAGCCTGTTTCGGATTTTGTGTCTCCCTCTCCCTCTGACCCTCCCCTGCTCATGCTCTGTCTCTCTCTGTGTCTCAAAAATAAATAAATGTTAAAAAAACAATTAAAAAAAAAAAGAGTTTGAGGCTCCCACGGCACCCTGACGAAATGGGGGGGGGGGCAACTGACATTGACTGAGCATCTGTGTGCTGAGACCCTTTCACACCCGCTCCCTGTTATGGGCTGATCCTGTCCCCAGATTCATGTGTTGAAGCTGAACCCCCAGGACCTCGGGATGGTGGCTATATTTACAGACAGGGTCTTTAGAGAGGTAGTTAAGGTACCCATGGCCTTAAGGTACCTTAAGGTCATATGGGTGAACTCTTAACAGGATACAACTGGTGTCCTCCTGAGACGATCATCTGTAATTGAAGGAGAAAGCCCCCCTGCCCCCCGAAGAAACGAACTGCGCCAACACCTTGATCTCAGACCCGCAGCCTCCAGAATTATGAGGAAAGTGAATTTCTATGTTTAAGCTGCCCGGTCTGCAGCCCTACAGACTAATAATACATTACCTCACTTTATTTTTATCATATCTCTGTAAGAGTGGGTGCGGTACCCATTTTTGAGGCGATAAGTCAGAGGCTCAGAAAGGTAAAGTCACTCTACAGAGGCCACACAGCCTGCAAGGGCCAGAGCTCAAACCTGTCTGATCGTCAATCGTCTGTTCTCTTCTGACGCCCCACCCGGCCTTTGAGGCACGCTCAGTGCTGACTCGGAAACTCCTCTGTGCCCTGTTCCAAAACATCAGGCTTAGAAATCCCCGCGAGGATGAAAACGTTAACGTCACACGGGAACCTGTCCCCGGGGGATTTCAAAGACACAGGACTGAGTAGAGCTGTTGGGGCCAGAGGAGCTATAAATAATAACCGGCAGTATTTGTAGAAAAACAAAAAGGAGACCGATTTCCCTCTGTGAACCACAAGGCTTTTAAGCCTAAGGAAACTCTCGCATTTTTTTTTTTTTCCAGCGGAGGAGCATTTGCCACATTTCGGGGGGGTTCAGGAGACCAAAGACCGATGATGGATTTTTAGCTGGAAAATCTCCCAAAGAACTCTGTGTGTCTGTGGGTTACTTAATCAACATTTGCATCGTGGGTCAAAATGCTTAGTTTGCGAACTACATGCTTCAAATGTGCAAGAAATTCTAACTCTCTCTAGTTCATGTACCTATTCTGCCTGTTGGCAGAAAACTTAACCCAGTCTCTTGGGGTGAAAAAAAAAAGGCATTTTATTTATTTATTTTAAATGTTATTTATTGACTTTGAAGGAGAGAGAGAGAGAGAGAGAGAGAGAGAGAGAATCCCAAGAAGTTTCCACGCTTAGCGCTGAGCCCAAGTTGGGGGTCGACCTCACGAGCCTCGAGATCATGACCTGAGCCCAAATCAAGAGTTGGACACTCAACTGACTGAGTCACCCAGGCGCCCCAGGAGGACCCGTTTTAAAAGAGTCGTCAATTGAACCTGGTCATTGCCACATTCCCCTCCCCCACCTGGCTCACCAGGTGGCAGCTGCCAGTCTATCTACCTTTGTCCGTTAGGGCATTTGCTGCACGTCTCAGACTCCATCGGGTTCCCGGCCCCTGGCCCACTGGGGTCTTTCTGTTTCCCTCTATCCTCTCCAGATACACAGGCCATCACTCAGCTCACACGGAGCCCCTCCTCACCTCGCCAGACAACATCTGGGCTCTTCCTCCTGCTGGGTCATCCAGGCACCCAGTGCCACATCAGGCCCATCTACCACTGGTGACCCCGTGTGGCCCTCTCTCCCCCTCAACTCCCCCCTCCAGGGGCACAGTGGCCCCTCCTCTCCGATTCCCAACCCCTAACATCCCCTGAGACCAGAGAGAAGGCCAAGGCCACCTTGAGCCCTTTCCCAGCGACACTGGCCTTGCTTTCAGGTCCACTGAAAGCACCTGTTCTCCCTTGGCCTTAGCTGGTCCGGCCGCCAGGGCCCCAGGGCCGCACATCTCTGCTCTGAGCAGCCTATCGTTTTTGAGCAGATTATTAAAAGCGATTCGACTCTTACAAATTGAAACCTTGGCTTTTTAAAACCACGGTTTCTGCTTTCAGGGTTAAGAATTTATAAGTCCCAGATTTCTGACCTCGAAACCGGACAGGATTATACCTACTTTTACAGGCAAATTACACAAATGAAGTGAGCCTCTTTGGAAACAGAGAAGCCAGGGACTTGACTCTTTGCCATCCATCCTGCTACCGAGAGAGGGCAGGTCCAGGGACAGTAGGGAATTGCAAAGGGAGACAGATGCTTAATTATATTCTAAATCTTATCACCACTGTATCATACAAAAATATATATTATGTATAATATAACAATACATATGAATATGTTATTTATACTATCTAAATTTTTTAAATATTTTTTTAACATTTTATTTATTTTTTGAGACAGGGAGAGACAGAGCATGAACAGGGGAGGGTCAGAGAGAGGGAGACACAGAATCTGAAACAGGCTCCAGGCTCTGAGCTGTCAGCACAGAGCCCGACGCGGGGCTCGAACTCACGGACCGCGAGATCATGACCCGAGCCGAAGTCGGCCGCTTAACCGACTGAGCCACCCAGGCGCCCCTATACTATATAAATTTATTACAGTCTGTAATACACAAAAATGTAACATTATACTAAGTATAGAATTATTATTTTAGACTCACTCATAGAATGGGAGATTGTTTGGGGCTGTGCTCTCCCTGCTGGACGAGACACTTCCTTAGGAGGTAACGCCCTCCGTTAACAGAGTTACCGATTCCCTTCTGATACTCTCTCCCTCACTTCAGCCAGGTTTCTGCCCAGATGTCATCTGTCCAGGGAGGTCATGTCTGCCCCTCTCTCAAACGGCACACACCCACCACCCATCACCCTTCTTCTCTTGTCCTGCCTTATTTTTCTTCATTGCTCTCATCACTACCTGACATGTGTTATGTGTCCGGTTTTTTCTTCTATATTCTTTATCCCCACCCTCCCTGCCCCCCACACACACCTAGGAGGTCGGCTCCGTGAGAGCACGACTGCGCTCTGTTCCACGTCATACCCCCAATGGCTGGAACAGTCCCTGCACGTGACAGGCACTCAAGCAGTCTCAGTGGAAGGGAAGAAGGGGGATCAACAGGCTGGCTGTCACCCCGTCCCCTTGCTTCTCAAAGACACCCCCAAAGGCTCGAGCTCAGGACTACCCAGAATCTTGAAAAGAAGCATCCTGAGATTGGCCATCTGCCTTTTCCAGGAACCCGAGTGCGTGTTCCTCCTCTGCATTTCTCCTGCCCCCGCTGCAGCTGCTGCTGACTCGGCAGAGTTCTCGGATGCTGCCTGAGTCCTTCTGCGAGCTGGCTTCCCCAGCGGGCCTATGCTGCCCACGCCGCCCGTCACAGGGTCCCCACAGCCCCTCCCGGGAACGGTGTGGAGAGAAGGGGCCCTGTCGGGGAGGAACGGGGGTCACGGGGGGGGGGTGTGAAACACTTCCCTTTCTTCAGCTGGGCCTACAGCCTCTTGTAGTCCCAGGTTTGCCCGGAGCTGGACGAAGTAAAGCCACCAACCCACGGGGACAGCCACTCTGCCATGAGGCCAGTGATCTCGTGGGCTTGCTTCCCTCGCATGCCAGGCTCCGGCCGCCCCTGAACTTCCATTCTGCCCTCCTCTCCCCATCAGGCTTTGGTCCATGAGCTCCACCACCCTAGAATGTCCCTCGTGTCTCCTTTGCCTGGTAAATTTCACCGCCTTTCAGGACTCAACGCAAATGTCGAACCTCCGTTCCAGCCCCACCTCCTTCCAGCTCAGGTGAGCCCTTCATCTTCCCCAGAGACCCCGTGTTCCGCTAAGTCAGGACTTGTCACTCTGCACCCTGGTGGCAGCGGTCTCCTCGACTTGTGAGCCAGCCCACGGAAAACAAAAGCTGTCTTTCTTTTGCACCTGCTGTGCCTCACCCAGAGCCAGACACACAGAGATGGTGAAATGCATCACCCATTAATGCTCACCCATTAATTCATCCTATAAATACCAGGGCACCAGAGCAAAGACAGAAGGCAGGATCTCTGTGCCCAAGAAGTTTATATCCTGATGGGGAAGATAAACACACAGACAAATAGCTAGATAAGTGTTAGGATCGAGAAGGAAATAAATGAGGTCTTCTGACCCATGTCAGCAGCAGAATCCGGCTTTAGGAGGAGTGGTGAGGGGGGCACAGGAGAATGAATGCATGAAAGGAACAGGCATTTAAATAAATTAAATATTTAAATAAGCAGGCATTTAAAAAGGAAAGAAAGAAGGAAAAAGAAAGAAAGAAAGAGAGGGAGAAAGAAGAAAGAACAGAAAGAAAGATTGCAAACACAATGCAGCTAAGATGAGAAAGCAACCTGGGGGCGCCTGGGTGGCTCAGTCTGTTGGACGTCTGACTTCAGCGCAGGTCACGATCTCGCGGTTGGTGGGTTCGAGCCCTGCGTCGGGCTCTGTGCTAATGGCTCGGAGCCTGGAGCCTGCTTCGGATTCCGTGTCTCCCTCGCTCTCTGCCCCTCCCCCATTTGTGTTCTGTTTCTCTCAGTCTCAAACGTAAATAAACATAAAAAATAAATTTAAAAACAGAGAAAGGAAAGCAGCCTAGTCACTAAAGGCCCCTCTCTCTTAGGAGAGTCTCTGTCATCTCAGAGTCCAGTGGGCAGTAGAGGCTTCAGCCTTGCATGTGATAGTGAAGATTAATTCCCCCAAAGATCCTTTTCCAGCTACTCATCTTTGGGGCTCGTGAGAGGGGTGCATCGCCAGGATAAAATACAGCTGTCCCCGAGAGACCACTATACTGAAACCCCAAGGCTGGCCTCAGGGACACCATTAAAAGACCCGTGGAGCCGACATTGGAGCCCCGGAGAGGCGCAGGTGTAACCATTTAATGATGGCACCTGGGGAGAAGTGTCACAACAGGGCCGAGTGCACAGGGAAGCAGAGGCGAGGAGGGGCAGGTTCTTTCTGCGGGGCTGCGGAGGGTGATTAGCAGGGGCAGGCGGGGCGCGTTCCTAAGATTTTGAGAGGTTAACAAAAGGTTGGAAGCAGCAGGAATGCCTCCAGCAGAGAAGAAAGAAAAAAGGCAGGCCAGGGCAAGGTGCAGGGGGAATCCGGGGGTGGTGAGCAGTGCAGGGTGCCAGTGGAGGAGGGCGGGCCAGCCAAAGGGTGCTAAGGCCAGACTGGCCCATGTAGGGCTCGTCTGTGACTCTTGGGGGCAGAGGATCCAGCAACAGGCATTTAAATTCAGACACAGCTTGGGGCGCCTGGGTGGCTCAGTCGGTTAAGCGTCCGACTTCGGCTCAGGTCATGATCTTGCTGTTCGTGAGTTCGAGCCCCGCGTCGGGCTCTGTGCTGACAGCTCAGAGCCTGGTGCCTGTTTCAGATTCTGTGTCTCCCTCTCTCTCTCTGACCCTCCCCCGTTCATGCTCTGTCTCTCTCTGTCTCAAAAATAAATAAACGTTAAAAAATAAAAAAAATAATAAAAAAATAAATAAATGCAGACACAGCTTCTGGAAGAAAGGCCCGGCACCATTGCCCCGGGAGGTGGGGCAGGGATGGTCCGGGCAGGCCTGACCACCCGGGCTGGGCTGGCCTTTTGGAACACAGCCTTCTGAGAGGGACACCTGATGGGAAGCCCCCCCCCCCCCCCCCCGCCCCGGAGTTCCTGTCTCAGGTGCTGCTGACCGACCTAGACAGCACTGGTCGGGGAGCTACATTCTGGAAAGGTGGGATCCCGGGTGAGGACGCTTCTGCTTCTCCTCCTGCCGACCTGTGTCCCGCCTCGTGGAGTCTGTGAGACGTAGCGGACCTTCCAGCGACAGGTGAAGGGCACAGCCAAACGGAGCCCAATGTCAGCAATGGCATTTCCTAGGCCCCTGAAGAGCGAGCACAGCTCACACCTAATAAGGGGGTAGTGTGTGTGCTCTCCAGGGGAGGGAGGGATTGCCTGCGGTCCTTCCAGGTGTTGTGACACAAAGACCTCCTTGGGAGAGGTCCCCCAATGCCAGGCCCAGGGATCTGGATTTCCCGGATGGGAAATAAATGCAGACACGGGGCAGATAAAAGACTAGTTCCATAATAAGTAACAGCCCCCCTGCATGAACGCTTACTCTGGGCCAGACCGCATGGACACGTGCTCGTATACCAGCTTCTTAGATTGCACTGGACAAAGACCCATGTCGACTGATTTCTCGGTTTCGCCCCGGATCACGGCGCGTCGGACGCTGAGGGGGCACCTGCCTTTCGCGCACCTGGGCATGAGGGGCGTCTCAGGAAAGCCTCCACTCCTGTATGCTTAAGGTTCTCCATCCAGAAGGGGTGGGCGCTAACTCCTCAAACAGCCTTGGGTCTGACAGCTGAGGACACAAATCCCCCCCCCCCCACCCCCCGGCAGGTAAACACTCGGGAACGCGGCCGGCGAAGTGTCCGTGCAGAAGCAGGCACCTGATTCTCAGTTGCTCTTAGCTCGCCCACGCACAGGTTGCCAGGAAGGCAGGGGGGGCAGGTGTGCCAAGGCCCCCACCCTGCCCTACCACACCCTGCGGGCCACCTTGGGCTCCTTGACCTGCTTCCTCACGGAATTTCCTGGGTCGTAAATCTGCCCCCTCGCCTCCTCCCTCACCTGTCCCTTGCAGACGTATGTGTCATCCCAGTTTTGGTCTCCCCGGGTGCGTCCTGACCAGAACTGTGCTGAGATCGGGACCTTCCCTCCCTGGCCAGCTGGCCTCTGGCCCGGGTCCATGCCCCAGCCCCACTTTGGCAGGGAGCAGAGCGGGTCAGACGCAAGAGGTGGGGGAAATACAACACAGGGGAAAGAAAGGGACAGAGGTAAGAACCCAGAAGGGCAGCAGGTGAAGGGGAGAGAGGAGGAAGAGGAAAAGCGCTTCGGCCCATGCACGGGGCAGAAAGGAACGCCGAGGGGGAGCCCAGGACGGCAGCGGGACGCAGAGGACGGGGCTGAGGACCAAAAAGAAAGATGATCTCCGGGAAGAGGACACTGCAGAAATCTGCACTTGTCCTGGCCTGGTGCTCAGCAAATTTCAGTGCGAATAAAAATCAACTGGGCTGCTTGCTGAAATACAGATCCCCGGGGCGCCTGGGTGGCTCAGTCGGGTAAGCGTCTGACTTCGGCTCAGGTCATGATCTCACCGCTTGTGAGTTCGAGCCCCATGTTTGGGCTCTGCGCTGGCAGCTCAGAGCCTGGAGCCTGCTTCGGATTCTGTCTCTGTCTCTCTCTGCCCCTCCCCCACTTGCACTCTGTCTCTCTCTCTCTCTCTCTCTCTCTGTCTCTCTGAAAAATAAATTAAAAAATAAATAAAATAAAATACAGATTCCTGGCTCCCATTCCAGGCTTCTGATTTCTTAGGTCTGAACGGGTCCTGGAAACTTGCTGATCTTTGGCAAGCAGTCTGGAGCCTTCTGATGAAGGCACTGAGGAACGCTGTCCCTAGAACACCCTGTGGCACACCAAACTCGGAGGCGGTCACCCTCAGGATCTGACACTGTAGATGCTCGACTTTGGAGCCCAGCTGATGCACCATGAAAGCAAATCTGGACCCCAGTGACGGGCTGGTTCTGCCCTCCAGCCACCTGCGGAAGTCCGGGAGGCTGGCAGATGCTTCCTGAATACAGGATTCTCATCTGTGGTGTGGAAGGTCAAGTCAGACGATCTCTAAGGACTCTTTCATCTGGAAGAATCCTTCTGGTTTCCTGAGAAGTGATGCCCCGCCAGGTCTAGCTAGCTGGATTCTGTATTCAGAGACCAAAAGCTTGCCCCAAATTCCTCGCTCATCTAGCCTTAAGTGTGGGGCAATAGTTGTCTGTTTCAAGACAGATTTTGAGAACCAATTTTGTGCTCCATGACCTGCTTTAAAGTTGATGCCACTGTGGTAAATTATGTGTGTGATGTTTTATTCACGTCTTTCCATCTGAGTATTTCTAATTCTTTGCAAGGGAGATTACTTGCGTTGTAAGGAATTTGTAAAGCATAGAAGTCAGGATCAAGGCGTCAGCGGGTTTGGTTTCTTCTAAGGACTCTTTTCTTGGCTTGCAGTGGCCGCCTGCTGGCTGTGTCCTCACTGGAACCTTCCTCTGTGCCGCATCCCCGGTGTCCCTCTGTGTGTGCACATTTCCTCTTATAAGGACACCAGTCATATTGGGCTAAGTCCACCCCAACAGCCTCAATTTTATTTAAGCATTTCTTTAAAGGCCTTATCACCAAGTAAAAGCACATTCTGAGGGATTGGGGGTGGGGGGAGGGGTTGGGCTTTAGCATATGCATTCAGGGTGGGACGCAGTTCAGCCCAAAGCAGCAGGTCTGTGCCACAGGCCTGCAGAGTGGGGCAGGTGACTGACCCAAAGCCAGACAACCGATGGGCTGACCGGCGGGTCAACAGCCGGCTTTATATGAAAACTACCCAGCGAGGGACAAAGAAAAAAAATCATATTCCTTCTTGAGAATTTGAAGTGGAACACAGAAAGAAAAGCTGGCAGTTGGACACAGGAAGCAATGCTGAACTGCTCTTGTCCAGGGGCGCCTGGGTGGCTCAGCCAGTTAAGTGTCTGACTTCAGCTCAGGTCACGATCTCACGGTTCATGGGTTCGAGCCCCGCGTTGGGGTCTGTGCTGACGGCTCAGAGCCTGGAGCCTGCTTCGGATTCTGTGTCTCCCCCTCTCTCTGCCCCTCCCCTGCTCACGCTCTCTCTCTGTCTCTCAATAATAAATAAACATTGAAAAAAATTTTTTTAATTGAGCTGTTCTTGTCCGCATGCAGTGTCTCCTGTGTCATGTATGCTCGCCCTGATGCTTAACACAATGTTCAATACGAACTCGTTGAGTCTTGCTTGGAATGAGACGGAATTTTCCTGCGGTGTTACATTTCCAAGCGCTTTGTTTCTTCAGGGGATACCAGGCACCCGCTCCCTCTCTTGAACACCTAGTTTCTTGCTCCTAGTTTGCTCGAAATGAATGGTCTCCCACATCCACCTTGGAAAACGGCTTCTAGTTGGAGGCAATGGGAACGAGAGGGGGTAAGAAACAATGTTGACATCTCCCACGGGGAGGCACAAACTCCGTCCGGTGTTCTGGGGACTGTTGCTGCGGCACAAACTACCCCAAACTGACGACAAAATGAGACAAAAACATTATGTGCACGTGTTCTGTGGGGGAGGAGTTCAGAAAGGGTCAGCTTGCCACCATGCTACAATGTCTGGGCTCTGTTGGGAAGACATGAAGTTCAGGGTTGCTTGACATTAGGAGGTGGGAAGTCTGCAGAGGCTCTCGACTCACGTGTCCAGTGGTCGATGCTGGCTGTCGGCAGGGCTCTCAGCTGGAACACCGACACCTGGCCTCGCTATGTGGCTGCTTGGACTTCAGTGCAAGGCGCCTGGGCTTTAAGAGCGAGCATCCCAAGAGAACCAGACAGGATGCTGTATCAGCATTTATGATCTAGCCTCGATTTTGCTGTGGGTCAGGCGTCAGCCCGAACTCAAGGAAAGGGAACAGAGACCCTGCCCCTCCAAGGGAGAGGTATCGAGACTGCATTGTAGGAAAGCAGAAATGTCGTCGTGGCCATCTTTCGAAAATACAGGGGCGCCTGGGTGGCGCAGTCAGTTAAGCGTCCGACTTCAGCCAGGTCACGATCTCGCGGTCCGTGAGTTCGAGCCCCGCGTCAGGCTCTGGGCTGATGGCTCAGAGCCTGGAGCCTGTTTCCGATTCTGTGTCTCCCTCTCTCTCTGCCCCTCCCCCGTTCATGCTCTGTCTCTCTCTGTCCCAAAAATAAATAAACGTTGAAAAAAAAATAAATTTAAAAAAAAAATACAGCCACCACGGCTCACCCTCAGGCCACAATACTTCACAGCCTTCCCACCTGCAAAATAAACTCAACCCCTCCCTCGAGACCAACAAGCCCCATCCCACCATGACACCCGGTCAAAGCAGTAAAGTCAGGTTCAGGTGTGCAGAGTGATTCAGGGACAGCGGCTGAGCCCCACTCCTCCGGTCTACATGCCAGCGACCAGCCCCCCACTCTGGTGGGGCCTCACAGCTGTGGACCCACAAGCGAACGAGAGACACACCGTGCCACGGGTCTGTAAGTGATGCTGCAATCGGGCTGCCAGTTCTTGACTAGGGCTCAGCTCTGCCGCTTTGTTCGCTGGCCCTTTGTTCTCTGCCCTCTGAGGTCTCTTCCCTTTGCCGGAGTCTGGCCTGAGTTTGCAGCTGAGTGCTTTTCTCAGCCAGCTCCCCGTCTGCACGACTCGAGAGGCTCACAGATCTCCTTTCATTTCGTACTGTTTTCTTCTCATTTCATCCAAGCCGATACCATTCTTTTAAAAACTTTGTGAACTTTTGGGGTATTGATCCATACGGCACTCCATTAGGCCAAAAGCCGTGGCCACAAACCTCTCAGAGGTTAGGGCAAGATGAAGATTTTTGGAACCGTCAATAGTAAACAGAGAGAGAGGCAAGATTCTAAGAGCCTCTCTGCCATGAGTGTGATAAATCTTGGAAGAGCGGTGAGGTGGGAGAGCTGAGCCCACGTGTCCGCTCAAAGTCAAAAGCCACAGGGAGGCTGGAAGGGTACCTGTACCAGCAGCGGTAGGGTCAAACCCGCCCTGGAGGAAAGCTTCCCCGAGTTAGGCCACGGGACCCTTCTATCATGAAGCTCGAGTAATGAACTAAGGAAGATGACCAAGCACACAGAAGTCACGCCACTGGTGAGGGTGGACTTAGACACCCAAGAATTGCAAATGCCAGAGTGGCTGGATGAAGAAAATAGACTCATTAGGGAAGAGATATCTCATGAAATGTTGGCTGTAATCACAAAGATGAGCATACAAGGAGCCGCCGGCGGTGGATTGCTGATGCATTAAACATGGGGGAAGAAAGGACCTCTGAATGGAAGAATCTGAGGGACGTCAACTGAACTAATCAAAATGACCGGCATCGATAATGGGACTCTGCCATCTTGTGCCTCCTGATGTGACTGATGCGCTAAGAAGAATATGACATATTCAACATTCTCTCCACAAGGAGGTTTACTCTGAAGCCAGGCATGAGGCGATAATTAGATTAATCCAAACCGAGGGACACTTGGGGCCCCCCGGGTGGCTCAGTTGGTTAAGCATCCGACTTCGGCTCAGGTCATGATCTCACGGTTCGTGAGTTCAAGCCCCGCATTGTGCTCACTGCTGTCAGCACGGAGCCCGCTTCAGATCCTTTGTCCCCATCTCTCTCTCTCTTGGAAATGAAATAAAACATTAAAAAAATGAAAAAAAATAAACAAATGGAGGGGCACTTTACAAAACAGCTGGCTTGAATTCTTCAAAAATGTCAAAACGATACAAGAATTTTTTTAAAGGCTCAGGGACGGTCTAGATTAAAAAGAATAGGACGGCTAATATATTGAATAATTCTTGATTCTATCCTGGATTGAAACAATGATTAGAACATTTCAAAATATTGTTGGGACACATGGGGACATTTGAACTTGGTCTATATATTAGATAATATCATGATTCAATGTTAGATTTCCTCAGCGTGACATTTATACTGCTGTCTAGGATAATGTCTTTGTGCTTAGAAGACACGTGTTAAGACATTAGAGATAATAACAATTGAATTCTCTGTGAACACGCACACGTGTGGAAGAAAAGGCATAGAGCAAATGTGGCAAAATGGTAGCCATCGACAAATCTAGGTAAAAAGGAAATGCATCTTCGTTCCGCTATTCTTTCAACTTTGCTGCAAGTTTGGATTTTTTTTTTAAATAAGAGGAAAATATTACCAGCTGTAAAGAGTGAGTGGCACGTACCGTGTTAACTATTCGTACTAACACTCGCATGTACGTTATGGGGCCTTCCTTTCTGCAGGCCAAAGTGAAGCTTCTTACAACCCACTTTAGGCGAGGTGCGCTGAGACGAGGGAACTTTCTCAAGGTCACGCCACAAAAGTGTTAAAGGGTCCGATAAGCCGAAGCCAGAAAGCCAAAATTTCGGATACGCTTCGCCCACTTTCCAGAACTTCCCCACTCAGATGAAAAAAAAAAATCTCCTTCACCTTGACTCCATGGAAAAACCCAAATAAAGGATTCTGTCCCTTTTTGCATTTCGCGGTGGATGTGACCTGTCGCACAGATTAAAAGGCAGATTCGGGAAGAGAAGCTAGAAAAAAAAATGAAAATTTTTCAAAACGAGATCAGGTGTGCTCGGGTGGTGGGCTTCAGGTTGACATTGATGTTCTCTGGCGTTTTCCTTTAACTCTTTTGATGTTTGGCCAGGGGGAGAGCGAGAAGGGGGATTAGCGCTGCTATGAATAACTGCCCTCAACCAACAGTTTAGGGAGTCACCGGAGCAGAACCACCGCTCGGACTTCAGTGTCTCTCGGCTACACATTCTCCTTCCCCTCGTTAACCCCGGGTGTCACCGTGTCCTGCAGATGCCAGCCATCTGGCGCCTCTGGGCCGCTGGCCAGCTCAGGTCCTTTGGACCCAACCTCAAGCCTGCAGCAAAGTCTCAGTGTGACTTAGGAGTGTGGAGGAGTGGGGACCAGGAGGTCGTGGAACAAATTTGGTCTGTGGCACCAAATACACCCCCACACTGGCTTCCCGTATTCAGGGGCTCCGGCATGGGCTTTTCTCTTGTTTCTTTTAGAGGTGACCACCTTCTTTTTTTTTTTTTTTTTTTTTTAATTTTTTTTTTCAACGTTTATTTATTTTTGGGACAGAGAGAGACAGAGCATGAACGGGGGAGGGGCAGAGAGAGAGGGAGACACAGAATCGGAAACAGGCTCCAGGCTCTGAGCCATCAGCCCAGAGCCTGACGCGGGGCTCGAACTCACGGACCGCGAGATCGTGACCTGGCTGAAGTCGGACGCTTAACCGACTGCGCCACCCAGGCGCCCCTGAGGCAACCACCTTCAAGTGCTTTTGCAACTAATGGCATATGTGTGATTTCACGTGTAACGCGTTCAACAGCAGTTTTAGAAATCTGTTCAGTTTTCCGGTCGGCTTAAAATAACGCCTTGTTGTGGAAGAGATACTGACTGTCCTAGGACACCGAGTCTCGAATGTTCTGAGCTTCTGTAACTCCGGGGTCTTGTCAGACGCAAATTGTGGAGAGCAGAGGGTTGCCTGGGACATTCACAAGACTCCCCGCCAGGGAAAACTACAGCCCGAGGAGGACAGTGCTCCTGGCCGTCTAATAGAGGACCTCGAAAGGCGGACTGGTAGAGAAATCTCCGGCTGGTGGGAGATCATGGGATTTCTGTGTGGCCAACACAGAGACACATACACTGGGGGGATGGTAGTTCTCTTTCTGCTTCTGTCTTGGGAAGACAAGTGAGGTACAAGAATGACCTCAATGACAAGAAGAGAATGGGCTGGTATACTCATTGTTTATGTAACAGTTGTTCTGAATTACTTAGGTTATTCCCAAAATATAAGGTAGAGATAAACCCTGGAGCATGAGCTAAAGAAATACAACCATCTAGGTCAAATGCCTTCTGTTACTAATTTACTAGTTTAACTACAACTCGGCCAATCAGATCTTCTAATCCCGAGTTGAGCACCGACTCTAAATGCCGTCGTGCAGAAGTCATGCAGACCTGATGGGACACAAAAGCTAGCGGTGGCTTTGCCGTGAGTGTCACAAAGCCTTTGACGAGCTGGTGACAGATACGTTAGCTCTTTTGCTGTTTGTTTTAATCAGACTTAATAGACTCTGGAACTGTCAGTATCGGGAAAAGGCCCTTATGGTTTCCTGTAGAGGAAAAGCAAAGAACCTGGTGGTTCAGGCAGGCAGCACGCGACCCTGCCCTCTGTCCCACCAATGAGAAAGAGATTACTTGCGGTAACCGAATATGCGTCTCATTTTTCCTTCGACATCTTTCAGGCCCCAGACTGCCAGCCAGTTCAGTAACATCTAGCCCCTACCAGGTACCTTCAAGGGTCTTTGCTCTTTTGAGTTTGTTGACATTTCATTTAACTTGACCATCAGCTAGTGTTCCAATAAAATTTTAAGGTAGAGAAAATAAATTCCCCACCGAGATTTAATTCTTCTGTTTTCTTCCTAAGATTCTCTGACTATCAGCAGATATTAAGGAATAGAGTAGTAGGCACCCCGTGGGTGATTCTGGCCAAGCAACTCCCAATTTTGGCATCCCAACAACCAGAGTTCGTAAGTAGTGTCTAGCCAGGAGTTTCTCTACTACCAAGCAGATTGGATTTCAAAACGTTGTGAATCAATCCATTTGTTCCTAAGTCTATAGCGAGGCTGCATGGGAACCAATGTGCAAGCTACAATCTAGGACAGGGATATGCAGATTCCTGGGTTCAAATCCCAACCCTACCATTTACTACCTGTAACCTAGCTATGTAATCCCTCTGTGCCTAGTTTTCTCATCTTTAAGATGGGGGGAGGGAATGATACCTCCTCGATGCGAGAGTTCAACTCATTCATACACTTGGAACAGGACACATAAAAAGTGTTCGATCATTGTCCACACTAGTAGCTGGCTTTAACAACTTAAATTTCCCCCCAGAACTATAGACATTGATGGCATCACTTCCAACCCTTCTGTATCACTTTGACTCTCTTAAAAACATGTTTTTATCTTCTCTGGTGTTCGCTGCTTTTATAACTTAACAGAGACGAGGTCTTTGACAACTGTGGACATTTTCATAAATGTCTCTAAGTTAGGATCCTGGTATCTGGACAACAAAGGTGTCTTTTCAATAAAGCTGAATGCCTGTAATATTAAAGTGGTATTCCATACTCGAGCTTTTTTAGCTCATTCTTTTTGTTTTGCAAAGAAGGGCAAAACCCAGGAAACACACCTTTAGCCCTAAATGATGGCAAAGCCAAAATAGCCACAGGCGATGGCTAACAACACCTGATGGTGGGGCCAGAGCGGATGTGCCTTAGCCCCGATGTGTAGCTTTGCATCCACGAAAATGAATACATTGAAAGATCAGATATGGAGGATGTCCTAAACTAAAATAAAGAGTTGGAAAGCACATACTCTAAAAAAAAAACCTGCAGCCTCTGTGCATTGCCAGTGCCCAGAGGAGTGCATGGCGTGAAAAGGTGCGCAGGGAATGGGTGTTGTTGAAACAGTGAATGACAAGGACTTGGGTAAACACCCTCTGTGTATTATCCCCAATACTTAAAGCAAAAAGGGTAGTATTATTGTCTACACTCTACAGAAACCAAAACTCAGACTGGTGGAATAACCCGCCCCCGTGGTAGAACCATAACACCCAGCTCTCCGGCTCTAATGCCTTCCTTTCCCATGGTGCCATGCTGCAGGATGGGTTGGAATTCATCTCAAGGTCATGCTGAGTACCAGAGGTAGACTGCCAGATTCGGTTACAGAGAGACCCAGAGGGCACAGCCTCTTCTGCTTTCCAGTGGGTTTCCTTCTTAGAGGATGGCTTTTTCATTTTCCTGAGTTTAAAAGAAATAGATCCTCATTGAAAATTTTCAGGCAATTCAGGAGCGCCTGGGCGGCTCAGTCAGTTAAGCCTCTGACTCCTGATTTCGGCTCAGGTCATCATCTCACGGTGGTGAGAGTGGTCAGATCGAGCCCCTGCCTAGCTCAGCGTGGGGCAAGGAGCCTGCCCATCTTGCTGTCTCTCTCAAAAAAGTTTTTTTTCAGGCAATTCAGAAAGACATTTTTTAAGTTTATTTTGAGAGAGAGAGAGAGAGAGAGAGAGAAAGAGAGACAGAGGGAGAGAGAATCCCAAGCAGGTGCCTCACCATTGGTGCAGAGCCGTATTTGGAGCTTGAACTCACGAACCATGAGGTCAGGACCTGAGCCGACATCTAGAGTCAGGCGCTTAACCAACTGAGCCACCCAGATGCCCAACATTGAATTGAATTTTATTTGAGAGAGAGAGCCTGCACGAATGGAGGAGAGGGGTAGCAGGAGAGAGAGAGAGAGAGAGAGAGAGAGAGAGAGAGACTTGAGCAGGCTCAATGCTCAGTGTGAGCCCCACGCAGTTCTCAGTCCCACAACCCTGGGAACATGACCCAAGCAGAAATCAAGAGTCAGACCCTAAACCCACTGGGCCACCCAGGCACCTCCAGAAAGACATTTTTTTAAATTTCTTTTTAATGTTTATTTCCGAAAGAGAGACAGAGTACGAGCAGAGAAGGGGCAGAGAGAGGGAGACAGAGGACCCGAAGCAGGCTCCACGCTGTCAGCGCAAAACCCGAGGTGGCTCAAACCCACCAACTGTGAGATCGTGACCCGAGCCGAAGTCGGACACTAAACCGACTGAGCCACCCAGGCACCCCTAGGAGCACACTTTTAAAACATGAGAATGTCCTCTAATCCCGCCGCGTGGAGTTAACATTGTGCTGTATAACCTTCCAGGCATTTTCCCTGTGTGTGATTGTGTATACTTTGTGGGTTCACAAGGCGGGACCTCTTTTGAAAGCCTGAGGCTGCACCCCGCAGACCTGCCTCCATCTGTCCTAAGAGCACAACAAAAGTTCACACGTGCTTTTTGATACTCCCAACCTCACTGTCCTTTTGTAATGTCACAAGAAGATCGCCATCCCCTACCACCACCCCTGCCTCGGGACAGGTTAGGTGTTTCCACTGCAATAAAATGACCTGTACACTTTGGGCATGGGGGAATGTTCTCTACTTAAAAATTGAAGTACACGATTCTTACTCCGGCTTACTCTCCGCCCCCCTCACCCCCCCACCCCCACCCCCGTGGCGGATTAAAGGCACCTGCTACAGGCGTAGTGTAAAATTATGTCCGTGGGGATCTATGTAGGGCTTAACTAGGTGTGGGGCTTTTCTAGTATGCAGCACAGATCGAATCAGTCTTTGGATGCATAAAGTAAATTGTGATTTTGGTTTTTTACCTGGCTGAAATAAGTATGTTTATTGTTTTCCCCTGGCTGTCCTCTTTAATTACAGTGTTTTTATGGAACCACGGCAGGTGACACTTACTCATGTGATTCACGCCCACAGAGGGATGGTAAAGCCTGGTCCCAGAAGCCGGCCCGGCCTTAGCAAGAAGGTGCTGTGGGGGCTACACGTCAGGCCGAGACAAACAAAGGGCGGGCTACCTGCTGGACAGCATCTGATGTCCAAAAGGTGGGAGATTTACGATCTCAAGTTCTGGGCCAGACTGCCTAGGTTTTCATCCGCGATTCACTCCTCACTAGCTGGTATGAAATGGGGATGGTAATAGCACAGTGTGATGGCGAATGTTAAATAGGCCAATAAGTCAAGAACTTGCAGCGGTAGCCAGGTGTGGCCAACATTCAGCCGCTGTTGGGTGGGATGATGGTGCTAATTTTCCTCACCTCGTGCCCTGCTCCCTGGCGTCATCGGGAACACAAGGAGCACATGCCCGCAGTTCTTTATTTCCATTGCATTGTTTAATCCTGACAACAGCTCTGGAAATATCCTTAACGTACTCCTAACCCCTCTTTCAGATAAGAAAGCTGGGATTCAGAGAGATCAAACTTGTTTAGCATCCCAACACCTAGAGAGTCCTTTCTGTAGAGTAAAAAGAAAGGGAGCACTTATGTTTTTTCGAGCGCCTCACTTCCTATGTGCTCACCTAACACACGGAAAGCCACTAAATTCCGTCCAAATATTTATGGCACCCAGCGCTGGTGAGGGTGTGCAGAAACATTCTCTCCGGCACAACTTCTGTCAAAAAACAGGTGACGTCTATGCCCTTCACCCCAAGAGCTTCTACAGAAGGGATTTCCCACACACATAACCATTGGAACAAACACCATGCCAAGATAAAAGTACCATGATAGTCATGACCACATTGTAATGCGGAAGTGTGATACCAAAAGAAAAGTCTCTCCGTATGGAACTAGACAAAGCCTGGTCTACGAAGAAAGAGGTATCACGTCACTTTTCTTTATTTTTTAATTTCAATGTCTTATTTAAGTTCTAGCCCATCAGCATATATGGTAAAATCGGTTTCACTGTAGAATTTAGTGATTCATCACCTACACATAATACCCAGCGCTCCTCGTACCAAGTTCCCTCCTTAACATCCATCATCCATTTAGCCCATCCCCACCCTCCTCCCTCCGTCAACATTCAGTTTGTTCTCTGTTGTCTCTTATGGTTCGTTTCCCTCTCTCTTTTTTTTCCTTCCCTTATGTATATCTGTTTTGTTTCTTCAATTCCACGTACGAGGGAAATCCTATGGTATTTGTCTTTCTCTGACTCAGTTTGCTTAGCACAATACCCTCTAGTTCCATCCACGTCATGGCCAGTAGCAAGATTTCATTCTTTTTGATGGCTGAGTAATATTCCAGTGTGTGTGTGTGTGTGTGTGTGTGTGTGTGTGTGTACATTTATCAGTCGATGGACATTTGGGCTCTCTCCATAGTTTGGCTATTGTTGATAGTGCTGCTATAAACTTCGGGGCGCAGGTGCCCTTTCAAATCTGTGTTTTTGGATCCTTTGGGTAAATACCTACTAGTGCAATTGCTGGGTCATAGGGTAGTTCTATTTTTAACTTTTTGAGGAACCTCCATACTGTTCTCCAGAGTGGCCGCACCAGGTTGCATTCCCACCAACAGTGTAAGAGGGTTCCCCTTTCTCTGCATCCTCGCCAACATGTGTTGTTTCCTGCGTTGTTCGTTTCAGCCAGAGATACTGTAGAGCTTTGAAAAGAATGCAACAGACAGATAGAGAAGGTAGCCAAGATAATGTGTCTTCAGTGTCATTATAATTGTGTATCAGCTCTACGTTCAAAGAACAGAAATGTCTGTATGGACAGAAGCAGCCAAGGGTCACTTCTGAGAGAACATGAGAGGTGATTTGGGTCTCAAATACGAAATGGAATTATTTTGGCCAGGCTGAAGAAGAGAAGAAAGTCTGTTAGAGTTGAAAACCCATGGACCAGGGAATAATGTTGTGTAGTGAAGAGACACCTGGTTTTAGAGTTCAAACCCCTGGCTTTGGAGTGGCCTGAGGCAGGGCCTCCCAGAGCCTGTACATGGAAACATCCAGATTGGCAGAGAAAAAGGGATACATCCCCAGGAGACTACAGACTGGCCTACTGGGAGGAGAGATTTCTTTTGAAGTCTCAAGTTCCTTACCTCTGAATCTGGCTAATGAACACCAAATTGTTTCATTGTGACTGACAAATTAGGACTGTTGGACTGAATTGAAGAGAGCTAGGACAGGAGATCGGGTTCCCATCAGACAATTCATGTTTCAGACAATTGTCTTGTTAGAGACAATTTCTTGTTTCTTTCTTAGAGACATGGTTTTTCAACGACCTGGGCTCACATCATTATATGGACATAAATGGTGGAAAGGACTAAGAATCAAGAGCTATTTTAACAGATAGTTGAACGTATTTGTCAAAGCCAATGATTTTTATTCATTTCTACTTGTTTATATGTGTGTGTGTGTGTGTGTGTGTATACACATATATATATACATACACATATTTTTTAAATTTTACAAGGTGACTAATTTTTCAAGAAGTGAACTCAGTGATTGGCCTACATGTCCTCAGAAAGTCCCACTACTTCTCCAATTATCTCATCTGTATTGGGGTCCCATGTGAAACATCATTTGAAAGATCATGGCTGAAAAAATAAAAATTAAAAGGCACAGCTTGAGATGCTAGCTAATACAGATCCTCCTTGACTTATGAGAGGGTTACCTCCTGATAAAACCATCGTAAATTTAAAATATCCTGAGTCAAAAATGCATTTCATCCACCTAGACATCATAGCTTAGCCTAGCCCACCTTATGCGTACTCGGGATACTTAACGTTAGCCTACGGTTGGGCAAAATCATCTAACACAAAGCCGGTTTTATAAAAAAGTGCTGCATGCAATTGACTGAACAGTGAACTGAACGTGCACAACAGAACAGTCGTAGGAGTATAGAACAGTTGTACGTCAGTTGCTGGTGACCGGGAGCCACAGCCCATCGCCACTGCCCAGCATCGGGAGAGAGTATTGTTGACGTATTGCTAGCCCTGGAAAAGATCCAAGTGCAAAACTCAAAATACAGCCTCTACTGAATACATATTGCGTTCACACCAACGTAAAGTTGAAAAGCTATAAGTCGAACCATCATAGGTCAGGGGCCGTCTGTAATCCCTAGGCCAGGGTCCCCTACCTGGAGCAGGTAAAAACAGTGAATGGCAGCATCTGGTGTCAGGTGGGTCATTTAAGGCTCCAAAAGAGCTTTTCCTCCCAGATGTAACTGAGATTGAAGAAACAGGGCACCCTTACAACTAACCAAGTTACTGATAAACGTGTTTATTAGTAAAGAACTTTCTAAGTACAAAATTGCACTAAGACGCATAAATGCCTTCACTAAAATGCATAAAAACCCACATCTAGGAAAGTAGCTTGGAGAATGAACAGAGACAGCACTGGGAAGAGAATGGACTCTGGCAGGCCACTATGTCACAAGCCATGGGACCTCAGACCAATTACGATAGCATTCGGACGCCGAGTTTTCTCAACCACAAGATGCAGAAAATAATACCCATTTCATGGGTCCGCCGTAAGCCTTTGCCATAATCTATTTATAGCGCCTGATGCAGAGTAGGTTTCAAAAAATAGTGGCCATTATTAGCCAAGTCGCTTCACTCGGAGTGTGGCTTCCTTGACTATACAAGGAAGCCAGTGATTCCTACTAGGAGAATAGATATGAAAAGGATTTCTGAGCTTTAAAGTTCTCTAAAGAGTTAAGATTATTATCAATAATTGGGACATCAACATATAAAGCATTAACTAATACAGAGTTAAATAAAAATGAGGGACTTCTATCTCAAAATATGGTAGGCTGATAACATGTAAACCTTCCCATCAAAGCCACATAAAATACTGGGTCATATATATCAAGGCTCTCAAATCTATAGCTGACCTTGCATGTAAATAAGGAAACTCCCCCAGAGAGTGACTGAAGATAAGGCTGTTCCAGGGTCAACTTTTGTTCTCTTTGTCCACGGCAAAACCACATGGGAACAGGAGACAACGATCTCTTGAGCCACACAAGGTGGAGTGATGATGAATCCAAGACTCCTGCATGAATTCAGGAACATTAAAATTCTATGCTCAGTGGAGAAGAACAAGAAAAAAAAAATCTACCTACCAACAGAGGAGGCATAAAACAATCCTTGCACATATCATCTAGGGTTCTTTGGGGGAAAAAAAAAGTCTCCTCTGAGAATTCATAACCCCAGCCTCATGTGGATTTGGGACTCATGTTTACACTGTCTGTATCGTCTCAGAAACTCCAAAAGAGAAAGTGAACATAAAATGGCCCCACGTGGATGGCAAACTCAAGCTCGTAGCAGATGCTAAAAGAAACCATATCTGGAGGGACAGTTATTCAACGCAGACCTCCCGGGAATCCCACAGATGAAGCTAAGCTGAGCATAAACTTGAAAGTGAAAAGTATAAGGAGCAGAGAAAATAAGGCAAGCGTCAGAAAAAAGTGAAAAGAGCTCAGCTAGGTGCCTCAGAATTGAGATAACACAGTTGTTGGTCACAAAATTTATAAAAATAAAGTAGGAGGTGGGCCGCTTTAGTCAGAGCGTGAGGGAAGCTTCCCCAAGGGAGGTGACGACGAGGCTGCCATCTGAAGGCTGAAAACAAGTCAACGGTCGGCCCATCTGGAAGCCGGACCACAAGAGGAAAAGCCTTCCTGCCGGACCAAACCTGGATCTGTGTGAGGAAGGGCACCAAGGCCAGAACGGCTGGAGCAGGGTCCCCGGGGGCGTGGGCAGGGACGTGAGGTCACGGAGAGGCGGGGACAGCTCACGTGGGCCCTGTAGGCCATGCCAATGAGTCTGTATTTTATTCTTTGTGCGATTGACAGCCACGGGTGTGTTTTTAAGCAGTGAATGGTGGGGCTGGACTGGAATCTGGGGAAGACCTTTCAGCCGCTCTGGAAAGGCTAGATTCCAGATGGACCCAAAGAAGAAGCAGGATCCCAGTTTCGACCTGCATCGCAGCGACCCAGCAGAGATGGCGAAAGCCGGGTCACGGTGGCCACCGCCGTGGCGATGGGAGAAGCGGACACACCCGGGACACAGCTCAGAGGTGGCGCCAGCCCGACTGGACACTGGGGGACAGATGACGCCTCCCAGGGGAGCCGCTAATGGGGGAGGCCGAGGGATCCTGAAAGGGCGATGAAGAGGAGTAGCCGATATTTAGGGGAAAAAAACCGTGAGTGTATTTACAGGAAGCAAAGGAAGCCAGTTTATCAAGGGGGACCACCGTGTGGGAAGCGGCCACAAGGTCAAATAAAATAAGGACAGAATAGTGGTCACTGCATAGGGCAGGATGGAAGGTGCTGGCGACCTTGACCTGTGCAGTGTCAGTACCAAGGAGGGGGACAAAAAACCCGAAACGTTTATGGCTAGCGCATGAGATTGGAATTTAACGGAAAACAGTTGGCATTGTGATGGCCGTAACCTTGCTCAGAGGAGGGAGAAAGACAGAGAGCAGTTGTAGGAGCCAGAAGGGGCCGGTTGGGGGTAGGGGAAGCAGCCGCATACACTGTAAGAAACTAAGGCAGAGGAAATGGGTGCGGACAAAGGTGGGGACAGGGGCACTCCTGTCTGATGCTATGCGGGTGGCCGTGGACTCCTGTGTCTCCGAGGCCAGGGTGCACAGCTGAACCCCACCGGACCAGTTTCTCCTCTCCAGGCTGCACCCCCCCACCCCGGTTCAGCTATCCACTTAATTAGTGACTGCCCTCCGTGACCAAGTCAGATAAAAATGGCCAAGGATGCCACAAGTCAGGTACTGGTCCACCCCCCCTCCCCAGACTCGCTGAGGGATTCACTGCAGGGAGGGGGGGAACGGGATGGGCCTGCAGGGCGGTGTGCCTGGAGGGGTGGGCGACAGGAGGCCAGCCGAGCGGGGCGGGGCAGCAGGACCGAAGGGAAGGGTGAGAGGTGAAACCTCAGAGAGGACACAAGGGTGGGGGGGGGGGTGGGGGGGGCGGCAAACTGCGGGTCATTTTCAGGAAATGAGAGCTCTGTATGAACCACGGCAGGGTTTTGAGCAGAGGAATGCTGGGATCCGTTCACCAGGTTGGGGCCTGGCGGGAGACCAAGAACTGTGAAACTCTCAGGGGTCAGGGTGACACCCAAGTGCAAATGTCCGGGCCCTCCTGAGGGTGCTCCGCAGAACCACCAGGGCGACCTCGAGCGCCCTAAATTTAAGGCGAATTCGATCCAGGCACTTCCCCGTTTGAAAATCGGGGTGCTTCCTGCTGTGGGTGAGTCCGGATCCTGTAGTGAGAGGCACAGAGCGCCTCCCAGTCTGGCCCGGGCCTCCTTGTGCAGCCTCCCCGGCGGCCTCGCCCCGCGCCCTCCCTCACGTGCCGTCCTGCTGCCTGGGCGCCGGGCTTTAAATACCAACGGCATCCCCAGTCCGCAGCGGGTCTAACCCTTCTGAGAAGTCTCCCTGCCCCCCACCCCCACCCCCAGGTCCCTTCCAGGCAGCACCGACCTCTTTCTTCCCAGGGCCAGGCTCTGTAGTGGACCGACCAGGGGCCTCAGAATCAGAATTAGTTTGGGGCGCCTGAGTCACTTAGTCAGCTGAGCGTCGAACTTCAGCTCAGGTCGCGATCTCTCGGTTCGTGGGTTTGAGCCCCGCGTCGGGCTCCGTGCTGACAGCTCAGAGCCTGGAGCCTGCTTCAGATTCCGTGTCTCCCTCTCTGTCTGCCCCCCTCCACTCATGCTCTGGCTCTCTCTCTCTCTCTCTCTCTCTCTCTCTCAAAAACAAATAAACATTTAAAAAAAAAGAATCAGAATGAGTTAAAAGCTAACCACTGGGCATGTTGTTTCAACTCAGCTTCTCACGAAGGTCGTGGGGCCTGTTTGATCGAATTAGTGCCAAGATTAAATAAAATAACATGAGTAACGAGGAAATAGAGGACCAGGCACACAGTAGGTCTTAAAACAGTGTTCCCCTGCAGACCTCAAGCCCCTGTGGGGCACATGATACGTTTATGTCCTATTTATATTACAGATGTCCCATCACTGGCTGGTCCCTGGCCCACAAAAGGCGCTTGATAGACGTTGACCTGAATGTCCTGCCCCTGCCTTCCAGAACCCTGTGTGCAGCAGCCGTGTCCAGGGTAAGACGGGGATTCTAAAGTGGCCCGCGGGGCCCCTATCACAGCAGTCACTTCCCCTCAGCGGCAGGGA
Organism: Leopardus geoffroyi; assembly: GCF_018350155.1. Taxonomy (NCBI): domain Eukaryota; kingdom Metazoa; phylum Chordata; class Mammalia; order Carnivora; family Felidae; genus Leopardus; species Leopardus geoffroyi. The sequence continues at coordinate 57,910,226 of NC_059338.1, read as the reverse complement.
GCCCTTACTGTGTGTCTCTAGGGAACATTCATCGGTCGTCTCCACGAATATTTTCCTCATTGCTCTCTAGAACTTCTGTCACCGCCTGCCACCCTCACTGCCTGCTCAGCTGTCCTCCCACTGCTCGGCCTTGTTTGTTCTGTCTGCCTCCACCATTTCTCACCACCCGCCACGTGGCTCTTCCTCACGGACCCCGAGCTCGGGCTTCACCGCTGTCCACAGGCCTCACCGGGGCCCTCGGGGTGGCTAAACACCCCTCCAACTGGCACCCTGCCCTCGGCTCCCTGTGAGCCCAGCACTGCTCCGAAGGAGACGCACGGCACTGAGAACCTTCCAGAACATTCACGCTGCCAGCGACCTACAACCAGCCACGCATGGGTCGAGCCGGTGGTGATCTTCCAAATACAGCGTGAGCGTGTGTGCTTAACCCTAGGGCGTTGGCAGATTTGTAGCGCGGGTCCAGAAGAAGGTATTTTGACCCATTTTTTTCAACCTCTTCTGGGATCAGATGAGGCAGCCCCCAGTGCGGAGGATGGAGTGCGGGCTCTGGAGTCCCACGGACACACGTTTGGGTCCCAGCACCGCATCTCCTCGTGCTGTCTTACCTGCTCCGTAAGTTCTAACACCTCCGTTTCTTCATTTGTAAACTGAGGTCACAAGCGCCTATCCCACAGGGCTAGTACTCGGTGACATTTGTATCTGTCACCTGTGAGGTCATAATAAATCAGCCCCAAACTCAGTGGCTTAAGACAGCAACAGTTGTTTGTTAGCGCTCACGGGTTGTGTGGGTCAGAAATTTGAGAGTGGGCCATCTGACCTAGAGTCTCTCGTGAGATCGCGGTCAGCCGCTGGCCTGAGCTGGGTTCCTTCCTCGCTCACACGCCAGGCACCAGCCTGGGCTGGGCCCCTCCGGGGTCACCGGCTTTCTTCCACGATGGATCAGGAGTCCCAAGGCGCATGCCCTGAGAGGGAGAAAAAGGTATCAGCTCGACTAGCCTGGCCCCGACGGTCACACAGCATCACTTCCACCGCCTTCTAGTTGTGAGCAGCACGTCACTACTGGGCGCCTGGGTGGCTCAGTCGGTTGAGCCTCCGACTCTTGGTTGGTTCAGCTCGAGCCGCGATCTTCAGGTTGGTGATCTCGAGGCCCTGCCTGAGGCTCTACGCCGACAGCGCGGAGCCTGCTCGGGATTCTCCCTCTCCCTTTCCACCCCTCCCCTGCTCGCGTGCTCTGTTTCTCTCTCTCAAAAATAAGTAAATAACTTAAAGAGACGCACACCACCACCAATGCCAGCCCAGAATGAAGGGAAATGAATTAGACCCCTCCTTTTCGGGAAGGAGCGTCGAGAACTTGCCAACATGCTTCAAAAGCCCCGTAGCACGTGGGATGCCCGCTCGTCCGTGAGCAGTGGCACTGGTTTTTGGCCTGATGACTTAAAAACATAAAACCGAAGACTGTCTCTGCCCCACCCTTCTGGCCCTCACCCCATGAAGACATCCGTCTTGTGAGGAAGTAAAGTCACTTGTCCAGCGTGGCAAGAGTTAAGAGGAAGAGTGAGAAGAAAATGCAGAAATAGAAATTGTCGACACGTATTCATTGCTGGTTCCACACCAAGCCCCGGGTTAGGTGATTTATCGACCATCTCTGTGAATCCTCAGAACGACCCCCTGGGTTTCCATTATTGGCCTCTTCTACGATAAGGAGGAGAAGGCTACGGCCCACCGATGTTGCCGGAATTGTCCGGGGCCCCACGGCTGGTAAAGGCACAGCAGAGGCGGGGCCCAGCTCGACTGAGCCCCGGGCCTGCGTGTCCCACACTGTGCCCCCTGCCTAGACAGTGTCAGCTGAGATCAGCAGCCGAGAGGCTTTAGCTTAAGTGTTGCCTCCGCTGGTGGCTATAATTTGAGAAGTAAGGTATCTGAAGGACCAGGTGGAGTAGAACCCGAGAGTTTAAGAGGTTCTTGGACCCAGGAGGAGAGAGGCCAGGCTGTTGCTGATGGAGAGAGAGAGGGCAGAGGCTATAGAGGCCCCGCACAGCCAGCCAGGGAGCAGGGGGCTGGCGAGGAGGGCCCGCGGACGGTCCCTAACGAGAGTACCTAGCACCGCGCTGGGCCAGCTCAGCTACCTCAGCGGTGCCCCCCAAACGCCTCTCACCAGGAGAAATTCAGGGGCTTCCCTACTTTTCCTCCGTGACGTGGAAACCACTCCCTGTGAGGACGGGCATCCTGAAAAATGTGCTGGGGTAGTTGAACAGGAAGAGGCCACCGAGGAGGGATGGAGATTCAGTCCTCCCGGCCAAGCCCTGGGGGACGGGCTAAGGAGACGGAGCTCATCCGGGCCACCAGAGCCTCGCCTGGCCGCGACCAGAGGCCCAGGCCCGAGAAGTCCTCGCGCAGTCAAGATCCCGTGTCCTGGAGCAGCACCTCGCGTGGCCAGCCACCCTCTGTCCACAAGGTGCCCCCTCCGGCAGCTTCTACCTGGAGCTGGGCTCTGATGCTGGGGCTCCAGGACCCTGCCCCGGGTGCTGCTCCCCATTCCTGCCGTCTGAACTCTCTACGGCTCGGTGGCCCCCAGAGCACTTTCTCCTTCCTACTGCGGTATGGCCTTCAAAGCATCCCTCACTCAGTCTCTTCAAAGTCAGCCATTCCAAACACGCGTGCCAGACTCGGCTCTCGGCACCGGGGATCTGGCAGGGGACAAGAGGGGCCAAGTCCCCGGCTTCCCTGAGCCGAGGTTCTGGGGGCCTTCACAAAAAGAGGGTTCAGACTTGACCACAAAGGAACCTCCCAGGGTTGCGGGGGGGGGGGGGGGTGGGCGCACGCAGAAGAACCTACCCGTTTGCCCTCGTGTGTCAAATTGAAACGGCAGCCTGCCAGGGTGGATGACACGCGGTGGGCATGAGACACTGTCCCCAGCGTTGAGCAATGGCTTGGGGCAAGTCGCTTGGCTCTCAGCTGCGATGACTCAGGAGTCACCTCTGCAGCCTGGGAATTCACCTCCACAGACCTTATCTGAGGCAGGAATGTGGTCTGTGCTCGGCTGCTGTCCCCACCACCTGCCTGGGTTTTCCAGGCTGAGGAAGAGGGAGAGAAAGTTGCTACATCTCCCCAGAGTACTTCCTCCTGCTCGGACCTCCTCCACGTTTGCAACGATAACAACAACAATAAGCCCGTGAGCTGTCGCAAGTTCTGCCCACACACCTCCCTCGGGAGGTAGATGTCCTACCTGCTGGCATCATGTGGGGCACCTTGTATTATTAGCTCGTGTGGGACATTCTCAGGGTGGGGGGAGCTTGATAATGTAACCGGTAAGTTGGTAAATTGGGAGCTGGACTGGAAGAAAAATATACTGGAGGAAAGCGAATGAGAATTTCGCGTGAATTCCACAGTTAAAGACGCAGGAGATCAAATAAATGGCAGCTGGCCAGCCGGCAGCTTTAGGAGATAATCTTACAGGAGATGTACTTTCCCTCTCCTCTCCTCGGCCCTACTCTGGGGGCTGGAGACAAAAGCTCTGATGTGAGGGGCGCCTGGGTGGCTCGGCGGGTTAAGCGTCCGACTTCGCCTCAGGTCACGATCTCACGGCTCACGAGTTCGAGCCCAGGGCTCGGACAGCGCAGAGTCCACTTTGGATCCTTGTTCCCACTCCACCCCTCTTAGAAGCTCTGCTCTGAGACATATTCTCTGTGGGTGCCTTTGCTCCAGGAAGGGCTACATTGGGGCCAAGGAGGCAGCTTCATTCAGCCACTCGCGGGCCTTCATAACAGCAAACCCAGCCAGACGTGGCCCCGAGCGACAGGGACCAAGTATTCTCGCGCGCGGTAAGAGTTTCCAAAGCAGAGAAGTTCCAAGGTCACGTAAATGAGCAGCTTAAAAATGTCGTCACGGGCCCAGGTGCTCTCCATGTTCTCTCTCCACCATCCCCAGCTCGTAGGCATTTGTTCTCGTGCTGTCCAGATGGCCACCTCAGTTGCAAGCATCGGATACTCAACTGGCGCAAGGACACGGAGGCATCCCCGTTAACAACAAGAAAAACTTACCTGGAGGGTTCCCCTACCCTAGCAGATGTCCCCTCACATCACACTGGACAGAACTGTGGCGCAGAATTACAGGCAAAAGGACCAGAAGTACTGTGACTAGATTCTCCCACCGCCTGGGGTTAGGTAGGGACCTGTCCTCCCCTGAGAGAATGCCGACCCACACCCGAAGCCAGTCCGTTCTGTCGGCAAGGCAGAATGTGGCTCGTGGCTGTCGGCAGGGAGGCACCCAGCAGTGCCAGTAACTCAGCACTCCCACCTTCCCTCAGCCCTGGCACGGATAACCCCGTGGGAAAAGGGAGATGATTAATTGGGGAAAAATAAATGTCAACTGGTTGTCCATTTCCGACTTGAGTTTCATTGCATTCTGTTTCTAATCACGTAATTTCTGCAACGCTTCATCAGGCAGGTCCAGCAAACAGCTTTCCAAACCCCGCATGTTGTGTCAGCTTGGAAGAAAAGAACAAGCCAAGGTCAGCTGAAGCCTGACCTTTCCCTCCGAGCAGGTTATGGATGTGTCTACCTACTGAGGGCCTGTGTCATGTGTGTGTACCCAGAGTCATTTAGGAGAGACATGGGATGCACAGTGCCGGAAAGCTGGGTCTCGTCACTCATCCCCTCTCTGGATGTGACACATCTCCTTGCGCAGATAAATGACAAAAGAGCAGAGGAGGCGCTTGACCGAGGTCAGAGAGCCAGTGGCAAAGACAAGATGGCAGCCTCCTGGGATGCCGTCCACCTGTCTGCACAAAACCTCGGGGCTCCAGCTCGGGCCCACCTGATCAAAGAGCCGTCTCACAATTCAATCAATACCTACAAATAACCAGAGTCCCATGGATACCACAGACCACAAAAATAAGATGGGACAAGATGGGATGATGGGAACGAGGGGTCTGGAGTGAGTTTCCTGAAGCACCGGCCTTCCTCAAAACGCACAGAAAGTGAGCATACCTCACCTTGGAGTTGAATAAAACTGGAGCGAGCTCATCTTCTGTAGCTTCTACGGATAAGGTGCAGGACCCTGGAGGCAGAAGCAAAAAGAGCAGTTAGCGATACAGTTAAAAATAGATAGGATGCTCGACTGTTCCTGGTTCGCACAGGCTCCGAGAACTTCCTTTTGGACGCTCTCTCCTTCTTCCTGTCAGACACGTTAAGATGCTCCCTTATCACACGTCAAAAACAGCTGTACAACGTGGTAACAGTTGCATTGTGTTACAGTCGACTAACTGGAGGAAACATTGTGTTTTAATTTACTTAAATATGAATGTTCTTTTCTCCATATTGCAGTTTTGAGTTTACCCGTGTCCCGCATCTCAACCATTTTAAGAGACCCTTCGAAAGCTCCAAGCCCCAGGCTCTATGCCGTCAGCAGTGCGTGGTTAGAGTGAGAATCTATAGATATGTCGATCACCTAATTCCACACAGAGGGAGCCATGAGAGTTGGGTTGAGGAAGGGGACTATCACACCAGTCACCTACCTTAGCACCTCGTCTAATAGGACCAGGTCACATCCGCGTAGTACTTTGTCCCTTTCCCAGATCTTCCGTGTACCTTATTTCGTTTCATTCTCTTCAACAGCCCCGTATATAGACGCTAAATCTGTTTTAGTGATAAGGGAGCTTGGATTCAAAGAGGTGAACTTGTTTAATATCACATGACTAGTATGGAATTGCTTACTATATTCTAAGGAATTACTTATTGGTAAGTAAGTAATTCAAAGGAATTACGGAATGGTCTTAACACCCCAATACCTGTGCACCTTGGACCATGACTTCACTTCCTTGTTGACAACCAGTTTCTGAGTTTTCTCCTTCCTGACGGGGAAGGGGAAGAATTAGACGGCCCCACTTGTCTTAGAAGTATGGGACCCTAGCTGCTCTTGGTGGAATGCCATTCTGTCCAATAAAATAGAGCCCATCAGAAAGATCTCAACTGTCGTTAACACGTTATTTCTCTTTGGTCTGATTTTCTCTATGGTGAGCACCAGAAGGGTTGGCATTGTAGGTGGTGTGGGAACCTGGAAGTAAGATCTGAGCCCTTTGGCCGACACCGCATTGGAGCGGGAAGCCTAAGGGAGAGAGGCTTCAGGTAGCCGCAGGTCTGCTACGCGATTAAGGGAGATCCCCAACGTAAGCCAAAAAGCACCTTCTTCTGGGTGGCGTCGTCAACATGCCACGATGGGAATGGTTGGAAACACAACAAGTCAACACTTTGACCCGAGACCTGACCCCCCAGGAAGAAGGAAGCAGTTTGAGAGTGCTGATTAAGAGAGCATTTGAGGCAATCAACCTGTCTTGTGTCACGGCTATGCTAACTCCTGAGAATTTAAGGCCTGTTGTCTGTGACCATGCCCCGGCATGAAACAAACGCCAGCACATGCCTGTGGAATGAAGCCCTAAATCACAGGGGAGGAAGGCAGGGCCTTCTCCCGTCTGTCAGTCCTGCCTCCAGATTCCACTATTACCCACTGATACTGGGAAAGTATTTGTGAGACAGCGGTATTCTGGAACATACCATTGGCTTGTTTTGTTTTTGTTTTCTTTTTTTTTTTTTAACTAAAGGCAAGGCCAAAGCCTTAGGGGCCTCACACAGGATGGCTGGGATCTTTCTGACGGGCTCTATTTTATTGGACAAATGGCATTCCACCAGGAGGGCCTGGGGCCTCTTGCTTCCGGGATAAGTGGGATCACCTAGTTGGAGTGAGACATCACTGGCTGGAGTTCATTGGGTCCAACTTGCTCATTTGAACAGAATAAGATCGAATGTCTCTCTCAAGGTGACAGGCCCAGACTCTGAACTCTAATGCGCCCGCCTACAACCTCAGAAGCACCCAAGTTTTCTCTACACGGGCTTTGTGCGGCCTTGTTCTTCTTCCTCTTCTGCGGTTGGTATGATGTTGGGGAAAGGCCTCCACCCCTACAAAGAAACTGAACGCTTGGAAAAGGACCATGACAGCCAGGGTCCCCGGCGTTTGCACAAGTGTGATGCCAACGATAGGAACAGAGGATGGGCACGGACAGGCCATCCCCGTCGGCCGCTCTATTCCTGGGGTCCTGGAACAGTCCCGTGGGGAGGAGAATCTCCATATTCTCGCTCGCCTGTTTGCCTGGCCAAGCCTCGCTAACGGTTCACAAACTCTTCTGTGTCCTCAGCCCTTGGCCACTTTGCACGCAGTGTGATATGTCAGACAAAGGCCAGCGGGGAGGGGTATCCACATCGTGGCTGATTGTTCGAATGCACTCTTTCTGCCATCCCCAATATCCTACTTTGTAAAGTCCTTGAGGACATTTGCAGCCACCACGGCATCCTTCGTGGTGCTGGGCATTGAGTAGAAGCTCAGTGAATATGTGTTTACTTTGAGTCACTCTGGCTGAGCCTCCAGAGGCCAGTTCAATGGAAGATGAGTCATATCTGAAGGTTTCACAATTACTCCCATCAGAACTTCAAGTTCTCCTTTGAAGACATTCTTCAAGTTCTCCTTTGAAGGCCATTTGAATATATTAATGGTGCTAATCCTGAGATCCTAACTCCCACACCAGACACAGTAGAATTCAGAGCAGGCACCACTCTTTCAAAAGCTCCGAGGTTTCAGAGGAAACCAAATACTCGTCCCTTCTTCCTTTTCAAGGACACGGTCCTCCCTTCACCCTGGAAGTGACGGCACCGAGTTTCTGAGACGGGGAGGAGGAGTTGTCCCTATGCGTTGTCCCCTCTGTGACTTCTCACCTCACTTGGAATAAAATCCAAAACCTTTCCTACGCTCCTGCTCACTTCTCCAATCTTACTTCCTGTTTCTCTCCTTCCCCCACCCAGTCCCCGCCCCGCCCCCCCTCCATAGTCCAGACACAGGATTTATCTTAATTTCTTAAACACACGGGTCTCTTCAAAGAAGTCTCCCAGCCTGGAAAGTTTTTCCAGGACTGATTCCACAGCCCTCAGGTCTTGTTTTGAATGTGACCTCCTTCCTTGACCACGGAAATATAGGAAGCTTGCCTCTCACCCTCTGTCTCCTTTGTATTATCTACGTTTTATCCTTGAAGCACTTACTCGGATTTGTAATTGAGTATTTTGTTGCCTTCTTGGCCTCCCTCAGTAGCCTGGAAACCCCTGAGAACACAGGCCATGTTAATTTTGTTTCTGACTATGTCTCTAACGCCAGCACCGAGCTTGACTCCAGGGAGGACCTCAATAAACCCTTGTTGAATGAATGAATGAATACTTTAAGAGAAATTTATCCCTTGCTCTCTGGCTCTCCATCCTATTTTTTTTTCTTTTCTTTTCTTTTTTTTTTTTAACCTCAGATCCCTCCTGGACACGAAGAATCATTTTTTTTTTTTTTTTTTCCAATCAGGGGACTCTAAAACCTCGAGGCAGGGGGCGCCTGGGTGGCGCAGTCGGTTAAGCGTCCGACTTCAGCCAGGTCACGATCTCGCGGTCCGTGAGTTCGAGCCCCACGTCGGGCTCTGGGCTGATGGCTCGGAGCCTGGAGCCTGTTTCCGATTCTGTGTCTCCCTCTCTCTCTGCCCCTCCCCCGTTCATGCTCTGTCTCTCTCTGTCCCAAAAATAAATAAACGTTGAAAAAAAAAAAATTTAAAACCTCGAGGGGTACAGATAACTTAGGTTGGGGGCGGGGGAGGGAGGGAATTAATTCCTATCAGCAGAAGAAGGTATGAAATGTACCATGAATGAAGAAAAATGTACAGACCACAGATCAGGAGTCAGGGCGAGCTCAAGAGCCCCGTTTCTGGGGCAGAAATATGTCCTTACAACCTAAAGAAGCTACTCGTTTTAGAGCTACCCGGGTCTTAGTAGGTGACAGATCATAACTTCTATCAAACGTAGGTCACGTGGGGAAACTGTGGGAAACTGTTTCCTTCTCTACCCACAGAACACTTCTGTACTCCAAATGTATCGGGGCTTTTCCCCACAACCAAGCGATTCTCCAACAGCAGCTGGGTGTCCTACAACTGAACCTGATTCTGACACTATTTCCCTAGAGACAGCATCAGATCCCACAGGTGAAGACCTCATCCCCATGGAACTGCTCCCCCTGCAGATGCCGGTCTCGGGTCCCACGTTGTCCCTTGTACCCTGGCCAGCTATAAACCGGAGAGTCCCGTGACCCTCCCACCCCCGAGTCTGATCATTTGCTACAATGGCTGACAAGTGCTCAACACAAACAAGCAAACAAACAAACAGTTTACGATGACTCGTTACAAAGGGTATCGAAAGATGGCTTGCATCTTCTGAGATGTGTAAACCGAGCACCCAATTTACCCCTGCTTCCATTGTAGCTTTCCATGGGATCCAAATTCCAGGTGTCCCGGAACCACACGTCCTCAACAGACCTCAGCTCAGCTCGGTGCGTGTGGACAGAAGAAAGCTGGTTCACCACGGTTTTCCCCGAGTGCTCCGTTTTCCATAGTATCAGGCACAACTATCTGCTGCACCATCACTGGGGCTCTGTGGTTCCCGGTGGTGCCAGGGGAACGTGCAGGCAATTTAACCTACTTGCTGTCCCATCGTTGGCTAGCGGTCTACTTGTGACTGAATCTCCCCTGCCTGAGAGCCTAGTTCTCCCGTAGGCAGATTTATTGCAGATAAGACTGATAAGTAGCTAGATCCTTCGTTCATGTCTCATACTAACCCTGTGATCTTGGGAAAGTTATCCTCTGGCTGGCTCCATCTCCTCATCTGTAAAATGAGGATATTCGTATCTGCCTCACAGAGTGAACGATCATATGCGAAGCACGTAGAAATGTTTAATAATAATTAGTGCTCCAGAGAGGACAGTTGATGTGACCAATATTTCTGTACCGGTGTTTTAAAGTTAGCTCCTGGAAAAGCAGGAAATTGAACTCACGTTATTCCCGTGTCCCAGGGGCCAGGACTTGAACTCCCCTAGCAGGTTCTGTCTGCGCCGTTCAAATTCTGCTTTCTTGTCACCCCGTTGCTCGCTCTGACTTCCAGGGGACAAATCACCCACCACCAACTGAGCTGTGGTTTCTGCAATTACATCTCATTCACAGAGCACGTGAGTGGCTCGGTCAGTTAAGCGTCCGACTTCAGGCTCGGGGCATGATCTCACGGTTTGTGAGTTCGAGCCCCGCGTCGGGCTCTGTGCCGACGGCTCGGAGCCTGGAGCCTGCTTCAGGTTGTGCGTCTCCCTCTCCCTGTCCTTCTCCACTCGCACTCTGTCTCTCTCTGTGTCTCAAAAGTAAATAAACGTTAAAAAAAAAAATAAGATCTCTCATTCGCTTTTGCATGCCCCACACCATCTGGCTCAGGTTAGGTGCTTGGCAAATCTTCACAGCTTAAATTACGGCATCTTTTAATCCTGATAACAAGGAAATGGTACGGGTGTGTGTAGGAGTATCTGGAATGCGTGCATTTACACACCAGCGATGCCATCATTTAGCAGAGGGAGGAGATGTCAAATTAGCAGAGCACTAAGACTGGGGCTGACAGGCAAGAAGGCGCTGGACGTGCTTGCCTACAGGCTGGACTATATACCAGACTGTATGCTCCTTGGGGACAAAGACTGAGTTTCGTTCTTTCTCCGGCGCCTCGCACGGTGCCTCATGGGTCCCATGTGCTTGATAAATGTCAGTTAAGTGGTGAATTCACTCACGTTTGAAATTCCAACTTGGGAAGCTCCCACTGCTTTCTAGTGTTGGATATAGTCTTATCAGCACGCCCCTGCCCCGGCATACAGAGCTCCTGCCCCCCTCCGTTCCCACCACCAGGTACTCTCCACCCCGGGGCTAGATCCTCACCTCGGTTCTGACTTGGCAAGATGAGGGTCACACCTGGAAATCATGTTTGTGCCAAAATAACCACAAACAGTTAACACGTGGCTGGCATCTCTCTTCCTGGTGTGCGGGAAGTACCTCTGCCTCCTGTCAGATGTGAGAAAACCCTTCTCTGCTACCCCTTGGATGTACTCTCTTTTTGAACCAGCTCAACCTCAGGAAATAGTTTTCCCACCGGTGCCAACTCTTTGGCGAGGATTAGCAGAGGATTACGAATCTGCAAGGACCACCAGTCAAACACGGCTGCTTCCCTTCCCATCTTTTGGTTTTGACTTACCCGGCCAACGTCAACTTCCCCTTTCCAAACAAAGGCTATGTAAGATGCTCTGGACAGCGAAGGATAGAGGATCTAACCACCGGGGCCCGCCCAATAAGGATGTTTATTACTTTGCGTCGTGTCCAGTTTGGAGGTAGGACAGTTTCGGAGCAGGGTCGTTCACCGACATAGGAACGTCGTGCATCTAGCTTAACAATTCTGCAGCTTTGTCCCCCAGTCCCCAGATCTGCTGTAGGTCAGGCCTCACGTGCCAGAAACCACCTTCAGAAAGAGAAAAAGAGAAGGCCCCCATCTTGCGTCCTTCCAGAGAAGGGGGGCTGGTCCCCTACGTCTCACTGGCCCGAATTGGCACAATCTACCCATGCTTCAATAATCCCAAGGCGGGGTGAGGCGAGGCCACCGCAATTGGCCTAGACCAATGAAGACTCACCCTCGGAGGTGGGGGAGAGTCCAAGTTCCTGTACGGGACACAACCCCTCAGAGGAGGGCAGCCAAAATTAAGATTCTGAGAGCAAGGTAGCTAGAGGGAAATAGCCCCCTGATAGGCAACCAGCCGTGTCTACAACAGACAAAATTGCCCCATCGACCTCTAAGGAGAGAATGAATAAAATTACACTAATTTCATTCTTGGGAAAATCAAACTATCCAAAGACAAGGATTTTGTTTACACAGAGCTGCAATCTGATTAAAGATATAAAGCCCTTTCAAAAGCATTAACTCAGAATGGCCCAACCGTCATTTATCTGTGTGGGCTGAAGCAATAGAAAGGCTCCACCAAAAGCTTCGTGTATGCAAAATATTAAAGCAGGCTCACCAGCACAAAGAAAACAAAGCCTTCTTGTAGTGCTGAGTCACCTGGGCTGATGGCACACACATTCTGATTCCAGAGAAGTATCGAAGTCGAAATGGTGATATGTGGCCCCGATTTCACTCTCTGTTACAAGACTGACCAATGCCCCTCTCTGGAGGATATAGCACTCTTTTCATAAGCAGGAAACACAATTCACGACTTTATTGGAGACCCTGCTGGGAGTTGTATAAAGGTGCTTTTGGAAAAGCTTGAAATCTTTTCATCCTTATGAAAAAAAAAAAAGGACTTTGACCAAAAGAAATAGGTCAAGAAACTATTTGATCCTGAAGACATGCCTAAGTCTTCCTCTCCAAGATTTGTATTAAGCATAAAATGTGATGGTCAAGTAGCCGATTCACTGATCACTCGCTATTCCTTCACTTAACTTCGGGTTGGTCCATTCCTCTCCTGTTCATACCCCGCCACCCCAGAATCTGGCAGGTCCCCCGTGCTGACGGCTCAGGTTTCCATCTTGTTATTTTCAGAAGGGCTAAAAGGGAGCACAGGGCACAGCCTGTGGGAGCCTTCTCTGGGTTCTCCCCACCCCCCCACCCTCCTTGGAAAGTCCTCCCCATTGCGTCCTGCCTATCTCAGCGGCAGCCCTTCCCCGAGCTGTTGGACCTTCCACCCGGGACAAGTGCCATCCAATGCTCAGATTCCTCAGCAATGAGCAACCTATAGTATCTGTGTTATGAAACCTCTTCCTTCTCTGCCTCTTTCTCTCCACCGAGGGCTTGGTGTATTTTGGGGCTCCGGCCACAGAAGAAGCAAATTTCCTCTGGAAGAAAGAGTTTGAAAAAGAAGACGTGAGCCACGGAGCTGGAGAATTAAGTTACGAAGAAAACTCCCCGGAGAAGGTGGGGGGGGGGGTGGCCAGTTAACTGAAGGGTAGTCATCTCTGCTGTGCCTCGTCTGAGAGAATGAGCTGGCAGGAAGCAGAGGAATGAGGCAAGTAAACCTTCAGGAGGGCTGAGTTTCAAATGTTCCTGCCAGACAGGATTATATGTCCTCAGGCAGGTGTCCTTCCCCTGTGGCCCTTGGTATCAGCTGTGTGTGGCTTTTTTTTTTTTTTTTTTCAAGGAAATACCAGTCCACGGTTAGGAATCGAGATTAGTATGAGGGAAGAGAGAGAGTCTCCTACATTGTCTAAACATTAAGCAGACTACCGAGGTTAAAATTCTTGTTCCACCATCCACTTCTCTCCAGAATGGGAATAATAGTGGCTACCTCACCAAACTGGTTGGGTGCAATTAAACAAGATAAGGTCACAAAGCTAGCAGCATAGCAGAAAAGTCAGGACAGGAGCGGCCACAACCACTGCAGCCACAATGTGGGTTGTTACGAACCAAAGGGAGAGCCCAGGCGAAGAACACAGAATTGTGAGAGCTGTAACACAAGGGTCAGCCCCACATTCCTATGTGGTGGGGAGGAGGAAGCAGAGAGGTCAGTGAGGAAGCTGGGGGCCAGGCCAGAGGTCCCTCCAGGGTGGAGGCTTGGCGGGTGGAGCCAGCGTTGGCCAAGACCTAAGGATGGAGGGGGAGGAGGAGGGGGAGGGGAAGGGGAACCGGCCCCACGGTACTGGAGTTCCTCCTTTGTTCAGCTGGGCCAAGTTCATTAATAGAAGTGAGCTAATGCTTTTCCCCACTGGAAGCAATCAAGTTACTTCATCTCAGAAGCAATCTTCCCCAGGAACTATTATACTTGGAATTATAACAACAAAAGCACCTCAGACACACCCAGGGCAGCAGCCCAAGGCTCACAGCCCCAGAGCCTCCCGTGGCGAAAAACAGACTGAAAAGTAGCAGCCCCTCTGCGTTAGGTCAACAGTCCTTCCAGCTAAAAGAGACCTTCCAGAGCGATGCTTGTCGGCCAGCCCAGGGTCAGTGGTGTGGCCGGTGCTTTTCAGACTGAAAAGCTGAACTTAACTAGGAGGTTCTACTCTTAGCTCAGAGAGAAGAGTGCTAGAAAAGTCAAGGCTATTTTTCCTCCACTAACAGAATATTCACACAGGCCCTAGTGTCCATAAAAGTTCGCCATCGGGGAAGAGATGGTTATTCCAGAAAGGGTTATAGTGAAAGCATTTACTATTAGGGAGAAATACTCAAATTTGAACCTCGTTGTAAATTCTGTATAAAAACATTTTCTAGATGGATTAAGGATTCTGTGTTTATAAAAAGACAGAGCAAGAAGGAGAAGCAGCAGCAGTAGCATAAACCAGCTAGAAGGAAAGGTAGGTGTGCTTGTAACTTACCCTGGGATAGACTGGCAACATGAAAATATGGCCACAAATAATATGGTAGAGCCCATGAAACCTACTTGAATCTGGGCAGGTGGAAACTGCTTTGACCATCAGAGCAGTTGGCATCCAAGGCTACGTCCTAAAAGGATTTCTTGCTTCTGCTTTGTTTGCCGGAACACTTACTTTCAGAGCCCTGAGCTGCCATGTAAGAATTCTGACTACACCTAAGCGGCATGTTGGGCAGGCCACATGGAAACATTCAGGGAACTGTCCCTACTCAGCCCAGTCTTGTGGCCATGCCGCAAGGCTCCCGACATGTGGGTGACGCCATCTTGGCTTCTCTCAATGCAGAGAGACTCCATGACTTCTGTCAACATCAGGCGGAGCAGAAAAGCCACCAGCTGAGCCTGCCCAATTCCTGACCTACAAAAGTTATAAAATGGGAGACGACTGTTGTTTTAAGCCATTAAATTTTGAGGTGGTTCGTTACACAGCAGCAGATAAATGGAACGAATAGAGAAGAACTTTCTAAGCACAAAAGCTTGATAGGAATCCAAATAAAAGAATAACAGACTTGATGGGGCGCCAGGGTGGCTCAACTGGCTGAGCATCCGACTCTTGATTTCAGCTCAGTTCACGATCCCAGGGTCATGGGATTGAGCCCCACATCAGGCTCCATGCTGAGTGTGGAGCCTGCTTAAGATTCCCTCTCTCTCAGAAAACATACTTGGTTATTATGATGTTCTGTTAAGTATGATGTCACCTGTAGGTTTTTCAGAGATGCCCTTTATCAGGGTGAACTAGTTGCTTTCTATTCCTAGTTTGTTGAAGACTTTTTAAAATTGTAAATGGGTGTGGGGTTTTTAATTTTTTTTTTTTAATGTTTATTTATTTTTGAGACAGAGAGAGACAGAGCATGAACGGGGGAGGGGCAGAGAGAGAGGGAGACACAGAATCGGAAGCAGGCTCCAGGCTCTGAGCCATCAGCCCAGAGCCCGACGCGGGGCTCGAACTCACGGACCGCGAGATCGTGACCTGAGCTGAAGTCGGACGCTCAACCGACTGAGCCACCCAGGCGCCCCGGTGTGGGGTTTTAAAGGGTAGTTGCCTGTATCTGTCGAGAAGTTTATGTGACTTCAGGACCTTCCATTTTCTAGTATTTTATTAAAGATTTCTATGACTATATTCCTGGGTTATACTGATCTGCCATTATACTTACTTGTGGCGCCCGTGTATGGCTTTGGTATCACAGTATAATATACGCACAGAATTAAGTGAAAAGCATTCCTAGATGTTTAGGAGTCCTGAGTATTGATTCCTCATTAAATGTATGTTATAGTTGATCTAAGACATCTGGGCCTGGGCTTTGCGTTGTAGAGATAATGTTATTTAATACAGAAATAATTGAATTTATTTCCTTCTTCCAAAAAAAAAAAAAAAAGATTCTCTCTCTCCCTCTCTGCCTCTCCCCTACTTGTGTTCTCTCTTCTCTCGAAAACAAAATATAAATAAATAAATAACCCAAACAAACAAACAAACAGGCTTGAAATTGTAAACTGCTTTCTGTCAAGCATCATCACATGCAAATCAAAGGGCAATGGTGCACTAGAAAAATATCCTTGTAACACATGTGACAGACGAACCACTAAGAAGAAAAATTACAACGGGAAAAAAAATGGCAAGGAACGAAAAGCCGTTATCAGAAAAAATTTTAAAGGCCAAAAAGACATGTTTAACACCAGCAGGAACAAAATAAATGCAAATTAGATGACCAGAGACCTTTCTGCTTTCCAATTTGCAAAGATTTTTGAAATGATCATTCTCGGTGCCTGCAAGACTGTAGTGAGGCAAGCGTTGTCTACTCCTGGAGGTGGAAATATAAATTGGTAGTCTTTGGGGAGAACAAGCTGAGGATCTGAAAGTCTTAAATACCCTTTGCTCAAGCATTGCCGCGTCTAGGATTTAAGAGGATGTACGGCCAAGCATTCTCATCACAGCACTATTTTTTTTTTTTTTTTTGACGTTTATTTATTTTTGAGACAGAGAGAGACAGAGCATGAACGGGGGAGGGGCAGAGAGAGAGGGAGACACAGAATCGGAAACAGGCTCCAGGCTCTGAGCCATCAGCCTAGAGCCTGACGCGGGGCTCGAACTCACGGACCGCGAGATCGTGACCTGGCTGAAGTCGGACGCTTAACCGACTGCGCCACCCAGGCGCCCCTTCACAGCACTATTTCTAAGGGTGAGAAGTTATAAACAATAAACCGTTCAACAATGGGAGCAACGTTGCAAAGTTTCAAATAACGGAACCCAAAAGCGTTATCAAAAGCGTGGCTTCCAAATTATTCAGTGACAAGGGAAGGGCGTGAAAAACAGTTAAAAGTATACAAGGGAATAGCCACAATTTTATGTATATGGATGGATGGATAGACAGATTAAAACGCTGGATGGAAACACACCAAAATATTAACCACAGTTTCTGAAGAAAAGGTTTGCAGGCGGAGGGGGGGGGGGGGGCGGTTATTTCGTTCTTTCTCCTTGTCTGAGTTTTCCTATTTTCTCAACATGAAACTGTATTAGTTTTGTAACCAGAAAAAAATTCTTCTTTTTAAGTAGGTAACTAAAGAGAAAATTCCAAGGCAGTAGCTCCAGCAAACTTGAACACAGGGACTTTCAAGTACTGAGAGGTCTTAGGAGCCAAGAGCTCTCCCTCCAGACACCTGCTAGCGTCTGTGTTTTAGAGTTTCCTGACCTCTAGGCCTTCCCTCTCCCCAGGGTCTCCAGGCTTCAAAATGATCTTTCTATCATCCCTCCCTTTGCTGATCACACCTCGCCACCACAGGCATCCATACACAAGTAAACATTTCTATTCCTTCAGTTTCCTTCTGTTAACAAAGATTTAGAAATCACAACCAGAGAGCCCTCCACCAAAGAGATGGTTTTTCTTTGACATCCCTTCCCGAAATTTGTTACTGTTTCTTTTAACTGGTTACCAACATTAAAAACATGAGGACAGATTTTCACTTCCGGAAAGCTGGAGCAGACTTACCTTGTTACATGCCTCCCACTAAGTACAACTAAAACCTTGAACACTGTACATAAAACAAACAGAAGACTCTAGAAAATAAAAAAGAGAAGCCACGTTGGATAGGAGTCTCAGGACCTGAGAAACAACACGATAGTGAGTTCCAAGAATTTTCTTTTTGGCTCACATATCCCAGGCTTAGAACTAAAGAAACCTGCAATCCTGGGGCGCCTGGGTGGCTCAGTCAGTTAAGCATCCGACTTCAGCTCAGTCAGATCAGCTTCCGACTTCAGCTCAGCTCAGGTCATGATCTCACGGTTCATGAGTTCGAGCCCCGTGTCGGGCTCAGTGCTGACAGCTCGGAGCCTGGAGCCTGCTTCGGATTCTGCGTCTCCCTCTCTCTCTGCTCCTCCCCCACTCATGCTCTGTCTCTCTCTCTCTCTCCCTCAAAAATAAATAAAAACATTAAACTTTTTTTTTTAAAAAAAGAAACCTGCAATCCAGAAATGCTCGTGCCAATAACAGGCACAAATAACAAAAGCTCCAAGAAAAGCCTGCTTTGTGAAGCCTGAATGACAGAAGGACAGAAGGGCAGCCCAACAAAACGCAAAGTGTTTACACGATAACTGCTCTACTCCAGCCAGACACCACCGAAAAAGATCTGTGGCCCCACCCCCACCCACTAGTGAGAAGCCTTGATTTCCACTCTTGTGAGGCTCTAACCCCAACCGCCCAACTGGGGTGGTGTCAGAGATGGCCAAGAAGAGAGCCAGGATTTCATCCGCCATGACTGGTAGACAGCCCTCACCTCCCCCTTCATGGGGGGCCTACCAGGCAGTAATGAGGCGTATCTACCGTTCCTCAAAGGAGCGCCGCCCCCCCCTACTTGAGTGTCAATGGAGGCCAAGTGGTGAACCTGGCCAAACCTCGCCTTCCACCTTTGCCTGAAAGTAGCAAGATGGCAGCCCGAACCTCCAGCCAAGATGGTGCCAGCAGAGGTCAGAGAAAAGAGTAGATTTAAACAACATCCAGAGCCTCAGAACACAATGCAAAAATGTCCCCATTCCAATCAAAAGTCACCCATCACCCCCCAAGCCAGGAAGATCTCAAAGGGAATGAAAAAAAGACTTTCAATAGATGCCAACACAGAGATGACAGAAATGTAAGACTTACTCGGCAAAGATTTCAAAACTGCCCAAGATAAAAATTCCTCCACAAGCAATTGTGAACGTGCTTGAAACTTATTTAAAAAAAAAAAAAAAATTTGAAACGCTCACAGTGCCTGGGTGGCTCAGTCGGTTGAGCATCTGACTCTTGACTTGGGTTCAGGTCATGACCCCAGCATCGTGGGATCAAGCCCCACATTGGGCTCCGTGCTGAGTGTGGAACCTGCTTGAGATGGTCTTTCTCTTTCTCAAATAAAAAACATTTTTAACTAAAAAAAAAACCCACAGTTTAAAAAAGATAGAAAGCCTCAGCAAAGAAACAGAAGATACCAAAAAGAACGAAATGGATGTTATAGAACTGAAAAATACAGCAATCAAAATTAAAACTCAGCGTATGGACTTGCCTTAGTTTCTTACTGCTGCCGTGACAAATTATCGCAAACTTAGTTATCTTAAAACAAAACAAATTTGGGGCACCTGGGTGGCTCAGTCGGTTGAGCATCCGACTTCAGCTCAGGTCATGATCTCACAGCTCGTGAGTTCGAGCCCCGCGTCGGGCTCTGTGCTGACAGCTCGGAGCCTGGAGCCTGCTTCGGATTCTGTGTCTCCCTCTCTCTCTCTGCCCCTAACCCACTCGCATTCTTTCTCTGTCTCTCTCAAAAATAAATAAACATTAAAAAAATTAAAAAAAAAAAAACAAATTTAATATCTTACAGTTCTGATGGTCGGAAGTCCAAAGTGGGTCTCATCGGGCTAAACTCAAGGTGCGTCAAGACTGTGTGACTTCATGGGGACACCAGTGAGGAGTCTATGTCCACCTTCCTGAGGCTGTGCCCTCGTTCCTTGGCTCATGACCCCTCCCCCCGTCTTCAAAACCAGCAGCCTGTGCCAGTCCTTCTCGCATGGCATCACATCGACAGTAACTCCCTTGTCCCTCTCTTTCACTTGCAAGGACCCTTGTGGTTTTCTTGGGTGCACCGAGGGAATCCAGGATAATCTCCCCGTCTCAAGATGGTCAATCACGTCTGTAAAGTCCCTTTTGCCATGGCAAAGGTCATCTATTCACACGATCTGGGGATGAGGGCGTGAACTTCTCGGAAGAGCCACTGTTCTGCCTGCTCCAGTCTGCCCTCTGGCTCCCAAAGATGCATGCCCGGCCCACAGGCAAAGTGTATGCACCCCACCCTGAGGTCCTCAAAAGTCTCAATCCATTACGGCATAAACGCAAAGTCCAAATGCTCATCAACTCAAATTCCCAAAT
Source organism: Leopardus geoffroyi (assembly GCF_018350155.1). NCBI lineage: Eukaryota > Metazoa > Chordata > Mammalia > Carnivora > Felidae > Leopardus > Leopardus geoffroyi. The sequence goes on along the minus strand of NC_059338.1, from coordinate 57,890,559 downwards.
GTCATCATCTCAGTCACTTGCACAGTTATGGGAAGACTCTTAATTACATCCAGCCTGGAGCAAAATTCCTCTCCATCTACGGACCTAGAAACCAAGTCAGCTTCTCCCAAAATGCAGTGATAGGACAGGCATCAGTTACCAAATTATCGACATTCCCACTCAAAACGAAAAAAGGAAGGAAGACGGGAGTTACTAATCCCCGACCCATTTTGCAATCCAGCTGGGCAGATTTTAAGTTCTAAGACCTCTGTGTCTCAAGGATCCATTCTGTGAGCTCACAGCCCACAGAACTTCAAGCTCACAGCCTTGAAGTTGTCCTTTCCTTCTGACGGAAGGTAGACTTGTTTGCAGCTGAATAGTGTTATCAGCATAGTTTATATCTATAGAATATCGGGGGGTCTAACAACTCTATAAACTCTTAAGGAAATGTAATTACTAATTTTTTTTTAAGTAAGAGAAATCTTTTTTCGTACCATTTTGTCTAGTTTTAATATCCGCGTAACACTAGCTTCATAAAATACATTGGGAAATGTTCCCTCCTCTTCTGTTTCCTGAAAGAGATTCCATAGAACAGATTTTTGCGTTTATATTTGTGATGAGTACTCGGTGTTCGTAGTTTTCTTCTCTTGTACATGAGGGATTCTTACGAGGATGGAAATATTCTGTACCTCGCCTATATCAATGCCAACCCTCGTTATAATATTGCAAGATGTTACCTTTGGGGGAAACTGGGTAAAGGACCACCAGGGAGCTCTCTATATTATTCCTTACACCTGCGTGCGAATCTACAATTCTTTCACATGAAAAAGCGTAATGAAAAAAATTTAATGTAGTTCCAGATGCAAGTCTAAATGTTTCTCTTCTCTGAAAAAAATCGCAAGATTTTTGCAAAAACCACTTGCACGTATGACCGAAATGCGCCACGGTGGAGCGGTGATGCAGCTTGCCAGCTCACCCCAGTCCCCACTGCTCCCTATTGTCTCCCTGTCACCGGGGCTCAGCATTCTCCGTGAGTCAATATCCAGTGGACCCCGCTAACTTTCTCACATGCAGTGAGAGACCCCTGTCTGGCACCTGTAGACATTTGAATGCCCCACTTTTGTGGGCTTGGAGTCCTGTAAGGAGGGTGGCGGCAGAATTCAGTCGTGCTAAGGCGTGAACTCGCGGAAACATCTTAACTCTGTATCTCGTGCCTGAAACATGTGTGCCTGAGACATGATACCATAAGGCGGAAACTTGAAAGTCAGACAGACCTGAGTTAAAATTGTGGTTTTCCCACCTGACCTTGAGCCAATTAGTTGAATTTTCACATTTTCACTTACGAACCGGGAACGATAATACACGATTCAATCTAATCCAAACCTCTAATCCAAACCTGGTGCTGTGAGCACCACAGCATAGGTGCTCAGTTAATATGTTTTCCCCATAACAACAGGATGCCTCTCTCTTTTTTGAAACCAACAGCTTATGCCAAAGGAGTTTGTTTTTCGCTGGAGTGTTGCACGCATATTTGCCGTTACCTGGGAAGGTGCGGGCCGCTTTGCTCAGCATCTCACCAGCGCTATCTCACTATCCTCACGATAACCCTGCACAGAAGGCACCTGTATCATGCCCCTCTCGCCCCTGAGGAATTTGAAGCGTAGAGTTATTTGATTATTTAAGCTTTGGCCGATAATTCCGATTCCAGAATCCAGACTGTGCTGTGCATTCAACCGCTTTTCCCACTGCCTTGCTTGGCAGAGTTTGGGAGAGGTTTCCGTTCTAGACTCTCCCCAGAGACGAGCCCCTGCTCCGTGCAGGCCCCCCCTTGTTACAGCTGTAAGGCTGACAGCGACGACTTTGTGGTCGGCCTTGATCTACGGCCTTGGGGAGACTTTGAGAATCCCATCTCTGCTTCGTTTTCTTCCCCTGACGTATGAACTCCCTTGGGATAGACATGTGACTCACCTGTATACAGGCTGCATCGTGTTTGAAGGCTTATACATCCTGTGCAGCAAACGCAGACTATTGCTACCTACCAAGGGTATTTTCCTATAGCTGCTTTATTGGCATCCCTTTCACAATCCGATGACCTCTTACCGGCACTAATTAATTCCTATTGGCAAAGAGAAGGGGACAAAAACCAGACAGAACAGGCTGAGCGAAATGTCAGCTCTCCCCTGAGGATCGGTTGCTGGCTGAGCTGCTCAGGGGTTTGTCACTCAAGTGACAAGGAACAACAGGATACTCCCTGGCTCCTGCCAGAGTGTCCAGGAGCTTCCCAGGATATGAAACCAGAGAAATGTCTTGAGCTTATTTCTGAATGGCTAAGACGCTCCAGCAGGACAAAGCTGGCCTTGATTCCTGGCTGCCCCACCTCTCAGCTGGGCGAACTTGTTAAAGTTCTTACCCTCTCACGAAGCCTCAGTTTTCCCATTTTGGAAAATGAGAGCAGAATCAGAGCAATGCCTCCCTTAGAGGGTCTTGGAAGGAAAGAAATGAGATGACACAGGAAATGTTTCACCACAGTGCCTCACACACAGTAAGCCCTCAAAAACATGTTAGTATTACATCAACGGCGGGGTTTTTGCTGATGAGCTAGAAAGATTAATAGCCATTAATGTAAGTGGTGGGATTTGTAATATGTTCAGAAAAAAAAAAAAAAAATGGTGTCTCCGGTGGTGGTATTTTAGTCATTATCAGGAAAAAAAAAAAAAGGCAGGGGAAACTCACTTCCTGCAAAAGTTGTATTCATCAGAGATTCTCTGCGTTTGATATTTAAAAATCAAACCATGTTTCCTATTAGATTACAATTCCAGAAATGTTCTCTGTTCAATTTTGATAAATAGAACTGTCCTCTTAAAATAATGTGCCGGCTTCACCTATTGCTAGCTTTGCGACCTTGGGCAACACTATTTGTCAGTTTCCTCATCCCTAAGGTTCCGCTCTGGAGTCCCTTGAGACAATGGACGTGGAGGTTCTTTGTAAAAGTGTAAAACCCCCTGCAGAAATGCTAGGTTACAATGGCTCCACACCTACGCTTAGCTGTGTTTCCTCAGACATTTGCAAAGTACACGTTCAATTAGGAAACAACAAAACTTGGGGCGCCTGGGTGACTCAGTCGGTTAAGCGTCGGGTTCTCGATCTCGGCTCAGGTCTCGATCTCATGTCGGCGCGGAGACTGCTTGGGATTCTCTCTCTCCCTCTCTCCTTGCCCCTCCCTCCTCTCAAAAATAAACATACATTAAAAAAAATAAGTTTTAGGGGCGCCTGGGTGGCTCAGTCGGTTAAGCGTCCGACTTCAGCCAGGTCACGATCTCGCGGTCCGTGAGTTGGAGCCCCGCGTCGGGCTCTGGGCTGATGGCTCAGAGCCTGGAGCCTGTTTCCGATTCTGTGTCTCCCTCTCTCTCTGCCCCTCCCCCGTTCATGCTCTGTCTCTCTCTCTGTCTCGAAAATAAATAAAAGTTAAAAAAAAATTTATTTTAAATATATAAGTTTTAGAAAAGGAAATCAAAACAACAACCCGATTGTCCTCTTCAGTTTGATTTTTACATAACATATTACCTTAAAGGAAGGCACAACTTTGGAGAAAACCATGCTTGCCAGGCATAAGTACGGAACACGAAGGAGAACATGTGACCAATTTCATCTCAATCTTTGGAAGGTGAGAAAATTCCCTCCGTTTTCCAGAAAGCAATTCTGAGGGGTTATCACAGAATCAGCCTCCTTGACGTCAGTCTCTCTTATTTCCCAGACAGCCTGAAACAAATCCCCGAATTAATCCCAACCCGGAGGTTTTCGTTTTATTGCTCTCAAGAATCGCCAGGAGTCCCTAACTGTCTACGTAAAAAGCTCTGGCCCCAGCGCCTGGCATCTGTCCTGCTTTGCAACATGGTCCCACGCCTTTTCTCTAAGCTGGTGCTCGCCATTCTCCACAACCTGCACCTTCAACTCTGTCCCTGCTGCGGCGTCCCGTGGACAGTACACGCTTGCCTCCCACTCCAAACCCCCCACCTGCGCCCATTTTTTGCTGTTTCACTGATGTGAATCCTACCTACCCCTGGTTATTTTTGCCCACCTATGTTTTTGCAGATGACCTGGTCATCGATACAGAAAATCCAAATGGATCAAGGACAGCGACAGCAACAATAACCAAAACTCCTGAAACCAATAAGCGGTTATAGCAAGGTTAGACGATGTTAATGCACAGAAGGTGGGCGCCTGGGCGGCTCAGTCGGCAGAGTCTCTGACTTCAGCTCAGGTCATGATCTCGCCGTCTGTGAGTTCGAGCCCCGCGTCCGGCTCCGTGCTGACAGCTCGGAGCCCGGAGCCTGCTTCGGATTCTGTGTCTCCCTCTCTCTCCGCCCCTCCCCTGCTTGCACTCTGTCTCTGTCTCTGTCTCTCTCTCTCTCTCTCTCTCAAAAATTAGCATTAAAAAAATTTTGATTATCATATGCCAGTGATGACAACGTGAAAATCGAAATGAAAACCACAATACCATTTCCCCTGAGTTCAGGAATGAGACCGGGATGTCCCCTCTCACCACTTTCATTCAACATAGTACTGGAAGTCCTAGCCGCAGCAAGTAGACAAAACAAGGAAATCAAGGCATCCAAATTGGTAAGGAGAAAGTAAAACTCTCATGATTTGCAGGTGACATTATATTATGTATAGAAAACCCTAAAGACGCAACCGAAAAATGAAGAGAACTGATAACTGAACTCAGTGAACTCACTGGATACAAAATCAATGCACAGAAGTCTTTTTGCATTCCTACACACTAGCAATAAGGCAGGAGAAAGAGAGATTAAGAAAACCAACGATCCCATTAGCAATTGTACTAAAATCAATAATGTACCTAGGAATAAACAACCGAAGAGATGAGAGATCTGTACTGTGGGAAAACTGGAAAACACTGATGAAAGAAATTCAAGACAATTCAAAGACATAGAAAGACATCCCGTGCTCATGGGTTAGAAGAACAAATATTATTTTTTTTTTTTTAATTTTTTTTTCAACGTTTATTTATTTTTGGGACAGAGAGAGACAGAGCATGAACGGGGGAGGGGCAGAGAGAGAGGGAGACACAGAATCGGAAACAGGCTCCAGGCTCTGAGCCATCAGCCCAGAGCCCGACGCGGGGCTCGAACTCACGGACCGCGAGATCGTGACCTGGCTGAAGTCGGACGCTTAACCGACTGCGCCACCCAGGCGCCCCGAAGAACAAATATTATTAAAATGTCTATACTTCCCAAAGCAATCTGCAGGTTTGATGCAACCCCCATAAAAATACCAATAGCACTTGGGGCGCCTGGGTGGCGCAGTCGGTTAAGCGTCCGACTTCAGCCAGGTCACGATCTCGCGGTCCGTGAGTTGGAGCCCCGCGTCGGGCTCTGGGCTGATGTCTCAGAGCCTGGAGCCTGTTTCCGATTCTGTGTCTCCCTCTCTCTCTGCCCCTCCCCCGTTCATGCTCTGTCTCTCTCTGTCCCAAAAATAAATAAACGTTGAAAAAAAAAAAAATACCAATAGCACTTTCCACAGAACTAAAACAGACAATCCTAAAATGTGTATGGAGCCACAGAAGACCTCCAAAAGTCAACCAATCTCGACAAAGAAAAACAGAACAACAGGTATTACAGTTCCAGATTTCAAATTGTAGTCCAAAGTGGTAGTAATTTAAACAGCAGGATGCTGGGGCAAAAATGGACGCACAGATCAACAGAACAGACTAGAAAGCTCCGAAATAAACCCATAATTACATCTCAATTAATTTTTGACCAAGGAGGAATGCGCATCCAATGGGAAAAAAGACAATCTCTTCAACAAACGGTGTTGGGAAAACTAGACAAGAACGTGCAAAACAATGAAATTGGACCACTTTCTTTCACCATACACAAAAATAAACTCAGATTAAAGACCTAAATGTGAGACCTGAAACCATAAAAATCTTCGAAGTGAGAACAGGCAATCATTTCTCTGAGAAATCGACCATAGCAACATTTTTCTAGATATGTCTCCTGAGGCAAGGGAAACAAAATAAAAAATGGGCTATTGGGACTGTATCAAAACAAAAACCCTCTGCACGGCAAAGGAAGTAATTGGCACAACTAAGAGGCAGCCTATGGAGTGAGAGAAGGTATTTGCAAACGGCATGTCCGATAAAGGGCTAGCATCCAAAGCACATAAAGAATTTATGAAACTCAATACCCAAAAAAACAAAATAATCAAATTTAAAAATGGCCCAAAGGCACGAACAGATACCTCTCCAAAGAAGACCTCCAGGGGGCCAACAGGCACACGACGAGATGCGCCACATCCCTCCTCATCAGGGAAATGCAAATCAAACCCACAATGAGAGACCACCTCACGCCTGTGAGCCGAGCTAAAATCAAAACAAGACATTACAAGTGTTGGCGAGGACGTGGAGAAAAAGAAAGCACTGTTGGTGGGAACACAAACCGGTGCGGCCACTGTGGAGAAGCGTCTGGAGCGTCCTCGAAAAACGAAAATCGAACTACCCTACGATCCAGGAATCACCCTCTTGGGACACGATGGGAGCAGCCCTGGTGTCCATTGGTAGATGAATGGACAAAGAAGTTGAGTGGACAAAGAAGATGAATGGGCAAAGCCATAAAAAAGAATAATATCTTGCCATTTGCTAAACCGATGAGAGCATAATGCTACACAAAATGAGTCAGAGAAAGACAAACACCGTATGATCTTGTCTGCAGAATCTAAGGAACAAAACAAGTGAACAAAGGAAAAGGAGAGAGAGGCAAACCAAGAGACAGACTCCTCACTACAGAGAACACACTGATGGTTACTAGAGGGGAGGTCGGGGGGGGAGGCGAGGGGGGTGAGATAGGTGATGGGGATTAAGGAGTGCACTTGTCATGATGCAAACATAATAATAAAAAAATGAAATAAAGTTATTGTAACAGAAAAGACTTCAGATGAAAGGTGAATTTATTATTTACTTATTTATTGAATTTATTCATTCAATAAATATTTGAGTTCCAAACGGGGGAAAAAAAAAAAAACCACGGTACCATTTACATTACTTCCCAAAATGAAATTCTTAGGTATAAATCTAACACTGCATGTACAGGGGCTCTACCTTAACTTCCTGGAAAGATCTAGATGGTTACTGCTGTATGACTTATCTCGGTGGGACAAGTTTGAAAAGTCAACAGTGTTTGGAGTGGGGATTATTTGGATTCTTTTTTTTTTTTTTTTTTAACTTTGGTACATCGATCTATCTAAACCTGGTGGGGAGAATTGTCCCCAGGGTCTCACCAAGACCCCCCCCCCCACTTGCCACTGTGCCCTCCGTGCTGTCCCATCTCTTCTGTCCTCACTCTGATACCAGAGTGCAGCAATGCCCACAGCTACCCCAGCTCTGGCCCTCGCACCCCTTTCACGAAATAACTCGTGACCGGATCTCCTCAGCTATCCCACTATAGCTTAGGAACTGATGCCACTGGGAAGGATATACCCCTAACCATTTTTGGTTTTAAGCATGGAGATGTTAGGAAGGGACACACACCCACCGCAGAATACATAGCGCATTACGACCAAAGTATAAAGCAACCTCTGTGAGTTGCCATGTTGGGAAGGAGGGAGGGCAGGGCAGTGGCTTCAACCACAGGATGGGGACTGTGGGGGACAGGGCGGGACCTCATTTCCTCTGCCCCTGTTGGCTATTAGAGACCTGTGCATGTGTCTAAAGAAAGTGATTATCTTTTGTATGTAAATATTAAAAATGATTCCAAAAGTATGTACGAGATCGCTATGAGGAAAACCACAAAACTGATGAAAGAAATCAAAGAATGAAATAATTGGAAAGACAGTCCATGAACATGGATAGGCAGACTCAATCTTGTCAAAATGTCAATCCTTCTCAACTTCATCTGTAGATTCGGTGCAATCCAAATCAAAAGCCCAGCAAGTTATTTTGTGGACATTGACAAACTGATTCTAAAATGTATATCAAAAGACCCATAATAGCCAACACAGTGTTGAAGGAGAAGGAAGTCAGAGGACTGAGGTACCTGACTTCAAGACCTACAATGGTACTACAATAATCAAGACAGTGTGGTATTAACAAAAGAACAGAAAATAGAAAATTAATTGAACAGGATAGAAATAGGCACACGTAAGAATAGTCAACTGACCTTTGACAAAGGAGCAAAGACCATATAATGGAGCAAAGATAGCCTTTTTGACAAATGGTGTTAAAACTGGACATCCATATGCCAAAAAAAAGAAAAAAAAAAAGAATCTAGACACAGACCTTACACCCTTCACCAAAATTAACTCAAAATGGATCAGAGGGGCACCTGGGTGGCTCAGCTGGTTCAACATCTTATGGTTCATGAGTTAGAACCCCTCATCGAGCTCTCTGCTGTCAGTGTGGAGCCCGCGTTGTATGCTCTGTCTCCCTCTCTCTCTGCCTCTCCCTCTCTCTTTCTCTCAAAATGACACAAGCATCTTAAAAAATGGATCAGAGACCTAAACGTAAAACACAAAAGTCCAAAGGTCCCGGAAGGTCACGCAGAAGATCTGGATGATGCCGGATATGGGGATGACTTTTTAGACAACACCAAAGGCGCGATCCATGAAAGTAACAGTCGATGAGCCGAACTTCATTAAAATTAATAAGAATGTCCGCTCTGCAAAAGACACTGTCAAGGGAACAAGAAGACAAGCAACAGGCTGAGAGAAAATATTTGCAAAAGGCACATATGACAAAGAGCTAGTATGTAAAATGTGCAGAGAACGTTTAAAACTCAACAACAAGAAGAAACCCCCCAAACGACCCAAATAGGACAATGGGCCAAGTCTTAGCAGGCACCTCACCAAAAAAGATATACAGATGGCAATTAGGGTGTGTGAAAATAAACTCCACGTCGTCTCTCATCATGGAAATTCAAATTAAAATGACAACGCCATACCACCCCATCCCTATCGGAATGGCCGAAATCCAGAACACCGACAATACTAAATGCTGGCGAAGATGTGAAAAAACAGACACTCTCATTCATTGCCGGTGGGAATACAAAATAGCACAGCTACTATCGAAGGCAGTTTGACAATTGCTTACAAAGTTAAACACACTTTTACCTCATTTACCCAAAGGAATTGAAAACTTATATCCACGCAAAAACCTGCACGTAGAGTTTACAGCAGCTTCATTCATAATTGCCAAGATCTGGAAACAAACCAAGATGCCCTTCCCTTCGGTCGGTGAATGGATAAATAAACCATGCGACATCCAGACAATGGAATATTATTCGGTGCTGAAAAGAAACGAACTACTAAGCTATGGAAAGGCATAGAAAAACCTTAAATGCCTATCATTGCCGAGTTGAAAGAAGCCAATCTGAAAAGGCTTCATACGGTGTGACTTCAGCTATACGACCTTCTGGAAAAGGAGAAACTCTGGAGACAGTGAAGAGACCCATGATTGGCAAGATTCGGCTGGGAAAAGGAGGTGACAGCAGGGACCAACAGTCATGACGCAGAGGACTTTTAGGGCAGTCACAGTACTCTGTACGATGCCATAATGACGGATGCATGCCACCATCTATCTGTCCAAACCCATAGTACGTCCAATACCCAAAGTGAACCCTGATGTAAACGATGGACTTTGAGTGGTTAGGTTGTACCAGTACGGTTTCACTAGTTGTAACAAGCGTAGCACTCTGCGGGGCAAGGGGGTGTGCAGGTGTGGGGGCAGACTGGGTGTGGGAAAATCTTTGTACCTTCCTCTTAATTTTGCTGTGAACCTAAAACTGTTCTGAAAAATAGTATCTTAAAATATAATGGGCATGACTGTGGGAGTGCAGGGGAAAAAATAACTCACAGATGGTGGGGGAGGGGGTACCACTTTTCTTCAGGGCAGTTTGAAGATGTACATCAACAGCCCTAAAGTAAGAATGGCCTCCGACCGAGCAATTCCTAGAAACTTACCGCAGGTAACCTTCTATTCTGTCCTAATAGCTCTATGTGCCTTGTAGAGAAGACGTACATTATTTTTTCAGTTTTCAACGTCTTTAATATGAGTCAATAACGGGAGAAGACAGAGATTGTTAGGACTGCAGTGCATGCGTGGCAAAGACGAGGTTCTGAACGCATTCTGCATATCTGGGGTCAGCTACTTTGCGCAATAGATGTGTACAAATTGAGCTGCGTTCTCCATTATGCTAATGGAAGAAAAGTCTGCAAAAAGCACAAAGAATCATTTAATAATGTGAGTAGCTATCGCCTCGTGTGTCTGTTTTAGAAGTTCACATCATTTCAACTTTTAGATTCGCTCAAAGCCAAAAACGCCCAAGTCATTATTCTCTCGTAATGTCCCGGTCAAATTGTTAAGGGCGGTCATTCTAAGAGAGCCCTAGCTGTGTGTTGTGTTTTCACCGTCTCGATTTACCGGGTGCAATCACTTTCTCAGCCATTCTGGGGGCAGCCTCAAAGGGAAGGATTCACGTGCTAGCAGAATTTGGTTGATCTCTGGAATAAGCGAAACTCGTATACAGAAGCAGTCAGATTTAGTCTGCTTCTAACACGCTCTGATCAGGAGACCAAGCAATCTCCAGGTAGAGAAAAACAAAGAAAGCAGACACGTGTGGGTACAATCGACCGCTCAGAACATTCCTTGAAACACACAGAATAAAAACATCTAGAGTGCACCTATCTCCAGAATGCTTGAGCTGTAGCTGTGCGTCACCTTGGCCCGGCGCTGTCCCAGCTGAAAGAAGGAGCGAAACAGGCTGCGAGAGAGTGACTCACCCAAAGTCATGTCCAACATCAGTGGTGAGGTTGCAATTAGAGTCCGTTGTCTCCCAGAAGTGCCAGTAGCTCTCACAAGTAAAACAGACAGTGTGGTGGAAGAAAAACACTACCAGACTAGGAGTCAGGAAACCCGGGATTCCAAGTTGGCCTCGTCACTGAATCAGCCACGTGTCTTTGGGCAGACGACTACCCTTTGGGGACTGTGCCTCTTTGCCTACAATATGAGGAGGTTCTACTAGAAAGCACCAGAGAGATCTGCAGATCTAACAGCCTGTAGTTTCTAAGTAGCTCCTTCCTTCCCCTTCCTGTCCTTTCAGATTGAGACCTCGCAGGCACTCTCGCCCCTCCAGTCTCTTTTCCATCCACAGTTCCCGGGGGCACACCTCTTCTGCAAGGTCCAGAAGCTTCTGCAAGGTCAGAAGGATGCCCTGTGAGCTGTGGAGCAGGTGCTAAAGCATTTCTCATGTTGCTGAGACTATTTTAGCTAGAGTCATGTTATTTTTTTTTTTTCTGCCTAAATGGATTAACTAGGCACACATACGTCTGTAGACAGAACACCATTGAATACACTTCGCAGAGTACATAGCAGCTTAATTTTCCTTAAACAGACATCAAGTGCCTGAAGATGTAGGAGGAGGCCAGGAAAGACGATTTCCTGAGGCAGCCTGCCTCTCCCACAGGAAGGGGCTACCCAGGTCCTGACCCAGAGAGGAGGAAGAACACGGGGACGGAAAGAGGGGGTTCTGCCACATTGAGCTAAGCCAAATCGCAGACCAAGGGAAAGGAGAGACAGACAGAACTGGGTTGTGTTATCAATCAATTTTCAACCTCAGTTAACTTTATTGGCATGACAAGGTAGACGCACTGCCAAAGTCAATAGAGTAGATCGGTGTGCCTAAGGCAGGCTCTGGTGCTAATGGGAGGTTTTAATGCCAGACATTCTGTCCTCCGAATGTTTCCTAATGTCCTTCCTTCTTTGTCTCCAGCTGCCACATGTTGTGGGTATGATCTTGCTACTGAAGGTCACGGGATCAAGCTTTGGGCACCGAAACCAAGCTCATGAGAAGGGCCTTCTTTCCCGAAACTCTTTGTATAAAAGCGTTTGAAAAACCCTGTGAATTTGTGTTTTTGTTTTATTTAACATAGGGTACCCAATAATAAAAATAAACAAGTCTTTTCAGATAGGCTATTGTTAAAATAGTTCACTTCCTATGCAGGTTTTTAAAGATGCTCACCAAGAAAACGACCTAAAATTTCTTTATCAGAAATGCTTGCTATAATGTTTACGTTTTCAATAGGCATATAATTAAGCTGTTAATATCTGGGATCTTTATGCAAAGCATAAATCTTATGGGCAATCTTATGGGCAAAACATTACCCTCACCTGGTAGCAGCATGCACTAATGATAAGAGTTATTATTTCTTGTGAGCTTCCTGTATTAAATTACTGACTAAATGCATGTATCCCTGTAAAATCTGGAATATTTAAGATGTAAGCAACCTACTAACCTTGTTAGTGTAATTCCCTTAATTTTACAAAAACTGAGATCCAGCATTTTTGTTTTCCCCCCGTCCTGAGGAGAAATAGGGAAATGACTTTTTTTCTGGTTGGACAAAGTTTTTTTTTTTTTTTTTCAGGATCTTAGTGGCCCAGATATGTACTATATTATTCCTACCAGGAGCCCAGCCCAAGCTTCCAGGCCAAGAAGCATTTATAGGCGATAGATAAAATCAGATCATGAGCAGACCGAGACTCAGGCCAGCAAGTACGTGATAATGGCTAAGCTTAATGTTTAAACAAATATTTGTTTTAAAGGAGGCAAAAGGTGAGAGTATTACATATGTTTCAGATATGATATAGATACGGCATGCCCAGATACAACACAGGTATGGCAAAAGCCTACAATTTGGAGCACACGATCTTATGGGCAAAACATTACCCTCACCTGGTGGCAGCATGCACTAACGATAAGAGTTATTATTTCTTGTGAGCTTCCTGTATTAAATAATTGACTAAATGCATGTATCCCTGTAAAATCTGGAATATTTAAGATGTAAGCAACCTACCAAACCTGTTAGTGTAATTCCTCTGATTTTACAAAAACCGAGATCCAGACATTTTTGTTTGCGCGTTTGCTTAAGGTCAACGCTTAACAACTAAGATGATACTAGAAGTCAGGTCTCTCAGCTCTCAGAACAGTGAATGCCCCATTACACAAGGATCTTATTGCATACTTGGATTCTGTACTTTGCCCTTGACATATTCATAAAAGCTAAAACTGAAGTCTATAAAGAGGTCAGTGTCCATCAACAATAAATAAACCACTACATTTTGCCTATTTTCCACTTCCAGCCATTTACTTGTTCACTTGACAGTTCCTCTCAGGAAAGGCACTTGTTGGTTCATTGGTAGGGTTGATTGATTAAAGATACCCTGCAATTTAATTTAAAAACCAAGGAGTAATCAAGGCCTTCTTCATTCTGTCGGTTTAGTAAGCATTTGCCAAGGAAGGTCATCGTTATTGCTAACACAATCACAGCATCAGTCAAATGAGGAAGAAGATGTATATATATCGTATGATGTGTGTGTATCATATATACATGATCTATACGATATATGTGTTATATATGATGTATATGTTATATATTATATATGTTGTATACGTGTGGGTATGTGAGCCGTACATATATATTTATATGCATATAAATATGTATACTCTTATCTTCTAAATGTTTGAGTAGTTCTCCAAAAGTTGCCTTTATCAAAGTGATTCTGCATGGCTAGTGAGAGTAGGATAGTGGGACAGACTCGTCTCTGGACTTTTCTTTCCCCCCTAGTCAAAGTTCTCTGAGCCAGGCTCTTAAGCATTTCTCTGCACTCTAAGCATGTTATGTTTGGGATCCCGTCAAATTCCGTTTGAAAGGTGTCCAACTGAAGGGACCGGGGTGATGTCAGGGACCGGGGTGAACCAGGATCTCCACCTCTAAGCACTGGGAGAGCTATATTATCCGGAAGAGTAGTGCATCATACCTTGATCAGGGAAGTTAAAATATTCTCCAAGATACTCTGTTTGTAAGACATTTTCCAAATTGCATTCCAGTTGCAGAAATATTTTTGGCAAGTAAGCCGCAGGGGGCTGAGAGCCTGGTCCGTGCCAGCTTGACTGACTCCAACAGCCAGGGTGGAAGGTCTGGGCTGGAGGAGGACGGGCGAGCGCCCGCGCGAGGGGAGGGAACGCCCGCTGGCCAGCCGGCCTTGAGCCCCTGAGCACCTCTGATTTGCTCTCCAGACTCCAAGGACAGTGTTGCTACACTGAAAGGTACCAGTTACCAACAGAGATGGTGAGAGGAGGAGGAAGAGGAACCGGCAACCGAGGCCCAGCGAGGGCGGAGCAGGAGGATGGGATCTGGCCCTTCGGCCACCTAGGGTTGTCCTAGAGTCCACACGGGAGCCAGACTCCTACCACGGCTACCCCTTGCTGCCACTGCCAGCTGGCCCGGCACTCGTGGCCAGGTCTTGATGTTTCCGTGGAACAGAAACAATTTCACCCGAGAGCGGAACAGGCCACCCCGTGACGGCGATGAAGCGAGTTCCAGACAAGAGGGCTCTGTGATGTGTCTGAACAGACAAGAACGCGGGCATTGTCGAAACCCCCAAACGAGCCAACATCCCCTTCCTGACTAGCAGGAATGACTGCCGTTTCTGTCCCGGTCGCGTCTCTCGCCTTCCTCCCGCCAACCTCCCCATCACGGTGATCTCTGCTCTCTGGCAGCATCCGATTCACAGCAAAGTCAGCTTCCCGAGGCCCCACCCCAAATCACCCCAACACGAGCCAGCCCAAGCCCCTCCTAAGTCCTCTCTAACACCTCCTTGCCCACAGCGCACCGTCTGTCTCCGTGCAATGGGCCATAACCACCCCTGGGTTCGGCTACAGGTGTCTCCCTGCCGGCCTGTAGCTGGAGGGTCAGATGACAACGTTTGTCTGCTCTGTGCCGACCAATGTGCTGACTTCTGGGCTCACGGCTTGTCCTACCCTGAGAGAGCTCACCGCCTAATGGAGGACGCAAGGAGCGGGATGGGGGGTGGGGGGGGGGCGAATGACCTCAAGAGTTGGGACTAGGCAAACGAAGTTCAACAGGATATCAAACGAATAACCTTAAGGGTGGTACGACACAGAGACTGTGAAGGAACTGAGAACCCCATCGAGATCAAATCTGTCTGCTATTTATTTTTCGTATTAAGTTCTTCCGTATTTAGTTATCTAGTGTTTAGGATTTGATACCAGCAAGAAGATAAAGTGTACAAACCTTAACACCCCATCAAGTTTGCATTACTTGTGAATATATTTCCCAATTTTAAGGCTCCAAGGAAAGGCAAAACCCAGTCAACAAGAACAGGGGCTTCAGACCTCCTTGAGGGCACAAAGAATTAGACAAAGTGCCGGGGGACCTGGGAGAGCCACCTTTTTAGTGTGAAAGTCTCCAACTCCTACCCGTTCAAAAAGTTCCTTCAACGGTGAGCAAACCAACGTCCTGGCCAAAACTCTGCTCGTAAACTGTGTGGCAAATGTCTTCCTTTAGATAGAGTATGTGTTTCTTTCTCCTTCTTCTTCTTCTTCTTTTTTTTTTAATATTTATGGGAGGGGCAGAGAGAGAGGGAGAGAGAGAATCCCAAGCAGGCTCCACCCTGTCAAGTGCAGAGCCCAATGCGGGGTTCGAACTCACGAACCCAAGCCAACATCCAGAGGCAGACCCGGGTGACCAACCAGGTGCCCCAGGTATGTGTTTCTTAAATTTTTTTTTTTTCAACGTTTATTTATTTTTGGGACAGAGAGAGACAGAGCATGAACGGGGAGGGTCAGAGAGAGAGGGAGACACAGAATCGGAAACAGGCTCCAGGCTCTGAGCCATCAGCCCAGAGCCCGACGCGGGGCTCGAACTCACGGACCGCGAGATCGTGACCTGGCTGAAGTCGGACGCTTAACCGACTGCGCCACCCAGGCGCCCCCCCAGGTATGTGTTTCTTAACATCAGGAAGATTGAGAATGAAGCCTGGAAAGACGTGAGAGAGCCAAACCATAGAATTTTATAGCCCATGTTAAAGAGAAAATCGTATATATTTACTGTTTTGTGTGTTTGTAATTTTTAAGAGAATTGGGCAAATTAGAATGGTCGCCTCATAATGCCACTTTAAAATACAATTGAGTAGGGGCGCCTGGGTGGCTCAGTCGGTTAAGCGTCCGACTTCGGCTTAGGTCATGATCTCACGGTCTGTGAGTTCGAGCCCCGCGTCGGGCTCTGTGCTGACAGCTCAGAGCCTGGAGCCCATTTCAGATTCTGTGTCTCCCTCTCTCTCTGCCCCTCCCCTGTTCGTGCTCTCTCTCTGTCTCAAAAATAAATAAACATTAAAAAAATAAATAAATAAAATAAAATAAAATACAATTGAGTAACGAATGCAGAGTTTTACAATTTTAAGTTGAATTCTTACTAAATTTATTGGAACATATAAGACAACTCTGCAACCTTGTATTTATAAATTTAAGGGCTCAAATGTATGTAAGTATGAAAGTACTCCGGAAAGCTTTGTCTGATAATTCAAATAGATATGGATATATATGTGTGTGTGCTGTATATATGTACATGCGTATATGAATGTGTACATAAAATTTGGAATTACGGCTCAACGTGTTAAGAGGTAATTACCGCACTTTATTCGTAGGCCCTTTAGGAATGATTGCTAAGCTCTGTTGGACTAAGAAATAAAATAATTACATCTGTAAGCTGAACTAAAATAAACTATATTTTTCCAATTTTAACTTTAATAAGTAGAATATTAATTTTTAACCCAAAGCGTAAACCTTCAAAATACTGTTTTCTACATACAACAGACACCTAGACAGAAGACGTCCAGGAACTCATGTGAGCATAAGCAAACGCCCTGCTGTGTGGTTAAGGGCTGGGACGGGGAAAGATGAAATGCTACATGGCAACCAGCTGGAGGGGCCAGGATGCGCGGGACCCTCAAGGAAGACAAATAGGGAGCCAAGAAAAAGGTGTGAGGACAGAGGGAGGGAAGGAGGGTGGAGCCACACAACTGTCACTCATTTACAAATACCGAGTGCCTATGGCACAAAGCTAGGGGCCAGAAGGGCCACCCGGACACCCCTGTAAATCAAACATTTTAAACCTTCCTGAGGCTCAACCACTCGAGTTACCAAACTACAACCCCTTAACCCAGGGGGGGCCCCCTGAAGCCCGTGAAGGTGGACAAGAAGCGATGTAGGAACCAGCATGATTGTTCGGGAAGGACCCTGAGGACCCACAGGGGATAGACCTTACCTCTCAGGGCTGCCAAGTGTTGGCTGAATCTTCTGCAGATCACAGGTCTTTGTAAAAGAGAAGATAGATCTTATTTTCTAAAGACCAAATGGGGAGTGAAGAGGTTGGCGGGCGGGGGCAGAGGGACAGAAGGTCTAGGAGGGTGAGACGCCAGGACCAGGGTTGGTAAACTCCGACTAAAAAGGAATGAGGACGGAAATGACTCCCCGATGAAGGAGTTCGAGATCGCTGCGACCCACCTCAGGGTTTACGCCTCTACAGAGGTTGTGGCTTTACCCATACAAAGTGCTCTGTAAACAACACCAAAAAGAGAAAAAAAAAATGGCAGATCGGGGATTCACAGAACTCATTTTCAAGTTCCCAGGCTGTAGCCTTCAAATAAATCTACCCCACCTTTCACGTCTAATGGGACAGGTGTGTGCCTCAGGGCGGATGGTTCGAGATGCTTTCCCTCCGACGGTCCTAGGGGCACTGTGAAATGGGTTTAAAGAACCACTTCCATCAATGGGTGTAGACCCTCTATACGTGTGTGCAGTCCTTTTTGTCTGAGGTTATCAGAACATCGAAGCCTCTCGTTCCTGGGAATACCATCTGGGATTGTCTGGTGACTATGTGGCTATGAGGGCCCTGAACATTATCTTCAAATCTCCATAGAAGAATCGCCCCTGTGTTTCATGTCAACAATAGTTGAGCCAAACTGCCTTTGACGTCCCTGGAGTTATCTGATCACCCAGATGACAGTGAGCAGAGCTAGAGGCTAGGACTCGGCAGCTCAGCCCTAACATCTGCCCGAGGCCAGCAGTGAGGGCTCCAGGAGTCCCTCCAGCCCATCCAGCCTACCATCTGCCGCTGGTTAACCATGCCACCTTGGGTCACTGAGGCCCCCATTCTGTGCCATCTGTGAGATGCGTATAATAGCACGCCCGGTCCTTCTGTCCCTCCTCTGCCATCTCCTGCTCATGCTCTCCCTCCCTCCCTGCTTCCCTTCCTCCCTCTCTCCCTCCCTTTCTCCCTTCCTTCTCCTCCTCCTTCTCTCTCTCATTCTCCCTTCTTCCCTCTCTCCGTCCCTCTGTCCTTCTCTCTCTCTCTTCTGCAGAAGATAATGCGTCTGAAGTGCTTTGAGCTCCTTGGAGATAGAAGGTCTATAAATATAAGCTGTTATCACTGTTACCATGGAAACACTCCCAGAGAGCTGTGCTCCATTCCTGTGTTGGCTGGGCATAATTCTGGCCTTCTTGCCCTGCTGGCTTCTCGAGGGTGTTAAAACAATCAGTGATTTTACAAAGCGCTGCGGCCAGGTAGGGGGTGGGGACCCAGGGCGGAACTTGTTTGGGTTTTTTGGGGTTTTTTTCATGTCAATCTTGAAAAATGGTACTTCTATCTGCTAAGGTAGAGGGTCATGCAAAATTGGCCACAGTCAGCTATGAATCCAAGGATGCCGGTGATGATACCCAACCAAGGACCCTAATCGATAACAAGGTTCGGGCAAGCAGGAATTCCAATGAGCTTCAGGAATAACATCACATCCATTTCCTAATTTGCTCTGAGTCCTGATTGAGTCCTCAGCTTCAGAACCATGGCTAGCAAAACGTTGAGGTTAAGAGTCAGCGCCTTTCTGCCAGTCTGTGGCCTTCTGGAAAGCAGGAGCTATGCCTTTTTCATTATGGCCTTTGCAAGGCCTCGTACGGTACCTGGCACACAGCAGGGTCTGGACAGAGGTTTGGGAAGAGAGACGAGTACGTGGCCGCCACCTTCTATGACGCAGCTGGACGTGCCACTGGGTAAGACAAATGCCACAAGTGTTGGCTTGGACCCAGGTCCCAGCATTTGCTTTCTGCCCCCCACCCCACCCCCATCCCCATCAGTGAGGCAATGATGTTACTTCAGTTCTGATTTCACGCGCGGTCCTGGGAAAGTTGCTCTACAGCTCAAAGCCTGATATGGGAGAGTAACGCGACCGAATTGTTAACCAAACAACTGCGAAAGGTCCCGTGCAAGAAGGAAGGAGTGAAAGCCGTGGGAAAGGTCATGGAGTGTTTGGAGGCAAAGCTATGAGCTCGAGGGCGGTTTTCCAGGCCTCAGATGAGCAAAAGCAAGGAAATCAGAATGAGCTTTGCAGTCAAACCAACCAAAGAATTCAGTGCCTGGGCCCTGCCACTCGCCAAACGCCCTGAGCCTCAAGACTCCCGTGTGTAAAATCAGAATAGCAGCCCTTACCTCGTGGGTCTGAGGTGATGGTCAAAAGAAATAAGTATGTGAACCCACAGCCTAGTGGCTGGCCCCGGTCAATGATTAACCCGGGTTCATTCCATTTCAGTACTTTCGCAACGTGCATGAAGAAAGCAGACTATTTTGAATAGTGCATTTACAAGTTTGTTCTAAAGGCCAGGTAGATTTCAGATTCCTCCCGAGGTGGGGCAGGGGGTAAGCCTGCCTTTGAGCAGGGGAGCGGGGAGCTCTCTGTGGGGGAGAGAAACCGCAGGGGCGCACCCAGGGAGCCAAGCAGGGCAGTTACATCATTACAGAGACCGCTGCAAACCGAAGGTGCAGAGCGGCTCGTCTGAAACTTACTAAGAATCTCAAGGGGGCCACGGCTGACCTCGGTGACTGCACGGGGTTGCCCACCCACCGAGCCGGGGCGGCGGTGGGGTCACCGATCTGGCCCCCGGCGCCGCCAGTGAAGCTCAGGCCGATGAAGTAAGCAGAGCCAGGTTCACGGCGTTAACCAGGTGCTGCTTTGGTCATCGCGGCGGGCCTCAGGCAGTCCGAGAGAGGCTGAATCGGGGCTGAATTCCGCAGGCTGCTTGGGGGACGCTGGATCGATCTCGTAAGCTACACCTAAGCTGTCGTGAAGGTCATTTCAGGAGGAAAAAGATCATAAAACAGTGAAACTCCACGTGGAGCAATTAATGATTGCATAAAATGTGCTCAGAGGTTCAGGGTTGTTCTTGTGTCCTTGTGCACCAGGGCGGAGGTGAGGTCAGATTACAAAGCACATAAAGACATTCGCCATTTGTTCAACTGCTATTGAATAATCTCCTGCTGAATACGAGACAAGGCGCTAGGCCCTGTCTAGGAAACAGATTATTTTTACGATGTCTAAAGTCCCTTTCAGTTCTAGCATCTGAGGATTCCTTGACAAAGACGAGGGGCCTACCTTGAAGAAACTTAAGTCTAGTGCAATAGCAACACGAAATTAAAATCACTCTGCACGGGGGTGCCTGGGTGCCCTGGGGTCGGTCGGGCATCCGACTTCGGCTCAGGCCATGATCTCGAGGTTCACGAGTTCGAGCCCCGCATCCGGCTGTGTGCTGACAGTTCAGAGCCTGGAACCTGCTTCAGATTCTGTCTCTCTCTCTCTCTCTCTGCTCCTCCCCCCATTCATGCTCTGTCTCTCTCTCTCTCAGAAATAAATAAACGTTAATAAAAACTTTTTTAATCGCTCTGTATGGAATGCTTTCAAATGGGGTATTTAAAATCTATCATTTATATTCATATGTGTTCCTACCTGCTAGAGTTTTTATATGGTCATTCACCTAGATGTTGACTGAGCCCTTCAAACACTAGGAATATATATATATATGTTTTTTTTTAATCTGGCAGTAAAACTAAGTCAGAGGAGAGAGAGTGGATTCTCCCAGAGTCAAATAATAAGGCTGTGGCAGAACATAGCTCCTCGAGATCAATGACCGAGTTCATTCTCCGTGGTTCCCATTCTCCCCCACTCTCTGTCCACCAATAAAGTGTGCGATTAAAATGGGCCTCACTCCTTTCCTCGTTGCCAACATACAACTATTAATGGAAGCCTCGGCGTAAATGTGGTGAAGCCAATTTGGAGCACAGGATTTAAATATCAGACAAATCTTGGGGCACCTGGGTGGCTCAGTCGGTTGAGCGTCTGATTTCGGCTCGGGTCATGATCTCACGGCTCGTGGGTTTGAGCCCCACGTCAGGCTCGTGCTGACAGCCCAGAGCCTGGAGCCTGCTTCCGATTCTGTGTCTCTCTCTCTCTCTGCTCCACCCCCGCTCATACTCTGTCTCTCAAAAATAAATAAACGTAAAAAAAAAATTTTTTTTTTTTTTAAACAGACAAATCTTCTTCAGATTCTGCCTCCACCGTTTGTCAGTTAGCAGTGATCTGGGCAAGTGACTTAATCTTTTGAAGCCTCGATTTTTCTCATGGGTTGAAATATTAATTCCTGTCCAGGGTCTTCGAGGACTAAAAGCTTCTAGCAGTGCCTGGCGCATGTTGTCCCTTCGTCTACTGCTGAGCCTACCCCCACCCCTCCCCTCTCCATTCCTTTCATAAAGCCTGCCATGAACAGAAGGTCGCAGACTGTAATGCCCCCCTCCCCTTGCATCTCGTGGAAGGGTGGAAGGACAAATGACCCCAAGGCAGAGCCAGGAAAACCAGGGTAGTTATGACGAAAGACAGGTGTTGAGCCGGTTGAGTCTGAGACTGACTTAGTATTCAACTTGGAATGTGTGAAATCTCATTGAGGGTTCTCCTGATTCCCCTCACCCTGGACACACCCCTATACATTCCTGGTGCTTTATTTGATCCAGGCAGGTGCACTGCGGGACCAACGGTCCCCTTAAAGGCAGGAGAAGAAGGAAACAAGGTTGAGAGAGGAGAGACCCAAAAGTTCCACGTATTCTTCCAGGAAGTGAAAGCCCTTAGTCGCAGACCCATGAGCCATTCTAAATGAGGAAGAAAAACTAAAGGAAGGGGGGGAAGGCAATTCTCTCCCCAGATGGCTACCCTGAAATGACGATAGAGATGCTGCTGTGCGCTCCAGGACCCTGCTCAGGTGTAAAAGCCCCTAACAAACCAAGGCTAACAGCCAAATGGGCCTAAAAGTCCCCCCTCGCTGGAGGTTCGCACGTAAGGAGCCCGCAGTCAAGTGCACGGCACAGCTCAGGGGAACGCGCACGGGATGAGGAATTCTGACGGCCCAGATCCCACGGGCAAAGATGCAGAAAGACGCGGAAAGCTGCCAAAGCCCAGTAAGTACACTTCACGGCCGTGCCTGGGCTCGGGGCTCTGCACGGAGGCAGCAAAGGCCGTGCCGGATGGCTCAGGACTCCCACTCGGGGCCAGTTCCAGCTCATCTCGCCGGACGGCTGTTGGTGTGGTCACAACTGCGCGGCCGCGCCTGGGTTCAGTGCTTGCTTCGGGCCCACCCCTGGTCACATGACGCTTACCTCCAACGTACTTCGCCAGGGAATTTAAGGAACGCTGTTCTAATCCGGAGCCTTTGGTAACAAAGAATGGTTTCTCACTCGAGCTAGTTCAAGAGAAGGGGGTTTTCATCTAAAGATACAGAACTCTCCTGGGAATCCAGGGCTGGGGCTGCGTGGGGCAGCTGGCCCTGGAGGGAGTGGAACTGAAAGCTGTCGAGGACTGGGGCAGAGGCTGCTGTGTCCCTTCCTCCTCCTTCTCCCTCCTCCTCCCTCTCCTTCCTCCTCCTCCTCCTTCCTCCTCCTCCTCCCTCCTCCTCCTTCTCCTTCCTCCTCCTTCTCTTCCTCCTCCTTCTCCCTCCTCTTCCTCCTTCTCCCTCCTCCTCTTTCTCTTCCTCCTCCTCCCTCCTCCTCCTTCTCCCTTCTGCTCCTTCTCCTTCCTCCTCCTTTTCCTTCCTCCTTCTCCCTCCTCCTCCTCCTCCCTCCTCTTCCTTCTCCTTCCTGCTCCTTCTCCTTCCTCCTCCTTCTCCTCCCTCCTCTTCCTCTTCCTCCTCCTGCCTCCTCCTTCCTCCTTCTCCTTCCTCCTCTCCCTCCTTCCTCCTCCTCCTCCTTCCTCCTCGCCCTCCTCCTTCTTCCTCCTCTTCCTCTTCCTCTCCTACCTCCTCCTTCCTCCTCCTCCCTCCTCCTCCCCCTCCTTTACCCTCCTCCTCCTTCTCCCCCTCCTCCTCCTCCTCCTCCTCCAGCCCTCTGTGCCGTGTGTGAGCCCATGGTGCACTTGTCGGCTGCAGTTCCCAGCCCGCCTCGCAGCTGGGTATGACAGTGTGGGGAGCCGGGTATAAATGGAAGTGAGATATATAAATCTGGCATCGTCTTCTTAAAGTCAAACCACCTGTCCTGGATTTTCTCCTTGCGGCAAGACAGAGTGCGGACATGGGGTCGACTCAGCCGTAGTCGGGCAAAGAAGGACAACAGTCCAGAGAATGCCAGGATGACACAAAGGAGGAACGGGGGGGGGGGGGGTCCCTAGATAACGCCAAACAGCAGAACCACCTTGCCAGCCTGGACCGTTCGTCTCCAGGCTCCTACAGGAGAAAGAAACACTGCTCCTTTTTTGAGCCACTTTATTTTTGGGTCTCTGACAGTGGCTCGGCTTGCATCCTTGTGAACACAAGAGCTGAGGGCTGAGAGCTGGCCTGCAGACCGAGCTTCCCTGGGTCCATGCCACCCTGGTCCGCTCTGCCACGGCCGGCTGGGAGGACGCGGTCCTAATCAGCTCAGGCTGCTATCACAAAGTCCCGTGGACCGGGTGGCTCACACAAGAGCCACTTATCTGCTCCCCGTCCTGGAGGCGGGAGGTCCGAGAGGAGGTTGCCAGCGTGGTGGGGAACTGGGGAGGGCCTCTTGCCAGCTTACACTCTTGTGTCTCCACGTGGCTGGACGGGAGCAGGTGTCTTCACCCTGACGACCTCCTCTAACCCTAATCATCCCCAAAGACTCCACCTGCTAAGGCCACCACACTGGTGGGGGGGGGGCAGGGGCGGGTAGGGGCTCAACGTATGAATTGGGGGGGGGGTGCCCAAACATGCATCTGTATCGGGTGTCGCGATGGAAACAGCAGTGTGGGCAGTACGTCCCCCGGGTGAGGCCAGGGAGCTGAATAAGCACGTGAACTCACGACCTGCCGCTCAGTTTGGTTCCTGAAAGTCCTCCACCCGAGGACTAGCGTCGTACCCGAAAATCGCCAGTGGGCGAGGCTTTCTAGCAAGTCAACTGTTCTTAGGCATCAGGTGGCCGGCTCATCGGTGGTCACAGCCCAGGAGGGCCGTGCACACCCCAGCGATTCCGGGCCTCGGGCTCCGGCGGGTGTCACAATCCGGGAAGGGTTCGTTCACGCGGGGTACTGGCTCCCACTCCAGAACTCATCCTGCAGGTCTGTGGTGGGGCCTGAGAATTTACATGTCGGACACGGTATCTACCTGCTGTCCCCTGCATTGTATAGCAAGAATACAAGTGTCCCTAGCGTCTGTCACAAAATCCTAAAGCCAGATGCTGCTAGAAACACGAAGCGCCCCACCATTTTCGTATGTCAAAAGACGAGGATGGGGGCGCCTCGGTGGCTCAGTGGGTTGAGCGTCTGACTCTTGGTTTCTGCTCGGGTCAAGATCCCAGGGTGGTGGGATGGAGCCCCACTTGGGATCCACACTGAGCACGGAGCCTTCTTGGGGTTCTCTGCCTCTGCCTCTGCCCCTTCTCTGCTCCTGCTCTCTCTCTGTGTCAGACAAAGACAAAAACAAGAGACAAAAAACGCCCAGAAGACAAGGATGCCTTTCCAGTCAGTGGCTTGGTAGGTAAATAAATGCATCCTTTATTCAACAAATGTTACTAAGTGCTTCTTTTGTTTCAGGCACTAGGAGCCAGCAGTGGCAAAGCAGACAGAAATGCCAGCCCCTGTGGTGCTTACGTTCAAAGGGAGCAAGTTACCACTTACTGAATTTCTATTCTGTTCTAAGCCCTTCACCTTCATTATCTCTACCTCCCACGAAGACAGTAAAACAGATGTCATTGGGGTGTGCCCGGGGGTTCAGTTGGTTGGGTGTCCGACTTTGGCTCAGGTCATGATCTCACGGTTCAGGGGTTTGAGCCCCTGCGCCGGGCTTTGTACTAATGGCTCGGACATTAACTAGCAAGTTCCTGCTGAACACTGGAGACCTTTCCTTCCTCCAATCAGTTATTCGATAAGTATTTCTTGAAACCTCTGTGAGCCAGGCACTGGCTGGGAACGGTAGAGAAATCGAGGTAAGACTGCGTCCCTGCTTTCAAGAGCTTATAATGCAAGCGTAGCCACTTCTCCCTGGCTGCCCTCCAGCTCCTACACTGGGGGTCCTCTTTGGAAAAGTAATTTTTGTCATATGTTTTATGGTTTAAACTTTTTATCTTTATTGATGATCTCAACTCATATATCAATTTGTGCTGGGTTTTCATAGGTTTGTTTTATTTCTTGGTATTGGAGCTATTGCTATATAGGATTTGGGGGCACCTGGCCGGCTCAGTTGGTCAAGCATGCAACGCTTGATCTCAGGATTGTGAGTTCAAGTCCCATGTTGGGTGTAGAGATTCCTTTAAATAGAGATTTTAAAAATCTAATAAAACGCATATGTAGGATTTGGGTATTTGGTGAGACAATATAATGATGATTTATTTATTAGAATTTTTTAACGTTTACTCATTTTTGAGAGACAGAGAGAGACAGACCACGAGTGGAGGAGGGGCAGGAAGAGAGGAAGATACAGAATCCAAGGCAGGCTCCAGGCTCTGAGCTGTCAGCACAGAGCCCGATGCAGGGCTTGAACTTGTGAACCAGGAGATCATGACCTGAGCCGAAGTCGGTCACTTAACCAACTGAGCCAACTAGCCGCCCTATAATGATTAATTTTCTTAAGAGAAATGACAGTGATCATCCAAGACCTGGGGTAAATATTTTATAAAGGACATGGGTCCTGGAGCAATGAGAGAAAGGAAACAAATCCTGGGAAGGCCAAGAATCTACGAACCTTAAAAACTATATGAACCTACCGTCAAGGGTGGAGAGAAGAGAAGAACATTTAAAAGAGGAGAAGGATGGGGCGCCTGGGTGGCTCAGTCGGTTAAGCCTCCGACTTCAGCTCAGGTCACGATCTTGCGGTCCGTGAGTTCGAGCCCCGCGTCGGGCTCTGGGCTGATGGCTCAGAGCCTGGAGCCTGCTTCCGATTCTGTGTCTCCCTCTCTCTCTGCCCCTCCCCTATTCGTGCTCTGTCTCTGTCTCAAAAATAAATAAAAAAAATAAAAAAAATAAAAAAAAAAAGAGGAAAAGGAAATCTGCGAAGCAAAAGAGCAGCCGAACGGGCAAGAAAGAGCAAAGAAACCTACTCAGTAGAACTCTTGCTGGAAGGGCCTTCCCGTCATTGGTTGAATTGCATGTTTAGGTCTCAGCGAGTGTGGCTGATGTTCAACTTCCAGGTTTTTTAGAAAGAAAACAAGGATTTAAGTGTATCGGCTCGCAGGTTTGGAGATCTTTAATAGGTGGATATGTGCCGTATCAAGTTTGGAGGCTTGAAATCAGACCCAAGCTCGTGATTCCAAAGGCCCAGCCAGGAAGTGAAGCCGCCGACTACACCTGGGGCTGGGGGGCTGGGGGGCTGGGTGAAGGGGATCAAGATAGCAAGTTACTGGGGCGTCTGGGTGGCTCGGTCGGTTAAGCGTCCGACTTCAGCCAGGTCACGATCTCGCGGTCCGTGAGTTCGAGCCCCGCATCGGGCTCTGGGCGGATGGCTCAGAGCCTGGAGCCTGTTTCCGATTCTGTGTCTCCCTCTCTCTCTGCCCCTCCCCCGTTCATGCTCTGTCTCTCCCTGTCTCAAAAATAAATAAAACGTTAAAAAAAAATTTTTAAAAAAAGATAGCAAGTTACCACCGACAATCAAGCCTCCCTGTACCTCGTAAAGCCCTCTGTACAAAGGTACTATTGTGGACACTCCTTGTTTTATTTCCACGTGACCTGGACTACTGAAGCTCAATTAACTGCTGTCTCCCAATTGTCTGGGCTGTTTTCACATTTCCAAGGGCAAAGTTGTCTTGTCCGCCTCGTCTCCAAATTTGAGCCTACTGAGATCGTTCTTGAATACAACGGTCTTACCCCAGAAGCGCATTCCTGTGTGCCTGGGGGTCTTTATAACACTCCTGCCGTGCTGTCTCCCCAGACTTCTCACACACCCTACGGTGGGGCTCCTCAAACATTTTGGTGCTTAGCAATTCCCCGGGAAGCTTGTTCACATGTATCTTCTTGGGCCCTATCCAGAAAATGATTGAGTAGGGCTGGGACAAATCCCAAAAAGTTGCACTTAAAAGGACCTGACCAGACAAATCCGATGCAGAGGGTTCACGGTCAACATACTGTGAAATTCTGTGCAGTTGTATTCGCATTAGAGACAAATGTGCTGGCAGGGGTGCGGGGGGTGGGGGTGTGCTTCACAGCTCTGCTAAATTTATTGAGTGTGTACTATGCACCCATCACTGTGCTAGGTACAGGGCACACCATGGAGGACAAAGCCTGGTCTCATGAAATTAAAGTCTAAATAAATAACCTCACAAGTCCCGGACATCAGGGAAGTCTTCTTCTGAAGGCTCAGTGGGTCATCTGGCCAAGAGGAGTGGGATGAACATTCCAGACGCAGAAGGAATAGTACATATAAAGACCTTGTGGCCAGAAAGGGAGCTGGGAGAGTCTGAGGACCTTCCAGAAGCTACCCAGTGGGCTCAGTATATAGTCCCGTGTTGGCCAACCTCAGTCACACTTCCAAACTCTAAGGTTCCATCCTTCTGGAAGGCTGATGAAATTGAGGAATGACTGATGCACACAAAGCAGCCCTTGCTCACAACGAAATGTGAGCTACTCTAAGACCAGTTAAAACTAGCCGGGCAGCTGGCGTGCCAGCCTGGGCAAATCACACCCTGTGCCACCACAGTCCATTCTAAGATAAGGCAACAGCTGTCTAAATCCCGCAAGCCCCCAGAGAGGCTGGCCGAGATTGAGTCTACTGTTGCCACAGGAAGTAGAGGAAGGTGGTGGGCAGGGTATCAACAGAACCAGTCCCTGTCAGCAAGGCAAAGCCACAGATTGTGGCCGTGGTGTTCCCCCACTCCTTCCAGAGCCAACTTCTCTGACCCCGGTTGGGCTGGACTTTTCTGATGGTCTCCTTTCCCCATGACTTGCCTTTCTTACCACAAAGGGAAGAAATCTGATGCTCTCAGGGGACAATGAAATGTTAGATAAGGGGACCCCTCTCAAGCTTTTGTGTTTTGAGAACGGGCCTGGACAATAGTAACGTGAAACAAGGAATCAATATGTGTGTCAAATTTCCCTGCATCATTATGGCAGAGAGGGATAGACCCTGTAACTTTCAGCTGGGCACATGGTGCCCAAAATAAAGGCTATATTTCTCAGTTTCCCTTATAGCCAAGTGTTGACTTCAGGCCAAGTTCTGACCAACGAGATGAGGGCAGACGGTTTCTAGGACGGATGTTTCCATAAAGGGCAGTTGGCATTTATGCCTTGCCTCTTCTTTTTAGTTTTCTTCCTGCCTGACTGGGATGACTGGTGTCCTAGGCATTGCCTTCAGGCCATGACAGCCAGGGCCACATAGGGAGGATGGAAAAATGGTGACGTGGAAGGGGCCTGGCTCCCTGAGGGCACATGGGAGAAAGGCATTGTCCTCCTGACTCGGAAGTAAAAGGGAAACGAATCCTATGTTGTGGAAGCCATTGTGAATTTAGGGTTTCTGTTACAACCAATGCGAAGTTTAACTGATAAAACCATCACGGAGATTCTTCTTTCTTTCCTTTTTTTCTTTTTTAATGGAAGATCGCAGTGCGATTTCTTCTTGGGGTCCTTCAAAGGCAGGCAACAATATTCTCCATTTTCACGTGTGGCTGCTTCTTCGGGTCAACCCAGGATGGATCGTAAGATGGGAAATGAACGTGGGCTGGGGACCCTAGGCTTCCGTCTGAAGCCACCTGGGCCACAGGCTCGCCAGCCATTTTCCCCAGCTGGTCGCGCACTTCCTCATCCAGAAAACACCTTCCGGGGTCTCCCACAAACCCGAGAGTTTCTAAGACCAGACACACTGGGCTTCACCCAACCCCCATGCCCACCCCGCCAGTAAAGGAAATTATCATTGGGATGAAGAGTTTTCATCTTACCACCAGGTTGTGTCTTAGAGCTCTGTAGAGTGCTCTTTTGGAACCTGGTGGCCCATTTCTCCACGGCCCCGAGAGCATGAAGGGTAGGGCCCCAAGCAAATTCCAAAAAAGATATTTAACCAGCTTGCAGTTAAGCTGTTGCGCTGAAGGAGACTGAGAACAAAACAAGTAGAAGATGGCGAGTGTGTGGTGGGACCAGTGCTCGGCTTCCAACTGGAGAGGTGGGGGCAGAAACCCCTCTCCCTCCACCCCTGCCGCCCTGTGCTCCGGTAGGGGAGAATAATCACCTCCATGTAAGGGCTCTTCCCTCCCTCCCACGTCCAGATGTGTGTGAAAGCTACAAACACGAGAGTATCAGTAGGTGTCGAATATTCTACGATACTGTGGTCCGGCTTTCTTCACTCTAAATCTGATCTCATTTGAAAACTTGCCGTGTAGGTAAAGAGAGGCCACTTTCTGGATTGGGCCAAATTCTCTCTCTTTTTCTTAAATTTTTACCTACTTATTTAAATACATACATACATACATGCGTACAGTGCGGTATTGGTTTCAGGAGTAGAACCCAGTGACTTCTCACATCTGACGCCCAGCGCTCATCCCAACAAGTGCCCTCCTTAATGCCTGTCGCCCATCTAGCCCATCCCTGCCCCCAGCGACCCCCAATCTGTTCTCTGTACGTTTGGGCCAAATTCTCTTAAGCAAACTTTATGCAGAAGCCCTGGGAGAGGCACAGGGGAGGAAGGATGCTCTTTTCTAAGGCAAAGGCGCCTCGCCGTTATGTTGGCGCGGTCTTTTGGCTGCGGTGCTGGAGGAGGTCACTGAGAAGATGTGACCACTGGCTGACCTGTGAGCAGCGCCCCAGCACTGGAGGGCCCCTCACTCCCTCCCCTGTCCTTGGAACGTGGGTCCCACTTGCCTGTCCTGTTCCCAGAGGCGGCTGCGAGGACACAGCCTGGAGAGAGTGACGTGTTGTTGAGGACACCTGCCCAGTGTATGTGACTGAACTCAGCCAAGGCTCCTAGAGAGACTTGGGCGGGTGGGTGTGGGATCCACCCATCTTGCCGCCCAACACAAGCCTCACATATAAGCTCTCTTGCTGATGACAACTGCCACCTCCCGACCGGAGGGGCTGCCTTTTTCTTCCCTCTCTCCCTGCCCTATGCTTCAGGGACGAGGGACGAGGGACCCTCTCAGATTACACCAGGGAGGAGTTTGCAAACCCACACTCAGCAGCTTGGGGTCTGGGCATCCTGTTCCCCCTAGGGAGCCAGCGGTGGAGAAGCGGCTGGGGGCAGCTCTGGTTTTTTCCCCCGGGTACGAACATGGGGATGTTTGGGATGATGTCACAGCTCTCTGAGGAGTTGTGATCTGCTTCAGTCTAGTTCCCCCTTTGGAAAGAGCTGGTGAGACCAGGTACCTTTCAGGTGAATCGTTTCTCTATGAAAATGTCTTTATCACAATCAAAGGTGCTCCCTCAACCTGCCCTGACTAACTGAAGCCCACCCTTCTCGGCCTTTGCATGAGCTCCCCTACCTGCCCAGCCCTCTCCCCTTTGCTTTCACCCTCTGTTAACTCCTCTGTCCCGCAGTCACTGCCTCCAGGAAGCCCTCCCCACTCTCTGCAGAAGTTGGGTCCTGCGCCCAGCGCTCTCCTAGTACCCTGGGCAGGTATCAGGCTGTCCCCTCGGGGGAGAAGAAGCTGCTTGACCACATCGGCTCCCCGGGACCAGCAAAGTGAGCCCACATGCAGCAAACAAATGTTCCTTCCGCTTTGCTCCTTTACGTGGGGCTATTGACATCCTGTCTAGGGCCCGCCCCCTCCAGAAGGGCTCTCTCTCCTTGCTAAATTCTCACTGTATCCTGACACAGTGTTCATGGGATCCATTGTGAAACGCAATCATTCACCACCTTGCATTGTTGTTCACTCACTCCCGTGAGTCTTGCCCTTTGTTCCTAGGTCTTTTGTAATCCCTTCAGGTCCTAAGACAATGGATACACACAATATACACACAATGGGCAATCAATGAGTGATTGATGGATAAATACATGAAACCACGGACAGGCTCCTTTAAATTGTGACCCAGTGAAGACTTACATCATCCCGGGAAGCTTTTAACATATAAAACAAAGAGCCTTTACACAATTGCACCCATTAGATACCAGGAGCTCTTCTAGCGCTTTCTATGTGCCTGCGTCTTCCGTCCCAAGAGGCCGGGGGCGCCTGGGTGGCTCAGTTGGTTGAGCGTCCGGCTTCGGCTCAGGTCATGATCTTGCAGTCTGAGTTCGAGCCTTGCATCGGGCCCTGTGCTGACAGCTCAGAGCCTGGAGCCTGTTTCAGATTCTGTGTCTCCCTAAATAAAAGAAAACATTAAAAAAAAAAAAAAATCTAAAGAGACCGGTCTGGTGGTGTTGAGCCTGGGCTCTGGAGCCAGGCTGCCTGAATCTGAATGCGGCCTTCCTTCTTTGCCAGCCTCAATCTGTATGTTATGTAGTTTCTTCAGTCGTAAAACGAAGGTAACAATAGTAAGACTGTGTTAGGTTCTTCAGAGAAACAGAACCAATAGGATTAGATAGATAGGCAGGTAGATAGCTACAGATAAACGGAAATGAGGAGCTTTATTACGGGAATCATCACACCATTAT
Organism: Leopardus geoffroyi; assembly: GCF_018350155.1. NCBI lineage: Eukaryota > Metazoa > Chordata > Mammalia > Carnivora > Felidae > Leopardus > Leopardus geoffroyi. The sequence goes on along the minus strand of NC_059338.1, from coordinate 57,858,892 downwards.
GGACACCAAGAAGTCCCATGATCTGCCACCTGCAGGCTGGAGACCCAGGAAAGCCAGTAGCAGAATTTAGTCCAAGGACTGGGAATCAGGAGGCTGATGGCGTACATTCCGGTCTAGTCTGAAAGCCCAAGAAATAGGAGGGCCAGTGTCCGAGGGCAGAAGAAGATAGATGTCTCAGCTCAGGCAGAGAGAGCAAGAGAATTTGCCCTTGTGTCCTTCCTCTGCCCTTTTGTTCTATTCAGTGGATTGTCCCTGGTGGATTGGATGATACCCGGCCACACTGATGAGAGCTTTCCTCTTTACTCAGTCTCCGGATTAGCCCCTTCCAGGGTCCCCCTCACAGATGTGTCCAGAACCACGTTTTACCAAATATCCGGGCATCCCTTAGCCCAATCAGACGCGTCAAATCAACCATGACAAGGACCTACCTCATTACGTTGTTAAAAAGGTAATATAGGGGCGCCTGGGTGGCGCAGTCAGTTAAGCGTCCGACTTCAGCTCAGGTCACGATCTCGCGGTCCGTGAGTTCGAGCCCCGCGTCGGGCTCTGGGCTGATGGCTCAGAGCCTGGAGCCTGTTTCCGATTCTGTGTCTCCCTCTCTCTCTGCCCCTCCCCCGTTCATGCTCTGTCTCTCTCTGTCCCAAAAAAAAAATAAATAAACGTTGGGAAAAAAAAAAAAGGGAATATAAAGTAGAACCCAAACAAACCAGAGATAATCCGCATTAAGTACCTGGCAGAGCGTCTGACTTAGAGTCAGTCAAACCCCATTTGATAAATGGAGTTATTACGCATGAGCGTCACTTCTAGCATCACGCCAGAACGTTTACACGGAGCGAGAGCTCTTGTGGAAGCTGGAGCTCAGCGACCCTGGTCCCCCCCTCATTCCACTCCTGTATGTCCTTGGTGGCGTCACTGTGAGGAAAGGTACAGCAACGATATTGAGAACCAGGAATCTGAAGACCCTGGTGGCTCGTGTCATTCCATTCCGTTCCGTTCCGTTCCATTCCATTCCATTCCATTCCATTCCTCTGTGTCATTCCAGGAGGCCACCCTGTATCGGATGCATGCCCTAAATTTCAATAAAGGGGCCTGCCCTCCAAGCACCCTTGCTAGGTGCAATGCCGTGGAGATTATAGGTATGAAAGACTGTTGTCACTTATTAAAGCCCTCCCCGCCCCCTCCAAAAGGTGCCCTTAGCTAGCTAGGATACGGATACTACAAACAGCCGGTTTACTTAAAGGAAACCCCTCATTTGCTTAATAAAATCCTTTCATTACTCAGTGTTGAGAAGAGTATAAGTTGTGATCTACTTTATGTACCTTTTTCTTTTCACCCCTCTTTCCTCCTTTCCTTCCCTCCTTGCTTCCTTCCTTCCTTCTGGCATTTTCCCACCTCCCAGCTCCTCCTTCACATAAAATAAATGCAGAACAGCCTTTTTTTCCTTTCTTCCCTGGGTCTCGAGGGCTGCAAGCTCGCCACGTTGAAATGTAATATTTCTAGAATGAGGTGGAAAGGTACAGTGCCGCAGAAAGAAAAGCTGGCCAAGTTTGTAGGGCGTGTAAGGCTCTTCATTCTACGGGTTTCTTTGCCTGCCTGTCTTCCCGCCTGTCTGAGTGTGTGTCTGTCTGTCTCTTGCCAGCCAACAGCTTGACAGCCATTTTAACTGGCATGACTTCCTCCATGTTCGTATCTCAGCCACGCTGGAGGGAGGAACCTGGGCCAAGGGGGTCGGTCCTGAGGCTTCCCGACAACCTCTGACCTGTGAAAACAGGATCAGTGCCAACCTGACTCTCTGGGCCTGGATGGAGATGGAAGGCAAAGCGAATCATTGCCCGTTGGCAACGGGATGGGAGCGGTGAGACCGTGAACAGTGAAGGACCACAAAAGCCTCAGCCAGCTGACTTGCACGCAGGCCAAAGCTGGGCATCAGGGGCAGGTGCACAAGTCAGGGGTGCAGAGAAGGAAGAAACGGCATGTAGAGTGTTGACCAGCGAGTCGCTGGGACGGGCGAGCGCCAGAATAAAGATCGGCATCTGTCCCGTCAAGGTCAGTGTCTGCAGCATTTTGCCCTGGGGTCCAGGGACCGGCGTCCCCCTTGTCTGATCACTTCATGGGCATCAATGTTCCTGGAGCTAGATTTTAGGGGGAGGGAGGTGTCTTTGTTTGTCTGTTTGTTTGTTTATTGCAAATGCGGAAGCGTTTTCTACAACATTTATCTGGCTTCGGGGTTCAAGAAAACCATAGTGTTAGGAGGACTGCAATTGATAAAAATGACACTATCCGGATCGCACATAAAAATTATCTCCACTGGACTCGGTGTTGAGGGGCCAGGGCACTTGCTTGACAATAGGACATCAACAAATGGAAAACTGTGCAGAGGAAGGGAGCCAGTACGGGGAGGGCGTTAGAAAAAAAAATCTCCTACAGGACCAGAGAGACTGGGGGTTTTATGGCCTGAAAGGTAAAAACGAGGAAGCAGCAGAGATGTTTGCAATACGTGTAGCTTGCGCACACCGCACACGCACCAGATCTGTGCCGTGCTCTCCCAAGGGGACAGCCAGGACGGTACCGAAGTGACAGGAACTCTCTCTTAGCTCAGGGTTTCCCAAGAGCGGAATGTGCTGCCACAGGGCAGGGGGTCCACGGCCCGTGTGGCTATTCAACTAGAGGCTAGTCGGCCTTGTCCTAGGAGATGGGGGTTTAGACCAGAGGACCCCAGACAGTATTGGAGCACTCTATACGACGAGCTTATCCACAGTGACTACTCATTATCTCCAGGCCCTCAACTAAGGCTGCACAAAGAAGCTGAAAACTCAGCAGATGGTAAAATGGGTCCTCCCTCTCATCTCCGGAAGACTTCAAGTTGTCCAGCAAGAAAGGGATCATAAAACGTCCCCAGATTTTCATCTCATCTACATCTGTCCCAAGGCCAAGAAGACCATGCCTCTCTGACAGCAGAAGGCTGTAATGGGACCTCTCCCCCACCCACCTCCGCCCCCCCCCCCCCCCCCCCCCCGAGCTGAGCCTCTCCGAGGAGTGCCCACCTGTCACCTTTAAAGCAGACGGAAAATTCTGGAAAGAAATTTTATTTTCTAAAGCTTAGAGCATGCACTGGTTGGTACCAGACATTTTTTTTTCAAGGAGAAAGAAAATTCAACCTCTTACCACCCCCACCCCCCCCCCCCCCCCCCCACTGGGAAGGTACAGAGGAACAGACAGGTTGGTTCTGAAAGTGATGACAAGAGACTGCGGCCCGGCTGGCCTTCAGTCCTACCACCTCCCGTGTCCCGGATGCTCACAGAAACCCTACACTTCTGTCGTCCTGCTAGAACAAGCAAAACAAAAATCATTCTCTGTGCATCCTCTTCTCTCCACTCCGGTCACCTCCATACACCATGGAATACTTGGTAAAGGATGGGAGTGGTGGAGAGAGATCCCAGCATGCTGCCTGACTTTCAAGTTAGCAATATGGTGTAACAGAAAGCAGCTTCCGGAACTCCGCCCATCAGGGCCTGGTGACCACGGTGACAAACAAGGTAACCTGTCCCTGCCACTCCTGGCAGGTGCAAGTGGGCCTTGCTAAAAACAAAACAAAACGGAACAAAACAAAACAAAAAACAAAGAAGCTTTTTCCTTATTGTCCTGCTGGGTCCTCACCCAGAACAAGAATTCCATTCTGGACCCAGTGAAACAGGAAAGTGCCAGAATGACTTTATTCTCTTTTTTTGTATTTTTGTTTTCAATGATTATTTATTTTCGAGAGACAGAGCATGAGTGGGGGGAGGGGCAGAGAGCAAGGGAGACACAGAATCCGAAGCAGGCTCCGGGCTCCGAGCTGTCAGCACAGAGCCCGACGCGGGGCTTGAACTCACGTACCGCGAGACCGTGACCTGAGCCGAAGTCGGACGCTTAACCCACTGAGCCACCCGGGCGCCCCCAGGATGACCTTAAGTGAACAAGGGGGATATTTCTGCACATCCCCATTGAGGGGCCTTCCAAGAAAGCAGAACCACTCCAGAGAATGACTTATTTTTCTATTAAACAGGCAGGGGCCATTGTGAAGCGCAGAAGGACACCGTGTGCAGCGCTCAGACTTCCCTGATGGCTGGTTAGGGCGCTCAGCCCAGACCCCTGGTGGGCACCCCCCAGGCGTCACCCACATCCTGCCACTGGCACCGGTGGGGTCCGGCGGCCTGTCCCGGCGCCCTCCCTGGCCTCGGTTGCAGAACGGCGCATATCCCGGCTGCTTTCCACTGCAAACACAGCCTGCCATTGAGCCATTTTCCTCAACACTGCACACGGTTCCTGCTGCCAGGATGAGTCACCATGCAACACATACCCTCAGCCCCCTCCACTCGGTACTTAAAATACTCCAGGGCTGGCTGAGCAGAGCCCCGCTGTGCGGGAGCACGTGTGGCAACGCGGGGATCGGGGGCACAGCCGAGGGCGTTGTGTTTGCCCTCCCCCCCGGGGGCGGGGGGGTCGAGAGCCCACGGCTTGGGAGGGGGCGTCTGCTTTTCGGGGCTGGCTCGCCCTCATGCAGCCCGGCCCCCGCTCTTTTGCAGGCAGGTGAACCTCCATTGTAGCCTCTCTGAGCTTGAGCAGACGTAGCCGATGGCCAGGGGTTGAGCTGGCCTGCCTCTTCTCCCAGCCTACAAACAGGACTGCCCTGTCCTGCGCTCCCGCTGGGGTCCTGTCTGGGCCCCAGGGGAGATTCTACTTCGGTCACAACTGCACCTGGCTGCTTCCTGAGTCAGAACCTGGCATCCTCGATAACCTCCTGTTCTCTCCGCTGCCGTGCCTCTCTCCTGCCCCTCTGCCCACCCCAACGCCCAGCACCAGCCTCGGGCCCAACTAACCACATCCTCTAGAGCCACTGCTCTTCCCTAGAAAAACAGATGGAAAATTGGTTCTCCTTGCCCTGAGCCTTTCAAGCGAGCTGAGGAGGGGCGCCTGGGTGGCTCTATCGGGTAAGTGTCCCAGCTTCAGCTCAGGTCACGATCTCGCGGTTTGTGAGTTCGAGCCCCGCGTCGGGCTCTGTGCTGACGGCTCGGAGCCTGGAGCCTGCTTCGGATTCTGTGTCTCCCCCTCTCTCTGCCCCTCCCCTGCTCACGCTCTGCGTCTCTCTGTCCCTCAATAATAAATAAACTCAAGAAAAATTTATTATCAAGTGAGCCGAGGAGTTCCTTCTTCTTGTCTCTGCAGAGAAACATCAGGCTTCCGTAGGCATGCACTGAACAGCTTTCTTAGTTCCCCCTGCCCACACCTCCCACCCCCACCTCCTGCCCAGCCACACACTGCACCTGCCAGAGGCACCCCTCCCTCCAGGGAATGACACCAGGTTCCACTTTCAGCCTGCTGCTACAGCACCCTTCACAGAAGGGGCCTGGGAACAAAAGCCCAGTCCGGCACAGCCCAGAGGGACATCCTGTGCTCAAGTTACTCATTACTTGAGTTAGAGGAGGTCACCGAGCAGGAAGCACATTGGAAAGCAAGGGGAAAGGTGGTATGGAGGGTAGGGAATTAGTCAAGGTGACCTTCTGAGAGAGCTCGGTGTCCTGGCAGGGGGTGGATATCAGAGTGGGAAGGTGGCAAAGTCAGAGCAACAGCTTCAAGGTGAGACAAGGTCAAATGGAAACAGCTAATTATAATTAAGCTACCCATTTAATAGCTTTTGCTATGCACCAGGCACCGTGCTTAGCATTTTCCCACATCTCCCGTTTAATCCTTGCAACGATGTGTCACTCCAGTTTTACAACCGAAGGAAGAGTCCTGGAGAGAACGAGGACTTGCCCAAGGTCACACAGCCAGCAAGCACTGAAACTGAGACTGTGAATGCAGGTCTGTCTTGCCCTTCGCCAGGCCACTCTTTTGCGGCGACGTGGTACATGGGTGAAACATCTAGATGGTCTGAGTGGCTGAACCTGGTTCTCCCAGGGCTGAGGTCATGGTCTCCAGCTGCACTACCGAGTTTGGGGTGGAAATAACGGAGTTCCCAGGAAGCCTGGCGGAGGCTGGTTGAGAACGGGAGCCCTCACTGGCTGTGCAGGCACGACCCTCAGGACTTGTCAGCGCCTGGGAAGAGCCTACATGCAGAGCGGGAAGCATGAGCAAAGCTGGGGAGCTAAAATTTGAAGAGGGAGTCTCCCCCAGAGGAACACAGTAGGTCAAGGGCAAGAGAGAACGCTCATCCTTGCCAGACGCAGCAATCCGACTACTTGGCATTTGTCACAGCCCTAGAAAGCTAAGGTAGGGCACCTCCTTTTAAAGAAGAAATGGGGGTTCTAATTAAAAATCTGTCACCGTGAGCCTTTCTCCACATCCTCTGTTTTACCAAATGCTTCTACTGGAGAAGAGAGAAAGAGCTAGGGAGTGGTGGAGGATGGGCAGGGTGAGAGGCAGGAGTATGCACAAGGGCAGCACGCCCTCCCTTAACCCCTTCGTCCCTTCCCATGCCACCTCTCCCCTCACTCATTCCCTTTTGCAGATTCTGCCCACAGGCTTTCCTCCCTCTTATGTGCAGCCAACACTCCATAAACAAATGCCCTTCCCGGGGATCTGTCCTGCTGGAAACTCCTCCACGAGGTAACTTCTACTGGGACAGGGACCAGGGACATCCTATCTGCAGGTGTAGCCTCTTGCGCAGTTCTCCCACCGACTTGGGGCTTTTCCAATGTAAACACTGCAGGGGCAAAGCAGGGGGGTGGCTTCCTCTCTCATCGAGCTGTTCTCTGTTCTCCCAGTTGCCCTTGACAGAGCCCTGAATGTAGCAGTCCCTCTGGGGCTGGGGGGCTAGGTGGCTGCTTCTCTTCAGAATTTCAGGGATTTTCAGGTTTTGGCAGATCTTGTAGGTGGGCCTTAAGAAGGATCCGTGGGAGAGAGCTCATTCCGTAGCAGCTCAAGCTTGTCCTTAGACCTGCAAGGTTGACCTTGGAGACAGAAAGGTGGCCCTGACAAGTGTCCCTGTACGGGGTGATGCAGGGCTGTCCCATCCTGTCCAGGATGGGTTTCGTTGCTCTCTGGGGATGGGGCTTCTCCGCAGACACTGCGGAGGCACCCCTGCCGATTTCTGCTGTGTCACTGCCTTGAGAGGGACGGGTAAAAAGCTGCTCAAGGGTTCAGAGAGAGATGAAACCGAGCAGCTTGGCTTTTCAGCTACAGGGACTAAGGGATTGGAAGACGGACTGCCCCCTCAACGTCCTGCCCTTCGTGCTGGGTCTTCCCAATTCCTTCTGGGTCTTCCTAATTCCTTCTGGCCTCAGGGATTTTACAGCACAAGAGAGTGGTCAGGACGCCCAAGGGGGCACGAAAACACGCCCGTGAGACTACCAGCCACCTGCTGGACACGGAAGAGAGTCCTCAATGGTTGGGTCATGTGCAAATAATCGGCTCCCAGGTCTAGGCTGGTGTGAGGCCGCCGCGAAGTGCGACGGGATTCCGAGGGAAGACGAACTGGGGGCGAGCGGTCGGCCTCCTACCCCTTCCACCCCGCGGATGCGGACTGCCGCCCCGGGTGGGTCTGGCAAGTGTCCTGCTTGAGGCGGCTCAGGCCGCCCACAAGAAGCGCAGCAGGCAGTCAGGAGCCAGGGCTTGCGGGTTGGGCTGGCGCTGCAAGGAGAGGGACCGGCCGGAACTGCAACCGCAGTGGCAAGGAGCGCGCAGGGGGCGCCAGGTGCCGGAGCGGAGAGGCGGGGAGGAGCCAGGCAGAGTCCCCGACTCTCGGGCGTCCCCAAGTGACCTTCCCCCACTCCTCCAGGGCCTACGAGGGGTGGACCAGCACAGGAGGGAGACCGGGAGCGTGCGACAGCGAGGAGGCGGGCGGGAGGGACTCGATCAGGACAGCTTGGACCGGGGTCCCCGGGCGTCTGCGGGCCGCCGGGCGACGCAGGTGCCCCGCGCCTCACTACGGCAGAGGAGGGCGTGCGTCCAACCGCGAGCGAGGAGGGGGCTGCGCAAGGCCGCCTGCGCGCGCGTCTTTTTCCCTCCGCCCCTCGCGCCCCAGGGCCCCAGCCCTCCCCGTTCGCGGCCGCGGCTCCTTTGTGCCGTCCCCGCGCCCGCCCCTTCGGGCCCTAGGCCCCGCCTCCTCCGCGCCCGCGATTGGCCAGCCGGGCCGCTAGTGGGCGGGGCCCCGGGCCGCCCCGGCGCGCTATATAGTAAAGGTAGGGCTCGCGCCCTGAGCCAATTTCTCGGCTCGTGGCGGGCGCGCGGAGGTTGCGCCGCGGTCCGTTTGTCCGTCCTTCCCTCTGACTTTCTCCTGCCCCCACTGCCTGTCTCTGCAGAGGTCACCGGAGGCGGGGGCCGAGCACGCGCGCGGCCCCAGTGGCAGCGGGAGCGGCAGCTGCGGCTTCGCCGAGCCCCCGAACCCCCAAGGGCAAGAGGAGCGCGTGGCGGACCAAAGAGAGCCCGCGAGCGGCCGTGCGCCCACCAATAGGTGCGGGGCTCGGAGCCGCCCAGCCTGCGCGGCCCCTCCCTCCGCCCCCGCCGCCGCCTCCCCCTCCTCCCGCTCCTGCCTCTGCCCCTCCGGCGCGCGTCTGGCACTCGGAGAGCCGCAGCGGCAGCGGCGGGTGCAGCTTGCGGAGAGCCGGGCCGGGGCCGCCGACCAGCAGCCGGGGAGGACGCCGGGGCGCGCGCCGCACTCACCCACCCTCAGCCCCCGCGGCAGCCGCTGACCCGCCACCATGGCCCGCGGAAAAGCCAAGGAGGAGGGCAGCTGGAAGAAATTCATCTGGAACTCGGAGAAGAAGGAGTTTTTGGGCAGGACCGGCGGCAGCTGGTGTAAGTACGGCGTCCGCGGCTCTCCCCGCCACGGTGCCTTCCCTGGCCCGGGCGGCGCATCCCTGCGCAGGCTCTGCGGACCTTTCTCAGGTCTCGTGCCGCCCAGGGTGGAGCGGGGTCGGCGGCGGGCGCCGCTCCGGGCGCGCGGGCCTGGGCTTGTCATCCGGTGCGGAATGCGGGGCCCCCCAGGATGGGCGCGGGGGTGGGGGCGGGAGCGCGCGGGGCAGAAGGTTCTACGGATTGCCACGGCCTTTTCTTAGTAATTTGCAATCTGTCCGAGCTTCGCGCGAGCCCTTCCCTCCTGGGAAAGGCCAGGCCCTGGGAGACTAGGTTTGGCTGTCCCCGTAGTCAATGTCCCAAGTCCTAAAAATTGAGATTTGAGGCGGCGAGAGAACCTCACGATGGTAACCGGATCGGATGCAGGCGAGCTTGTGTGTTATAGCAGTTTTCTAGTCTAAATATGTACCTCAAAAGGCGCGGCGGGGGTGGGGGGGGGCGCAGAACCCATCCACATTGCAGTATTTCTTGGCTGTGCCCAGACTTTACCCCAGTGACCTCCCCTGGAGTCATTACAGCCCAGAAGTGGCCCAGGAAGCCCCGAAACAAGTCTGGATGTTTTCAATGTCTGCACACACAGATGCGGAATCAGTAGGTTGGGTTGATCACCGTGAAAGGTTAGTGTAAGAAATAAACGGCATAGAGAGAGGCAAATTCAGCCCACCTTACAAGATTTGGGGCAGCCTGTTGCTTGACTGGATGGACTTTTTTTTTTTTTTTTTTTTTTTGCCCCTCGTTGAAAATTAGATACCTTGTTTTCCGCCTCCCTCCACCGGAAGGGTGACATTTTTTTTTAAAGGTCATTTTGAAGGGCAGAGTTGTAGGCAAATGCAGAAGAGTCGTGACTGCAGAAGGGAGAGAAGAAGGGAACTCCCCCCCCCCCCCCCCGCATCACTGCCCCCTCCTTCTGGAGGATCATCATCACCACCACCACCACCACCACCACAGCTGCAGCCACTGAGGGTGCGCTGGCTAGGGGCTGATGCGGTGTTCCTGATTGGGAGGATCTGTGGCCATCACAGGAGAATGAGTCAGGGAAACCGTGCTTGGCTGACATTTTGAATTGGAAGAAGAGATGTATGATTTTTGCAAAGAAGAAAAAAAAAAAACGCAGCCTGTGGTGGGTCTCTCTTGGCTGAAAAGCAAAGGGTTAATAATGCATCACACTTCAAGGTTAGTCAAGGTGAAACCGCATTCCAAGGTATTACAAGGAAGCGGCATAGGTATTCTGAGTCATGGTAGACGTAGGTCTTTAAAGTGAGGGCCTTTAGCTTGTGTTTTTTATTTTATTTTATCTTGGAGGAGGCTGTGTTCTTCAGTGGGATTATTGCCATGGTTTCTCTGGCATAAAGATAGCTCACTGTTTTCTCAACATGGAAGGGAAAACCTGAAGAACTTGGGGTGTGTGTGGGGGGTGACCAGCTCCCTGCCAGGGCGATCTAGCCGTTCCTCACTTGAGCGAGGCCTTGGGGGTGCACTGCGGAATGGGGCCCCCTTCTCCCCGACGCAGTGGAGGCTCCAGCCCTGGCAGGTGGACCCCAGCCTTGTCGTGGGTCATGGGCTGTCTGGGACTCCGGGCATATTGTGAAATTTGTTTGCCCCTCTTGTAAAATAGATTTCTTTCCTCATTCCAGTTCCAGGATAATATTTGCTTTAGAAGGTAAGGCAGGATGGGCAGACTTGTTCTTTAAGCTGACATTTAATGGGGCAGCACCTCCCATGTGTGAGAGAAAATGGGTGCACACGCGTGTGTGTATTAATTTTGGCGTCTCGATCCCCCACGTCCAGCAAGGTGCCAAGACACTGATTTATGAATGCAGGCGCCGGGATTCCTGTCTCTGCCCGTCTCATCTTAGCTTCTGTTTTCCAAGGTACAGGTGCCGGGCTAAAAATTCAGTTTGGGTTTTGCACTCATTTGTCTCTTCTTTGGCAACGTAAGAAACGACAGACCCTCTCGTAGCAGAGACAGTGGCGGCAGTCGCTGTCCCCTGTGGACAAAATGCTACCTTTCCAGCACTGGGCCCAACATGGATGCCCTTGGGACGAGGGCAGGTCGCCCTTGGCTCGGCTTTGCTTATAGGTAGATTTTCACCAAGATGGACGCAGGAGCCTTGCCTGTTACCTGCTGGAGAAATGGCAGCATGCAAATCACCTGCGGTTTCCACCTTTTCATTAAGTTAATGCAGGCATTGGTAGGTTTTTATTATGTTTACTGCTGGGCCCAGATGCCAGTCTCCTTTTGCCCGTGACCCTTTGAAGGGTACTCATTCTTTTTCTAACTGGGAAATCTCTACGTTACTTGCATTTTTTTTTTTTTTTAAAGAAGACACATTGCTTAAGAGGGGAAAATGCCTGTAAAACTTACCTTCTATGTCACCCTGGCCAGTTGGTACAATCTGTCTAGCTTTTCTTTTTGAGCAGCCCCTGGTCACCTGCGTGCTGGTGAGCCCCCCGCATGGGGCCCCCCAGACGTTCACGTTCCTCTAACCAGGTGACCTTGGTTCACAGCCGTAACTGGGGAGATTTTGCTAAGTGACATCTTGGAGCAAAAGAGAAAAATCCCTCGCTTCTCTCAGGGTATGCTGTGGAAAAGAAGGGAAAGGCTGGATCTTCGTCAGCTTCATCAGTGTGCCTGCAAAAGGACTAATTTTCCCCGGGACTCTGTTTGTATTTTCAGTTGCAGCCACAATTAGGTACCTTCTTAAGTAAGTCATTAGAGTTAGGTGTGTGGAGTCCGAGGCATGAGCATTAAAAATGGCTCCAGTTGTTGGGAGAGCTAAGTGGAGTTAAGCTAAGAGCACCGAGACGAGGTGGGGGGCCACAGAAAAAGCGGCTGCAACAGCTCCTTGCTGACCGTGTTATACCAGCTCTCGCACCTCTTAGGAGCGCGTTCGCTGGAAAATTTTCCAGATCTCTTGACGTCACAGCCTTACCATTTGCCTACTGCTGCTTGGATACAGAATGCAGCACTTAACCCTTGTCCTGCCGGGAGGCAGTGATTGAGCCGGGCAGCTGTGGCTCCGGATCATATAGTCTTTCTGCTTTTCTTACCTTTTGCTTGTGGCCTGGCCTTTTTCCCTTTTTTCCTTCTTTTCTTTTTTTTTCCTGATAGAGGAGAAAAAGGGTAACGATTAAACACTTTGGTCTTAGGTGCGTTTGGCTTGGATTGTTTTACTAACTCTCCAGCATGATTTTCCGGAACCATGTACTTGCTGGTTGGAAGGCTGGGCTTTGAAATGCAGGTCAAGGGCAGCGTGGCTACCTCCTGTGACAGTGTGCCCACTCTTTCCCTCCGTCCCTCCGCCTCTTCTTTTCTACGAGGCTTTTGTTCTGTTTTGTTCTGGACTTTTGCCCGAGGACCCCAGCATTCAACGCCTGAGATCTGGAGGTTTTGAGAAGTAACCCGAGGCTCCTTCGCGCAGTCCTGTTTCGGACTCGGTAACCTTCCGGTTCGCCTGCTCCCATTCCTGCGTTCAAGGCGAGTCGTTGGCCGGCTCAGGGCTGCCGGGCGATGCCTAGTACAGCCTGTTACTAGGTGGCTAATCGGGGAGATAATCCTCGTAAACCAGTAACTGATAGCCTCGTTCCCGTCTGTGGGCTTCGTGCTGTTTTGCTTCTTGTGTTTTTGCTTTTGCAGCCAGCTCAGCCCGTGTCCTGCTGTCCTGCTAGCTGTGGGAAAAAGAAAATGCAGCTCGTCGAGCCAGTCAGTATTCCGGGTCCAGGCAGAATATGGAATAAAAATACGCTTGCCGTTTTTACTACAGGGTTTTTCCTTTTTTTTTCCCCTCCTCCTTGTTTGGCGCCCCTGAAGGAAAACACAGTGTGTTTAGTCCATCATGCACATCAAGAGGTGGGGAGACAGAAAAGCGCAGAAGAGCTTCATGCGGTTTCTCGGCATTCGATGCCCCATCCCAGCAGAAAAACTTGCAGGCGTTCGAATGTTTGGAGAAGCCGCAGAGCCTGGATTGTAGTTTCAAAATGTCAAGGGATAAGCAAGGAAAGAAAACCTACGTCTCTAAGGGAGTATAGTGTCATATTTGAGATGCATTGCATAAGCACACAGACATGGCCCTAGATTTTATTTGTGATCTTCATGAACAGTTTTTTATTGAGGCAGAAAAATTATTTCCTGTAAATAATCTCAGTTCTAGCAGAACATTCCTCTTACCCTTACCTACCCCCAACACACACACACACACTGTAACGGAGGGCTGCCTGTCTCTGTTTTTACCCTACCATGGTGGGGTGGGGTGGGGGGGGGGGTAGTATGGTCCACTCACTGGATCAGTGTCAGAAAAGGAAACTCCAAAGACAGGCTGGAGGGGAAGGCAGGAAGGAAGTCCCTTCATCTCCGAGGTTGGCCTTTCATTCTGCGGGTGTGACTGTCTCACAGCCTTCTGTTTCTGTCTGTCCTCCTTGCAGTTAAGATCCTTCTGTTCTATGTGATATTTTATGGCTGCCTGGCTGGCATCTTCATCGGAACCATCCAAGTGATGCTGCTTACCATCAGCGAATTCCAGCCCACATACCAGGACCGGGTGGCCCCCCCAGGTAACGCGAATACGTTCAGCTCTTCCACGGGAAAGACGGGTGTCACATTTTCACGCAAGAAAACATTTTTCTGAAAATTGTTAACGCGCTGGTAGACCGAGCCTGGTTTGATAGGAAAACGCGGGACTGCTCAGTGTTGTGGCCAGGCCTCCTGCCCGCATTGCAGACACAGCTCCGGGGCTCCCCCGCGTCTTTCCAGCTCTGCGGTGAGGGGTGAAGAGCCTCCCCCCCCCCCCCGCCCGCCCCCAAGCCTGCACCCTCCCCAGCTGCGGGACTCCCGATGAGGCCGCGACCTCCCCCACTGCCCAGCAGGTCAGTTAGTGGGATCACTACAGGGCCCTTCAGGCTCAGGCGCATTTTTCACTTTCTTGAGGGGACTGCGACTCCGATAAATCCTTTAAAAAAAAAATCACTTCAGCTCCTGTTTAGCAAGACGAAGTTAGTTTTAGGGATGATGAGAAGCTCGGAAGTGGCCAGTTACGCAGAGGGACAGGAGCCACGGCTTCAGGAGTCCATTCTCCCACCTGCTGTTGACTTAGCTTGACCTTGAACCACAACACACTCTCCTCTCACTTCTCCGTGTTTGTACCTGCTTGTTCAGTAGGAGTCTTACTGCTTGGCTGTCTAGACCCACTTTGCAGTTTCACTGTCTCCTTTAGCTGTGACCTGGGAGCTGTGCACAGCCGTCACCGCGCCCTGGGGAGGCCCACTGCCCATATGCCTGACGCTGGCAGGAAGACCAGACAGGAGGGCGACCACAAACCCGACCGTGCTCACTGGCTCTTCTCAAATTCATTGTCGGGAGGACCCAGAGACAGGAAATGTTGCGCAGTTTCCGGGTTCTTGTGTTATAAATGACCTTGAGGCTGCCACCGGGGGGGGTGGCGTGGGGTGGGGGGGGTGGCGATGACGTGTCCCCTCTCCATTTTCCCTGGCAAGTGTTTAGTAACAGCTGCATTAGGTGACAGTCTGGAGGCCGTCTTCATGGCCCTGAGCAGCCTTGGTCCAGTGTGGGAAGTTTGTTGCAAACTTCTTGTGCCCATCTCCTTCTTGGGGTGTGAAGGACTCCAAGGAAGATCTCCAGAACACGGAGGTGGCCAGCACCAAGTCAAATAGTCGTCCGCTATTAGAAAACCGTAGACATGGCCAGATAAATCTAGATCTAGGGGATTTTGGAAGCGGGAGGAAAAAAAACCAATCATGTAAGTAATATAAAACAACTTGAACCTGGTTGAAAATCCACAATTTCCAGCAACTGTTTCCCAAAATCGGTAGGTGAGTGGGAAGGCTGAAGCAGAAGCTCTGGTGTGTGCAGAGAAATGTAGGATCTTTACAGGTTGTATGCCGGCTTTTGGGACAGGAAGGCATGGCATGTCCCCTCCTGGTGGGATTTTTATGGTAGCATTAGCAAGCGTCATATAAATTTGTGCAGACCCTTATTTTTCTTTTATTTCTGTAAGCCCTTGGAAAGCGGTTCTTGGATTACGATGCTACTTTATAATTGTTCTCCAACTGAAAGCTGCAGGTTGACTCCAAAGCCAAGCATTTAATTTCCTAGCCTTAAAAAAAGCGCTCCTTGTCTGTATAAACCGTGGGGAGTCAGCCTCCTAATAAAAGTAAACCTTTTCTTCACGTTCTGTGCAGAAAGGGTGATTTCACTTTCAAAAAGAAAAGGCTAAAAGTGCCAGACCTTTTAAGCGGGGACCTGCCAATGACCTTGCCTCGCAAATCTGGTGAGGTGCTCGGTCCTTGCCCTCTTTCCCCCACCTCCCCCCCCCTCCTTCAGCCCCTTCCTAAAAGGCACGTTCTTCGTCCCTATATTTAGTGTCCTCAGCAGTCGGGCTGACCTGACAGGCCGTCGCTTCTCCAGAGCACTGCTAGTGTCTCATTGTGGAAATATGCGTTCCCGTTCTTTGGCCCGAGTCATAGGAAAAGTGCTTCCTCGGATCCCCTTCTTCCCTGACCTGCTGCCTGGGCTCTTTATCTTCGTAATTTCTTTTTTTCCTCATCCGCCACCTTGCCAGGAGCGTCTAGGCCCAGCCCCTTTTACCCTCACCTTCCCGAGGGACATGACGCTCTTTCGAAAATGATAGTGGCCTTGGAGGAGGGAGGCCAGGTGGGCAGAGCCCTTGGTGGCGAGAAGTGCATCCCTGGACCGTCGTGCGTGCTCCGAGGGGACCCCAACGGGACCCTCCCCTCCCCCTGGCATCTGTCGGAGCAGAGCTCAAGAATTTGTTCTTGACAGGCTGTTCCTTCGGTCTGCAGACCGAACACGCTGCGGAAGAATGCCCCGGCGATCTTTTGGCTTCAGTGTTGGTAGCTCCAAGCTTCCGTTATCGTGAAAGTTGTAGATTTCACGAACCCCGCATGCTTAAGTCAAACGAAGCTAGTGAGTGGGAAAGACTCGGTACATCACTTAAAGATTTACGGACTTATCGATGCTATTATTAGCTGTGTCGGAGGCAGGAGCACAGAGCCGGCCTGACTCACTCTGAGCGTGAGCACGCCTCGCTACCTTGTAACTAGATCTCGTCTAAGTAACACGTGCGATCCTGGACTGATGAAAGGGTGATGAAAGGGTGGTGATCGTGCAGGACATTTGGGTTTGACTGTAATGTTGGCTAAGCTGATAGGCCGAATGTGAAAGTCTCAGAGGGGGGACCAAGGTACAGAATGGAGGTGAAATTTAAGGAGAAAAAAGGATAGCGTGCTGTTTCTGGGCCTGAGCGATGGTGCCCCTTCGTGCCTGGGACCCTCCTTACAGAGTCGTCGTGTTGCTCTGGGATAATGGAACGGGTCGCCCCCACAGCCTGGAGGACACACAGGGAGAGCTTTAGCTGCCATACAAGGCTGAAATACACCGAATTGTTCTGTGAGTCAGAAATGGTTGATTATTGGCCATTTGACATCGCTTGACCTAAATACGAGAGCAGCCTCAAGTTCATAAGCCACGGTACAGGTTTCCACTGTCAAGCTGACCTGAGAAGGAAAAGCAGGAACTTTGAAGGTGGACACAGTCCCCACCATTCCGTGCCCTACTTCATCTCACTGAGCCTCAGTTGTCTCATCTGTAAAATGGGACTCCTACTCTGTGAGGATTTAATAAGTGTATGTAAAGTGAATGGGACCTTCTAGTGGCCAGCCTCATGGCATGAAACAAAGGGTAGTTATTAGCAGCCACTTCTGTTCTCGCACTGGAGGCAGCGGTTTCCTTTCAGGTACTGAATTCAGTATTTCTAGATTGAGCTCTGGGTGACCCCTCAGGGATGCTTTGTCCACACTGGTTTCACGAAGTGAACAGCATCTTGGCTCTCCACGAAAAGCGTTCAGGAGAAATTGGATTAGGAAACCTGCTGAAAGGTTTTTTTAAGTAAATCGAAGTGACCTTGTATTTGTTCTGTACTCCAGCCGCTCCCTTCAAAATACCCACGCTGGCTGGGTCGGCCCTGCCATGCTTTTCTCCCTGGGAGACCCTCTCGGGAAGTCCCCACCGGTGGCTGGTGGCATCCCCTCGCTGTGTTCCCTGCCAGACCTGGAGAGGACGGGGCCCGCACCTGCCCACGCTCCCAACCCCGGTCCCCCATGTGGTCCCCCACGTGACTCCCACGCCCCTTGCTGCCTGCCCCTTGCTGCCTGCTGGGCGCTATCCTGGAAGAGTCCCCTCCTCCTCCCACCCGCCCCTCCCCCAGCTCCGCTCCCGGAGTCACAGGGGAATGAAGTGCAGGTCACGGTCTGGGGAGATTCCCAGCCGCCCTGCTTCCTGGTAAGCAGGTGTGTGTTCCTGTTCTTCCTCTCCAGCTCGTGGGGACGGCTTTTCTTTTTGTTTTGAAGTGGAGATAGGGGATGCCAAAAGAACTATTAACAGGTGCCACGGTACCCAGAATGGGTGGGAGAGAGCGGGGGGGGGGGGGGGGTGGAGGGGTGCAGCCCAGGCCACACTGGCACCCCTGCAGTTGTGATTTCGTTTGGACCGTGAGAGGGAACAGGGCGCTGTAGTGCAGATCGCAGCGTAATGAAGCAGAATTCTTGAGGAATCATGACATCAGTCTGCTTATTTTTCTCAAACTCCGAATTTCAAGGGGGAGAATTGGAAACACGTGGTCCTTATACTTTGGGTGAATTGCTGTTTCAAAGTGCCAATAGAGTGGCTTTAAAGTCTGTGTGTGTGTCTGTCTGTTGCTGTTTCCATCAGATCCTCTTGAGTTGTAATCTGGGAGCCGACACGATAAATGTACGGGGCTCCCCCAGCCTGGCCACCTCTCACGTTCTCCCTCCTTCTCTCCTCCCTCCCTCCCTCAGAGGGATCCTGCCAACTTGCCCCCAGAGTTTGGGGCTCTTGATGAGCTGGCATTGGTGGCAGTTGAGATTT
Organism: Leopardus geoffroyi; assembly: GCF_018350155.1. NCBI lineage: Eukaryota > Metazoa > Chordata > Mammalia > Carnivora > Felidae > Leopardus > Leopardus geoffroyi. Next base: position 57,841,140 of record NC_059338.1, on the reverse strand, counting down.
CCAGAAGCTACTGTCCAGACCCCTAGTTTGGGCACAGTTTGGGTTGGGCGGCAAACTCCAGACTCTCATTCTTCAGAGTGTCCCCGCCTCACTGTTTGGCCTCAGCAGCCCGCCTGCCTGTGCCTTTCTTCATTTCTAAAGACCAAGATACAGGGGCGCCTGGGTGGCGCAGTCGGTTGAGCGTCCGACTTCAGCCAGGTCACGATCTCGCGGTCCGTGAGTTCGAGCCCCGCGTCAGGCTCTGGGCTGATGGCTCAGAGCCTGGAGCCTGTTTCCGATTCTGTGTCTCCCTCTCTCTCTGCCCCTCCCCCGTTCATGCTCTGTCTCTCTCTGTCCCAAAAATAAATAAACGTTGAAAAAAAAAACTTTAAAAAAAAAAAAAAAAAAAAAAAAAAATAAAGACCAAGATACAACTAATAAGTGAGCTCTTGGGTACACAGGACGCCTGACGATTAACTTAAAAATGTTCTTGGAGCCACAGAAAAATGAGCCTCACTCTGGGTGCTCATTTTAGACAAGTGAGCAGAGCGGAGACCTCTGACAAACGGGACCAGGCAACAAATTCCATGGAGGGATAACGGGGGGAAAAAATGCTGAATCCGTGCAATTTCATTTAGAGCTTTTGTGCCGGGCGCACTCTGTTGTGGAAGGAGCACCAGCCTCACGGTGCCTGCGGTGGCATCGGATGGGCTGGGCTGCTCAGGGCGTTTATTCTAGTCATCTCGCGACCCCAGGGCCCATCCGACACAGGCCGCGAGAGAAGTTGGGGAGACGAAGGAGAGCGTAGGGATGCCTGTCATCTGCGGGCTTCCGATCAGAAGAGTGTGTCCTTTCCCACGGGCGTGCATGAATGGACGTCATCAGATATGTAGGCTATCTTGCTTCAGGTCATTGGCCACTTGGCGAACGTTACGTCTCATATCTAGACGAGTCAAATCTGCTACATGTGCTTGTTCTTCAGCTCGGTCTTCAGCAGAAAAGCTTAATGTTAAATAGTAGGGTTTGGCTATTTGTTTACATTTTGTCTGTCTACACTTTCCCATTATAAAAGTTGGTATCTTTTATTAGGAAGAAGCACAATTATGAGCTATAAAATATCAAAGACAGGTCCCTATGAAATTAGTTGTGCTTCCAAGGTCCCCTGAACTAAATAATGCTCTCTCTGTTCACCTGAAAGTGAACATAGGACCGTAGGTAAGAGTCTGATGATAAAGGGTGATTCCGGAAGTGCAGGAGGGCCTTCCACCAAAGCGTGTAGCGTTTAGCTTAGACGGGAGGAGAGATTTCCTCACGCCAGGCGTTGTTGAACATCCAGGCAGGCTCTAGAGAAAATCGAACAATTCTTCTTTAAAAGACTTTTCAAAGGGAGCAAATTCTCTGGCCTCTGGGAGGGTGTTGATGTGACTGTGGCTGACCCCAGGTCGTAGTCAAAAGCTGAGCCTACGTAGAAGGCGAGGCCAAGGCTGCTAGTTTCCAGAAAGCACAGAGGCACCTTTTTTCCTGTGCCCTCCTTGAATTTTGTTAGGTAAATCGATACTTACCTTGCAGACATTAAAAAAAAAAAAAATTAAATGTTGAAGGGGGAACATGGTGTGTGTGCATGTGTGCATATGGATACACGTCCAGATTCTGTACAACATCATACCCCCAGTTTTTTAAAATTCCCAATTACTCATCAGCTTGGAATGTGCAGGAGATAAATGGTATGCACGAACCGTGTGCACGGCTACATTTGTGTTTCTTTGCCTTGTGTGCCCTCATTAGTCACCATGGGTGCCCTCCTGGAGGTTTCTGTGGAAAATGATGCCTATTTAGAGTTCTCGGTCTGGTGACTGTGGGGTGTATTAAATGACTGGTCCAGGCAGCTGTGCTTCCGGATTCACTGGAATAACGGTTCACAAGGCTACAATGGCCATATTCTAGTTTAAATGCTTCAAACTCACAAGTTAGATTGAGGAATTCATAAACTTGCTACATTATAAACCTACTTGGAAACAAAAATAATTCTTACTGGAAAGCCTTTCTCTTCTCGTTTCTTTTACTTGCTAGTCCCCCCCCCCCCCCCCCCACCTCCTGCTATGAACACCTACTAAAGCCAAAAACTGAATGTTCTCCCGATTTGTTGCTCAAGAGACGGGGAACCAACGAAAGGCAAGTGTAGCTCTGGAAAGCAACTGCAAAGCCAAAGAGTAGTTGTTGTTTTAACTCCCAACCCTTATGTAAAGCTAATGTGCTCATTAAAAACCAAATACGAAAATTTCACGTAGGCAAGTTATTCTTTCAGTCCTTCTAGGTGGCTTTGTCACATAATAAGCAAAACGTAATTTAAGGCAAACGGCCCCATCAGGGCAAAGCTATATAAAACTCAGCACGGTGAATGTCAATTCAAGTTCAGAACACTGGCGGGGCAAAAGGTTGTATCTGTTTCCTGGAATATCATTTGAGACCACAAGCCAGTGATTGGGTGTTCTGCTATCTTTGGCCTCTGGGAGTTACCACTGGAAACAAAGCTCATCCTTGTCTAAAGTTCTAACAACCTGAAGGAGTGGCCAGCGTGGAGTAAAGTATCCAGTCTAGTGTGAACACAACTAATGAGAATACCGTTGGGCAAGGTGGGATTCATGTGGCCCTTGGAGGGTGTCCGCGAAATCTTTGGACTCCAAATAACGGAGTTGCCAAATTCGATCGCGTTTCTTTTTTTCCCATGAGTCTGATAATGTAAAGTGAATGATTTAAAGGGTTTCGATACCAGGTCAAGGGTCTTTTCATTTGTCTCTTGTATGGATCTAATTGCTCTAGAGAAATTACTTTTGAATAGCGGAATTTTCCTAATGGTTTGGAGAAGATCCCATCAGAGACCTCTCCTAATTGAGATCACCCAGAACAGAATAGGCGAGGGGATTGATGTCCGAGAGATTCCAGGAAAATAACTTCTCAGGCCAGAAAGCTCTGGATGAAGAAAAGGGGAGGCAGAGCTGGTGGGGGATGGAGTGAGACCAGCCTCGGAGGTGGGGTGGGGGGTTGAGAGCAGACACTTGATCGTGCCCCCACTTGACTGTATGTGCTCCATAGACGAGGGGTTAGAGAGAGGAACTGATTGCCTGATCCAAATCATGGATGATGCTTTTCTGGAAGCGACCTTTAGATCAGAAGTTGGGTATCTTAAAAGGATGGTCACTAAAGCTTATGGCAGTCACACCTTCAAGATCCTTCGGAAACTCCAAAGGGAGACTTTAGCCTACAAAAGACAGGAAGGCATGGCTGAGCTGCCTGGGGTCGGTCTGTCACTGCTGGCCTCCCTCTCCCCCAAGGCTGTGGTATCCCTTCACGTGGAAAGGACAGGGCAGTGACTTTGGCTCAAGGTCTGATCCAGCTGGGCACGTCACAGGATTGTAAGACCCTGTGCTTAACTATTTTACCTCTTGGTTTCTCAGCCTCACAGTCGCCGATTTTTCACGCGTTTTCGAGCTGTGTCTCTCACACGGTAACGCACAGGCTCCGTGGGGCTTAGATGTGAGCCACACTTACCGAAGGGTTCGAGCTCTTGGGTGGAAGTTGGTAGGATTCCGTTACGTGATATTCACGATTTCTCCTTGGCCCTGTCTAGAGACACATGAGGCCAGGTGCGTACAGCTTTGCTGGGCCCGCGATGCCCCTGGGTGTGCAGTCATAATGTCCACTGTTTCCGCAAATTCGACACTTAACCACAGAGGTGCTTGCTGATGGGAATCACTGGTGTTTGTCTCTGGCTGAGCGTGAACTTCGCCTTGGCCATCGGTCCCAGGCTCCTGAAAGATGCACTTACTAGCTGTGCCCGTTTGCTCGTAAGATCCCGGAGCACTGAGTCAGGACGGCTGATGCTTTGGGGTCTCACGCGCATCACCCGGCCTCTTCGAATAGCGGAGACCTTGGACTTGGCAGCACGAGGGCGTGAGAAGCACTCTGCGTAAAGCCGCCGTCTGTCCCCGCGGTCCTTCTGCCTCTGGGAGATCCGAGGAGCACGTCACCCAGTCCTGGAGATGGCACCTTGCCCTGTGACTGGCCCCGGGAAGGGGACCGCAGAAGGGGGCGGGACAGCCGGCGCTGGACGCCCCTCGTGATTAAGTCTTGCCGTGTACTGTCAACGTGCCCTTCGAGGTTCACCTTCCTCCTTTAAAGCCCCTGAGTGAGACTCTCCAGATCTCTGCCGGGCTCGCTGACCACCTGTCAGCATTTTGAGTTTTGCCTCGTCAGCCGCTCTGCCGAGGGACCGCGGCCGGCACCGTTGTCCCTTATCGCTCAGCCGGCGGCCCCTTCCCCACCACCACCTTCCCGAAGGTTAGGGGAGAGCCTGCCTTCTTTCTGATAACTGATCTCCTCTTCGCCCTTCTCTCTGCCCCGTCTCCTGCCTTCTCCCCAAGCCTGGAAACGCCGTTTACCCTGCACGTGCAGATGTTGGTTTCTGCTCGCACTCCCGCCCCCGTCACACGCTGCCCCTGACGTGGATGTCAGCAGGACAGAGGGGGACGCGGGACAGAGGGGAAGGCGTGTGCCTCTGTCTTCTGGCTGCCGGGCTCTCCTGGGGCCTTAAGGGGTCGGTGCCCATCAGGCCGCATTCTCTGCAGACTGCGGGATTATTCCAGGAAAACAGCCCGTCCTCCGGGGTTCTGGTGAACCTCTGGCCTTGGGCCTAACCCTGCACTTCTACGAGTCCAGGCTAGTCCCCTCCATCGAAAGGTCCGGTTTCTAAGTCCAACCAGGAATGCTCCCCCCGCCCCCCCCCCCCGGCCTTGCGCATTTTAGTGGGGCGTCCGTCCTACTGACCATATTCTCTCAGGCATGAGATCCCAGCGGAAGCTTCCACTCACATTTTATTTTATTTTATCTTGTTTTATTTTATTTTAATTTTTGCAGGTATGTGCCATTTAAAAACCATTTTTTTTAATGTTTGTTTATTTTTGAGACAGAGCATGAGCAGGGGGAGGGGCAGAGAGAGGGGGAGACCCACAATCCGAAGCAGGCTCCAGGCTCCGAGCTGTCAGCACAGAGCCCGACGAGGGGGCTCGAACTCACGAGCCGTGAGATCGTGACCTGAGCCGAAGTCGGACGCTCAACCGGCTGAGCCACCGGGGGGCCCTTTCTGCCACTTTTTATCATATTGTCTCTTTGTGCTACAGATGGTCACAGCTTAATGTAGGAAAAGGTGGATTTAAATCGCGCTAGTCATGCAAACATTTTTCTGGGGTTTGCAAGAACCTAAAAAAAAAATATATTTTTAATTGTAGCATTCGCTATTTACTTTTAACTGATGACTGTTGGGTGAGCAAATCCCGATACTTTTCCTTGGACTCTTCTCCATCGCTGTTGTCAGCTCTCCACCCCCCTGGATTCTTCAGGTCCCGCGTTGTCCTCTCTGAGCTGATTGCTCGTGTCACTTATCAAGTCATTGGTCTCGGGCAGCCCCACACGTTTCCTATCTTCATCCGTAGTTTTTCCATTCTTCTAGGGAAGTGCAGGCATGGAAGAACTTGCCCCCTGAGCTGCGCCTCTCCCGTTATTTAAGCATTTCTGAAGCTCGGAGCCACCCTTAGTCATTAGAAAAAACAGCAGCTGTCGAGCCCAGCCCCTGCCTGTCCTCCTGCCTTGAAGATGGTGCTGCTAAATAGTTCCTGTTCTCTCATCTTCGTTGTGCCTCTGTCACGATCACCACTCTCTGGTTCTAACTCCCCAGAGCCACGGTTCTCAAACCAAGAGGCTTAAGGATCCTTCAGGCTCGTTAGCACAGAGGTTGTGACTTGGCAGGTCTGGCATGGAGCCTGTGGGGCTGCAGGTTTGACCAGCCCCCGGGGTGACGTGAGGTGGCACGTTGGGGGTGTTGTGCCCAACACAAAGAGGGTGGGTCGGGGCGCCTGGGTGGCGCAGTCGGTTAAGCGCCCGACTTCAGCCAGGTCACGATCTCGCGGTCCGTGAGTTCGAGCCCCGCGTCGGGCTCTGGGCTGATGGCTCAGAGCCTGGAGCCTGTTTCCGATTCTGTGTCTCCCTCTCTCTCTGTGCCTCCCCCGTTCATGCTCTGTCTCTCTCTGTCCCAAAGATAAATAAACTTTAAAAAAAAAAACAAAGAGGGTGGGTCTGGGGTCTGGAGCCAGGATTAGAATAGGATTGTCAGGTTTAGCAAACAAAATACGGACACCCAATTAAATTTGGTCATCAGGTAAACCACGAGTCGATTTTTATAGAAGTGTGTCCTAAATATTACATGGGACATAACTTTTTTTTTTTTAATGTTCGTTTTGAGAGAGGGAGAGCTCACGCGCATGCGTGGGCACACATGTGAGTGGGGGAGGGGCTGAGAGAGAGGGAGAGGGAGAGTCCCAAGCAGGCTCCTCACTGACAAAAGGGGCTCGATCCCACGAACTGGAGACGATGAACTGAGCTGACATTAAGAGCCCGTCCCTTAGCTGACCGAGCCACCCTCCTGCCCTGTGGGACATCCTTCTATAAAAGTCAATTGATGGTTTGTCTGAAATTCAAATTTAACCAGGCATCTTGCATTTTATCTGGTGATGCAATTGTGCTAGAAAGCAGTGGATTGAAGGCGCCCAGGTGGCTCAGTCAGTTGAGTGTCTGACTTTTGATTCCGACTCAGGTCATGATCGTGGCTTCAGCCCTTGCATCGGGCTCCTTGCTGACAGTGCAGAGCCTGCTTCAGATTCTCTCTTCTCTCTCTCAAAATAAACTTTAAAAAAAAAAAAAAAAAAAAAGGCAGTGGATTGAGTCACCACCCATCGCCCCTGTCTATAGTGTTGTGTAGTATTATTCAAATACCTATCTAGGAAGTCTTGTGATGTCAGAGGCTTTTGAAAATTAAAGACTAAAAGGTTGGTTAAGGGGCACCTGGGTGGCTCAGTCAGTTAAGCGTCCGACTTCGGTTCAGGTCATGATCTTGCGGTCTGTGAGTTCGATCCCCACATCGGGCTCTGTGCTGACAGCTCAGAGCCTGGAGCCTGCTTCGGATTCTGTGTCTCCTCTCTCTGCCCCTCCCGTTCGTGCGCGCGTGCGCGCTCTCTCTCTCTCTCTCTCTCTCAAAAATAAACATTTAAAAAAATGTTTTTAAATAAATCGTTGGTTAAAAGAGTGAAAATCCCGGGGGGTAATTATACTTCGAATTTTTACCACTGGCCCTTGACTTGCTCAGAATACCCGCTTGCTTTTGGAATGGAAAGCAAGGATGGCAACTGCACGTAAATGCCAAGTTCGTCCAGTTTGGGTTAAAAGATGCACAGAAATACTCCGTTGAGTAGTCTGGAGTCTTGTAGAGTTTGGGGTGGTCATCTGTTCCTTACAAGAAGGAGTCAAAGACCTCTGTGCTCAAAGGCTTGCTCGCAGTCAGGGAAACGAGCTTCCTGTGCTACGTGCGAGCTGGGTATGCGTCTTGTTGACCACGAGCATGTGGGACTGTTGGCCACATAAGGATTCTGGAGTGCTGCATACACACATCGAAATCCTGGTTCCACCTTCTCTTTGTGACCTTGGGCCAGGCGCTTAGGCTTTCCGTGCAGTAAGTGTTTTCATTCATAAAATGGAGATAATGCCTATCAGGCAATGTTGCTGAGTAAGTAAAATGATCTAGGATAGCAAGACGCGGTCACTGGTACTCAGGTACTTAATCTAAGTGCCACAGAAGTGATTTTACAAGAGAGGCAAGAATTTAACCCGTTCTTTTTAGTAGATGCGATGAGTGAAGGATGGTTCGTACGTTGTGAACCTGCTTTGGGATTACCTTGGCTGACTGCCTTCTTACTAACAGTTTTCTGTGTTTTTCTACCTGGTCTAGGATTAACACAGATTCCTCAGATCCAAAAGACTGAAATTTCCTTTCGCCCGAACGACCCCAAGAGCTATGAGGCATATGTGCTCAACATAGTTAGGTTCCTGGAGAAGTACAAAGATTCAGCCCAGAAAGATGAAATGATTTTTGAAGATTGTGGCAGTAAGTAGACTCATCTTGGACGTTTGTGGTTGGTTAATTCTTACTTCCCATTTCTATTTGTTATCTAACAATCGCAGGATCGACTCTTGAAGTAATTCAATGATTGAACCCTGGCCATATTGAGAGGACACTGTTTTCTTTTTTTTTCTTTCTTTCTTTTTTTTTTTTTTTTTTTTTTTTTTGTTTTAAAGCGAGAAGACTTTATGGTTTAGGCTTGGATGCAATGGAGAAACAATGTAGCTTCAAGTATCACGATTATCAGCATTTGAAAAGCATCTTATTTTAAAAACACTCCAGGCACCCCTCCGACTCACAGACCACAATTACAGTTACGGTTCTCTTACACCCATTGATTTTGAGAGGCACGATTGTTTATATTTCCAGATTTCTGCCTCGGCCCCCAGGGTCTTGTCTTGCGATGGCTCTTTGACATAATTGGCCGTAACTACACTGATACGGATAGAGGATGATGTCTGGCCAGGGTAGAGGCCTTCCTAGACCCTGCTGGGGGTGGCTGATGCAGTACGTCTCCGGTAGCCGAGCATTTGGATGAGGAAATGACCGATGAATGGCGAAGGGTGGCTCTTGGTTTCATTAAGCCACTGGCTGGAATACACTGCCTGGCGTGTGCATTATCCAGCTGTGTTTTCGTACCCGCTTAGACGGGATGTCCGTCTGAGTTACGAGGTGGTGCCTGTCCTTCCTGTCCTGCCAACACCAGCTCCTTATGGGGCGAATGGTCACGTTAAGCCATCCGGAAGAGAGTAATTTAAAAGAAACATTTTCACTACCTTTTTCCTTAGGACTGAAAGGGGGTTTTCGTCTCACTTTGCGGTAACTCATAAAGGCCTGTATGTTCCAAGGCCTGTATGAAAGATCATTAGGGTGAATCACTTCACTGGAGGCGGACTGAGTTGAGGCACTTGACCGTTTGAAGGGAAAAGAGTTAACTTGTGACCTTAGAAATACATACAAATTTTGGCGTTTGCATCGGTTTCCCGTAGGATGCTTTTATACTAACTCTGAATCCTCTATTTCGTGCGCTCTCTCTCTGGCTTTGTTACGGGCTGTGAATAAAAAATACTACATTACAATTTCTCAGCTGAACAAATGCCAGGAAGAAGTCCCAGCTTGAACAAGCAAACATTGAAAAAAAAAAAAAAATTGTCTTTAAACCTTGAACAGTGGCGAAAAGGAAGAAAAGAATTCTTTCCTTACCGTTTAACCTGCTAATTAGGGGCACGGACAGCGGCTTAGCCGTGGCCGGGCAGCTGTGACCAGAAGCCTCCCAGTTCTGAAAATTACTGATGCTCCTTTTCATTTGTGCTCTAATTGTAATGTCCCTGTTCATGAGCTCAGTGATGTTGACCTGTGTCAGTGAGGCTGACGGGTGATCGGGTTTCCTTTCAGTCTCCTCACTAGCTGAGTCACCTGTTATTTAAAGGAAGAGACACATGGCCACAGACCACACATCACGCCCCGATCATCAAAGCCCCGTGAAGCCATGACGCAGGGTCATTTACCAGCAATTGCTTTGGGTAAAAGACGTTTCCCGCGTCCGTGAGACCAGAGGTGGTTTGCTGGGAATCTGCGCCTTCATTCAGGCCGAGCACTAAATGCAGACCGGCCCGGTCTTGGGATGGGTCGTGGTGACCAGGAGGGACCCTCTCCGCTTCCTTTCTCGGGGGCGCCAAGGGAGTTGTTGGTATGTTGTAAGCACGGTGTTTGCGTTTTCAGATGTGCCCAGCGAAATCAAGGAACGGGGAGAATTCAACAACGAACGGGGAGAGCGGAAAGTGTGCAGGTTCAAGCTCGAGTGGTTGGGAAATTGCTCCGGAATAAACGATGAGACTTACGGCTACAAAGAGGGCAAACCGTGTGTCCTCATAAAGCTCAACCGAGTTCTGGGCTTCAAACCTAAGGCAAGTAATGTTTGAAGTCATAGAACTTGAGCCGTTTTCATTTGGGCAGAGCATCTAATAGGCGTGAGGAGAGCATAGAAAGAAGGGTTAGTCTCCCCAGTGGCGACTGACTGACTTTCTTTTCTTTCTTTTCTTTCTCTTTCTTTCCTTTTTCTTTCTTTTCTTTCTTTCTTTTTTTCTCTTTCTTTCCTTTTTCTTTCTTTCCTTTTCTTTTTTTTCTTCCTCTCTCCCTTCCTCTCTCCCTTCCTCTCTCTCTTTCCTCTCTCTCTTTCCTCTCTCTCTTTCCTCTCTCTCTTTCTCTTTCTCTCCCTTCCTTCCTTCCGTCCTTTTTATTTCTTTTTTTTTGGGGGGGGGGTACTGAATGAGAATGAGATTTCACTGCAAAACGAGAAGCTGGACACCATTCAGACTGAACTCTGATAACCGTGGTATTGGCCTTGGATACTGTTGCAGCTTCGAGTGGGTAAATGGGACTTGAGGCCACTGAAAAATGGCACCTTGCCATCATTCGCTGTTAGGTGGGGCGATAGTTGACTCTTTAAAAGAAGGGAAAGTGTATTGGTGTTATCTCTGCTCTTCTAAAACTGGTTATTTCACTCTGTCCTTCAGGTCAGGGGAAATAGAGCTGCGCTTTTCCCTTCGGTGAGGCTGCTTCCCGCAGCTCTCCCGCATCCACCCTCGGGGTGGGGGGGGCACTGCCCTTCCATGCAGGGTTCTCAATTGTTAATATTTTTAAAATATTTGGTTTTAAGTTTACTTATTTTTGAGACAGAACGCGAGCGGGCGGAGGGACAGAGAGCGAGGGGGAGAGAGAGAATCCCAAGCAGGCTCCACGCTGGCAGCCTGGAGCCCGCTGTGGGGCTCAGACTCCCAAACCGTGAGATCGTGACCTGAGCCGAGACCAGGAGTCGGGTGCTTAACCGACTGAGCCCCCCCCAGGCGCCCCGAGTTTCTAATTCTGATAGGAATTGACTGCGGGGTGCTGAGTGACATGAGCAAACCTAACTTCATTTCCGGACCCTGGCTCTCTGGTTCGTTCGCTTTCTGCTCTGTGCCGTTACTTTGTGGCCACGATGCTTGCTGCTTCCGAGTCGTATTTACAAAAAGAAAAACCGAGGCCGAGATGAGAAGTTCTAACTGAACCGAGTGGGGCGCCTCAAACTCCTTTACCGCCTCTGGAGGGTGTGTGGGATGGACGGTTGCCCGGCTGGCCGACGCGACGGCCCTGCCACCACGGAAGCTGGCGCACCTCGCTCCCGACAGAACTTCAGTCTTCTTTGTACTGGAGTTAGGATGTGATGGAGGAGAGATGGTGAGAAGCGTCCCGTCACACTTCCGGCTGGGGTGCATCCGCCAGGGAGCTCTTCGCCTAGCCCAGCCGGCTGTTCTGCCACGAACGGGATTGGTGCGGTGGCCCGAGGGGAAGGCGCCTCTTTCTGTCCGGTCCTGTTTGTCTCTGGTCTCCACCCGCTGCCACCCTCTAATTCATCAACCCGTTTTGTCGTTAGGAATTCTTGTCAGAGGGTGCGGTACCCCAGGGTGTCCTCGAGGTGCCTGTTGCCTCGCCCTCAGAGGGATATATTCTGGCAACTTCTTTATCAACGAGCGTTTTCTCTTCGTGTCTTCAACGGTCGTGGTGTTGCTGGCCGAAAGGTCCGAGGGAGTCAGATCTAGATGGTCGGTTTCTTGTGTTCTACAACAAAGAGCATCAAAAACAGTAGTTCTCTAGTGATTCGCAAAATTGCCCCTTTTATCTTCGGTTAGGCTGTGTATGTGCTACGTCTCCTGTCGAGACTCCCGTCCTGACCTGGTCGAGCAAGCTGGTGGCTTGTCTTCAGGGAACGATGCTCATCACACCTCTCCTGAGGTGGCTTGGGGCTGGGGCTGTAGGAGGGAGCGCTCTAGACGGTTCCTCGCGGCGGGCATGTTCAGAGTGTACTCTGGGCCCCTTCAGGGGGTTCGCGCCTTCACCAGACCCCTTCACGCGGGGCCCAGCTGCCTTTACCGGTTTTCATACAGGACTTGACAGGAAGAGTTGGAAATGCTCCTTAAATGGCAGCGCGTCTCCCGGAGAGTCAAAGGGAAAAACAAAAACCGAAAAAACCAAAAAAAACACCTGCTTGAGGGAACCGGGTGGCGTGATTTATTCACGGGGTAGGAGGAAAGCCCAAGTTTCATCAAAACAAATGTCAACCAACCTTTCCGTCTAATTATTACGACCTTCTTAATGAGGAATATTAGTGCCGGGTTGGCCTTTATTTTCCAGCGTCCTTGAGGAACGCTTGTCACCCTGGGTTACGCTGGGAGTTCCGCGTGGCGCCGGGCCGCGTCGCAGCCTTGCTGTGGCCTCGCGGAACGCGGGCACGGACTTGTGTTTTACGCTTTGTTACCGGAGTTGACTCTTCGTGCCCCGTGGGTGCCCGTTTGTGCTCCAGGCCCCCTTGGGTTTTTCAGAGTCGTGGGAACCGATTCACAGACTCGTTGACCGGCGTGGGTTTGTATTTTTAGCCTCCCAAGAATGAGTCGTCGGAGGCGTACCCAGTGATGAAGTATAATCCCTACGTCCTGCCCGTCCAGTGCACCGGCAAGGTAAGGGGGCACCTGGTTACCAAAGGCGGGGTGGGAGGGGAGACCGGGTGGGACCATTGTCCGTTAGAGGTGCACCTTGGACGGGGGAAGTGAGGCCTGTCGCTTCCTGGCACGGGCCTCGATTAAGCCGTAGCGGCGCAGGGTAGAATGTCTGCGAGAAAGCGGTAACAAGACTCAGACCGTACGTGGGTTTCTCCACGAGAACAAGAAACCGAATTATCGGGGTCGAATCAGCTGGAATCTTGGTTTACGGGACCGAGAGGTGAACCAGCCCACACGGGGCCTCTCTGGCCCCCGTGGCGTGTGGCACGTTCAAGGCCAGCTTTTTGTTTCGTTTCGGACGGTTTCCCATTAAAAAAAAGTGTTTTGGGCTTTTCTGGAAAAAACAACGAAAGCTGTAACAGCGCGTGCTCCCTTTAGACCTGAAAATAGGCTCCTGCCGGATGGATCGCTTACAGAGAGGGCAGACTGAGGAAGGGGGGGTGTCTGGGAACAGCCCCATTTTATGGCCACACGGAGAAAGCAGATGGACGCCAAGAGAGTGAGAGGCGGTTACCGAGCCCCTCGGGGAGGAGACCCTTGAAGCGCCATCCACTGGGCGACCACCGGTGGCTTTCTGACTCTCGGTGGCAGGTCCCTTTCTCGGGGTGTGGGCTCTGGAGACCTGCTTGGTTGGCCTTTGCCGCGGTTCCCTCCCTTGCGCCGCGAGAATAGGCTCCTTTTGCGACCGCTCCGGCGGCTGCCGGGGAGCAGGCCATGCGCGCGGCCTCCCCTCGCGTCCGCGAGGCGGCCGTGTCCTCGGTGGCTGAGGTTCCCCCGCCTCCCGGGGAGGCTGGAGCAGGCGCAGCGGGACGGCGGGCGGCCCCGGGGCGGCAGTTTGCGCGCCGCTCCGTGGGATCCCGCGTCGCGGCCGCGACCGACCAGCGGCCCGGGCCGCGAGCCGTTACAACCTGTGCCCCTCTGGTTTGCAGCGAGACGAAGACAAGGACAGAGTTGGGAACGTGGAGTACTTCGGCCTGGGCGGCTACGCCGGCTTCCCCCTGCAGTACTACCCCTACTACGGCAAGCTGCTGCAGCCCAAGTACCTGCAGCCCCTGCTGGCCGTGCAGTTCACCAACCTGACCATGGACACTGAGATCCGCATCGAGTGTAAGGCGTTCGGTGAGAACATCGGGTACAGCGAGAAGGACCGTTTCCAGGGACGCTTTGATGTAAAGATTGAAGTTAAGAGCTGATCGCAAGCACAGATCCTTCCCACTAGCCATTTAAAACAGTTAAAGATACAAAAACAAACACCTACTAGTCTTGAATAAACTGTCATACGTATGGGACCTACACTTAATCTCTCTGCTTTACACTAGCTTTCTGCATTTAATAGGTTAGAATGTAAATTTAAAGTGTAGCAATAGCAACAAAATATTTATTCTACTGTAAATGACAAAAGGAGAATAAAAATTGAGCCTTGGGACGTGCCCATTTTTACTGTAAATTATGATTCCATTACTGACCCGTAGTAAGCAGTGTTTCTGGCCCCTAAGTATTGCCGCCTCGTGTATTTGATTTCGTGTACGGTACCATAGGTGCACCTGGTCGTTTTTCAAGCCATGTTTTATCGTATCTGTTTTCTACTTTATGTGAGCGAGGTTTGCCGTCCACGGTGTAAATACTCAACGGGAATAAAACTGGCATGGTACTTTTTTTTTCTTTCTGTTCTTTTGGGTTTGGCTCTTTCAGAGGCAACGGCCCATCGGTGAGCATTTTTAACACACTCCATACATAGTCTCTCTCCCTGTGGTGTCGGGTCTTTTTCTTTATTTGTGTTTTGTTTCTGTTTTCCTGGGGCTGGGGGTGGGGGGGGGGGCTGTCATGGGGGAACTGCCCTTGAAATTTTAAGTGACGCTACAGAAAACACGAAACGGTGATGGGTTGTGTCGTGCTTTGTACCGAATGCCGTCTTGCCGTTCTCCCCTTGTCCTCCAGTATGTTCTGAAGCCGCGTATGAGACCTGGATCGCCTGTCGCTTTGGCAAAGTGACAGGACTCATTCATTCGCTTTGGACATTTTCTCTTTCCTTTTTTCCTTTCTCTGGAGGCATCACACGCTGGTGCTGTGTCTTTATGAATGTTTTAACCATTTTCATGGTGGAAGAATTTTATATTTATGCAGTTGTACAATTTTATTTTTTTCTGCAAGAAAAAGTGTAATGTATGAAATAAACCAAAGTCACTTGTTTGAAAATAAATCTTTATTTTGGACTTTATAAAAAGCAATGCAGTACCCCATAGACCGGTGTTAAATGTTGTCTACAGTGCAAAATCCATGTTCTAACATCTATAATAATCGCCAGGAGTACAGTGTTGATCTTGTATTCAGTCAGGTTGAAACAATGGACAATAAAAGAATGAACACGTTCCTCCTGTGCCTGATTCGGTCTTGTCTGACTGCCCCAGCCTGTGACTTCTTTGCTTCCTCTACTGCTAGTTATCCAAGATCCTGAAGAAGTACTGAACCTGAAAGACAAAGACACGCGAACGAGTTCGTTAGTTCGCACGGGAATTCTGCCCCCGCGTGGCCGGCCAGAGGCCAGAGCGGGCGAGAGCACGCCCCTCCCCAGAGCGACAGGCTCATCGGAGGCCGAGACTCCAGCTCTTAGTTCAGAGCTGGACGCTCAGAGGTATCTGGCGGTGTTAACTTCGCCTAGTTGAGGAGACGCGAATTTTTGGTTCCTGCCGGTGTCTCCCTAGGTTCGTCTGTTTAAAAAAAGAGAGTCTGCGGTGCAGTTGAAAAACGGAGGTTGGGTTTGAGGTTCAGTAAATGAAGGTTCACGCCTCGCTTTCTGGTTCGTGGTTTGGCCTGTGTTCTCATTCGGCCATACTTAAAAATTCGCCGTGGCGTGAAAGGAGGCAAAAGTGAGCTTTCTGAAAAACAGCCTCCAGTAGAACTGAGCCGAAGGCTCAGGATCACTTAACCCGGCACGGGCAATACGCACACTGAAATCAAACTGAAATCATGGCATCGTACTTCTGAGAATGGGAGCCTCTGGCCAAGCCCGGGCGGCCCCGAGAAATGCCTCTGGCGTGGAGCGGGGGTGCCCTTCGGTCCCGCTCCCGCGTCACGACAGACCCAGAGGCCCCGGCCCCTTACGTGACAGCAGGGGTGCTTCAGAAAGAGCGGTGACAGCTCACACGCCCCCCTTGCTGCCTCGCGGTCGCGGTTACCACCCTGCCGATCTGCTTGGTTAGCCTTTAAGAATAATACCCGAGACCTTGCTGGTTCTAGACCAGCCAACGGTTTAATGGCAACTTCATACCAGAGGAGCACGGATTCCTCTTAACAAAAACCGCAGAGGGCACCGTGGCAACCGGCACCACAGCTCGGCCACCGAGTTTTCAGGAGCCTCATTCACAAGTGAGGCGATCCAGCAACGTCCGCAAGGCGTGCCCGCGTAGAGCTGGTTTCGCGGAATGTCCCCCCCCTCATGCTCCTAGAAGTAGAAGGGGTCGCTCCTAGAACAGGAGAGGGTTCATCTCGCTGGAACAACTCCTCTCCCAGGGAGCCCGTCGGTCGTAAATGAGACGTTTATAAACAGGAAGGAGGGTGGGGTCCGAGGTCTGGGGAAAGGAGTATACACATGGGGGACAGGGGTCTGCATTTTTGAGGCTGTTCTAACGTCACGACCTCAGACCCGATCCACTGCTCGCACACGTGCTATCCTGAGCCACCGGGCGCGTGGTAGCGCGTGGGTGCCCTTGCGTGTGCGTGCGTGCCCGTGTGTGCGTGCGTGCCCGTGTGTGCGTGCGTGCCAGTGTGTGCGTGCGTGCCTGTGTGTGCACACTCTGCCCGTCACTTCGGGATCCTGCCAGAGTCTTGCGTCCCGTCCCCTCTCCAGACTGCACCAATCCCATCCCCACCCTGAACCTTAGGGTTCCATCCCCACTATGAGACTCTGGACCCGGGTTTGTATTCTTTGGCTCTGTAGATACCTGTTGACTGACTACTCGGTGCTAAGCACTCTTCTGACGGACGGGACCTTGGTGGGGGGGGGGGGGTAGATCCACGAGTGAACCAAACACACGAATCTGCCTTCTCTCCTCTGCAGGTCACGTTCTAGGATCAAATACTGCATGTTTCGGAATTGTTCTCTACACTGATCAATGGTCTCTCCTCAGATCATCCATTTATTCCATCCCTTATTAGAGGGCACTTTTTGGGTACAGGGTTGGTGCCATCTACCTCTGTGGCGTTCTGACGACATCCTACAGAGGGGTTTTCACACAAGTCCGGTCAGCTACTTCATTCCTCGCACCGAATATAAAGCAATGAGGTTTTCAAAGGCAGCGTTTCTCAGAGGTAGGCCGAGTACCCCTTGGAACCTAGAGCGTTCGAACGACTACTGCACAGGGGAGACAGGATTCTCCCTTGAGCTTTTTTGTTTTCTTTCAACCCATCGTATCATGTTCCCCGAAGGCAGGTTTTGGTCTGGTGCTATCGTGTTCAGCCCAGGTTAATCTGCCTTTCCATGAAAGGGGTACAAGGCCTTGGGCTCGGAACCAGCAGTCCCAAACAATATTATCAAGCTAGAATTTAATAACTTTTGTTTTCATTGTATTTATTACTTTCACACAAGGACAAGTAAGACTAGTTTTCCATTTCTGGCAGTAAAACAAATTTGTTCAAGTCAAACACTGAATGGATATAAAGAAAAATGGTTAAAAAAAAAAAAACACACAACAAAACAAAAAACCTTCAGCTGGTGCTCAGATAGGGTAAAACTCCTAAAAGTGAAACACAGCCTGCAAGAATTTAGGAACATGTGGCCCAAAGTACAGCATTAACAGAAGCCAACTTTTCCCGGTTCTGTACCTGTTTGGGCAAAATCGAATCTGAACTCTATTTTAGAACAATAGCATGCCCTGTCTGCCCAAGCTTCACTTCTTGCCAGAGGGAACAGCTCCAACCCCAAATTAAAAACATTATCGGTAATCAGAGACGAAAATCCAGTTATCAGAACCGTGCGGAGTCCAACGATTGCCCCAGTTCCTGGCTTCTTAAAGGATTAGTGCCACTTCTGTATCGGTGCGTGCCTGGCCCAGGGAGGAGAACTAGGTGAGGTTACTTTGAAACTTCAGGACTAAGGACCTCGCGAATACAGAGGGAAACCACCCAAGGAGCATTCGAGAGCGGTTTGAATCAAGTCAAGCGATCTGGGTTTCAAATTCAACAGGGAGAACGCGCCTCTCCCTTCCCTAAGTTCTTAAAGAGGGAGCCAGCACAGACCCGACACGGGCGCGTTATCCTCCATCCTGTGGGCCCTGCACCGGGAGAGCCGTCGAAAGAGAGCGAGTGAGCCCGCCCCTCTCCCGAATCCTGCCTGCAATCAGTGTTCCTATCCTACCCAACGTGAAATGAAGAGGGTTGGGCCAAGGCAGATAGACACCTTGGCTCATGTTTTAATTTTGCGTGTTCCTCTCAAAGACCGTCAGCATTCAGTCTGCTCGGAGAAATTAAGTATCTCCTTAAGAGGTGCTGACTCTTACGACGGAACCCAGCTATTTGATCAGCCACAAATGAACGCCACACGCTAAGAAAAGGCCCATCTTGCAATAAAACTGTGACCCAGTATCTCCAGCTGGATTTGCCACAAGGCCTTTAAGATACTGGATTTTCATAAAATCAGGACTTTTCCAGGCAGTTTGTCAAGGGCTGCCTTTTCCAGGGAGATGCGTACCTTCCTCTAGCACGGGCCCTTTGCAGACCGGGAAGGGGGCTGGCACAGGGTGACTGGAAACCCAGTTACTCAGCCAGCTACAGTGCCTGGGAGTCACTGGGTCAGTCCTCCGGTTTAAGGGCTTCAGGATCCACTATTTCCTTCCCGTGAAGGGCGGCCCTTCAGTGCCCATAGCTTCTTACGGCGATTTGCAGTTATTACAGGAAATAATAGGAGAGGCAGGGAGGAGTCCTGCAGAAATGGGGGGACGATCCATTCCTCTGATGAGGAGCCAAGGTTCTAAAGTGACCAGTGGGTGAGGATCAGGCCTCCGGGGCAGGTTCTGGTGATTCTGCACTGGGGCCTCTGGGCAGCAAGGGAACAATAGAAAGCTAACAGGCACTTTGGGGTCCTACCATAGAAAAGGGAACACGACGTGAGAGGTCTGTGGCCACAGAGACACCTTTGACTAGAGCTGGCCTCTCTTCTCTTCTTGCATTCACAGAGTTCTCCGGAGCCACTTCCTCTGTGCCCAGCGTTGACCGTGAACTCAGGGAGGGGAGTATCCACACAGACAAGGTCCCTGTTCTGTACTTTTTGCCTTCACATTTCCAAGTACCTTAACCGGCCTAAACGACTCTCTTATCTGCGCTTCATTTCCTTTCCCTCCTTCTGCTAATTGTCCACACAACTAACACAGCGAACACACCCACCTAGGATAAATAACCCAGTGACGCGTGAGTCCTGGACCTCAGAAACCTCGTATCCTGGAAGGAGGAAAACCCGGGTCGTCAAATCAAATTCCTACAGCGTGCAACAGCGTAAATGGAAATAATTAAATGTCGGCGGGACACAAAACCTTTCGTACGGGGGCTAACATTCGACTTGAGTTTGGATGTAGACGAGGGGAACGGCGAGCTGTAGCGGAATACGCAGCCGCCTGTGCTCACGGGCCACGCTGCTGAGCTGAGTAACCCCCCCCCCCCCACCTCCGCACAGAGCCGGGTCCAGGGGCGCAGGGTCCCCTGGCTTCAGGGCGCTCGCGGAGTCAGCGGTACCGCGATTTCAACGTGCACCTGCAACTCTAAGCCTCTTGGCTCTTAGTCTCCCACGGAGCAGAACCTGCATTTGCCCATGACTGTATCCACATTATGGAAAATTCTCCAACGGATAACTCTTAAGTCTTCTCTAGCTGCTTCGACTGTAGACTCAGCAAAAGCTTCTAAGGAATTTCTCATTTCTACCCTGACTACCTACAGTGTGTAGCAAAAGCTAGTGACTTCCAGTCCTGTCCACCACGGTCGCCGTGCGACTACTGGTAACGCAGCGAGCACGGAATCTCTTTGCAGTGACTAACTCTGACTTTGTCGCGGAGTCTGCCCGGGCTCTTCCACGGACAGGTGACTCGGGCACTTTGGAGGTAGGGTGTGGCCACCTATTTTCCGGTGGTTCTTAAAGGTTGGCTGGGCATTGAAGATGCCTGTGGGGTTACTTTCTTCCTTTTAAGTAAGAGTCTATATGTGTTCCAACCTATACAGAACTTCTCTCTCCCAGTGTCACGGAGTTCAGGCACCAAATCAGAATGCTTGTCCCTGTGCCGTTTTTCTAGACAAATTCTCACATAAAATCTAGGCGATCTGAATTTGCGGTACAATTTTGCTGGTGTTCCAGTAATACAACAGTGATCTTTAAATACACCAGCCAGTTCGGCAGAAAAATGACTCTCCACTCACTTGGGCCCCTTCCTGCCAGGGATGGTGTGACGGGAGGGGCCACAAGCTGGGAGGGCCAGGCCTGGTTTACTGTTCCTTCCGCTCTCCCTCTTGAAATTCTTGTTTTGGGACAAGGGGCCCTACATTCCATTCTGAGCCAGTTCTGTTTACAGCCACAGGCTTCTGGGTAGCGCACGGAGGGCTACTTTTGCGTGGTTTGCCTATAGGCTGGGTGCAAAAGGTGGTCGAAAGGGCTGCTTTGAAAACAAGTGGCCCACAGATCTTTGGTGCGAGCTGCTGGTGGGGGGAGGCCGGGGCCGGAAGGCTCGCCTGGAAAGGAAGAGAGGCCGGGAAGGCTTGCTGAAGCCTTGGGGCAGGGGTGAGGAGCAGAGGCCACAGGCCGGCCTCGCACACACAAAACTCCAATCCTGCCTGAACCTGGGCTGGGCTCCCTCTCCCTGTCTTTCCTCTCCAAGCCACCACCTATTTTTGGCTCCCCAGTACAGTGCCGGGACGTAGGCCATGGTAAGGAAAGAGATAAGAGCTAAGGGAAGGCTGGGATTCTCCGGAAGGAAGGGCTCAGAGGGACACATCCAGCCTTGACAGAAAGGAGATGAGCAATCGATCCTTGCCCCGCTATGGCCGCTACAGAGCCCAGGAGGTGCTTGGGCTGTGGATGCACCCCGCAAATCTGTTTACCGGCTACAGGAAATAATGCTGAAAAATGACAATTTCACATGAAAATGCCCATGCATTTCAGTAATTCTGTACAGCAGTGTGCTCCAAGCTCTCTTGTCAAGCCCTCTTGTTTTCTCACTGCCATCCACCAATGACAACGACCCCCTTTTTGAAGCTGGAAGGTAATTCTTCCTCAACCCAGAATAAGGCGGCACGGACTTTTTACTGGAAATATATACCTTCTTTTCTAATATAATTAAAGACGCAGGAGTCCTTTCCAGAAGTTTACTCTAAAATTGTGTTACATGACTCATTATCTGGCCTCTTCTGCCTGGACGGTGGTTTTGGTTGTAGCTTAGTCCCTCCCCGGCCCTCAAAAACTCTAAAAATATGAATAGACGTTTGTCACTTACGTTTCCCTTTCCCTCCTACTCCCAATGATTAAAAAAGTCCACTCTGCGAGTTACCATAGCTCAGTGTGAGCTACGGATAGCTGTTCAATATTTCCATCACCTCTCCTTTACAAACGGACTCCTTGATGCATGTGCTTTAACAGATTATCGTGTGCAATCCTTACAACTCATTTTACAAAATAGAAATTATTAGTCCCGTTTTCCAGTTGATGAGCTGGAGGCTTTTAGAGCTGACACTTTTTGTCCAAGGGCACAGAACTCTGTCTAGTGCCTCCGGCTCTGCCTGGGCTGGTTAAGCGCTCCCACGAGGGTGGAGCCTGCTTATTGGGGTCTGACTCGTGGCCTTGCCATTTCCTGGCTGGATGACCTTGAGGAAGTCACATTACTTCTCTATTTCCCAGATTCTGTATCTATAGTTACAATGATCCCTATTTTATAGGGTTAAGGAAAGCATTTAAAACAGTACTGGCATGTAGTGAATAGCATGTAATAAATATCCTTACTGCTGGCCCTCCAATATGCTCACAATGCTGTGGTCCATCCCGCTGTACGTCGATGAAGCCATGGGTTTCTAAACAACTTCAGCAAACTCCGAGAACCAAAACCACTAGGGCCATTCCTGCCCTCCAGAGGACAACCTCACAATTAATCAGGCCATGAATGACAGAGGCAGACAGAAGACATTTGCAGAGACAGTAGAGATGCACGAGGACCAAATGCAACATGTAATCCTTAACCGGGTCCAGACCAGAAGCATTTTCTTTTTTTTAATTTTGCTGCAAAAGACATTTATGGGTGAAACTGGTAAGATTTGAATGTCTGGACAGAGATAGCAGTACTATATGAATTTCCTGGTTTCTGATCGTTGTTCTGTGGTGACAGAAGATAAAACGCAATGGTATGGGAATTCCATGGGAATTATATATGTACCTTACGGTCAAATATATAGAGAATGATATTAATACCCACACATGTGCACAAAGCGAGAGAGCGAGCGAGCAAGAAGAGGGGACAACTGGTAAATCGTGACACAGTAAAACATTAACATTTGGGGAACGTGGGTAAAGGG
This sequence comes from Leopardus geoffroyi, assembly GCF_018350155.1. Classification (NCBI taxonomy): domain Eukaryota; kingdom Metazoa; phylum Chordata; class Mammalia; order Carnivora; family Felidae; genus Leopardus; species Leopardus geoffroyi. The sequence continues at coordinate 57,819,081 of NC_059338.1, read as the reverse complement.
TGAGGGTGCTGAATCTAGGCTTTGGAAGAGCTGAGCTTCATTCTAGCCACCATGTCCTCGTGCTCTTAGGCAACTATGTGAAACTCTGAGCCCATTTCGTCGTCTAAAATTATGGACAATAAAATGGGGCGCCTGGGTGGCGCAGTCGGTTAAGCGTCCGACTTCAGCCAGGTCACGATCTCGCGGGTCCGTGAGTTCGAGCCCCGCGTCGGGCTCTGGGCTGATGGCTCAGAGCCTGGAGCCTGTTTCCGATTCTGTGTCTCCCTCTCTCTCTGCCCCTCCCCCGTTCATGCTCTGTCTCTCTCTGTCCCAAAAATAAATAAACGTTGAAAAAAAAAATAAAATTATGGACAATAAAATCTGCCTTATTGGGACGAATGTATCCGTAAGTTTATAGGTGGATTTACAAGGATAGAGCCCAATGAGCAAATCACAAATTTACACGGAGCAGCGCAGGCCGGGCTCTTCTAGAAGTCAGAGAAAAGCTAAGCCCCCCCCCCCCCTCCGGGGGTGGGGAGAGCAGCTCAGCTGGAATATCAGGGGAGAACACTCAGATGAACTTGGCACTTGACATTAGAAATTCATTTCTGCCAATTCCCCACAGAAGAAAGGTTTTTGGACAGAGAACATATCCTATTCTTAATTTTGTTTTGTTTTGTTTTTTTTTTTTACATGAGAAAAGAAAATGTAAATACAACGAGGCATTCTTGAGATTAATGATTTTCAATCTGCCTCTACATCAGAATCACCCTTTGGAGCTTTAAAAGATAAATACGTGCTTGGGCCCTACCCCAGGAGAACCTGATTCATCGGGTCTTGGGGAGGTCCTGAACATTCACATTTTCAAATGGCTCCACAGATATTTCTGATGTTCACTGGGGCTGCAGACGATCTGCCCCAGACAGAGTCACTGAGAGTCGGCGCCCCAGAAATCAGGGCTGGAACGAAGCCCATCGGATGTTGTCGTAAGCGATCCGAAGGAAAGAATGCAACCTATCAGTTACCTCGGCTTTTGCTGGTATTCGCGGTACCCTGGGGGCCCCCGACCGGAGCCGCACGCCAAGCAGACGGGTAATTGGCCTCACACAATGAAATGGGGTGTGTGGGCAAAATGGAGGCAGTGAACTTGAACAGGGTCGTCTGGGTATTCACAGGAAAGAAATCAAGGCAGGCTCCCAGAGTGAGTTCTATAAACGACCCACAGTGACTCGGGAAGGGATGGCGGGATGTGTTCTGTTGTTTCCCCAAGGACTTGGGCCTATGGGGCAAGTGCTGTCTAGGATACCGTCACCGCAGGCTGACCTCATAAAGGATACTGGAAACGAAACCCAAAGAATCATGGTGCCTTTAAGCGACGAAGACGACGACACGGGGTGTTTGTTTCCTGGGAAGTTCTTGTTCTCCATGTAGTACACATACATACACGCTATACTGCGTACTTCATGCACACTGCAGTTAGAAAAGCTCCGAGACGAAAATAATGGAATTAGAAAATAGCGACTAAAATTACTTAGAAGATGGGACCTTGCTTTTATAAAGACATATAAGAAAAGTAAAAAAAAAAAAAAAAAAAAAAAAAAAACAAACAAAAAAAATCCCCTCTCAGATCAGATACAAGCTGCCAGGATGTCTAATCAGAATTTATTAGACAACAAGGGGAGTAGGAGTGGACTTTTTCGCTTAAATCTGGAAAGGAACGTTGAGAGCAAACGTTGAGGTCATTTAAGGTGTAAGGAAAAAGTGACTTCCTTATATCCAAAGGTTTGAAAGTTTGAAATGTCCAGGGATTATATTTTGAAAAAATCTTTGAAGGGCAAGCTGGAGATGTTCAAGAGATAGTTTTCACCTCTGAGAGTACATGTTATGAAAGGCAATTGCCATATTTTTCCATAGGCCATTCTTTTAAAAAAAAAATTTTTTTTTAAATGTTTATTCATTTTTGAGAGACAGAGAGAGAGCACAAGCAGGGGAGGGGCAGAGAGAGAGGGAGACACAGAACCCAAAGCAGGCTCCAGGCTCCGAGCTGTCAGCACAGAGCCTGACGCGGGGCTCAAACTCACTGACCATGAGATCACGACCTGAGCTGAAGTCGGACGCTTAACCGACCGAGCCACCCAGGCGCCCCCCCATAGGCCATTCTTGACTGTTACCAGCAAAAAAGTTATCCTGGGCTCAATACATTCGTGTGAAATTTTAAGCTTCTTATGATGTACTTGAAGAGTCTGGTGCACAGTTGCCGGTAAAGTGAGTTGGGACGATGGGCCGAGCCGAGGTGGCCAGTGGTCCCGGTGGGGAGACACGAGGAGGAGGAGGAGGGGGTGGGGGGAGACGAGTCACCAGCAAATGCTAGGAAGACAGGGAGGCTCCCAGCCGTCCTGGGCTCCATCCACCGCCACTGTCGCGCAGCGTCCCCGAGTACCACTTGCTCCCCAGCGAAAACCTCAGTCGGCTCCCTACTTCCCACCGTATGACACCAAGTCTAAGTGCTGGCTTGGCTTTCATAAAGCCCGACGATGCAGCCACTAAGACCAGCAAGCTTTTTGTTCCAGTCGCTCTTCCTTTCCTGCCACTCAAAAGCAGAGAAAGGACTTCGCCACTTGAAATATCCTTTCTTTTACACCCATAGCTCCTGCAGGGCAAGGGATGCCCCTCTTCCCTCTTCCTACACTTCCCACCTGGGCACATGCAGTAGAGGTCATAAACGCTCGTGGAGTCAGTGCCGCAGCATGTGTTTTCCGGTCTCTTCTTCACACCCTTATCACCCGCTCTTTATCCAAGCTGACGATAGGCTAAAAAGAGGCTTCTCACATAATCTCCATCATTGCCCCCGCCAGTCATGCTGAGGTAACGGTAACAAAAGCTGACATTCATGAACAGAATGGAAAGGGCCCTGTTCCTACGCCGGCAAAAGGCCCGTTTGCAGTGAACAATTCAGGGCAGTAAAGAACTGGAGAGGATCTCGGGAGGGAAAGGAGTGAGTGGCTATATTCCTATTAAAAAAGGCAAGTGAATAGGACTTCCAGAAAGAGACAAGTATGACAGAGACATGCTTCAATGCTGTTTCTATCAAGACTTCATCTTATTTTTTTTTTTTCAACGTTTATTCATTTTTGGGACAGAGAGAGACAGAGCATGAACGGGGGAGGGGCAGAGAGAGAGGGAGACACAGAATCGGAAACAGGCTCCAGGCTCTGAGCCATCAGCCCAGAGCCCGACGCGGGGCTCGAACTCACGGACCGCGAGATCGTGACCTGAGCTGAAGTCGGACGCTCAACCGACTGCGCCACCCAGGTGCCCCTTAACTTATTTTTAAACAAGAGTATCCCTGGCCCATAAATACTCGAGTTCTTTGAGTTTTGCAGATAGCTTAAAACAGTGAATTATCTAAAGCTTTATCAGTTTAAAGATTTCACTTAGAATAGCTTGATTTTTAGTTTACAGCCTTATTCTGAATTTTGCCTTAGCCCCGTTAGAAGTCTAGATAATTTATGTTTCATATTCTCTTAAAGTACTCGGAACAGTAATGTTAAAGGCTAAACCAGAACTCAACCAATTAAAATAACGGCCTCTACTACCCGCAGACTCCTCTGGTGCGGTTTTAATGATTAATGTAGACACACTCAAGAAGTATGGCTTCTGTCTTTGGAAACTTTACAGGCGAGAAAGATGGTGTTGTTTCAAGATAATAACCATAATGACAGAAATAACGCCGCTGAAAATAATGTGGTAGAGATTGCCAGTGCATACTTCATGCCCGTTCTTTTAAGAGAGTTTTGATTTCGTTGGGAGAAGCCAAGTGCAAAGCCTTCATGACCCACGGGTGGAGGGGAGGCCCGTGACTGATTTCAGACCAGTGTCACGTAAGCGAAAGTTGTCGGGTAGGGCTTTTCCAGGAAAGCTCCTTAAAAGCAGGCACACTCAGCTGGTAGTATCTTTTTGCCCTTTAGCCTTCAGTTCTTTCTGCCGGGGCCGAGCACACGAGGCCACGGCAGAGCGGCCACCTTGGACCTCAGAGGCAATCACGAGGGAAGGGCCAAGATTACCGCAGTGATCTCAGGCCTGAGTTCTTGAGCTGCTGAACCAGAGCCTGTCATGGCCCTACCTCTTCACTTCTTGTGAAAGGTAAGAAAACCTCTCCCGATAAGAGAACTTCTCCTTTGTGCTATTGTTGGCATTTCTGTTCCCAGCAGCCGAATTCTTAGCAGATACAAGGAACAGTAACGACCGCGACAACGACGGTTACCGACAGCGAGAGCGCTGTTCTAAACGCTTTGCAATCATTATCGCTTTTAATAGTCGCGATTCTCCCCTACCTACGATAGTTATCTGCGGAGGACAGTTCTTGAACCGTTCTTGGGTTCTTGAACCTTAAGCCCGAGCTGAAGTCCGGGCCCCACAGCTAGCCAAGAAGCAGAGTTCGGGTTGGAGTCGCGCCAGCTCACTTTAACCACACGTGCTGTGCCTTCTGCCGCCCGCTAAGAAGCGCAGTCAGTCCACCAAGGGGCTCAGCTGAGGTTCTGGGCCCACGCTAGCTGTTTTCCAGTGCTCTTCTCCTTGACGCTAAACACGCACTGCCAATTAAGCATCTCCAATAAAGATTCCTAAAGCATACAAACCTAATGTTTATCAAACAAACAAAGAGTGAAGTCTGATCCAGTAATTGCGAAAAGAAAATCTTCCCTACGGGAGGACTCGGATCCACCTGTCCCATTCTTGCCCCAGTCCTTGTACTTGGTCGGCCAAAGTATTGTAGCTGGACCTCACCCTCGGTCTGGAAGGGTCTGGCAGGAGACCTCTCTTCGCTGATTTACTCAATCCTTATCCTTTTAGATGAAATCATCACCAAGGGAGCTAATCAGCGGCAGCTTCATCAGTGTTTTCTGCGGCACAGATACCACACCCGCCCCCTGGGACCCCTGACTCCCTAACACGGGTGGAAATGATCTGCCTTCGCTGGGACACACTTGGGTTGATTTGGAAAACAAAAACAAAAACAAAAACAAAACAAATCACTCTGAAGCTGCTGATGAGTTTTCAGAGGCTTTACCAAGGATGGAATGACCTTTCTGATCAAAACTGCACTTTCAATCAATCGCAACAGTAAACTGGAGGGAAATTTCGAAATACTGGCTAGGATAGTTAGGTCCACTGCCAAATAATTGAATAGTTTGGAAAATCAGAATCCCAGAAATGAAGCCCTGAGAAAATTCCACGTCCTCCCCTCAGTGACATTACTTTCTCCTTGTTATGTGCTCTCCATTTCTTAAAGACGAAAACCAGGAGAAAACGCCGATGTTTGACACTTTCTGTCGCCGAGCTCCACCTTAGACGTGTGAAACCACACGTGCATGTGACAGATCCAACCAGAAGGAGGCGGCACCAGTTACCTACGGATTCTGGTCTCCCTCTCCCTCTAACCTCCTCTCTATCCTGCCACTGGCATTTTCTTCCATCCCTCCCGATTCAGAAAACAGGACGCAGGCCCTTCACAACCCGGTCCAAGTCAACTGTTCCGAGTTCTAGCAAAACGCCTCAGTCCACTGATACCTGGTCAGACTAACCAGCTAACTTGAGCGGTCTGAGCTTCGTAGGTTAAAGATTCACCGAAGGACATAAAACACCAAAAAGAAGATCACTTCTTACACCAAAGGCAGAAAGATCAGCTCTCTGTCGCTTGGGACTCTCTTTCTTTTGAAAAGTTTTAAAACATCTTATAGCACAAAAGGGAAAATGCTTTGCTATTTTGGGCCGCTTCTTTCACTCTTGTAAATGACATCTGTAATGTCAACATTCAGCGAGCGCTATTCGGAATTTGGCACTTTTAATTCGTGTGAAAATGCCAATTCCACTGAGTAAAGAAGATATTAAAGTTATACTCAACGTAAAGTGCAAATATTTCATCAAAGTGGGTTCAAGATAAAAGTGTTAATTACATGTAAAAATTAAATACCACCTTATGAATCACTTGCCTTGGCATCATGGAAAATTTTTCAGCCTTCTCCAACAAGAGTGTCAGATCTTGGGAACAGTAATTCATAAATGGCCTGATTCCACAATGAGTCAGAGTGACTAAAATACTCTGGATACATGTTTCACTTACTTATATTGTTAGGTCAAAACCACAGTTTACTTAATTAGCTGTGTTGGTAACATTTTTTGAAAGAGCTCCGTTTACCACTTTGTACCCTCTCAGTGTGCCCCCGTGTTGTTGACACAAGAGACTGCGTAGACAGGATTAGTGGGGGTACTGTGGGTACCCTAAGTCTTCACAACCCACAAAAGGAAGCTCAATGAAATAGGCAGTCACCGTGGTGCGATTAAAATGGAGCTTCTTCTCTTGAACAAATGGTCTGGGCACCAAGGCAAGACCTTACTTAATCTTTGACCCTGGGAATTCTCAAATAATCTCTTTCAGTGAACAGGGACATTATCTTGAAACCTGAAATTATGAGAGATTAGGAGAATGGAGCTTTTTTTTTTTAATGCTTGCTTGCTTGCTTGCTTGCTTGCTTATTTATTTATTTATTTATTTATTTATTTATTTATTTATTTATTTATTTATTTATTTTAAACGTTTATTTATTTTTGAGACAGAGAAAGACAGAGCATGAACAGGGGAGGGGCAGAGAGGAAGACACAGAATCGGAAACAGGCTCCAGGCCCTGAGCTGTCAGCCCAGAGCCCGATGCGGGGCTCGAACTCACAGACTGTGAGATCATGACCTGAGCCAAAGTCAGACGCTTAACCGACTGAGCCACCCAGGCGCCCCAATGCTTATTTATTTTTAAAGAGAGGGCAAGAAAGCGCGTGGGGAAGGGGCAGAGAGAGGGGGAGAGAGAGGACCCTAAGCAGGCTCTGGGCTGTCGGCAGATGTGGGGTTCAAATTCACAAACCGTGAGATCATGATGTGAGCTGAAATCAAGAGTCAGATGTTTAATCAGCTGAGCCACCCAGGCGCCCCAAGAATGGAGCTTAATTAACAAAACCAAGCCATAAAAATCTAGAGTTTTAACATAACCTCTTTTACTTCCTTTGAAAATTGGAGTCCTTCAGATTATAGAAACTTAATCTCTGGTTTAAACTTTAGCGCTAAATATGAGCCAAAGGCTTAAGGACCCTGAAGCTAAGATTAAATAAGCACTTTTTCAAATTAGCCTTGATGGTTGTTACATTCATAAAATATTGGAAGAAGAGCTAGTAATCCATGTCGTTTTATCCTTTTAACTCATCGATGTTTCTCTTATTTGTGGTTTTTTTTTTATTGTTTTTTTTTTTAACGTTTATTTATTTTTGAGACAGAGAGAGACAGAGCATGAACGGGGGAGGGTCAGAGAGAGGGAGACACAGAATCTGAAACAGGTTTCAGGCTCTGAGCGGTCAGCACAGAGCCCGACGCGGGGCTCGAACTCACAGACCGCGAGATCATGACCTGAGCCAAAGTCGGTCGGCTTAACCGACTGAGCCACCCAGGCGCCCCTCTTATTTGTGGTTTAAAGTTAGCAGTGGAGGGGATCTTCTGAGGTCTTTAGTGACATCTGGGACTTTACCATGTTTCGACTTTTGAAATTGATACTCAAAATAATAAATAAAAAATATTGATCTCTACCCACACAGTTACTGCCTATTATTTTGGTCTAGGTATATCGATTTAAATGTGAAGCAACGTTTCTAAGTTGGGGCAAGGTGAATCTAATCTTTGAAAATGTGAGGGCAGAAAAAATGCCCTAGAGGCCCGCATGACAGTTCCTGCATGGCTAAAATATCATCTATGTAAATGAGGAAAACTAATAGGTATTCACCCGAGTGGAATGTAAAATTAGCCATAAAATCTCTGGCTGTGAAATGCTTATCATTTCATTAGCTATTGTTCCCAAAGGACTAGTGAAAATCCCTCTATGTCACTTTGAAATGAAAAAAAAAAAAAAAAAAAAAACCCCAAAAAACTTTGATTTCCTTTTTACTTCTAAATCTGCTGCTTATATCTTTCTTTTAAAAACCGTATCCTCCTTTGGATGACCGTGGGAAGGCACGGGCTAAAAATGAAAATTTCTTAACCTAAGGTTTCATTTAAAATATTGTTGGCCTGGCATTGCAATGTTAGTATCAACGCCCAGTGATATTTTACGGGATAGCCATTAAGTAATGAAACTTATTTCCATAATCTATCACTGGTTCCCTTTACTGTGCTGTTAAAATACCACTAGGGTTTTAGTGCTGAGACGTTTCAGGAACTTATCATTCAGATGTGGTACACAGAGAAGTTTGGTTTATAAAGAAAACCTTTGTTTTCATTTCATTCCTAATCAGTAGATATGCTTCATTAGGCCCCACTTGACTCACAGAATTCTTGGTGGCGCTTCTAAGATTAAATCACAGCAAAGAATTATTGGCATAAAGGTGGTTCTGCTGAAAGCGGCCGGGTTCTAGAGGACCTGCCTCACTACCGGGAAAATGCCATCCAAATCCATCTTGTGAATTGTGAATCCATCGTTTCTTGTGAAAAGTATATTCGTCATTTCTACTGTGCTTGTTACAGCTGTCGGCAGCCAGATGGCACTTTTTGTTATTTTTTTTTTATTATTTTTTTTTCAACGTTTATTTATTTTTGGGACAGAGAGAGACACAGCATGAACGGGGGAGGGGCAGAGAGAGAGGGAGACACAGAATCGGAAACAGGCTCCAGGCTCTGAGCCGTCAGCCCAGAGCCCGACGCGGGGCTCGAACTCCCGGACCACGAGATCGTGACCTGGCTGAAGTCGGACGCTCAACCGACTGCGCCACCCAGGCGCCCCTGGCACTTTTTGTTATAACTGAGATACTGGATGAGGAACTCCTCACTCCTTCCACAGAGGTTCCACTGGCAACCACTGATATTTTTTTTACTGTCTCCGTGGTTTTTGCCTTTTCCAAAAGGCAAATATCTATGAAGAGATAATCCACATCATATTTTGTGGGTATCAACAATCTACAAGCTGATTCTAAAGTGTACACGGAGAAGCCAAAAGAAGACCCAGAATAGCCAACATAATATCGAAGGAATAAGAACAAAGTTGGAGGACTAATACTACCTGACTTCAAGGTCTACCACGAAGCTCCATCAACCAAGACAGTATAGATAAACGAAAAAATATATAAGCCGAGACACAGGCCTACATAAACACAGCCAAGTGTTCTTTGACAAGGAAGCAGAGGCAGCACAATGGAGCAAAGACAGTCTTTTCGACAAATAGTGCTGGAACTGAACATCCACATGCAAACAAATAATAATAATAAATAATCCAGACACAGATCTTACACCTTCCACAAAAATTAACTCAAAATGGAGCAGAGACCTAAACGCAAAACACAAAACTATAAAAACCCTAGAAGATAATCTAGAAGAAAACCTAGATCGACCTTAGGTATGGTGATGAAACCTAGATCGACCTTGGGTATGGTGATGACTTTTTTTTTTTTTTTAACGGTGATGACTTTTTAGATACAACACCAAAGATACGATCCATGAAACAAACAACTGATAAAGTGGAATTCATTAAAATCAACATCTTTTGCTCTGCAATAACAGTGCCAGAAGAATGAGAAGGCAAGCCACAGACTGGGAGAAAATATTTGTAAAAGACACATGTGACAAAGGACTGTTGTCGAAAAGATACAAAGAACTTTAAAACTCAACAATAGCAATGTAATTAAAACATGGGCCAAAGACCTTAACAGACACCTCGCCAAAGAACACATACAGATGTGCACGTCATACGTCATCAGGGAAATGCAAATTAAACCAACAATTAGATGCTACTCCTCCCTGTGAGAAGGGTCAAAATCTAAGAACACGGACAACAGTAAATGCTGGTGAGACTATAGAGCATCAGGAACTCTCATTCATGGCTGGTGGGAATGCAAAATGGTAGAGCCACTTGAGACAACAGCTGGACAGTCTCTTAAAAAACTAAACACACTCTTACCACATGATCCAGCAACCGCACTCCTTGGCATTCGCCCAAAGGACCTGAAAACTTATGTTCATACCAAAGCCTGTACGCAGACATTTGTAGGGGTTTTATTCATAACGGTCAAAACTTAGAAGAAACCAAGATGACCTTCAGTAGGTGAATGGGTAAGTAACCTGTGGCACATCCAGGCAATGGAATATTATTCAGTACTAAAAAGAAATGATCAAGCCATGAAAAGACATAAAGGAAACTTAAATACTTACTACTAAGTGAAAGAAGCCAATCTGAAAAGGCTACATACTGTATGATTCCAAACATATATCATTCTGGGAAAGGCAAAAACCATGGAGACAGTAAAAAAAAATATCAGTGGTTGCCAGGGGCTGGGGAGAAGGAGGGATGAATACACAGAGAACAGAAGATATTTAAGGCACTGAAACTACCCTGTTTGATATCGTAATTGTGGCTACATGTCATTATATGTTTGTTCGACTCACAGAATGCACAGAACAAAGGTGAGCTCTAATGTAAACCAGGTTCCTTAATTGTAACAAATGTACCACTCTGGTAGGGGATGTTGATAATGGGGAGGCTATGTATGTGTGGGGGCAGAGGGTAATAAAAAATCAATCTACCTTCCACTCAATTTTTCTGTGAATCTAAAACTGCTCTAAAGAATGACGTCTATTAGGGGCGCCTGGGTGGCGCAGTCGGTTAAGCATCCGACTTCAGCCAGGTCACGATCTCGCGGTCCGTGAGTTCGAGCCCCGCGTCGGGCTCTGGGCTGATGGCTCGGAGCCTGGAGCCTGTTTCCGATTCTGTGTCTCCCTCTCTCTCTGCCCCTCCCCCGTTCATGCTCTGTCTCTCTCTGTCCCAAAAATAAATAAACATTGAAAAAAAAAATTAAAAAAAAAAAGAATGACGTCTATTAAACAACAGCACCAACAAAAAAAGTATAATGTTCATAATGCTAGATCATTAACTCATTATTTAGTACCATGTGATCCATTAAATTATACACAATACAATTTTACCTGTTGTCATTTTATATGTAATAGTTTCATTTTCTTAAAATGTTAGCTCCGTGAGATCAGAAACTGAATCTTACATAGTCTTTCCCCAGTGATATATCCAAAGCTTTTGGCAAAGAACTTAAGCAATAATACAATGAAGGAAGTTTTCTGAATTTTAAATGTAGTTAAGTAGGTGTCCAAGAAATATTTTTTTGAATAAATACATAAGTGAATAACAACAGATGTTTCCAATCTTTTTTTTTAAATTTTACATTTATTTATTTTTGAGAGACAGAGTGAGACAAAGGAAGAGTGGGGGAGGGACAGAGAGAGAGGGAGACACAGAATCCTAAGCAGGCTCCAGGCTCTGAGCTGTCAGCACAGAGCCCGACATGCTCGAACCCACAGATTGTGAGATCATGACCTGAGCTGATGTCAGATGCTTAACCGACTGAGCCACCCAGGCACCCCTCAATTTTCTTGACCCTAACCATTTTAAATTTCAGTTTCTCATACTGACTCTGAAGATAAGCGTCCTTCCTATGAAATGTGATTGGTCGGAAAACATTAAAAAGAGAATGAAATGAAGGTAGTTTAAGAGGAAAATTTATGCCACAAACTCGATGTAGGAGAAAAGCATATTACACTACCATTTGCCTGTCCTTCCAATGACAGGTCAAATGCCCCAACTAACTACTCCCCCAGGTATGTTCAGTCCATTGCAAAAGTGCTGGTCTATTCTTCTAAATTGCTTTGACTAGATTTTCCCTTCCTCAAGCAAAATCTGAGTACAATCTAAGAACCTCCAGGTAAGAAAGGGCATTTGGAAAACAGGTGTTGCTGAGTCAGAAAAACCCTAGGGAACTCTGTAAGCGACCTACTATTTTAAGGTTTTATTCTCACTCTAAAATGGTGACAGAAGAAAAAAAAAAGCCACAGACAGTATGTTATGGGGTGTCTGGGTGCCAAAGGGATATCAGAATAGAAGGAAATGAATAGGGGAGAGATGAGAGGAGAAAAACGCATTTAATGGCATAGCACTTTTGATATGATCACTCTTTTATTAGCCTTCAGAAAATAAAAATTTCCAAATGATTGGGATGTTTCCAGTTTGTTATAGGAGAGAAGACTCGGCCTGTGCCTAGACACCTTGTAAGATCAGCTAGCTGTCTATGTTTGAACTCTGCAAGGCGTATCATATCACATCCTATTACGTCAAGTCAGTTATCGTGTTAACTGAATCACCAATACATAGAAATTTGCTTCATTATTTATTACCATCTTGATGGGAAGAAAGAGAGATCTTATAAATAAGATCATAGATCTTTACAACATGGATAGAGATCTGTATTTGCATCCTTAGTACGTGCCCGAGGAATACAAGCCAATAGTAAATTATGTGTCATAACCTGTGTCAAATATATGTACACACATGAAATCTGTACTCTTGCTACTAATATACCAACAGCAGCAAAACCAATAACGGCTCTCATTTATTGGGCGTTTGCTGTATGCCACGCCCCGGGCGATATACCCTGTGGCAGACACTTAAGATTGGGTCTCTCAAGTTCCGTTTCGTCCTACATCCATTCGGTAGCTGGAAAGCTACAAACTACATTTCCCCATACTCCTTTGTGGCTAAGGCTCCTGTTACGAACTAGGCCCCGCTAATTTAGATGTGTTCATGAGAAACTAGAAGAGAGGGGGCAAGACCAAGGTAGTCTTCTTACTGCTGTGAACATTGGCAGGCAAATCAGAGAGAGAAACGTGTGAGTGCCTGGGCTCAGCCTTCCCGTGTCTTGTCCTCAGGGTCATGGCTTAGAGGCGGGCGTGTCGGCAGCCGTGGCTGACCAGGAGAAGCTGCCTGACCCCCGGACCACAACCACGGCAATCTGGCATCAAGTCGGTGGCCTTGTGGCATCTCCCGCCCCTCCCTGATTTTCCCTGTCTTAAACCCCTTTCTTGAAACGCCTGGGGTGGTTTTCTGTTTTCTATACGGAACTCTGATGATACGGCTTTATATATATTGTCTCATCTAATACATACTGTGAAACGTCATTATTTCTCTTCCACAAGCAGGGAAATTAAGTCTGAAAAGAAGGTAATTTTTCTCCTAAGTCACAAAATTCGCGGATGGAGAAGTTGGGGATTCCAACTCTGATCACCGGATTCCAAAGCCTGTGCTGGGAGCTGCTGCATTTCCTACGGGCCTGCCTCGTACTTAACATCTTAATTAAGGCTAAGGGAAGCCCATTTGGCATGGTAAGGTTCAAATTCAACTTCGAACTTTGGTCTACCTTTGAACTCAAGTTCAAATCAAGTAAAACTTCTTGAAAGCTCAGCCAATTTCTCTTCCCACTCATCACTTCTGCGGGCTTACGGACTTTGGACTGACTTAGAAACAGAAATGCTGGTCTTGCAATATCTTCAGCTTAGTCAGAATGAAATGGGAAGTCTTGTTCTCCTGGGAAGGCGCTTCTCAGAAGTCTTCAAGCTTCCGGTTTTGGGAAAAAGATGTTTCATGCCTTAGAGCAGTACATTTCAATACATTTTCACTGGTCATTGAAAAAGGATAAAATGCACTTTTGGTCGTCAGGGAAAGGGAAAGGGAAGGAAAAGGAACACGTGCGAACTTGGTAATTCTAAAAACCACCGATCTGCTCACCGCGGAGATACAGAGAGTGTGGCATATCAGAAAACTCCAGCACTCCTGGCTAGGAGACCAGTGATGTGTAGACTGAGCCCCGCAACCTTAGGGGAGCCGCCTTCCTCACCGGGGGAAACAAGGCACTTAGATGTGAAGCTGATTTCTTCAAAACCCGGAACCATGAAACATTCGTGCAGAAAAGGGGTGCATGCGGACCGTCTCCACTGTCGTCACCTCCTGGCGCACACAGAGATGCCAGCTCTTGCGTGGGGCGCTGGGGCCACACAGGGAGCAGTCAAGACCGCAGGAGCTGCCTGGGGTCTCCGCAGATCAATTTCCCGGCAACTCTGTAGAAACGCTGCGCTCAGAGAATCACCAGCTCACCAGTTGGCACCCGGGGAAACCAAAGCAGGTTTGTAACAACCCACAAACTAAAAGTACGTGCGACGGATGTATTTTCAGGAGGAAAAACTCTTTCCCAATTTGTACTCTTCAGTCCACTTTTTCACACAGTAACCAGGGAGATCCCTTAAAAAGTACAGACCTGATCACGTCAGTGCCTGATCCCCCTATTGAGGGCCTCTTGTCATTCTTAGAATAAAGATCCACATTCTGAAAATAGCCCTCTAGGCCTAGCGTGGCCCAACCTCCGTTTCTCCAGGGTCATCTCATGCTGTTCTCGCCACTGCACTTTATGTCCCTTCTTTCCTTTCCTAAAACACACAGAGCACTTTCTGCATCAGGGATTGGAAGCCCGGGGTCTCTTTTACCTTCTTTTCCAGCTGACACTTCACAGATTTCTTCAGGCCTCAGCTCACATGTTAATTGCCTAAGAAAACCTTCCCTAGGGGCGCCTGGGTGGCTCAGTTGGTTGAGCGCCCGACTTCGGCTCAGGTCACGATCTCCCGGTCTGTGAGTTCGAGCCCCGCGTCAGGCTCTGTGCTGACAGCTCAGAGCCTGGAGCCTGCTTCGGATTCTGTGTCTTCCTCTCACTCTGACCCTACCCCGTTCATGCTCTGTCTCTGTCTCAAAAATAAATAAACGCTTAAAAAAAAAAAAAAAACCTTCCCTAATCCCCCGCTACATCAGGTTTTTCCTTGTTAACAGCTCATCCTTTTATTCCCTAGAAGTGATGAGTTTGAATGTGCTCATTCCTTTTTGTGATGATCTGATTAATGTCTGTTTTCCTCATTAGACTCCAAGCTCTGAACAGGGACAGTATCTCTTTGGGTTATCACTGTCTCCTCAGACTTTACCATAGTGGCACAGGCCATTTATGAATGACTGGTACCAAGATCTGATACTCTTGTTGGAGAAGGCTGGACAACTTTCCATGAGACAGGACAAATGATTCAAAAAGATTTGCGATCAGTTAAACATTTGTTCAAGAAATGAATTTATGGTTTTGTTTTGGCTATATACAGCAATTTTCCCAGCGACTATAATCTTTGAACTAACATAGTTCTGTACATCAAGTTTCTTACGACGTGAAATATGAATCTGGTAATGCTTTATTTCCCCTAATTAATGAACGGTATGGTTGTGCACTTAGAATCTTTCAGTGCAAATATTCTCTACACCTTTTGGATCATGGAACATTTTGAGATCCAATACAGTCTTTGGATACTGTTTGCAAGAAAATGAATACATTCACATTTTACAAACAATCTCAGGCAATCAGTCCATGGACTAAGTCGACGAATAAATTTCAAGCTCCTGAATATGGCAGAAGACAACCAATTGGCTTGATCCTTAGCTCCTTCTCTAAGTTCATCTGCCGTTCTCTTTTCAGCTCTAACAGAGGAAGGCCCATGTGGTTTCCCAGCACACATACCATTTCCTCTTTGTGAAATGTCACATCTATCCTCTGATACTTAGAGCTGAGCTCGCATCTTCCAGGAGGCTCACCTCACTCTGGTCCTAGGAAACGAACGGGTACCTTGTGGGGCCTCCCATGACACCCCCTGGGGATGAGCGCCCTCGGATTTACTTCATGGTGTCAAAATTATCTCTTTAGATTACAGTCTTTCCCAGAGAATATTACATTCTTTGAGTGTGAGGACTTCTTAGACACTCCTCCCCCAACCGTGTGGGAATAGTGAATGGCACCAACAGGCCTTTAATAAATGTATGTTAATCTAAACTGCTGATGGACCAAACTTAATGGTAGGAGACCTAAGAGAATCCGTAAGTAACATTCTATAAATAAGAAGACAAACCAGAATACCCATAAATGGGATATTTGCAGTGTATAATCACCAATGAAGCCTACTAACACAGAAAACCCAAAACAAAGTTATTTCACCCTAAGAAAAAAACCCAGCCTAAGACATCAACGTCAGTAGGGGTATCTGTTACAGAAAATCACCATGGAACCAACAGAACAATGGATTCTTCATTAAAACAGTTGGAAGGCAATACTCAGAAAATGTACCATTACAAGGTCCTTACGAAAGGTTCGGTTCCACACTGTGCACTATTGCTGTATAAGGTTTTACAGCTCCCACTGCATCAGCAACAGTGAGCAGCAGAGTTTAGTTCTCAGGTGGTGATTGTACAGTAACCGAAAAGTTAATGTGTGGCAAATAAAAAGAACTTTGCACTGAAAGTTATGTGCACTGATATTCCAAGTAAAGAATATATTTTTGCTGTTTTAAACCTGCAGCTGTCGTTCATTTACCCAGCAGACTGAGCTATTTGTAATTCTACAGTTAATGCCAGTGGACCAGTGGTTATCACTGGAAGGACTGCCGTTTATTACACAATAGCCTATAAGCATAATGCATCCCGGACTCGTAAATTTTATTGGGAAAGATCCAATGAGATGACTAATTTACACATTTCTGTCTTGTGAACCCTGGAACTCTTCTCTCTGATGCAGATTCATTTGTTGCCATAAGTCCAGTTACAACAGCACTGTGTGGGGGTGGGGTGAGGGTGGGGTGGAGAAGCTTCCGTGGAAGAACAATTTTTAACCCTGCCTCCCACCCCCCCCACCCCCCCCGAGGGGAATTGATATGCTGACTTCATCTCCCGTCTTTATCTGGCCCTCGCACCCAATCAAAGATATCACTGACAGAGTAGATTATGTTCTGTACGTACGACAGGGGAAGCAAAAAGACCGAAAACCACCAAACAGGGAAGAGTGTGCTTACGACAAACATGGAAGCCATCATTTTTGTCGATCTGAATTTAAAAAGACTGAATTCTGTAGGACAGGTGTCGGCACACAGAGCGCATAATGTAAGTGATGGGAGCTAAAATGCGCAACATGGTCCGACACTGGGAGCAAAGGGGAGGTGGAGAGATCTAGTATTTAATATCATTGGGAGAAAAAGCCCAAGACTGCGCACTTGCCTCCAATAACAAAAGAATCTGTGGTTTTTCAAAGAATCAGCCATGATTTTCCAAGGCAAACTTCCTGGCCTATATCTACACTATGAGATAAAAATACTGCCTGGGTATTCTGCAAAAATTAAACAAAAGTGATTGCGTTTATCAATAATTACATGTGGACGGACTCACCAAGAGCACAGTCAAAGCTCTGCAGGCAATATAGTAGTTGAGAAATTTTTTTTTTTTTAATTTTTTTTTCAACGTTTATTTATTTTTGGGACAGAGAGAGACAGAGCATGAACGGGGGAGGGGCAGAGAGAGAGGGAGACACAGAATCGGAAACAGGCTCCAGGCTCTGAGCCATCAGCCCAGAGCCTGACGCGGGGCTCGAACTCCCGGACCGCGAGATCGTGACCTGGCTGAAGTCGGACACTTAACCGACTGCGCCACCCAGGCGCCCCAGTAGTTGAGAAATTTTTGAGAAATAATTTTATATTATTCATCTAAAAGCTCATGATGAAAAACATAAATAAGCATAAATATTAGTAAGTATCCAATCCTACTAATTATTTTTGAGGGAGGCCAAATACTCCAGCTCAATACTCTGTGTATTTTCTCCCAAGCTTAATTTTCTGCTCCTGCTCACCGCTCTATCACCAGCTCTAGGTAAGTAATGCTCGTTATGTCTAAGATGATAACATAAAGGTGAGGAGGTTAGAATGTGGACATTATGGATCCAGACTGCCTGGATGGTCGATCTCTATTTGCCATGTTCCAGCTGTATGACTTTGGAAAAGTTGCTTAACCCTTCTGTTCTTTAGTTACCCATCTGTAAACGGGGTGATAATATTTACTCCATCGAGACCTGCATAAATTAACGCATGGGACACACACTTAGAACAACGCTTGGCACCTACCAAATACCCCCAACAGCTAGTTAATACTATTACCATATAAATACGTGAAAATACAAAATTAATAAGCAGATGACATGAAGAAGTTAATACAAATAAATTTCATAGCCTAGCTATCTTTTAAACTTAGCCATAAACATGACTGGTACTGGCACAAAATTAGACATATAGATCAGCAGGATAGAACACAGAGCCCAGAGATAAACACTTATATGATCAATTAATCTGTGACAAATGAGGCAAGAAAATACACACACACACACACACACACACACACACACACACACAATAGGGGAAAAGGCAGTCTCTTCAAAAAATGGTGTTTAGAAAACTGAATGAAACAGGACCACTTTCTTACATCTTACACAAAAATAAACTCAAAATGGATTAAAGACCTACATGTGAGGCCTGAAACCAGAAAAATCTTAGCAGGAATACAGCTAGTAATTTTTCTGACACTGGCCATAGGAACATTTTTTTTCTCTAGATATGTCTCCCCAGGCAAAGGCAACAAAAGATAAACTGTTGGGATTACATCAAAATAAAAAGCTTTTTCACTGCAAAGGAGACCATCAATAAGCCAAAAAAGTAATACATCGAACGGAAGAAGATAGTTGCAACGATATATCCAATAATGGGTGAATACCCCAAATATGAAAACAACTTCTACAATTCAACATCAAAAAAACACAATCTGATTAAATTGGGCAGAGGACCTGAATAGGCATTTTCCCAAAGAAGACATATAGATGGCCAACAGATGCATGAAAAGGTGCTCAACATCACTAATCATCAGGGAAACGCAAATGACAACCACACCGAGAGATCATCTCACACCAGGTACAACGGCTAGTTACCAAAAAGACAAGAAACAATAAGTGCTGGCGAGAATGTGGAGACAAGGGAACCCCTTACACTGTTGGTGGGAATGTAAATTTCCACTGTGGAAAACAGTACGGAGGGTCCTCAAAAAATTAAAAAGAGAAATACCATATGATCCAGTAATGCCACTACTGGGCATTTACCCAAAGGAAGCAAAACTACGAACTCAAAAAGATACCTGCTCCCTATGTTTAGTGCAGCATTATTTACAATAGTCAAGACACGGAAGAAACCTGAGCACCCATCAACAGACAAATGGATAAAGACGATGTGCTATAAATACACAATGGAATGTTATGCAGTGATAACAAAGGATGCCGTTTATGACAACATGGATGGACCTAGAGGGTATGATGCTAAAGGAAGTAAGTCAGACAGAGAAAGACAAATACCATATGATGCCACTCGTATGTGGAATCGAAAAAAACTGAATGAACAAACAAAAAGCAGAATCAGACCTATGAACACAGAAAACAAACTGACGGTTGTCAGAGGAGAGTATTGTAGGGGATGGGCAGAATGGGTGAAAGGGAGTGGGAGATACAGGTTTTCAGTTATGGGGTTAATAAGTTAGGGGAAGAAAAGGCACAGCACAGGAATCTAGTCAACGGTATTGTGATAATGCTGTAGGGTGACAGGTGGTAGCTACACTTGGGGGGAGCACAGCAAAATGTTTGGAGAAACCGAGTCACTCTGTTGTACACCTAAAGCTAATACAACACTGTGTGTCAACTATACTCAAATAAAAAATTTTAAAAGAATGCACCACAGAGAAGGGAGGGTGTGAACGCACTCAATAAACTGAAGTTAGGAATATTAGTTAGCATACAATAAGGGTAAACATATTTAAATACAAGGAATATGAATCACTCTTGCGGGCCAGGTGAAGAGTTTGAGGATGGGATAGGAATAAAATTGTATCTCACACACACACACACCCACAAAAACCCACACCAAAACCCACCCCCCACCCCACCCCTCACCCCCCCCCCCGAAATGTCTAGAACTGTTTAGTGGGCAAAAAATGGCTGATTTAGCAACTTTGACTCTGAAACCAAAGCGAGGATAGCAGTAATATTTTACGAATGAAAAAGAGGATGAATTTGATGCTTTATATTCCTTTATGTCTTTTCTAAGGGCTTTGAAATAGTCACCGGAGAGTTACTTATTAACTCAGATCATGCTTAGTCACTGTGTAAAAAATGAGGTAGTGTGCTGAACAAAGACAAGAGTTCAGGGTCAAACTGCACAGAGCAAAGGACAATGAGTGGGCGGTCAGACCTTCCTCCTCACTCTTTCGGCATCAGGGAAGTGAAGTGAGCAGCCAGCCTGTGTAGGTAGCAATGTGGGTGCAGTAGCAGACGTGCTAGGCGTAGAGACACAGATCTCTCCGACTCAACAGGGCACTTGGTTTCCCTTTTGAGACCAGGGTCAAAGCTACGTGCCCCCTCATGTGCTGGACTTGGTACCATTCTTCCTTTACAGGACGCCTGTAGACATTCTTCCTTTACAGGACGCAGAATAGACACTACACCAATGATATTCTGGAGGTTCTTCTGGCTCCAGGATAATTAGAAGTAAGAGTGCTAATGAGCGTATTTATTAGTTTTAAATAACTGATAAATAACTAAGTTACATTAATAACATGTAACTCAGAGAGGTTACTGTTTCAGTTACACATTTCTGTCTACTGCTAGAGCATTAGGCTTGGTTAAAATATAATCTTATCAAACCTAAATTATATAGTTCTGGGATGAGTCAGGTCTTTCCACTCCTTTATAGTTGATGACTTTGGGTCCCTCCTTCATGGTTCTTAATCGCCTTCGTTCAATCATAAAATTTTAAGCCCACAACCAATCTTTTGTGGACTGTAAGAAGATGCCGAAGAAAAAGAAATTTAGGAGCAAAAGAGCAAATCAGTCCACGTGGGTCCCGATTACCAAAAAAGCAAAAGTGGTTGCAATTCAATGGAAAAATGGTTGCTGGTGTCTCTCTGGATTCCAAGGGTACTTTTCAACCTCTTCACCTCCCCATTATGGTAAATGATCAAGAACAGACCACACTCGTGTAAATTATTATGTAACACTGAAGATTAGCATCGCGAAGGGACACGTGTAATTCCGTGAGGACAGAGGAAAGTTTCAGTTTCATTTGTTTGTAATACTTATCCAAGGGAAGTCTTGCTTGTCTGACTAAGGCACGCATCTCACCCCCTTCCTATGGGCTCATCCAGCTTGGCCTCTCAAACCTCGGCTGAAAAAGGAATGACCCACGAGTTCAATTTCACTGCCAGTGACAGACAATGAGTTTATATGATGAACTGAGGGTGAACAAATGAAAGCACACGTCCAACTGCTATGGTCCTGGGGCCAGTGACTGGGCCTCTGGATTTCTTGCAAGGGATTATAATCTGACATCCAATCATAAAGAGCTACACAAAAAGAAGAAAAGCTTCCTTTCTTTTTAAAATCATATTACTTGAAACCCAGTCTACAGGAGCTTTGTATTTGGTGGAAAACAGAATTAAGTGGTTTCTGACAGTGACATTATACTTGGAGTTTTAATTTAACTGGGATACTGTTTGTGAAGGAGCATGACAGGCCTCACACATAATGGGCCTCACACATAATGGGTACACCATCAAGGTCAGCCTTCCCTTAGACCCTCATATATTTATTTTCTAATGGTCAAATGAAGTAATGGTAAATATTATAAGGATTAATAACCAATAATATTTGTTGAACACTTCCTATCCTTGTTGATTTGCATGGGCAACCATACCTCCCTTTATTGTTCTTTGCTTTATTGTGCTTCACAGATACTACGGATTTTTACAAATGGATGCAATCGTGCATCAAACAAGTCTATTGAAGCCAGTTTTCCAACGTTTGCTCACTTCATGTCTCTGTATCAACGTTTTGATAGATTCTGTCAGTATTTCAAACTTTTTCGTTGTTATAATATTTGCTATGGTGATCTGGGAATCTTTGATGTTACAAGTGTGATTGTTTTGGGGCACTATGAACCATGCCCATAGAAGACAGCCAACTTAATAAATGTATGTTCCGTCTGCTCCATCCAACAGGCTACTCCCCCTGCCTCTCCTTGGACCTTCCTATTCCATGAGACACAACAGTATTGAATTTTAATAACCCTACGGTGGTCTCTAGGTGTTCAAGTAAATAGAAGAGTGACACCTCTCACTTTAAATCAAAAGGTTCGAAATTAAATGGTTAAGCTTAGTGAAGAAGGTGTGCCAAAAGCTGAGACAGGCCAGAATAAGCCTCAGGTGCCAAACAGGTAGCCAGGTTGTGAAGGCAAAGGAAAGGTTCTTGAAAGAAATTAAAAGTGCTACTCCCATGAACACACGAATGGCAAGAAAGAGAAGCAGCCTTATTGTCGACATGGAGAAAGGTTTAGCAGTCTGGCTAGCAGATCAAACAGCCGTAGCATTCCCTTACAACCCAATCCTAATGCAAAGCAAGGCCCCGACTCTCTTCAATTCTGTGAAGTCCCAGAGAGGTGAGGAAGCTGTACAAGAAGAGCGTGAAGCCAGCAGAGGTTGGTTCATGAGGGTTAAGGAAAGAAGCCATCTCCGTAACATACAAGTGCAAGTGAAGCACCAAGTGCTGATGTAGAAGCTGCAGCTGGTTCTCCAGCAGATCGACCTAAGACGATGAATGAAGCTGGTTACACTAAACAGATTTTCAATGTAGATGAAACAGCCTCATTTTGGAAGATGCCATCTAGGACTTTCATAATTAGAGAAGTCAAGATTTGGCTTCAAAGCTTCAAAGGACACGTTGCCTCTCTTCTTAGGGGTTAATGCAGCTCATGACTTTAACTTGAAGACAACGCTCATTTACCATTCCAAAAATTCTAGGGCCCTTAATAATCATGCTACGTCTACTCTTCTTGTGCTGTCCAAATGGAACAACAAAGCCTGGATGACAGCATAGCTGTTTGCAACATGGTTGACTAAATATTTTAAGCCCATCGTCAAGACCTACTGCTCAGAAAAAAAAAAAAAAAAAAAAGATTCCTTTCAAAATGTTACTGCTCACTGATAACGCACCTGGTCAGCCAAGAGCTCTGATGCAGATTTACATCAAGTGCTGCGTTCAGGCCTAACACAACATCCAACCTGCAGCCCATGGATAAAGGAGTCATCTTGACTTTCAAGTCTTATTAATTAAGAAATACACTGCACAAGGCCATAGCTGCCATGAATAATGATTCCTCCAATGGATCTGGGCAAAGTAAACTGAAAATCCTCTGGAATGGATTCCCTGTTCTAGATGCCATTAAGAACATTTGTGAATCACGGGAAGAGCTCAAAATATCAACATCAACAGAGTTTGGCAGAAGTTGATTCCAGCCCTCGTGGGTGACTTGGAGGGGTTGCAGACTTCAGTGGAGGAAGTAACTGCAGACGTGGTGGAAACAGAGAACTAGAATGAGAAGTGGTCTGAAGATGGGACTGAATTGTTGCAATCTCAGCATCAAACTTGACGGGATGAGGAGTTGCTTCTCATGGACGAGCAAAGAAAGCGTTTCTTGAAACGGAATCTACTCCTGGTGAAGATGCTGTGAAGACCGTCAAAAGGACAACGACAGATTTAGAATATTACCTAAATTGAGCTGATAAAGCAGCAGCAGGGTTTGAGAGGACTCCAATTTTGAAAGAATTTCTACTGCGGGTAAAATGCTACCAAATGGCGTCATATGTGACAGAGAAATCATTCGTGAAGAGTCCCTCAAAGTGGCAAACTTCACTGTTGTCTTATTTTAAGAAACAGCCACAGGGAGGAGCCAAGATGGAGGAACAGCATGGAAGTTTTTTGTGTGTCTCGTATCCACAAAATACAGCCAGACCAACACTAAACCATCCTACACACCTAGAAAACTGACTGGAGGATTAACACAACAATCTGCACAACCTGCACCACAGAATTCAGCAGGAATTCACCCCAAAAGAAAGAGCACGAAGAAACGATAGCCAGGGATTTAACCAACACAGATACAAGCAAGATGTCTGAACCAGAATTTAGAATCACGATAATAAGAATACTAGCTGGAGTCGAAAATAGATTAGAATCCCTTTCTGCAGAGATAAAAGAAGTAAAAAAATAGCCAGAATGATATTAAAAATGCTATAACTGAGCTGCAATCATGGATGCAGAGAATCAGTGATACAGAGGACAAACTTATAGAGAATAATGAAGCAGAAAAAAAGAGAGAGAGATTAAGGCAAAAGAGCACAATTTAAGAATTAGAGAAGTCAGTCACTCGTTAAAAAGGAACAACATCAGAATCATAGGGGTCCCAGAAGAGGAAGAGAGAGACATAGGGGTAGAAGGGTTATGTGAACAAATCACAGCGGAAAACTTTCTTAACCTGGGGAAAGACACAGACATCAAAATCCAGGAAGCACAGAGGACTCCCATCAGATTCAACAAAAACCGACCATCAACAAGGCATACCATACTCAAATTCACAAAATACTCAGGCAAGGAGAGAATCATGAAAGCAGCAAGGGAAAAAAAGTCCATAGCCTACAAGGCAAGACAGATCAGGTTTGCAGCAGACCTATCCACAGAAACTTGGCAGGCCAGAAAGGAGTGGCAAGATATATTCAGTGCGCTGAATCAGAAAAATATGCAGCTAAGAATTCTTTATCCAGTAATGCTGTCATTCAAAATAGAAGGAGAGATAAAGAGTTTCCCAGACAAACACAAATTAAAGGAGTTTGTGACCACTACAACAGCCCTGCAAGAAATTTTAAGGGGGACTCTCTGAGGGGAGAAAAGATGAAAAAAATATATATACATATAGAAATAAATAAATAAAAATACCAAAAGCAACAAAGATTAGAAAGGACCAGAGAACACCACCAGAAACTCCAACTCTACAAGCATCATAATGACAATAAATTCATATCTTTCAGTGCTCACTCTAAACGTCAATGGACTCAATGCTCCAATCAAAAGACACAGGGTAAAAGAATGGATAAGAAAACAAGATCCATCTATATGCTGTTTACAAGACACCCACTTTAGACCCAAAGACACCTTCAGACTGAAAATAAGGGGATGGAGAACCATCTATCATGCTAATAGTCAACAAAAGAAAGCCGGAGTAACCATACTTATATCAGACAATCTAGACTTTAAAATAAAGACTTATCAAGAGATGCAGAAGGGCATTATATCATAATCAAGGGGTCTACAGACCAAGAAGACCTAACAATTGTAAACATTTATGCACCAAACTTGAAAGCACCCAAATATATAAATCAATTAATCACAAACATAGAGAAACTCATTGATAGTAATACCATAATAGTAGGAGACTTCAACACCCCACTCACAGCAATGGACAGATCATCTAAACAAAAAGTCAACAAGGAAACAATGGCTTTGAATGACACACTGGACCGGATGGACTTAACAGATATATTCAGAACATTTCACCCTAAAGCAGCAGAATATACATTCTTCTCCAGTGCACATGGAATGTTCTCCAGAATAGACCACATACAGGGACACAAATCAGCCCTCAACAAGTACAAAAAGATCGAGATCATACTGTGCATATTTTCAGACAACAACGCTATGAAACTCGAAATCAACCACAAGAAAAAATTTGGAAAGGTAACAAATACTTGGAGACTGAAGAACATCCTACTAAAGAATGAATGCGCCAACGAAGCAGTTAAAGAGGAAATTAAAAAGTATATGGAAGTCAATGAAAATGGTAACACCACAACCCAAAACCTCTGGGACGCAGCAAAGGAGGTCATAAGAGGAAAGTATATAGCAATACAGGCTATAGAAGGAAGAAAGATCTCAGATACACAACCTAACCTTATACCTTAAGGAGCTGGAAAAAGAACAGCAAATTAAACCCCAAACCAGCAGAAGACAGGCAATGATAAATATTAGAGCAGAAATTAATACTATCGAAACCAAAAAAAAAAAAAAAAAAAACCCAGTAGAACAGATCAATGAAACCAGAAGCTGGTTCTTTGAAAGAGTTAACAAAATTGATAAACCACTAGCCAGTCTGATCAAAAAGAAAAAGGACCCAAATAAATAAAATCAAGAATGAAAGAGGAGAGATCACAACACGGCAGAAATAAAAACAATAATAAGAGACTATTATGAGCAATTATATGCCACTAAAATGGGCAATATGGAAGAAGTGGACAAATTCCTGGAAACATATACACTACCAAACTGAAACAGGAAGAAATAGAAAATGTGAACAGACCCATAACCAGTAAGGAAATTGAATTAGTAATCAAAAATCTGCCAAAAAACAAGAGTCCAGGGCCAGATGGCTTTCCAGGGGAATTCTACCCAAACATTTAAGGAAGAGTTAACACCTACTCTCTTGAAGCTGTTCCAAAAAGTAGAAACGGAAGGAAAACTTCCAAACTCTTTCTATGAAGCCAGCATTACCTTGATTCCAAAACCAGACAGAGACCCCACTAAAAAGGAAAACTACAGACCAATTTCCCTGATGAACATGGACGCAAAAATCCTCAACAAGATATTAGTCAACAGGCTCCAACAATACATTAAAGAAATTATTCACCACGACGAAGTGGGATTTATACCTGGGATGCAGGGCTGGCTCAATATCCACAAAACAATTAGCATGATCCATCACATCAATAAAAGAAAGGACCAGAACCATATGATCCTCTCAATAGATGCAGAGAAAGCATTTGACAAAATACAGCATCCTTTCTTGATAAAAACCCTCAAGAAAGTAAGGATAGAAGGAGCATACCTCGAGATCATAAAAGCCATATATGAATGACCCAATGCTAATATCATCCTCAATGGGGAAAAATTGAGAGCTTTCCCCCTAAGGTCAGGAACAAGACAGTGATGTCCACTATCACCACTGTTATTAAACATAGTATTGGAAGTCTTAGCCTCAGCCATCAGACAACACAAAGAAATAAAAGGCATCCAAATCGGCCAGGAGGAAGTCAAACTTTCACTCTTTGCAGATGACATGATACCCTATATGGAAAACCCAAAAGATTCCACCAAAAAACTGCTAGAATTGATTCATGAATTCAGCAAAGTTGCAGGATATAAAATCAACACACAGAAATTGGTTGCATTCTTATACACCAACAATGAAGCGACAGAAAGAGAAATCAAGGAGTCTATCCCATTTACAGTTGCACAAAAAACCCCATAAAATCCCTAGGAATAAGTCTAACCAAAGAGGTGAAAAATCTATACGCTGAAAACTATAGAAAGCTTATGAAAGAAATTGAAGAAGACACAAAAAAATGGAAAAAGATTCCATGCTCCTGGATAGGAAGAACAAATATTGTTAAAATGTCGATACTACCCAAAGCAATCTACATATTCAATGTAATCCCTATCGAAATAACACCAGCATTCTTCACAGAGCTAGAACAAATAATCCTAAAATTTGTATGGAACCAGAAAATACCCCGAACAGCCAATGCGATCTTGAAAAAGAAAACCAAAGCAGGAGGCATCACAATCCCAGACTTCAAGCTATACTACAAAGCTGTAATCATCAAGACAGTATGGTACTGGCACAAGAACAGACACTCAGATCAGTGGAATAGAACAGAGAACCCAGAAATGGACCCACAAACATATGACCAACTAATCTTTGACAAAGCAGGAAAGAACATCCAGTGGAATAAAGACAGTCTCTTCAGCAAGTGGTGCTGGGAAAACTGGACAGCGACATGCAGAAGAATGAACCTGGACCACTTTCTCACACCACACACAAAAATAAACTCAAAATGGATGGAAGACCTAAACATAAGACAGGAAGCCATCAAAATCCTCGAGGAAAAAGCAGGCAAAAAACTCTAGGACCTTGGCTGCAGCAGCATCTTACACAACAGGTCTCTGGAGGCAAGGGAAACAAAAGCAAAAATGAACTACTGGGACCTCATCAAAATAAAAAGCTTCTGCACAGCGAAGGAAACAATCAGCAAAACTAAAAGGCAACTGACGTAATGGAAGAAGATATTTGCAAATGACATATCAAATAAAGGGTTAGTATCCAAAATCTATAAAGAACTTATCAAATTCAACACCCAAAAAACAAACAATCTAATGAAGAAATGGGCAAAAAAGACATGAATAGACACCTCTCCAGAGAAGACATCCAGATGACCAACCGACACATAAAGAAATGCTCCACATCACTATCATCAGTGAAATACAAATCAAAACTACAATGAGATACCACCTTACACCTGTCGGAATGGCTAACATTAACAACTCAGGCAACAACAGATGTCAGAGAGGATGCAGAGAAAGAGGATCTCTTTTGCATTGCTGGCAGGAATGCAAACTGGTGCAGCCACTCTGGAAAACACTATGGAGGTTCCTCAAAAAACTAGAAACAGAAATACCCTACAACCCAGCAACTGCACTGCTAGGCATTTATCCACGGGATACAGGTGTGCGGTTTCGAAGGGACACAGGCACCCCCGCCTTTATAGCAGCACTATCAACAATGGCCAAAGTATGGAAGGAGCTCAAATGTCCATTGATGGATGAATGGATAAATAAGATGTGGCATACATATACACTGGAGTATTACTCAGCAATCAAAGAGAATGAAATCTTGCCATTTGCAACTACGTGGATGGAACTGGAGGATATTTTGCTAAGTGAAATTAGAGAAAGTCAAATATCGTATGACTTCACACATATGAGGATTTTAAGAGACAAAAAAGATGAACATAAGGGAAGGGAAACAAAAATAATATAAAAAGAGGGAGGGGGACAAAACAGAAGAGACTCATAAATATGGAGAACAAACAGAGGGTTACTGGAGAGGTTGTGGGAGGGGGGATGGGCTAAGTGGGTAAGGGACACTAAGGAATCTACTCCTGAAATCATTGTTGCACTAGATGCTAACTAATTTGGATGTAAATTTTAAAAAATTAAAAATAAAATAAAATAAAATAAAAAAAACAGCCACGTCCAATCCACCTCAATGTTACCACCTCGATTGGTCAGCAGCCATCAACACAGAGGCAAGACCCTCCACCAGCAAAAAGATTATGACTTGCTGAAAGCTCACATGATGGGCAGCAATTAAGTATTTTAAAATTCAGGTATGTACGTCTTTTTAACATTTTATTTTTTAAAAGTGATCTCTACACCCAACGTGGGGTTCAAACCCACGACCCTGAGATCGAGAGTTGCACGCTCCACGCAGTGAGCCAGCCAAGTGCCCCTGGATATGCGCCTTTTTTTTTAGACATACATAATGCTATTGCACACTTAAGAGACTACAGTATAGTGTAAACATAACTTTTATACGTACTGGAAACCCAAAATATTCATATGATTTGCTTTATGACGGTGC
The DNA here is from genome assembly GCF_018350155.1 of Leopardus geoffroyi. Classification (NCBI taxonomy): domain Eukaryota; kingdom Metazoa; phylum Chordata; class Mammalia; order Carnivora; family Felidae; genus Leopardus; species Leopardus geoffroyi. The sequence continues at coordinate 57,789,947 of NC_059338.1, read as the reverse complement.
TCAAGAACCAAACTCACCGTATCTCCAAGGTATGCCTATATCAACTAATTTATTTCTTGGAATTACCCTCTGAATTAAGTACTACTATTATCCCCGTCTTAAAGATGAGAGATTGAGGCACAAGAGTTCAAGCTACTTGCTTAACTAGCTAGTAAGTCCCAAACCCGCAATTGAAACCCAGATAGTGTGGTTCCAAATGCACGTGTTACACTGAAAACACTGAGCCCAATGTCTGGCACAAAGTAAGTGCTTATGATTGTTTTTATCTTTACTTGTAATATTACTGGATTTATTTAAGGAAAATGCATGGAGTCCCTCGGCTCTGGGGAATTGAGCAAGGTCACGGTTCTCACTGAGCATAGATCAGTGGAGGAGACGGATCTCATTTCGAGAACTGTACCTTTTGTGATCAAATGGATTTCTGGAAGTAGAAGAATATTTCCAAATGTTTTGGGCCACCAGGTCCTTAAGACGTCTCACTGGATGACTGGCATCTATGCTTCCATTACTCCTATTGTCTACTCACTGAAAGCCTGCTGCCTGGTTCAAGTTTTGGACACTCCACTTTATCAGATCATTGCCCTATTCAAAAACCTTTGAATGATGGCTTTCAGAGCCTGAGTAGCCACTGTGTGTCACACATACCAACAAACTCCCCTCCTCGTTTCTGGCAGACATCAGTATCCATGATGCCAAGGGGCCATGGCGTATCTTTGTTCCATTTGGTTGTGGTCTTGGAATCTCATCAGTAGATCAAGAATTGTCACTTGAAACCCTTCTGCCATCCCTAACCTAGTTTGCCTGACAGAAGGAGGATTTGGGACGGGGGCCTTCGGTTTGAATTTCAGCTCTTTGGCACTGACTCGCAGTGTGATGTCGGCCAAGTGATCTCACCTACGGCAGCCTCCCTCTCCTTAAGTGTTGGGGATAATAGGAACTACCCAGGAGGGTGTGTAGATCATGCAGGGAAATCATTTAGCACGGTGCCTGGAATATACTGCTCAGTAAAGTGCAGTTATGATACTTTTAAACGTGTGTTTATTTTTGAGAGAGAAAGAGAGAACACACACACACCCATGTGAGTGGCTAAGGGGAAGAGAGAGAGGGAGACAGGATCTGAAGCAGGCTCTGTGCTGACAGCAAAAAGTCCTACGCGGGGTTCGAACTTACGAACCATGAGATCATGACTTGAGCTGAAGTCAGACACTTAACCAACTAATTTTTATCATCATTATCCTAATGTTCAATATGGTCACCAGAAAGGAGGCTTCAGATCCCTTCATAATGTAGGCCTAATTTACACTTCCAAATCTAGCTCCCACAGATACTAAAGGAACCCTCCATTTTAACTAGATTTGGATAACTCCATATTCTCCCAAAACTAGCCCGCCATTTTCTCTCCCTCTCCACAGATAATAATTTACCTTATTCTTGAAAGCCCTTCCCAAGAAATGCCATTTCATTAATGAAATCCCTCTCATCCCTTCAACCAATCATACCGTTCTCCATTCAATTCTCATCACGCCCATTGTCTGCTTCTGACTCTTCATCATACGCTCACTGGCGACATTCCTGTGTTTAATTTCGTATTACAATTTAACTTCATACGTGTATTTATCTTGTTTTCCCAGCTAAACATTCAATTCCTCAAAAGCTGGGACTCAAACTTGTGTCCTCAAAAGAACACCTACCAAAATGACTGCACTTTCTTATTAACGAAGGAATGAAACGGAAATAAAATATATACACACATTTCAATAGCTTAAAAATCATAGATTCAAAAGAGAAAATTAATTTTTAATTCTTCATACTGTGTTGAACTCAATGTTACAGAAAAATGTCTGGCTTTCCACTTTGAATTAGAATTATTATACATTTGTCAGTCATAGTTAAATAAAGAGTCATTTACATTCACACCTATGTATCATATTTGAGCCTACATGGCAGAAGTGGTTAGAAGATTCTACCTCTCCAAACATTTAGAAAAGAATTTTTGTTGGGGCGCCTGGGTGGCTCAGTTAGTTAAATGACTGACTCTCGATTTCGGTTCAGGTCGTGATCTCATGGTTCATGGGGTTTGAGCCCCACATCGGGCTCCGTGCTGACAGTGAGGAGCCTGCTTGGATCCTCTCTCCCTCTCTTTCGGTTCCTCCCCAACGTGTGTGCTCGATCTCAAAATGAATTTAAAAAAATTAAGAAAAGAATTTTTGTCCTCTACGTTGTGAATGTGTTTTAAACTGTACAATTTTCTTTACTGTGGACAAAATCACTATTCTCAAAACTAGAGAAATCTCACATAGTTTCCTCCCTGACCTAAGAAACATGACTGTGTTTTTCCATATCAAGTTTCAGTATAATTAAGAATCCAAAGACTCCATAATCAGATGTAACTTAATCCAGTGGCTCCTGTCCACCATTCCACAGGTGGCACTGGTCCAGGATGACATTTCACTACTTTCTGGCATAATGGGGAAAATCAGGGCAACAAAGCAGTGGTGAACCACGGGCTGGGCATCAGTGGTCCACCTTGGGGAGAGGGCAGTATATTCTCACTGACATTGTTTGGAACTGCCTGTGCATGGTGAAAATAAAAAGGAGACAAACTTTGAGTAGATCCTATTACTGCTTCAAAATTGCCTATACAATGCAACCATGTCTTTGCCTATACCTGTAGCAAACTGCTTCTATTATCATGTCCTTGGCTTGCATAGCAACAAAGTAACCTTCGAGTAATGACGATTCTTTCCAATTGAAGAGACAGTCCCTTATTCTATATCAAATGACACTGGCAAGTAAATGTCCTTTCAAGACAAAATGATGGTGACGATAAACAATGTTTTTAATGTCCTCATTTGGTTATTTTTTAACTTTTAATTTTTTTATTTCAGAGAGAGCATGAGCAGGGGAGAAGGACAGGGGGCAGAGACAGAGACAGAGAGAGAGAGAGAGAGAGAATGAGAATCTCAAGTAGTCTCCACACTCAGCATGGAGCCCCATGTGGGGCTTGATCCCATGACCCTGGGATCATGACCTGAGTTGAAATCGAGTGGAATGCTCAACTGACTGAGCCACCCAGGCACCCCCTCATTTGGTAAATTTTGAAAAGGTGATTGTTTTATCTATCCCCAGTGTGGGTTTTGTTACTGTCATTCGTTGCTTGGTTTGTTCCTATGAAATCCCAAATCTGAGAACGATTAGCCAGAAAAACAAACAATGCAAACTAATAATCGTGAGAGTGGGCAGTGGCTTTAGGCTTAGGGAGAGTGGCCCTCAAAGTGTGGTACTCTAGACCAAGAGTATCAGTGTTATCTAGGAACTTGGTAGAAATCCAAAGTAGATCTACAGACTCAGAAACTCTGGGGTCTGGTAGTCTGTGGGCTTAAAAAAGCCTTCTGGGGATTCTGCTGCTGCTCATGTTTGAGAACCACTGCTAGGGAACAGGCAGGAAAGATGAGAAAATGCTTGGAGATTCTTTTTTAGTTAAAAAAAAATTTTTAACGTTTATTTTTGAGACAGACAGAGACAGAGCGTGAGCAGGGGAGGGGCAGAGAGAGAGGGAGACACAGACTCCGGAGCAGGCTCCAGGCTCCGAGCTGTCAACATAAAGCCCGATGTGGGGCTCGAACTCACGTACCGTTGAGATCATGACCTGAGCCGAAGTCGGACACTTACCCGACTGAGCCACCCAGGCGCCCCAGCTTGGAGATTCTTAAATGCCATTTTAAGGTGATATTTTTAGTCTAATTATTTTGCATCTATTTATTTTATATGGATTTTCCAGCGATTAATTAACCAGCCTTTCCGAAATAAAATCTGGACTTATTGCCTTATGTCTACATAAGGCATAATTATTCTATATGTGGCTGTAAAGTGGGTTCAATCAGAGAAAGGAGGACACTGAGTAACCTCATCCCACCTACACGCCAAGAGAACAGCTACAGCTATGCAAGTAATGACAATGACGGGCAGGACAGACATTCTACAGTTAATTGCGGAAAGGACGCCACGCTGAAAAGGGTAAGAGGGGCGGACACACGGCTGGGAACCAAATCCCTGCGCAGACCAACCGCAAACAGGAGGGATGTCACAAGCCTGGAGCAGCAGAGGGTCCCGACCCCTCACCAGGCCCCCCGGGCACTAGGTACCGGCACTGGGAAGACGAGTCTCCGTAACACCTGGCTTTGAAAACCAGTGGGGCTCAACTTTGGGAGCTTTGAAAGTCATCAGAGCTTAGCTCAGAATGTGACAAATCGGCAGGCTTAATTCTGGGAGAGCTGCAGGGCAATGAGAAACTGAGACCCTGCTCTTAAAGAGCCAGCAACGGTAGGTAAGCCGGCCCAAGACACTGCACAGAAGCAGCAGTTTGAAAAGCACCCGGAGTATGTGTGACGATTTACTGACTAATCTTAGAACATGTGCCTGACGGCCAGGGACCTTCAGGAGAGGTGCCCAGGAACTAAAGTGTTGGCGGGCCCCGTTTCTCTTCGGCAGCCCAGACTCGGTGGCTGGACGCTTGCCGTCTACCCTGTTAGCACAACATACCTGCTCCCGAGTTCCCCTGTGGACCTGCCTCACCCAACCTGCCCACCTCCCTCCCAGGCATCCCTCCAAAGTGGCTCCTGCCCCACCGCACCCTAGAGGCAGCCCCGGCGGGGACCGGAGCCCAAGTAACTCCTGCCCGGGGGGAGACAGAGAGAGCACTCCATTTTCCAGTGTACCCCCAGTTCTGGCTGCCCGGCCTCTCAGCTGGCTGCACGGGGAGCGAGCCCTGCCCTGTGGTGTGCCCACAACCGTGGCCGACAGGGTAATGGCAGACAGACCGGCTGACAACCAGCTTCGTCCACCAAGGAGCCCACATCAGCGTCAGGCCCCTCACCAGCCCAGGGACCAGACTCTGCCCGCTATGGCCAGAGCAGACAAAGTAGGTCATCGCAGCTGGCTGGGCTGGAGTCAGTCACAGCTCTGCCACAACGGCAGGGCTCAAGCAGCCCACACAACGGACACCCCTGGAGCACCTGGTTCTGGTGACCAGGGGGGACTGTGCTAGAAGATACCACGGGACCTAGCTGGTGCTAGGACACTAGTTCGCAGACTAGTGTAGCTGACCTACTTAACGTGTAGAAACAAACAGAGACAAAATGAGAAGACAGAGGAGTATGTCCCACAGGAAAAGAACACGACAAAATCACAGTAAAAGAGCTAAATGAAATGGAGACAAGCAACATGCTTGATAAAGAATTCCAGGTGATGGTCACGAAAGATACTTACTGGACTTGAGAAAACAGTGGGCAAACTCATGAGAACTTCAGCAAAGATGTAAGAATACATATACGAAGACACATAAACAAAGATATAGTCAGAGTTGAAGAAGTGAATAACTGAAAGTAAAAATAAACTAGAGGGAATCAACAGCAGACTGGAGAATATAGACGATTAGATCTGGAAGACAGGATAATGGAAAGTAACCAAGTTGAACAGCAAAAAGAAAAAATAATACTAAAAATGAGAACAGGTGAAGGGAACTCCGTAACGTCATTAAGCGTAATAAAATTCACATTATAGGGATCCCAGAAGGGGAAGAGAGAGAGGACGGGGCAGAAAACTTACTTGAAGAAGTGGTAGCTGAAAACTTCGCTTATCTGAGGAAGAAAACAGACCTCCAAGTACAAGAGGTACAAAGAGCCTTAACAAGATGAACCCAAGGAAGTTAAAACCGGGACACATGATAATTAAAATGGCAAAAGGTAATGATAAGGAGAATTAAAAAAAAAATTTTTTTTAACATTTTTTATTTATTTTTTGCGAGACAGAGCATGAGCAGGGGAGGGGCAGAGAGAGGGAGACACAGAATCCCAAGCAGGCTCCAGGCTCCCAGCTGTCAGCACAGAGCCCCACGCGGGGCTCGAACTCATGGACCGTGAGCTCGTGACCTGAGCCGAAGTCGGACGCTTAACGGACTGAGCCACCCAGGTACCCCGATAAGGAGAATTTTTAAAGCAAGCAAGAGAGAAGTAAACAGCTATACACAGAGGAAACCCCAGAAGGCTGTGAGCTGATTTGTAACAGAAATTTTATAGGCCAGAAGGGAGTGGCATAACATAGTGCTGAAAGGTAAAACCTGCCACCGAGAATACTCTATCTAGCAAGATTATCATTCAGAATAGGAGAGAGAAATAATTTCCCAGATGAACAGAAGTTGAAAAAGTTCATCACCACTAAGCCAGTTTTATAAGAAACGGTAAAGGAAATTCTTTAAGTGTAAAGACCGTAACTGGAAGTAAGAAAATTATTTAAAAAATTCACAGGTAAAAGCAAGCATATAGTGGAGGTAGTAGGTTAACCACTTACGGAGCCAATAGGAAGGTTAAAACGTAAAAGCAGTAAAATCAGTTATATCTACAAAAATCAGTCAAGGGATACACAAAATAAAGAGGTGTAAAATTCAACATTACATACTTAAAATGTGAAGGGAGAAGAAACAATTAATGCTTTTAAGGATGTATTTGAACTTAATATAAAGGGAAAGGAATCCAAGCATAACACTAAAGAAAGCCATCAAACCACAAGCAAAGAGAGTAAGAGAGGAATAAATGAAAAGACCAGAACTTTTTTAAAAAGCCCAGAACACAACATAATTACTTTAAATATAAATGGACTAAATGCTCCCATCAAAAGAATGAATGAATGGATAAACAAACAAACAAAAACAAAAAAACCCAAGATCCATCTAGGTGCTGCCTATAAGAAACTCACTTCAGACCTAAAGACACATATAGACTAAAAGCGAAAGGATGGAAAAACATACCATGCAAACGGAAACAAAAAAACCCACGGAAGCAATACCCGTATCAGATGAAAGAGACTTTAAAACAAAAACTTTAGCAAGAGACCAAGAACTGCACTACATAATTATCAAGAGATCAATCCAAAAACAGGACACAATAGTTGTAACTATCCACGGACCCAACATAGAAGCACCTAAATACACGAAGCAAATATTAACAGATATAAAGGGAGAAATTGACAGGAATACAATGGTGGTGTGGAACTTTAACATCTCACTTACATCAATGGATAGATCATCCAGACAGAAAATCAACAAGGAAACAGTGGCTTTGAGCAACATGTTAGACCACACTCACCTAATAGATATATACGGAACACTCCATCCAAAACCAGAATCCACATTTTTCTTTCAACTGCACATGGAATGTTCTCCAGGATAGATCACATGTTAGGCCACAAAACAAATCTCAAGAAATGTAAGAAGACTGAAATCATATCAAGCATCTTTCCCTCACAGAATATTATGAAACTAGAACTCAATTCTAAGAAAAAAAATCTGGAAAAGTCACATGGAGGCTAAACAACATGTTGTTAAACAATTAATGGGTCAACTAAGAAATCAAAAAGGAAATAAAAAAATACATGGAGACCAATGAAAACATAAACACAATGGTTCCAAAACCTCTGATGGAGAAAAAGCAGTTCTAACAGGTTATAGTGATACAGGCTTATCTGGAGAAACAAGAAAAATCTCAAATAAAGAATCTAACTTTATGCCAAAGGAGATAATAATTGAAAGAAGGAAATAATAAAAATCAGAGCAGAAATAAAGGAAATAGAGAGTAAAACAAATAATAGAAAGGATCAATGAAACCAAGAGCTGCTCTTTGAAAAGATAAACAAAATTGATAAACCTTTAGCCAGACTATCATGAAAAAAAGAAACTCAAATAAATAAAATCAGAATGAAGGAGGAGAAATAACCACTGATATCACAGAAATACAAAGATTATAAGAGAACATTATGAACAATTATATGCCAGCATACTGGACAACCTAGAAGAAATAGATAAATTCTTAGAAACATAGAGCCTTCCAAAACCGAATCAGGCAGAAATAGAAAATTTAAACAGAGCAATTATTAGCAACTAAATTAAATCAGTAACCAAAAGACTCCCAACAAAGTCCAGGGCCGCAGGGCTTTACAGATGAATTCTACCAAACATTTAAAGCAGAGTTAACGCTGGATGGCTCAATATCCATAAATCAATCAATGTGATATATCACATTAGTAAGAGAAATGATAAAAAGCATGTGATCATCTTAACAGACGCAGGAAAAATATTTGACAAAATACAACATCCATTCATGATAAAAACTCAATAAAGTGGGTTTAAAGGGAACATACCTCAACATAATAAAGGCCATATATGAAAAACCCACAGTTAACATTATCCTTAATGGGAAAAAACCAAGAGATTTCCAAGGTCAGGAACCAGACAAGGATGTCCACTCTCACCACTTTCATTCAACACAGTACTGGAAATCTTAGCTGCAGCAATTCAGACAGAAAAAAGAACTAAAAAGTATCCAAATTGGTAAGGAAGAAGCAAAACTCACTATTTGTGGGTAATATACTACTATACATAGAAAATCCTAAAGACTCCACCGAAACACTATCATAACTGATAAATGAGTTCAGCAAAGTTACAAGATACAAAATTAATATACAGAAATCTGCTTTCTATCCACTAATAACAAAGTAACAGTAAGAGAAATTAATACAATGTCATTTAAAATTGCACCAAAAATAACGGAATACCTAGGAATAACTTTAATTGAGGAGAAAGACCTCTACTCTGAAAACTACAAAATACTGATGAAAGAAACTGAAAACAACACAAATGGAAAGATATACCATGCTTACAGACTGGAAGAATTAATATTGTTAAGATATCCCTATTACCCAAGGCAATCGACAGATTCGATGCGATTCCTATGAAAATGCCAACAACATTCTTCACGGAATTAGAATAATCCTAAAAATCTGTATGAAAACACAAAATACCTTGACCAGCCAAAGCAATTTTGAGAACAGAGAACAAAGCTGGAGGTGTCACAATCCCAGATTTCAAAAGATACTACAAAGCCACAGTAATCAAAGCAGTACACTCCTGGCACAAAAATAGACACACAGACCAATAAAGCAGGTAGGGAGCCTCAAAATAAACCCATACTTGTATGCTCAATTAGTCTAACACAAATGAGGCAAGAGTAAATAATGGTGAAACAGGAGTCTTTTCAATGAGCGACGTTTAGAAAACTAGACCGCTATATGCAAAAGAATGAAACTGGACCACTTTCTTACAACATACACAAAAATAAATTCAAAATGGATTAAAGACCTACACGTGAGACCTGAAACCATAAAAATCCTAGAACACAGGCAGTGATTTTTCCGACTTCAGCCATAGCAACATTTTTTTCTAGGTATGTCTCCTCAGGCAAGGGAAACAAAATCTAAAATAAACTATTGGGACTACATTAAAGTAAACAGATTTTGCACAGCAAGGGAAACCATCAACAACACTAAAAGGCAATCTACTGAATAGAAGAAGATATTTGCAATGATGTATCCAGTAAGGAGTTAATACTCAAAATATATAAACAACTTCTACAACTCAACACCAAAAAAAAAAACAAAACAAAACAAAAAAAAAAAAAAAACAAAAAACAAAAAACACCCCAAATAATCTGATTAAAATGGGCAGGGGACCCGAATAGACATTTTTCCAAAGACATCCAGATGGCCAACAGACACATGAAAAGGTGCTTGACATCACTTATCATCAGGGAAATGCAAATCACAGGACCATGAGAGATCACCTGACATATTGATATTAGCCATTTGATATTATGGCTAATATAAAAAAGACAAGAAATAACAAGTGTTGGTGAGGAGGTAGAGAAAAGAGAATCCTCACACACTGATGGTGGGAATGTGAATTGGTGTAGCCACTGTGGAAAACAGGTCCTCAAAAGATGAAAAAGAGAAACACCATATGATCCAGTAATGCCACTACTGGGCATTTACCCAAAGGAAACAAAAACGCTAATTCACAAAAAGATGTATGTGCCCCTGTGTTTATTGCAGCATTATTTACAATGGACAAGATACGGAAGCAACTCAAGTGGCATCGATAGATAAATGGATAAACAAGAGGTGGTATCTTTAAACAGTAAAATATTACTGTGTCGTAAAAAAAAAAAAAAAAAAAGAATGAGATGTTGCCATTTGCAACAACATGGATGGGTCCAGGGGGCATAACACTAAGTGACATAAATCAGACGGAGAAACACAAATACCATAACGTTTCACTTATATGTGGAATCTAAGAGGGACCCATGGACCTGTAAGCTCCCTGCGCGGAACGAGATTTCAGTCATGATAATGACTGCCCGGATAGTATAGTGCTAATGGGTATGGAAGTTTCCACGAAGTAAACATTTATAATGGGAATAAGCTGTTTCAGCATTTTATACATAGAGATCCATTATGGCTGTGAATAAAAAATAAACTCCTACCTATGCCGAATGAGGGAAATATTAGGATCCCTTTCTTATGGAGATCATGTGCAGACCCTCTGGGGGAGAAGTAATTAATTGAGCAGGAAACATGAGCTCTGTATGTGACAGGATACGGGAGGGAACATGAAATGGCTCCTTAGTCCAAGATTCCTTTATCTGAGAAAATGTCAATTCTTTATTACTAATTGGGCCATAAAGAATCAGAATTTGATATACCAATGCTTATTATATTTTCATTATATTTTCAGGATACTCTTAAGGTTAGTGTAGAGACTTCTGAAATGCTCTGCTTGAGAGGACGAAAAATCTATGGAAACCATCAACTTTCCAGTGCACCTAGTTCCCGTTTTAGCCACACACAGTCAGCAGGGAAAGAAGCAATAGACTTTTCTGACAACCAGTAAACGGAGGGAGCGGTGGGATGGGGGCCCTTGAAAGTGGGGCTCACCTCGTGAGGGTGGGACACTTCAGCCATGTGAAGGGGGGGGTGGAGGCACACGGCCGCATTCATGATACGTTCCTCCATGCGTTTACCTGATAGACACTGACCAAAAGCCTGCACTATGCTTGGCAGGGACTAGAGATTCAAAAGTCCGAGAGGTCCAGACCCTCAAGTCACTTACACAACCAGCAGTGAGAGAAGATACGGCTCGGTCCCCCCGCACACCTGTGCATCACATGCCCACGTTGAGTGGTGAGTGCAGATGTGAAGAACCTGAGGAAAACTGCTTACAGCTGTGAGAGGCCCAGGGCCTCGGTCCTTGTTAGCCTCGGCATGCATTAATGCACACACACACACACACACAGCCCTCTAGTCAGCCCCTGAAAGGGCATATGGCAGCCTCAACAGTGAGACGTCAGCCAAGAAATCCAGGTAATCAACCAGGTCACGACTGGCTCCTTTCAGAGAGGCCACAGACTTCTCGAATCAGGGGCCAGGCCTCCCTGGAAGTGTAATAACCCTTGGCTGCCGTTGAGTCCACTGAGAGAGACCACAGATCCCTTCAAATTCCAGACACTGCCTGCTGTTTCCAATTCTAAATCCTGGAAGCAAAATAATCCCTTTGCTGGTCTGACAGGGTCCAGGTTTTCCTCAAAAGCAGAACCATGGCCAACTTTTTCCCAAAAGGTATAAAGGTCAGTGGTTTCCAAATGCTAGTTTAATTATTAGCTATGTCAGAATCACCAGCAACATTTAAACAACAACAACCCACAGATACAAGAGGCTCATCCAAAATCTACTTAACCAGAATCTTCTATGATAGCACTCCAGGCTTACAGTTCTAAAAACTCCATATTGCGTATCTAAAATTAATATAACACTGCATGTTAACTATACTGCAATAAAAATAAAAATTAAAGCTCCATGGGTGATTTTGACGCATGTTCTTGGCTGGGAACCCACTGCCTTAGGGCAGCCAAATTACCTGGAGGGCTGGTTACAGCCGATTCCTGGGCCGGACCCCCCAGAGTTTATGAGTTTATGAGTCAGGAGTCTAGGGTGGGGCCAGGGAGTTTCAGCTCCACAAAACTGTCAGATGATGCAGATGCTGCTGATCAGGGTAGGACGCTTGAGAACCACCACAGTGGGGAACAGCAGGGGCCGATTCTACTGGAAACCTGGTCCCCGGCTAAACACCTGTTATTCTTGTTGACCATTGTGGCACAGGCTGCCCTCCCCCTCCCCAGTGCTCACTCTCCCTTTCTTCCTTCCAACAGAAACCTGATTGTGTTGGAGGGAGCAATGTTGTCAAGGAAGAGAACTCCGTTTACCAGTTCCCCTTGAAGAAGGGGGTGGCCATGGGACGAAATCAGCAGACAAATCATAGGCAGAATTTGTGGGGTGGGCCTCCTGGAAAAGCTCCTCAGAGTGTGCAGGGAGGAGGATGCTGACTGAGCCGGTATTTTTCACCTCTTGCCCCCTGCTCTTCCCCCCTCCTGCCTGGACCACAATAGTGATCGATGCAGCTCCAACAACCATACGGGGACCACAGGCAAAAAGCACAAGCTAAGAATGCCCGTGAGGAGCATGAAGATGGGCTCTACCAGGCCCAGGCGGCCTACATTCAGACCTCCAACTGGTCGCCCATCTCCCCCCATCTTGTTACTCTTGCCTGGCTCTGGGATTCCTCTCCCCTGGCTCCCTGTGGCCCCTCGGTGTCAAAGTAAACTCCCTTGAAACTTGAACTTCTTCACCAGGCCTCCCGGCCTCAAATGAGACCTGGATCTCCCCGAAGTCATCACCTCCTCGGGCCCTTGGGTGTCTCGCCAGCCGCGGAAAAACAGTGCTCCTCTTTCTCCCTCACAGAGGCCCTCAACTCCGAGGCTCTGCCATCTGGCTAGATCCTCTCTTCTCCTGTCACACGCGTGCTGTCACACGCCTCAGGTTCACGGCCCTCCTTTGCTGGGAACTTCAAACTTTGGATCACCATTTTCCGTTCCACCCTGCCTCCCGGCCAAAATCCCAGGTGACTTTAATTTCACTTTAATTTCACGCTGAAGCCTCCACATCTCTGGTGACCGAAGGTGGCCTCCGCTCCGGGCCACAGCCTCTTCCACGGCCACGCCCTGAACCTCAGCCTCTCCCCTGAGCGCCACCTCTGAAATTTTAAATTCAGATGAGTCTACTCTGATCAGAGCTCCCTCCCTCGGTTGTTCCAGGACGTCTGTCCGTAAGCTTCAGAAAGGCTTTCAGTCCCTTTTGACTTTCTGCCTTTATTCTGGCACCTCCCCCGCCAATACACCTTCCCTTATTTAGGACTTCAACCACTCTTGCTCACATCCTCAGTGATCTTGCCTCATGCACCCACCTGCAAAAACCTCACCCTAAATATCACCCAGAAATCTGTATTTTGCCATCAGCTCTTTCTCCATGGCTGTCTCAAGCCTTCTCCACATGCTACGTACTGCATAGGAGTCACTGAACACGTAAGTGAGTCACCTAAGCGGGTTGTAGAAAACTTACACATGAGATCACGTTAGGCTTTGCCATCAGATTTATGAAAGAACTTTGGTTTTAAGAAATTTAGGTGTCACAGATAACGACAGCGGTCGCCATCACCTTCACTTGGAGACAGGAGTTAATCTGGTCTCATTCTCCTAGGTCACCCTCCACATCCAAGTAGTTTCTGAGGCTATCCGTTCTGGCCCCCTAAATGTCTCTTGACTGTTCCTACTGCCACATCCATTCAGGCTACCAGAATCTTCCCCTAAATTACCTTCACAGCCTTTGGCCAGGTCTTTCTCCCTCCAGACTGACCAGAACCCCTCCCCTCCCCCTGGATCTGTTCTCCATCCTGCAGCCAGAGTGATCCCTGTAACACAGATACAATTGTGCTATTCCCCTGTGTAAAACATTTATTTGGATTCCTGTTGCCCTCCGGATAAAGTTCAGATGTCTTAATATGACTTTACAAGGCCCTTGATGACTTTCCTAGCCTTATCTCTTGCCATTTTCCACCTCAAGGTCAAAGTCCCAGCCTTACTGAACTATTTTTAAATCTCTTAGAGAAAGCTGTTCGCTTTTGTCTTCGTACAAGTTGTTCCCTCTTTGACAGTGAACTACTAAAAATCACAACTCTTCCTTTGAGATAGAAACTAAAACTAAAGATAAATTATGAGTGTCAGTGCGTGCAGAGGCCCGTACTAACCACGTCCAAGAAAGCCAGGCCTGTCCAACCATTTTATTCCTACACCTCTGTTTATTTCTGACTAATGTTTGATTAATTTTTTTCCAGAGTGTACCAGAACAGGAATCAATGCAGAAATAATTATATATCCAAACTCATATTTGTTTTGACCAACTATTTACACATATAATGAGATATTTGATCAACTTTAAAAATTTTAGTTTTATGACCACAAAAGTGATATAACCAAGTTACAGAATACCAGGAAAACAAAAACAGAGGAATAATCCATGTTCTCGTTATTCTAAAAAACAATAACTATGATTACTATCTCCTAAAAGGTAAACTCCACAAAGGCAGGAGCTGCATGGATCCTCTTTACTGCCGTGTCCCCAGTGCTGTGTTTTCAATTTAAAAAAATGTAAATATCTGAATCACTGACTGATATACTATTTTGTTATATACAATTCAAAATTCAAACACTGTATTTTCTACTATATACCTATTCAGCAACTTTGAGAATTTCAACTTCAGTACATGTAAAGTGTTGGTTGTTCCCATGACGATAATCAGAAAACAGCAGTGCTGGGAACTGACTACAGAAGGAACACGAGCAGCAGAGAAGCTTTGGGAAAGATGAAGGAGGAAGTAAAACCCAAGAAATATCACCAGTGATGTGCGTGAGAGGAGGACTCAGGCTAAGTGGAGCAGGGGGAGGCATACACAATGTCGGGTCATAAAATCCAACAGGCATCACGCAGCTTCCTGGACAACGGGGAGCCAACCAGTGGCTCTTTTGTATAAGCCATACCTGCCGTTCAGCAAAATCAGTGTGTCAGAGTCTCATTAGAAATGTACACAGAAACCATCTAGAAAGGTTTCTGATGAGCAAAGGAATAAACGGACCAATTATATTAGAATCTCTGCTTGTTATTGTCAAAAGTGTCAAGGTCACGAAAGTCAACAGGCAAGAAAGTCTGAGGCAAGTTCCACATTGAAAGAAACTAAGCAGAGAACCAAACACAATGGCCCGGGACTCTGACCCGGATGCTTTTGCTATTAAAACACATTACTGAGACAATGGGAGAGACCTGAATGGGGTTTAAAGATTAAATAGTAGCAACATATCAATGTTAATTTCCTGACTTGGATGTAGGAAATGCCCTCTTATGTTAAAAACACACACTAAAGTATTCAGATACAGGACATTATGCTGGCAACTTAATCCCAAATGTTCATGAAAAAAAAAAATTGTTTTGCACTGTACTTGCAACTTTTTTGAAGTTTGAAATTGTTCAAAAGAAAAATAATTAGAATCTCTAAGGGTAGGTCTGGGCATCAGTATTTTCAAAATGGCCTAGGTGATCGAGATGTGCAACCAAGGCTGGAATCTGTTGCTGTAGTTCATCATCATCATCATTATTTGGAAAAAAAAAAAAAAAAAGGTTACATACTTCTGCACAGAGTGCATGAACCATAATTTATTTCACCAAATCCTTCCCTCTTTTTCTTCAAAAATGATTCATGGAGGAGCATTTACGTGCTGGGCAAGACAGATTCTCTTCCCTATGAGTATTCAGTCTTCTGGGGAAATATATGTAAGCGAACAGACAATGTGCTGTGGTTAAAAACAATATAATTGCTATCATTTGTTGAGCAATTACTCTGTGCAAGGCACCATGCTACCTGATAGGGCGGGCACTGCTATTATCTTCATTTATGGAATGAGGAAACCTAGCACGATGAAATGAGTGCGGAGTGCAGGGTGCAGGGCTGTGTCAGCTGTGGGCTATGCTGCTATGTGAGAGGGAAGCAAAACCCTATGAAAACACGGAAGGACCTTTGATACAGGCAGGGAGGATCAGGAAAGCCTTCTCAGAGGAGGGACCTTTGGACACACACATTATTTCCGATTTCAATTGCCCCAAATACTCCTTCAATGAGCATCTGTGCAGGGAACTTTCTATTTTGTAGTCCTGCCCACCCCCCTCCCCCCCTCCTCTGGTTAGATTCTAAGAAGTAGAATTCTGGAACCCAGTGGAAAAACTCCGTGGCTTGCAATACCTGTTGCCATGTAGCTGTCCTCAGCAATATGAGGGTACCTGTCTTGCTGAAGCCTCACCTTTCCGAATCCTTTGCCCTTAGTAAAAAACTAATATTTCTTTAATTAAAGAATTTCTTTCAACTAGTTTTGCTATACACTTTGCCATTAATGCTTTCTTTACAGCTCAAATTTAAGATCTTTAGAGTTACTACCAATGAAGTATCCGGAACATTACCAGTGAAACAGCCTTATAAGATGTCTCATACCAGAGATTCTGTCATTTATTCCTATAACCACAAAAATGGCTATGTCACAGTTCAGAGCCTCCGAATAAATCCGATTGCTATATTCATGTTAAGACCTCTACGGGCGCGTGCGTGGCTCGGTCGGTTAAGTGTCCGACTCTTGGTTTCGGCTCAGGTCATGATCTCACCGTTCATGGGTTTGATCCCCGTGTCGGGCTCTGGGCTGACAGCTCAGAGTCTGGAGCCTGCTTCAGATTCTGTGTCTCCCTCTCTCTGCCCCTCCCCAGCTTGCTCTCTCTCTCTCTCTCTCTCAAAATAAATAAACACTAAAAAAAAAAAAAAAAAAGATCCCTGACCTTAAAACTTATTGTGAGCTCAATAAGGACAAGGGAAATGTCTTGTTTGACTCTGAAATCCCATTACAATGCCAGCAAGTAATACATGCTGTAATCATTGGCTACAAAAATAAGTACATAAAATAGATGGTAATAAAATATGAATTGAAACCATACCTTCTAAAATCTACAGATATGACAATAAATAAACTCAGCTCAGGAAATATCACCTGAGGGAAAGATTAAGGAAAAGTAACTTTTTTCCATTTCCCTGGCTCCCCACGTAAACAGGGAGCCCATAATCCCAGGGTGCCGATGACAGTTCCAGTTTATGTCTTTTGTCCTAGCATCTTGTCTGAATGGAGCTGCCTTTCGGAAAGTTCCTGCCTGGATTAGGCAATCCATTTGACGGTCAACCTACATCTAAAGGGTGTTCTCTTAATGAGCAGGAGTATAAAGGGCTCCCCTGATCCAACAGCTTGTCTTTATGTCACTCTGAATTTCGCTTTAGAGACCTATGAACAGATAACAATTTTGACTTCTAAGTGTTTTATAATACTTTATCATTTAAAGCCAAGTAACAATCTGCAACGGTTAATCCCTAACTAGGAGAACATCCCTTGGTTCTGTCAGCAGTCTTTGTTCCATTTTGCTGATAAAAGTGAGACATGGAAAGAAAAAGGGACTTATCCAAGGTTACATCAAGTATGAATCACGAGGCTGCTGCAGCTACAACTTCTGGTTTTTGATGAATTCTCTAAACCACACTGTTATTAACACAATGAAATCTCCCAAGCAGTTAAGTTAGAAAGATTTTAGTCATTTAGTAAATGGCTTTGTAATAAATAAAATAAGTTTCATAAATTTCATAAAATAATAAATTTCATAATTTAATAATATTTCAATTTCACTGAACAGTCTGTACTCAAACCTAGTCTATGGGTCCTAAACTCTCAGAAGGTAAAAGGACTATTTATAAAGTTGGTGAAAATTTTAAATAAACCCTGGGTAATTATACCCTGGGTAATTATAAAATGAAGTTTGTTACATTTTTATATTTCACAAGTATGTCAAAATTTCGTACCGGGGTGCATAATTTAGATAAGAATACATTACCATGTAATCACATGTTTATCACATTAACATCTTGGATTATAGCAAAAAAACTTAATGGCGTTAACAAAGTCACTCTTGATAGCAACAAAAACAAAAACGGATGAGAATAAATTTAATATGCCACGTCAAGATCCCTATGAAAAAACACCCTATTGCTTGCATAAAAGAAGAGGCATACACAGTTGGAGACTCACAATTATAGATAAGTGACTTCCACATTAATTTATAAGCATAATGTTAGTCAAGGTCCCACTTACATTCTGGGGGAGTAGGGTAAAGTTCCTGTGGAGGAATAAACTTAAAAGAATAAAGCAAGAAAATTTTTTCAAAGTATCAAGTACAATAATAAAAACAGTACTTTGTTGGCCCAGGCCAATTGAAAAAGAAAAGTTCAGAAACAGGCACAGATGTGTATAAGCCTTTAATAAATGAGAAGTAACAGTGAAGGCATGGAAGAATTTAACGATGTTGTGACAGCTGACTAGCCCGCACCCGACACCATACGTCAAGTTCCAGGTGGACTGAACATTTCAATGTAAGAAAATGAAAACAAAATGTGGGGGAAGACTTTTTCTTTGTATGACTTGAGAGGAAAAAAAAAAAAAAAAGACTGATAAATTTGACATAAAACATAAATAATACTCTCTAAAATAAATATGTATTGAGGGTGTCCATCGTTTTCTGTCATTGATGCTATCATCACTTCGGTTTATCATGTGTCTTTTCATTTCATTTCAGGTCCTTTTGACATATAAAAGCGTTAAAACTGCAAAATGAAATTTCAATTTTTTTTTAAAGTTTATTTGCTGTTGGCCTAGAAATGACTTTTTAAAAACCCAACCAGGCTAATATTCACTAATATTTTCTTATAATTTTTCATTGTTTTCTATTTTATGTTAATTACACAGATGAGAGGTCAACATATGGCTCTGTCCTATAGGAGCGGTTTAAGAATGTTACTACTTAACTTCTGTGTCTCAATTTATTTTACTGAAAAAATGGACATAATAGTAATAACCTATTAAAGTTCCTTTGGAAAGTAAAATAATTAGTTTATACAAAGTGTTTATCTATCATGCTAGATAGAACCCAGCATATAGTCAGTAAATGGTAACTATTACTTTTAATATTATCGCACTGCATATTTGGCTTCTTAATTTCCTTACGTGTTTTTATGACTAGAAACTTAAGGTAATGGTATTTTTACCTGATTTTAAAACACATTTCACATTATCTAATGAATCCTGTAGCTTTTCTTTCTTAATTTAATGTTTGTTTATTTTTGGTGCTGGAGAGGCAGAGAGAGAGGGGGGACAGAAGAAGATCCAAAGCCAGCTCTGTGCTGACAGCACAGAGCCCGATGCGGGGCTCAAACCCAGGAACCGTGAGATCATGCCCTGAGCCAAAGTCGGACACTTAACTAACTGAGCCACCCAGGCGCCCCATAGCTTTTCGTTTTTTAAAATTATTGTTAAATATATACATTAAAATATTGCCGTCTACGTAATATATGCCAATCACAAAAATACCTTAATTCTTTGAGTTACACACAGCATCTTACAATTTGGTCATTTAAAGTTGCAGTCTGAAGTCATCAGATGGCCAAGTAATAGTATATGATCCAAGAATATTAAAAGGTCTCTTACACACGCCAGAACTGCTGAAATTACGAGTTTGAAATACAAATATGATGTTTACCTTTCTTTATCTTACCTCTAATAGGCCATCCTCTGGTAGATCAGTACAGTGGACAGCGTTCTGGATCTTAGTTTTACCAAAGATTGCTCTGAGCGTTCCAGGGCGTAAATGCCGGGCAATTTCCTATTAAATACATATTCACATATAGATTAAAGTCAGTCATACAGTGTTAATAAGAAAAACACCAGCTACAGGAAACACTTGAATTATTTGTTTACGAAATACACGTATACATTGATGGCACTGATTTTTCCTGGAAACAGCACGAATGCATGAAACTTTGAGCGACGAAAAATTTCAGTTCATTCACTAGTCTTTTTCTGTGGCCTGTTGTAAAGTCGAGAGGGCAATAATAATCGCATCTTTTTTATCAACAGATTATGGGAATCACATAAAATATGAACCTAGTTCATTACTGTGAAAGACTTGTATCCTAACAACTTGATTTAAAATGAATTAGTTTGCATGGATTTCAAAAGATTTTTCAAAATGTTACAGTTGTATCAGCTTTAGTACTAGCTCATATGAGGGGGAAAATGGTTACAAATAACTCCAAATTGAGGGTAAAAGAAACAAGAGGTTAAAAAAAAATGAAAGATGTGGGAGTATTCATGACCTACTTATTAGTCTTTTTTTATTCTAAGTGAAGCACTTCCAAAACTTCAATTTTAATTCTGACATCTACTTACAAAAATGGCATTTAATATATATGAAAATTTTTGACAAATGAAACAAATACCTGTGTACCCACTATTTAGGTGAATTAAAATAAAGCAACAACTTTGAAGTCCCCTGTGTGGGACTTTATCCTGACTCCACCTATCCCATCCCTACGTCTACCCGGAGGTGCCCGTTACTCTCAATTTTATTTAAAGATTCCCTTGTTTAGTTTTCAAAACACTGTTTTTCAGATTTATCCATGTTGTTATAGTCATAATTCATTTGTTTTTATTACTATATAAATCCAGTGTATGACTGAGCATATTTTATTCCGTTTCCTGTTGAGGGACATTGAACTAATTTCTTCTCTTTCCCCCTTCTCCACTCCTTGCTTTTGACACACACACACACACAAATTCTGCTACAAGCATTCTTGTACATAGTACAGTGTATACGTACAAGAGTTTTGTCTGCACATGCATATTCAATTAAACTAAGTACTGTCAAACCATTTTCTTAAGTGGTTGTAATAATTTGCCCTCAACCATCAATGCATAATAATTCCCGTTATCCACATAAAATCCAACATTTCATACTGGCTGACTCTTTAATTTTGCCATACTGGTGGGTGTTAAATGGTGTCTCATTGTATTCTTACAGTTCACATTTCTGTAATTACTAGAGAAGTTTAGTGTCCTTTCATAAACATCCACTTTTGTAAAATGCTTATTCTTGTCTTTTCTCCATTTTTCTACTAGGCTTTTCTTGTTCTTTTTCATTATGATTCTTAATATATTCTGACTTCTATTTTTTTTTTGTCACTTTTTACGACGCATGTATCTTTTTCCAGGATGAAGCTTGTCTTTGGGTTTTCTTTAGTATGTCTTTTGTTGATGAACAGAAATACTAAATTTTAATGAAATTAAATTTATCAATCTTTTCATTTATGATTTGTGCTGTTTCTGAAGGAATTATTCCCTGCTCCAGGAACATAAGGAGACTCTTCTCTATTGTCCTCAAAATCTTTAGATATTGCCTTCCAAATAAAATTCTTGATCCACCTAGAATTGACTTTGGCTATAATCTGAGGGGGACATCCATTTCCATTTTTCCCTTATGGGCATTTAATTACCCCAGCACCATATATTGAATAGTTTTCCTCTTTCCTTACCAATCTCCAGTGATGGCTCTGTTATATGATTTCCGTGTAGGTATGAGTCTATTTATTAGTTTGCTGTTTGGTTCCATTGGACGTTTTGTCTATTCATGTATCTACATTATACTGTCTTAATTATTATAGCTTTATAGTAAATCTTCAACTGGTAGGGAAAGTCCTCCGTAGTTTGGTTTTGAATGCATTAAGTTTGGACTGCCTATTAGATATCCAAGTGAAGTTTTCAAATACATGGTTGGGTATGAGTGTACTTTTCAGAGGAGTCTTTTAAACTGCAAATAACAATTTGGGGGTCCACGACATTGTTAAGACATTTAAAGGTATCAATTGGGTAAGACTGTGAAGGCAGTGAGATGACACATCGGGGCACCATATCATTGGAAAACCAGGAGACAAGGAGAGATGAGCAAAGGAGATGGAGAAGAAACAACCAGCAGGTAAGGCGAGTTACAGAAGGGTCCTCTCCTAGAAGGCAGTGAAGAAAAATGTCAAGGACAGAGAGTCCTCAACAGTGCCCAATGTTGCTGAGAAGTCAAGCAGGGTAAAGACTCAGGACTGAACACTAGATCTATCAATATGGAGTCATGGATATCCTTGACAGGAGTGGTTCCAGAGGCCTGCAGATGAGCAAAACACTGATTAATGTGGTTTCCAGAGAAAAGGGGAGTAGAGCTGGGAAAAGTGAATACAGGCAAGTATTCTGAGGAATTTTGCTAAAAGGGGAGAAGAGAAATGGAGCAGTAAATGGAAAAAAAGTGGTATGAAGAGAGGTTTTTCTGGGGGAGAGGGTGAATTTTAAATTGGGAGAAATAATAGCACGTTTAAATGAGATACCACCTCACACCTGTCAGAATGGCTAACATCAACAACTCAGGCAACAACAGATGTTGGCGAGGATGCGGAGAAAGAGGATCTCTTTTGAACTGCTGGTGGGAATGCAAACTGGTACAGCCACTCTGGAAAACTGTATGGAGGTTCCTCAAAAAATTAAAAATAGAACTACCCTATGACCCAGCAATTGCACTACTAGGCATTTATCCAAGGGATACAGGTGTGCTGTTTCAAAGGGGCACATGCACCCCAATGTTTATAGCAGCACTATCAACAACAGCCAAAGTATGGAAAGAGCCCAAATGTCCATCAATGGATGAATGGATAAAGAAGATGTGGTGTGTGTGTGTGCGTGTGCGTGTGCGTGTATGCACACACACGCGCGCGCGCACACACACACACTGGGGTACTACTCGGCAATCAAAAAGAATGAAATCTTGCCATTTGCAACTATGTGGATGGAACTAGAGGGTATTATGCAAAGTGAAATTAGTCAGAGAAAGACAAATATCATAGGACTTCACTCATATGAGGAACTTAAGATACAAAACAGATGAACATGAGGGAAGGGAAGCAAAAATAATACAAAAACGGGGAGGGGGGACAAAACATAAAGTCTCTTAAATATAGAGAACAGAGGGTTACTGGAGGGGTTGTGGGAGGGGGGATGGGCTAAATGGGTCAAGGGCACTAAGGAATCTACTTCTGAAATTATTGTTGCACTATATGCTAACTTGGATGTAAATGAAAAAATTAATTAATTAAAAAATAACAAATAGCACATTTACACGTTGATACGAACAACCCAACAAAGGGAAGCAGGAGAGAGACGAAGCGGGAAGGAGAAGCAGGAAATGCTGGAGTAATGGAATCGAGTGCAGGAGTAGGGGAGCCGGCCTTATTTAGGCCAAGCAGCATCCAGCCTGAGCAACAAGACCAAATACAGAGCCTGACGCAGGTAAGTGGTTCTGTGCAGCGGTGGGAACCTATTGAAGTTATTTTTAATTTTTATTGAGACATAATTTACATAGATAACATGTATCAGTTTAAGTTTCTTTATTTGAGAGAGCATGCATGCATGTACACGTAGGTGATAGTGAGTGGGGGAGGGGCAGGTACGTGATAGTGAGTGGGGGAGGGGCAGAGAGAGGGGGAGAGAGAATCTCAAGTAGGCTCTGTGCAGTGCCCCACATGGGGCTCCATCCCATGAACCGTAAGATCATGACCTGAGCCGAAATCAAGAGTCAGTTGCCTAACTGACTGAGCCACCCAGGCGCCCCAACACGTATTGGTTTTAAGCGTAACTGCCCCATGAATTTTGTTGAATGGATAAACTCAGTAATCACCCCCCTAAACAAACTATGGAACATTTCTAAAGTTCCCTCCAGAAGTTTTCTTTTGACTGATTCTATTGTGCGGTGGAAAGGGCAGCAAGACTGTCATCAGCTGAGGGGAAGGCCGGTGAGGAGGTTTGGGGATGTCAGGAGAGAAAAGAAGGTTTGGAATACATTTTAAGAGCAAGAAAGTGAATGAACCGGGAAAGTATAATGTGACTGCCGAGCAGCACTGAGGAACCCCGTCAGGCCCTTTGTTAGTGAGGTTAGGTGAGCAGTCATGAATGCAGAGGGAGATCTTTCAGGATAGCTGTGTTCTTCTCCAGCCACACTCAGCATTTGGTCGAAAGCTGAATTTAACGAAGGGCGGGGCTTTGCCAAAAGAAAACAGCAAAACAAGAGAGGAGTAAGGGGGGTTGAAGGTGTATTCAAGGTAGTGATGATAATAATATTGGACAACACACATTACACTGAGTAAGAAAGTGAGGGCCTGGGGTTGGAGGGGTGAGAGACAACGAAAAGGTAGATCAATGGATTGGAGCTCCTGGTGGGAGGATTATTAAAACCGGCGTGAGAAGAAGTGAGCTGGAAAGTTAAGGGATGAGATACTCGAAGTTACTGGAAGTGAGCAGAGAGGGTGTGTTGGTTCACAACCCTCTTGGGATGTGCCGGGTGTAATCTGAAACTGGCCCCGGTACTCAGAGGGCAGGGAGAAACTGAAGAAAGAGGTCAGTAGCGGCAGTTTTAATAAGAGGAACTTGGGTGGCAGCAAGATGAAGGGATCCCTGTACCTGCCAGCCACATCTTAACCTTAATTGGGTTGAGTCACATATACTGTGCGGGTGTCCTCAATTCCTTATCATTAGCTTAAGGCTGCGTCCTTGGAGCAGCCACTGGTGGGGAGCAAGGCAAGCAGAACCCACATTCCAAGGACAGGGAATGGGGGTGGGGGGCCTCTGATCGACTGGGTCGACTGACGGTCACGTCTTTCCAATGACCTTCTCCAATGGGGTTACAGTGATTTATAATGACCAGTTTTAAGGTGTCACCACGGCTAAGGTCACACGGAAGGCAAGAATACTAAAGAAAGGAGGGTCACAGACTGAAAGACCAAAGTACTCAATGGACCACCTCTATGGAGATGGAAGTCACCAAGGGCGATGGCGGCTGTAGCTTAGGATGCAAACATGCTGGGCAGTATTCACGTCTGAGTCCATCTCACTTGAGCACATTTTAAAGGTTTGTGTTTATTTAATTACTTAAGTCTTCCTTCCAAGGTTGTATCAAATGTCAGTTACCAATGTACTGCATTTAAGGAAAACATTTTGATAAACTAGAAAATAAGGATAGCTTTATGTTTCATTTCAAATTCATTACATTCATTCTGTCCCCCGTAATTTTCCTGGCACGTCAGCACCCGATATTGGACATCTACTCTGCTTATGCGGTGGTAAGCTGCCATTCTGTGAAATAAGATGTACTTTGTGAAACTGTGAAGGTCACTACTTATTTTCCTTTTTTTTATAATTTTGTTTAGGAAGAAACACTCGGAAAGGACTCCATTTGAGTAAACTGTTTCGTAAGAACTTGTTCTGTACCTACCTTAGTTGGTACACACCATTTTCATTAAAATATTACTTTCATATAAGTGACTGCTGTATGCACAGCACCTGAATTCTGAAGAGGTGTGGGGGGGGGACGCATGTGTGTTGGTGGTTGGGGGGACTGTTGTTAATCACATTGTACTGTGGTGAGAGAATGTGGTCTTTTTGGTTTTCCTTTGAAGGAATTCGTTGGGATTTTCTTTGCACCCTGATACGTAGTCAATTTTCGTCAATGTCTCAAGGGTGGCTGAAGAGAATACTGCACAGGTTGCATTCTCTGGCAAAACCAACTCTGAGGAAACCAACTCCGAGGTGTGCATGCAGGAAGTCTATTGGGAGGTGGCCTCAGCATCCACACTTGTGGGCAAGTGAGGAACACGGGAGTGGGAAGAGGGAGAAGCTGAACTTCAGTGAGTAACACCGGCAGCCTTAGATAACCCCACAGTGAGCCCCGGAGCTGCGATGACCCTTCAGAGTCAACCTGAATTGTAGCAAACAGGTGAGGCCTTGATCTCTCCAAACTGACACGCCACTGGATACAGGCCACTCCAGGGAAGGGGCTATGACCTTGGGCAAGGTGACTTTCTTCAGCAGAGGGCAATATGGGAAATAATTATGGAATTACTGTCAGCAGCCAACACACAGCTGGGGAATGGGCACTTCAGTCCGGAAGCTGAGGGGTGGGGGGCGGATATGAGCAGCCCTCTGTAGTATCTACTACTTACATGCGTACAAACACACACACACACATACACACACACACACACACACACACACATGACGCATGGTGTAGACACGGCATCTATGACAAATACGGTGCTGCACACAATTGCAATCTGATTACCATCCTTTTTAGGTAATGAGTTTCTTCTCCTTTCTGGAAGGTTTTGCATTATCTCTTTATCTAGGCAATGGTCGTTTACCCGTCATTCTGCTCCATGGTCCACAGTCCAATTCAGTACACCAGCTTCTATTTCTTCTACTGTTTTCTCTCCTCCATTTCATCTCTTCTTTCCTTTGGCTATTTCTATGCAATAAATGTTGAGACTTCTGGTTCAATCTTCCCTCTCTCTCTTCTTGTATACCTTCCATCTGTCTTTTTGTACTATATTCTGGGGGAATTCCTCTGTTTGATCTGTCACCTGACTAATTTGTTTTTAAACTGGGTCCATGCTGTCACCCTACTGACTTGCTATTTTTTTCAATTTCAAAAATTGTGTTTAAGGCTTTCACTATCTATAATTATTTTTTTATAGATCCAATATTCCTTAGGTCTTTCTGAGGATACTGCCTCCTCTTATGTAAAGACTCCTTGTTAGGCCTGTTACTTTGGTTTCCTTAGGCACTGGCTCTGTTGGTTGCATCTGGTGTCTTCCTTAGGGCACCGGTGAACCTCGAATGACTTGCAATCCCGGGCTCTCCGTCTTCCTGTTTGGAAATTTCTGTTTACCTGTCATGGACGCCAGAGGCATGCCGACAGGTGGGGCTGGCTGCTGTCCCTACAGAAGTGGGGCTTCCCATTTGTCCTCGCTGTGATACTAGCTACCCATCTACTACTCTGCCTCTAGCTAAAGCTCCAGATTCACTGCCCTGGGCTGCGGCTAAAAGCATCACCTGCCTTCTGCCCAGGTGAGCGGCTCGCCACGCAGCCTCCCCTCCCATCACCCTGCCCGTGGCCTCCCGCCCCTCCTGACATGGAGGCCACGGTGTCTGACGTGCAGCACAGCCAGAGCCCCTGTCTTCACTGAGCAGTCCTCTCCTGCATGCTGTGGAGTGCGGCTGTCCTTCCCCGTCCAAACCTGTCTGCTTTTTACCTTTCAAAGTGAATGGTCTGCTAATGATAGGCATTCTTTCTTGTTTCCAGCATTGCTGGGGAGTTACTCTTCAGAATAAAAGATAAGACAAAACGATGTGAAATACAATCTATCTCCAACCATTCCTGAGGCCGGGAAGAGCAGGGGATTATCTGCCACGTTAATGCCCACTCGTCCTGCAGACAGTCTCTATTTCCCCAAGCCCATTAAGCCACCTTCAATTCGCTGTTCATGCTGCTCTCATTTTGTATCTAAAATGCAAATATTATCATGCTACTCACCTGTAATGGCCTAATGCCCAAGCCCCTTTAGTGCGGCATTCAAGGTCCTCGACATTCTGCCTAAACCTACCTTTGAGGCCTCGCTCACACCTTCCCTGAAAGCTTCAATCCCACCAGCACCTTTTCCTCTACCAAACTAACTTGAATTCCTCCCAGAGTAATCTTCCCTTTCCCACCATTTCAAGAGGAACTTAATGGTCCTAGTACGAGCCCTCTGACTTGCATTTTATGTTTTTTTGTGTGTGCCTATTTTTAGTAAGTTCCCATTAGACTCTCAACATTTAACACGATATAACACTTCCTCGATATTCCGTGTCTTATTTATAAACACCCAGTAAATGCTTTCTAAATACCTGTTGACTGACATAAAATGACAACATCTCTATTCAGGGAGCCGGGATGGAGAAGTAACAGAGGGCAACAGCTGTGGGGGATGACTCTGGATTTGAATTTTGCCTTTGTCACTCACTAGTTGTGTGACCCTGCCATGTTACTCAACCTCTCTGCGCCTGCTTCAAAGTTCTCATTTGTAAAACAGGGAAAGAAATGGGACTTAACTACAGGGTTGCGGTGGAACGGGAGGAAGAACTACCCATGTTTCGAAAAGCGTCTGTCACAGTCAATAGATAATGGCCATTGGTTTTATTAGTAGGACTTCAGAATTGAAAGGAAATGGGAGGAGACACTTCCTAAAGAGACAGAAACGGGGGATACTTTGATATGCGTCAAAGCCAGTCCAACCAAATATTCAAGCACCTTTTAATAAATATATAACGTCTCTCAAGATTTTTAATGATAATTTTGGAAGAAAGGTAAAAGTTTAAATAATCAAGTAATAAGAACTTAGATTAGACAATAATCTTAGATCTTAAGATCTAAGAACTTAGATTAGACAATAATCTATAAATAAACCACAGAAAGTCTTTTTACTGGTACAATATATCATGCCAGTAAATGATAATGACGAAGCATAAAGCTGTAGAACACGTATTTTCTTCATAGTTTGCTTTCACTTTTCACTAAAATTGAGGCTTTCATTTGATCTGTTTTTGAAAAAGTATTGATACCTTGATTTTAGTTTTGATTACTATAAAATTTCATATGTGTCTATAGAAGTAAAAAATACTGAAATACTGAAAGTGAAAGCCCAGAAGAATCCTCCACAGATCCTTATCCCCCTCTACTTCCTGGCAGATTTTCCCTACTTGTTCCTAACAGATTCATGCTGTCCCGTTCCTCGTACACTACGGTGAAAACCAGCCCACCAAGCCCCCGTCTGAAGAAGCGGAAATGAATATCAGATACATAAAAGCAACAAGAGGTACCAACACGCAATTTACATATCCTAAATAACTGTTTAAAGTTACTGCAGTTTTAGTAAGTGATGGGTTATGCTGAGCAAATGAGACTCTTGAAAGCCCCACATTTACTCGCATTTAGAAGGTCGGCAGTCTTTCAAACTCTACCAAACTCCTGGCAGATCTGTCTGCCACCACAACCTGGCCTGCTGAGCTCCATCAAGTCAAATGCTTGGTTATTACACGGCTCCCCATAAGGACTAAAAATTCCGCTCTGGTAATCCTGCGGGGGAGGGGGAGCGGAGGGGGTGGTGCCAGAAGAATTCTGCCTTAAGGAATGACCTCTAAATCTAAGACATGGAAACAATGCACTAAGTAAGAATGGTGACTAGCTAAATACTGAAAACAAACGAGAGAAGATTTATGTAATTATTCTTTTATTGTGTGCATTGTAAATATTGTTTATTGAATTATAAGTCAGACTCATAAAATAAGTCTGGACACAGAAAAACTGCTTCCACAGAAAGCCACACTGTTTCTGTTCTCTACAATATGACAGAGATATGCAAGAGTGAAAATGACCTTCCACTTAAGAGGTGAACTGGGAAGAGATTTGTGCAATTTGCTGATTATAGAGCCTTTGAGAACGACAACTTAATGATCAGCTATGGAATATATTCATATAATGAGTGGCACGTGGTGGAAAAGCACACCTGGTCATTGGTCTAATTTTGAAAAAATTCTAAGTAAAAGAAAAAAGTCTTCTATAAACTATAGGGTAACCATATTAGCAATGATATAGACAAATGGATACACATTAAAAGAGGAATGAGCATAGGTCTTGGCAAACCTAAAGTAGCTGTGAAACAAAACAGAAAATCATTATACATTGCCCTCATTTCATAGACAATAAGGGTAATAGAACTTTCAAAGACCAATGAAGCAGCCACCATATTGAAAGCAGAAAATATTCATGCTTTTAGCCAACAAGTCCTATCATGTTAAAAAGTACATGCTTAGTTCTCTCCTTGACTCCTCTGGTACTTCAAAAACACCCCACCAAATCTGACCCTCAAATGCTTTTCCATTTGCATGAAACTTGATATTAACTTTACAGTTTTATATTCCTGGGACATGAGCAATACGAGACTAATTCACAACTAAAACATGATAATGGAACACTGGAGGGCTTAGAAGTAGGAGAAGGAACCAGAGAGGAGATCCAAAGGCTACTTTTTGCAAATCTAGGATCCTTCTAGAACCTATGCACAGGACTCAAAAAGAGTAACTGCAAAATTAAATTCAACTACTTATGTATTAGTCTCACTGAGTGAACCCTCAGAGAATTCACAGTAAATACACTCATCTCATTAGCTTTGGAGACCACGTGATTTGCTTAAATATGAGGAATCATTAAAACATGTGGCTTGGGAACCCATGAAAGGCTTCACATCTCACTTTTCATTAGGCAGAAATTAGATGTAATCGAAATTTATAGGACCTGAAGAGGGTGATAATTAAATGGGACTTCAGGTAAAACATTTAGACAATTCAATCTTGTCTTTTGCACTAGGCTTCAACAGACCACATGCCATACTCATCACGGCCTCTTACTGAGCTGTTTGCTACCTTACCAACAATAGGCACTGGCTGATACACGTGCTATTTCTAAATAAAAAATGATGATCCCTTTGTTCTCTTTTCAAATAGTTGGGCAAATCTCTTAGTCACTTTTAGGTAAATTACTTCATATTTTAGCAAAACCCACATGGACACATTTACATCACGTCTGTGAACATATACACGTTAGTAGAGAGGAAAACGACATAACTTTCTGGTAAATATTTTCCTATATTCTGGCTTTCCTAAATGCTGCATTTAGGAGACGTAACCTTTGAAGTGGAGTCACATTACTACTGAGAAACTTGAAAGGCATCCTCAGTCTCTCCCCCAAAAAGAAGCGCTCCCCACAGTCTACCCCATCCTGATAAAATAGAGAATTGTGACACAATCTTCTTTGACGCTCCTAAAAAAACTTAGAGCTCAATACCTGGAAACTCCCCTAAAGGGACAAAACAATGAAATAGCTGGGACCCATTCTTGACACCTCTATCGCCCAATTTATTACAAAGTCCTGTCAATAAAATGCTGAAATATAGTCCACATCAGTCTATTTCTCTGTTCCTCCACTCTGCCACCATATTCTCTTGCCTAGACTATTGATCTCTTAGATTTCACTCTTCCTGGTTTATGCAGTCTCCTAGATCCTACATATATGCTACAGAAAGCAATCATAGTGAGGCTATACAATGCAAATTGAATTATACCATTTCCCTACCTGAGATGCTTCTCTTAAGAGAAAACCTAAAATTCTAACACGCTTTAGAAAAGTCTACATGATCAGATTCCTGCTTACTTCTCCACCTGCACTTGAAGTAATCTAGTCACTTCCACCTCTTCCAGTTTTCAAAGCCACCAGGCCCTTTCCTAGCTCAGGCGTGAAAACACAAACTTTCTCTTTGAATATTCTGGCTCCGAAGTTTTTCTCCCTCTTCGCAAGAAGTTCATGGACCTTACAAATGGTTCAGAATAAGCAACATAAATAAGATCGGGCAGATTCTACAGCCTGGCTCTCTCAACCCTTCACTCCTATCCTCCTTCTAGATGGAGGCTAGAAATATAAAAAACTACATTCTCTAGGCGCCCTCTTGGCTAGAGTCCTTCATGTAAATTATGTCCTACCAATGAGATCTGGAAGGCAGAACTGAACACAGGCCATCTACCTGCTGGTGTTGCTACTGCAAGTTCGGGTGGGACACACAAGGGTCTGGAGGCAGTTGTGGTGGCCAGACTGAGTGCCTAAGTCACCAGATTCCATGACAGTCAGTGCAGGTGGCAGCAGTGGAGGCAGCAGCAGCAACTTCTGGCTTAGATGCAGGTACGGTGACCTTGAAATCAATAGTTCCAGTGGTCTAACAGACTCATCTTAGTATAGGTGTGTTTCAAATTATAAAACAGGAAAGCTTACAAAATTTCACATTATATTATATATGTCATATATTAGACTAGCAACATAAATTTCAACAGTTAGTGGAAATATCTTGGTGTTTTAAAGGCCGAGGTTCAGCACACTGGACTCAGCTGAATGATAACGCCCCTCAAATGTCTAAAAGTGTCTGGCCAAGTTGGAGGCACCCAACAGTAGATACAGTCATCACCTTCGTAATATTATAAATAAACTCCTAAAATTACAGCTAACAATGAAGCACTTACCTTGTACTTTCATTTTTAAAAAGACATAACATTTCATATGCACCTCACAATCCCCTGTTGCGTTGATAATGCAGACCATTTTCACCTTTTATAGGTGTGGATAACCTGGTTCTACGGACAGTCTTAGACTTCCTGTCAAGCACTGAAGAAAGACTGTATACAAAGATCAACCACTTTGGGCAGACTCTTAATTTCCTAAGCTGCCCAAGGCCTGCTTACGATTCCCTTTAACGTTGCCATGGGTCTACCCCTACAATTCACTCTCTCACCTTGTTTAGACCACACTGGTCTCCCAACAGGCCAGTTGCCTCCACCATCAAAAACTGACTCTAGTGATTTGTTTCCACATCTGTTTCACTCTTGCATCTATAAATGCCTTAAGGACAAGGACTACGACGGTTGTATATCTAACACACAGAGAACGCTCATGAAAGATTCACTGAGTTAACAGTAGTAATGATTTAGTGCAGGAGTGAATAAACGAAGGAAATGACTACATGTTCAAATATATACACTTCATTAATCTGGTTAATTAGCCAGTAGAGAAACTAGACCTCTTGGTTACTAATAATCCAGTGGGCTTTTGGGTATATTACACCCTTTAGATACGCCTGTTGTAAGGAACCCTGCAGCAAATCCTTTTGAAATGAAAGTAACCACTCCTTAATTTATCTGTTTTGCGAACTGATGGGTTTGTAGATCAGATTTGCTCAAACTAGGCCACACCTGTCTCAGAATGGAATCAAGAACTCTCAGCACTAATCCCACAGCTCTGCGAGTGACTTCTTCTGTGACCGTGATTGAAGATGACACTGCTGTTTCATCACAGATACAGGACACCACAAGGTGAATATGAGATGGGAGCCATCCGCCAGAGTGGCATTAGGCGTAGAAGCATGCTCACAAGTGAATTTCCAGTCGGTATATTAAGACACACCTAAATTTCCGGAAGGGCTACTTTATCTTCTGGTGAATATCCACAGTGTACAAAGGACCAACTCACCCTAAATATTAGAGCTCACATTATAGTTAATCATCTTTCAGCTTATTTGAACTTCTCTATTACTGCTATTGCTCTAGAATGGAATAAATCACATTCTTACATAGGATCTTGAGGCAAGAGCCTCATTTAGAAAGCAAATAATAAACTGTTCACCATAGTTACAATGTCATCATTATTTTCCGGATTGTTTTTTTTTTTCACAAGTACTCATTTGTGCACAAAATACATTGAATTTTTCTATGAATGAGAATACCTGATAAATCAGAATGCCCCTTTACTTAGATAATTCAGATAAGTGTTGTTGCTCTCAGAAGTATCTTGTATTCTTTCCCCAAGTCTTTATTGTAAAAAGGTAATTTTAGATTTTTTCCCATCTTTAGTCTTTAACAGTAACAGCTTTTTTTTTATACAAATTTGTTTTTAATGTTTCTTTATTTTTGAGGGGGGGGGGAGAGACAGACAGAGAGACAGAGTGCAAGTGGGGGAAGGAAGAAAGAGAGGGAGACACAGAATCCGAAGTAGGGTCCAGCCTCTGAGCTGTCAACACAGAGCCCGACGCAGGGCTCGAACCCACAAACTGTGAGATCATGACCTGAGCTGAAGTCGGACGCTTAACCGACTGAGTCACCCAAGTGTCCCAAATGGTAACAGCTTTTTTGAAAAGAAAAACTTTTCTTTGGGATTTATATTCTAAGAGGTAACTTTAATCCCCTGAAATTCACTTTCTCTGTAGCAGATTCATAAACTATCATCTTAGAATACAAAATTTACATAGAAAAAAATAATTCCATTTCCTCATTCTCTTCCAGACTATCTGATCTCTCCTTTTCTCTGCCAAAGCAATGCTCGGAATGCCTTATAGAAATCCGACTTTCTCTTCTATTGCTGGAATAAAACAATTCTTTTTCTTTCTTTCTTTTTTTTAAATTTATTTTGAAGAGAGACAGAGAGGAAGAAAGAAAGAGAAAGGGAAAGGGAAAGGGAAACAGAAAGAGAATGAGAAAGACAAAGAGGAAGAGAGAGAGAGAGAGAGAGACAGAGACAAAAGAGCAGGGTAGCAGGGGAGGGGCAGAGAGAGAGGGAGAAAGAATCCCAATCAGGCTCCACCCTCAGCACAGGCCACCACGTGGGGGTCAATCTCACAAACCACGAGATCATTACCAGAGTTGAAATCAAGAGTCAGAGGCTCGGGCACCTGGATGGCTCAGCTGGTTGAGTGGCTGACTTCTTTGACTGAGGTCATGACCTCATGGTTCGTGGGTTCCAGCCCCATGTCAGGCTCTGTGCTGACAGCTCAGAGCCTGGAGCCTGCTTGGGATTCTGTGTCTCCATCTCTCTCTCTCTGCCCCTCACCCACTTGTGCTCTCGCTCTCTCTCTCTCAAATATAAATAAACATTAAAAAAAAAAAAGTCAGATGGTCAAGCAGCTTTTTTTTCTCTTAACAAATAACTTTGAACTTCAGTCCGCATAGTTGAGTATTTTAGAAAACCAAAGAAAAAGTAATTTCAAAACTGTCATTCAACAATTAGAATGAATGCTGGCACGTCCAATTCTGGTCTTCTAGCACCTCCAGCACATGTTCCCAAGTAATTATCTTCCACTACACCCTGCACGCTCAGGTGCCAGTTCAAAATCTCTCCTTCACAGGGGCGCCTGGGTGGCTCAGTCGGTTGAGAGTCCGACTTCGGCTCCGGTCATGATCTTGTGGTTCGTGGGTTCGAGCCCCGCATCGGGCTTTGTGCTGACAGCTCAGAGCCTGGAGCCTGCTTTGAATTCTGTGTGTGTGTCTCTCTCTGCCCCTCCCCTGTTCATGCTTTCTCTCTCTCTCTCTCTAAAATAAATAAAAATTAATAAAATTTTTAAACACATTAAAAAAAAATCTTCCTTCATTCCTGGTGGTATCACTACCCTCCCAAATGTTCAGGCTAGTGAATTTCAAACTATTTCTAACAATTTCATTCATTCCACGCAACCAGTTAGTCATTACCTAATTTGCTAATCTCATTTGTTAATTTCCCCCTCCATTTATTCAATGAGCATTGATACCTATAATATGTGAGGTACTGGGGCCAGAGGTAAGGAAATAAAGTTTAACTGAACATTTCTATTCTAAGAAGTCACAGTCTTACAAGACGTCAAGTAAATAAACAGCTAGCGACGTTCTAGGAATTGTTTAACAAAGAGCTGTCCAAAACCAAAACATAAACCATAAACTGATTTGTATTGTTTGCTCATTTCCGTGGTTCAAATTCTCCTGCCATGACAGAACATGAAGATGGGAAGTGGTGCTAACAAGGGGATCTTGTGAGCTGGTGCGAGCTGACCCAGCATGCCACTGTGAACACCCTCACGAGGTGACCAAAGCTCTACTGGAGACACAACGCAAAGTGCTCTGGGAGCACAAGGATCTTCACAGGATCTTTTAGGTTCTGTGAACTTCTTCCATCCTTCACAACTACTGCCTTAAACTAGTTTAGCAAGGGGCAAGGGAGGCCAGCAAGGTAGCTTTTTCCGACTCAATCACCTCAATGGCTCCCCACTAAGTTCAAGTGTATAGGGTATGGTAATTCAAGGTGCTTCTCAATTTTGCCCTGAGGTATTCTTTTAGCCTCATCACTTCATACAAATCTGTACGATTTATGCTTTAGAAACTATTGAGACGTGAAAAAGGCTACTGAAAGAGAAACACAAAATTTGTCTGTGGACCCAGGATATAACAGAAGACGTACCTACTTGCCTTAACAGTGAACCTTTCTTTACAACTTGCATTGAGTCCTGTCTATACTCTGTGATAATCAACATGCCCATCAAACACAGTAGAGTGGAGAAGCTTATCAATACATTTATTCGCTCTTCCCGGATTTGGAATGTGTTTTTATTTCACCATAACTTGTTCATGCTATTCCTTCTAGCATGTTTTCCCTCTTATTCTCTGGTCAGTGAAACTCGAAGCCTCCAGAAGAAAAGTCTTTCCATGAAGCATTCCCCAATTCCCAGCTAGAATTAATAACTCTCTGTGCTACAAAGGGTACTTAGCAATGGACCTTGTGTCATAAACTGGAATTATGTTATCTCTCTGTAAGGGTATTGATCAGTACTATTTGCAGATGACATGATATTATACATACAAAATCCTAAGGACTCAACAAAAAAACTACTAGAAGTAATATATGAATTCAGCAAAGTTGCAGGATACAAAGTTAATACCCAGAAATTGGTAGCCTTTCTATACACTAATAACGAAGTAGCAGAAAGAGAAATTAGGGAAATAATTCCATTTACAATTGCACCAGAAAGAATAAAATACCTAGGAATAAATTTAACCAAGGAAGTGAAAGACCTATACTCTGAAAACTATACAACATCAGGGAAAGAAATTCAAGATGACACAAACAAATGAAAGACATTCCATACTCGTGGACCAGAATGAACTTTATTAATTAATTAAATATTGTTAAAATGTCCATACTACCCAAAGCAATCTATATACTCAGTGCAATCCCCATCAACATACCTATAGCGCTTTTCACAGAACCAGAACAAATACTACAATCTGTATGGAACCACAAAAGATTCCAAATAGCCAAAGCAATTTGATGAAGACGAACAAAGATGGAGGTGTCAGAATCCCAGATTTCAAGATGCTCTAGAAAACAGCAGTAATCAAAACAGTATGGTACTGGCACGAAAACAGCCACAGAGCAATGGAACAGAATAGAGAGCCAAGAAAATAAATGTATGCTTACACAGTCAATTAATCTATGACAAAAGGAGGCAAGAACATACAATGCAAAAAAGACAGTCTCTCCTATAAATGGTATTTAGAAAACTGAACGGCTACATGTAAAAGAATGGAACTAATACCATATTCAAAAATAAACTCAAAATGTAGTAAAGACCTACACGTGATACCTGAAACCATAAAAAATCACAGAAGAGAACACAGGCAGTAATTTCTCTGATATTGTCACAGCAACAGTTTTCTAGATATGTCTCCTAAGCCAAGAGAAACAAAAACAAACTATTGACACTGCATCAGATAAAAAGCTTTTACACAGTGAAGGAAACCAACAAAATGAAAAGGCTACCTATTGAATGGGAGAAGATGACACATCTGATAAGGGGTTAATTCCCCAAATACATAAAATCATATGACTTCACTCATATGAGAACTTTAAGAGACAAAACAGACAAGGGAAGGGAAAAAAAGAAAGAATATAAAAACAGGGAGGGGGACACAACAGAAGAGACTCATAAATATGGAGAACAAACTGCGGGTTATGGGAGGGGTTGTGGGAGGGGGGATGGGACCCATGGGTAAGGGGCACTAAGGAATCTACTCCTGAAATCATTGTTGCACTATATGCCAACTAATTTGGATGTAAATTTTAAAAAATAAAAAAATAAAACTAAAAAAATTTAAAAATAAATTAAAAATTAAAAAAATAAGAACGTATACAATTCGACAAAGAAGCCCTCATACGTTGTTGGTGGGAATGCAAATTGGTGCAGCCGCTGTGGAAAACAGTATGGAGATTCCTCAAAAAATTAAAAATAGAAATGCCATATAATCCAATAATTCCACTGCTGGACATTTATCCAAAGAAACAAAAACACTAATTTGAAAAGATATATGCACCCCTATGTTTATTGCAGCATTATATACAATAGCCAAGATAGGAAAACAACCTAAGCTATCCATCCATCGATAGATGAACGGTTAGGGAAGATGTAGGATATATACACACATACACACACAATGATATTTTGCAGCCAGAAAAAGGAATGAAATCTTGCCATTTTGGGACAGCATGGATCGACCTAGAGAGTATAATGCTAAGTG
Organism: Leopardus geoffroyi; assembly: GCF_018350155.1. Classification (NCBI taxonomy): domain Eukaryota; kingdom Metazoa; phylum Chordata; class Mammalia; order Carnivora; family Felidae; genus Leopardus; species Leopardus geoffroyi. Next base: position 57,752,391 of record NC_059338.1, on the reverse strand, counting down.
AAATAAGTCAGAGAAAGACAAATACCATATGCTTTCATTCACATGTGGAATTCAAGAAACAAATCAAATTAATAAAGAGAGAGAGAGAGAGAGAAACAAAAAGCCAGACTCTTAAATATAGAGAACGAGTGGTGACCAGAGCGGAAGTGGGCAGGGGGATGAGGTAAATAGATAAAGAGATTAAGAGTACATTTATCTTGATGGGCACTGAGAAATGTACGGAATTGTTGAATCCTTATACCATACACCTGAAACTAATATAACACTGTATGTTAGTTGGGCTTGAATTTTAAAAAAAAGGAAAAAAGTACTGATCAGGGCAGTCTTGTTCCCTGCTAAATCCTGAATGCCAAGAACAGTCTAGAACACACTAGGTGTTTGGTTAGTATTTACTGAGCACACAAAAACTCAATTATAAATGTCTCCTCTGAGAGAGAACACAACCATTGGAAATGGGGACTGTGTCTTGTTCATCTTAATACCCCTCACAGCATTCGGTACGTCTCACACAGGGAGGAATTTAATATATGAGGTTTGAGTTAGTTTGAATCTTCTCTAGAAATTTTAGTTTTTTAGTATCCAAAAACTACATACCATGATTTATGAAACAAGTACATTTCGAAATATAGGTACAACATAGAAATATACCAAACAAATTGAATTTATTTTTTTTTAGTTTTTTTTTAACATGTATTTATTTTTGAAAGACAGAGAGAGAGACAGAACATGAGCAGAGGAGGGGCAGAGAGAGAGGGAGACACAGAATCTGAAGCAGGCTGCAGGCTCCGAGCTGTCAGCACCGAGCCCGACGTGGGGCTCGAACCCACAAACCGTGAGTTCATGACCTGAGCCGAAGTCGGATGCTTAACCGACTGAGCCATCCAGGCGCCCCCACAAATTGAATTTCTAAATGGGTGAAGAAGCAGCCTAGGCAATATAGACAGTGTCCCGACCAAAATTTACACTGGAGAATCTCAAATATTTCTACTGCACAGGGAAGAGTTGTGACCACTTCTCCAGCAGGTGATGAAGTGGAACGTGGGACTTGTACAAATAACAAAATGGCAGCACAAACAGAATGCCAGGCTCTCAGTACCATTTTGCAGCTCTTTGGAGAGGATTCATGGGAACCCACAGGCTGAGGACCTGACTACTTTATCGCTCTGTGGGTGTGGATATGTGCAATATAGTTCTTACTCATTTTGGAGGTTTTGTTGATTCCCTATGTAACAAGTTAATTCATACTAATACCTGGAGGTACATCTTGTAGCCAGGTCATCTTGGAGAGCACACTAGAAAAAAAAATATGATTCAAGGACAAATGTTCTCTAGGTTATTTACTGAGCGTTTTTGTTTTGCTTCGTTTGAATGCAGGTGTTCTTTTTTAGGCAGGGATAAGCATTTGGTCACACTTGTTTCGTGTTTTCTCTTAAACATTTCAGGCTAAAACTATACAGTCACAATCTATGCTGTACAACTTGATTGTTCAAATAATTTCTATGTAGCAAATTGCTGGAAATGAATGTAGGTCCTTCCTGGGGGGTACCTCCTGGGCCTGCCTCATGAAGAGTTTCCATCCATTCAAGGGCGCCTGGGTGGCTCAGTTGGTCAAGCGTCTGACTTCGGCTCAGGTCGTGATCTCATGGTCCGGGAGTTCGAGCCCCGCAATGGGCTCTGTGCTGACAGCTCAGAGCCTGGAGCCTGTTTCAGATTCTGTGTCTCCCTCTCTCTCTGACCCTCCCCCGTTCATGCTCTGTCTCTCTCTGTCTCAAAAATAAATAAACGTTAAAAAAAAAAAAAAAAAAAAGACTTTCCATCCATTAAAGGGAGTGTCGGTGTTATTCTCTTCAATCTCCACAAGCACACTGGCTTGGCTAAGGAAGCACACCAATCCGTACTTGCATGGGGACACAGAATAAGCACATTCCAGTTACTTTCCAGGAAGTTTAACCGTGAACTTACTGCCACTCCATATTACCAAAGCATTAGACTTCAAGAAGAGTGTGTATGAAGGACTGCTTTAACACAAACAACACATCCTTTCACTTGGAACTTCAGCCTCTACTGCAACAAAACATAAGATCGAATCACTCTGATTTCCCTTAAAATTGTCACCCCCTGGGATGACACCATCAGCTTCTGACAAAGACAGCCTATGAAACTAGCTGCTACTAAAGACCATGAGTATTAGATCCCATGGCGCCTTCTTTGGGGATCCATGAAGGAATTTCCTCTTAGGTATCAGGACAAGTTAGGAGTTGTTGGTGAGCCATTAGTTTATCTCATGGACACTGTCAGTCATGTAATCTAATCCTGTGGATGCCTAAAAACTAAGAGCCACACTGTGGCCTCCCTGTAATAAGAATATAGGACTTGATGATGCACCTGTCCTCATTTCTGGTCTCATTTGCTCCCAGTACTGAGTTCTTCATTCACTTTCTTTTCCTTATCATGTTGCATAAATGTTTCTAAATTACCTTTAGTTCTAACGAAAAAAGAACTTTAATATAAATAAATGAATATATTAATGGCAATGTTGTAAGCTTTTAAAGGTACATAGTTAACTTGTAATAGACAATTACAGATATTAAGATATTTTCAACCCTTATAGTGATATGTAACTGCAGGGTTTTTGTTGCATGCGCTCTTAACAATGAATGTTTAAAAACCATAAAATTGCCATTTCATGTGCTAAGTATCTTGCCTTGTGAAAGATTTATTTTCTTTTATAAAACTACTTAAATCCATAAAATACTTGTACAGCCATTTATTTTATTTAATAAGTCATACCAAAAGGGGTTCTATATTCATAAATTGCTTCTATGATACATGGGCTCATATAATTCAGCCACTTTTAAAAGGTAATCATTTAGGGGCACCTGGGTGGCTCAGCCGGTTGAGTGTCCAACTCTTGGTTTCGGCTCAGGTCACGATCTTGCGGTTTTGTGAGTTCCAGCCCCGCACTGGGCTCTGCACTGGCAACTCAGAGCCTGCTTGGGATTCTCTTTCTCTCCCTCTTTCTCTGTCCCTCCCTCACTCATGCTGTCTCTCTCTCTCAAGTAAATATATAAAAACTTAAAAAAATAAAATATTATCATTTATATAATTATGCTTTTTTTTTTTTTTTTTAATTTTTTTTTCAACGTTTATTTATTTTTGGGACAGAGAGAGACAGAGCATGAACGGGGGAGGGGAAGAGAGAGAGGGAGACACAGAATCGGAAACAGGCACAGGCTCTGAGCCATCAGCCCAGAGCCTGACGCGGGGCTCGAACTCACGGGCCGCGAGATCGTGACCTGGCTGAAGTCGGACGCTTAACCGACTGCGCCACCCAGGCGCCCCAATTATGCTTTTAAAATATGATAAAAAGCTAGTTTTGAAATATAATTTAATTTATTTAACAGAAATTAGTGGACTGTCAAGATTCGTTAGTCCAAGCACTCCCTAAACTAATAGAAACAGTTAAGCAGATTTCCTGTTCTTACATTCTTTTTGGTGGTCTTGACTGAAAGTATACATACATACATACATACCAAGTAAAATTCTCTGCATGAGAGGAAAAAATTAAAAGACAAATTATTGCTTTGGGAAAAAGTCATTCATCCTCAGTCAGAATACATGTGTGAGTTGCTTTACGTATCATTTGTACAACCCAGTGTCTCAAACGTGACGAGACCATAGCAGAACTAAGCAGTATGTGCTGGTAAGCCAAGCTGATGAACGCTGATCTTTGTAATGCCTACTGTTTACTATCTCCTCAGGTTAATTAGTTTCCAAACATTATATAAATCTTTTATATATTCATGCACTTCAGAAACCGACATAAGTGTTGCTATTCGGAGAAAATATTTTGCAAAGGAAACCACGTAATCATTAAAGTCTGTTAAACCACCATGGTAGTAGAGAAAGGGCAAGACAGACTACAAAGAACACACACCTTTGATCTTCTCACCCAGCAATTTCACCGGTAAGAACTTATTCTAAGGTAATAATAAAAAGCTAGTGCAAACATCTGTTTATAAATCCGGTCTCAGCAATGTCCTTGACATAAAACACTTGAAAATATCAACAGCAGGGGACTGGCTAACTAATCATATGCTGGAACACGACACAGCTCTTAATTATCGTGTTATGGAAGGACATTTACTGGGGCGAGAGGCAACAGAAAACAAGTGTGGGCCAGCTAGACTCACACCAAGCAACTCTGGTACATTTCACAGGAAAGAAGCAAGTGAACTGTTTCTATCAAAAGAACCAGAAAACAGAGCCATTTGGATACTTTAATATTGGCAGAGTCTGAAGTCACATAAATCTCGGAGACAATCTGTAATGCGGTCTCAATTTGAGGAAGCAAGCAGGAATCCACAATGTACTCTGCAATAAGGAACCTGGGGTTCTTGGTTGCCATTAAAGCGCTGGGACTCAGATTCATTGCTTGTTGGTAATTCTTAATGTACTGCTTTTGATTTCCATTAATAAAGGGGTCTAAGGCCATACCGCCCGGAACGCACCTGATCTTGTCTGAATTCTATCAAAAAAAAAAAAAAAAAAAAAAAGGGAAGGAAAGATTTGATAGGGTTTACAGTAAGTATATGCATAATTCTTGACCTCAAATGTGATATGCCCAGAATTTGAGTTTACCGGGAAAATTCTATCGGTGCTCCTCAAAGCTAGATGTCTTCAATAAGAGCAAAAGTTAGAAAAAGACTGGATAACTCAGATGACTAGAAATGGGTTATAAAGGCTTTTGCTTTTGAGCCCAAGTCTAGTGAAGCCAGAAGTAGAAGCTATTTACATATAATCTTGTTCAGTCTGGTATCTATTAAAATGGATAAGCTTAAGCCCATTACTCTAGATCAGAGAGACAAATCAGAAATGAAAAAGACATCCCACATCTTCAATTATTCACAGAAATTGCCTTAAATCTATGTTCACTTCTTACTGCTATTTTCATATTGCAGACGAATGAAGCATTTAACAAAATTTAAATCCTTTTTCCTTTTTTGAAACAAAGAGCATCACCAACAGGCAGTAGCCAAAAGTCTGCCAGAGACTTGGTGCTTGACGTTTGGCCTGCAGACCAGCTACGCGCGCGTCACCTGAGTTTGTCAGGAATGCAGAATTTCAGGCCCCACCTCAGAATGACTGAATCACACTCTGCAATTCAACAGGATCTTCGGGGTTTCCTCAGAAAGCTGAAGAAGCACTGTGTTAGAACATTTTTCTGGTATTGGAGACACCAACGAGGTGTGACACAGGTCCCCTAATTAGTATCCAGACCGGGGGGTGAGGACTGTTCATAAAATATAAACGTATACAGGGGCACCTGGTGGCTTGGTCGGTTGAGCATCCGGTTCCCCTCGACGGGCTCTGGGCTGACAAGTGAGGTGCCTGCCTGGAATTCTCTCTCTTTTCTCTGCTTGCATGTATGTGCATGCGCTTTCTCTCAAAGTAAATAAGCTTAAAAAAAGAAGATAAACTATACAAGGAGCACATGGTAACTGACAGATGATAAGTGTAGACGATCAATGGTGTAATAGTTTAAAGGAACGCAAACATTGCTCAAGGTTGGGGCAGTTCATACGGTCTTACAGGAAGGACGGTGCCTGGAAAAGAGGAAAACGGGGAGTATGGCATTCTCAACCCTACTTTGCATAGATTTACTCTGTAGCAGCTTTGTAAATTTCACATACCCAGCGCTCTGAGGCATGAGCAAGGTCAGGAGAAACTATGGAGTCTGAACAACTTAGTTACAGCAACTTGAAAATAACATTCTGATCAGGTATCAAAGCTTCAGAAGATAATGGAGGCATCTTATGAGATCACATGCTTCATTCTGAAATGTACAGCCTTCTGGGAGAGAGGCCATGGCTGTTTTACCCATATATATGTATTTCACTTTTCACATTGAATGTGTTAAATGTAGGTTTAACTTAAAATATAAGGCAAGTTCTTTTTTGAAGCCCTAATGAAAGGACTCCTATTGGAAAGTACAGAATTCTTTTATAAATAGTCAATTCCTACATTACATGCACTGTGAGTTAACATTTTCATTATATTTTAATTAAGTATTTTTGAAAGAATCGTGCCTATACTTACTAGAGAGGAGCAATGATTACTGTTTTGCTATCTAACGCCAGCAGTCAAAAATCAATATACGAAGGTAAAAAAGTGGCACTTGTCTGCATGGTTACGTTTAAGGGCCCCCAAAGTCCCTCTCGATCTGGCCTCGCAAGCGGCAGGACTGTCTCACTGAGATATAAATAAAATGCCTTACTAACAACATCCTGAGAATACCATGGCTCATTACTCTCCGTGCCAACTGTAACTGATCCTGGGCTCGAACCTGGCTCTGGTGTGAGCGGCTTTTACCTACTGATAGACTGGGAAGGTGGCAGGCAAGTTCTTGTCCAAAAATGGTAATTTCCCAGGGTCTCAAGGTTTAAAAATATTTTCTTTCTATCTCAACACAAAGCCTACTGTCTTTAAGTAATACCACCAGGGGCTGACATTTGAAACTGACAAGCAGCACATGTGCATTAGCGAGATAAGGCCTGGCACATGTTACTACCTCTTGGGATTTTAAAATGCTAGCCGCTCCAGCTGGTGGCTGTGCCCCATCCCTGGTGCTGCACTGCTTTGGGGAAACTCTAGCCCCTCCTTCTGACTGTGATGAGGACATGTCTGATCGGAATATGGTTATTTCTGGAAATAACTCGGAATAAGTGAATTCCTGTATGAAGAAAAAGAAAACAGAAAGAAAAAAAAAAGAGGTAAAATATTACGCTAAGAGATCTTAAAGTATTTGATAGAAAAACAGTGAATGCGGCCAAGAAAAAGTATAAAAATCACTAGGGAGGATTTTTGTTTTAAATAAAAATGAAAATAAGTGAGAGGGAAACAAGAGACTGAAAGGAAAAACTTCTTGTGAGAATGATTCAGATAAATGTACTAGAAAAAGGTGAAGCAAACACTGCTGGTAGAAGGAATGTGAAAATGAAAACCAATTAAATGCCAAAATTACAGACACCCCCCCCCCCCAAAAAAAATGACAAGAACAAAAACAAAAACAAAAGGAAAAGGAAAAGGTCCATTATGTTAGAAAGAAGGTAATTATTGAAAGTTTCAAATCCCTGTAGGGACCAAGGTGGCACCTATGGAATAAAAGGCAAGGGACAAGGAGCTGGGGGTGAGAGTAGAGAGGAGGACAGAGTGCTTAGCCAGAGGAGCAAGCAAAGGCAAAAGCTTTGCAGGGAAAACAAAATTCAAAATACCAGGAGGAGAGTCAGGAAAAGTCCCAACTCCAAAAAGACACAGGGGCAAGTGTCTTTAAAAAAGTGGCATGGGTAACAGTTTCATGAAGGGTTACTGAAATGAAATGGAATGTCACAGAACTCATCTTTGGAGAATGGCGACTAGAATGACACTACTCTCGTGTTTAAAATATTTATTGGTACTGTTATCACAGACAGCAACCACAGTGAAGAGACTGGAGACCAACCCGACAGGAGAGGTATATTCTTAGGTGCAAAATATGTTTCTTGCATTATAGGCAATTAAATTTTGAGAAATATTGAGATTTTTGAATCATAAAAAAAATTCAAACTGGAACCGGGCAGAACAGAGTTCAAATCCTAGCTTCAATTTTTAAAAGAAACATGTCTTCTATAAGAAAATTAAAAGACACTTAAAAAAGATTTTAAGGGGCGCCTGGGTGGCGCAGTCGGTTAAGCGTCCGACTTCAGCCAGGTCACGATCTCGCGGTCCGTGAGTTCAAGCCCCGCGTCGGGCTCTGGGCTGATGGCTCAGAGCCTGGAGCCTGTTTCCGATTCTGTGTCTCCCTCTCTCTCTGCCCCTCCCCCATTCATGCTCTGTCTCTCTCTGTCCCAAAAATAAATAAACGTTGAAAAAAAAAAATTAAAAAAAAAAAAAAAAAAAAAAAGATTTTAAAAAACCTGAGTCTTGAGATTATTCTTCACTTCTATGACTGGCACCAGAGGGGCGCCTGGGTGGCTCAGTCGGTTAAGTGTCCGACTCTTGCTTTTGGCTCAGGTCATGATCTCAAGGTTTGTGAGACTGAGTTGACAGCATGGAGCCTGCTTGGGATTGACTGATTGATTCATTCATTCACTCATTCATTCATTCATTCATTCATTCTCTTTCCCCCTCCCCTGCTCATGCTCTCTTTCTCAAAATAAATAAACTTTAAAAATAAATAAACAGGGGCGCCTGGGTGGCTCAGACAGTTAAGTGTCTGACTTTGGCTCAGGTCATGATTTCGCAGTTCATGGATTCGAGCCCCGCGTCTGGCTCTGTGCTGACAGCTAGCTCAGAGCCTGGAGCCTGCTTCATATTCTATGTCCCCCTCTCTCTGTCCCTCCCCTCCTTATGCTGTCTGTCTGTCTGTCTGTCTGTCTCTCTCTCTCTCTCTCTCTCTCTCTCTCTCTTTCGCTCTCCCTCTCTCGCATGCCCGCGCGAAAATAAACAAACAAACAAGTAAAATGGGCACTAGATAATCTTTCTTGAAGGACATGAGAGTTAGAGAGGAGCACAAAGCTTCTGGGTCAATGACCAGATATAGCAGCCATAAGAAATAGCACAGGAGATGTATATTTCAGCAACGCAAAATGGGAACTTAATTAAGTTAAATAAGATACTTGTCTGAATGTAACCGTGAAAATAATAAAAAAAAACCTTTCCTTCCTGGAGTTTCTCCCACCTTCTAGTGGGAGAAGATACACAAATTAATGTGTTTAATAGGTAAATGGTGCAGTGTTGAGAAGATAATACTTAACATAGAAATGACTAAAACAAAATAGGTTAGGATAAGCGGCTGGGAAGGTCAAGGTGCTGCCAGGGGCAGGGCAGGTGAGGTCTCCTTTAGATGAGATGTGCAAGCACCATAAGTTGATACGACTAAATACCAATTTGGATTTCTGCAAGAAAAGCATTATCATACATGGATGGCATCGTTGTCCAAATAAGCTAAATGTGCTATAAGAATCCTGCCTTGAGATATTCTAATAATTCTATTCTGTTTTTCATGTTACTCCTAATTTCTCTTTCGCCAGTCACGCTGCAGTGCTCATTTGAAGCACAACCATTTCTTTCGATTGACCTTGTAACAGTAGCACCTGTGAAGGTCATGTTCACCATGGGTCTTCAGAGGTTGTCGCGGAAAGCACTCCCCATTTCCCTGTTGCCTTCTTTTACTTATTTGTGTATTTTCTGTCTCCCCATTAGAACAAAAACTCTGTGAGGGCAGGGGGTTTTGTCTTTCTTTTCCCCTCCACTGCCATATCCCCTGGGCTAGCATTGCCTGACACAAAAAATACTTGGTGCTTTGGTTGAATAAATAAAAGCAGTAATGAAGAATTGTTTTGAGAAAGGAACCACAGCTTGGAGAATCATTAGGACGCTTCCACAAGAAATAAAAGCCTCCAACTTTAGAGATTTGACATTTGTGGATTCAGCTGCTTAAGAATACCAAAGGTGTGTGACACCCACTGATGTGGGATGTTGCAGAGGGTGGTCAGTGGGAGACATTACTTAGCGAGTGGGTGCATCCCACCAGGCTGCTCAGCCTCCAACATAACATGTGGCTCTGTCATTTCCTACTGGTGAATGACACATCAGCACGGAGCGAGTTATTTGCTAGCTGGTGCGAGAACTGGAGATTCACGATCTCAGGATGCAGCCCTCTTACTTTATAAAGAGACTTTGATAAAATGTGGCGGCCTCACCTAGCAGTACAGAAGCATCTAGGTGCAGCGGTCGGAAGACAGAAAGGGGTAAGGGGACCTGTGCAGACTTGGTGTAAGTGGGGTGACCCTGGACAAATCGCCGCATATTTCCATATTTCTATTTCCTTACAGATAACAGGAGAAAGACAAGGACAGCCAATATCGACAGATAATCTTATCTACCTCTCACCAATTTATTTTAGTATATGTGCTGCCGAAGCGAGCACTCTCACCAATTTATTGTGAGGACCAAGTGAAGTGCTGTAGACCTAACTGCTTTACAAATTCAAAAAAAAAAAAAAACTTTGGAAAAAAATATGTAACTTCTGAAAATAAAAACTATGATTAATATTTAGAAAAACTCCAGGTTTACGTAGTACCTGGAATTCATATTCATATTCCTACTCATATTGAAACATGTGATTCTGGATGAATCGTTATTTGTGATGTCTGGTAAGCTCCAGAATCATGACTATCAAATTGTATATTATTCAAAAACTGAAAAAAATCCACATCATATATCTTCTTGGATGCCAACATTCTTTAAATGCTTCAAAATCAAATGTATACGTAACAGAAGGACAGACCTGTAGATCAAGGGGACAAAATTGGGAGTCCAGAAGTGAACCCATACATCTACTGTCAACTGATTCCTAACAAGGGTGTAAAATAAAAACCCTCCAATGGGGAAACAATAGTCTTTTTGACAAATGACGCTGGGACAACTGGACAACCACAGCCGAAGAATGAAGCTGGATCCTTACATATGCAAAGGCATTGCACACCATATGCAAAAATTAACTAAAAGCAGATAAAGGCCTAAAAGTAAAAACTAAAACTATACATTTTTTAGAAGAAGACATAGGGGTGAAGTGTTCATGACCCTGGATTTGGCAAACGATTCCTAAATATGACGTTAAGAGCACAAGCAACAAAAGAAATACATAGATTAGACTTTGTTAAAATTATAAGCTTTTGTCCCTCAAAGGACACCATCCCAAAAGTGAGAACCACAGAGTGAGAGAAAATACTTGCAAAGCACATATCTCATAAGTGACTCTGATCTAGAATATATACAGAACTCTTCCAAATCCGTAATAAAAAGACAAATGATCCGAGAACTGAATAATTTCTCAAAGGAAGAAATAAAATGGCCAATAAGCACATGAAAAAATGCTTGTCATCATTAGTCATCAGGGAAATGCAAATAAAAACCACTGGGAGAGCTAACATCAAAAAGTCAGTTAAAACAAGTATTGTGAGGATGGAGAGAAACTGAAACCCTCATGTAGTGTTAGTGGTGATGTAAAATGGTACAGCTGCTTTGAGAAAGCAGTCTGACGTCTGTTCAAATGATTAAATATGGAGTTATATGAGCAAACAATAGTATTTGTAGCCATATACAGAGATCCCCACAAAAACTTGGACACAATGTTCATAGCAGCATTATTCAGAATAGTCAAAAGATGGAAACAACCCAAATGTTCATCAACTGACAAATGGACAAACAAAATGTGGTATATGCATACAACGGAATATTACTGGGCCATAAAAAGGAAGTGCTGAATACATAGTACAACGTGGATGAGCCTTAAAAACGTATTACGGGAAAGAAACCAGTCACAAAAGACCACACGTTATATAATGTATTTGTATGAAATTTCCAGAACAGGGAAATCATTAGAAACAGACAGCCAATCGGTGAGTGCCTGGGGATGAGGGGTTGGAGGGTAATAGCAAAAGGTATGGGGTTTATTTTTGAGGTGATATTCTAAATGTTCTAAAATAGACTGTGGTAATGATTGCACATGCGTGTAAATATACTAAAGATCATTGAATTGTACGTTTTTAAATGGGTGTTCTGTATTGAGATGTGAATTATATCTAAATAGTGCTGTTAAAAAAACCAAAGGTATATAACTTATTCAGTTTTTACAAACTTCACAAAACGACTATCTTTCTATTCCTCTCCCCCCACTTTTTTAACCTCTGTGAAAGAATTAATTTACCAGACAGCCTATCTAGGTAATTACTAAATAAAAAAGATGTTCTTCCATTGACTTTATTTAAATTATGTAAAATATGACTAATAATGGTAATGACACTTAAAAATGATTAAAGCTAGGGGCACCTGGGTGGCTCAGCCAGTTAAGCACCTGACCCTTGACCTTGGCTCAGGTTATGATCTCATGGTTCATGAGATCGTGCCCCACATCGGGTTCTGTGCTGACAGCAAGGAGTCTGCTTGGGATTTTCTCTCTTTCTCTTTCTCTCTCTTTCTCTCTCTTTCTCTCTCTCTCTCTCTCTCCCCCCTCTTTCTGCCCCTCCCCCACTCATGCTTGCTCACTCTCTCTCTCAAAATAAATAAAAATTTTTAAAAACAGTTAAAGCTAAGTACATAAAGCTAGATGTACATTATTTCTATTCTTCGTTTCTCAAAAGTGATACCACAACACCCTTTAAACCTTGGCAATACGGTAAGAATGCAGAATATCATTAGTTTTATCATAATAATCTCTATTACATTAATGACAATAACCATGCTAGCAAATATCAAGTGTTTTTACTATGTGCCAGGGCATTCGCATGAATAATCTCATGAGGTAGATATCATTATTATCCCAATTTCACAGACAAAAAAATTACACACCTCAACCAAGAGCAAACTACCAGTGGTGTAGGTGGGATCGGAACTCAGATAACAGAACCCAAGATCTTAACCACCTCGATATACTTCATGGGACACACTGTATACACACACGAAAATCATGTACATTTTCCAGAGTTGCAACTTTTAAAACTGCAAATTATACCTCCGAGCCATACAAAGATAAAAGGAAAGGGTATCATTCACCAACAGTTCAGCAAACAATCAGAGTTTTATAGTTGGAAGGAACAGCAGCAATCATTTAATTTTATGGCAACTTCACAGGAGGGATAAAGCTGAAGATTTGGGGGCTTTTGCCTAACTCTTCCAAAATAAATTTCAAGCTTGACTTTCCCAGAGTCGTTTGTTCATTCACTTAGTCATTTAGGTACTTTTCATTTCAGTCAACAAAAAGTTACTGTCAATTACACCCAAGCACTATGCTAGGCTAGACTCTAGAAACTCAAAGAAGAACAGGCCAGTCCCAGTCCTCATGGGGCTTGAAGTCTGATGGGGAGGGGGTGGTAAGTAATACATGTAAACAAATAACTACAGTATAATGTGCTAAGCAACATTAAATAAACATGGAAGGGAGTTACAAGTCTGTTGGAAAGGTCAAGGAACGTTTCACCAAGAAAATCACTAAGAGATAAATTATTCCTCCCCGGGAAGTGGGTAAAGGAATTTACACTGTAGTGGTGAGAAAGGGCAAGTCATTTAGAACTGCTTGGAGCACAGCCAGTGAGAGTAGAAGATTGAATTAAGCAAGTCTTTTTATTCTGAAGTTCTGCCATCTGGCGCCTTACTGACCCTGGGAGACCAACCAATGCAGAGCCCCCTACAGACCGTCACCTCCTCTATCGGGCATTTATACTCCAAGCCTTTTATATTCCCCTGCCCCAAACACCAGACAACTTAAAACAGCCCCCTACACCCTAGAGCCTACTGACATTGTTGAAACTAGCCAATCCCAAGCCGGCTTACCTTGTCTCACCTGTCCTTGCAGAAGCCACAACAAAGGCTCTTGCCCATGCGCCTCCTCTCAACGCCCCCCACTCCCTCTGCCTCCTGACCCAAGCGGGTACCTCTCCATGTGGTCCTCGATGGCATGCCCCTTCTCGAGAACTCTAACTACTTTTTCAAGAGCTATTGTCTCCTGATCCGTGCACCTCACCATATGTGAATAATAATAAAACCTACATTTTAAAATAGAGAAAAAAAGTGCTTTTTCATAGTGAGAAAGGGTCAAAATCAAACAGGGCCTTGTCTGTCTTGCTGAGGAGTTTTACTACTCAGTCAACACTGAAAGCAAAAGAATGGTTTTGAGTAGGGACATAACATAATCAGATTTGCATTAAAAAAAAAGTTACCTGGGGAAGACGGCAGAGGAGGGAGGACCTAAGCTCACCTCGCCCCATGGATACACCTAGGTAACCACACATCAGTCTAAATAAGCCAGAAAAGCATCCAAAGACTGTCAGAACAGACTCCACAACCAAAGGTAGGAAAGAGGCTCCATCAAAGAAGGCAGGAAGGGTGAAGACAGTCTGGGAGCAAAAGGGACTGGGGGTGTCCAGTGGGGAGGGAGCCGGTGGTGTGGAGAAGCATGAAAAACAGACTTTCACACTGGGGAGGCCATCTACAGTGAGGACAAATCCCCACAGCATTTGCCTTTGCCAGTGAGAGGGGCTGAATTTCATGAGTTCTTACAACAAGCAAGATAAAGCCTGGAATTTTAAAAATCAGTGGGCTCGGCCCTGAGAAAGCCTAGAGGGCTTTAGGAAGCAGAGTGCCTGCTCTCGAAGACGCAGCATGACAAACAGCCTGCAGATACAGCATAGAACCAGCAGTTGCAAAAATGTCAGGGGTAGAGAGGAGGGAGAATAATGTGCTCGTCGCAAGGTGAGGCCCAGAGAGACGGGGATCATGGGGAGACCAGTCCAGGAACAAAGGAGCCTCTGCCAGGTGTCATTTCCCTCCCCTGCCCCCCAGCATAAACAATGGCCACCTGTGAGGACCAGACACCAACACTCCTTACCTTACTTGCTTGCTCCGTCACCCCCCCTCACCCCAACCGCCAACGCACATCCACAGATCCTCCCTTCCCGGTCAGCTCACCTGAGCTCCAGCACCATGAGCACCTCCCCTGGAATATCAGCACAAACCCTGCCAACGCCGCATCTCCCGATCTGTGCGTTTTGCGGGACCTCAGTTCCAGCAACTGTGGGTCAGGTCTTGTTTCACAAGAAGACCACCACACAACTTGTTAACGTGCACCTCGCCCTGCTGGGAACCGAACACTGCCCCAAATAGTCACTGAGAGAGAGCCTCTGCACACAACTGGACCGAAGGAGAAAGAGCCCAGGACTCAAAAGCACAGCACACATAGAAGACACTCCCTGAAGCACCGGCTCCTGGGGAACAGGGCCTTCTGCACTGCAAGGCACTACAAGACTTCTTCCTCATAAGGCTACTATCGTTAAGAGCGAGAGAAGCAGCTGACTTTCCTAACACAGAGAAACAGACACAGAGAGTTCGATAAAATGAGGCTGAGAAATCTGTTCTAAATGAAAGAAGTGGACCAAACCATAGCAAAAAACCTAAAGGGAAGAGATATCAAGAACATGCCTGATAGAGAATTTCAAGTAATGATCATAAAGATACTCACTGGAGTTGAGAAAAGAGTAGAGGACGTCAGTAAGATACTGAACACAGATTAAAAAAAGAACCAATCAGAGATCAAGAATATGATAAATGAAATTAAAAATACACTTGATGGAGGGATGCCTGGGTGGCTCAGGGATGCCTGAGTGGCTCAATCAGTTAAGTGTCTGACTCTTGATACTGGCTCAGGTCATGATCTTGCCGTTATGAGTTCGAGCCCTGCATCAGGCTCCGCACGGAGTGTGGAGTCAGCTTGGGATTCTTTCTCTCCCTCTCTCTTTGCCCCTCCCCCTGTCTCCCTCAAAATAAATAAATAAACATTAAAAAATATATACTTGATGGAATAAATAGCAGGCTAGATGAATCAGAGTCATGAATTAACAATTAGCAGACAGAGTAATGGAAAGTAACCAAGCTGAGGCAAAGGAGAGGAAAGAAAATTATACAAATTGAAAACAGTCTTTGGGAACTCAGGGACTTAATCAAATGTAATATCACTTGGATTACAAGGATCTCAGGAGAGAGAGAAAATGAGGCAGAAAATTTGAAGAAATAGTAGATAAAACTTCCCTAATCTGGGCAAGGAAACAGATTATCTAGTTCTAGGAGGCACGGAGATTCCCCCAAAAATTAAAACCAAGGAGGCCCACACCAAAACACAATAAAATGCCAAAAGCAGTGATAAACACACAAAAAAATTTTAAGGCAGCAAAAGAAGACAGTTAAATACAAGGAAAACCCCATAAAACTGTCAATGAATTTTTCATCAGAAACTCTGCAGGCCAGAAGAAAAGTGGCATGGTAGATTCAGTGCTGAAAGGGAAAACTCTGCAGCCAAGAATATTCTATCCAGCAAGGCTATCATTCAGAAAAGAGGAGAGATAAGGAGTTTCTCAGACAAACAAAAACTAAAGGAATTCATGACATCAAACCAGCCCTGTAAGAAATAATAAAGGGGACCCTGAGTGGAAAGGAAAGACCATAGAGTGAGAATATGAAAAGTAAAAAACACAAAAGCAGTAAAAATAAATGTTTCTGTGAAACTTAGTCAAGGGATATATAAAATGAAAGGATATAAAATAAGACACTATTACCCAAAACATGGTGGGCAGAGGAGTAAAGAATGAGGTCAAACTTAAGGGACCATCAACTTAAAATAGACTGTTATATGCAGAAGGCATTATATACAAACCAAATGGTAACCATATATCAAAATCGGTAATAGATGTGCAAAGAATAAAAAAGAAGTAAATTCAAGTATATTACTAAAGAAAGCCAACAAACCATGAAAGAGAGCAAGAGCAGAAAGGATCAGAGAAAATCTTCGGACACAACCACAAAACAAGCAACAAAGTGGCAATGAACATATATCAATAATAATTTTGGATGTAAATGGACTAAATGCTCCAATCAAAAGACACAGGGTGACAACAAGATCCATATCTTGCCTACAAAAGACTCATTTCAAACAGGAAGACACCTGCAGACTGAAAGTGAGGGAATGAAGAAATATTTATCATGTCAAAAGAAAGCAGGGGTATCAACACTTATCCCAGACAAAATATACATTAAAACAAAGGCTCTAACAAGGGACAAAGGACACTATGGAATAATAAAGGGGACAATCCAGCAAGAGGATATAACATGTGTAAGTAATTAGGCACCCACTATGAAAGCACCCAAACACATAAAACGATAAACGACAAACATAAAAGAAATAATCAACAGTAATACAGTAACAGTAGGGGATTTTAACACTCCACTAACATCAATAGACAGAAAATCAACAAGGAAACAATGGCTTTGAATGTCACAGGTATATTCACAGATGTATATCACAGATATATTCAGAACATTCCATCCTAAAACAGCAGAATACACATTCTTTCCACGTGCCCAAGGAACATTCTCCAGAACAGATCTCATGTTAAGTCACAAAACAAGTCTTGACAAATTCAAAAACTGAAGCCATATCACACAGGTTTTCTGACCACAACACTATGAAACTAGAAATCAACCACAAGAAAAAAACCTGGAAAGACCACAAATACATGCTATTAATAAGTAGGTCGACCAACAAATCAAAGAAGAAATAAATAAGAAATGCAAATGAAAACACAATGGTCCAAAATTTGGGGGATGCAGTGGTTTGAAGAGGGAAGTTTATGGCAATACAGGTCTACCTCAAGAAGCAAGAATAATCTCAAATAAACATCCTAAACTTACACCTAAAGAAGACAGAAAACAAAGGACAAATAAAACCCCAAACCAGCAGAAGGAAGAAAATAATAAAGATTAGAGCAGAAATAAATGATATAGAAACTAAAAACAAAAACAAAAAAACAGATCAATGAAAAATAGATCAGATCATGAAACAGAACAGATCAATGAAACCAGGAGCCAGTTCTTTGAAAAGATCAAATAAAACTGATAAATCTCTATCCACATTCATCAAAAAGAGAGAGAGAGGACCCCAAATAAACAAAATCACTATTGAAGGGGAGAAATCACCAACCCATAGAAATACAAATAATTGTAAGAGAATATTATGAAAAACTACATGCAAATAAATTGGACAACTTGGAAGAAATGGATAAATTCCTAGAAACATATAACATACCAAAATAAAGGCAGGTAGAAACAGAAAATTTGAACAGACCAATCACTAGCAATGACATTTAATCAGTAATCAAAAAACTCCCAACAAACAAAATCTCAGGACCAGATGGTCTCACAGGCAAAGTCTACAAAACATTTAAAGAAGAGTTAATACCTATTCTTCTCAAACTAATCCAAAAAAAACTGAATAGGAAGGAAAACTTCCAAATTCATTCTATGAGGTCAGCATCACCTTGACACCATAGCCAGATAAAGACACACAAAAAAAGAGGGTTTTCAGGCCAATAATTCTCATGAACATAGATGCAAAATTATTCAACAAAATATTAGCAAACCCAACCCAACAATATATTTTTAAAAATCATACACCATGATCAAGTGGGATTTATTCCCAGGTTGTTAAGAGTGGTTCAATATTTGGAAAACAATCAAGATACCTCATATCAGTAAAAGAAAAAAAACATATGATCATTTCAGTAGGTGCAGAAAAAGCATTTGACAAAGCACAAAATCCATTCATGATAAAAACCCTCAGCAAAGTAAGCCTAGAAGTAACATACCTTAACATAATAAAGACATTTATGAAAAACCCACATTATACTCAATGGTGAAAAACTGAGAGCGTTCCCCCTAAGGTCAGGAATAAGACAAGAATGTCCACTCTTATCACTTCTATTCAACACACACTGCAAGTCCTAGCCACATAATCAGACAACAAAAAAGAAATAAAAGGCATCCAACTTGCTCGCTCTCCCTCTCTCTCTCCCTCTCTCTCTTCTTCTCTCTTTTCCTCTTAAGCTCGCTCTCCCTCTCGCTTGCTCTCCCCTCTCTCTCTCTCGAGAGGGGAGAGAGAGCGAGAGGGAGAGCGCGCGAGAGGAAGAAGTCAAACATTCACTATTAGCAGATGACATGTTACTATATATAGAAAACCCCACAAAGACTTCACCAAAAAACTACTAGAAGTAATAAATGAATTCAGTAAAGTCTCAAGATACAGTATCAGTGCATAGAAATCTGTTCCATTCCTCTGCACTAATGAAGCAGGAGAAAGTGAAATTAAGAAAATAATCCAATCTATAATTGCACCCAAAACAATAAAATATCTAGAAAATAAACTTAACTGAAGAGGTAAAAGACCTGTACTCTGAAAACTATAAAACAGTGATGAAAGAAATTCAAGACGATGCAAAGAAATGCAAAGACATTCCAGGCTCATGGGTTGGAAGAACAAATATTAAAATGTCTATACTATCCAAAGCATTCTACAGATTTAATGCAATCCCTAGCAAAATAACAACAGCATTTTCCACAGAACTAGAACAAACAATCCTAAAATTTGTATGTAACCACAGATGACCTCGAATAGCCAAACCAATCTTGAAAAAGAAAAACAAAACCAGAGGTATCACAATTCCAGATTTCAACTTATATTACAAAGCAGTAGTAATCAAAACAGTATGGTATTAGCACAAAAGCAGACACATAAATCAACAGAATAGAAAACCCAGAAGTAAACCCACAATTATATGTCCCAATTAATTTTTGACGGAGGAATGAATATCCAATGAGAAAAAGATAGTCTCTTCAACAAATGGTGCTGGGAAAACTGGGCAGCCACATGCAAAACAATAAATTGAATCACTTTCTTTCACCATACACAAAAATAAACTCAAAATGGATTAAATACCTAAATGTGAGACCTGAAACCATAAAAATCCTTGAAGAGGGCACAGGCAGTAATTTCTGACATTGACCATAACATCTTTCTAGATATGTCTCCCAAGGCAAGTGAAATAAAAGCAATGTGCCTACATCAAAATAAAAATCTCCTGCACGGTGAGGGAAACAACAAAATGAAAAGGCAACCTACAGAATGGGAGAAGATATTTGCAAATGACATAACCAGTAAAGGGTTAGCATCCAAAATATATAAGGAACTTATACAACTCAACAACCAAAAAACAAATAAAAAATGCCAATTAAAAATGGGCAGAAGGGGGGCACCTGGGTGGCTCAGTTGGTTAAGTGTCAGACTTCAACTCAGGTCACAATCTTGCAGTCCGTGAGTCCGAGCCCTGCGTCGGGCTCTGGGCTGATGGCTCGGAGCCTGGGGCCTGCTTCCGATTCTGCGTCTCCCTCTCTCTCTGCCCCTCCCCTGTTCATGCTCTGTCTCTCTCTGTCTCAAAAATAAACGTTAAAAAAATTTTTTTAAATGGGTAGAAGGCATGAACAGACATTTTTTCAAAGAAGACATCCAGATGACCAACAGATGCATGCTCAACATCAAAGGCCAAAAAGATGCTCAACATCATTCATCATCAGGAAAATACAAATCAAAACCATGATGAGATTCCACCTCACACGTGTCAAAATGGCTAAAATCAACAACACAAGAAACAACAGATGTTGGCGAGGACGTGGAGAAACGGGAACCCTCATGCACTATTGGTGGGAATGCAAACTGGTGGCAGCCACTGTGGAAAACAGTATGAAGGTGCCCTAGAAAGTTAAAAATAGAGGTATCCTACCATCCAGGAATGACACTTCTGGGTATTTACCCCCAAAATACAAAAACACTAATTCAAAGGGATATGTATATCCCTATGTTTATAGCAGAATTATTTAGCCAAACTATGGAAGCAACCCAAGTGTCCATCAATTGATGAATGGATAAAGAAGTGGTACATATATACAATGGAATATTATTCAGCCACAAAAAGAATAAAATCTTGCCACTTGCGATGACACAGATAGAACTAGAGAGTATAACGCTAAGGAAAATAAGTCGGAGAAAGACAAATACCATATAATCTCACTCATCTGTGGATTTAAAAAAAAACAAAGGAGCAAAGGGGAAAAAAGAGTGAGGCAAATCAAGAAACAGATTCTTAATTATAGAGAACTGATGGTTATCAGACAGCAGGTGGGAGCAGGAATGGTTGAAACAGGTGATGGGGATTAAAGAGTACACTTATCATGATGAAAAGTAAATTACGAATAAAAAATAAAAACACCTGTGCCATTAAATATTGGTACATTGCCATACTAGACTTCAAAACGCTCCTTTACACACAGCTACAAGAATTCACTAACCCTTATTTCAATTCATATTTCTCAATTTTTATTTTTAGCCCTCTCAAAAATGTTCTTTCAAACCCTGGCAGCTTTTCTGGGAGTATTACTCCATTTTGGCCCAAACTCCGATCATTAAGACTATCTGATACATAAAAGGAAGCCTGACTTTTGCTCAATGTTATAACTCTTAATGATACACATTCAGGGTCTTTTATCACAGAATCTCAAAGGGAATCTTCGTAATATATTACTCCATAATGATAACAAGTCCAAAGGAATGCAAATAAATATTACTGGATACTAAAAATTGTTCTGTTTGTAATCCTAGGTCAACCCTTTTTTTCTAGTCCTGCATTTTCTGAAAATAAAACAGGAGACCCTAATGCTTGGCATTCTTGCTATGGGTAAGTAAAAAATGTCATTCTGAAGTCATCATAATACAACATGGCCATGAACTTGTGTCCCTGTAAGAACCAGAAGCTTATAGAGTTAACGGAAAAATACCAACATGTAGGCAATTCTGGATTCTGGTCCCTACTCGACCGTTTACTAATGCTGCCTTGAGTCAGACTTTTTTTCCCCCTAGATTATAAAGCACAAATGATTTTGTGGGATCTTCTTCATTCAGTCATCCCACCCATCACTTGTTCATCCACTCAGCAAACATGCGGTAGAGCTGTTGTGTTCAGTACTGTGCTGAGTGAGGAGGCTGTCAGAGAGAAGATGGTCCTATCGTGCCACATGCCTCTGTCACCAAAGAATCACAAAGCGCTGCTCTGGACACCAGCATGACTCGAATGGACAGGAAATACATTTGTCATCGTCACCAAGTTCCCAAACTTTTCTTGCAAAATGAGGACAAATGTGTTTTATCTAACTGGAGAATATTTAGGAATCGTTTCCAGACAAGCTAAGTTACCTATATTTATGCTGCCTGAATAATAATGAGTAATACTCACTTTGAGCTTATTCTGAACACATCTGTTTCGGGGCCTTACATGCATTATCTCATTTAATCTGCTAACACTTTATAAAGTAAGCAGTACTTGCCTCCTTATTTTATGGATAAATTCAAGGAGATTTAATAGCTTATCGAAGTATAAATATTTGTACTTAGGCCCGTCTGACTCTGAAGCTTAGTTTCTTTAATTTGGATATAAAATAATGTGAAACTTGCTGCCTATCTCAGCAAAGCCTGGATCAGTATTTGCACATACCTGGGTTAGTACTAAAGCATAGATTTAGAAGGTGTAGAATTGTGGAAATGGAAGAGATATTAGCAACCATCCAGTCTGACCTAGTCACTTATAGTTTAAATGTAGGTCTTGGAATTAGGGGCAAAAATACATATTGAATGAAATGCTACAAGAAGTAAGGGAAAAAGATGAACAGGGAAAAGGGAGGAATCTTGAATTATCCATCGTTGTATATAGTCCTTGGCAACTAGGGAAAATGCAATATATGTCTGGTTAACTGGATTACATTACATGTTACAGATTTTTTTATTCTTTTAAGTTTATTTATCGGCATGGAGCCTGATGTGGGGCTTGATCTCCTGATCCCGTGAGATCATGACCTGAGCTGAAATCAAGAGTCAGAAGCTTAACCAACTGAGCCTCCCAGGCACCCCAAGATGTTACACATTTTTTATTTTTTATTTTTAAAAAAATTTTAATGTTTATTTTTGAGAGACAGAGACATGGCACAAGTCGGGGAGGGGCAGAGAGAGAGGGAGACACAGAATCCGAAGCAGGCTCCAGGCTCTGAGCCGTCAGCACAGAGCCCGACGTGGGGCTTGAACTCACGAGCCAGGAGATCATGACCTGAGCCGAAGTCGGACGCTGAGCAGACTGAGCCACCCAGGCACCCCAGGCGTTACACATTTTTTAAACTAGAGTTTCCCAAAGGTCAAGAGAGGTATAGGGTATTTTCATTTGTCTAAGGCTTACAGTACATTAAAAATTAAAAAGCGACAAAACGGCGATATATTTTGTGTGTTCAATCCTGTTAGCTGACATTTGTAATTATCACTATCATTCGTTTGGATATAAAGCCTAAAATAAAGGAAAAAAAAGAAAAAGGTTGCTCAGGCAGCAGTGTGGATACTGAATTAGTGACGATGAGAAGACTAGTTGGGAGATTACTGTAGAAAATAGAAAGTTACAGAAATCTCTAGATTTTTTCCTTTTTCTGCTTTTGCACTGCTTCATCTGTTCTCTATGTAGAAGCCAGAGAGAGAGAGAGAGAGAGAGAGAGAGAGAGAGAGAAATTAAAACATGTCTGATCATACCAGTACTCTCTTCAACTCTCTCCAATGGCCTACATTTTACTCAGAGCAGAAACCAAAGTCACTTGAGTGGCATGCAGTGCTCCACGTGGTCTTCCCTTCTACCCCTTTACCAGCCTGACCTCACCTCCTGCTCTTCTCCCCATGGTCAACTCGCTCTGCCACACTGGGCTCCTGGCTTCTTCCGCTATAGTAGGCATTCTATAACTTTGGCGCTCGCTGTTCCCCCAGCCTGGATTACTAAATGACTGTTCCCCTCACTTCCTTCGAGTCTATTATCCAATGTCACCTTTCAGCTTAGCCTTCCGTGTCCATTCTCTTTAAAAACCGCAAATCCCCCCCCCCCACTTCCTACCAAGCGTTATTGTCCTTCCCTGCTTTGTTTTCCCTACACCGCCATTAGGCATACTATACCTTTTACTTATTTATTCTGTCCATGATCTGTTTCTCTCTACTAGCATATAATCTCCATGAGGGCAAGGTTCGTTGCTTGTTTTGTTCACTGTTGTAGTTCCAAATCTAGAACAGTCCTGGGTTCATAACAGATCCCCCAAATACTTGTTGAATCAATGAATGATTGAATGGATGAATGAATTGCTCTACCCAAGTAGCTACAAAGAAGTTGGGGCAGGGGTTGGGAATATAAACAGTAAGAATGGATTGCAAGTCTTACAAGTTCTCTGAGACTTGGAACAGCGAGGGTGCCGAGGGTTCGTGCCGGGAGAGGGAATAAGCTGGATAAAGCTTCCCTGGGCTACTCCTCTGTCTTCCAACTCCAGGGTCTTTATTTGATGCCATGTATCTTCCTCTAAAACAGGGGTTCTTAGTTTTGTCGTGTGCTTAGGACCTCTTGGGCAGTCCCATGAAGTCCCAGAGCCCTTCTCAGAGCAATGTTTCCAAATGTATCAAACACACAGGATTACAGAGGCAATGACGATGAAATATAATTAGCAGAACTTTTTTTAAAGTTGGGGATACAAGAGGGGTGCCTGGGTGGCTCAGTCGGTTAAGTGTCCGACTTCGGAGCAGGTCATGATCTCGTGATTCGTGGGTTTGAGCCCTGCATCCAGCTCTGTGCTCACAGCTCAGAGCCTGGAGCCTGCTTCAGATTCTGTGCCTCTCCCCTACTCACACACACACACACACACACACACTCACTCACTCACTCACTCTCTCTCTCTCTCTCTCTCAAAAATAAACATTTAAAAAAATCTAAGTTGGGATACAATAATATAATGTGCATCTTCATTCAGGTCTACCAGCTGATCTAATAACTGCTACACTTTTAAAGTGGCAATGACTGTAAAAGATATTTTAAGACACCTCACAACAATCGTAAAGTGATCAGAAAAAATGTTTGTGGTTTCTACTGGCTGCAAAGCCAAGGCACAGCTACTATAGTGGTTTGTTGTTTATATTCACAAGTTTCTTAATCTTCAGCTAAAGATTAGTGAAAAGAAGTCCACATTTTTCTTTTCTCATTTAAGTTCACAAATCCCTGAATTCTGTTCCCCAAAACTTTAGGTGTCTGCAGACACTAGGACAATAACCTTGCTCTAGAATCGGTCTCAGGCTCTACTCGAGGGAGGAGAGAAGATCAAAACTAAGAACCCCTCCACTCCCTCAGCACCAGAAGGGGGAAAGTGAAAACAAGCAAACAAAAACAAAGCTATTTTTCCAAATTCCTCTAAGGGTAGATAATCCTTTTCAGTCTTAGAAAAGAGGCCTAAAAATGCAATTAGCTGTGGGTGTCAGAATATCAGGATGACTACGTTTTGGCTACAGGACAAATGGTTACTTTCTAACACTGATGAGAAATTCAAAAGTACAGAAGCCTCAAAATCAGTGCAAAGATCCACAGCAGGGGCGAGAGTGCTGAGCAACTAGAAATAAAGAAGACAGATTTATGTAGACCTGCTTATCTTTCTTCCCTAAAAAGTAAAAGCTGTGTTTCAAAGTTATGTTCTCTTCATGGTCCCTGCAGGCAGCTTAGCAAGAACTGTGGTTTGGAATTTCTTCTTATCCTGATTGTCATCTCTAACTTTTGGCAACAAAGTTGGAAAATACTTGATATTAGATGGTCTCTTTGGAGATTCACAATGCATGTTAGCACTTGAAACGTTCTAGAGTCCTGCAGTGGAGAAATCTGCTTAACTTCATTTAACCCAGTATTTCCCAATCTTATTTTATCATAAACTTGTTTTCCATGTTACAAATGTATACCATAACAACTGTAAGCTTTCGTTGCAATTGTTGATTACACAATGATTTCCTTGCACTGGGACATAAGTTCCTCTGGCTCAGGGAAAACGTGTGGTTTCTCTTTTCATTGCCAGTGCCTAAGGATAGCGGGCACCTAGAAGGTCTAAAAATGTTTGGTTGATTGTTCGATAGTTGGTGGGTAGGCTGGTGGGTTGACTGGTTGAGTGAATGAATAGATCGGACATGAAAAGAAATGCTTTTGACCCAACTTTACTGTATTACTTCAGCAACATGTAAGGAACCTTCAGAAGCCTGATGAAGTGAGGTTAACAGCGGAAAAGGATAACAAAAGAAAAATGGTTATCAGCAAACTTTTCAGAAATGTACATGTATAGTTATGTTTAAAACAAAATAATAGAAAAATCTTACTGAAGAAAGGAAAGGCACATTTCTATTCTAATCATTTCTGTAGCTTTGAAACTAGACAGACTATATCATTAATGATTCAATCAGCATTTCATTTGCATTCCGTGCAAGATTAAATGTGACATCTCAGTAAGTTGCACACTGTTGGTAGGGAATTACGGTAATTAATAGGAAGGCTTAAAAAGGCCAAAACTGGGAAGAATCTCAATTTCCAAATGTGATCTTTAATGGCTTGGATCACATTTATGGGATATAATAAAGGAGTAAAAAGATATCCATAGAGTTATAAGTTTAGGAAAAAATATTACTAGTTGGATTTCAACTCTGTAAGGTTTTCAAGAATGTTTTTTCATTGTCCATCTGTTTTTGGATCCTAGTCAACTAATTCCACCCACTTCTGAATCCCCAAAGCAGAACCAGCAAGAAAGCAACATCTGCTAGTTACAGCAGGGTGATATATAGCATTTTTGTTTTTACAAAACTTGAGTCAAAAGAATCTTCAAAATTAACAGTGAAGGGGATGAAGAAGAGCCCACTATTGCCAGACGACTTTCTTTAAGAACAAACAAAGCAGACACACTCAAAAACTTTTCCATCAAAGCCCAAAGGTACCTCATAACACAGTAGCACAGTTAAACCCAAGACTGAATGCTTTTTTTTTTCTATTCCTATCTCCTCCTTTTGAGAATAAAAGCTATTTATATGTGCCTAAAATTTAAACTGATAGCTCAGGAAGAACATCTCAACAGGGAATACAGTTAAACAGGCTTTGGTGTTTCAATCACTGTTTCTGTGTCACTTCCAAAACATCCTATCACAAATTTGTTTATCTATACTTAGCTGCTCATGCTCACATCCAAATCACCGAGTTCTGCAAGCTCTCCTTCCAAAACATATTTTAAAACCTTCCCCTGTCCCCTCCAATGAAGGTTATAAAACCCAGGGTCTCATCGTGTCTAGTCACAATGACCTTACTTCTGCTCACCAGCTGTCCACACAGCAGTCATAGTGACTATGTGCACTATGGAATCGCATCATCCCCCACTTAAACCTTCCCATGGAATCTCCCATTTCTTCCGTGAACACAAACTAGTTCACGTGGCCTTCATAATCTTGCCTGAACTATCTCTTCAGTCACCTTGTAGGCTACCCTTCTCTTTGCACTTAAGATAGAGCCAAACTGGACTTCTCTGCATTCCTAGAATGTGCTAGTCTTCCCCAGATGTAGGGCCTCTACACACGACTGTTCTCAATCATCCGCTTGATGACCATATTCCTTATTAGACTATCAATTCCATATGGACCAAGCTAATATCTGTCATATCACTGCTGATACCCATACTGTATTCAATAATTTTAGCTGAATGAAATAAAGTAAATCTGAATCCAATAAAAATGGAGGTAAAATGGCAAAAATCTCTTAAAGTGTAATTTATTTCTAGTATATCCTAAGTCTATACCACAGTGAATCTCTGGAAGTTTTATTCACAAAGAAGACTTTTCTATATTCTCCATGACACTAAAGGTGTGTGTGTGTGTGTGTGTGTGTGTGTGTGTATTGTTGATACACTGTATACACACACACACACACACACACTCACACACACACACACCCTACTATTATAACCTGGAGTGCCTTTTCCACCATATGATTGCCAACGCTGAATTTTATCTATCTTTTTAAGTTTTTCCAAGCTCACTGGCTTAAGAGAACTAGATCATTCTGCTCTGATATGCATTTCCTTGATCAATAA
This sequence comes from Leopardus geoffroyi, assembly GCF_018350155.1. Taxonomy (NCBI): domain Eukaryota; kingdom Metazoa; phylum Chordata; class Mammalia; order Carnivora; family Felidae; genus Leopardus; species Leopardus geoffroyi. The sequence continues at coordinate 57,724,974 of NC_059338.1, read as the reverse complement.
GGCTAAACATAAGTGAAATAGGCATCTTTTCTGTAAATTGTTCCCCGTTGTTTCTTCCTTCTTGTTCTTTTTTGTCTTCCTCAAGTAGGAAATTATAACCAATTAATCTTTAAGTATGTCAAGTGTTAAATAAAGGAAGGACACGAATGAGTACTAAAGAAATTTCCCAGCTCTTTAACTGCCTGATGGTCCAAACAGACCTAGATGACTGCTTAGCCCTGGCCAAGAGACCCATCCTGGTCAGAGAGAGGTCCGAGTGAAAATTATTTCAGTTGTTTCCCAGTAGAGTTGTGTCAGAAAAGTGGCTAAATCTTTTTGAAAGAAAAATACATACACATACAAGAAGCCCCATCAGCTAGTCTCTAGTTAACAGCTTTTCCAGATTACCCAACGCAGCACGTTCATTCCCTTTGTAACACATACTGACTGGTGTCATGAGCACACGGACATTCCTAGCAGTAAGCTCCTTTCTGGAATGCACAAGCAGATCCCTTGATGGTCTGTACAAGCAGTCATACTGAGCTGCTGAGATTTTCAAGAAGTGAATTAGGAGATAAGAGAACCCGAGTCCTCATTAGGTTTTAAAAGCCGTGAGACAAACCAAGCGTGGAAGATCTGGCTGAGAAAGTAACTCTTCAAGACGAAACTCAGAAGGATATGCCAGAAGCAAGCAGTCTGAAGAGGGAGCTTACATGTGGGAATAGAATTAAATTGGACGGCTGCCCTAGAAAAAAGTTGCAGCCCTGTTCCCCATCATTAGCGGCTCCTTTTCTGCAGTGTTCTCTGAGGCTGGTGAAGAAGGGGGCAGCCTGGCTGGAAAACGTGCCTGCAGAACTTGCAGTGGCTTCTCCAGGTCCCCTGTGTCCTTTTATTTACTGGAAAACCTCCCAAGCTTTTGATTTTTTGTCATCTCAAAAAGTGGTAACAGGTCCAAGTTAAATTGTCTTCAGAACATCAAATACCCCTTTCACTAGGAAAAAAAACACTAGGTATTAGATATGGCTTGCCCCTTAGGATTCTTTTATTTGAGAAGTAAAAAGTATTTGTAACTTTCCGCAGGACCATGTCAACATAGGGAGGTGTTATTTATTTTGCTGTGGGCAGAAAAAGTGATAGGACTAATGTCAAACTGGAAGAAATAAAGAGATGACTCATTTTTATCAACGTTGCCAGATACTGGTTTAGCACCTTATTTTGAGCTTTGGAAAATTAAGAGCGCAACGGCGACAGAAGTTATTTCTAAAGGCAGGCTGAGGTATTAGCCCAAAGAGATAACAATACTAACCTGTACCCTGAGATATTTAGATAAAGAATCTTAGTGCTTATTGTTCATAACAACAACAACAACAACAACAACAACAACAACATCACAAATCAATTGCTGAAAGTGGATCAGGAAATGGGTAAATGAAGAGGGAGGGTCATGTTATAGTTTCAAGTAGGAGGATCAGGTAAGTTTCACTGAGAAGGTTCCATTTGAACAGAGACTGAAGAAGGTGAGGGAGTTTGCTGTGTGGCTACCTGGAGGAAGAACATTTCTATGCAGAAAGGACAGCCAGTATAAAGGACAGCCTGAGGGTAGGAGCTTCCTGATTCAAGGGTCATGTGCTTGGCCTAGAAATTTCTCTCATATCATGTCGATCATATCACAGGAGAAGAGCCGGCCATTTGCCACAGATAATAATTTTGTTTAAAAATCACTATAAAGTAACTAAAAATAACAAAAACTCAAAGTGCATTGTGCTTTGATACTCCTCAGCATTACTGGCCGACAGGCCAACACTGATTTGCCAAAATTTCAAATACCTGGCCACGGATCCTCTAGTAAACTATGTTCATAAAAACATAGAAGATTAAATAACATCAAGCGCCTTGCCATCACTGAATCAGAGATATTATATTTGTAGGCTTTTCCCAAAGGGAACCTCCTTATCTGATATTGTAGGCTTTGGAATTAGAACTCAAATCTGTCACTTCACTGTGTGACATTACCTTCGCAGGATCCCAGTCTCCTCATCTGTAATTTGGAATAAATGATAATAATCTCACAAGATTCCTGGGAGGGTTAAATGATATTATAGCACAGTGCTTGGCGAATACAAATGCTTAAGAAATATTAGATATTATCAGTCACCCGCCACCCATCTCCTTTAGAATGTCACATCTGTTTAAATGGCTTGCTCACTTAAAGACTTTAAAAGACACATCTTGGTGTCCTACGTGGTAGGAGGAAAAAATACTTCCAATAACTGAGGAAGCCTGTACTTGTAATATTCCTGTTTCCAGGAAGGAAATTTTATTCTGTGAGTCTTTTCATTTGCTCTGATGAGTCAGCAACTTGTAAGAACTCCAAGGCTCAATTATAGGAGATGGAAAGGAAAAGGATATCAAAAACATGAAAAGGGATTACAAGCTGTAAGTGTAAAATATAAGTTATAAAATAATAAAAATAGCAAGCCAAAGTAAGCTGAAAACAATATGCAATTAAGCCAGCTAAAAAATATATAATTTATAACACCAGAGGATCTAGCATAAAAGCCTAGAGGGCTAAAAAAAATAAAGCAGGTGAAAGCAGAACTCCCTTGAGTTTTAAAAATTCCTTAGACTTAAAGGAACAAAGCAAGCTGTCTAGACCAGCACAACGTAATGGAACTTTCTGTGAGGACAGAAACGTTCTGTAGTCTGTGCTATCCAATATGGCAGAAAGTTCTTCACATATCTTCTACCTGATACAAGATGGACCCCAAATAACCTCTTAACAGATGAAAACCATGTTAAAATGACTCAATCTTATGTCTCCAACTTCCATCACTCTCTCTGCCCCTTCAACACAAGCTCACTGAAATAGTCCTAACCCCTTAGGGGTCAAGAGCGCTTTGTGTGCTCTCCCAGTGACTATCTTAGCCCATCACACTTGCTGTCTGCTCTGTTGGTTACTCTCCAACCCTCCTCCCGCCAAACTGCTTGAGAGCAGACACTGAATTATTCATGAGTGTATTCGCCATGCATATTTCAATGCATCTTAAAAAACAACTACTATTTTTTACATGAATGAATTGAATATACCAGACTTATCAAAGTCTTTTATTCCTTCCTCAACATATTTACAGCCTCACTAGGCCACTGAAATTACTTCAGGGCTTCTAAATCTGCTAAATTAGATACTTCTAAACACTACTCTCTCCATTCCAAAGTCAGTAAGTCCCGAAATGAAATTCAACATTTTCCTCTCACATTGGTTTCTTCTCCTGTGCTGTCTAGTTCGATTAATGGCACTTAATTACTATTATCCATGTTGCCTAAGACAAAAAAAAAATAGCTGAAAGTCATCCTTGATACTTCTTATATCTCAACTCAGTTGATCACCAAGCACTGTGGATGAATTCTATACCTTTCCTTAATGTCTTTTTAACTGGACCTGTCCTCCACCTAATACTGCCACTGTCTTAGCCCTTCATCACTGCTTATCCACATTTTCATAGGTCCTTTTCTTTGATTCTCATCAAGCTGCCCTACAGTGGGTCATCCACACTACCTAGTTTTGCCTAAAATGCTAATTTAATCACCTAACTGTCCCACTGAAAACTCACTGACTCCTCCCCCTCATCCATATAGTCATTAGAATTAAATTCCAACCCTTTCACATAATTTATAAGGCCTTTTCCAATCTGGCCTAAGCTTAGCCCTCAGTACATGCTCCACGGGGACATACAGTTGGGACCCTGGGAAGATATACTGATGGTTTTCTGGCCAGAGGATCTAGGAATCTGACATCTACCCAAGACTGGCTAATTCTTTCTAAATTACCTGGGAAATATGCACAAAGGAATCAAAACTAAGCAATATAATACTTTATTGTTTTGACCACAAATCCCAGCCAGTGCAGTGCTCCAGGAACCTCAGCTAGTTTATGGGGAAGGTGGCCTAGGGCTGCCGTGTCTAATATGGTGGCCACTAGCCTACCTGATAGGTGGCTAGTTCAAACTGAGATGTGCTCTAAGTATAAAGTGAATGCCAGATTTCAAAGGCTTAGTAAATATGAGCAAGAATATAAGATTTCCCATCAGTAATTTTTTTTTTAATTTTTTTTTCATCGTTTATTTATTTTTGGGACAGAGAGAGACAGAGCATGAACAGGGGAGGGGCAGAGAGAGAGGGAGACACAGAATCGGAAACAGGCTCCAGGCTCTGAGCCATCAGCCCAGAGCCCGACGCGGGGCTCGAACTCACGGACCGCGAGATCGTGACCTGGCTGAAGTCGGACGCTTAACCAACTGCGCCACCCAGGCGCCCCCCATCAGTAATTTTTATATTAATTACATCCTTAAAATATTTTGGATACAATGGATTAGATAAAACATATATTTAAAACTAATGGAATCTGTGTCTCTTTACTTATTTTAAAGTGGCTACTAGAAAATTTTATTTTATTTGAAAAATTTAAATTACATGTATCTATTGAACAGTGCTTGCCTAAAGTCATCCAAACTGTAAGGTCCGTTGTATCTGTTCTATTCCCCCCTCTTCCATCTCAATCCCTAAGTCCCAGAATTTAGTACCTCAGTGGGATGTAGTCACATATCATAAGAAAAGAAGTCAAAGAAAGTGAAACATATTTACCAGATGGCCTTCTCCCCTGTGATGTATTTAGGAACAGAAGACTCCCCTGTGCATTTGAATCAATTCCCTGGGATTGCATCTCTGTGCTGGTTGCAGTTTCACGGATCACCTCTCACCTGCCCAGATGCCCCCCACCCACCATGCTTTTCAGAGGGGCGCTGTCTGCCTCCAGACACTACAAGGTCAATGTGCTACAGGCTTACACTTTCATTTTCTACCTGCACCACTGCCCCCCAAAGCTTTAAGATAAAGAGGACTGAAACTCCAGACACACAAATATCCTGGCCTTAAATTTTAGAAATTCTGTTCTGAAAAATCCCTTCACCCACCCAGCCTCTAGACTTGGTCTCTTTGCCCAATTCCAGGCTCTGCTGGTGGCTTGAGTTCTCTCTTCATTTTATTTCCTATTCCCAAATTACTAGGCATTTCTTTGGTTGGACAGTTTAGCTATACTTTTAGTTTCTTATATCACAGTCCAACTTATTCCCCCATAGCCTCACCTATTTACCTCAGCAGATAACCATACAACCTACTTCCTGCCTGAAAAGAAATACTAGCAAGGGCTGTTTATAAAATTGTAATTTTTGGTGATGGTTGTGTTTTGAATTTCTATTATACCCAATGCCAGAGCAAACTGCCTCAAGGCTTCTCAGCGATAGGCAGGTAATCCCACGGAAGGAGAAGAACCTTCTGTAGACAGTACCGCTGGGCCTTTCCCCAGTCGAGATGAGTGACCCCAGTCCTTATCACCAGTACCAATGGAAAGGTGATGGGGAAATTCTTCCCCTGGTTTAATCTGTGCATATGCCTGTGATCCCTGGTCGGGCATCAATGCCTTCTCTCACTGTTGTCATGCACTAAACTGACAGAGAAGGAGTATGGTCACCTTCTACTTGTCTCACAAGGACACAGAGATGAAACCAGAACAGAGGGAACAGAATTCTGTTCTGTTCTGATCCCCCAGAGCTAAGGATTCTGCCAGACCCCTTCCCTAGAATTTCAGCAGTTTTAATCTTCAGCTACTCATCCACTTGAGACAAAAAGAGAAGCACAGGGTAAACAACCTGGTAAACAGCACCTGGCTCATCAGCATACAGATTTTGAAGGTCTATGCATAGTCATCGGTAGATAATGTACTGTTATATCAACAGTATCACCCCCGGAGAGCTTACAGACTTTGAAGAGAGACAAAGGATGAAGTCCCTCAAGAGAACCTCATTTAAAGGACAGATTAAGAGTATATAGCTAAAGAGCTGAAGATAGGTAAGTCAGAGAGATAGGAAGAGAAGAAAAGAATGTATGATTATTTGGCTCCCAGTCATGTAGGAATCATGTATACCGATAATTAAAACTCGACTCCAACCTCTGGTCCTCAACCTCTGGCTGATATATAGAGAAACTGGAAAAGACCAAGGAGGAATCAAAGGAGTCAGCCCTTGAAAGATAAGAACCATAATGAAATTCATCTACAGATACACACACACACACACACACACACACACACACACACACACACACACACAGTTTTTCCCATGAGGTTACTCCTCAGTCAATATGACAAAGCTCAAGGCAGAAAATCTCAGTATTATTGGCCTAAGGAAAAAGAGGATGGGGTTTGGAACATCCAGAGAAGCTGAAAATGGAATAGGGCAAAATCCTTGAAGGAGGGAGCCAAAAAAATCTGTAAACAAACTCCCTCAAATGCTTGACTGAAATCTGAACTGCACATGTGTGGGGGGCAAGATTTCAAAGAGGCCAGGGGAAAAAACAAACGTTAGAAGGCTGAAAGAGGTAAGCAGAGTTTCGACAGCTACTCACTGCAGAAAAGAATGAGGAGTGTCAATCTGTCAAAGAAGACTTGGTAAGCAACTTAACTGTGTTTTCAACTGAAACCTCAAAGAGCCATCCATGTCTTAGGAAAAAACACCAGTGAGAATTAAGAAAGCATCCCATGTATAAGCGAAATGACAAAACAGATCCACCCTGACAAAGCCTAAAACTAGTAATGCTGTGTTAGAACATTCTTCAATAAGAGGATAACAGAATCCAGAGTCTGTGACAACATATCTTACATCATGTTTCAGTACATGACCCCAAATTACTAGATTTTCAAAGTAGTCAACAGAAAATTTTCATAGTCAATAGAAAAATCAGTCATAGGCCCACAGACAAACAAGCATTCAAGAATTTTTAAAACAGTTAAAAATAAGTATATTTTAAAAAGCCATAGATGCCTGAGTGACTCAGTTGGTTAAGCGTCCGACTTCAGCTCAGGTCATGATCTCACAGTCTGTGAGTTCGAGCCCCACGTCGGGCTCTGTGCTGACAGCTCAGAGCCTGAAGCCTGCTTTAGATTCTGTGTCTCCCTCTCTCTCTGCCCTTCCCCCACCTGTGCTCTGTCTCTCTCTCTCTCTCAAAAATAAACATTTAAAAAAAATTTTTTAAGCCATAGGAAAAAAACGAATGTAGTGTGTGGAAAGATAGTTTGAGGAAAATTTTGTTAAACTATAAAAATGAATCAAATGCAAATCTTAGAAATAACTACTACATCTTAAATAAAAACTGAACAAAAGAGAGGAGAGAATCCATCAATTCAAAGATAAATCATCCAAACTGAAGCACAAAGAAAAAAATGCTTTAAAAAAATTGTAGAGCCTCAGTAACTTGTATCGAATGATCAAGCACATAGATAATTGGAGTTTCAGGAGAGAAGAAGATGGAAAGGCTAAATAATTGAAGAAATATAAGCTGAAATTTTTTCCAATTTGATCAAAAAAAAACCTAAAAGCACACAAATATCAGTGAACACCAACCTGAATAAATACAAAGAAAACCATAATAAGGTACCGTGGAAAACTTAAGATAAAGCCACACACTAATTAAAATTACATGTATTAGTATAAGAATCGATACAGTGATTAATGTAACTGAACAAATAACTTAGAAATAAGGTCTCACAAATCAATAGGAAAACAAAGTATTCCATAAATGATGCTAAAATTGGTGAAACTGAGGGGGCAGAAATGAGAGACTCAGATCTTCATCTTGGACCATGAGCAACAAAAAAAATTCAATGTATAAAATAATTAAATGTAAAAAGTGAAACTACAAAGCTATAGTAGCTATAGAGAAGACTATAGTTCTCTAATGAGGAAGTATCATCAAAGTTTTTATTAAAGCAACCATAAATGAAAACAATGATAGATGACTACATATTAAAATCTTCTCTACACAAAGCAAATTAAAAATTAAACTGGGAAAATAACTGAAATAAACTTTCATGTATACAGAGCACATAAAAGTGATGAAAAAAGTAGAGAACTGATCAAGTGACATTATAAGACAATTTACAAGACTTATAAATAATCAACAAAGTTTACCTTTATAAGTAATTAATATTAAAACAACAAAATTGCTACTTCACCCACTAAATTAGAAACATTTTAGCTTAATAATCCTCAGTCTTCATAACTTTGTATTCTTATGCATTGCTAGCAGGAATGTAAATTGGAACAAACTTTCTAGAAAATAGTTTAATATATACTAGGTTTTAAATCTCTATCCTTTGTTCTAGAAATTAGATTTCTGGGAATCTCTTCCAAAAACACAGAGGGAAAAAAAAGTATACATAAGAATGTTCTGAAAAGAGATAAGTCAACAACATGGCTGAATAAGACCTCCTGCATCATGGCCCTCCTTTCACAACACAATGTGACATCCAACCATGAAAAAAGTCCCTTTGTGGGAGCCTTGGGGTTTAGTACCATATGCCAAAAGCCTCGGGAAAAGTCTGGCCCACCTGTACATCAGGTAAGTGGACCCTGCAGTGGTTCCTGTACCAGTTCCAGCCCCTCCTGGCCACATTCCAGAAGTCTCTGGTAAAAACTGTCTTAGACAATCACCCATGGACAGGAGCACCTTCGTAGAAGTCTAGGTCTCCAGCAGAGAAGTCCTAGCACACAGTTGGAGCAAAACAATAGGAAATGGATGGACTGGAGTGGGTAAGATGAAGAGTCTGACTTTACCTGTATCACCCTTCTCCAAAAGTGGTCAAGAGACCTCAGGGTCAAGAGAGATATTCTTACCTTGTAATTTCTCCCAAGAGAGGAAAGTGAAAGTGTGTGAGTCAACACCTGGGCCTCCCCAGCTGTGCAGGATGATGCCAAAGAAGCCCATTTCTCTCTCACTCCATTCAAAGTAGTGAATTGTGAGCTGTATGACTGGAGGGTGGGGATAGCTGGAAAAGTAGAAGACTCCTGGAGACCATTGAAAGGATGTGGATTATAAAAACTGTGCCACAGATTCCATTAAAAAGCTGATCTTTGAGCTTCTGGGGATGTCCTATCTGCAGATCCCACCAACGAGCCCATGGGCACCATGGTGCTCCTTGTACTTCACCCACACACTAACCCCACAGAGACAGTGAGAAAAAGCTTTGGTAGATGGCAAGTGAGCATGTGCAGAAATCAGTAAGACTCTGTGAGCCAGGGAGAGACACAAACTTGAGCTTCAGCGCCACCTTTAGGAAAGCAAAAGAGAGCTGTTGGCACTTGGCCTCGTGCATCGGATGATCAAAAGAAGACACACAAGTCTAAGAATTCTGCCAAAAGAGGGAGCCAAAGTGTGGAGCAGGTGTATCCATACAAGTTCTGAGAATCCCTACGAAGACTGACAGAAGAGATTTCTCTCTGGAAGGTAGTTAGTAAAGAAGGAAGGAGGTCACTGCTACTTCAAAAGCGAAGACAGCAACATGATAGAGTACAGAAGCAGCATGTTTCAAGAAACATGAAAAATCTATGAAACATGACACAAGCAAAAGATCACAATAATCTTCCAGTAACTGATCCTGAAGACATGAATATCTGCTATTTACCTGATAAAGAATTTAAAATACCTGTTTTAAGGAATCTCACTGAGCTACAAGAAAGCACAGAGAGACAATTCAACAACAACAACAAAAACACAATACACACACAAAATGAGACGATTAACAAAGGTTAATCATAAAAGAAGAATCAAATTCTGGAGCTCAAAAATACAATGAATAAAATGAAAAAGGTACCATAGAGCATCAATATCAGAATGGATGAAGTAGAAGAAAGAACCTATGAGCTGAAAGACAGGAAGTAAATAATTGTCCAGTTACAGGAGAACAAAGCAAAAAAGAAGGAAGAAAGCCTACGTAATCAATGGGATACCATAAAAAAAAATAATCTGCAAATTACTGGAGTCTCAGAGGGAGACAAGAATAGAAAGTTTACATAAAAAAAGAATAGCTGGAAACTTCCCACATCTGGGAAGAGATTTGGATATCCAAGTTCATTAAGCACTTAGATCATAAAATAAACTCAACTTAAACATATCCTCTGCAAGACACATTATAATAAAACTATCAAAAATCAAAGACAGAGAAACTTAAAAGCAGCAAGAGTAAAGGAGCCTGTAACTTACAAGGGAATCTCCACAAAGTTATCAATAACTTTCTCAGCAGAAATCTTAGAGGCCAGGAGAGAGTGGGATGATTATATTCAAAGTGCTGAAAGAAAATAAAAAGCAACTAGCAATGAAAAATACTCTATCCAAGCAAAGTTGTCCTTCTGAAATAAGGGAGAGATAAAAGCTGAGGGAGCTCATCCCTCCAGACCTGACTTATAAGAAATACTGGAAGAAGTTCTTCAGGTTGAAATTAAAGAATGCTAAAGGGTAATTTGAAAAAATATGAAAATATTCAACACACTGATAAAGATAAGTGCACAGTCAGATTCGGAATGTTCTAATACTGTAATATGGTGGTGTACATAGCTTAACTTCATTCTTGTACAAAGGTTAACAAACAAGAGTATTCAAAATAACTATAATAAGTTGTTAACAAATTCACAACATAGAAAGAGGTAACCTGTGATATAACAAAATTGGGGAGTAAAAGTAGAACTTTGATTATAAGTCAAGTTTGTACCTGCAGCAAATAGACTACTGTGTCATTAAGATATTTATAGAACGCTCATGGTAACTACAGAGCAAAAACTTGCAGCAAATTCACAAAAGACAAAGATAAGGGAATCAAAGCATACCACTATGGGTAATCATCAACATATCTGAAAGGCAGCAAAAAAGGAAGAAAGGAACATGGGAACTGCAAAACAACCAGAAAATGAATAAAATTGCATTGGTAAGTCCTTACCCATCAGTAGTTACTCCAAATGTAAATGGGATAAATTCTCCAATCAAAAGGCATGGAGTAACTGGATGAATTTAAGAACAAGACCAAATTATATGCTGTCTTCAAGAGACTCACTTCAGCTTTAAGGACACATAGGCTCGGAGTAAAGGGATGGAAAATGATATTCCACGCAACTGGAAACCAAAATACAACAGGGGTGGCAATATTTATGCAGAAAAAAATATATACTTTAAGCCAAAAACTGTAACAAAAGGCAAAGAAAGTCATTATACAGGTACACGTTGAGGAGATGGTGGAGTAGGACAGTAAGCCCACCTTGTGCCACAGATACACCAAGCTAATATTCACATGAGTGTAAATAATTCAGAAAATGAACTGAAGACTGGCAGAACAAACTCCATAAGTAAAAGTAGAGAAAAGTAGAGAAGAGGCCATAAAAAGAGGGAGAAAGGGCAAAGGCTGTCCCTGGTTGGAAATGAGGCTGGGGCACAGGGGAAGGTAATAAACAGACTATCACACTGGAGAGCCCTCATGGGGAAGATGAATCCCCATAACATTGGCTTTGAAAGTCAGAGAGGCTGAATTTCATGAGTGTTTACAAACAGTGGGACTTAAAGCCTGGAATTTAAAAGATCAGCAGGTTCAGTTCTGCAAAATTGAGTCCCCACCCCTTGAAGGGACAGCACAAGAAGCCGCCAGTAGAGATAGAGTACAGAAGCAGCAGTTTGAAAAATTCCTGGGGCCCATGAGAGGGAGAGTTATTTACTTATCTTAGAGCTTGGCCATAGAAGCTGGGAACACAGGGAGACCCCTCCAGGAATAAAGGAGGTGGCAAGTGACATCTCCCTCCCCCACCCCTCAGCATAAACACAAGGTCTCCTGTGGTAACCAGCACTGCACCAACACTCTGTACCCAAATTGCTTACACGAAATCCCCTCCCACCACCCACACTTTGATGGATCTGCCCTTTCTCGTCAAGCTTGCCTCAGTCCCAATAAGGTGGGTCCCTTTCCCTAGAAAACTGGAACAATCCCCACCAACACATCATCTCCTGGCTACGGGTGCTTTTGTCCTGGGGGCATCCGTGGCAGGTCTCATTTTCCAAGCAGACCATTATACACCAAATTAAAACATGTCCCACCAAGCTGGGTACCAAACACTGCTCACAACAGACAAAAGGAGCCTCTGCAGACAACTGGACTGAAGGAAAAGGTAGACAGGAAACAATAGCAGGGCATATGCAACAAATGTAAGAGACACATCCTGAAGCACCAAGCCCTGGAGAACAGGGGACAAAGCACTGCAGGGCACTACAGGACCTCTTCCTCTTGAGGCCATTACCTTTGTGACGAGACATAAATGATTTTCCTAACACAAAAAAACAGACACAGAGAGACACACAAAATGAGAAGACAGAGGAATATGTCCCAAATGAAAGAACAAGACTAAACCACAGCAAGAGACCTAAGTGAAACGAACATAAGCAATATGCCTTGTGGAGAATTTACAGTACTAATCACAAAGATACTCAGTGGACTTGAGAAAAGAGTGGAAGACATCAGTGAGACCCTTAACACAGAGATTAAAAAAAGAACCAATCAGGGGCGCCTGGGTGGCGCAGTCGGTTAAGCGTCCGACTTCAGCCAGGTCACGATCTCGCGGTCCGTGGGTTCGAGCCCCGCGTCGGGCTCTGGGCTGATGGCTCAGAGCCTGGAGCCTGTTTCCGATTCTGTGTCTCCCTCTCTCTCTGCCCCTCCCCCGTTTGTGCTCTGTCTCTCTCTGTCCCAAAAATAAATAAACGTTGAAAAAAAAATTTTTTTAAATAAAAAAAAAAAAGAACCAATCAGAGATGAAGAAATAAAAAATAGACTTGATAAAAAATAGCAGGCTAGAGGAAACAGGAACAAATTAATGACCCAGAAGACAGAGTAATGTAAAATAACCAAGATGAACTAATAAGAGAAAACAATTCTGCAAAATGAGAATAGGGTTAGAGAACTCAGTGACTCCACCAAGCATAACAACATTCGTATTATACAGATCTGAGAATAATGAGAGCGAGAAAAGGGGTAGAAAGTACATTTAAAGAAATAATAGCTAAAAACATCCCTAATGTGGGGAAGGAAATGGATATTCATACCCAGGAGGCACAGATCCCCCAACAAAATCAAGGCGGTCTATACCAAGACACATAGGATTAAAGTGGCAAAAAGTAGTGATTAAAAAAAAATGTTTTTAACAGCAAAAAAGACAGTTATATACAAGAGAAACCCCATAAAACCCTCAGCAAATTTTTCAGCAGAAACTTTGCACACCAGCAGAATCTGCAGCTATCAAGCAAGGCTATCATTCAAAATAGAAGGAGATAAAGAGGTTCTCAGACAAACAAAAACTAAGAGTTCATTCATGACAAGTGAAAACAAGCCCTACAAAAATGTTAAAGGGGACACTTTCCTTGGGAAAGAAAAGACCATAAGTGAGAGTATGAAAAGTAGGAAATCTAGAAGTGGTAAAAATAAATATACCTGTAAAAATCATACAAGGGATTCACAAAATGAAAGGATGTGAAATATGGCACCATATACTTAAGATGTGGGGGAAAGAGGAGTAAAGAATGTGATCAAACATAAGCGACCATGAACTTAATATGGACTGCTAGATGCAGAGGATAGTAAATACAAACTGAATGGTAATCACAAATCAAAAATCAGTAACAGATATGCAAAAAATAAAGAGAAAGGAATCCAAGTATATCACTACTAAAGAAAGCCAACAAACCATGAAAGAGAACAAAAGAACAATCAGAGAAAAACTACAAAAAGAACCACAAAACAAATAAAATGTTAATAAATACATATCTATCATACTTACTTTGAATGAAAATGCTAAATCAAAAGACATAAGGTGACAGAAAGGATTAAAAAAAAACAAAACAAAAAACAAACATGCAAAACAAGACCCATCTATATGTGCCTACAAGAGATTCATTTCAGATGGGAAGGCACCTAGAGATTGAAAGTGACGGGATGGAGAATCACTTATCATGCAAATGGATGTCAAAAGAAAGACAGATGTTTTCACTCTTATGTGTATCCTGAGAAACTTAACAGAAACCCATGGGGGAGAGGAAGGAAAAAAAAAAAAGAGGTTACAGTGGGAGAGAGCCAAACATAAGAGAGTCTTAAAAACTGAGAACAAACTGAGGGTTGATGGGGGGTGGGAGGGAGGGGAGGGTAGGTGATGGGCATTGAAGAGGGCATCTTTTGGGATGAGCACTGGGTGTTGTATGGAAACCAATTTGACAATAAATTTCATATATTAAAAAAATAATAAAATAATTTAAAAAATAATAAAAAAAAAAGAAAGCCAGAGTAGCAATGCTTGTATTGGACAAAATAGCCTTTAAAACAAAGACTGCAACAAGAGATAAAGAAGAGCAGTATATCATAATAAAGGGGACAATCCAACAAGAAGATATAACAATTGAAAATATGTATGCACCAAACATGATAGCACACAAATACATAAAACAAACATAAAGGAAATATTTGACAGTAATACAATAGTAAAGACTTCGATACTCCCTTTATATTGGCAAACAGATCCTACAAGCAGAAAATCAACAAACAAACAGTGGCTTTTAATGACACAATGGACCAGATGGATTTCACAGACATATTCAGAACATTCCATCCTAAAATAGCAAAATACGCATACTTTTCAAGTGCACATGGAATATTCTCCAAGAAAGAATGCATATTAGGCCACAAAACAAGTCTCAACAAATTCAAAAAGGCTGAAGTCATATCATGCATGTTTTCTGACCACAATGTTATGAAACTGATAATCAATCACAAGAAAAAATCTGGAAAGAGCACAAATACATGGAAGTAAAATAACATGCTAGTAAACCATGACTGGGTCAACCAAGAAATCAAAGAAGAAATCAAAAATTACATGGAAACAAATGCAAAAGAAAACACAATGGTCTAAAATTTTTGAGATGCAGCGAAAGTTCTAAGACAGAAGTTTATAGCAATACAGGACTACTTCAAAAACAAGAAAAGTCTCAAATAAACAACCTAATCTTACACCTAAAGGAGATAGAAATGAAAAAGGACAAACATAGCCAAAGTTAGCAGAAGGAAAGAAATAATAAAGATTAGAGGAAAATAAATGATATAGGGGTGACTGGCTGGCTCAGTCAGTTAAGCTTACAACTTCGGCTCAGGTCATGATCTCGCGGTTCATGAGCTTGAGCCCCACATCGGGCTATCTGCTGTCAGCATGGAAACTGCTTTGGATCCTCTTTCCCCATATCTCTTTGCCCCTCCCATGCTGGTTCTCTCTCTCTCTCTCTCTCTCAAAAAATAAATAAACTTAAACATACATACATACATACATAAATAAATAGAAGTAAATATATAGAATAGATCAATGAAACCAGGAGCTGGTTCTTTGGAAATATCAACAAAACCAATAAACTTGTAGCCAGACTCATCAAAAAAAAATATGTTTTTTTGGAGGGTCAGTGCCTGGGTAGCTCAGTTGGTTAAGCATCTGACTTGATTTCAGCTCAAGTCGTGATCTCATGGTTTATGAGTTAAAGTTCAGTGTCAGGCTCTGTGCTAACAGTGTGAAGCCTGCTTGAGACTCTCTCTTACCTGCTTTCTCTGTCCCTTCCCTGTTCTCTCGCTCTCAAAATTGAATAAACTTTTAAAAAAAGGAAGACAGAGAGAGATGACTCACATAAACAAAATCACAAATGAAAGAGGAGAAATAACAACCAACAGCACAGAAATGCAAACAATTATAAGAGAATATTATGAGAAATTATATGCGAACAAATTGCACAACCTAGAGGAAATGGACAAATTCCTAGAAACATATAACCTACCAAAAGTAAAGCAAGAAGAAACTGAAAATTTGAACAGACCAATTACCAGCAATGAAATTAAATTTGTAATCATAAAACTCCCAAAAAACAAGTACAGGACCAGATGGCTTTGGTGAATTCTACCAAACATTTAAGTAACAGTTAACACCTATGCTTCTCAAACTATTCCATAAAATAGAAAAGGAAAGAAAACTTCCGAATTCACTCTATGAAGCCAAAATTACTCTGATACCAAACACAGATGAAAAACCTATCAAAAAGAAAAAGGAACTACAGGGGCCAATACCTCTGATGAACACAGATGGAAAACTCTCACAAAATACTAGCAAACTGAATCCAACAATATATTAAAAAATCATTTACGTGACCAAGTAGGATTTGTTCCCAGAATGCAAGGCTGGTTCAATATCCATAAATCAATCAACGTGATACATCACGTCAATAAGAGAAAGAATAAAAACCATGTATGATCATTTCAATAGATGCAGATAAAGCATTTGAAAAAGTACAACATCCATTCATGATAAAAACTCTCAATGAGGTAAGTCTAGAGGGACCATATCTCAACATAATACAAAGAGGAATGACTCAAATAAATAAAATCAGAAATAAAAGCAGAGATATTATACCAAAGAAATATAAAGGAGCAAATAAACTATTACAATCATATGACAACAAACTGGACAATATAGAGGAAATCGATAAATTCCTGGAAATATCTAACCTACTAACACTGAATCATAAAGAAATAGAAAATCTGAAGAAACCAATAATAAGGAGATTGAATGAGAAATCAAAAATCTCCCAACAAGAAAAGCCCAGGACCAGATAGGTTCCCCTGGTAAGGTATACCAAACTTAAGAATTATGCCAATCTTTCTCAACTTTTCCAAAAAACTGAAGAGGAGGGAGTACTCCCAAATTTATTATATGAAGACAGTATTACCCCAATCCCAAAGCCAGATAATGACACTACAAGAGAAGAAAACTCCAGGCCAATAACCCTGATAAATATGGAGGTAAACATTTTCAACTAAATATTAGCTAACTGAATTCAACACCACATTAAAACAATTACACACCATGATCAAGTGGAATTTATACCTAAGATGCAAGGATGGTTCAATAAACACCAGTCAATAAATGTGATACACCATATTAACAGAGTAAAAGAAAAAAAATCACATGAACATCTCAACAAATGGGGAAAAATAGGTGACAAAATATAACTTCCTTTTATGATTAAAAACTCTCAAAAATTTTCATATGGTAGGAATGTACCTCGACATAGTAAAGACCATATATGGCAAGCCTTCTCTTATATAAGAAATAGAACAAGGGTGCCCAATCTTACCACTCCTATACAACACAGTAATTGACATCCTAGCCAGAGCAATTAGGTAAAAAAGGCAGCCAAATTAGAAAAAAAGACATAAAACTGTCTTTGTTTGTAGATATGTTATGATCCAATATATGAAAATCTTAAAGACTGCACCAAAAAAATTGTTAGAAATAATAAATGCAGCAAAGTTACAGGGTACAAAAATAAACATACAAAAATCAATTGCATTTCTACACAGTAACAATAATATATGAAAACAATCTTATGTCACAACAGCATCAAAAACAATAAAATACTTATGAATAAATTTAACCAAGGAGGTAAACGATCTGCATACTGAGAACTGTAAGACTTTGATGAAAGAAACAGAAGGCGACACAAGCAAATGGAAAGATATCCCATGCTGATGGATTGAAAGGATGAATATTGTTAAAATGTCCATATTACCCAAACCCATCTATATATTAAATGCAATTTCTATTAAAATTCCAATAACATTTTTCACAGAAATAGAAAATAAATCCCAAAATTTGTACAGAATCACAAAAGGCTCTAATTGACTAAACCAATTTTAAGAAAGAAAAACAAAGCTGGAATCATCACATTCCCTGATTTCAAACTCTACTACAAAACTATCGTAATCAAAACAGTATGGTACTGGCACAAAAACAGACACACAGATCAATGGAAAGAATCTAGAGCACAGAAACAAATCCTCATATATATGGTCAACTAATATTTGACAGAGAAGCCAAGAATGCCCAGTAAGGAAAGGATTGTGTCTTTAAGAAATGATGTTAAGCAAAAAGAAATATCACACACAGGAAAATGAAATTGGACTCCTATCATAAGTATTATTTTGTAAAAATTATTTTACATCATAAAATGACATATAACCAATCTAGTAAAATCATATCATTAAAGAATGTTTAATGACATGAGAGAAAGCTCAGTACTATTTAGGGTGTCATGAACTACAAAACAGTATACACACTTTGATCCAAATTTTATTTATGAAATTGCTAACTCATAGTGATAATATTATGGGCCACATTTCCTTTATCAAACTTTATTTCACTCCTAATTTTTCCGTAATGGCCATGTATTATTTTTATAATCACAATAAAAATATTATTTGCAAAATACAAATTCAGAAGAATAGGGCAAAGTCTTCAAGGAAAGATACGAGAAAAAGGATAAAGTGGAAAGTTTCAACAGAGAAGGAAAACACACTTCCTTGGAACTAGAATGAAGAATGAGCGTGAGTTCAGAAATAAATGGTGTGAAGGCAGAAATTTAAGAGATCATATTTAATAACCATACTTTTCTCTGTGAAATAGAAGATAATGCTATCTTTTTATGGAGAGGAGGCTGAATTGTAAGAGGGCTGAGGAAGATAATGGAGATTTAACATTGCTATTTTGAGAATTAGCAGAAAGAAGGACAGAAAAAGATTTCTAGAGGACAGTAATCGGCCCAGCTTTGTTTGGAGATCATACTTTGCATCAACATGAGTCTATACAACAGTATAACATTCATCTACCAGACCATTCAGTGCATGTATAAGAATGAGGTAGGCACATGCTTGAGTGGATCTAAGTTTGGGGTTTTTGGAGTGTGGACAAAGGACAAGAGAGTAAAGACACTGAGAATGCTATAAAAAGGGCAAAGGTATGAACAATGGAGTCTAGGTTGAACAGAGAAGGAAGTCAGAAAGTGGCATTACAGTGTCAGAAAATGGAAGGGTCTACAGCCTAGAAGTTTCAGTCAAGTCAAAGGGACACTGGGAAGAGGATCAAGAGGCCAAGGAATCCAGAAAGCTACGGCAGACATTACTACAATAGAGATTAAGTTCGAAGACATGTCTCTGCTCTGGATGTCAACAAAAAATAGGGCATGGTCATGGGAGAAAACTGGGAAGCAGAATGATAAAAGATAATTGACAAAAGTTGTCCATTCAGCTCTCAGGCCAACTACTGGGTGAATCTTTCACATGGATGTTCTTGTGCCAATCTGATGATAAGAACTGGGATGAAGAGAAAGACTATATAATCAGGGGTTCCCAGCCTTCAATGCATAAAGGAATGTGACCAGAAGGTCAATAGGTAACAGAAGCGACAGACTTTGACTCCCAAGCATTTCTCTTGCAAGTCTACCACAACTCCCTGCACATTCATGGAAAAAGAACTGTGTTTCAAACTATCAGGATACTTTGACTTTAATCCGAAAACCAGTAAAGGCTACTCAATAGCCAGTGAAAGACCACTGTGACAATCAAATGAATGGAAAATATCATCAAATTTTAAAAAGCCACTTTTTGTGTGAGAAAATATTTGATTGGCTGATTGATTGAGACAGAGACAGCATGAATCAGGGGAAGGGGCAGAGTGAGAGAGAATCCCAAGCAGGTTCCAAGCTCAGCACGGAGTCCAATGTGGGGCTCGATCCCACACCCCTGGGATCATGACCTGAGCCAAAATCAAGAGTCAGATGCTCAACCGACTGAGCCACCCAGGCACCCCCAAAATATCTGACTCTTAATTCAACCAGGTCATGGGATAACGTTTTCAAAGCCCCTGAAGATAGATAATCACCTGACCAAAAATTCAGATTTTCTTAAGCAGGATCCTTTACATAAAATATTTTACAAACATATTTTTTCATAAAACAAGACCTACCTATGCAAGGGTATTTGGCTCGTCATCCCCATCAGCCCAAGAACAAATATATTCTGCACAGTTTTTCCAGATAATTTACCACTTCGTTGGTGGCTCTTTCAGTTTCCTGATGGCTCAGCAGGAAAACTGCAAAGCTACTCAACAGTGAAATTCTTGGGCAGGTGCAATCAAAACCTCCTCCAGAGGCAAATCTTAGGTTTTCTGCCTAAGTAGATGGATTTTTTGCAGATGATGGTGTGGTGAGTGAATGTTTCTCTAACTACAAAGAAACGCGTTGTGATCTTTTTTCCTTTCTGCGCAGTAGACTCCAACATTTTTCAAGCACCCTTATCGTTAAAACACGTAAATACGTCAAAACATGTACATATTTTTAATAGATTATATACATGTACTCTTATCAATCCGTACATGAAATTTTAATAAATTTCATTTCTCTCTTATTTTTGATAGAGTAAATAAATAAAAATGGAAAGCCTAATATACCCCTCCCCACCAGGGAACTGTCTTATAAGCGACCCCCTTCTTTCAGACCACTTCTAGACAGACTGGAAGAAATTCTGTTCGTACACAATGTGCGCTTCCTTCCAGCTATAAGAGAAAGAATCTGCCAACAGTGCAGACATCAATGATGAAAGTGATGTCAATCTACAACATAGACAGTGACAGAGCGGCCTAATGGTCACTATAAGGCTAGACCTTCTTTTGAATCAACTTACAAAGTAGTTCTACATCTTAAAAAGGAATAAAGAGAAAAAGAACCCACTTGAGTAGATGAAATATTTTTAGGGGCAGGTGGGCGTCGTTTAAGTGCTGACTCTTGATTTCGGCTCAGATGATGATCTCACAGTTGTGAGATTGAGCCTCTTGTGGGGCTCCTCACAGGGAGGGGGCTGAATTAAGATTTTTTTCTCCCTCTATCCCTCTCTGCCCCTCTTCTATTCGTGTGCATGCTTTGTCTCTCTCTCAAAACAAAAATTCTTCTTTAAATAATGAGTTAATACCAGATGTTAGGTGTGCACAAAAATACAGCCAGTCTTTTATTAATCTGTCAAGTATTCATTGTACGACCATGACATACCTGGCATTTTCCCCACACACTAATTATATTTACATGTATCATAACCCACAGTCTCTCTTTAGATGTGGAAATGACTGTGCAGTGACGAAATGAGTTTCTAAATTATTTCAATGTAATACAGTACCTGAGTAGATTGCCACACTGGCAGCTTGAAGTGAGACTGCTGTTCATCAATTCCACCTCCTAAAACTAGACCGTAAGTTCCTCAAAGATAAGCACTGCGTTTATTTGATCATCTCTATAAACCTAGAGTAGCACCTAGAAGAGTGACCGGCATTCAATGCCGTGAGCATTCAATGCTTACAATTTTGTTGGAGGGGTGGGAGAAGAGGGAGAAAGAAAGGGAGGAGGAGAAGAAGAAAATAAACCAAAGCCTGGGAACAAACTGGAAGAGCCATTTTATTGCCCCTAAAATGGTTTGACTATAACCACTAATGGTATTTTTTCTGATGAGATATATGTGTGTATGTGTATATATGTACATGTATACGTATATTATATATACGTATACATATATATACAGAGAGAGATCAAAAGCACTTAAAACACTGCACTTACACTTAGTATATAATTCAAGACTCTGAGCCTCAAGAGGAGAATCTATCCTCGCCCATTCCAGGCTGAGCTAGGTGCTAATATTCTGGGCTCCGTCGTACATAGTGCAAGCATCTAACACTACAATTGGCACAGAACATGGAAAGTAGCCACTTCATATACTGTCCACTCATAAACTGTAAGCTCTTTGAGACTCCTATCTTTATTTTCACAAATACTAGCACAGATTCAGTAAATACTGAATGACGGAAAGAACAAACATCTCATTCTCCTTCTGTTCTAGTTATCTCTTTAATTCGCTCCTATGTTCAGTCAGCCGTTCAACTCACCATTTTAATTATCTTAAAGAATCAATAAACAAAAAGCCGTCTTGGCCAACACAAATCAGATACAAAAATGGCGAACACCAAGATCTATTCATTCATATGACCAAAAAGTATCCCTTTCTAATGTCTTATGATTAAGCATCAATAAACACTCAACATCATCACCCTTTTCTCTTAATGTCCTCTACATCAGAATCACGTTTTAATAATCACTCTTTCACAACCACATTGATTACTTACTTCTATTCTTCCTTCTCCCTGAAAAGGCATATAGTAGGTCCTGCCACCTCTTTCTCTAATGATGTCATCAGGTCTGCTCTTAACTGTTTCTAGAGCCCCTACCTTTAACGCCTTCCAATTGACTTCCAATGGAGTCAAGGGAACGACTCCATACACTCAAAATTAAGCTAAATATAAGGAATTGCTGTTTCTTACTACATGGGATTCCATTTACACAGAATCCACAATTTTAACCTGGTTTTTAAGGCTACTCATCTCTCACTCATCTCTACCAGCATTTGCTACCTTGTTTCCTCTATCTGCTCCTTTACTCAACAATCCCTCAACATTTGCATTTTACCTGAACTAACAATATTTTAGTCCTTATTTGTATGTTTCTTCGCAAGTGTTCTAAAAGATCATCATGTGTGTGCTCTTTGATCTCTGAGAATGGGTGGACTGCTTTCCCCTCCAGGGAAAATCTAGCAAGCACTCTTACACAAGTTGATTTCTCAATAGGTGCTGTTAACTTGCCGTCCTAAACCTAAGGGAACTCAATAAATGCTGTCTGGATTAAACTGAATTGGATGCTCATCTTCAATAAACTATTTATAAGTGAAAATAAAATAAAGAAAAGAGAATACATTTAAATTACAGGGTCGAAAATCAGTAATGCTTCCCAGAATCCTACTCGGCCTTTATCATCTGCATGGAGATTTCTCATGTGTATTCTAATGCTACTTCTGTTTTTCAGCCCCCATCTCCCTCCTCTTCACCCCTCTTGCCACCCAATATCCACATGAAGGAAACCCAAAGCAAGATGAAAAGGACACTAGAGAATATCAAGTTTCATATAAGCCCCACTGCTCATATTTATGCATCTGGTTATGAGGCCACCATATCAATATTCTTCACACTGAGAGCTTTATTTAGAGCCTCCCTATGTCAAAGGACAATTAATATCTTAGATAATTTCTATCAGAGTGCTTGATAAATTCACTTTTCTAGACAATTTAGCAAGAAGACACAATAAAAGAAAATGCCACAGTAAAGGTTTCTGCTCATTTTATACTGTCACGAGGCTAATAAAAAATTCACTTTTTTCTTGGAGTATTATATTAAAAAAATTCTCCAAAATGCTAGTTTGAATAAAAATCTGTCTGATGTAGTCATTTTGGTATTATCTCTTGTAAAGAAGAAATTTAATCAAGACTGTTGATATATTTAGCTACCGAGTAGAACAAATTTGGTTAACATTTTAAACACTAACTTACAGGATCAGCTGGTCCACAGAATTCTCGAAATGTCTTTGTAGGATTATTCTGTTGAATCTCCAGTGCTACACAAGGGCCGGAATACATTTCTGTCACCATCTCCTATGACATGTAATGTAAAAGTTAGTAAAATTTAATGATCTTTTACTCCTCCTCCTTCAATTGCACCACTATTCCAAATCTTAAAATCTTAGTTATCTGTGAATTCTCATGAATCCCACATGCCAAAAGCTCCCAGGTTTTGTCCATCTTTCCTGCAAAAATGTGTTTTAGGTATATTCCTTCATCTCCATAGGAATGGAGATCTAACCTACTAACATCATTTTAATGTACTGCTTTACCAGTTGGCACTTTCATTAATTGAAATGGTCTTCTCATACCTCTTCCTTCTAAAGGGTACCTCCTCTTAAATAGAGTTCTGTTGAATGGACATTTCTTTTTTTTTTTTTTTAAGTTTATTGATTTATTTTTGGGAGAGAGAGAGAGAGAGAGAGAGGGAGAGGGAGGGAGGGAGGGAGGGAGGGAGGGAGGGAGGGAGAGGGGCAGAGAGAGGGAGAGACATAATCCCAAGCAGCCTCCATGCCATCAGCAGCATAGCGTGACATGGGGCTCGGACCCACAAACTGTGAGATGGTGACCTGAGCCGAGATCAATATTCAGACGCTTAACTAAGCCACCCAGGCACCCCTCGAATGAACATTTTTTTTTCAACGTTTATTTATTTTTGGGACAGAGAGAGACAGAGCATGAACGGGGGAGGGGCAGAGAGAGGGAGACACAGAATCGGAAACAGGCTTCAGGCTCTGAGCCATCAGCCCAGAGCCCGACGCGGGGCTCGAACTCATGGACCGCGAGATCGTGACCTGGCTGAAGTCGGACGCTTAACCGACTGCGCCACCCAGGCGCCCCTCGAATGAACATTTTTAAGGATACAAATTCCAAAGTGTTTCTTCCAAAGACGCTTTCAAAAATCATAATCATTTTCAGAAATGAAGAAAATGGAGACTAGATCTCATAGTAAACACCTAGAAATTAGACAGTATGTAGAAACAACAGTTTTCAAAGACTAGGTGACAGGCAGCACAGTATGACCCCTGAGACAGGGGAATCAAATGAAGTAAGCCACATGACTGCCCATCTTTCTGCTTGGAGGAAGTTTCCAGACAATGGGACAGGGAGAGGAAACACAACAGAGCCCAACACTCTCACTAAGGAGAAGAGATAAAGACTGGAATTCAGGGAGGCCACTGCAGCTAGAATGTGAGGACAGACCACTAGAGGAGGTGGGAGAACTATGGAAGAGTAAGCTATTGGGATCTGCAGAGAAGTTCACCTGAGTTTTTGGCTAAGAGTCTGTACATATGTAGAGGAAACCAGCCAAGGCTGAGAACTACCAGAAGCAGTTGAGCACAAGGCTGAGAAGACTTTGCATTTCCATCAGCCAGACTGGAAAGCCCTCACACGATACACAGGGCATCGGGTAGAGTCCTCAGAAGGGTACTGCACCGTGACAGTTGGCCTTATATATGGAATGCTCTGTATCCATCCTCTAAAGCTTAAAAGCAAGTCTTGAAAGGGTCAGATTGATCCCAAGTAACGTAGTGAGTGCCCAAACTACATCAAATACTCTTCCAAGGAATATGACAAACCTACCATTTAACACTATAAACTGCACATCATCCAGTATCCAATAAAAATTACCAGGCATACAAAGAAGAAAATATGAACCATCATTAGAAGAAAACTCGATAAATTGATACAGATCCAACAATGACAGAAATGATGTTGGTTACATAAGAATGTTAAAACAGCTAATGTAAATAGGATCTATCTGCTCAAATTACAGGAAGAAAACATGGACATGATGCAGAGAAAATCAACATTAAAAAGACCCAAAGAGCAGACTACTGAATTGCTAGGCTGTGCATCTGAAACTAATGTAACACTTTATCAAATACACTTTAAAAAAAAAAAAAAATTAGGGGCGCCTGGGTGGCTCAGTCGGTTGAGCGTCCGACTTCGGCTCAGGTCATGATCTCACACTCTGTGAGTTCGAGCCCCGCATCGGGCTCTGTGCTGACCGCTCAGAGCCTGGAGCCTGTTTCAGATTCTGTGTCTCCCTCTCTCTCTGACTCTCCCCCGTTCATGCTCTGTCTCTCTCTGTCTCAAACATAAATAAACGTTAAAAAAAATTTTTTTTAAATAAATAAATAAAATAAAAAATAAAAAAAATTAAAAAAAGAACCCAAATG
This sequence comes from Leopardus geoffroyi, assembly GCF_018350155.1. Lineage (NCBI taxonomy): Eukaryota > Metazoa > Chordata > Mammalia > Carnivora > Felidae > Leopardus > Leopardus geoffroyi. Next base: position 57,699,552 of record NC_059338.1, on the reverse strand, counting down.
GGACTTCTAGAGATAAAAACTACATCTGAATTAAATACACTGAAAGGGATGGACAAAATAAAATACAACATAAGGACAATAAATATAAGGAAATGCAACACCAACTATTCAAAAACAAGCACAGAGTGGGGTGGTTCAATTAGTTGAACATCCAACTCTTGATTTCGGCTCAGGTCATGATCCCAGGGTCGTGGGATTGAGCTCTGCTTTGGGCTCCACATTGAGCATGGAGCCTGCTTGAGATTCAATCTCTCTTTCTGCCCCTCTCCCATGCTCAGGTGCTTTCTCTTTCTCTAAAATTAAAAACAGAAAAGGCAAGCACAGAGAGATAGAAGAATGGATACAAATGTCCCACAATAATTTTTTTCAATGACATGCTAACATATGCATATATAAATTGGATTCCCAGAAGAAAAGAAGGGGTGATGAATAACTATTCCGAGAATTGCTGAAAATACTCAAATTTGATGAAAATCATAAGCCAAAAAGGTGCAACAGAATCCAAGAATAAACGCAAAGTACAGTAAGACGATAATTAAATTGGCTAAAACCAAAAGCCAAAAATCTCAGGAACAAAAAAGCCTTTAAAAACAACCAAAAAAAAAAAAAAGAAGACATATAACAGTAGAACAAAGCTAAGGACATAAATGACACCAACAAAAATCTGTCAATCTACAATTCTATACCCAGGTGGGAAGATATTTCCCACAAATGAAGGAAAAATAACTTTTTCCGACAGAAAAAATGTGACAGAATTCACTACCAGCAGCCCTATACCGTAAGAAATGTTAAAGGAAGTTCTTCAGATAGAAGAAAAATCGTGCCAGACAAAAATATGGATCTGTAAGAACAATGGTAAACATGTGGGCAGATATATTTTTTAGTTGGTGTGCAAGATACTTATTTATTTAAAGCAAAAATATTAAAAAATGCATTATAGGGTTTATAATAGAAATAAAATGTAGGACAACCACAACACATAAGAAGAGGGGGAATGGAAGGGTACTGTTTTAAGGTTCTTATCTGTACATGAAGCGGTATAATGAAAAAGATGATCAAAGAAAAGAGCCTCTCAGTGTCTGGAACACTCAATCAATGTTCTTTTCTTCTCTACATGGGGAATAATACTTCAGGAAGAAATGAAAATAAATATAAAGACTTTGAGGCAGAAGTCCAGGTGATGTGCATGACTATCAGGAGCGAAGGGAGACTAGAGAAAATTAGAGAGGAGGCCAGATTGTGGAGAGTTTGCGGCACATAATGACAAAGTAAAATAAAAGTAATTTATTACAGAACACTATTTAAATATTAATTGGAACTCAGTCATCATACTTAATAGAAATTTCAGAAGTTGAAAGAGGAGGGAAGCGCTTCACGATTAAGATGGTACACAGAACCCTAAATGTATCCCCCTGAAGTCACTTTGCTATTTCACAAAGGTCATATGTAATTGACTTTTTATGGATAATTATGTTGAGTCTGACCTTCTGTCTCATGACATTGAGGTACTGCCTATGAATAAATGTCAACGGCCAAGTTCTCAGCAGGGGCAGTAGACAGCATGAATGTGTTATCCAGAAAGAAAAGGAGTGAATTTTGCCTGCTTTTCTTTCATTTGTGTCTCTCCTTGACTTTCAGTGTTAATCACAGATACCGTTAAAAATACAGACATAAAGGGCTATGCAAATGCACAACATGGAAAGAAAAAACATGTTGGAAAAAGCACTCTATCAAAAGCATAATGTGCTGCTTAAAAAAACAAAATGGACTCAACAAAATTCTCAAGTCACCTAGGTTTTTTAATTAAGTAAAAAGTTAACAAAAACAAAAAAGAACATGCTTGTTTCCTTCACAGCCCTTTGACTCCTGTCCTTTAGGTAGTTAGGATGGGATCATCTGATTTAATATCTATCCTCACTAGAACATAAGCTCCATAAATGCAGATAGTGTGCTTTTGTTGTTGTTGTTCATCACTGTATTCTTGGTATCGAACACATTGTTTGGCACATAGCAGACACTCAGTCTATGTAGTAAATAAGTGGATCGTGATAATACAATAAGACAGGAATTATCACTTTTTTGTGTTTGTAAATGCTGACGCAGCAAATGCAAGTATAAATGATCAACACCGAATCTACTATAAGGAATTAGGTCAAATACAATAATAGCGATAGTAATAACAAAACAGCTAATACTCTCTCAGTACTCTCAATATGTGAAACTCCTTCACGGGATTTTTTTCATTTAATTATCACAGCAATCTCATAAAGTACATAATAGCATTACTTCCATGTTATAGATGGGTAAACTAAGGCTTAAAGAAGGCAAATACCTTGTCTATGGCCACACAACTGGTAGACTGGGATTTGAACCCAGCATCTGACTCCACAAGTTTTTGGTGAGAAGAAGGGAATTGAGTTCAGAAAGCTGAAAGTTGGTTGCACTGAATTTTGAGATAAGAAAAGTCTATACACAGTTTGAAGCAAGGAATGTGGGAACCCCTAGAACTCATGTATAGTATCTGGTACAATGTCAGTGATGTCGTCCTATTTCACACTGTATATCCTACATTTAAGAGGACCATTTCACCCACAGATCTTTAAGTTTAGGCTAATAAAATGAATGGACTCGCTATTATGACCTTATAGGTCTTATCATTTATTTTAAAACACGAATCTGAAGACAAGCAGGGTAAAGTGTCATGGGAAAAGACAGAGTAAGAATCAAATCACCTGTTTCTGTCCCTTTAGGTTGTTGCCTCTTAAGATTACTTTTATAGTCTCTTCTTTCTGAATTAGATAAACCTCCTAAAGTTAAGAGACACATAATACTATGCAGCATTGAAAAATTTACCTCTTCCTTGAACTTAAACTCAAGCTCCGAATATTAACGGTCATGAGAACTAAGAGTTTTGATGGGATATACAATTGTCACAATAACAAGTGACACTCAGGATTTCCTAGCCAATTTTTGGTGTCCCAAATTAAGCAGTGAAAGATACCGCAACCATATGCATTTGCAGTGTATGGATCCAGACCCTTACACTTTGAACAAAACAGAATTTTAAGTGGGAAAAGAACTTTAAAAGCATTAGAGATAATATACCGCCCGATTATTTATGCCAATAAAATATTCCTTGAATAAAAACATCCTTATTTCCCTCTGGAATAACATTTTCAAAGAAACAGCTCTCGTTAGTTGCAATAAAATTTTATATCCTGTAAGTACAGAACATCTCCTAAAGATACCTGGATAATGTTCGGTTCACGTAGACACCCCATTTTCCCATTAAGAGACAACTACAAACCAATTATGATTTGAAATATTTCTTTTACACTGAATAAACCATTTCAAGCTGAATAAAAGATGATAAGCATTACTGAAAATGACTCACGAGGCTATTAATTACTCTGAAATAATGTAGTTTTTTTCTACCAAACAGCCCATATATCCTTTTCTTAAGCAGGCTCTGTTATTAATATTATAAGATTTAAATAGTAATTGCAGAGAATATACTCCTGAAAATATCAGACAGAAGAAAGCATCAACACCAATATCTTGACATTAAAGTATGATATCTTGACATTAAAGTATGATATTGCTACTGTCACTTAAATTCCTGATTTCTTAGAGGTGTCACCTCCACCCAGTGATGTTTTTATTTTTAACTCCCAAATCCCAAAATCAAAAAAACTCCACGAGTATATATTACGTAAAACATAAATTACATGTGTAGTATTTTAAAGCACAATATAGGAGACATTAAAGTTAGATGAGGTTTTTTTTAAGTTATTTCCCAAAGGGAAATGTGGCCCACCTGAGGTAGGTACACAGAATACTAGTGTCCTCAACTATTTGTTACCAAATTCAATACTGTGTGATAGTGTATGATAATATAACTCAGGATCAGGGGATATGTCTCCATGAGTTTACCTTATATACAGTTTATCTTATATAAAGCTATAATATAACATGGATTAAGGAAGGTAGAGGTTTTCAATCATATTTTTTAAAGTAAAATTGAACAAACAAAAGAAGGTTTGCAGGTGCTTGCTTGTGAAGGAAGGAAGGAAGGAAGGAAGGAAGGAAGGAAGGAAGGAAGGGACGGACCATAACTCTAAAATGAAGAAGCAGGTAAGATTAAGGTTAGAGTCAGTAAGCTATAAAAGAAGGAAAACTACTCTGGTTCCTCTCAATCAGGGTGGAAACCACCAGTATGCTGAACACGAAATTTATTTCACAATTGGTCTTTACTCTGTAGGACTAAATAAGACAAAGGTTCAAACCAGTGCATTTTTCCTTTTTAAGGTCAGTTGAAAGGAAGAGTCATAGAGAAGGGGAGAAGAAGGGAATCTAGTCTCATTGTCAGGAACAGTAACCTTTATGCAAAAAAAAAAAAAAAAAAAAAAAAGTCAAAATTCTCTTTAAAGGAACCTAGGTCAGGAGGCAGTCCACTAGCACAAATAAATCTAAGATGATTTGATACAGAGGGGAAGGAAACTAATTTTGATAAAATATCTATTATGTGTTATTTTCAAGAACAATACTTGGCTTACTTGAATATAGTCATTTGTTTTCAAGAATGTATTTCATTGCCCTCTAAACACCTTTTAGGGGCGCCTGGGTGGCGCAGTCGGTTAAGCGTCCGACTTCAGCCAGGTCACGATCTCACGGTCCGTGAGTTCGAGCCCCGCGTCAGGCTCTGGGCTGATGGCTCAGAGCCTGGAGCCTGTTTCCGATTCTGTGTCTCCCTCTCTCTCTGCCCCTCCCCCGTTCATGCTCTGTCTCTCTCTGTCCCAAAAATAAAATAAACGTTGAAAAAAAAAAATTTAAACACCTTTTAAATATTATTTCTTCAGAGGAGGGGCGGAGTTCAAAGGGCGGAGAAGTAGGGGGACCGGGATTTCCCTTGTCCCTCAAGCACAGGTGTACTGAGGTCAGAACCCCCAGAAACCCCCAGGAAATCAACCTGCAGAGTGGCAAAAGCATCTCCACACACAGAGGGAGACAGCTTGGTGGGAGGGAGGGAGGGAGGGTACGTGAACTGGGGGAGATAAAACGGAGTAGGCACAGAGGGGAGGGAACCCCTTCTTTGGAGAGACAAAAAGGGAGAGAGAGAGGAGGGCTGTGAAATTGAAGTATCCAGTTAGCACAAGAGGAAAACCTCTCCGAACCACAGACTGGGGAGCGAGAATATGGACAGTGCCAGTTTCTATTCTGCAAACAGCCTTGGGAGCTGAAACCCGGAGGTTTCAACTGTTTACAACTCTGTCCGGAGGGAAGCTGGGTAGCCGGCACTTTTACTCTAGTCTTTTTACACCTTTTCTCTCTCTTATTCTTTTTTATTTTCCTTTCTCTTTCTCTGGATTTAGCTGATTCTCTGTTTCGCCCTCTTTTCTCCCCTTTGATTTTTCTTTTTGTTTGGGATCAGGTTCCCCCTGACTTTTTACTTTTCTTCCACGGTTACTTCAACAAACAAATCAAAGCACACCTGGCTGAAGGTCCGAACACCCCACCACTACAAGCAAGGGGGAGCTCTGCAGACCGCCGACCAGCGGGAAAGAGCAGCAAAAATGCAACAACAGAGTGAATGCAACATACACGAAAAACACTTCCTGAAGTGCCAGGCCCTGGACAGTGTGTGACCCCTTTTTAATATAGTAGTACTCTCAGGTGCAGGATATATAACAAGCTATTAAAACACGCAAAAGACAGAAATGTAGCCAAGATGACAAAAGGGAAGAATTCTCCTCAAAAGAAAATTCAGGGAGAAATGATAGCCAGAGGCTTGCACAAAACAGACATAAACAATGTATCTGAACAAGGATTTAGCATAACAGTCGTAAGACTAATAGCTGGGCTTTAAAACAGCATTGTAGGCCCCAGAGAATGTCTTGCTGTAGAGGTCAAGGATCTAAGAACTAGTCAGGATGAATTAAGAAATGCTATAATGCAGGGCGCCTGGGTGGCTCAGTTGGTTAAGCGTCCGACTTCGGCTCAGGTCATGATCTCGCAGTCCGTGGGTTCGAGCCCCACGTCGGGCTCTGTGCTGAAAGCTCAGAGCCGGGAGCCTGTTTCAGATTCTGTGTCTCCCTCTTTCTCTGACCCTCCCCTGTTCATGCTCTCTCTCTGTCTCAAAAATAAATAAATGTTAAAAAAAAAAATTAAAAAAAAAAAAAGAAATGCTATAATGCACCTGTGTGGCTCAGTCGGTTAGGCGTCCGACTTCAGCTCGGGTCATGATCTCATGGCTTGTGAGTTCAAGCCCCGCATCAGGCTCTGTGCTGACAGCTCAGAGCCTGGAACCTTCTTCAGATTCTGTGTCTCCCTCTCCCTACCCCTCCCCCACTCATTCTGTCTCTTTCTTGTCAAAAACAAATAAAAACATTAAAAAAATAAAAAATAAAAATAAATGCTATAAATGAGATGCAAAATTAACTAGATACAGTGACAGTGAGGATGGAAGAAGCAGAGTAGAGAACAAGTGAAATAGAAGATAAAATTATGGAAAATGATGAAGCCGAAAAACAGAGGGAAAGGAAATTACTAGATCACAAGGGGAGAATCAAAGAGCTAAGTGATTCCAGGGGCACCTGGGTGGCTCACTCGGTTAAGTGTCTGACTTCGGCTCAGGTCATGATCTCATGGTTCACGAGTTTGAGCCCCACATCGGGCTCTGTGCTGACAGCTCAGAGCCTAGAGCCTGCATCAGATTCTGTGTCTCCCTCTCTCTCTGCCCCTCCCCTGCTCGCACTCTGTCTCTCTCTCTCTCTCTCAAAAATAAACATTAAAAAAAAAAATTTAAAGTGCTAAGTGATTCCATGAAACCAAACAATATCCATATCATAGGAATTCCAGAAGAAAAGCAAGAGACAGGGACAAAAGGTTTATTTGAACAAATTATAGCTGAGAACTTCCCTAGTCTGGGGAAGGAAACAGGCATCCAAGTCCAAGAGGCACAGAGAACTCCCTTCCAAATCAACAGGAATAGGTCAACACCATGACATATCATAGTGAAATTGGCAAACTACAAAGATAAAGAGAGAATTCTGAAAGCAGCTAGAGACCAACCGTCCTTAACCTACAAGGGTGCACACACAAGGGTAGTAGCAGACATGTCCACTGAAACTTGGCAGGGCAGAAGGGATTAAATGTGCCGAACAGGAAAAATATGCAGCCAAGAATCCTTTGTCCAACAAGGCTGTCATTCAGAGTAAAAGGAAAGATAAAGGCTTTCCCAGAAAAATAAGTATTTCTTCAGGGGCACCTGGGTGGCTCAGTCAATGAAGCATCAGCCTCTGGATTTTGGCTCAGGTCATGATCTCATGGTTTGTGAGTTCGAGCCCCACATTGGGCTATACACTGACAGGGCACAGCCTGCCTGGGATTCTCTCTGTCTCCTTCTCTCTCTGGCCCTCCCCCTCTCTTTCTCTCTCTCAAAATAAATTAATAAACTTAAAAAAATAAAAATAAAATAAATATACTTCTTCAGTCTCAGCCATATTTTCGGATGATTCTACCTGCATTTATACCGTTAAAATGGATGTTAAATACTGCTGTGGAGTTATACTGTACCATTAAGAACTATTTGCTTTTAACTTTCTAAAGCATCCTGGAGAGTCTTCTACCCTGAGAATATTATTAACTTCATAGATAATGTCTAAGGGTGTCACTATGCCAGCAAGGTATTTCGTGATTTTCTTGCATGCGTGTATATTTTTGTTTCATAAATGAAACAACATGGTATTTTAAAAACTGATCCAGTGGCTCTCAGGGATAAGAATGCTTCAGTCACTGGATATGATCAGCTAGCAACTGGTGAACTCGTAAATACCTTCATGATTATGAATAAACTTCAGATGAGATCCCCAACATTTAAGATACACAAACTGTTTTCAGTACCAATGCCTCGCATTCGGTTTGATACTTACATTATACTCAGACACTACTCCTTTATAAACTTCATAAAACTCTTCAACGTTAACTCGATCCATGTTGAACTATATTGAAACAAAACAAAACAGAACAAAAGTCAACCAATAAAAGGACGCAAAATGTGCCACACTTAGAACTCAATACTTAAGACCTCCTGGATGTATTTTCTTTAAAATCTAAACCTTGCACAAATTAAATACTCTGAAAAAGTGTCATTAAAGATAAACTCATCAATGATAAAAATGCGTAACATTTATTGAGCACTTGATATATCAAATATTGTTCTAGGACCTGCACGCCATCATCTCATTTAATCCCCTCAACAACCCCATGACATTTAAGTCACACGATGTACATAAGGGTTACGTAACCTTCAGATCTGTGTGTTCCATCTCAAGCAGTCTGACCTCACCTGTCATGCCCTTAGCTACTACACTATACCTCTCTTTGAATAAAGCCTCATCCTCCACGCACACGAAAAAATTTATATACAGTGTCATGTTGTTTACTGATAGATGAGCAGAAGCAGAACTATTACTAATGCAATGTACTTCCAATTTTGCAGCGGCCAAAAATAGTACCCTTTTCCTCCCAAACATTTAGAAAAATCCCTACTTAGCATTTACACGAGTCGTCTGGAAATCGAAATTCAAAACGAATTGTAAGAGAATGCTTATAAGATAAATCTATAAAGACTCTTTCTTATCCAGGCTAGATTCAAATTTAATTCAAAATAAAATTTCATTAAGTTCTAGGGTTGGGGCACCTGAGTGGCTCAATCGGTTAAACATCCAACTGTTGATTTAGGCTCAGGTCATGATCTCCCGGTTCATGGGATCAAGCACCGGGTCAGGCTCTGCACTGACAGTGACAGTCAAAATAAATAATAAACAAAAAATAAGTCCTAGGGTCTCAAGAACTAAGACCTTAATTTTTTTTTTTTAAATTGGCTCAGAATTTAAAATTTTAGGGGCGGGGCGCCTGGGTGGCTCAGTCGGTTAAGCGTCCGACTTCAGCCAGGTCACGATTCTCACGGTCCGTGAGTTCGAGCCCCGCGTCAGGCTCTGGGCTGATGGCTGAGAGCCTGGAGCCTGCTTCCGATTCTGTCTCCCTCTCTCTCTGCCCCTCCCCCGTTCATGCTGTGTCTCTCTCTGTCTCAAAATAAATAAACGTTAAAAAAAAATTAAAAAAATAAAATAAATAAATTAAAAAAAAAATAAAATAAAATTTTAGGGGCACCTGGGTGGCTCAGTCAGTTAAGCTTCTAACTCTTGATTTCGGCTCAGGTCATGATCTCATGGTTTGTGGGATGGAGTCCCGTGTCGGGCTCTGTACTGTCAGCAGGAACCCTGCTTGGGATTCTCTTTCCCTCTCTTTCTGTCCCTCCTCTGCTTGTGCACTTTCTCTCTCCCTCTCCCTCCTTCCCTCCCTCCCCCACCCTCTCTCTCAAAATAAATAAACTTAAAAAAAATAGAATTTACAATTTTATTTTCTTCCCTATTTTGTTTCTTTATTGTTGCCAAAAATGCAGATTGCTAAGAAATTTCTGCCTGCCCAGGCAATAATTCACAGTGGGAGGATTTATTTCATAGGCAACATAACTATAACAGTCAGTGAATTTTGTTTCGATTTCAGTGTTTTAGCCTACATTCCCACAACTTGTTGAATTTTTAATATAACAAAATAATAACAGAATCTATAATTTAAATACTTATATTTTGCATTGGAAATTCCACAAGGCATTGTGTAGGGTTATTTTAATTTAATTTGCAATTTATTTTAATTTTCATTTGATTTGTAAAATAATCCGTTGAGGCAAACAATAATGTTCTCACTGACCGGCAGACCCACAAGTCTAGAGGGCAGCTGACCCATGATTCAGAAACAGAGCTTCCCGGGGCACCTGAGTGGTTCTGTCGGTTAAGCCTCCAACTTCAGCTCAGGTCATGATCTCACAGTTTGTGAGTTCAAGCCCCACATCAGGCTCTATGCTGACAGCTCAGAGCCTGGAGGCTGCTTCAGATTCCGTGTCTTCCTCTCTCTACCCCTCCTCTCTCTCTCTCTCAAAAATAAACAAACATTAAAATTAAAAAAGAAAGAAAGAAAGAAAGAAAGAAAGAAAGAAAGAAAGAAAGAAAGAAAGAAAGAAAGAAACAGAGCTTCCTGACTCCCAGGCTCAAGGGCTGTGATTGCCACTAAGCAACCATGCCTCCCCTATAGGTGCAATTAATCTTTTTTATTATTATTCTCGTTTTCACTGAGCACCTACTATGGCCAATGACCATGCTAGCTTGTAGGCCTAGAGTCAGATCAATATTTAAATCTAAATTTGCTACAAAATACATACTTTTAAAGCAGGGTTAGGTCCTACAATCCTGTGAATATAACACCAATCCAATACTTTTAGAACGTTTTGCCTAACAATTTCTTTATAATCCTAGATAAGGTTCTTCAAATATCAACTCTGTCATTAGTCTCCAAGTTTTGCCCGATGACTGCAAACCAGTTGATATTTCTGACCTCTTTTTGGCTTGTAGGCATTCCTACTAATCAGGACACAAAGTGGTCAGAATCTTGGTTACTGCTCTGACCCCTGATTTTGGATGATCCTAAGACTTAAAAGAAATCAAAAGCAGTTCCTTTTCAGAAAAAGAACATATAAATTGTGTGTGTGTGTGTGTGTGTGTGTGTGTGTGTGTGTGTGTGTATGGAAAAGCTCAGCTCCAAAGCTGGTAATTCACTATCAAAACAGCATAAACTTGCTGGCTTTGAAACACAGTTTATCGGATTCCTGTAACAATTGGTACCCAATTTCTTGTCAAGTGCACGGGTAAGTAGAGAACAAAGGTGTGAGCTCAAAAGTGGATGTTGTTTGTTCAGTGAAGGCTTCCTACAAACGTGTCCACAGGGCGATTCGAGAACAGCCGTGGGCCCTGCAGGTCCAATGGTGTGACCGCCAACAGAGGGGCTGAAATGCACTAACTCCAAAGAAGGTTCTGAGGGAAAGTCCAGAAACCAGCAAAAGGCCTGGTTAGGGGGAAAAAATCTCAACCGATTCTCCTTCTCCATTCTCTTCTCAGTCACCAATCCAGGCCACCAAAAATTCATTATAACTACTCAACTTAACACAATTTTTTGTTTGTAGGAACTACCTACATCGTTTCTGTCTATATTCATTGTGCAACTAAAGTCCCAGGAATTTTATAAACCGATTTTATAAGCTTAAATTACCCTTTGAATTTTAGTTCTCTCAGTGAAAGATTATGTGGGTAAAATCATCTCAAAAACATTTTTTATTATAAGGTTATCAGGTTCAGTAACTGTATCTTTTTATTTTTAACGTGTTGAGTTCACAAGTGCACAGAGAAAATTCAATGTAAAACATTTTTTAAAAATCTCTCAATAGGTTATGACTCACTGCAAACTACCTACCATCTGCATAGCTGAGATCTCAAAACCTGCATCCCGGATAGCCATGAGGATCTTTCCCAGGAGTCCTAAAAATACAGAACAAATGAGTGCAAAAATACAATACAATATTGCCAAGGCATTTTAGTTTCTTAGAAATGCAAATTTTCTACATCAGGGCACTTTGCTTACACTCTATATGAAGAAACCACTTATTTTTCTAAGGGAAACTAAATCCCTACTATTGAGCACCACGTGTAATCATTTGATTTACCAAGTAAGTACTTCAGAATACCAACAATTATCCTGAAGATGATGTAAATGATCTTTAAGGTATTATTTTGACTTTAAGACCCCTGAAGTCTAGTGATATAGGGAACATGCAAAATAAACCACTGACAATAACATTACAAAAAAAAAAGATGAAATGAAATGCCAAAGTACTGGGTATGGGAGTTCCAAGGATGAGGTCAAAGAAGAAAAATCAAATTATAACTGAAGGGTAGCAGAAGCTTTAAGGGGAAATGAGAGCACGAAATGGTACTTAAAGGCTGTAGATAGATGGGATTACATGGGGACACAGGTATAAAAGGACAGAAGGCTCAGGTCTAAGAACATGTGAGCGTGCTCACATGAGAGTAAGAAGTCAGAAAAAGAAAACAAGAAAACAGCTGAAAAGGAAAAGAGACTTCATTCAAATTGATGAAGGCCTTGGATATCAACATGAGGAACTGGGTCCTTATCCCACAGATCAGCACTTTTTATAATAGGGTCTGTAGATTCTGGGAGTCTAGGACTGATTTTGAAATTCTGTTAGTTTAGTATAAAAATCTTCTAAGCTTCTTTTTTCCAAGTCAACTAAACCCACACCCACACATGCATACCCCTATGCCATATATTCTGGAATGACCTTGATGCTTACCTAGTAACCCAACATCACCAAAGAGTATCCATCCGTTTTATTTACTTTTATTTACTATTTTACTGCAGCCAAGCAGTGCTATTATAATTGCAGCAGATTGAGGGATAGGAGGGGGAAAAAAAAAAGACAATGATAGATCTATTTCTCAAATGATGCATTCGTACCAAGGGAAGACCAAATGATACCAGGGTGTATTGTGAAAAAAAACAAAGGTTTCTCAGAAGTCTGAAGGGTAGAACAGGCCCACGCCAACTCACAGCAGTCTGCATCATATCGGCGTGGAGTTTGGTGACTGAGTTTTGTCAAATATCCTTTATCCAATCAGTGTTGTTAACTTAAATTTGATCCATTTTATAGTTTTGTTGGTGATGAATTTGTAAATTGCTTCAGCTGTACAGTTGCCTGCACAAAGGTTTATATTTAGTTTTATATTTGGACATATTTAAGTTGCACTATAATTACAATAATTTATGTCAACACTGGGGGTCCATCAGAATATTTTTCCTCCAGAGGAAACACTGCCAAAAGAGACGGAGAGTCACTGAAAATATTGAGCAGAAGAATACAGGACAAATAGTATTTTAGGAAGATTACCGATGTAATAATGACAGGCAAGCTAGTCTGAAAAGGAATAAAAGACAGAATAACAAAGGCTTTTGAAATCATCTAGCATGCTCACTGAACTTGGATGGCAGCACTAGAGAAAGAAGTAATTAATATAAGACATTTCCAAACAAGAATTAACAGGACTAAATTGAACACAGAGCGTGAAGATGTAGAAATAAAGGTTTTGAGTCCAAGTGACTGACAGGTTGATAGCATCTTTAAGAAGAAAACAAGTAAGAAAACCAAACTGATTGAGCTCCTGGGGAAGGACACCAAGATGGAATGATGGCCAGCTGACTAGTGAGCTGGACCCGGGCACTCCAGGGCTCCTTGCTCCCTCCCCCATCCTTGGAATGTGCATTCTGCTTGCCTTTCCCACTCCCAGAGGATGCTCCAAGGACACAGCCTTGAGATAGGGATGTGGTGTTGAGAATACCTACATGGTATGCGTGACTGAACCCAGAAGGCCTCTATAGAAACTTTTTAAGATTTGGAAGGTGGATGTCGGATCCACTTGCCTGGCTGCTGCCCAACGCAAGACTTGCATGTAAGTTTCCTTGCTTTCTGAAACTGCCACCTGCCAATCTGGAGTGGCCTTCCTGTTTCTTCCGTCCCTCCTTATGAGTTCAGGGGCCAGTTTCAGATTACACACTGAAAGCTGCCAAGGAGGTTATGAACCAACAATTAAGGGGAAAGGCAGCAAATTATTCTGAACATAGAATCTTAGAACAGAACACTGATCAGTGTTTGAGAAGACAGCATATCCAGTGACTAAAAAATGATTGATGAATGAGTGAATGCACTCCCTAATTCCAAATAGGTGATAAGGGATTACATCCAATAGCTAGACAGGTAGAAGGCTAATAATGAGGAGTGAAGACAGGTTAGAGCTGAAATGAGGAGAACAGAGGTCTGCTGGTTTGACAAAAAGAAGAGGAAACGCAAAAACAAACCAAAACAAAAAAAAACAACCTGGGAGGAATGATTTTTGAGAAAATATGTAAGTTTGGGAGTTAAAGAAAGAAAATGAGTAAAGAAGGGTATGTAAAAAGAGATGTGCAGGAAATTAAAGAATAAAATATTACAGTAGTATCGCCATATCAAACAGAGGGGGAAATTCTTAGAATGGAGGGACAGTCCAGAATTAAAGGAGATTAAGGGCCCTGGGAATGCAGATAAAGCCTTCGGCATAAGCAGGATGGTATGCTGACATTAGAGACACTTGAAACATATGTATTAAGAGTGTTAGGAAAAAGAAGTTAGATAACCCACTAAAACTCTGCACCAAAGACTCAGATGATATTGGATATGAGAATGTGAACCAAAATTCTAAGTCATTAATCAACAGGAAAAATATTAGTTAGGAAAGAAAAAATTGATTAACAATTACTGGGGACTGAGCTCTTTATTATGAATTGATACCATTTAATCCTTAAAGCAACACTCCTATCAGGTTTTGGAGGATCGATAACTTGCCTGAAATCATAATGTTAGTGTATCTCCAAATCCCACTGTCTTTCTACAAGTTTAATGAGAAAAAGAAACGCATACGTGGAAGCCTGGTATGTAAAATTCTCTGGGCAATGTAACTCCCTAAGGCAAGGACCACGTTCATTTCAGTTCTCACTGTATCTCCAGCGCCCAGCGTAGTATCCAGCACGTAGTAGGTGTTGCACAAATACTGTTCACTGAATTCAGAAATAACCAAAGAAACAATCGCGGCTCTGCCTGGTGCAGACCTAAAGAACTCTAAGACTCTTCGGAGCAAACAAACACCAAAACACTTGAAAACACTGGAAAATTACAAATGGGTAATTAAAGTTAGAAAGAGGGAAAAGGATTCTTTAAAAATGTTGGCTTAATGATCTGAGAGAAAAAGTTCACACTTATTTCATGCCATATACAAACAATAACCCAAAATATACTTAAGGTAAATGCAAAAACAAACAAAATAAAAAAACAAAAAACAAAAGAACCCCCAATCAATTAGAAAAATACCTAGGTGACTATTTTTTCCTCAAGTAAAGGTAGGCTTTTTAAATACAAAAAGCGGGGAGGAAAAAAGGAGAGTTCTGTTTCTGCTATGGCTGAGTAGCTCCTATTGGAATATAACCTTCCCTCAGATAATAACTATAAACTCTGGGGGAAAAAAACATAACAATACAAGTACGTGGAGGTACTGAGTGGGTTCCCTGTTTTTGCAGTATTTAGGCTGAGGAGAAAGCCACGGTCTACGCTGAAACTCTGACTGAAAACCCAGAGAAGTAGCAAATTTAAAGAACTAGAAGACAAGGTTTAGGCAACCATGGCCACTGGAAAGTGAGTAGACGGATAATCCCAGGAAAAAGAAAAGCCAGAGAAGAAAGCCTGACTTCTGTGTATAAACGTTGCTCAAATCTTGGGAAAACTGAAGCATTCATGCATGAAGCAGACTCCAAAAAGCCCAGCTATGATTGAAAGGACTGAATGAGGCTTTGAGTTAACACCCACCAAAGTGGGAACAGAGATTGCCCGATCAATTCAGCAAGTTTACTGGTTGCATTTAAAATATCAATATATCTTTCAAGAAGATGACAATATCCATAATCTTACAATACCTCATTCATAACATTCAGGATATGATGCATAATTATTTGAAACACGAGGACACAGAAGAACATGACCTATTCCAAGACAAAAGAGAATCGATGAAGACCAACCTTGGATGATGCAGATGTTACAATTAAGAAACAAAGATTTTAAAGTTACCGTTATAACTGCTTAGCGAATAAAAGAGAAATACACTCAAAATACATGAAAAGATAGGGAATATCAACAGAGATTAAGAACTACAAACAGGATCAAATAAAAACAATAAAAACGAAAAATGCAACATCTGAACTACAAAATCCACAGTAGAGACGTAAGAGCAGAATAAATTTAGACATAAAAAGAGTCAATCGATCTGAAGAGAGATCAACAGAAACTATCCCAATTGAAGAAAGAACAGACAATTTTTGAAAAACAATGAACAGAGTATCAGGCTAAAGCAATACCAAAAAGCCTAACATACATGTAACTGGAGTCTAAAATAATACAGAAAATATTTAGAGATATAATGGCTGAATTTTTTCCAAATTTGTTGACCTATTGAATCCACTTTGTGCTTTTTTAAACCAATCTCAAAGGGAAAAAAAAAAAAAAAACTAGGCATATCATCATCCAGCGTCTAATAATAAAAAATAAAGAAAATCTTTGGAGCAGCCAGAGAAAATGACTCACTATATATAGGGAATAACAATTTTAATGACTGCTGACTTCTCCTTCTCCTGGAGGCAGGTGGACAGCTAAGCATTTTTAATGTGCTATAAGAAAAATAAATTGTCAATGTGAAATTCCATGCCCAGTACAAAACTTCAAGAAACATGATAAAATAAAGACACTTTGAGAAAAAAGAACCCTAAAGGAATTTGTTTTTACCAAACTCCTACTTCAAGAGATGATAATGGAAAATTATTTAACTTGAAGGAAAATGTGACAAGATTAAAAATAGGACCCTCAGGAGAAATGAGCATAATTAAAAGTAAGTATGTGGGTAAATACAAAAGATTATTTTTTTTCCTCTTAATTTCTTTAAAATACACATGCCTAATGGGGGCACGTGGGTGGCTCAGTCAGTTAAGCAACTCCTGATCTCAGCTCAGGTCTTAATCTCAGGGTCTTAAGTTCAAGCCCTGTGTTAGGCTCTGCACTGGGTAGGAAGCCTACTTAAAAAAAAAAAAAAAAAAAAAAAAAAAAAGCCTACTTAAAAAAAACACGTCTGATTAAAGCAAAAATTTTAGTATTGTATTGTAGGTTTAAAATGTACATGAATTTAATACATATCAGATATCAGTTAATCCAAAGAAGAAAGGGGGGCAAGGAGAATAGAAAACAAATAATAAAACAGTAAACCTAAAACCAATCATAGCAATAATTACACTAAATGTTAGTGCACTAAAAATTCCCATTTAAGGCAGGGATTTTAGATGAATTAACAAGATTCAACTATATGCTATTAACAAAAAAAACAACTTTAAATATAAAGACACATATAGGTTGAAAATAAATGATAGAAAAAAATACCATGCAAACAATAGGTACAAGAGAGCTGCAGTGGTTACATTAATTTCAGATAAAGTAGAATTTATGACAAAGAGTATTGCCAGAGATAAATGTCCTAGGCAACATCTGGGAGACTGCTTTAGACAGAGAGAGGGAAGAAGATGGATGTTCATGACAAAGAGAGCACTGGGCACAGATACAGCGATGTATGTATCTTGGTGGAGGGGAAACCAGGAGAGAAGGCAGGGGAGGTGGTAGAAACCATTGACAGAAGGACTTATAGACCATATTTAGAGGTTTGGATTTTACCCAGTAGGCCAGAAGTTCTCACAACTTTTTGGCCTCATGGACACTTTAGTTCTTAGAAATTATTAAAGATTCTAAAAAACTTGTACTTACATAGGTTTTATCTGTCAATATTTGTTATGTTACAAATTGAAACAGAAAATTCTTAAATGTTAATTTAAATATAACAAAAATTCTTCACATGTTGGCATACATAACATTTTGCGAGAAAAAAATGACTATATTTTCTAAGAAAAAAATTTAATGAGAAGTGTAGCATTGTTTTACGTTTTAGAAAATCTCTTTAATGTCTAACTTAATAGAAAGCAGCCTTGTTCTTACATCTGTTCCAGCTTTCAATCTGCTGCTATGTGTTGTTTTGGTTAAAGTACATTTAGTTAGAAAATAGTAAAGTATTTTAATAGCCTTTAATGTAAATGTATTTATTCTTCTTTGACAAACAGTATTCTCCTAAAATCTCACTGCAACATATAACTTCAAACTTCTACCAATGACTTTTTAACCTTCTACATTAAAATTCACAGGTCTATCCTATACTTTGAAAGAATCTTTTACCCATGCATGATTTTATAACATTACACATTGATCATTTGGAAAATATTAGTTCACTCAGTTGTGCAGATCTTCCAAATGCTGACTCATTTCATTACAGTACATCAGGAAAAAAAAAATCACATTTGTTAACATCGCCACCAATTTCATCAGAATAGTCTGTAAGTTATTAGGAAGCTGTCAAGCTTAAGGTGGTAAATATACTTTTGCAAGAACATAATTATGATTTTCATTTCTCATTTTACCTTCTTTTGCATTTTTACCTTTGGCAACAATTTTTGTCAGTTGTCATTTCTCTGAAATAACAGGCTTACTTAATTTCAAGAAAAATTCACGCCAAATACCTAAGTGTGAAAAACCACAGTATGTCTGCCAGTCATTCTTTTGAGTAAAAATGATATCCCATGAAAAAGCCTTTTAGTTGAGCTCAACACTCAAACTATTATACAAATGCTATTCCTAAAGATCACATTATATTTCAGGATAGGACAAAAGTGCTTTATGCAGACTTCTCATTTCTTCACACACAATATTAAAAAAGACATAGACTTGAAGGTCAAGAATGAATAAAATTAATTTTTTCTGTTTCATCAAGGACATTCTTAAGCGAAAGTGGCTTTTCTTTCTGCAAGCACATGACAATTTAATAAAAAAAAAAAACCTGACTATTAGTGCAGTTTGCTTCCACTGTCTTTTGCTACTTTTTGCTAAGGCACCAGCAGTGTTACCCACCATTTGGTTTTGTACCATTAGTGCAAACGTCACCACATTTCAAGAGGCAAATAAACCGATTATTATGAAAATCGATTTGCTCTCCCGGATAACGTAAAGGGTCTTTCTTGTTATAATAAAGAAGATGCTTCACAAGATTACAAAAGAATCATTTAAATATGGGAGCAGGATTAAGCCTCGTGCATTAACCAACACAAAGAGATCTACAATCTACATCTGTTACAAATCTATAATCACATTAAACCACGCCCCATGAAGATGTACCACTTGAACAGAATAATTCTGTTCACAGATAAACGAATAAAAAAAGTTATAGTTCAAGTAATATTGCCATTCTGCCAAGAACAGTCAGACGTGAGTCAAGGATATTGCTGTTTTTATATTCAGTTGGTTATGTGTGGAGGCAGGATAGAGAGGCATTTAAGAAACCTGTTCTGTGTTTAACAGCTCGAAACAACAAACTGTCAATAACTATATGTCCTTTACTTTGTTCTAGACAGAAAATGTTCAGATGACTGAACAAATAACAATAACTATGTAAATGAAGTAGCAAAAAGAAAAAAAAGAGTAAAATTGCCTGCCTTGCAGCAAACAAGTTCGAAAGGGTCAAAGCAGACGACTTTTTTTTTTTCCCCCCTTGGCTGGTGTTTGCATAGCTAATTTGTTTTTTAATGGTTTGCTTATAACTCTGTGAATGTTCTTAAATTTTTTGAATGTCAAATCACCTCTCCATCTCCACTCCCAGTGCCTTAGTTTGTATCTGTCTACCTTTCACTCGGATTGTTCAAAAGCCTCTTTGTAAATGGCCACCCTGTATCCAATCATTAATATCAGACATCTATTGCTTTGGTGTTCTAAAAACTCTTGCTTCTCCTGAGATTAAGAGCTCCCCATCCTCTTTTAAGAAAACTGATCTCACCGGTCATTTGATTGGAATGGGAGCTGCCTGCCATTTTCCCTTACAACTCTATGACCAAGGTCTCAGTGAAAAGTCAAGAGGTAACAGCAAGACCTATCAGCCCTCTGCTAAGACCAGAGCAATTCACACAGCAATGGGCCTATCATTGGCAAAAGCCAATCAGAGGCCTTCACTGTTTTGGTTTGTTTTGTTTTTTAAGCTAGAACCAGGGAAAAAAGCACTCTCCACTATGTTCATAAGTAGGTAAGCCCTTCACTGCTGGCAACCATCCTTCTCTCCCAAGGTATTGGGCAAAACTTACTTAAGAGCATGAAGCTGACAGAGGCGCCTGGGTGGCTCAGTCAGTTAAGTGTCAGATTTCGGCTCAGGTCATGATCTCATGATTTCCTGAGTTTGAGCCCCGCATGGAGTCCCGCACTGGGCTCTGTGCTGACAGATCAGAGCCTGGGGCCTGCTTCCAATTCTGTGTCTCCCTCCCTCTCTGCCCCTCCCCCCCACTCACACTCTCTCAACAACAGCAACAAAAAAAAAAACCCCAGAACATGAACCTGACAATCAGGAGGAGCAAAATATAAAAGCCAGAGAGAAGAGAGATGTCAACCATGTCTCCCTAAACCCTGTTCAACCTCTGCTCTTCTTCCAACAGTCCAGTTAAATGAGAATTAGTAGATTCAAGCTGGGTTTCTATCAGCTGCACTAACAGTGTCCTCTTTAGACAATCTGACTCACACAGGAGAGGATATACTGCAGCCTGAGAAAGAAAGGCTGTAGTGGGAAGGGTTGAAAAAGAAACTAAAACAAACAAAAACAAAACAACAGGTACAGTATTCCAATGTGTGCTGATTCTGATAAGAGGATTTATAGGCAACAACAAATTATCTTGGAAAAAATCCTAGGCATGGCCAAATGATCAGTAAGTGGGATTAGAAGATGAACCCTCCCTCTGTCCACAAAGTTCAGAAAAGGATCATGGTTGGAGAGTGTAAGAGAAGAAACTGACAATAAAATATTCAGGTACACTGACGTTCAAATACTATTTTTAGAGCGGTGCCTGGGTGGCTCGGTGGAGCCTCTGACTTCGGTTCAGGCCATGATCTCACGGTTCATGAGTTCGAGCCCCCCATCCGGCTTTGTGCCGGTGCAGATTCTCTGCCTCCGTCTCTCTCTGCCCCACCCCTCAAAAGTAAACAAACATTTAAAAAATTTTAAATATTATTTTTAGAAATAGACTTAACCATTTAAATTAAAACAGGTTTGTACCTACTAGGAAAAAAAAAAAAACTGCAAGGCAATTGAACAAAACAGGTACTTTAACACCAACGGGTATCAATAAGCACAAAGGCACAAAATTTTCACACAATTTAAATACAGGACATGGTGGGTATCACTTGAAAGAAAACAAATTGGCACCAGGCTTCTATGACCGAGGATATACAGGTGCCAGATATGGGGTCCTAGGTCACCCAAAGCAGGTATAATGAGGCACACATATAATGCGGTGCTAACATCATGTCCAAGACTTATTTGGGTATGGAAGCAGCAACTTTATGAGGGTCCTGGGAATTGGGACAAGCTTTTCCCCCAAATTACAAAGAAAATCCAGCTTGCATCTAAAGTGGAAACAAATAAAGATGGGATTTTTTTTTTCAGTTTTAAATAAGTACATAAATTGTATTTATTTTTGAGAATCCATCGTTTCTCCCTCTGACCTGGTATCTGGTCAGGGGCAACAAATCCATATTAGCAGATTGACCTTGACTCGGCTGTGTTACCCATCATCATCCCTACAAGGAAGGGCGCTTAGTCAGAAAGGCAGCCCTTAAGAATTGAATTCGGATTATATTGCTCCAAACAGCCCAGAGTTAAAAATGAGTTATTCTCTCTCGCCTTAGAGCTGCCAAAGAGGGGTAAAACCTCCCAGGGCATGGCATAGAAGGAGGAAGATTACTAACAACTACACACGAGATATCTGGCCAGGGGCTAAGAATCAGTTTGCTCTCCAGGCCACAGATGTAAGTCCTGGCAAATAATCCAGTTTGAAAAGCCCTCTCCTTGGCCTGTCTCAGTTTCACCTCTACACGGTGTCGGTTTCTTTCCTCATTTGTTTAAAAAAAAAAAAAAACCCACGTAGTTCTTCCCTCGCAGCCGTGTTATAAGGATTAAATGTGTGTTTTTATGTAAAATTCTTAGCATAGCCAGTGGCACACAACAGCACTAACAGGTCATGTTGGCAGTAGCAGATAATCCTCATCACGAGTGAACTAGTGGAACTTCAGCTGAATGTGTAGCTTTGCTTCCAGAATTACCGTGAATCTAATTTTAGCAGTTCCCTTACAATCTTATGCCTCCCATTCCACAAGAGAACCCTGTGCTGCCAGGACATCTCAAGGGGACTATGCTAGAGTCTGGGTCACTCCTAGTGAGATGCCTGCACGGAGATGCTGGAGAGACAGGTCTCCCGGGTCACAGCAACATCAGCTACAGGCACAACAGAGCCCGGAAGACGCAATGGTTCTCCAGAGAAGAAAAGTCAGTGTGGTCAAAGCCAGCAGTATCTGGCAAACACAGTGATACATGGTAGGAGTAAATCAGGGCAAGAAAAGAGGGGAGAAGGGGGTCCTCACGTGGCATCCGACAAACAAGGCCTATCCGATTTCTCTCTTCCACTAGGGACTCCTAAAAATATCTGCAGTGAACTTTGTAGAGGGCTAGAGCCCTGTGTCTGGAGACAGGTGCATGCATCAGTAAAACAATTTCTATAGGTTCATAAGGAATATTTAAAACTTGAAGGAAAATTTGAAATAGAAAGTTTCCCTACAAAAATCCATACAAGAGGAAAAAGGGCAGGATAAAAGTTGATTTAATACATAAAGTGTTAAAAACAAATCAAAATCATAAAACAAGGTGGCAAATGTAAGATAAATCAGCTTACACATCCCCATTTAAAGACAGTCTCAGTTTGGGTGAAACGGTAAAGCCCAACTATGTTCTATTTATACAATATAGAAAGTAAGATGAGGGGCGCCTGGGTGGCGCAGTCGGTTAAGCATCCGACTTCAGCTCAGGTCACGATCTCACGGTCCGTGAGTTCGAGCCCCGCGTCGGGCTCTGGGCTGATGGCTCAGAGCCTGGAGCCTGTTTCCGATTCTGTGTCTCCCTCTCTCTCTGCCCCTCCCCCGTTCATGCTCTGTCTCTCTCTGTCTCAAAAATAAATAAACGTTAAAAAAAAAAAAAAAAGAAAGTAAGATGAATTATATAGTGAACGAAACCAAAATAGCCAAATGGGTAGCAATATTAACAATAAACAAAATAAAAGGGGAAAAATATCTCAGGATATTTTGAAAAGTAAAACCAGAATATCACAAATGTATATGCACAGAATATACGATATGGCATTCATAAAGAAAAATAATATTAGAAATAAAGGAGAGATAAACAGAAACATACCATTCTCCAACTCTTGCAGACTCAATGAAAAATATGAACATAGTGGATTTTTTAAAAAATTAAGCATATTCTAAACATTCCAACATAACTATAATAAATACAAATTACATGGACCATTTTATTTGACTACCACACAATAAAATGAGAAAATTTCCAGAAAAGTTAACAACAAAACTCAAAATCTTGGGAATTTACAAGTACTTTCCTAAAGAATCATTGGAACAGTGTTGACTGAAACAAGAAGAAATACCCAGAGTGACAAATCAGAAGAAACCATATACCAAATCAAACAATAAGACTTAGAAGTTAGAATATAATGAAACAGGCAATCTCATACACACACATATGGGAGTACTCGGCACCCTCTTTCTGGAAGATAAAGTGAGGTTTATCAAAAACTTGAAAATTTTTTCTTTTGATAATAAGAATTCCATCTTTTGAGGGGCACCTGAGTGGCTCAGTTGGTTGAGCATCTGACTTCAGCTCAGGTCATAGCCTCATGGTTTGTGAGTTTGAGCCCCATGTCGGACTCGCTGCTGTCAGCTCAGAGTCTGGTTGGGATCCTCTGTCCCTCTCTCTCTCTCTCTCTCTCTCTGCCCCTCCCCCACTCAGGGGTGCACGCACGTGCACTAGCTCACTCTCTTTCTCTCAAAAATGAATAAACATTCAAAAAATCCATCTCTTGAAATTCTCCTAATGATGAATAAGAGATTCACAAGGATTTACATTGGAAAAAACTAATCACAGAAGTATTAGTAATATTTTTAAATTTGTTTTATAAAGTTTGAGAGAGAGAGAGCATGCGTGTCCACATGCACACAAGCAGGGGAGGGGCAGAGAAGAAGAGAGAAAATCCCAAACAGGCTCCGCCCTGTCAGTTCAGAGCCTTTCATGGGCTTGATCTCACAAACTGCAAGATCTTGACCTGAGCCAAAATCAAGAGTCAGATGCTTAACCAACTGAGCTACCCAGGAGCCCAAATATTTTTAAATTTCTAAATAATAAAGCAAGGAAAAGGTAAAGAGGAGTGCATTCCTACAACTCTGTTTTTAAAAATTTTAATGTTTATTTTTGAGAGAGAGAGACAGAGAGACAGAGAGAGAACACACAAGTGTGAGTGGAGGCGGGGCAGAGAGAGAGGGAGACACAGATCCAAAGCAGGCTCCAAGCTCTAAGCTGTCAGCACAGAGCCCAATGTAGGGCTGGAACTCACACGCAGTGAGATCATGACCTGAGCCAAAGTCAGACACCAAACCGACTGAGCCACCCAGGTGCCCCCTACAACTATTATTCAGGCTTTAAAATTTTTAAAGAATTTTTTTCTGTGCAATTAAATAATCTTTGAAAACATAAATTCAAAACACAATGTTAGGCTAAAAGAAAGTGCAATATAAACTTAAATAAATTGGATAATTCCTATTCATTTTATGAAAATAGTATTACTCTAATACCAAAAGCAAAGTACAAAAAAATATAACTACATATCAAAATCATTATGAATACAGTTGCAAAAATTCTTAACAAAATATTAGCAAATCAAATTCAACAACATGACCAAGTGAGGTTTATTTCAGGAATGTAAGCCTAGTTCATTGTTAAAAAAGAAAAAAATCAATCAATGTCATCTATGTTAAAAGGCTTTCGAAAGAAAAATTACATGATCATATCAACTGATGCAGAACAAAATTTCTGAAAAAATTCAACACCCATTCATGGTCAAAACTCTAAGAAAAAAAAGAGGAATAGAAGGGAACTTCCTGAATTTCATAAAGAACATCTACAAAAAAGCTAAAACTAAAATATGCCTAATAGTAAAAGGCAAGAATGCCCATTCTCATTTTTCTTACTCAAAATTGTACCAGAAGTTTAAGCCAGTAAATAAAGAAAGAAAAGAAAAAGGCATTCAGATAAGAAAGAGGCATAATTGTTTCCATTTGTATATGACCGATTGTCTATACAGAAAATCCAAAAAACTACAAAATGTATTCTAGAACTAATAAGTGACTTCAGCGAGGTTGCAGGATGTAAGACAAACATACAAAAGTCAACAGTGTACCTACATACGAGCAACAAATATGTGGACACTAAAACCAAAACTATATCATTTATAATCACTCAAAAAGACAAAAATTACTAGACATAAGTCTAACAGAACATGCACAGGATTTGTTACGAAAACTACAAAATGATGGGGTGCCTGGGTGGCTCTGTCGGTTGAGTGTCCGACGTCAGCTCAGGTCATGATCTCGCAGTTTGTGGGTTCGAGCCCCACACTGGGCTCTGTGCTGACAGCTCAGAGCCTGGAGCCTGCTTTGGATTCTGCGTCTCCCTCTCTTTCTCTGCTCATGCGTGCGCGCACGCTCTCTCTCCCTCTATCAAGAATAAACATTAAAAAAAATTTTTAAAAAGATTTAAAAAAAAAACTACAAAATGCTGGAAGACCTAAATAAATGGAGTCACATAGTATCCATGATTTAGAAGACTTAACACAGTAATGATGTCAATTCTCCTCAAATTGATAGATTTCATGTAATTCCTATCAAAATCCCAGCAAGATACTTTGTAGATACAGACAAGATTATTCTGAAATTATATGGAAAGGGAAAGGAACTAAAAGAGCTAAAACAATTCCAAGAAAAAGCCAAAGCAATCAGTCTCCTCAATTTCCTAACTATCGTATAGCTGTAGTAATCAAGACTGCAGTAATCAAGAGCAACAGACATATAGATCAATGGAACAGAGCTGAAAACCCAGCACCGGATCCACATAAACACAGTTTTTGACAAAGACGTTAAGGCAATTCAGTGGAGAACAGCCTTTTCAAAAAACCAGTGATAGGACTGTATAAGGAAAATTAGAAAATACAGTCTCTGACATGGCAGTCACTTATCAGTAGCCAGTCTACACTGTGGAAAGATAACACAAATTTAGAAGACGACAATTAGTCTTTCTTGTATGTATTGTATGTGCTACTCATATTATTTCATGTAATCCTTACAACAATCCTAGGAGGCAAGTACTATTATTACCTTCATTTTATAGATTGTTACCAGCTATACTCAAGGGAAAAACAACATGCCCTAGAATAATAGCCTGTAAGAGATAGAACTGAATTAATTTCTTTTATTTAAAAATTTTTTCAGGTTTATTTATTTTGAGAGAGAGAGAGAGAGACAATACATGCACATGTGTAAGGGAGGGGCACAGAGACAGGGAGAGAGAGAATCCCAAGCAGGCTCCGTGCCATGAGTGCAGAGCCCAAAGCGGGGCTCAAACTCATGAACTATAAGATCATGACCTGGGCCAAAATCAAGAGTTGGACGCTTAACCAACTGAGCCACCTAGGCACCCGGAGACAGAACGGAATTTAAACCAAGTTCTGCCAGCCCTAGAATCTGATTATGTTATACTACAACAGTCAAAATGTTTAATCGGCATGTACATATCATTTAATTAAATAATTCATCTATATTAAATAATTCATGCCACCCCAAAACACATTGCTCTGGGATATTGACTATTGTGAGTTAAAGACATTCAAGTGTCTCACCAAATACAAGAAAAACACTCTGACCTTTCTTCTTTTTCTAATAGCAGGAGATGAAATTCCCCACATGAAAGACATTCTCCCCATATTAGCAGGAAAGCAACGTACTTCCCATCAAGGACGGAAAAAACTCTACGAGGGTAAAGGTAAAAGTTTGCATCCCCTACAATATGCAAAAATACACATTATCTACATACGTATAATTTATCTTTTTTGATCTTCTGAGTATATACTATAAAATCAATAACAGAAGAATATAAAATCTGTATCTAGCAAGTTTTGAAATGTTCACAGGATGATCGCCCAATTTATTATTAATGATTCAGAGTTTAAGCTTTCTTTCCTTCTAACCATTTTGATGCTTATCAACATTTGAGGGAAAAAGAGAGCGGAAACAATAATCACTTTACTGTGTATTAGCAGTGCTACAAAACTTTGATAGAGAGAAAATCATTAAGAGAAAAGTTAAGTAGTTAACAAGGTAGATGGACGACATTCTTTTTTTTTTTTTTTAACGTTTATTTATTTTTGAGACAGAGAGAGACAGAGCATGAACGGAGGAGGGGCAGAGAGAGAGGGAGACACAGAATCGGAAGCAGGCTCCAGGCTCCGAGCCATCAGCCCAGAGCCTGACGCGGGGCTCGAACTCACGGACCGCGAGATCGTGACCCGGGCTGAAGTCGGACGCTTAACCGACTGAGCCACCCAGGCGCCCCTGGACGACATTCTTTAAAACTGTGACAAAAAAATACTTTCTATGGAAAGAACTTACCCTGATACTAAGGTCTTTCCTTGATATTTTCCCTTTATATCATGATGCTCATACTCTACAGTAACCTATACACCTACAAGCAACCCTGCAGGCAAGGAACACAGCCCTCTACCGTGGGAAAACTTGAAAACCACCTTTACTATCAATGTGAAGCTTACTCCATGCAGTAAGAAGGTATAAATAGATGCAAACAAAACCCAACTCATAGACACAAGAGCCCATGAAAAGGACACTCAGAGCTAGAGATGATAAGAGTTTAGATCAATTTCAATAGCAAAATACAAGAGAAATCACAAGCGTTACTAAATTCGACACAAGGAACTTAATACTAATCCTAGCAGACATGCATAACAAATAACCTTGGGCATAAAAAACAGGTGGAAAAGCTTTCAGTTTCCTAGACAGCAATATGTTCCCAGGCAATGCCACTTCACTAATAATCTTCCAGCAATTAGTTTTTATTTTTTTTAACGTTTATTTTTGAGAGAGAGAGAGACAGAGCACGAGCAGGGGAGGGGCAGAGAGACGGAGACACAGAACCCAAAGCAGGCTCCAGGCTCTGAGCTGTCAGCACAGAGCCCAGTGTGGGGCTCGAACTCATGAGCCGTGAGATCATGACCTGAGCTGAAGTCAGACGCCTATTGGACTGAGCCACCCAGGCACCCCAATTTTTTAATTTTTGTAATGTTTATTTATTTGTGAGAGAGAAGGAAAGAGAGTGAGAGCACACGTGGGAGAGGGGCAGAGAGAGAGGGAGACAGAGAATCCAAAGCAGGCTCCAGGCTCCGAGCTGTCAGCACAGAGCCGGATGATGGGGTTTGAACCCATGAACCACGAACCAAGACTGGGCTGAAGTTGGATGCTCAACCAACTGAGCCACCCAGACATCCCAATCTTCCAGTAATTTTTAATCGGAAGAGAAAATATACCTGCAAAGTAGTTTGGATGCAAATGTGTTATGAGTGTCTGCCTTCTAGTAAGCAAAGATATTGTAGAATCACTTTAAATTAACTGCAGATGAGAGTCTGTATTTAGCAGAACTGTTAAAGTGAGAACTAGTGAGGCTCTTAGGTCTTAAAAGATCTCAAATTATTCCATTAGCTGATCATAAAGTCTATTCTAGTAGCAAGTAGGTGTAATGAAAGACACACCTAATTCATCCAAATAGCATTTCTGATTCTCCACTTACACCACACACCCACATCTAAAACACATGTTTATCCTTACCAATATCCTAAGAACCATAATATGTAAATTCCCTACAAGGCAATAAAAATAACCAATGTAGCTTTACAGATGTACCCACAATATGGTAGCTAAGTGCATTAAAATTCATGATAGTTGTAATTAAGTGAGTAGAAAATAAAAGCAGGCTCCATACCAACTTAGGAACAATAGAAAAGATGCGCAGGATGTAAGATCTCCAGGAAAAGGCAGTCAAGAATCCCTCCTTTGCTGGGAAGACAGGGGTAGGCTCAGTACAGCAAAAGAAGCCAAGAACAGCTATCATGACTAAAATGAGATCACAATTTTAAAACAAGGACAGTCCAAGAAAAACAAAAGTAGCGAACCGGGTAGACAGACCAGAAACTGAAAATTTTGTAACATGAGGCAAATAGGTCATTAGAAGTCCAAAGTCAATGCCAGGTTACTACAGAAAACAAGTCAATCACTCAGTCACAAAGCAACACTGAGTTTCGACACCACAGGATACTGCCAGCTCCAGTACAGGGCGAGATCCTTCTTAATTTTGAAAGAGCCAGTCCCTCTTGTGGAGGGAATAAGCACGAGTCCCATTAGAAGCCGACTTCATATTTCTAGGAGATTTTCCTGAGTTATACAAGGGCTATCCATCTTATAATTCATCGACGGAAATCTGTTAGCCTTAAAAAGATAAACCCAATAAAAAAGTAATTCAAACCATGGATCTATTAGCTCCAACATGAACAAAACAAAGAAATCTTTTCCCTTTCTTAAAATGAGTTCCATTGTTGGCCTCCTTTTTTGTGAAAAGGTCCGAAAGAAAAAGATTCTCAAAGCCAGTCTTTTGTCCCGTTTTTAAAAAATAAGTAGATTGATCTTTGTTTATTCTAGCTACCCCAGGTCACAGTTAAAGTAAATGCACAAATGTAGTTATCTACTTCAGGAACACTGTTTCTTCTGCTGATTTTAAGTGGCTTTGATTTCCTCGGCTAAGACCCACATTGTCATTCATAGACAGGCTTAAAAATAGACATATAATTGGGGGCATTTGGGTGGCTCAGTCGGTTGAGCATCCCACTATGGCTCAGGTCATGATCTCTCAGTTTGTGAGTTCAGGCCCCTGGGTCGGGCTCTGTGCGGACAGCAGCCTGCAGCCTGTTTCAGATTCTATGTCTCCCTCTCTCACCGTTCCTCCCCTGTTCATGCTCTGTTTCTGTCTCTCAAAAATAAACACACATTAAAAAAATTTTTTTTAAATAGACATAATTCCACAACATGGGCCACAAATTATATAACTTCTGCCCCTTGTCTTCTGGAAGCATATACTACCTGCCCTGGGTATGGGCATCCGTTTTTGTTCCATTTTCCAGGATAGTCCTCATGTAGGGGGCAACTCTCCCATCTAGAGGTTCTCAAAATGTAGTGCCCACTTTAGCAGTAATAGCATGACCATGACCTGGGAACTTGACAAAA
This sequence comes from Leopardus geoffroyi, assembly GCF_018350155.1. Classification (NCBI taxonomy): domain Eukaryota; kingdom Metazoa; phylum Chordata; class Mammalia; order Carnivora; family Felidae; genus Leopardus; species Leopardus geoffroyi. Next base: position 57,669,647 of record NC_059338.1, on the reverse strand, counting down.
ATACAGACCTACTCAACTGGACACTTCAGAGTCTTTATTTTAATAAGCCCCCCAGGTGACCTAGGTGCACACAACATTTGAGAAGCAGGGCTGTGAGCCAGATGTCTGAGGACAGAAGGGTGTCATAAAAACCATTTTCCTGACCATGAAAAAGCGTACTGTGACCTGAAAAGCCTTATGATTTTTAACTTTCAGTCACATTTTTCCTTAATCAGACTACTCCAAACCTACACAGTCTTTTTTTTTTTTTTTAATGTTTATTTATTTTTGAGAGAGACAGAGACAGAATGCAAGTGGGTTAGGGGCAGAGAGAGAGGAAGACACAGAATACGAAGCAGGCTCCAGGCTCTGAGCTGTCAGCACAGAGCCCGACGCGGGGCTGGAACTCACGGGCAGTGAGATCATGACCTGAGCCGAAGTCAGATGCTTACCTGACTGAGCCACTCAGGAACTCCATGAGAGGTGTTAAATTCTTAAATTTTGTATTTTTGTCTTAGTTTTCCTTACCCTCTATCACTTAATTTTTAAGACCATTCTTCATCAGAAAACATGGAAATAAAAGGGCATATGGTAAAACTGTCTCCCCCTCCCCCCCCATGCCAGCATCTCAGTCCTTCTCCAAAGCAGTCAATGTTAGAATTTCTTATATATTCTTCTAAAAATATTCAATGTACATACAAATGTACAGACACAACCTTTGTTTTACTGAAATACATACTATAGCATCTATGCTATGCCTCACTCAATTTCTATGTATTTACTGTAAAATATAAAGAGTATGTATTTGGTGGTAAAATACGTAACAGATATGTTCAGTTTCATAAACAATTTTAAAGTGAGTATCTATGGTAACCACCACTAAAGTAAGAAAACCAAAATACTCCTAGCACCCAGAAGCCCTCCATATGTGTCTCCCCAATCACTGTCCTTTCTCCCCTCAGTGAATACCTGACTGGAATAACCTTTTCCATGCATTTCTGTATTCTTTACTACATACATATGCATTAAAACACATAAAAAACACAGTTGACTTCTGCCTATATTTGAACTTTATATGAATAGACTTAGATGGCATATATCCTTAAGTGTTGCATATTTTGCTCACTTTATGATGATGGAACACAGCAGAGAAGGAAGAACGTGCCACACTGCAAAAGGAATCTCTACATGGTGGGAGTAAGTGGTTTTTAAAATAAACATGTTTCTGTTTTCTAAATTTTCTGCAATGTAGATTACTTCTATTAATACGAGACAAATGCCAGGAAAAGCTACCCAGATGAATTCCTGGCTAAAACTTAGCATGACCCACTTTTGAATCTCCTTGGTGTCTATTCCTTAAAAGGAACATTCTGGTAGTTCCAACACCTAAAAAACACAGTTCCTAAAGAAAACATTCAACACTATTTAATCATCTACCTATGTTAGATGGTTTTCTTAGAGTGATGACTTTTCCTCAAGCACTCAAGTTGGTGAGAGATCGACATCGATATCAATATATATCTGCTCACACCATACTTATGAAGAATTTGAGGCGTGTGTTTTGAATCACATTAACGGTGATCATATTAAATGAAAACTGTCATTAATGCAAAGCCAAACACTGTACAAATTATACTGGAAATTTCATCTTCTGACTCAGCCTGATGCTTAGTAAGATTTGGCTTCTGCAGCAACTTCTTACTAGATCTGTCTCCTAAGGCAAGGGAAACAAAAGCAAAAAAAAAAAAAAAAAAAAAAAGTACTGGGACTTCATCAAAATAAAAAGCTTCTGCACAGGGAAGGAAACAATCAACAAAACTAAAAGGCAACCTACAGAATGGATGCAAACGACATATCTGATAAAGGGTTAGTAACCAAAATCTATCAAGAACTTCTAAAACTCAGCACTGAAAAACAAACAAATAATCCAGTTAAAAAAGTGAGAAGACATGAATAGACAGTTTTACACAGATGACGTACAGCTGGCTAACAGACACATGAAAAGATGCTCAATATCACTTAATAGCAGGGAAAACAAATTAAAGCCACAAGGAGGTATCATCTCACACCTGCCAGAATGGCTAAAATTAACAACACAGGAAACAAAAGGACGGATGCCGAGAAAGGGGCCCTCTTAAACTGTTGGTGGGAATGCAAACTGGTGTAGCCGCTATGGGAAATGGTATGCAGGTTCCTCCAAAAGTTCAAAACAGAACTATCCTACGATCCAGCAATTGCACTACTGGGTATTTACCCAAAGGACACAAAAGTACTGATTTGTAGGGATACATGCACCTCAATGTTTATTGCACCACTATTAACAATAGCCAAATTATGGAAAGAGCCCAAATATCCATCAACTGATGAACAGAGAAAAAGATGTGGTATATATATACAATAGAATATCACTCCACCATCAAAAAAAAAAAAAATCTTGCATTTGCAATGATGTGGATGGAGCTAGAGAGTATTATGCTAAGCATAGTAATAATAAGTCACAATAAGTCAATCAGAAGAAGAAAGATGCCATATGATCTCACTCATATGTGAAACTTAAGAAACAAAACAAAGAACACAGGGGGGAAAGAAGCAAACCAAGACACAGACTCTTAATTACAGAGAATAAACTGATAGTTACTAGAGGGGGGGTAGGCGGGGAGAAGAGTTAAACAGGTGATGGGTACTCAGGAGGGCACTTGTTGTGATGAGACCTGGGTGTTGTATGTAAGTGATGAATCACGACATTCTACACCAGAAACCAATATTACACTGCAGGTCAAGTAACTGAAATTTAAATAAAAATATGGAGAAAAAGAAAAAGATTTGGCTTCAAGTTGTTCTAATCTCAAATCCAGGATATTCTCAAGAATAAGGAAAACAGAATAGAGTGTCTGTAGCATAAATCTACCCCAAATTTCACGACTGATTTCAAACACATCAGAGACTCTCTCCAATTTGCTGGCATGGAAATCATCGAGATTATCCTGAAGAGACACTGCCAACCATTCCTTTGGTAACTAGGCTATTCTGTACTAACTACCACCAAAACAGGTCTGGAGAAGTCACTAGGATGAGTAACCCACTCTCCGTTTCGCAGACACAAGCCACCACCTGTAACACAGAGAAGCAGTGGCTGTAAGTCGGTGATAGGTTCCAAATGAACTAACTGCCAAAACATGTGAGGGCCTTGAACCACAGGGTTTCTAGAGTAAGAAGAGGTGTGACTAGGTAGAAAAGCAGGGTACCATTTATTAACAATCCCCTCCAAAAACGGGTACAGCATTCATGTCCCTTCAGCATTTTTCAGAAGTGTCAACTTCTCCCATCCCTTAACATGTCACCTGGAAACCCCAGCTTTTCAAAGACCTTTACCATCTTTTCTTTAGATGCGTGCCTTTTCTCTCCCTCATAAGAATCAATTATAATTATGGGGCACCTGGGTGGCTCAGTCGCTTAAGTGTCCGACTTCGGCTCAGGTCATGATCTCATGGTGCGGGGGTTTGAGCCCCACGTCAGGCTCTGTGCTGTCAGCTCAGAGCCTGGAGCCTGTTTTGGATTCTGTGTCCCCCTCTCTCTCTGCACCCCCACCCCCTCATGCTCTGTCTCTCTCTCTTAAAAATAAAAAAACATTTTTTTAAAAGAAGCAATTATATTGTCAGAAGTTCAGCATTTATAATCTGCCATATAAACTGAATCAATCTTCTAAAGTCTTACAACATGAACTCGTGCTGCCTTGGCTTTTCATTTTTAAAACCGGTCCTGATAAAGCAACAGCATGTGCATTGGATCCCTGGACCCCACCTCCACAGGGATACGTGCTGCTCCTGGGCTGGAGGAAGGAAGCAGCTCAAAGAGCAGGACCACAGCCTGGGCAGAAGAAACTCCTGTCTTCCTCTGGCCACTGTACAATTACACAGGCATTTCTGCAAAGGACAGGTTAGGCACAAACACAAAACCAGTAAGAGGCGTTCCTCCAAGGCAAAGGAATGGTAACAAGCTACCTCTGCTACAAACTTTGATACATGTTTTCCTGGAGTCTACATATCTTGTCTAGCTATGCTTAGTTCTCATGAGTTCGTAAGTTACACAGTCCTCTAACAGAGTTCGTATGTTACACAGTCCTCTAACAGTGCATATAAAATAGGCCAGGGGCAAGGGGAGAACTCTGTCATCAGAGTTCTGCATAAGAGCCTGCCTTGATCCTCCTGTCCCTCCTAGAAGTCTCTGTGTATACAAAGAACCTAGTAGGTCAACAGATCAATATCTCAAAGGTATATGTGTCAAGTTGCTTCAATAACATTATTCCCTGTATAATGACGGCTGAATGCTGATGTATAAAAAAGTGAAAAAAAAGGAATGGGAAAATGAAGTTTCCAATTTATTTTCAAATGAAACGATCCTCCTTCCAATAAACATCATCCCTTAAGTAATACACATGCAGGATGTCTCTCACAAGTCTTAGTGTAGGTCTTGGTAACTCAGAAGTATGAATGCTCCAAATGTAGAATAAAATATGATTTGAAAGTTTAATTATATAATATTCTTTTTAAAATATTTATCAAAACATAAACCTAAAATTAAATATTATTCAGAATACAAAAAATAGACTGTAAAAGAAATTCTGAAATTATGAAAGCTTAAAACTGCACTATGGGAGCACCTGGGTGGCTCAGTCGGTTCAATGTCCAACTTCAGCTTAGGTCATGATCTCATGGTTCATGGGTTTGAGCCCCATGTCGGGCTCTGTGCTGACAGCTCAGAGCCTGGAACCTGCTTTAGTTTCTATGTCTCCCTCTCTCTCTGACCCTCCCTGTTCATGCTCTCTCTCTCTCTCTCAAAAATAAACAAACATTTTAAAAGATTAAAAAAAAAACTGCACTATGACTTTTTTCTTTTAGGTTGTATCATTTCTTTTTTTTTTTTTAACTTTATTTAAATCCAGCTTATTTAACATGTAATGTAATAATGGTTTCAAGAGTAGATTTTAGTGATTCATCACTTACATACGTCACCTAGTGCTCATCCCAACAAGTACCCTCCTTAATGCCCATCCCCTCACCCACCTCTCCTCAGACTGTTCTCTGTATTTAAGAGTCTTGGTTTGCCTCCCTCTCTGTTTATCTTATTTTTCCTTCTTTCCCCCTATGTTCATCCATTTTGTTTCTGAAATTCCACATATGAGTGAAATCATATGATATTTATCTTTCTCTAATTGCCTTATTTCGCTTAGAATACATTCTAGTTCCATCCACATTGTTGCAAATGACAAGATTTCATTCCATTGTGCGTGGGTGGGTCGGGGTGTGTGTGTGTGTGTGTGTGTGTGTGTGTGTGTGTGTGTGTGTGTGTGTATCACACCCTTTTTATCCATTCGTCAGTTGATTGACATTTAGGCTCTTGCCATAATTTGGCTATTGTCGATATACACTGTGACTTTCAGGCACCTATTTTAGAAGTCATTTTCCTTACTGTTAGACTTGGTCCAATGCTCTTTCAGTGAAACTAGGTTCCATTCCAATCTCACTGGTGAGAAATGTCAATCTACAGACTGCCTAGCCACCGATCAAATTGATCTGTTATTCTTATTAAACAACTGCTGCACAGAATTCAGAGTATTGGAGAAGCTATTTTGGTAGAACAGAGTGTCCCGGCCACCCAAATGTTCCATCATTCCAAGAAATTCTCATCAACCTAAAAACCAAGGGGCCTACCTCTGAGCTATTGGAACAACTGAAATCCAAGAGGTGCCTCTTCCCTAACCATCCCCTAACCATGGCGGTTACTAACCTCTCCCAGAGAAGGAACTAAGAAACTTCCATTGGATATAAAATTTCATAAGGCTGGCCTCTGACAGAGGCTGATCACGACAGGAAATGCACCGTGTTCCCTGACCTGAAAATTTCTGATACATGGTTCTCAAATTGGGTGTTCATCAACACAACCTGGTGAGATTGTTAAAAATGCGTATTTCTGGGGGCACCTGGGTGGCGCAGTCGGTTAAGCGTCCGACTTCAGCCAGGTCACGATCTCGCGGTCCGTGAGTTCGAGCCCCGCGTCAGGCTCTGGGCTGATGGCTCAGAGCCTGGAGCCTGTTTCCGATTCTGTGTCTCCCTCTCTCTCTGCCCCTCCCCCGTTCATGCTCTGTCTCTCTCTGTCCCAAAAATAAATAAACGTTGAAAAAAAAAATGCATATTTCTGGTCTCTGGTCCAAACCTACTGAAGTTGGGGCCCAGGAGGGTGAATTTAAAAAGTCTGCCCAAGTGGTGCTAGCACACACTGAAGTTTGAGAAGCACGGTCTCCCGTACTAGTGACACAACACCATGGATTCAGGTTTGAGTTTCACATCCCAAGTACGTTAAGGTCTTAGGGTGCCTTATATCCCTTGAAGGAAACTACCACACGGGTGGTACCCAGTGAGCCATAATTCCTGGTGTTCATGCACTGCACAATCCCCTCTCATACTGACTCTGGACTTAGCCGTGTGACTTGCTTTAGCCACTGAGACATGAAGACACGACGCAAGCAGAAGCTGGATAAGCACTTACACGCCGAGGACGGTCTTGAGATGCTCTCCTTGGAAGGCAGCAGCCATGCCACAAAGAAGCCCAGGGTGGACTACTGAGTGATGAGAGGCCACGAGGAAAGAGTCTCTGGAGGGGGAAAAGCAATCTTCCATGTTCTAGCTCCTGCACAGCTCCCAAGCTCAAGAAGCCACCCAAGCGACCCCACGTGTGCCATGGAAGAATCACCAGCAGAGCCCAGGTAATCCACAGAATTTTAAGAAATAATAAATCGTTTTTAAGGAACTAAGTTTGGGGGATGGTTTATTTTAAAGCAATAGATAAAGGAATCACTACTGACTGAGTTTTTTTTTTAAAAATGTATCATGTGATATAATCTCTAAAACTACAGTTATTGATACCTAATTTCCTTGCACATTTGCTATGGAAACTGCATCACCGGTATGAACTGATTTAATGGCAGTAGGTACCGCCACCCCCATTTTGCAGATTAAAAGAAATGAGGCTTTAGGCATCCAAGAAGCGTTTCCAAGGTCACGCAATTAGTAAACGCCAAGCCGCAGAAGCATACGAGGCCTTCCAAACACCGTACGCTAAATTAACCCTGCCATGTCCAGTAGGGTTTTCCCTGAGCTCCTTGCCATTCCCTTATTTAGATTCTTGTGTCCGCTAATTCAGACAGATGAGTATAGGTTCGTGGTTTCTCCTACACATCACTGGGCTCTAAAGACAGCCTAAGGTTCCTCATGTGCACATCACAGTTGCGAAGTGCTAGGGCTTTGGCTGACCAGCAACAGACGTTTCTTCACTCCAGTCAGATGTGAAGGGCAAGCTCTGATTTCCAAAGGGAAGGGACACCACGACTTGTCACTGCTTTTTCACTGATAGAGAGCCTGTAATCATAAAGGCACACAGGCAAGCCTGGGATCAATCCATTCGCTTCTCCCACCGTAATGTATTCAAACAATCAACACCATTTATTCATCCTCCACCTGTCTCCAAGAAGGAGCCATTAGCCAAGACCAAGTTCATACATTAAGAAGGACTTCTGGGGCGCCTGGGTGGCTCAGTCGGTTAAGCGTCCAACTCTTCGTTTCGGCTCAGGTCACACCATCTCGGGGTTTGTGGGTTCGAGCCGCACGTCGGGCTCCGCACTGACAGTACAGAGCCTGCTTGAGGTTCTCTCTCTCCCAGTCTCCCCAGCTCTCTCTGCCCCTCCTCCTCTCACTCTCTCGGTCTCTCTCTCAAAAATAAACAAACGTATAAAAAAAAAAAAAAAGAAGAAGGACTTCTAAACTCAGAGTTTGAGACACTAGTGCTGGAACTGTTCCTTTAGAATGTGTGCATGGTTACAGACGTTAAACATCAATAAAGTTGATGAAAAAATAAAAGTTAAGAAAAGGAAAAATAACATTCTCGCAGCAATAACTGAAAAGATGAAAAAAGATTTCTATCAGCGGCTGTTGAAAGCATTGTCTTTTCTTTATCATGTGCTAAATACAGCCTTTTCTCTTTTTTTAGGGTTTTATTTTACTGCCAGTTAACATACAGTGTTACCTTAGTTCCAGGTGCACAACACAGTGATTCAACAATCCACACATCGCCTGGTGCTCACCATGACAACTGCACTCCTAAGCCCCATCACCTATTTTCCCCATCCCCTCACCGACCTCCCCTCTGGTAACGATCAGTTTGTTCTCTATAGTGAGGAGTCCATTTGTTGGTTTCCTATTCTGTCTCTTTTTCCTGGCTCATTTGATTTGTTCCTTAAATTCCACATGAATGAAATCACATGCTATTTGTCTTTCTCTGACAGACTTTTCTCGCTTAACATGATACTCTTGCTCCATCCATACTGTTGCAAATGGCAAGAACTCATTCTTTTTTATGGCTGAATAATACACATATATATACATACGTGTGTTAAGGGTCTCACTCATATCTTCCATTCTTCTCGAGTCCGATGATTATTCTTAACGATCATTGCTTTAAATTCTCTATCAGGGTGGGAGGGTGGCTAAGTGGCTCAGACAGGTAAGCGTCTGACTCTTGGTTTCGGCTCAGATCATGATCTCATGGTTCGTGGAATCAAACTCCGCATCAGGCTCTGAGCTGACAGTGCAGAGCCTACTTGGGATTCTCTCTCTCTCTCCCTCTCTCTCTCTGCCCCTCCCCCACTCATGCACGCATTCATGCTCCCTCTCTCTCTCTCAAAATAAATAAACTTAAAAAAATAATAACAAATAAAGAGATAAGTTCTCTGTGAGGCATATTACTTATATCTGTTTTGTTTTGATCTCTGCGTGTGGCCTTGTCCTGTTCTTTCGTTCAGGATAAATTTCTCTGTCTCCTCATTTTGGCTGCCTGTGTCTGTTTCTGTATGTTAAGGAAGTCAGCTATGTCTCCTACTCTTGCAAGTAGTGACTTTATGAAGAAGAGATCCTACAGTGCCCTGCAGTGCAATGTCCCCTGTGCACCAGAACCCGGCACTTCCGGAGAATAGCCTCTGTGTGTTGCTTATGCCCTGCTGTTGTATCTGAGCCACTTTTCCTTTCAGAGCAGTTGTCTACACTGACTCTCCGTTGTGGGCTGTGCTTGCTCTCTGTGTTGTTAGCAGGACCCAGGTAGGCCAGCTCTGAGGGGGTGTGCACCCTGGGAACTTGGGAACTGGACAACAATGTTAGCAAAAGTTGCATGGGGCCACTAATCCTATGCTGGATCCCCAAAAGCGCTACGGCAGGCGGGGGCCGTGTGCCAGGGTGGCCGGGGGCACAGGGCTGGGAGTGTGACCCAGTGGTGGCTGAGGGTGAGTGGCTAGGCACGGTGCAGCGGCTGGGCAAGGCACGCGGAGGCAGCCGTGCCCCTGGTGGCTGGGCGTGGTGCAGGAAGGTAGCTGAAGGTCACGGCTGGGCTGGGTGCCACGCTGTGCCTTGGTGGGGCACACGGGGCAGCTGTGTGTGCAGGGGCTGGGTGCGGTGAGCACACAGCTTTAGCAAAAATTGCTCTCAGCCCTAGGCCAAGGCTACCGGGGTCTGTGTAGCCCCGCCTCCTGCAGGTGCCTCTGTGTTTATGCTGGGGGGCAGGGGAAGAAAATGACATCTGCCAGCTCATTTACCTTCAAAGAGCTCTGCCAGCACTCTACAAAATCAGTATGAACAGATCTGTCCGATTTTGGAATGTGTGGAATCCAAATAGATCAGTAACTATAATAAATGGCAAGAGGTTGAATTCAACTATCCTAAGACTGAAAAAATAAAAATCTTTAAAAGTAGAAATAAAACAAAATTTAGCCATAGTGGCTATAAGATATGTATTAGAAGCAAAAGGCTCAAAAAAAATTTTTAAAAAGGATATGCCACCTTACGTTTAAGGTAAAGAACATAAAACCATTAATGAGAATGAAGTAGGACCCCGAGTAATAAACAAAAAGATGTAATAATCATACATAACAATGTAGCTACAGGATATACAAAGCAAAAACAGCACTAATTAAGTGGAGAAACTGACAAATTCATAACAAGAATGAGTAATTTTAACATGGGAGAATGTCTAAAAACTTATTTTCAGAAGCTGATAAATCAACCAGACAAAAAAAGAAAAAATGGAGGAAGGATGTAGATCTGAACAGCAGATTTGAATCAACAGTTATGTCTATACAAAGAGAGAAGAGTGCAACAAATACCCTTCTTTTCAAGCACACACTGGAAATATTTTTAAAATTCAACCATGCACTAAGTAACAACGGACATCGACAAATTTCAAAGAACCAATTATCAGGGGCGCCTGGGTGGCTCAGTCGGTTAAGCATCTGACTTCAGCTCAGGTCATGATCTCACAGTCCGGTCTGTGAGTTCAAGCCCCGTATCGGGCTCTGTGCTGACCGCTCAGAGCCTGGAGCCTGTTTCGGATTCTGTGTCTCCCTCTCTCTCTGACCCTCCCCTGTTCATGCTCTGTCTCTCTCAGTCTCAAAAATAAATAAATGTTAAAAAAAAAATTTATAAAAAAAAAAGAACCAATTATCACAGAGACCTCATTCTCTGACAATGTCTAGACATGAAATAACATGTGAGCTAAAAAAAAAAAAGGGAAGAAAGAAAAAAAAAGAAAATATTTTACAATGAAGAGTGCAAAATATTTAGAGAAGAATGACTGTTTCTGCCATCACAGTTTGTAATATTGTGGAGGAGGCACACAAAATCATTAGTCAAAAATCACTATATAATATACAGTATGTGGACTAATTAATATATAACAGCAACCTGCGTTAAGGGCTCCGAAGAAAAGCAGAATGCTGAAAGAACATGTCACTGGGAAGCTAGTATCTTATAGGGGTGTGAGGTTAGCTTTCCCTGAGGAAATGACACTTCGGGCCGGGGAAGGAGGAGGGAGGGCACACACACTCCATGCAAATGGAAAGCAAGGAATGAGTCTCAAGGAGAGAAGGGTGAGGGGTATTTGGGGATCTGAAAGGCAGACAGTGGCACTGGAGTGCAGAAGCAAGGGAGAGTGACCTCAACCACGTGTAAATAAATGATACCTAAGAAAAGTAGATTCTTTTCTAAAAAAAAAAAAGTTTCTTTGTTTATTTTGAGGAAGAGAGAGAGATCCGAGGAGGGGCAGAGAGGGGGGTGGAGAGGGAGAATCCCAAGCAGGCTCTGCACTGTCTGCACAGAGCCCAATGCAGGGGCTCGATCCCACGAACTGTGAGATCATGACCCGAGCCAAAATGAAGAGTCAGAGGCGTAACCAACTGAGCCACCCAGGCACCCCAAAAAGTAGATTCTTGAAATGTAAAAGAAAACAAACAAGGACTGCTCTTAGCGACTAAACACCTTCAAGAATATAAAAAGCACTACTCACATCTAACTAGAAAAGTTTTAAGGAGGTATTCTAAGTTTAGAATTCTCAAGAACTTGTTTATTACTTATCTCTTAACTGCCATTATTGACCAGAACAGCAATAATTTCTCTAAGTCCTATCTTAAACTGTATTTTTCACCCGGTTAAGATGTTAGGAATTAAAATCACCCTTCATACCAATTATTAAACAACCTTCTACCCATGATGGCTTTCCGTAGGCATGCCAGGATGCTAACTATGTCTTCTAATGCTTCGATTCCATACCTGTAAAATGGGTTAATAATCCATCAAACGTGATGATGGGAATCTAGATGGTCTAAGTGATAATCCATGTAGAGGCAAAATGGTACAATGAACAGAATGAAGGCCAACGTGGTGCATATCCCAACGCCACCACCTAAGAGCTTTGACTCTTTGGTGGCCAGCAAGTGACTTTGGCCAGTTACTTAACGTTTCATTGCTCAGGCTTCCTCAGTGTGACATGCGCTTCAAATACTCCCTATGCTATAGTTTTGAGGATAAAATAATTCACATAAAGTCCTTCGCACTCCACAAATGTGAACTGGTATTACTATTAAAACTGTTTTTGTGATGCTATCCTTGAGAAAAAGCCTTCAAGTGTCTCATTAACCAGATCTGAATCTTCCCTCTACCCCTCAGTCAAGTCGTCACAGCTGACAATCCTCGGGACTTATATTTTACTTTAAACGCTATTAGATTTCGAAACATATTAGCAACCAAATTTCACTATTTCAAAATAAAAAAAATTTAATAGCCTAATAATACACACCTACTTCTTCAGGATCGTTAAACCAGCAAAATTCTTGAAACTCCTTTTTTTTTTTTTAATTTTTTAATGTTTGTTTATTTTTTAAGGAGAGAGAGACAGAGCACAAGCAGGGGAGGGGCAGAGAGAGAGGGAGACACGGAATCCAAAGCAGGCTCCAGGCTTTGAGTTGTCAGCACAGAGCTGACGCGGGGCTCGAACTCATGAACCGCGAGATCATGACCTGAGCCGAAGTCGGATGCTTCACTGCCTCTTGAAATTCCTTCTAAATCACTAATTTCAGGGACACCTGCGTGGGTCAGTCAGTTACGCATCCGGCTCTTGGTTTTGGCTCGGGTCACAATCTCACAGTTCGGGAGTTCGAGCCCCACGTCAGGCTCCAGGCTGACAGTGAGGAGCCTGCTTGGGATTCGCTCTTCTCCCTTTTTCTCTGCCCCTCCCTTGCTCACACTCTCTCTCTAAATAAATAAATAAACTTTTTTAAAAAATCACTGATTTCATTTAACATCCTCATAACATACAAATCTATTAGGTGTTTTCACTGCCTCTAATTTTGTGTTTTGAGAATGCATGCTGCTACACTCAATGCACTCAAAGGCAAAGGTCTTATGTGTAGTTCAATGTACTTGGTGCATCTGTTATAAGTTCCCTCCACTGTTTTGTCTACTCTTTCAGATAGAACATAAAACATTCACAGAACTCCAAAACTATGACATTCTAAGGAAAACTGGGCCCACTCCAGGAATTTTCACTGGAGCAAAGTGAGATTTACGATGTTTCCATCCAATGTCTTTGCACCCCAAAATTTCACACCTCTTCCACAGGGTCCCAGGGGCTGAACTACTTGAAGGAAATCTCACACCAAAAAGTTAAGAACTTAACCAATTCAAGCAGCCCAAGTTGGTGGCACGTGTCTTATGGGGCTCTGGGCCTACCTAGCATCAAACTACCATTTGGGGCGGAAATGAAAACTCTGCAAGAGAGTCTGAGTAAGAATAACCCAATTTTAAAAAGTGCAAAACTTGATAAACATGACTTTGCTGGTATTCATCCTGTGCTAGTTAGCATATCAGAGTCAATTCGGGGGTAAATTTGTCAACTGGCCAGAATTCGCAGAAGTAATTTGCTTCCCAACTAATTAAATGCAAGCAGACCCCAACGCTGTCTCTCCATACCTTTGTAAAAATAAAATCCAACATGCTTTGAAACAGTCTCCATGAACATAGCATTAATTTTACAGCCAAAATACAACACTGAGGTACCGAATACTGGGTTTAAGTTTAAAGGCTGAGGGGAAACTTAGAAACCACCTTGACTCACTTTACTATGGGAGAAACGACATTTCAGGAAGGACAGTATTTTGAAAAATGCAGTGAAACTGTTTAATGCCTAAATCCGTTATAAGAAGGGAAATTTTCCAACAAAATTTCAGGCCTCTAGTACTTCAGAGGCTAAATCTGGGTGACACAAGGGCAGAAGCAGCCATCCCGGCACTGGCTGCCACCTCCTGCCCCCACCCCCCCCCCGCCCGGCCAACCACAATGGCCCAATGGAATAGGGAACCGCTGATGACTGCTGAATCAACCTGAGGTAAGTGAGGAGCCTCCTGCATGGATTTAAATTAGAACCAGAACCTGAGGGAAAAATTACAGTATGAATAGAGTAGTAATCATAATAGTAGGAATGTCGAGCACATAGAGCACGTTAAGAGTTGGGCACTGTGTTTAACACATGCATCCTGACATTTAACCATTTAATTAATCATTTAGCCATTTAACTGTTGCCGTCAGTGCATTGAATCCTTGCAGTTACCCTTTTAAGACGATGTGCTATATTATACTTATTTGATAGATAAGGAAACAAGGGACAAAGAGGTTCAATACTTAATGCAATTTCCCACAGCTAGTAAGCAGCAGAGCCAAAAGACAAACCTACACAGCCTGATTTCAGAGTAAAAATAATTCATTTCATTGATGGAATTAAACTAGCTACATGGAAATAATACCGAGGACATCAAAACAAACACATTGTATAGCTTTTAAATTAAGAAAGAAAAAAGAACATAAGAACATTCTCCTTGTTTTTCTTCCCTTGTAAATCCTGAGTCCCCAAGTGACAAAATGTACTTTAATCTACGTACAGGAACACGGCAGATGCCCCAAGTGTACCCCATCATTTTTTCCCGCCACCTCATCTGCAAACTAAGCTCTCTTTTTTTCTAGCTCTCTTAGGAGAAGTAAACCTCCACATCCATACAAATTAACTATAGGGCTAAGAACTGAGGCTGCCTACATCCACATGACTTTATTATTTGTGCCAAGAAATTCTTACCCGAAGATAAGGCTATATAAATCAGTAAATAACTTCATTGTTTGCTTCAGGAACTTCCCAAAAGTCCATTTGCCCCAACAATAGACTACTCAAACAGTCCACAGTATTCCCTCAACTGGACAAACAACTCACTTATCCAAGAACTGTGTACTTAACAAGACTTGGTTAAGAGCTTTGTCTCACTGTTCCCACTAATCCTAAACTATTAGATCATGAACTTTACCCAGTTTCAATCAGATCAGTGCAAGACCCACCTTAAATCTCTAAAGGTCACACCCAAAACCCTACAATACAGCCCCACTCTCTCTCCCTAGTGAAGTCTGCCAAGACCATCAAGGCGTGTTCTCACTGTACTAAGCAACAGGTTTGCTTGGCTGAAACTATTCTGGACTTCTTTGGGGAAGTTGACAGTCAACAGAAGGAAATGACCCAATTCTATTTCAACTGCTCACGCATCAACACCACCTTTTTAAAAAATCCCTTCTTCCCTCATACCTATTCTAGACCACAGGTGAAATTAAATACACCGGGAAGTGAGATCCTTATAGAAAAAGATAAACATATGCCAGCACTTGAAAGGGCCCACGTAAATCTAACAATAAATTCAACATGAGGTTTTGAACTACATTTCACTGCAGCCACAATTTAACTCTAAGCTATAGTGGATTAATTACACATCCTAAAATGGTCTAAAAGGATCCCTAAAATTGAGATTTAGAAAGAAAAGAAAAACAAAGGCCTCAAAATGCCAACGTTAAAAGTATTCTGCCATCTGACCAGATTTTACAAAATTTCCTTCAATCAACTCATATGCCTCTAACGTTATGTATCAAATATAAATACATGAAACATAGCCAATCTTTTAAAAAATAGCTCTAGGAATGATTTAAACCTGTATAAATATAAAATAAATCATTTTGACATCACCATTCATTTAATCACTTTCATTACTTGTTATATTTATGCAATTATTAAAGTACATAACCATATTTACTAGAATCCTATTTTATTCCTGCCTTTCCATGCATCCCACTTTTCCTTAGAAAAAAATAAAACAGTTGCAGACCCAATTGAATGTATTAAGATGCCAAAGGTAAGCTTTTTAATGAAGTTGAAGCTTTTGAACAAGAAGAATTTGTCGCATCATAGTAAAACGTGGGCGGCGGGGGGGGGGGGGGGGGGGGGGGGACCTGGGTGTCTCAGTCAGTTAAGCACCTAACTCCTGGTTTTGGCTCAGGTCATCATCTCGTGGTTCATGAGTGCCAGCCCCGTGCTGGGCTCCACGCTGACAGTGCAGAGACTGTTTGGGATTCTCTGTCTCTCTGTCCCTCCCCTGCTCATGCTCTCCTTCTCTCTCAAAATAAATAAATAAACTTAAAAAAAAATTTTTTTTTTGTAATGTTTATTTATTTTTGAGAGACAGAGCACGAGCAGAGCAAGGGCAGAGAGAGAAGGGGACACAGAATCTGAAACAGGCTCCAGGCTCTGAGCTGTCAGCACAGAGTCCGACACGGGGCTCGAACTCACAGACCGTGAGATCATGACCGGAGCCAAAGTCGGACGCTTAACCGACTGAGCCACCCAGGCGCCCCAAATAAATAAACTTTAAAAACATAACAATAAAATAAAACATGTGTATTATATATGTATATATGCGCATATTCTGTATGTGTATACATGTATGTATGTATGTATGTATGTATGTATGTATGTATGTGTACACATATGTGTGTGTGCATATTTGGGTATAAATGTGTGCGTGTGCGTGTGTGTGTGTGTGTGTGTGTATTCATCCCAAGGTAAGAAATGAATGCAACATAAAGTCCCAATTTTGTTTTTCATAGCCTGTCAACACTAGCCCTTTCAAATATTATCATTCCTTCCTGTGGAAGTGTTGCTAACCGTGTTACCGTAACCATTTGCTGTGGAGTCGTATACGTAGAGGAGGGTAGAAGAGACCAGGTCTGTATCCTAGATTCCCTGCTCTAAATTGGGGGAAATAACTTATTCTCAGATAGCCTCAGTTCACTTATCTGGAAAAGAATGATATATCCACCTACTTGGCATAATTGACATGACAAAAGGAGATAATGTATAAGGTACTCTGTATACAGCCTAACACATGGTGGAAAGGTCTCCATAAATGTTCGTTACCGATTGTGCATGTTAGCTCTCTAGAACTGTGGTCCTAAGGATTTACAAGGTATTAAAGTACTTCCTAAATAATTAAAGAAGTATTAATTATGCAACAAGATCTTTAAGATCTTCATATCCTTTCAACCAATACTTCTATTTCTAGAAAACTAGCCAGGGGAAATGACTAGAGATACTGTCAAATATTCATGTACAAAGATATTCTTTAAAACTTTATTGTTAACATCAAAAAACTGGAAACAACCTAAGTAGCCAAATATTATACTACATCTCTATGACTGCATGGTGTACAACTATTAAAATATTCGTGAAGAATTAAGAGCATCCAAAATGCTCCCTAAAATTAAAACAATACCCTATGGACATACATTGCAACCATGTTAACAATTACATGTCATTCAACATGTTTAATGTAACAATGCATGTCAACAATTACATGCACACATCCACATATTCAGAAGAAAAGAATTTAGAGGAAATATAAAAGTATTAACAATGTCAAGACAATGGAAAACCAGGTAAATTTTACTGTTTCCTTTTTCACTTTATTTCCAAATTTTCTACTGTATACCCGAATTGCTTTGATACTTGGGGGGAAAAAAAAAAACTAAAAAACCCCATTCACCTATGTTTATTATTCAGAATATTCTACTTTTTTTAAGGGCAATCTTTTAAATTCTATCCATCTCATTTCCAAAAGAATTGGGAATAGTTCACAAAAATGCACACAACAGAATAAAACAGATGAAGAAAAATAAAGAAAAAAGCTTACACTCTCAGTATATAGCCATATATATATCTACCTATCTCTGCACGTGTGGACATGTGTATATGTATGTGTACAAATATGTATTTCTGTAGTCACAGAACTTTGTTTCATATACTAAGAATTGAAGGAAGTTTCTCCAGCTTTCTCAGGGCATACTGCAGACATTGTTTTAAGACCTATTTCAGTGAATTAAGTAAATCGGTTATGTGGTGGGAGGAGGCGGATTTAAAGTCAAGGAATCAAGATCTTAAACAGGACAAGCATGGTACGATCAGCACCTCAAGGAACGCCTTTTTAAAAAAGGTACACATATGCAGATAAATATAAGTGGAGACAGATTTTTCACTCGTATTACCTTTACTCATGTGGCTTCAAAGGAAAAAAATGCTAAAATGATACTTTCATTTCTGCTGTGAAATACATCAGAAAATGAACTAAGAAAATAAGCTCCTATTAACAAAATGTACTTGGATACACTGTATTTAACATAGCACTTACCTTCACTGATAGCATGGGGCTTAATGATGCAACAGGTACAATTGGTAAATTTAGCGGTGTTTGCGGGTCCACAAACTCCACTCGAAGGAAAAAATAACTCCGTTTCCTAAAGACAAAAAGAAATAACTTTGGCATATGTAATCTCTTATCTTGGACTCCTAGGATATTAATGCGAGAGGGGAAAAAAACGACACGATTACTTTTAAAGTTTCATAATAAAAACTCTTTGCTTCAAATTTTCTAAAAATGACTTTTACAAAGACTGATGAACCGAACCCTGTTTTAAGTCTTGGAATCAAAAGATCATCTAAAAAAAAGTACAATTAAAGTAATGAGGACATGTAGCATTCTGCCTTAGTATTAAAACTAATAACATCTTAACATACTTTGAATATTGGAAGTAATGAATATAAAGTTCTTATTTCCTCAAAGCATTAGTTCATAGACAAAGGTCCGATTTTAAACTTTTTATTAAAATTTGTGAAATTAAAAACTAGGAATTCTTTGTAGAAACAGATTAGTATTTAAGAATCAGAACTGCGAAATAGCTTTAACTAATTAGCTTAAACTAATGAACTTACTAGAATTCTAGCATACAATTAAATCATATAAGCTTTATTTTATAACCAGATTCAGGCTATGGTATCTGCTTTGTCCATGGTTCCCTTAGATGACAACTCAGCAATCTGAACCAGCCACAAACACAGTCACACTAATTAATTCTTTTAATTATTCAGATAAATGCCTTCCGCCTGAAGCTTTTCCTACTGTTATTTCCAGCATTCCCCATAAGTCCCTCTGTCCCAAGCTCCAAAGGACTCTACCAACGTGTAAAGGGCCACTTCAAATATCACCGACTCCAGGAGGCCTTCCGTGACGTCCCCAGTCAAAACTGTGGCTATTTGGGCAACTGCCCTTCACAAGTTTTAGATCTGCAGCAAGTAACTAACCTGCATGGCTTTGTAGGTCTTTCAGCACCTAAAACAAATGCCTCAAAGTAAATACTCATTTATCAACGAATTTAAAGATTGCAAGATCACAGGAAGTGTTAATGTACTACACATTTTGAAAGCCACAGTACAATGTACTGTGTACATTTTGAAAGCCACAAAGAAGATGTGGACTTGTTCAAACTGGAAAGGAAAGGCCTCCTCTAGAGTTCCCGTTTCTGTGCTTCCTTTGCAACAAAACTCCTCAAAAGGGGGGGGGGGGGTCTTTATTCTCTGTCTTTACTTTTCACCTCCATTCTCTCTTAAGGTGACACTTAGGTTTCATCCCCAAACTGCTCGATGTGACCTCTGCGTTGCCAAGTACTCTGGTTACTTCTCAGCCCTCGCCTCACTGGGCCGAGCGGGATTTGACACAGGTGATCTCACTCCATATCCTGCAATGCTTCCATTCATTGACTGTCTTCCTACCTCACTGGCCACTCCGTCTCAGTCTCCTCTGATGGTTTTTGCCCATGCGGCTGACCCCTCCGTGTTGGAGAGCTCCAGGGTCCATCTTCTACCTACGGTCACTCTCTTGATAAGCTCGAGTCCCATGTCTTTAAATGCCATCTGTATTCTGATGGCTCCCACGTTTCTGCCTCCAGTCCAACCTCCTCCCTAAATTCCACACCCATATCTCAGCCACTACCACTTATAGAGGATGCACATTTAAAATGTCCTGATTTCCACCGTCTCCCATAAAATCTGTTCACTCCCACCCTGTTTTCCCATCCTTCCAACTGCACAGGCCAAAGAAAAAAACTCCGAGTGATCCCTGATTTCTCTCCTTTCCTTAGCCATCCACCCAATCGCTCAGGAAATCCTTTATAATGTGTCCAGCCAGAATCCAACCGCTTCCATATCGGTCACCCCGGTCCATGCCCATCACCAATTCTCCCTCTGACAACTGCTCTAGCCTCCTAACTGCTCTCCCCATTCCAACTTGCCCCCCAGCACACCTACACCCACCTGGCTTGATTTATTCTCAACACTGCAGGCAGCATGAAAACCTGTAAAACACATGCCGCTCCTCAGCACACAACTCTCCAGTAGCCTTTTATCTCATTCGGAATGAATTTTAAAGTTCTAGACGTCTACAAGGCCTTTCAGGATCTGGCCCCTAGGCCCCTAGCTGTACCTTGAGCTAATCATCGGTTTCCACAAAAACATTTAGATTTCCGTCCGGGCACCACTGGCCTCACCCCCTCACTGTTTGACTAAACACAGCAAACAAGTTCCCACCTCAGAAACTTTGCTTGTACTCTTCCCTTCCTCCCGGAACACTCTTCCTCTCTGATATCTGCATGGTTCCTCCCTCACTTCCTTCTGATCTCTGCTCAAACCAGAGACGGTGAGGACTTCCCGACACACATTTGTATTTATACATCAATATATTTCACAGCATTCCTCACTTCTACTCAACGCACAATCCTTCCTCCACCCTGGGCTTTTTCTATCCCTTCCCCCGCTTTATTTTCTTCGGAGCACTTACCACCTGACTTGTTTTACGTCTATTTGTTTATTATCTGGCATCCCCTTCACCATCAGATGCAAGCTCCGAGTAGGCCGGGACCTCGTTTTGCACTAGCAGCTTCTCAATGTTATGAAACGACTGAAATTCAGAAACTAATACATTCTGCATGTGCTAAGAAATAAGATCGCTCTACCCACGCTGCACACATAAGAAAGCCTTGACTAACGAGCCCTTGCGGGTTAGCAAGGGGCAAAGCCAGTATTCAGACCCACGTCGCGCTGGTTGCAAAGCCCTGAGCCTTTTCCATCACCTATCCTTCAAAAGTAAAGAAGCTGTGCTAAATTGTTCCACCTCTAGCTGAACCAATTATTGGGCCAGTTATTTTTGTCTCGACTTTCTTCTTCTCTTCCTCAATTTTTAAAACTGAAAATGCCAGCTTTCCAAGCACTCATTTACATATGCTGAATAAATGTCTATTTCAGGCAAGGAATATGAAGGTCTTACTTAAATCTACCTTCTTGGCGAAAGTGAGTTAATTCTACTTTCTGCCTTTGCTTTCTCTTTCTCCCTGCATAGGTTGTCCTATCTGTCCCAAGGATTAATCTAAACTGGACATTTGCAAGAGCACTTCTACTAGGTCATTGTTATGGCAACTGATTTAGAGAGTTTACACAACAAATGTGATAGTCGCATAAAAAATGTTCGCATCCCTTTGTGATCTGAGCTGCTTAAACACTTTACATAAAGCTCCTCTCCTTCCAACGGTTCCTGCTATTACTCTTAGCCTTTTATATGTTCCTAAACTACCTAGCAGGGAAGGATAGAGATATGTAACTTTACCAAAACCTAAAATGAAGACTGATGGAGTCTTCGATTTTTTTTTTTTTTTTTTTTTTTTTTACTATATCTTACTTAACAAATTATAACAAACAGTAGCACTGTTTCATAAATTTCACCTAAAATCCCACCGGTAATCTCACTAAAACATCTGACTAATCTACATTCTTATCTTTATTACCATAATAAAAGCATCACTAAATGGTTGTTAGTTAAAAGTTTCTCCAAAACTTTTACATAGTAATTTTAAATATCATTTTTGTAAATGCCTCAGACTAAACATGAAAACACTGAACTTGCTCTCTACATACCCTCATACCAAATAAGAAATCTGTTCTCAGAAAATCCAAACCTTTAAGAAATGAAATATGAAGTCACGTGATCAATGCAGCCTTATTTACAAATAAAAAAAAAGAGAGAACCTAACAAAATGCCCAAAAGTAAGGGGATGTTTAAATAAATCATGTTATATTCATACAACAAAATATTCTGTAGCCATTAAAATGTACTCCTGTGACAATAATCTGTTAACATGAAAAATATCATATTAAGTGAAAAAAATAATCGAGTTAAAATCAGGTACATGGTGTTCCTATGTAAATTATACAAATGATCAAGGGAACAAGCTGGAAGGAATATGCCATAAACAAACTGTAAACATCAGTGGCAGGATTACTGATGCTAAATTTTCTTCTCTCCACTTGCCAAATTCTCTGAAAGTGTTTCCATCACTAACGTATTCTAAAAGACGGTAATGTTTAAAACAAGGTAGGCCACTATTTTTGGTATCCATAGTCGGTTAAACATGGGGCTGGTGGTTAAACATGGGGCTCTGGAGACAGAGGTACTCGGGCTCATGTTGTCAGGAGGCCAAGGTGCTTAAATTCACCAAGTTTCAGTTCCTGGTAAATTGGGATGATATAAGCGACTACACGGGAGACTGTGAGAATTAAATCAGATATAAAAGCATGTGGAATGATGCCTGCAACGTAGTGAGTACTCGATACACATAAGGTCTCTGTTAGTTTTGAATTCCAAAGCATTTTTGAACACCAGTGACCTAGATCCTGGAGGTATGACGATGAATTGGACATCCTCAAGGAATTCAGTCTACTGAGAGGATAAACATAAACACAAATACTTTTCAAAGATGGTAAGAAAGGGGCGCCTGGGTGGCGCAGTCGGTTAAGCGTCCGACTTCAGCCAGGTCACGATCTCGCGGTCCGTGAGTTCGAGCCCTGCGTCGGGCTCTGGGCTGATGGCTCAGAGCCTGGAGCCTGCTTCCGATTCTGTGTCTCCCTCTCTCTGACCCTCCCCCGTTCATGCTCTGTCTCTCTCTGTCTCAAAAATAAATAAAAACTTAAAAAAAAAAAAAAAAAGATGGTAAGAAATAGAGGTATGTAGTAGGTATGAAGGGTACCTCACATAGAACCAGGAAATTGATAACAGTTGAGCAGAGTTGTTGCCACTGGTTTCTAAGTTTTGTTGAGGTATAATGAGCATACTTCCAACTGAGTATATTTAAAGGATACGATTTGATAAGCTTTGACATGTTTATTCCTGAGAAAACATCACCACAATCAAGATGTCATCCCTCCTTCCTCTGGGCAATCCCTTTCTTCTGCCTCTCCCTGCCTCCCCCACCATTAACCATTACCTTTACCATTACCTCCCTTACCATTAACAAGTTGGCCCTGTAACCAATGATCTGTTTTCCATCGTTAGGAATTAGTTTAATTTTTAATAAGTTTACTTAAATATAATTATATAGTATGTGCTCTTTAGTCCCGCTTCTTTCACTCAGCAAAATTATGTTGAGACTCATGCAATGTAGCGTATATCAATACTTCATTCCTTTTTATGGCCTAATAGTATTCCATGTGTTAATATCATGGTTTCTTTATCCACTCATCTCTTGGACATTTCGGTTATTTCCAGGTTTGGGATATCACAAATAAGGTGGTTATGAACAAAGTGGTTATGCGCAAGTCTTTGTATTGATATTTGTTTTCATTTCTCTTGGGAAAATGCTTGAGTGGAATGGTTGGATCACAGGGTAGCTGCATGTTTAAGTTTTTAGTTGAGTGCTGGCCAAACTATTCCCCGAAGTGACTGTACCATTTTAAATTCTCATCCATCAGCAGTGTATGATAGTTCCTAAGTTTCTCCTCATCCTTGTCACTTGATATGGTCCGTTCTTTTAAACCTTAGCCATTCTGAAAGCTGTGTAGTGTTGGCTCATTGTGGTTTTAATTAATATTTCCATACTGTCTATTGACGTTGTGTACTTTTAATGTGCGCTTACATACCATTCATGTATCTTCTTTGGTGAAGTAAATGCCTATTCAAAATTTTTGTCCATTTCTAAATGGGATGTTTGTTTTCTTAATAAGTTCAAAATTCACATTGAAAAAAGACAAAAAGATCAATAGAGCAAAGTTAAGAATCCAGAAATACACTCTCAGATACATAGTCAACAAATATGACAAAGGTATAAAGGTAACTGAGTGGAGGAAAAATTGTGATTTTATCTAATGACGCTGGAACAATCAGACGTCTATACACAAATCAACAAATTTTGGTCAGATCCTATGCCATATATAAAAATTAACTCAAAACGGATCATGTAGCTAAATATAAAACCAAAAACTATAAAATCGCTAGAAGAAAACAAAAGGGAAAAGTTCTGTGACCCTGAATGAGGTGACAATTTCTTAGACGTGACACAAAACCCACAACACATCAAAGAACAAATTGATACGTTGGACCTCATCAAAACTAAAAACTTCTACTCATCCAAGGACACTGTTGAAGAGAATAAAAGTACAAACAACACACTGTGAGAAGGTATTTGCACATCATATACCTGGGTAAAAAATCTGTATCTGTAATATATAAAGAACTCTGAGCAGAGTTAAAGGGCCAAAAAAAATTACCTGGACAAAGGGAGATATGGCATTCCAAGGCAGAGGGGCAGAAAGAGTAAAGGCAATAGAGCAAGAACACCACAGTCTAAAGAAGGAGAGGCAGGATGTGAGACTGGAGAAGAGGCTAGCATTCAGATCATTTTCATAAAACACGTTAAGGAGCTTTAACTTGATTTGGGGGATAATGCATGACTCTGGAACATTTTTAGCAGATTCATGACATGGACAGATCAATATTTTTAGAGAGCTTGCTCTGAAACCTATGTGGAAGAGGTATTTGTGGGAGAAAAGTCTGAGCCAGAGCTATTATAGCAACCCAGGTTACACAGTGAGAGTAGGAATGAAGGAAAAGGAGAGAACTGAATAAAATGTTTAGAAGATAAATCTACACAACTTTTTATTCATTGGATGTAGGGGATAAAGGAGGCAGAAGAATATTTACTGGCTCTCAAGTTCCTTTGTTTTTTTTGTTTTGTTTTGTTTTTTGGTTTTTTATTTTTGACAGAAAGAGCACGAGTGGGGAAGGGGCAGAGAGAGAGGGAGACACAGAATCCGAAGCAGGCTCCCGGCTCCGAGCTGCCAGCACAGAGCCCGACGCGGGGCTCGAACTCACGGACCAAGAGATCATGACCTGAGCCGAAGTCAGACACTCAACCGACTGAGCCACCCAGGCGCCCCTCAAGTTCCTTTGTTAGTGGTATGCAGAATACAAAAGGAATAGTTTGGTGAGTTAAAATCAATCAGTTCAGTTTGGGATGCATTATTTGAGTATGAATCTGAAAGACTAAGGAGAACCCTACACATAGAATTAAGAAATTGAGTTGTCCACATAAAATCATCTTGTACAATTTATTGACTATCCATCTATCTCTTGCCCAATGATTCATAATGCCACCAAGATCTCATTACTTATGGGTCATTTCTTGAGTACCCTGGGCTGTTACACTGACCCACTTGTCTACTCCCATACCGATATCACACTGCTTTTCCTACCAAAGCTTTATAAAAGGCTTCCTCTTGCATAAAGAAGTCATCTTATCACCACCATTTCTTCCTACCCTTCCAAACTTCCTTGCGCTTTTGGCTCTTCTACGCAAGAATTTCATTAAGCTTCAGGAAAAACTCTGCCTCAATTTTGACTGGAAATGCACTGAATTTATAGATAAATTTGGAAAGACTTTTTATCATTAGGATACTGAATCTTCACATGCATGAACGTGGTATAGATCTTCATTTATTTAAGTCTTTTGTTATGGCCTACAATAAAATTTATGGTTTTCTCCATAAAGATCTCTCACATCTTTTGTTAGGTTTATCCTGAGCATCGTATACTTTTTTTTTTTACACTATGAAGGAACTCTCTTTTCAGTTTACATTTTCTAACTGGTTATTTCAGGTATATCAAGAACACTATTGATTTTTATATATTGATATTATATGCAGTACAACTAATAGGTAGAGATTTGAGAAGCACCATGAAAGTGGAGTGTTAATAACAGATAATCTCCATTAAACACTATGTTTTAGGCACTATGCTAAACAGTTAAATCATTTCACTTAATCCTCAGAAGAACACTATAATGTAGGTACAACTATTCCCTTATTTTACGGACCACGACTGAGAAACACAGCAAAACATTAGTAGGTGAGAGAATGGAGCCTGATTAGCATCATCACTTTAAAGGACAGGTGAAGGAAGAACAGCCAATTAATAAGACATAGATCATGACCTGATAGCTCTAAAGAAACAAGGGCAGTGAGACATCACAAAATCAAAATAGGGTAGAGAATTTCAAAAAGGAGAAAGTGTTCAAACTTAAATGTTGCACAAAGATACAAAAGAAATAAAAATTTTTCCTTGAATTTTGTAAGTAAGAGGACATTGATTATTTTATCCAAAATGAATTTGGTGGAATGAAAAGATGAAGCCACATTGCAGTGGTTGCTCTCAGTGAGTAGCCACAGGCAACTGAAGAGAAAATTGTGACTATAGTCTAAGCTTTGGTGAAATCTGGATAAGGAAGAAAAAAGGATTAAATTGTAACTAATAGGAACTTAAGATCAAGGAGAGATTATTTGGGGATGCTCGTGTGAGGTTTTTCAGTTTTTAATTCACATGTCCTGTCCTTGCTTCCTCATGTGTGCTGTGCGTTGCAGCCAGATTTCTCTTTGATAGCTAATTAGCTAACATGATGTCCACAATACTCACTCCTCCCAAGACAAGAGTCAAGAAAAGGTGTATCCTACAGGGTTCATGACGATGGGGTATTTCAGGGACGAATGTCAGAAAGAGCTAAAAAATTTAAGTGTACAAAATAGAAACAAATATGTTTAAGACATTTCTTCAGGAGGAATGATTACGGTAGCTAAGACTGCGGAAGCTTCTCCACTATAAAAAGAAGAAAAAAATCATTCTGCAAACTGTATTTGAAGATAGGCACATTACGTATGTGCAGCCATAGGAAAAAACATGTACTTAAGACAAGACTAGCAGGCACCTGGGTGGCTCAATTGGCTGAGCGTCCGACTTGGGCTCAGGTCATGATCTCACGGCTCATGAGTTCAAGCCCCACGTCGGGATCTGTGCTGACAGTTCAGAGCCTTGAGCCTGTTTTGGATTCTGTGTCTCCCTCTCTCTCTGCCTCTCCCTGTTCATGCTCTGTCTCTCCCTCAAAAATAAATAAACATTAAAAAAAAAAAAGACAAGACTAGCTTTATCATATTAAAGTATAAAGCCTCCCTTGCACTTCTGAATCCACTTATTTTCAGCATCAATAGTATTAAATAAATGCACAACCTATATTAACTACCGAATAAAAATATGTCTTTTAGGGGCTCCAGACCCAACTGCAGTGTGGGAGTGTTCTCCCACACAGAACACCAAAGCAATTCTCCCAGCAGGGTGTCCAAGAAATCAACTCCCTTCTGGCACTATCTACCCAGAGACAACATTGGTTTCAACAAATTAAAGGTTCAGTCCTACAAGGCTACCCTCACTTCAGATGCGGGTTACCAACCCCAGGCAACCTATGCTTCTGACTGTCTGCCTGTCTATAGACACAAAGTTCCAAAGACCTCTACCTTCGGTTCAATTAATTTGCTAGAGAGGCTCACAGAATTGTGGGAAATACTTAAGTTTACCAGCTTATGAAAGGATACGATAAAGGCTACGCATCAACAGCCAGAAGAAGAGAGACATAGGGCAAGGTATGGGGAAAGAGCACACCGTTCTCCCAAACTCCACTTGTTCACCAACCCCAAAGATCTCCAAACCGCCAAAGGTTTTTACGAGGCTTCATTACATAGGCATGGCTGATGAAATCACTGGCCATTGGCGATGCCTTAAGTTTTTATTCAAATTCTAGTTAGTTACCATACAGTGTGGTAGTGTTAGTTTCAGGTGTACAATATCGGGATTCAACACTTCCACGCAATACCCAGGTGCTCATCGTAACTGCACTACTTAATCCCTATCAGCTATTTCACCCTCCCCCCCCTCACCTGCCTCTTAGCCCCTCTCCCCTTCCCAGGGGTCATGAGATAAAGACTGAAAGTTCTAAACCTCTAAACACACTGTTGGTCCTCCTGGCAACCAGCCTCTATCCTCAGATGCTTTCCAAAAGTCATTTCATTAACATAACGAAGGACACCTTTATCACCCCCAACACTCAGGAAATTGCAAGGATTTGGCGGAGCTGTGACCCAGAAACTGGACAAAGATCAAATATATATGAAAAATATACTTTGGTCATCTGCACGACCAAATATGCATTTCTTATAAATCATAATACTGCAACATGGTGTAGTTGGACTCACAGTCAAGATTCATGGTATTTTCATAAAAGGCAAAGAATATTTGTAAGGTAAAATACCTTGAGAAAAAGATCAAAATTATATGCTCACATTTTCCCACTTCTTCCCATTTTATTTACATCATGGTTTTTAATACAAAAACTTAAAAAATATATTGTTCGCTAATGGGAAGTAACCAGGAAATTTTAGTGGCCAATACCAGAATTCATTCACCATTTGTTATGTGCCATGCAGGTTCTACTGATCGAAACATGAAAATCGCTCCCCTTACGGTACTCACTGATGGAATCATCTAATATATCGATACACATAGAGCCTAAATTGTCTAAAATCTGACAAGCATACCTGAGCTTAAATTCATTAAATAAACTGATGGAAATGGATGGGGTAAGATAATAAGGGAGGGAAACAGGAAGCAAATATTTGTCTAAAATCTGACAAGCATACCTGAGCTTAAATTTATTAAATAAACTGATGGAAATGGACGGGGCAAGATAGTAAGGGAGGGAAACAGGAAGCAAATATCAATGAGCATGGTCAGTGACTTTCAGTTCCAGCTTCCATTTATTTCATTAATTATTTGTTCCTATCACTTATGTAATATCTTGAAAGATCTGATTGGTAATGTAACTCCAGAAAGGAAGACTACATTTAGAGTGATTGTCTACTACTAAGATCAAAGGTCAAAGACTATAATCACTCCCTTGCACACTCCATTGACTACCGAGACCTTCCTATCGAGTTCGCTTCACAAAACTACAGCCATGGTTGAAGTCAACGCTCCACCTACTCTGCACCTACACCCATGCGGCTGAACAAGGACGGAGAACAACCACACTCAGAATTCAGAACCATGAACATCAGGTGGGCCACTTACTCAGCACCACAACCGTATTTCCCTAATTGCTTCCTGTTCCTAGTCTTTCTGATGATTACTTCACATCTTCTCTCTCTTCAAACCAATAAACACCGTCTCCCTCATCCTCACTTTTAGCTGTTTTTGACCTTGCTTCCTATTGTCTTAACTAAGGGAGTAAGAATCAGCATCTGCGCCCCCATAGTCTGCCTTCGCACCTGTTGCCACAGACAACTACTCCTGCACCCCATTCCCTCTCACCTGATCAAGCACATTGTGCCAGTAAGTCTCACTCTTTTTTCTACATCCTCAATTTTTCACATCTGTAATTCTTCTCATCTTAAAAAAAAAAAAAAAGAGAGCGAGAAAAAAGATGCTGCTTTTCTTCACAGCTACCACCTCATTTCTTTGCTCAACATCCAACAACACTCCTAAAAAAAGTTGTCTATATTCCCGTCCTCGAATTTTCTTTTAAATCCCTTCCGGCAGGACTTTGACTCTATTGCTCTCTTACAAACTTCACCAATGAACTCTCCATTGCAAAATCCAGTGGTCAATTTCAGTGCCCTTCTTTCTTGATAGGTCTGCTTCATTTGACCCCACTGATCATTCTCTCCCCTTTGAGTATTTGCCTCACCTGGCCTCCGGGACACAATCATCTCTGAGGTTTTTCCTTCTCCCTCACTGACGGCTCCCTCTCTACCTCCTTTGCTGCTTCCTCCTCTTCAGCCTTTTACTAAGAACATAAAGATTCCATCTTTGTTCTCTTTTCTTCTCTATCTGTACTCTCTCCTGAGTAATCTCAGCCATTCTCAAGGCTTTAAATACCATTTAGATGCCAATGACCCCATATGTACTAGTCCAGACCTCCCTCCCCAAACTCATATAACTAAATTTTTTGCCCAATATCTCTCCACTTTGATGACTAGCATGCAGATTAAGTTTGCAATGTCCAAAATGTTAACTCCTGAGTTTCCATCCCTACTGACTCTAGCCACGGCTTTCCTGATTTCAGTTTACGTAAATCGTCACCTTCCAGTTGTTCATGCCAGGAGCTATGGAGTAATCCTTGATATCAATTTTTCTCCGACTCTACATTTAATCTGGAAGGAAATCTTGTTCAGTTGACCTCCACTGATTAAAATGTATTTTAAAATATATCTCCATACTCCTCTCATTGCCACCACCCTGGTCCAAGCCATCATCTCCCTGGATTACTGCAACAGCCTGTTAACTGGGCTCCCTGATGCCATTCCTGTCATCTACAGACTATTCTCAGGGCCAGTATAGCCCTCTCAAAGGCCAATTCAATCATGTCAGCCCTCCGCTTGCAGCACTGCAATAGGTCCCAGCTTTCCTCAGAGAAAATGCCAGAAATATTACCATGTGATATCTCCCGATTATTTCTGTGCCCTCATCAGCCCCTCCTTCCCTCACCCGCATTCAACTACACTGTCCTCTTTACTGTTGATTGAACAAGCCAGGCAGAAATTCGCTATTCAAGGAATAGCAAGATGGCCAGTGTACCTGGGACACAGTGAATAATGGAGAGGCTGGAGACAAAGCCGGGGAGACAGATGGAAATCAGATCAGGTAGAGCTCTGGAGCCTACAATAGGGACTTGAGATTCTATTGTAAAAGAGATTAAAAAAAATTCACTAAAGAGTCTTCAATAGTTGAACTGCTAATCTGGTTTGAAAAGATCTCTCTTAGCCTGGTTAATTTTACGTGGGCAAGGTAGAATTTTCATAAACTGAGTGTCAGAGAAGAGGAAAGGGGAATTAGAAGGCATAACAGTGACCTAGACCACAACAATCAAATTCAAAGTCTAATTTGAAGGGAAAACTGAAAGGATCTGTTGACAGAGCTGTAAAAAAAAAAAAAAAAAAGACAGAAAAATTCAATTATTTTAAAATTGTCTAATATTTTAATGAAAGCATGACCAGACTGAAAACCATCTTAAATTAGTTAGAAACTTCTCATGATGCTAAGAATAAACATGCAACGTCATTAAATCAACATTAGCATAAACCTCGTATAATACCTTATTTATATGGATTTAAAATAAGGAGTAATTGTAAGAAGCATAAAAACTTTTTCATAAACACTAGCTATATATAGGTAAAGAAAAGGACGTTAAGCTTGAAAATAGTGTGAAGTATGAGTCAAGAAAAAATATATTGAATAATGCTTTCTTTCTGAGTATTTACTATCCATAAACTGGTCTTGTGTGAATTCAATAATTCAAACATTTATAAGCCTGAATAATTTAAATGGTTTTGGGACAAAAACCGGGATGACAGGTATTTTAATCGGAGAAAACTTATCTTGACCATGACCAAGTTACCAGTTCACAAAAGAGACATATTATTGAAATGCTGTTTAATTCTAGGCAACAGGTCAAAGACTTTCTCTACTGCTAGGTCACCTGTATAAATCTACCCTAAGTCAGCAGTGACAGAAATGCTTTACTCTGACCTAACACATTTAAGAAAATAAAAACAGAACTAAAATATTTTTCAAACACCTTACTCTGGCAGCAGAAGCAAAAGAGTCAGGGCCATGAGCTGCATTTCTTATGCCATCAGTTCCAAAGAGGGCTCTCAGGCTTCCAGGAGCATCCGTACGTGCCAGACCAGAGTTCGCAGGTCCGAGCAGTCTTTTCCATTCACATATAGCATCGTCTCTTAAAATCTCCATGGCAATAATAGGACCACTCATAATAAACTGGATCAGCTCACTATAAAACAGGTAAAAGACTGATTTGCTTCATCTTTCTGTCAACCTGTGTATCTCTACTCACAAGAATACATTACAATTGGAGTATTTCAATACACACATGGATATTATGATCTCAGAACTATCGGATACAGTGAATTCTACATAGGCAAGATAAAATTTTCATAATTGAGTGTCCTCCAGTAGCCTGAGCCACTACATATCGCTACTGGTGTCAAATTATTTACTGTCAGCAAAGAAAAAAAAAAGCCAATGTTGCGCTTCATTAAGACTACTTCATTGACTTGAAATCTATGCTTTTCCCATTGCTCTGAAAGGTACAGAAGGATTTCCCTTTTTATTTTCACGTGGTTTGCCACCGCAGTCCAATCATATTTGTAATATAGAAAGTGATGGGGCGCCTGGGTGGCGCAGTCGGTTAAGCGTCTGACTTCAGCCAGGTCACGATCTCGCGGTCCGTGAGTTCGAGCCCCACGTCGGGCTCTGGGCTGATGGCTCAGAGCCTGGAGCCTGTTTCCGATTCTGTGTCTCCCTCTCTCTCTGCCCCTCCCCCGTTCATGCTCTGTCTCTCTCTGTCCCAAAAATAAATAAACGTTGAAAAAAAAAAAAAAAAAAAAAGAAAGTGATGAGAGTGATGTCTTCTAACATATTTCCGGTAAGAATTAATTCACTTTTGTGTGGATTAGGATTCAAAGAATGACAGTAAACTTGCAGTCAATAAACACTTGAGTTGGGCTAGTGATAAGGAAAACGAAATCAACAGGCCTTGAAAAAATATCCCCCTTCTGACTATAATAGCTACTCTGGGATATTCCCATCTTAAGTTTTAAAGAGTACACATGGGTTCTTGATGAAAACTCCAGCACTGAGTCACAGCACCCCAACCCATAAAAACAGTATCTCATTTCCCTTCTCTGCTCCGGTACGTGGATGAGGCAGCAATGGCAGGTTTCACATGGAAATAAGTGACACCATTCCTCCTACTATTTGGGGCAGGGACAGAATACTTTTTAAAGCAAGTGCATGTTTCTCTCTCTTCTAAACTATGAGAGAGGCCAGAACCCTCTAGAAGAAAAGCACATGGTGTGACAAACACTTTTGTACCGATTAACTCTTGACTCTTTTACATGCTTCCTTCCCTCATGAATCATGTTACGAGTTAACTCCCTTCCTTTTTAAATCATTTCAATTCATTTTGAAAAGGATTTCTAAAAAATAGTACGTATGAAAAAGTATTCATACGCTCTGTCCTTTAAAAGGCCCCATAGGGGCGCCTGGGTGGCGCAGTCGGTTAAGCGTCCGACTTCAGCCAGGTCACGATCTCGCGGTCGGTGAGTTCGAGCCCCGCGTCAGGCTCTGGGCTGATGGCTCAGAGCCTGGAGCCTGTTTCCGATTCTGTGTCTCCCTCTCTCTCTGCCCCTCCCCGTTCATGCTCTGTCTCTCTCTGTCCCAAAAATAAATAAACGTTGAAAAAAAAAAAATTTAAAAGGCCCCATAGGGGCGCCTGGGTGGCGCAGTCGGTTAAGCGTCCGACTTCAGCCAGGTCAGGATCTCGCGGTCCGTGAGTTGGAGCCCCGCGTCAGGCTCTGGGCTGATGGCTCAGAGCCTGGAGCCTGTTTCCGATTCTGTGTCTCCCTCTCTCTCTGCCCCTCCCCCGTTCATGCTCTGTCTCTCTCTGTCCCAAAAATAAATAAACGTTGAAAAAAAAAAATTAAAAAAAATATAAAAGGCCCCATGACCTCTTCATACATATTCTTCTAGGACTTAGTAGCCAAAAACAATTAGACTTAAGGAGCCCAAATCAGGGGAACAAATCGATGTTGATCCATTCGGTAAGCACATAACAATTACTTAACTACAAATCAGAATATTCAATGATACCCTGGCCTCAAGAAACTTATCATCTAATGTCCTGTTATTACAGAATTCCTCAAAACACATAGTGAATAAGCCTATAACCTATAACCACACCCTATAATAGGTGTGGCATGTTAATAATGCAGAGAAAGGTGTGCCTGGTCATCAAAAATACTTCTTCATGAGACTATTTCCAATTAATGCAGGTACATCTTTTGTTGTGTCTTTCATAATACCAGAAAACTGGTTAATTCACCCAGTTAATAAAATTTACTGCATACTAATTACATATAAGACATTAAACCAGGTGCTGTAATATAATGCCACAAACATAAAGCAAAGCTATAATAGTTTCCAAGAAAGCTGTATATTCTTAAATTTTTTTTTAATGTTTATTTATTTTTGACAGAGAGAGAGAGAGAGAGAGAGAGAGAGGGAGAGAGCAAGCATGGGCGGGGAAGGGGCAGAGAGAGAAGGAGACACAGAATCCAAAGCAAGCTCCAGGCTCCGAGCTGTCGGCACAAGGCCCGACGTGGGGCTCGAACTCACAGACTGTGAGAGCATGACCTGAGCTGAAGTCAGACGCTCAACCGACTGAGCCACCCAGGTGCCCCAAGAAAACTGTATATTCTAACAAGGCCTGGGAATATTTTAAACTGCTTGATTTAAAATAATCTATAACATAATTTTCTATTATACAATTAAAGGAAAAACACTATCATATGCAGGATGCCAAGCAGTGTGTTTATTATAGCAGCCTGACTAATACCCTTCTTTATTACAAATGTAAGCATTTTGGGGCACCTGGGTGGCTCAGTTGATTAAGTGCCCGACTTCGGCTCAGGTCATGATCTCGCAGTTCGTGGGTTCAAGCCCTGTGTCAGGCTCTGTGCTGCTAGCTTGGAGCCTGGAGCCTGCTTTGGACTCTGTGTCTCCCTCTCTCTCTGCCCTTTGCCTGCTCATGCTCTCTCTCTCAAAAATAAATAAACATTAAAAAAAATTAAAAATCTCTTTTTTTTTCTTCCCCTCCCCCATGGTCTTCTGTTAAGTTTCTCAAGATCCACATAAGAGTGAAAACATATGGTATCTGTCTTTCTCTGTATGACTTATTTCACTTAGCATAAGAGACTCTTAAAAACTGAGAACAAACTGAGGGTTGATGGGGGGGTGGGAGGGAGGAGAGGGTGGGTGGTGGGTATGGAGGAGGGCACCTGTTGCGATGAGCACTGGGTGTTGTATGGAAACCAATTTGACAATAAATTTCATATTTAAAATAAATAAATAAATAAATAAATAATTCTTTAAAAAATTTTAAAAAAAGAAATGGAAGCACTTTTTTGACAACAGTAATATGCACCTCACAATATTCAAGTGTTTAGAATATAAATTCGGTTTCTAACATATAGTAGTTGCTATATTTCAAGGAACAAAGGTATTAGTTAAAAAATAAGGGCTCCGTGAGCATTGTTTCATGCACACAAGAATGCCAAAATAAGAGAGTTTTTTTTTTTTTTTTTTTAACGTTTATTTATTTTTGAGACAGAGAGACAGCATGAACAGGGGAGGGGCAGAGAGAGAGGGAGACACACAATCCAAAGCAGGCTCCAGGCTCTGAGCCATCAGCCCAGAGCCTGACGCAGGGCTCGAACTCACGGACCGCGAGATCGTGACCTGAGCTGAAGTCGGACGCTTAACCAACTGAGCCACCCAGGCGCCCCAGGAGAGTTTAAAAAAAAACAACAAAAATACTCAACACAGGGGTTCCTGGCTGGCTCGGTCGTTAGAGCATGCAACTCTTGATTTTGGGGTTGTCAGTTCGAGCCCCATGTTGAGCGTAGAGGTTACTTAAATAAAAGTTTTAAAAGCCTTAAGAAAATGTGGGGCACCTGGGTGGCTCAGTCGGGTAAGCATCTGATTTTTGATGTTGGCTCAGGTCATGGTTTCACGGTTTGTGAGTTTGAGCCCTGCATCCGGCTCCATGCTGAGGAGCCTGCTTAGGATTCTCTCTCTCCCCATCTCTCTCTGCCCACCCCACTCATGCACACGTGTGCTCTTTCTCTCTCAAAATAAACTTAAAAATAATAGTAATAAATAAAAACATTAAAAAATACTCAACATAAAATATAATTATCACTATTTTACTGAAATCTAAAAAGAAAGCTATGCCTCTTATAATGTAAACAAATCATCCTAATTGCTGATTAAAGTTTAAGATATTTAAGGGTGAAATAAGGATTCTAATTTAATAAAAGGACAAAAAAAACAGTTCTTAGAAAACACTTCTCTACAATTACAAAATGTTGCTATGGTCCTTTTGACAGATTATTTTCATATCACAAATTTTTGAATTATAAAACTGTAATTCTTTAGTTTCCCAGAATATCCTCTGCTGTAAACCACTTGCCCCAAATTCAGCACCTACTTTAAAAAGGGCCTTGACTGATGGTCTATATGAAAATCTGTTGCTTCTTTCCTGTAAGATAATCAAAATGACAACAGTTAAGAATTACATAAAAAAATTATTGTAGCTTACATTAATAAAATAAAATAAAGATGAAGTTCTCTACTTATTTGATTGGTATGGAAACTGATTAATGACTTTTCACTAAATATTCTGTTCAAATTGTCCCACCTTTCAAAGTTTTTGCTAGCTGAATATCTATTAAGATGTAAAATTACAATGAATGTGAGAGGCAATATTTACGTTTCTCCTCATGTTATCTATTATCTTCCCTTTCATCAGCATCTTTAATATTCTTGAAACAAAGTGTAACGTTTGACCAATAAGAATTATTTGTTCTTTAGAAGTCAAATAAATTACACTTAAAAATGCAAATTGATCTTCAAATTCAAAATCTGTCACTTTCTTCTCCAGGCTTTAAACTTGAAAGGTCAGGCTAGAATTTTAACTTAACAGTTACAGTTTTCTCTCTGAGATCTCTGCCAAGGAAAGGCTATATACTTGTGTTTTTAAAATCTGTTTGACAAATTAAGCATATCAATGTATTCTTATTGGTTGTTAATATATTAAAAACTAATGCTTTAATTAACATCATCAGAAAAGAAAGGTCAATATGGAAATACTCAGAATTTACTAAGAGCAATAGGAATTCACTTTTTAAATCTATATTCCCACAAAAGAATACCTATAGAGACACTGAAAGAGTAACAGATTAAACTGATTGGCTAAAAAGTCTAAACAACTTTTTATCTTAATCAAACCAGGTGTCTCTCAAACTCAGACAGTTTTAAAGGCTTTGAACTGAGTACACAGTATATAACGAATATGTCAACATTAACTACTTTTTAAAATATCAAAGAATATGTCAACATTAACTACTTTTTAAAATATCAAAGAAGTTTTTAAGTGTCCTCCAGCATAGGATTATCCTTTCAGGCATGAAAATTAACTTAGTCTGCAGTGTTTTAAGATTTTACGAACCTACTACCAAATGAATCACACAGTAAACTATAGCAGGCGTACTCTTTTTCAAACCAAATATACGGAAATATTTTCTTCAACTAGGAACAGATTATGAAAGGTATACTATGAGAGTATAAAAAATAATAAATAAAAATTCATCCCAAGAAATGAGAGGGGAAGAAAACTCATCTTTCTAGAACCTATTATGCCAACACTAAATCATTTTATTTCTCACAATACATTGAAATTGGTATGATTACCTGCATTTTGCTTATGAAAATAATGAAGTTCAACATGATTCCATAACTTGTCCAGGTAAAGTGCTAGTAAGAGAAGGAGGGTGGGGGAGTTGAACCCAAATCTCTTGCTGCAAATCTCTATTTACACCCTTTCTGTTACCAACTACAGAGGGTCAGAAGAATTCACAAAAATGAAATGGATATATTGTGCTGTAGCCTAAAATGAGGTAAAACTGTCTGAAAAACTCATGTGAGAGCATTTTAAGAGAATTAGCAGCAAGGGGCACCTGGGTGGCTCAGATGGTTAAACTGACTCCTGATTTTGGCTCAGGTCACCATCTCACGGTTAGTGGGTTCGAGCCCCACATCAGGCTCCATGCTGACAATGTGGCACCTGCTTTGGATTCTCTTCCTCTCCCTCTCTCTCTGTCCCTCCCTTGCTCGCTTGCTCTCTCTCAAAATAAATAAACTTAAAATTAAAAAACAGAATTAGCAGCAAGATGACTCAAACAACCAATTCTAAACTTTTCAACAAAACTAAGCTACTAAAAAAGAAAACAAAATCAATCATAATCTTTAACACTGATGAAAAGACAAACACTAATTCCGAAAAGTGCTTCACTATTTTCTTCTAACATGTCACCGACCCCATAGTTATCTCCATTCAACATCCAAAATTGGAACCAAGATGAGAGTTCATGAATTCTTCCCATCAAGGGCATCACCACAGAAAGGAGTTTTGTTGTTGTTTTGTTATGTCTTGCTGTGTTTTTATAAGGAAACCGTTCTCCCACAAAGATTTTTCCATTAATTCTTTCATGAAATATTTACTTAGTGCCTAGCTTGAATCAGGCACTGATCCAAGAACTAGAAGTTCAAAGTCAGATGCAACTCAGCTGCTGCCTTTCAGGTACTGTCGTGACTGGGGAACTGGCATTTGAACAGACAAGTTTAGCAAAGATGTAAGCGCTGGAAGATACTCCTCCATGGGTCTCTGGTGCTCGTATCGTGACTTACTGGCTGGGCCAA
The DNA here is from genome assembly GCF_018350155.1 of Leopardus geoffroyi. NCBI lineage: Eukaryota > Metazoa > Chordata > Mammalia > Carnivora > Felidae > Leopardus > Leopardus geoffroyi. The sequence continues at coordinate 57,631,564 of NC_059338.1, read as the reverse complement.
GAATGCAAGGCCCCACTGCCCTCCCTCCTAGCCTTTTCTCCGAGTCACAGTTGCAGTGAGCAACTCGGAGGGATGAGGTCATGTCTCTCTTCGGTACAGAAAGCAGCCTGGGTACTGCTTGCTACTGAAACAGTGGGTAACCCAAGTTCAAAGCGCCTCAGCGCTGATGCAATCAACTGCGTATACAAGATCCACCTGGATCCGTATCATCTTATTCCCACGGGACAAGGAGGCAAGGAGAACCAACATAAGCGCGATGCTCCTGCAGCTTTGCTATACCATCATAAAGTCCTTTGTCACCGACCCAGGTGTCTCATGTCTTCGTTAGCTTCCATGAAAGAGTAACAGACTAGCTCGTTAGCTTTCCAGTTGGACAAAATCCAAGACTTGACATTAGGATTAATAGAGATGTACAAGGTGCTATAAAAAAAATAAGGAAGCGGTGAAGTGTCCCTGGGATCTTTATCTCGGGAAGTTTGATGCCTAATTTATAAAGCACTAGTGGTATAAAGACAAAAAAAAAAAATTTAATCTCCCTGAAACTATTCAAAGGCATTTCTCCAGAATTCAGTCCCATCACCTGCTGTGAGGACAAGCATTCATGACACATACAGACATAGGACAAATTTAACTACTTATAAACGGGCATGACCTCAGCTCCACTAGATAATAATATCACCAGATTACCACTACTACTAACAATAGCTAACTTCATATATACTATGTGTAGGGGTCTTTCAAAGCACTTTACGTATATTAAACTCCCATAATCCTTATAACAACTTTACGATACAGGTGGTTATAACCTCCATTTTGCAGATGAAGAAAACGAAGCACAGAATAAACTGTCCAGAGTCACACACCTACTAAGAGGTGCAATTACATGCAAGCTGGCTCTAAATTCTGTGCTCTGAAACTTAAGCCTCCTGCCTTTCTAGAAGATATGCAAACTGCAAGACCTTACACACGGGGAAGAGTTCAAATTAAATGTATGTCATTGTTGGGATAAACTTGAAGGTTTTTCATGAAGGTATCCGGGGATCAGACTTAGCAAAGCTGCATTGAATACCTACGGCTACTCATTGTCCCTGTCCTCACGGAGCCAAAACAGCAACTGTCCCATACAATATATATCCGGGAATAGCAGTAAGACACCTGACCAAAAAAACCAACCAAACAACCAAACACAAAAACACATAAGAAAACAAAAAACAGAAACAAAAACACCCAGTGGAGTAACATAAGAAGGCCACTGGAGCCAGTTCTGCCTAACTGCCACATTAATGTCCCTACCGAGGGGTAAGTCCTGTTTTCACTAAATAACTTAGAGACTATCAGGTCAGACAGAATGGACTGCTTTTCAGAGTAGTAAATCAGCGTATGTGCCAATGATACCCATTGGGCAGAGCAAAATGTAAGCATTTCCAAAGGCCTCCCTTTGGGAAATCCCAACAGTAATACTCCCTCGTCAAGTAGAAATACTCAATACTCATTTCCTCTTCTATCATTTTCACACAGTGTGTTATACTTCTACATTAAGGAGAAGAGATGACAATTATCCAGCGTCGGTGTTATAAAAGCCAATGGAGTTAGGGAACATGATAAAAGTGAGGCAGGTACAATCTGACAATTCCTACTTGCTTGGAGTTCAATTATTATTGGTGAATATAATTATCTGTGGTCTTATTATTTTCTCATTTTAATAAGATTAGTGTTCTATCCTTTGCCACTCAGTGAGAGGCTTTTATTTTAAACAATGACATGAAAAACAACAGATGATTTAAAAAAGAAAACAATACGGAATCAGACTTTACGTGACTGAAAATGGCCAACAAATTACCTTGAAAGCATCATCATTTTGAGTTTGGTTATAGTAAATCCGGCTTTGTTTATCATTTCAATTATTTCTCCAGCTTTTGATATTGCATCTGGTTTAATCAGAGCCAACGTTCTGTAAGGATATAAAGGATAAGTTTGAAAATAAAAATAGTTCAGTTTTCACTTACAATTCCTAAGCAGTGGTAGTTTCCTTAACAATCATCCTGCATCATAAAACATTGAAATCAATTCCAAAGAGAAGTGTATTAAAGGTCTCTTTAAAACTTATACAAGGTAAGCTTACTATTTTTCCCAAGAAAATATAAACTTAGGTACCCAATCTAAAAAAAATAAAAGCTTACAGGGGAAATAAGTTCACATTGTCATGTTTAATATGCCCAAATTGATGCAGGGAAGGGAAAATTCTTCCTCTACCCTCCAAGGTCTTCCGACTGGACTGAGAATTAAATTTACACGAAGCAGAGTAACAGAAGAAAAAGGTGAAGTTTCGTCATGTGTGCATGGAGGCCTAATAATGAAGTTGAGACCCAAAGAAATGACGAAAACAGGCAGTTTTTATACTTCTTAAACAAAGAGACAGTAAATTTGTGAGGGATTGACAGGATAAAGAAAACAGATGTGGGGCGCCTGGCTGCCTCAGGCAGTCGAGCACGGCACTCTTGATCTCCGGGCTGTGAGTTCTAGCCCCCACATTGGGTGTAGAGATTACTTAAAAATAAAACCAAGAAAGAAGGAAAGGAAGGAAGGAAGGAAGGAAGGAAGGAAACAGATGTTTAGGAGCTTTAATTAGTAAGGAATTCAAAGCAGAATTTGGACTTCCATGGTAGATTAGAAAGAAAGTAACAATGTTTGTTTCTACAGCTTTGTTGGCTTTAAAGTTCCTATCTGTGGTGGTAATAAGGGACCTCTTTACTTCTTAGTATAGGGAGCGCACCTTTTACACAGGAGATTTACTTCCTCTATTCAGGGGGACAGAAGGGGATCTGAGTGTCCTTGCATCAGCTGCTTAAGTAACTTTTATTTAAAATAATATGCCAAAGTGGCACATTTTGAGGCAGACTGTCCTTGGCCCCCACATTAGAAAACACTGGTCTTTAAAATATCTGTTTCTTAGAACACATTTTATAAAAGAGGACAAATCTTTAAAATATTGCATTTAATGTATTATGAGCTTGATTTTTGGTCTCTTAGACTTTAACAAATGTATGCTATGCAGTCAGTTCAGCATTGATTTGGAAATAATTATAAATTCTTTTAACACTCAAGCATAGCATGAGGGATGCGCAAAGAACCAAATGTCTTCTTGCCTGGCAATGTAGACAGATGGCAAACACCATGCTAATTTTTACAATCACAGTCTCCTCCAAGAGGACACATAGGAGCAAAGCACCCTCTCTACTCTGAAGCCACAGAATTAATCGATTTTTGGCGATGGCGACCGCCCGAATGCCCTCGCTTCGCTGATGCGGTAACTAAGCCTGGAGAGCGGTCACGTGCAAGGCTGCACAGCCGGTCAGCGGCACCTTCAGGACAGAAACATCCAGCTCACAAGACTGCGGGTCTGCGCTCCTTCCACACCACAAGCAAGGTCACTCTGAGTATCATCAGAAGGGAGCACAACCACAAAACCCTCGAGGGTAATACTTGCAAATACAAGAAGAAAATCGAACTAGTCGGAGGAATTCAGTTTGCGGGATGTGCAGAATTATGATAATGAACTGCTACCACTTGCCCTTCATCATTTCTGGGTGTTCTGACACGCCGGCAATATTTCAAGGAATGCACACGAGAAGAATGGCCTTTTCGGAGCTTTCTTCCCCAATGAGACAAGCTTGGCTGAGGCTCTGACAAAGATATAATAATTCAAACATCCTTACTTTCAGTGGGATGTCACCCATGGCTGCCTTTTAAAACTTATAAATAACAAAGATTTTCATCTCAGTGTGTTTATGACAAGCCATACCGGACAATCCTTTCCTTTATTTTGAAGCAAACGAGTCGCTGATAGTATTTTATATCATATGGCTTCACTGAAGATGCAATTAAAACTCGTCGCTTTTTAGCTCACGTTAAGTATCGTAAGCCACACTAACCCCTGAATTGTTTATGCTGAACTGTGGGCGAACTTTCTGGAACTATAGCTCTTAAAGAAAATATAAACACATCAGCAGCCATTGATTTCGAGGAACAAGCACCAGGGTGGAAAATGCAAAACGGACAGAACTGAATTTAAAATGCAATTTCATTTTCTCTTTAAATGCCTACATTAAAGACTGACTACTAGGAGTAACCACTGTAAATAGATTCGCCTATCATGTCCTCATTGCTTAACTCCTCAGTACATAATAGTTAAAATCTATCCTGAACAGAAAATTCGACGGGCACGAGAAGTCACACATGCTATTTAAGTGAGGACAGCACATAAACAATAGGACCACAAAAATATTATTAATAGTGCTGCTGTTCTCTGTCGCCGTGTAACGCACCATAACAACACTCCAAGCCATCCCAAAGGTGAACATGTTTCAAACTGCTGCACTCCTTGCTTGCTGGCTGAAGTCCCCCGGGCTCGTGCAGGACTGACCTACTTTCCCAGAGGCCTGCAGGCTGGCCTTGAGGAATGAAGGACCAGACTTTCCCAGAAGATAAGACCTGACCGCATTTGAAAACAGCTGCCACTGATGCCAACAAGTCTGTTCAGGGCCAGGTCAACGTACGACTAACTGCCTGGGCACCTGCTTCTCCTGCACGGAGCCCCCGCCATTTCCCGCACCTTCCCCCCTGTTAGAACCCTGTGGCTTTGTCTGGACACGGAAGATGGCCTTTGAGACATCAGTCCACCATCTTCCCAGGATGCCAGCTTCCTGAATAAAGCAAACTTCTCTTTCCCACCATCGCTTATCTCTCCAGCATTGGTTTTTTTTTTTGACTGGCGAGCAACCAAACTTGACTTGAGAATCCATTCTCTGTCCAGGAACAGAACCATCCCAAAATGTGGGGGCTCAAAACAACAATTGCTCAAGATTCTGTAGGTCGGCTGCAGTGGTTTCACCAGGGATCATTCACACAGCCGTGTGCGGCTGGAGGGCCAGCTGGGACGGCTCCCAAGGCTTCTTTTTCCTTGTGGGCTTTCATCCTTCGGAGGCCACACCAGGCTTCTTCATATGCGGCCACATAGAGTCCAGCATGCAAACACTTATCATGCATCCCCTTGAGACATGTCTACTGACGTCCCTTTGGCCAATGCAAGTCACATGGTCAAGTCCAGAGTCAATGTGAGGGGGGACTGGACAAGGACACAATACCAAGAGGTACAATTCACTGGGGACCACCGCTGTAACAACCCACCGCGTGGTAATCCTCTCACCTGGCACTGAGCGGGATGCGGCAGGAGATGCTCTCGAAACAAAAGAAAAACTATAAACCGTTCTTTTACACTAAAAACTTCTTAGCAATGGAGAGTGAAAAAACAGTTGGGCCAGCCTTCACAGAACTCAGGACACAGAATTCTGCAAACTAACAGCTTTCATGGAGCCATGCACAAGATGCATTCTCCATCCGCCAGTCAGGCTCGGGGCAAAAATCGCAGCGGACATGTTTGGGATAAAGATGACCAGTCAACCGCTGTGGAATAAACATCCTCCAGGGCAGTAGACTCTTTGAATGCTGTCCACCTAAAGGGATATATTTGTAAACTTTAATCTGTATTAATTTATCTAAATATTTCAAAAGTTATGCATATTGGCCGAAAGCATGTAAAAACCTGTTCTAAAATATCAACCCAAAGCCAAATTTGGGGTCTCTTTCACGCTTCCTTTGCAAGCGTACAGCATGTGTTTGCCCCATGGATAAAGGAGAATAGTCTCAGATGAGGCCCCTGTGGCTTGGAGGCAATGGCAGTGAGTCAGAGCTTTTGACTGGCAACAACGGCAAAGTCATTCAGGGCAGCCCTTCCACGGAAAACTAAAAACAGTGGGTACGATAGTTGTTAAAGAGTTTTCAAGCAAAAAGAAATGGGCTGGATGCTAAACAATTATTAGCACAAACGTAAAAGAAAAACGGAGATCCAGGGGAATAAGAACAAAAGTCATGTCTCCCTTGCCAGCATTGCCTCTGGCAAATCCAAACTTTAATCTGTACCCCATCACTGGGAGAGGGCAACAGAACCCAACAGAGTATTCTCCCTGTAATACTCTGGGACCAAAAGCTACGCCCTAAGGGTGAGTCAGATAGAACCAGGCCTTGCGTGGCCCGGCAGCACAAATTCACATCACTTAGGGAGCCTGGGAGCGTCCAATTCTGCACAATTCTGGTAACGGTCATCCAGACTGCTAATCCCTCCAGCCAAAACTCAGAAGCAAACACAATTCCACCCTAGATGTCAGGTAACTTCATCCTGTACCTCAAATAATTCATCTATAAATGCCCAACACACATGTATATCACAAGCACGTTCACATCCACACACATCCAGACACATGACAATCAATACCACACACACACACACACACACACGCACGCGTGCGTGCACACAAAAAAGTAAAAAAAGACCAACCTGAGGAAGAACCAGAAGAAACAGCACAGAACAGAGACAGCCACAGATAGTTCAGCTACTGGAACTGTCAGATGCAGACTGTGAAAGGACCAGACAAAAGGAAGGACTGAAAGACAAGGTGCAAGCATGATAAGGCAAGAGAAGTCCAAGCTATGAACAATGGATACTTAGGTTTGAAAAAGAATCTATGAGAGGACCAAGTGATAAAAAAATACAAAAATGAAAATAAGCACCAAACGGGCTGACAGAAGACTAGATGTACCTGGTGGAAGAATTCTGAACAAATTCAGAATGAAGCACAGAGGAACAGAAAGATAGGACATAGCTAAGAGGATAGTTTCAAGAATGTGAGTAAAGTAAAGACATTTTCAGCCAAAAGAGTTCCTTATCAGTGAACACTCTAAGGGAAATTCTAAAATAAGCAAAACAATCCCAAACAGAATATCTGAGATAGACAAAATAATAATACTAAAAGGCCAAAAGTAGTGACAGCTAATTGTCAACTGGTTATATAGAATAATAATAATGAGTCATTAGGTTCACAAAAACTGCAGAAAATACAACAGAAGTGGCATGTAATTCAGCAAGGTACGAAATTTAGCTAAACTGTTCCGAGGTTCTTATACTTTCAAGAAGGAAGATACTATAAAAGCAAACATGAACTACCAGGACTTCAGCAAGATAAAAAGCTTCTGCACAGGGAAGGAAACAATCAGCAAAACTAAAAGTCAACTGACAGAATGGGAGAAGACATTTGCAAATGACTTATCAGATAAAGGGTTAGAATCCAAAATCTGTAAAGAACTTCTCAAACTCAACACCCGCCAAAAAAAAAATAATCCAGCCAAGAAAGGGGCAAAAGACGTGAACAGACACTTTTCCAAAGAAGACATCTACATGGCAAACACACATGTGAAAAGATGCTCAACATCACTCATCATCAGGGAAATACAAGTCAAAACCACAATGAGATACTATCTCATATCTGTCAGAAGGACTAAAATCAACAACTCAGGAAACAACAGATGTTGTGAAGATGAGGAGAAAGAGGAATCCTTTTGCACTGCTAGTGGGAATGCAAACTGGTGCAGCCACTCTGGAAAACAGTGTGGAGATTCCTCAAAAAATTAAAAACAGAACTACCCTACAAGCCAGCAATCGCACTACGAAGTATTTATCCAAAGGATACAAAAATGCCCAAAGGGGCACATGCACCCCAGTGTTTATATCAGCACCATCAACAATAGCCAAAGTATGGAAAGAGCCCAAATGTCCATTGACAGATGAATGGATAAAGAAGATGTGGAATATATAAAATGGAACATTACTCAGCAATCAAAAAAAAATGAAAATATTGTCATTTGCAACAACATGGATGGAACTAGAGGGTATTATGCTAAGTGAAATAAGTCTGTCAGGGAAAGACATACCATATGATATCACTCATATGTGGCATTTAAGAAACAAAACAGATGAACATAGGGGAAGGGAAACAAATATCAGATAAAAACAGAGAGGGAGACAAACTATAAGAGACTCAAATACAGAGAGCAAACTGTGGGTTGCCGGAGGGGTGATGGGCTGAGTGATGAGCATTAAGGAGGGCACTTGTTGGGATGCACACTGGGTGTTATACATAAGTGATGAAACACTAAATTCTATTCCTTAAGTCATTATTACACTATATGTTAACTAACTTAGATTTAAAAAAAGAGAAGATACAGATATTGATAAACTTTAGGCATTGATATTAAATATGCATGCTGTAGTTTCTAGGATAAGAACTAAAAGTATGGAAAAGAATGAACACCATTCATACAAATAGACAAAAAATGGACTAAGGGGTGCCTGGGTGGCTCAGTGGGGTGACCATCTGACTTCAGCTCAGGTCATAATCTCACAGCTCGTGAGTTCGAGCCCCATGTCAGGGCTCTGTGCTGACAGCTCAGAGCCTGGAGCCTGCTTCGGATTCTGTGCCTCCCTCTCTCTCTGCCCCTCCCCTGTTTGTGGTCTGTCTGCCTATCTCTCTCAAAATAAATAAACGGTAAAAAAAAAAAATTATATACATATATATATTTAAATGGATTGAAAAATCCTCAATAAGTCAGAAAACGACCAAAAATAATAATAATAAATCAAATGAGAAAAAGCACAAAAGCAGATGGCAGGGTTAACCCCAAATATATTATAGTACGTGCATTAAAAGTAAGTGCTTTACATAAGAGTCTCGTAAAAACTGAGAACAAACTGAGGGCTGATGGGGGTGGGAGGGAGGAGAGGGTGGGTGATGGGTATTGAGGAGGGCACCTTTTGGGATGAGCACTGGGTATTGTATGGAAACCAATTTGACAATAAATTTCATATATTGAAAAAATAAATAAATAAAAATAAATAAATAAATAAAAGTAAGTGCTTTAGAGTAAAAGACAAAGACTATAAAACTGAATTTCTTTAGGGAACCTGTGTGGCTCAGTCAGTTAAGCATCCAACTTCGGCTCAGGTCACGATCTCACAGTTCATGCGTTCCAGTCCCGCATCAAGCTCTGTGCTGACAGCTCAGAGCCTGGAGTCCACTTTGGATTCTGTGTCTCCCTCTCTCTCTGCCCCTCCCCTGCTCACGCTCTGTCTCCCTCTGTCTCTCAAAAATAAATAAATGTTAAAAAAAAAAAAAAAAAAAAAAACACTGACTTTCTTTAAAAAAAAAAAATCATTCAAAGACAAATTACATCAGACTAGATTTAAAAAGTATGTTATTTACAAAAGGCACATTTAGAATAGCATACTGAAAGTTTTAAAGTTTAAAAAGGATGAAAAAAGACACACTGTGTGAACATTAACTAAAGTAAAGCCAGTGCAGGGGTGCCTGGGTGGCTCAGTTGAGCATCTGACTCTTGATCTCGGCTCACACCATCATGATCTCATGGTCATGGGATGGAGTCCCATGTCTGGCTCCACACTGAGTATGGAGCCTGCTTGAGGCTCTCCCCCCGCCCACTGCCCCTCTCCCCCACTCACTTGCTCACTCTCTCTTTCTCTGAAACAAAAAACAAAATGAAATAAAGTGAAATGAAATAAAGAAAAGAAAAGAAAAGAAAAGAAAAGAAAAGAAAAGAAAAATAAAATAAAGTAAGAAAAAAATCAGCCAGTGCAGCTCTATTGCTATCAAATAAACTAGAGTTTAAGGTAAAATTCAGTGCTAGAGATAAAAATGATCTTTTTATAATACTAAAAGGTTCAATTTACCAAGAAAATATAACAATGTTAAATCTCCTAGTAACATACCCTCAAAATTATAATGTAAAAATTAACATAATGACAAGGAAAAAGAGACAAATGACAAGTATAGAAGGAAATTTTAATCAAGCCTTGGTAATTGATAGAATAAGCTGACAAAAATATTAGTAAATACATGAAAGATTTGAACACATAATTCACAACCTTGACCTAATGACACAAAACAACTGTGGATTAAACATTCTCTTCAAGCACACTAAAATAATTGATTATACTAAGACAAAAGCAAGCCTCAACCAACTTGAAAGACACAGAAATCATGCAGAGTATATTTTTTAGACACCACACAATTCAGCTAGGATCCAATACAAAAAGAGAATAAAAAAACCTGATATGCTTAGACATAAATGAACATACTTCTAAATAACTACTGGATCAATGACAACTTATAAAAATTAGAAAATATTTCAAATCAAATTTTTCAAATTTCACATAAAAAAAGTAGAATGTGGTTCTAAGCAGTATTTAGAAGGAAGTTTATATCCTTAATTGCATATATTAAAAATACTGAAAATTAATAGAATATATAATTCTCAAACCAGTAACAGCAGAAAAGAGGAATAAAGAAAACTTGAAAGCAACTACCAACTTCAAATTGCGTACAAAGCAAAGGCACCATTAAAAAAAGAAGGTGAGGGGCGCCTGGGTGGCTCAGTCGGTTAAGCGTCCGACTTCGGCTCAGGTCATGATCTCACAGTCCGTGAGTTCGAGCCCTGCATCGGACTCTGTGCTGACAGCTCGGAGCCTGGAGCCTGTAGCCTGTTTCAGATTCTGTGTCTCCCTCTCTCTCTGACCCTCCCCCTTTCATGCTCTGTCTCTCTCTGTCTCAAAAATAAGTAAACGTTAAAAAAAAAATTTTTAAAAAGAAGGTGAAATAAAAAACATTTTTAAAAAAGATAATTGACTACCAAGAAATGGAGGATAAATTCCAAAGAGAAAAATGATTCCAAAAGGACAGTCTGATACGCAAGAATTGGTGACAAATGCATAGGTAAATCCAAGCAAACATCGCTGGTACAAAAGTAAAAAAAAAAAAAAAAAAAAAAAAAAAAAAGGGTAACATGCAGACAAAAACCAAATGCCCAAAACAACAACGAAACCATGTAATTCAAGAAAGAAGACTGGCACTAAGGTGTTCTAAACTCTTTTAAGACTACAGAAGGGGGGCGCCTGGGTGGCGCAGTCGGTTAAGCGTCCGACTTCAGCCAGGTCACGATCTCGCGGTCCGTGAGTTCGAGCCCCGCGTCGGGCTCTGGGCTGATGGCTCAGAGCCTGGAGCCTGTTTCCGATTCTGTGTCTCCCTCTCTCTCTGCCCCTCCCCCGTTCATGCTCTGTCTCTCTCTGTCCCAAAAATAAATAAATGTTGAAAAAAAAAAATAAAAAAAATAAAAAAATAAAAAAAAAAAAAAGACTACAGAAGGGTGAAGATATTATACAACTCTAAGCAATTTACATTAAATATGTATGACAAAGTTTCACAGCTAACCACAAGAGAAATAGCATAGAATTATGTAAACCCCAAACCAATAGAGAATACAGTAGGTAGAACAATGGCCACCCAAAAATGTCCATGACCTAATCCCTGGAACCTGTGAATACATTACTTCACATGGTAAAAAGACTTTGCAGAGTTGATTACAATTGCAGGCCTTGAAATAGGTTATTCTGGATCATTCTCGTAGGCTCAGTGTAATCACATTCGTCCTTAAAATCAGAGAATCTTTCTGGTTGCGGAGAACCAGAGAGATGTCAGTGTGAGGTCTCAGCCTCACAGCCAGGGAAATGTGGGCGGCCTCAAGAATCTCCTTGAGAGCCTCCGCAAAGGAATGCAACCTTACCAACACCTTGATCTCAGCCCAATGAGACGTGTGTTAAACTTCTGATCTACAGAACTGTAAGGCAATACATTTGTATTGTTGAAGCAACTGAATTTGTGATCATTTGTTATGGCTTCAACAGAAAACTATACAGGAAAAAGAAACTGAACAGAGGAAAAACACCTCAATTAATTAAAAAAATAAAAAGCAAGAATAAAGAAAAAGTACAAAAGCACCAAAGTGGCCAAAGAGTGGAAATTGTACAAAAATGCCAAAAATACAACATATGTAAACTGTACATGTACTAATCTTACCAAGGAAAATGAGGGCATTTTCAGACAGAATTTTGCTTTTTAAAAAATGCTATGTGCTATTTATAAGAGAATACCTACAGCATAACATAGTATGATTGCAAGAAAAGAGGTGGCAAAAAAAGACATTAATTAATCCAAATATATTATCAATCATTCTAGGGGAAGATGGCCACGGCTGGAGCTGAAAAGAAAATTCAGTTCTAATCTGTTAACTAGGAGCCCTCTGACTAAGAATTATAAAGGAGAAGGCAGAATTTGACTTGATTTTTACAGAGGAAGAAATCTCAATTTCTCTCTGGGAATTTAAGAATGGGAGGGCATTTTTTCATGGCATTATTTGGGGTACAGTTATGCTGTTGTTGGGGCCATCATGTAATCAGTAGTAAGTCATCTTGGACAATGAGACCATAGATAAGTAAAGAGAAAAAGGTTAGGGGGTGAATTTTTAGGAAGGCCTTGGTAATTGAACTACATGACTTTAATGCAATTCAGTGCCTTTTAGTAGTCAAAACTCAACTGCTCACTATGGTCCTAGGACGTTCTGTAAAATAACAGTGGTTAGTACTGCGAGAGTACTTTTCAGGTGAGAGCAGACCTAAACGAATATTCTGCTCCTCCCCTCCTCTGAGAAGTAACCTACTCAAAACTGTTAGGCCAACTGGCTTTAAGACATAAAACCCCAAGGGGTGCCTGGGTGGCTCAGTCAGTTGGGCATCTGATTCCTGATTACAGCTCAGGTCATGATCTCACGGTTCATGAGTTCGAGCCCCAGATGGGCTCTGCGCTGACAGTGCGGAGCCTGCTTGGGATTCTCTCCCTCTCTCTCTGCCCCTCCCCTGCTCACGCTCGCTTGCTGTCTCTCTCAAATAAATAAACTTTAAGAGAAAAGAAGAAAGAAAGAAAACTCCAAGAACAGAAATATGTGCACTCTTGAGTGCACACGAGTGACTTCGACTCCACCCCCAGGACGGTGCTCCCTCCCTCCACTCCCTCTATCTGCTCTACCGGTCTTTCTTCAACTATATGCTGTAGGTTTCTGGTCACATGTGGCCCCGCCCCTTTTGTCTCAGACCTGCAGGCCCTCAGGCCATCGTCCTCCCGCGTCCCCATGTTTAGCACAATGACCTGTGTGGAAGCCTGTCTCCGGTGTTCTGTCTCTTGTGCTGGGTGGGCTGTGAGGCGGCACAGACCCCGGGCCAAGTGTGCGGGCGGAGGGGTTTGCCACGCAGACCCCTCTCTCCCTCGGGCAGGCCCCGAGGTCAGGACTGGAGGAGGAGTGAGATGGGAGGGGGGCGGCAGAAGTAGGAAGATGAGGAGAGCCTCGGCCACTCTCAAGCGTCCCCGATCCCGGACGGCCCGGATAAGCGCCAATCTTCGTGTTGGTCTTCGCCTGGCTCCTGTGTCAGTGCTCCCATCAGTTACTAATCTGGAGACTAACCCGCCCCAGAGATCACAAGAAGTTTGTACTAGGTGGACTCGCATCTAAGCAACAGAACCAGAGATGTCGATTCATTGCCATTTACAATTGAAACCCTATCAGCTATACTTCAATTAGAATTAATTAAAACGAATTACTCTGATACTTTGCCAACAAATAGCCTTTGTCAACTTGACCTGAGGAGCTCTACAGAGAATAGATTTAAAATTAGCTAAAGAGTAAATCGTACGTTAAGTGCTCTGACCACACACAAAAAAATCAATATGAAAAAAATAATAAAAGGAGCAGGAGAAAAGTTTTGGAGGTGACAAAGAAGCCTGTATCGTTCACTGTGGCGATGGCTTATGGGTGTGCACTTATCTCCAAAGTCCTCAAGTGGTATGCATTCAATTAGTTACAGCTTTTTTATGTCCATTATAACTCAGAAAGGAGATTTAAAGAAAGCAAGCAGGTAGAAACGTGAATCAAATGTCGTATTTCTGTAGTCTAAGAGAACTGGAAGGCCGAGGCCAGTTTGAGAGCTAAAGTGAACTATACTGAATCATCTGGATAACTGCCTCAAAATTAGCTGATGGGCAGCACAGAGATCAATTTTCCTTGGCGCTCCTATCATTTCTTTCTGGTGTAAAGAAGGGAGTTGAGTATGAGAAATACAACCGGGAGGTACTGAGTTCATAAATTATCCTTGTCCCCATCCACACTGAGAATGAGGCTGAGTTACAGTTATTACATACAGGTTGCTTCTACGGGATCACGATAGACGGTATGTGTACTTACTTCTCCAATGCCTTTTTTTTTTTTTTTTTTTTGTCATTTAAGTGAAAGAATACATTTTTTCAAACTCTTAAATTCTGAAGAAGCTTATTTAAATCAGCCAAATGGTTGCTGGATTTACTAGCCCACACACAGTTAAGAAAGAATCAAAAAAGAAGATGGGGAAATAGTGTTAAGTCAGTAAAAATATAATACTGCATATATTGTTATTAATTATACAGCCCAACTATTTAAGAATTTTTTTTAACATTTATTTACCTTTGAGAGACAGACAACAGAGTGCGAGTGGGAGAGGGGCAGAGAGAGGGAGACACAGAGTCCGAAGCGGGCTCCAAGGCTCTGAGCTGTCAGCTCAGAGTCTAATGTGGGGCTCGAACCCATGAACCACGAGATTGTGACCTGAGCCCAAGTTGGACACTGAACTGACTGAGCCACCCGGGTGCCCCAAATATTTAAAATCTGTCTTCATATTCTTCTGGTTCTCCTCTTTTGAAATCAGTCCCACTCAACAGTATTTATCAACTTATTAATTAGAGGCTTAATGGAAAGAGAATGAGTTTGAGGCATATGCAACAACGTTTACTGGTTTCTTTACTGTCCAAATCTACAACCGTGGCCAAGCTACTCAACTGTGCTGTAAAATGGAATCAATGACATTCACTCTAGAGAAATAAGACTAATATATATGCAAATCGTAATTGCTATACGTATTATTATTTTATTTTGATCGGGTCATACTATTGACCCTGTTTCCCTAATTCATTTACTTCTGCTAGTTTAAACGAAAGCTTAAAGTCATCTTGAACTGAGATTCACATGAAAAGTGCCTATCACAGTGCTTGGCATATATGTGCTGAAAAACATTTAAGCTATAAATATTTATTACTTGCAAATAAAGGAATTAGGGTAGAGGTTTCCTTAATCTCATAGACTTTCACCACGAGATCTCATAACAATGAGATTCCTCTTTGTCTAACATCCTATTTTTTCCCCCCATTTCAGAGTTATTCTGGGAATGGTCTTCTTTTTTTTTATGAGGAATTCACCACCCCTCTGATACATCACCACTTGTGTACTAATATCCACAATGAGCACCAGAGCACCCCGAGATTACAAAAGGCTTGTAAAAAGGGCTATCAGGGGCTTGTAAAGAGGTCACAGAAAGAATATTACTACTGGAGTTACTCAGATGTTACGTAACCAGCTAGTTATTTTGTTGGTAGACCTCAAAATATAGTTTGACATATTTTTTTTCCTCTCAAATTGAAGGGTATCTGGAGCTTTTTATATTGATACCTTTACCTTCCACCGGCGGTCCCTACTTTTAATTACTACAATAATCACTCCACACTGCCAAGAATCCCCCAAGATAAATATAATATACAAGCCAAAGAAACCGAAGCCAATAATGATGACAAAAGAAGTCAAATTTCAATTCAAATACAGTCATTCTAGCCTCAGAAGGTTGAAAACTCATAAAGGTAGAGACTGAAAATGAAAATGTCACTTTAGCAATGCTGAAAATTGATATGCAGGAGAAAAACCTTACTAAAAAGTCCTTGTTTTCAGAACAGCCTGATTTTTCAGCTGCATCTCCAACATTTTCTGTCTCTCTTCTAAATCAGAACTGAGGAAAAGTCAGGGCGACAAGTGCAGCTTTGACCACCAGTACAGAGAGAAGGCTAACGAGACAACTGGAAGGTTCCACGCCGTAGCCTCTCACCGTCACAGGAAGAGCCGCGTGCACTGGGAGGGAAGGGAGGAGCTGGACAGGCCGGCCGGAAGCTCTGCCTCCAGACATAACTGTGTTCAGTGGCATCAACGGATTCATTCACTGGTTCAACAAATTTTTGTGGGGCATTCCCTGTGAATAACTTACTGCCTGGGGCATCACAAGAACGGTCTTGAGGCATACAGTTGTGAACAAGACAGGTAAGTTTCTCTTCGCTATTGTGTTATTTTATTTTTATAACACTAGCTCATTCTTTCTTCGCTGGATCAGTCAATATTTATCAGACAGGCGTTAGGTCTGTGTATAAAGCTCAAAAATCAACGACATTCATTACAAACAATCTAGACAAAAACATCTTTGTCAACTAGATCAAAGGTCATCATTTGTAAGCAGGGAGGACATTTTTGAAAAAGGAAAGGGCAGATCATGAATTTAAAATTGTCATTCACTGACTGATTTAGCTAACACAAATAGGCGTAAGGAGATGTGCTACGTGCCAGAAGACATACAAATGAACTGAGACAGAGAGAGGACGACCGCTTTCTAGGTCCTCTCCATTCTCCTATGATTAAATCCTCCCATTCTTCAGACTGGACTTCGGGCTTTATCTTGCCTCTCCTCGGCCTTTCAGCAAGCTGTTTCACTTGGCTAAGTGTCAACTCCCCCATCTGCAAAGGGGAGCTAATTGTAATAGCACCTTTTTTATCAGGTTGTCATGGGACTCAAATAGCCCATTCAGATCATTTTAACACCATGCTTGATATAATAATAGCTGGCCGTTACTGAGCGCTTATCACTATCATTACTGTTAATCTTGCACACATCTTCCTCTCCACGCCTATTGCTACCACCCTCATTCAGGCTATTTTGCTAATTAAAGTTCTAAAAAAAAAAATGTCAACCGTCAAACAAGTCAGGCAGAACAATGGGCTCTTTCCAGTAAACAACCTACAACTTTCCGCCTTTGAATCTCTTCTTATCCTTATTCCTCTGACCAGCATTCCCTCCTCTCAGCCTAACTGGGTAAAAATCCAATTCATCTTTCAGGATCCAGCTCAAATACCTTCACAAAGCCTTCCCCGATCTTCCACAACAAACTACTTTCTTCTGTTTCCACCGAGATTATGGCACTCACTACTTTTCTCCTATAAGCCATGTTTGTCCTACACACCAATACTTTTTTATGTTCAAACATTCTCAGTTCCCAGTTAAATGCATGTTATGAAGAAAGATGAGGGCGTATAAAAAGTTTGTATTTTTTTTCTCCAGAAAATAATCACTGCCTAGGACTATGGGCATCACTTTGTTATCTGAGTGAAAAACAAATCACTGAATCTACTCCTCAAAATTCTAAAAATGTCCTAACACTGCATCGGATCACTGAATCAGAAAAGTGTCTATGCTGTAAAAACACAAGATAGAAATGAGAAATTAGACTTTGGTATCAGGACATACATAATGTTTTAAGAATGAAGAAAAGATTTTCTTACTTTTCTTTCCTACTGCCCAGTTGGCGAGCTGTGTATTGATCCCCATAGTCAATTAGCACCAGCTGTCGAGAAAAGACGTTCACTTTGTTGCCTATAAATAAATCTTCCAAGTGAAGATCATCATATTTGGTCCGCTTTAAAAAGGTGCGGTGATTCTTCACATCGTGCTAAAACAAAAACAACACAGTAAGACAAATAATTCTCCAAAGAGAATGTTAATCTTATGATAAATTAAAAATGATTCTTTATTCTGCTTCATTAAACATTGGCGACATTGTTTCACTTTTGCTACAAATACAAATCACATTTCTTTTAGAACTTCTGTATTTCCTAGTGGAATCCAGTAATAACAGAAAAACTTATTACAAATTTAATACTTTAATAAACCATGAATAGAAAGATTTGTTCATTGCCAAACCATTTCAGCAAATTAGTGCTTATGAAATCCCAGAGAAATTCCAAATTTCAGCTGTCTTGCCTAGACAAAACCCCAGTACCAAAGAGATCTACCTGTAAAAGGGTTGCCAGTGAAGAGACACAAAGAAATATGTGCGACTCTTAACCTGATCTTCTTCAATCTGACTCGTAGGAGAGATAACAGCTTTCAATATTGGTGACATATTTAGGGCCATGATAATCTTGATCTGCAACCACTTACCGCCTATTGCTTAATCTAAAACATGAACAATCCCACATCCGTTTTATAAACAAAAGATATGAATTACTATTTTCACATTAAAGATAAAGGTACAAAGTTACCCTCTTGTATTGGAAATCAAACACCAAAAAAAGAATTCCCAGTAATAAAAGAAAAAAATATATTATGAATTTTCAAAAGCAGCGACATAAAAGGCAATCCTATTCCCCTCCCTATCCCGCATTCACTCCCTCTGCTGATGTTTAAGGGGGAAAAAAAAAAAGGCTCAATTACCATTTCAACAGATCCATCCCCTGGGTAAAATAAAAGTTCATAACGTCGAAAAAGTGAAGCATTCGGATCATACCACTCGGCAATGAAAACGAATCTTTCCCCGTGATTCTGCAAAGAAAGAATTAACATTAACGTATAAAATATAAGCACTTCTTGCATAAACCATCTACGTTGAAGGCAAGAATTACCAAAGATTTGTTAACAAGTACATCTGTTACTATTTATTTATTACATTCAAGGATTCTTCTTTCAACCATATATCAGTTACCAACATACCTTCAGAAATACTTCCTTCTAATTTCTCATTAAATATCCTCAGCTATCTCAAAGATGACTTATGAACTGCTTAATACTTCACAACCATCCGATCACCCTGAGTAAATTAACAATTTTTTTAAAACATGAGCTCCTGATCGGACTACTGTAATAATTCAGCACATTTACATATAAACAGATCTGAAAGCAGATTTACATATAAACAGACAATAAACTGCTGTGAGAAAAAAATTCTGAGAGGCTAGCTCTCAATTACATGAGATTTTAACTTTCCTAAATTTTTAAAAAAATTTTTTTTTCAACGTTTATTTATTTTTTTGGGGACAGAGAGAGACAGAGCATGAACGGGGGAGGGGCAGAGAGAGAGGGAGACACAGAATCGGAAACAGGCTCCAGGCTCTGAGCCATCAGCCCAGAGCCCGACGCGGGGCTCAAACTCACGGACCGCGAGATCGTGACCTGGCTGAAGTCGGACGCTTAACCGACTGCGCCACCCAGGCGCCCCTTAACTTTCCTAAATTTAAGAATCCAGCAGTATTCGAATATTGTCATCATTAAAGTCATAGTAAACATCCTTTCTTTCCTTCCTAATTTCACACGATAGTATCTTTTTACAGAAATTGGAGAACGTGTTAGTCTAGGTCCTCTGAGAAGCAGACATGGAGACAGGATTACACTTGCAAGAATTCTATTCCTGTAAGGGCAATTCCTAGAGGAGAAAAATGGGGAGGGATCCAGACCACAGTACAAATCTGACTGGAAGGAAGGAAAAGAGAGAAGGGAGGGAGGCATCATTCCAGATTGCTGTACAGTCTAAGGAAGGTTCAGCAAGACTGGCAGGCAGTGCCCCGGCCAGGGAGCCCTCAAGAGTTCCTTGACATCCGGGGACCCGCCTGCTTGAGTCTCCCTGCTCCTCAAAGGCACCAGTTGGGAGTAGCCCTTGGGAAGCATGTCTTAAGTGCAAAGGCAGCAGCGGATTTCAGAGCACAGCAGGTGGGGCCCTTGCTCATAGCTGACGGTGTGTGAGGTGCATTCCTATGCCTATCACACAGGATGAAGTGAAAAAATAAGTCAAAGAATGACCCTCTTTCCTTGACTGTTAAGCAGGACTTCCAATCATGTATGTTGTTAAAAATAGCTTAGCCCCAAAGGTCCTTCATTATAAGGAAAGGAGGACATACAGGACATGTAAGGAAGAAAGGAATCTAGTTTTGTTGCTAATTCTGAACTTAGCATCTGATTCTCTGGTTAGGATACACGGATAGGTTTTTTTTTATGTTTTGTTAATAATTTCTTTTGTGTTAATAATTCCCTTATATATTCTAATGGTAGAAGGTATATGGCTAGTTGTTTATGATTATACTCATAAACTGTACTGTAAAAAGTTTTAAGACGCTATTTTATTTTTCCCACAATCATCCACAAAGACATATTTAAGCAACGCTAATTATTAGCTAAGAGAAAATGAAGGCGAGTTAAGAGACATACTATGACATTCGTGAAAGCCTTCCTTCACACATTTTTTTTTCATATTCTTACAAATACGGCTTCTTAAAGTTTAGGTTTCACTGTGCGGTTCTAGTGTTGTGGTCCCCTTATAATAGGAATTTTAAGTATTACCAGCTTACTAAATTTTTTACTCTCTATATTAAAATATTCACTCACTCTACGACATCATTGAAATATTTCCTTCACTAAAATAAATAAATGAAATTAGAAAATGGAAGAAGTACAGATGCATCTAACTGAAGGTAATGGGGCAGGACGGTGAGGTCAATGAAAAACCAATGAAACTTGGCATCCTTTATCCAGGGAGCCCAAACACAAAACTAACCAATCGCACTGCTTAATTCTGAGGCGGGTAATAGAATTTTGCACAATACGCTATCCAGAAAACAGTTTTAATATAAAGAAAATAAATGGAGGACCTACTGTTTCTGACTGACAAACGCGCTTAGAGCAAACCAAAGCAAGAAGAACTAGAAAAGTGGGAGATGAAAAAAATACCTGTCTGAAAACCCTGGGGAGCCTCTAAGGCAGCCAGAATTTGATGATCCCAGATCTGGAAAGACAGGAAGCTTACTGAGGTGGCCCAACATTCTTTGTGCTGCTTTTACTTGAGGACATGTGTTGAGTCTTATGTCAGCCTGGACAAGAGACAGAGAAGCTTAAGAAGAGCCAGCAGAGGAAAGCTGCCAAGAGGCAGACAAGCTAGCAGAGCTTCTGACAATGTCACAGGGATATGGAGTGGCCAAGATTTGCGGGACAAAGATCCCGGGGAGAAGGACATTATAGAAAAGTGAGCTCATACCTGTGTTTGTTCTCTAGCCTCACAGCATGGGGAGAGAAAAATGGGTGTCTAAACCCACTAAAGAGGAACTCTCTTAACGCTCCCACCTTTTTGTTGATTTCTGGAGCACAACACTCTAGGAGCACAGGTAAACAAAAGGGTCAACTGTCCCTTACAAAGTTTACAAGTTATATGTTCACTCAATGCTTACTCCTTGACCACACTGAGGGGATACTTTCCCCATTCTAGCTCCCTGCATCTCCTGAAGTTCAACGGTAAGCTATCAGATACACCAAGAAAGAGAACCAAGAGAAAAAGCAGACAATAGAAAGAGATCCATGAGTAGCTTACCTATTATCTGACAAAGGCTTCAAAACAATGAAGATAGGTATTAAAAAAATACATTGAGATGAAGAATTTCACCCGAGAGCCAGAATCTTTTTTTTTTTAAGTCAAGTGGAAATTCGAGAACTAAAAATAACTCTAATATAGCATTCTCTAGCTGGCAAAAAATATCCTCTAAAAAGGAAAGGTGAAATAAAGACATTTCTAGATAAGCAAAAAGAGAAAACTTATTACCAGTGTGCCTGCATTAAAAGAAATTCTAAAGGCAGTTCCAAAGGAAAAAGGAAAATTATACCAGATGATTCAAGGAGTTAAAGAAGGGGCTGAAAAACAGTGGAGACGTAAACACGTGGGTAAATCTAAATGAATATTATGCATGAAAATAGTAATAATGCCTTGTGGGATAGAAAATACATAGAATTTGGATGTATGTCAAAATGAATATAAAAGGTGTAAAAGGTAGACAATGTTCATCAAATTATGTACAGCAAAGAAAATATCTCCTACATCAGTTGCTCGACTTGTTCTCAAATTCCAACGAATATTCGTGAACAAGAATCTCTCTTAAAATAATAGATACGTGAATCAGGGACGTTCTGTTCAGTTTTCCACCCTCTATTATGTTACAATGAATCTTCTCCCTCTCCTACTCCTCAGACAATGGGAAAACATTTCTCAGACTGTTTAACAAATCAGTGACATTCAAACTTTAAGAAATGAATGGCAACCACTAATCATGACAATAACAATAATTTTTAAAGTACCTACTAAGTAGCAGGCTCTCGACATGATCTCATTTCATTTTCACAACAGACAAAATAGGTAGCACCCCTATTTCGTGGACAAGGATAGTAAAACTTAAAATTTTTGAACGCTGGTCCAAGGTTACATAACGAAGAAATAAGTTGGAACTCACTATGCTTTGTCTCATTAAACAGCACTGGCTATGAAAAATGACACAAAAGCCACTATTTAAGAACGTATCCATTCAATGGGCCTCCATCCACTAATGAACTGAGTTATTTATCTACTCCTCCATGTAAAGCTAAATAATTCTAAACAGGGTCAAGTTTGTTGCCTTTATCAATCATTAGGAGAAGATTAATGATTAGGAAATGCAATAAGAGAATCATCTCATTCCCTGTGACATCAAACATATTTAACAAATACTGCTTCTCAATTACATCCCAATTCCAAAGTTTTAAGAATCAAGTCAGTGAAGCGTGTCCTTCTAAGACATAAGCTCTAAAGGAAAATAATAAAGCAATTACTTTTTTGAGGTAAAGGGGAAAAAAGGCCAACAGAAACTAAAGGTCATACTTTATTGGGAAAAGAATAAAAGAGTTGTTAGCTTTAAAAATTCCCTCAGAACCGCCTAATGATTGATGTTGAAGGAAAAGTCTGCAACACTACACAGCACTTAAATAAATCTCTGATAAGTAAGCATCACACAGAAAGAGAGACAGAAACTATACCCACAAGATTTCAAAAATGCCTGAAGTTCTATCTGACCTCTTAGATTTTAACCTAGAGTTTCAGAATAGCATCTACACACAAAGAAAAAAAATCCTTCATATTCTCTTGGAAAATTATCCCATTCCTTCATTTATAACTGTGATTTATCTCAACAAGATTATTTAAAACTACATAAAAATAATAATGGAATTTCCATTTATGATGAGGAAAACTAACTCTCAAGCAGGTACTATGCCCTCTATGAAAAAGGGCCAACTATGCCAGGTACAAATTGTAACCAAATGCGATTTAAACTTCACTTTCTGATTTATCTTTGCAGTAGAAAGTCTGGTTACTTCGAAGAGTCAAAAGATGCCTCGGGGTGCCTGGGTGGCTCTGTCAGTTAAGTGTCCAACTCTTGATTTCAGCTCCGGTCATTATCTCACGGTTGTAAGACTGAGCCCTCCGTTGGGCTCTGTGCTAGGCATGTAGGCTGTTTAAGATTCTCTCTCTCTCCCTCTGCCCCTCCCCAGCTCGTGTACATGCGATCCTCTCTCTCCCTCTCTCTCCAAAGAAATGGAATGGAATGGAATGGAATGGAATGGAATGGAATGGAATGGAATGGAATGGAATGGAATGGAATGGAATGGAATGGAATGGAATGAAAAAGATGTCTAGAGGTATAGCGGTGGGACTTCTGGACTGGGCACGAAACAGGAGTGCACCTGAATGTCCCATTCAGGCTAGCCTTTTGCTCGCTGCCTGATATAGACACACCCACACACCTCCAACACCAAAGTTGCCTTTGAAATTTAAACATTTTTATTTTTCAGCTAAACTGAGCAAAGTCTAACAAAGAATGTGATTCCCCTTATATTATTGTCTTTTACTTACTTTTTACTTTACATCCAAGGTAGTTAGCATAGATAATAATGATTTCAGGAGTAGATTCCAGAGACTCATCCCCTATGCATAACACCCAGTGCTCATCCCTACAGGTGTCATGCCCATCACCCCACCCACAACCCCTCCAGCAGCCCTCAGATTTGTTCTCTGTATTTAAGAGTCTCATGCTTTGTCCCCCTCTTTGTTTTTATATTATTTTTGCTTCTCTTCCCTTATGTTCATCTGTTCTGTATCTTAACCCCTTTTATTATTTTAATGATGTCAAAATTGAAAATCATTTTGTTTGAACCCTTCACTTTATGGGTAAAAAAACTGAGGCCCAGTGAATATAAATGACTTCCATAAGGTTACAGAGCTAGTTCATGACTGAGCCCGACCAGGAAGCTACACGTGCTGTGACTCAGAGATTTCCATGGTACCAGACCTCCAGGGCCAACTCAAGAGGGAGAAACTAACACGGAAGTAGTACGAAGGGACACCTCCATTTTTGGGTCACAGATCTGAGGAGAATGTCACTGACTGGATGGTCACAGGGACAGTAAAGGTTTCAGCTTCCATCGGACATAGGCTTCTGCAGAGCATTTAAAGATCACACGGTAGCACAAAGAGACTTTTTCTTAAAGTAGCCAAAACATTTTCCTTCTTCTGGACATTCTAAATATAATTTACACATAAAAAGATAATGGGTCCCTCACACTCAAGCACACTGTGTTCCAATTTTGTAACTAATCACTAATGGGCCATCTAGTTTTTGTTTTGGTTTTGGCATGTCTTTTTTTTAGCGGCACCTTGGCACAGTGAATATTTTAAGCTGAAGGAGCTTGAGAAAACCTCAAAAGAAGAAGGTCACTTTGACCTTTTCCTAAGCCTCTTCCCTGAAACAGGTTATAAATCCCTCGTGTGAGAGGTGCCTTCCCAGAAGAAAGAAGCATCCTTATCTCTCAGGACAAAGGAACAGGGAAAAAAAAAGAATCCCAGCAAACAGGCCTTGCTATCCTTATGAAGGCTCCCATATCACATAAAACTTGAATTAATTCATATGTTTTCTCCTATTAATCTGTCCATGTCAGTATTCAGACATAGCCAGGGACCCTAAGAAGGTCAAGGAAAATGTTTTCCTCCCCTACAACTCCCTGAAAGGCTAAGTAGAAAGCCAAAAAAATGGAATAGAAGCTTTCAGGCACTGCACTGGAGGGGGAGGGTGCAAAGAGGGGGAGGGTGAAAAGCCAAATAGACCTTAAGTCACAGAGAGCACAGTGGTTCTGCAAGATGGCAAATAGTAAGAAACAATATGCTGATGATTATGTAAACAACAGCTAAATGTGACTCACAGTGGGGAAACGGTAATCAGAGTATCGAACAAAAAGCAGTTCTGTTCCTGCTGCAAAAGATCAGCATTGAACAACATAATGAGCATTGTTATTGCCAAGGAACTTGGGTGATGATGACCCAAATCTTTAATATTCAATTCAAAATCCTGGGCTAGGTAGGGAACAATTGTTCAGAAGGACACTGAACAGTATGTCAGAAATAGCTGCCGCTGGGGAGTATGTGGTGTGTGAAGGGGTGGCGGGGGGGGCGGGTGGCGGGGGGGTGGGGGTGGGGAGGCTACTTTTCAATGTACACCATTATGAAATGTTCCACCTGATTGATGCTTGTATTTTTTGTTATTGTTTAATGTCAAGGGGGGTTAAATTGTTTTCTAATTTGTAGTTTTCTTTATAGTTTAATTTTAAATTACACTGAAAACCTGAAGCTGGTCTTTCTTTTTTTCTTTTTCACTATGTAAGAATTTAACTACGTAAACACCCAACAAAGATTAATACTCATCAGTAGACCCTTCTTCACATCGTATTTCATCTATAACCTTTGGAGTTCTCTTCTATTAGCCATACTATAAAATCAGAATGGGAAGACAAAAACAGAAAACAAAGAAACAAAGGAAACAAGCAATGGGTATAATAACACGAACGTTAAGGAAACCTCCCAAGTGTCCGTATAGGCCTCACTACCTGCCCTCTGAAAAGCAGAAGGCAAGGCCATCAGACTATGTTCATTACCTTATTCCCATCCACCAATTCATTTACCCAACAAACAGAGCACTTGCCATGTTCTATGTACTATGCCAGGTACTCAGGTATGTCAAGATATGACAATGGCAATTAGAAACAAACGCGGTCCTTACAATCTAGCAGCCACTCAAGCAATTTCAAGGAACTTAGAACCACTGGCTCTGGATTGATTGTTCTGCTCTTTCACAGTTGACTCAGTTAAGAGAAGTCATTTTAATTTTGTACTTAAAATCCATTCTACACTGATATGACTACTCATCAGAATGTGCTGTACAGCACGTTACAATTTTTAATTTCCCTTTGATGGTACGCTTTTTCAAACGTAGAAAAATCTCAGTTTGTTTTTCCAAACTTACTTTGTTACACCTAAAAAAGGAAAATGTCATTTTAAAATGTAGCATATGAAAATTGCATCTATTCAAATGCATTCCGGAATGAGTCACTTCCAGTGCAGCCATTTTTTAAAATAGTCAGATTATACCATGCACATGCTAATGACGTAGGCAAGTTCCTTCCATTCATTCTGAAAACATTTTCCCTTCTCTCAATTCCTTTTAAGAAAAAAAAAAAATAGGGGACAACCAACAGAAATAATAATATTCTTCCGTAAAACAGGTGAAATTTAAAACCACATGTATATTGGTTATAATCATGATAGTGGCTGAACTTGCAGACAATGCTGGAAGAAAGGACAGAATCAGTTGATTCAATACAGTTGAGTTGGTGACATGTGGGCCCGTGTTATCGCCTGGAAGTGTTCCAGCACCAAATGCCATGCCTCCAGCGCTCTGTTCCCTGCCCACATCCTCCTGTCATTGCACTCAGGTTGTCCAACTTCTCCCTCTTTCCAGCGTAACGGTCCTTTCACACATCGCCAACCCACCAGCCTGTCTTTCCTTCACTTCCTTCCTTATCCAGCTTAGGTTCCTTGGTCTGCCATTTCAATCATTATCTTAACAATTCTTCTCATCCAAGACCCAGCCCTAAATGAAGTTAACTAACCTGTGCTTGCTCCGTGCCTGTGTTTTACGGTTTTGTGCCTTACTTTTAGGTCTATGATGCATTTGAGTTAATTTCTGTAAAGGGCGAAAGTTCTGTGTCCATTCAGTTAGAGGTACAGACAGGCAGATACAGTGTTATTTATTCGTTGAGGTAGAGAGAGAGAGAGAGAGACTTCCTAGAGCATCAGTCTTTCTTAATGTTAAGTAAACATTTTTACATTATAACAAACATATATATTATTGAACAGAATGTAAAACTCATATAATTTCACATAACTTATAAGATAAAATAGGTGATTTTAAGAAAATCTCCCCCCTAGTTTTGAAATTCCATGTGAAATGACATTTGAAAGGTAACCAAGCCTTTGGAAAATCAAATCACACCACCCCTCTCTTGGTCACTGCTTAAAGGAAGGCCCAGTCATACACGGACCATGTGAAACTAACAATCTTCTCCAGGCACACATGCCTACCCTTAGTTCAAGAGTGAGTTTATTAAGCTCATATCATCAAGTATAATCATGTCTTGGCCTCGTCTACTTCAATGTTACGGGTCAGAAAGAACCACTGTCCTCCTGATGACCCTACAGCCATCGTTCACCACATCCTGATTGGACCTGGCCCTATCAGGATTGCGCAGTGCAATGCCTAGACCAAACGGAGTCTGCTGCTGCTGCTGCTGCGATAGTTGCTATGATTCGTGGGAGCAGCTGGCATGGCCCGGAACTGTGCTGCTCGAAGGGAAGACCCAGGAAACTATTAAGCGCTTACTTTTGGGTCGGCTGGGGAATACTTCAGAATGGCTAAAGGCATGGGCTCTAGAGGCCGACAGACCTGGGCTATGTGGCCTTGGATAAGATATTCAACCTCTCCCAGCCCTGGTTTCCGGATCTGTAAAATGGGACTATTAATAAACTTTCCTCGTAGGGTAATTGTGGGGATTGAATGCCTCAGTGTGCGGAAGTCACTTGGGATTTATGTTGCCTACGTCTTTCCAGCAGTGGCAGTGGCTTGTAGAGCCATCTGTGACTTTAGAGCTGCACTGGCCTTGTTCTGATATATAGGGGGAGCCTCTCTTGATTTGTGATACTGCAGCCTTGGCTGCAGCAAATCCTAGTCAGTAGTTTTTTTTAAGGCCCTTGCAGAAAAATCAGTATGAAGGAAAAAAGATTTTGTGAAGGACAGAAAAATAGAAATGTGACTGAAATTGTACGTTTATGAAAAGCTACTGAATGTATAGCTTTTCTGCAATACTAAGCAATTTTTATAAAGGACATGTTAATAAAACAGAGTAGGAGCACAGAATCTTGCCTTTTAGAGAGCTCAAAGTGTTCACCAATAAGAAATTGAGCAACAATTTTCTTTCTGAGTTTTATAACATCATCTGTTACCCAATATAATCATTAGGATTATAATTCAAACTTCTCAAAGGAAAGACACCATTGAAAAAACCATAAATTATACCAATATATCAATCAACATGAAACTACTGTTGCAAATTATAGCTGTGAAAAACTAAACCCTGTGCTTCGGCTTAGCACAGAAACCAAAGATATTATGGAAAATAACAATAAAGTATTCCCGTTCTAGAGTTAATAAAGTCATGCTAGATATTATACTTATTAGCAACCAATATGTCCAAAAGAGCGGGTATCACACATTACCATTTAACTACTTGAAGATGCAAACTACTTATGTGACTAGGTGTGCAGGGCCAAGCAGGAATCTGAGGAGCTACGTCTATGAAATGAGAAGAATATCTGAACAACTGGCCCCCAATTCTACAAAGCAAAGCAGAAGTGCTCCACACTTGATTTAAGAGACAGGAATCTTCCAGATGAGAAAGTGCACACCCAAGGCTTCTCTGATATCAGAAATAAAGCACAGAAAATTATGTCAAATAAATTACCAAAATCTCCATTGAATGACTCACCAGTAAATTAAGGCATGTTTTCAAGTAATTTTTTAGTCCTGATAGTACTAAGCCTGGGGGAAAGGCAGAAGAAATTGAAAGTCATACTTATCTAATCTCACATCAATTATAAATTCAGAAGAAACAAAATGCTAACACGGATGGAAAAGTACTTCATCCAATTCACAAGCGCTCGGGGTGAAGAATGAGTTCGTGCATGTATGTGCATTTGTGTGCATCTTAAGTGAAGAGGAATATTTCCGAATAATACGTGGTAATAGTACGAAATTATCTTTATTGCATTTTAAATGTCTCCAATGTTATGGAGCCACTTAACAAGGAAAAGTCCCTTATTCTTCCAGGGACCTCATATTTTGGTTAGGCCTCAGGAGAGCATAGGAAAGTACTAAAGACATAGAATTTAAAAAAAAAAAAAAAAAACAGGAAAAAGAAAAAGAAGGCAGGAAGGAAGGCAGGCAGCACCATTATTGTTATTTTTAGGGTACCAACTATCATAAGCTTGTATGAATCAGTAGGAGTCACTGTTAACATCTGATTGCTTGTACTTACAACTCTTCCAATGTTCTCTAACCCGCTACTATTTTAGTTAACCCTTACAAATCTTATTTACCCCTCAGAAAAGTTAGAAATAAATACTGAATTAAGCAGGTAGGGAGGGAAAGGGAGACAAGCTACACAGTTTGTCAGGCATATTTAGAACCCAATCTCAGTTGACTCTTGCCACAAACCTGTCATGGAGGCTCTCCCTCTCATTCTCACCGATGAGAAAGAGGTTCAGGAGGGAAGTTAATTATCCAGGGATTCTGCAGATCAAACATCTAGTCAGGGCCAGAGCTGGGATTCAAACGAAAGTCTGATGTTAAAAATCAATACCCATTTCCAGACATCAAAAGCATTGAATCAAGGAAAGAACCAAGAGTTCTGGATCAACCAAAAGAGAAACACACATGGGAGACAGTGAGAAAGGTAGCCTGTCTACAAGGTGTATCTCAGCACAAAAACAGACAGTGATAAGAAACTAGAGGTCACTAACAATGGAAGATTAGTTGGGCCTCAATTCTAGAAAAATAGGAACTATTCTAGAGTTGTAAAAGAGCTCTGACAGGTTACTGAAGCACTTCTTACATGTTTCTGACAGTTGCACGTAAGATGTACTATAAGAGCCAAAGTCATCTTGAGAAAGAAGGTATCACAATTCTGCATTCCGAGCTATACTACAAAACAACAGTAATCAGAACAGTATGGTACTGGCACAAAAACAAATATGTAGATCAATGGAACAGACAGAGAGCCTGGAAATAAACCCATGATTATACATACGGTCAGTAAACCTACGACAAACAAGGCAAGAATATACAATGCGGGAAAGACAGTCTCTTCAATAAATGGTGCTGGGAAAACTGGACAGTTACATGCAAAAGAATGAAACCAGGCCACTTTCTGACACTGTACACAAAAATAAACTCCAAATGGATTCAAGACCTGAATGTGAGACGTGAAACCATAAAACTCCTAGAATACAATATAGGTAGTAATATTTTTGACATCAGCTGTAGCAACATGTTTCCATATATGTCTCCTCGGGCAAGGGAAACAAAAGCAAAAATAAACTATTGGGACTACACCAAAATAAAAAGGGTTTTCACAGCAAAGGAATCATCAACAAAACAAAAAAGCAATCTGCTGAATGGGAGAAGGTATCTGCAAATGATTTATTCAATAAAAGGTTAATACCCAAAATACATGAAGAATTTATTCAACTCAACACCAGAAACCCCCAAATAATCCAATTAAAATGGGCAGAGGACCTGAATAGACATTTCTCCAAAGAAGACATCCAGATGGCCAACAGACCCATGAACAGAGAGTCGACATCACTAATCAGCAGGGAAATGTAAATCAAAACCATAATGGGGTATCACCTTTCACCTGTTAGAATGGCTAGAATCAAAAAGAAAATAAGTAACAAGTGTCGATGAGGATGTGGAGAAAAAGGAGCACTTATACCCTGCTGATGGGGATGTAAATTGGTGCAACCACTGTGGGAAACAGTATGGAGGTTTCTCAAAAAATTAAAAATAGAAATAACCATATAGTTCTACTACTGGGTATCTACCCAAAGAAAATTAAAACAGTAATTTGAAAAGATATATGCACCTTATGTTTACTGCAGCATTATTTAAAATAAGAGCCAAGATAAGAAAGCAACTCAAGTGTCCATCAATAGATGAAGGAATAAATAAGATGTGTGAGATACACACACAATGGAATATTGCCCAATGACACACACAAAAATGAGACCTTGCCATTTGTGACAAACCAGATGGACCTAGTAGGTATTATGCTAGGTGAAATAAGTCACAGAAAGACAAATATCACATGACTTCACTTATATGTGCGATCTAAAAGACAAATGAATAGACAAGCAAAAAGAAGAAACCGACCCATGAATACTGAGAACAATCTGATGGTTGCCGGAGCGGAAAGGGTGAGAGGGTGGGCAAAACGGGTGAAGGGGAGTGGGAGATACAGGCTTCCAGTTATGAAATAAGTAAGTCACAAGGATAAAAGGTACAGCATAGGGAATACAGTCAATGATATTGTAATAGCACTTGTGGTGAATACAACATAACCTAGAGACTTGTTGAATCCCTATGTTGTACACCTGAAACTAATGTAACATTGTATGTCGACTACACCTCATTAAAAAAAAAAAAAAGATGTGTTGCAAGAGATCAAGGGAAAGGAGTGAGTCAACATCAGATTTCTAGGGAATGAAAATCAGTTCACAGAATAGAAAGGCATGCATAAAAGAAAAAACTGTGGTAGTAACAGTAATATGATGTGGTGTTACATATTCAAAGACACAGCAGATGTTAGATATCTGTCTGGAAATGTCTTCATTCCACCTCCATTTTTCTGAAGGGTATTTTTGCTGGTTCTAGAATTCTGTGTTATATAATAGGTATTCAGGAATGCATCTTGAAAAACAATATTCTGGACCCTTCTGCCCCCACACAGTAAATCAAGAGATCATCCCAAGAAACTTTAGTTTTCCAAAAAAAAAATGTATTTTTAAAAACCTGAGGGCATTATATATAAATGAGCTATTATATGTCTGAAATAGTACTAGACTTCTAGTTTCTGAAATTGTAAAAACTGAAAATTTTAAGTGCCTACTGCTTGCATATTTTATACTTCTAGAACTCCAAAGAGTCATTGTTAAGATATAAATACTAATTGCCAGTCATCAAAGTGTCAAATTGAATAGTTCACTCTTAAACAACTTGGAGGTTCGGGCACCCACCCGCGCTCAGTTCAAAACTGAGTATAACTTTTGACTCCTGTAGAAGCCAAGGGCAGGCTGCCCAAAATGTGCCACAATGGCATATTATTTCGAACTGAAGCTACTGGGGGAACAGCCAGTGCCAGGACACTCAGACCCCCTCCCCAAGGCAGAAAATAAATCTCCCTTACGAAAGATGCCCTGCCCCTACTAAGAAGTAAAAAGACACCCTTATCACCAGAGGTAGAAAGTTTAAAGCTGACAAAGCTGTAGAAACAAACCTTGTTACTTTCTTTCTAACTTCTACCTCAGCCCAAATTCCCCTCAGAATTCCTTACTAATTAAAGCTCCCAAACATGTTTTCCTTACCCTGACAATTCCTCACAAATTTATTGTCTCTCTGTCTAAAGAACATAGAAACTACCTGGTTTGGTCATTTACTTGGGTCTCAATTTCATTACTGGGCCTCCACGCAAACATACAACGTTGATTTTGCTCTCCCGTTACCGTCTCGTGTAAATTTACTTCTTAGTCCAGTTGGAAGACCTTGAAGGGTGGAGGCAGAATTTTTCCTTCCCGTAAAACTTCACTACTAATGACCTACTGTTGGCTGAAAGCTTTGCTGATGACACAAGCAGTCAATTAACACGTATTTTGAAAAAAAAAAAAAAAAACACGTATTGTGTACATTATGTGTATTAAATACTATATTCCTGTAAGAGACTAAGCTAGAGAAAAAGTTATTTAAAACCTCCTAAGGAGGAGAAAGTACATTTACAGTACTGTACCTATAGTTCTTGAGAAAAACCTGCTTCCAGGCTGTAGGAGTGCTGACGACACTGACTCCATCTTTGGGCCTCCCTCTTGTTCTCCCTTCTGGGACACATATGGCACCACTCTAAGATAATCACCCTGTGACTCCACCGCCATGCTCCTTGCTCCATAAAAAGCTGGGGATGCAGGTCCGGAGGGGGCAGAGGATAAGGGCTTGCGCACCGCTGCATTACCCCTCTGTCCAGCTGCCCAACCGCCCCTGTCAGTAAATTACCCTGAATAAAGCTCTATCCCGAATGGTATGGAGGGGCTTGCTTCATTTTTTCAGTGTTAAAGGGCCTGCTCCGTCCGGAGGATACATTACTGACCCTCCCTCACCTTCTAACATAGGCAGACTAGGCTAGACAGGGGCAGTAGTGATGGCCCGGGCCCCCCAGTGGTGGCGACACTCAGCAGCCTGGTGGCCTCTGCTTGTTAGAGCCACACGGGGGGCCACGGACAGTGAGGTGGGCTTGGAGGCGCAGCACAGCTGGCCCATCTGCCTGGAGGTGTCCCACCGGCTCATGGCTACTGGCAGCTGTGGAAGACCACAGGACCAGGGTGCCACTGAGGGAGTGATTTGTGCCCACCCGTAGGGGGCCGAGGCCGAAGGCCAACCGTGCATCGCCCTGGAGCCTGGCACCAGAAGACTTGGGAGTGGGATACCGGGTATGGGGCGCCATGCACAGCGCCCTCCCTGCCTTCTGGACACATTCCCCCTCTTCAGTCCGGGCCGCAGCACTGGACCCCACTCCACCGCCCCCCATCAACCCATCAGGTGACATGTAGCCCTCCCAGCCCTGGGGCCCCAAGGGCTGCTGACAGCCAGCAGCTCTCCTGGGTACTCAGAGGACAGCAGGCCTGACCTCTGCAATGGTCACCTTTCGTTCAGTCCTGTGGAGACTGGGGCAGGCAGTTGTGAATAAAGCCTTGTAGCTTTTTCTGCCAACTCTTAAAAACAAACAAACAAACAAACAAACAAATGCCATAAGTGGATCCTGGCAGTTCAAACCCATGTTGCTCAAGGGTCAACCCTGTACTGAGCCCAGAAGATAGGAGTGGACAATGTTTACAAAGGCGAATGAATAAGACTGTTGAAGCAGCTTAGAATCTAATTCAGAAAAGACTCAGAATGATTAAAGTCATTTTCTTCATCACAGAACATGCATACAATTCAGGAACAGCTACTTATTACTATATCTCTTCTTTCCCACATGTTTAAAACTTCGTTATAGGGGTGCCTGGGTGGCTTGGTCGGTTGAGCGTCCGACTTCGGCTCAGGTCATGATCTCGCGGTCCGTGAGTGCAAGCCCCGCGTCGGGCTCTGTGCTGACAGCTCAGAGCCTGGAGCCTGTTTCAGATTCTGTGTCTCCCTCTCTCTCTGCCCCTCCCCTGTTCATGCTCTGTCTCCCTCTGTCTCAAAAATAAATAAACGTTTAAAAAAAAAAAAAAAACTTCGTTATAATGGTGGCTTTCAAACTTTGTAACTTCTCATCACGGCGCGATACATCCATACCTGTAAATATATTACTGGCAAATTTTACACAGCAATATTTATCCTTACTATGTGCTGTGGACTAAGATTATTTTCTATCCTACTTTTTTTAAACACACTGAACTGATTTTGTGACGTACAAATAAGGTCAAAAACCTTTGAAAAAAACACCATAAACCGCCCACCATCTCCCTCCACATCTTCTCCTTTATTCAGACTGAGCACACTTAAAAAAAAAAGTTTTTCCCTATTGGAACCAAGCAACGACTTATCAGTCACTAAAATAAATGTGCAAAATGGGCGCCTGGGTGGCTCAGTCGGTTAAGTATCCGACTTCAGCTCAGGTCATGATCTCACGGTTCATGGGTTCAAGCCCCACGTTGGGCCCTGTGCTGACAGCTCAGAGCCTGGAGCCTGCTTCGCATCCTGTGTCTCCCTCTCTCTCTGCCCCTCCCCCGCTCACACTCTGTCTCTCTCTCTCTCTCTCCTTCAAAAATAAACATTACAAAAAATGAAAAAAATAAATGTGCTAACTTAAAAAGTGACTACAAAGGGGGAAAAAAACTGTATTTTCCAAGAACTGGAGGAACTCCTTTTTGAGGGATATTTTAATTCACCTTGGCCACTGGCCCACCATTGCACTTAGACTACTGGCTCCAAAGGGTGAGGACATTATGAGCCTGAAGTTCAATGAGGTTTGTAAGGAAACAGCATGTGCCACTATTGGGTCGGGTCTGTGTGGAACAAGGAGTCACGTGGCTTGGCGCTCTCCCAGAAAGATGAGGCAAGAAGGAAGCACTGTTTCTGAATCACTGATCTAAAACAGAGTAAGTGGGAGAGCCGAACATCACTTCCCTGGGGTTACGCTGTTCTGTTCTAGCCAGCGAGAACAACCACTTGCTACACGACCACTTTAATAGCTAAACATCCAGTTTCTAATGTTTTCGGGGTCTTGGGGTATTTATTTGTATATGTTAAATGAATCTATGAGGTCATAACTCAATGCCACTTGAGTTTTTCTCTCTCCCATCAAGTGATGCAATACTAAGTGAATTTAAAAAAGAAATCGGATTTGCTGCAAGTTTTGTTAGCATGTTTCTCACTACATTTTCCTGCTTGCCCAAGATGGGAGGCGACCTTTGCAACGTCCCTCATTTCCTATGGCATCTCATGAGACCACCACCTTCTACAAGTCAACACGAGTTTAACAAAGGATTGTCATTACTATTTAAAAGAATGACTCAGTGGACTATAAAGAACTGGAAATTTGGGGCAAAGTTATAAAATACTAGTTCTATTCATGACTGGACAGCAGTGAACAACCTCCACTGTACTTTGGTTTATCACTTAAGAAAGGGAAATGTTTAAGATCTACGCAGGGTAAAACCATTTACACGTTTCGGCTTATTGTAATCCTCCTACCTTCACCCTCTTTTCCACTCTTACAAACTGCAAAGTATTGAACTTTGACACAAATTAAAATGTCTTCTACCGACTCCTCTGTTTATCGAGCAAAAGCTATACAAAGGGAGAAGAGAATCTATCGCAAGCAGATTTGCCAAAATAAAAGCCCATCCGCTCAGGAAGATGGCGGGCCTTCTAACTACCTACGCTCCTCGCCACTGAACTCCAGAGCTGGAACTTCCTTTTCCTTTTGAGGGGCCTGACTGCTGTCTCTTCAAGAGTGGGTCGATAGCCAAGCACAAACTCTTATTTGCAGAGGTCGGAGGAAGGGGTGTGGGAATCGGGGAACCGGTTTAACCCACCATCACATCCTAGGATAAATCGGCTGGCTCCTTCAGGATGATGAGTAAAGATGAGTGGAGGTAGATTCTAAAATGATAGTAAGTAGGGGCGCCTGGGTGGCTAGTCGGTTAAGCGTCCAACATCAGCTCAGGTCATGATCTCACGGTTCGTGAGTTCGAGCCCCGAGTCGGGCTCTGTGCTGACAGCTCGGAGGCTGGAGCCTGCTTTGGATTCTGTGTCTCCCTCTCTCTCTCTGCCCCTCCCCTGCTCACACTCTATCTCTCTCTCTCTCTCTCTCTCTCAAAAATGAATAAACTTAAAAAAAATTTTTTTAAATGATAGCAAGTACATAACTGGCCAATTCAGTTTTTCCAGGAATGAACCAAAATAGGATCACACTTTAATTCTGACTGTGGCTGAAATAAACACCTAATTGCTGCAGACCTGAACTGATGATATGTACCATGTATCTTGTTATTTATGGCCCTTCTCCCAAACCTTTGAACACTCTCTCTCATTTCCTTCAAAATCTTCACACAGTTTCTTGTCAAGACACAATTCAAATTCCACCTGCTCAAGAAAATGCCCCATGAACCTCCCAGGTGAAAGATATTTTTCAGTATTTTGAAATCTCCTTGCACTTTATCTGAGGCTTCGGAAGCATACGTACACTGTTTACGTACACATCTTATCTTCTACGATAATGGGAGTTCCTGAGGTCAAAAATGAGTGTATCACTCATCTTTACATCCCCCCAAGTGCCCACCCCAGTGCCTTCTACAAGTTGACATTCGGTCTATACCTAGTCAATGTTTCAACGTTAGACTCACAGAATAACCAATTCCTGTTGAAAACTGTTTACACCAGGCCTAGCCCAACACACTTGAGCAGGATTTTTACGTGGCTATTTTACCTGTTGTTGCAAGATTACAAAACAACTCCATTGTATATGTATTTCTGTATCTTACTACTTTACTACTTTTACTTCTTAAAAACTTTACCTTGCATATCTATTACTTCCGGGTGACTATTCATTCCTGGTCACTAACATATTTACAAGTTGTTTTTAACATGCTTCGGCCAAACCACATAGAGTTTTTGCATTCAAACGGGCACAAGTTTCATTAATCAATGAACAAAAAACAAGAGTACCTCCAAAGCTCCTATGAGGCCCATGCCTTTTGGATGGCAACTGAGGTCCCCACCCTCAACTCCTACAAACACCGGTGGTGGAGAGGGAAGAAGAGATATAGCACCAGGCACTACACCCAAATCCTCCTTCTCATTATTCCTAGAAGTTCAACATCAGATTTTCTATTTTTAGTAACATAACAAAAGGTGTATCAAATATGCTGACAGTGGATTCCTTTCACATTGGCCGGTCTTCAGCAGGCTCTATACAGACTGAATTTATAGAGGGATAGAATAAACACCCTTCTAGACTCCGCCCTGGGTCCTGGGTGGGAGAAAGGGGCATACACAAAATCATCATCCAGATCCTTAGGGGCTTTGCAATCAGTCTAAACTGACAAATAAAGACCAATACACATGGAACAACAGCAAAAATATAATAAAAAATAATTCAGAGATAGGATGTGTGATACAAAACTATAGGAATTTGAACAAGAGCAGTCCACACAAACATCATGACAAGAGCCCCAAGAGTGCAGAACTGGGAATAAGGATGAGTGTTCTTGGAAACCTGGGAGGATGGAGCTTCCAAGAGGATGCAGAAAGTTTGATAAGTAGTATGTTTACATTTTAAGACAAAATGAAAATAGTGAATCACTGTGCTCGTGAACGATCTGCATAAAGAAATACGATCATGAAGCTATAATATTGATCTTAACAGGAATATGGACTCTTGAGGGAAGGGCTACCTTGCAGGGACCTAAAAAATGATCTGGCAAAAGTAGGTGTTCAGTAAATGCTTTCCAATATCATGGCTGGCTGGTTGGCTGGCTAAGATGAGAGCAGAAAGCATTTAAATCAGGGAGACAAGTTAGGAGACAAACCAGATGTTTTAATCCAGGCCTAAAAAGGGTAATAGTAAGAATGAAGAGGAAATGATGGCTATGAGACATTTTTAAGTAAGGGTAATAAGTCAGTGAAAGGAAAGGAAGAGATACGGGAGTAAGGGTTAGAGATCAATCAAAGCTGTTTTCAAGGTTTCAAGCCAAAATGAATGGGGGGAAGGAGGATCTTTTCAAGAGTTCGTATGATGAGATTACATTTAGGCCTGCAGATCTTGAAGTGAAGGCAGAATTTCCAATTATTATAGTAATCATTTGGAGCTGTGGGACTAGAATTTGAGCAAGGAAACAGAACTGATTATTTAAGAATCCCCCCCCCCAAAAAAATTAGGATAGATAAAAGCTGGTAATTTCATGAAAAATTCCCAAAGGAAACTATCTTCAAAAAAACATCATCATCATCATCATCATTATCATAGCAATAACATAACTTCAATTTGTGATCAGTGTTATTATAGCAGCTAACATTTACTGGACCCTTATTACATACCAAGCACCATAATAAGTTACTTGCACGTATTATTGCATTTAATCCTTACAACAAGCCTAAGAGGTTGTTACAGAGGCACAGAGTGGTTAAGTAACCACATTCACTAAGTGTCAAAAACAGAACTTAAGTTCAAGTCTCACAAAAATACCTTTCTCTATACCAGTAGTCTCTAAGTTTCCATACCAAATAGTCTCTAAGATCCCATTGGTAGATGGAAAGAAAATATCAACATTCCCATTTCTATTTTTCTATCTGAACCTATTAAAGTTTTTATTATTGTGTATTATTTACAATGTATGTAACATATTAATAGCATATAAATTATAACGAAGCACCCGCTTTGAGAGAGGGAGGGATATTCTGGTTTTTTCTAACAACAATGTGAAATCCAAACAGCTTGGAGATTAAGTATTCTGCCTCTTCTTTACTTTTGTGTCCTATAAGAATTCAATGTCAAACACTTGTATCTTTTTCCTTCAAAAAACAGGCCCCAAGAATTAAAAGCAGGATCTCACAAAGACATTTATACACCCATGTTCACAGTAGCATCATTCACAATAGCTAAAATGCAGCGGAAGCAGCCCAAGCGTTCGCTGATGAATGAACGGCTAAGCAAAACGTGGTATATACATACAATGCAATATTAGTCAGCCTCAAAAAGGAAGGAAATTCTGACATACGCCACAACATGGATGAGCCTTGAGGACATACTGCTAAGTGAAATAAGCCGGTCACAAAAGGCGAAATACTATACGGCTCCATTTACAGGAGGTCCTCAACATCACAGAAACAGAAGTGTGGTTGCTAGGGGCTGGGAGAGAGGGAATTGTAAGTGACTTGTCTATTGACTGGTTGCAGTGTCTGTTTTACAAGATGAGATGTTCTGGAGACATTATGAATGTATTTAATACCACTGAATTATACACTTAAAACTTGTAAAGATGGTCAATTTTAGGTTATGTGCATTTTATCACAATAAAAAAAAAATGAGGAAAAACCAGACCACAGATGATCAAATACTCCATTCGTGCACTCACTTATTCATTCCAAAATATTTATCAACTGCTTATTTTCTGCCAAGTTCTGAGGTACATTCCATGAGTTCTAAGAAACAATCCCCGGCTTTAAGGAAGTAACATACACCTAAATATCTAAACACATCATTACAAGGCAATGTTACAAGAACGCTAATAGTGACAGTCAAGGGCTAGCACTTTCCACGAGGCACTTGCTGTGTGCTAAGTACCTAGTTCTAAATACTTGTGTATTTTATCCAAACAACATTATGAGAGGGATGGTGTTATTATCTCCATTTTACAAATGATGAAACTAAGGCTCAGGTAAGTTAAGAAACATGTCCAAGATGACACAGCTTATAAAGAGGTGATTCCAGATCCCAGGTCTTAACCTTTCTCCTCAGAGTGGTGAAAAGGGGCTCTGAGGGCAACAGGACCAAAGCAGCCAAATATGCTGCTCTGTTAGCTAGGTCTCCAGAACCCAAAACGAAACACTTTCAATTCAACTGCCAACAAACATAACAATAAAAATCAGGCCACACTTATCAGACTGGTAATTCCAACAATGTGTTGAAAACAAACACTATATATAATGCTATATTCAGGAAAAATTTTTTCGCAATACGCAAAACATTTTTGTTCGTACAAAAGTGCTCCCTTGCTTAGATCACAAGAAAGTAATTTACATAACACAGCATGGAGAAAAGTGTTGAACCACGTAGAAATCAGATTTTCAGAATTTGCATATTTAAAAGTCAGCAAGTGATTTCAATGTATTTTAAGCCAGCTATCTGCTTCCGTGACTTCACAGACATTCTAAACTACATTGATGATAAAGTTTAGAGTTCAACAGACTTCTAAAGTTTCATCCAAGTCTCCATTTACCTACCTCCCCCCATTAATGACATTATAATAGAAATCAACAGCATGTGAGAACCTGCCACCTCAAACCAGCTGCTTCCAGTGGGGTTAGTGGTTTAATTGGTCCCCCAACAAACTTCACTTTGAACATTCTGAGAACACAGCAGATCATTAAAGATTTATTACCTGACATAGTAGGCAAATAAACATAACAACTTTTATTGCTTTTCCCAGATGCCATAGTGATAAGTACCATAGAAATGAAAAGACAACCACCAAAAGGTTTCTATTTTCCCATCACCACAAAGCTGGACTCAAATCAATGACTTGTTTTGTACTAAACTTTTTTTACCAAGCAGTCTTCCTCCAGGGCTTCATTCAAGGAGCAAGCATTCTCCTACACTGGACTGTGTCAAACATTAACCTTATTTTAGTACGGCCAGAACCAGTTTGGAGCCCGTCCAGATTGTTCTCGGAGGGCTATTGCTTGCTCCCTCATAAACCCACCCCGAAAGGCAAACAGAAGGTGAGCTCAAGGGAAAAGGGTCTTCAGGTGGAGAATCTAATTTGCTAACTCTAGCTTAGTATTTCTCATTAATAAAGTCAGACAATCAAACTGCACTAGAAGGCAAAGGGAGGCAAGTTATTAAATTCAACTATCCTATTCCACTTAAATTCTTTTAAGAACTAAGTGAAACTGCTGCAATTATTTTTATCTTTAAAAAATTTTCAGTTTAAGGCTGTCTTCCCCCTTGGTGAAAAATATGATGTTCAACATGAGAATTCCACCATGTTTCCAAGATTTTATTAAGAAAAAAAAAAGTCATTTGAGCATCTGAGAAGTCAAATGCATTATTTGTCTTTACAGAAAAAAGTCCATGTTGCAGTAAAGAAAACACAAACTCATGTATTTCCCCAACTGGGATGCTTAGGAATGCACTTTCAACTTCATTCCTGCTTAATTTTGTTCAAGTGTGAAAAATGCCAGGAAAGAACCATTTCTACAATGTGAATGTAAATCAGGAAACTGATCAAACAAGACGGAATCATTTTAAAAGGCTCACATCCAGTTTCAGGAAAGAAAAGACTTTTTAAGTTTCTTAGCTTGGCTTGTAGATCCTTGAAAGTCCTCCCTCTCAGACTTCTACAGATCACTACTGTAAATTGTCATGTAAAAACACAATGCCACCACCGGCAGTCTATCTGGGGAAACCTCTTTGGAAAGCAAGACTGAACTTTGCTTTAGATATATTAATAGGAAACAGAGTTACTGTGAAATCTTCTAAGACCAACCCCAGACAACTGATATTTCTGTACTTGTACTGATTTTCATAGAATTTCAGAGATCAAAGGAATATTCATGGTAAGGAAACAGAAGCTCAAATAAGTTAAGTGACTTGGCAAGAATTTCGTGACCCATTAAGTAGCAGAACTTAACAAAAACCCTTGTTTCTTGATTAGCTAGTTTGTTGTTCACACAGAACATGGGCTTGTCATCTGGCAGGTTTGTGTAATACAAATTCTCTCTCTAATCAAATGATGAGCTTCTGGAAAATAGAAACATCATTTATTTCTTTTTTTAAATGTTTATTTATTTGGGGAGGGGGAGGGGAAGGGCAGCGAGGGAGAGAGAAAGAGAATCCCAAGAGCCCAAATCTCATGAACCATGAGATCATGACCTGAGCCAAAATCAAGAGTTGGACTCTTAGCCAACTGAGCCACCCACATACCCAAACATCATTTATTTCCTTTGAAAGTCATTAGTGACTTTCCTAGTTCTGGGACCTTAATAATAATCAAATACTACCAAAATAAAGATCTAAAGGAGTAAATAAACACGTTCAGCACTAGATCTTGATAAAATGGCAAAAATACACTCCAAGATTCAAAACCCACCACCTTCCTCCCCCAACACTCAACTATTTGCATGTATGTTTATTTGTATTTCCAGGAAGATTCTGAAAGAGGACATCTTTTCTTACTTTTTTGGGTAAGTATGGCTTCTCTGATTAACACCTTAAAAAAACACACTTGATAAAGTGTTAACTAATCCTAGGACAAGAGGTCCATCAAGGACCACTTGTCAACAATTAACTGAACCACAACACTCGAAAAAGAGAAACAGATATAACAAATGAACAAATACAAGGAAGGAAGGAAGGAAGGAAGGAAGGAAGGAAGGAAGGAAGGAAGGGAGGGAGGGAGGGAGGGAGGGAGGGAGGGAGGGAGGGAGGGAGGGAGGAAGGAAGGAAGGAAGGAAGGAAGGAAGGGAAAATCCAGAAATGGACCAATATTTATCATCAGTTCATCTTTGACAAAGCAGAAAAGAATATCCAATAAGGAAAAGACAGACTCTTCAACAAATAGAATTGAGAAAAGTGGACAGCAAATGAAGAAAACTAGACTACTTTCTTACATCTGACACAAAAACAGGATCAAAATGGATTAAAGACCTAAATGTGAGACCTGAAACCATAAATATCCTAGAAGACAACACAGGCAGTAACTTCTTTGATACTGACCGGAGCAACTTCTTTCTAGATGTGTCTCCTAAGGCAAGCGGAAAAAAGCAAAACAAGACAAAACAAACAAAACAAAAAGGTGGGGGGAACTTCATCAAATAAAAAGTTTCCACAGGACAAAGGGAAGGAAACAATCAACAAAACTAAAAGGCAACCTACAGAATGGGAGAAGATACTCACAAACGACATAAATGGTTAGTTTCCAAAATACGTAAAGAACTTATAAAACTCGACACCCCCAAAAATGGATAATCCCGTTGAAAAATGGGCGGAAGAGATGAATACACATACAGATGGCCAACAGACACATGAAAAAAGATGCTCGACAGCACTGATCATCAGGGAATGCAAATCAAAATTATGAGATATCACCACACACCTGTCAGAATGTGTGAATAAAATCAACACAAGAAACAAGCATTGGCAAGAATGTAAAGAAAAAGGAACCCTCGTGCACGGGTTGGTGGGAATGCAAACTGGTGCAGCCACTGAGGAAAACAGGATGGAGGTTCCTCCAAGAGTTAAAAATGGAACTACCCTACAATCCAGCAACTGTACTACTAGGCGTTTACCAAAAAAAATATAAAAACACTAATTCAAAGGGATACGTGCACCCCAGTATTATAGCGGCATTATTTATAATAGCCAAGTTATGGAAACAGCCTAAATGTCTAATGACTAATGAATGTATAAAGTAGAAGTGGCATATATATATATATATATATATATGTGTGTGTGTGAATATTATTCACCCATAAAAAAGAATGAAATCTTGCCATCTGTAATGATGTGGATGGAGCTAGAGAGTATTACACAAAGTGAAATAAGTCAGTCTGAGACAAACGCCGTATTATTTCACTCACATGTGGAATTTAACAAAACAAATTAGCAAAAGGAAAAATGGCGGGGGGCAAACCAAGAAACAGATGCTTGACTATAGAGAACCAACTGATGGTTACCAGAAGGGAGATGGGTGGGAGGGAATGGGTTAAATGGGTGATGGGGATTAAGGAGTGCACTTGCTGTGATGAGCACAGGGTGATATATGGAAGTGTTGTGTCATTATATTGCACATCTGAACCTAATATTATACTGTATATTAACTGTAGTTTAGAAAAAAACTTTAAAAAACTTAAAAAATTATATATAATTATATATACACACACACACACAGAGTTTAGCTATACTAGCAAGAGAATATTTAAGCAATTTTATACTATTCACTTAATATTCAATTAAAAATTGGGGGAAAACTTTGCTCACTTGTGTCATATCTAAGAGAGCTTTGCCTAACCCAAGGTCACAAAGATTTATTGATCTATTCCTATATTTCCTTCTAAGAGCCTTGTATTTTAGCTCCTACATTTAGGTCTACAATCCATTTTTAGTTACTTTTCATTTTAGGGTCTAAATTTATCTTTTTTGCATGTGGATATCCAACTGTCTCAGCACCATTTGTTGAAAGACTACTCTTTACTCATTGAATGACATTAGCATTTTTCTTGAATATCAACTTACCATAAAAGATTTAGATGTTCAATTTTAATCAGCAATGTTTTGTAGTTTTCAGTGTATATCTCCCACTGCCACTAAAAATTCCTACTTTATCCTTTTAATGCTGTTGTGAATGCGATTTCTTAATTTCCTTTTCAGATTATCCACTGAAATATATAGAAAAAAGTATAGAGAAAAACTGATTTTTGTATATTGATTTTATATCCTGTAATCTTGCCGAACACATTAATCATAACAGTTTGTTTTTCAGACGCCTTAGAATTTTCTATATATAGGATATCATCTATAAATGAAGACAATTTACTTCTTTCTATCCCATCTGGGTGCTTTTTTTTTTTTTTTTCCCTTGCCCAGCTGCACTGGACAGAACCTCCATTACAATGTTGTATAAATTGCCCTGTTCCCTACCG
This sequence comes from Leopardus geoffroyi, assembly GCF_018350155.1. NCBI lineage: Eukaryota > Metazoa > Chordata > Mammalia > Carnivora > Felidae > Leopardus > Leopardus geoffroyi. The sequence goes on along the minus strand of NC_059338.1, from coordinate 57,586,915 downwards.
TTAGAAGAATGCATTCACATTTTCATCATTAAGAATGTTGACGGCTGTAGGCTTTTTTGTGAATCCCCTTCAGTTAATGAAGTTCTCTTCTGTTCCTAATTTTTTTTTTTTTAATGTGTATCTATTTTTGACAGAGTGAGAGAGACAGAGTGTGAGTGGGGGAGGGGCAGAGAGAAACAGAGACACAGAATCCGAAGCAGGCTTCAGGCTCCAAGCCGTCTGCACAGAGCCCGATGCAGGGTTCAAACTCACGAACCGTGAGATCATGACCTGAGCCAAAGTCAGACACTTAACCGACGGAGCCACCCAGGCGCCCCGCTAATCTGTTGCCATGTTTTATTTATTATGAACGGTATTGGATACTGTAAAACGTTTGCGTGTCTATTAATCATCATGTGACTTTTATCCTTTATTAACATGATATTGATTTTTCAGATGTTAAATCACCTTTGCACTCTTGGTATAAATCACATGGGTCATGTTGTATAATACTTTCTATATATTGCTGGATTCAGTTTGCTGATACTTTGTTAATGATTCGGGTGGGCACCTATATTCCTAAGGGATATCAGTCTGTAGTTTTCTTATGATGTCTTCTCTGGTTTCGGTTTATAAGGGTAAGACTGACCTCAATGAATTATTTGAGAAGTATTCCCTCCTCCTCTCTTTTCCAGAAGGCTTTGTGAAAGACTGGTATTATTGATTCTTTAACTGTTTGACAGAATTCTCCCGGGCCTGAGCTTTTCTTTGTAGAAAGATTTTTAATTGCTAATTCAATTGCTTTGCTTGGTGTAGATCCTTGCTCAGCTACCACTGTCTGTATGGGACTGATCCTGGCTACGTCCCTTTCTAATCCATTCACTGCCACTGTCAGCACACCCAGGGTTCGGCACTCCACCCACTCTCCCTATAGCATTTCACACTTCCAAATATCCTGTAGGTTATACTTACCAGTTTAGTTTTTATTGTAGATCTCCCCCAATAGAATGTGAGCCCTTTTAGGATCTGTTTTGTTCACAGATGCCTCCCAAGAGACTAGGTGTATGCATAGCATATAGTGGGTATTATTAAATATTTGTTGAATGAATATATTTAAAATATTAAATTTAATATTCAAAATATTAAATTTAATATTTAAAATATTAAATTTAATATTTTGAATATTAAATTTAATATACTTTCCACTATAAAATGGAAAGTATAAAGTGCCTGAAAAGTGGAATTTATTCATTCCTTCATCCAGTCAACAAACAGTTCCTTCTCTTTGCCACCCAGGTACAGCAGCAAACACCGGGAATATTCAAGACAGACAAGGCCCTGTTGACATAGTGCTTGTTTATTAATTTTGTCTCTCCTCATAGAATGTAAAAAACAAAAAACAAAAAAGTACAATTCCTGTAATGATAAGTCTTATAAAGACAACAGAATACATAAGTAAACGTGTTAATGACTAGAGACCAGAAAGATAGGGATTCCCTCTCCAGCTAGAATGATCAAGAAAGCTCTCTGTGAGGAGGTATCATCTGAAGTAAAACCAGGATGAGGAGAAGCCGTCCATGCAGAAACCCGGGGGGAGTAAATATTTTAGGGAGACAAAAAGCATAAAGTTGTGACTGGGAAATGGAGGTTGGTAAATTCAAAAAACAAAAAAAGTCAGCATGACCTGAAGGTGGAATTAGAGGGACAGACAGAGTGGGAAGGTATCCCACCTCCAATGTGGAAACCCTAAACCCACCCTGATATTTTTAGCAATTTGCACACATCTGGAATGTATTTTTTTTTAACATTTATTCATGTCTGAGAGACAGAGAGAGACGGAGCATGAGCAGGGGAGGGGCAGAGAGAGAGAGAGAGGGAGACACATAATCCAAAGCACGCTCCAGGCTCTGAGCTGTCAGCACAGAGCCCGACGCGGGGCTCAAACTCACAAACTGTGAGATCACGACCTGAGCGAAGTTGGACCTCAACCGACTGAGCCACCCAGGCGCCCCATTGGAATGTATTTTTACATCACCTTCTGTCTCCCATGCTCCCTCTCCTACTCTTCCATCCCTCTAGGAAAAGTGCCAATGGCATAAATAACCAGTGTCACCGAGTCGAAATTTGAGAAACCTGTTCCCTGGTCGACCTAGTGCTTCTGTGTTAAATCTGCAAAGGCTGTGCCTTCCTCAGAATTTTACTATTAGAAAAATGTATCATAAACTAGCATACCTCCAACCCACACTTGTGCAGTGCAAACACGCATGGCAATGTGTACGTGGCTCTGGTTGCTGAGATCGAGGACAGCTTCATGCAAACCAAACTGGTTCCATGCTTCCTCTGTTTCAAATGCCAAATGCTGCAGATGTTAAATATACAGGCAGATTTGCGTGCAGTGCACACTATTGCTATTCAGCATTAATTATAGTTGGCAGCTGATTCTGTTTGTACTATCCTCATGAGAGAAGAACGAGTCTGAGTACCGTGAGTATCCATCATCAATCACTGGAGGAAATACTACGTGCACAGTCAAGTGGGGCAGATTCAAGCAGCTGTAGCACGCATGTGCCTCTGTAAGAGTCGGGGGAAGGCTCGACTCTATCAGCAGTCTTCAGACAGTCCATCTAAGGAGCTCCATGGGGTAATCTCTTCTACTCTTTGGAATGCTTTTGCCTATATTACATTATGGGTGAACACATTATGGGTTAATAATCATAGGATGATTCATGGGTTATTTTAACTTAGCAGTTTACTGTTGTAAGATTTGTTTTAAATAAGATAAAGCATATTTCACAGAGTCACAGATTCTAAAAAAAAAAAATGTCAAGTTTAATCTAGTTTTTTCATGATTCAGCCTTCTAATTTATGAAAGGAAAAATATGTGTCTTAAATATGTGCTACTGTGTCCTCTGTGCATTCTAGCTGAGTGGCATAGTATGATTAAAATTAATAAGCACTAATGAAATCCATAAAGATGATCTTTTCCTGAAAGAATGTTTCCGGTGATGGGAGAGTGCCACCTACTGTTCAAAGTGGATATCGACATCGCTAGGCCACAGGGCCAGTTTGCATTAAATCATCATCATTTTTCAGAGGCCCTTAATTATCAAACTATGAATTATGACTTTCTGAAGAAAATGTTGTATCACTATATGCTCTGGAAACTGAGTTTTCCAAAAGTAAGTTACTTCTCTACAGCTACAGAAACAATTTTGAAATCTTAAAACACCTTGGCCCCAATTGCAGTAGACTGAAGAGAGTCTCCCAGGCTCCCAGGCCAAACCGGTTCAAGTCTGGGCCCTGCCTCACGTGTTTTTAAACCTGAGATTGTTCCATCATATGAAAAGAACTTAATACACAGTAGACATTCGATAGATTATAGATGTCAACTATTAAGAAAAATAGGTTTCCCACTCAGGTCTACAAGTTGACAGGTTTCTTTTGGCTTTTCATATAGGCTTCAGTCATCAGGGCTTTAAGAAATGTGTTATTAGGGGCGACCGGGTGGTTCAGTCAGTTAAGCGTCCAACTCAGGTCATGATCTCGAGGTTCGTGGGTTCGGGCCCTGCGTCGGGCTCTGTGCTGACAGCTCAGAGCCTGGACCCTGTTTCGAATTCTGTGTCTCCCTCTCTCGCAGCCCCTCCCCCTGCTCGTGCTCTTTCTCTCAAAAATGAACAAACATTAAAAAAATATTTTTTAAGGAAATGTTTTATTAAAAAGGCAACTTGTGCCAGATCAATTTCATTCCTCCCTAATCACCTGCATAAAAAAGGACCTAATCTGAGTTCTTTTTTGATCCTTCCCTCAACCAGTTCCAAGTTTAAAGCTTTTTTTTTTTTTTTTTTTTAAGCTACTGAAGAAATAAATGATCAGGTTCAAACAGCCACTGTATGGAAGATGAGTGAATTCACTTGCTTTCTCTCATCTAATAAATTCCATAACAGTTTTAAAAACAATCGTTTTTAAAATCCTGCTAAACTATTTCAAGAATATCTTCCTCATGACATTTTTTAAAAAGGGTTTAATCTGGGGTGTATGTGTGTCTTTCTTTTTATATGTTTCAGGTGTACGACTTAGTGATCTGACAAGTTTATATATCATGCTACGTTCACCACAAGTGCACCTACCATCTGTCCCATTATATCACTATTACAATATCACTGACTGTGTTCTTTATGCTCTGCTTTTTATTCCTGTGGCTTATTCCATAACCGGAGGCCTGTATCTCCCACTCCCCTTCATCCATTTTGCCCACCCCCCTTCTTTCCTCCTCTCTGGAAACCAGTCTATTCTCTGCATTTGTAGTTCTGATTCCACTTTTTGTTTTTGTTTTTATTTTTTAGATTCCATTTATGGTGGAGTCATACGGTATTCGTCTTTCTCAGTCCAACTTATTTCACTTAGCATAATATCCTCTAGGTCCATCCACGGCGTCTCAAATGGCATGATCTCATCCTTTTTTATGGCTGAGTAACAGTCTATTGTGTGCATATATATATATATACACACACACACACACACACACACACCACACTTTCCTTATCCATGCATCTATTAATGAACGCTTAGGTTGCTGCCATGTGTTGGCATTGTTTTTAACCCTTAGATTTAATCCAATTACATTAATTTACCCTTGCAAGGTCTCCAAAATGAAGTCTCTTTTGAGGCTGAACCTATCTTAAGATTACAGATTGATTGTTTGGATAAGAGGTTAACGGTAATACAGACGAACAGCATCATGACAGCTCAGTGTACGAATCAGTACACTGCCCCTCGGGAAGGGGCAGAGGGGACGGCAGAAGCAGCAGCGGGGACAGGCCGGAACAGAGATGTCACTACGTCTTGCTTACTCTGGGCCTTGATTTTCCTTCCTCTGCTGGAGTTTGGATATGTCTGTCTGACTCTCTCTCATTCCTGGATTTCTTTCTCTCCCTCTCAATCTCTTCCCTTTGGATAGCTTTCTTTCCTGGATAAACAGGAGGAGATTTAAGAAAACAGAGAAAGTAAAGGAAAATAAGACAGGGTAAAAGAGGATCGTAAAACAGAGCAGAGGCTGGGTACTTACTAATGTGGTATTGACTACATTAAGCTTTTTTTTTTTTTTTAATGTTTATTTTTTAGAGAGAGAGAGAGGGAGACACAGAACCCGAAACAGGATCCAGGCTCCAAGCTGTCAGCACAGAGCCCAATGCGGGGCTTGAACTCACGAACCGTGAGATCAGAACCTGAGCTGAAGTCGGATGCTTAACTGGCTGAGCCACCCGGGCGCCCCTAAATTAAGTGTTTAATGCCTTCTCCTCACTTAGAAATTAGACCAAATTCTGTACAGAGTCAGCCACACCTAGACACAGATAAGCACACTGCCATCTACACAGGAGCACGGGATGGGAGCAGGAGCACCACGCGGAAGGAGGACACTCGTGAGCCGTTCAGTATTTTCCAGCTTCGTTTCCTCGTCTCTACAATTCGGGGATACGACTAGGTCAGTGATCGCACGCACTTTGTTTTTACCAGTACCTACAGTAAGAACTATAATTTCCATCAGACCCAAACATACACATATCCCCCACAAACGAAAGGAAGTTCCAAGCGACAATTCTTATCCTCAGTACGTGCAATGCACTAATATTTTATACTGTTTTTTAAAGGTCAGCTGCCAGTCACAACTTAGGGTTCACAGTCAACCAGTGAGCCATAACCTCAGTTTCAGAAATACTGGTCTTTCGAAAATCCAGTGTTCCGGCTCGAAGACTTGATGAGTTCACACCACACAGGACCCGTGTCCTCTGGCCTCAAGCTATCTGTCGACCACATTTCTGCCACTCTCCACCCACACTCGCTGCTCCAGTCACACAGGCCTTCTTGCTGGTCCCCGGATGAGCTGAGCAGGCTCCCACCACAGAATCGTTGCACCTGCAGTTTTCTCTACCTGGACGGCTCTCCCGCTAGGACTACCAAGGCCCTCATAGCACCACTCCATTCAGGCCTCTGCTCAAATGTGGGTGATTCTGAGAGGCTTCCCCAGCCATCCAAATAAATACCAACCCCCCTCCACTTCCTTTACTCTCTGACCCTATAACTGGTTTCAGCTTTTCATAGCAATTATCGATACCTAACATTTCACGTTTGTTTGTTTTTTTGTGACTCCCTACCCCTAGAAGTTTTCGCTCCATAAGGGCAGGTCTTTGTCATTCACTGCTAGGTCCTAGGTGCCTAGGACAGGGTCTGGCACTTAATAGGGATTTAAAAGTAACTGCTGAGTGAATGAACGAGCCTAGAGTTCTCTCTCAGAATAAAGTATTTGACTTGGAATTCTAGACATTCTCTGGTGGTAATAAGCCCTTGCTCAAAACTAGGTCCCCAGCCCTGGTCTCTACCATGTGACTACCAGGGAAACGTGGTGGAAAGTTAACTTCCTTTCTCTGCAACTATATTTTCAGAGCATTATTCTTCCTTGGACATCTGTGCTCCTCTGCTCTCTACTAATATTCGTCTGTCTTCTCCATACCTACAGTAGCTATCTCTAAAGGCCACTATGAATTAGTTAAGAATCTTAAATGCCTTAAAAAATAGGAAAATGTTTCGTAAATGTCAGGCACCATCATTAGTAAAATTGCAAATGCACAGAGCTTTTGCCAGGTGCTAAAGTGAAAAAAAGAGAAGGGGGAAGAGGAGAGGGGACAAGAGTGACTGAAGCTGCTAATTTAGCTACGGTGCGAAAGAAAATCCTCTCTGAAGAGGTGTCACGGGCGCGTAGGGACACGTGGAGAAGCATTCCAGGCAAATGGAATAGCACGTGTAGCTGAAGTGCATGTAAATGTGAAATTAAAAAAAAAAAAAGAAGTAAACTTTAAAAACTGGCTATTTCAAAAGGGTAAATCAAAAAGAATTTTCTTAAGAAGCACATTAGTAAGAACACCTCAAGTATTCCTAATGGTCACGAATGTGTGTGCGCCCAGTCACAACTCGCCCCACAGGAACTACTCGGTCAATAAGCAAACTGTTTAAAAGAGAGGAAAAAAAGCATTTGTTAAGCCCCTAACGGGGCAGGGCACTAGGGTGAACACTGAACAATAAACCACGGTGACATCGTTTCCTCCTCTGTTTGAAAATGCCTTCTGGTAAATTTAAGGAATCAACGTTGATCTGAGTATGCATAAGCTTAACTTTAAATATAGATATATTCACAAGTTGAAGAAAACCTGAAAGTGAATAAAAAAGAAACCCACAGAGAATGCTGTAAAGTTAACTCGTTTTGTTTTTAATTAACACTCCTACACAGTGATGAGTCGTTCCTTTCTGTTCTCATGTTCAATAAGTCTCCATTTAACACCTGTCAGTAATAACAACGGCAGCACCAATAATAACAGCCGACATTCTTGGGGTGCTTATGATACATAAAGCATTAGGCTAAGAACTTTATCCCGTTCAGTCACAACGATATTTAACAGAAGATATCGTTACCATTTACTAGGAGGGTTAGTATTATTGCCCCATAGCTCAACCTACGTGTGTATTGAGAAACAAGGTAAAATCTGAAAGACGTTATGAAATTTTTAAATGAAAATGCTGGGGGGGGGAAGGGATTATATTTTAGGATCCATTCTCCCTTTGAATATAAATTTTAAAGCTGTTTGTTTATAATTTATTGTCAGACTGGCTTCCATACATCACCCAGTGCTCATCCCAAGAGGTGCCCTCCTCAATGCCCATCACCCACTTTCCCCTCCCTCCCACCCTCCATCAACCCTCAGTTTATTCTCAGTTTTAAGAGAATAAAAACTTATGGTTTGCCTCCTTCCCTCTCTGTAACTTTTTTTCCCCCTTTCCCCTCCCCACTGTCTTCTGTTAAGTTTCTCAGGATTCTTAACACTGGTCATAGTGGCTAAAATGAACAAATCAGGAGACTATAGATGCTGGAGAGGATGTGGAGAAACAGGAACCCTCTTGCACTGTTGGTGGGAATGCAAATTGGTGCAGCTACTCTGGAAAACAGTGTGGAGGTTCCTCAAAAAATTAAAAATAGACCTACCCTATGACCCAGCAATAGCACTGCTAGGAATTTACCCAAGGGATACAGGAGTACTGATGCATAGGGGCACTTGTACCCCAATGTTTATAGCAGCACTTTCAACAATAGCCAAACTATGGAAAGAGCCTAAATGTCCATCAATTGACGAATGGATAAAGAAGATGTGGTTTATATATACAATGGAATACTGCTTGGCAATGAGAAAGAATGAAATCTGGCCGTTTGTAGCAACGTGGATGGAACTGGAGGGCATTATGCTAAGTGAAAGAAGTCAGGCAGAGAAAGACAGATACCATATGTTTTCACTCATATGTGGATCCTGAGAAACTTAAAGCTGTTTAATTATGAAAAATATTCAGATACTTAAGACATACAAATACTCACCTTTCAGAGATTTGTGCATGTACAATAAAATGTAAACAGCAAGATGACTTAACATAATGACAGGCTTGTACCTGCCACCAAATGGAGGGGTTTTCAGTTTTGCCAAAGCCAGATTTCTAGGCCTATGTAGCAAGAAAAGACTAGGCCCAAATGGGCTCATTGTACTTTCATAATCAAATTACTGAATAATAAAATCTCAACTACCACAAATGAAAGCAAATGTTCCCATCTAATCTATTTAAGCTAAGTAGAAATTCATGGATCTCAGATCTAATGCTCACTAAATACATATCACACACATCTAGCTATCCCTTCCTCAACAGCATGTGAGAATTACTGACATCGGCCTCAAGCAGTACTCCTGCCGTCTCCCATCGTCCCTCCCTTTCACCCTGACCCTTTATTGTTCCCACTAGGAAAATGAATCTAAATTGACAAAGAATCTAATATGTAACAGTACTTTTCAAAATTTGTTTTAATTTATTTATTTTTTGAGAAAGGGGGGAAGACAGAGAGAGAGAGGCACAAGGAGAAGAGGAGGACGCCTAACCGACTAAGCCACCCAGGTACCCCAAAAGTAAGTTTTGAAGTAGCCACAAAATTAGACAACACCACTAACCTCAAATATTTATTTCTGAAACTTATCTTAAATTTTAATCTCCTTCCATGTCCCCCAACTATCTTCTCATTAGACAGCATTCTGGTTAATACGAAAAGAATACATTCCATATGCACAGTACATTAGTTTATAAATTACTTTCATATTCATTTGATCCTCACAAAAACGCTTTCAGGTATTCTGAACAGAAATTATCATTCTGATTTTATGAAAGGGAAAACAATTACCTGGAAAGGTTACAAGGCACACAGTAAATACACGCTGAGGCCAAGTAGGATTGAAAACTTTAGATTTCTTTTTTTTTTTTTGACGTTTTTTTATTTATTTATTTTTTTTTTTTCAACGTTTATTTATTTTTGGGACAGAGAGAGACAGAGCATGAACGGGGGAGGGGCAGAGAGAGAGGGAGACACAGAATCGGAAACAGGCTCCAGGCTCTGAGCTGTCAGCACAGAGCCCGACGCAGGGCTTGAACTCACAAGCCATGAGATCATGACCTGAGATGGAGTTGGACGCCCAACCAACTGAGCCACCCAGGCGCCCCTATTTTTTTTTTTTTTTTTTTTTTTTTTTTTGGGACAGAGAGAGACAGAGCATGAATGGGGGAGGGGCAGAGAGAGAGGGAGACACAGAATCGGAAACAGGCTCCAGGCTCTGAGCCATCAGCCCAGAGCCTGACGCGGGGCTCAAACTCACGGACCGCGAGATCGTGACCTGGCTGAAGTCGGACGCTCAACCGACTGCGCCACCCAGGCGCCCCCCTATTTATTTTTTGAGAGAGACAGAGCATGAACGGGGGAGGAGCAGAGAGAGAGGGAGGCACAGAATCTGAAACAGGCTCCAGGCTCTGAGCTGTCAGCACAGAGCCCGACGCAGGGCTTGAACTCACAAGCCATGAGATCATGACCTGAGATGGAGTTGGACGCCCAACCAACTGAGCCACCCAGGCGCCCCTATTTATTTTTTGAGAGAGACAGAGCATGAACGGGGGAGGGGCAGAGAGAGAGGGAGACACAGAATTGGAAACAGGCTCCAGGCTCTGAGCTGTCAGCACAGAGCCCCGACGCAGGGCTTGAACTCACAAGCCATGAGATCATGACCTGAGATGGAGTTGGACGCCCAACCAACTGAGCCACCCAGGCACCCCAAAAACTTTAGATTTCTAGCACTACACCAGATCCTGTGGACTACAAAAGGCTGCTTCCTCAGAACAGGTAACAAGAGACAACTACATAATCTATCTGTGAGGAATAGAAAAAGTCACCTCTAGCTTCTTCCGTATATACCGGTAATAAATTTTGAATTCTAACCATTTATGAAAAATGCCAAATAATTACAGAAAAAATATTTCAGGTAATTACCAACAGTGCTTATCTATGGAACATGCTGTAATGTTTAAAGTTTTTTTTGTATCACTGTTTTTATTTATATTCTAGTTAACCTATAGTGTAATATTGGTTTCAGGAGAATTTAGGGATTCACTTACATACAATACCCAGCGCTCATCACAAGTGCCCTCCCTAATACTCATCACCCATTTAGTCCATCCCCCGCTCAGCTTCCTCCATCAACATTCGGTGTGTTCTCTATAGGTAAGTTATAATTTGCTTCCCTCTCTTTTTTTTTTTTTTTCCTATCCCCTATGTTCATCCGTTTTGTTTCTTAAATTCCACAGATAAGTAAAATCAAACGGGATTTGTCTTTCTCTGACGGACTTATCTCGCTTAGCATAATACACTCTAGCTCCATCCACATCATTGCAAATGGCAAGATTTCATTCTTTTCGATGGCTGAGTAATATTCCTGTGTGCGTGTGTATCTCACACACACACACACACACACACACACCCCATGTCTTCTTTATCCAATCATCAGTCAATGGACATTTGGGCTCTTTCCATAATTTGGCTACTGTTGATAATGCTGCCATAAACATAAGGGTGCATGTGCCCCTTTGAATCCGTATGTTTGCATCCTTTGGGTAAATACCTAGTAGCACAATTGCTGGATTGTAGGCTAGTTCTATTTTTAACTTTTTGAGGAACCTCCATAGTGCTTTCCAGACTGGCTGCACCAATTTGCATTCCTACCAACCGTGTAAGAGGGTTCCCTTTTTTCCACACCCTTGCCAACATTTGTTGTTTCCTATGTAGTTAATTTTAGCCATTCTGATAGAAGTGAGGTGGTATCTCATCATGGTTTTGATTTCTATTTCCCTGACTACGAGTGATGTTGAAGAACACATATTGTTAAAATGTCGATACCACTCAAAGCAATCTACACATTTCATACGATCCCTATCAAAATACCACCAGCATGTTTCACAGAGCTAGAACCAATCTTAAAAATTTGTGTGGAACCACAAAAGACCCCGAATAGCCAAAGCGTCTTGAAAAAGAAAAACCAAGCTGGAGACACCACAATCCCGGACGTCAAGCTATAATACAAAGCTGTAGTCATCAAGACAGTTGCGTTTTGTGGCACAAAAACAGACACAGAGATCAATGCAACAGAATAGCAAACCCAGAGATGGACCCACAGCTATATGGTCAAGCAATCGTTGACAAAGCAGACAAGAATATCCAGTGGAAAAAGACAGTCTCTTCAACAAATGGTGTTGGGAAAACTGGACCACTTTCTTACACCATACACAAAAATAAATTCAAAATGGATGAAAGACCTGAATGTGACATAGGAAACCATCAAAATCCTGGAGGAGAAAGCAGGCAAAAACCTCTTTGACCTTGGCCGCAGCAACTTCTTTCTCAACACATCTCCAGAGGCAAGAGAAACAAAAGCAAAAATGAACTACTGGGACCTCATCAAGATAAAAAGCTTCTTCTGCACAGTGAAGGAAACAATCAACAAGACTAAAAGGCAGCCTACAGAAAGGGAGACGATATTCACCAGCGACATATCTGATAAAGGGTTAGTATCTAAAATGATAAAGAACTTATCAAATTCAACACCCAAAATACAAATAATCCACTTAAGAAATGGGCAGAAGACACGAATAGACATTTTTCCAAAGAAAATGGCTAGCAGACACATGAAAAGAACATATTGCAATTTATAATCTTAACATTATATTGGGTAAGAAAGGTGAAACTTTTACTAGAAGTTCAAATCCATTGTTAGATGTATGTAAGAAATGTATGAACAATACCAGGTTAGAGCTTAGAAGAAACAGGCACCATGGCACAGTGCTAGCAGAGTACAAATAGCAAAACTTTCTGGAGTTAATTGGCAATGCATACCAAAAAGCCTTAGAGGGGCGCCGGGGTGCATCAGTGGGTTAAGTGTCTGACTTTGGCTCAGGTCTGATCTCACCATTTGTGAGCTCAAGCCCCGCCCGCTTCAGGCTCTGTGCAGACAGCTCAGAGCCTGGAGACCGCTTCAGATTGTGTGTCTCCCTAGCTCTTTGCCCCTCCCCCGCTCGCACTCTGTGTCTCTCTCAAAAATAAATAAACATTATAAAAAAAAAAAACAAAAACGAAAAGCAAAAAACAAAAAGCCTTAGAAATGCACACGTCCTCTCACCCAGTTATTCCATTTCTAATTTATTCTAAGGAAATAATTATGGATGTATGTAAAATTATGCCTATAAAAATATATTAGTTGTGGGGTTAAAAGACCAAATAAATAAATGGCTTGGTTACATCAGAGTAAATTAAAGAATAAAATGGAGCTCCTAAAATTGGATCTGGGAAACTGCATAAGATATAGTAAGTGAGGAAAAAGAAAAACACAGATTTATAAACCATACACACAGTAGGATCACATTTTAAAAGATATATACATGTATGTGTATGTATACTGTATGTACGTGTCACTGGGATACTATACTAAAATATTAATAGTGACTGTATATAGTCAATGATATTACAGATGAATTTAATCATATTGTTTCTACATAGTTTCACATCTCCAAAAATGACTATGCCCAGTATAATAAATTAAATATTTGACATGTATACAAGTTAAATATATATACGTATTTTTTATATACGTGTATTACATATATAATACATTACAAATGTATCATATAATGATATATTTTAGGCAACATATACAATGCATATAGCCTATGTAACTCGTATCAGAACTACAGAAAACAAGATGAAATTTAAATTTACATGTATCAGAGAACTCTGGAACCATTGCGCATACATAGAGAAACACATCTTAAAGAATAAAGCGCTATGAAGAAGGCACAGTACATGAGTCAGGAGAGATAACAATAGCAACTTAATTAAACAAAGTGCCTAGTATCAGAAAATAAACTTGAATTGAGCAGTACATTTTAATAGCTACAATTTCTCACATCTAATAAATAGAAAGTCTTAAAATATCAACAGCTTTTGGAAATGAAGTAGTTTAAACAGACTTTGCAAGAAAGTGGAAAGGAGGCTAATAGAAGTGCTGGAGAGATTTCTGGAGAACGAGTTACTTCAATCTTATGCAATAGCACCATCAAGAAAGATATTAGGTGAAATCCCAGCAGAAAACACAACATCCACAGAGAAACTATGATAACACACATCTGGAATGTGTGACTCTGCCTGCCACACCTCAGACAAGATATTATGGAAACAAAGAGTCCAGAAAAGGGCGATTAAATTTTTGACAAGCGATTATAAAGGGAGAAATCAGGAGTGTTTAATCTTCAAACGTAAGATCTGGACAGAAAAATCTTTTCCAAAGTTTATAAGAAAACATTTTCCAAAGTTTGTAAGATCATAAATGTTGCGGATAGGATGGAAATTGTCGCTGAAAGACCAAACTAATATGAGTAAAGTTTTAATAAGGCAGCTCCAAGGAAAATAAACTCTTTTGATAGAATAGGGAAAATGTAGGTGAGGCATTATCCCAGTACATTTAGAGTGAAATCCAAAATCCTTCCCAAGCTTCCGAAGCGTCAGTATTCCCTGGTGGCTGCCTGCCTTGGATCCCTAGTCCTCCCATCGTCCTCACCTTCCCTAGATCCCACCCCCATTTGCCCCCTCCCAAGCCTCCAATGGGCCTCTGCACTTGGCTGCTGTCAGCTTGGAAGGTGCTTCCCCTATATCTTCACCCTGCCTGCTCCTTCCTTCTGAGATGTCAGCTTAAAAGCCACATCCTCGCGAGGACCTTTTCTAATTTTCCCACCTAAAGCTACGTGCTCTTGGAACCTGGCACTACAACATTACTTCGTTTAATTTTCCTCATATTGCTTGGCACTATATGAGATGACCTACTCATTTATTTGTGTCATGGCTTCATTCATTTATTTAATATATTGTATGTCTCAACTAAGAAAAAAAAAAATTTAAGGTTAAACCATCAAGGGGGCCTTCCCTGACCACCCTGGCTAGGTCAGGCCACTCTTTTTTAGGACACATTTTGACCTTACCTTGTAATTTTTCTTTTGTGACCCAACTTACTCTTGAAATTTATTCTCTGATACCTGTTTTTCTCAGTAAGTTCCATGGGGTGTGCAAGGTAAGCTGGGGCCAGGGAAGGTCTCGAATGCCAATTCAGATATTTGGGCTCCACTCTATAGGCACTGAGGAAGGACTATCTTATTAATCAATGTATTTATTGTTAGTGCCTGGCACACAAAAAGCACTCAATACCTGTTTGAACTGACGAATAATTGGTGAATGGGAAAGAATAGATGAAGGAGGAGACTGGATTTCTATCTTACACAGCTCACAAAAATTAACTTGGAATGGATTAAAGACTTAAACACAAGACTGGAAACCTTAAAATTCCTAAAAGGAAACAGGGAAAATCTCCTAGATATTGGTCTGGGCAACAGTTCTTCGGGTAGGACACTAAAAGCACATACAAAAAAGCAAAAATCAGTAAGTGGGACTACAACAAACTAAAAAGCTTCTGCGCAGCTAAAGAAATAATAAACAGGGGCGCCTGGGTGGCTCAGTCAGTTGAACGTCCAACTTCGGCTCAGGTCATGATCTTGCAGTTCATGAGCTCAAGTCCCATGTGGCGCTCTGTGCTGACAGCTCAGAGCCTGGAGCCTGCTTCAAGTTCTGTGTCTCCCTCTCTCTCTCTCTGCCCCTCCCCTTCTCGCTCGCTCGCTCTCTCAAAAATAAAATGAAACATTTTAAAAAAGGGCATTTTAAGAAACAAGAAACAAAATGATAAGGCAATCTTCAAAATGGGAAAAAATATTTACAAATTATATCTAATGAGGGGTTAATATCGAAATTATACATACATACGTACAACTGAATAACAGATATATAAGCAATAGGATTAAAAAAGATGGGTAGAAGAACTGAACAGACTTTCTCCAAAGAAAACATACAAATGGATAACAGGTACATGAAAAGGTTCTCAGCATCATAATCAACACAGAAAAGTAAATCAAAACCACCATAAATATCACCTCGCACCTGTCAGAATGGCTACTATAAAACAAACAAACAAACAAACAAACAAACAAGAGACAGCAAGTGTTGCAGAGGCTATGGAGAAAAGGAAGCCTCACGCACTGTTGGTGGGAATGTAAAATGGTGCAGCCACTATGGAAAGGAGCATGAAAATTCCACAAAAATTTTAAAATAATAGTGCCATATAATCGAGCAATTCTATGTCTGTGTATATTATATATGGAAACAAATGAAAACTTTAACTCCAAAAGACACATGCACCCTCCCCATGCTCAATGCAGCATGATTTACAATAGCCAAGATATAAAAACAATCTAAGGGCCCATCAGTGGATAAATGCATGAAGCAATGTGGCACAAATACACAACGGAATATTATTGGGCCACGAGAAAGAAGGAAATGCTGCCATTTGTGACAAGAGGGATGGACTCTGAGGTCACGAAGCCAAATGAAGTTGGTCAGAGAAAGACAAGTACTGTATAATTTCACTTATACGTGGAATCTAAAAAGACCAAACTCAAAGAAACAGTTCATAGAATGGAGGTTACCAGGCGCTGCAGGTGAGGAAAATGGGGAGCTGTTGATCAAAGGGTAAAAACTTCCAGTTAGAAGAGGTTCCGGGGAACCTAATGCACAACACTGTCATTATAGTTAACAATGCCAGATTATACACTTGAAAGTTGCTAAGAGGGTAGATCTTAAATGTTCTCACCACACACACACACACACACACACACACACACACACACACACACAAAAGCAATGGTAATTATGTGATGTGATACAGGTATTAGCTTAACGCTAACGTGGTAATCATTTTGCAATATGTGTATCAAATCAACACCTTATACACTTCCAACTTACGCAATGTTATATGTCAATTATATCCCAATAAAGCTTGGAAAAAAGGAAAGAAAGGATAAAGAATTAAAAGGCAGAAAAAGGACAGAAAAAGATAAAAGAGCTACATGTGAGGAAAATTAGGGCATTATATTAACCCCATTGCTATTCACTCTTGCAAATACTACTGGTTCCTATTAAAGAAGAAACAGACTCCAAACTATATTTGTAATAAAAATGTTTTAGTAGGAAAAATCGGTTGTTTCTTTTTTGTAAGTTTCA
This sequence comes from Leopardus geoffroyi, assembly GCF_018350155.1. NCBI lineage: Eukaryota > Metazoa > Chordata > Mammalia > Carnivora > Felidae > Leopardus > Leopardus geoffroyi. The sequence goes on along the minus strand of NC_059338.1, from coordinate 57,570,384 downwards.
GGTTTCTAATTTAGGCGCCATACTTTCTGATTCAGTCCCAATAAATGAAACCCTTCCTGGGACTTTACAATTATGGTCCTTCCAAGTTAGCAGTTCAAGTGACAAAAAGGGATCCTGGATGGTTACGAAGCATATGTCAAAGATGAAAACAGTAAACCTATTTAGAAGAAACTTTATAAAGCTGAAAACTGAAAAACATTTCATGGAATAAAATCTTGTCCATATTTAGCAATCATGAAACCCTCTTTCAAGTCTCTTTGAAACCAACTTGGAGACATGTGTTTAGCCTAATTCTCGTGGAACACAGGTGACAATCTTTAAAAGCCTTATGTTATAGAAGCAGTTCATCTTGGATAACAGCATTGAAATCAATGTTCTATTTTAGAAGACGTGTAACATTCACATCTCTTTATTATTCAAAAGGGTCTCGGAATTATGTCCTGTGTTCTCTTCATGCGCAAAATGAAATAAATTGATGACCCTAGCGTATTCTTTATCTTAAACAACATGCATTGAGACATACTGAACTACATTTGCTCTGCTGCACATGACAGAGGTGGTTCTAGAATTTGTAGGCAGAACCTAATTATGGTTCTGGAAGCTACAACTGTTCACTAGATGCAGGGAGAAACTGACCAGATCATGTAATTGTAGGGGTCAGGAAGACAAACCAGGGGGGCAAACAAATTCCACCCTCAGCTGCTTGGAGAGAGACCATCAGCCTTTGATGCAACATACCTGTTAGTGGTGAGACTGAACACAAAGAACATCAATTTCTCTCTCTTTTTTTTTTTTTTTTTAAGTTTCATTTATTTGAGAGAGAGAGAGAGAGAGAGAGAGGGCAAGCCTGTCTGCATGCTCAAGTCGGGGAAGGGCAGAGAGGGAGGGGGAGAGAGAATCCCAAGCAGACTCCTAGCCGTTAGTGTGGAGCCCAATGTGGGGCTTGAACCCACAAACCATGAGATCATGACCTGAGCTGAAATCACGAGTCAGATGATTAACCGACTGAGCCACCCAGGCGCCCCTCTAGTTTTCTAAAGGCCTATTCGTTCTCATAAAGGATTGACAGCGAATGACACAGGAGACAGATCTGCATGCAAAAGGAAACTTGAAAATTCTACTCTAGTCAATTTTAAGCTCTCATTAAATTCAGAGCTTCTCCCGTCATGCAATAAGATTGTCACTAAGTCAAAGGAGGAATAAGAAATCTGTGTGCCTTGAGATTAACTATTTTACCTCTTAAAGTACATATTAGTACAAAGTATACTGTACCTTGAACTTTGTGGGTCATGACCGACAGTAAGGAATATGGGGTTTGGGTTTTTTTTTAATGTTTATTTTTTGAGAGACAGCGTGCATGAGCGAACGGGAGCAGGGGAGGGGCAGAGAGAGAGGGAGACACAGAATCCGAAGCGGGCTCCAGGGTCTGAGCGGTCAGCACAGAGCCCGATGCGGGGCTCGAACTCACAAACCATGAGATCGTGACCTGAGCTAAAATCGGACGCTCAACTGACTGAGCCACCCAGGCGCTCCAGGAACATGATCTGTATCATAACCCAGGACATACAACACACACACAATTTGCAATTAAAGTTTCCTGGAAGTTATCCTTATTACATACAATGAATATAGTGTCTGTTTTATGTCATCTGTTTTAATGCTGGCTACATACGACAAATTGATGTCATGACCGAGTAATGGGTTAGAACCTCGTCTGAGAAACCATGCTGAAGTACATACGTTTGGTCTGGCCTCTGTCCACCTCTCTAACTGCACTTCACATTACCCTCTGCCATATTTCGTCCACTGCCGCTGCCCCCCAACTCCCCACCACCGAATTTCTATTCTATTTTTACATTAAATCACGAGATCAGTTCCTGCAATATGCCAACTGCTTGACTGCCTCAGGGCCTTTGATCTTGCTGTTAGTGCTGCCTGGTACGCTTCCCCCAGACCACTGCACTTCATCATTCAGGTCTCAAGATGGAAGTCAATTCTTCACAGCGGCCTTCACTGACCACCCAGTTTGAAACACGCGACTCCAACCGGGGGCGGTGGGGGGGGGGGGAGGTCACCCCTCTTAGGGTAGTTGGGAAGTCTAAATGACAGAAGGTAAGACAAGCACAAAGAAAACCAGTATTCCACAAATGTCACTTTCCATCCCCCTATGCCATCCAATTCCAGCTATGGAAATTCTATTCCATTCGCTTAATGATGGCCTTTCTGACTCTGAAAAGTGAGGACTCCATCCTCCAGCATTCCCCAAGTACTTTGTAACCTCTCGGGACACTCACCACATTCCTTCTTTTTCCATTCAGCAAATATCTGAGCGCCTAATACAGTCTAAGCAATAGCAGGGAACAAAATATTGATCCCCCTCCCAGTTCAGTTTGGTAAGAGTGACAAATTCATACACAATTTCAACTGAATGTGGTAAGTACAATAAGAGAGGTGTGTACTATGTAAAGTTGTGACAAAAAATAAAAAGTCACCTCTCTGAGCAGAGAAGTAAGTAACCATCACAGGAGGAGAGACACTTAACCTGGGTCTGAAAGAATCCAAAGGAATTTGGCCAGCAAACAAGGGCAGAAGAGTATCCCATGTACAGCGTGTGCAAAGTAGAAGGAACACTCATACCACCAGCTTGAAGGTGCTTAGAACATTCAGTGAAAGATAAGCAGTTGAAAGGAATGTCTAGGCATGGAGAGGCATGAAAGCAGCTAGACAGGTAAATGCTAGATGATGGAGGGCCTTGCATGCCATTCCAGGGACCCTGAATTTTATACTGTAGGGTTTGGAGAGCCTACAGTTTTAAAGAGGTGACTTCAGGCGTGCGTGGGTGGCTCAGTCGGTTAAGCGTCCGACTTCAGCTCAGGTCATGATCTCACAGTTCATGAGTTCAAGCTCTGCTGTTCAAGCACTCTGTGCTGACAGTTCAGAGCCTGGAGCCCGCTTCAGGTTCTATGTCTCCCTCTCTCTCTGCCTCCTCCCTGCTCGCACTCCGTGCCTTTCAAAAATAAATAAACATTTAAAAAAATTTTTTTAATAAACTAAAGAGGTGACCTCAAAGATTCGGGTCTTAGAAAATTCCTTCTTGTTACTGAGAAAATAATGGCTCGAATAACTGCCATACCACACTATGAAAGATATACTACAACAGTCCAGGCAAGAAATGAGGAGACCTCAAACTAAAACAGGATCTAGTGACCACCTGAATATGGGAAGCGTAGGAAAGCAAGAGAGGTTAACTCTGGTTTCTGGTTTAGGTTACATATATTGCAATATGTAATAACTATATTAATTAGTTATATAATATTAAAGCTATATTGTAAGTTAGAGTGATCTCATTAATTAACTTGAAGGAATAAGGAAAACCAGGTAGAATGATAGCAAGTTCAGTTTTAGTCATGGCAAATTTGAGAGGCCTTTGTGGTAACCAGGGAGAGTGTCCGGGAAGCAACTAGGTTAGGCCCTAGCAGGTATGAGAGGAAAACTGAAGTTTAAAAACTTCTTTTTAATGTTTATTTATTGAGAGAGAGACAGAGAGAGAGAGAGAGAGACACACACACACAGAGAGAGAAACAGAGCATGAGCAGGGGAGGGGCAGAGACAGAGAGGGAGACACAGAATCAGAAGCAGGCTCTGAGCTGTCAGCCCCGACGTGGGGTCCGAACCCATAGACTGTGAGATCATGACCTGAGCCGAAGTCGGATGCTTAACTAAGCCACCAGGTGCTCCTGAAAACTGAAGTTTAGGTGTGAATGCTTAGGCATTAGTAAAACTCATGTGCGTGGATGAAACCACCCCAGCAAAATGCATAGACTAAGAACTGAAAATAATTAAGGACTGAGTCCTGGAGAATGGCATTTAAAAAGCAGGCAAGGCCGGTGGGGGAAAAGGCGGAGGGGGGTAGGGGGGGAATGAATGTTTGTGAACTTCAGTTATCACAGAAAAGCTAAATAAAATAAACTTTGAGAAGAAATCATTGGATCTGGCATTTTAGGGCCATTAAAAATTTGGAAAAGGGGGGGCGCCTGGGTGGCGCAGTCGGTTAAGCGTCCGACTTCAGCCAGGTCACGATCTCGCAGTCCGTGAGTTCGAGCCCCGCATCGGGCTCTGGGCTGATGGCTCAGAGCCTGGAGCCTGTTTCCGATTCTGTGTCTCCCTCTCTCTCTGCCCCTCCCCCGTTCATGCTCTGTCTCTCTCTGTCCCAAAAAAATAAATAAACGTTGAAAAAAAAAAAAAACTTGGAAAAGGGCAACTTCATTGAAACCATCCAAGAGGAAGTCGGACAAGAGTACTGAGGATGAAAAGGGGGGCATTTAAAGCAGGTGAAAATGCTATGCTTCCATGCAGTCACAGAAAGGCGCAAGGGAGGATTGGGCAGTCACTGGATAAACCAGCATGGGGGATACGCTTTTTTGTTTTATTTCATTTTCTCAAGATGCATGACCAGAACACTGGGAAGCAGGAAAAGGAGGCAGAGAGGCAGAAAGCACAGGGTGGGGTGGCGGGATAAAAAAAAAGATAAGCAGAAGCAAAAGGTCTTGTAACAGATGGGAGGGAATGAGATCTAGAGGAAAGGTGGATGCATTGTACTTCAACACCACTCTCTCTACACTAGAAACGCAAAATCGAATGATGAGTAAAATATATATCAATGTGTAGGTTAGGGGCACGAGGCTGAAGAAAATGACTTTCAGTCTCTGGCATCTGCTTAGAAGGGAGGAAAAAGCAGGGGAAGGGACAGGGGTTTGGGAAGTGAAAGTTTGGAAAGGGCTCCGCTGGAAAAGCACAGGGGCAGACTGGGGCAAGAAAAGGTCCCTGAGTAGGAAGGGAGAAAGAACAGGTGGGAGGGGTTGCTAAATTCGTAAGCTATACCCTTCTGACAACAGTCATCTTCCTATCCCCCAGTCCGTTATTCGTAACTCTTTAAAAGAGTTGCTAATTAAGTGAATTAACTCGACCCCCGGTGTTCTCAAACAAGTGACTCAATAAAAATTAGCTCTAGGCTTTTTAAAAATGCCCAGCCCCATTCCTATTGATTCAGAATTTCTGGGGGTGAGGCTCAAGCAAGTGAATTTTCCAGAAGCTCTCCCAAGAGATCTTGAGGGGCATTCCTCTTAAAAAGCACCTACCTAGGGGATAATCCCCTGGCCAGAAGACAGCTGTGCAAATACGGCTCCGACTAAATGGCCCTTAGAGGGGGGAAGGGGCAGCGCTCTGCGGCTCTGGAGGGCAAACACTGCGAGACCTAGGGACACCTGGGTCAGTGCTGAGCCATCACACACACAACCAATGCTCTTAAATGAGGCGCGTTAAAGAGAAGCCAAGAACTTGAAGTGATGAAAACTACAAACATTTAAAACGTTTGTTCGAAATAATGTCTCGCCTCAGGGTATGAGACTCCGTGTTTACCCCTACACTTTTGTTACATTACTCTAGAGGCTCAGCAGTACCGAAGCGGAATTCGAGGTGCTGCAAGACACAGGGAGAGAAAGGAAACTGCAGAAACAGCCCCTGGAAAGAGGGAAACATGGGGCGAAGGTGAAGAAACCGGGCCGCCTCTAAGTGACCCTCCGCCCCAGGACCTGGGACGCTACGTAACCAAGACCGTGAAGCGGCTCCTCCGGCCTCGCCTGGCACTCACCATAGCCTCAGGATCTCGGCACAGGGGAATAGGTAGCGTTGCCACAGGAAGACACCACCTCAACCCCGACGCCCGGTTACTCCGGCAACAGAGCCCCGCCTACTACCGGACGTGCGGAATCGCCACCGCCCCGCCCCTTCGTTCCCAGGGGCTGGGAGAATTAGAACTCCGCCCATCCCGTCGACAGCCCCGCCCTTTCATGGCGCCGCTTGGGGCCAGCGTCATCACTTGTTTGGTTGACAGGTGACCCGGAAGTTAAGTGATACACAGCCGGCGCTCCACATATCCTATAATTTATTTCTAAGTGGACATCTACCCGTTTTCACTTACAGAAGCCTTAGACCTCATGTGCTGCGTCACTCGCGTTTTAAGACACCACAGAGTGTATTTACCTTTCTCTTTTAGAAAATTATTCCGGAAACGAAACCCTGAGAACAGGAAGTGATTAATAGTGAGCCAGCCGCTGGATGTCAGGAAGGTCTGGGCGGGTCAGCTTCGGAACGGAACAGCAGTGTGCGAAGCCCGACGGTCTGTAAAGTGAAGCCCCTGGGATCGGCAGAGTAAGGACCCTTGGCGGTAAGTGCAAGAAACGGGCTTGTGTAACCGAGGGGCGGGGGGGACGTTTGAAAGGGACAGAGATCTGGGTTGGAGTTTGGTGTTCAGACGCTTTGGATTTGGGGAAAGGTTGCCTTTTGTTCCAGAAAAACTTGTTCAGACAGGGACGGAATTTCGGATTCGGCTCCCCGGACGGCAGAGGTTGACCAGCTTGTCGCTTTCCCATCTGTCACCCACTCCACACCCTCCCACCCCCTTGAATTGGCCCTTGCCGGCCGAGCCGTGGCGCTTCCTCCGAGCGCAGTGGCTGGGCTCCTTGCTCTTGGGAAGGGGTCTTTGGAGACCTGTTTTCAGAGCGACAGAAGGGGGGTTTGTGACTATTGAGGAAGGTAGTCGTGGAGGACCCTGTGCCAAGTCAGATCGAGTACTCAGGGTGATCATTTTTATGGTGAAACCAGTTGCCATCTAAGTTCATCATATTCGATCGTGTCACTCTACTAAGCACCACCTTCCTCCTCATGTTTTCCACTGAATCTTAGTCTTTACTGAAAAGGCCATGCACACGTTTCTGAAAACATATGCTATGCCATTTTAATTCTATGACCAAGAAAGTGCAAATTAAGTTCTGAGTATTTTTGTTATATAGTTTAAACAGAAGTTCCTTTGGGATATAAATAGTTAGCAAATTAGTGTCACTAATGTCCCCTGGGAAAGTAATTAATTTCCTTAAAATTACTGTTGGGGCGTTTGGGTGGCTCAGTCGGTTAGGTGTGCCTTCGGTTCAGGTCACGATCCTGTGGGTCACGAGTGCCAGCGGGCATTGGGCGTGTATTGACAGCTCAGAGCCTGAAGCCTGCTTCACATTCTGTGTCTCCCTCTCTCTGCCCCTCCCCTACTCGTTCTCTTTCTCTCTCTCTCTCTCTCTCTCTTTCAAAAACAAATAAAAACATTTTAAAAAAAATTTTTAATAAGTAAGATTACTGTTGTCGTATCAATGATACAAAAGCCGCTACAGTAACTTCACCACAGTTTCTTAACTAAAATCCAGGGCACCTGATAGAGTATACTTGGCAGAAACAGTGAAACAAATTTGAAAGTAAACCACCAGTAATTTTTTGAGACCTTCGTTAACTATAATATCACCTGTGGGAAGGTTTTGAAATGCATGTGTACTAAATGCAGAAACAAGTAGAATATCGTCATATCTAAATTACAAGGTAAATAATAAACTTAGTAAACATCTTTGTATAGTATTGTCTTAATTGTTTCAATTTATACATTTTTAGGTTTTTCCGTAGAAGGTTTGAGGTGCCTTTTCATTGGTTAAAAAATGACTACTCTTGAAAGTTTAGAAGCCAAAGGTAAGTGTTCTTTTTTTTTTTTATGTTAATTGTTTAAAAAAAATTTTTTTTAATGTTTGTATTTATTTTTGAATGAGAGAGAGAGCGTGCGCATGAGTCGGGGAGGAGCAGAGAGAGAGAGAGAGAGAGGGAGACACAGAATCCGAAGCAGGCTCCAGGCTCTAAGCTGTCAGCACAGAGCCTGATGCGGGGCTCGAACTCACGAACTGTGAGATCATGACCTGAGCCAAAGTCAGACACTCAACCGACTGAGCCACCCAGGCACCCCCGATGTTCATTGTTTTTAAAACATGTAATTTATGACACAAGGACGGAGGAGTGCTTGAGCCAAGCAACTAAATCTCATAGAGCTCTTGGGAATCATTTGTGTTTCAGATTTCTCCGTGCTTGTTTTGTAGTGCGGTGTTTACATTTCAGTACCCAGGTCTACGACTGAATAGTCACATCATTGGATAGTATTCATTACTGCTGTTAAACTACTGTTAAACATTTAGTGTGAAAGCAAAGTTTTGCAGCTATGCTTTCTATCCACTACAAGAGTAAGACTTAAATAAACAAGAAGATGTATGTTCTAAAGATTTCAGTAGACACACGAGCAACTAGGAAGTGTAAAAGACCATTTGTGTTGGGTTGTATTGCTTGGCTGCTATAACAAACCAAATCGGGTAATGGAAATAGCAGAAGTGTATTGTCTCACAGTTCTGGAGGCTGGAAGTCTAATATCAAGGTGCTGGCAGGGCCATGTTCCCTCTGAAGGCTCCAGGGAAGGATCTGTTCCAGGCCAGTCTCCTAGTTCCTGGTTTGCTGGTAGTTTTGGTATTCCTTAGCTTGTAGATGCATCACCCTGATCTTTGCTTTATGTGGATATGGCATTCTCCTTGTGTGAATGTGCCTGTGTGTCCAGATTCTTCCTAAGGACATCAACCGTGTTGGATTAGGGGCCCACCCTACTCCAGTATGACCTCGTCGAACTAATTACATCTGTAATGACCTTATTTCCAAATAAGATCACATTTTGAGGTATGGACTTCAACATAGGAATATTTGAGGGGGGGCCACATCAACTCATAATGCTTGCTAACTACAGTAGTTACTTTTTAGTCCTGCTTTAGTCCTGTTTGCTTGTCCTCTCTAGAACTATTGATCATTCCCACCTTTTGAAATACTTTCTTTCCTTGACTTCCATGATATTATTCTTGTTTTCAGCCTACTCTGTAGCCCTTCACTGTTCCAACGCAATAGCCACACGTGGCTATTTGAGTTTATGTTGATATTTTTAAAAATTAAAAATTCAGGGGGTGCTGGTGGCTCAGTCAGTTAAGCATCCGACGCTTGATCTCGGGTCGGGTCTTGATCCCAGGGTCATGAGTTCAAGCCCCACATTGGGCTCCACACTGGGCATCAAGCCTACTTTAAAAAAAAAAAAAATTCAGCCCTTCAGTCACCCTAGTCACATTTCAAGTGCTCATTAGCCACGTATGGCTAGTAGCAATTGCATTAGAAAGAGCAGATAGAGAATGTTTCCATCACTGCAGACAGTTCTATTGGGCACCAGTGCTCTAAGTATATTTTCTCTCTTTCATCCTTCTCTTCTTTTGGTTTATCTTTTAAATATTAACGTGTTTCAGCCCTCTTTCGCCTCTGCTCTCAGGGCTTTAGTAATTGTCTGTAAGAACAACTTCCAAATCTGTCTGTAGCCTGGATCTGTTCCTTTGTGCTTCAGACCCTGATAGCCTACTGACCATCTTCAGACGGGCATTGAGAACACTTTTTGCATGTCCCAAAGTGAACGCCTCCTGATTCAGGTTATTCTTGGACAGTGAGTTCCGGAGATTGGGGCCTGTCCCCTTCTCTCCATGGGAACTTATTTTCCAGAAGCCAGCTTTGCAGTAAACAGACCTCCAACAGCAAACTCTTTGAAAGGGATTCAAATATGTTTAGGAAGCAAGGAAGAGAAGATCATACCAATACATATTTAAGTGAATTTATTCAGCTGTGTGAACAGCATTTCGGAGTCTCTGGAAATCATTAGAATAAGCAAACCAGAGAATATAATGAAAGTAATACACCGGGGATTAATGAGGAATAGGGCAATTAAATGGTAACTACGGTGAAAGTCATTAGCATGGTGCATGGCAAAAAGCGAAACCTGAATATAGTATTATCATTGGAGATTAAAAGTTAGTTATTGCAAGGCCTCTGTGAAAGTAAATTATTTTTTATTTGTTGCTACCTGTTTGTATTGAGCATTAGACTTATAAAGCGCTTTCCCATACCTTATTTCATCTGATCTTCATTTTACAACGTACATAATTCAGCTGTTAGTCCTATTCCTACTTAATATAATGGTAACCGTTGTTAGTGAACAAAAGTTACTTGTATGCATGGCCTAGAAGCAGGTGCATTTGTCATGGTTGGCGTTTGTCGGTGGCCTGCATTTCCTGTAACTGCCTCACAAGAGAAGCACCATTGGTTTAGAGAGTCCGAACTTCCTCTCAGTGGACATTTGAGCAATATCGTCATCGCGAGAGGGACTGCTGCTAGGGTTTCATTTGAACGGGAAACAGGCAATAAAGAGAAACCATTTGAAAATCAGCATTTGAATCCAAAACTTTCCTGAGAGCAAGATTAAAACTAAGAGTATTAAATAAAACCAGACCGTTTAGGGAAAGTAAACCAAGTAGGAGAATCTGAATCATCTAAATACTTAGAATTCCATCCGATACTCTTAACACTCATTCTGTGGAACAGGTATTAGACGAAAAAGAAACCTACGGACAGATAAATTTGGGAAGTTCTGGATTAAAGGAGAGTTTATGCTACAGGACCTCCCAGAGCCTTTAACATCCTCACACGCTGTGAAGCTGCGAAGAGTTACAGTAGACAGCATGGCCCACACTTATTTGACCAGGGAACTCTTCATTCATGGAGCCTGTGACAAGGAGAATGATCCCATGTCAATAAAATGTGGACCTAACCCTTAAGTCCACTAATCCATAACACAGATATTTTAATTTAATAGTAACTAAACCTCATTAAATGAAATTGGTGACATTTAAAAAGAATATTGATTTCAGATTACTGAGTGACAATCCCTAATTTGTTTAACTGTTTGATAGCTGAATCTGCATCTACTCTGAAACGTTTGTCAGACTATAACCGAGTGTCGGAATTAACGCTTTGGTGTAGAGGGGGAAAAAGTAAGCGGTTTTTAAATGAGTTAGTTATTGGATGTTAAAATGAAATCTCAGTGGTGGGTTAACACTGATGAACTTCAGTAAGTGCTTACGCGTCTTTTCCACGCCAAGCACCGTGTCATTAAGCTGACCGTACAAAGATTAGGAGGCAGACCCTGCCCTGTGGACCCCCCAACGGTCCTTTCGGTGAGAGAAACAAAGCATGTTAAAACACTCTGATGTTTGCATTATTCTGAGAGCACTGAGGGATGAGAGGAGAGTAAAGGTAAGTGATCTGCCCGAAGTCACACAACATGTGGCAGTGGGGGGATCGGGGGGGAGCTTCGGGTATTTTGACCCAGAGTCTGGTGTTCTTTGTACCACACCATCCTACAGACTTAGAGTATCTTGTGTTCTTGGAGTTAGAGTTTTATGGGAAAAGGAGAAATGTGTAATGATAGACTGGAAAATCGTTTTTGCCTCAGCATTCTAGAGCAAGGATTGGCAAGTTATGGCCCTCAGCCTCCTGAGAATATTTACAAATCAGTTTGATGACAGGGAACACTGACTTTGAATCGCACTTGGGCCAAGGGTTATCCCAAATAAAAAATATTTCTGTACTTCTCATTATCAGACATATACTACGAAAAAAAGAAAAAGTAATTTCTCATTAAAGTTTCATCTTTGAAATTTGGTTGTGTTTTTTTTTTCTCTTCTTTGTATAAGTACCTATATAGTATCCTCAATTTTGCCTCATGGTCCGTAAGCCTCAAATATTTCTCATCTGGCCCTTTATGGAAAAAGTTTGTCAACTCCTATTGTGGAATATTATTTGTTCTTTGCCTTCATTTCAATAATCTTTGGGGAAGGCGGGAAGGATGAGCCATAAACTAGAGATATGTTTTCGTTCTTTGATAACTGATCACTGGGAAGAACGATGTTGGTGAATAATTGAAGAATGGTTCCGTTGGTTCCCTTCGAAGCGTGGAGAATAGGGATGGCTGTTTGGGTCCACTTAAACATTACTCATAATTATGGAGCTCGTACCACAGACGATTGTCTTCCCACCTGAGAGAAGATAAATGCTCATGAATGTGCCTTGGATTGTGCCTTGTATGTATGTAATAAAGCTTTCTATGTGTGTCCTAAGGGAAGGTAGAATTATGAAAGGTAAGTTACCAGGTGAGAAAGTGGAAAGCCCGGACTCCCACTTGCCTCCATGCCTGTGCACATTAGCAACAAGCATAGTTTTTACAGAGTTGTTACAGCTGCCATGTCCTCTATTTTACAACCCTCACTCTCATAAATGCTTGAGTAACTAGAGCAGTTTAAATTTTTTTTTTTAACGTTTATTTATTATTGGGAGAGAAGGAGAGACACAGAGCATGAGCAGGGAAGGGGCAGAGAGAGGGGGAGACCCAGAATCCGAAGCAGGCTCCAGGCTCCGAGCCGTCCGCACAGAGCCCGACGCGGGGCTCGAACTCACATACTGTGAGATCATGACCAGAGCCGAAGTCGGACGCTCAACCAAGCCACCCGGGTGCCCCAAATAAGTAGAGCAGTTTAAATAAAGTTAAGAGTAAATTGATGCTGAACCAGGTGAAGAGAACTTCTTGATTGGAATGTGTGATGTATCTTGTTGGAAAAGAGACTTCTTTTGAATACCCATTAATGTTCCTTTGCCCTTTAAATTTAGCAGTAATTATTTTGTGCTGTGTTCTTGAGTCTCCATTACCTAAAATTCCAACTCAAAAATATTACGACTTGCCTAAAAATCCTATTCAAGCACAGTAGCGTGTCACACCTGCTTCTTGTTTCTTCCGCCTCAGTGGACCCGGATGGTACGGCCCTAGCTTTGTCTTTTTGTTGTTTTGTGAACCCCCAGCTAACTCCTGATTCTATAGAACTTCTTCCAAGACAGAATGTCTTAGAGACAAAATTCAATTTGCATTAGGTAAAGTTAGCACATCCTAAAGGCAAGCGTTAAGAACACGGGAGCAGGCCTTTACTTTTGCAAAGTTCAGTGGAAGTTCTCCTGGGGGCTCATGTGCTCTGGCCTGACCTGAGATCCCAAACTCTTTATTTCTCCTTCTGGAGTATTCCTTTGTGGGTCTTCTGGAGAGCAGAGTTAGTCCTAAGGCCCAAGTTAACATACAACATAGAAATGACAAAATATTTTATCCTGATGTAAAATGGAACACATTATACCCCAGATGCCTTTCCACCGCCTCTGTAACTAACATAACTCAGGACTCCCAGTACATTGATACGTCTGTAGGAACCTCCCCCCCCCCGCCCCCCGCAAACATCTGTTAAATAAAAAAAAAACAGTTCTAAAGTCTCTCGATATACTTTTCTAAGACTTGAGCATAAGAAAATAAAAGTTAGAACTATATTTGATGTCATGACTTAAGCTTTCTTTCTCCCCCTGAATCAGGATCCAAAGTTTATTATTGGTTTTTTAAAGAGTAACCACATAGGCAACAGAAGCTAACATTTAGTGAGCGCTCACTGTGCCAAACACTGCTCTAAACACGTCACGTGTATTCGTATTTAAGTATTGCATTAAATCATCGGTGTTAGGGATGAAAAAATAAATAAATAAAACGAAATAAGAACGTGAGGAATAGATCTCCTGACACTTTGCTAGAGTTATTTGGTAAAGCAGTGTGACAATACTGATCTCCCGGCACTTTAATTCCATTCTTGGGAATTTATTCAAAAGAAATAATTGAGAAGTTGAGAAAAATCTGTAGGCATAAAAGTATTCACTAAAGCATTACCATAGAGAAAAATTAGAAAAAGTCCAAATATCCAACAATAGAATAATAATTAAGTAAATAATGCTATATTAACTTGAAGGAATAATGTAGTCATAAAATGAAAAGTATGAAGAATGTAGCAAGATAAGGAAAGTATATTAAGCTTCTAAAGTTAATTATGATTACAATCATAAAAATGATGAAGGAATTTGAAGTAATGAAAAATTATTTCAGGGTGATGAGAATATAGGTAATTTTTTCTTCATATCTTTGAATAATGTAATGTTAAAAACCAGAGGATATGTGTATAACTGTATTTGAACTACTCTGTAGTTTCTGTATCTATTTAACAAAGTTTATGAAGAAGAAGAAAACCACGCTCATTAAAAAATAGAAATCTAATACAGAAACCTAAGGAAAGCATTCTTGTTAGGTATTTCCCTTGCTGTAAAACAGCTTTATAGGTAATTTTTTCATTGTTTCTTGTTTGTTTGTTTGTTTGTTTGTTTGTTTAACATTATCCTGAACAAGCTTACCATTTCCTATGGCTCTTTGCCGGAGAATTCCATTTCTAGGATGAGAAATTGGGACTCATGGTAATGAGTCATTGCTTGATAGAATGTGTATATATTATGTAATCCCTTTTTAAATAGGCTTTGTACTTCAGAAATTCTTAAGAAAGGTTTAGTTTTAATAAGACCTTACTATTGCTCTTACCAAATTGTTTTCCTAACTTCATGGGTTACAGCGAAATGTGCTTAACGTTTAATAACAATTAAAGATTGAGATTTAATTGATCAAGACATGATACTGATATCTAAAGGTAATTGAGGCTTTTTTTTTTTCTTTTTAAGTAGGAATTGTTTCCTGTCTTTGCCTTAGAAGGTATAAATATCAAAATATAATGAATTCACTAAAGACCGGCCCATGATTGTTCTTAGTTAACATTTCTATAGGAATAAGATTTCAGTGGAACTATTTTTGCACCACCGATTGCATTCTGATTATATATTACCCTGTAATATATGTTCTTTTTTTATATACATGCCCTAAATTAGATAGTAATTTCCTGAGCACAGTAGTCCCCACTACCTCATATGATATCTGGTTAATATTAGGCATCAGCAGCATGTTTGCTGCCTGTGACCGACTCAAAGCTTGTCATTAGAACCACTGTTATAGGGGCGCCTGGGTGGCGCAGTCGGTTAAGCGTCCGACTTCAGCCAGGTCACGATCTCGCGGTCCGTGAGTTCGAGCCCCACGTCGGGCTCTGGGCTGATGGCTCAGAGCCTGGAGCCTGTTTCCGATTCTGTGTCTCCCTCTCTCTCTGCCCCTCCCCCGTTCATGCTCTGTCTCTCTCTGTCCCAAAAATAAATAAACGTTGAAAAAAAAATTTAAAAAAAAAAAAAAAAAAAGAACCACTGTTATATATGCTTGTCCTTTGCCCCTCCCCTTGTTATCATTCATTTATTATCAGCTAAAGAATACTGCGAGCGAAGCACATTACTGGAAATGTAGTAAACAAGAGACACAGAGTCCCTACCCTCATGGGACTTCTATCCTAGAGGAAGGCACAGATGTTATCTACCTAGTGACACTGAAAGGAAAAAAAAAAAGTCAATTTGTCAATTTACCATTTTGATAAATAGAGAAAAGGAGAAATGCAGAGTCTTGGCTGCAGGTGCACAAAAATGGAACCCAGCCTAATCTGGAAAGGTTAGAGACACGCTTCCCTTAGAAAAGGTTGAACTGCAATTATAAGGACGGGAAGTAATTAACTAAAGGGAATAGGAAGTTGGGAAGAATATTCTGAGCAGAGAAATGTCTGCAGAGGAAGGAGTTTTTAAGACACCCACACAAAACAAGTCAGGCAGGAACACAGGGTCTGAAGAAGTAAATGGCCGAAGTTGAGACCCAGGAGACAGGCAGATCATGGAAGGCCCTGTAGGCCGTAGTGGAGACTTTGGTCTTTATTCTGAGTGATGGCAAGCCGTGCAGGGGTTTCATGCAGAGGAGCGCTGCTTTTTACTTAAAGCTTCCCCGTAACTGTTAGGTAAACTCCCTGGGCTTTTGTGGCCTGACGAAAAGGCTTATTAGCAGAGGCAGTAATACTTCAGATTAATGAGGTAATAATTCTGGTTTGTAGAAGGCCTCCCAGACCGACTGACAGCTTAGCTCTGGAGTCAGATTTGGACTCAAATCCCAGTTTGACACCGATGATCTGGACAAGCCATTTAACTTTTCAAAGCCTCTGTGTTTCTAAAAAAAATGGGTACTGTTATGCTTACCTCATGAGATAGTTGTAAAGATTAAATGATATAATGCATCTGAAGGACTTAGAAGAATCCTTGGCACATAACAAATTGAATAAAAATTCATTATCATTACTGTGCACAGGCTGTGGCTTCCGCTTTCTCAAATGTATGCTGGGCTTGTAAAATGGCAAGAAGTCTAACGTGTAGCTCAAAGGGATGTTACCGGATGTACTAATTCAAGAACTCCATGTAGCTTAAGTATCATCTCAGCTGCCTCCTTCTGCCTCTTCTGCTTACTTACCAGGGCAAGTTCCTGGACCACTTTGTGCCTCATTTTCTTCATCTATAAAATAGAACTAATCATACCTACTCGAAAGGTGAGTTATATGTTAAGTATTTAGAATAGTATTTGGCACGTGGTAAGTCTTTTATAAGTGTTGGTTATTTGTTACCTAAAATTTTCTCATTTAAGACCCAAGATATGGATATAGATGTCATTAAATTCATCTTGTGGAGGTTAAAACTGAGGCTCAAATAACTGCAGGATTTTATCCATGATAGCACAGGGAGTAATGATGGAAATAAGGTTCAAAACCAGATCTGGTTGATCGCAGAGTTCCTGTCTTTTCTCTAATACCGCGTTCTTCCATTCGTTTAGGGCATGATGCCTGCCCTTGTGTGCTTATCAAACTCAGTGGGAAAGTGTGATTAGCATGGGCGAAACCCATAAAATGATCATTAAAGTTCGTGATTAAGTTTTGAACTGAATATTTGAAACAGCAAGTGCTTTAGGCATGCAGAGAGTGCTGGGACAGTTGGGAGGCTTTAATGCAAAGAGTGGAGTCAAAGCTAACTTCTTATGGGTAAGTTAGAATCACAAATCACAGTGAGTGGCAAAAGAAGCCATTTAAGAGAAGAAGAAGCAGCAGGAACAAGGGCCTGTTGGGGCCTAGAGGAAAGAGTATTGAGTAATCCAGTTAGGTAGCTTGTGCGAAGCATTCTCTGCCAAGAGTTCACAAAGCAGATGAGTATGTTTTGAGGTAGACGGCCCAAGAATGCACGCCTGTAGCTTGTATTTACGTTTATAGTTAACTGACGTTATCAAGGGTCTACAGTGTGCCAGGTGCTTGGCCTTAGTATATTCTTTCTTACCACAACCCTGTAGCATTGTTGCTGTTATCGTCATTTTGCAAAATATGAAATAGAGATTCACGGAGGGTTAAATTATTTACCCAGGGTCACACTAGGAAATAGAGGTCCAAACCAAATACCCTGATTCCAACTCTCTTGCATTTTCTACCAAGAGAGAAGCCATTTACTGAAGGAAAGTGTGAACCCGTAAGACTTTCTTCATCTTTTATTTGACACCTGATTGTTTCTGAAACCTCGTGTTTACTCTGAATTTTTTGCGTTCTTTTTAGTGTCAGTAATTCTGAATGTCAGGTAAAGCATGTCTTGGCATTTGCGCCGCATTTCCTTTTAGCAAGTAGCTTATGTTTTGTTTTCCCTTTTATAGTCACCCTCACTCCAGCCCCAGTCCGAGGAGCAGGAGATGGAATGGAAACTGAGGAGCCACCTAAAGCTGTTGAAGTTACCTCTGGAATCCAGCCCGTGAAGCATCACATCCTTCAGAACCCACGGAAGAAAGCAGTTCCAGGAGACAGCCCAGGAGTTCTTCAGCTAGGGAAGATCCTCGCCGAAAAGGCAGTGGAAGTCGAAGCCGTAAGAATATTAGTTCCCAAAGCTGCTATAACCCATGATATCCCCAACAAAAATGCAAAGGTTAAGTCTCTGGGACATCACAGAGGAGAATTCCTTGGTCAGTCGGAGGGAGTTGGAGAACCCAGAAAGGAACTGTCAGAGGTAAAGAATGTACTGGAGAAGCTCAAGAACTCTGAAAGAAGGTTATTACAGGACAAAGAAGGTCTTTCAAACCAGCTCAGAGTACAGACAGAGGTAAGAACCAATAGACTTAACGAGCACTGCTCTTTACACCTGGACCTTCTAAGCTTGCGTACTAGAAGACTATACTTCCTCTTGGAGTGCCATTTGTTCTGGCTTGTCATTTCTCTAAAGAGTTTTCTCTTAAATTTCTCTTTCTCAGCACGTCTAGTAGAACGAGTATGTGTTGCGAACTTCTACCCTAAACCTGGTTGAAGATGCACGTGTGAGGTGCTTTGGACAGGACCACCTATAAGGTGTCAAGGAGGTCACAGTTACAAAATTCCAAACCCAAACCTGACCGAGTTAGACTTTGAAACGGACTAGTTAACGATTTCTGTTTTAAGAATCCATAAGTTCCAAGTATTTTTCTTTATGCACACATAATACTTGGGATGAAGAAATGGTGGGGTTAGCATTGTAAATGGAAAACCGTCTATTAGTGCTCGATTGTGTTTCTTTAGCCTTTACATCGCCTTACCTCTCACCCTCTGTTTCTCAATTAGACTCTTCGTCTTTTGGCTAGATGTCGTTAGCCTTTATAAGTGACACTATGGTTGGTGGTTCTTACCCAAATAGGTCTTCAATGTTTTTTAAATACCTAATTTCTAATTACAAAAGCAGTACATATTTATTGTAAATATTTTCGAAAATACAAAAAAATGAAAATAGTACCAACCATAATTATACCATCTAGCTATATAAATGCACAGTTATACATATTGAGTTCACGTTTGCCTTAAAACCCCCATTTTTGGTTATTAATATTTTCCGGTGTCACAGAATATTCTATTACAGTATCAATTTTTTTTCATTATAATATACTCTTTTACTTATGTATTCAAAATTGAAAAACAACAAATCCTGTCCCCCTTTTAGCAACTGTCCTTGATTAACTTAATGGAACCGAAAGTTACATAAAGTAAACATGTTTTTAATCACTTGTTTGTTCTTCTGTATCCCATACCTATGATGGATGGTGCAACACAAGAGTGCCTTCCAAATTACACGTACGTTAATATTAGAAGAAATTTTGTTGCATTATTCTTTTTCAAAAATAACTGATTACCGTTATCTAGCACCCTTCCCTCCCAGCTTCCTGATATATTTCAGTCTTACTTAAAGCAAGACTGATGTGAAGGAGAAAAACCACAGCTGTGCCTTCGGCAGGATTTTCAAATGGTGGCAGCAAAGAATAAAACTTTAATTTTCTGAATATTCTTTGTTTAAACCACATTCATCTATAGTTCTCTTGTGAGTTTTAGGAATCCTGCCTATGCACGCTGCTTCTTCCTCACAACTTCTGGAAATAAATTCTACATGAAACCAAAAGTCTTAACCCTCCTACCTGGCAGACACTTCAAAATCGGGGATAGAGAAGAAAATTCAAGTATGAAAAAAAACTGTAATGAAATCCATAACGGCTGAATATTTCATCAGATAACTATGTTTGACATGCACATGTATCTTTACAAATTCATTTAAATGTGTATCTAAACATATCGTCTGTATTTCTCCATCACCCACCTCCTCCAGCCCCCAAGTAAATGAAGACCACCAGCCAAACAATTCCAAATGTCTACTTCTCTTTGATTCCTTGTCTCGGTCAAAATATCTCTATTTACCTAGTCACTTGCATTTTGGATTTTTTGGATTTATCCTGAACTACTTCCTTTTCACCCCCTATGCCAGACAGTAAGCTCTTGTTTTCCCTCCTGATGAACAAATTTTAGGATCTTTTTCTATATTCTCCAATAACGCGATACTAGAATACTCAAGAATAGTTTTCACCCGGACTGCTGCACCTCTGACACTCTAACTGGACTCACCTCTTAGAATCTTGTCTCCTATCATACAGTAGCATTTTTAATAGCAACGCTGTTCTTCCGTTGCTGCACTATATATCAATACCTGTTACTGGATATTTACGTTTTAATTTTTCACATTTGAGATAAAGTAAAGAACTTGCTTATAAATATTCTGAATTGCTCTCTTTGCTTAAATTCTTACAAATCCTATGACATGAAGGAATTTCTAAATGCTGAGAAAGATTAAAAAAATAAAACACTTTATGTCACTTTTTGGCAAAATTTATTGGTTTTCTAATATTTGCATTTAAATGTTAACTGGAAACAGTGTATAAGTTTTATGATAATGATTGGTACTCTTATTAGAAGAGGCTTAGTTTATAATCACGTGGACCATAGATACAAATACATAGCGATAGATATGGTTTGTATGGATTATGAAACTCCAATATTTAATAGTTGATTTTTGATATACACTTTAAGTAATGGAGGTCCAAATACGTGAAACCTGGCTTCTCTTTTTCCCTTTTGCCACATTGAAGTCAGGGACATTACTTTGAGCTTATTGTAACGGTCATGTTTTCTTCTAGGTCAATCGTGAGTTAAAAAAGCTGCTAGTGGCTTCTGTTGGGGATGATCTTCAGTATCACTTTGAACGTCTAGCCCGTGAGAAAAATCAGCTTATTTTAGAAAACGAAGCCCTAGGTCAAAACACAGCTCAACTTTCTGAACAATTAGAACGTATGTCAATACAGTGTGATGTATGGCGAAGTAAATTCCTTGCGAGCAGGTATTTTCTGTTTTAAGTAGTATTTCATTTCCTGGTTTTGGCTCTGTCAGGTTTTTTACCTGTAACCCAAGAAAGTAGGTTCGAGTGTGAGAATTTCTGACTCAGACTGTCAAAATACTGCATATATTTAAAGAGATGGTGTCTTCCTCCTCTAGGCGGTCAGTCTCCCTACGTGGAAGAGTGGTATCAGGATTCTCCCTCTTTCCAGAATTCTAGGTAACTCATCGATAGGGGAAATCATTCCTAATACAGTATTTAAGAACCAAGACAAAACTGGAAACTCAGATGTCTTATCAATAAAATCACACAAAAAGCCAATACTGCTTCTTCCCACCTCCTATCGGGAAGACTCAAATATCATTTCTCTTCCATGCTGTGTTCTCGTAGCTCTTTTAACTATGTTAATTATGTAAGAGAGCTTCCCAGCCTTCTTCTCGCCGTGCACAAACGAAATCATCCGTACGGCATACCGAATGAGGCCACTCTTTAGCAGAGGCGAAACCCCCAGGGCCCTGGCCCAGGCCCAGGCCCACAGACAGTGGGACACAGCTCCTCCCAGCTCCGAGTGACTGGAGCCCAGGGTGTGGGGTGTTACCCACGTGCCTCACACGTCACATGTTTAATAAATTCAGTCATCTCGAGATTTCCCCGCATAACACCGGACGTCTCGAGGCTGTACTGTACGAATCGCTGGCTGTGATGAAGAAATTTGCGGGGAGGTGTTTCTTCCTGTCTTAATATCTGTGATACTTTTCAGTAATGGACAACGCTCTTAAAGTCCTTAATTTGTTTCCTAATTGTGCTCACATAGGATGGTGTGTGGAGAAATGGATGTACTGCTTATTGACTTAGAGTGAAAGTTCATTCTGACTGAACACGTGAAGAGGCAAATCATGCATGTGTCATACAGATTATTGCCATACACAACTTTCTTGACATCCTTATCAATGCTGATAGTAACATTCGAACGGCAATAAAACTGAAACTCGACTTCACTGACATTTAACTGACTTAATCTTTGGTCGGTAGTCACTGTGGTCCGAGACTTTAATTTTAGGTTTAAGATTTTTTAACCGAACGCGGGGCACCTGGGTGGCTCAGTCGGTTAAGCGTCCGACTTCAGCTCAGGTCATGATCTCATGGTTCGAGAGTTCGAGCCCTGCGTCGGGTTCTGTGCTGACAGCTCGGGGCCTGCAGCCTGCTTCAGATTCTGTGTCTCCCTCTCTCTCTGCTCCTCCCCTGCTCACACTGTCTTTCTCTCAAAAATAAATAAAGATGAAAAAAATCTTTCAAAAAAAAAAAGAAAAGTTTTTTTAGCCAAATGAGCAAGCATACTTTAAAATTTTGCTTCAATTCCATTAATAGAGAACTGGTTAAATAAATATTGGTACATCCAATCAGAAGAAACCATGAAGCTGTTGTTTTTGAAAAAGGGAAAGCGATATGCATTATATGCACTAATGTGAAAAAAAATCACCAAGATAAATTATTAGGTTAAAAAAAAAAGGCATAGAAAAGTTTGTATTAAATAATCCCCTTTTTTGTAAATAAGTGGATGTATTTATTTTTTAACATATTCTTTTACGTTGCCATATACATAAATTTTTTTTTTCTGGAGAAATATATAAGAAACTTTATCAGTTGTAAAAGAAGGGTGGGGATGTTGGACAGGAGGAAAGACTTAGTTTTCCCTTGTATAAAAGCCTTTTGTATCTTAATATTTTTCTAAAGACAATGAGGTAACTGAGTGATAGGAACTCATTTTTGTTTTCCTCTAAAATTTTCTATATTTAAAAACATGTAATTATTATTATTTTTAATTTGGTTTATCTGGAATAAGATTGAGGTACATTCCAAAAGCCACTCTAAAGGAAAGTTAAATAACTTTTCTTTTGTCATTTTGTAGACACGTATTTTTTAAATCCCTTTAATGAGTTCTAAGATTATATATATTTTTAAATGCTTTAAAGCTGAGAAGTAACTTGACCGTGTGAAATCTTTGTAAGCTTTTGAAAATGACAGTTACAGTTACAGAAAGGTAGCACGTTAACTTCTTTGCAGCCGGAGAATTTATTATCAGGGAATTTACACGTGACATTTTCATCTTTTCCAGGGTTATGGCAGATGAATTAACCAACTCCAGGGCAGGCTTACAGCGTCAAAACCGTGATGCACAGAGTGCCATTCAAGATCTCCTGAGTGAACGGGAACAGTTTCGTCAGGAAATGATAGCTACCCAGAAGTACGGCACTTGTTTCCACTCTCAACTCTTCTTCCTTCTCTTGCAATTTTTGTTACTGTGATAGTTCTTTAGTATTTCTACATGCAGTAACTTATTGACTGTATACTTTGAGGAGCATTTTTAAATAGATGCCCAGAAGGGAGGAAGACTAAAAAAATAAGACCATGTGCGTCTTACATTCTTAATTACATTCTTATATATAATTCTAGCTATAATAGAAGTGATCTTTGGTTTTATTTATTTATTTTTATTTTTATTTTTTATTATGAAATTTATTGTCAAATTGGTTTCCATACAACACCCAGTGCTCTTCCCAACAGGTGCCCTCCTCAAGCCCATCACCACCCACCTCTCCCTCCCACTCCCCATAAACCCTCAGTTCTCAGTTTTTAGGAGTCTCTTATGTTTTGGCTCCCTCTCTCTCTAACCATTTTTTTGATCTTTGGTTTTAAAAGTGGTTTTTGTTTATAGTTGTAGCACTTCTGTGTAATTTTTGGTAGCGGCCAAAAAGTGCACCTGTCTCTCCTGTGGGAGGTCTTGAGGACTGTTCTTTAGCATTAGAGTTTATTTTAATGACCATATGCTCCAGAACTATCAAAATTGATGGTCTTTCTTAAAAGTACTTTGTACTTCTATACACACATCTTCCTGGACTTACAGTGGGGTTATGTCCCAGTAAAGTCATCCAAGGTGAAAATACCATGTGTCAAAAATTAATTTAATACACCTAACCTACTGAACATCATGACTTAGCCTAGCCTACCTTAAACATGCAGAACATGTATATTAGCCTATAGTTGGGCAAAATTACCTAATACAAAGCCCATTTTGTTATAAGGTGTTGACCATCTTGGGATTTGAGCACTACACTGAAAGCAAAAAACAGAATGCTTGTTCAGGTACAGAATTTTGTAAGTGTATTTGTTGTTTACCTCCCGATCACGTACCTTGCTGGGAGCTGTGGCTCACTTCTGCTGCCCAGTAAATGAGAAAGTATGGTGCTGCCTACTGCTAGACCAGGAACAGATGAAAATTCAAAATTCAAAGTATAGTTTTAATTAAATGTTATTGCTTTTGCACCATCATATAGTCAAAAAATCATCAAGCCATCATAAGTCAAAGACTATAATTGATTTATTACAAATCAAATCAGTAAGGGTCAAAGAAGAACTCACAGGGGAAATTACAAGAATGAAAACAATACATATGATGCTTGAACAACATGAGGAGGAGACTGACCCCCACCCCCATGCAGTTGAAAACCCATGTGTAATTTTTGACTCCTCAAAAATTTAACTACTTCTAGCGTACTCTCAACCAGAAGCCTTGCCAATAACATAAATTGTTGATTAACACATATTTTGTATATCATATGTAGTATACACTATATTCTTATAATAAAATAAGCTAAATAAAGGAAACTATTACTAAAATTATAAGGAAGACAAAATACATCTACAGTACTATACTGTATTTACTGAAAAAAAAATCACATAAGTAGACCTCCACAGTTCAAACTCACATTGTTCGAGGGTAAACCATATATCAAAATATCAGATTTTGTGGGAGGCAACTAAAGCGGTGTTTAGAGGGAAATTTATAGCTTTAAACACTTATTTTAGAAAAGAAGAAAGGTCCTGACAGTAATTTAAGCCTACTCTTTAAGAAACACAAAGAGCAGGGAGCACCTGGGTGGCTCAGTCAGTTAAGCATCAGACTTCGACTCAGGTCATGATTTCATTGTTCATGAGTTCGAGCCCACATCCAGCTCTGTGCTGACAGCCCAGAGCCTGAAGCCTGCTTTGGATTCTGTGTCTCCCTCTCTCTCTGCCCTTCCCCTGCTTGTGCTCTCAAAACACAAAGAGGAAATTAAGCAGAAGGAAGAAAATAATAAGAATGAGAGCAGAAATAAATGAAATAGCCAATTCTAGTTCTTTGATGAGATAAATCTAAGAAACCTCTAGGCAATATAATCAGGGAAAAAAAAGAAAGAAAGAAACACATCGCCAGTGTCAGGAATTAGGAAGGGCATATATTACCTAGATTCTATAGACATAAAAAAGATGATGTGGGGATGTTATGAACAACTGTATGCCAATAAATTCAACAAATTAAATGAAATGGACAGAGTCCTTAAAAGACACAAAACTACCAAAGGGTACTCAAGAACAAGTCACCTGAATAGCCCTAACCTATTAAAGCAATTGAATTTTCAGTTAAAAACCTTCTAATAAAGGAAATTCCAGGCCTACATAGATTTACTGGTAAATACCAGCAAACAACTAAGAAAGAAAGCAAGCCAAATTTACACAGACTCTTCTAGAAAACAGAAGGGAACACTTTCCAACTCACTTTATGAGGCCAGCATTACCTTGATACCAAAATCAGAGGTATTACAAGAAAACTACAGACCGGTATCTCCAATGAACATAGATGCAAAAGTCCTAACCAGAATTTTAGTGAATCAAATCCTACAATATGTAAAAAGGTTTCTACGTCGTGGCCAAGTACATTTCATCCTAGGAATTGTAAGTTGGCTTATCCTTCAAAAATCAATTAATGTAACTCATGAAAAAGGAAATAATAGATACACAAATCAGATCAGTAGTTCTGTACCACTAGATAAGTATACCAGTTTATTGTACCTGTACTAAAATATGAGAACTAAAAAAAAAGTCCTGCTTGTTGATGACTTCCAGATAATGACATTAATAAATCTATAAATGCTATCTATAGTCTTATTTTAACCAGAATTTCCAATTTATTGAACTCTGAGAAAAAGATATGTGAGAAAGATACTTACATGATTCCAGAAGAATGTTTCCCGTTTCTTTAGTATTCTTGACTTTTATGTTTTATCCTCTTATTAATATTCAGTGTTCCTGTGTGTTCTATGCAGACTCTTGGAGGAGCTCTTAGTCTCTTTGCAGTGGGGAAGAGAGCAAACCTACTACCCAAGTACACAGCCTCACACCACGGCAGAACTAGCGTTAACAAATCACAAGTTGGCAAAAGCGGTCAATGCTCATCTTCTGGGAAATGTCGGTGCTAACGGCCAAAAAAAGGTTCCATCGCCAGTTGAATTCTGCAGCACCCCAGCAGAAAAAATGGCTGAAACGGTAAAATATTTCTCTCTTGTGTGACTGTGGAACTTCTAAGACTGTCCCCTTACCAAAAGGTGATATAACACAAAGTGCTTGGGATTAGGAGTTAGGAATTATGGGATCTCAACCTGATTCTCATGCTAATGAGCTTGAGATCTTGGAAAAACTTGTTTCTTCCTTTGTGTTTTCATTTCTTAAACATTATTACTCTTGGGGTGCCTGGGTGGCTCAGTCGGTAAGCGTCCAACTTCAGCTCAGGTCATGATCTCGCAGTTCGTGGGTTCGAGCCCCGCGTCGGGCTCCGTGCTGACAGCTCGGAGCCTGGAGCCTGCTTCGGATTCTGTGTCTTCCTCTCTCTCTGCTCCTCCCCACTCACGCTCTGCCTCTCTCTCAAAAATAAACATTAAAAAAACATTATTACTATGTCCTTCAGGAGAAAAACGCGATTGTTTTGAAAGGGCCTATCTTTTAGCTATTATCATGAGCTGATAATAGATTACTTCTGACATCAGAAATTATTTTATTCCCATGTATAGATATGAATGTGGCAAATACTGCAGAATCAAATAGTGACCCGGTACCTACAGGCCTGGGTAAATTCAGGGTTCATGCAGATAAGCTGTTAAATACTGTGGTCTCACAGTTCTGTCCTAACCAAGGTCACCTCTATTGCATTTCAATATCTTACTCCTGTGTCCCTATCGCAGGCCTTGTCCTTAACCAGAATGGTCCACTTTTAAAATCAACTCAACACCTCTCTGCATGACCTGTGATCTTAACTCTTCTTTCCAAGCCCTGATTGCTTTAATTGCCCCGGTTCCTCGATCACATAATCTTTATTCCCTCGATCCCTACGTTTTTTATTTCATCTCATCAGCTCACTCCCCTGGTTTCTTTTCCTTCCATAACTTGCCTATATTTCAATTTTAAGTATCTTTCTCCCTTATCCCTCAGGTACCCTGAAAATGTCAGTCCTTTGTCAGTTCGTCACTTGCCTTGTTTCTGTACCTGTCAGATTATAACCTCACATTCAGTAGATGACTTTGGCTCCTAGTTCACAAAAAAAAGAAGGCACAGGCAGAAGATTCCTTCAAGGTCCCACATGATACCTAGAAGCCTAAAAAAGAAAAATCTCTGTCTTAAGTTCTCTGATGTGGCCTTATCACCTTTACAAGCAAGAACGTTGGACTAACGGTCCATACTTGTTTGTATTCATGTACCATCCATTCCTCAGTTCCTGCCATACTAATCCCAGTAGCCTTCCAGCTCTGCTCTTCTCAAAACGTGCTCATATAAAGGTCATGAACATTTAAATGCTTTTTTACCATATTTTTTTCTTTTCAGATTTTTATCTAAATTCTAGTTAGTTAACATACAGTGCAATACTGGCTTCAGGAGTAGAATTCAGGGATTCATCATTCACATACAACACCCAAGTGCTCATCATAACAAGTGCCCTCCTTAGTACCTACCCACTATCCGTCTAGCCCATCCCCCACCCACCTCCCTCCATCAGCCCTCAGTTTGTTGTCTATAGTTGAGAGTCTCTTTTTTTTTTTTTTTTTTTTTTAATTTTTTTTTTCAACGTTTATTTATTTTTGGGACAGAGAGAGACAGAGTATGAACGGGGGAGGGGCAGAGAGAGAGGGAGACACAGAATCGGAAACAGGCTCCAGGCTCTGAGCCATCAGCCCAGAGCCCGACGCGGGGCTCCAACTCACGGACCGCGAGATCGTGACCTGGCTGAAGTCGGACGCTTAACCGACTGCGCCACCCAGGCGCCCCTCATCTGTTTTGTTTCTTAAATTCCACTGAGTGATATCATATGGTATTCATCTTCCTCTGACATTCTGCTTAGCAGAATACACTCTAGTTCTATCCACATCATTCCAAATGGCAAAATTCCATTCTTTTTGATGGCTAAGTAATATTCCATTGTGTGTGTGTGTGTGTGTGTGTGTGTGTGTGTATACACACACACCACATCTTCTCTATCCATTCATCATTCATTGGACATTTGGGTCCTTTCCATGGTTTGACTAGTGTTTTTAATGCTGCTGTAAACATTGGGGTGCACGTACCCCTTCAAATCAGCATTTTTTGTATCCTTTGGGTAAATGCCTAGTAGTGCAATTGCTGGGTCATAGGGTAGTTGTATCTCTAACTTGTTAAGGACCCTCCATACTGTTTCCCAGAGTGTGTGCACCAGTTTGCATTCCCACCAAAAGTGCAGGAGGGCTCCTCTTTCCCCACATCCTCACCAACACCTGTTGTTTCTTGTGTTGTTAATTTTAGCCATTCTGACAGGTGTGAGGTGGTATCTCATTGTGGTTTTGATCTGTGTTTCCCTAATGATGAGTGATGTTGAGCATCTTTCATGTGTGTGTTAGTCATCTGGATCTTTGTAAAAATGTCTGTTCATGTCTTCTGCCCATTTCTTCACTGGATTATTTATTTTCTTGGTGTTGAGTTCGATAAGTTCTTTATAGGTTTTGGATACTAACCCTTTATCCAATATGTCATCTGCAAATATCTTCTCCCATTCCATAGGCTGCCTTTTACTCTTGTCAATTGTTTCCTTCGCTGTGCAGAAGCTTTTTATCTTGATAAAGTCCCCCAATAGTTCACATTTGCTTTTGTTTCTCTTACCTCCAGCAAATAGTCTAGTAAGAAGTTGCTGCAGCCGAGGTCAAAGAGGTTGCTGCCCGTGTTCTCCTCTAAGATTTTGATGGTTTCCTGTCTCACATTTAGGTGTTTCATCCATTTTAAATTTATTTTTGCATATGGTGTAAAAAAAAAAAGGGGGGTCCAGGGGCGCCTGGGTGGCGCAGTCAGCTAAGCGTCCGACTTCAGCCAGGTCACGATCTCGCGGTCCGGGAGTTCGAGCCTCACGTTGGGGTCTGGGCTGATGGCTCAGAGCCTGGAGCCTGTTTCCGATTCTGTGTCTCCCTCTCTCTCTGCCCCTCCCCCGTTCATGCTCTGTCTCTCTCTGTCCCAAAAATAAATAAACGTTGAAAAAAAAATTAAAAAAAAAAAAGGGTGGGGGGGTCCAGTTTCATTCTTCTGTATGTCACCGTCCAGTTTTCCTAATGCCATTTGTGGAAGAGACTGTCTTTTTTTCCTTTGGGTATTCTTTCCTACTTTGTTGAGAATTACTTGACTATATAGCTGTGGGTCTATTTGTGGGTTTTCTGTTCTGCTCCATTAACCTCTATGTCTGTTTTTGTGCCAGTACCATACTGTCTTGATGACTGCAGCTTTATAGATAAGTTTAAACTCCAGAATCATGATGCTTCCAGCTTTGCTTTTCTTTTTCAGGACTGCTTTGGCTATTCGGGGTCTTTTGTGTTTCCAGACAAATTTTAGGATTGTTCTAGCTCTCGCTCTGCCAAAAATGCTAGTGGTATTTTGATAGGGATTGCATTAAATGTGTGGATTGGTTTGAGTAGTAGAGACATTTTAACAATATTTATTCTTCCAATCCATGAGCATGGAATGTTTTTTCCATTTCTTTGTGCCCTCTTCAGTTTCCTTCATAAATTTTCTAGTTTTCAGAGTACAGATCCTTTAGTTCTTTGGTTAGGTTTATTCCTATGTATCTTACAGTGTTTGGTGCCATTGTAGTTGGGATCGATTTCTTGATTTCTTTTTCTGCTGCTTCATTATTGGTGTATAAAAATGCCGCTGATTTCCGTGCCTTGATTTTACATCCTGAAACTTTACTGAATTCATGTATTAGTTCTAACAATTTTTTGGTGGAGTCTTTGAGGTTTTCTGCATAGAGTATCATGTCATCTGCAAATAATGAAAGTTTTACTTCTTCTTTGACGATTTGGATGCCTTTTATTTTTTTGTTGTTGTTGTCTGAGAGCTGAGGCTAAGACTTCCAGTACTGTGTTAAAAAGTAATGGTGAGAGGACATCTCTGTCTTGTTCCTGATTGTAGAGGAAAGCTCTCAGTTTTTCCCCTTTGAGGATGATATTAGCCGTGGGTCTTTCGTATATGGCCTTTGTGATGTTGAGGTAGAATGGATGTTATATTTTATCAGATGCTCTTTCTGCATCTATTGAGAGGATCATATGGTTCTTATTTTTTTCTTTTATTAATTTGGTATATATGTTGATTGGTTTGCAAATATTGAACCATCCCTGCAGCCCAGGAATAAATCCCTCTTGATCATGGTGAATAGTTCTTTTAGTGCATTGCTGAGTTCAGTTTGCTGATATCTTGTTGAAAATTTTTGCATCCATGTTTATCAAGGATATTGGCCTATAATTCTTTTTAGTGGGGTCTTCGTCTAGTTTTGGAATCAAGGTAATGCTAGCCTCACAGAAGGAGTTTGGAAGTTTGTCCAGAAAAAAAAAAAAAAAAAGGCTACAGCCTATGTGTGTTTTGTACCGTTTGTTAAAAGAAGCCAGATCCAAAAAATAAAAGTAAAATATATGTAAATAAATATTTTAAAGATTAAAAGAAAGGAAACTAGAGCCTATTTCCCCTAGATCTGAAGCTTTGCAGCACTCTGTGATCAGTAGACTCGGTGCATGCATGGGGTTTGTGCTGGTCTTCTGGGGAGAGGGCCTTCCGCACTGATTTTTTCAGGCCAACTTGCCCTCTAGAGACGCATCAGTGCAGGTGGGGGGGTCTCGGCCTAAGCCGCTCCAGTCTCCTCTTGGCGGCACTGTTCAGCTCACTGAGGTGGATGGGTGCTGATGGGCAGGTGGCAAATGGTGTTGCCCTGTTCTCTCATCCCCCGAGCGGAGAACTCGTGCCTGCCACTCTTCAGAAGTCCCCGTCACAGAAGAGCGAACAGTCCCCACTCTCGTGTCCCTGGATTCCATCAGATTCCTACCTTCACCCTGTCTGTGTCCAGCTGCTTTATCTCAGGCACCCAGCTGGGTTTCTAAAACCCCAGATTTTAGGGACTCACGCAGGATGGCCGTGTGCTGAACTTCCGGGAGAGGGTCTTGAGTAGCGTTTGCCATTTCCAGCCTGTGCCGGGGAAGCAGTCATGCAGGCACACAGTGGCTCAGAGGCTCGCTGCCCTCAGCCAGCATCCCCAGTCCTATGCCTGGGAACAATACAGCACACCGGCATCACCTGTCCTTCTGTCCCCAAGAGGCCTTGCCACCACGCCCAAAAACAGGGGAACCGTTTCTCCCTGTGTGACCCAAGGGATCCTCAGACCATGCTGTCCAGTCCCAGGTCTCCACCCTCCTTCCCTTGCAGGATCACCCTTAAGCCAAGCACCACCCCAGCGGGGGCGGACTTGTAAAGCATCAGATTTTGTGCTCTGCTGCTTAAAATATCTTGTGTCTCCATAAGCAGGCCTCCCTCCCCTCCACAGCACGCAGTTCTTCCCTCCCCCAAATCAACTCTCTGTGGTTCCTACCTTCCAGGATTCTATTTGCAGACTTGCAGTTTTGTTCTCTCAGTCCTCACGTTGATCTCTTGGGTGTTCAGAATGATTTGATATTTATCTAGCTGTGTTCAAGGGAGGAGGCAAGCTTAGGGTCCCCCTACTCCTCTGCCATCTTAACTCCTCCTCACTTTTTTACCCTAGTTTATGTGTCAGCCCTCCTTCCTTGATATCCTCTTGACTTCTGTGACCTCACTCATTCTTGGCCCCCATACTCCCTCTCAGGACACCTCCTCATCACCTTTTTTCCTCCTTTAAATGTTGATGTTCCATAGGAGTCTGTTCCCCATGCTTTTCAAACTCCCTTAGTTTCTGAAACACCATATACTTCTAACTCCTCACTACTCCGTGACCGTTCTTTTTCAGTATTTTGCAGGGATGTGAGGCATCCTCCTCCTGTGCCCACTCTTGAGCCTTTCCTCTCATAACAGACTTTCTGTATTCTGTAGGGACTGTCCTGTTCCCATAGCTCCATGCTTGGGACTTCGACAGAGATATTTATTTCTGGGTTCAAGAGACCTGTCCAGCTTGCCACCTCCATATGTGCATCTCAAAGACAGCTGAAGATAGGACAACTGGTCCTTTCTCCTTGCTTTTGCATTTGCATTTCCCCCTCTCCCCAAAAAGAAAAAGAACCCACTTCCCCCTGTACTCCCTCTTAGTGAACTATACCACTATATAGATGTTTTAAGTATTTCATAAAATAATGCATATAAAGCTCATAGAAGATTCCAAAATATAGTAATTTCTCAGTAAATGGTAGATACCATTCTTATTACTTTCTTCATCCCCCTAATCCTGCTGGTTTTACAAATCCTATCAGTTCCTTCTATTTTATCCCTCTTCAAGTTCAAACACCTATCCTCCAGCCTCAATCATTGCAGTAGCCTTTTTACCAATACCCCTCGCTTTTTACCTGCCTCCAGGCCATCCTCTACTGCAATTAGAGTCTCCCTCTACAGAGAGTTATTTTTTAAATGCCGGTCCAAAAAAAAAAGGAAAAAGTCAATCCACTTGTGTTGGTATTCCTGTTCACACAACTCCCAGTCTCCCTCATTATTGAGTCTCAATTCTTCCATATTATATAGAAGGCTTTTCAAAATCTTTATGCCATCTCTTCTCAAGGATTATTAGCCAGGTGTCCCTACACTCTGCTCTTCAAATCCTAGCAGCCTCAACCACATTTCATTGCACAGACATGCCATTGTACTGCAAGCCTCTGTGTATACCTTCTGCCTGGACTGTCCTCGCAGCACCTCTCTACCTTTAAGAATCAGCCCTCCCTGAATCTCCCTGGCAAACTTGGATGGACCTTCCCCCAGGCTTCCATTGGGTTTTGTGCATTCATCTGTGATAGCTCTTTACCGTGTTCGGTTGCAGTTGTTTGATTCGCCCCCTCTCTCCCTAACTATAAGCTCCGTGAGGGTGAGGACCGTATCTTATGTTTCCTCAAGATCTGACACAGCAATCCTGTACACATAGTAGGTGCTCAGCTGTTTACAGAATGCATCCATACCCAAAACTAAATTCATCATCTTTTTTTCTTTTTTTTTTTTTTTTGAGAGAGAGACAGAGACAGCGTAAGTGGGGAAGGGGCAGAGAGAAGAGGAGAGAGAGAATTCCAAGCAGGCTCTGTGCTGCCTGTGCAGAGCCCCGTGTGGGGCTCGAACTCACGAAACCGTGAGATCATGACCTGAGCCAAGATCAAGAGTCAGATGCTTAACTGACTGAGCCACCCGGGTGCCCCTAAATTCATCATCTTTATCCTTTCTCTTCTCCTTGTTGGGAAGCTGTGTCACTGCCTATTCAGTTGCTGCCGGTAGTATGTGGTATAACTGAAAACTCCTTCCTTGAAACACTCACTTCCCTTGGCTTACACAACTGCACACCCTCCTGGCTTTTCTCATTTCCCTGTCCATTCTATTTTACTATACGATTTTAGGTATCCTGCGGGCATGTTCTAGATCCCCTTTTCCCAATCTTTTATCTACCACGTTCTCTTAGTTAACATACCTAACAGTCCTCCTTTCTTAGGGTCTCTTGAACCTTTCAGCCCCTTTGCTTCAAGGTCATCATTTCTTAGCTAGCTTACTGTAGTAAACTCCCTTTCTTTGTTCTTCCCATATCTGCTTTTAATGCCTACCCTTTCCCGTCTCTTCCAACTGAGTATATAACATGTTTGTCTGAAAGGTATCCTGCTTAAAATCCTTCCCTGTCACCTTCAGGCTAAAATCCAGAAACCTATCTGTACTGGTATCTCAGTCTCCTTCTACCGAACTCCTTTGGTATATGGTTTCTCTCTCTATAGACAGAATGTGATAACAGCGTATCTCAGTACTTTTCTTATTTTCCCTTCTAAATTTATAAGCAAGTTTTCGTTAAGCCCTTCATCTTTACTTGTCCTGTATCACCCAACCAAATTTTACAAAAATAGGATCTCAAAAACTCAGTGGAAAAAGCAGCAATCTAGTTGAAAAATAAAGGTCCCAAAATAGAACAGTGGCCCTTAAATGGTACCAGGACATTCTTAAATTAGCTCTAGTCCTTTGGGTATGTTGGTAACTTAGAAGGAAAAAAACCTGCTGGACAACTTGAGAGAGAGACAGGCACATCCAACCACATCTGGAAGCTCCTTACATAAGGCATAGGCTTGCACAAGAAAGCAAGAACATTCTTTCCCCTGCTGCTTTTCCCAGTTCCTTTCCAACTGCAGTGCCTACCTCGTTTGCACCATGACCCATCCTCCTCCTGTGAATATGGCTGGGCGAATGTAAGCATGACAAACAGGAGCTATGAACTAAGCGTGTTATCGTTGCCCTTCACTGGAGAATTGTATTCAACCCAAAGGTTCCTCCTGTTGTGGGTCGTAGAACAGGACATGTCAGAGCAGAAGAATTCAGAGAGCACGGTTCTATGACATCCAAGAACATGAACAAGAACATGATTGTTAGCATAAAATGTTGCATATAAACTAGAAACAGAGGCATGAGAAGCCATTGATTTTACAAGTAACTCATTATAAACTTTGAAATACGATTTCAGTAGAAGAATGCAGAATCCTGATTCCAGGCAGTTAATGAAAGATCATAGAAGGAAGGTGGTGGGTGCTTTTTGGTTAAGGGTAAAAACTGATGCCACTTAAATTGATATAACCATCATATTTTCTTCTGTGTTTCATGCTTTTTCACCAATATCCATAAAAGAACATTAATTTCATCATTTTTGAAAACTAGGCAACCTAGGTAATGTCATAACTAGACACCGTTCATAATTTAGAGCTTTTTGAAAAGGGATAAGTTCTCTAACCAATCAAATTCATCATTCAGATGTTATTTTTTCTGGTAGTTACATGTGAATGAAATGGGGTTTTATAAGTACTTATATTAATCAATAAAGCCAAGGGCTTTTACAGTCCCTAATGCATTCATCTGACATTACTTCTTGTTTTCCCTAGGTTCTACGCATTTTAGATCCAGTTACCTGTACAGAAAGCTCACCTGACAACCCATTTTCTGAGTCTTCACCAACCACCTTACTTGCCACAAAGAAAAATATTGGACGATTTCATCCCTATACTAGATATGAAAACATAACTTTCAATTGCTGCAACCACTGCCAGGGAGAACTTATTGTCCTTTAACATTCAGTGTGTCGGAGGCACGCCACAGGCACTTGCTTCTCTGGGAGCTGGAGTTCTTACAGTGGTAGAAGTAATATCACTTTCTATTTACGTAATCTATATCCCCAAAGATGTTTTATGTACTGGACCACAGATTACCCTTTCTTAATAAGTATCTCAGGGTAAGAAAAGAAGGAAACTGTGTAGCTATGTTTAAAGGAGATGATAACTTTGCAGGCACTGTATGATGCTTTTCCTAAAGGACTCTGAAAGAAAAAGATTCCACCTTTATTTTAAGCCCTAAGTTATATCTTGCTGTGTATTTAATATGAGCAGACTTAACTTTTGGTACTCTTAATGGGTCATATGCGGCCACACCACTCATTTACTGTTGTCTCTGGTTATTTTCTGGTTTTTTTGTTGTTTTTTTATACCACAGCAGTACAATCGAATAGATGCAACAGGGCTTGTATGGCCTGCAGAGCTTAAAATATTTCCTATCAGGTCCTTTACAGAAAGTTTTCTGGCCCCTACTCTCAAGGAATAATAGCCAGGGGGATGGGTGGAGGGAGTGTCCATTCCCTTTTTGGTGATTTTGTTGGGGCTACAAAGGAGGCTCATGGAAATACTATGGGTGAAGGGACTAATATTTTAAAACCAAATGCTACATGTTAGGAAAATTAAAAGTATTTTACCAGCATATTAGCAAGTGTTTCAGCAAAACATATTATGTTGGTTTTGTGTGGGGAATGCCATAGTTTGAATGGCTGCAACTTGACATATATAAAGAAAACAGATTCCACTGAGCTCATTTTGACAAATGCAACACAGTAGGAATATCCAATTTGATATAAAATGTGGTAGAGAAAGTTGAATCTTTCTGGAACATTGTACAAAATGAAAAATGAAATCCATCAATTAATTAATAATTGTTTATGATGAACCATCATAAAACACCCTTTTTATAGGTCTTTAAAAATATCCACAGTATGTTTCCACCAGATTACACCATAGTAGGTGCAGAACTGTCTATCAAAAGAGAAATCTTCTGAAGACAAATCTGGTCAAATAACATATTTTAATGTCAACTTAATAGGTTTTTTTGTCTGACTCATCAGAGTTATACTTTGAAATGGCAATAAATTTCTCTACATTCTTTATTTTGTATATTGATTTAATGTGCTTGTCAAGTCTTCCTCTAACTTATACTATTTATAGTTGATTCTTCAGCCTTTCCTTTAGGTTTACTTAGCATAAAACTTGAGGAAAACAGAGGAAAAGCTTCATGACATTGGATCTGGCAATGATTTCTTGGATATGACACCAGAAGCACAGGCAAGAAGAGAAAAAAATAGTTAACTTCATCAAAATTTAAAACTTTTTAATCAAAGGACAGTATCCACAAAATGAAAAGGCAACCTACAGAACCAAAGAAAACATTTGCAAATCATATAGCTAATAAGGGTCTAGTGTCCAGAATAAAGGTCTACAACTCAGCAACCAAAAAACAAACAACCTAATTAAAAAATGGGCAAAGGACATGAAGAGACATTCCCTAAACAAAGATGTACAAAATGCCAATAACATATCAAAAGATTCTCAACATCATTAATCAGTATCACTTCATGCCCATTACAATGGCCACTTATCAAAGAAGGAAAATAAGCATTGACAAGAATGTGGAGAAATTAGAACCCTTGTACGTTATTGGTGAGAATGTAAAATGGTGCAACCACTGTTGAAGACAGTATGGTAGTTCCTCAAAAAATTAAACACGGGCACCTAGGTGGCTCAGTCGGTTGAGCATCAGACTCTTAATTTCAGTTCAGGTCGTGAAATGGAACCCTCCGTCAAGAATCCTGAGCTCTGCTTGGGATTCTGTCTCTCCCTCTGCCCCCCTCCAGCTCACGTTCTCTTTCTAAAATAAAATTTAAAAAAAAAATCAAACAGAATTACCATATGATCCAGCAATTCACTTGTAGGTAAACACCCAAAAGAATTGAAAGCAAGGACCCAAATAGTTGTATACCAGTGTTCACAGCAGCATTATTCGTGTAGCCAAAAGGAAGGTGAAAGTAACATAGGTGTCCTTTGATGGATGCATTCATCCTTATCCATTTGATTATCCATTGATAAGCAAAATGTGGTATATATGTGCAGTGGAATGTTAGCCTTAAAAAGGACTGAAAATCTGGTATATGCTACAGCATAAATGAACCTTTAATACGTTACACTAAGTGAAATAAAAAGACAAAGTGTAGGTACATGAAATAAATTCATAGTGACAGTAGAATAGTGGTTATGGGGAGTCAAGGGAAGGCAGAACAGGGAGTTTTTAATTATTAGAGTCTGCTGGGATGATGAAAAATTCTGAAGATGTCAAGTCATGATGGTTGTACAATATGAATATACTTAATATCCCTGAATTATACATTTTAAAAATGGCCAAAATGGTAAGCTTTGCTATATATATTTTATCACACACACAAAAAATTGTGCATATACTCATAACCACAAGCCAATAGCACACTTCTGCAATGGTTGGCTTAAGAATATCAAGAATAGTAACAATAATAAAGATAACAATTGAGCTAAACAAAAAGAAAGAAAATGATCTCAAATCGACAACCTAACATCACACCTAAGGACCTAGAAAAAAAAGAGCAAACTTAAGTCCAAAGCTAGCAGAATGAAGGAAATCAAAACTACAGCAGAGATAAAATAGAGAACATAAAAACAGTATCAAGGAAATAGAAAATTGGTTCTTTGAAAAGACCCACAAAATTGACAAACCTACAGCCAGACTAAAAAAAAAGAAGATGCAAATAACTAAAATCAGAAATGAAAGTGGGGGAATTATTACCAACCTCAAATAAGTAAAACAAACAAAAAGGAGTAATAGTACTTCAACAAATAAACTAGATGAAAGTGGACAAATCCCTAGAAACACACAAATTACCAAAACTGACACAAGAAGAAATAGAAAATGTGAACAGGCCTATAACAGATTAAATCGGTAAAAAAAAAAAAAAACTTTCCAACGCCATATATTCTTATGAATATAGATGAAAAAATTCCTCAACAAATTCCCAGCAAACTACAACAGCACAGTAAAGGGATTATATACCATGACCAAGTGGTATTTATCTCAGGAATGCAAGGGTAGTTCAACATAAGAAAATCAACCAGTGTAGTAGATCATACACACACACAATGTGTATATCATACATATAGGATATACACACATCATATAAGAGGACAAAAGGGAAAAACTACATGATGATTTCACGTGATGCAGAAAGAACTTTTGATAAAATCCAACACCCTTTTATGATAAAAGCACTCAGAAAAATAGGGACCAAAGAATAGGAATAAGTAGAATAGAGTGGTAAGAACTTCAACTTTATAAGCATTTATGGAAAACCCCACAGCTAACATCATACTCAATAGGGAATGACTAAAACCTTTCCTTTTAAGATCAAGAACAAGACAAGGATGCCCACTTTTATCACCACTATTCTACACTATACTGGAAGTCTTAGCCAAAGTAATCAGTCATGAAAAAGAAAAGGAATCCAATTTGGAAAGGAAGAAGTAAAACTATCTCTATTCACAGGTGATGTTACCCCATACGTAGAAAATTCCAAGAAATCTACAAAAACTCTAGTGCTGATAAATTCAGCAACATTTCACAGTATATCAATGCAAAAATTCATTTGTTTGTTTTTGAATATACAACTCAAAAGCAAATTAAGAAGACAATTCCATTTGCAGTGGAATCCAAAAGAATAAAGTATCTGTAAATAAATTCAACCAAGAAGGTGAAAGACTCGTACGGTGAAAACTGCAGCAATGTTGCTGCACTAAATGAAAAGACATCTGTGCTATTATGGGTTGGAAGGTAATTTTATTAAAATGACAGTACTACCCAAAACAATCTATAGATTCACTGTGATCTCTATCAAAATTCCAACAGCCTTTTTTGTAAAACTGTTGTGGAATATTCAAATGTTAAGTTGCTTTGTATCATTAACGATAACTGTAAACAACCCAAACTAGTTATAACGGAATTTTAAATTATCTGGTGTATGCTGAAAGTGCCGTAAGAAGTTGAGACAGGATTCAATGATTCTGTGTTTTCTCATTTAGGGTCGAGTGATTAAAGCACGAATACCCAGTTGACGAGAGCCGTGTCTTTTGAAGCTTTAACAGAACTCCTACACTGATTCTCCAGTCTCCAATCACACTTGTATGGGTGCCTTTGTCCTCCACCCTTTAAATGCTCTTACGCACATTGAGTACTGTTCCTCCATATGTCAGATTCCTGTATGGTCTTAGTCTTAAATATTTCACCATATCTACCAAGGTATCTAAACTTTATAACATGCCTCAGAGAAAAGATTTTGCAATCATGCAGATCACAGCCTGTGAGCAAACCGCTCCCCTCTACACTTTAGTTTCCTCATCTGCAAAACAAGACCAGTAGGGTTGTTACAAGGATTAAAGCAAATGATTTACGTAAAGCATCTCCAACAATACCATGTACACCATAAACTCATTTTGTAACATACCAAAATTGGATGCATAATTA
The DNA here is from genome assembly GCF_018350155.1 of Leopardus geoffroyi. Lineage (NCBI taxonomy): Eukaryota > Metazoa > Chordata > Mammalia > Carnivora > Felidae > Leopardus > Leopardus geoffroyi. The sequence continues at coordinate 57,531,114 of NC_059338.1, read as the reverse complement.
CTATCTTCATTTTGTAAAGAACATGAGGAAGTAAGCCCACCCTATTCCTCAGCTTTTGCCACAGCTATTCAAACTCAAAGTTGTCATAGGCAGGATTTTGTTTAAGGCCTTGAACCAGGCTTGTTTAAGAGGTCACTACGGCTTTATGAAATGTTCTATTGCCATCTTTTTTTAATAATAAGAGAGACCAAGAATAGAAATTTGTCCCTTTCTTATGTTCTTTCCAGCTAGAAATGCCAATAAATTACAAGTAAAGGAATCTAGCGTTCATTCGTTGTTCAATTTGTTGCACGGACTACGGTATAACACAATACAGCAATGCGAGGGAAGAAATTTATTTTGTTTAGTGTTAAAAAAAAAAAAGATAAATTCACTGTATCACCAAAAGATAAATAGCATTTCCATAATTTCGACTATGACCAAAGCACACAGGCCATTAGAAATGATATACAAAATTCTGAGGGTAGCAGCTTCCAAATGAAGTATTTAAGATACTTTCAGTTGTAATGATCAGTAAAACGAAAAGCTTTGGCTTCTGACATATGTAGGTGGCTCTGCAATTGTTTAGAATGCTTTGCTTCTAGTCGGAGCTGTCTAGTTCTTTCTCTGACAGCTTGTTGCTCTGCTAGTTTTTCGATCCGTTTCCTTCGTAGCCATCTGTAGAAAAAGATATGATCAGAACTGGTGAGTATAAACCTCTCTTTTGCTGTAAAGTTACTACTGCAGGCTATTAAAGGAAATTGAGTTCTTTACATTGAAATGCTATAGTCACAACAAAAATTATTAAAGTACTAACTGAAAAATTTCAGACTTATCCCCTATGATCACACAAGGAAGCACAGTCACATTTGCAATCAAATACTTAAAATTAAGTTTCTCTTACAATGAAACTGCCAGCTAAAAAAACTGGGTTTTTAGTAATAAATACAATATTTCACATGTGATAAAGGTCCTATTCTTTTTTTTTTAATATGATTTTCTAAGCAATCAAGTATTTGATAGATTCCAAATAACATTTTTTGCAACTAGCTGTATTCTAAAACATGGCTCAGTTAGGTTAAGAATACCAACATACAGAAATATTGCCTTACCACTTGCAATGAGCACTGGGTGTTGTATGTAAGTGATGTATCACTTAATTCTACTCCTGAAACCAATACTGCATCGAATGTTAACTAAAATTTAAGTTAAAAAAAAAAGAAAGAAAAAGAAAGAAAGAAAGAGAAAAGACAGAAAAAAAAGAAAGAAAGAAAGAAAGAAAGAAGAAAGAGAAAGAAAGAAAGAAAAAGAAAGAAAGAAAGAAAGAGAAAGAAAAAGAAAAAGAGAAAAGAAAGAAAGGTTACCTCGTTCTTGGTAGATATTAACGTGCTCTATGGTGAAGGAAGAGTCCACATTCTAACCAATTTGAATCTATAACCTTGCTTAGGTAAAATAACCCCCAAATAACTGTATACACACATATGAAAGTATATATGTGGTATGTGTGTGTATACACACTTGTTTTCAGAAATAACCCTAAACAACGAAATAACTGTGTCAGAACTGAATAGACTTAAGCATCTAAGCCAAGGTTGTGTGGTCCTGAATTAGACACTACTTTGAGCAAATTAACTGTAGTCATTTAGGGGTCAATTGGGAAAAAATAGGATTCTGGACTGGGTATTAGATGAGATCGTCAATAAAAATAAGCAGATTACAGAACAGTATAACCAGTATGATCTCAATTTATATTTTAAAATTATAAATGTATGTATAGAGAAAAGATATGCACTAAGGTACTAACAGTGATCTCTGGGTGATGAAAATGTGACTTTTCTGCCTCCATTTCCACAATGCACATTTACTGCTTCTGTTATGATAATTACATATGTTAAAAAAAAAAAAAGGAAAGGAAGAAAGAAGCACAGAAACAAAGACAGAGACAGCAAAAAAGACAGGAAAGAAAGGAACTTCAAACAACTGGACTCATTCCCTCCCCCAAGGCCTGTTGGCAAAATTCTGAAACCAGGTCTGTTTCCTCACAATTAGGTAATACAAAGTATCCACCAGGTAACTGAAAAGATCAGGTTTGCCTTGAAAGTATGTGTCCAAAATCTCTTTTTCCATTTGGTTTGTACAGATCTTCCTCCTCAGCCTGTCTGTCTTTACATAAAAATATTTCTTGGGAAATGCAACTCTTTATTCAGTTTTTCTGAGGAGTGTATAAGAGAAGCTGTAAACAGTCTTTGGTCCATTTCTCTAAGAAGTGAACAAAATAACAAATAAAATAAATAGCAGGCTATCAAAGGTTATCAGACTGGTGAAATATAAAATAATTTTGGTATTGAAAATATCTTGAAGAGGGGCGCCTGGGTGGCTCAGTCAGTTAAGCGTCGCACTCTTGGTATCAGCTCAGGTCATGATCTCACGATTCATGAGATTGAGCCCCACATGGAGCTCTGTGCTGACAACCCAGAAGCTACTAGGGATTCTGTCTCCCTCACTCTCCGCCCCTCCCCCATCTCCAAAAATAAATAAACATAAAAAAAATAGAAAATACCTTGAAGAAAGAAAGAATGGTATATAGATAGAATGCATAGTATGGAGCTGAAGAATTTTCTCAGGTTTTAGAAGTGTGGACTTAAAACTGAATAGATATGTAATATAAGCAATAAAATATTTTGTGGTATTTTTTTTCCAAACTTTCTTGACGATATAACTCTCTACAACGACTGTGAGAAAAGGGAAACATGCCCTGCCTGTGACTTACTGTTTAAAGGCCCTTTCGCGGCCTTCGGTCCCTTTAAGGAAGAATAAACATTCCTCCTGCTTTCGTAGTTCTTCTGTCTTTCTTTCTCTCAGCTGCTCTTCGTGCTTTTTTTTAAGCCATAATCGAAAAGCTTGTTGTGGATCTCTGTTTTCCTGCTGATTACAAAAACAAGCTTTATTTAATTTTCAATACACCAAAACAGCTTTTTGAGGCCCTGACTATAGGACCCTACAAGAATATGTGTTCCACTCATCAATTTTTCTTAATAATGCCAACCTCACTACCTGCACTCCTAGCATCCAAACAAAATATATCGCCTTTGACTCACACCACTGATTGCCCCCTGTCAGAAAACCCAACACTGTATTCATTGCCATCCAGCGCCTTTCTTTTTTTTTTTTTTTTAATTTTTTTTTTTTTAACGTTTATTTATTTTTGAGACAGAGAGAGACAGAGCATGAACGGGGGAGGGTCAGAGAGAGGGAGACACAGAATCCGAAACAGGCTCCAGGCTCTGAGCTGTCAGCCCAGAGCCCAACGCGGGGCTCGAACTCACGGACCGCGAGATCGTGACCTGAGCCGAAGTCGGCCGCTTAACCGACTGAGCCACCCAGGTGCCCCCATCCAGCGCCTTTCAAAAGTCTTATTGAGGTAAGCAATAAATGAAAAAGGTTTAAATGCAGTGATTTGCAAACTTTTCAATGATGAGAGCCCTTTGACAAGTAAAGTAATTTTTCACAATGGCACAAAAAATAAAACAGGGTTGAAGAAAGATTGGGATAGGCAATATGAGTGGAGTTGAGGTCTTTGTAGCAATTCCTGAAGGAGCTCCCTGGAATGCAGTTGGAAAACTAATGATCTGACACTTCTGTTATTCATCCTTTCTTTTAAATTCTGTCTTTGTTTTTAACTTTTAAGAGCATCTAACTACCAAGCTCATCTCCAAACTGTAACTACTCTTATGGAGGGCGGCCATAAGGATGTGCAACCATAAGAATTTTCTCATCAGGATAACAGCCGTGATGATTTTGTCATAAGTAAAAGCCAGTGGGAGTAGCTTATTGTATATACAGTTCCTCAAACTTCATGATGGATCCTATCTTCAGGGAATTTTCACAGTTGAAAGAGCTCTTCTGTGAGAGAATAAAGAAAGCAAAGGGACAGATGTGGCGTGAGGGGAAAGCACGTCTCATCCTATGGATGCCTGGCTAAAACGCAAAGGACCTTTCCTTTATGTATTCATTTAATACTTTCCCCAAACATGAGCTCTGTGATACAGAGCATACACTTCTTTCATCTTGCATTTTCCTTTATCTATCACTCCCATTGCCAAGTATGTTCCATTTTAATTTATATAATTTATGTAACTTAGGACCTTTGATTTGCAATGCTGAAGTTTGTGAAGAGGACCCTTGGACCTAAGGGTCATCGCTGAACACCTAGAAGCCTGGGAAGGGCTGGAGATGACTAAAAAGGGTTCATGCTGGAATTCGAGATCAAGAGAGTCAAGGATTCGGAGGTGACCAGGATTTACTGGTATCTCTGTTCATTTATTCATTCAGCACTTACAGCTGTCTACCACATACAGTCTATACAGGCACACTGGTATGGGGCTGCATCGGTGAAAAAAACGAGGTTCCCCCTCTTCCGTATTCTGTGATTGCACGACACGGTGGTCCTTGTCACACGCAGCTACTTAAATAAAATTTAAAATTCAGTACTTCACTCACATCAGCTACATTTCAAGCGCTTAATAGCCATGTTGTGGCTAGTGGCTACTTTACTGGACGGCACAAACAGCATTTCCATCATCACAGAAAGTTGTACTGGGCAGTGTTACTCTAGATGAGGAGATGAAAACAGAGGATCGATCGATTGATAGGTCAGATTCAAAAGAGAAGTATGATGAGGAGAGAGAGAAATATGGGGGAGGTGAGGAGAAAGATGGTATGTAGACCGAAAGAGAGGGGGTAAGTTATTGGCTGTCTGGAGGAAGGGTATTTCAAGCAGTGGTAACAGTAAGAGCGAACGCTCTGAGAAGAGACTGTGTTTGGTATGCTCAATAAACAGCAAAGAAGTGAAAGTGAAGCTATGGCAAAGTGGCTGGAAAGTGGTAGGAGACGAAGTGAAAGAAGGCTATGGTAGGCGACGGCAGGAACACTGGGTTTTATTTTGAGACGAGAAGCCACTGGAGGTTTCTAAGCATAACAGACACAATCTATTCTGGGGATTCTCTCTCCCTCTCTCTGCCCCTCCCCCACTCATGCTTGCTCTACCTCTCTCTCTCTCTCCAAATAAATAAATAAATAAATAAATAAATATTTTTCTTTAAAAAGAAGCTCTGAATTGTATTCTTTAAAAACATGAACCATGGCTGAACGTAATTTATTTCAAAAAATGTTCATGTTAAAAGGCATCATGGTTATGTATTTCCCTTCGGAATTTTTTTTTCTTGATTTGAAGTCTGTCTCAAAGATTAACTTTAATGAGAAACCATATCATAAATGAATCGTATTCTCAAGAAGTTTTGTGAATTTTGTCACTTTGAATTTGGATGCTTAACTGACTGAGCCACCCAGGCACCCCCAGTTCAAAGTTTCTATTATCCCCAAGTAGGACACAATAGAACACTGAAGCGTACGTTTATTTTTATAAATACCCTATAAAAATATTATGTTGGGCTGAGTGCCATGAAGCCTGAGGGTCCACCATCCCCTGGGAAACTGCAGGCAGTGCACTCACAGCTGTGGTTTTTCTTGGTCACTGAAACGTACGCTCCTCTTGTCTGCAACACTTTTCAACATTACAGCAACGTGCTGTGCCTCTCCCCTCCCAAGCCTGAATTCCCCGCTTCCCTCAAAAACTTCCCTAGTTTCTCCCTTGTAATTCCCATTCAAAGATATAAAAACTCCTAAACATGTCCATTCTCACAAGATACCGAAAGGGCCCTGGACTTAAACCTCCTGTGTTACCCAAATCCGGATTCTCCCCCAAGACGCAGTTTTCCTCTCCCAAATAGACTCTGCATTTCCTGCCGAACTTCAAGTACTTCACAGGTCAGGTGCAGAAGTTAGGACACACTCCTTCATACTCTTCAGAACTCTGTGCCTCTACTCTTCTAAGTAAAGCCACACTCATCTGACATTTACACCATTTGGCTCCCTTAATTTCACGACCTCTGGTCATTCAACATCCAGCCTCACAGAGTTCTCATTTTCTCATCTTCTAGGTCTTTCTCCAGGGCCCTTGACACCCAGTCCTACAGCCACAGCCACATCCCCACAAACTGGGGATGGAGGGCGGCCATTAGTCTTTGAAATCACTAATCTTCTCATTCTCCACGCTAACCATAAAATACATCTCTCCAGTCACGTTTCAACAGCTTCACCTGGATATTTCGTAGGTACCTCAAACTCAACAAGTGAAAAACTAAAATAACCGTTTCCTCCACCAGTGTGTTACTCTCTACTGCTCCAGTGAGTGGCACCATCATCCACTGAGCTCCTCAGAAGAGAAAACTGGTATATTCTCTTTACACCTCATTCTCCCTCACACACATATCTAATTCATTACAAAAATCCTCCAGTCAGTATTTCAGAACATCTTAAATGACTCATATCTCTCTCCCTCCCTTTCTCCCCCTCCCTCTCTCCCCCTCTCCTGTTAGAATTCTAGCCCAAAGTCCTATCCTTTCTCCCTCATCTACAACTACATCTGCTTTTCAATTGCTCTCCCCACATCTGCTCTTGCCCCCTTCATTCAGTTATAATAATTCAGTCAAGACTATAAACAGAAAATTCACAGAATATACACACGGTCATATGTACTCATGAAGAAAAATTAAGAAGATAAACCACATAAAGTGTTAGTCAGGATGTGGTAAATATTCGCTCTTACACACTGTTGGAGGGACTATCAATTGATACAACCTTTCGGGAGGTTAATTTTTGCACATTTAACTAAAAATTTCACTCTGGACACCCAGTGAGTCATAGATTCCACTCTTCAGAAACTCTCCTACAGAACGAACATGTTCACTACAGCATTGTTAGTGAATAGAACAATACCGGAGCCAAGCTGAATACCCACAATTGAGGATTTAATAAATTATCTCTGAACAGAATACTATGCAGCTACTTGAAAAGAAATATCTAAATGTAATGACCTAGAAATAGTCTCTGAAGAGTTAAATGGAAAAAAAAGCAAAGTGTATCACAAAATTTTGATTTGTGAGACTGTAAATATAAATAAGACTTGGAAGACTTGCACACACTCTAAAAGTGCGTATCACTAGGAGATGAGTCAGGGGAGGGCACAGGACTGAATTTTCAATTTTTTATTTCTATGCTTTTTAAAAAAAATTGGTAGGGGTAGGGACGGTTTTTTGCTTTGTCTTTGGTTTCCTGTAATGTTTCAAATTTTTAAAAACTAAATAATTTGGTGTCTTTAATTTGTTAGCTTTCATGTAAGATTTAGATGTATCTATTCTTTTAAAAAAATTTTTTTTTGAGTCTAGGTGACACACGATAATGTCACATTACTTTTGGGTGGATAACATAGTGACTCACCCTCTCTAGGCTCACCACAAGCGTAGCCACCATCTGTTACCACACAACACTATTACAATATCCTGTATTGGATTCCTCATGCCGACCCTTTTCTTGCCATGACTTATTCATTCCGTAACAGGAAGCCTGTACTTCCCATTCCCCTTCACCCATTTTGCCCATCCCCCTACCCTCACCTCCCGGCACTGGCCACCACCATTTTGTTCTCTGTATTTGTAGGTCTGACTCTTTTTGTTCGCTCATTTGTTTTGTTTTTCAGATTCTACATTACGTGTGAAATCAAACGGTATTTGTCTTTTCTCCATCTGTCTATATGTCTATTGTGTTTTTTTTTAATTTTTAATGTTTTATTTATTTTTAAGATAGAGAGAGACAGAGCATGAGTGGGGATGGGGCAGAGAGAGAGAGAGAGGGAGACACAGAATCTGAAGCAAGTTCCAGGCTATGAGCTGTCAGCACAGGGCCCGACACAGGGCTCGAACTCACGAACTGTAGGATCATGACCTGAGCCAAAGTCGGACGCTCAACCGATTGAGCCACCCAGGCGTCCCTATTGTTTTTTATATGTTTATTTATTTATTTTGAGAGACAGCACAAGCATGGGAAGGGCAAAGAGAGAGGCAGAGAGAGAACACGGGGCTCCATCCCATGAACCGTGAGATCATGACCCGAGCTGAAATCAAGAATCTGGTGCTTAACCGACTGAGCCACCTAGGCACGCCATATGTCTGTTCTTAAGTAGACCCATTCTGTAGAGTTTGTGTGTGTGTGTGTGTGTGTGCATGTGCATGTGTGTATGCACGTGTATGCTATCTTTGTCCTATTTGAATAGCAAAGTTATAATATCCTGAAAAAACATATTGGTAGTTTTCCATTTCCTGTGCTACAAAAGTGTGAATAAAATAGGACTCATTTGATTTTCACAGGCTTCTTAGAATTTAATCGTAAAGTCATCTGTATGTTGCATCTTTTGCAAGGGTTGCTCTTGGACCACTTTTCCTACTTTTTCCATAGGTTCTTATTCTGATATTCTCATTTCTTCCTGTAATTCAGCTTTCATATCTGTATCAACTTACATTTCATAGAGAAGATTTACTTACTCTGCTATTCATGTCTTCGATTTGCTTTGCTCGCTGAATTCTCCTCATTTCTATGACCTGCTCTCTTTTCTTTTGCAACCATGCTTTAAATACCATGTCATTCTCTCTTTTCTTTTCTTTTTCTTCTTCTATTTTTCGTTGTTCTTCCTGGTGGAAAGAGTTATCAAAAGACATTCATGAAAAACTAATAAAATTGTATATGAGTTATCAGAGTAGGGAGATATATTTTGAGATCTGAAATTAGCATTCTCTGCTCCTAAAACTTTCCATCAGAAAATTGGGCTTCTCCAAAAAAAAAAAAGAAAAAAAAATAGGGACTCTAATTTGCTTAGGAATAAAATTAAGGTTTATCAGATAAATGAAATTGGAGAGATAAATTCTACAATTACATAGATGTACAATATATGTATGCATGCTGTTCAGAAATTCCTTGAATCTCTCCTTCATTTCCTGGTTTACTTTTGGAATTAAACCCCTCAAATTGTAGCTTTCACAAAGAAAAAAAAAGGCCACCACACTCTAGAAGCACTATATGGTGTCTACAGGAGCATCATAAATGTTTGAAACATTTTTACATTATTGTTAAATTTGTTAATTGTGATAAATGACATTGTGGTCATGAAAGAGAAGGCTAACATCGTCATTTAGAAATATATATTAAAATGTACAAGTGAGCAATAATGCTCTAGCTAGGACTTGCTTTAAACATACATCAGCCAAGAAACAAAGGAGATGAAGCAAATATGCCAAAATCTCAATGACTTTCAAATCTGGGTGATGGGGACACAGAGATTAACCGTACCTTCATATGTGTTTGAAATTTTTTATTACACGGTTTAAAAATATTTTTCAACTAATATATATTCACAAAGTAACATTTTTTGTTATCAGAACAATATTTAGACAGTTAACTACAGGAACAAAATGAATTTTTTATATGAATTATTCAATGAATGTTAGAAAAGGAAGTTTCTTAAACTTGAGGAGGGGTACTGAAACCAGTTGTGTAGAGCTATAAAATAGTCACTAGGAGCAAAGCGGAGCATGTCAGGTACATATCATAGTGAAAATTGTACTGAGCTAAAAGTTAGGAGATCTGAGTAGCAAGTACGATGCTGCGATCGTACTATGTCGATTTGGTCAAACCACTTAACTCTGAATTCTCCTCTACAAGATGGAGTGAAATTAATGAGCTCTCAAGTCTCTCCCAATACTAAAATTTTATCACTTAAATGAACTGAATTATATAATCTATGCTTTCATTTTCTTCAAATGGTGGAATTCAGAGTTCTTTCTTTACATTTTAACAATATAGCAAGTCTTTCTAATTCCTTTTGATTGAACAAAATGTAAGAAGGAAAGAAAATATCCTATCCAATAGACAGCACAGAATGTCTTTTAAAATACCGATATACTGGAAAGGTATGTATAATTTTGTGACAGAATCCTGAGGATACTCGCCTTTTAAAAATACGTACATAGGGTGGCTCTGTCAGTTGAGCATCCGACTTTGGCTTCAGGTCATGATCTCACCGTTCATGAGTTCAAGCCCCACGTTGGGCTCTGTGTTGACAGCTCAGAGCCTGGAGCCTGCTTCAGATTCTGTGTCTCCCTCTCTCTCTGCCCCTAACATCCCTTTTCCACACCCCTCCCCTGCAATCTGTGTGTGTCTCTTTCTCTCAAACATTAAAAAAAAATTTAATAAACATATTTGCATATATGTGAATAAAGACTGAAGATTTCTATTTTGAAATACCTATATACTATTTTCTAAGCTCTAAAAAATGCTTATATAAAAGGTGAATTTGGGGCGCCTGGGTGGCGCAGTCGGTTAAGCGTCCGACTTCAGCCAGGTCACGATCTCGCGGTCTGTGAGTTCGAGCCCCGCGTCGGGCTCTGGGCTGATGGCTCAGAGCCTGGAGCCTGTTTCCGATTCTGTGTCTCCCTCTCTCTCTGCCCCTCCCCCGTTCATGCTCTGTCTCTCTCTGTCCCAAAAATAAATAAATGTTGAAAATAAAAAATAAAAGGTGAATTTATCACAGATTAAAATTTACATTTATTTGTAAGTTTCTTTTTACAAGAAGGACCTTGGGTAATGTAAAAGGTGAAATAAAATGGATTCCCCTTATGTCAAGGAATTTTAAAATGGAGTCAGGGGCCATTAGGATGTGGGCCTTATGCAAGTCCTCACTGGGTATAATCATAAACTTTTGAATTGGGCCACACTACCAATATAACAAGGATTCTACCAGTACCTGCAACCTGCTACAGTAACAGACTTTTTCTCAGCAATAGCCTTAGCCACCAATTATGTGTAGCCAAGATTAGTTTTCTGCTGTCAACGCCAAACAAAATTCTTTGTAAATAACGTAAAGCAGCATTCTTTTTTTGCCTCTAAAAACACTTGACTTTTGTGCCCTAGTGGACATAATTTGGGTTGCTACCCAAATCTCTACTCCCCAAATTGCAATTCTGAGACCTGAAATAATAAGTGCTTTTGTTTTGTTTCAGTTCTGCCTCTTTTCTCAGTTGATGATGTCTTGCATCAATACAGACAGTATGGTAAGATGATTATCTTTCTGGAGGAGCTTTTAGATATTACACAGAAGATATCAGCCGAAGTACAGATAATGCAGTTGCCAAAGAAAACAATGAAATGATGCACTTAGAATAGATACAGTATAGCAGCTCAACTCAGCAAATATTTTGTTGGGTATAAACAAGGAAAGCCTTCCCCTGAAACCAACTAAAAAATATGAAAAAGCCTTAGCATTTCCATACAGTCTTGAGCAAGCATATAAGTAATAAAGACCATGCCTTGAGCAAGTGCATAAACCAAGGGAAATTTAGTTCTGAGGATCCTGACATGAGAAAAGTGCATCTCGGCACCAAGAAAAGAGGATCAAAATAAAAACGAAACTATTTCTGAGTCACACCAGTTCAAGATTACTCAGTCCAGTAGTGAAAAGACACTGAAATTCTATAAAACCTCTCATGTAACATTTATAGAAATATACAAATGCACTTACACATTTGTGTGTACAGCAAACATTATTATAGTTCATTCTCAAATGTTATTTTGTATTGTCATCAAGTTTGGCGTTAGCAGATCCTTTTAAGTACTGCTATAAACCAAGCAAACTAAGTCTGCGAGTTACAGTTCAGATATTAGTGGCCAAGCAAGCTAAACTTTATTTAGTATGCATTTTTTCAGATTCCTGCCTGAGCATTCTATAGGTTACAAATCCTTACTAACTTTGTTTTTCACCTTTTTCTGCTAATATGGGCTCCTTATTGAAACACCAGAAATTTCCTTGATAATTTCCTACATAATTCCTATACCATTTCTCAATAGACACCAAGAAAATAGATTTTGACTCCTATTTTGCTCTAAACAAGCTGAATGATTTTGGTAACGTTAATTAAACTTCTAGACTATAGATTTCTTGTCTGTAAAAGGCTCTTTAGGGATTCTTCTAATTGTAAAATTCTATTTACCTGTGATCCTGCTGAAGTTTGGCCTTTACAGTCAGATATTTTCTGGTTCAGCTTAATATCATCAGGTATCCAGTAAAACAGAGAACTGGGGCACTGATTTAAGTCATTTAGAGAAAATTCACCAGTTTTACTACCTGGAGTTTTCATTAATAAAACACAGTTTTATTCAAGAGCTATGAAAAAAAGATCCCAAAGGAAGTAAGCATTGCTAAGAGAGTCACTCAGAATGGAGTGGAAAGGGCTTGAGGAAGTAAGACCAATGCAGGTCTCTCCCTGCAGTTCTCAGTTCTCAGAACAACGGGAACTTCTGACTCTTGCCAATTGCAACCAGAACTCCTCCTTCTACTTTGGACTGAAATAGAGATAAATGTAACACCTGTTAGCTATATAGTCAATTGTGTATTAGATAGTTTAAACTCTGCCCCCACCAATCATAATTCTTTCAAAACAAGTTACATGACCTTGTGGGTTTTGTCTTTATAAGCCTGCACTCCCCACTCATAATTCAAAGCACTGTCAATTTTGGTTGACCTGTGTTTCCCGGATTGCAATCCCAAAAACTCCAAATAAACGCTCCGGTTGCTTCACAGCCTCTTCTTCATCAACATTACTGGGCATAGCTGGTAGGATCTCAAGTACCTGACCTCTGTCTCCAGTGTTGCCGTGGATTTGAGTCAGGTACCAAGAGTCCACTGCACTCCTACATATCCTTGGTGGCTTCAAGTCACAGTGATAAATCCTCTTGGTCCTGAACCTCCCATCTTGGTCAAGGTTCAGGCCTTTAATTGGATGTCCTCTGTTGCTTGCTTCTGTCCTCACTCATTTTTGAGGGGAGGATTCCATCTTCACTCATTCTGAATGGAATATTTGGGTTTCAGGTTCTTGGTAAGTACTCAATTATGGGAAATAATTTTTTTTTAATTTTTTTTAATGTTAATTATTTTTGAGAGAGAGAGAGAGACAGAGACCAAGCAGGGAAGGGGCAGAAAGAGAGGGAGGCACAGAATCCGAAGTAGGCTTCAGGCTCTGAGCTGTCAGCACAGAGCCCGACGCGGGGCTCAAACTCACAGACCGCGAGATCACGACCTGAGCCATAGTCGGCTACCCAACCGAGTGAGCCACCCAGGCGCCCTGGGAAATAATTCTTCTAAGGAGCTTCTAATATTCAGTCCCCTATTGTAACTCCTGCAGTATTTATGTTAAGGAATATGGTCTTTCTTGCTATGAATTTTTGCCCCATTGGATCAAATTACCCAAGATGATTTAAAACTTCATTGGTCAAGGGGCGCCTGGGTGGCGCAGTCGGTTAAGTGTCCGACTTCAGCCAGGTCACGATCTCGCGGTCCGTGAGTTCGAGCCCCGCGTCAGGCTCTGGGCTGATGGCTCAGAGCCTGGAGCCTGTTTCCGATTCTGTGTCTCCCTCTCTCTCTGCCCCTCCCCCATTCATGCTCTGTCTCTCTCTGTCCCAAAAATAAATAAACGTTGAAAAAAAAAATATTTAAAAAATAAATAAATAAATAAATAAAACTTCATCGGTCAAAATGGACACTTTTGATGTCCTACAGCTAGTTTACTTGCGTGCACAATTGGAAAAGGCTTATAAAGACAACCAAATGGGATGCCTATTTCAGTTGGTACCTGGGGGGTTTCAAACATAGTCAGGATTTTAAAAATCTCGTCTTTACAAAATGCCATTTCCAAACTAACTGAAGCAAACAGACAACTTTAAAAAGACCCGTCCTCTGTCTCAGGCACCGTCTTGTTCCCTTCCTCCTGCTTTGCCTCTGGGCATGCAACAGCCCTCTTGCACCAAGGACCTGCCTCTGGGGCCATCTTCCTCCTTCCCTCTGTACCATCTGTGTACCCTCCTCCACTTCCTCATTCCAATTTTCTTGCCAGAATTCCGGGGACAGCTCTATAAGGATCTTCACAGCACACAAATAAAAATCCTTAGTAAAAGACTTTGGTCATCTGAGCAGTTAACTCAGATTAACTTAGCAGATAACTTGGGTTAACTAACTTACGTTAGGTTAGTTAGTTAACCTAACGTAAGTTAGTTCATCTGCCAGAAACACAATTCAGATCCGCTATTCTTTTGAGAAGAGCTTGAATCATGCCTGAATCACGGTATAAATTTTAAAATGAAACCATAAGGTTTCTGTCTATAGCTACCTATATGTTACATATGTCTACATATGTATGTGACAGTGATGTGACATTTTCTAGCTCTGATGGCACTGTCAAAGTTAATTTATGAAAAAGGTCCATTTAGTTGGATTAAAAACAATGAAGTGCTTCCATAAATTAAGTAGTCAAAAAATTCCCAGAAATACAAAAACCACTAACCCAAATCTTTCTCAAGTTCCCATGATCTGAGACAATCCTTGATAAATAAATGCTAGTTTAATGGAGAACAAACTGCTGGTTACCAGAGGGGGAGGTGAGTGGAGAACTGGGTGATACAGGTGGTGGAGACTGAGGAGTAGACTTGTGATGAGCACTGAATGTTTTATGGAAGTGTTAAATCTCTACACTGTATACCTGAAACTAATATTACACTGTATGCTAACTAACTGGAATTTGAATAAAAACTTTAGTAAGAAAATAAAAGCAAAAAATGCAAGTTTATGTTTGCTGGTTTAGTAAAAACAGGAATGTTTTCAGGGTTATCAGCATCACGATGAGGCAATGGAGATACACAACTTTTTCTACCTGGGTTTACTAATCATAAAAGCTCATGCTATTTCTGTTTCAAAATCTGTCAAGAAAAGAAATAGCTTAAGATGATGATTAGCTGTTTAGTGTTTTAATCCAAGTATAATTACTAAAAGCAAGCAATCTAAGTAAATTTAAAGGAGATCAAAATTTATGCTGAATTAAACTAGATAACAAATGTTCATTAACCACTTAAATCATTTCAAAATATACAGCATAACATACTGAAATATTGATTGCTAAACCTAAGTTTATTTAGTTTTGGCTTTTAAATTTTTTTTACAGAAAGACAAAAATATATAATATTTAGGTCTATTTAATAAACAAACCTATGCAAAAAAATTTAAATGACTAGGAGAGGGATTATACTTCTAGAAACTATGGAATGATGAGGGGCGCCTTGGTGGCTCAGTTGGTTATGTGTCTGACTCTTGACTTCAGCTCAGGTCATGATCTCAGGGTTTGGGAGTTCGAGCTCCTTGTTGGACCCCGTGCTGGCAGTGTGGAGCCTGCTTGGGATTCTCTCTCTTTTCTGTCCCTCCCTCGTTCTCTCTCTCTCTCAAAATAAATAAACTTAAAAAAAGTGACATAAAAATTATGAAATGATGAAACATATTTATAAATGTGCCAGTCCACAATGGTTTCTTAGTTTTCACTAGGAATTAAGATTCTAAGGGTTAAAAATTCTATTTAGTATTTTTGAAAGTAAAGCTACTAAAATTCAACAAGGATGTAAGAAAATGACTGTATATGGAAAGTAAGAGAGGAAAAGTAGAGTGTGTGTTTTTGGTAAAAGAAGGTATGGGGAAGAAATGAATTTTGTTGAGGGAAATGAAAGTGATTTTGTCATAAAGCTGATTATTTAAGAAAGAGAAAGAGAGACAAACTAAAATAGACACAGAAAATTGTAGAAGGTTCATAGGAAAGAAGTCTTGGAAAAGGAATTTCATGTGTAATCAAGCTGGCCAAGGTTAAAATTAATGTATTTAAACTTCAGTTTTGACATCCAAAGTACACTAGTGCAAAATTTTGGTTTTCTCTGTTGAAAGGACAAAATTTTCTCAGATTGTTGGCCTGCCCTTCATAAGAGATTGTACCCAAAGTTTCTTTACTTTTAATGTAACCTGCCTAGGAAACAGAGTCTATGTTTTGTCTTTATCACGTCTTTGATGACTTGGGAAAGCTGAGTCTTCTTCTCTGTTAAGACCAGCTAAGGTGGGGCGCCTGGGTGGCTCAGTCGGTTAAGCGGCTGACTTCGGCTCAGGTCACGATCTCGCAGTCCATGAGTTCGAGCCCCGCGTCAGGCTCTGGGCTGATGGCTCAGAGCCTGGAGCCTGCTTCCGATTCTGTGTCTCCCTCTCTCTCTGCCCCTCCCCCGTTCATGCTCTGTCTCTCTATGTCCCGAAAATAAATAAACGTTAAAAAAAAAAAAAAAAAAAAAAGACCAGCTAAGGCTTTTGTAGCTAACTGTAATCTTCTGTATTTGTCCCTGATAATTTAGGTAAATGGATAATGAAGTATTGTTTTATAATTTTCTGTTATCCTATTGGGTCAAGTGTCCAAACATTTTGATATTTTTTTACAAACTCCCCCAAATCAACTTCTAAATGAAGTCTTTTTGATCTGGAAAATTCCGTAGGACATATTAGGTTTATTTGATATGTTAAATCACATGGGAAGCATTGTCAAATAAGAAATAATATTAAACTTTCTTTATGTAACATCTGTACAGTGTTCCAAATACTGTGTGAAATCCCTAGAAATCTGATTATTTCCTGATACAATGTTATCAGTCACATCATTTTAAAATGTATGACAGGGGTGCCTGGGTAGCTCAGTTGGTTAAGCGTCTCGCAGTTTGTGGGTTCGAGCCCTGTGTCAGGTTCTGTGCTGACAGTTCAGAGCCTGGAGCCTGCTTCAGATTCTGTGTCTCCTTCTCTCTCTCTCTCTGCCCCTCCCCTGCTTGTGCTCTATCTCTCAAAAATAAATAAACATTAAAAATTTTTTTAAATAAATAAAAAATAAAATGTATGTCATAGGGGCACCTGGGCGGCTAAGTCAATTAAGCATCTGACTCTTGATTTCGGCTCAGGTCATGATGTCATGGTTCTTGAGACTGAGCCCCGTGTCAGGCTTCACCTACCTGCTTATGATTCTCTCTCTCCCTCTCTCTCTGCCTCTCCCTCTCCCACCTCTCTCAAAATAAATAAACTTTAAAAAAATAAAAAAATAAAAAATAAAATGTATGTCATAAAAATAAGCAACCTCCACTGCAAATGCCATTATAATGAGAATGATACTCATTATACTTAGCATCTGTCCTCCAGTAGATTAACCTTTTATGAAACCCTCTTGCTGTCTCCCCCAAATGTCATCATTTCAAACTATCATTCTCTAAATCCTGCCTTCTAAACCTTACCTTCTGATGACAGAGACATCTCTTACCCTCTGGGCCCTTTGAAATATGGCAGTTGAATTTTATCTAGCTGCCACCATCTCAAGGACACAAATATGTTCTAGTAATGGCTTGTATGTTTTCTCACTGTGCAAGAGCCTTTCCTACTCATGGAACTATGGCCTCAGTTCCACGGTAAATATTATTGGAGAAAATAAGTCCAAACTGAGGCATACCCTCAGAACCTCACAGTGACTGAGGGAGGTATTTCACAAAACAAATATCATAGGCCATTTGCCACATCTGGCCAATATTACAACATTTTCATTGCACGTATCATCCCCAATACTCTGCCACTGTAGAACAAACAAATGGAATAATTAAGACCCCCCAACTGGCAAATCTTACTGAGTCTTTCAGTCTGCTTTGGTCTAAAGCCCTCCCCTTCAAATTATTTAACCTCAGATCCACTCTATTTGGTAAACACTAATTATCTCCCTTTGAAATCATTACCAGAACACCTATGAGGATGGCCTACTACTGAAAGGAAATCCACTAATCTATTGCAAAGATCTTATCAAGGTACTTGAAATACCGAGCTCATACAGCAATCTTTTCCCAAGCACACTTCTGGGTGACAAACATCTTCAACATCATGATCTCCCACCTGGACATTTGCTTCCTGGAAATGTCACCCACACAAGGATGCCCTCCAACCTCACTGGGAAGGGCCATATCAAGCATTTGTTAACTAACCCCCAGGCTGCTAAACTTAAAGGCGTTGACCCATGGGTTCACAGTTCTTATTTAAAAAAAAAAAAAAAAAAAAAAAAGGCATCCTCTCCTGACTGGACATCCCCACCCACAAGAGATCTCAAACTAAAAATATCCAGACCCACTCAAAATCAACAATCTGGGTGAGAAGCAGATGGCACCTGAGGTAGACAGACAGCTTTCCCAAGAGTCATGACCAGGCCTGTATATCTCACAAGAGACTCTTCCTAATGCCTCATGGCCATGAAATATTTGGAACAATCCTTGTAGCAGGCACTTTAGCACTAAAGTGCCTCCTATATTTGGCTCTTGCAGACATGCCAAGGAACAAATAACAAGTGTTCCCCAACAGACACTCGTAGCTGCAAGACCCCCCTCTTACAAAAGATTCTTTCAGCTAAGATGTGAAACACACAGCCACCCTCCTTCCGTCTGCTCAAATAAAACAGATCCCTGGTTTTCTCCTATCATGCTCTCTATACCGATAAATGAGTCCATAACCAGTTCTAAGCAGAGATGCTTTGCACCCCTACAGGACACATTTTCGTCTGCACTTACAGGGGACAATCTTGGGCATCTGCTTGCCTAGACAGCTGGAGAATGGCAAAGCAATGCCACCTGGGATATCTAACTTCCCTTTCTTCTGTCCTTAAGTTAATTACTAAAGGATAACCATACAGGAACTAATCATAGAACTAAAAGGAGTCTCCCTGCTAAAAAAAAAAAAAACCTGAAAGAAGATAATTATCCAGATGACAACCCCTCCGAATAAAAACAAACAGTTGGGGGCGTTCCCAAGGCTGTGGTCTCCCAGGAGAGAAGAACTTCAGTAAAGGGGCCCAATTTGGGAGGATCTTCAGTTGCTGGCTTGGAATGAGTACATGATTGGAAATCTTTCTTGAACCATCAGCAGAATTGCCAGGTTCACTGCCTGAGCTATTAGAGCCAGGGCAAGTCTTTGGATACTCCATCTCATGTTGTCCTCAATAATAGCATAGCATTAGGTTATTTACTTGGAACCCACGGTAGAGTCTGCCATCATTAACACTTCTTGCTGTACATGGGTACTTCCCGTCGCTTGGAATTCGAAACTGCTAAGATTTTTAAGCTTGCTAAATCTCCAAGGGGAATCCCATCCTCTAAAACCTCTGGTTGGTTAGATTTCAGAGTCTCAGATATTTTTAGCTGACTCCTGATCAGAATTGGGACCTGGGCTACAAGTTATCTTATCACTGTTTTAATTTGTTCTATACTCATTATTATCCCACTGTCAATGCTTTTCACAGGCAATGTTTCAAATCCTGTCAGAACTCAGATAATCTTTGTTCAAAGACTCAAAACCATTCACCAGATGTACCCTTTGACTGAAAGAAAGGAGAATCTAATTGACTTCTAGGTCTTATTTCCTCAAACCTCCTTGTTACTCAGATGTGGCTGGAAAACTCTCACCTCGCATGCTTATAGAACACATCAAGTAACAACCACTATGAGATTCCACCCTCCAAGGGACATGAGGGGCCCAGAGCAAGTTGCAGGTTGCCAACCACTCCAATAATGAAATAGGACTACATGATCACAAAAATCTGTCACTGATGTTTTCCTGCCAGAAAGATCTTGATCAGAAGGGGGAAATGTGAAGGAAGATTCAAAACGAAGTAAGCATTGCTAAGACAGTCACATTGAGGAAGTGGGGCCTATGCATTGTCTCCTATTTCAAGTCTCCTGTTTCAATTCTCAGCCCACCATAATCTTTCGACTTTTGTCAATTGCAACTTGTCAACTGCAACCCTGACCAACCTGGTGAGACACATTCTTGTACTTTGGATGGAAATTGTAACCTGTTGGCTAAACAGCCTATGTGTATTAGCTAGTCAGCTTAAACTCTGCCATCACCAATCATAATTCTTTCAAAACAAGCTATATAACCTTGTGCTTTTTGCCTTTATAGGCCTGCACTCCCAGCTCACTATTCAGAGCACACTTTTGATTTAGGTCGACACTCTGCCTCCTGGATTGCAATCCCTAAGACCCCAAATAAATGCTTTGGTTACTTCACAGCCTCTTCTTAATCGACAGCACAAAACCACCATCACCATCACCATCATCATCACCATCATCTTGGATTCCATATGGCATTTTGGAAATACTTTTATTAAGGTTATTAGGCTCTATTCATCTAAAACTAAAATCTCTGAAATCAAGGAATTATAGGCATGGAAGAATATGTGAAAACACATACACACATAAGTCAGAGAATTATAATCCAAATCTACCTGCTGCCTCCTAAACCCCAACAAATTTGTGCCTTCATTTTTCCACAGGACACCTGATTTTCACCTGCTCACATCAAAATTACTTTCAGCAGTCACTTCTCTGAGCCTCATCTTTAAAATGAAAGGATCAGATGATGTCATCACTGAGACCTCTGTCTCTAACACAAGTCATTCATTACTAGGCCCTGTGATCCCTCCAAGAAAGGACCAAGATAATCATGGTGTTTACCCCATAATCTGCATTCTTAATATTTAACCACTTAATCTAACAATAGAAAAACAAAACAAGCAAGCAAATCTACCCAATACTTTGAGGAACTATTTCAAGTACCACTACATTTATAACACATGAAAATACATCCCGCTTTCAATATGATGCCCGCTTATGTGCTCACCTCTCTCTTTAGCTTTTCTCTCTTTTGTTCTAGCCGTTTTTGCAGCTCTTTCTGTCGAGAGGAAAGACAATATGTTGAGGTCACTGGAGGTGTATTTGCAGACTGTGTCCTGTGATTAGGTTTCCCATTCCCCTTACTTCGATCTGAGTTGGCAGCAGAACTTGGACGAGTCTTGGGGTTGGCTGGTGGCTGAGGGATATAAGCCAGTGGCTCTTCTGTTGATGAATGAGCAACAGCATGAATCTTTGCTATCGGCTCTTCTTTCTTGACACCATTGACATTTGAGTTGGAAGATCTGGATGACAACTGGTGAGGCTCGTTTTCTGTACTATTAGTATTAATGGGGGGCAAAACCCCCTGACTCTCAATGTCTTGTAAATTCAGAAGTTCAAACTTTCCATCTCTCTCGACTAGAATTTTCCTATCCTTGCTCTCTTCACAATTTCCATCAGTTAGTGACACGAGCACATTTTCTTGTCCAAATTCCTTGGAAATACGTAACTGTGAGAGTTTTCCAGACATACTACTTTCATTTTCAAGATAATTTTTGTAAGTATCAGTGTCTTCCAGTGGAGGAACTTCCAGATCAACTAATTTGTCTTTGAACTTAAGCTTCCGTTCCCTTTTATCATTCACAGGTTCTTGATTCTGTAGAATCTTGTTGGCTTGTATAATTTTTTCCATAATATATCTCCTTACTTCCTCATCCTCTTCCTCCTCCAGGGCTCTCTGGCTTTCTACTTTGGATTCCTGGAAAGAGTTTTCACTATCTGAATCTGATATGGGATCCAAAGGTTGAATGCTCGGTACAGAAATGAAGTCATTTCTTCTTGGTGAAACTTCATCCTTCAAAGATCTGTCAGGATCAGAACTCTGTTTAGTGTGTTCTGTTTCTGTTTCATTGTCTTTTAATTCTTGGTTAATATTCTCTTCATTCCCACAAGCCATCTAAAAAAATATACATAAGGTTCTCTTTTTCAGTAAAAATTGAGACTCTTTGTCCATTTATATGTAGATAATCCAAAATGAAGTTTCATAATCATGCAATATATTTTATGAATGGGAAAATTTACATGCTTCTTATTCACACTGTGCTCATAATATTTGAACTCATATTTATGAGCATCCCAAGGGAAATACATGTGGCAATAGCACGTTAGGAAAAATTTAATGCTAAATCTGAATTTGATGTTGCTAGGGGCTATGTTAATATTTTCAAAAATTTTATACTAATTAATGAAAGGGTAACTACAAACAGTACATTATTATGTTACTATGGTTCCTCTATAAAATCATCCTCACTTTAAATTTTCAGAAGAAAATTTTGTTAAGTGTTTTCTCCTTATAATATTTCTATTCTTCAAAAAACTATCTTTCTCCCCAGGACCATTACAATATCAGCCTTTAGTCAAGTGCTAATCACTCTGAGCTTCTTACAATCTTTTCAGATTATCATTGCTGCCATTTTCTGCAGAATCTATACCCAAATTCCAGTCAATTTTTATCTACGGATGACATTTTCCTTCCTCAACTATCCTCTGAGGCTCCAACAGTCTATGCTAAACACCATCATAAATTCAGTTTTATATTAAAAAAGCGTAATTCCACATGAACCATAGATCAATATTATCACATCACAAAACCCTGCTCTACACCTGTTTCTAATTAAAGGCTTCTTATCTAACATCTTTTCCACATACATGCATTTTCACCAACCAAACAGAAACACTTTTCCCCTACGATATTTTTGTCCTTTTTCTCAGACAATTCTCTCCCTCCTGAAACAATTCTATGGGAATTACTACTTGCTGCTCTCTTCAACCTCGTAAAATCCCCTTCCACTTTTACATGCTTAAAGGTCATCTTTTCTGATAGCCATCTCTTCCTAACCTGCACAGCGTTGCCAGATGTCTGATAAGCAAATAAACCTGGCCCATTAAAATGTCTAACAAACAAGTAAACTAAGATTTCTGCATTGTAATTGGTTTTTGTAAGCCGTAGTTGATTTTCTAGTTCATTCTGACAGTATCTGTTTCCTAATTATTCTTTGGTTTTCATTTTTTAAAACCCACTGCAAAAGAAGCCAAAGTAACCAAAAAATTCAGTGCAATAAAACTGCCACTTTTCACACCCCCCAGCCCTCATCCCAGTCTCTATCTCTGTCATCCATTCTTCCTGCCAGCCTCAGAGGAGGAAGTGATTATAATCACCCACAAAAATGAGTAAGATGGATGAGAGCCCTTTGTTTTGAAGCTGCCATTTCCCCAGCACCCACAATACCCTCGGATACATGGTAGGTGATTATTAATATTTTCTGAATGAAGTAAGAAATGAAACAATGAAGCATCATCATCACTACTCTAATTCTAGCACTCTGTGCTTTGGATCTCACACCCCTCCAGTCATGAGACTTTGGTTCAAACTGACCACTCTGGGGTATCTCTGCCTCTACTCAATCTTACTATTTTTCTGTTAAAGATGCATCGAACTCCCACTTAAAGGCCATCTCAGAAAAACCTTTACTTTTCACTCTGTTGCCTTTTTCAAATATTATCCCATGTGTCCTCTCCATTGCATAAGAAAGCAAAATGCAACTAAGAGAAGTCTGTGATGTAAAACTGCCCATCTTCTTTTTCTCATATTCTTTCCCTTAACCTTAAATCTGACTTCTGTCACAATTACTTAGGTCGTTGTCCCTCTAAAGTCACCTATTCTTATAGCAGTCTTACATCTTTTCTTCATTACCTATTTATTGACGTTAATTTCATACGTATATACATATGAATATATACATATGTGAGTATATATAAACATGTACCCACACACAAATTACATATAGATACACATACACACCATATATATATATATATATATATATATATACATACACACCATATATATATATATATATATATATATATATATATATATATATATTATATATATATATATATATCTCCATGATCCAGGAACGGGTTCATTTTCCTGGATTTCCCTTCTGCCTGTATGATCATGTTTAATGGGTCCAGTTTTTCCTAAAGGTATTCCTATGGTTCAGTTTTGACTCTCTACGCTTTTCCTCTATATACATTCCCCTGAAGGGCTAATTCAGTCTTAAGGTTTCAAATGTTAGCCAAAAGACCATGTTTTTTGAGGATTTGCTTTATTTTCATTTATATTAAAAGTATAACCCCATGATTTTATCCAAGTTTATATAAAGTAGAAATTAATTGTACTTGTTTTTATTTTTGATGCAATAAATCATATTTATTTATATTATATAAATTATAATTTTTAATTATAATTTAAGTTTTTTAAATGTTTACTTATTTTTGAGAGAGAGAGACAGGGCATGAGTGAGGGAGGGGCAGAGAGAGAGTGACACAAAATCTTTAGCAGGCTCTAGGCTCTGAGGTGTCAGCACAGAGCCGGATGCGGGGCTCAAACTCACAAACTGTAAGACCATGACCTGAGCCGAAGTCAGAAGCTCAATGGACTGAGCCACCCAGGCACTCCTATTTTTAATTATAATTTAAACTTCATCAAGTGCTAACTTAATCCCTGTTCTCTCATCTCTCACCTTAGGATACAACATATAAACTCTTAATGTCTCAATTTTCTCATCTCTAAGGTAGAAATAATGATACTTGTTCTATATATATCAAAGGAATTTGGGGAGGTTTAGATGACAGAGTATATGCAAAACTCTTGAAGAATTACAAAGCACTTGGTTAATGTAATTATTATGAATGCTTTTGGCAATTTATATATACCTCTATTATGCTGGCACCACCTTTTTCTTTTTCATTAATTAACCATTCCAGGTCCTTTTCAAAGTCATCTTCATATTCTCCACTTTCTTTTGAGTCCATATCTTTATTTTCATCCATTTTCTGTTTGTTATAGAATAATGCTGTAAGATTTAAAAAGATAAGGTATATGTTATGTCCACTTTAGGGGTAGAGTGGAGTATGGAGATTAATGTAATAGACTAACCAACACATAGAAACACAAAGCATGGAACGTTCAGAATAAACATATATCTGTATACCCTGAAAGAGAGGCCTTCAATGGCCAGACATTTTCTAGATGTACCACTCTAAAAACCACCCCCCTCCACCCAATTCCTGAAACCCTCATTTACAAGGAGCCTAAAAAAGGGGGGATAAGAAGACTATCTGAGGCTTAGAGAAGGATTTTCCACATCCCCTGCCAATCGTTAAAACTCCTTGCCCAGGTCAGAGCAGATGACTCAGCTTTTAAGTCATACTCATTAACGTTGTCTAATGTTCAAATGAAAACAAATACAGGTTTCCTCAGCTCTCTGAAAGCAGAGTATTCCAAGGAAAGCCAACATGGCATAAAGCAAAGAAGCAATTACAGCTTCATAAAAGCAAAAATCCTCTTCAGATTTCATTCAGTGAACAAAAACAGGTACAAATGTAGGTCTTTTGTCAAAGAGAAGCGTAAAGCAAACTTTCAAATGTGGAGGAAACCTGAATATCACTTCCTATCCTCAATTTTTTAATCCTTCTACTACTTTATAGGGCATGGTTATAATTTGTGATCTGAGAGCTTTCAATTAAGTAACATTTGATTTTCAACTACAGTAAATGTTAATTTCCACAGAAGTCAAACTGTTTTAAACTCTATGAAATATATTTTTCATTTAAAAAAAAAGCAAAAACAAATGTGATGTCTAATACTATCCCGTAACAGTGATAAATAAATAGGTCAGGTGAAAGTTAATGTTTATGAAAATGGTGTATAAATTCATTCATTTTTAAGAGAACAAAGCTAAAGTTATCTACTAATTGAGGTCAGTTCCTAGCCCTGCTATATAGTTTTATCAATAATTTTTCAAACAAAAGCAGCAAATAAATCTTCACCTATGTGTCTGTATATGCATGTGAACATACCATATATATGTGTATATATGTACAGTTTTGATGAAACTTTGTTGAACACCTACAATATTCCTATATACATTCCCATAAAGATTATAAAACAGACCTATGCCCCTGAGGTGTTTCCGGTATGGTACAGAACACAAACACAAACAAAACCCAGAAATTTTAAATGTAGATAAAAACAAAAATAAAAAAGTAAAGAATTATGGAAGGCGGAATAAAAAAGCAATGAACTCAGTCTAAAATTGGAAATACCAAGGAAAGCTGAGATGGACTTTAAATACTGAGTACAAGAGGTTATTAGTTAATTCAGACAAAGAGAACAGCACGAGAAAGAGCAAACAAACATGGAAGTGCATGAAATTGTCCAGGGACCTGAACATAATGTGTTCCTGAAGAAGAATCTGGAAGGAGGGAGAAGGGGTCAGTCTGATGTCCGATTATCTGTTCAAAAAACAGGTTGAGGGAAAACTGTTCATGTAGATCTAATTGTCATAAATGTAGAAATATATAACAATCATCTGCACATTTTCCACTGTTAAACAAAAACAGAAAGAGCAGTGCTCTCTAAATGTACTAGAATTTTAGGTCCAGTTTCAAAAGAATTATAGAAATCTCATCTTCAGGGTCCCAAACACCTGGGACCCTGTTTGTATACCTGTTTCTATACCTATGAGCCATCTCTTGTGCCTGTAGAAAGACTAAGTTGCCTAAAACCCTTTCTGGAGGCAGAAAGTACCGATGTCAAGAACATATTTCTTTAGGATCTAAAATGAGAGAGATTTTGTCTGAATTAATAAACTACCCACAAGCTTCGTTTCGGCCACTGGCTTCACTTTACTATATGTGAACCTTTGACTCGATCACCTAACCTGGTGCCAATTTTACTAAAGGGAGTTGAGATATACATGATTTTCCTTCCAATGTTTGCCCAAAAGAGCATGTGGGAGAACACCTTCCCACTAGTTGCACAAGCACTAGCTAATGAAGAGGTGAGGCTTTTCAATACTGTGTGTGAAAAACATTTTAATAGGTTTTACTGAACAGTAGGTTCCAGTGAGTTAAAAGGATGATGGGGACACCCAACATATACATCAACTGCAAGCCCGAGACTATGGGTGAGACACACAGAAGCGTGAAGCACCCTATCCAGTTTCCTGGGCTGTACTGTAAAGGACAAAAGACAAGCTGGAACACATTCAGAGGCTAGCAAACCAGGAGGAAGAGGCATTAAAGAGAAGGAAGGGAAGAAGGGAGGCTATGAGAGTAATGCCTGAAAACCAGACCCTGAGGAATGCCTTAGGAATATTATCCTAAAGAAAAGAAAACACAAAAGTCATGACACGCGCTTTATATTATCCAAATGGCTGCTGGCTGGAGGAAGACTGGACTTGCCTAACTTCAAACAGTGAAACTAGTGTCAAGGGCTGGAAACAGGGATATATTTCGGCAATTTAAAACAGAATTTACATTGCAAACTTGTCCTGAAGTGAAGTGAGCAGCCTATTAGAAGTGCTTCATTCCCTGTCAATGACAAGGAGCTTTAGCAAAAACTGTTGAGCTGGGGGACCCCTAAGATTTATTTTAAACTTTTTACAAGCTGCAAATTAGCAAATAACTGCCAACTCATGAAAAGCACGAGAATTTAAAAGGAAATACACAGTATCATGATAAACTTAATCGAAAACAAGTGATCGGGGCCTTTTAAATCCAAGACTTAAAAACTTCTGGTCTGTTTCAGTTCAATGTCCGCCTGCCTTAGCATAGTGTTTGGTATTGATTGGTACCCTTCCCCTTCTCAAGACAAAGTTAGTTTTAGGTACATGAATGCAAATCATTCAATCTAATTATTCAACTGGGTAATTACAACTATTTCCAATGTATTAGTTGGATTACAATTCCTTCTAGATACGTATTTCTTTTAAACTAAGAATACAGAACGGACTTACTTAAAGAACTCGAAGTAACGTTTCAGTAATTTGTAAAGCAAAGGTTGAGAGCAATAATATTTTGAGGTAACCTAGGGAAACCAAACCAATGCTTTGGAGTGAGTTTATCTACCACTGGCTGGCCGCAACACAGGCTAACTCACCTCAACTGTTATGCCTAACTATCTACTAATTGAAAGTAAGTGTGCCATGGATGATTAGAACACACTAAAACTCACTGTGATCCAAAATACTTATAGAAACAATACTGTCTTTCACAGTCACAAGTGCCTTAGGATAATCTGCTTTCTTTTCAGACCAGGGATCTTGGAATTTATTTATTAAGATGTTTAGGTTACATAACTAATTGTTAGACTAAAATTTCTATGGAACTCTCCAGTGCTCTCCTTTAATTTTGTAATAAACATAGCTCTGAATTTGTAAACAAATAGTTGCCTGAGGACTTTGGTAGCTGTGCTTTATTATTTACAACGAATTTCACCCATGTGAAAGCTCAAATTTAAAACTAACAGATAGGATCAGCATAATCGATAAAAATAAAATGAAAAAATCAAACATACTAGGTGTTATTAAATCGTACTATTATGCAAGAATTGAAAAGAGAAAAGGCCACAGTTTGAAGTGACTCTAAGAAGAAAATGAAGGTGCATTAAATTTGTACCGCCGTTCTTTTCCTGTCTCTTCAAAAACCTCATGGCTGGTTGCCAAGTAAACAAAGAATGTAAATCATAAATTCTTGTTACCAAGTCCCTTAAGCCTTTTTCAAATGCGTCACAGGATATCCAATCCCCTTCAGTTGTTTTAATCATCATCCCCAGGGCACTGGCCATATGCTACACAGTCAACATACTGGAACAAAAACACATTTTACACAAACTGAATCCCTCACACTTACTCCTTGTGAGTTTCACACATTTAAATTTCAGTGTTTATCAGCAGTAAAAATCTCTGTGTGGCTTGAGTAAAAACCACCCTCTTAATAGGTTAACTGTAATAAGAGACAGAAATTAATTCCTTCCTCCTGGGTGTCTGCTAAATCCCCTGTGAGTATGTGACTGCAGATCCTTTAATGTGAGTCTAAGCTAAGTCTATATGTATACGCTTTTGACAACTTTCTTTCGGGATTCAGACCTTCGAAAATAGTTTAATTCATTGACCCCAGCCTTATCTCATAGCCTGTTAAACACATGCTTGTTTAAAATCGAAGAGCATCGAAAGAACGTCAAAGACAACCCGTTTTAATACAAAATAAGTACTTAAGCAAAAGCTAACCCCTAAGAACACCATGAGACCACCTGGCCCATTCTCCCTGCTGCCTCCTTCTCAACTGAATTTTAAAATTCTTAAATTCATGCTCTGTCACCAAGTATGACAATTAAATAGTATTTTACAAACATTAGGTGATAAGTTTAATTTGTATCCAGGGTCCCCAGGTACCATCGACTAAATGAATACCCGAGCCTCTTCATGGAAACTACCATTTCAGGAATGACTTTTTTTCTCCTGGGGAGGAGAACTTTGAGAGGGGTAAGAAAATGACAAAAATGGGGGGGGGGGGGGGTTCCCTCATACAAAGCCAAGCAAGCAAGGTGCTGCCAGACTTCCCCCTCGGGCTCGCCGGACCCGGGACTCGCCCGCATCAGAAGCCCACAGGAAGGCTCTTCGCTCCCTTCTTCTAAACACTTTTCCTCCCAGACGTCCCAGACGTTTGACCCCCGTCCCCTCTATAAATATCTCCCACCATAAAAATCTCCGCATCATCCTTCCCTTCTCTCCCTCTGGTTCCCCTCCTGCCTGTGTGAGATGCAGCGGCTGGGGTCACAGAGATGGCCGGGGGAGTTCTCCTCTCCTCCTCTTTCTAAGCTCTGACAGACAGTGAGGCGAGGGAGACCCCGGCACCTGCTCCCACGGCGGCCAGGACCCAGGTGCCATAGCAACGGCGCGTCTCCGCGTCCTCCATCCGGGCCTCTCTTACTACGAGGGCGCGGTGGACCGGCGCAGGCGCAGACGGCAGCCTGAGAACACCTGCTCCTCCAGGCGCGCTTCCCCGGGGCCTGCCTGAGACCTGTTGGGCTGCGGTTTCCAAGGAGACAACCGAGCTCTGCACGCTCCACGCGCAGGTTTCCAAGGCGCGAGTCAGAGTTGGCGAAGGATCGCTTTCTTGGCTGTGACTTTTCCCGCGTGGAGTTGTCTCTCGCCAAATACGGATATTTTTAGAGCGATTTCTGGAGCTACATGTCTGTGTGTTATTTTCTTCGCGTTATCCAAGTCATTTCAGTTTTCACTACTAGGTAAGCGGATTGCTAATTAGCTACCAGATTCTTTTACTGGAAGCTTCAGCAACCGCACCGCGAATGAAAAACACATCCTTTTGCACCCAAAAGAGTGGTCAAAGGATGCTTGCTCCAGGTTTCAAGAATGTGAGAATGGTCAACTAGGATATTCTCAAATCCTCCTTAAAGATCGACTTTATAAGGGAGGCAAAGTGAACTTTTGATTGCAGTGACAAATGACAAGATTTTAGAAACTGGCCATTCCCTGCCAGAAACAAACAGGGAGAAATGAAAGTACTTCCTCAGTACACTCCATAATTTTAAGATTCTTTTTTATTATTAGAATGTGTGATGTATATTTATTTGCTTGATGTTTATTTATTTTTGATAGAGAGAGCACAAGCAGAGGAGGGGCAGAGAGAGGGGGACAGAGGACCTGAAACCCCCACTGACAACGGCAAGCCTCATGTGGCTCTTGAACTCACAGACCAGAAGATCATGACCTGAGCGGAAGTCAGGTGTTCAGCCAACTGAGCCACCCAGGTGCCCCTAATGTTTGTCTATTCTGAGAGAGAGAGTGTGTGTGCGTGAGAAGAGGAGAGGCGGAGAAAGAGGGAGAGAGAAAATTCCAAGCAGTCTCCGTGCAGAGCCAGTCATGGTGCTTGATCTCTCAAACCGGAGAGATGGTGACCTGAGCAGAAATCAAGAATCGGAGGCTTCATGAACTTTGCTACCCAGGCACCTCTGTTTATTATCAGAATGTTTATCACCTGGTATAATGGAGAGCATCTTTTCTTCAAAGTGGGGCATGTAGAATTGAGTTTTAAAGTATTCTCCAAATTGTAAACTAAGTAAAAAATAAAAAAGATTTTAAGGTTAAAATGGATTACAATATTTACTGTGTTTCTTAGCTGCAATGTGTAACTCATAGTTCCAGATTTAATGTTTCTCCTGCTGCAGGACTTCGATCTTAGGCCAAACACTTGAAAAAGATAAAATATAAAATTATTGACTGTTTAAGGTGGAAGGAATTTTAGTTAAATCTCCTTTAATGAAGGGGCCCCTGGGTGGCTCAATCGGTTAAGCACCCAGCTTCAGCTCAGGTCATGATCTCACAGTTTGTGAGCTGGAGCCCTGCATAGGGCTCTGTGCTGACAGCTCCGAACCTGGAGCCTGCTTTGGATTCTGTGTCTCCCTCTCTCTCTGCCCCTCCCCTGCTCACACTCTGTCCTCTCTCTTTCTCTCTCAAAAATAAATAAACATTTGTTTTTAAATCTCCTTTAATAAGTATGGAATTACTACCAAAGCCACATCTAGGTAACATCTAGGTTTCAGAACTCCTAATTTAATATTTTTCCCGCTGGTCCTCCCAAATATTTGTAAATGTTTTTTACAAATGTAATGGGATATAGCACCCAAAAAGTGGAAACAACTCAAATGTCTATCAAGTAATGAAAGCATAAATAAAATGTGGTGATAAACCTGAGCTCCTAAAAAAGATCTATTTCACTAGCATCTATGAAAGAAAGCAGAGAAATAATAGGTTTTCAATAATTTCATTCAATATTTCCTGCTGAGTGCCTTACTTACAGGTCTGCTGGGAGGTGAATAATTTCTAATCTATGCATGAAGGAGCTCATAGTCTAAAAAAAAGGAGACGGGCTTTAAAGAAAGGGAACACAGTGTGATACACAAGGTACAGATATAGCTCAAAACTGGAGATCAATTAGGAAAAGGTGATGACAAAGAGTCCTTTGCAAAGTGTTGACATTAGAGCTGACTTTTGAAGAATGAAAAGAATTGCACAAGGGTGGGGCATTATACACTGAGAAGTTAGCATTTGCGAGGGCATGGGGGCATCAGCTTGTTTATTCCAGGATCGTTATGTAATTCAGAACTGCTGGCAGCATAAGATGAAATCTGTCCTTCATTGCCCGTGGCAGCCTCTGAGATATTGTAAGCATGTTATGAAAACCACTGAAGTATGATCTGTGAACAGGCATTTCCATTAAAATTAATAGCATCTTTGGGTAAGTTAAGTGTATCCTTCATTTCTTCTGTGACTTCCTTAAAGAAGAGACTGAGTTTTAGGTATTTCTGTATACTTAGCAGAACTGGCATTTAAGTGGCTAGTAAATATTTATTGAGTTGACATAACTCAGTAAATGAGCTAATTTTATTGTGAATAACCTTAATCATGTAACTGAATTCATAATTTCTTCCTACTACTTTATCAGCTCAGAGGTTATTGAAGGAATTAGTGTTTTGATGATCAAGGAGAAGGGAAGAATAAATTTCTAAAATGGGGCATTTTAGAAAGTGCAGACCTTTGGTAAATTAGGATAATCAGAGATACCATGAGACCATGAGAATACAGGACTGGCATATTAAGTGAGGAAGAAATGATGGAGGAATGCTAATGACACATTTGGCAAATTTTTTTTACATTTTTAAACTTTTTTTTAATGTTTATTCATTTTTGAGAGACAGAGCTATTGAGTAGGGGAGGGGCAGATAGAGAGGGAGACATAGAATCTTAAGCAGGCTCCAGCCTCAGAGCTGTCAGCACGGAGCCCAACGCGGGGCTCGAACTCACAAACCATGAGATCGTGACCTGAGCCAAAGTCGGACGCTTAACTGACTGAGCCACCCTGGCGCCCCACATTTGGCAGTTCATAGAGTTCAGCTAGTCACTCTGCTCTCTCTCTCTCTCTCCATACCCATTTAAACAATCCCATTTACTATAGCATCAAAAAGAATAAAATACTTCAGAAGTTACTAAGGAAGTGAAAGATCTATATACTGAAAACTATAAGATATTGATGACAGAAATGGAAGAAAACATGAATGAATAGAAAGATCTTCCATGTTCATGGAAGAATATTTTTTTAATTTTTTTTTTTAATGTTTATTTTTGAGAGAGAGAGACAGAGTGTGAATGGGGGAGGGGCAGAGAGAGAGGGTGACACAGAATCCAAAGCAGGCTCCAGGCTCTGAGCACAGAGCCTGACATGGGGCTTGAACTCACCAACTGTGAGATCATGACCTGAGCCGAAGTCGGACGCTTAACGACTGAGCCACCCAGGTGCCCCTTCATGGATTGGAAGAATATTGCTAACATGTTCATACTACCCGAAGTAATCTACAGATTCAATATAATCCCTATCAAAATTCCAATAGGATTTTTCACAGAGAAAGGAAAATAGTCCTAAAATTCACATGAAACCACACAAGACCCCAAATAACCGAAACAGTCTTGAGAAAGAACAAAGCTATGGGCATCACACTCCCTGATACCAAACTATATTACAAAGCTATGGTAATTGAAACAGTATGGTAATGGCACAAAAACAGAACCATACATCAATGGAACAGAATAGAGAGCCCAGAAATAAATCCATGCTATATGTTCAACCAATCTTTGACCATGGTGCCAAGGATACACAATGGGGAAAGGATTGTCTCTTCAATAAAAGGCTTTGGGTAAACTGGATATCCACATGCAAAAGAATAAAATTGGACCCTCATCTTACATCATATACAAAAATTAACCTGAAATGGATTGAAGACTTAAGTGTAAGACCTGAAACAGTAAAATTCCCAGAAGAAAACATAGTGAGTAAGCTCTTTGAAACTAGTCTTGGCAATGACTTTTTGGGGCATAACACCAAAAAAGCATAGGCCATGAAAGCAGAAAATAAAAAGTGGGACTGCATTAAACCAAAAACTTCTGCACAGCAAAGGAAACCATCAACAAAATGAAGAGGCAACCTGTGGAATGAAAGAAAATATTTGCCATCCACATATCAGATAAGAGGCCAGTACCCAAAATGTATAAGGAAGGCATACAACTCAATAGCAAAAATACAAATAAAGAATCCAATTTTAAAATGGGCAAAGGACATATATAGACATTATTGCAAAGAAGACATACAGTGACCAATAGGTATATGAAAAGGTACTCAACATCACTAATCATCAATGCAAATCAAAACCATGATGATAGGCCACCTCACATCTGTTAGAATGGCTATTATCAAAAAGGCAAGAGATAATAAGTGTTGGTGAAGATGTGGAGAAAAGGGAACCTTTGAGCACTGTTGGTGGAAATGCAAACTGGTACAGCCACCATGGAAAACAGTGTGGAGGTTCCTCAAAAAATTAAAAATAGAACTACCCTATGACCCAGCAAAACCACATCTAGGAATATACCCAAAGGAAATGAAATCAGTATCTCAAAAAGATAGCTGCATTCCTATGTTCATTGCAGCATTATTCGTAATAGCCAAGACATGGAAACAATCTGAGAGTCCATCAAAGGGTGAATAAGAAAGAAAAGTGTGATAAATACACATACATATGATGGAATATTTTTCAGCAATAAAAAGAAGGAAATTCTGCCATTTGTGACAACATGGATGAATCTGGAGGATATTATGCTGAGTGAAATAAGCCAGACAAAGAAAGACAAATTCTGCCTCACTTATATGTGGACTCTAACAAAGTTGAACTCATGGAACCAAAAAGTAGAACAGTGGTTGCCAGGGGCTGAAGAGTGAGGGGGAAATGGGGAGATATTGGTCAAAGGGCACAAACTTTCAGCTCTAAGATGAATAAGTTCTTGGGATCTGTATGGCATGATAACTATAATAAATAATAATGTACTGTATACTTGAAATTTTCTAGGAGAGTAGATTTTAGGTATTATCACAAAAACAAACAAAAAAAAGTATATGAGGTGATAGATGTGTTAATTAACTTGATTGAGGTAATCATTTCTCTCTCTCTCTCCATGTACATATATACCTACACATAAAATCATCACACTGTAAAACTTAAAAATCATGCTGTGCAAACTAAATATGTACCATTTTTCTCACTTATATCCCAATATAGCTGGAAAAATAAATACAATCCTTTCCCTCTCCTCTCTGATGTAACTGCCCTCAGTCTGTCAATGACTACACAAGAAATGGGAATTAAAGAAATGTAGGAACAGGATGATTCAGGAAGAATCAGGTAGATAGAGAAAAGAAGTTGTCTGCTATCCAGGGCCTTTCACTTAACATGCCTTATTCTTCTTAAAGTCTGAAAATGTTACATATCAATGAATAACCTTATTTTCATTACAGGCAGTAGAAATGTGTTCAGAATTTATGATTCAGTAGAGACTATGGGATTCTACAAACATAAGATCCCTGTATAAGTGACCAGTGCCATATGTTTTCCCTCTCCACTTTTAACTTAATAATAGTTATAAGCTTAGGTTTTAAATGTGCATTCTGTAAAGAATCCCAGAAATGGATAACACTCCTGCAGTCTTCAGTGGTTGGTCATCACAGGATACAAAGTAACAAGCACACACTGTCGGCAAGAGACGAGCATCAAGTTGAGCAACTCTGTTTAAATAATGGACATTTTGAAGGAAGGCTTTGACTTAGATAAGCTGATATACAACTTAAGTAACGAAAGAAAAGGAGATTAAATAAGGGTCAAGAATTAGAAAGACGTGACCATACGTGTCTCCTATAAAACTGTTCCAAGTAATATACTTTGCAGACAATACTCAGATTTGGCATAGTCATATTTTAAATCATTCAATAAATAATTATTGGGCATTTATGCACCGGACACAGTTCTATGTACTCAGAATATATCGATGAACTATTACATTCCCTGGAAGTCAGAGTTCCAATGACCTCAACCACCTAAAACCCATTTGTAAAAAAAAAGAAAGAAAGAAAGAAACAAAGAAACAAAGAAACAAAGAAAAGAAAGAAAAGAAAAAAGAAAAGAAAAAAAAGAAAAAAGAAAAGAAAAAAGAAAAGAGAAAAGAAAAGAAAAAAAAGAAGAGAAAAGAAAAGAAAAGAAAGCAAGTGCTGGGGCACCTGGGAGGCTCAGTCAGTTAAGCGTCCAACTCTTGATTTCCTCTCAGGTCACGATCTCACGGTTCATGACTTGGAGCCCTGCATCAGGCTCTATGCTGACAGTGCACATCCTGCTTGGGATTTTCTTTCTCTCCCTCTCTCTCTACCTCTCTCTCTCTCTGTCTCTCAAAATAAACAAACATTAAAAATAAAAACAATTGAAAAGGAAAGTGCAAAAAGCTTGAAAGCAAAAATATAAGGCTATTACAGAGTTTGTGGGCTAAGTGTGAACAGTTTGTAGGAGAGTCTCTCCTAGTAAGTGGGATATTTTTCTGAATTTTATATCTTTACCTTCCATCGTTAATGCTACTCACTTGCAGAACACTTTATAGTTGTAATGTTTCACATACATGTTTTGAAATTGGTATGTTAACGTCTAGATCTTTTTTAAGTTAAAAACTATTTGATAATATGGGGAATATTTTCTTTAGAGAGTCGAAAATTCGCTGTCTTCACGGAGCTCAACTTCCAGTAGAAAGAAGACAGTAAGAAACATACTAAATAAGTAAGTCTTATTATATGTTAGAAGGTGATAAATGCTATATAAACATAGATCAAACGAGAGGATCAGAAGTATAGGGGTGCATTCTGAAAGCGGTGTTGAACTTGTACATAAAGTAGTCCAGTAAACCTTATTGAGGTGGCATTTGAAACTTTTCTTAGAATTACTTACAGATTTGGCATAGATTGACATCAGATTTATCACTTAACTAGAAATAGCTATGATGAAAATATGACAAGTACCCCCCCCCCCAATCAAGACTTTCTTTCTGTAACTGACTGTGATGAGTATGTCACACTGAAGACTGGGGCTCAAGTTTGCTTGTGACCTTCAGCAGCAGGACAAACACACTTTTAGCTTGTACACCAGCAATACATTCCTTAAACATTCTAGGTTTTTTTGGGTTATTTTCCCAAATTTTTATTTAAATTCTAGTTAGTTAACATAGAGTGTAATATTGGTTTCAGGAGTAGAATTCAGTGCTTCATCACTTACATATAACATCCAGTGCTCAACTCAACAAGTTCCCTCCTTTATACACATCACCCATTTAGCCCACCCCCCCACCCACTTCCCTCCATCAATGCTCAGTTTGTTCTCTATCATTAAGAGTCTCTTATGGTTTGTTTCCCTCTCTCTTTCCACTCCCATATGTTTATCCATTTTGTTTCTTAAATTCCACATATGAATGAAATCATTTGTATTTGTCTTTTTCTGCCTGACTTATTTTTCTTAGCATAATACACTCTAGTTCCATCCGTGTCATTGCAAGTAGCAAGATTTCATTCCTTTTGATGGCCGAGTAATATTCCATTGTATATATACGTCACGTCTTCTTTATCCATTCATCTGTTGATGGACATGTGGGCTCTCTCCATAGTTTGGCTATTGTTGATAATGCTGCTATAAATATCAGGGTGCATGTGCCCCTTTGAATCTGTGTTTTTATCCTTTGGATAAATACCTAATAGTGCAATTGCTAGACCATAGGGTAATTCTATTTCTAACTTTGTAAGGAATGTTCATACTGTTTTCCAGAGTGTGTGCACCAGTTTGCATTCCCACCAACAGTGCAAGAGGGTTCCCCTTTCTCCGTACACTCGCCAATACTTTGTAGTTTCTTGTGTTGTTAATTTTAGCCATTCCGACGGGAGTAAGGTGGTATCTCATCATGGTTTTGACTTGTACTTTCCTGATGATGAGTGATGTTGAGCATCTTTTCATGTGTCTGTTAGCCATCTGGATGTCTTCTTTGGAAAAATGTCTATTCATGTCTTCTGCCCATTTTGTAACTGGATTATTTATTTTTTGGGTGTTGAGTTTGATAAGTTCTTTGTAGATTTTGGATACTAACCCTTTATCAGATATGTCATTTGCAAATATCTTCTCCCATCTGTAGGCTGTAGGCTGCCTTTTCATTGTGTTGATTGTTTCCTTTGCTGTGCAGAAGCTTTTTATCTTGATGAGGTCCCAATAGTTCATGTTTGCTTTTGTTTCTCTTGCCTCCAGTGACATGTCTAGTAAGAAGTTGCTCTGGCCAAGGTCAAAGACTTTGCTGCCTGTGTTCTCCTTTAGGTTTTTGATGGTTTCTTGTCTCACATTTAGGCCATTCATCCATTTTCAATTTATTTTTGCATATGGTGTAAAAAAAAGTGGTCCAGTTTCATTCTTCTGTATGTCACTGTCCAGTTTTCCTAATGCCATTTGTGGAAGAGACTGTCTTGTTTCCATTGGATATTCTTCCCTGTTTTGTTGAAGAGTAGTTGACTATGCTATAGTGGGACCACTTCTGGGTTTTCTATTCTGTTCCATTGATCTATGTGTCTGTTTTTGAGCCAGTACCATACTGTCTTGATGACTACAGCTTTGTAATATAGTTTGAAGTCTGGAATCCTGATGCCTCCAGCTCTGCTTTTCTTTTTCAGGATTGCTTTGGCTATTTGGGGTCTTTTATGGTTTCATGCAAATTTTAGGATTGACACTCTAATTTGAAAAAATTATTTACACTGTCATTATTTTTCTTTGTTCAGCAGCTTTGTTTAGCACTTTCTTCTTGTGTTCAGTACTTTTGATGTATGCCCAACCCCCATGAGGCAGAAGTTTCAAGGATCTCCTGCTGTGAGGCTCTAGCTTACTCAGTATGTGACTGAGAATCCTGTAATCAACCCTTAACTGGAGAAGGATATGATGGCGATAAATTATCATGGAAAATAAAATGAATCAGAGGTTGGCCTTTGAGAAAAGCAGCAAATATAATTTACCTTTTAAATAGTTGATTGGAAAACCCTCCTTTTATAAGTGGTGTTTCATTGCTTAATAAATAATTATTATTTGAAACTGTCTACCCATAAATGTTTGAACATCAGTGCCATTTGCTGAGCTATGCTGTCAGTCTCACTCTTTTCAGTGCAGTTTTACAGTAGACACTTCACTTCCTTGACTCCCAGACATACATATTTAGTATGAAAAGCAAAAAATAATAAAATAAGGAAGCTCGACTGCAAAGCCTCTATTTAAAGTATACACATGGTGTTGATGACCAGCGATAAGAATGAGCCTGTCTTCTGCTGATGTGCTCTGCTAGAGCAAAGAACAACTGACTCATAAGTGAGGAAATGTACGTCAGTTCACTTGATAGTCATAAAAATGCTTTTAAGTAAAGTCTCTGTCGTCCTCTGTATTCACTTACATTCTTTACTGTTAACGTCACTCCATAAATTTATTCTCAACCTACACCGGAGTTGAAGCCGCTTTGCAATAACGTCCTAAATACAATGGGTGGTGGATAGAGATAAGAGAATGCCAACATGCCAACACTAAGAGCCAGTTCAGTCTCAGCTGAGTTTAAAATTTCAAGTAGCCAGTGTAAAAAAAAAAAAAAAAAAAAAAGGAAATAAAGTATATTATTTAGTTCTTATCAGAAAGAAATACTAACCCATGTTCCTCAGGAAAAACTTGTCCTGGCATTAATTTTTAAAAGATTTTCTTAGGTAAGGTTTTTAGTAGGAGTCGTGAGTGACGTTAAAGACCAGAACTTCAATAGCATTTTTACAGCAAAGACATAGACAGGTTCCTTATGTCTGTTCATATTTTCACTAATCTAGAAAAATGACACTCAAAACCACATATTTTAAAAATTGGCTTTGTATTTTTCCACCTTTTTTCTCTTGGTCAGCTATGCCTGGTGAACGCCTCCTGCCTTGTAATACCAATTCAAAAGCAGTGGTGGCTACATACTGGGGTTGACAATTTTGTTAAAGCTCGTTACAAAAATTGGATATGCGAGAGAGTACATTTAGCATTAGCTGATAATGGACTCATCTTATCTTCTGAATCCAGATGCAGAGTGAACACCTGCCAAGAACGTAGCTTGCCACAGTTCGTGTCAGCAACCAAAACACTCTTAAAAATTTAAGTGCCATCATACCTCTCGCTAGCTTTCCAATGCCATTATCATAACATCTAAGCTCCTGACTTTGCTTCCAAGTTTCTGCAGAATTAGGCCTCTTCTTACTCCTGTAACGTCACCTCCTACTACGTTCCTGCTTATGCTTCATACTCAAAACACTCTAACCAACCTCCTCCCTGTACCTCAAGCATCTCATTCCCAACTTTGCTATTGTGTCTGTACCTGGAATGTTCTTCCCCAGATATTTGCATTCACATCCTTGCCTTGTTCCTGATCTTAGGAGGAAAGTGCCTAATTTCTCACCACTAAGTATGATATTAAGGGTAGGTTCTTTATCAAATTGAAAACATCCCCCTCTTTTCTTAGTATACTGAGAATTTTTGTAAGTTCTTTATCAAATTGAAAACATCCCCCTCTTTTCTTAGTATACTGAGAATTTTTATCATGAATGGTTATCAAATTGTGTCACATGCTTTTTCGGCTTCAGCTGTTATGTTCACATTATCTTTCCTCTTTACCCCATTGATGGGATGGATTACATTGACTTTTTTTTTCTCTAAGTCAGAGGTTTTATTTGTTTATTAAGATCTAATTGACATACATTATATTAATTTCAGTTGTATAACATAATGATTCAATATTTGTGTATATTCCATTGATTGATTTTTTAAATGTTGAACCACCTTGCACATCTGGAATAAATCTCACTTGTGGTGTATAATTCTTTTTATACATTGTTAAATTCAATTCACGAATATTTTGTTGAGGATTTTTGTGTCTATGTTCGTGAGAGGTCTTGCTACGTGGTTTTCTTTCTTGTAATGTCTTTATTTGTTTGGGGCGTTGGGGTAATGTTGAACTCA
The DNA here is from genome assembly GCF_018350155.1 of Leopardus geoffroyi. Classification (NCBI taxonomy): domain Eukaryota; kingdom Metazoa; phylum Chordata; class Mammalia; order Carnivora; family Felidae; genus Leopardus; species Leopardus geoffroyi. The sequence continues at coordinate 57,490,814 of NC_059338.1, read as the reverse complement.
TAGAAAGAGTTGCCTCTGCTTCTGTTTTCTGGAAGACATTGTAGAAAATTGGTATCATTTCTTCCTTACGTATTTGGTAGAACTTATCACTGAAACCATCCAGTCCTAATGCTTTCTTTTTTGGATGGTTATTGATTAGTGATTCAGTTTCTTTTTTTTTTTTTTTTTTTAATTTTTTTTTTTTTCAACGTTTATTTATTTTTTGGGACAGAGAGAGACAGAGCATGAACGGGGAGGGGCAGAGAGAGAGGGAGACACAGAATCGGAAACAGGCTCCAGGCTCTGAGCCATCAGCCCAGAGCCCGACGCGGGGCTCGAACTCACGGACCGCGAGATCGTGACCTGGCTGAAGTCGGACGCTTAACCGACTGCACCACCCAGGCGCCCCTGATTCAGTTTCTTTAATAGTTCTTTAATAGTTAACTATAACTATTGTTATAGATTGTGATTAGTCCATTCCATCTAAATTATCAAACTTGTGGGCCCAGACCTTTCATATTATTTATTTATTGTCCTTAAGTGTCCCTGGGATCAGTAGTAATGATCCCTCTTTCATTTCTGATATTGATAATTTGTATCTTTTCTCTTTTTTTTTCTTAGTTAGCCTAGCTACAGGTTATTGCTTTTTACTGATTTCTTTAAAGGAATACCTTTATATTTCCTTGATTTTTCTCTATTTATTTCCTGCTTTCAATTTCATTTATTTCTGTCCTAATTTTACTATTTCTTTTCTTCTGCTTGCTTGAGGTTTTAGTTGCCCTTCTTTAGTTTCCTAAGGTGGATGCTCAAATTATTAATTTTAGATCTTCCTTCTTTTCTAATATATGTATTTAATGTTATGGACTTTCCTCTGAACAACTCTGGCTCATCCCATGAATTTTGATAATTTGTATTTTCATTTAGTTCAAAATATTTTCATGTTTGTTTTGAGACTTCTTTTTGACACATGTTATTTACAAGTGTGGTGTTTAATCTCCAAATACTTGGAGGTTTTACAGTTATTTTTCTGTTATGCATTTTTTGTTATGCATTTTCTGTTATGCAGTTTAATTGTATTATAGTCTAAGAATCGAATTTGTATGATTTCTATACTTTCAAATGTGTAAAGGTGTGTTTTATAGTCCAGAATGTGGCCTATTGTGGTGATTGTCTATCCAAGTTTGAAAAGAATGAATTATTCTGCTGTTACTGGATGGAGCAGTCTGTATGTGCCAATTCAATTAAGTTAAATGATGTTTTTCAGGTAGATCGTATCCTTACTGATTTTCTGCCTTTTTGATCTATCAATTACTAAAAGAGTGTGTTGAAGTCTTTAACTATAATAACTTTAATAGTGGATTTTTCTGTTTCTCCTTTTAGTTCTCAGTTTTTGTCTTATATATTTTGATGCTCTGTGTTAAGTGCATACATATTAAGAATTGTTATGTCTTCTTGGAAAATGAACCCCTCTATCATTATGTAATGCCCTTCTTCATCTCTGATAATTGTCCTTATTCTGATTCTTTGAAAGCGTATTGCTACTTCAGCTTTCTTTTAATGAGTGTTTGTGGCAGACTCTGAGTCTGCAGTTCTCTCTTCAACAGCAAGACAGCAGCTGCAGAATTGAATACAATTGAATTAGGGCTAATATCCAGGGGGGAGACAAGAGCCCCAACAGGGGTTTTGTCTCTGTATTTATTGACCTCTCAAGATCTCACACACGTGGTGAATGTGAAGAAAACAATCAGATAGTAATCATTAACTTGTGTGTAACAAGCAGAGGACCTGGCCGTTGGGGGGGGGGGGGGGGTGGCTAGGCCAAGTGGTGTTTGTGATCCAAGTATATTGGCACCAGATGGAAAGTAATTTCCTGCAGGTGATATAACAAATTACTTGTGATCCCATTACAGTATCTCACTAACTCACCTTGGGCGCTTTCACCCTGTCGCAGCGGCTTTCCGCCCTAAGCTTTTTTCTAACCCACTTATGTAAGTATAAAGGAATTCTTGAACCTATTTCCCCACAGGTGTTAGCATATCTTCCTCAACCTTTGCTTTTAATCTACATGTGTCTTTATATTTAAAGTGGGTTTTGGTACCTGGGTGGCTCAGTCAGTTAAGCATCCAACTTGGCCCAGGTCATGATCCTGCGGCTCATGGGTTCAAACCCCACATCGGGCTCTGTGCTGACAGCCTGGAGCCTGCTTTGGATTTTGTGTCTTCCTCTCTCTCTGCCCTCCCCCACTCTCTCTCCCTCTCTCTCAAAAATCAATAAACATTAAAAAAATAAAGTGGGTTTCTTATAAACGACTTATTGTTGGATTTGTTTTTTATTCACTCTGACAATCTCTGTCCTGTAATTGTTGTATTTAGATCATTTATATTTAAAGTGATTATTGATATAATTATCAGTATAATTACCATGTTTTTAACTTGTTACTTTCTTGTTACTTTCTCCCTTGTTACTTTCTTCTCCCTCTTTTTCTGCCTTCTCTGGTTTTAATTGGTAATTTTTATATTACCTATTTTACCTCCTCTCTTAGGATAGCAATCATATTTTCTTAATAAAAAAATTTGCTGGTTGCCCTAGACTTTACAATGTCCATTTTAAGCTAATCTAATGCTAATTTTATGTAGTGCAGGTACCTTATAGTAGATTATCCATGATTCTTTCCTCCTGACCCTTGTGACATCACTTTCATTTATTTCATTTATCCATATGCTATAATCACCCAATATATTGTTTCTATTATTAATTTTAAATCTAAAGTTTAGTTTTCAATAAATTAAGAATAAGAAAAGCAAAAGATTTTATCTGAACTTCATATATTCCTTCCTTGAGATTTTCCTTTCTTTATGTAGATCCATGTTTCTGATCTGTATCATTTCCCTTCTCCCTGAGGAACTTCTTTGAATATTTCTTGCAGAGCAGAACATTATAACATTTCTTCCTTGCAGTAAATTATCCCAGGTTTTCTTTTCTGGGAAGGTTTTTATCCTTCACTCATGAAAGATAATTTTGCTGGATATAGAATTCTAAGTTGGTGGGGTTTTTTCTTTCAATACGTTAAATATTCTACTGCATTCTCCTCTTGTTTGTCTGGTTTCTGACAAAAGTCTGCTGTAATTCTCCTTGTTCCTCCATAGGTGGGTTTTTTCCCATCTCTGGCTTCTTTCAAGATTTTAACATTTGTTTTTGATTTTCTGAAGTCTCAACATGATATGATCAGGTAGAGATTTTATATCTATATCTATATATCTATATATCTATATATCTATATATCTATATATCTATATATCTATATCTGTATATCTATATCTGTATCTATATCTATAGATCTATATCTATATCTATATCTATCCTGCTTAGTTTTCTCTGGGGTTTTTGAATCTGTGGTTTGCTGCCAATCATTAATTTTGGAAAGTTCTTGGAACATTATTACTTTGTTATTACTTTAAATATTTCTTTGGCTCCCTTCTCTCCTTCTTGTCCTTTTAATATTCCAATTGCATGTAGGTTATCCTTTGGATATTCTATTTTTCATTTATTTGCATTTCATTTTGAGAGGTTTCCTTTGACTGATATTCAAGCTCACTGGTTCTTTCTTCTGCCATGTCAAGAGTACTGATGATCCCACCAAAGGCAGTCTTCATTTCTGTTACAGTGCTTTTGATTTCTAGCATTTCCTTTTGATTATTTCTTAGAGTTTCCATATCTCTGTTCATGCATGTTGTCTTAAACTTTCCACAAAAGCCCTTAAACATTTTGACCATAGTTAAATTCCCAGTCTGATAATTCTAATATGTGTGTCAACCTGACTTTAGTTGTGATGCTTTGTCTCTTTAGACTGTGTTTTTTCTTGCCTTTTAGTATGACTCGTACACTTCTTTGTTGTTGTCGAAAGCTGGATATGATGCATCATGAAGTAAATAGGACTTTAGTGTGAAATTTTATGTTAATCTGGCTAGGAGTTGGGCTGTGTTTAATGTTTTCTGTAGCTTTCTCTAGACTTTGGGCTTCCATAAGAACTCCTTTTCCGAGAGACTCTGTGTCTTGTCACTCCTTCAGCTGTAATTCAGTGTTATTATACTGGAGACCTATTGGTCCGGTGGTATGGTTTGGTAGAAGAGAATCACTGCATAACCTTATGATTAAATCTCAACCTTTGAGTAGGCCTGTGTCTTCACAAGTGTTTGTTAGCCTCCTCCACCATGCATTTAGGTGAGAAAGAAGCCCTACAGAGGGCTGGAGATGAGAAAATGCCCTTCCCCCCACGTAAGTTAAGGCTCTTATTGTCTTTTTCCCTGAAGAGTAGGTCTTTGTTTTGGAAAAGGCTGTAGGCATATTTCACAATGGTTACTTTCCCCCTTTATCTACAGAACTTTTCCATCTTCCCACATTGGAAAGAAACTTTATATTCATTAAACATTAACTCCCTAGTTTCCTTTTTCTCCAGCCCTGAGCAATCACCGTTCTTTCTGACAATGTGTAGTCTTTTGTTATCTGTCCTCTATCACTTAGCATAATGCTTTTGAATTCATCTATTGTGTAGTATGTATCAGTATTTTGTTCCTTTTTTTCAGACTATAGTATTCACTGTATGGATGTACCACATTTGTTTACCCACCCACCAGTTGATGAACATTGGTGCTGATTCTACTTTTGACTATCACAACTAATGTTGCTATGAAAATCTGTGTACAAGTCTTTGTGTGAACACGTTTTCATTTTCTTGGTTAGATTTCTAAGTGGAATTGTTGCGTTGTAGGTAATTATTGGTAGTTTTCAAAAGTGGCTGTACTGTGTTACATTTCTACCAGTAACATGAGAATTCCAGTTCATTCACATCCTGACCAGTACTTGGTATTTTCTCCTTTTCTAAATTATAACTTCTTCAAGGGTGTGTAGTGGCAACTCATTTGGTATTAATTTTCATTTACCTAATGACTAATGATGTTACACACTTTTCATATATCTGTTAGCCATTAGTATGTCCTCTTTGGTGAAATGTCCATTGAAGTATTTGGCCCATTTTTAAATGGGGTTATTATTTGTTTGTAATTGAGTTGTAAGGATTCTTTATGTATTCTAGGTACAAGTTTTTTATCAGATACATGATTTATAAGTTCTTTCCCCTGGTCTATGACTTGTGTAATCTTACTTTTGGTTCTAATTAATCCACCCACAAGCTCAGCCTTCAGATGGTTTGTAAATCATCATTACCTCTGATCTAATGAGGAAATTTCCAAGGGAGAATTGGACTCCAGTAACTCCTACCCCTAGAGGAGTTGAGCTGAGACTGCTCAGCTGAGCCATAACCCTTCTTACAGGAGTACCTGTTACAACCTGAGGCAGGGTGCTTTTCTAAAGTGTCGATATTCATACATAGCAGACAATTCAGCAGACTTTCCCATCAAACCAGCAGTGATGGGGTGACATATATTAAGAGCTTCACCAGTATATATTTTATTCCTGTAGGTCACAGGCGTATCAGTAATAAAGCCAGAGTTGTCTTTAGTCACTAGGTTTGAAATTGTAAGATCTAGACCATATTTCCCAAAGAAATCCTATCACTAAAGATGTAAACCTTAGAAAAACTTAGAAATCTCCATTTTATTTATTTATTTTTTCAACATTTATTTATTTTTTTTGGGACAGAGAGAGACAGAGCATGAACGGGGGAGGGGCAGAGAGAGAGGGAGACACAGAATCGGAAACAGGCTCCAGGCTCTGAGCCATCAGCCCAGAGCCTGACGCGGGGCTCGAACTCATGGACCGTGAGATCGTGACCTGGCTGAAGTCGGACACTTAACCGACTGCACCACCCAGGCGCCCCAGAAACCTCCATTTTAATCAGTCAATTCAGTGAAATTTTATAGGGTATTGTGCTAGGTAGTAAGAGACAAACAATGAACGAAACACGTTCCTGCCTTCAAATAGATTGAAGTGTATATTTTCATACAAATGACCACAATACATAGCTGAGTGTATGTATGGTCACGAGGAACATTAGGGAAGGCTATCAACAAAAAGTGGCACTTGAGCTAATCTTGATGAATAAGTTGGATACCAGAGGCAGAAATGGGGATGAGAGCATTCTAGAAGCATGTGCAAATATACAGAAGCTGAGGCTGGTAGAGAACGTTAACACCACAAGATGTATTCTGGAACAGTGTAGGATGTGAAACAAAGCTGGAAAATCAGGTAGGGAAGGCTGTAAAGAACCTTAACCACCATCCTTTAAGGTCTGTTGACCATCTTACTGTGCCCACCATTGCTAGCTGGGCAACGGTGGGTTCTGAACTCACGGCCCAGAGATCAAGACCTGAGCCGAGATCAAGAGTCAGACGCTTAACCGACTGAGCCACCCAGGCACCCCTCTAAATGACTTTTTATAAACTGCTGGATTTTTGTACAACCCTTTCCCAGTATAATATGCAGATACACAATCATTCAGCCTCTTCTAGAAGGACACAGAATCTGCCGCTTTCCCAGGGAGCCCCTATTTTTGTTGCTTCCTCTGCATCAACATTATGGCAAAGAGCCGTATGACTGCAAGTGTGGTGCAGAGCCTCTGACCTCAGCAGCACCGCTCCCAAACTCACTCTCCTTTTCGCTCTTCTCCCACCTTTCCCCCAGGGCTCACCTTTTGTTCTCTACAGGCAATCTCCGCTCCCCTCAGGTCCAGCCCCCCACCCCCTAGCTTTCCGGGCTCAAATTTAAAAGAACAAAAACCGTCAGGGAGAAAACGCATTCGTGGAATCATGACTGCCACAATAGGAGCAAGGGGACAAAACACCTGCGTAGCTGATGAATCCCAGTTAAACGAATTTTGAAATGACCTCCACCTGGTAGCCGTGGCCTTTGGTTCCCAAGTGACGCCAGGCTTCTCCATCTGGATGACACCCGTGCATTCTCCATAGCTTTACACAAGTCGTCGCTTTTGGTGTCTCTTCTTGAGGATTCAACAGATGCATTCTTGAAACAGTTTCAAACCCACAGCTGACATTTTCTATTTTCGGAGTGTCTTTTCATTATAAAAGAGCCATTTTTGCAGTAGGCAGACAAAAGCATAACCTCTTTCTTTTAGATGTCTTTTTTTTTTTTTTTTTTTACATTACTACAATGCTTTATAGTACTATAATGCTTTTCATCAGGAAAAAATGGAATCTATATTTCACTGGAGTACAATATAGGTAACATAGGAGGAATGGATTTTTTTTTAATCTCCATTATTCCAAAGAATGAAAATACCCTGACTCATTTGTCTCTTTAAGTAATGTGGATTGTAATAGTTTTGAAGTAACCATACCTCTCTTCCATTCCTTAAAAGTAGACGCTTGGCTTTCACAGTCACCATTTTTGTTTGATACCTTTACTACTTATGTTATATAGATTTAAACAATATGGTTTGTCCGCTTTTGAACAAATAGGATTGCATTGATATATTCTGGTGTGTCTTAGTTTTTTTACTCAAAATTATAGGATTCATTGAAACTGTTGCTTGTGGCAACAATTATTCATTCCTGTAGAGTCACATGCCTAAGTGCCCAGTGGGCACAAGTGTCTGGGACTTACCATATGAGAAAACGCAGCTCTATAGCATATGCGTAGGAGCAGAATTGCTGGGTCACAGCGCATGCACATCTTTGAATTTAAAGATCAATGCCGCAACATGCTATTAAAAGGGGTTGTACCGATTTACACTCCCGCCAGCAATTTCTGAGGCATGACCTATGGAATTTTAACTCAAATGTTTCTATTTTTAATTTCTAAAATCAATCTTTATGGGCTTTTTCAAATCAGTCCTTTCATTTTGGTTAGCCTCTTGTTACTTGCTCATTTTTGTGATCTTGAGTTTTCATATATTTTTCAAATGTTTATTTATTTTGAGGTAGAGAGAGTGCCCGTGTGCGTGCCAGAGAGGGGGGAGGGGCAGAGAGAGAGGGAGAGAGAGGCTCCGAGGCAGGCTCCATGCTGTCAGTGCAGAGCCAGATGCCAGGCTCCATCTTACCAATGACCTGAGCCGAAATCAAGAGCCAGCTGCTTAACCAGATGAGCCACCCAGGTGCTCTGATATCATCTTTTATATTTAGAATTTTATACATATTCATCTTAAACTCTATATCTAATAATCCCAATATCTGAAGACATTGAGACTCTTATCTGTTGTTCATTGTTTCTGCTGACTCTCACTTGTGGTTGCTTTCTGTCTTTGGTTGTTTTCAAAATAAGATATTTAATTTGTAATAACTTAGGAATTTCCAACAGTAAATATTTTATGTATTTGACCCGAGAGGGATCTGCCACCAAGTGTCCTATTAACTGTTCATGCTTTACTGTGGTTTCTTGGGGCTGTGAGAGGATAATAATTGTACATATGGGATTAGAGTGGACAAATTAAAAAAAACACTTTTTTTTTAATGTTTATTTATTTTTGAGACAGAGAAATACAGAGCATGAACGGGGGAGGGTCAGAGAGAGGGAGACACAGAATCTGAAGCAGGCTCCAAGCTGTGAGCACAGAGCCGGATGCGGGGCTCGAACTCACAGACTGTGAGATCATGACCTGAGCCGAAGTCAGATGCTTAACTGACTGAGTCACCCAGGCGCCCCTAGAGTTGACAAATATTAAGAGTAATAACACTTCTTATGCTCTTTTGCTGTTGAGGGAGGTCATTGAGAGGACATGACAACTGGTTGGCCTGTGAGCTGGACCCTGGCAACCGGAGGCTCCACATCCCCTCCCCTGTCCTTGGAATGTGCATTCTGCTTGCCTTTCCTGCTCCCAGCAGCTGTCCAAGTGCCTAGCCTTAAAATAGTGATGTGGTATTGAGATGATACGCACGGTCAGCATGATGAAGGCATCCATATAAACTTACAAGATTTGGTGGGTGGGTGCAAGGATCCACTCATCTTGCAGCAGCCCAAGATAAGCCTTGTACCTGCGTTCCCTTTGCTTATTCAACCTGCCACCTACCAGTCTGGAGTGGCCTCTTTCTTCGGTCTCTCCCTGCTTTCAGTAAGGAGGCCACTTTTACGTTACACCTGGAAGGCTCCCGAGGCGCTTGTAAACCAACACATTTCTCTGTCTCAGATTTCCCACCGTAAACACATAATGCTCTCAAAATCATGAAATGAGGTTAAAATAACCATGGAACCAAAATATTTGCCGACCACAAGTAGACTCAATTAGTAAAATTTTATTGTGCCTTGTGAGGTGGGATTTCCGCTCACCCCTTAGAAGGCTACTTATTGAAGATGAAGGCATCCTTTTCTCTGTGCTTTTCTATTCCACACTGTATAACTCTGTCAGTGCAAGGGGCTTAAGAGGGAATGCTTTTCTCTAGAAATAATTTTAATTTTTTAAATTTTTTAAAGATTTTATTTCAATCCAAGTTCGTTAACATATAGCGTAATAATGATTTCAAGAGCAGAATTTAGTGATTCCAGAGATAACTTTTTAAAGTCCTGCTTCTGCCATAAGCCAAGGGTTTCTTCCCATCCGGGGCCACTTTAACTCCCACTTAGAATCTCTGGTTTAGGCTAGAGTCCCTTCTACCACAAGGCATCTCCAGATCTTTTTTTTTTTTTTTTTTAAATCAAAGAGGATATGGAGGAATGACTTTGGGTATGAAATGGCTCATACCTAAGGAAAGGAGACAAAGGTGAAAAAAAAATCAGGGTGGGGAAGACAGCATCAAAAACTATTACTGGCTCTTAGTTACAAGAGTTGGAGATAAGGACAGATCTTTAAGCTGACTAGGATACTTTCCCACTATGGACACATTCTGACCCATGGCCTCTTAATCTGTCAAGCACAAGACAGGAGCAAGAATTTCTAGGTGGCTGTTTCTGTCCCTCGATCTGTAAATTCTGATCTAGAGTTCAAGGTTTACCCTTGTCAACACTCGCAGAACACTGCAGGTAGGTCCTCCAGGATTTTAGGCATCCTGCAGGGAATGACGGTCAAGGCATACAGTTTGATACTTTAAGGGGGGGGGGGGGGTTGCTGAGAGGAGAAATTGGAACTATATCAAACAGATGAATATGCTCAGGGGTTTTACCTATTTAAGTATTCAATAGTTTCCGTTAACATTTCAGCATTGGGGGCAGGAGGTTGCGTTTTCTGAGCTGCGATTCTTTTGGAGGGTAAGATTCTTCCTCCGGAAAAAGCTATCTCCCCTTCAGTTCACTTATTTTAAAAGAAGGCAATTTGGTAACGAGAAACGATTTCAGAGTGACTTCCAGCAGCCCATACAGATTACCGAAGACGTTTTAAACGTCCTGGACGGCAGGTCGCCCCGCTCAGCACAAGCCCTTCCCCGAGGGTTTCCCTTACGCCCGGGTGGGTGTGGTATGTAGGGCCGCAGTTTCAAACACAGGTCAACCGCAGCGCGTGGCCCGGCCCCACTGAGCCCTGCTCCCGGCCCGCTGCCTGGAGCGGCGGGAACCTGAGGCCCGGCACACCCGCCAGCCGCGCGCAGGGGCCTGCGGCAGGGCGCAGGCACGGGATGGGGAGCGGGGCGGGGGCGGGGGGGGAGGAGCGAGGGAGGTGGTACGCCCCGCCTCCCACAGGCCCGCAGGCCGGCCTCGGGTCTAGAGCCGCCTTTCCTAAGCGAGGCCCGGAGGTCGCGCTTCTTCTGGTCTTGGACAGCTTTGCCTCACCCTGCACCCACAGCTTGTACCCGGGGCCCCTCACTCGTCAGCCCCTCAGTGCGTCCATCCTGCAGCTCCTGGTGCCCTGCCTGGCATTCTTCCCCTCCCGAGCTCACCCCTGCAGACTTGATAGGGATGGGGGGGGGGGGGGCGGCTAGGGAGGGGAGGGCAGAAGTGACCGGTAATTTGCAATGTAGGGTGGGATTCAGAATCCCAAACCAGCTTCTCCACTTTACAGATGCGTGACCTTGTGTGCTTGTTTACACTTTTTAAGCCACCTTTGAAACGGACACACATTCTAGAATGTTGATTTAGTAACCTCAAGTCAGTCCTGTTTCTTACACTGCCAAGTCAAAAAGGCCTTCCTCACCTACACCTAGCCAATTGAAATGGCCATTCGACTAGAAGTTTTAGGTGGTTATCTTCCCGTAAAATACTCCTATATACTGTACTGCCAGATTAACTTTCTTGAATATAATGAATATAAGCTTATAATGAATAGAAGCTTAATCATTACCCCCATGTCCAATTAATAAACAGAAAATGAACCCAAACTGTCCAGCTTTGTCACAACCTCTCTCCGGTCCCTGCTGATCGTACAGTGCACCTACTGGTCTCAAATACATCCCGACGTATTTGGGCCTTCTGAACTATTTATGCCTCTTTCTCCACTACACTGGTTCCCCTTTCCAAATTTCTGTTAAAAATCCTACCCTAAATGCCATCTCCTCCAGGAAGTCACTTAGGGTTTTCCCGATGTCCTTGTTCTCTTGGAGACAAGGCTTTTTCTTACTGGAAAATGGTTAATGGAATCTGCCACTATTTTTTTTAATACAGTTGGACATTTATGTTGGGTTAGGGTCCTACTTTCCCATTTTTAAATTCCTTGAGAGCAGGAATCATGACTTTTTCATCTGTTGTATCCCCTGAAGAGCTTTCCAGAATATAAAAGTAAGGGGAGGGGCGCGTGGGTGGCTCAGCGGATTAAGCATCCAACTTCGGCTGGGGTCATAATCTTGCAGTTCGTGGGTTCGAGCCCCACATCGGGCTCTGTGCTGACAGCTCAGAGCCTGGAGCCTGCTTCCGATTCCGTGTCTCCCTCTCTCTCTGCCCCTCCCCCACTCATGCTCTGTCTCTCCAAAATAAACATCAAAAAAATTAAAAAAAAGGGGAGGAGGTGTTTGAAAGCCTGTGATTGTTTCCATTTTGATTGAAACATTAAAAAAAAAAAAACTTCCCTTGAAAAGTGCAATTTTGAGATTCACGGCTACAAGCTAATTGTAAACACAAAGGATGAAGGAACAGATTTCTCAGTCCCCTACTGTGTCTCCAGTGTGCGGGTGCTTTCGGATATGCTTTCTTGTCTTTGCCGGTCATTCCCACTTACCCATGAGGACACTGAAGGTCAACAGAGTGACTTCCCTACTGTTGCCCTGCTTTGAGTGGCAAACCTAGCAATTTGAACTCCCTTCTATCATACCAGCATCACTTGATGACAAAGTAATCAGTACCTCCACAAGATCCTTTTCCAGAATCAAAGGAGGGGATGTTCACAAATGCCTTTTCCAAGCTAAAACTTGTTACTCAGGTGTAAGGGATTAGTGACAAGGAGGCCACCATAGTAAGTAAAACAAACAGGTGTCCAATCTCGATCATGTTGAGCACAATGCCATGAATAAACCGTCTAGTGGAATGGAGGTCATTGATAAGCATTTTAATCTTAACATTTCCTGTTAAGTACATTTGATGCACTTTAAAAAAAGTAATGGCATTTAGCTGTTACACTGGCAGGTATTAAGTCTGTTACATAGTATTTATGTAGTTGAATATTCATATGGCACTAGGATGTGATTTATACAACAAAAAAGATGAAAATAAGACACGGTCCCAGCTCAGAAGGCTTACAATCCGAAAGGCATCAAGATACAGGGAATAGAACTATAGGGACAGAAAGCTTTATCTTCAAAATATCCTTAAGAAACTTTTTGGCATGAAAATGTATGAATCTTTGATTGATAATCAATGAATTGCTTCAAATGAAGCAGATTTAGGGATGGGATATTAAAGGGAAGGTACTCCTTTGGATACTATGAGAAACGAGTGACTTGGTTTCTGGGACATAATGAACAAGTGATTCTCAACTGATGGCAAGAAGGTGCTTTCCCGGATGTCAGAATATTTGGGGCTGGAACAAAGAGGCTAGGAAGTTGCAAACTACCATGGCACCTTCCGCCCTTGGTTTGACTGAATTTCTTTTATTTTTAAAAGTCAGTTAACGTTGAAGGGAATGTGAGTCTTTTTGGTTTCTCAAAGGACGAGTGCTTTAAAAAGAGGGAGGAGAGGTGCCAAGAGGAAGACCAAGAAAAACAAACAGTGCAGTGTGGTGCTAGAAATAACAGGGAAAATGACAGAAATAAGAGGGAGGAGTCAAGGTAAGGATCACAAAGCAGTGGGAGGAATTAACAGGATAACAAGGTTAAATACCAAGGCCAGGTGAGGGAAGGCTTATAATGAAAAGGTTTCAATACGTAATCCAAAGCTCCCACTAAAGCAAACAAATACATTTAAAATAAGCTGACTAAAAAAGAGAAAATAGGATGTAAAATATTTATTTAATAAAAATAATTTCATAATTTATACAGAGTTGGATAAAATGTACAGATGTTTTTCACTTCTCTGCAAAACTGCACACAGCACAACTTGCACACTGGTCTGGGCGTTCTATAAATATGGTCACGTGCCAGGAGATGACCTTGTTATTGTCTTCAATAAGTCAAGGCTCCAGTGGTGCACCACAAACTTTGAATTGAATTCTAGGGAAATATTGCTTTGGTAACATGAGTGATGTGATTGTACCACCATTTTATTAAAAAACATTAAATAAAATCCCTTGAACATCACTTTTCTACTTGTTTCTGAGTGAACAATTCCCTACGCAGCAAAACCAAAGATAAGGTATAAAATTAGAGTCTGTACTTTCATAATATCGCTTCCCCTTCCCTTAGTGTTCTTTTCCTTCCCTTGATCAGAAGGGAAGGTGAATGGAAAATGACCTATACTCATCTGCATTTACTTCTGGAATTGCCGCTTACACTAAACAAATATGTCAATTCCGGAATCTTGAAACTAGTATTCACACTGTGTACCTGTGTTATTCTAAATAAATTAACCTAGGTTTTTTTTCAAGATAAGGCAACAAAGTTGGCTTTAAAATAGCTATCATGACTCACATACACTAGCAGCCACTTGGTAGACTAATTACAGAATTAAATGTATACACAACATTTTTTCCAAGTACCCTGGAAATGGAACCACTAGCAATTATTATTTTAAGCAGATATTCCAAGATGATCCGCCCTTCGAAACAAAGGCAGATTTAATGTACAAAATGCAGGAATCAGGTCTATCCTAGTTCCTGTCCCATTGAAATAATCAAAAAGAGTCTCAGTTTTTGAAAAGGCCTTGTAATAATCCAACAAATCTAACTCCTAATGACATCTTGATCTTGGATAAGAAGGACAAAGCATACAAAAACTATAAATAGGGATGAAGATATTAAAAAAAAAAAAGACTTCTCATTTTATTCTGGAAATAAAAGGGAGTGCAAATACAAAATGAGCTGGTTGGGCTAGTGGTATCTTTAGCTCATAGATGATCTTCTCCTTATAGGATTAATAGTCCTTCACACGCAAGGCTAAAAGATAGGCAAATAGAACTTAAGTTTTCTGATTAGGTGTCTTCATTTCTATTTATCAGCAGGCCTCAAAACTTGCCTTATTTTCTAACTAAAAGAGCTTCTCTGGGAAGCATATGAATAACGCAAAAGTGTACTTCTAAAGACCATCTACACAAATACGAAATTGTCAAGATGGAAACTGACAACATTCATACAATAAGTGTTTTAAAAATAACTAAAAATTAGAAATGACACACATTCCCAATAGGACAGAACAGCAAACCAGAGCAAATATTGCCGGTGATAAAAACAACTTTCATCTGTAGAAACACAAATGCACATGAGTAACAAAGAGATACGAGTGAAGTTGAACAGACACAGGTGCTGTTGGAACATAGTATCCTGTGGCCCGCAGAGCCCTGGTCCCGAACCAGGCCTCTGAGACACCAGACTCACTGTCAAGTATAAATGCCACGTGTTGCTTGAGTGCTCTTGAGTACCCGGTTTTCAAAATCAAGTTCACTTTTGTTATCAGAAGACAGTAATCCTTAAATTAGCTTCCATAAATAATCCGCGAGATAAACTTCGCCTCTGACTCCCCTAAACAGGATTGTTACTCTAGGAGCACAAGGTAAAGTCAATTGGCTGCTCTGAAGCCTTAAAAAGCACGTTCATAAACATGTCTACATACTAAAAAATTAAATATATCCAGGCACAGTTGCTGTGCAGAGTTTGCTAAGCAGTGTATCACAAAGTGGTTACTCGAGAACTTGATTCCGCGTCTTCTTGCTTTCTGCATTTCTTCATAATACTAACTGAACCACTGGCCAGGAAAACCACAGCGATGAGTGCAAAATAACCGGCGTAGATCAGGAACTAAAAGGGGTAGGGATAATTTAGAGAATTATCGATTACAAGAGGAGACATTGTATTGGATATAGGTGAACACCTCCTATGATTAAAGGTATATTCAGTGTCTCTATAAACCTTCAAAAAACACCGTGTGCTCACACGATGTGCCCGGCACGGGCAGCGCAAGGGGCAGCACAGCGTGGTCGTACTGAAGCCTGACCGCCTCGGCGCAAATCTGGACTCCATCCCCGGCGAGCCGGGTGACTCTGACCGAAATACTTCATCTCTGAGCCTGGGTTTCATTTACAAAACGGGAAGTCACAATATCCCCCATTTTTTTCTGGGTCACTGGGAAGGGATGAAATCATATGTGTTTATCCACACAATGCTAAAGCTGATAATACTACTGCTTTTATTTTTGTTGCTGTTGTTATAATTGAAACTGCTTTTATTTTTGTTGCTGTTGTTACCATTGCATCACGGTCTCTTCCCTCAAGCTGATAGGTTAAAGTACGACCACCAGGCCAAATTCTGAAGATAAAGAACTTCTATTCCTCCCCAGAGGAGGGCAGTAGAGAGTCTACTATATTCCGCCCTAGGATGACTTTTTGTAAGAATCTTCTCTAGGCCAGTATTTTAAGGTGACTATACAGTTTATCAACATCTTCATCACCACCTTCTGAAAATAACTCACGACGTACTTAGAAGCTGGCTCGGTTGTGCGGTAAGAGTGTCACTCTGAGCCAGGTTCTTTACAATTTGGATACATTTTCCTATAGGAAACCTGTTAATTAATCATGGCCGAGTTTCGGCACAGCCTGCAAAATTCTGTAATCCCGTATTTTTAAACCTGCCGCTTCTACAGCAGGAGGACAAGCACTTGGCTTCTCTCCCACCCTCCATTCCAAATCTGAGCGCCTAACCCTTGAGAAGTCCTCTCAAGCTTTTCACTGCTGGTAGTGACTGGGAAACAGAAAGTAATGCGCTCCCGCTCTACTCCCCCCACTCCCCGCCCACCTTTCTGAGGCACCACCATCCAGGGAGAGATAATTAGGCCTTGAAGCTGGTTTAAAGCCTAGCTTTGCCACATTACTACTGACCACGTGACCTTAAACACTGAACGTTACTTAACATCTCTCAGACTCGTTCTCTCAATGTCCAATCCTGCCTGCAGCTCTGTAAAATTCTATAGAGTGCCTGGCACACAGGAAGCACTTAGTGCACATTACCAACTGTGATTACGATTTCTCTTTTAGATTTTTCAGTACAAAGTTCATTACTGCTAATGTGCTGGGTCTTTGTATTGAAAGAAAACTAGTATCTTAAGTGTGGAGGGAATAATGGAGAAGGAATCATTTGGGCTGGGCTGGGCTGGGGGTGAGGGTGGGGTAGGCACTTTTTGATTCAGTTGCCCATTCTGCCAAAGTACAGAGCAAGCCCCACCTACTAACTCACAATGCACGAAGGCATACACGACACACGGTTCCAGAATGAATAAGAGTGTCCACGCTGGCTTTGGGCGTTTGTGCAGGTGTTTTCTCAATGGGTCATATGTTAAGAATCTTACTGCTGTTCATCAGAAGTCATTACCTTGCTATTTGGGCAGGCGGCATTTTTAATAAAGAAGGGAGGAGCCTTCAGAAGGGTGAGTCGAAGCAGGGCATCTCACACACAGGAGCCAGTATTCCACGTACAGAATTAAAAATGGAGGGAAACGGGGGCACCCGGGTGGCTCAGTCAGTTGAGCGTCTGACTTTGGCTCAGGTCATGATCTCGCAGTTCGTGGGTTCAGGCCCCGCGTCGAGCTCTGTGCTGACAGCTCAGAGCCTGGAGCCTGCTTCGGATTCTGTGTCTCCTCCTCTCTCTGCCCCTTCCCCACTCATGCTCTGTCTCTCTCTGTCTCTCAAAAATGAATAAATGTTAAAAAAAAAATTAAAAAAAAAAATGGAGGGAAATGATGGATGAGGCAGCGGAAAAGCTCGGCCTGGAGGGCACCAACATTACTTCTCGCCTCTGTCAGGCTCTCGAGTGACGCTCAAAAACGTTCTAGGTCCTCGCCAAAAAGATGACGGTCCCACCATCCTCCAGGGAGAAAAGAACTCAGGACGGGGGTTGGCCAAAGGAAGGAGGGAACACTCCTACTTTTTATTTTATATCTGTCTGTACTGTTTGAACCGGCTCGCAGTAGGCATGCTCGACTTGGTCACTCTGATCACCTGCCGTTATGACTGGAACACCTTGCGTGTCGAAACACAACTCTTACCTGGGTGGTAATTTCTAAGCCGAGGCCGCTGGCATCCACCACGATGAGAGTAAGCAGGGTCTGCAGGACCAGCGCAATGAAGGTATTGACACCAAACACTAGGGCGTAGCGCTCCATGCTGAGGTTGGCAGCGATCTGAAAACTTCAACAAAACAAAACAAAACAAAACAAAACACAAAAGGATGAGTAGACAGGAATTACTCCCCAGGTAGTTACGACTTTTGCTTCAGTTATGAAGAGCAGCCCCTTCTTTCTGCTGCTGGGTAATTCCCTTCCCAACCAAGTGAAAGGCACTTTGTTGCCAAACGCTGTAAATCTCGTGCAGGCATCTGAACAGAGCGGGACTACGGGACCAAGGACATAAATGAACCTCGCCCTCGAGGCTCCCTCGGGAGGGGAACCTACACTTTTCATGGGTTTGTGAAGAGACCAAGAAGTTTATCCTGTCACAGCTTTTCCTAGCGCTTCCTTGAGGCAGAACACATACGTTGCTATAGTGATTAGTAACATGTAGATGATCCTGAAGACGACGTAGGACGTGTAGCACACCCAGATGTTCTGCACGGTATCCATGATGTAGACCGCGGCGGCGATGAGCAGAGAAAACAGAGACAGCATCATCTCCCCCCAGGTAGACCAGGATATTTTTATGTAGCCGACTACAAACACGGCAACAGCACCTACAAAATGCAGAGAGAAAAGCGCTCTAGTTATTTTGCTCCACAAACGCGATTTCAATCAACTAAAAATTCAGCTCGGGTTATTACATTTTAAAATCTCGTAACTTACAAATAGGGTAGCTCAAGATTATGGAGGGCCTGGAAAGGCAGAGAATTTGGGACTTGACGGAATAAGTAACTTGGAGCCACTGAGAGACCACGAAGAGACCAGATGACAGCAGCTGGCGAGGAGACGGGAGGACGCAGACCCAGGGGTGCCGCCAAGGAACAGGGTGCTGAGGTGGACGCAGAGGCGGGAGTCAAAGAGAGCCGCTGCTTCCGGCCTGACCACACGACACGGCGGGAGGGATCGTCTCTCCTCCTGCCTAAGCAGCAGTCCAGAGCATGGCAAAAGGGCATCTCCTCTCTTTGGGAAAACGATGACGCTGGTAACCATAGCTAAGATGTGCAGAGTGCCTTCTAAGTGCCAGACACAGTCAGAAGTGTTTACAGAAAGCACGGAATGCCGTCTAAAAACCTTATGAGGGGGCGCACCTGGGCGGCTCAGTTGGTTAAGCGTCCAGGCTCTTGATTTCAGGTCATGATCTCACAGTTCGTGAGTTCAAGCCCCGCACTGGGCTCTGCGCTGACAGCGTGGAGCCTGCTTGGGATTCTCTCTTGCCTTTTTTTTTTTTTTTTACGTTTATTTATTTTTGAGAGACAAGAGAGAGACACACACGGCACGAGAGGGGGAGAGGCAGAGAGAGAGGGAGACGCAGAATCCGAAGCAGGCTCCAGGCCCTGAACTGTCAGCACAGAGCTCCATGTGGGGCTCCAACTCACGAGCTGCGAGATCGTGGCCTGGGCCAAAGTCGGATGATGCTCGGCCGACTGAGCCACCCGGGTACCCCTCTCTCTCGCCTTCTGTCTCTCAAAGTAAATAAATAAACATTAAAAAAAAAAAAAAAAAAAAGAACCGTATGAGATAGGCCAACAAATTAGAACGGGACGACAGAATATAATGGTCAAGGACACAGGCTCTGAGTTCAAACCTTAACCTGACTACGTACCATCTGTACTGTCTCAGGCGAGTTATTAACCTATCAGTCTGGGTTTCCTGTAACTATAACTGTCTCAGGAGTTTTGTGAGGACTGAGTTAATATACCTAAAGTCCTTAGGACAGCATTTGGTACATATTACCACTCAACGTGTGCTAGTTATTGTCACAGACTTGTATCATGCCACTCCCAAGCGTCACATTGAGTGACGGAAGCACCCAAAACACCCGGAGATGGCGCAAACCCGCATAGGAGGACAATTCTGCAAACCAGTACACTGGGTTTCCCGACAGGGTATAAAGGACTCCAGTTTGCGAATCACGGCCACCCGCAACTGGAGGACTGCTGAATTTCTCCCTAAATCAGAAAGCCAGAGCTCAAAACAAATAAACCAGGCCTTGGGGGGTCACCTCCAGTTCCCGAGGGCAGAGAAAAATCAGATCGTGGCGGACTTGACCTCCGGGGGAATGTGCCGCCCCACACCGCTTACCCAGGAGGGTGGACACGGCCTCCACACCGCCGTTGTAGATGGCAGCATCGCGAGAGGGCATCACCATCTCCCACAGGCCCTGTGCGTAGTTCACGACCTGGAAGTAGCCGCAGGTGGACAGGGCCCACCACACAGACCAGCAGAGCAGAGGCCGGGAGGAGTAGCACATCAGGAAGTCATCCCACAGGACCTTCAGCACGAGGAGCCGCTCCGGCGTGGGTTCCTTCACAGCAAACGGAGAGAAAGGTGCAAATACTGTGAAGGCGACTACAGAAAGCAACTGTATAGACCCGGTTTTCTATTCGTCTTTTTCCTTGTGAAAGGCAACCGCTTATTTATTTATACACATCTACATTTTTTTTCATGTTTATTTACTTTGGAGAGAGAGAGAGAGAGAGAGAGAGAGAGAGACAGAGCGTGAGCAGGGGAGGGGCAGAGAGAGAGGGAGAGACAGAATCCGAAGCAGGCTCCAGGCTCTGAGCTGTCAGCACAGAGCCCGATGTGGGGCTCGAACCCATGAACTGTGAGATCATGACCTGAGTCGAAGTTGGACACTCAACCGACTGAGCCACCCAGGTGCCCCTATTTTTATGCATATAAATGGTGTATATACAGGCCTACCTCATTTTGTGGTGCTACACTTCACTACACTTTGCAAATTTGTGTGTTTAACAAATGGAAGGTTTGTGGCAACCCTGTGTGGAGCCAGCCTGTCAGAGCCAGGTTTCTTCTAGTATCTGTCACTTCATGTCTCTGCGTCACATTTTGGGAATTCTCACGAGATTTCAAACTTTCTCATTACTATTGCATTGTTTTTAAAGAATTTTTTAACGTTTATTTACCTTTGAGAGAGACAGAGCATGAACAGGGGAGGGTCAGAGAAAGAGGGAGACACAGAGTCTGAAACAGACTCCAGGCTCTGAGCTGTCAGCACAGAGCCCGACGCGGGGCTCGAACTCACAACCTGCAAGGTCACGACCTGAGCCGAAGTCTGACGCTCAACCGACTGAGCCACCCAGGCGCCCCTCATTACTATTACATTTTTTATGGTGACCTGTGAAGTTACTACTGTTGTTGTTCTGGGGAGCCATGAAGCGTACCCACAGAAGACGGCCAACTTAATCAGTGCAAGTTGCGTGTGTTCTGACTGCTCCACCGACTGGCTAGTCTCCCTCCACTTCCCCCTTTCCTGAGACACAACGATATTGAGATGAGGCCAAGGAATAAGCCTACAGTGGCCACGAAGGGTTCAAGTGAAAGGAAAAGGCGTACGTCTGTCACTTTAAATCAAAAGCTAGAAATGGTTAAGCTCAGTGAGGAAGGCAAGCCGAGAGCCTGGACGGGCAGAAAGCTAGGCCTCTTGTGCTCAACAGTAGCCAGTTTGTGAATGCAAGGGAAAAGTTCTTGAAGGAGATCAAAAGTGCTACTACAGGAAACACGCAATTGATAAGAAAGTGAAATGGCCTCATCACTGACATGGAGAAAGTTTCAGTGGCCTGGATAGAAGCTCAAACAGCCACAGTGTTGCACCGAAGCCAAAGCCCAACCCGGAGCAAGGCCCTCACGAGCTCTTCAATTCTGTGAAGGTTCAGGCAGCTGAAGAGGCCGCAGAAGAAAAGCGTGAAGCCAGCAGAGGCTGGCTCACGTGGGTCAAGGAAAGAAGCCGTCTCCACCACGTACAATGCAAGGTGGGGTGGCAGGTGCTGGCGGACAAGTTGCAGCCGGCAAAAAGATCGCAATGTGCTGAAAGCCCAGATGGTGGTTAGTAGTTTTTAGCAAAGTATTTTTACACTAAAGTACATGCATTGTTTGTTTGTTTGTTTTCAGACATACTGCCATTGCACATTTACAGTATAATGTAAACACAACTTGTAGGTGCACTGGGAAATCCAAACATTCATTTGACTGGCTTTATTCCAATGTTTGCTTTATTGCGGTGGTCTGGGACAGGACATGCGAAATCTCTGAGATGTGTGTGTGTGTGTGTGTGTGTGTGTGTGTGCGCGCACGTTTGCGTATATATATAGTACGATTTTTTCTTTTAGTGCTCTATGAACAGTAGCATAGCTGCATGTAATCAACCCAGCAACGATGTACTGTTTACCAAGTGAAGGTAGAAAGATGGTCAAAGACTGCACGTTTCAGCCAAAGTGAGATGCCACCCCACATCTCCCCACACGGTGGCAAGCGACGTTCAGAATAAGCAACCGTTAGTAACCTTATTAAATCACCGGTCAGTTAGGGTTTGTCAGTGAGAACTTCCTATCCTTAAAACTGACCGATTCACTGTAGAGTAATGGTTGAGACAGAAACCTTAGGAAAAACCAGACCCAAATATTAGCAGCAGTTCTCTACTTAGAGGGTAGTAAGGTGATTAGTGACTTTAATTTTCTTTCCTACGCTTTTTATATTTTATATCACCCAATGCTTGTACAACGGGAAATACTACCACTATAATGAAGTAATAAAGCCACCGCGTTTGTAATGGGGCAAACCGAGGCATTACCGAGCTATGTGCCATCCCCACACCATGCCACAAAGACAACGTGAAATCCCAGACACCCCAGGAGAAGTCTCTAACTCCTATCTAAGGTCTAATTTATCCAAGTATGCCCTACTTCCTGAGCGACAGGAACTTACACTTTTGTGGCTAACACGGAAAGGCAAGAGGAGAGAACCCAAATGGAGCAAAGCGGAGCTCATCGTGAAGCAGCACATAAGCGCCAGGATGTGTGACAGGAGCTACGTGCCAGATCTGTAAATACATCGGTGGCAGCCGCACAATTCAACTTGCTCTTGTTGGTTGGAGGCCACATGTCTTGAGGGGCACGAGAACCTGTAAACAGCACCTTCCAGTAGGTAGAGTTAGGTGTTTGCCAGACCAAGTTAAATACCACTGTTTTCTCAGCCCCGTTGTGCAGAGGGAGACTCATCTGTAGCCAAAAACAATGGCTGGGGTAGAAATTTTCAAGCGCATTTGCTTCTTTTATTAAGTGCTTTTGAAGGACACAGTCCCGATACTAACTCTTGCTACAAACAGCAAACGTATTTTCCTGATGACAAGAGGACTATCATTGTTTCCTCTGCTGGTGATGTTCCAATATCCGAAACATAGCAAAAACGTACGGAGTGAGCCTTAACTGATGGGAATAACATACGTCTGTTATTAAGAAACAAGACAAGAAACAAAGTAAAATCTGTATCAAGGAAGAATTGGTGTTTGAGATAGACTTTGGGAGACAGATAAGATGTGAATAGAGAAATAATGAAGAACATTCTAGGCAAAGGAAGTAACAAGAGCACGGGAGAAGATGCCGTTGTAGTATATTTGCAATTTAGCAACAGTAGAGTTCTCGCCACACATCAAAAGCTTCTAGGACACTCTCTCTCCTGCTCTGGCCTGTTGTGCACTTATATTGCTCCAAGAATAGTCATTCTTGCCTTGGCCTGGTAGGCTCACAGAGCCTTAGTTCCTAAACCTGAAGTTAGGGCGTTAACAACCTGCTAAGAGTTGGCTTAGAGGCCTGTCTTTGGCTATTCTTTTTCAGGGGGAGATGACACCTGAAGTTCAAGGGCATTAAGCTGTAACAGGGAGGGGGTGCAGCCATGTACACACTCTCTCCTCCATCCCAACTCAGACATACCCATTGGCAGGGGTCTCACTGGAGACATCCAGAGGGAACGGTTTGTGACCACAAGGGAAAAAGGGAGAGTCGAAAGGCAGACTATGTCCTTCACACAAGTCTCTACACAACAGTTGTGGCTTTGTGCTCAGGGCCAGCCTGGGGGGAGACTACCAGCCCAACACAAACCTCCCACCAGTCACTCGCACCATTATGGTTCCATTTCTTTGGATTCCGAAAGAAAGCTATTTTGCATGAAAAGACATCGGAAAGCAAGTATTACATAACACTGAGTAAAAAAAACAAAAAACAAAAAACCATCAAGTTACAAAACTACATGTAGATTATAATTTCATTTACTATAAAATGTATACCTATGAATACATACACATGTGTATATGGAAAGAGATGTTTAGGAAGAAGGTCACTAAACTATTAAGAGTGGTAATCTTTGGGAGCAGCAGTTCAGAGGATTCTGAATTCTTTTTATGTAGTTTTCTGTTTTGTTTCATTAAAAAAATGAAGTAGGAGTCTTTTTTATAAAATCAGTAAAAATTTTTTTCCTATTCAGATGATATATCTATTAGCTGTATATTGTGTGTGTATATATGTGTGTGTGTGTGTGTGTGTGTGTGTGTGTATATATATATATATATATATATATATATACACACATACATATATAGCGACTCCTGAAATTAAGTAAATAAAGGCCATTTCTCCCTGAAATGCTAGGAAAATCTCAGTGGAATGAGAACCAAGCAATATTCCATAGCTGGGCCTACTCACACCATCCCTAGGCTCAGCTCACTCGTTTATCAAAATGGGCACGTGGTTTCAGATTTCACTCAAAAAAGGGGTTCTGACGCTTAAAAGCAAAATGACAAAACTTGGAGTTATTTCTCTACCAAGGAATAGGAGTCTCTATTATAGTGGATTTTGAAGTCAACTAGATCTGGGTTTATTTTACTGAGAGAGAGAGAGAGCATGTGTGAGAAAGAGAGAGCAAGCAAGCACGCAGGGGCAGAGAGAGAGGAAGAGAGAGAGGAAGAGAGAGAATCCCAACCAGGCTCAGCTCAGCGCAGAGCCCGACGCGGGACTCGAACCCACAAACCGTGAGTTCATTACCTGAGCCAAAATTGGCGCTTAACCGACTGAGCCATCCAGGCGCCCTGATCTGGGTTTATTCTGACTGTGCTGTTTGTAGGTGCCTTTGGGTGAGTTATCTGACATACGCTTCAGTTCCCTCAACTGTAACATGGGGATAGTGACACCTACAACACAGTCTTAGTAAGAATTAAACGAGCTCATGAACCTAAGATTCTTAGCACTGTCCCACAGTGTTAAGTGGGAGTACAGTCCCACTGTACTTAGCACAGCACCCAGGTTAAAATGAAAGACAGCTGAGACGATAATGATGAAGTGCGACAGAAACACACCTGCCTGCCTGCAGATGGAACCAATTTCTAAGTCTTAGGCTTTTTGCTACAAAACGGAAATGAATGTTTACTTCAACAGGCTATTGGAAGAACTAAATGAGGACTGTGCGGTATGCAGCAAGTGCTCAATACATGCTCCTTTCCTCTGTACTCTATCATGACTCACTTATGCAATCAACAAATATTGACGAGTGTCCATACTGCGCGTTTGGCAATGTTCTAGATCCTGGGAATACAGCAGAAAAGTCCCTGTCCTCCTTAAACTGACATTTTGGTAAGGAGGACAGACGATAAACACACAGACAAGACAGCTGACAGTAAGAATGATACCATGAAGAGAATAAACAGGGTAATGGACTGGCAAGTAGTGATTAAAGCTGACTTCTGAGTTGATACCTGAGTTGACATAAGGGAACCAGCCATGAAGATGAGAATGAAGGGCAGTCACAAAGGGTCAGATTGTATGAGGTCTCATAGTCCGTAATGAGAATTTTTGAATTTATTCTACATACAATAGGAAAATATATGGGGGAGAGGGGAGATAGGTAGGGTTTAATGCCTAAACTGTGAAGATTTAAGTCAAGGGCTGATGACTACAATTAAACCACTCCTATGATATTATGTGTTCTTTACCTATCAGAAGAAAGAAAGTGCTTTCAGATCAATCAGTTCATAAAACTCAGTATGCTAGAGCTAAGGAAAGTTTACTGATCATCTGGTTTAACATTCTACATTTAAGAGTAGCCTCAGGGGGGCCCCTGGGTGGCTCAGTCGGTTAAGCCAGCTCAGGTCATGATCTCAGGGTTTGTTATTTCGAGCCCCGCATCAGCACAGAGCCTGCTTCAGATCCTCTGTCTCCCCCCACCTCTCTCTCAAAAAAAAGAGTGGTCTCGGTTAAAGAATTAGTGGTATGGAATCACTACCAGATTCTAGTGACATCTTTCATAAGGTTAAGACCAGAGGTAACCTGGTCATTCCCTCATTTACATTGTGGTATTTAATACTTGAAATAACCCGGTGAGGGAGACGGACAAATGAGGAAATTAAGTCTCAAAGAATTAAGAAACGTGCCCAAGATTACCCTGCTGGTGAGTACGAGAGTCCAGGTTTCAACTTCCCCTCCTTCGAAATCCACTATAGTGTGCTGCTGGAAATGATCTTACTTGCATACAAAGTAGAAACACTAATTTTGCTACAGTCAGTGTTCTATAAAGCTCAAACACACACATACGCCAAGAATGCGAATGCTTACTAACAGCAAAGGGCATCTGTCTACCAATAAAAGTATAGGTATGTTAACAGGTGTCATTTATTAGGTATTCATTACGTGTCATGGGCTGTGCTAAAGAAGTGGCTTAATTTACATCATTTCTAGCGAATGAGCAATTTAAAATAAAGCAAATCCAACTACAAGCCAAGCACAGAAGGAATCCCGTTTCCTATTTAGGAAAGAAAATCACCAGCTCTGCTGTAATGTCAACACGCTGGGCCCCACGGCAACAGGCTCATTCTGAAAAGGACTCACAAACACCTTAAGGTAACTTGCGGACAAGGGCTATCGCTCTGACTCCTACTTCATCTTCCCTTTCCAGAAGATCAAGATCAAACCACCCACCCGTCTACCTACCCCCTTTTTTTTACTGTATTTACTACAGTTATGATTTATGGTTCAGTTATGGGCTTTTTCAACTTCAAATGGCACTATGATCCCCGACAGCCATGTTCTGACTCTCCTTCAGGCTCGTGAAAGAGAAACAGCATCGTCTGGGCCCCGAACAGCTGTCCAGCAGTCACGACTGCCTGTTACGGGGTCAGCAGCGGAACCAAGGATATCATGGAACTGACCTGAGTCTAACTTTTACCACACTGTAGCCAACACGATGGTTCTCACCATGCTGTCACCCCAGGGAAAGACTTCATGGAGTGAAGTACAGATCAAGGGGAGTCTCCTATATGCTCTTTAGTTATGTTTCGGAGTATATCAGCACAGTTCTGCATAAGTCACTAATCTCTGTTCCCTATCCTTATCTCTAAAATGAGAGGGATGATGAGATCTAAAGTCCCTTGTCACTGTAAGATGCTCTGATGGTCCTGTGACCTGTGGGTAGAATCACTTCTAACTCTAGAATTTCATAATTCTTCAGCATGTCAAGTACTGACATCTTGCGTATCTATAAACAACAAACATCAAGTTGGTCTAGGACAGAGTTTTTTGTAAGTGGTAGGTTACAGCTCATTAACAGGTAATAAAGTCAATCCAGTGGGCAGTGATCTGCATGATAAAAAAAATAAACTGAATGGAATGCACCAGAATCAAGTGTTGTAAAACCTCTGCTTCAGTTATATCTAAAATATATACACACCTATGAATGGTACTGGTTCCTAAGTAAAATGTGTTTCTTTCTTACTATGTTTCTTATTCTTTCTTACTATGTTCAAAATGGTTTAAAACTTACTGGTCTATAAAAATCTTTAGAACTATGACCAATGTTAATATTTAAGATATATATGTATACAGGTATTATATGTATGTATATGGATACTAATTTCCACTAAAGCCATTTCACATCTTTGAAACAATTAACAAAGGATCCTTATTCTTTTTTTTTCTACTACACGAGATCTACAGCTTTCTACTTTTTTGTACTCCTCATGATTCTAACTCTTTCCCTCCTCCATCAGCCCTGGGTTGACTTGCCAACATGAAGGAACTGGCAATTCATTCCTACTTAATCCCTGGTCTTTTGACTGAAGCTGCTCACAGGTGACCCAGTAACCCAAGTTTCACAACGAGTGTCACCTAAGCTCAAGCTCTTTGGGATGAATAACCTACGTTTCAACCGGTAACCACAAGTGAATGGTGGGGGTAGGCAGAAGAGAGGTAATTAGATGCCACATTGAAACAATCTGAGTTAACTCCAGGGGAGGAGCCAAAGACTTTCCTCCTGTAGGCTCTCTCCTCTCCTTCAGCCTATAAGGCCCCCAGAGCATGGTTTTAGGACTGACAGAGCCCACCTGCAAAGTGAGAATTTTAACAGGCTTGTTTCCAAACATGTCCCATGAAAACTGAGACCAATTCGGTATGGTTGGAATGAACCTTGCCCCTCACAGCTTACAACCTGTTGGAAAGATAAGAAGCTATAAAGAAGGGTGAGTGATTGGAGGAAGCAATTAACCTTCCCGGCTAGCCAGAGCAGATGGACGGATTATTCAGATGCCATACCTCTCTGAGAGACAATTTCATAGCCACACTTTTAATTAATAGGTATTCCGTCACCCATCTTAGATTTTCCTCTTGTGATTATCTTCTCTGTGGTACTCATTACTACCCCGTTCTGGTGAAATGTCATTTGAAAATGAATTATCAGGGGGCGCCTGGGTGGCTTAGTCGGTTAAGGATTCGACTTCGGCTCAGGTCATGATCTCGTGGTTTTTGAGTTCAAGCCCCACATCGGGCTCTGAACTGATGGCACAGGGCCTGTTTGGGATTCTGTCTCCCTCTCTCTCTGCCCCACCCACCCCCACCAAAATAAATAACGTAAAAAAAAAATAATAATAATAATAAAAAGAAAATGAGTACCAGACATCGCTTCCAGCACAGAAGAGGGAGAAAACTTTCTAACCTTAAATACTTTAGGCGTCAATTCAGAAACTGGAAGATGTTCATCATTTATTGGAATCATTTCAACTATTTATTCAGTAAAAATTTCAGAGGGCTTTCTTTGTATAGCCAGTAAAGATGAGGAAGAGACAACTCCTGCTGTGGCTTGTTTTTTTGTTTTTCTTTAATTAAAAAAAAATTTTTTTTTTAATCTTTTTATTAATTTTTAAAAAAAATTTTTTTTTTTTCAACGTTTATTTATTTTTGGGACAGAGAGAGACAGAGCATGAATGGGGGAGGGGCAGAGAGAGAGGGAGACACAGAATCGGAAACAGGCTCCAGGCTCTGAGCCATCAGCCCAGAGCCTGACGCGGGGCTCGAACTCACGGACCGCGAGATCATGACTTGGCTGAAGCCGGACGCTTAACCGACTGCGCCACCCAGGCGCCCCAAATCTTTTTATTTATTTTTGAGAGAGAGAGACAGTGTGTGAGTAGGGGAGGAGCAGAGAGAGAGGGAGACACAGAATCCGAAGCAGGCTCCAGGCTCTGAGCTGTCAGCACAGAGCCCGACGTGGGGCCCAAACCCACGAACTGTAAGATCATGACCTGAGCCAAAGTCAGATGCTCAACCGACCGAGCCACCCAGGCGCCCCATTTTTTTTTTAATTTTTTAAAAAATGTTTATTTATACTTAAGAGACACAGAGAGAGAGAGAGAGAGAGAGAGAGAGAGAGAGAGAGAAATGGATAGAATCCGAAGCAGGCTCTAGGCTCTGAGCTGTCAACACAGAGTCCAATGAGGGGCTCAAACTCACGAAGGGTGAGATCATGACCTGAGCCGAAGTAAGATGCTTAACTGACTGAGCCCTGCCCCCCCTCCCCCAGGTGCACCTCTCTGACACAAGCAGTGTGATGTGGTGCTGGTCTGACTTTAGAGGTTATTCACCCCAGGACAGAATGTATTGGCCATCCCTAATATAAATCAGCCCTCTCTTTAATCAATAAATGAATGAACCAGTGAACCAACCCAGGATAAAAAACTGAGTCAAGATGAATACAAGGGCTAGCAAGAGGGGTTTTCCTGTCTGTTTTGTCATCGTTGCTCTAACAGCCAGAGCAGCCGCCGCAAGGCGTGTAAGGCCACACTTACCAGCTCCTCCGTATTTAGAGGCATTTTTGACTCCGGGTCCTCCCACCCTGGAAGGTGGTTTGCAGCCGTGGTGTTGGTTACAAAGCCGCCATTCTGTGCCTTGATGCCATTCGTTCTCTGGCAAGTGGAAGGAACGTGGTGAAAGAACAGGCTCTTCTGTGGCATGGGCAGAAACCAGGCCACGGCAAAAGCCACTGAGACACAGGTAAGAGAGATGACATTCAGGCTGAACAGGGACCAGCCTGCCACGGAGACGAGGATCTGCCCGAGGACGGAGCCCACCGTAAAGCCCACCAAGGTGGCACTCCGACAGTAACTCGTGACCTTCTGGTACATGGTCAGGTCTACCACACTGTAGATGTAAGAGTAATAGGCGATTTCAGTGGCTGTGGCGATGCCATAGAAGAACTCCAAGAACTGAATGGCCAGCAGTCCCTGGGCGTAGAGCAGCATGAACCACGTGACAATAAGGCTGAGTCCCTGCAGCAGGATGACGGGTTTGTACCGGAGGTAGTCTGTGGCAAGGAACACAGGAAAAAGCAGCACCAGGTACGAGTAAGTCCATACTGGGTAAATTTCATTGAAGACCTGATAAAAAGAGAAAATTAAAAACCTATTAGCGAGATCAACGGACCGGGAATATTCGTAACAATTTATTCTCATAAAACAACCTACCAGCACCTCTGATAAATCCTTACTGACCAAAGAAGTCTCGACAGCAATTCTGATAATTGGAATATACTTCCCCATTTCCGCCCCATCATCTTTTTTCTTTTTTTAAAGTTTATTTATTTATTTATTTTGAGAGAGAGAGAGAGAGAGAGAGAGAGAGAGAGAGTGCACGCACATGTGCGTGCATGAGTGTGAGGAGGGGAGGTGTGGAAAGAGAGAATCCCAAGCAGGCTCCACGAGGTCAGTGCAGAGCCTGAGGCAGGGCTCAAGCTCATAGACTGGGAGATTGTGACCTGAGCCAACACCAAGAGTCGGATGCTTAACGCTTAATGGAGTGAGGCACCCAGGCACCCAACCCATGATCTTTTTCTGAAAATCCTCCCCATTCATCAAGGCCTAGTTCAAAGCCTTCCTCATCCTGGAAGACTTTGCTGGAGCAGATAATATCTGTACTGTAACATTCAGAGCTCTCCATACTGCTTTGAACGTGTTGTCTCCCCAATTACCACAGAGCGCTGGTTCCTAACCGTGGTTGCACATCTCCCGTGGAGTTTTAAAAAATCTGGATGCCCAGCCAAAGGCAAGTCTTTACGACCTCCCAGGAGATTTTATCTGAGCCAGAGCTGAGGACCACTGCCTTAAAAGGGTGGACTCTTCAAGGGTTGACCTGCCACAGCCTTCCAGTTAGCCTGCTGTGTGGATACGTGGCTCAATAACTGTGTTGGAAATGGATAAATGTTTGGGAATGATCATCAATTCTTACTTCTACCCACAGAATAGGGAGCCTTGATCCCACTGTTTGATTAGGTTTCTCTGATTTTCAGTTTAATTTCTTTGGGGGATCAGGTCAAGAGGATAAGTCTGTCCTACAGTCTTGACAGAATAATTATCTGTGGATGACAGGCTTATAGGCAGCTTTGATGTCCTTCTTTTTGCTTGCCTGAAATATGAAAAAAAAAATAGAAGTTTTTGTTTTCTTTTTAATGTATTTTTAAAGTTGGGATAAAGTAGAGGTATCTTTACAATAAGCGTTCTACCATAAAGACCCCGCTGGAATTTCACTCCCATCGTTTGCTGTGTGATTACAGGCAAGGCTTTTTTTTTTTTTTTTTTTTAAGTTCCCTTTAGCCTTAGTCTCCATTATCAGTAAAAGAAGGGTAAGCCCTGGGGCGCCTAGGTGGCTCTCTACTCAGGTCACGATCTCATTGTTCCTGGGTTCGTGCCCAGCATCGGGCTCTGTGCTGACAGCTCAGAGCCTGGAGCCTGCTTGGGATTCTGTGTCTCCCCCTCTCTCACTCTGTCTCACTCTGTCTCTCAAAAATAAACAATAAAAAAAAAAAAAATTAAGAAGGGTAAGCCCTGCAACCACAGGGTTGTCTGCTGCAAGGACTAAGTGAGAGAATACATGTAAATCATTCATTCTACTTTATTTACAGGTCTCAAGCCTTGAGGACTGAAGCTGAAGCAGACCCTTTGGGACAACATAACTACGTAAATCAACTGAACTGTCATCCCCACCCTTGCAGCATCAATCACCGTAGGAGACTTTCCCCTCTCTTAGGCCTACCCCAGGGTCTAGCAAGGTCCTAGTGTGGATACAGGGAAGCCAGTTTCTCAAATGACCATTTCAAAGTCTGGATCGGTGGCCCCAATTTTTAAGTGCTTTCTGAAAGGCAGGCTTTGCTCAACCAACTGAGCCACCCCGGTGCCCCTCATCCTTTCAAATATCAACCTAAAGTGCTTATATGTGTGGGTCGAATCCACTCCTAACTCGAAACCACGGTTAAGATGATAAAGATGAGGAAAAGTAACATTGCCCAACCTGTAAGGCCGCGTAGTAACGAAATTAAAGGCAAGTGGGGTGAGGTGTGATGGTGGGGGAAGGGATGGGTTCTTGTTTACTCATTCTAAATACAAGACCGATTTCATCTCCAGTGAAAGAGATCAGCCCAAGATGTATGAATGTCCCTCTCACAGTGTTATCAGCATTATAATAGCAACCTCCGCTGACGTGCACACACTACGATACCAGCCTTACCTACATTGCTTCGTTGAATCCAGCCAGCCTAAGTGGTAAATGCTTTTATTATCTCTATTTTACAACTGAGGAAACTGGGCCTTACAGGAAGGTTAAGTGAATTATCCAAAGTTAGCACAGCTAGTAAGTAATTGGTAGAGGGAGGATCAGAACTTTGCTATTCTGAATCTACCATACTGAAAAGCCTCATTTCTTCAAATGGAAACCTGTTACCGATCATGGACTACGTTCCAGGGTTACTTCTATCGCCTGCGCCTTTTTCAACCAGTATGGAGGCGCTTTTATAGGGCATTCACAAAGACCTAAAGACCTAATGACACAATCACCAGAGCTTAGTCACTGGGTCTCCAAAAGATCCTTTCTCTTTCAATGTTGCCACCGACAAACTGTGACACCGGAAAATGTTTCTTCAATGGGTACTTTTAATCTTGAAGGGAAACTTCCTCCGTGCAAAAATGTACAAATTACAGACTCTTATTGTCCATACCCTAGACAATACCTTCTTATCTCGGGTAAAATCTGCCATGTGAGCAAAGGGAACTGATTTTTATCATCAGGTGCCTGCCCCCAGTCTTTGGATCAGAGTTTGCTTGCGTTTTCTCTCTGAGATACAGAAAGTTAAGAGAGAACAGATGTTCATCTTTTTTTTTTTTTTAATTTTTTTTTTTTAACATTTTATTTATTTTTGAGACAGAGCATGAATGGGGGAGGGGCAGAGAGAGAGGGAGACACAGAATCGGAAACAGGCTCCAGGCTCTGAGCCATCAGCCCAGAGCCCGACGCGGGGCTCGAACTCACGGACCGCGAGATCGTGACCTGGCTGAAGTCGGACGCTTAACCGACTGCGCCACCCAGACGCCCCCAGATGTTCATCTTAAGCTCTAATTCGATTTAGACTTTATTTTAGAATCAAGTTTCAAGTAAACAAGTAGCTAATAAGCTCTTCTTTACACAACACTTCAAGCTGTATGGCTATAAAATAAAAAATAAAAAATAAAATAAAATGAAACTTCTGTTCTGAACCTAATTAGGATATATATTCATACGTCATTATAAGAGAGCTAGGAAATATGGACCTTGAAGGAGAAGAAAGGTAGAGGCTAACAGAAAGAGATCAGCAGGTAGGTATGGGAAGCTTATTCCAAGCAGAGATCACAACTTTGAGCACAGGCTAGTAGATGAGAGACTGGATATACTGGATTTTGGACTAGAAGATTAATGTGGACAAAGCTTGGGCACATGGAAGAAGGCAAGAAGAAAGATGTAGCAGAGGCTAAGGCTGTCAAGGAGGTAAGAGCCAAATTCTGTAAGACTCTGAATACCAGACAGAATAGGTAGAATGTTAAAAAAAAAAAAAAAAAAAAATCAAAGAAAGGTGGTGAATGTCGAATCATATGCTAAAAAAGATGAAAGAATAAAAAAGTGCTGGTGACATGGAACTCTATTTTATTAAAAGACTGGCTTTCAACTATTAGAACAGAGTCCATTTTTAACCTGTTTAAAACTTATAAAGTGGTATCAAAAACGGGTTAACATTTTTCCTGAAATCTAATAAGAAAATCCTTCAAGCATGCAAAGATAGAGGAAATTCTGTCCTTCTTCTCCTTCCTTTGCTTTTGGACTTGGTTAACCATAGCTCCTTTTAAGATGATCTAAGTTGGCCCTTCTGAAGTCTTCTAGGGGTAAATACAAACTTCAGAACATCACTGACCATGACCTGACATTCACTGTGCCTAAAAATCATGTAACATTTTTCATTTCACTGCCCACTGGTGAAAGCAAGCATTAAGTCAGGAAGAACAAGTTGTCTATTTATTTCAGTTCTTAGATATTCCAAAAACCCAGGGTTCTGGAGAGGGTGGCCGGAGCCATACTGTGCACCAACAACAGAATCAGCCCAGGTCCAAGGTACTCACGAACAAATGACACTCCTTTCTAGACCACCAGATTTCTCTTCAAACTCTGCCCTCCTCCTTCTCCAATTTGCAGGCACAGGAATGTGCTAGGTGTTTGTTACAAAATCAGCAAATATTTACGGGCCCTAGCACCCCTGTCCGGCCTCAATGCCAGTGAACATATTCTCTCACCCCAGAAGGCTCTGAGTAGACAGGGCACATGATGACACATGACATAACTCTCGGCCCAGGGCATATGACAAAACAGATCAGCTTTCAAATATCAACACAGAGAGCATGTTTCTTCTCCCCATGTGGCCCTCAGTCCAGCAAGGTGAACAGACTGTGCAGATCACATGGCAGTTCACATGAAATTTTCATTATTTGCAGCTCAGGCAGTACTGCTTCAGAGTCAGTAGTAGTTCTGGGCCTCCAGAATCATTCTCTCTCATTTACTGCAGTCATTTTCTCCTTGTAAAATTATTCTGTTCACAATGTTAAAATGTTAACGATGTTAAAATTCAAATAGGGAATGAACAGCTGTCACAGTCCTTCGTGGAGTGGTCCAAAAGACTGAGAAACAGAAGAGGTGAAGTTGGGTAAAAGTCAGTGACACTTGCTGAAGGTAAGACAATATGAGAAATTCAAATGAAACCCTCAATCCAGGATCCAACACCGACTTTCAATTCCCTGCTAAGCATCCTTGAAAACGGAAAGGCAAAGCCAACAACAAACTGGACTGTGAATAATTATATCCTGCTCTGGCCTGTTATGCAGGGACGGTGAGTTGCTACTCAAAAGAGGTGATTACTAACCACAGGAAGAAGAGTAAACTTTAAATGGAAAAGGAATTTCACAGCAACTAGGGCAGGGAGGGGAAGGAAGGAAAAGTAGACATAGGAAAAATAATAAATAGTTACTAATAAATGCTCACTCATCTTTCACCCTTTGTAGTGTTCTAGAAAAGAATACCAGGCTTCAGCTTTCAGGCTTGTGGTTGAAAAGCAAAACTAACATCTGTGAACCAACAATTCACCATGCAAGACAAACTGTAATTAAATGCCAATTATGTGATACCATCTCAGTATCTGCTTTTATCCCAGGAGGTAGGATTTGGGGGCTGGGGGGCAGCATGTCCCTGGACAACGTCTCACTAAATAAAAATCAAAACAAATTAAGGGGACGGATAGTTGTTTGTCGTTCTGCCCTTATTCGAGCACATCCAAAAAGCCTCACCTAATTAAAAGTCAAAACAAATTAAGGTGATAGATTTTTGTTTGCTGTCCTGCCCTTATTTGAGCCCGTCCATCCAGTCAAAGGTAAACAAAGTAAGGTATGGGAAGG
Organism: Leopardus geoffroyi; assembly: GCF_018350155.1. NCBI lineage: Eukaryota > Metazoa > Chordata > Mammalia > Carnivora > Felidae > Leopardus > Leopardus geoffroyi. The sequence goes on along the minus strand of NC_059338.1, from coordinate 57,455,414 downwards.
AGGAGGGTGCGGCTGGGAGAGGGAAGATCCATTCCGAAAGCAGGGGTCACTCCGCACCTGGTTCTCTACTTCCTTCTTTTTTAAAAACAAAGTTTGAGAGCGCGCGCGCCACGTGAGCAGGGGAGGGGCAGAGATGGAGAATCCCAAGCAGGCTCCCGCCGTCAGGGCAGAGCCCCCGCACGGGGCTGATCCCGCAAACACCAGATCGTAATCGCAGCCGAAATCTAGAGTCTGAGGCTTACCGAGGGAGCCTCTCAGGCACCCCATGGTTCCCTACTTTCATCATTTACTAAACCTTTGTCCAAAGTACAACTGGCGGTTTCCACTTTTTTATCCGAGTACCCCGCAGCGCCCCCTCCCGCCCCCAGCAGGAACTGCTGGACCAATCTGAGCGGAGAGTTGCTGAACCACAGAGCAGCGTGAGGAGCACGCCGCCGGCAGCACACGCGTGCTGGGGCTCCTCACCCCGACACGAGCCATGCCCCACAAATCCAACAGACGACAGAAAAACGGCATGGAGTAGCGCAGCGCCAGCCCCGAGCCTCCTGCCAGCTGCGGAAGGGCAAGAAACCCCTGCCCAGAAAGCCTCCGGGGAGCGAGAGCCGTTCCACTCGCTCTTTTCCTGAGCCGCCTCCCGAGCGCCGGCAGTCGGCCGCGCCGGCCCCCAGCCCGCCGCCGCGCCTACCTCCCTCTCCGTCAGGTTCTTGTCCGGCCCCAGCAGGTAAGGGGTCAGGAAGGGCTCGGACGGCCTGAGGCTGGCGAAGAAGCCGTAGGCGCACAGCAGCGCGGTGGGCAAGAACCAGCACTCGCGGGGCACGCGGGCCGTACGCAGGAGCGCGGTGGCCGCCGCCGCCCGTCGGGACACCGGGCCGGGCACATCCATTCGCGGTGCGGAGGGCGGGGACGCGGCCCGGGCCCTAGCTGTTCCCTTTCCGACGCCCGCCGCGGTGATGCTCGAGCGCTGCCCCGGCGCGGGCACCTGGACCCGCCAGCGGCGCCCCTCGCCCTTCGCGGCGGAGCCAGGTCGCGCTCGCCGAACCGCGGCCTCCGCGGGCAGCACTCCAGTCCTCCGTGGCTGCGGACGCCTCACATGTTAGCACCGGAGCCCCAAAGCGAGACCCGCCCCCGGGTCCGCCCCCCGCCGCCACCGCCCCCGGGCCCGGAGCCAATCGTCGTGGATGCCTGGAATTGGACTCTTCTCCCATTGGTGGTTGGCCCAGCAGAGGAGAATCCGCGCGGGCTGAGCGCGAGTCCGCTGACGTTCCCCGACCTACCCTGCTAGTGCAGAAAGTCATGGAGGACTGCGACTGAGAAAGCGTGCTTCTAGAGCCGGTGCGCGGCAGTCAGGCCGAGAGTAATCGGAGCACGCTCGCGGGCGGCCTGGGGTTCCTCCCCGTGGGCCTAATCCCCACGGAACGGAACGCGCTCCTCCACACACTCACTCTCTCCGGTTCTTAGTCACAGTCCCTCTGGACGCGCGTTTATTCAGACTCTCCTCACCGGAGACTCGGCCAAGATTTAACCTTGGGGCGGGGTGGGAGGAATGCCAAACCTTTCCACCTGCAGCTTTCGTGTTTTAAATTGCATTCGTCTGCCACAGACCCCAGAACCCCAGGATCTAAGCACTCGGGGCGTTTACCAAGACACCGAACGGAAGAAAGCGCGAGCAAGTCACTTAATAGAAGGACCGTAATGGAGTCCTGATGAAAGGGCTTTAGCTTTATCTCGGTCCTCTTTGGAAGCAGGATACAAAGAAAGCAAACGGATCCGTAGCGATAGCCTGTGTTTTAAAAGGAAAGTGGGAAATCCTGAGTCACTAAAGCAATCAAGAAATATCGATCTCTTTATTAAAAATAAAGAGTCTTGGCATAATTTTCAAGGGCAAAGCATGACAAGAATACCCGGTGCTTTCTCTCATCTCTCTCTCAGCCTCTTTCTGCTTGACTCAGCCTGATTCTCTCCCGATAACTTCCACCGCAGACGGAGCTGCACCATTTAAAGCATTCTTTTCCTGTGTGGTATTTGCAAACTAGCAGATCCTGCCAGAAGCTCACAGAGCGCATTTTTGAACTATTTTGCTTTAATACATGTTACTACACATGGAGCTCAATTTCCTCCTGTGACAGCAAAGAACACTTTTTGCAACGAGATACATCAGCCACAAAAATCAGTGGGGGATGGGATGACCTAGCAGGAAAGGGAAAGACTTGTCTTTAAGGCTGCACAAGTGAATACACCAAAATATGTGAGTTGATTAATCTGAAGAAATGCAGTTGGTGGTATTTACATCTGTCGGTGAGCCTCAAAGTGTGATCCAAAAAGCCCTGGGAGTCCTTGGAACCTGTCAGAGTTCCAGAAGGTCAAAACTTACTTTCATAATAATACTAAGACTTTATTTCCTTTTCCACTCTAGAGGCTACCTGATATGCGATGAATCATCACTCCAAAAGCTAAGAGCATGTGTGCTTGTACCGTTTTGTGTTTATTAAACTTTCCAGATTTAATTTCTGATCTGGAAACTAGCAATAGGAATAAGCCACAAAAACAAAAAGTCTTTAGTTTAGGGTCCTCGATAACAGGAATCTTGAGACCAAAAAGTGAGAACATCTGATTCTCTATAACACGATTATCGAGTCCCCTAGACTCCAGCCGTAGTATTTACCTCTCATCATGACTCCAGAGAGAACACCTCTGTCCTCTTGGCAATTGCTTTGTACATTCAGTGCTGTAGCAGAAGAAAAGGAAAGAGAAAGAAAAGCAGTAAAGGCCTCAGAGAAGTCTATCTGTTCAGAACAGCTTTCTGTCCCTTCCGAGGCTTAGACACCTGAACTGTGTTAATCTGTAAATCACTGTTTCTGAAAAATTTCCTTGGCATAAATCACTTAGGCACCTCAAATCCTCTTTGCAATGTTGGGCATGAACAGACAATAATTGTTCTGGAATTGGGTAGAAAATGTCTTCTCTGAGAGGAATATTTCTCTTGGAGAAATGTATTTCTCTTGGAGAAATGTTTTTCTCTAAGAGGTCCCACTAGGCTGAATTCTAAGAATGACCCCCAATGGCCCTTGCCTTTGTATAATCCCCACGCCTTTGAATATGGGGTGGAACCCGTGAATCTGATAAGATAATGCACCTGTGATACATTATACAGCAACATGAGATGATCCAGGTGGGCCCAATGTAATCTCAAGAGCCCTTTAAAAGCGGAGAATTTTTTTCCTGCTGGTAGCAGAAGAGAAAGAACTATTTGAAGAGTGAGAAAGATTCGATGTTCTACTGGTGGAGGGGGCTCCGTGCCAAGCATGTGGGCTCCTTGTAGCGGCTGAGACCGACTCTTGGTTGACAGCCAGCAAGAATTGAGGATTTCAGTCCGTCAACCACAAGTAACTGAATTCTGCTAACAACCTAAAAGAGCTTGGAAGTAGATTCTTCCTTGGAGCGTCCAGGTAAGAGTCCATCCTGTCCAACACCTTAATTTCTCTCTGTGAAACCCTAAGTGAAACTTGGGAATGCACCCAAGCCCACCTGGACTTCTGATCTTTAGAACCGCGAGCTGAATTGTTGTTATTGAAAAAAGAGTAATAAATTAAAAACAAAAATGTAATATTATTACATTTTTATGACATCTTATTACATTAAACTGTTAGGTTTGTGGTAATTTGTTAAGCAACAAGAGGAAACGAATGCAGAGGAAAACAGAATATATTTTGAAATTGAGGTACCAGTCACATAAGATTGTCCATTAACCGTATTTGTGTGAACAGCTCAGTGGCATTAGTACATTCACAGTGTTGTGTAACCATCATCGCACCAAGTTCTAAGACATTTCCCCACTCCAGAATGAAACTTGTAGCCATTAAGCAATTGCTCCCCCTTCCCTTCCCCCTCCCCTGGCAAACACTTAGGTGCTTTCTGTTTCTATAGAATTACCTATTCTGGATGTCTCATACAAAAAGAATCCTACAATATGCGACCTTTTGTATCTGGCTTCTTTCATTTAGCGTAATATTTTGAAGGTTCATCGACGTGGTACCTGTTTTCCACACAGCGGCACCGCTTTCTCAACATCCTTGCCAACACTTGTTTTCTTTTTCTTTTTTTGGAAATACCTCACCTAAGGGATGTGGAGTGGTAGCCCAATATGGTTTTCGTTTGCGTTTTTCTGATGACTAATGCTCAACACAAGCAGCTTTTTCACGCATTTGTTAGCCATTTATATATACCTGTTTTGGAGAAATGTCCATTCAAGCCATTCAGGTCTTTTGATTGGATAGTTTGTCTTTTTGTTGTTGGGTTGTAAGAACTCTTTATATATTCTGTATATTAGGCTCTTGTCAGGTATATGATCTACAAATCTTTTTGCCTATGTTGTAGGTGTAAATAAACTGGTGAGGGACATTTTTTCTCTGTTAATATGTAAAAGCACGTGAGGACATGCGTTTTTCAAAAAGAATTATACTCCATGCTTTTGAATCTTGCTTTTCTCCAGGAATAATTTGTAGAAAACACTCCACTGTGGTAAGGTTAAGCTCTAATTCTTTCTAATGCCCCATTGTGTGGGTGCACTATAATTTATTCAACCATTCCCTATTTATGACCACTGACTCTGTTTCTAGTTTTTTGTTCATTGTTAACAATGCTGTAATTAACATCCATGTACAATATATGTCTATGTATTGTGTGTTTCATTTTTCCAGGATTTATTTCCAGGAGTGGGAGAGCTGGGTCAAAGAGTATATGCATTTTTATTTTAATAGGCATTGTTCAGTTGTTTTGCATAAACCAGCGACATGTGAGCGTATTCCTTTTGCACCGCATCGTTGTCAACAATAGATGTAGTCAAGTTAAAAAAATTTTTTTTTCTAGTCTGATAGTTGGAAAATAAGGTAATGATTTTGTCTCTTTCAGGGGATATTTGGCAAAGTCTGGAGGTATTTTTGATTGTCCTGTTAATCATGGTGTCGGGGGGAGGTGGGGGACTAGGTGTGCTAGCTTCTAGTGGGCAGAGCCAGGGATTCTGCTAAACATCCTCTAATACTCAAAGCAACCCCCACAACAAATGGTCGTCCAGCCTAGGATACCGACAGTGCCACAGGTAAGAAACCCTGGTATAAAGAGATACTTCCTTTTATCTTCAGTTTGAAAATCTTTACGGGTGAGTTTGAACATCTTTCCATATATTTGTAAGCTATTTGGATTTACTTTTCTGTAAATTACCTATTCTTGATCTTTGCTCACTTTCTTTTTAAAAAAAATTTTTTTTTCAATATATGAAATTTATTGTCAAATTGGTTTCCATACAACACCCAGTGCTCATCCCAAAAGGTGCCCTCCTCAATACCCATCACTCACCCTCCCCGCCCTCCCACCCCCCATCAACCCTCAGTTTGTTCTCAGTTTTTAACAGTCTCTTATGCTTTGGCTCTCTCCCACTCTAACCTCTTTTTTTTTTCCTTCCCCTCCTCCATGAGTTTCTGTTAAGTTTCTCAGGATCCACATAAGCGTGAAACCATATGGTATCTGTCTTTCTCTGTATGGCTTATGTCACTTAGCATCACACTCTCCAGTTCCATCCACGTTGCTACAAAGGGCCATATTGCGTTCTTTCTCATTGCCCTGTAGTACTCCATTGTGTATATAAACCACAATTTCTTTATCCATTCATCAGTTGATGGACATTTAGGCTCTTTCCATAATTTGGCTATTGTTGAGAGTGCTGCTATAAACATTGGGGTACAAGTGCCCCTATGCATCAGTACTCCTGTATCCCTTGGGTAAATTCCTAGCAGTGCTATTGCTGGGTCATAGGGTAGGTCTATTTTTAATTTTCTGAGGAACCTCCACGCTGTTTTCCAGAGTGGCTGCACCAATTTGCATTCCCACCAACAGTGCAAGAGGGTTCCCGTTTCTCCACATCCTCTCCAGCATCTATAGTCTCCTGATTTGTTCATTTTGGCCACTCTGACTGGCGTGAGGTGATATCTGAGTGTGGTTTTGATTTGTATTTCCCTGATGAGGAGCGACGTTGAGCATCTTTTCATGTGCCTGTTGGCCATCTGGATGTCTTCTTTAGAGAAGTGTCTATTCATGTTTTCTGCCCATTTCTTCACTGGGTTATTTGTTTTTCGGGTGTGGAGTTTGGTGAGCTCTTTATAGATTTTGGATACTAGCCCTTTGTCCGATATGTCATTTGCAAATATCTTTTCCCATTCCGTTGGTTGCCTTTTAGTTTTGTTGGTTGTTTCCTTTGCTGTGCAGAAGCTTTTTATCTTCATAAAGTCCCAGTAATTCATTTTTGCTTTTAATTCCCTTGCCTTTGGGGATGTGTCGAGTAAGAGATTGCTACGGCTGAGGTCAGAGAGGTCTTTTCGTGCTTTCTCCTCTAGGGTTTTGATGGTTTCCTGTCTCATATTCAGGTCCTTTATCCATTTTGAGTTTATTTTTGTGAATAGTGTGAGAAAGTGGTCTAGTTTCAACCTTCTGCATGTTGCTGTCCAGTTCTCCCAGCACCATTTGTTAAAGAGACTGTCTAAAAAATTTTTTTAATGTTTATTTACTTTTGAGAGAGAGCGTGTGCACACAAGTGGGGGAAGGGCAGAGAGAGAGAGAGAGAGAGAGAGAGAGAGAGAGACAGAATCCAAAGCAGGCTCCAGGCTCTGAGCTGTCAGCACAGAGCCCAACGCGGGGCTCAAATTCACAAACTGTGAGATCATGACCTGAGCCGAAGTTGGCCCCCCAACTGACTGAGCCACCCAGGTGCCCCATTTGCTCATATTTCTGTTGGTTGTTTATCCCTCTTTTATTAATTAATAAGAGCCTTTTATATTTTATAAACCTTTTATTTGTCCTTTCATTGAAAATGTTATTTCTAAAAATATACTTTTTATTGACTTGTCTACAGTTATCTTTTGCCACATAAAATCTTATTGATAAAACAAGGTCTGAACACATGATCAGACATACTATGTCCTTAGATAGGAAAACATCATAAAAATATCCCTTTCCTCAAAATTAATTTATAACTTTAATGCAGTTCCAATTAGAGTTCAAACAATATCCAATTAAGATTCCAAAACTATCTTGAAGCTGATATAGGAAACCCAAATGTACAAGAATGACCAATAAAATTTTGCAAAGAAAGACTAGCAAGGGTATTCTTACATCACCAGATATCAGAACACACTTTAAAGGTGCTGGAATAAAGAAGATTTGGTAATATTATTGGAATAGCCAACTACATAAGCAAAACAGACTAGAGAATCCAGAGATAGACCTATCTATGAACATTTAGTAAATGACAACTATTGTCCAATTAAATGACAAAAGGGGTTGGGGCTCCTGGGTGACTCTGTCGGTTAAGCATCTGATCTTCGGCACAGGTCATAATCTCACGGTTCATGAGTTCAAGCCCCACATCAGGCTCTGAAGTGTCAGCACAGAGCCTGAAGCCTGCTTCAGATTCTGTGTCTCCCTCTCTCTACCCCTTGCCTGCTCACTCTGTCTTCACTCTCAAAAGTAAATATTAAAAAAAAAAGAATTTGGGGTGCTTCCTGAATAAAGCTGGAACTTGTTATTTCTGACTTTGGCTAACCCCTCCATTCTTCACTCCTTGCCCGTAGACTCGCTCTGTTCAGCTGCGAGTTGCTTGCCAATTTCTCAAGAGGCTGCTCAGAAATCATCTCTCTCCCACCCTACAACCTTAGTCCAGTTCGCCTCTGAGCTACCACACTAGAAGTAGAATTCACACAGCCCAGGGTTCAGGGTGTGCCTTTGGAAGGTCCCCGGAGGCTCCGGAGTTTGCCAGAGGCACACTGGGAGCAGACAGTCACTGAGCCATTGGGAGGGAACAGCCCTGGATGTGCTGTCTGTGACTCAGCTATTGAACCTCCTCGTGTCACACAGAATGAATTTCATCGGAGGCCAGAACAGACTAGATTATTTAGCCAAGCCAAGTGGTGAAATAATTTATTTTTGAATACACAGATCTTCCTTTACGTACGTCCCGATAAACCTATCGTCAGTTGAAAATATTTAATACACCTACCAACCATCATAGCTTAGCCTCGCCTCTCTTAAGCATGCTCAGAACCCTTACATTAGCCTACACCTGGGCAAAATCATCTAACACAAAGCCTGTTGTATAATAAAGTGTTGAGTATCTCATGTAATCTATTGAACACTGTACTGGAGATGACAATAAGAATGGCCATGTGGGTACCGAGTGGTTGTGTGTCGTTAGCTTACCCTCATGATCACGAGGCTGAGTGGGAGCCGTACCTTGTTTCCTGTGACCAGCGTCATGAAGGAGGATCATCCCACATATGGCTAGCTGGGGAGAAGCTCCAAATTAAAACTTCAAAGTACACTTTCTACTGAACGTGTGTCGCTTTTGCACCATCGTGAAGCCACAAAACTGTTTTAAGCCCATCAGAAATCGGGAGCTGTCTATACCTTACTGTCTTTAAAGAATGCATGTCACTTGTTAGAAAAATATTTGAAGTCCTGTTTTAGAAACATGTGGAACTTCTTATGGCCACCTCCAAAAACAGCACTCATAATCACAAGACCAATGAGTCATAAGTTAGGAAATCCTAAATGAGTTGAAATAAGGGCGTGCTCATTGCTCTCATCTAATATTCATTTGTGGCACATAATTAACCCAAGGAATAGATCAAGTGCTTTATGAGATTCTCATGGCCACAGAGTCAGGCCACAACTATTCAAATGTTTCTGATGTGTCACTCTCCTCCCTTTTTCTCAACCACGCATCAACACATGCAAACATACAACCACACGCTCATTTCCTCTCCTCTCATTTGCTTATGAATTCTCCACGTGATTTTAGTGAGGTATTTTCAAATGCTCTCCAATCGAAAAATAAAGGTTCAAAAAATTTGATGTTTTGAAGTCCACCCACAGAGAAGAGATTACGAAGGAAATGCCCTTCTCAACTCAACCTGAATACTGATTCGGGACCTTCTGTCCAGGCTCCCGTAGCCCAGACTCCCATGAGCCGTTCAATTTTCCTCTCCCCCATCCTGAGGGTGAGGGTTCCTGCCTGGAATACATCCTAACAAAGGGGAAATTTTCAGATTTTGGTGAGGTATTCAGGTGCTGGGAGCCGTGGCTACTCAAGCCACATTGACTCGTGCCAAGTCCTTGTCACATCCTGCCTGGTAAATGATTTCTGAGGGTTTTACACATGACTTCTCCCCCGCTAACTGTGGGCTTTATGTGCGCAGAAATGGAGTGTGATCTTTATTTTTGTATCCTCTATGTCTATTCTGGCATTTTGAACAGGGGTGTGATACAATAACTGTTTCTTGGCAGACATGTTTCCCACACGTCATGAGTTACACTTCCAACCTTCATTAATCCTTTTTTTTTTTTTTTTACTGCTTATTTATGAGTATTATGACATCATACTTAGCTGTAGTGAAGTCTTCTTGGTTCTAGCCCAGTTCTTCCATTTTTTTTTTTTCTTGTTCCTCGACTTTATCCAGTGGCATGTTCACGGCAGGGACGGGGGTAGACACAAGGTTGGGCCTGATCTCTCCTGGAGCCCTGGGGGCACCACACACCATGCACTATGGATGGGAGGGAGCACAGGGGGGCCTGGTGGCCCCAGCAAAGCCTACATACCCGGGAGGAGGCTGTGAGTGCATGGGTTGTCTTGGACGAGGCCCACAATGGGAGGGGCTGATACCAGGCTGAGGTTGAAGGGTTGGCGTGGGGGACACAAAGTGTCTGCTCCAGAGGGGCCAAGTGGCCAAGTCCTTACCCAGGACACAGGTCCACAGGGTGGACTGGGGGACACTGGATGCAGAGCCATGCCACTCCCCCTTTTCCTCTCTGGTGAGGGAAAGGAGGGTTCTAGGCTGAGCCAAGCAGCTACCCTGTCCTGCCTCATCCCGTCCTGGGCCAGTCAGAATAGCTTCGATGTCTGCTTGAAGACGAGGCCTTGATATGCAAGTGTCTCCATGATGTTGGCAATGTTGTAGTCATCGTGCTACGGTGGGACCGGCCTATGTGTTGCAGGCTGGGGTCCTGGTTCCTGTCTAGAAATCCATTCCTGGGCCAGCAGCCCATGGTGAAGCTGTAAGCCTTTTTCAGATTAATCCACTGCTTGAAGTAATTTGCCACTGGCAAACCCAAGTATGGCCCTGGCCTGGGACTTTCGAGTCCCAGTCTCCACACGTGACAAAAATTGACTTGATATTTGGATCGAAGAGGCTTTCTTTTGCTATCTGCTCATCCACCGTCTCCACCACTTGCTGCAGGCTTAGCTGACCATCCGCCATGGCTTGAATAATCCTGGTGAGCTGGGTACAGAATGGAGAAAGCTGTGGATGGACCACAGGCTGGACATATGTGGGAAAGGCAGACCCAATCTCTGTGTTCTGCACACTGACCCCAGCCAGTGAGACTCAGTTCTTCTATTTTGATGTAAGGATCTTCTGATGACATCAACTTTAGAGTGTGTTAAGAATCACAGGGTGATGGGGTGCTTGGGTGGCTCAGTCAGTAAAGCGTCCGACTTCGGCTCAGGTCGTGATCTCGCGGTTTGTGGGTTTGAGCCCTGTGTCGGGCTCTGTGCTGACAGCTCGGAGCCTGGAGCCTGCTTCGGATTCTGTGTCTCCCTCTCTCTCTGCCGCTCCCCTGCTCGTGCTCTGTCATCTCTCAATAATAAATACACGTTTAAAAAAAATGAAAAAAAACCCCAGAATCACAGGGTGAGAAAAGGCCTACGATGGTAGTAGTGCATGAATACCCTTTAAGGAAAAGCAAAAATATACGAGAGGACGTACGGGTTCGGGATCCTGTGTCCGATGGTTCCCAGAAACCCCTGTGCTTCAGTTCCTTATTCTGGCAAGGATAGTTTGGTTGGTAGCCTTTAGATGTGCCCCCAGCAATGAAGACAGGGAGTTCACACAGGAGAGAGAAGTCCTTGAAACTTGTGAGCAACCAACTGTTCAGATCTCTTACCTCTCTGCTCCCACCCAACCTAAAACCTCATCCCGCAGCTTAATATATGCAGGACTTAGTGGTGAGGCGCATCGGAGGGACACGGGTTGGGGGTCCTGTCCCCACCATGCTGCTGGGAGAACTTGGGCCAGTTATCAACCCCTTCTAAAGGCTCAGTTTTTCTTACGTAAAATGTAAATCGTAGTATTTACCTCTTAGGGTAGTTGAGAGGACTAAATTAGGTTAGACACGTTAAAGGCTTTGCACAGTGCCAGGCACAACACTGATCCAAGAGGATGAGATGTATTATTTGCTAAGTACCATAGTGGGTCAGCTTCCAAGTACTTAGGAGAGACACTGTCACACAGTTGGAGCTCTTTAAACACTTAGGCAGCCAGCAAAGGCAAAGGACATTTCGAATTCAGCTTTTGTTTATTTTGTCAGAAGCTGAAGTGTATTTATGAGCAGAGAAGAAAAGGACAGAAAAGAGTCAGGTTTTTTTTGTTTTGTTTAAATTTTGTCATACGTAATTTTTATCCGAAAAACCCCCATCCATTTAAAATATATGGTTCAGGGGCCCTGGGTGGCTCTAAGACTCCGACTTTGGCTCAGGTCACGGTCTCCCCGTTAGTGGGTTCGAGCCTCGCATCGGGCTCTCTGGTGACAGCTCCGGGCCTGGAGCCTGCTTCGGATTCCGTATCTCCCCCTCCCACCTACTCCACTCGCGACGTGCCTCTCTCTTTCAACAAGAAACATTAAAAACGTTAAAAATGAAATAAAATGTATCGTTCAATCAGTTGAGGCAAAATAGTCCTATAACTACCACTAACTATCCAGGGGTTTTTGAAACAGGCCCCTGAGGTTGGGGGGTGGGGGGAGGGGGAGGCTGCTGGGATCCAGAACCGAAGTGCAAGTTTTGGCCTCGACTAAAAAAAGGAGGCTCTCCCCTCTCCCCCTCAGGGAAGTAGGTAAGGTGGGTGGAAACGCAGGGAAATAGGCCCTGAGTAGAGGTGCAAGTGACCTTGGAAGCATTTCCTAATGTTTATTGCCCCGTATGGCAGGATGCTAGGTGTGCGCTGAGGAGAAGGGAAGCGGGAACGGACAGGCTTGACCACAACGCGCGCGGGAAGCTGAGAGTCGCTCCCTGGGGAGAGACCAGCACGGAGGTGCAAAATGGCGGCCCCGCGGCGCGCACGACTACTTGCGCCTGCACCTGCGCCGGCGCGGTGGCCCCTGGCGGTGGGCCGGCGGCACGAGGAGGCCTGACCGCTCCAAGGCTGGACGGAGGACGCACCCGAGAATGTTCGGAGGGTTTGGAAGCAACGCTGGAGGAGGCGGCCACGCCAGGAGGGAGCCTGTGGAAGACGGAGGTGGGAGAGGCGTGGGCTCGGGAACTGGGAGCCTCGGGGGAATCTCGGGGCGGTGAGCTCTGAGTGCACGAGACCCCCCCCCCCCCCCCCGGGAGGTTCGGGCGGGTAGCGTTTCCCGTTGCCCACGTGGACTCCTCATGAGAGGTGAGGAGGTTCAGGCCACGCTCCCAGCAAGTGGCCGGTGAAATGGAGTGGAAGGCCCAGGGGAAGCTGTTAACAGCGGGCGGAAAACACAAAGAAAGGAGCGTTTGGACAAACGCTAGGCTTTTAAAAGAGCGCTGCTGGTGCTTCACCGGGATGTGGGCGGATGTTTACCGAGGACCTGCGGGAGGACAGCTGTCGTACCGTCCGCCGTCCGGTCCATCAGCAGATAGCGTTGGCTTAAAATCTGTCCGAAGGCCCCACCGCTTTGACCAGCCTCACGGCCACCCCCGACCTGCATGGGTGCCTGCAGTTGCATCTGATGGCCTTCCTGGGACTATCCTTGCACCTTTAGAGAACGCGGCAGCCAGGAAGGTTCTTCTCAAGCAGAGCCCGGGTCAGAACTCTCCTGTTCAAAACGCCTCAGTAAACTTCCCATCTCGTTCAGCAACCCCCCCCCCCCAGGGCTTTCTAGAGCTACAGTGCCCACCCCCCAAGCCCCCAGACCCTCGCCTCTTCCCACCCACCTTACGGTCCCATCTCCGCTTCTACTGATCTCACCTTCTTACCCCCCTCTTGCTCAGTCAGCTTCAGCCTCCACGGTCTCCTTGCTGTTCCTGCACCGCCCCCGAGGTGTGAGCTTTATGGCAAGATGTTTGCACTCACTGGTCTGTCTGCCTGCCTGTTTTTTCTGCCCATCCCTCTGTATTGTTCGCCTCCTCACCCCACCTCCTTCCGGTCTCTGCTTCAATGGTGCCTTTCTCTCTAAGGCCTTCCCTGACCATCCTGCTTAATATTCACCTCCGTTCCACAAACGCCTTGTTCCCTCCCCTGGTTTATTTTTGCCTTAGGACCTAATAATGTCTGACACCCTATATGTTTTCCTTATTGTTCCTCGTCTTTCTTTTTCAACTTGAGGGTAAATGCCATTAGATGACAGATTTTGTCTGCTTTTGCCCTCTTCAGTACTCGTAAAGGTGCCCGGCACTTACAAAATAATCGATAAGTTGAAATGACTGAAGAGATACTTGCTTATGACTGTAAGGTGGAATTTTAATTGAATGCAAGCTTCAATACAAAGGAAAAGGAGAAAGAGACAGGATAAAAAGGTCATTTGCTCTGGAAAGAGGAAAGAGAAAATGGGAAAAGAAGAAAGAAGAAATTAACAAGCTACTAATGTTTTCTAACAGATCCTTATTAGTTCAAAGACTGGGCCAGATCAAAGGTCAGAGACAGAAAATAAAGGGATAGGATAAGGATTTGGAAGGTTTCACACTCCAAGTATATACTTTAGGACAAGTCTGCAACTAAATTTAACATCCCTCCACGTCCACACAGATTTAGATTGTAAGAAACTGCACAACATCAGTAGAAAGGGTGTTTAAAAAAATTTTTTAATGTTTATTTATTTTTGAGAGAGAGAGAGCATAAGCAGGGGAGGGAAGGAGAGAGGGGGAGACAGAATCCGAAGCAGGCTCCAGGCTCTGAGCTGTCATCACAGAGCCCGACACGGGGCTCGAACTCACAGACTAAGAGATCATGACCTGAGCCGCAGTCGGATGCTCAACCGACTGAGCCACCCAGGCGCCCCGAAAGGGTGTTTTCTAAAGTGTGGCATTAGGTTTAGGTAGGCCAGTACTTTAGAGGGGGCTAAACACAGAATGACAAGAAATGTTTTGGTAAAATACGCGATAAAGACGGTTGTTTTCAAAGAAGTTCTCTTAACATGAAAACAGGAAAAACTTGCGTCCTGTGAGCATTGAAAGTACTGTGAGCAAAGTGCTAGGGAATCACCGCTGTGGGGGAGAAAGAATGGGAGAAGGTAGTTAAATATAAACCTGGTTTTATTTGCAAAGCTTAATCTCCATAAGTGGCACCTTCTTAAAGCAAATACCTGGTCCAGGGAGCTCCTAACATTGATGTGTCAAAATCTAGGCTGTAGTCTGAATGATTCCAAATTCTGGGGGAAACAATGTGTTTAGAGTCCATTGTTCTGAGTGTTAACATGGCAGCACTTCATAAAATATTAAGAAGGTAGCTACTAAGAAAAATATTAGTATGTGATTACTAAAACCAGGCTTTAATCGCTAGAAATTTATGAATAAGTCTGTTAGTTCCTTGAGGGCAAGGCATTTCCCTACCGTAACTAAAATTTTGCTTCCCACAAGTGATGAGCGATAAATATTTGTTTAATGGAATCGGATGATGCCAAATATGTTATATTCATTTTCAGGAAAGGTGATCATTAGAAATGATCAGTCTGTACTAAATGAAATTATAAATAAGAATCTGATTTCGCCTCTACATATAATGTTTGCACGTCGATGTGTCGTACCATCGGTATTCTCCTGTGAGCCGCATTCAGGTGTTTCACTACCCAAACAGAAGGGTGCTCTATTCCAAGATTACAGGCAAAAATTAGGTGAACGGAAATAATTTCCTCAATTTACATTTTCTTTCCCATTAGTTGTTCTGAAACATTCAGCTTCTCCTACCGTTTGCTTATAATAGAATCTGGTGCAGGAACATAAGAGTTCTGCAAAAATTAGGGTAGTGTGCAATTCTTGAGCTCATTGCTAACGGAACGGCCATCAAAATCATGACTTAGAGAAGACACTACTTATGATATGAGCTGTTGTCTGAAGGACAACTATTTCCCTTTAGAGACTGTGACATCTACCTTTGGCGTAAGCCAGGCCATCCCGAGAGCGTTGCACTTGGATCACACAGCACTGGACTTTTACTGAGCTGCTTTGGTGGGAGTCCATTCAGCCATTCCTGAGGGATTCAACTGGAAACCGACCTATAAAGTCTACTCTTGCCATAGACGCTCTGCACATTACATGATGGTCTCTTTCTGTGGTCCTTTGAGAGAAATTTTTAATTTTAGCACCAAGAAAAGTGCTTCCTTCGAACATTGGTGGGGGGGGGGGCACTCTATTGTATAACTGATAAGGTTTTTCTTTTTGCATCTGCTCTGAAAACTTCCTGCTAAACCCAAACCCACTCATAGCAAGGCATAGGGGTTTACAGTCCCCATTTCCATGTCCTTCTCTTTCTTGCTTCCCTTTTATGTTCCTGCCTCTGTTTTCGCCTTCTCTCCTGCTTCCAACATAAGTTGTTTGATAGGAGTTTATGTTCTCTTGGAGGCAACCTGACATCTTTTAGGGGACCCAGATGAGAGCTGAATATATTCATTCATATACACATTATGTCCATAGAATGATATGGTGCTTAGTTATTTGAGATTTATTTCCTGCTGAGAGCATGGTGCTTTCTATTACTTTGCCCTCGGAAGAAGTACAAGACTCTTTGATTTAGGAGGTTAGCTGCTAGGAGGACGGAGAAGATTCTTTATAATACGTGGCCAGTATCAAGCCCCACTATGGTCACTGGCGAATTGTTTGTAAAGGCCTTTATAGCTCACTGCAGAAAAGTATCGTCTTCACACAATCTATTATAATGTAACATGCTGAGCTTTCTTCCTAGTTTAGTCTCTGGCACAGCCGATTTACACGTCCATGCTTCTTGCCTCCTTCGTGGGCAACCAGTCCACTGTGCACTCAAAACACTTTTACTTACTTCCTTTAAAATGATCCAATTTGTGTATGGATGATGTACAGTAACTCCTGAATCCCCGATTAGCCGGAGCGTGGACTCCGGACATCATCTAACGTTAAATAGTCCCCACCCCTGAGAAAAACGTAATTAGTCCGGTTAAATCCACCGAAGAAAGTCAGTGCGAGCCATTCAATTCTTTGTTTTGCCTGGATAATTAAGGCTTGACCTCTGAGCGGAAGCCCTCACAACTTTGGCAGTTGAGCCAGAGGCCACCTACTGGGAAGACGTGGGGTTACAGAAAATAGAGCAGGGATGAAAAGTAACAATGGTCGTTGAGCAGTGCGAACGAAGGCACTTAGTGCCACTGGATTGTCTACTTGTAAAAGGTATCGTGTCAACCATTTTTGTTATGTATATTTTACCACATATTAAAAAAAGTAACAAGTGATATAAAACAAGGTGTTCGACACAGCAGAAATTAGTAACAATTGTTCATCATGATACCACTATATTGATGCTATAGTTTATATTTATATATCGTTGTTATTAGTAATAATACATATACATACTGTTTAATATGTGCCATGTACTATTCTAATCGCTACACATAGAAATATAGTCTTTGTCACTATTTCCCCAAGACTACTGAGAAACGTTTTGCATTCTCTTTTAATTTTTTTTTAACATTTACTTATTTTTGAGAGACAGAGAGACAGAGCACAAGTGGGGGAGGGGCAGAGAGAGAAGGAGACACAGAATCCCAAGCAGGCTTCAGGCTCTGAGCTGTCAGCACAGAGCCGGATGCGGGGCTCGAACTCACAAACCGTGAGATCAAGACCCGAGCCCAAGTCGGTTGCCCAACCGACTGAGCCATCCAGGTGCCCCACCTTTTGCATTCTTATCTGTCACATCTGGAAACATGGTTGCCACATTCCATCCAGACTGTCAGAAAGCCTCTTCAGTCAACAAGAAGGAACTTTGATTGAAGGCAGTTGGGATAAACAGAACAGTAAACCCATTACCAAATTTCATGCCCCCAGAAGCAGCTGGGTATATGAAAATATCTGGAACATTGACAAGTTGCCCCTGAAGGTGAAACACGAAAGAGCTGGCGAACCTCAGATGGCTCAAGTGTGGGCGAGTGGTAAAACACAACGAAGCAGAACAATCACCTAAGCATTGAAAACTCTCGTCATTATCCAAATATGCCCATGTGATTGTCTCACCTCTCGGCTGGTCAGTGTCCCACATATGACACTCTTTTGTCCACCTGGCTTCCTACCCCAGTGCCATGCCTTCTGACCAGCATGCCCTGTCCTCTCAGCAAGCCAGAGTCTTGTCTGAGGTTGGCATCCTCCGTCACATCTCCAAAGGTAACCTGCTTTTCATCTGGTTACTACCATCCTATCCATTATCCTAATCCACTGATCTGGCATTCTGCACAGATTGCCTTGATACGCATACAATGTCTTCAAGATCTGAGTCAAATGACCTTCTCCAAGAGCTTTCACAACGTGACTCATCTTACATAGGTACTCTTTTGGTTGACTTTTTAGTACTCGGAGTGTAGTCTGCCCATCGTCTCTCTTTGCTTCTTCTTCCTTTTTTTATGGAAGTACAGTGGACACACAATGTTAGTTTCAGGTGTGCCACATAGTGATTCAACAACTGTACACGCCACAGGCATAGCTGCCATCTGTAGTAATACCATTGACTATATTCCTGAGGCTGTACCTTTCATTCGTGTGACTTATTCATTCCGTAACTGGAAGTCTGCATCCCTCACTTTCCTTCACCCATTTTACGCATCCCCCTCACCCCTCACCCCTCTCCCCTCCAGCAACCACCAGTTTGTTCTCTGTATTTATGGGTCTAATTCTGCTTTGTTTGTTTCCAAATCTAAGTAAAATTATGTGGTATCTGTCTTCCTCTATGTGACTTATTTCACTTGGCATGATAACCCTCTAGGTCCATCCGTGTTGTCACAAATGGCAAGATCTCATTCCTTTTTAAGGATAAGTAATATTCCATTTTGTGTGTGCGTGTGTGTGTGTGTGTGTGTGTGTGTGTATACACACACACACATTACATCGTCTTTATCCATTCATCAGCCTATGGTTTGCCTCCATATCTTGACTATTGTAAATGATACTGCAACACAGGGGTGCATATATGTTTCCAATTTACTGTTTTCATTTTCTTTGCCTAAATACCCAGTAATTCCGTTAATGGATCATATGGGAGTTCTATTTTTAATTTTTTTAAGGAACCTATATACTGTGTTCCACAGTAGCTACACCAATTTACACTCCTACTAACAGTTGCACAAGTGTTCCCTTTTCTCCACATCTTTGTCAACTCTTGTTAATTTGTTGTCTTTTAAAGTTCTGGACACTCTGGGGGCACCTGGGTGGCTCAGTCGGTTAAGTGTCCGACTTCGGCTCAGGTCATGATCTCACGGTCTGTGAGTTCGAGCCCCACGTTGGGCTGTGTGCTGACAGCTCTGAGCTCAGAGCCTGCTTCTGATTCTGTGTCTCCCTCTCTCTCTGACCCTCCCCTGTTCATGCTCTGTCTCTGTGTCAAAAATAAAGTTCTGGACATTCTGACAGGTATGAGGTGATATCTCATTGTGGTTTTGATTTGCATTTCCCTGATGATGAGTGATGTTGAGCATCTTTTCATGTGTCTGTTGGCCATCTGTATGTCTTCTTTGGAAAAATGTCTGTTCAGGTCCTTTGCCCATATATATTTTTTTAAAGTCGGCTCCTCGCCGAGCACAGAGCCCAATGTGGGGCTCAGGCTTACAACCTTGAGATCAAGACATGAGCCGAGATCAAGAGTTGGATGCTTAACTGAGCCACCCAGACGCCCCATTTTGCCCATTTTTTAAATCAGATTTTTTTGTTGAGTTGTGTAAGTTATTTTGGATGTTAACCCCTTCTTGGATATATCATTTTCAAATATTTTCTACCATTTAGTAGGTTGCCTTTTTGTTTTGTTGACCATTTCCTTTGCTATGCAAAAGCTTTTTCTTTTGGTGTTTTATTGTCTTCTTATGTTTGTCTTTTCTATCCAAATAGCTAATACATGTTAAAAGAGCCAGAGCAATGTCTTTTATTTTTTAAAATATACTCTCCCCTATAATTCCTATCATAGTACTTTTTTGTATAAATACAACAACTTTGTTGTGTGCTAAATAAATGTTTTTAAAAAGCAAATTAACATGGTAGTACATCTAGGGATGCTAATACTGTTTTTTTCTTTCCATATACCAAATGCAAAATACATAAGTATCTTTGGTGAGGACAGTTCATACAACCCAGAGATAGCAAATCTTATATCTACAGTACCTAGATGTAAAAAACTTCTTACTACCTGGGCATTGACAATGTAAATGTCACTCCACACAGTCATTTTATCTGCCTGTGTCTTATTGCTTGTCCCATCTCTAGTCTCTGACAACATAAGAACTTAGAAGAATTAGGCATTCTGAATTTTCCATAAAATCACTTTCTATTAGGAAAAAATGCGAAGAAAAAATGGTAGCATAGAAATCACAGATATTTTTAAGTGTGTGTTAGGGCATGTGCCAGTTATAGAAACCAAATCCACTGACCCATGAATTGCGCTTTCTTGGCCTATCTAGAGAAGTAAATGGTAAAACTCTAGAGGATTCAAGCTGTTTCGTTAATGTGTTTTCCCCAAGTTTGCCAGAATGGTCCTGAACTCAAATAATTATGATTATTCAAAGTTATTCTTAAAAACAATGAAGTTTGTAATTTCTTTTAACAGCTTGAAAAAAATTCTAGAGCCTTGATACGCCTTTTCCTCTGACCTTTTCCTATTTGTGATACACTCACAGACCCTCTTTTCTAATTTTCAATTATGATTATTGGTAACATTTAGGATTTTATCTGTTAGTTTCTTCAAGTCATGATTCCACTGTGAGTCACTTAGCTCCTTTGCATAGAAACCAATTATGATACAACAGTGGACAGTGATATGTCAGTGGAGGATATAGTATACAACAAAAGTTGTAATACCATATAAATGACTTCAAAGAGAGGAATAAAAATACAGAAAATGCTTTTTATTTCAAAGAGGGGTTTTCATTTTCCCACAGAGCACCAGATTTAACCCAAACATCTCATTGATCCCCAAACAAGTATTGTTCAGATTAATAGGATTTATTAATTAATATTTATATATTAATAATTAATAATTCATGTCTACCTGTCAGTGGGGGAGGGGATGAATTATAAATGTTACAATTTTTCCATTCTATGGAAGAGAAACCAGACTGAAAAAGAGTCTGGGAGTCTGATCACCTGGTTTTTAGTTTCACCTCTGACACAAACAAGCAGTAGTTTCAGGCAAGTTGTTTAACCTTTGGAGACATTCTTCTCACATATAGGATAACGAAGTTGGAGCTCATGCTCCACCATCATCTCATCCCCTACTTATTATTCCATATGATTTTCTTGTCCCTCTTATA
This sequence comes from Leopardus geoffroyi, assembly GCF_018350155.1. Taxonomy (NCBI): domain Eukaryota; kingdom Metazoa; phylum Chordata; class Mammalia; order Carnivora; family Felidae; genus Leopardus; species Leopardus geoffroyi. The sequence goes on along the minus strand of NC_059338.1, from coordinate 57,434,882 downwards.
TCTTGGTAGAATCTAGATCTGGAGAGATCCTGCCCACTTCTTCAGTAGACAGACCATGACTAGCTACATAATTTGCAAAATAAAAATGGCAGCCTCCTTGTTAAAAAATTATTAAGAATTTCAAGAGCAAGATGATGGAGCATTAAACTAAGCATGGGGGCCCCTCTGAGCATGGGGGCTCTTTGAGCAGATCGCACACCCACGAGGCTGGCCCTGCAGAGACCAAAGGAATTTTTATTTTATATTCAGACACTCTCTTTTGCTCTTAACAGAATGAACATCAGAGAAATACTGGTGGAACACTGACATGCCTCATTAAAAGACAGAAATAATGAACATACAGTATTAGAAAGCCAACGTTTTAGATAGACCAAGGTGACAGGATGGGAGGCTCCTGACTTTCCCTCCTGCCATGGATTTGCCAAAGGTATAGCTACACACGGGTCATTTCCCTCTGAGAGAAATCTAAAAAGCAACTGAGTAATCCCTTCACATCAGCTTATTGAGAAAACACCCACATGAAAGTGGGTAGGAAAGGCTGAGACACACACCATACACCCCACCCCTGGCACAGAGCCTTATGATTGGGAGGGAACCCAGAGCTCCCAGCCTCCCTATGAGTGAAGGGTTTGGACCACACATCGAGTGCTCCAGTTTTAAGGCTACTATGCGAGGCATGGGTCCCCAAGTCTCTTAGCTCAGGGAGCCAACAGGGCTTGGCATTCACGAGTCCCACAGGACCATACCAAACAAAGAAGCAGTTGTTAAACACGCCCCATAGCTCTTCCCGGGGCTCAGCGCACACCGACCAGGCAAAGATTATCATCTCCTCATTTCCCCCTGGAAGGATTTTGAGAGCACAATTTCCTAGCTGCTCCATGATGGTCTGGCTTCTAATCAGTCTGTTTCTGGGTGCTGGCTGGGATCCTCCCAGGAGCCCTAAAAAGCTGGTAGGCACTTGTCCCACATTCTCCCTCTGGCTCATTTCAACAACAATGACAGCAACAAACAAGTTGCCAGCTTCTTCCTGGAAGGAAAGTGCCCACACATAAAGCGCTCCAAGTTTTGCAGCTGTCACCCTAGGAACAGGTTCTGAAGTCACTGACTCTAATAGCCACCAGGGCTCAGCATTTAGAAGTCCCCTAGGACCATATGAAACAAACAAAGCAGTTTTTAAATGGGCACACAAGCACTTTTTGCAGCTCTCCCTTCCCTGGCTCAGTACAGAAGGAAGAGGCAAAAACATTCAACTCCCAGTTTCTCCCTAGAATGCATTGGACTAGATATTTTCCTAGCTGCTGTTTGAGGTTCTGGCTTCTAGTTACACTGCATGGGGGAGCGGACTGGGATCCTCTCAGGAGCCTGAAAGAGCTGGTGGGAATGTCCCCTACCATCTTTCTTCAACTTGTCCAGCAGTAAAACCAAGGCTCCAGCTTCTCCCTGGAAGGAGCATGTCCACTCATGTAGCACCCCAAATGCTATAGTTGCTACATGAGGGACTGGCTCCTGAATGATCTAGCTCTGGGGCTGACAGAGCTTAGCACTCACAAGTCCCCCAGAACCACACAATGCAAAGAGATGACTTTATATGGGTATACAAGCACCTCTACCAACTTTTCTGTTTTTTCTTTTCTTTTTTTTTTTTTTTTAAATTGTTTTTTTCAACGTTTATTTATTTTTGGGACAGAGAGAGACAGAGCATGAACGGGGGAGGGGCAGAGAGAGAGGGAGACACAGAATCAGAAACAGGCTCCAGGCTCTGAGCCATCAGCCCAGAGCCTGACGCGGGGCTCAAACTCACGGACCGCGAGATCGTGACCTGGCTGAAGTCGGACGCTTAACTGACTGCGCCACCCAGGCGTCCCCCAACTTTTCTCTAGCTCAGCACAGAGTAAGCAAAAATACCCGGTTCCCAGTTTCTTCCTGATAGGGACTAGACTGTACATCTAATAACCTGACTCTCCCAGCTTCTGCCTGAAGGTCAGGCTTCCAACTACCCTGAATTGGTGGGATGATGGGGCAGACAATTAATAGTCCATGAAACTGAAAAGGCATGTGGGCATTTCCCATATCTTTGGGACTATAATGGATCACCCCAATCTACTGGGACCCGTAAAAAAGTCAGCAGGATGGACAGTCACAGAGATTTGAGAAGCAACAATAACGTCAGGCTAGGCTGACCTCGCTAATCAACTACACAGTCTAGTCAGTCAAGACTAGGTGGGGTGGCTATTTCATCTAAGGCACAGACAATTCAGAGAGCCAAGGAAAATGAAGAATCAGGGAAATGTATTCCAAACAAAAGAATAAGACCAATTTTTGGAGACCAACCTTAATGAAATAGATATAAGTGATTTACCTGACAGAGTTCAAGCTAATGGTCATAAAGATGTGTGAATTTCAGCAAAGAGATGGAAAATATGAAAAAGTGCCAAACAGTAGTCACAGAGCTAAAGAATACAATAACTTAAGACTTCAATAGAGGGGTTCAATGGCAGACTAGATCAAGTGGAAGAAAGGATCAGTGAGCTCAAAGTCAAGGCAGTGAAAATCGTCCAATCAGAGGAAGAGGAAAAATTAAGAAAGAATTAAGATAGCTTAAGGGACATATTGGACACCATCAAGTGGACCAGTAGATGTATCATAGGTATCTGAGAAGGAGAAGAGAGGGAAAGGGACAGGAAGCTGATTCAAAGAAACAATGGCTTAAGACATCTCAAACATGAGGAGAGAAACATCCAGATCAAGGAAGCTCAAATATTACCAAAGAGACGAATCCAAAAGAGACCCACGCCAAGACACACTATACTTGTATTGTCAAATGTTAAAGAAAATGAGAGAATCTTAAAATCAGCAACATAAAAGTGACTTGTTATGTACAAGGGATCCCCCATAAAACTGTCATCAGGTTGTTCAGCAGAAACCTTATAGGCCAGAGGAGAGTGGGATGATATATTCAGAGTGCTAAACAACAACAAAAACAGCAACAACAAACAAGAAACAGCCAGCCAAGAATACTCAGCCCAGTAAAATGTCCTTCAGAATTGGAGAGAGATTTTCCCAAACAGAAGCTGAAGGAGCTCATCATTACTAGATCGGCCTTACAAGAAATGTTAAGGGTGGTTCTTCAAGTTGAAATGAAGAGATGCCAACTACTAATATGAAAATACAAGAAAGTGTAAAACTCGCTGTCAAAAGTAAATATGGAGCTAAATTTAGGATATGCTAGTATTGTATGAGGATGTGTAAATTGTTACAACAAAGGTATAAGCCCTAAAAGACGAAAGTCTTAAAATAACTATAGCTACAGTAATTTGTTAATGGACACATAGTATTAAAAGATTTAAATTGTGACATCAGTAAAAAAAAGGGGGGGGGACATACAAATGTAGAGACTGCATGTGTTTGTAAGTTGTTATCGGATTAAAATAGACCATTATATATACAAGATGTTATGTATAAGCCTTACGGTAACTACAAAACAAAACCTTTAGTAGATATGCAAAGGATAAAGAGAAAGGAATCAAAGCATACTTCAGAAAACCATCAAATCACAAAGGAAGAAAGCAAGAGTGGAACAAAAGTGGGACACATAAATGGCCAGAAACAATGAACAAAATGGAAATATTAAGCTCATATCTATCAATAATTACTGTAAATATGAATGGACTATAAATTCTCCAGTCAAAAGACATAGAGTTGCCAATGGATATAAAATAAGAGCAAACTAGGGGCAGCTGGATGGCTCATTCGGTTGAGCGTCCAACTTTGGCTCAGGTCATGATCTCACGGTTCGTGAGTTTGAGCCCTGCGTCGGGCTCTGTGCTGACAGCTCAGAGCCTGGAGGCTGCTTTGGATTCTGTGTTGCCCTCTCTATCCGTCCCACCCCTGCTTGTGCTCTGTCTCTCTCTGTCTTTCAAAAATGAATAAACATAAAAAAAAGAGCCAACTACATACTACCTATAAAAGAATAACTTCAGCTTTAAGGACACATGTAGGCTGAAAAAGAAGAGATGAAAAAAGATTTTCCCATGCAAATATAAACAGAGCAGGGTAGCTATATTTATATCAGACTAAATAAACATTAAGCCTAAAACAACAGGAAAAATAAGTATATAATAATAAAGGGGTGAACTCATCCAAAAGATATAATCACCGTAAATACTTACGCACCCAACATTAGGCACCTACAAATAAGAAACAGTTATTAACAGATCTGAAGGGAGAAATAGCAGTACAATAATAGTAGGAGACTTCAGCATCCCACTTTCAACAATGGACAAGTCATCCAGGCATAAAATCAGATGGACCTCACAGACATTTACAGAACATTGTAACCAACAGCAGCAGGCTACACCTTTCTCAAGCACACATGCAACATTTTCTAGGAGAGATCATACGTTAGGCCACAAAACAAGTCTTCGTAAATTTAAGAAGGTCAGAATCATATCTAGCACCTTTTCCAATCATAAGGGCATGAAACTAGAAATCAGTTCCAAGAAGAGAATAAAAATTCACACATAGAGATTAAACAACATGCTCCTGAGGAACTGATGAATAAGAGAAGAAATCAAATGGGAAGTCAAAAAATAACTTGAGACATATGAAAATAGAAACACAACAGACCCAAACTTATGAGATGCAGCAGAAGCAGTTCTAAGAGGGAAATTTATAGTGATAAATGCCTACGTTAAGAAAAAAGAAAGATCTCAAATAAACCTAACGCTACGTCTCAAAGAACTAGAAAGAGAAGAACAAACCAAGCCCAAAGTTAGAAGGAAAGAAGACAGTGGACATAAATAAAATATAGACTAGAATGGCAATAGAAAAGATCAGTGAAACTAAGAGCTGATTTTTTGAAAAGATAAAATTCACAAAACTTTGGCTAAACTAAGACAAAAAGAAGTAAGGCTCAAATAAATATAGGATCGTAAGTGAAAGAAGACACATTACAGCTGATATCACAGATATACTAAAGATTACAAGAAACTATTATGAACAATTACACACCAAGAAATTGGACAACCCAGAAGAAATTAATCAATTTATGGGAACGGGGCATCTGGGTGGTTCAATCTGTTAAACATCTGACTCCTGTTTTGAGTCAGGTCATGATCTCACAATTCATGAGTTCAAGTCCCATGTCAGGCTCTGTGCTGACAGCTCAGAGCCTGGAGCCTGCCTTGGATTCTGTGTCTCCCTTTCTGTCTCTGCCCCTCCCCGGCTTGCACTCTGTCTCTCTCTCAAAAATAAATAAACATTAAAAAATAAAAAATATATATTAAAAAAAATTCCTGGGAACATCTAACCTACCAAGACTGAATCATGAAGAAATAGAAAATCTGAACAGAACAACGAGTGAGGAGATTGAAGCAGTAATCAAAAGCCACCCAACAAAGGGAAGCCCAGGACGAAACAGCTTCATGGACCAAATATTTGAGCAAGAATTAACACCAATCCTTCTCAAACTCTTACAAACAATTAAACAGGATGATATTCTCCCAAACTCATTTTATGAGCCCAGCATTGCCCTCATACCAAAGCCAGACAAAGATGCAAAAAAAGAAAATTACAATCCAATATCCCTGATAAATACAGATGCAAAAATCTTCAACAAAACATTATGAATTTGAGAATACGATATAAGGATCATACACCTTGATCAAGTGGGATTTTCTTGGGATGCAAGGATAGTTCAATGTATGCTTTCAATAAATGTGGTATGCTACATCAACAAAATGAAGAATCCATATTACAATATCACTTAAATAGATGCAGTAAAAGCATTTAACAAAATTCAACATCTTTTCATGATAAAAACTCTCAAGTATGTATGGAAGAAATGTACTTCAACATAAAAAGACCATCCAAATATGGCAAGCCAATAGCTAGCATCATATTCATTGGTGAAAAGCTGAAAGCTTTTCTTTTAAGATCAGGAGCAAGACAAGCATGCCCACACTTGCCTCTTTTATTTAAAATAATACTGATAAGGGTGCCTGGGTGGCTCAGTCGGTTAGGTGGCTGACTTCGGCTCAGGTCATGATCTCGCGGTTTGTGAGTTTGAGCCCCGCGTCGGGCTCTGGGCTGACAGCTCAGGGCCTGGAGCCTGCTTCAGATTCTGTGTCTCCCCCTCCCTCTGCCCCTCCCCTGCTCATGCTCTGTGTCTCTCTGTCTCTCAATCGTAAGTAAATGTTAAAAAAAAATTTTTTTTAATAGTACTAGTAGTCCTGGCCAGGGCAATTAGGCAAGAAAAAGAAATGAAAGGATGAGAAAGGAGGAAGTAAAATTGTCTCTATTTGCAGATGACATGATGTTATATATAGAAAACACTAAAGACAACACAAAAGCACTATTATTATGGTGTTATGTATTTTATATATTATAATTAGAGCTAGTAAATTCATCAGAGTTGCAGGATACAAAATCAATATGCAAAAATCAGTTGCATTTCTATATACTAACAACAAACTATTGGAAAGAGACATTAAGAAAAAAATCCCATTTACAATAGAATTGAAAGAATAAAATACTTAGGAATAAATTTAAGCAAGGTGGTTAAATTTAAGAAAAAAATCCCATTTACAATAGAATTGAAAGAATAAAATACTTAGGAATAAATTTAAGCAAGGTTAACCACCTTGGTTAAATTTATTTAACCTCTCATGGCTTATAAGAATTTGTATTGCTAAAGTGTCCACACCACCCAAAGTGATCTATAGATTCAGTGCAGTCCCTATCAAAGTTCCAATGACATTTTCCACAAAAATAGGGGGAAAATCCTAAAATTCATCTAGAACCACAAAAGATTCCAAATATCCAAAGCAATCATGGGGAAGAAGAGCAAGGCAGAAACATCGCACTAGTTGATTTCAAGCTACATTACAAATTTATAGTAATCAAAGCAGTAGGATATTGGCATAAAAACAGACATAGATCAATGAACAGAATAGAGAGCCCAGAAATAAACCCATGCATGTATGGTCAATTAATTTTTGACAAAGATGCCAGAAATACACAATGGGAGTAGGATAGTCTCTTTAATAAGTGTGTTGGTATCTACATGCAAATGAATGAAATTGGACCATTAGCTTACACCATACAGAAAAACCAACTCAAAATGGGTTAAAGACCCAAATATAAGATCTGATATCATAAAACTCCTAGAGCATTGAAGATAAGGTCTTTGACATTGGCCTTGGCAATGATTTTTTGGATATGACACCAAAAAGCATAAAGTAAACAAGTGGGACTACATCCAACTCAAAGTCTTCTGGGCATAAAAGGAAACTATCAACAAAACGAAAACACGATGTACTGAATTAGAGAAAATATTTGCAAACCACATATCTGATAAGGGATTAATATCCAAAACACATAAGGAATTCATACAACTCAATAGCAAAAAACCCAAATAACCCAAATAAAAAAATGGGCAAAGGATCTGAATATACATTTTTCAAAGAAGACATATAAATGGCCAATAGATGAAATGGCCAGTGAAAATATGCTCAACATCACTAGTCATCAAGGAAATGCAAATTCAGAACCATAATGAGATATAAGCTCATACTTGGTTAGAATGGCTATTATCAAAATGACAAAAGACAACAAATCCTGGTGAAGATGCACACTTTGGGTGGGAATGTGAACTGGTACAGCCTCTATGGAAAACAGTATAGCACTTCCTCAAGAAATTAAAGACAAAACTGTATCATATTATTTAACAATCTCATTTGTAGATATATGTAGAAAGGAAACCAAATCATCTGCTTAAAAGATATGTATATTCCCATGTTCATTGCAGCATTATTCATGATAGTCAAGCTATGGAAACAGCTTAAGTGTATGTCAATAGATGAATGGATAAAAAAAAAATGTGGTATATATACAATGGAATATTATGAAGCCTTAAAAAAGAAGGAAATCTTGCCATTTGTGACAACATGGATGAACCCAGAGGTCATTATGCTAAGTGAAACAAGCTAGACAAAGACCAATACTGCATGGTATCACTATTCAGAATTAAAATAAAAAGCTGAAGTCATAGAAGCAAAGAGTAGAATGGTGATGCCAGGGGCTGGCAAGTGGAAGAAATGGGGGAGAACCTGGTAAAAAGGGTATAAACTTTCAATTATAGGATGAATAAGTTCTGAGGATTTAATATATAGCATGGAGACTATAGTTGATAATACTGTATTTTATATTTGAAATTTGCTAAGATAGTAGATCTTAAGCATTCTGACCAAAACAAAACAAAACAAAACAGTAACTGTGAGGGGATGATGAGTTAATTAACTTGACAATGGGAATCCTTGACAATGGGAATCCTTGACAATGAGAATCATTTACATATGTCAAATCATCAAGTTCTGCACTTAAACATATTATAGTTTTGTCAAATATATTTTAATAAAGGTGGGGGGGGGGAGAAAGCCATATTTTGTGGATGTTTGAAGTTCCCCTATGCATTCACAGGACTCAGCCCACCCATGGATGCAATAGGTAACTCTGATAGTTAGTATCTAAAGATGTTCCCAATGAATTCTACTCTTTGGGATGCACCTGTGACTTGTGTTAACCAATAGGATGCCGCAGAGTGAGGCTGTGCCAGTGCCAGGCCTTACCTTTAAGAGGACTGGCAACTTTTGCTTCCTAAACCATGAACACTTGCTTTGAGGAGCCCGAACCACCTTACATGAAGCCCAGCTCTCCTATCGGAGACAGCAAACGGATGGACCACTTGGCTGCCATGTCATGAGGAAATGACCTGAAACCACTTGAGGAGTGACAGAAGATCAGCTGTTTCAATGTCCTGTTGAGCCTTCTGATGACTCTGCCTCCAGCCCTGCCTATGACCTCACTGGATATCCCCACAATGTAGTCAGGAGTCAAACCACCCAGCCGAGCCCAGTCAACCCACAGAATCATGAGAAAGAATAAACGTGTTGCTTTAAGCATTCAGATTTGGGGTGGTTTGTTCCACAAAAAGATAGTCTTACCAGTGACTGCCTATCCCATGTGGCTGAAGTGGACCAGAGAGCTCCCCAGTCTCATGGTATCTATGGGATCATTGGATGCCAAGTTCCCATGGAAGGGAGCGCTGAAAGGGGAAGTTGTTGAGGAAGGGCGAGGGGGAGGTTGGGGCCCTGGAAGGAAGGGCTCTGAAAAAGAGCCACAATTGCTCACCAGTTTTAGCAGGAACAGCTGCATTTGGGCCAGTGGTTCCAACGCTGCTTTACAGGTTTTAGCTTTCCCTTAGGTGAACCTATGCTTTGAAAAAACAGTATACCATTGTAGTGTCAGCTAGACTGAGGCCAAGGGTTCATTTCTCCCATGGTTACTTGGGTTGTGTTTTGTATCTAAAGACCCCTAACTCTGGACATCATTTTATCTCATAGAGGGTCAGAAAAATCATTGTCACGTAAGGAAGGCAGGGTATTTTAATGACTCATTATTTCATATGGTAAGATATTTTTCTCTTCATGTCAAGAAAAATGAACCATTTAAAATTTTATTTGTTTCCTTTACTCTTAAATCATAGTTTTTTTTTTTTTTTTAAGGTAGGTGTGAAAGCTATCCAGGTCTATAAATGGCTTAAAAAAGTAATATCTCTTTTATTAGTGTGTACAGGTTTAAAAAAAAAAAGTGTTTATTTCTTAGAGAGAAGCACACGCTAGCGGGAAGGGGCAGAAAGAGAGGGAGATAGAGAATCCCAAGCAGGCTCTACTCTGTCAGCAAAGAGCCAGATGCAGGGCTCAAACCCACAAACTGCAAGATCATGACCTGAGCCGAAATCAGGAGTTGGACGCATAAATGACTGAGCCACCCAGGCGCCCCTAGTGTTTTTAGGTTTCAACAGAACTATAATGAAGCATGCTAACTACATAAATATTACTTTCTATAGCATTTTTAATCATTGTGACAGATAAGCCATTTGTTTGTTGGTTCTTGATATTTTCCCATATATCTGAATAAATAATAGCCATCATCTCACTGAATTGTAGCAAGGAATGACATTATGAAAGTTTCATACATAAAATTTTATTCTCTAATAGAGAAAAGGGAAACAATCAAAATTATTATTTAAAATATCTATAAAATACATTGCCCGCTCTAAATGGCTTGATATCTTTAAGAGTCTTTCCTATGTCCTTGAATATTCAATTCTAGTAAATATCACAGCCAAAGAGTTCCAAGCGAAGTGCAATACTTTGGTTCCATGTTTTAGGAATGATGCGGATAAACCTGGAAATAATTGGTGGGTTGAAAAAATTCTTCACATGTCCTTTGACATTATTATTTCCTTCAAAAATCTGAAAGGAAAATATGAGAAGATCTTTGATGATGATGTAACAGATATAAAAATCTTATAGGTGATTTTTGTAAAAACAAAGAACACAGACATCATGATCAGAGATGATCTTCAGTCAATTATGAAATCATGTGCCTAACAGACCTCTTTAGGGATTCTACCTCACCAGTGATCCGAGCTGGGAAAATAAAGAAATCTGACATCTGACGCAGTCCCTTTGTAGCTGTGTGACTTCTGGCAGGTTACTTATATTCCCTGATTCTCTATTTCCTCATTGGCAAAATGGGGATAATAAAAGTTTACCTCACAGAAGGCGTTATAAAGACTTTTTTTAAGTATGTACACATATGACAAGTGCCAGAGAGTAGTGGTCACCAACATTTAAAATAAAATGCAATGATATGTGTTTTTACTTATTCTTTTTGCCAAATGCCTTATATCCTCAATTGAACTGTGTTTTATGCCCCCCCTTTTTCTTTTCCAGTTTTGCATTCCCAGCAGGTTCCCCCCAGATTTACATACACCGGAAGCTAAATCACTATTTGTTTATGACAGTGATGCTTATCAAGCTAGAAAGACATCCTGGTACAGTGACAGATAAAACAAACTGAACCAACCAAGCGACCAAACAACCCAGGAGTTTAAAAAGAGAGAGAGGTTCAAACTCATTTGCTGAGATAAGTGCTGAGCCCAAGCTGAGCAGTCAGTAAATGTCACCCCCTTCTCCTGCGCTGCCCCTCCACCTGGCTCCAGCCTCACTTCCATTTCTGGAATATTAGGCTCATGTCCTTAGTTTTGCCCCAGCAGCATCTTAACACCATATGACAGGGAATTAAGGAGAATAATGGCGTAGTTCATCTTGAAGGAAATTAGTTTCCTCATCAGTGAGGCTAACAATTGTCTCCTGCTTAATAATATGATACAGAAAGCTTTGGGGCATGGGCATTTGCTGGGCATCAGTCAAGAATAACAAGTATACCCAAGGTAATGCCAACATGATGTTATTTCACGGTGGAAAGTTTTCTAGACCCTGTTATGGACTGCATGTTTGCATCCCGCTCAGATTCCTACATCGACACCCTAACCCCCAATGGGATAGTATTAAGAGGCGGGGCCTTTGGGGGGTAATTAGGATTAGAGTAAATCGGGAGGGTGGGGCCGTCACGATGGGATTAATGTACTCATAAAAAGAGGGGGAGACATGGGATCTCTCTCCATACAGAATTCTTAGAGAGGAGGTGCCTGTCTGTGCCTATTTGTCAAATCCCAAAAGCTATGTGCAAATAAATGTAGGGTACTTTTCTCATCACAGCAGCTTTCGAACTGCTTTGTCTTTGCTGGGACACCGGCCGGTACCTTGTCCGCCATGGAGGATTTCTGCCTGTACGATTTCCAATCCACTCCCTGGTCGCTGTAGTGGATGGTGTAGCTCTTCACGTACATTTCCGAGGACAGAGACTTGCAGCCCTGTGTTACAATCGCAGTTATTTTCTTGATTTTGAGTAGGTCAATTTGTAACCACTGCTTGTTGTTGTTTGCCTGTGAAAATGATGAGGACATATGAATGAGGCAATTAAAACCTTTGATTTTTTTTAGACCAAGATACTCAGAAATGTACAGAGCTCGAGAGGATTTCTTTTCTGTCTCATCCCTTAAGATCCTTTCTCTCAGAGGATTTCCCTATTCCTTCGTGTTTGTTGTCACCGACATATATAAACTTTTACTTGAGTATCACAGACACTGTACAATAATGACTTACTTCTTTGTATCCCTTCCTTTTCGAGTGCCGGAATCTGTTTTGTTTCCACGTACTTACCACAATGCATGGCACATGGTTGGTGTTCGACAAATACTTGTTGAATGAACACATAAATGAATCCTACTTGAGAAAGAATATCATATTGCTAAGTTATCTGTAAATATTATTCTCTGAAATAAATTTGTGTAAATGCCATGAGGGTATCAGGGAAAGAATCTCTATTTAACTTATTTTAGAAAAGTCTCACTTTTCTTCCCATTGCTTATATCAACGAGGAGAAGTCCAATTTCTTCTCTTCTGATATTTCAAATAAATGTAATATTTGAGAGGCTTGATAAAGCCATACCTGGGACTTTATGGCATGGTAGCTGTCCTGCCTTCTGGCCTAACAAAATGCCTAATCATATGTTTGCTGATACATACTTGGAGAAAGAGGATCAGAAGGACTGAGTACGAGAGAAATCTAAGAGAAATTTTCACCTTTGGGAGATTTATCATGCCCCATAGTCTCATTCAGTTCTATATGAAATAATGAATATTGACATATTTCTTTATCATCACTTATGTGTACACATATGTATGTGTATATATTTATACACAGATATATGTATATACTCATATACTATGTATTTTTAAAGTAAATTAACTGAATTAAAATTATCATGTTAATTTTTTGTCAAGTTTGTTAACACTCTCTAGGGACTTCGGTGGTTTCTTTTTTAAAAAAATTTTTAATGTTTATGTTTTATTTTATTTTTGAGAGACAGAGAGAAAGAGAGAGAGAGAGAGAGAGAGAGAGAGAGCGCCAGAGCAGGGGAGGGGAAGAGAGAGTGAGACACAGAATCCAAAGCAGGCTCCAGGCTCTGAGCTGTCAGCCCAGAGCCGGACATGGGCTTGTGAACCTTGAGATCATGACCTGAGCCGAAGTTGGACACTTAACCAGTTGAGCCACCCAGGCGCCCCAAGGGAATTTGGTGGTTTCTTAGTGTACCTTTAAACTGTATGGTATCCAATCGAAGTTGTACCGGTGATATAGAATATAGATTGCTAGAGGGTTTTTGAAGGCATGAGAATTTTCGTAGGCATGACAGAGGTAGAGACACCTCAGTCTGTGTGTGTACTTGCGTAGGTCTGGCTTAGATTTTTAGCCTCTCTAAAAAGACCCTTTAAAGACATATGATCCTAATAGAAGATTAAGTGAAACAGTTCTGACCTAGAATTCCAGATTTTAAAATGACAGCATTAAAAATTAAAATCAGCATTTCATCTTTGAAGCCCTTATTATATTACAAAGACTAAGTGCAAATCATATACAGAGCAAAGTATTTCAAAAAGTTGTAAAATACGGAGTAGGGTGACACAGTTATACCATGAACAGATCTAAAGAGTTATCTGGGAAAAAATTGGATGACATCTCTATGTAACTTAATCTTTCATTTTTTATTATTTTATTTATATAATTAGTATAATGTAATACATTATTACTTTTTAAATTTTAACTTCTTCAGGTCTGTTTCCCCCTCCATGAAATTGCATAATAAGGGGTTTGGGTGGCTTTGAATGGCAGAAGGACCACTAAACTGTTTATCGGGAGAATGGGTTTCCTGATTCTGCCACCAGACTAAGCGAAAATGATGCAATCTTCTCTGTGTTTAAACTTAACAGGAAAAGTCTGGACCATATGCTTTGTAACCCCCTCACTGTTCTTCTATTCTGTGAGTCTGTGATGGACTAGAAATGAGTTCTGAGATACAGATGTCAGTTCCCAAGACTATCTGTATGGGGTCCAAGCTGTTCTACTTTCTCTACTCCCACCACAGCTCTCTTTCCATTTCCGACAGCCCAACTTAGGGTTTAGGACCTGGAATTCTATGGAGTCCAGGGAACTAGAGTGTAGGTGTCTTAAGGGAGGGACATAGGAAGATAGAAAATAAGGAAGGGTTAAGTTGACTGATAGAATTATTCTGGTTTCTGATGCCACCGTAATTTTTCAAGTCAGTTGAAAAGTGCAATAAAAATGAGTCAAGGGGCGCCTGGGTGGCGCAGTCGGTTAAGCGTCCGACTTCAGCCAGGTCACGATCTCGCGGTCCGTGAGTTCGAGCCCCGCGTCAGGCTCTGGGCTGATGGCTCAGAGCCTGGAGCCTGTTTCCGATTCTGTGTCTCCCTCTCTCTCTGCCCCTCCCCCGTTCATGCTCTGTCTCTCTCTGTCCCAAAAATAAATAAACGTTGAAAAAAAAATTAAAAAAAAAAAAATGAGTCAATATTAACAGTTACCCTAAAAACTAAGACACTGGAATTACTCAATGGGCTAATATTAGGAGCAATATTACTCTCTGGAAGATGCTTATTAAACTTAGGCCACTGATTTATAACCCTGGTTTTGTAGCATTTTACCGTGCCTCCAATTGTCCAAAGGAATGTCACAAAATTCTAAAAAATGGGAACATAAAACATTTAAATAGCACTATTAAGAAAATGAAAAATATTGCTAAATTGTGAAAAAAGAGAGAAGGTGTTGGAAATCTAAATCATTTATCACTAAGTTGTCTTAATTCAGAGGTGGCAAGCTACAGCCCAAGGGCCATATTTGGCCCCCTGCCTGTTTTTGTAAATAAAGTTTTATTGGAATACAGCCATGCTCATGTACTTACTGTTTATAGCTGCTTTCTTGCTATAGTGGCAGAGTTGAGTAGTTATGACTAGAAATGTATGGCTCACAAAGTCTAAAATATTTATTATCTGGCCCTTTGCAGAAAAAATTTGCCCAGCCTCGTCTAAATCAAGACTAGACCAAAAACCAAGGAGATGGTAACTTCTCTCTGAGCCAAAGTCAGAGCTACAGCTATCAAGTCAACAGACATCCTAGGTCTAAGGACCTAGGATCATAATCTGCAGAAACAGGAGATAATATTCTTGCTTCCCAAGATGCCCATGTTCCTTGTAGTGAGGGCCGTGGTTTTCTTCTAGAAGGCTGAGAGAACTCCACTCATAGGCGTTATTTTACCTTGGCTTGCCAGGCATTCACACGGCCCTGGGCATTGAGACGGGCACGGAAGGGTTCCCAGTAATCTCCCCACCAAGATTTTTTAAATGAGGAAGCTGTGATTTGCTTGTTTTCTATCTTTCCACTTTCCATACCCAGCGGTGTGGAGCATCCTGTCAAGAGAAAAGTAATGTGATTAATTATGCACCACCAGTATTCCCTGTGTGGTGGTTTGCACTACAGAGGAGACAGTATTCATACTCGGTGACAACAAAACAACCATCGCCGACAGTGAACATTATTGCCTATGTGCCAAATCCTATTTTTAGGCTCTCCATGTATTATCTGATGCTGCTAACCACCTCCATTTTACAAATGAGAAGACAAAAGCAGAGCAAGAAAGAGTAACTTGCCTGAAGTAAGACTACCAGAAGAATCAGAAACTAAATTGGGGCGCAGGAAGTCTGACACCAAACACCGCGTTCTAAATATTTAAACTCATTTTCCTCCTTCAGAGAATCATGGAAACTGTCTTTTCTTTGAGGTAGAAAATACTCCTAAACTATCTCTGTATATAAGAATATACTCTATTTCTCTTTCTAAGGAAAAGCTACAAAGAAGAAGATCCCTGGGGAGTCACATTCAATATTTTATTTTTAACCCTTTGAGGGTGGTTCATGTTATGAATTTTGCAAAGACGTGAACTTGAAAGTCAGGCTTCGAGGCTGGGCTGCAAATGTAAGAAACGTAACTAGTGAGTGAGCCCAGCTGACCACGCATCATCATCACCTCTGTGACACTTTGTTCTTGTTAGTAGATCATGCTGACATTTTCTTGAAGTGACATCTTTCTCCATGGAAAAAAAAAGAGTTTTAAAAAAGAAAATCTACTCTAATAATTATATCAAGAAAGTGTAGAGATTTTTATTATTATTATTTTTTAATGTTTGTTTTTGAGCAAGAGCGAGAGAGAGACAGAGTGTGAGCAGGGGGAGGGACAGAGAGAGAGAGGGAGACACAGAATCCGAAGCAGGCTCCAGGCTCCAAGCTGTCAGCACAGAGCCCGACGCGGGGCTCGAACTCACAAACTGAGCCGAAGTCGGATGCTTAACCGACTGAGCCACCCAGGCGCCCCAAGAAAGTGAAGAGATTTTTAAAAAGTAATGCTTCTTGAATAGAATATAAATGTTTTAAATAGATTAACAGAGTTGAATGTCACATTTTAGAGTGGCTTGTCTCTATGATCTGAACAAACTACCATTTACATCATGTGCCAGAGGGAAAGAAAGGCCAGTGATTACGGAGCTGTCTCAAGGACTTCTCCTGCTATACAGAATTAGCATTTTATGTGGGAGGTGTTACATACCACTGCTAACTGCGCTTTGACAAAATGCCCATGTCCATGCCCCTCATGGTATCGGCAGTATAATGGATACCGTTATCTGCCTCGATAAGAAGCGGATTCCAAGTTTCAGCTGCTTTGTCCACTGTGAGCCGTGCGAGACTGAGAAGGTACTGTAGCTCCCCAACAGGTGGAGAAATGCACGTTTCAGGTGCGCTATGTATTGATCTCCCTCCCGCTCAGAGCCCTTGGGCAGCTGAGATGCAACGGAAGATTAGCCAGGGCCTTCTCTTACCCCAGATTGCTAGACAGATATTTTCTAGATGCGCTTTGAAGTGAAAGAATGTGGAGAGCTCTACTTTAAGAGTCACCAAAGGAGCATAGTTGATCAGATTCTTAAACATCTTTGTTCCACATGGTAGAATTTTATTATGGCCATTTGTGAGTACCTGGATTTATTTATACCACAGGTCACATTACATCCCTTGAAAAACAGCAGCTTACAGAGAAAGAGCTTGAGCGCCTACATTGGGTGCCGAAGAGAATGAAGAGTTCAATCAGAGTTTCAGGAGGTTGACAAGGAGTTTAGATTCGTTGAAAACATTCATCGAACATCTAATATATGCCAGTAATGTTGCTATGTTCTTCTACTGCATTAAAATCTGGGTGACCTGGAGAACTATGGAAGAGTCAGGCCTAGTCTGAACCTTAGTTCTTATTGAAATGGGCTGATGCAGTTATTCTAAGCTAGGGCCCTTCCTCGCAGGGTCAGGGCGGTGCCCATGCCATCCTGGCACTGTTCAGAGATGGTGCCTGCCCTTTGGCTGGTAGAACCAGTTTTGGCCCAGATCACAATGAGAGTTCACCTGAGCAGAACCGGTTTCGCCAAGGTTTTTCTAGGCACCCAAGTGATTGAAGAGAACTAAAAGTTCTAGCCATTCTTCCATATCTACTTGATTCTCTGCCTGGTGGTTGGACAGCAATGCATCTTAGTTCCTTACCGTTAACCTCACAGCCTTGTAGCTCCAAGCGAAGGGCAGCTCTATTGTAGGATCTGGTTGGAGAGATCCTAATATATCTAGCCACGATGGGTGGGTCAAACTGATTGTCTTTTATTGTAGAGGCATCTGAATTGCCATCAAAATACTAGAGGAAAAAAAGAGGAAGGCTTAGTTATGTAACAATTCTCTATAAAGTGATTTTGTAATAAAATTCTGGATTAATTTAATATTGTCATTTTCAGTTTTCATGTGACCTGAATTAAGTCTCTTGGTTTTAAAAAAAATAATTGGAGGGGCGCCTGGGTGGCTCAGTCGGTGGAGCGTCCGACTTCAGCTCAGGTCATGATCTCACACTCCGTGAGTTCGAGCCCTGTGTCAGGCTCTGTGCTGACAGCTCAGAGTCTGGAGCCTGCTTCAGATTCTGTGTCTCCCTCTCTCTCTGCCCCTCCCCTGCTCATGCTCTGTCTCTCTCTGTCTCAAAAATAAATAAAAACATTCAAAAAAAATTTTTTAAATAAAAAAATAATTGGAGATCACTTCAGGAAGATGAGGTAGACATATTTTGCCTCGTTCCTTCTGCTGAGTACTACTAAAACATAAGGAGCCTCGGAGAGGGGGAGAGAAGAAGGCAGACTGGCTAGGGTCCTTGGGACCCAAGGAGCAACATGGTGGTGGGCTCCCTGGGTTTTATTGTTGCCTCATATGCCCCAGACTGGGAAGCAAAGAAGCCAGCAACCAAGAAACACCAATGGGTGCAGCCAAAAAAAAAAAAAAAAAAAAAAGCCCCAATGAAAACCTGCTTTCTCTAGCCACAGGCCCAGGAAAGAGCAGCTCAGCAAGACAGAAAATTCTCAGATGATAACTGATCTATGTCCAGCTCAGCATTATAGAAAACATCATGGCCCTTCCTCTACTCACAGCATCAAAGGCCAAGTGGGGAGCCTAGACTTCCATGCTCATGAGATTGTAATGAGGCACCCCAGCACCCTCACTGGGATTGTGTCAGAGAAGGGCAAATAGGAATCCAGGACTTTGATCCCCGCCAGCTCCTAACAAGACTCCCACCACCGTCGTATCAGTGGACACTATCCCATCCCCACCCAACAGCAAAGAGGAGCTCCCCTTTAGTGGAGAACCTGGACTTGGAAAGAGGCTGGAAAGAGCCAGCAAGGAAAGAGCCAGCTAACACAGGAGATAAGAGCCGCAAGACTGAAAACAGAAAAACAGTAGATAAACACAAGGAAACAGAATCAATTCTTTGAAAAGATAAAAAAAAAAGGCAAACATCTAGCAAGACTGACAAAGCAAAAAGAGAAGAGGTGAATATTACCAACATCAAATTCAACAGGCAATATCACTATAGATCTGCAGACATCAAAAGGATAATAAGAGTATACTACAAACAACCCTACACACATAAATTTAACAGCCTAGAGGAAATGGATCAGTTTCTTGAAAAACACTATCTAACTCACCCAATATGAAATAGGTAATTTGAACAGCTTGTAACTACTAAAGAAGTTGGATTTGTAATTTACACGTTCCTGGAAAAAAAATCTCTAGGCCCCTATAGTTTCACTGCTGAATACTACAAATATTTAAAGAATTAACACCAATGCTAGAAAATCTCTCCCAGAAAACAGAACATGCTTCCCAAATTATTTTATGAAGCCAGTATTACTCTGATACCAAAACCAGAAAAAAAGTACAAAAAAAAAATAATACCGCACACCAATGTTCCTCATAAGTATAAGGGCAAAAGTCTTTCAGCTATGAACTCTAACTGTAACCTGTGTTCTCTTTCCAAAACTGATCAGTAGGGACGATAATTTGAGATTTTCATGATCTGTTCTAAGGTATAGTGCAAATAATTTATTACCAGGGATAGCTAATAATAATATACAAACTAGTAAAATGGTAAGTGATTTACAGGAAAAATGAAACAGGTTCAAAGTTATCAGCATAATGACAGACTGACGCCTTACATTCTGATAACTTTCTTTGGCAAGGGGGTTAGGGAGGAAGAGAAGAGTTAGGGCTGGTACATACGGGTTATTGGGAATAATCCCGCTGAGCCTCTGAAAGACCCAGCAGGGGACTGTCACTCCGAAGGCAGGGTAGCAAAAAAAAAAAAAAAAAAAAAAAATCCGAAAAGCACACTGCCTCAGAGCTGCTATTTTCTTCAAGTACACCGAAACAAAGAACAAAATAAAATGTAAAAGTTAGTATTATCAAAACTTGGAGGCCAAACTCCAAGCTTAAGGAGCATGAGCTCCTTAAGGCACAAAACCAGATTAAATGCCCTACACCATGTCCCAATCTGAGAAGCATGGGCATTTAGTTTGATCGAAAAGTGATTTTTTTTGTGTGTGTGAAGTTTTGAAGTTCCATAAATCAGGCTTATCCCTTTAATTTGTATAACAGACCCATGATTTTGCCACTTTCTTTCATAAAGCCCTAAGAAAGCCATTTGTATTTCTACCACCCAGAAAGGTATTTTTTAAAAAGACATAGTCATAGGCATAGTAGCCTAGTAATCCTGGGGTGAGTCTTGAGACTTGGAAAGAAACTGTCCACAGACCATCACGTTCCTTGTGCTGTTCCCTTTGAAGATCTGCCAGTTTGTCTGGTCAGAGCTGTAGGCCACATAGAACTCCATGGTGTAGTAGGACTTCAGATAGTGTTTGGCACCTTGGGTCTGGATCCCTGTGAGGACGACTTCCCTCTGCATGTCAACCTGCAACAGAGCAAAGCCATTAAGCAGATCTGTCCTTGTCGACAACTCACATATCACCTTCCTTAATTCATTGTGTAACCAGCTTTCTTTAGAACTAAAAAGCCAGCACCTAAGTCAGCAAACTAATAAACTGGCTAGATACAATCCATATTTGAGCACAGAGTACCTGGACTTGAATCCAAGTTTGACCACTTACTAGCTGTGTGTGATTTTTGGAAGTTAATCAGTCCCTCCGTTTCTTTGTTTTTTTCATCTGTAAAAAGGATATCTAGGATAATGCTAGAACTAACTTTATAGGGTTCATTTTGAATATGTAAAGCACTTAGAATAGTGCCTAAAACACTGCAAGAACAAGAAAGAAAAATATGAAATCACTGTCATTTTATTATTACAGCACAGTAAATACTATCAGGTTAATAAGATATACCTGGATCCAAGGTTTAAGGTCAACTTCTGAAGGCTTTTCTGTGATCCAAGCATTATATGATCCACCATTGTTTAATCTTGCTAGTTTGGGCTCCCAATAACCTAAATTCAAAAGAGAGAAAAATTTATTCTGAACTTAAAAAAAACCCAAAACATACAACTAGAAATTTCCCAAGTAAGTTTAGTCCCCTTGGAAAACCAGATCTCTACAGGAGCCTCTATTAAAGTTAGGCAACCAGGTGGTTGTCACAGGCCTCAGCTACTAAGTCAGTTCATGATTATGAAATCTCGGCTTCAGGTCTGTGCTTGGTTGGTGTCAACCACCACCCACCCCCTTTCTTGCATGCAGGTTGTGTTTATCTTTTCTCAGCTATGTTGGTGTGGTTGCTGCTGAGTGTGCCTTGCCTAAGCGGAGGACATGGGAGGGATTATGGGAAGCTCGTGATCCCTTGCAACTGACCTCTTCATCTTGGGAAGTGCTTTGAGGCAGAGTGAGGCAATTTAGAAGGAGATCCTGACACAAAGTGGGTGATCAGCAGAGTTTCTGAATAGATGAATGGTTAGCACAGCAAAGGGCCCTATTAGAGGGCAGTATGGCATGTGGCCAATAGACCTTGGGAATCTGGCTGGAATATCTCATTTGTGATCAAATGTGGAATGGGGATGAATGTGGAGAGTTTTGGAAATGGGCATATGGTCACAAGAGTATGGGATCGGAAGGAAAGAAGGAAGGAAGGAAGGAGAAAACAAAAAAAGAAAAGAAAGAAAGAAAAAGAAAACGAAAGAAAGGAAGAAAGAAAGAAATGAAGGAAGAAAAAGAAAGAGAAAAAGAAAGAAAGGAAAAGAAAAAAAAAAGAAAGGGGGTGCTTGGGTGGCTCAGTTGGTTGTATCTAACTCTTGATTTCTGTTCAGGTCATGATCTCACAGTTTGTGGGTATCAAGCCCTGCATCAGGCTCTGTGCTAGGTATGGAACCAGCTTAATATTCTCTCTCTCAGAGAGAGAGAGATCCACTCCTCGCTCAATCCCTGCTGAGAGGCTGTACTGCCTGTGTAGAGATTCTGAGGACCCCTAGCTCTTGGTCTCCCGGGGGAGAGACTCCTTAGGAACATTATACACCAGGGAGGGAGGCAGTGATAAAGGAATGCCAACAGGTTTTTTGCTCCTTCCTCTACCAGATGAGCACCTTAAGATAGAGGTGCTTTCCTGTGGTAGAGAAAAGCCTGGAGACAAGCAATGATCCATAGATTCAACAGGCAGGGTTGTCACGGATGGTTTTTCAGGCTGTATACTGCACAGTTATAGGAGGTGCCTTTCAAAGGCTATGATGCTACTACTTACCCCAATGCCCAGAAGCCCTGATCTGTGAATCAGCTATGATACCAGTGCTTAGTCCCATTGGCATCTTACATTCTACAAAAAAACAGAACAATGAATAATTTTTGCTTAGAAAATACATATTAACAAAGTAAAATTTCGTGGCTAGAGAGTATACCTCTGGTGGGTCAGTGATTCAATAGTTTCACCTACCTTATGTGGCACTGACCTAAATATGTTGGATCATAACAGGTGAATGTACTCGCAAGACTGGTGCTCTAACAGAAATAGTGATACCCTAGAGGAAAACCACTGACGTCCTGAAATGCAGTTAGTCTTAAACTGATTTCCATTTGCTTGTATCTTAAATTAAAGCCATTTTACAACATTGTGTACTACCCTTATAAGTCTATGTTCCCAAAAGTTGGACCAAAAGTTACAGAGCTATTTACATTCTGATCACAAAAGAAAATACCAGCCACTGAGATACCTGGATGTGGACACAGTGCTTGGTATTCGACAGGTACCTAATAAATGCTGGCTGGCTGGCTGCATGGATGGACATATGGGAACTGTTTCTCAAATACTGAAATGCCAAGTTCAGAGACTATCCTAGTCATTGTTTAATTCCTGGTATCTTTTCCCTCCTCTGCTCTAGGAGTCTGGAAAAATTCTTCCACTCACTTTCCCATGAATCACATGTCATGAAGGAAGACGCTTTATACTGGTTTCCCAATTGAAAGGCATGCCTTTGGGCTGAAGCATGTGGTTTAAGGTTCCTAGAAGACTGATGTTTGCAGTATAATCAGACCACGGGTCAGAATACAAGCAGCTACTGCTACAGATTGTACCTCTGTCATGCAGAAGTCCCAGAGTTGAGTGTTTCGAACTTAAAAGTTAATAATATTCTAGCAGGGACTGTCCTTCTAGAAACATCCCATGGAGCTCGGAGTGTACCTCTGTCTATGATGAGAAAAGGTGTTTGCATCCCAGCTCTCTGGTTTTCTCCAACCTCTGTGTCAAGGAGCCACCAACCGGATTTTGATGCCTTCATTTCAAGAGTTTTAAATGAACCTAAAATAGAAAGTGAAGCACGACATTACATACCCAAAGATTAAAAGTTAATATTAGTCGACAGCTGTCAAAGAATCCTAAAATCCCTGCATCACAAGGAGTTTTAGAAAAGAACGTATGAATTATCCATTTCTCTCTAGGCCAGGCTAGAGTTGTAACAAACAGATAAAAACAAAACAAAACAGGGGTGCCTGGGTGGCTCAGTCAGTTAAGTGTCCGATTCGGCTCAGGTCATGATCTCATTGTTCATGAGTTCAAGCCCCACATCAGGCTCTGTGCTGACGGCTCAGAGCCTGGAGCCTGCTTCGGATTCTGTGTCTCCTTCTCTCTCTGCCCTTCCCCTGCTCATGCTCTCTCTCTGTCTCTCAAAAATAAATAAACATTGAAAAAAAAATTTTTTAAATGAAACAAAACAACACACACACATTACTAAAAGTTAATTGGCCCAGACTTTAAAAAATTTCCAGCATGCCTTACTAGAAAGTAACTTTTACTGATCTACATTTAATGTCACAAGCTAACCCACATACAACACAGCATCACAGTCTTAAGTATTAAAGCGGCCTTGAATGACTCATTATTGGGCCTCAGGAATATTGTATGTGTTTCCTTCCTCTCCCTTCATTTCACTAGTGTTTCTTTTTTTACATAAGAAAAATAAAAATAAAACATCTATCTCCCGTGTTTTCAAATTTTCTATTAGGTTTACATAGTTGGATAGAGATACACATAAACTGACTCAGAAAATCACTGAAGGGCGTTTCTGAAACCTCTGATTACCCACCCTATTATTTCAATGCTACTCACTGCCAGTTTACACTTAAATTCTGCTGACTGTAATTCGTGACTATTTCCCAGATGGCGAATAAAAATTAATAGCTGATGGTCCTCCTCTAACACACGAAAAAAGATTCCAGCCTTCCACTCTCCAACGGAGATATTTAGATTTGAAGATTTGGATGGGCCAGCCAATTCCAGCTTCTCAGGCTCAAGGGAAGGATGATGGATCTGGTAATTTACATTTGGTAAAAAGCCAGAAGTTTGACCTAATCGCCTCTGTCCCTGATTTTAATAAAGTGGGTCTTCACAGCTCCATTAGTGAGCCACTGGCTTGAACAAACCAACCAAGAACACTCTTTCCCCCCACCTTTAACCAAACCAGTCCTGTTTGGACTTCTGTGCCTAACTGAGGCTGACCCACATAGGAACTTCCCAACCAAAGTTCTGGCAAAGGACTGACTGCCCTGCCTAGCTTCTCAGAGCATTTGTGGAAGCAAGGCTGCTTGTTAAAAATGCAGAGTCCGGGGCGCCTGGGTGGCGCAGTCGGTAAAGCGTCCGGCTTCAGCCAGGTCACGATCTCGCGGTCCGTGAGTTCGAGCCCCGCGTCAGGCTCTGGGCTGATGGCTCAGAGCCTGGAGCCTGTTTCCCATTCTGTGTCTCCCTCTCTCTCTGTCCCTCCCCCGTTCATGCTCTGTCTCTCTCTGTCCCAAAAATAAATAAACGTTGAAAAAAAAAATTTTTTTTAAATAAAAAAAAAAATGCAGAGTCCTGGGCCCTTGTCTGACATCAAAGTCTCCAGAAGCAAAATCTCTGCCTTAGCATTTATGTTTTAACCGGCTTCCTAGAATTTCACTATGCCTACTGCAGTTTGAGAATCAGGGTCCCTGGCACTCACACCCCTGCAATGCACAGATATGCCTATAAAACAACTCACTGGCACATAAAAATCCTTTGTGATGGTTTGTTTAAGCCTTTTCATTACTTTGTACATGAAAGCTCTAAATACCCCTCTTATTTTTTAGCTTTTATAATCCTTAAAAACACTCCCCCCCCCCCCCACCCCGGCACTGCCCCAACAGCCTCATGAGTCAGTTTAAGATTAAGATTCCTGTAGTCACTTGCCCAAAGGTATCAGGGTCAGAGTGTGCGGAACAGAATTCACAGATGCAAGAATCCCAAAACCCTAGTAAGTTTTTAATCTCCTTCCCGACAGAAAGCTGCTAAAGCAGCCTGAGCCCTGTGGGATTCATTTTGTAATCTGTTTAAGACCTGGCCTACGTGACACAGTGCGGTTTGGAAAAAACTGCGTCAGACGCATCTCCGTAGAACCGAGTTGAGCCTGTGGGGAGCTGCACTCAGTGCCTACACTGGCTGACTTTTTCATACTCTGTCTGCAGTTTGGGGAAATGGCTGTGCCCAGGATCTGTGCCAGAACCCACTCCTGACCCTTAGGAAGCAAATGCACAGGACGGAATGAGGGACAGTTACGTTGCTGAGATCGCCTTCCCTAGCCATTTTTTCCATCCGGGACCTCTTTACAGCATGCAGATCTTTACCAGGCAGAAGGGGCCAGACCCCTAGCTGGTGCTGTTGGGTGCCGTTTTCCAGCAAGGTCTGGCCGTGAAAGTGAACCACATGAATGTCTCGGGAGCCGCCCATGTTCAGCAGGTGCAACCTCACCCACTCTTGCTCATACATTCTCAGGCCAGGCAAGCTGTAAATCATCCCATTAATGGCTGCAAGGACAGAGGTGCAATCGATTAGAAATCCGTGTACACCGGCAGAGGGGCTGGTGAGGAAGTAGGAGGCGTCCTGTTCACCACCCATCTTCTTATCACTCCACCCGTCTGGACCCCTGTGTGTCCTGCTACCAGAGGGAGGCTAAGACGGGCCCTCCAGCTCCTCCTCATGCCAGCCCACAGCAGCTTCTCATGTGGCTTCTCACTCTTCACCCTGGACCTCACACTTCTTCCCTGGGCTCCACTCACTTATCCTTGACATTTTCCTGCACTACCAAAACAGAAAGACTAACACGAGCCAGATGACTGAGAGCACACACAGCACATCACCCTGAGGCCTCCTAAATTCAGAGATAGTTTCAGGCAAAATTAGGAAGGCAGACCATAAGGGTTCATGTCTATTGTCTCATTTGTATGATAGCTCCTCTGCCCTCTTCCCAGCTTAAATGTCTGGGGTTCTCAGGCTTCATCCACTCTCCCTCAGTGGAGAGAGAGAGAGAGAGAGAGAGTGTGTGTGTGTGTGTGTGTGTGTGTGTGTGTGTGTGTGTGTGTTTAAAGCACTTCGCAAATTTGATCACCTTAAAAAATAATACAAAATTTTACTGATAAAGCTCTGGGCTACCATGCATTTAGCTGAGATTGAAGTGAGGGAAGTTTTTATTAGTAGTGTTTTTCCAAAGTAAAAAGAACTATATGGGACTTCAGGAACTGAGCGAGTGAATTTTGGGAGCAAAAGGAGTTGAGGTCATTTTGGCACCCTTAAGGTTACATCAAGTAAAGAGTACCTATCTTCCTACTCCTCACACCAGGCCTAACCCCCTCACCTGTGCAGGAAATAGATCTCCTAAGAGTGAAACGTGTCTCAAGCAATTATTGGGTCAGCATTGCTAAATCATTACATCAGGATGTGGAATGAAGTCTCTCAACATAGCAGGTGCTCAGTAAACGTTTGATAAATTGAACTGAGTAATAGAATTCCTTCATTTACTCCCTATTTCACCACCTAGTTACAAGCACGCACTGCACAGGCCAGGTGCTGAGTCTGAGGCTGGGAACTCGGGCTGTCTGCTTACCAAATACCCTGATCAATACTATGCCATGGGGATTACCAAATTACAGAGTACCTTTCAAACTAAACTATCCCGGATGCATTTTACTCTTTCTTTGAGGAATCGGAAGCAGTGGCTCAAGGGTACTGAACAGGAAAGGGGACAGCCAGCTGACAAGCCTATCTGAGTCTGCAGCCATTGCGTTCCCACCAGCTTGGGAGGTTTTCAGCAGCGTGTGTTTGCCACCCAAAACACCAAGTAGCCTAGGCTGAAAAACCTAGAAATGCTAGAAGAGAAAAGGAAGCTCCGCTCAGAGTTATTGGTCAGCTTTCCATTGACACTCTTCTAGAAAGCTTAAGAGAATCTTTTTAACTTCTTTGTGTGATAAGCAGTCAGAGGGTAGGGTTTTGGAGCAGATCATAAATTATGTTATTCACCTTCCTCTACCTGCAAGCGTTTATACGGGTGAGATCAGATCAGAAGGGCAGCCTGAGTGTGTAAATGGGCTAGGGGAGGCAGAATACACCTACTTAGCCGTGGTGACTGGCTGGGGGAGGGGTGGTGGTGGCACTGAAGTGGATGTGGTATATAAGTCTTTTTTTTATTCCTCAAGCAACCTTCTCCTTTCCTGTTTCATGGAATGACCTACCCATACCCAAAGCACAGATCCATCCTGATGAGAAACCTTACAGCAATTCCCTCCACTCATCAAACTCTAAAAGCAGGGCTTCTCAGTCTTCATTTATTTTTCTAATCCCCAAGTCATTCTCTTTGTTTTTCACCTAATTCTAAATTCTGCCTTTCTCTAAAACTACAGTAAAACCTTGGATTGCGAGTAACTTGCTCTGTGAGTGTTCCGCAAGACGAGCAAACATTTCTAATAAGTTTTAACTTGATAAATGAGTGTTGTCTGGCAATATACGTTGTACGTGATGCCAAATATCACATGACCACAACTGAGCCAATGGTTCTTGAAATTCGCTTTGATATATGAGTGCTCTGGATGACAAGCATGTTTCCGGGACAAATTATGCTCACAGACCAAGGTTTAATTCAGTAACAATTTACAGACAAAATTCCTGAATGGAGTTCAGAGTACATTTGCTTTTCCCACTCACCCCTCACCCCCCCCTCCAAAGATGCTCTCTTGCCATGATTCTCCTGTGACCCAACTACCCAGTTTCCTATCTCATTTTGTTCTAGATGCTTCTGATGCCACCTGGGAAGTGCTGAGGGCTGGAACTGTCATGTTCTTATTTAGAAAGTACACATGAGTGATCACTTCTTCTAGATACATGGTTGTTCCTTTAGATCAAGGAACAGGTTCGTTAACTGTTTACACTGCAGAATAGTGCTAATCCCTAAACTACCATAGACTGACGCACACTGGCTCCTTGTTGGCTGGTTGGGTCAGTTCTGAGGGCTCCTGCACTAGCTTTCAGACTTCTCTGTCCCCTTCACCTGCAGCGCCACCTACCGGGCGACATCGGAAGCACCTCTTTAGAAGCACCTCATGTCTAATCTTATGAAGACAGAGGGCAGGAATCACGTGCACCCAGGGGGATTTAGGTCAGAGATTAGATCAAAGTCAGAAGATGATACCATGAAACTCGTGGGAGGTTTTTTCTTCGGAGGATGACAGTCTCCAAGCCCTGGGAGACTGGGGTTTCTTTTCATAGTACCAGCTCTTCCTTTCGTCAAAGACCATAAAGAGTAAGACAAATTCTCTCATGTCCACGGGCGTGTTGCTCTCCTTATGAAGTACTCCTTTTTGGCAGATCAGAAGGGGACCTATCAAGCCAGAATGGATATCTTTTTCCTGGAAGACAGTAGGGACAAATTGCACATATTTCGCTCTCTTGCAGGATTTCCTCTGATGATACAGAAAAGGAAACTTCAGGGGCTCCGAGTTGGAAGATTATAAAGGAATAGCTTACTAAGCCTAGGTATCATTATCAAATACTGTGGCATTCATATTCCCTTCCTCTGATGAATCCTTTATCTCAGCATGGCAGTCATGATAATGTTGCAATTAGTGACAATATCGACACTATTATAATCACTATTTATTGAGCATCTGCCAATACACAAAACACTTTGCCTGTAGTGTCTTATTTAATTCAGACAACAATCCTGTATATTAAATACAAAGAAACTCATTTACTGAACAAATATTACCAAGTGCCTATTGTGTGCTATCTACTGTTTTCTCATTTTTAACTTTTGGAAACTGAGGCTGAGAGAGGTCAAGTAATTTTCCTAGGCCCACGCAGGAAGTGACAGGAGGGTTGAACTTGAAGTCTGTGCTCTCTCTCTCTCCCATGCCCCAAACAAACGAGTCTTGATTTTGTAGCTGTTTCATAAAGGCAGAGCTAAAGAAAGCTAATACTTGCTCGAGGACATTGCAAATAAATGTCTTCCTCTGCAAATGTAGTCACTCTAACCAGGTTCAACAATTTAAGTAATCCCCACTGCCCTTCCTGAACACTTGCGTCTCTCTCGCTGACCTCTGAACACAAGTGGCTATAGACGACTGGCCACAATCCTCACACATTCCTCATGGAAAACAGGAGAGACATCTAACAGGAGATCAACTTGACCCTTCCATTTGGTGGACTCAAGTTATAGGGTTAGGGGAATGACAGAAATTTTTAATGGATGTACCTACCGGGTTCACTGCTGAATAGTAGGCCCAAGCCCGGCAGGCAGAGCCAGGGTTTTCTGGCCCCGACCTTGGAGTGGCGTGCCATACGTATGTATAACTGCTGTTCGGCTGAACAACATTATCTTCCTTAAACCATTCAGGAGAATCATCTTCATAAGACTTTCCCTCTGACGACTTTTCATAGGAAAGCCCATGGGCATGAAGAGAATATGGTCTGGATGCTAAATTTTTAAAACGAACCTAGAAAAAGGAATGGTCCACAAATGTACTTAAGATCAACAAAAATCCAAATTAAAGAATGTCATTATTATAGGCCCAAGTAGATGGCTATTAAATTAGACCTAGATCTATATACAGTACAATATATTAATTGCATGCAGGTTCAAAGTCACATATGTATTATTTCACCTGATTTTTACAATATCCTATGAGATAGGGCCCAAGTAGTTTACCCTAGAAATACCAAAACATGTTTATTCTTCTGCTAAGCAAAAGTACTGACATTATGTTCGAATGAAATGATCACAATAGGTGCTGCAGATGTGGAGATGAATGACGTTTGGGTCTTGCTAACAATAAGCTTTCAACCTCCTGATGAAGAGACACGTGCACATATGGATTCAAGTTAAAAATCTGGAGACCCAGGGCACAGGGAGGGCCCAGTCAGTTAAGCAACCGAGTCTTGATTTCGACTCAGGTCACGATCTCACGGTTCATTAGATCCAGCTCTGCATTGGGCTCTGCACTGACAGCACAGAACCTACTCGGGATTCTCTCTCTCTCCCTCTCTGTTCCTCTCCCCTGCTCACCCTCTCTCTGTCTCAAAATAAATAACCTAAAAAATCTGGAGATCAAAAGTGTTGTAAACAAAGTATGAATGGGGTTCATGGGAATGCCAGGAAGGAGCTATTCGGTTGAATGTGCAGGAGAGGTTGGGGTGGCAAAAAAAGTTTCTTAGGGAAAACAGAACTGACCCTTGCAGTGATGAATGGGAGATCAGCAGAAGGGGAAATAAAATCATGAGATCATTTTTTTTCTTGAAGATTATCAAACGACAGTAAAACCTTGGTTTGCGAAAATAATTCGTTCTGGAAACATGCTTGTCATCCAAAGCACTCGTATGTCAAAGTGAATTTTAAGAACCATTGGCTCAATTATGATCATGTGACGTTCGGCGTCATGTACTACTCATATTGCAAGATATCACTCATTTATCAAGTTCAAATTTATTAGAAATGTTTGCTCGTCTTGTGGAACGTTCGCAGAACAAGTTACTTGCAATCTAAGGTTTTACTGTACTTGGCAAGCAGTCTCTGAAAAGATGTGTTATTATTTGTTAATTTTGGAAAGTAAATAAATTACCCATAGCCCTCCTGCCCCTTTCACTGTTACAACCCCCTGGTGCTTGTGGAAATTCCTCTGATGATCTTAACAATGCTCAAAAGATGACTTACTTGGATGACATCATCCACTTCAGCTCTAATAACAGGACCAAGAATGCCGAGATGAGCTTCAAGCTCCCCCGTAGGATCACGTTTGGTAAAAGAGCCATCAAGGTACTTTCGAAAGACCACTTTCTTGTATACGGTGTTCTCTGGAACATCGTCAATGTCTTCATTATCTACTTCACTGAAATAATAACAACAACAACAATAATAGCATTTGTTTAAAAGAACAAATGAAAGACCATTGAAGAATTGGAGGAATTATCCCTGCTTCTGAATGTAGTGTCTAGCAGAGATATTTAATAAATACTTAATGTACAAATGAATGAAACTATAAATGAGTAAAAACTTAAGCCAGTAAATATCCTTCTGATCTCAGCTCATGTATCATTTCTTCGGTAAGGGCTCCTATGATCCTTTAGAGTAGGTGAAATCTGTGTATATTATTCTCTAAGTGTTCACAGTATTACCATAGTGTATATAGTATATTCCTGTAGTATTCTTAAATTTCTTTGTTATGTACAGTACAGTATATATCATTTATTTGTGATATTATCTATTAAAATCTGACTCTGACACTAGAGTGAAAGTCCCATGAAGTCAGGGATTGTGCCTAGTCTGCTCATTATTTAATTTCCAGTGCCTGGCAAATCATCTGACACATGACAGGCACTGGATCGACTTTTGTTGAATGTATTAATGAACGAATAATTATAATCATATAGTCACATAGCAGATTTTAATATCAGAAGCAGACAAAGCCATGCAATGGGATTGGCAGCTTGGGGCTGTCAGTTGACAATGGTCACCCCTGGGAATGAAAGTAGCCACCCTTCTCGTGTTCGCTGTTGTTAAATCGCATCATTCCTCACATAGTTCACCAGCTCAGTCTGGGGCCAGAGCACATCAGATTTTCTCACTGACTCTTACATTTCTCAAGCCTATGGAAACAGGCCGAAAGCTCATCCATCAATGTCATAGAATTTGTTATGCACCATAAGCCATCGACAGAGAATCCCACTCTGTCTTCCTCCTGGTCTTCCTACACCACTGACCCCATCCTTCCAGACCCTAAGCATAGTTTCACAGAACACATGGGGATCAGCAAAGCAGCTGTGAGTGCCATAAACATGGGTTGCATATCTGGAATGGGACGTAAGATTTTGAAGGACCTGGTTCCATCCCTTTCTGCTTTGGAAACACCCTAAATCTTACTCTTTCAGGACCTCTCTTAGAAATCCCTAGATAAATTATTCTCATATAGCAGTGGGAGCTACATTTAAATAGGAAGTCATGTGAAAATGTGTTTTAAGCTAACAGAGTTCTAATATGGAAATGCCAGGCATCAGATTAATGAAATCATTTCTGTGAGCCATACCATATATTGTGTTTGCTTACTCTAATTACACTTTGGCTTTTGATTTTCAGTGTAGTTGTTAGCTTTTATAAAATCTGTGAACTATATATTAGACATGGTGTGAGCATGGTCACCAAGCTGTGATTCTCCCACTATTGCTGGCTAAGACTTGCCCCTTGTCCCCCCTGCCCCCAACCTCTTCTTTCTCTATATTGTCATCCCAGAATACAGCCCAAGTCCAGAGTCCAGCCCAATATGGCTTTCCATCCTTAAGCAGAATTGAATTGAAAACCGTTTTAAAAACATATATAGATCCCTTAGGAACCCTCTTTTGTAAGTCAGGCCACTTACATAATTGCATCTCTGGTTGAAGAATGGCTGGAACCTGAAATGTTAAAGCAGAAGAGGATCTTGGGGGACATTTGATGTACCTCCTTCATTTAAAAGATGAAAGTAACAAGGTCCAGGGAAGGAACTGACATAATCTATGAAGCTAAGAATGGCTAAAGCTTTTGAAGGGCTTCTCAACGCTCTTTGGATAAACACCAAAATTCTTCCCAAAGCCTAGTGGCATCTGGTCTTTGTAGAGCGAGCCCAATGTTTTCTTACACTCACTCCCTTCTTGAGCTCCAGCTACAGAGGCTTCAGGCTTCCTCCTTCCTCGTGGCCTCATTATGCTATTCTCTCTATCTAGAATGTTCAGTGTCAGGTTCCTGAATTCTCATATCACCGTATCACCGTGTATCTGCCTTTCCTTTTCGGTCTTTAGCATAGTTGTATTTTACACTTATTTATGTGAGCATTTGATTCTTATCTACCTGCCCAACTAGATGCAAGTTCCATGAGGGCAGGAGTCATGTATGTTTATATTCTATTTTATAGTCTCAACACTTAGCACAATGCTTAGGAGAGAGTAAGCACTCATTCTATAAGCCAAGTTAAAATTCAAATTTAAAGCAAAAGAAATGATTGTTTATGACTGCCTCAGTTGAAGGTATAAAGTTGCCTTTTTGTTTCTAAGCTGGTTTATATCTTTGGCCTCTGCCACTGGAATCTCATGTAATTTGAATTAAACTTCACCAAGATGCTATACACTTTATATTGATCAGCAAACAACTAAAAGATGTGTTTTTCCGTAAACAAATGCAAAAGGAGATTCATTCTGATTAGCCAGATTAGCAGATAGCTATGGATAGGCTGGGCTCTGCACTTGGGCAAGAAAAGGAGGTAGGAACATGAGTGATGAAAGAAGAGAGAGGAGGGAGCTTCTCTAGAGAATATCACAGACTTCTTATAGTGATTGTTCTTATATTGTCCAAATGTCATGTAATACAGAGAGGTTAATCATAGAATTGACAAAGGAAATTGTATAGGACAAATTGCAATAGGGGAATTAAATTTTCCCAGAATTAGCATAATTTGCCCAGAATTATCTCCTCAAGACTATTGTAATCTTTTTAGCAGTAGTGGAAAAATGAGAAAATCAACGGAGAAAATTTGGCCAAACCTTTGAGCAAATTTTGAATAATCCCAGGATAGTTCTTCAGCAGCAATGTAATAATATTTCTTGTTTCCATTGTTGCTGCGGAGATACCATGCTGCAATGTTGTCGGGATTTCTGGAAGAGTTAATGTCTGTCCTAACATCAGTTTGGTAAGGGTCATCATAGGCCACGTAATCAATGTCATCAATGATTTCTTCACTGCTCTCTTCCTTCTGCCTTGGAATAATCTCAATGTAATCTCCATCATTTCCACTGAGGCCTATTACAACTGGTGGGTTAAGTTCCCTTGGTATAAAAGTGTTATTTACTGTAGAAGATAGTGGAGGAGATGGCACCTGACTAAGGTCTGGAGAAGGGGAAGTCTGACCAAATTCTGGAAGAAGCAATGAATGACTAAATTCAGAGGTGTTGGATGTCTGATCAAGGTCTGGAGGAGATGATGTCTGCCTGAGATCAGGAGAAAGGGCTGTTTGACTAATGTCTGGGGAAAGGGGTATCTGACCAAGGTCTTGAGAGAGTGTTGTCTGGCTGGTATCTGGAGAAAGGGTTGTTTGGCCAACATCTGATGAGAGGGTCTCCTGGCCGAGGTCTGGGGAAAGAGGCATCTGGCTGAGGTCTGATGAGAGAGTCTCCTGGCTGAGGTCTGGGAAGAAGGGCATCTGGCTGAGGTCTGGGGGAAGGTTCATTTTTATGAGATCTGGGGAAATGGTTATCTCACTGAGGTCTGGGGAAACATCTGTCTGGCTGAGGTCTGGAGAAAGGGTTGTTTGTCTGTGGTCTGGAGAAAGGGCCATCTGGCTGAGGTCTGATAAGAGAGACTCCTGGCTGAGGTCTGGGGAAAAGGGCATCTGGCCAAGGTCTGGGGTAACAGCTGTCTGGCTGAGGTCTGGGGAAAGGGTTGGTTGACTGAGATCTGCAGAGATGGTTGTCTGCCAGGCTTCAGGCTCCAAGGAAGGGAACATCTGAGCAATGTCAGTAGGGAAGGACTTGTTCCTTAGGTCATAGTTGAGCATCTGGCCGGGCTCTGGGAGAGATCCATGACTAGACTCTGTAGTGGAGTGCATTTGATCAGAGTCTTGAATAGGGAATGTTTGATAGCGTTCTTCTGGGGTTATTGTCTGATAAAGATCTGAAGGGGAGTTTGTCTGACTGGTGTCATTTGGGGGATTCTGATTATGGTTAGGAAGTGAGGCTATCAGGCTAAGATTCACAGAGGGGAATGTCTGATTGAGGTCTGTGGGATAAAAAGGTGTTTCCTTGGATTTATGGAATAACAATGAGTGATTAAGTCTCCTGTCTGCAAATGTGGTATTAGCCTTTCTTAGAGGATGAAAGCCCCTTGGAGATAGAGGAATATGGTGTGCAAGCTTCTCTTCCTTTTTCTTTTTTCGTGTTTTAATGAAAAAAGGGCTTTTCTTCAATCTACCGTTTCCTCCATCCTGTCTTTCTTGCAGAAATTTCTTTCTAATTCCAGAAAATGGGGGGTGGCTACTCTGCTTTCTGTCTTTGTTTGTGAAGGGGCTGCTTTTTCCCAAAGTCCTCGAGGCATTCTGAGGGCTGCTCAGCAGCTTAGTGGCAGCTGTGTCTTCATCAGCATCTTGGACTATTTCATAACTACCTTTCTCAGAAGCCAGATGCCATTTCCCATTCAAAATCTTTGATGGGTTCTTTTGTCTTAAGAGTAACAGATCACCGGGAAGGTCTTCCCAGGCTCCCGTTCTGGAAGGAGAAGAGTTGCCTTGTCTTAAATGTCTCCCAGTTTTATATGCTGAAAGTCCCACCTGGGAGATCCCATGCTTTGTTGTGTGGTCTCTTCCTTTCTTGGATCCATTGTGCTTAGCATGTTTTTGATTCCTGAAACCATCTGCATCGAGCGGAAGAAGGCTTATCCCTGTGATATCTGATGGGAGGGGATCCTCCATGGAGTCTTCAGAATAAGGGCTGGAATGTTCTTCTGTGGAAGAGTTGAGAACTGATTTCTTGTCCAAGCCAATGCGTCCCAAGGGGGGACCAGCTGTGGTGGCTTCTGGGCGAGGAAGTGTTTTGTGAGGTCCTGCAAAGTTATGGACAATAAGCCTGCTAATGCTACTCAGGAAAGAAGAATTTGAACGAATAGCTGGATCAGTACTTGAAGGAATGAACTCAGAGTAGTTCTCCAGAGCTAGGGCAGTAAGATTAAACTCCTCTTCCTCCTGATTCAGTGATGAATTTCTGAATGACCTAATTCCTAACCATGAAGCCAGGTTTTCCTGATAGTCATAGTCAGCATCGTCCTCTTCACCTCTGTTTTCTGAAGAATCACGCATTTTCCGCGTAGTCATGGCTGTAGATGCCAGAGGTTCATATATAATCTCATATGAATCTTCGTCTTCATCCCGGATACACTTAACGTCCCTGAATCGCAGCCTTAGGTTCTTGCTTCTGGGACTGGAATTCACTGTAGTTAATATCCATGTTCCTACAGAAGAGAGACAGAGAAAACAGAGAGCTCTAAGTCCCGAAAAATATAGAAAAACACTGGGATCCATTGTGGCAGATGATTTTCAATGAACTTCAGGCAGGGACAATCCAGCATGGTCTGTGGGCCACCACTGATCCGTGAACTGTTGATTAGTGTTCCACAGTGACAGAAGGAGATAAGTTGGTCTAAGGTGTTTAGAAAGCCCGTTAGCAATTTGACATTGCTGTGACATCCAAGCATGTGATCAGTATCGACCCAAAGGATTGGTCAGTGGAGATTAGGGATAAAAGAGTTAGCATAGAGAGTTTGAGAATCACTATTTTAGAATATATTTAAAAAGGATGAATGAAGAATAAAATGGGCTTTGAATACCATAACCATCCTGTTAGCTGCACATATTGCGAATTGGTGTGAGGGGAGGATGATGATGTTCACCCCAACAAATAAGAGACATATAGATATTTCTAAGCAATAAATGATTTGGGTGGGCCCAGGGAAACTTTGAATCTCTTTGAAATGCTATTAATTGCTGGCGTACAGATTTCCTGGAGAGTCTCCAATAGTTAGCGCTCGTTGGGTATCTGCCGAGTGCTAGGATATTACAATTAATGGTCAGAGCAACTCTGTAAAGTGTTGTTATTGTGTTTTTCAGATGAAAACACGGAGGCTCAGTGAGGTCAAGTCATTTGTCCATACTGAATGCCAGAGTGCACCTGAACAACTCCAAAGCCCATGTGCTTTCCACGGCGCTGCTGGCTTTGAGGCCAGCCTCTAAGGCACTATATCTGATGGTCACTACTGCATGGTGGAATGACTATCTTTAAAAACTAAAAAAGGGAATCACTTTCTCCAACTGCAGACTGAGCCCCTGACCTACCACCACACCCACGCCTGGCTCCCCTCCTCCCCAGGTTGGTGATGGGCATTGAGGAGGGCACCTGTTGGGATGAGTGCTGGGTGTTGTATGGAAACCAATTTGAACAATAAATTATATATATTAAAAAAAAAACTAAACTAAAAAAGGTAGGGGCGCCTGGGTGGCTCAGTCAGTTGAGTATCCAATTTTGGCACAGGCCATGATCTCCCGGTTCGTGGGTTTGAGCTCGGCGTCGGGCTCTGTGCTGATAGCTTGGAGCCTGGAGCCTGCTTCAGATTCTGTGTCTCCCTCTCCTTCTGCCCCTCCCCTGCTCACACTCTGTCTCTCAAAAATGAATAAACATTAAATAAAACCTGAAAAGGGTTTTTTTTTGATAAAAGAAATGCTCTTTTGTGGCTGAATGTTCACACTTCCTCCTCTAAGTCATGGCTTATCTCTTTGCTGTTGTGCCTTTACTTCTCACTTAGCTCAGAGAAGGATAAATGGAACCCACATTAAGCGACTGGACCCTTTAAGTAATTAATTTCACCCAATAGAAATCATGAGAAATACTGAAAGGCAAGCCTGAAAGGGATCAGAAAGATAAACCCAGGAACTGTGGGAGTCTGGAGAGCTGGAGCAGACCTTTAGAGATCAGAGATGCCTCTCCAAATGTCTAGGCTCTTACCAACATTATCCATTGTGACGGTCACAGATTCCCCACACATGGGGAAGAGCGTCAACGTGTCCTCATGTCTCTTTCCATAGACGAATGAGTGCCCAGTGAAGTGAATGGTCAAAATGTCATCCTGGGTCCCTATACTGCAGAAGTGCCACTGGACAGTGTCATCAAAGCAGAATCCTAGCGTGGGTATACTCTCAGGCACATAGCCATTGATAGCTGAAAGAGTAAAATCTGTTAACACGCAGGCCTCTGCCAACAAAAGGACATGTGTCTAATTATACCTGGGATTAATGTCCTAATATTAACTTGGTTGTGTCAAAGCAGTGATCATCTGAGATAAGCTCCACCAGGTCTAACATGTGACTAGAAGATCAAAGTCAGATTTCCCAAATGAGAACTTAATTTCCTAAGTTAGCCAAGGGAGAAATTTCCGATAAAGACAAAGCTTTTCATTCATGTTGACTTCTTCATTGTCAAGTGTGTATCAGATACTTTGTTTTCCATGGTCTGCTTTGAAAGATATTCTAAACATCAATTTAGAATATTATCTAGACTAATTCTACCTGGAAGGAAAGCATAATATAAGAAAGTCGTCTTGACCCATGAGTTAGTGAATAAGAAGTAATGTCCCTAAAAGTCATGCATATTTAGTACATTTGCAACTTGTATTGGGCCCTCTTAGCACTGAGATAACCTATAGTTTTCATGCAGGGATTGAGTTCACACATCTTCATTATCTTCCAAAGGGACACAGCTTTAGGCAGTATCTTTACTCAGATTCTAGGCATGGTAATAAAATCTCAGGCTTGATTTCTTTGAGGACACGGCCCACATCTGCCTGGTTTACCAGCCTAGCCCTGATCCTAGTATGAGGCCTAGCACCAGTGAACCCTTAAATATTTACTGAAGAACTGACACATGTTTTTAGTTTGTATTTCATGCAGGAGGCTCTTCTCAATGGTTGAAAGCTCTATAATATAGTAGCCAGTAGTGACAGGGGCCACTGAGCACTTGAAAGGTGGAAAATCTGGATGGAGATGTGCTCGAAGGGTAAAATATACACCAGATTTCAGAGACTTAGTATATGAAATAAAGAAAGCAAACCTTATCAATTTTTATATTGGTTATATGTTGAAATGATCACATTTGGGATGTATTTCTCTTCAATTTTTCATATGGCCATCAGAAAAGTTTAAATCGCATTTGTGGCTCACGCATAATTTCAAACTGGACAGCGCTGGCCCAGAACTATGACAGATTCGCTGCCAAAATGAAATTATGCAAAGAAAGCAGAGTAACTCCCCATTTTGAATGATTTCCATGGCACCTGGCCGTTCAGATAATCACCAGCTGCCAGTCATCTGAAGCCATATGAACAGACCGCAGAGAAGCCATCCTCCTATCTACGATCACCTATCAGAGAAGGTGGTCATAATGACTCTTGAGTGTAAGGAAATGTGGTGAGGACCCTGACCACTGTGGCAGTGTTTGCTTCCAGCTGGCTTAGTCAAATCTCTCTCAGACTTGTCAGAGCAGTGGCTCTGGGCACTGAAATCGAAAACCGCAGCAAATGCCTGGACTTTGGCTCAGGCCACTCCCTCTGTTCTGAACTTCTTACTGCTCCCTTCAAACTTCTTCGTGGATTGGCTCTTTAAGACGCTTGGCTCCCCATATGCATTTTGCCTTAGTTTGATTGGACAGTCCAGCTTTGGGTTACTTACTCAGTTTCTGCCCTGCTAGCAAGAGCGTTCACCTTGCCCCGCCCTCCGTCTGAAATCCCCATATGCCACTGACCAAGCCTATAGCCCCTCTCCTCACCACCCCCACCCCTCACCCTGCTCCTCCGGAGTGTATGTGCCCAGAGCATGCACATCTGGAGCATGAGACCAAGACTTCCTAAGGGTCACAAGCTTTTGGCCTCATGTCGTAAAGAAGTTTCTGTAATATCATCCACTAATTTCGTCATCAAAGCGAGGAGTGCGAGCGAGGATAAGAGGTGAGTGGATTCTACTCCATGTCTCCACCTTTAGGCACAGTCCTACTTTAAGCACCGGAGTGAAAAACTGACGGACGAAAACAGTGATTTGACTTACTGCTCATGATGTTTGATTCATAAAACTTGGGGTCATCACGTTTCACCTTATCGGGATTTTCGCAGAACTTGTTGATATTGTCCTCAATGTACCAGCTCTTGTTCTCATCAAACACAGCAAACACAGCCTGCTGCTCAATGTCTGCTGCCCTCTGGAGGGTAGAAGTGCTGTGTTCAGTGATTGATGTGCCAGCCCATCACCCGCAACACTGAGCTCTTCTCAGAAACCAAAGAGGCACAGTCCCTGGGGCCACTGAAGCCACAAATGCAGGCATGTATGAAAACCCATTTTGTACAAAGCCCTCATTAGGGCCAAAGGTAGTGTGCAAAGGCAAACTGAGCGGATCAGGAAATTCAGAGACTAAAACATCTTAATAGAAAAATTCCATCTCCTCACGGCCGCTGTAATTGTGTTCTATCTCTATAAGTGAATACCTTTCAACCTGCAAGATTGACCAGATGTGCTCCAAATAGTTGCAAAGGATAAAACAGAAGGTTGCAATAGGAAAACTTTATCCCTCTTCCTATCTGTGTCCTTTCCTAGCTCAATAAGTTAGGGTCTTCCAAATGTCCATTTAAAAAAATTTTCCAAACATATATTTATGGTGTATGCCTTAGGATGAACTTCTTTAATAACAGCTTAGCCTGGTTGGGAATTTTAAGTTACTAATATGAGACTATTAGTCCCTGATGAAGTTCCATATATTTGTTCACATTTTTTTTTGTATAATTTAGTCTCACTAGAGATGGACCATTGTCTGGGTCCAACTTCACCAGATGCTATCTGTCCAAAGTATTATCTCTCTCATCTCTCCCTAGTTCAGGTCTCTAAAAATAACAAGGATTAGTAGAGAGATTTACCCTTTTACCAGGTGGTATCTCAGTGAGCCCCAAAGCAGCCGTGTCAAATTTTTTTAGGAGGGGTATTAGCCATTTCATAAAAGGAAGAAATTGAGAAAGGCGAAGTGACTTGCCGATCACATAGCAAAATATCTGGAATTTCAAACTAAAACAAAATACTGCATCACTCTATAGAATGATTGTCTTCTGCAGTGAGAGTCAGATGAAAATAGACAAAAAAAAAAAAAAGGAATATATGTTGTCACATTTGCACTAAAGAGGACAACTTAGCATTTTCTGTTCTCTAGAAGAAGGCTCATTCTCTAGTGAGAAGACCTAATCTGTGTCAGCCAGAAGAAGTTCCTAGATTTTCTAAAAGTTTACTCCATGGACAGAATACCTGTATGCCTCGTTTATCCAGGGATCTGCTCTTACAAATTAGAAGTAGCCCGATCAGCCCAGAGGCAATGTCCCTGGTGATGTCCACATTACTATAATATGGTCTTGTTAAGCACTGGGCATCATTTTCTGTGGGTTCATCAGACTCTAGGATGTTCCACTTGTAAGTATAGGTTTCCCCTGGCTGAACTGCTCTGATCATAGTGTTATTGCCTGAAAGAAAATGGAGGTAAAATTGTCTTCATTTTCAAAATTATTTCAGTAAGCAAACAGCAAAATTTTTATTAGAGCCAGGTAATATTAGGGAAGGAATATGTGTATACTAAGCTCCACTTGACAGAACCTTGGATTACGTGTGTCGCCGTTAGAAATCGCTCCACTAGAGGCCGCTATGGCACTAACAAAGAACAGCACATTTTAGGGTAAATAAATCCCTGAAGTGAGCAGGGTTTCGTTGTGACTTTTAGGATACCCTTACTTGTATACTGCCTGACTGCACAAGTCATGTTACTGAGCAAAGACGACAGTAGGAAAGCGTGGCAGCCTCTCAGAGGTGAAGAGTTTCATTCAGTAGACTCGGGTTCAAACCTGAAGTGAAGGAAGAGTTGACTTCATCTTCATAAGGAGAGAAGGTCACTCCATGAGGGTAAATGCTGTAGACACGGCTGGCCATATTTTTGAACACGATCTACAAAGTTAACTCAATTAATTATTTCAGGACTTAAGCTCAATCGTGAGAATTGATATGGGATGCTTAGCTTGGCAAACGCACTTGCTGGAGGGCGTGCTTATGTGTGTGTGTTCGCAAACTAGTTCTGTTTCTCTGAGCAGCAACCTCTCCCCATCACCTGAAAGAAACTTTTGAGAGAATTTCACTCACACGGTAGGGTGGAAAATGGAAAGAGAAGTCTGCCCTGTATTTTCCTCACAGTATATCACTCTTTCCAAACCTGTCCCCTTCCCCTCTCCTCTCAACTTGGACCACATCTGTCTTCAGATCTGTTCCTTCTCCTCTCTAGACCATGATTCCCTTCTCCAGCCTGGCAGACCTCCCAGGACACTGTCCTTGACATTATCTTCTTGAGGGGCATACAAATAGCCAGATCCTGAATTTCCAATGAGGTATATTTACACTTGCTAAGAGCACCTAAAAGGGATGAGGGAAATCAGAAATGGCGGAAGGGAAAGAGGAATAGAGAATGGCTGCTTCCTATCCTTTTGTTATCTTTAAATGAACAGAATTGACCTTGTGTGCGGATATGTTAGTTTACCCCCAGGAAGGGGTGAAAGGAGGAGCATTATTTACACAGGAGTGATAGTTAGCCTTCTTAATCTTCAAAAGAGAACCTTAATCTTATCTCCTACTGGTCGATTGCCAAAGCATTTGGCTCATCCTTAATCTGTAGATTACCTGCATTCTAGAACCTTGCCAAAGATGCCAACCTTTAATTTTCTGCTGCCCAGTTCCTATCAAAAGCTTGACTGATGTGGCATATATTTAAGGAAAGCTGCCTGAAGAACACTCGGTGTTCTTGATACATGTCTAAATTTACCTTCATCAGAGACCAGCTTATGGGAGAACTACATACCTAGAGCACAATGATGAATTGTTTATACTCAGTTGTGTTTACTGTTATGTTCTCAGCTATGATGACAACCCTTATATTAAAAAGCTATGCAACTTATTTATTATACCAATTATAGGGATTCTATCAAGGATTCCATCCACTGTATTATACAGCATCCTCTTTTTAAGGATCCATGGGAGAAACTGATCTCACTATCAGGGAAAACGATACTTTCTTTATGAGTACTGCGAATCTTGCCCTGACATATTTCCCTTTTCACTCGGCTGCTGGAAAGCTTTGGACAAAATTTATAGACAACCCGATTGGAACATACGGCATGTGTTCCATTGTATTTATCCATGGCTTTATTTTCTTTGTCCCCACATTATCCTTCACCTCAATGAAATTGGTTCTTTGCTTTATCCTTTTACAATTTGATGAATTGTCTTAGATTCTTTATGTTGTGAGGTAGGCTATAAATCAGAGCAAATACTACATAAAAACTGAAGTTGCATTTGAATCAAAAATTATAATGGACATATTTATACATTGTCTTTCACTATTTAATTTCTTCCATGGTTCCATATTTGTGGTACTTACTTTGAGTGTGTCTCTGACCTGGGCTCTGATAATAGGACCCAAGATCCCATCTTCTTTGATATTGGGATTCTCCATGCGTTTGGTGAAAGACTCATCTTGGTACTGCTTGTAGACAACCTTCTTATAATGTTTTCCAATTTGGTTTGAGAAATTATCCAAATGCAGAGATCTGTATTTTCTTAAAGTGAAATGAAATTTAAAAAAATTAAACCGTTCGCTCAAATAAAGACCCCAAGAGGATGAGGAAACCCTATGCTTAGAAGTTCTGCTCTTGAATTAGTTAAAATGCTAATTTTCTTTTAAAAAAATTCTTAACGTGGTTTGCAAAGTCCCAATATCTGCTCTCTAGTTGGAAAACTGGAAACCTCTCATCTGTCTGTCTTCTCCACCACTGATAAAGTTGTAGGTGTGGTTAGAAAAGGCTACCTAGAACTTCCTGTCACTCTGGTCACTAGAACAGACCTTAGAAATCTCTGGAAAAAGAGCTATCCAAAAGCAATGAGAAGATAAGAGACTCTTGAGAACTGAGAACAAACTAAGGGTAGATGGGTGGTGGGGGAGAGGGGAAAGAGGGCGATGGGCAGGGAGGAGGGCACTTGTTGGGATGAGCACTGGGTGATGTATGGAAACCAATCTGACAATAAATTACATTTTAAAAAAAACAAAGGAATGAGAGGATATACTGTGAATTTTTTTTCTCAAGTCTTCCTTATCACTTAATTTGTGGTACCCTTAGTGACTGGCCAGGTATTTCTCAATCTCTAAAGACATGTTCCCACCCAGGAAGCTCTATTTTTATTAGACGTAGTTCTGTGCTGTTGGGCTATCCCTTTTACCATCCACCCGATCCCAGTGCCAACTAAAAAGCAGTCACTTTCACCCATCTTCTGTAGTTCTTATGATAAAAGATTTGGGGCAGCAACATGAACCACTTTTCCTTTTGGTCCTCTTTATTGCCTTAGTTTGCAAAAACAGAAGCGCCATGATAGAACTGATCCATTTATGCCTTTATTTTGCACAATAAAAAGCACAGACTGTTGCCAGAGTCCTGGAACCTTATTGCAGTTCTGCCAATTATTATTATCTAATTCTTGAGCAAGTTCCTTTTCTGCCCTTCTTTCTCAGTTACATTTTTTGAATAGCAGATTTGAATAGCAAATACATTCAAATGATTTTGATTACAGTGAA
Organism: Leopardus geoffroyi; assembly: GCF_018350155.1. Taxonomy (NCBI): domain Eukaryota; kingdom Metazoa; phylum Chordata; class Mammalia; order Carnivora; family Felidae; genus Leopardus; species Leopardus geoffroyi. Next base: position 57,390,702 of record NC_059338.1, on the reverse strand, counting down.
AATGCTCACTCACACACTATATCCCGTCAATCCCACGTCTCTGACCATCCCTGAATTTTCTAAATATTCACTTGCATTAATTTCATGTGTATAATTCTAGAGCATCTTTATGCAACTATGAGTTGTAAATATAAATACACTTATATTCTCATTCCTTAGCAAACAGGCAGCTGTTTTATACTTAGTGCTACACCTTGACTTTGTCTTGTATTTTCCCAGCTTTATTGAGGTGATTTTGACAAACAAAAATTGTATATATTTGAGAAGTACAACATGATGATTCATATATGTATATATGTGATTACCATAATTAAGGTAATTAACACTTCCATCACCTCACCTAGTTACTATATTCGTTTTGGGGGGTGAGAATACTTAAGGTCTACTGTCTTAACAAATTTCAAGTATACGATACCAACTATGGTCACCATACTGCTTATTAGGTCCACATTTAAGTGAGATCAGGAGATCATACAGTATTTGTCACTTTGTGTTGGGATGTGTCTTAGCAGTATGTTCTGCAGCTTCATCCATGTTGTTTTAAGTGGCAGGCTTTCCTTCTTTTTTAAGGCTGAGTAATATTTCAGTGTGTGTGTGTGTGTGTGTGTGTGTGTGTGTGTGTGTGTGTGTCTGGAATTTTCTTTCCCCATTCATCCATCACCAGACCCTCAGGTTGTTTCCATATCTTGGCAATTGTGAATAATGATGCAATGAACATGGGGCACAGAGATCTCTTTAAGGTATTGCTTTCATTTCCTTTGGATATATATTCAGCAGTAGGATTGCTGGATCTTGTGGTACTTCTATTTTTTATTTTTGGAGGAGACTTCTTACTATTTTCAATAATGGCTATGCCAAATTACATTCTCACCAACAGTGTACAGAGTTCCATTTTCCTCACATCCTCACCAACTCTTGTCATCTCTTTTTTTGTGGTAGCCATCCTCACAGGTATGAGGTGATAATCTCACTGTGGATATGATTTGCATTTCCCTGATGACTAGTGATGTTGAACATCTTTTCATGTATCGATTTGCCATTTATATGTCTTCTTTGGAAAAATGTCAGCTTAGGTCCTTTGCTCATTTCTAAAAGTTTATTTTTTAAAAGATTTTATTTTTAAGTGATTTCTACACCCAACAAGGCACTTGAACTCACAACCCTGAGATCAAAAGTCCTACCCTCCACTGACTGAGCCAGCCAGGCACCTACCTTCACCCATTTTAAAATTAGGTTGGGTTTTTGTTTGTTTGTTTGTTCTGCCATTGAGTTTTTTATATATTTTAGACATATGGCTCACAAATATTTTCTCCCATTCCATAAATTTCTTTTTCATTTTGCTGATTGTTTCCTTTGCTGTAGAGAAGCTTTTTAGTTTGATGTAGGCCCACTTGTTTTTGTTTTTGTTGCCTGTGCTTTTCGTGTTATACCAAAAAAGAATCATTGTCAAGATCAGTGTCAAAAAGCTTTTCCCTTACCCTTTCTCCTTCCATTTAATTCTTTAATCTATGTTGAGTTAATTTTGTGTATCCTATAAGCTAAGGGTCCAATTTCATTCTTTTGCATGTGGCTATCCGGTTTTTCCAACATTATTTATTAAAGAGACTATCTTGTCCCCATTGTATATTTTAGTGCCCTTGCCAAAGATTCATTGATTATATATGCATGTGTTTATTTCTGGCCTCTATTCTGCTTCATTGGTCTGTACTGTTTGATTAGTATAGCTTTGTAATACAATTTGAAATAAAGAGTGTGATGCCTCTAGCTTTTGGTCTTCTAGTACAATATTGTTTTGGTTATTCAGGGTCTTTGTGGTTCCATATAAATTTTAGGATTGTTTTTTTCTATTTTTATGAAAAATGCCTTTGGAATTTTGATAGGGATTGTATGGAATCTGTACACCACTTTGATTAATATGGATATTTTAACAAATTAATTCTTCCTATCCATTAACATAGAACATCTTTCTATTTGATTGTCTCTTCTTCAATTTCTTTCATCAGTATCTTACAGTTTGTGGTGTATAGATCTTTTACCTCCTTGGGTAAATTTATTCCTAAGCATTTTATTGTTTTTAATTCTATTGAAATGGGATTATTTTCTTAATGTCTTTTTTGTATATATTGCTGTTAGTTTAATAAATGCAACCTATTTTTATACATTGATTTCACATCATGCAATTTACTGCATACTTCTATTAGTTCTAATAGATTTCTGGTGGAGTCTTAAGAGTTATCATCTGCAAAGAGAGACAGTTTTGCTTTTTCTTTACCAAGTTGGATGTCTTTTATTTCTTTTTCTTGCCTGATTGCTCTGGGTAGGATTTCTAGTAATATGTTGAATAAAAATGGTGAGAGTAGTCAGTCTTGTCTAGTTCCTGATCCTACAGAAAAAGCTTTCTTTGAGTATGATGTTAGCTTTGGGTTTATTATGTGGAGGTACATTCCTTCCATAGCTTACTTGTTGAGAGTTTTTATCATGAAAAGATGTTGAGTTTTGTCAACTGCTTGGCAAATGGTGCTCGTGTCAAGACAAAGACCAAGTGGGACTGTGGCTGAGTACAAAATGGGACAAGGCTGTTTCCAAGTTTGTAGAAGGGAGCACAGTCAGAAAACCTACCTCCTAAGCATGAGGTGCCTTCTAAAAATATCTCTCCTTGGTCTTGGCTTCCACTGGGAAGATCCTGGAATTTCTCAAATCCTACCTGGATTCCAAAGCTCTCACAGAAGCACTTTTGTTTGTGACAGCTGTCAAATTACTACTGTTATGGAGGGATACGATCGGGGGACCTCCTAATCTGCCATTTTTTCCTCCCTTGACTTCTTAATCTAAAAAATATATCTTGGACAACTTTTATATTAGTATAGAGAGAGTGACTACAACCTCTTTTGAAAACAGAGGCATAGTATTCCATCATACGGACGTGCCATAATTTATGAAACTAATTTCCTATTGGAGGGCATTTTAGGTGGTTTCCAAACTTTTGCTACTACTAACAGTGCAAATATCCAGTACGTACACCATTTCACAGGTGAACAAGTATATCTATATAGTAAGTTCCCAGAGCAAGATTGCTGGGTCAGAGGGTATGATGCATTTACAATTGTGAGCCTATGCATTTGTAACTGTGATGCGTATTCCCAAATCATCCTCTAGAATGGCTGTACCAATGTACTCTTCCACCAACAATGTGTGCTAGTGCTCGTCTCCCACGGCCTTGCCAACAGATTGTATCATCTGCACTTGTGGGTCTGAGAGGCGGAAGACAGTATCTCAGTGAAGTGTAATCTGCAGTTCTCTTACGGTGAGTGAGACGATTTTTCAAGCGTTTGAGAGCTACTTGTGCTTCTGAATTTCTCCCCTTTCTGACAGCCTTTCTAATCTACAGAATAAAAGCTGTGTCTCACCTGGAGCATTAAAGTAAAACTAACAGAAAATGTTCAACAAGTGATCGCTGCTGTTACTAGCCACTACCGCTGCCACTGCTGAGTTCCCTTGGTGAGTTTAGAGTAATTCCAGGTTGATTTGTACAAAAAGACCTGAATCCAATACATGTATTCCCTTGAGAGATGTCAGTTCATGACAGTTCATGCCATGCCTTTAGGACTCTGGGACCTTTCTTTACACAGTGGTTAAGACCCCCCAAAACTCACTTGTCCATATTCGCTGGTATTATCGGTGCATAGTCCCAAATGACTTCCTCTGCAGCAATGAAGTATTCCCACCTCTTAATGTGCCGCCTCTGGTCGCGAGTTAGTTTCTTAGGATTCCTGGTTTTCTTTGCACAGCTTGCAATGTCTATATGAGCCTGCATCCCAGCTGAATTAGAATGTAAGGGCAGGGAGAGATTTTGAGAGAAGAAACTGAGGCTGGTCAAAATGTAAATCTTTTAAATAATAACAGTAAAAGTAATGCTCAAGCAACTTCTGAACGTTTTGGTCTATAGTTATTTTAGCACAGTAGAGAAAGGAGCAAGAATAAAAAGCAAAGAGAGGATGGGTTAGGGAAGAAATTTGGAAAGATTTCCTTTGCTTCTTTTAGAGGAAAAAAAATGTAACTTCCAGATCCTTAAAATCTTACGACTTAGGTCTTGTTGACTTCTCATTTTCCCTGTCATCTGTCCCTTTATTTGTAAAATGGAGATGATAATAATAGTACATGCTGTATAAAATTGTTGTTAAAAATTAAATAAGTTAATATAAAAAGCACTTAACCTTAATAATGTTAGTTTTGTTGTTTTTTATTATTTGGGACTCTATCTTCTAGGGGTATTATGACATTTCATGATTTCAAATATAATTTTGACTGCTCAGTGTGAACAGGAAACAAAATGACCCCATCAAAGTGTCCCTTTCTTATGCGTCTGGCTTTTGTATACATTGTTTTGGTACCAAAATAATTTTCTATAGCAATATCATTTACTTACATTTTAGTCTCTGTTTATATAGACCTTCTTCCCAACAGCCTTTTTAACATTTATTTATTTTTGAGAGACAGAGAGAGACAGAGTACGAGCAGGATAGGGGCAGAGAGAGAGGGAGACACAGAATCCGTAGCAGGCTCCAGGTTCTGAGCTGTCAGCAAAGAACCTGACTCTGGGCTCAAACTCACAAACCGCGAGATCATGACCTGAGCTGAAGTTGGCTGCTTAACCAACTGAGCCACCCAGGCGCCCTTCTTCCCCAACAGTTTTAAAACAACAATGTGTAATAATAGAACAATTAGTTATTTTGTTTACATGATACCACATAACAACCTGGGCTGATTTTTTTCCCCACCAAAATCAACTGATGTTCTTTAAACTCACTGCTCAGCTGGTTTAATTCTATGTTTTTTCCATTAAACACACATCTATTGGGTTCCTCCTTGTCCCAGGCTTTGTGTTCATCTTGTTATAAAAGATAATCTCTTCATGTTAAATCTTCTGCACTTTCTGTAACTTAGTGCTTCTATATAGTGCTTGCAGATGTGTTATTTGTTCTGGCACCTAGGTTTTTTTTTCTTTAGCTACATACTAAATACCCCCAGGAAGAATATCTCTATGTATGAGTTTATTTCCTTCCTTCTTTTTCCTTTTGAGGAAGTAGAGCCCTCTTTAGTTTTTGCTTCATTTTAAAAAACCTTTGTCAATTTCCCCACTTCCTCCAACTCATGCGTTATATTAAGTCTAAGAGCAGAATAACTAAATTCTGTTCTCAGGACTAAGCATATATGTCTGGGGTGTGGGTGGCTTGAAAGGGCAAAGGAGAATGAGGGAGTTAGTGCCTGGGAAGAAAGGATCCCATGTTCACAAGCAAAACTTTGGAAGAATTTCTTGCCTTGAAAATGACTTGGGACGAGAGAAGATATGATCCACTTTCCCTTTGGGCCCACAGTCATGTTTGCGGTAGTGGACGAAGAACTGACAAGGGTGATGGCTGAGATCTTATGATGATTCTGCTCCAAGACCTGGCCGTTGAAATGAATGGAGAACAGTTCTGGCCCAGAGCTCATTCCAATCAGATGCCAGCTAATGTGGTCATGGGCACAAACAGTGATATCTGAGAGGGAGAGATGGGGAGTGAAACAGGCAGTCAGCACTTTGTAATAAAAAGAAAATCACTCATGAGCTATGTACTGAGCACCTGCTATGCATCAGGCATTGTTTCAGGGGGTATAGACACTCCAGTTGTGGTTCCTGCCCCAGCAAAGCAGACATCTGAGTGACGGGCAAGCAAGTGGTCACAACTTAAGTGGTAAGTAGAGGTAAGAATAGAGCCCATAGATGAGGAAAGTTAGTTCAGAAACACAAGGATTGCTAAGAGATGAGGCCAGGGAGGGAAAGTAGGTCACCAACCACCCTGGTTCACCTGGGCCTGAGGAGTTTCCCAGAATGCAGGACTTTTAGTGTTAAGACTGGGAAAGCCCTGAGAAAGCCTGGGCAGCTGGTCACTCTAGAATCAATCTGGGCTCAATTGGAGGGAGGCACCAGAGCCTCCAATAAGGCTGAGTTCAGGGGCCTAAACTTCTCAACTGGATAAAGGTCGAAGCTCTGCCTAAGGGAGAGATGTGACGATGCTTTAAGAAATTTTTAATCACTTCTTTAACCACTTGTTGATTGCTTAACCGACAAGGCAATGAATTCCTCTGTGGGATATAGGCTCTCCTTAATGCAGTAGGCCACTAGGAGCATTTCATGGATAAAGTAATGAAAACTGAGAATAAAAGCTGAGTTTGGCTCCTTCTTTGTGCTCACGGTGACTGGGAACGTGTTAATATTCTCTGTGGGAGATTCTAAGCCTCCTTCCATCCTTGACTTGGGGTTTAAATTTCAGATCCATAATTACCAGATGCGACATTATGGAGCTGAGAATCAGTCCCTTACCTGCAGAGAGACTGAGGGGCTTGTATTTTTTAGAAGACCATTGTAACCAGGCAAGGATTCCTAGTATCACGGATGAGAACAAGAAGCTAGAAGCTGCAAGCCAGAAGCTAGAAGGTAGGAGGCTTTGATGGAAGTATTTATTTACCCCATAAAAAATGCTTATGCTGAATTAAGCATTTGATAACATCTGTATTAGCATTTATCATATATTTAATTTACCATGCTCCAAAAGACAATTGCACAGCATTAACTTTTCTCAGTTTCTACTAATGGCCCCCTATCTTGCCTCTCCTAAGCCCAAATACTCTCTCTCTCTCTCTCTCTTTTTTTTTTTTTTACTATAAATTCATAAACTCGATGCCCTGACCGAATTACTAATTTTTTTGCATGTAGCTTGCTTTTGTTTGACTTCTATATATTTACACAAATGATTCACTGTTCCAGGACACAGATACAATGTCTCCTTGACCACTCCTCTCTAAGGATTATAGCACTGGAAATGCTACTTTATATGTAAAAAAAGAAAATTCCTCCACACCCCTCTGCACCAGGATAAATGGTTGATCCATTTTTGTAAATAGGCACATTTACAATGACAATGGATTTCCAAGGTCCACACTAAGCTAGAGAAGTGAGCAAGGCTTGAATGCAGACCTCCTAAGATAGAGGGCAATTAACTAAGTTTTGGAACTCTGAATGGAGAAACCACAGTCATCGGAGTATGTTTGTAACAACCTGGGTGGGAAGACAGAGTCAAATGAAACAGAATGCAATTTAAAAGCAATATCCACACCTCCACTCTTGACAAGTTTGACAAGTTTCGTTTTTAGTAAGCAAAGCCACTTGTGATTTTCAGATACAGAAAATGACCTCTGAGAAGTATGGACTTCTTTAATAAAATAATATTCTCATTTTCCATTCTTTTTCCTCAGGATCTTTGGTTCCAAGTCATTTCTATTGGAAGGGGGAAAGAAGTCTGGATGGGAATCAGTTTTGTTGTTTTTCTTTCTCTTAATAGTGGCTATGATTTTGCTTTTCCACAAGAACCTCCATACAGATGGAAAGAGAAAACCTCCTACATGCCATTGACGATTCCTCATCCATCACCTTGTGAAATGCCAGTGGTAGTTTTGTATGTGGGGTCCTTCTCCTAATCTATCAACCTTCATTGTGCATGTATTCCTTGTATTCTTTCTGCTGACCCTTCCTGCCAGGGATTGACCTTGAATTTCTGTTTTGCAAGGCTTCCTTTGTGGAAGAAGGCATGGTCACCATGCAGCAGGGACCACAGAACTCACTGAAGGAGACTGAGCTAATATCTTGGAGGTCTTTCTGGAGGCACAGGCCAAGGTGACGCCTACCCAGAACCTTACATATAATAAGGCTGCACACTCTTCCTCCTAGGTAGCTTCCAATTGTTTGTTGTATTTGTTGTAAAAAAAAAAAAAAAAAAAAAAAAAATGATAGAATCTGGAGAACCACTGATTTCGATTATGTTATCTTTCTGATTAGGAGTTGAAAAACAGCGAATATGAGTATGGTCACCTTCCGTGGGCTTTAAGGAAAACAGCGGGATCAAAGGCGCTAATGGTGCTGCTGTGGCCGGGTAGCGTGCGGCCCGTGGGTTACCTGGCATTGTCCCGTTCACGTAACCATTGACCGTGTACATTAAAGACGATGACTGGCTCCAGCTCTTGCTTTCATCAAACACGGCAAACATCAGCACATGTTGTTTGTCAAACATCTTCTGAATCCCATCCTCAGTCAGGGTGCCTGTGAAAGAAAAGACACGCTTTTTAAGTATCCTAGACACAAGACTCTCGTGAGGTATTCCTACATAGGAAAAAAATCTAAGGCAAGCAATCATAATAGCTTTAAGAAATTCTTTTTTTAAAAAATAGCATCTTTAGCAAGTAATAATGCCTAGAAGCTTATTAAAATTCTGGTGTCCACCTTAAGTATTTTCTTGGATACCTCATAGCCTTGAGGAATGGGGACTTAATGGCAAATTTGATCTGGCACAGAGAAAAAACATTTGGGACTGTCAAGGCTTCAGGAAAAGCGTTTATTTCCTCCAGTATCAACAGGCCCATAAATAGGTATTTTAGCTCAGTTGGCCAAGGACGTTTCAAGTTTAATATAGCCATCTTGCCTGGACGTGTAGTGAGACAGCAGGTCAAGGTTAATCCATTCTCATGTGAGGAGAAACCGCAGCTGAGAGTCAAATAAAAGAAGAGGTTTTCATAAGTTTGAAGTATCTTTTGTCATAGCCATCACGGTGTCTTTGATAGGCAGGCAGTGAAAACATGTGTTTGTGCAGTGAACAAATGAATTAGGAAGGTATGTATATACGGTATGCCTGTATGTATAGACAGACGCTGAATCAATCATATTATTTCCCACAGTGCAGTTCGCTGTGGTAGTTTGTTGTTTTAATGGAAGACGGGCTGAATCCTTTGGGTGTGTAAAATGAAAATTCACGCTGGCTCCTAAGCCCAGCCGATGAAGTTTTGTTATAAAGTCAACTGAATATGTTTGAAACCTGCCACCCAAAGTGTTCAGCTTGTTTATAAGACAGGAAGCTGGTGTTTTGTGTGTTTGTAAACCAAATTACCAACCTAAACCTCAGGTACATTAGTCTAAGTTCTTTCCAAGTACTCTCAGCAACATATAGGCTGCTTTACACTTTCAAAGAGACTTGGCCTTGAGCTAAGTGTTAGGGTCACACAGGGCATTGGAACATGCTCTCAGACAGAGGTTTACTTGGGAGAGTCTCCCAGCACTGAGATGAAGGAAGGATTAGGGGAAACATGAAGATTCCAAACCCTCAGATAACCAATGTCAGGCAAAGAGCTGGCGTCCCACCCCCTTCTCCCTCTGCCTGATTTACAAAAAGGCACCAAGATTCTCTCGAGCCTCATTCTATGAGAGCACTTCTTACCCTTTCAACATCTTAATCGTTGCTGATTTTTCCTTACCTTTCTTACAAATAAGCAGAGGTCCAATCAGCCCGGAGTTGAAGTCCTGTACCAAATTTTCATAGGAGTAATAGGTGTGTGTGAGGCACGGAGGGTCATTGTGCGTGGGCCCGCTGTCCTCACTGATATTCCACACATAGGTATATTCCTGGCCTGGAGCTATAGCATCATCCAGCTTTTCCACAGGGAATGTGTGGTCAGAGTAAGACGCACCTGGAGAAGAAAAGTGTGAAAACATCTGGACAGTTTCTGAGGACTACTTTTTCATCTTCTTCAAATATGGGGGAACGTCCGATCTCTACAGAGATGTATATACCTTTCCACAGTGGACCTTCATTAGTTGGAAAGATTCACATATACCCACTTCTGTGTTTACGCAGTTGTAAGGGTTTTGTATCCATAGTGATCTGAGGTGAATAAAAAATGCTACGAGTATATTTTTGTTAAAGTTTAAGAAGTTAATTTTACAGGGTATCTAAATGATTATTACTTAAATAAAATCAGAGAGCTGAATCACCTTTGATTGGTAAATCATCTCAGAATATAAGAATGGGTTCTATTTCTTAAAAAAAATTTTTTTTTAATGTTTTATTTATTTTTGAGACAGAGACAGAGCATGAGCAGGGGAGGGGCAGAGAGAGAGAGGGAGACACAGAATCGGAAGCAGGCTCCAGGCTCTGAGCTGTCAGCACAGAGCCTGACGCGGGGCTCAAACTCACGGACCGCGAGATCATGACCTGAGCTGAAGTTGGACGCTTAACCGACTGAGCCACCCAGGTGCCCCAAGAGAATGAGTTCTATTTCTATTTTCTCTGTGGTGCTTGACAAGACATCTTCCATTTAACTTCCTATTAGCATGGGATGGGAGTATACCCAGAGCTGTTTCCATATTTTGTGTTTCTTCTGTATTTCGTATCTTCTTCCCAACCTCTGCCACCCTCAGCCCTGTCTGATCGCTGTATCACGCTTCCACCAACTGATCAGTCTCACTTTCCCCAGAGCCTCTGAGTTCAGCTCCTCTGTGCAGTCTAGCTGCCCTTGCGAGTATGAAATGTGTCTACCTTCTGAAGTTCAGATGTCTTACTCCCGTTTTTTGTGTACCTGAAGACCGACTGCTAACATACGTACTTGGCTTTCCGGACTGGTGGGAGATGTAGGAATGGGTCTTCCTTATTGAAGAGAGGGAGCTAGGATTCTGAAGATGAAAACAGGGGCAAAGGCTTGGGTGGGGCGTTCAACAACAAAAGGAAGATGTGGCCAGAGATGAAGCAAAGGAGGTCAGGAAGGGGAGAGGTCAGTGTTGTAGATAGCCAAGTGCCTGAGGTGTGCCGCATTTAATTAGGTGAAAGTTTCACTATCACTATCTGGTGCCAGAATTTCTCTTGTTCAGTGCAGCAGCTTGACAAATTTGAGGCGGAAGGGAGATCATCAGAGTGTAGACATTGGCAGACAATTAGGATCAGGAAAAAGGACTAAAACATTTCACGCGATAGGGTAAAGGGCCAGTGCAAACTATTCTTACGGAAGTGACTGTGCTTTTTGAAAACAAAGGATTGATTTCTTCCCTTCCATTCTCTTTCCTTGTTCCTTTTCGTCTCTTTACTCCTCCTTCTCTCCCTTTCTTCCTCTTTTTCTGCCTTTTATCATCTTTATTGAAGTATAAATTGCATACAATCAAATCCACCAATTTTAAGTAGAACATTTGCTGAATTTTGACAAATGTATATAGTTGTAGAGCTACCTCCACAATCAAGGTACAGAATAGTTCTATCTCAAGGAGGCTCCTTGTGCCATTTCCAGTCAGCACCTTCCCTTACCCTCTGGGCCCAGCAGCTACTGCTCTGCTTTCTGTCATTATAGTTTTCTTTCCCATAAGGACATACAAATGGAAAAACACATTATACACCCCCTTGTGTCTGTTAGTGTTAGTATGGTAGATCTTTTTCCATCTGTTACTTTGTCCTGTCTTTGTCTTTAAAGTGGATTTCTCAAATTCAGCACATAGTAGGGTGTTTCTTTTTACCCAGTCTTACAATTTGTCTCTTAGTTGTACTGTTCTGCCCATTTGCTTATAATGTAATTATTGATATGGTTGAGTGGAAGTCTATGATCTTGCTCTTGTTTTCTATTTATCCATCATGTCTTTATTCCTTATCTTTCTTGCTTTCTTTTGGCTTGAGTATTTTCTTATAGTTTCTTTTTATCTCCACTTATTTTATTAACTTCGCTTTGTTTTCTTAGTGGTGCCCTTCAGTTTACAAGATACAACTTTAACACCGCAGTCTACCATCAGATAATATGGTATCGTTTCACTTATAAGAAATTTGCAATAGAGGGAGGAGCCAAGATGGCGGAACAGCATGGAAGTTTTTGTGCGTCTCTCATCCATGAAATACAGCCAGATCAACAGTAAACCAACCTGCACACCTAGAAAACGGATTTGAGGATTAACACAACAATCTGCACAACCTGAACCGCAGAACTCAGCAGGTACATGGCACGGAGAGGTGAATTGGGGGAGAGAGAAGCCAGAGAGGGTAGGAAGCTGTTTTTGCTTGTGGAGAGAGGATGGAGACGGGGGGAGAGTATGGGAAGGCACCCCTCCCACCCCCCCCACCCCCCAGAAAGCAGCTGGGGAGAAAAGGAAGAGTACGCAAGGGACTGAACAAAAAAAGGGAGAAAGGACAGGGTTTAAATTCCATTAAGACTCTACAAATAGGAGGAGCACAAAGTCTGAAACTCTGTAGCTCGATACCTGGTGGTACTCTGGTGGGAAGGGCAAACCCCTGGGAGCAAAGAGTGAGGTCCAAGGGGTCCTCAGGCCACATGGGAGAGAGGCAGTTCCCCTGCAGGAAGGATACCTGGTAGAGGCTATGTGGCCAACCCACAGGCAAAGGTCCCAGCGAACCCCAGAGAACAACCACATTCGCTGGTGCTAGAACAAGGTCGTTAAAGGTGAAGCCTGGTGCCAGATGTGTGTTGTGATTTTCCATAATCCTTGAAAAGCTGCTGCTACACAATCACATGAACTTTTTCTGGGGGGGGGGGGGCTGGCACTGAGCTGCAGTCTCTGGGCATCAGCAGCAACATGGTCCCATGAACATTCCTGGAGGCAGGCAGCCACCAGGCCATTGCTCAATGAGACCCTCCCCCAGAAGGTCTGAGCAGGTCAAAGTCACGGTCCCACAGAAGTGAGGGGTTGGGAAACAGCACCACATCTGAGATAAAACTCAGGAGGGAGGTGCTGCCTGGCAGGCTGATGGCTTGGTCATGAACAGTGTAAAAGCTGGGAGTGGACAGAAGCCTGAGACAAAGGAGGGGTGCTTGATTGCCGGTAAGGGAGAGCACAGAGTTCTGATACTAGAGACTAGGTAGTTGGGTGACGCCATTTTCACCCCTCCCACACATGTGCATACCTGCCTACGTGAGCCACAACAATCCACCCCAGAAAGCTAAGTAGCGTCATCTAGTGGAGAACAGAGTCATTACACTAAGCCCCACCCAACTGGGCCAACCGTGCTCTTGAGGACCTCTCTGCCTGCCTAGTTTACAGACTATAAAGTACTTCATAGTTTGACTTCCAGGGGAAACCGATGTAATTTCAATCATACTTCAGTCTGTTCGCTGATCCATCTATTCAATTTTTTTTCTTATTCTTGAATAAAGAGAAGATATTTATTTTTATTTTCCATATTTATTAAAAAGATTTTTCTTTAATTTTTCTACTATATTTTTTACCTTTTTGTAAATTTTTTAAATTCTATTTTATTTCTATCATTTCATTTTATTCTATTTCACTGTATTCATTTTTTTCAAAATTTCAAACGTTTTCTTCTTTTTTTCCTTTTTTTTCTTCACCTTTTTTCTCTAATCTACCAAGCTCCTTTCAACAACCAGACCAAAACACACCTAGGATCTAGCATTCTTTATTTGATTTTTTTGTGTTGTTTTTAATTAAATTTGTTTTACTTTATTAACTCATTTTCTTCCTTCAAAATGATGAAACAAAGGAATTCACACCAAAAGAAAGAACAGGAAGAAATGACAGCCAGGGACTTAACACAGATACAAACAAGATGTCTGAATCAGAATTTAGAATCACGATAATAAGAATACTAGCTGGGGTTGAAAATAAATTAGAATCCCTTTCTGCAGAGATAAAAGAAGTAAAAGAAAGTCAGGATGAAATAAAAATGCTATAACTGAGCTGCAGTCTCGAACAGAGGCTACGGTGGCAAAAATGGTTGAAACAGAGCAGTGAATCAGCGATACAGAGGACAAACTTATGGAGAACAATGAAGCAGAAAAAAAGAGGGAGACTAAGGCAAAAGAGCACAATTTAAGAATTAGAGAAATCAGTGACTCATTAAAAAGGAACAACATCAGAATCATAGGGGTCCCAGAAGATGAAGAGAGACAAAAAGGGGTAGAAGTTTTATGTGAGAAAATCATAGCGGAAAACTCTCCTAACTGGGGAAAGACACAGACATCAAAATCTAAGAAGCAAAGAGGACTCCCATTAGATTCAACAAAAACCAACCATCAACAAGACATCATAGTCAAATTCACAAAATACTTAAGCAAAGAAAGAATCATGAAAGCAGTAAGGGAATAAAAGTCCTTAACCTATAAGGGAACACAGATGAGGTTTGCAGCAGATCAATCCACAGAAACCTGGCAGGCTAGAAAAGAGTAGCAGGATATATTCAATGTGCTGAATCAGAAAAATATGCAGCCAAGAATTCATTATCCAGCAAGGCTATCATTCAAATTAGAAGGAGAGATAAAAAGTTTCCCAGACAAGAGTGTGATGCTAAGTGAAATAAGCCATACAGAGAAAGACAGATACCATATGTTTTCACTCTTATGTGGATCCTGAGAAACTTAACAGAAACCCATGGGGGAGGGAAGGAAAAAAAAAAAGAGGTTAGAGTGGGAGAGAGTCAAAGCATAAGAGACTCTTAAAACTGAGAACAAACTGAGGGTTGATGGGGGGGGTGGGTGATGGGTATTGAGGAGGGCACTTTGTGGGATGAGCACTGGGTGTTGTATGGAAACCAATTTGACAATAAATTTCATATATTGAAAAAAAAATTAAAAAAAAGTTTCCCAGACAAACAAAAATTTAAAAAGTTCATGACCACTAAACCAGCCCTACAAGAAATTTTGAGGGGAAATCTCTGAAGGGAGAAAAGACAAACAAAACAAAACAAAACAAACAAACAAACAAAAACCAAAAGCAGCAAAGACTAGAAAGGACCAGAGAATATCACCAGAACTCCAACTCTATAGGCAACATAATGACAATAGATTCATATCTCACTCTAAATGACAAAGGACTAAATGCTCCAATAAAAAGACATAGGGTAACATAATGGATAAGAAAACAAGATCCATCTATATGCTGTTACAAGAGACCCACTTTAGACCTCAAGACACCTTCAGATTGAAAGTAAGGGGATGGAGAACCATCTATCATGCTAATGGTCACCAAAAGAAAGACAGAGTAGTTATACTTATATCAGACAATCTAGACGTTCAAATAAAGACTGTAACAAGAGATGAAGAAGGACATTATATCATAATTAAGGGTTCTATCCACCAACAAGACCTAACAATTGTAAACGTTTATGCTCCAAATGTGAGAGCACCCAAATATATAAATCAATTAATCACAAACATAAAGAAACTCATTGATAATAATACCATAACAGTAGGGGACTTCAACACCCCACTCACAGCAAGGGATAGATCATCTAATCAGAAAATCAACAAGGACACAATGGCTTTGAATGACACACTGGACCGGATGGACTTAACAGATATATTCAGAACATTTCATCCTAAAGCAGTGGAATACACATTCTTCTCCAGTGCACCTACAACGTTCTCCACAATAGATCACATACTGGGAAACAGATCAGCCCTCAACAAGTACAAAAAGATCGAGATCATACCCTGCATATTTTCAGAGCACAACACTATGAAACTCGAAATCAGCCACAAGAAAAAATGTGGAAAGATAACAAATACTTGGAGACAAAAGACCATCCTACTAAAGAATAAATGGGCTCACCAAGAAGTTAAAGAGGAAATTAAAAAGTACAAGGAAGCCAATGAAAATGATAACACCACAGCCCAAAACCTCTGGGACACAGTAAAGGTGGTCATAAGAGGAAGTATATAGCAATCCAGGCCTTCCTAAAGAAGGAAGAAAGGTCTCAGATACACAATGTAATCTTACACCTTAAAGGGCTGGAAAAAGAACAGCAAATAAAACCCAAAACCAGCAGAAGACAGGAAATAATAAAGAATAGAGCAGAAGTCAATGCTATTTAAAGAAAGAAAGAAACAAAAAAACCCCAGTAGAACAGATCAATGAAACCAGTAGCTGGTTCTTTGAAAAAATTAACAACATTGATAAACCACTAGCCAGTTTGATTAAAAAAAAAAAAAAAAGGAAAAGACCCCAATAAGTAAAATCAAGAATGAAAGAGGAGAGATCACAACTAACACTGCAGAAATAAAAACAATAACAGATTATTATGAGCAATTATGTGCCAATAAAATGGGCAATCTGGAAGAAATGAACAAATTCTTAGAAACATATACACTACCAAAACTGAAACGGGAAGAAATAGAAAATTTGAACAGACCCATAACCAGTAAAGAAATCGAATTAGTAATCAAAAGTCTCCCAAAAAACATATGGCCAGTGCCGGATGGCTTTCCAGGGGAATTCTACCAAACATTTAAAAAAGAGGTAACACCTATTCTCTTGAAGCTGTTCCAAAAAATAGAAATGGAAGGAAAACTTCCAAACTCCTTCTATGAAGCCAGCATTACCTTGATTCCAAAACCAGACAAAGACCCCACTAAAAAGGAGAACTATAGACTAGTTTCCCTGACGAACATAGATGCAATTATCCTCAACAAGATATTAGCCAACCGGATCCAAAAATACATTAAAAAAATAGTTCGCCACGACCAAGTGGGATTATACCTGGGATGCAGGACTGGTTCAATATCCGCAAAACAATCAATGTGATACATCACATCAATAAAAGAAAGGACAATAACTACATGATCCTCTCAATAGATGCAGAGAAAGCATTTGACAAAATACAGCATCCTTCCTTGATAAAAACCCTCGAGAAAGTAGGGATAGAAGGATCATAAAAGCCATATATGAAAGACCCAATGCCAATATCATCCTTAATGGGGAAAACCTGAGAGCTTTCCCCCTAAGGTCAGGAACAAGACAGGGATGTCCACTCTCACAACTGTTATTCAACACAGTATTGGAAGTCTTAGCCTCACCAATCAGACAACACAAAGGAATAAAAGGCATCCAAGTTATCCAGGAGTAGGTCAAACTTTCACTCTTCACAGATGACATGATACTCTATATGGAAAACCCAAAAGATTCCACCAAAAAACTGCTAGAACTGACCCATGAATTCAGCAAAGTCGCAGGATAGAAAATCACTGCACAGAAATTGGTTGCATTCCTATACACCAATAATGAAGTAACAGAAAGAGAAATCAAGGAATCGATCCCATTTACATTTGCAACACAAACCATAAAATACCTAGGAATAAATCTAACCAAAGAGGTGAAAAATCTATACGCTGAAAACTATATAAAGCTTATCAAAGAAATGGAAGAAGACACAAAAACATGGAAAAATATTCCATGCTCCTGGATAGGAAGAACAAATATTGTTAAAATGTCAATACTACCCAAAGCAATCTACATATTCAATGCAATACCTCTCAAAATAACACCAGCATTCTTCACAGAGCTAGAACAAATAATCCAAAAATTTGTATGGAACCAGAAAATACCCCGAATAGCCAAAGCAATGTTGAAAAAGAAAACCATACGCTGGAGGCATCCCAATCCCAGACTTACAGCTGTATTACAAAGCTGTAATCATCAAGACAGTACGGTACTGGCACAAGAACAGACACTCAGATCAATGGAATAGAATAGAGAACACAGAAATGGACACACAAATGTATGGCCAACTAATCTTGGGCAAAGCAGGAAAGAACATCCAATGCAATAAAGACAGTCTCTTCAGCAAGTGGTGCTGGGAAAACTTGACAGCAACATGCAGAAAAATTATTCTGGACCACTTTCTTACACCATGCACAAAAATAAACTCAAAATGGATGAAAGACCTAAACATAAGACAGGAAGCCATCAAATCCTCAAGTAGAAAGCAGGCAAAAATCTCTTTGACCTTGGCCACAGCAACTTCCTACTCAACACATCTCTGGAGGCAAGGGAAACAAAAACAAAAATGAACTATTGAGACATCATCAAAATAAAAAGCTTCTGCACAGCAAAGGAAACAATCAGCAAGACTAAAAGGCAACCGACAGAATGGGAGAAGATATTTGCAAATGACATATCAGATAAAGGGTTAGTATCCAAAAGCTATAAAGAACTCAATACCCAAAAAACAAATAATCCAGTGAAGAAATGGGCAAAAGACATGAATATACACTTCTCCAAAGAAGACATCCAGATGGCCAACTGACACATGAAAAAATGCTCAACATCACTCATCATCAGGGAAATACAAATCAAAACTTCAGGAGATACCACCTCACACCTGTCAGAATGGCTAACATTAACAACTCAGGCAACAACAGATGTTGGCAAGGATGTGGAGAAAGAGGAACCCTTTTGCACTGCTGGTGGGAATGCAAACTGGTGCAGCCACTCTGGAAAACAGTATAGAGGTTCCTCAAAAAATTAAAAATAGAACCACCCTACAACCCATCAATTGCACTACTAGGTATTTATCCAAGGGATACAGGTATGCTGTTTCAAAGGGGCACATGCACCCCAATGTGTAGAGCAGCACTATCAACAATAGCCAAAGTATGGAAAGAGCCCAAATGTCCATCGATGGATGAATGGATAAAGAAGATGTGGTATGTATGTATGTGTGTGTGTGTGTGTGTGTGTGTGTGTATAAACGGAGTATTACTTGGCAATCAAAAAGAACAAAATCTTGCCATTTGCAACTACATGGATGGAACTAGAGGGTATTATGCTAAGCAAAATTAGTCAGAGAAAGACAAATACCATATGACTTCACTCATATGAGTACTTTAAGATACAAAACAGATGAACACAAGGTAAGGGAAACAAAAATAATATAAAAACAAGGAGGGGCACAAAACATAATAGACTTTTAAATATAGAAAACAAGTAGGGTTACTGGAGGGGTTATAGGAGGGGGTTGGGCTAAATGGGTAAGGGGCATTAAGGAGGAATCTACTCCTGAAATCATTGTTGCACTATATGCTAACTAACTTGGATGCAAATTAAAAAATAAATGAATTAAAAAATATAAATAAAATTAATGCTTTTGTTAAAAAAAAAGTAATTTTCAATAGTATATTTTCATTTCCTCCCTCCCAGCCTCTGTGCTATTTTGTATTGTACATAAATTTTACTTCTGCATTTATAATATACCCCATAATAAATTGTTATTATTTTTGCTTTAAAGTTTAGGTAATTGATGATCTTTTCAAGAGATTTAAAATGAGGAAGAATTTTCTCTATATTTAGCCATTTCTGGAGCTTTTTATTGCTTCTTGTGGATCCAAATATCCTTTTAACATGATTTTTTTCTGATTAAAAGACTTTCTTTACCATGTTTTTCTGGTCTGCTAGTGAGAAATTATTTCTTCTTTCCGTGCCTAAGACAGTCTTTATTTTGTTTGTTTTAAAAGAGTATTTTTGCTTGGTATGGAATACTAAGTGGGCAAATGGCCCTCTCCTACCCCACACCAGTACTTTAAAGATATCTCTAATTGTCTTCTGGCTTGCATTGTTTCTAATGATGTCTACTATCATTCTTATTTTTGTTTCTGGGGTTTTGTTTTTTTCAGTGCTTGTAACATTTTCTCTCATTCTTTTTCAAAGCTAGTCAAATTTATTAGTGGGGGGTTGTATACCAACTTCAGTGACAACTAATGTTAATAAGCTTGATAACTTATCACTACCATTGGACCAACCAACATTTTCTCTTTATCACAGGTCTTTAGCAACTTGATTATGATGTGCTTTGGAGTGCTTTTCTTCATGTTTCTTCTTCTTGGTTTTGTCAGGCCTTTGTAAGCTTATAGTTTCATTACATTTGGGAATTTTTTATCCACTATTTCTTTAAATATTTCTTCTGTTTCTCCCCATTCTAGAATTCCAATTACATATATGTGATGTCTCTTGATATTGTCCCATAGCTTAGTGATGCTCTGTTCATTTTGTTCAGTCTTTTCTGTCTTCATGATTCATTTGGATAGTTTTTATTGCTATATATAATATTTTCTAATATTTTCTTCTACAGTGCTGTTAATCTCAGTGTACTTCCCATTTCAGCTCTTGTATTCATCTGTAAAGTTTCCACTTATGTGTTTTTATATCTTCTGTCACTCTTCTCATCATGCTCTGGAGCATATGGAGAATATTTATAATAGCCTGTCTTAATGTCTTTGCCTGCAAGTTCTATTATTTCTTTCTCTCTGTATCTGTTTCTTTTGATTAAGTATTTTTTGGTTATGGGTCGTACTTTTCCTGCTTCTTTTAATGCTCGTTAGTTTTTATTAACCTTGTGAGTTTCACATGTTGGTTGCTGGATTTTACTGCATTCCTGTAACTAATATTGAGTTTTATGCTTGTCACCTCCAGAGCAGTCTGAAGCCTAGACTAATGTTACCCAACTCCTGTGCCTTCTGATGATTCTACTCTCCCCAGTGCCCATTAATTAGGCGGTCTTTCCACTTTTGATGATGGGGACATAAACTGTGTTTATGTGTGTGGTCCAGGGAGTGTTCTGGCTGTTTCTGTCTGGTGGTATTTTCCTTACCTTCAATACTTTCCTCACATACACGTGCAGATCAGTATTTAGTTGAAGACTCGACAGGATCGCTGTGTAGATTCTCAAGAACTCTTTCTTTGTGTCTAAACCATCCTCTTCAGGATTCTGCCCTATAAATCACAAGTTCCAGCCACTTTGGCCTACCGAAAGTCTCCGTTTCCTTAACTCCAAGAGACTGTTGAGCTCACCATGAGACCATTCATCCTCTTTGTGCTATGCCCTGGAAACTCACTCAAGGCAGGGAGCTTGAATACTCATAGGGCCCACTTCATTTGTTATTCTTCTCTTATGGAAGATTCTCTTGTGTTGTCTGTTGTTCGATGTCTGAAAACTGCTGTTTCATACATTTTGTCTGCCTGTCTAGTTGGTAAACAAAAGGGTAAATCTGATAGCTCTTTTCCAAAAGCCCAAGTTTGAGATGTTAAATTTCTACATAGAATATTTTACATTGCAGCCATGTCGGCTACCCTTGTTTAACTGCCCATCATCAGGAAAATCTATTCTACTCACAAACACTCATGTGAGCTTGCAAGGCATCGGCATATTTTGGGACTCCCCAGATGGGAGTGGGAAATAGGCACATGCATCCATCATCAGTGAGGCATTCAGGCACAGCAGCAACATGCATTACTGTACAACATAAGGTTCTGAGCATAGAAGCCATAATGTAGAAGAGTTGAGTAGGTGTATCCAGATTTACTTAACGTATCTCCATAGGGCGGAGCATCATCTTTATATGCATGGGAGAGAAAAGAACCAAACTTGAGATAATATTATAGTCATGATATCAGTTTACAGATGGAAAACAAAGATGGATTTTAATGCTCTCAGAAGCTGACAGTTTAATGCTGGGGATTCAGCTGGTGGCACACAGAAAAGAAAACCAGTCACAACTGGACCTCAGCTGTGATTAACTGAATCAAGTTACTGTTCACGCAACACAAATCCAACTGTGTTCACTCATTCTGGAAAACTTCTATGTGTTGTCTTACTCATAGGGAAAAGTCCAAGTGTGTTACCATGGCGGCTGAAGTCATCCGTGAGTTTTCCCAGTCTACCTATCCAGGGTAATCTCCCTCCATACCTCTAAGCTGTGTGCATTTTGTACTCCCACAGCAACCTACTGCCTCCAAAATATATCCCAAGTTTGCACTCTTCTCTGTGTCTTTACTGCCATCACCCCAGGCTAAAGCTATTGACTCCAGAATTAGCCTATTAACTGGGATTCTGGCATAAGAGTACCCTCCCAATCCATCTCCCAACCTGTATCCAGAATGATCCCTCAAAACTCCAGATCTTACTTTGCCATGTTCTTGCTTGAAATCCTGATAATAGCTTCTACTTTCACAAAATTCTTTTTTTTTTTTTTAATTTTTTTTTTCAACGTTTATTTATTTTTGGGACAGAGAGATACAGAGCATGAACGGGGGAGGGGCAGAGAGAGAGAGGGAGACACAGAATCGGAAACAGGCTCCAGGCTCTGAGCCATCAGCCCAGAGCCCGACGCGGGGCTCGAACTCACAGACCGCGAGATCGTGACCTGGCTGAAGTCGGATGCTTAACCGACTGCGCCACCCAGGCGCCCCTCACAAAATTCTTAACATGGACCACAAGTCCCTGTATGACCTACCCCTACTTCTCTCTCCATTCTCATCGTGTGTGACTTTTCCCCTTGCTTACTACATATCACTCTCTTGGGCCGCCTTTTGGTTCCCCAGACAAGCCTTTCCATCCTACCTCAGGGTCTTTGCAGATACTACTCCCTCTGCCTAGAGTGTTCTTCTCTTTCTTCCTTTTGACAAATGCGTGCTCATCCTTTATATGTAAGCTTACTCCTGATCTCTAATTGTGTTACAGATTTTTTTCTTTTACTTCACTCATTATAATTTATAATTAAATGTGTGTGGCATTGCATGATTAATCTCATTTTCTCCGACTAGATAACAACTAGTTGTATCGTGCATATTCGGTCACCAGAATGTAAGCAACTCAAAGGCAGCTGCTGGATTGTATTTGTGTTAGCATGTCTGGTGCCTTTCACAGTGCCTGGCGTGGAGAAGGTGCTCACTGAGTGTTTATGGAACTCTTAAGATATAAGGTCCTGTGGGCTAGAACCAAAGCTATCGAGTGTTAGCTCACAGGTGTTTTGTTAGGATTGCA
This sequence comes from Leopardus geoffroyi, assembly GCF_018350155.1. Taxonomy (NCBI): domain Eukaryota; kingdom Metazoa; phylum Chordata; class Mammalia; order Carnivora; family Felidae; genus Leopardus; species Leopardus geoffroyi. The sequence continues at coordinate 57,368,299 of NC_059338.1, read as the reverse complement.
TGGCATTAAAACAAATTAAATGCCAACATTAACACTATGTAGATATCATATAAGAATCTGGATTGCTCTCTTCTCTTAAACAACAGCAACAACTAAAGCATGGACATTTCACGACACTGAACCAAATTCCTGTATCCAGGAATTTGCCTGACCTGATACCTGGTTACCCCCTTTAGATAGGGCAGTGGCTCTGTGATCCCCAGTCCCTAAAGGACACATTTTTTTTTTCATTGAATTAGCCTCCTGACTTCTATAGGCATCTGAATTGTGACCCTCGTGCTAGTGAAAAGCTTAACGTGGCATTCTGTTGTATCTTTTCTTCTCCTCAAAGATAGTTTGACGCCGATAAGCAATATTTACTCTAGGCTGAACTTTCACTCTGATGATAAAAAGGATCTGGATATTAAAATTATTAGGAGTTGAGAAATGTTAAAAGCTTGAATAATTTCCTGAGAGTAGTACTATTATTTCAGTCTAAATCAAAAAGAAAAAAAAAAGAGTTTATGAGAAGTCTCTGCTAATAAACAGGAAGTATTATCTCTGGAAAGTTACAAAATAGCTTTGGTAGAAAAGAACAAACAGGTCTGATAAGGAGAGTTGCCCTCTCAGATCAAACCTTGTCTATTGACTGGAACTGGCATGGCAAGTTAGTGACTAGAACTATCGGGAATCAAGCCTGAGGGCCTTTATTCAATGCTTGATGCCTCTTGGCCTCAGAAGAAGCCAATTTATGTTTCTGGACATGATGCTTCCACTGTCCCAGCTGTTAAAACATCACAGGAAATTCCTATAGTAGAAAGTGGCATTCTCTCTATTGCCTTCATAAGCTCTCAAGAGGACAAATGTGATATTCTTTGTAGGGTGAGAGATAACTATTAAAGTTCTTCATCTCTCTCTCTCTCTCTCTGGATAAATGCATGCTCAACCTTCAGACATCAGCCTGAATGTCAGTTTACTCATTCCCTGATCTCTGATATATATATATATATATATATATATATATATATATACACACACACACATACATATACATATATATACATACATATACATATATATCATATGAAGTGTATATGATATATAAATGGAATATATATATATTTCTAAAAGTATTCATAAATACATATAATATTCATCATAATTTTTAATTAAGTATTTGTGAGATTATATAATTGGTGATAGATTGTGAAAGAAAGTATGTGAGTTTTGAGGCCAGAATTGAAATTTCTTGACTGTATCACTTGTTGACTGGGTGACTTTGGGAGTTTCTTGACCTGCCTTTGGGCCTCACGTTTCCCATTCATAACAATATAATCCTTTCTCTAGTAATAATATTATCATCTTTGGTGGGTTATGAGAACTAAAAACTATGTAAAATGCCTGGTGCCTAACCAATGCTACAGCACTACACTTCACGATGTTGGCTTTTTCGTTCTCAGCCACGTTGCAATGGATACAGCCTCTTTCCTTTGTGTTTTACCTCCGATTAGCTGTATCTTAAGTGTTCACCTTAACACATGTGAGAAAGATTAGAGGTGGTGACGTATCTACTCTAAAGTGGTAAAAACTGGTAATAAGACTGGGCTGTTGATCACAATCACCAGCAAAATTAGTAAATTTCAGAGCACGGGCGAGGCTCTGTGCTAGGTTCCTGGTCGCAAATATAAAGAGGTAAGACCCTGAAGTCTACCCACAGCCCAGTAGGGTACATGCTGATGTCTCGGCTGTGGTGGGTTTCACCTCTAGATTTCTTCTAGGGCCACTTCAGTGGAGAAGCCACAGTGTTCACATTGTGCATCTGTAATTACAATCAAGCAATATAAATATCTAAGAATCACCTAAAAGGTTTTAACACATACTAGAAATGGCAATGAGACTGATTCTCTAATGATATCAAATTTATTTTTAAATGGTCATGGTTTCGTATCCTGCTTTATTTGAACCAACGATGATTTTTAAGTGTCTGTCTAGTGACCAAAGCAAATCATCGAGAACTTCATATTCGTGTGAAAGGAATAGGAATATGAAGTTACATGTAAGATACATTTCAAATAATTGAATGAATGGCTTTAATTAAGTTTGCTATACTACTTAAAAGGTGAGTTATGAGCATCTTAAAATAAATAGTGAACAAAGTTGTACATGGGCATAGCTTCTCCAATTACACTGAGGACTGAGATAATGAGATAACTGGAGCATGATTTTATTGTGGTTTTTGTTCTTTTCACTTCCAAGTATTTTATTTTACCTTTAGCCTAAAATAAACCAGGCATAGTGTATCTTTGATTTCACAACCTACCTAATATGAGGTATGAAGTATTAACAGCTACTTAAAGGAAACATTTATGAAATGCATTTTTTGATGAATCTGATTTTGAGTTTGTCATCAAAATAAAAGCCTAATCTCTTAACAGAAGAGGGGAGAAATGGACAGGAAGGACTATTGTGCTAGAGCAGAAAAAGTCCTTCTTCAGCTTCTTGCGAGAATAAATTCTTTACACAAGGGTAGCCCTTTGTTTTATATTTACTTAAGTCTGTTCACTGCCAGCTCAGTTCATAGTCAGCATTGCAATTTGTTTACTCTTGTCACGATGAACCAATTATTTGCCAAAAGCCCTTGTTTTTTTTTTTTTTTTTTTTTTTTTTTTTTTTTTTTTTTTCAAATGTAAAATGCTGCCTACAAGCTTTGGGAAAGTGAAGATCCAAGAAGACCTGTTTTGGTCACCCAATAGGGTGCTCATTCTTGAGATCCTCCCTTGTTACTTATTTATTTTTAGAACAGCTCTTTTCCTCTCCATTTAATAAACTTAGCAAATGCGTCAGTGTGTATCTGAACACTCAGAATCTTCTTTTTTTGAATATTTTTTTCATGTTTATTTATTTAAGAGAGAGACAGAAACAGAGCACCAGCAGGGGAGGGGCAGAGAGGGAGACACAGAAACTGAAGCAGGCTCCAGGCTCCGAGCTGTCAGCACAGAGCCCCACGCGGGGCCTGAACCCATGGACGGCAAGATCATGACCTGAGCTGAAGTCAGACACTTAACCAACTGAGCCCGCCAGGTACCCCATAGAACCTTCTTTAGAAGCTATAATTTAGGTAATGGGCAAATTAGAATGCTGACATTCTATAAGGAACCTGGTTCCACAGCACAGGATGTGCAAGTCTCTTTTGAAGGGGAGTCCACATTTCTGAGACTTATGAGAATTGTTGTATCAGCCATTACAGTTGTTCGGGTATTTACCATATACCCAAAGAAGGATCTGTATAAGGCCAAAATACTCAGATGAAAAGGGAAAAATATCATTGCTAACATTATGTCAAGTATTGGAATGTTTTGGAAAAACCCTAAGACTAAGTTTTCATATGGAGAATTTGGCAATACTAGATGCAAACCTCTGGTGGAAAATGCCTGCCTGCCTTCCTTCCTTCCTTCCTTCCTTCCTTCCTTCCTTCCTCCCTTCCTTCCTTCCTCTCTTTCTTTGAAAAATTCTGAATCCAAAGCAGACTCCAGGCTCCGAGCTGTCCGCACAGACCCCAACACGGGGCTCGAACTCACGAGCTGTGAGATCATGACCTGAGCCGAAGTCAAACACCCAACCAACTGAGCCACCCAGGTGCCCCTCTTCTTTCTTCCTTTATCCAGAGTTGGCTTACCAGCAGATAGCTGAATATTGTAAAACTAATCTTGTGATCTAATACTCATAACGCAACTCACACATTTAAGTGAGGATATAAAGCAAATAAAAGAATAATATTAAGATTCATTCTGAAACGAACTTTCAAAGTTAATTGACCAAAACAGCTACAAAAATCTTACTGAAGAACAAAATTTGCTCAACGGTGCATCATTACAAACAGTTCGGGGAGTGCAGTCTACAGAGTCTCTGAAATTTTAACCTCAAATCGAAACTCTCAGTGATAGAAACTTTTTAAATGATTTGGTACAGCTAAAGATATTTTATTTCCTGCCTTAAAAATATACTCTTATCAAGGGTGCCTGGGTGGCTTAGTCAGTTGAGAGTTCAACTCTTGGTTTCTGCTCAAGTCATGATCTCACAGTTCATGAGTTTGGGTCCCGCATCGGGCTCTGCACTGACAGTGCAGAGCCTGCTTGGGATTCTTTCTCTCTCCCTTGTTCTCTGCCCCTCCCCCACTAGTTCTTTCTCTCTCTCTCTTTCTACACACACACACACACACACACACACACACACACACACACTCCTTTTAAATACATGTGTAAAGGAAATGTTCTTGTGAGCATTTTTACAAATCATGGCTTGTCCGACCTGTCAAATGGGTTACTCATCCTGCCCTATGTATGACTGAGGTCTCTCTCAGGCACACCTGGGGAGGGGGGTACAACCAGAAGTGTTCGGCAATGCCAACGACAACCTGGCATGTATGTCGGGTGATGCCAGCTTATGGATGAAAGGCCAGGATGAGATTTTCACACCGAGTAGCCTCTTTCCCGGCCAGAACTCAGATTTCCAACCTAACGAAAGCACAGCCAAACATTTCGAAAAGCAACAAGGCTTCTGGCCAACCAAAACAGATGTTACAAAACCCGTGAGTGACAGCTCAGGATCTTTACCTGTAGACAACACCATAGGCGACAATGTAGACTTTCATTTAGAGTCCATTTACTTAGACTGCACATAATTCTAACATTTGTGGGTGTTTGCAAAGTCTCATGGTGGATTGGAAGGAATGGCTTAGAGATAAGAGTTTTACTTCTCATCCTCTGTTTCAAGAGAGTCTGGGGAAGTACAACATATACCCAAAGTGATTTAAAAAAGTATTTATGGGACTCCTGGGAGGCTCAGTCAGTTAGATATCTGACTTTGGCTCAGGTCATGATCTCATGGTTTGTGAGTACGAGCCCCATGTCAGGCTCTGTGCTGACAGCTCAGAGCCTGGAGCTGGCTTTGGATTCTGTGTCTCCCTCTCTCTCTCTGCCCCTCCCCTCCTCAAAAATAAATAAACATTAAAAAAAAAATTTTAACGGATCTTAGACACGTAAAGAAATAAACCCCAAACCATCTGGAAAATGTAATGATTCAAAATGACGTCTCTGTGCTCCGGATAACTGAGGTTTTCTGTGCAATTTTAGTTCATTTTGACATCTAAAATCTGAGTTTTATTTCATTCAAGTGCAGATAAAATGATGAGCACTATTCAAGGTCAAGGCCAAGGCCTTCCTTCATCTAAGCTTCTGGAAACAAACTTTAACACCTGCACTGTGAAAAGCCATGACATAACCACACCAACAATGGCTGACCTTGGGTGTCAAACACGTGCCAAGAACTTTACATATATTATAACTAATCCCCGAAATAACCTTCATTGGGAGGAACTGCTATGCTCATCTCACAGATATAAAACTAAGGGTTAGGGGTAAAGGAAATTGCCCAAATTTAAACATATTTTAATGTCTATTTATTTTGGGGAGAGAGGGAGAGAGAACGCACAGTGGAGGTGCACAGAGACAGCGAGACAGAAAATCTGAAGCAGGCTCCATGGTGTCAGCACAAAGCCCAGTGTGGGGCTCAAACCCATGAACCATGAGATCATGACCTGAGCCAAAGTTGGACACTCAACCGACTGAGCCAGCCAGGCACACAGAAGTTGCCCACATTTAAAACCAGGTCATCCTGGTTCTAAAGCCAGCATTCTTTCCATGGCTATCTTTTCCTTCTAGCTAATGAGAGTAGGTCTCCACATCCTTGGTGGGGCTCAAGGATTAATTCCCAGAGAAGTAGGATTAGTGTCAAGGTGGTGTCATTCCCTGGTTAGATGAGGCGGCCATAGGGGCAAGGATTGAGTCCTCTCTCAAGCCATCTCTCCAGTACCTACTTCTGCGAGAAAGGAATCTGGATTCTCATGTAGCTGACTCAGTATGTAGTTAGTTGATTTCCATACTCCCCAAATTAGTTCAAACCACAGAGGAAGGCTCTGGGCCAGAGTGAGTGTCAGGCAAGAGGATATTTTATTTTAACACGGAGGGTACACTAAAACGAACAGGCTTGTCTTTTACCACGCAGGGCACTCAACCTACTTACTAGATTTGCATCTCACTTCCAAAATAAAAATTCCACATTCCCCACCAATCTGTATTTGCCTTTCTCAGATTTAGGAGACTCGTGGCAGTAATCGGGTGGCCAGTGGAAGGGGTGGGAGCATCTTAAATCGTTGCTCATAAAGGACTGGCTGTGGCGGAGCGTGGGAACAAATAAACAGTAAAGAAACGGGGGCAATGGTGCAAGGTTTGCTCCCTGTGCAAACAGCCCCGCTGGAGGACAAAGTCCACAAACCTTATCTCCTCCCCTATTTGAAATGGAACCTGGATGTGACATTTTGGGGGTTTTCCCCTCTGACATTCCATTGCTGAATTCTTGATGTAGTCATCTGGAAGCCTCATAGGTAGGTTAAATGGTTGTTTGCTACGCTGCCGTATGATTTTAAGAACACAAGAGAGACTCCTGTGCATGCTACCTCACTCAGAGTCTTGCCAAATTGGCTCTTTAAGATGCCTGAAATTTCACAGTTAATCCTTCATTGTTTTTCCCTAATCCAAAGATCAAGCACTAATGCAAATAGTCCTGGGAAGGGTAGTTCATTGACCTATTATCAGTCATATATACCTTAGTTGGAATGAGTTTGACGAATCAATTCACACAAGAAATAATAAATGTAAAAGTCACTTTGTAAGCCATAAATTGTCAGATAAATATGGAGTTATTTGAACATATTTTAAAACTTTTTCACTGAGATATAACATAACTGGAATCCATGTTGATTGAAGACTCAATGTTACCATCATGTCTAATGTTTATCAAGTGTTTACTACATGCTAGACATTGTTCAAGGCTTTCATGACAACAAACCGATATGGGGCAGGTATGATTCTTATTCTCATTTTACAGATGAGAAAGATGAGGCAGAGAAAGATGAGGCTAAGTAACTTTTCAAAAGTCACACAGCTAGTAAGTGTCTGAGCCAGGATTTGTACCAGGCAGTCTACTTCTAGAACCTGCACTACAACCCACTTTCCTACTCAGTTGCTCTCTTCAAAGGTATGATGGCTGGAACACAGGGGAGGAAGAAGATTTGTGAATCATGAAGGGCCTGAAGTTATTTAAAACTCTTATTATACCAATATCTATTACAATATAGATACAATTTTCTTGTATCGGTGCTTATACCAGTATTGTGGTCTGAACGTCAGCATAACGGAAATAACTAGAATGATGTCAACAATAGGTGCTTACTATCATGTATCTGATGTAGTCACTTTTACCACCTTCATCCTCGTGATCTTTGCCCTCATTGTCTTTATCATCACTGTCATTTATTGAGGGCTTCCCATGTTCCAGGAACCATGTGTTGTCCACTACCTAAACGATCTCACTTAATCCTCAAAGCAACCTTATGGCGTTGGTATAACCATTCCCATTTTATAGATGATAAAACTGAGGTTCAGAGATGTTAAGGCCATAGAGTCAAAAGTGATACAGCTGGAATGGGAACCTAAGTCTGCCTTCTAAGCGTACGTTCTTAACCACGTCACTATGTCCAAAATTTGAATCATACTTCTACAAGCACCACCACAAAATACCACGTATTAAGTGTGCTTTCTGTGTTGGCTTGGCCCTCTGTCAGGCTAGTCCTATCTCATGATTTCAAACGACAGTTCATGGGTTAAATCCAGCCAGCTGCCTGTTTCTGTATTAAAGTTTTACTGGGACCCAGACATACTCCTTCGCTTACACGTTGTCTGTGACTGCTTTTGCGTGAAAAGGTATTGTTGAGTAGTTACAAGAGCGATCCGAAGGCCAACGGTATTTGCCATCTGGCTCATCGCAGAAAAGTCTGTGGACCTCCCTGCCTTAAACCATTTTGCAAGGTGCATGTATTACTATTCTCATTTTACAGATGAACATACTGGAATTCAGGAAGATTAGGTAGCTTGTCCATCCAACTATAAGAGCAAGAACCTAGTGAGAACCTGAGGTCTAGATGACCCCAGAATTTGTTCATTTTCCTCTTTGAAACTTACAAAGGCAACAACTTTCATAATTACCAGTTGAAGGAAAGATTTCTCTAACATGTGGTTAACAATCTGCTTTTCAATGTTTGACACTGCTGTTAGAGTTGTACATTTTCCGCTGACAGGGGGATATTAAATTCCTCTTACCTTCTGAGAATTTACTGTATTTAATTCCTTGAGGGTGGATGCTCAAGGGCTTGTCTGCCTTATTCTTGAAGTGGACTTTCATGATATCTCCAACTTCCGCATACAAAGTTGGCCCAAGAAGTCCTATGGAAACAAGGATTTATAATGGGTCTGTGTTCAGGACTACCAAAGACAGAGCTGCTAAGCATGAACCCCATGAGTAATGGCGGTCGTTCCTCCTGGTCCTGAGACTGACCAGCTCATCGCCTCTACATGGCAGGCAGGTAAGGACAGGAAGGCAGAAATGCTTGGCATGTGCCCAAAACAAGTCAAGAGAGAGGGGGAATAGTTCTGACCATGTCCGCCCCATTCAGACCCACCATCATTTCTTGGAGATTACTGTCTTTGTCTTTGGTCAAGAAAAGAAAGATGGTCATTTTCAATTACACAAGATGGTTTGAGGGAAGGTGACTGGCTCCATGAGATCCCCTGAGGTGGGAGACCTCAGAGACCTCAGTGAAGCGAGGGAGCAAATCATGCAGTACTCTGGCCCTGAGGCAAGTTCAAAGTCCCTGAGGCAAGAGTGAGCTTGCTGGATCCAAAGAACTGTAAGAGAAATGGTGAGAGCAGAGTGAGAACAGATGAGGGAGGGGTGGGTCATGTGAGGCTTAGGGGGCATAGTAAGGACTCTGGATTTTCTCCTAAGTGAAATGGGAAATCACTGGGGTTTTGTGAAGAACATGTGCTCCTGACTGATTCTGATGTCCTTTAAATCTTGAGAACTTGTCACCAGAAGTCCTATTTCAGACAAGTGACAAAGAGTTGACCGCTCTCATTGCCAAGCCATCTGTAAACTCTGTGGGGCTGGCTTCTCTCCACTAGGAATCACAGGAGAGCAATATAATATTGATATAATATAATGATCATCACCACTGCCCATGAATGCCAGTTGAAGTCTGTGACCACAGAGCAAATCTTCAAGGAGATATTAACATACCCATTTTACAGATGAGGAAACAGCCTCAGAGAGTTTCAACATCTTGCCCAATAGTATGTAGCTAATTAGAGGCAGCTAACCTATCAGACTCTACATACTGGGCCTTTAACCACCTTTTAATAGTCCACCCCTCACGCTATATGTATTCATTCCCTCAAAACATATTCATTGAGTGCCCACATTGTCCTGTCAGCATTGTAATGGTGAGTAAAATAGGCACTTTCACAGAGCTTACAAAAAAGGTAGGAAAGCCAGATTTTAACAAATAATCCCACCAACATTTGATGACAAACTATGGTAAGTATTATGAAAGCCAAGTACAGAACACCCTCAAGAACATTTTACAGAGGGATTTCGTCCAATCTCGGACGCATGGAGGGGATCAGGGTTGGGAAATACTTCCTTGAGGAAGCGATGTTTTAACTGAAGCCAAAGTGGGATTAGCATGTGCAAAGGGTCCGCGGCACCAGAAAACTTGGCCTCTTTGGAGAACTGACAGATGGCCATGGCGAAGGTGAAGCTTAACAGGCAAGAGAAAGGAGCAGAAAGTGAGGCTGAAGGCATAGTCAGAGGCCCTGTCATGTAGGGCCTTGTGGGCCATTTAGAGTTTTCCTCTAAGAGTATCTGAAAGCCATTAGAGAGTTTTTAGCAGAAGTGAGACATGGACCAGATTTGGGGTTTTAAATCTCTGGCTGTGTTGGTGGAGGATGAGCCGAGGAGAATCGAGAGTGGATGTTGAGAGAGCAGATAGAAGGCTCCAGAGGGGTGATGTTGGTGAGTTACTGTAAAGTTACAGTAGTGGAGGTGATAAGAACATGCTAGAGAGCTCTTAGGAGACCAGACTGCCAGGCCTCAATGGATGGGATATGGGTGGAGGGTGAGGGGTCCAAGTTGCTGTGGATGGTCGGTGACACTCTGGCTGGGCAGCTGGGTGCAGGAAGGTGTCATTCTCTGAAAGGGAGGCCACTGTGGGAAGGTTTTGTTTGGTGGGCGTGGTAGGCAGAATGAAGGCCCTCCCTGAGGTGTCCCCATCTTAACTACTGGGACCTGAGAATATACTACCTTATATGGCCGAAGGGGTTCTGCCCCTTGGGAATGATGAAGATAAGGATGTCGAAATGATAATGGATGTTGAAAGGATGTTTCAATGGATGTTGAAAGATAGGATGTCTACCTATTGGCAAAGAGAAAATGGGACTTCTGAGACAGAGGCCCTACCTTTCTCTACTCCTATCTTTTTACCCACAGTTTTCTTTTTTTTTAAGTTCATTTATTTTTGAGAGAGAGACAGAGAGATAGAGAACGAGCAGAGGAGGGGCAGGATGTGAAGTGGGCTCTGCTCTGACAGCAGGGAGCCCAATGCGGGGCTCAGACCCATGAAGCACGTGATCGTGACTGGAGCCAAACTTGGGAGCTTAACGGACTGAGCCACCCAGCTGCCCCAGGACCCAGTTTTCTTATTCCTTTCGCTGAGCTCCCAGTGCTAGACTTTATGCTGACCATGTGCCTGAAGCTTTTTGTTTGTTTTTGTGTTAGCTCTGCACAGGGCCAATGAGGTCACGTGGTTCAATCCTCGTTTTGGAGACAGTGACAAAGCCCAGGACATGGGGGCAGGGAGGGTGGCTTGCTCAAGGTCAGTCACTGGGTGGCACTGCTGGGGTGAGAACTCAAATCTCCGGACTCTTGAACCTTTCTCTCCCACCTCGCACAGAGCGGGTTCAGAAGCCCCCCTTTCCTGAAATGGTTCCAGTGTCTACACCATTTCTGACTCCTGACCACATCTGGCTCCACTGGCTGACCTCTCTCTTCTGGCTGCTGCCCTCCGTCCTAGCTGCCGACAGAAGCCCCCACTGGCTATTCCCACCCACTGGGATGCCCCGGAGCCCACAAGAGGGCTATAGTGTCACAGCGTGCACCGGTTGCGTTGCCATGGGCGCCTCGCCCTGGCAATTTGTTGGCATCATGGGGCTGCAAATGCCCGGTGCCCAGGATAAGTCTTCTAAGTTATTTAACCTAATAAGACCTCTTGCTGCAGTGAGCGACGTGGAATGTTTATTTGCCTCCCTTTCGGTTTCTTCGGAATTAAGGCAACACAAAGCGATGTGTTCGTAAGTGCACCCCAAATACCTCCCCGCACATGGACAAACACAGGCCTGGACGTTGTCTGAGCCACCGTTCAGCAGCTCCGTCGGCCAGATGGCCCGAGACCCATCCCACCCTCTCCTCAGTGGCCGACAGTGAGGTGGGGGGAAGGAGTTGCCTATCTTGTGGTCCCAAGAAGGTAGCACAGCATGTACCAAATGGTTTTGGACTTGAAAACTATTAGCTGGCTATGAAGCCAGCTAACCCAGCCCCCTGCTCTCAAGGTGAACAACGCACTACAGAAAACAGGAAAGCCCGTCGTGGGGTTGTTTTAAAGCCCCTTCAGGGGCAAACATTTCTTAATCCTCCTGGAAAAAATTCGGAGTCAAAACTAACCATTTTCAAGCCCCAGACAGGATTCCCGAAAATGAGACTGGCCCCTCCACCTGTCCGCGGGTCCTCAAACCTCGCTGGACAGGCATCTTCAGACCTCTGGTCCTACAGCCTAGCCCCCATCCGCAATTCGAATGACTCCTGGGCTCACGCTGCAGAAGTGGCACATGACTGGCTCCAGGTTCGGCTAGAATCGTACCCACCAGATGGGTGGAGGAAACAGGGAAAAGGTACCAATGACACAGGACCAGGCTGGGGGATGGGGCAGGTCACATAGTCAATGGTAGTGTTTAAACCCAGAGCTTCTCAGGCTTTTCCTTTACCCCAAATTTGCCCCACTCTATCAGCTACTGTAGAGATCCAGTGAATAAAACACTACCCTTGCCCTTCAGGGGTTCATCGTTAAGTGACTTGGGGAGTTCAGGAAGGAGCTCCTTTTAAAACAGGTGTTAAAATGCCTCAGAATTCACATAAAACAAATGCGTAATGAGAAATACAGGGGTTGACAGAGAGGTGATGTTGTAAGTGCACAGGGCTTACACATAAATTAATGATCAGGTCTACTTTTATTTTTAAGTTTGTTTATTTATTTAGTTTTAGATGGGGGAGGGGCAGAGAGAGAGGGAGAGAGAGAATCCCAAGCTCCATGCTGTCAGCACAAAGCCCCACTCTGGGCTCGATCCCACGAACCGTGAGATCAAGACCTGAGCTCAAATCAAGAGTTGGATGCTTAAAGTACCGAGTCACCCGGGCGCCCTGATTAAGGTCTACTTCTAATTAATGAGGTTGAATCAGGAAATGTCCACAAAAGTTAATCACCTCAAAGGATTTTGATCACAGCACTCTCCTCTCCAAAACCTATCAATGACTCCTTCGTGGCTAAAAGAGAGTCTCCAGGCTGTCACTGGCCTTTCCATCACTCAGCACAGTGGCTTACACGACCAGAGATTCAATTCAGTCACTTGGCAAAAGCCACACAAGGCAAGGCTCTAAACACCTGCCCAGTTCTTCTTCTCTCCAGGCCTAATGAATATGTTTCCCAGCTCATTTTCCCCTCACCCACCTACAATTTAATTTAATTTAATAGTTCTGAAGTATCTGTCGTACATACAAAGCGTGGAGCCAGAGCTATGAAAGTGAATAGACTCTGTGACAGAGGACGGGGGATCCTTGAGCTTTCTGCCCTCAACTACAAACTTAATTTTATTAGTAACCTTATCGTCTGTTGCCTCGCCAGCCCCCGTGAAGGTGGTATCTCATCTATCTCCAGCTAATTCGGCCCAAGCTTTGAATCTCCTCACTTCCTGTTTCTTCTGAATCTGGTTCCAGCAATTATTCTCTCTCAGATATTGTTATCCTCCCCTTTTCCACTGGATTCTTCCCCTGAGCCCTTAGGTATTTTAAGTTACTGTATTCTTGTTTGTAAAACTCCAAAATTGTTGATTTGTGACTGAAGGGCAGGCTCCAGCCAAGGGAAGACTGAAGGTAAAGGGCGGTCAGAGGAGGCAGGACAGAACGGTTTGCACGGAGAGACAGAAGGAGGAGTTTGGGAAAGTTGACCCTCTTCAGTTGGTTAGTGTGGGAGGATGAGGGAATTATTGACCAGGGGGCCCAGCTGGAGGAAGTTCTCTCTTACCGGCCTCTATCATTCCTGCGGAATATAGTACCATATTCAAGATCCCAAAAACCCACTCAACCCACTTGCCTTGATTAAAGAAGAGAGGAGGGAAAAGGAGAGATTTCTCTTTGAAACTGATAGCTGTTGTACATCTCACACCATAAATAAAACAGGAGAAGAGATGGGAAAACCGATGCAAAAGAATCAGCCATATATGGTTCCTTTGAGTGAGTCTAGGGACCCAGACGGAGGCACCGGATTATTTGTTAAGGTTCATCCACACTCAAGGATAAGAAAGACAAGGTAAGGTTCTGTCTTGTCCACTACCGCCTGCTTCAATGCCCAGCCCATCGTGGGTGCTCAACAGTAGTCTGTTCAATGCGTGAATAAACTCAAAAGTTCAAACACTTCAAAGTTTTGTCGAGCTTTTTGATCAATGTCAAAAACAGTCACCTCATGGGCAAGAAGGGCCCCCTGCCTTGAAGTTCTCAAAAATATGAACCAGGGGCCCCACATTTTCTCTTTGCACTTGGACCCACACATTCTGTAGCCTGAACTGGTTAAAAACAACAAAAGCACGCATTTCTACAAAGATGGTGCTAAATAGACGGTTTACATATATACGAATATCAAATTATTCGTAGAGGTTTATCTTCAAAATTACATAGTATACTTCAGGCTTACCTGAAATTTTGGATCGTGGTTTTTCTTTCTGAAAATATGGTTCATACTCTCTGTAGACAATTTTCTGAAAGGAAGTTGCAAAACGATTCGAACTAGAAATAAAATACAAAAATTAATTTGAAAGGCATATAAGACATCTATATCTCATCACAAGACGGATGGCTTTCTCATGTCCTCAGATATGTGGTAGGAATACCAGTATTCCAATTGTGTTTCAGAAACCCAAGATTTTATAAACATGAATAATACGTGAAGTTAATAAAACAATTATTGATCTCTTTAAGAATATTCTGTTGAAATAACTGTTCTTTCCCAAATTGAGTCTGCCTTAACTAAGATACTCAAAATCCATTTTCTTTTTTTTTTTCTTTTTTGTTTAATCTTTATTCATTTTTGAGAGAGAGAGAGAGAGCACGGGAGGAACAGAGAGAGAGGGAGACACAGAATCCGAAGCAGGCTCCAGGCTCTTGAGTTGTCAGCACAGAGCCCGACGCGGGGCTCGAACCATGAACCACGAGATCACGACCTGAGCTGAAGTCAGATGCTCAACCGACTGAGCCACCCAGGCGCCCCAGAATCCATTTTCTAAAAAAGGACCTAAGATCATCGTGTGAACCCAAACGTTAGGCTTAGATTTTAAATGACTAAACCCACAACCAAATCCTCCATGAATAAATACATGGGCAATTCTTTAACTGATGAATCAAATACATATGTAAATTACCTGAGGAACATGGCAAAAAACCACTGATTTGGTGGACCCTATTTCTAGCTGAGAAGTTGGAGATGGGCTAATGGAGTAAAAGCCCTGGGGATTCACCCTGGAAACAAACAAATGAAATACCCACGTCTCAGAAAATGTTAAGTAACTTGTCCCGACGAGGATCAATGGAAAAGTGGCAGAGCCAAGACTCAAAGAGGTGAAACCCTTGTATTCATGGTAAAGTATCACAGAAGGGGAGTCAGGGAGAGCACTGAGCTTGCTTCTGGCCTTTTTTCCTTCTGCATCGCTAAAGCTGGGCACAGCGTTCCTACTGCGGTCTTCCAGATGAAAGTAAACGGGATGGTAGTTGGGGGAAATTTCTCAAAAATGTCTAAACCCGTTGAACAAACTGGCTTTGTGAGGCTTCCTAATCCAGAGAGGGTGCCCCCCCCCTAAAATCAGGGCCTCACAGAATGGGATACTCACCACGTTTGCTGCAGTATCTATATAGTGCAGTGGTTAAAACAACACGTTGTGGACTCAGTGTCTGGGGTTAAATCCCGTTTCTACCCCTTATTAGCTGTCTAACCTTGAACAATGTATTTAATCCATTTGTGCCTCAGTTTCTACAAGTGTGAGATGAGAATAATAGTAAAATCTTCAAGGGGCTGTTACAAGTATTACATAAACGGCTACCTGCAAAGGGCCTGGAGCCAGCGCGTTGTAAATATCCAATTCGTGCTAACTAGTCATATTTTTAAGAGGTAATAAAAGTTGGTTTTTAGTCTCCATGTTTTCCTACGAAGCAGAAAAATCGTTAACTGCAGTAATTCTTAAACTTTTTAAAATGTGGGATACAAGAATTGTGTTAATGTTTGGGGGCAGAATTTAAGGAAGTAGGAGTAAAGTGTTTTGGAAATGAGTAGTTAGCTATTCAAGGTACTGGGTTCTCAGTCGCTGAAAGCGTTCAGTAGAAACTAGACAACCACTTGGGGGGTGGGATTGGTGCTTAGGGTTGGGGGGGAGTGGAAGGTCAAACATCGATGTTAAAAATGAGCAAAGTTACCTCTGAGAGTTCTTAGAACCCAAGAATCTTAAGATTCCATATGGTAGCTGTGTCCCTCATGTGGGAATCCATTTCGATTTATTTAATTTTTAGTACATTCGGAAACAACCCTCCCCTCCCCCGCCCCCGATCTTGAAATACATGACCACGGATGATGGCATAAAAGCTTTACTAAGCAGAATCAGACTTTTATGTGGGGTGTGTATTTTAATTTTTGTTCAATAAGGGTATACTTTCTACCATATTTCACTGTACATATTGTGTGTACATCCTGAGGTATATCTGTTTTGATTTCGAACTGAATTGCTCTTCAAAACTAATCTAAGTAGAAAGCTGAAAATAATAGGATTTCCAACAACAGGCATGATGAATTTTTCATTTATGAGGATGCTCTAAAACTGATTTGATCATAATAAGAATCATATAAAGCTAGAACCCTAGAGGGGGAAAAAATATATGTTTTCGTTTTCAATACCTGTTACCTACATACATGTAAGTGACTGAACAAGTTTCCTTAGGGAAATTTTCAAAAACATTTACTTCAGACTTCAAACAAGAATAATGGATATATGTCACCTCTCAAAGGCATTCTCCTGCTAATACTGGATGAAGTAAGAGGGGAGATCTTTGCTTTGTCCTAAAATACACTTTGGCAAAGAATGGAATTGTCTAGACCGATCTCCTTAAAGTGAGTGCCATTCAGCTGCGGGTGCAGGCCACTTGAGCACAAGCTCTGAGTTTAGGCAGCCAGATATACGGATTAGATTTTTCACTAGAAAGTGCCAGAGAGAGAAATGACATGATTTGAGGTTCAAAAATATTGACAGTTGGCCTAGGTTATCATTCCATGGTCTGGGCGCAATAATTGGCACCAGGGTTATGACTCTTACGCGAATTCTGGAAACTCAACCACAGGGGAGGGGATCGGATAACCAGTCATGGTGCCCTGTGGACTCACCATGTGACTCAGGCTTTTGCCCTGTGTGGTTCTGCTTGTCATTTTCGGAGTCAACTACAGAAGGAAGAACAAACTTCCAAGCACAAGCACGGGGTGCCCCCGCGAAGGCAGCAAGCTGTTACTGTCTGCCCACGAGCAACAGAGATTAATGTTGGGAAGCCTGTTATTTTCTTCATGGTTTCTGGCAGTTTCCTAAGGCTGTGGGTGCGATCTAGATAGATCATCGACTTGAAAGACAATATTTAAAATAAATTTTTTGAATAAGGATTTCTTCTTATTACAAGACCAAGATAGTATGTAGTACCCTCCAAAATAACCCAGTTACAAAGCAATTCTTTGAAGGATCTAATGCTATACGCTACAAGACTCTTGAAATATTACATTATTTTTTGGCAGATTGCTTTGGTTTTGTAATTGTAAAAGAGGAACATGTCTTTCACAATCACGTAAACTGTGATGTTAAGTTAAAAAAAAAAAAACTTGAGTCACACTGAGAGGTTTACCATTAAAAAGTATAAAAATATAACTGGAAATAGTGAGTAGGTCCTATAATTTGTTTCATTGCTGGGAAGTCTTATTTTTTTAACCTTTCAATTAGGAAAAATAGTTTGCAATTCAAAGATAGAGTTTTATTATTTCAGCCACCTTTTCGTTACATAGGTCTGTTAACAGGGACCCTTCCAAAATAGCCCGGGGTAGACTTTATCCCAGGGACTAAGAATGTGAATAAAACGAACCACATGAAGCGGAAGACAAGGTAAAGGAACAAACATGTTGCACATTTACGGACCGATGATGGTTTGAAAGTCATTTGTAAGAACACAACAAAATTGTGGCAATTTGGCGACCGCGATTGGGCACTCTGCTTGTAATGAAGGCCAAAGCGTGCATCTTTAGTTTTAGAAGAGGAAGCCATGTGGAGGACGAAATAAATAATATGTAACTAGAGGTTCTAGAAAAACACGAGCCTTCCAAAATTCTGGCCTGGGACTTCGCAGGAAGGGCGAATGAGTTGCTTCTGCATCCATCACCGCACTCAACCCCCAATGAGCCGCTCTAACGAAACTGTATTCACCAACTCTTGAAAGCGGCACCTGTGTCTCCCATAACCTCGGAAGGACACACACTGCATCGTGGATACGCTGCCCCGCTAGAAGCAAAACTGGCAATTCTGTTTCCAAACTTAGCGATAAGGTTTTTTGCTTTTTTGTTTTTCCCGCTCTGTTTTGCTGCGCAAGCCCCGCGATTGCAAAGGAAAAGCTCCCTAGAAGAGGTAACTTGATGATCCCCGGGGGTGGGGGGGGGGGAAGCCCAACGGCCACCACAGCCGCCTCACCTCGGGTCTGCGGGCTCGGGGTGGTAGTCCCAGCGGATGCCCTGTGCGGCCACGTAGAACTGCCTCAGCCGCGCCGCCTCGGCCCCCGGGCGCCCCCAGCCTGCGCAGCCGGCGCCCAGGACCACCAGGACCCAGAGGCGCGGGCAGCCCGGGGCCATGGCTGCTTCCCCGCTCCCGCGCGCCGCCGCCGCCGCCAGCCGGGG
Organism: Leopardus geoffroyi; assembly: GCF_018350155.1. Classification (NCBI taxonomy): domain Eukaryota; kingdom Metazoa; phylum Chordata; class Mammalia; order Carnivora; family Felidae; genus Leopardus; species Leopardus geoffroyi. The sequence continues at coordinate 57,350,085 of NC_059338.1, read as the reverse complement.
ACCTGGGCCGCGCTCGCGTCCGCCGCCGGTCCGCCGCCGGTCGCGCCCCGCGCAGCAGGCCGGTCCGCCGTCGCGGCTGCAATGCGCCCCGGGAGGCTGTGGGTGGCGGTGTCCTCCCGCCCTTCGGCCGGGGCGCCGAGGCCGCCGCGGCTTCCAGCCGTCCTCCCCTCCTAGCGCCCCTCCAGGCCAAAGGGGGTTGGCTGGGTCCGCGCCCGCGGGGACGGGAGGGAGGAGGCAGGGCGAGGGGTTGGTGAATGTTTTACCGCAGGTTGAGAGAAGGGCAGAAATGGAGGCCCTCGCGGGCGGGGCGGGGCCCAGGGGTTAACGAGCCGCGGGCAAAAGCGGTCCGGCCCTTGCACCTGCTGAGCCCGCTGCCCCTCGCCACCCACCGCGAAAACGTCCACACCTGCTACGCCCTCTGCAGTTCCCAGGGCGGCGTCACCCCACGCCCCTAGCCGCGTCGGTCTCCCGATCTGGGGGAAAGGGTATTCTGCTGTGGTAGGGGCACAGGGACACCTTGCAATTGCAGGGGAGGAAACGGGGGCCTGAACCCAGGCACGGGGCCGGCAGGCCTGGACCACCGCACTGACTGCTGCCCGCGCCCAGCTCTGGCCGGAGGAGGGCCCAAGGCCACGGGGCAGCACCGCAGAGGCAACCAGCAGAGCAGACCTCAGTCCCACTCCCCGCGCCGTGCTGGCTTGGGTCGGCGACGCAACCTCTTTAGAGCTCGGTTTTAACATCGGCCCAAGAGAGGGATGAGAGTCTTTCCCCCATGCAGTTGTTAGCAAGATAAAAGAATACTGTGAGGTGCCCGATTCGCCCGCAGCTGAGAGGAGCCCGCACACGCGTATTACTCCGGTTGTGTTTTTTCCCGCTGCAGGGCGCCCCCTGTGTCTCCCCGAGCACTGGGCTGTTTCACAGGGCCTTAAGATCTTATTTTGCCCTTGCTAGAAAATCGGAGGCTTAGGTTGTCCGAAGCATCACTATCGCTGTCCGAGGTTCCCCGAACCTGCGGGCCTCCAAGCTTCTGTCTCAACGGTTTGTCTCGGTAGATTGGATACCTTGTAATGGGGCACCTCGCACGAGGTGATGTCACGTGACGTCGGGCCCCCTCCAGGCTTCACTCTCCCTCCACGCAGGCTTCTTTCTGTCTGCTGCTTTGCTGATACTACTCTGCCAACTTACAATGCCCATCTCTTCGTCTTTGCTGCCCACTGGTTGAGTTCAAATAGAGTCCTACCCATCTCCCGGTAGGAGAGTATCTCCCGAGTCTCCTTCTGGACTCAAGTTGCCTTTCCCACTTTATGAGCTCCTACAGCAGTATTCAAACAAAACACTCGTATTGCTCGCCCTCTGTTACTTTGCCGGGATGTCTATCGTTTCCCCAATTAGGTGATCAACTGTTACAGCAGGAACAGGGCCTTACTCTTCTGTATCTGTGACAGCAGTGGTTTGAAAGCCGGTCCACCATCAGAATTCCCCAGAGGAGCTTTTACAAATGGCAGATTCTGACTTGAGACACAGGGCCGGTGGCCACCGTCCTGCAACACCCAGCCCAGTGATTGGTCTAAGATAAGCAGTCAGAGATGCTGTCGACAGTATATGAGAAGCTTTTTAAGAGCAGCGAGTCCCTAAATCCGCCAAGGTTACCGCTGAAGCTCTTGCAAAGTTACCGTAACCCTTTAGCTAGATGGTTTTGCCATTTTTATTTGCATATGCACCCACATGTTGTTTGTTCTGCATGACACGTTTACTGCCTCACAGAGACAAGCCAACTGTCCCGTTTGGCTATTTTTTGGCATCAGTTCCGGATAACTACTGTGTAACTATCAACAACCTATGCATTAAACATGTGGTTTAATAAAGAACATCTGTTCTTTCTTACAGAACATTCAGGTGATAAAGATTTTTTTTCTGCCTCTCTGATTTCCTGACTTTGTTTTCTTCTCTGATTTTGTGTTGGGTGGGGAGGTGGTGTGGTATATATTTGCTGACTGAATGAAGGGTCAATCTACCATTGGGACAGCAGTTATTATGCATTACATTGATGTAAACAAAATGATGTACACAGACCTTATTGAACAAAACGTCAAATAATAGAGCGTGGTATTTGGGAAGAATCCTTTTAATTGCACATTTGAATTTTGGTCTTGAGGTCCTTTTGGGCGGACTGACCGGTGGAGGGAAGGCGACACGTGCCTTCCTGTCTTGATTCTTGGTCTTCTGCACCCTCTGGTGCCAACCAGAGGCTTCTTGGAAGGCTTGCAGCCAGGGTGTGATAAGCTTCATGAAGGGCAAGCACTGGAGACCCCAGAAGACCTTCTAGAAGTCCCCTCAAGTCACAGATACCACCTGCCTCCCAACAAAGTAGAGTATGCCTTCCTCCAATCCAAAAATAGAGGCATTTTTTTTATGTTTCCACGGTCTGGTCTTCTGGTAAGTCAGATGCTTCAGTCTCTGGCTAATGAGTCTTTCAAGAAAGGGACAGCTGGGCAAAACCCACAGACCACTGCAGGCATCCAGTCCTGGCTGCTGAGGCTTAAGGAAGAGGTGAAGCAGGAAGGGTGGGTGGAGAGTTCGGGCTTGTGGCACAATCCTTCTGCTGTCATCCAGGACTAATCTACAGGAAACTTCATGCCTTTTTTTTTTTTTACAAGTATTTCCAGAAAGCTGCAGCAAATATGCCACAGTTACAGCCCAGTCTGGCAGGAAGCCTGATGTTCAAAAATAGGATCCTATGGAGTTCAGTGAGGTGACCAGGAGGACAGGTCTCTGAAAATGAGATGAAAGAAATTGAAATAATTACATGTTCCTTCAAAGCAAGCAAGCAAGCAAGCAAGCTAGCTAGCTAGCTAGCTCTTAGCATTTCTGTCCCTGAGGATCAACATAAGCTCTTTCTAGATTCTAGATAATCTGCCATTTAGGCTCCTTTCCTTAGGAAACCCAACTAATCATACTGAGCTTTGGGGGACAGAGAAAGTAACCAATTATTTTTGTGTTCCAGCAGGTCACATAGGGGATTGGCTGCATGAAAGTTTGTAGAATGTTTCCAGGAGTGTGACTTGTGGTTATCAAGCAAGGCCGCGGTGTTTTTTCTGTTTGTTTGTTTCTTGGTTTGTTTTTAATATATGAAATTTAGGTCCACAGTGTTGTTAATACCACCGAGCGGCCATTAATGGGAATGTCACACATCCCGAAAGAAGTTATGTCTTATTAGAGCATTTCTATCCCGGAGGAAATGGGAATCCTCGCATAAACTTACTTTCTATTGTCACTCTACTGACGTACCCTGTCCCCTGCTGCCAACGCAATTTCCTTCAAGACTTAAAAATTTAATACATGCTTAAAATGTAACTCATGATTATATACTAAAAAGTCAAGTTTTAGTATTCTTTCTCTTCCCCCCACTTACTTCAAAAATATCTTCACGGGTGACTTACCTTAAGGGCTTGGGTCAAATGCAGCATTTGTGAAAACTCCGTATGTTCCTAGGTGGCTAAAGGACAGAAACACAAAGATTTGCCATGTGGTGCTGGGGCCTTGATGATGGTGCAGCACAGAGTTCCTGAGACATCATGCATGAACACCCGACCCCGGAATTCTGCTTTGAAACGCTAACAAAATTAGGGCTCCTGGGTGGCTCAGTTGGTTGAGTGTCTGACTTCAGCTCAGGTCATGATTTCACAGCTCCTGAGTTCGAGCCCCCCGTTGGGCTCTGGGCTGATGGCTCGGAGCCTGGAGCCTGCTTCCGATTCTGTGTCTCCCTCTCTCTCTGCCCCTAACCTACTCGCGTTCTGTCTCTGTCTCTCTCAAAAATAAATAAGCATTAAAAAAGGTAACAAAATTAAATGCCTGCAATATTTTGGAGATGCCATTTAACAGCTCTGGGCAATTTGCGTTGCACGTACACCCTCGTTAAGTTATTGTTGAGCTGTAGGTACTGAGTACCCGCTATGCCTCTTCCTGGGGAGAAGAATTCCTTAGAAAATACCCAGGCTTGATATCTGATCATCTGGCAAAAGTTATCAAAGCATGGTAGTACTTCCCCCTATGTTTGTTTGTTTGTTTTCATCTTCACAATGATCAAGAGTTCTACTGACATTTAGTGGGGGAAAGGGCCAGGGGCACTGGATAGCCTAATAGGCATATGACGCAAAAGATTTATCCTTCACTCCATACAGTTTTAGGATATCTACTCAATATTCCTGTAGGTGAATAACCTCTGAGTCTAGAACTTATCTTGCTTTAAATATAATAGCGTATTTTTTGTGTCTTTTAAATTACAATTGCCATGTGAATTGAGAGAAGGTTATAACAGGTTTTCCAATCCTTTCCCAGAGTCATTCATCATTAAAAAAAAATCAGGTTGGTGCTGGCAATGCCTCTGATGCTGTTTGAGTCACTAAAAACTGTTGGTCACTGACTGTTGGTCTTTACGGCTGTTGACCCAAAGGTGCAAGCCTCATCACATCCACTAGAGTAGTCCCTCGGCTTTAGCGTTTTATTTCTATCATGTATCACTTTCCCTTTCATTTCTCCTTTACTTTACAATGAGTAAATCACTGATTTTTTTTTAAAAAACACTGTGTGTAGTTAGGATATATTATCTGTGTATTTGACTTTAGAATTAGTAAGGGGGATTTTGCAAAAGTTTTGTTGCAAAAGGGGGACATTATGTACAGTCATTCTGATATATCACAGTGAGTTAAAAAGTCAAACTAGAAAAATTTACTCAACCATGCAACATGTCTCTCTTACCTTTGAGGGTTCAAGGGGCTTTCTCCATCATCTGGAATAAGCAAGAAGACACAAATGATTGGTTTAAAGGGAAAAAAAACTAGATGAACGAGAAAGGTCATCAATGGTAAGAGTCATTGGGGAAAGTCTGTTACTGATTTTCACACAGGCTCATTATCAGGGGTGCATTGGGAACAAGCTGTGCATTGGGACCCGTGTGGGGCTGAATGAAAACATTTGACAGTATGTAATCCACACTCCACTCATGTTTCCTCTCTTGCTTTTCAGTGACAACCTCTTCTTTGTCCTCTGGTCCTTGCTGTCAGCCTCTCGGCTGTTTTTGGTTGCATTTGACATTGAGATCGCTGGTTCTTGAAACCCATTTGTTTGGCACTTGAGGTCCCCTGTCATTGCAACCTGTGTCACACTCCCCCAGCCACTAGTTGGGAAGCTGATTGTGTAAACAAATCCATACCCACATAACAAAGGCTGTTTTCTTTCTCTGGTAACATGGGTGACCAGGGCCTCCTGTCTTAATCCAAACAATGGGCTTGCAGAGTGGAAACTTTAAATATGGCAGCCGGCCTGCCCATCGTCCCGTGGAGAGTTAAAAGGGGAAAGCATCTTATGGCTAAATAAATTTAGAAAACACTAAGCCAAATGAAGGGGAACAAGTATATTTATTACAGGGCACTATTGAGCCTTCAATGTGATAATGAATGTGCATTTTGAATTTGCAGGAGAGGAACAGAGTACGCAGCATTTTCCTATTATTTGACCATAGAGTCCTATAAAGTTAAAATCACATTGCAGTGGGTCAAGGAAAATTCCCCATCCTCACAAATGAATTTATTTGTTTTTATTTTTAAAAGTTTATTTATTTATTTTGAGAGAGAGAGAGAAAGAGAGAGAGAGAGAGAGCACTCACACAAACAGGGGAGGGGCAGAGAAAGAGGGAGAGAAAGAATCCCAAGCAGACTCTACGCTGTCAGCACAGGGCTTGATCTCATGACTGTAAGATCATGACCTGACCAACGGAGCTACCCAGGCGCCCCAGATTTATTTATTATTAAAGATATTGGAGGATGGGCGGCTGCCGGTCTCTCGTCATGGTCTGGAGGGTTCTTTGGCAACATCTCAAATCTAAAGAAAGAACTGGGGGGGGGGGGAGGCCAAAGGCAGAAATAATGTGATTCCTACATGGTTATGGAGAATAGGTTCTGGGTCTTAGGAACTCTTGCTTCTGCCTTCTGGATTTGGTTAAAGAAACAGAAATGTCGCCCAGAGGGACTGGTTGCAGCTCTTTAAGCAGAGTGATGCTCTTTCTTTGTCTATCATCCTACTCACACATCCACAGGAGAGTATGTGAAGGAACTTTAGAACACCAGCCTCAATGTGATGGTGATTCTGTGATTGGAGAGAACTTACAAGTGCGGAACAAGAGGGTCTGCCCTAGAGCAGTTAATGATCAGAGCTGAAAGTCAATTCCATGAGAGCTCCATCAGGTATGACAGCCATTCTCAGTCACCTGCATTTGAGCATTCCTGACCCCTCTGATGCCCCTTGTTACCTTCCATGAGAAATGATGAAGAGCCCCATTAGTGTGTGAAGAGAGGTTTCTGAACTCATGACTGAGCATCCGGACCAGACAAAGAAAGAATGTTTTAATCCATAAGAGATGGTTCCCTTCTTTCATCCTAGGCCAAGCTCTTTTCTTTTCTTTTCTTTTCTTTTCTTTTCTTTTCTTTTCTTTTCTTTTCTTTTCTTTTCTTTTCTTTTCTTTTCTTTTTTCTTTTCTTTTTCTTTTCTTTTCTCTTTTCTTTCTTTTCTTTTCTTTTCTCTTTTCTTTTCTTTTCTTTTCTTTTCTTTTCAGTTTATTTATTTGGCAGGGGGGGGGAGCAGAGAGAGAGGAGAGAGAGAATCCCAAGCAGGCTCCGCATGGTCAATGCAGAGCCTGATGTAGGGCTCGAACCCACGAACCATGAGATCATGACCTGAGCTGAAGTTGGATGCTTAACCAACTGGGCCACCCAGGCTCCCCTAGAGCTCCTTTTTTGATGAACAGTCTGGTAAGCACAGCCTCCCTCATAGAGCGTCTTCATCCATTGGGTCACTTCCCTGCTTCCATCCTGCATCAGCCCCGCAAGTTTTCAGGAGAACGTACAGATCTCTCAGTGTGCCACCCCAGATCATGACTGAGCAGCTACCCTCCACACCTCCGGCTCTATCTCTCGCTTCCCCCACAGCATTTTTGGTTCAGAGGCACCAAAATGCTGAACGTAGCGCCTGCCTGGCCACTTACCCCTTTCAGGTCTTTCCACACACCATTCTCTCTGCTGGAACTCTATTTCCATTTATTTCCCTTTAGGGAAATCCTTCTTATTCTTCCAAGGTAGAGCTTAAAGAAGCCTTTGCAGACCTATCAGTTTGGTTGGGACACCTCTCTTTTGTGTTCCAGTCATATCCAGGGTGTGTTTTGGCCTCATACAGGTACTACTTCAGCATTAGCTTAGATTTCACGTATCCGTCTCCCTACTGGGCTTGCACAGTCTTTAACATCATGGCCATTACCCTGGGTCCCACTACCAAGCACTGCCGGCCAATAAATGACTATTGCATGAAAGAAAGATGAGGAGGGAAGCATGGTCCTTTCCAGTTGGTCTTGGTGGTAACTAAGGTTACCTAGACCTGAGGCCTCCAAATGCCAATGGGCCAAGGGGCATCATCAGAATTTGGAGGGGAGGGCTTTTGAGAAATTCAGTTTTCCAGACCAATTTCCAGATCTCTCTTTATAAGGATCTGTATTTTTAAAAATTTTTTTAAATGTTTTTATTTATTTTTTTGAGACAGAGAGAGACAGAGCGTGAGCAGGGGAGGGGCAGAGAGAGAGGAAGACACAGAATCAGAAGCAGGATCCAGGCTCCGAGCTGTCAGCCCAGAGCCCGACGCGGGGGTTGAACTCATGGATGGTGAGATCATGACCCTAGCCGAAGTCGGACGCCCAACCGACTGAGCCACTCGGGCGCCCCTGTAATTTTTTTATAAAGGTGATTCTGATGCGAGGTCAGTTCCCAAGATAACTTCTCTTGGGCTTGTTTCCTTTGAACGCAAACATGTTTTCAAACATGAACTCCTGACGCTGTGGTTTCATGGCCCCTCCCTCGTGACACTAAAGGAAAAAAGAAGGAGAAGACTCTTTCTTATTTACCTTTTTGCCTGAAACGCTTTCTTAGGAGAGCCAGGAGGGTCCCACACGTCACCAAACCTATTGTAGAAGCCACTGCCCCGCCAAAGTAAGTCAGGGCTTCCTGGATAGTCAGCGGCCCTGCTGCAAAACAAACATACACACAGGGCATGAGAAGCATGTTGTGCAGAAGACCATCATTCTTCCAGAAGGGCCCCGAGAAGGGCCTCGGAGCTGTGAGATCAAGTCCTGTGCTGACAGCCTGGCACCAGACATCCGGAAGCCATAAGACTACTGCAATAGAATGCTAACCGGGGCCCAGTTCTATTCCTAATGCTTCAACATCAAACATAATTTCCAAGGGAGTCAGGTGAAGGGGCCCTAATAAAGTGGATGAAAGGATTACGGGGGGTGGGGGAGAGGGGCACGTGGGTGATGGGCAGGGAGGAGGGCGCTTGTTGGGATGAGCACTGGGTGTTCTATGGAAACCAATTTGACAATAAATTATACTAAAAAAATAAAAATAAAAATCTAAAAAAATGTGAATTAAATGATTAAAGAAGTAGAAACTTAAGCAAATAAAATAAACCATGGGTAATTTTTTTTCTTTGGCAATCAAAGACTTAGTTATGCAACAAAAGGTGGTCCTGACAAGCCGTAGAGAAAAAAATGAAAAAGAAAAAGGAAGTTGGGTGAGATAAGCCTTACAAACAGATGAAGCTTCATTTAAACAGATCCATGTGTTTTTAGAGGCGTGTGGTACAGAAAATTCTTCTGAGATCATTAATTAGGAATCTTCACGAAATAACCTCCCATTAAAAAAGTTCTGAAACTTCAAGATGTGTTTATTACACACAGGTTATAAAGACATGAGAGGGTGCATCTGACAAATCTGAGCTCCGCACTGGGGTGGGGATTGTCTGTAGAGTCATTGAATTTAATTTCCACTGCTCTGCAGGAGGCAAGGAGATTCTGCTTGATTCATTGTGAAATATTTATTAAACATAGGGGAAACCCAGTGAAAGTGAGACCACTGTCGGAAATACACAGAACAGGGGCACCTGGGTGGCTCCCTTGGCTGAGCATCTGATTCTTGATTTCAGCTCAGGTCATGATCGCAGGGTCATGAGATCAAGCCCCACATCAGGCTCCGTGCTGAGTGTGGAGCCTGCTTGAGATTCTCTCTCTCTCTCTCTCTCTCTCTCTCTCTCTCTCTCGCTGTCCCTCTCCCCCACTCATGCCCTCTCCTCTAACGAAAGAAAAAATAATTAAAGAAATACACAGAAAAGGAATACTGATTTTGTTATGTTCCTTATCAAATGACTTCCTAATCCATATGGAAAATATACCTTGGCAGGTTGGCATGGGGGTTGACCACTGGCCATTCTCTTGGCATGCAGTTCTCGCTGAGCCATTAAGTAACTGGCCTTCTGGACAACGGAAGCTGCAAGTTGAGCCGTAGCTGAAATTTCCCCAGGGGTTGGAGCAGTTCATCGTGCCTGGCTCGGTAACATGCAGCTCAGAGCACTTGACGGCTGCAGAAAGAAGGAATGCGGGAAAAACAAACATTCAGAAGGAAGGTAACAGAGATTCTGGTTTCATTTGTGACCTGGCTAGCGTTGCCAGCAGCTGGCGTAGGAATGTGAAAGATCAGAAAGGAGATGAGCCACTGCTGACATTCACACCAGCTCCTCCAAGATCACACATACTAAGATGTCGGCTCAGAGGATGACAGCTGAAGAACCAGGAGGGAGCATTCAATAAATACCTCCTAGTGGTTCCATCAGTCTTACCTACAAAAATACTATTTTCAGTATTTGGCTTCTCAAAAGCACCGCTGTTCTAAATGTTATTCTTACTGCCATGGGCAATTTGCTGGCATGTCAGCACGTGTTTATTGAGACACTTGGTAAGCGTTCAGCATGGCTGGCCTCTGGAAGTTTGAATGAAGTAGAGAATGTCACCCCCTTTAAACTTTTCTTCAGGGAGGGGCGCCTGGGTGGCTCAGTCGGTTGAGCGTCCGACTTCAGCTCAGGGCATGATCTCATGGTTCATAGGTTCGAGCCCTGCCTCGGGCTCTGGGCTGACAGCTTGGAGCCTGGAGCCTGCTTGGGATTCTGTGTCTCCCTCTCTCTCTCTCCCCCTCCCCTACTTGCACTCTCTCCGTCTCTCTCTCTCTCAAACATAAATAAACGTTAAAAAAAAAAAAAATCAAACTTATCTTCAGGGAACTTCGGGTTATTGTCCCTAATTTGTAGATAGGAAACTAAAGCTCAGCAAATAAAGTTGAACTCAAATAAACATTCTTGAGAAATGGTGACATTTACAAAGCGCTGTTCCAGTGCTTCATGGGGAATACAAAGACGGGAGAGACACGGTACTTCCCGCAGGGGGTGACAGCTCTTCCAGAGGTATCATACATGGCATATCTTTTCATTCAGGTTCCAGCTATGAAAAAACGGCATGTTCACACTATCACATAATTCGTGGAAGGGCAGCGAGTATTTCACAACTCGTACGCTGGGTTTCACGTTCCGCATGCTTGCTGTCCTCATACACTTGGACATTTTACAAGCGTTTCCTCCCTTACGTCTTCGAGAGCAGGCCACTCGCTCGTGACACAGCAAGGGGAGCGGCGACACGCCTGCGGCAGGTTACCTCTCACTGGGATCGGTGGGGACTTCACCGAGGAGCCGACACGTGAAGGGGTCGTTGGGGCTGGATGCGATTTCAACAGGTAGGTGCGACGCTGTGCGTGGGCGCCAGCTGGAAGATAGCACCCGAACCGCCTGCCCCATTGCCATTACCTCTGCACGTGGGAGCTCCCGCCGTCCATTGTCCCGAAGGCCTGCATCTGAGAACACGGCCTCCCGTGAGGGTGAATCCAGCGTGGCATCCAAAGTAACACGTGGTATTCGGGCCAAAGGTTCCCAGACCATGCCTACAGGACACTGTTCCTTGCTCCAGAGTGATGAGGCCTGGGCATCGAACCTCTGAGAGAGGAGCTGATACCACACCTGCTGTGAAAAAGCATTTCCATTCAGAGAGATCCCAGTCACCCGGGGCTTAACGGTGTGAAGACTGACGTGGCGTAAGCGCCTTCCACTCTTTCTGTAGCAACGAAGGCTCTAGCGACAGCTCCTCAAGGACGTTGAGGAAAATTGGCGATCTCAGGTATGGAAAACCAGGTGAGAAAAAAAAGTACTGAAAAATACCCTTGGGGAGGTAATGCTCTAGGCCCCAGGAAGAACGGGGTGTGGGGCATGAGGTCAATGTTACCAATACTGACAAAAGAAAAAAAAAAAGAAAGAAAGAAAGAAAAAGGAAGATTTGGTGCCAAAACGTAGAAATTCAGTAGAAAGCGAAATACGCACAGGCCAATTGCCTGCCCTCGCTGCTTCATTGGGACGTGGCATTGCCTGCTGGTCAAAGGTCAGCACGAAATGTAAGGTATGCACGATGCCACTGGCTTTGTCGCTAACTTTCCATGTCGCAGAAAGATGTTCATGACCTCTCTCTCAGTTCCTCGATTTGAAAAACTGAGTTAGTGACCCCCACGCCTTGTACTTCTCATCACAATGAATACATGGAGAACATGCAATTGACTCAGTAAAGGTCTCTGAGCAAAAGAGGCCAAAATTACGAAAGAAAATTTCTGCTTAAGAATTGGGGTGCCTGAGTGGCTCAGTCGAGAAAGCGTCCGACTTCGGCTCGGGTCACGATCTCACAGCTTGTGAGTTCAAGCCCCTCGTCAGGCTCTGTGCTGAGGGCTCGGAGCCTGGAGCCTGCTTCGGATTCTGTGTCTCCCTCTGTCTGCACCCTGCCCCCCACCTGCCACGTGCACTCTGTCTCTCGTGTTACCTCAAAAAATAAACATTTAACATGAAAAGAATAAATATAACTTCAGGGAGCCTGGATGGCTCAGTCGGTTAAGCGTCATGGCTTAGGTTTTGGCTCAGGTCATGGTCTCACAGTTGTGAGCTTGAGCCCTGCATTGGTCTCTGTGCTGGGCAGGGAGCCTGCTTAAGATTCTCTCTCTCTCTCTCTCTCTCTCTCTCTCTCTCTCTCTCTCTCCCTCTGCTCCTCCCCAGCTCGTGTGTATGTGTGCACGTGCTCTCTCTCTCTCTCTCAAAAGAAGGAAAAAGAAAACAGCACCAATATATCTTTTATTTCACAAAAGTGAGAAGTCCTGTCATTCCTTATAAATTCTTAAATCCATAGGCTATGTTTCCTAGATCCCAACAGATATTTCGTAACAAGAAACAAAGCTTTCACGATAATAATGCAATCACGCATACCTGTCACATAGTAAGAGCTTATATGGGCTTTTGTTACTTTTGAAGAAGTTTCCAGAAGAAGAGTGGTCTCAGTGAGTGTATTTTACCTTTGCAGGTTGGTGGAGGTGCTGTCCATTTTCCGGAAGCTGTGCATTCAACATCATTAGATCCCTCCAGCTTAAAGCCCTTGTTACAGGAGAAATGGCAGGTGTAGCCAACACTGAATTCTCTGCGGGTGTCAGAACAAGCCAGGCTTCCCTGCTCTGGGGCAAATAATTCTGGGCACTTGATGGCTGGAGAGTCAAAGAAATTAGGTCACAATCTTCAAGTTTCCTCAGAAGCCAGTTTTGCACTGAATTCATTCATTCATCTATGGAACAAACACTTATTGAGCACCTACTAGGTCAGGTGTTTTGCTAGGCAGCAGGTGTCCCACAAAAAATAGGACACAGGCCATTTACTACAGAGGCAGGAGGAGGGATGGCGGGTGCACAGAGGGAAGTGTAGGTAGGAGGGACAAAAATGAAGTCAAGGATTTAAGCAGTCACACAGAAGAACCCACAGTTTTATCCTTTTCTCTCTGCGCCTGTGCCTCCCATGGCTCTCCCTATCCAGTCTGGATGGGTTCAGTCCAGGACTCACTTCTGCCCTGCCCGAGGCCGCTTCTTCTTAGGTAGCCTGCCATCTCCTCAAATTCAACATATCTTAAAACACAATGACCGTCCTCTGTCCTAAACTTTTGCCTCCATTTGGATCCTCAGGCTGCTTTTTTTTTTTTTTTTTTTTTTTTTCAAATACCACAGTTCCATAGAACAGGAAAGCGGAAGAGCTCCTGGCTAAGCTAGATTAGTCCCTGGAAATTCCCTGAACTGACTTCATGTGGACTTGCCTCTGGTTCTTGGCTCATGCTGCCCTGGATTTCTTTCCGTTTTCATTGAAAAAAAATCCCACCCATCCTGGAGGATCCGACTGAATGCAGCCTCCGCAGAGCGTCTCCTGATCAGCGCAGCCTAAAGGCTTCTCCTACGAACGCATCAGTTTTTCGTCTGAACTCCTATGTTGTCTTACCACATGCCATGTCTCCCCTCACCTACTGGATGGAACGCTTCTAAAACCCAAGAGCCATAAGACTTTGTGTCTTTCACAGCTCACGCTTCAGGGGCTCAAGAGCTAGTGTTCGCCAATCGTTTGCCAAGTGGATGAATACAGGAATTTTTAATTTAATAACCATTTCCTTCAAAATCATTTTACAAATTATTGCAGTTATATATTTCTGTTAGGATCATGTCTTTTTCTCCATTAAATTCTGACATAAGACTATTATTTATTATCAAATATTTGACAAACTGAGTGACTATTCTTTTCATTTACTTATTTGTTCATTTATTGAGAGAGAGAGAGAGAGTGAGTGAGCATGTAAGGGAGGGGCAGAGAGAGGGGAGGGAGAGAATCCCAAGCGGGCTCTGCACTGACAGTGGGGCTCGAACTCATGAACTGTGAGATCATGACCTGAAGCTGAAATCAAGAGTTGGACGCTTCACCGAGACACCCAGGCGCCCCTACTCTTTCTTTAAATCCAAGCTTTCTGAAAGCAGTGCCTCGGTCAGTCAGGCTCATTTTGCTTAGCACTTTTGCCTTAAAAACAAAAGAAAATAAAACCTCTTGAAGTCCTAGGTAATTACTTCATGGGAATGTGATATTTCTGGCCTTTCCATATCACCCCACGTGTTTTCCGGTGACAGGCTATCCGCCAAAAGATTGTGGAACCTCATTGCCTGAGTCCACTCAAATAACTGAAGTAACACACTGAATTTCAGTTTAGAATGCTCAGATTTTTGAGTAATTAATAAATGTATGTTGGTAGGTCAATTTCATTTACCAAACATTTATTAAATATACCTATTGGTGGGGCGCCTGGGTGACTCATGGGTTAAGCATCCAACTTTCACTCAGGTCATGATCTCGTGGTCCGTGGGTTTGAGCCCCATGTCGGGCTCTGTGCTAACAGCTCAGAGCCTGAAGCCTGCTTGGGATTCTGTGTCTCCCTCTTTCTCTCCGCCCCTCCCCCACTCACGCTCTCTCTCTCTCTCAAAAATAAACATTACAAAAAATTTAAAAAATCTATTAGTGTACGTCACAGACATTAAATCATCTGTGAACATTTTCACTAAAACAACTTTTTCAGACTCTTGGGATTTCATTCTCAAACCCCAGGAAATGCACAATGTCAGCGGCAGGAGAGCAGGGACCTTGTCATCTTTTCAACACCGCATCCACGGGACAGGGTCTGGCACATCGTAGGGGCTCCAGAAACGTTTGTCAAATGAACAAAAAAGCCCATGAGCACAATTTAATTTGGATGCATTCTAACAAGTGTTTTTAGCTGGTCTGAAGAGAAGCGACTGTTTTAAAAAATTGATTCAAGTGACTTTCAGTACACAAAGAGAATTGCCGCAGCATTAAATCCACTTGGGGCTCTTGCTTTGGTCTGCGTTTTGTCAGTCTTGTTCCGCCAAGGTTGTCGTTACAGGTGTGTGTGTGTGTGTGTGTGTGTGTGTGTGTGTGGTTTTTTTGGTTTGTTTTTTGTTTTTGTTTTTGTTTTGTATGTGAAAATCTCTGAACCCTCTTAGGTAAGAATTAACCTCGCCCAAACAAAGGCCTCTAAATAAATTTAAGGATTTGACTTTGAATCAAGTGCGGAAGTAGGTTTTCCTGCCTGAGGCAGCCTTGATGAGGTACACGGGAAGTCTAACTCCCATCTGGAACATCATGGGCTCTCAGCAAACATGGCCGAACTACATCTGTGGAAGAGCTGAGGGCAGACGTAGAGGAAAAGATTTTTACCAAAGAATGACCTCTTGGGTAACTTGAAAAAATAGTCCTATTCTTAAGCCTCCTGTAAAACTGTCCCCAAACCTGAGTGATTACAAGAAGAATAGAAAACAGATAAGGATTGCTTTTATCACGATTAGTGCTCTATCTTCATGGACTTCTGAGACAGCGCTGTCTATCACAACAACCTTCACGGATATCTTCCTGTAACCCATGAAGTAAGTGTATGTGATTGCACGTCAATGCATAAATTGTTGGGTCCACTGGCATTCTGTCGTCACCTGACAGCATACTGGTTTGTATTATTTTAGACAGATTTAGTTAATTCTTCTCTGTTTCTTTGTATTATCTCTTTTGAGTTAGATATCGTTTCTGTCAGGAAACTTTTGGAAAGAAGATACAGTGCAAATAATAAGTTTAACCAAGTTGGCTGTTCTAGACTCAAAGTTTTGAAATGAACACTTGGAACCCCCATGGAGTCAGAGAAATGTTGGAGGAGGGGAGAGAAAAACAGAGACGCAAGCCAGGCCAGAGCTTAGAGGGTACTTGTGTGCTATATTATAGGACTTGGGTGAGCAGGGACATGGCCGAAAGGGCAGAGCTGGGACTGGGACTTGGAACAAGGACCTCCTTTCCCCACTAGGGGGAGGCTGATGATTAGGAGTTGGGTCCAGCGTCCAAATATGGTCTCCAGAGCGTCAATGGCAAAGTGATGAGGAGAGCTGTGGTCTGAATCAAGATAGTGCCCCGACAGTTGGGGACCTGAGGGTCATAGCAACCAGATGTAAGCAATTCCGGAAAGGACTCTGGGTCCCAGAGGACTAAGGCAGTGAGGAGAGTGGGATATCAGGCAGCACCCAAGTCCCAGAAGGCCAGGAACTGGTGTTCTAACTCGAAAGGAAATGTCTGCGGAACCACTCAAGAAGGAAATCTCTCACTGCACTCTGACGTCAGAGACCGAACGTTCCACTGCCACACTGGCCATGCTAACTTGGTGGCCCTCACACCACACCCCTCTGATACAACCTAGGATGCTGCAAAACTGTGCAAAAATCAGGGTTCTGGGGTCAATGTTGAAGGGTTAAAACTTTATGGGTTCAGGCACGTAAGAAAAAAAGAGGGACTCTGGGCCCACATCTAGAGAATGCATTTGGAGAGTGGGGTGCAAACACAGGCCCAAAAACCAGAGCTCAAGATCAGGCTCTGACAAGGCTGAGGAATCGGAGGCCTGCTGTTGGCTAAGGCTGCTGTCCGTGGTCAGGACTGGTTCTAGGCCCCAGGTGGGGCTGGTCTGCATGGTGGGGGGCAAATGCCTCCTCTCGTGGAGGACAGGGGGCTGGCAAGGTGTGTGTATGGGGGGGGGGGGGGACGGGCTTCAGAGAATAGAGTTATAACAACCATAGTGGTTGCATGTATGATTTCAAATTTTAGTGAGATAGTTCTTAGGCGTTTTTTTATTCTTTAGCCTTACCACAGAATGTGGGAAAACAGAACTCACGGTAAATGTCAGTGGAATAGGTGGATGAGCAAATGAAAACCAAGTGAGGAAGCACAAACCCTTAGTGTTAATCCCCCGTAAATGGTCTAGATTCCTCAGGTGCCTGTAGTATAGCGTTCTGACAGCAGATGGCAGCATTCTGCGTCTTTAACCCCAGAATTCTTGACCACAAGAGAGACCTCAGACATGATTGCGTCCACTCCTCTCCTTTTGGAATCCAGAAAACTGAAGCCCACGGGTGTGATGGGACTTTTATGGCACAGGACTTTGGGGAAGAGCGATACAGTTCTTTGGGTATTAATCTAGCATTCATTCCACAAGAAGGAATAAACGATATTTTAGCTTTTTTTTTTTTTTTCCATATAACTGATAGATTTCTATCAACATTCTCTCTTGTCTGATCACCAGGCACTGCCATCTCTGAAGTCCATTTCAACCCTTAGAGTGGCAACCCGGCCAGTGGAAAAGAGCGCCCTTAGGAGACTGACAAGGGACTTCGGAATGCTGCCACAGGGTGGCAGTGCAGGGTAGTGGTGAAAACACCAGCACTTTAATCAGGTGAGACCTGGGTTGGAGTCCAGCTCCATACCGCCCAGCTACTTGGCCTTTGCCTGCTGTGGATCCTCTCAAAGTCTCCGTTTCCTCTTCTTTAAAATGGGGATCGTGGAGCATCTGGGTGGCTCAGTAGGATAAGCATCTGACTTCAGCTCAGGTCACGATCTCACGGTTCATGGGTTCAAGCCCCGCGTCGGTCTCTGTGCTGATAGTCAGAGCCTGGAGCCTGCTTTGGATTCTGTGTCTCCCTCTCTCTCTGTCCCTCCCCCACTCACGCTCTGTTTCTCTCTGCCTCTCAAAAATAAATAAACATTAAAATGGGGATCATAATAACCATGTTCAAGGTTGTCGTGTGGATTGAATGAGATCCTGCCTGTGAAATAGCTGCTACTTATTACGCAAGCAATAAACATTGGCTATTAGTGCTGGTCTTATTATTACCGAGCACACTGAACAATAACTTGGGCCACTGGTGCCTTTGGAAAGTAAATGCGAGCTATGAATTAATTACTTCAGCAAACTCCTATTTTAGAGCACACTACATGCTAGGAACTCGTAGCCAGATGTTTTGGGGGAGACAAAGATAGAGAGGATCCAGCTCCTCCAATCCACTGGCAATAGGGCTTGTGCTTGAGCAAATGTAACCAGTCAATGATAGGCTTCAGCTGAGCGGCATTTGTCACACAGCCACTTTGATTCTAATTGCTGCAGGGACACGAAGACGAAGAAGGCACGGTTCCTGTCCTCAAGGACCTCGTAATCCACATGGAGGCAGAGCCAGGAGAGAGGCGCACGAGTAGACTGAGATCCTCAAGGGGCCAGGATGAAATCATCCGCATCCTTGCATAAGCTCGGTGCCTAGGCGATAGCAGTGCTCACGGACGGTGCATGGAGGAATAAATTAAGTCCGCAGAAAAAGACTTGATAAGGAAGTAAAAGTTCCAAGGACATAGCTGAACTTCATCACTTATGAACCTGTGACTTTCAGCGAGTTACTTAACCTCTCTGAGCCTCTGCTTCTCCTCCGGAAAATGGAGAGGATACTGCCTTTCCTCGTTATATTTCAGAACGGTGGTAAACATCAAGTGTCATGATGACAATTAAAATGCTTTATAAAACTGTGCAATGTTTTAAGTTAGAAGAATATTCAAAGAGAGAGAGACAGGGGCGCCTGGGTGGCGCAGTCAGTTAAGCGTCCGACTTCAGCCAGGTCACGATCTCGTGGTCCGTGAGTTCGAGCCCCGCGTCAGGCTCTGGGCTGATGGCTCAGAGCCTGGAGCCTGTTTCCGATTCTGTGTCTCCCTCTCTCTCTGCCCCTCCCCCGTTCATGCTCTGTCTCTCTCTGTCCCAAAAATAAATAAACGTTGAAAAAAAAAATTAAAAAAAAAAAAAAGAGAGACAGAGATTACCAATGCTCTGTGGAGAGGGTGTTTCCTTTAGCTTAAGAACAGTTTTACATGAATCCCTGGTGATTCTTCATTCTATAATATTATCTGAGAAGCCATAAGAAAGGACACACCCACGATCCTACCTTCACATGTTGGTGGGGGACCTGTCCAATGTCCAGATGGAGTACAATCCAATATTTCTGGTCCAGATAAAGAGAATCCTTCATCACAGGTGAATTGGCATCTGGACTTGTAACTGGAATCTCCAAGAGGCTGGACACAGGTCATTGTTCCATTCCGAAGGCTTAGCAGAGGTGTGCAGGTAAAGGCTACCCAGAACATGGTACAGGAGAGAAGGATCATTTTAGAACATGGCAACCTGACATCAGCGTGTGTGCGTGTGTGTGTGTGCATGTGCGTACTGAATCCACAGGGGCAGCATTCGGTTAGAAATGATCGTTTGAATTTCATGCCGCTTTATCACCAGGTAGAGGTCGTGGCACCAGGTAGAGGTCGTGGTTGTATAAAATAGCGACCGACAGTTGATTGTCATTCTGGAACCTTCACCCACAGGGGGCTTTAGAGGTCATTTTAAAGCTGTTGTTGTTTTTAATGTTATTTGTTTTTGAGAGAGAGACCAAGCATGAGAGAGACCAAGCATGAGGAGCAGAGAGAGAGGGAGACACAGGATCTGAAGAAGTAGGCTCCAGGCTCTGAGTTGTCAGCACAGAGCCGGATGTCCTCTCATCGGGCTTGAACTCATGAACTGTGAGATCATGACCTGAGCCAAAGTCAGATGCTGAACTGACTGAGCCACCCAGGAGTCCCTCAAGGTCATTTGAAAAGGAACTGGTGCTTTGGGAAGATAGTGACACAGCTCATTTCAGTTGTCCCCGCACAGGAGTGGAAGTGGCTGCTTCCTTGACACCTTCAGAAAGGGACCTAGTGACCTTGCCAGAAAACAATGACAAATGACTGGAAGTAGGAAAACAAAAAAATACTTTCTCCTCCCACAAAATCTACTTTCCCCAACCAAGGAGTATAAAGAATCCGGGTCTAAACCCTGGCTCTGTTACTTATTAGCAATGTGTCTCTAGACTTTTCTGAACCTCAGTTGCTTCATCTATGAAGTGGGAAACATAATACTCCTTGCCTTGTAGGGCTCCTCAGTTATAAAATAATAAGCTAGTTAAATCATATGTAAAAATTAAGTTTGAAAATATTTTTTAAGTCATTGACATGTGGTAGGCACATAACGTAACTGGCCACCTGCAAAAGCTCTTTCCACCAATGTCATCCTACAGGGACCAGCCCCAGTGACTGTACATGTTCACCTACAAAGAAAGGTAAATTAGATCTCATGGCTCTTTACCGTAGTTTATGCATATAGAGTTTGAGGCTCCAGGGCATTTGCTTGGGTTGGAGATCATGCTCTGTGACTTTAGGCAAGTCACTTAACCTCTCTGAGCCTCAGTCTCTTCGCTTTAAAAATGTGGAGAATAGGGGCACCTGGGTGGCTCAGTCGGTTGAGCATCCAACTCTTGATATCAGCTCAGGTCATGATCTCGCAGTTACGGGATTGAGCCCTGTGTGCGGCTCTGTGATAAGCGGAGCCTCCTTGGGATTCTCTGTCTGCCCCTCCCAAAATAAAATAAAATAAAATAATAAAATAAAATAAAATATTCAAAAAAGAAAATGTGGAGAATAGCATTGCATACCTTCCAAAATTTTTACAAAAGCAAAAACACTCTGTGTGTAAATGTTAATAGTTGCCAACTGATGAAACTATAACGTCCAGATTCAACGTGGTGACATTTAAAAATGAAGACTGAGAAAACGTATGGTTTAGGGTGTTTCTTTTTCACTGTTTGCTTTGACAGAACCATAGTCAGTGACAGCAGGGCTGAACCTGAGGCCATTCTCCAGCCGCTGACTTTGAACTGCCTGAGGTTCCAAGCGCAGTTTTTATACCTTTCTCTTCCCTTCACCTCTTCCTCTCTCCAGGTACATTCTCCTCGGTCTGATCGACTTTCCCAAAGATCTAGGCATTTTCTGCCACCTGAAACGTCTTTCTGTGTTCAGTGTGTATGTGTGTGGGGTGGGAGAGAGGAGAGGAGACAAGAAGACTGTAAGGACACAAAGGAGGGTCTCGATGACCTGGAGTCCGTGTCCAGCTTTTGTGGCCGTGCCTGCTGATAGCTGGGGTGCATGTCAGAAGGCAACAGGGCAAAGGGGACACTGAAAAGGGAAACTGCCTGATAACACTCTCTCATAAGTCTTACATCAGCCAGTGGATTGCAAGCCTCGTGGTGCCTTCCTGCCCAGCCCACATTCAGGTATTTCACTTGATCTCACCCGGCAATAATAGGAGAAAGTTCAGTTGGAGTAAACAAAGAACTAAAAGCAGAAGGGAACTGGGAGGTCACAGGAAGCTGTGGTGAGTGTCAACCTCGTTGCTGTGAAACACAGGCAGGACAATGTGAGGCAACGAACTCTAATTCGGATTACTGTGATAGAATTCTATGGAAGAATTCTAATCCCTGTGATAACCCTCTTAGGGGACTCCAAGTTCTTCCCCAAAGTTCCATGGACTTTGGAATATATCCAGGCTGCAATGTAGCCAGGATTAAAGCCGAGAAGGCGAAATCACAAGCCTTACTCTGGTCTTTCCAGACCCTGCTGGAAGGTGTATTCAACCCTAGCACCAGTGGCTTGCCTGCTCTCTGATGCCTAGAAGTGCAGGACATCCAACTCTGCTGAGTTCGTTCATTCATTCATTCATTCATTCATTCACTGTTGTCCTAACTTAGCTGTGGTGTGTGTGTGTGTATGTGTGTGCACTTGAGTGTGACCTGAACAGCAAGTGGTTTCCTCTTCATTAAAAACACGTGTCTGCCTGCTTTCACTCAGATGTTGAAAGCCTGTGCAAAGTGACAGGCAAAGGCAAACAATGCAGAATTATCTAGTATCATCCCTATTTGACTTTATTATTAAAATTGAATCTGCATCATGAAAATACTAATTGCATAGAGGGAAAAATGAGTGGGGAAAATTTTGGAAGAAGTCATACGAGAATGCCAACCACGCCTATCTCAGGCTGGGAGTATTTAAGACGATTGTTTTGTGTGTGTTTCTTTATTTCTTACTTTTCCGTAGCTTTAATAAATGAAAAGCCTGCTTCATAAAAGCAATTGCCATAAGCCTGAAAAACTGGATGCACTGAGTGGAAAAAGGCACGAGGGGTATGAAAAGCCTCTATCTGTTCTTCAGTTGGCAAACACAAATGACCAGAGACAGTTCTGGTTCTTAAAATATTGGCAGACTACCCTGGCTTTCTTTTCAGCTCCATACAATGTGGATATACATGCTGAGGCTGAATATGCATGTTTTCTCTACTGAGGATCCTGTAATCTTGCATTTACAGATTAATTGCTTCCTCTCTACATCACTCTTCACTTTACCCTGAGTCTATTTCTCCATTCCTACGCAGATCTTGGAGGATATCTGCAGCACCTGTAGATCCTGCCTCTCCTACTGCACTGTTATACCCAGAGGTCATACTCCATGGTTCCCAGGAGCAGAGTGCTGGGTCAGCCTTGGTACAGCCATCCTGAAGCTTTTCTTTTTCCTTCTGGCCTTTCTAGGCACTGTTTTCAGCCACGTGAGAACAGTCTACCTGGTTCCTGATAGAAACTTCCAGGTCCTAGTAAAGGTTCTGGTAAGGAGTGCACAGGGGCCATTCCCTAGCTCCGATTACCAGACACCCCGCCACTGGTGTCACCTGCCTGGCCCCACATTTGGGATCACTGGGTCACAAGATGAAGAGTGTTTCTTAATTTTCCGGTCCATCTCAAGCTTCTGGCCCCTAGACGGTCACCGTCGCGAAAATATAGCCTTTTAAAATGCAGCCTACCCTGGATTTCCCAGACGCTGGAGAGAACTCAGCTTACCCTGGCATTGTGGGGGAGGAGCACTCCAGGTCCCCGTACCCAAGCACCGCAGCTCGCCTGCTCCCACCAGGAGTAAGCCCTCGTCACAGGAGAAGCTGCAGGTAGATTGGTACCGAAAGGCTCCAAACGGGTGGGAGCAGTTCACCTGGGCCTTGTCTGGAGCCGGAAGATCCTGACACTGCAGCGCTGAGAGGTGAGGAAGTAAGGGAGTGAGGAGAGGGGATCACACAAGCTCTCGTTCATTTTGACCCCTAATCCCGTCTAGCGCCAAGAGCAGGGATTTCTTTTTCTTTTAGTTTTAATTAAATTAAAATTAATTTATGAATTTAATTTAATTTAAAATGAATTTAATTTAAAATTTTTTTAATTTAAAAAAAATTGATTTTTTTTTCAACGTTTATTTATTTTTGGGACAGAGAGAGACAGAGCATGAATGGGGGAGGGGCAGAGAGAGAGGGAGACACAGAATCGGAAACAGGCTCCAGGCTCTGAGCCATCAGCCCAGAGCCCTACGCGGGGCTCGAACTCACGGACCGCGAGATCGTGACCTGGCTGAAGTCGGACGCTTAACCGACTGCGCCACCCAGGCGCCCCAAAAATTGATTTTTTAAAACTTACATCCAAATTAGTTAGGATAGAGTACAACAATGATTTCGGGAGGAGATTCCTTAGCGCCCCTGGCCCATTTAGCCCATCCCCCCCCCCACAACCCCTCCAGTAACCTTCACTTTGTTCTCCCTATTTCTGAGTCTCTTCTGTTTTGTCCCCCTCCCTGTTTTTTTTTTTTTTTTTTTTAATTTTTTTTTCAACGTTTATTTATTTTTGGGACAGAGAGAGACAGAGCATGAACGGGGGAGGGGCAGAGAGAGAGGGAGACACAGAATCGGAAACAGGCTCCAGGCTCTGAGCCATCAGCCCAGAGCCTGACACGGGGCTCGAACTCACAGGACCGCGAGATCGTGACCTGGCTGAAGTCGGACGCTTAACCGACTGCGCCACCCAGGCGCCCCTCCCTCCCTGTTTTTATATGACTTTTGTTTCCCTTCCCTTATAAGAACAGGGATTTCTGAACGGGGCATGTTTAAACTAGAGGATGAGAAATGGCACAATGGCACATGAAGGATTTTATGAAGAAAATTCCGAGGCATCGTAAGCATTTTGGCAATATGCAGGAATAATTTTTTAAACCTCATACTTTTGGACCCACGAGTCTATGCTAAGTATGTAATCAAAATGAATAGCAAAAAATCAATCCACGGGGGCACCTGGTGGCCCAGTCGGTTAAGCATCTGACCTCACCTCAGGTCATGACCTTGCAGTTTGTGAGTTCGAGCCCTGCGTCGGGCTCTGTGCTATCAGCACAGATGCAGGGGATTCACATCAATTGCCCAAAGATCCCAGTAAATAGCAACGTGAAATGCCAACATTGCACTTCTGGGACCTGACTTCTGTGTGGGATACCCCTCATAAAAATAATAATCCTAATGACTTCCCTGTGTCTTTGTTCTCCTATAAGAGCAAAATATTGAAAACATGAACTACTGAAAGAAGATCACTTTGTAAAATCAGATCACAGACATATAATTTATAAGGTAACGTTATTATCATTCTGCATACATTTGTAAAACTCATAGGAGTTTTTAAAGTGAATTTATTTATTTTGAGAGAGAGAGGGAGAGAGAGAGAGTGCATGAGCTGGGTCGTGCCAGAGAGAAAGGGAGAAAGAGAATCCCAAGCAGGCTCCGCTCTGTCAGCACAGAGCCCCACACAGGGCTCGAACTTGCGAACCGTGAGATCGTGACCTGAGCCAAAACCAAGAATTGGATGCTTAACCAACTGAGCCACCGAGGCACCCTCAACTCATAGCAATTTCAAGCTTGCTTTTTACCCACATTCATTCACAACAGTAATGAGGCACGTAGGTGAGGCAGATAATAATACTCCCACTCTACAGAAGACACTGAACTTCTGAGAGACCAAAATCTTGTTGCCGGGGAATGACAGAACTAGACTAAATGCCCTGCCCCTTACTCTTGTACGTTGTTCCTCACGCATCATTCCTTCCTCCCAGTCCCATCTTCTCCATGCCAACCCACTCGGCGGGTTTCAATCGGTGAAACCTTCACCTTGAGTTCCAATATGCTGTAACGAATGGGTGTTTTGCTCACCATTTCGTCCCTAGGGCCAGCACAAAGGGCTGGGTAGTTCTTAGTGAACGTCTGAGGAATAAATCAATGACTGCTAACTGCATAATAAGGTGAGAGACACAGAAGGAACGTGCCGATGTCACATTACCTTCACAGACCGGGGCGGGCGCTGTCCACTGTCCCAAGTCAGTACACTGGGCCATGTCAGCTCCTTTCAGCCTGAAGCCATCAGCACAATGGAAGCTACAGCTGGTATTGTATGGCAGCGGTCCCGAGAGTGGGGAGCAATCTGTGCTTCCATGAACCGGACTCTCCAGTGGCTCACAGGCAATGGCTAAATGGAAAAAGTTGTCGTCTGAAACTGGATCATGGAAGGGCTCAGTTCTTTCTCACAAGAACCACTCAAGAGATGTGTCTTCCTACCCATATTATCAGTACGTTCAGAACCCTGAATCCTCCCTTTTCCAAAAGGGAAACTGCCTGGAACACCTTCCCGTGCCCTCTTTGCCTGGGTTACTCACCTGCCCTTTGATCTCAGCTTAGACTTCACTGTCCCTAGGAAGCCTTCCCTGACTTCCCCCCTCCCAGCAGCTCAGGGGTAGGGACTCCCCTAGTGTGCTCCCCACAGCCCCTGCACTGTGCCGAGACTGCTGTGGTCCTGCCCTTGGACCACAGTCTCCCTGAGGCTGGGCTTAGCCGTTCCTAGTTGCGTCCCACAGCCTGGCCATGTTTGGTACCTCGAAGGTACTCTTTGAATATTTACTGATGATATTTGCAGAACTGGATCAGGCAGGAGGAGATATATAACAGGCTGGACGTTTAAGGAAAAAGCTGAAATAACACGGCTTATTGTTGACATCCTATTAGCTAGGTTTATAAAATGGTCCTGAGTGGGCCATATCTCTGAAACACAGGATGTCAGCGTCATCAGACTTCAATTGCCAAGCGAGTGCAGGCCAAGGACAGTTCCTGCACAGAATTGAGCCCTGAGTGGCCTTAGCTCTGATACAGACCAGTTTCCTCATGTGCTTCCTTGATAAAGCATTTCATTTCCAGGCTATTCCTGGGTTTTTTTTCAGAGTGTGAAGACCACCATCACACCCTGGGCTTAGACCTCTGGTTGTTACAGAATCGGAGCGTCAAAGAACCAAAGACCCTCCAGAGCTTCTGTCTTTACAGATGAGAAAAGGAAGATTCAGGAATGAGTTACTTCCCTGACGTCTTGTATCCGGATGGTAGCAGAGTTGGGCTTGTGATCTCCATCTCCTGGGCGCTCACTAATCCAATCTTCAATTTCCTGCCCCTCTATTCACCCTTTCTGCTTCAGAAGCTGAGGGCAGGAGGCAACTGCACAGAATTCAGCTTTGTGCTGTTGTGTAACCGTCTAGGGTTGCATCACGGCCCCTGTGGACGTAGCGCGCCTCGCTCCTTTGTCAAAGTCACCTCCAAACGCTAATGGGGAATCCCCCTCTTTGTCCTAATAGCCACCATTCTGGCTTCCTCTCAAGTAGAGGACATTGTCCCACAGCTTGTATTGCCAGTGAGGCAGAAATGGAAAAAACAAGGCAGAAATGAAGGTTGATTGAATGCCCAGTCTAACGCTAGCTACTTTCTACATGCTGTTTAACTGTGTGCTTTTTATATACTTCATTCTCACAAAAGCACCTTAGCTCATTTCATGGATGAGAAAACCATGCTTCCTGGAGGCTGAACAACCTGTTCCAATGTCAGAACCTGAAGGAGGCTACCCTGAGCCTTTCTACTGCGCCATGACCCCTTTCTGGGTGGAAGAGGGCTACTAAAGGAAAATCCTACCCTCACAGGCTGGCAAGGGTGCGGTCCACTGGCCAGAGCCAATGCAGCGGAGAGTGGCCCAGCCTCTCACTTGATAGCCAGGTTCACACTCAAATCTGCAGCTGGAGCCATATGCAAAGGCAGTGAGGGGATGAACACAGTCCATGGTTCCTTTGCCAGGGGCTTCCAGGAGCGGACACCGCACAACTAGAGAGAACAACCAAGGACAGAGAGAAAGATACTAAGGAAGGAGAAAACCCAGACCCACAGCTGGAAAGCAATGATAAAACTTCCTCCAGGAAATCCAGGTGGAGCTAGAAATCTGTAAGGGTCAGGAGACCCTAGTGATGATTTGTCCAGACTTGGACAATCCATCCACAGGGTGACCTTAATCTTAAAAAAAAAAAAAAAAAAAAAAAGACTCTTCCAAGGTTTTTAAAATGTCCTCTATTCCTTTATCTCTATAAACCTGTTGTGGTAGGTCTTCTAGTATCTAGAAGACACTAGAAGGATGTAGATGCCATCCTTTCTTTCTTGTGTGAAATTTATGAAAGGAGCCATTCTGAAAACTGCTTGAGGGCTCTGAGTTTGGGCCAAGGGAGGACTTTTTAAATTTGTTTGTAGTCAGATCAGCCTCTTGATTTTTCTGGAGCCTGGCCCTCTTTTCCCATCCTGATGTACTAAGTGGCAGGTGGAAAGGAGAGTCAAGTTGTGGTGATTCAGGCCAGCTTATCCATAGACCCCCACTGTCCTCCGTACTCACAGCAAGGACTGGCACAGTAGACATCGCATATCCCCAACCACCGGAAACTCACCTTCACACCCTGGGGGTGAGGCTGTCCACACCCCCGAGGCTGTGCACTGCAACACCTCTGGCCCAACTAATGCAAATCCCTCTTCACAAGCAAAGTGGCAGCTGGACTGGTATTGGGGCGCTTCCGGAGAGGGAAGACACGTCATGCTTCCTCGCTCAGGAGTCTTTAGGGGTGGGCACTGGGCAGCTACAAACAACCACAGAGCAAAGGTGTGAGCCCTTGGGTTATGCCCAGCACCTGTGAAACCTTAGGATGCCCCAGCAGCCCTCTGCACCTTCCGTAAGTGATGGGCAAGGTGAAACACCTGGTTGGTTCAATGGTACTTTCAGGAGCCATTTGGAAAGATCCAAACATCCCCATTTGGCATTTTTTTTTTTTTTTTAACGTTTTTATTTATTTTTGAGACAGAGAGAGACAGAGCATGAACAGGGGAGGGTCAGAGAGAGAGGGAGACACAGAATCGGAAGCAGGCTCCAGGCTCTGAGCCATCAGCCCAGAGCCTGATGCGGGGCTCGAACTCACGGACCGCGAGATCGTGACCTGGCTGAAGTCGGACGCTTAACCGACTGCGCCACCCAGGCGCCCCCCCATTTGGCATTTAAAGAAGCAAGTTCAAAGTATCAAATTAATAAGACTCAACCCCTAAGTCCTCATTATTATACTGTTCACTTTGCAATTCGCAAAGGGAGAGAGGTCCCTTTGTGATGCTTTTGCCTGAGAATCAAGAGTTAAGGTGATCACCTCACTCTATAGATGCAAAACATCATGAAAATCAAAATCAGTGTCACTCTCATTGATGGGTAGTAGTAAAAATCAGAATTCCCCATCGAATGTAGATGCTCATTATTTCTCACATTTTTCTAAGGTTTTTTTTTTTTTTTTCTTGAGAGAGAGAGAGAAAGAGAGAGAGACAGCATGAGGGGCAGAGAGAGAGGGAGACACAGAATCCGAAGCAGGCTCCAGGCTCTGAGCTGTCAGCACAGAGCCGGACATAGAGCTCGAACCCATGAACCATGAGATCATGACCTGAGCTGAAGTTGGACACTTAACCAACTGAGCCACCCAGGCTCCCCAATCTCTCGTGTTTTTTAATGGGGAAAGCTTATTTTCCCCTTATTTTCTAGTCGTCATCGAGGATGGAAAGAGTAGGGTCCACATACCTATACATTGCGGTGGGTTATTTGTCCACGTTCCAGAAGCCAAACATTCCAGCTTGCTGGGTCCATTCAATTCGTACCCTTCGGCGCAGTGGAAGCTGCACTCTGAATTGAAGGAGAAGTTCCCGAGAGGGTGGCTGCAGTTCATGAGCACATGTTGGGGGAGACCAAATTCCCCACACTCTTGGACTGTGGGGACAAAACATTAATTTTCTTTTCATTGCAGGTTTAAAGACAACGTCAGGTTTGCTGGACGTTGGAACTATTTGTATGACCCTCTTAATCCTGTCTTTCTAACAGGGCTTAGTCTAACCCAACCTTGTCATCTTTACTTGGTTCCTTTGTATTGGCTACATCTTGGGATATAATCAATCTTTCAGTGGTTTTTATTTCAAGCAAGCAAAATCAGCCTTTGTTTTGCTTCCCTTTTACCGTGTAGGTTTTTTTGAACCAATGGTCTACAGATAAAAGGTTTCACCCAGAGGGTGTGTCTTGGGACAATTTGAGTGGGGCTGACTGACTGACCCCAGAGAGGACCAGGATGAGCTTTACCCCCTGGAGAGTCTCCAACATGATTTGCTTCCTGGACCACCTCCAGCACAAGACCAAAGGCCACAATAATATCAACAAAATAGCGCCCTCACCATATTCACATTCTGGTCCATAGAATCCAGGGAAGCAGGAGCAGGTGTAGTTCCCGATGGTCTCAATGCACTCTCCTTGCTTGCTACAGGACATGTCCTGGCAGGACGCTGCACGGATGCAAAAGGGTCAGTATGGTACGCATTCCTGGGAGGTGTGAAGAGAAGTTAGATTCCTTTCCAAGCCACAGACTCAGCCCCTCTTGGTATAAGACTGAGCTAGCCAAGCAACACAAAACTACAGTGTCCTCTGGAGCGCCAGCCTGTTCCCTGCAAAGGGCATTGTGGGAGCCTACCAGAGCATTGCATAGCTTCCATTTTAAGCTGTTGTCTAAGGAGGGATTGCTTTGTGTAGCCCAGAGAGACAAAGAGCCACTGATTGATGTGTAGACAGAGAAACTCCTCTATGTGGTACAAAATAGATTATGGCTTTTTAACCAAGAATATGCATAGAGTTGTATTATTACGGAAACCCCTATGATGGGCATTACAACATAAAGGCTGGGCATCAGATGTGGTGGTGGGGGGGGTCACACATATGTCATCAGAGTCCTGGCTCTGCTGCCTACTATTACAGGATCTAAGGCAAGTGACTTCTCTGAGGCCAGCCTGCCCCGGGTTAGGGCCAAAGCCCTTCCACTGTTTGTTGATTTCAAATCTGTGCCCAGCGCCGCACAATGGAGGGGCAGGGGAACCACATGAGACGCTTAAGACCTCCTCGTGGTACAGGACAAACAATCCCATGGAGAGATGTTTCACGGGCCTAAATATGCCAGGCTTAGGTAGTGCAGAGTACGACTGACTAGCCACACCCTTCTCAGTGAGTCCCAGTGGAGAAGGGCTGAGGTTCCTTTCCTACAAGAGACTCTTTGTGGGCGTGTGCATCATGCACCCGATGGAGGGTTCTGAGAATGTTGTCACTGATGAGGTCATAGCTGGGGGCAAGGCCTGTGGCCATATTTTCTGGTGGCGTTTCCTCTGCACACATTGGGCCACTTTAGGGTTGATTACAAGAGGGAAGTCATATGTCACATTCAGGCTTGTGCTAGATGATGTCTACCTACATTCCCTCTCAACTCTGAGAGGCTCGAATTCTAGAGGTCGTGCCGGTTCTACAAGAGGGCATTCCGGAGGCAGCCGGCAAGTTTGGTGGGGCTGCACGGGGGCCCTGGGAAGGGTCCAAGTAAAGGGAAGATGCGGGAGGCGATAGAGGTCTGGTCCACATCTTCTATCGTATTCACCTTGACCCCACCAATGTCTTACAGCCGTGATACACGTGCCCTATGTTCGTGGAGCACACATGGTTTGTTCTGATCGTAGCTTCCTAAGGATCTCAGAATGATCTCATGTGCTACAGGGGGTGGGAGAAGCCACATCAGAAAGATGCAACCGGTTCCAGCGTAGGCGTGTGACCCCAGGAGGACCATGCTTCCACGCATGTCTGCCTACTCGAGAACTGCTCACTCTGTCGAGAAGCGAACATATTCGCAGGGGCTCTTCACTGTCAGTTCCCTTCCTTCATGCCGCTGGTCCCTACCAGCACACCTGAATACATGCTGCCGTCAAAGGGAATCTGTAAGCATCTGCAATTCTCATCCCTGTTCTGTTGTCTCATGAGAAGGCAGAGTAGAGAGTACCGTAGCATATGCGGCCACAAAACACCAACTTTAGAGTTGTGAGTTTGAAACCGACTCTACCATCAGGTAGCTTTGAACCTTGAGCAGATTCCTTCATAGCCTGGACCTTCCTCTCATCAATGAAATGAGAGGACCTGACTGATGAAGTTCTCACTAGGACTAAATGAAACTAATACGAAACAGGCTTACGACCCATGAACTAATAACATCACAATAACGTAGTGATGTACAATAGCTATCAGTTATAGCTGTGTCTCCTAGGGGCCAAGTTATCTTCCAACGTATACTGCCCATTATATGAGGGCGCCGTGGTGCCAAAAAGCTCTGGATATAAATTTTAGGGGACTAGAAACTCCTGAGCATCTATTTAATCAGTTATACACTGAGGAAGGTGGATCCGATGATTGTAAAATGTCCTTCTAGTTTCAGAAAAACCCAGGTTTCTCTACTCCTGATCTTATATTCTTCAAGGTGCTCCTTAATGCTGCATGATTGTAGTTTTTTCTTTTAATTACTTTATTTTTTTTTAAGTTTATCTATTTATTTTGAGAGAGAGAGAGAGAGAGAGAGAGAGAGAGAGAGAGAGAAGCAGAGGGAGAGAATCCCAAGTAGGCTCCCCGCTGTCAATGTAGAGCCTGATGCAGGGCTCAAACTCACGAACCGTGAGATCATGACCTGAGCAGAAATCAGGACGCTTAACCTACTGAGCCACCCAAGCACTCCAACTGTCATTTATTCTTTGTTTTCACATACCTGACTTTGTGACTTGATGTTACTGACTCAGTGGCTCTATTAGTGAACCAGGGAAGGCTTTTTTTTTTTTTTTGAAACAGATAAACTTCAGAGTACAGAAGCTCCTACCTGTGTAGCATAGTGCCCGCTTCTTTTTCCAGCAGGGCTCATCGTTCCACTTGCCAGGGGCCGACACGCTCTTGATGTAGATCTCCACACAGTCCTGGTTGTTCTTCTTGTTGTTGGGCTCGTTGTCAGCCCAGTTCTCGGCCTCTTTGGTGAGAACCTTTTTGGTTCCCACCCAGGTCCATTTATTATTGATCCTTCGGATCCCAATCCAGTAGTAAGAGTTGAAGTAAGGCATGACATCATTGAGGTAAGCGATCTCTTTTTTATTCTGGATGGCCACTAAATCCGTGTAATGCTTCTGGCAGAACATCCGGGAATAATTCCATGAATATGCTTTGATGCTGTAATTATAGGTCCATGCTGCCACTTCTTTCTGCTTTATTAATTCTGAGTAAAGGAGAGCGAGTGCCAGGTTAGCATCCTTCACCGGGAGTCCGTGAGCATAAATACGCTTCTGTGTAAGTCAGATGGGTTTCTGACTGGAAGACAAAGAGCTAAAATATGACTATGTTGTGTCTAATCTAGTCGTCTTAAGAAGGAAGAGTGGTTTCCATCTTTCACCCAAACACATATATATGTGAAGTCAAAATAAGAAAATGTACTGTTCTGAGGACGCTTGGTGCTAAAAGATTTGGAATCATAAGAGAACAGAGTTGGAAGGGACCTTATGAGGCATCTAGTCTCCTTTGGTAAACAGAAGAGACATAGTAAGTAATTTGTCCTGTTTATTTTTTTTTTTATTTTTTTTTATTTTTATTTTTTTTTTTTTAATTTTTTTTTTCAACGTTTATTTATTTTTGGGACAGAGAGAGACAGAGCATGAACGGGGGAGGGGCAGAGAGAGGGAGACACAGAATCGGAAACAGGCTCCAGGCTCTGAGCCATCAGCCCAGAGCCTGACGCGGGGCTCGAACTCACGGACCGCGAGATCGTGACCTGGCTGAAGTCGGACGCTCAACCGACTGCGCCACCCAGGCGCCCCTAATTTGTCCTGTTTAAAGGACACACAGAATGTCTTGGTGGCTGCCTCATATCTACAGGTTCAACCTCTTCACGTGGAAAATAAGATGCTTTATGATCCAGAGCCTACCTGCTGGGCCAGCCTCATCACCCGCCATATTTACCTTCTTAGCAAAACAGAACTCCCACTTCTGTGCTTTGCACATGCTCCCTGCTAGTCTGGCTGCCCTCCCCACTTATGCCTGGTAAACCTTTCCTCCCCCTGCTTTCCTCGACTTCCCCGGGTAGGCACGTCTCTGCCTCCACTTCCCGTTATCTCCCTCTGGGCATTGGAACGTCTCTTCATATGACACGGTCCACACCGGCCAGATTGTGAATTTTATCTCTGGGTCCTTAACACCAAGCACAGAGCATGGTGCTTAACAGGTGTTCAGTAAATACTTGTTGAGTGAAGCACAACGTGTTTGTGGCAGAGGCAGGTCGCAAACCAGATCTCCTGGCCTGCGATCCTATGCTCATTCCACTGCTCTTGACTGTTCCTCTTTGATAAGTTTACGCTATGCCCTCCATCTCTGCTCACTCACGTGGCAAAGTAGGGCTTAGAACAAGCCGTTTGAAGCAATGCCTGTGGCAGCAAGTAGAAATAAAGTTTGTGCCCTCTGAAAGTGTAAGGGGGACTCTGATGAAAGCTGTTGTTATCGTGGCCAGTGGGAGCTCACCCGGGCCAGAAGAGGCCAGATCCCACACGAAGAGGTGTACAATATAAGCAATCAGGCCTGGAAGTGCCTCTTTTTCCTGTTTATAAAGTCTTGTTCCTATTCAACCCTGTCCTCTGCTGCCCGCACGAGGGTCATTTATGTTTGTCCCTCCCCCACTGACACCTCTACTGCATTGTTTTGCCCTAAGTCTTTATTTTGGCATCACCAGGGCTGCGTTATTGACTTTCATGGACTCTGGGCAGCTTTTCTTTTATAAGCTCCTTGCTCCATAATAAAATACTAAAACCTATATTTTATAATTGCATTAGTAGAAAGACATACATATCAGTACGGTATACTAAGACGTTTTTGTGGGTCCCTGACAGTACTGTGGGACAGGGCCTGCTGTGCCCAGTGGCTAATTGGTCCTGGATATGTCCATTTCGGTTTGTCCCAGAGCCTTTCCACCAATATGATGGTGTTAGGTGCATTTTTCTTTAAGGCATCTGGGCGGGAACAGTTTTCCCATTCCTTGTAACAACTGGCTAGCATCCTTAACTTCCCCTCATTACTCAGGCCTAGATGAAAGGTTAACACCAAGTTTACCAAAGATTAGGGCACTGAAGCAAAGGAGTTGGGCAGTTCTGAAGATCACTGTCTGAAATCTCCAGTTCCAGATGGCTTTTAGGCAGCTGGCCTGAAACAGGAAAGGAAAACTTCCTTTTAGTACCTATGTGAAATCAATGTGGCCCCCCAAATCCCTGTTAGTAATCATTGTATTGAGTTCTAATCCTCCTTGTTTCCAGCAGGGTGGAGGTTCAAGTGCTCTGCTTCCTTCTTGTTTCTCCCTGCTCTGCTCTGAGCCCTGCTCTCCACCCAGGCTGAGGACAGAAGTTGTTTCTTCTTTCATTCAATAAGTATTTATCAAGTAACTACTTTGTGCAACTAAGATTTTTCATTTACGAAACATTTTACAATTTTCGTGTAAGAAGAGTATTGTCATTATTATTATGCAATAATCTCCCTTTAAGAACCAGTATGCCATACCCCAAAATAATAGGAAGTTGCATGCAAACTCCCCGATCCGCACAGATACGTCTGACCTATACTTTGATGCACAGGGCATCGACAAATGGTGCTGGGCTATGCCGTCTGCTCTGTATTATTGACCTATGTCTTGTCTCCTTGCTTTACAATGGCGGCCTATGTCCACAGTACTGTTCAATATTTAATACATATGCGCGGTACCTATATATTTAATATTTATTAATATGTATAATAATCCTATTCCCTTTGGATCAATAGCAAGTACTATATTTAATGGGCTCCCCTTCTGTGGGGACTTCATGAAATCTGTTAACATTTAAAAAAATGTTTCGAGACAAGTAAGTTCCGGGAATGCTCACCTTGGCCAACTCCCTCATGCTACACATGAAAGTACTAAACGCTGGTGAGTCTAAAATCGCATATGCTTTCAAAAAGTTGAACCTTTTATTTATTTATTTATTTATTTTTTTTTTTAATTTTTTTTTTTTCAACGTTTATTTATTTTTGGGACAGAGAGAGACAGAGCATGAACGGGGGAGGGGCAGAGAGAGAGGGAGACACAGAATCGGAAACAGGCTCCAGGCTCTGAGCCATCAGCCCAGAGCCTGACGCGGGGCTCGAACTCACGGACCGCGAGATCGTGACCTGGCTGAAGTCGGACGCTTAACCGACTGCGCCACCCAGGCGCCCCAAAAAGTTGAACCTTTTAAATTTGGATTTATTATTACCTTTTTTGTAAAAAAAAAAGTGAGATTTAGTGATCAAGAAAAGACTTTAAGCTTTTAGTTGTATTATATTAGGTAAAGATTTTGTAGAGGAGGAGAGAAGATGAATAATATAAAATTTCCTATTATTAGGAGCTCGTTTATATATTTTTTTAAGTGATGAGGGCTATCAGATCACTACAGTATTTAATTCCACTGGAATAAAAGACATGATGGGACATTTACTTATTGTAAAAGGCTAATCTTTACTATGTGTTGGAAATCCCATCACTTGTTAATTTTAAAACTGATGATGAAAAATATTAGCTTTCCACTTAGACAGGTGTAAGGGGTTACACAATTTTCCAGAATTCTCTCAGAGGCACAAGGAACAGAAGCATTGCTGCTAAAGAGCACAATAGTGTAGGCTGCATGAAGGGGACCCCAATATTCACCTTTGACCTTGCGCTGGGCTTCTCCAGTAGACTAGAGAGAAGTATAGTATTTTCACTCTAATGGTGCTCTCCCTGTGCCCTTTGGAAGTGGTTTTCTCCCTGTGCAGAGCGTTTCTAGGGGTTTCTCTGGCTTTGGGGCAAGCTCAAGGAAGTGTGTGGGGAGGCTCCTGCTTCCCTATCAGCGTCCAACTCCGGCCACTATCCTAAAAGAGCTGTTTCATGTTGTAACTTCTTTGTTTAAACTTTGAAATATGGTTTGGTTTAAACAGAATTGAGAGAAAGAGAGAGAGAGAGAGAGAGAGATGGTTTTAAACATTTCAAGGTTTTAGAGGACTTGGTAGGTGCTTCTGATCAAGCACAACATGTAAGAAAGGAAAATACTTTACGCATCTCCTACTTTAATCTGATCATATTTTTCCATTAAAAAAAATCACTAAATATTAAGAATGACTCCTCACAGATTATTTGAGAGACGAAGGAGGCCATAAAGATTAATGCCAGGTCAGTTAAGCATTTCTCCAGCATTCTGCAGCAGATCTTTTGGACCGTGAATACTTGAGATGAGTTTCAGTGAGTAAAGATGATTTGCCTAAGCTTGCTCACCTGGATGGATGTTGGGTTAGCATAGTGATTACCCTTGCGGGACTTTTGAACTCCTTTGAAAGCCAGATAAAAGCTATCGTCAGGATTCTTAAAAAAAAAAAAAAAAAAAAAATGCACAGTTGCAATGTTTTTAGACAGTTTCAGAAGACTCATAGATCCACTAAGCCTGTCCGCGTTTAATGGACCGCAAGTTCGAATCTCTGTTAACTGTAAGGCAGCACCTTGGCTCACTGGAAACTGACAAGGGTTTTATGTGGAGAATGGATGACGCCGTTGAGTGGTCGTTTTCCTCTGAGCCTTCCTTGGGGTGGGCAGGCCTTCCACACCTGCCCCTGTTCTACAGTGTCGTCTTCAGATCTAAGATCCTGGAAAGTTAAGGGCCACGTCCTAGTGTTATGAAGCCTGTTTAGTGTTGAAACAAGAGGAAATGACTCTAGGAGAAATGGCCATGCGCTCTGCTAATCTTTAATGTTCTCTGGCAGCCCACTTCAAACTGGAAGTCACCGAGAAGCCGTCTGAGACTGGGTCATTAGAATAACATCCTGTGCCTGCGTAAACCTTCATTAAAGCCACTTCACACCGCGACTGTCTTTAATTTTACCTTTCCTAAGAACTACAAGTATGGGGTGAAGAGAGGGGCAGGGAGAAAGTGGAAGGAGAAAGTGTTTATCCCTTGCCCTCACTTGGCTTGGGTACTGGATGCCAGCAGAAGTCCCATAGCTGCCGGCATCGTGAGCGGCGCACAAAGTTGGGAGAGATGATACCGCGGAAGGGGATTCTGTTCTCCTGTCTCCTGTTCTCCTGTAGACCACAGCTTTGCACTTTTAGAGCAGAACTGACAAAGTCCCTCCCTGGACCCTTTGCCTTCTGCCCTGATGCTATCTGATTTCTCTCCTTCCTCTGGTTCAGCTTCCTTAACTTCCTTGCCTCCCTTTACTCTCTGGCCTCCTCCAAACTCCAGCTTGTGAAATGGCCCTTGCTACCTTTATCACTGAAATCTTAATTACCAAACCCAGTGAACATGTGCCCTTGTTATTTTCCTTGACCTTTCTGCAGCAATAAATACTGCTGAGTGGTTCCTTTTGTTTAAAATGCTTCCGTGGTTCCTTCTCTTGATTCTTCTCTTACATCTTGAGCAATTTTGATGAGTCTCCCTCTGAATCTACTTTGACCCTCTTCTGGCACTTGTAGAGATAGAGATTTCCCTGGGTTCTGGCCTCCATGACCCTATTCTCTTATCACTCATCTGCTGTCCTGAGGTCACCCTCTGGTCATCTCTTTGCCAACGGCCCCAACACTGTATCTCCATCCCTGACTTCCCTCTTGAGCGTGATGTCTGCAATCCAAGTGCAAAGCAAACAAATGATCGCCCAGCTGGAGGAGGATGCTGGCAGAGGCTTCTCAAGGGCAAGGGCTCTGCCTTAGGTCTGAATCTCAGCTATAGTAGAGAGCAGGTGCTTACTGCTTAATAGATATTTTATGAATGGATGAACAAATAAAGAGCAATGGCAGAGAAATGACTGAAAGTGAGACAGAAGGGTGTACTGAGTAGGAAAATGTTGGAAAATATGTGATCATTAGACCTAAGTATTTAAGGGCTACAGCAGTAGTTGTATCACATTTGAAAGTATATTATTAGGCAGAAGAGCATAAGAAATCGGTGCAAAAAAATGATCTTGGCACCTTTTCTCATTCTATTTGGGTGTGAGAGAAGCAAGGGGCATGATGGTTCACATCCCATGTGAGGGAAAAAATGAGTAGGACTCACTCTCTTCACGCCATGCGGGTAAGATAGAGGGATATGTGGAGAAGTGTGGGAATCAAGGATTGTTAACATAGGTCATGTGTTTCAGGAAAGCTGGGAAGGGTATCAAATAGCAGCAGCTCTTAGATGTTGGGGATGAGAAAGCAAATTTCTCTCCTTTGTCC
The DNA here is from genome assembly GCF_018350155.1 of Leopardus geoffroyi. NCBI lineage: Eukaryota > Metazoa > Chordata > Mammalia > Carnivora > Felidae > Leopardus > Leopardus geoffroyi. Next base: position 57,312,216 of record NC_059338.1, on the reverse strand, counting down.
AAACCCTTCACATGAACCTGTCATCAAATCCCACTGGCTTTACCTTCTGACCTGATACCTGGTCGTTCTCTGGATTTCCGCTTACTGCTACAAACTAGTGCACACATCATCCTTTCCTTCCTGGACATCATCTGACTGGTCTCTTATCCTCAAGTTGCCCATCTTCCATTGTTTCTCTATAATGAAGTCAGAGTGATGTTTCTAACACAAAAACCTGACCGCATCACTTCACTACCTAAAATCCATCGGCTGTTCCTACCCCTTGAGCAATACCTACAAACTCCTCGAGATGACACATATAGGACCCCTCAAAATGTGGCCTCTACTTGTCAAGTCTCATCTCCTGCCATTAATTTTCAATTTATTTGTGCCTCTCCCCCCCAACCCCAATTCTACAATGCATTTGTAACGAAACATCTCGTAGTTTCCAGAAGGCACTGTATGTGCCCAATGTTCTTCTTATTGCCCAGAGCACTCTTTCCTTCTATGTGTGCCTGGCTCTATAAGTCCAAACATCTTCCCTTGAAAGGAGCCTTCTCTACGATCGATCCTTCCCCACCGGTCACCAAGACAGGCACTTCCTGGCCCCTTGTCTATTTCAGTAACTACTGATGTGCCAAGTGCCTACAATGTGTCAGGCGCTCTTCTAGGCACTGGCATTAAAATGGTAAAAACAGACATCATTTCTGTCTTACGGAATGTATGATCTATTGAGAAAGACAGGTAATGAAGCACCAATAAATACATGGCAGTTCATGACAAGTAAACGTGAAAACTGGAAGCTAGCGAGAAGTAGGGGGAAATAAGGTGAGGCTATGTGATACAGGGACTTGGGGTCACCTTAGGCAGGGAGTCCAGGGCAGACTTCTCCAAGGAGATGTTGTTGAAACTGAGAGCAGAATGGCCAGAAGAAGCCATCCAGGGAGAAGCAGGAGGAAGAGCATTGAAGACAGAAGGAAAAGCGAATGTGAAGGCTTTGGGTGGCAGCCAGGTGTGTGTGGAGAGTTCAAAGAACATGAAGCCATCAGTGTGGCTGGAATGGAATGAGCAACAAGGGCATGACACGAAGCTGGTTACAGATCACTCCGGGCTTTGGGAACTAAAGCTGGGGGGTGAGATTTGGTTCTAAGTGCAAAGAGGAGTCAGAGGCTGGGGGGTGTGAATTTTAAGAGAGGCAATGATGTGGTCATTTGGTGTCAAGAACTGGGAGGTCCCAGAGGTCAACTGGAAAGGTGAGTTGGGGCCCGATCTTGCGGGTCTGACATAAATGTCAGCAGAAGGGATCCAACCGTCAGTGTTCTGAACAGGTGCACGTAACCATGGTGGCTTTGATGACTCAGAGGTAGAAAGGCTGAGCTGTGGAGAGAGGAGACTACTGTACTAGTCCCAGTGGGAGTAAATGGGGGACGGGCTTGGGCTGGGGTCAATGGGAATGCAAAGTGGGGAGGTAGATATGAGGGTCACTGGGGAGGCAGGACTATGCAAGGTGCTGGTGGCAGAGTCCAGGTTTCACAAGGCATTACAATGGACACAGCACTTCTCTGAGGTTCTGGATGGGAGTGGTGGTGGCATAGCACGGATATCGGTAGCCCCAGCTTAAAGGCAGACCATGAAACACAGTGGAAAAAAGAGGTCTCCAAGCCAACGGCATGTTAGAAATAAAGACAGAAAGGAGCCCGGACATTAACACTAAGAATCAAAGCACGTGTTTACATTAGACTACCGATCACCATTGTTTAGGTTGATATACTAGCATTAAAAATAAAGCAGCATACCTAATTTTGAAAGTCCATCGGAACCTGGCTGAGCTACATCCCTACAAACATAAAAGAATCATTTTGTATTTGACTCTGTAACATTTCTGTTTGCTTTTCAGCCAGAGAAGCGAGACACCTAGCAGACAATGTAATAAATGCCATTCATGAACCCACCACGGCCTACTCTCTAGGGTTAGGTCTAGGGTCTTTTTCTCAGTGTTGCCCATCACGTGGTAGGTCATTTTGACTTCTGAGGATCTGATTAATAAGCCTCTGCTTACAGAATTCTGAAGCTACATATTCTAAGCGCCAGTGGTCAGTCCAGGAGAGTGTGAACCACGTAGTGACATTTTGAAAAACAGGTAATGGAAGGAAGAAATAGAAGCCACAGACCTAAGATGGTTACGGTGTAAAATGGCAGAGAAGCCAGACCTGCTCTTAGCCCACTACATCTCTCCCAACATCAGTGCAACTTAACTGCAAGTTCTCAATCAAAGGCTCTCCTCCCTGAGATCCATCTGATGGAAAATACCCCACCAGCTAACTCTTAACCTCTTTCCTCAGGTCCTAGAGGTTAACTGAAGCCACTCTGAACTTGAAGTCAAATTTACACAGAAAGGGTTGAGGTTCCGGAATCCCAGGGGCCAAATGTGCTCAGGGGCGAAGGAAGAGGTCTAGTCTTTGGAATAATGAAACAGTGTTAGAGGTGGCGCCATCAGGCCTGGATTGCAGAGTTCCAGCCTAGTTTCTTTCCTTTTTTTTTTTTTTTCAAGTCATCTATCAGTTTTCTTTCTTTCTTTCTTTCTTTTCTTTCTTTCTTTCTTTCTTTCTTTCTTTCTTTCTTTCTTCCTTTCTTTTAAAATATGAAATTTATTGTCAAACTGGTTTCCATACAACACCCAGTGCTCATCCCAACAGGTGCCCTCCTCAATACCCATCACCCACCCTCCCCTCCCTCCCACCCCCCATCAACCCTCAGTTTATTCTCAGTCTTTAAGAGTCTCTTATGGTTTGGCTCCCTCCCTCTCCAACTTTTCTTTTCCTTCCCCTCCCCCATGGTCTTCTGTTAAGTTTCTCAGGATCCACATAAGAGTGAAAACATATGGTATCTGTCTTTCTCTGCCTGACTTATTTCACTTAGCATAACACTCTCCAGTTCCACCCACGTTGCTACCAAAGGCCATATTTCATTCTTTCTCATTGCCAAGTAGTATTCCAACCTAGTTTCAAGATGCCAGTGGAGGAGCTTCTGAGCATAAAGCAAAGGAGGCGATAGGGTGGGTTTCCTAACCTGAGACCCATGTGGGGGTTGGGGAACCCCCTGTCCTTGCCCAGAAAGCTTGGTGTTTATGTGGATGTTTGCATTTTCATCTGGGACAGAGAGTTGTACTTTCACCAGAATCTCAAAGAACTCCACAATCCAATGTGTTAATACACTTCCGAAATAGAGGAGGATCCCAAAGAGAATAGAAGGAAGAGATGACTAAGTCCTTGTCCATGTAAGTTGACCAATACTGGGAATGTCTGATATGCAAAAGAGGAGACAAAAGCAATCCACGTTCTTTTGTCACTGGAGTTCAAACTCAGGACAGACTCAAACTCCTTTCCCCTCTCTCCCTAGTCCTCTTATCTCTATTTCTCCCCAACACAGAAAATCCCCATTGCCAATATTTGAAAAGCGAACGATAGTAAAGCAAAGAGGGGGTTGAAATCATGTGTGAGTGCTGCTCTCTTCTGGCATCCCGCAGAAAGGAGCTCAACAACAGAGATGTTCGGTTGGTTCCTTTCTAGCCACGGACTGCAGGGTTTGGGACTGTGGGAGAGACTCCTGGCAAGTTGGGGGTAAAACCGTGTGCATCTTATCTGTTGATAAGTTCATGAATGCCTAGTTTTCCTTGGATCTTCCCTGGATCCCAAACCCCCACGGATTTTTTTCTTTTTCACAACAATAATAGCTGACATTGACAAATCAGTTACCATGTGCCAGCCTCAGATTTACACGCTTTTCAGAGCAAATCCTACTTAATCTTCAAAATGACACCATAAAGTAGAGCACCATAGGGGCACCTGGGTGGCTTGGTCGGTTAAGCGTCAGACTCCTGACTTCGGCTCAGGTCATGATCTCACTGTTCCTTAATTTGAGCCCAGCAACGGGCTCATGCTGACAGCACGGAAACTTCTTGGGTCTCTCTCTCTCTCTCTCTCTCTCTCTCCCCCTCCCCTGCACACACTCTCTCTCACGCACACAAAATAAATAAATAAACAAAAAATAAAGTAGAGCACTGTAAGTATGTCTATTTTACAGATGAGGAAACTGAGTCACTAACAGCACTGAGACTTAAGGCAGCTATAAACCGTGTGGTTACTCTGCAAGAGTCCCAGCTGACTCCTAGGGCTCAGAGAAGGAACTAGGAGAGCCCGGATGAGAGAGCATTTACCCACAGGTGTGCCACAGGGCATTTGCTCAGCCTTGCCCTCAAGCCACAGAGAAGACCCATCCTGGAGAAGGGGGTTGAGGGTTTACCAAGATCTGTGCCCGCGAGAGTTTCTGTAAGTTCTAGTAGGAAAAACAGGCGCCGTGGAGCCAGAGGGCAGAAGTCTAAATGCAGACAACATCAAGCCTAACAGCGGGGCTGTAGGTGCAACACCTCGTCTCCTCAAGGTGCGGCGACTTCATTTGTAACACGGAAATAGCAACCTCACCTCCCAAGGATGTTGGGAGGGTCAAAGCAGACAGCAGGTTTTCAGATGCTCACAGTCTAAAGGGCTACTCAACATAAAGTGCCACGACCACTGCTCTTCTGCACTCTCTAAACCTTTGCCCGCCTGACTCAGCCTCCACGCAGCATCTCGTCCACTTCCCAGAGTACAGAGAAACGAACTTACCATCTCCTCTGCGCCTTGGCTTCCTCTAGGCTGTCTGCCCAACCCAGACTTTATAGCCTCCCTGCCTGCCCTCTGTGTCAGGCTGTTTAGAAAAGCAACTTCCTATTCAAGTTCCAGAATTTCACCACAGCCCTTCACATGAAGTTGGATGTTGATAACACAGGAGTGGTTGATAATAGTTTGCAGTGGTCACCAAGGGGACAGGGGTCACCTACCTCAGTGGGGGGGAGGGTCTGGAGACAGGGGCAAGTGTGATTCACTTCAGGACATCCCGGGCTAAGTGGTGCAGGAATAGTGCCCACACCCCCCCAGGAGTCAGGTTTCCTCTGATTATGCTACGAGCCCCAAATTAAGGTCGTACAACTGGAAAACATGCTTTGTCTGAATCATAATGTCCTAGTGTAAATATTCCAGTTACTGTGAAATCTCAGTGAATGTTGACTATTCCAGAAGCGAGGCAAGGGACCAAAAATTGTAATAAAAATAATTAAGGTGGGAAAGGAAAAAACCACTGAGAAAATCCTGGCTACTGGGGGCGACTGCTAGAAACAGTTTTGACACGAAATAGGAAAGAGACATGGGTCGTTATTAAGAAAGGGTTTCTGCTACTTGTATCAGGAAAAAAAAAAAAAGATGTAAAACTTGAAGGTTTGTGTGTGGGGATAGGAGGCTGTGGGCTCAGGGCTGAAGACCTGGGCTCTGTGGTCCAGCTGCCTGACATCCGTGTTGGCTGCACGGGCGTCTCACCATTAGGCAAATGACCTAAACTCTATACCTGTCTTCCCACCTGTGAAACAGAACGATGGTACCAGAACTCACCCCACAGGGTTGTCGTGAGGTCGGATGCTTGAAGCAATGGCACACGGTCGCGCTCGACAGCCAGCTCTGCTGGCTCAGAGTTATCAGCCAGCAAAATCAAGTCTCCAGGACTCAGCATCAGGTCGGAAAACCCTAACTCTTGATTTATTTTCTTGGGAATCTAGTTGTGCAGTAATGGGTGTGACTCTTTGCCCGCCGGGGGTGTGCCCTAGCAAGTTCCTACCCTCCTTGTGACTCAGTTCCCTCAGCTATCTTAGTAATAAACAAGGACTGTGGTTGCTGCATGGAAGCATCAGGGCCATGGATGGATTTATATGGGAAGGACTTGGAGCATACCTTGTCCACGGTGGGGGCCAAGTACACGGGAGCTTTGGTTTTCACAAGACTTGCTTCCATTTCCCCTGTTTGTACTTTCACTCTCCAGACCCTCTTTTTGGCATTACCTTCCTTTTTTTTTTCTTTTTTTAAGAGAGAGAGGGTGAGCAGGGGAGAGAGAGAGAGAGAGAGAGAGAGAGAGAGAGAGAGAAAACAAGGGAGGAGCAGAGAGAAAGGAGGACAGAGGATCAGAAGAAGCGGGCTCCGTGCTGTCAGCACAGAGCTGGATGTGGGGCTCGAACTCACGGACCTGGAGATCTTGACCTGAGCCGAAGTCAGACGCTCAACCGACTGAGCCAATGCGTTTTAAGTCGGATAATGCTAAGTTTTTAGGGAGTCTGAGGGAAGGAGAGAAGGATTTGGGGGAAGAGGAATGGCAGGACGACTACTTGACTTTGTTGAAAGGCTGTTCAGGCTGAACGCCATTTGCTCACGTGGATATTGTCTGTGTGGAAATTTTAGGTTTTTTCTACTTATGTGGCCATTAACACAAGGAATCCAGACACACAAGGAATATTTGCATCCCTTCAAGGCTCCAGGCAGTGTGCTAGCACTAGGGATTCGGTGAAATCCTCGCGGACCTCACACTTACTTGTTTAAGGGAGGAGGCATTAGGCATTACGTAAAAACCACACAAACGAATGCAGAAAGAAAAAAAATGAGGCACCATGAAAGGGTACGATAGGAACTTGACCTGGGGAAGGCTCCCCAGAGAGAGTGACTCCAGAGCTGGGGTCTCACTTTGAATAAACACTACATCAGGTGGGGAGAATGCTCTAGGCCAGTCAAGGTTTGGAGCAGCCTGGGGGTCTCTGGACAGCCCCGGGGAGGGTGGTACAGGAGGCTGGACAGTAGGGAGCACTGGGACCGTGCCCAGTCTCCGGCCATGTTACAGCTGTCAGCACATGCACCATCTGGCATCAGGTGAGATGGAAGGCAGTTAATTCCTCCTGCACAGCTGGTCCCTCTACTCGGAGAAACGAGGGGACTTTCTACATAATAGGCTGTAGGATGACAGACAAGAACATAAAAAAAGAGCATACAGGTTTTCCCCCTTGTTGTTAATATAATATATTTGCTGTTAACAACAACAAAAAAGAGGCGCACCTGGGTGGCTCAGTCAGTTGACCATCTGACTCCTGATTTCAGCTCAGGTCGTGATCTCACACTTAAGAGACTGATCCCTGCATCGCGCTCTGTGCTGAGCATGGGGCCCGCTTGGGATTCTCTCTCTCCCTCTCTCTGCCCCTTCCCCACTTGTGTTCACGTGTGCCCGCGCACACTCTCTCTGTCTGTCTGTCTCTCTCTCTCTCAAAATAAATATTTAAGGGGCGCCTGGGTGGCTCAGTCGCGGGGGCATCCAGCTTCGGCTCAGGTCATGATCTCATGGGTTCATGGGTTCGAGCCCTGCGTTGGGCTCTGTGCTGACAGCCCGGAGCCCGGAGCCTGCTTCGGATTCTGTGTCTCCCTCTCTCTCTGCCCCTCTCCTGCTTGCGCACTCTATCTCTCCCTCAAAAATAAATAAGGATTTAAAAAATTTTTTTTTAATTTTAAATTTTTTTTTAAATTAAAAAAAGTACTTTAAAAATTTTTTAAAAAGAAAGAAAAAGAAAAGAAAATTCAGAAAAGCACAGGGAAGTGGAAACAAATCACCCGTGATGCCGCAGAATTGGAATATTACGATGCTTTTTCTGTTTTGTTTGATAAACTTTTGCGATGCTTTAAAATATATTTCTGCTGTAGTTACAACTAAAAAAAAAAAAACCCCAATATACAAGTAGATGTAAGTACAGATACACCTACAACATAAAGATGAAAACAAAGGATAAAGTCAATCTTCCCATGGCTTAAATGGACTTTATCAAAACTTCCCAGAAAGGAGGGAACGGGAGAAGAAAAAAAAAAAAAAAACTTATCACACAAGGGGAGACCTTGTGGCCTATACGCCTGAAGTGTCTGTCCCTCCCCTGATAGCTGACGCTGTCCCGAACAAATACGTCGATCTTCCCCGTACAGCTTTCGGAAGACATCCTACGTCAGTTTTTCGAGCTTCTAAATCTTCCTGCTGAAACTCCATTTAAATTGGCCTGTGGTGTTATGATTAAGCATTTCTCTTCTCTATCTTTGCTCTCCAGTTTTTGAAAGGGAAGGAAAGGCAGTGAAATCAGTCATCTTGGCAAAGGTCTCCGAAAGTAAGCATGTTCACCCACATAACCATGTTTATGTCCTCTCAGCCCTACCCAGGGGTTCATTTATTCATCCCATATATTTTTGTGAGGGTGTGCTCTGTGCTATCACATAAATGAATATACGACACAGTCCTGTCCTGAAGGAGTCAAAGACCTTTGAGGGACAGGCATAGAGACAGATAATGACGAACATCACAGAGGAGCCAGTATATACACCCATCCTTGCACAGACCCCATGAGAGGACAGCGAACTAACTGCCTGCTGGGGGCAGTGGAGAGGTGTTTGGAAAAGGTGCTGGAAGGACACGACCTTTCGGCTGGGTGGAATAAGCCGGCTTCTTTTGTTCAAGCTCAGCGGTTGGACACGGACACGCAGAAGAGACTCTAAACTCAGCAGATTAACTAGGAAGTGGTTTTACACATTAAAAGTATTTTTACTGTTCCAAGAGCATACGGTGTCTGGGGCCCTTTGATTACCAGAAGGCTGTGATAACCACAGAGAGGTTATCACCTACAATAGAACACTAGCAACACAATTCAATGGTGACCTGTTTATAAATGAACACCACGAATAGACTATTTAAAAGTCACTGAGGAAGTGGAGCAGAGATACTGTTTTTATGAGCTACCATTACTGAGCACTTAGTCTTAGGCCAGACGTTATGATAAGCTTTTAAAAATCTGTATCTCACTTAAATCCCCACAACGACTTTCTGAGGCAGATTCCATGGCACAGTTGGTCCAACTACTCAGAGATTATTACGATCGGCATTTTATTGAAAAGGATATTGAGATGGGGCGCCTGAGTGGCTCAGTCGGTTCAGCGCCTGATGTGGGCTTGGGTCATTATCTCACAGTTCGTGAGTTTGAGCCCCACATCAGGCTCACTGTAGTCAGCAGCGTGGAGCCTGTTTCAGATCTTCTGACCCCCCCCACCATCTCTCTCTGCCTCTCCCCTGCTCGTGCGTGCATATTCTCTCTCTTTCTCTCTCTCAAAACATTTTTTTTTTCAAAAAAAAAAGGAAATTTTTTTTTTCAAAAAAAAAGGAAACACACTTCTCTTGGTAGTCTGGCGAGTATTCTATGCTCAAAAGCTCTGATAATGAAAGATGAGTCCAGAGTGAAAGGAAATCGAGCTGCTTCTCACATCCATGTCAGGACATGGTGTCACGTCTCAGGTCACCGAGGCTCTGTCACGGAGCCTGCTTGGGTTAAAACTGCCTTGATCACAAAGGGAAACTGTAGCCAACTTGCTGATTGTATTTGTTGTCTGGAAACGTGAGGCAGACGTAAAAGTGCTCCGATTCAGAGGAAAAAAGGCAAGACTGGATGGGAAGTAGAACAGGCTAATTTCTGAGCCTCGCTGTTTTGCATATAATAAAAGATTAAAGAGCTGCTCATATTTGGATCACATAATTTTCTTTCTCTCAATGCACACAAGGGAATGTTACCTCTAATGACAATTATGCCTGCTCTCCGCAGTCAGTTATTTCTTTGGGGATACATCTCCTAAATGGATATCAAACTGAGAGAAACCTACCTGACATTATTTTCATCACACAATTTCATCCAGTAAAGCTGGTTTGATGACCCGAACTGCTCTTGAGACGAATAAGTTTTCTCGTTTCTCACAGTTTCTGTAGGTCTGTTTTTAGCACCTCCAGCATTCTAGAGGCAGGGCAGCCAAATATAGAATTAAAAACACTAATTTGGCATTCAGAGGCACCTCTTGTGGTTCAGAAAAGTGCTCCTCTAGTTAATGAACTTTTTGTTTTTTTTTAAACTGAGAACTAAGCAAATTATGCAGTGAGACCTCTCAGGCAAGCATCGGTCTATGTAACAGCATCATCATCAACAATTTATTGACTGGCTGTTGTGAGTAGGACATTGTTTTAGGGTTTGGACTTGACACAGCTATTGAAAGTCAGTTTGCTGAGTTTGCGCAGAAAGCTGCCTCTGGGTGCCCTTGGTCTGGTTGGAGATGTAGGTCACATGCACAGAAGGGAGAGATGGTGACCTGAGACGGGGCAGACGCACACAGACTGGGAGGGCAGCCTGAGCCCAGAGAGACAGCTCGCTGGGAACCGGCTACACACGAAGTGCATCTCGCACTTGCGACAAGTCTAGACGATGTGAATCTTCCCAGATAGCCAATTCTATTATTTCTGAAAATGCTAATATTTATTAGGTTTTAGAAACTGAGCAGTTTCAGATTAAGCAGAGAGGGATTGCAGGGGAGAAATGCATCTACAGTTCCTTCTGATGCACACGTGCACACACACACACACACACATACATATACATAGGCTTTTTTTAAAAAAAAATATTATTTTCAACTACAATACATTTCTGGAGTGCCTGGGTGGCTCAGTAGGTTCAGCATCCGACTTCGGCTCAGGTCACGATCTCGCAGTTTGTGAGTTCGAGCCCCGCATTGGGCTCTGTGCTGACAGCTCAGAGCCTGGAGCCTGCTTTGGATTCTGTGTCTTCCTCTCTCTCTGCCCCTGCCCCGCTCATGCTCTGTCTCTATCTCAAAAATAAATAAACATTAAAAAAAATTTTTATAATACCTTTCTTATGGGTCTGGTAAATGTTGAACATTTTTTTTCTTTGATGCTTTCCCCTGAATTCCTAAATTCAGAGTCAAAAACATATGACTTCCTTTGAGACCCTTGCCTTACACTGGCAGGAAGGGTCTGAACTCTATTAGGGAGCAGGGTCCGAGCCAGGTTAAGCTGAGGGTTGAGTCCCTAGGAACTAAGTGAGGGAGGCCCTGGAAGGAGTCAAATGGGTGGGGGTGGGACCAAATCCTTAGGAGACCTGACCACGGGGGGGCCACAGACAACATCAAGGCAAAGAGTAGGAGAGGGCGGGATTTTAAAGGGAGAGGAGGCCAACGGACAGTGGAAGGACAGGCTGGGATGAAAGAGAGGAACCCATCCCATCCTCTTTCTTGGTCAGCCTGGCTTCCAGCTGAGGAGGACAATCAGGATGAGTATCAGGAAAGGCAAACATCATCTCCTGCATTGTGAAAGGAAAAGAGTTTGGGGCAGGGTCTCTTCAAGAACTTGCAGGACTTCTCTGTGGAAGAGGAACCGTATTTTCTGCAGAGCCTGACATGGCAGCCGTGAGACGGTCACTTGTGTGGAGGCGGCTGCGGGCTCTGGAAGGGTTCTCCTGGGTTCCTTCAGGCATTGGCTCTGCTGCTTGGGCCTGGGCCTCGTCTCCCTCAGCGGGTGGTCAGTTTCTCCGGTGCAGGAACCGCGTCTCAGTTGTTCCTATATCCTCCCACTCCTAGTATACTCACTAACCATCAACCTGAGCACGTCAGATTCCCTGTCTCTGAGTGAGTCCCTCTCTCCACAAGCCGTGCGCTCAGAGCCGTGATCAGTTCTTGGCCTGTCACCACCACTGCTTCTCCATAGCCCTAGTGGGACTGGTACCTCGTCCGTGTCCGTCACATTCAGTGCTTTCCTGCCACCCACTTAACTTACGCACGACACAGCTTTCTGTCTAAACACAAATATAATAGGGGCACCTCGGTGTCTCAGTCTGTTGAGCCTTTGACTCCGGCTCAGGTCATGATCTCACAGTCTGTGGGTTCGAGCCCCGCGTCAGGCTCTGCGCTGACAGCTCAGAGCCTGGAGCCTGCTTCGGATTCTGTGTCTCCTTCTCTCTCTGCCCCTCCTCCCACTCGCACTCTGTCTCTCTCTCTCAAAAATAAACATTAAAAAAATTAAACATAAATGTAATAAAACTGAAGAAATCCCATTTTTTCCCCCCAGATAGATTTGGAGGTGTGTTTTTGGAATGGCTTCCTGAGCAGTATCTCTGTCCTGAAGGTGGGACTAAGAAGTCTGACCGAGTGGATTCTTACCCAGAGGACGCAGAGCCCCCAGGCCTGAATAGAATGAGGGTAAACTTTAACTGGACATCCCGCTGGCTTGAGTGAGTGAGTCTGTCAAGTGCAGAGGTAATTTTGAACTATGTCCTTGTAAATATCTTGGTTCTCAAAAATGTATTGAAATACATATAAACTAAGACATTAAACAATAGATTAGAATAAAATAAAGAGCCGGAAAAACAGCAGCTGTTATAAAGTCCCTTGGCTGGAAGCAATCAAATCAAGTCCAAAGTTTTAATCTTCAAATAATTTTGCGATTCTGGCTCCTGATAAAAGGGAATTGTTTTACCAAAAGGTACAATAGCCACTTAGGGATTTGCTTTCCTTTTAACAATGAAGAGACAGGAAAAGGCGTAATTTGAGATTTTCACTTGGGTGACAGTTTTGTACTCACACTGTGCTTAATAAGTGTTCTCTTCCTATGGCTGATGTGTTGTTTTGCTCTTTGCTCTTACAAGACAACTAAAATTTTGTAGCTCACCTGTCAATCTAATCAATGAAAGTAAGTTTCCACAATAAAATAGTCTTTTGCTAGAATGCAAACATAAAAGTAATATATTCTCTTATGAAAGATCCATGCCATACAAAAAGGCAGAAAAGAAGACGTGTAAACCATCCATTCTATCAACCATCCTATCCCCCAACCGCTGTATTTTTTAAGACAATCACTGTTAATATGTTGGTAGGCTTTCAGACTTTTTTAAGTTCGTATGTTCACAGATAAATTTGCGGCAAAAATGGATTCAAGTTTTATCTTTGTATATTAGTTTTTAAAACGAAACTGCACACTAAAGGCATCTTTTCATGTTAATAAACACACTTCTACATCAGCCTTTATAATGGCTGTGTAGTATTCTATTTTCTAATGCAGCATAACTTATTTAAACTATCCCATACTGATGAAATCTTGCTATTTTTGTTTCATCTAAAAAAAATTACAGGATGTGATTTCCAGCATATTTTATAAAAGTAATGCCTGTATCAAACATTTATGTCATTATGAATTCCATTGAAGAGCTGCCCTTTTTTTTTTTTTTTTAAGGTACTAACTCCAACTGATGGGACACATGCCCTTAAAATAAAAAGTTTCCATTATGTATCCAAATGTCAAACTTAACGATTATGGAGAAGTTTACTGCTTTAAGGCTGAACACGAGGCTGCTACATTTTAGGTAAATAAAAGTCTTTATTAAAAACTAGGTCAGGGAGCAGCCAAGATGGCGGAACAGCTTGGAAGTTTGTTGTGTGTCTCGTGTCCCTGAAATACAACCAGACCAACTCTAAACCATCCTGCACACCTAGAAAACAGATCTGAGGATTAACACAACAATCTGCACCACCTGAACCACCGAACTCAGCAGGTATGAGGCACAGAGATGGGAACTGGGGGAGAGAACTGCGGGGGACAGGGAGCCGCTTTTGCGTCTGGAGAGAGATGGAGATGGGGGGCGGGGGGGAGGAAATACAGGAAAAGCACCCCCCCAAAAGCAGCTGGAGAGTAAGCGGGAAAGTGGAAACAGCCGCAGGGACTGGACTAAAAAGGGAGAAAGGAGAAAGGAGAGGCTGTAAATTCCTTGAAGATTCTGTAAACAGGGGGAGCAGAGGCTGAAACTCCGCAGCTCCATACCTGGTGGCGCTCGGGTGGGAAGGGCGAATCCCCAGGAGCAGAGTGGAGTCCGGGGGGCTTCAGGCCACACGGGAGAGGCGGTTCCCCCACTGGGAGGACACCTGGTAGAGGCGGCGTGGACCCCGCACAGGCAAAGACCCCGGCGGACCCGGGAGAACGGCCACATTCTCTGGTGCTGGAACAAGGACGCTGGGGGCGGAGCCCGGTGCCAGATGCGTGCTGTGATTTTCCATAATGGCTGAAACGCCGCTGCTACAGGAACTTTCTCTGGGGCGGGCTGGCCCCCGGCTGCAGTCTCGGGGTGTCGGCAGCAGCACGGTCCGCGAAGGCTCCTGGGTGCAGCCAGCACCCGGCCATTGCTCGGTCAGACCCTCCGCAGAGGGGCAGAAAGGGTCAGAGCCGGGGTCCCTCAGAAGTAAGGCGTCGGGAGACACAGCCGCATCTGAGATAAAACTCAGGAGGGAGGTGCTGCCTGGGGCTTGGTCACGGACAGTGTAAGAGCGGGAAGTGGGCAGAAGCCGAAGACAGAAGACAGGTGCGGATTGCTAAACTAATCCGGGAGAAGGGAGTTCGATACTAGAGAGGGGGTAGCTGGGCCACACCGTTGTCACCATTCCCGCGCATGCGCATACGCACCTACAAGCGCCACAACAACCCACCCCAGTAAGCTAAGCAGGCCATCTAGTGGAGAACAGGGCGTTACACTAAGCCCCACCCAACTGGGCTAACCTCGCTCTTCAGGAACACAAATCTCTCTGCTTGCTTAGTTTATGGACTAGAAAGAAGTCATAGTTTGACTTCTTGGGGAAAACGAAGTAATTTCACTTGTATTTCAGTCTGTTCACTGGTCCATCTATTCAATTTTCTTTCTTTTGTTCCCCTCTTTTTCATTTCGTTTCTTTTTCTTGAATACAAAGAGAAAAAATTTATTTTTCTTTTCAATTTTTATTAAAAATTTTTATCTTTAATATTTTTCTACTATATTTTTTACTTTTGTGTAAATTTTTTTCAAATTCTATTTTACTTCCATCATTTCATTTTATTCTACTTCAGTGTATTCATTTTTTTCAAATTTTCAAACAATTTCCTTTTTTTTCTTTTTTACCCTTTTTTCTCTAATCTGTCAAGCCCCTTTCAACACCCAGACCAAAACACACTGAGGATCTCGCATCATGTATTTGATGTGTGTGTGTCTTGTTTTTAATTTTTTAATTTTAATTTTTTTAATTTTAATATTTATTAACTTATTTTTTTACCTCATTAATTCCTTTTCTCCCTTAAAAATTATGAAATGAAGGAATTCACCCCAAAAGAAATAGCAGGAAGAAACTACAGCCTTGGACTTAACCAACACAGATACCAGCAAGATGTCTGAACCAGAATTTAGAATCATGATAATAAGAATACTGCTGGAGTTAAAAATAGATTAGAATCAGATTATCAGATTATTATGCAGAGATAAAAGAAGTAAAAGCTAGTCAGGATGAAATAAAAAATGCTATAACTGAGCTGCAATCTCAAATGGATGCCACAGCAGAAAGGATGGTTGAGGCAGAGCAGAGAATCAGAGATATAGCAGACAAACTTATGGAGAACAATGAAGCAGAAAAAAAGGGCACGATTTAAGAATTAGAGAAATCAGTGATTCATTAAAAAGGAACAACATCAGAATCATAGGGGTCCCAGAAGAGGAAGGGAGAGAAATAGGAGTAGAAGCGTTATGTGAGCAAATCATAGCAGAAAACTTTTGTAACCCAGGGAAAGACAGACATCAAAATCCAGGAAGAACAGAGGACTCCCATTATTCAACAAAAACTGACCATCAACAAGGCATATCATAATCAAATTCACAAAATACTCAGGCAAGGAAAGAATAATGAAAGCAGCAAGGGAAAAAAAAGTCCTTAACCTACAAGGGAAGACAGATCAGGTTTGCAGCAGACAAACCTATCCAAAAAACTTGGCAGGTCAGAAAGGAGTGACAGGATATATTCGATGTGCTGAATCGGAAAAATATGCAGCCAAGAATTCTTTATCCAGCAATGCTGTCATTCAAAATAGAAGGAGAGATTAAAAGTTTCCCAGACAAAAATTAAAGGAGTTTGTGACCACTAAACCAGCCCTGCAAGAAATTTTAAGGGAAACTCTCTGAGGGTAGAAAAGATGAAAATACATACATACATACATACCAAAAGCAACAAAGACTAGAAAGGACAAGAGAACACCACCAGAAACTCCAACTCTACAAACAACATAATGGCAATAAATTATTCTCACTCTAAACATCAATGGACTTAATGCTCCAATCAAAAGACATAGGGTAACAGAATGGATAAGAAAACAAGATCCATCTATATGCTGTTTACAAGAGACCCACTTTATACCTAAAGACACCTTTAGATTGAAAGCAAGGGGATGGAGAACCATCTATCATGCTAATGGTCACCAAAAGAAAGACAGAGTACTCACACTTATATCAGACAATCTAGACATTAAAATAAAGACTGTAACAAGAAATGAAGAAGGGCATTTTATCATAATTAAGGGGTCTATCCACCAACAAGACCTAACAATTATAAACATTTATGCACCAAACTTGAAAGCACCCAAATATATAAATCAATTAATCACAAACACAAAGAAACTCATCAATAGTAATACCATAATAGTAGGAGACTTCAACACCCCATTCACAGCAATGGACAGATCATCTAATCAAAAAATCAACAAGGACACAATGGCTTTGAATGACACACTGGACCGGATGGACTTAACAGATATATTCAGAACATTTCATCCTAAAGCAGTGAAATACACATTCTTCTCCAGTGCACCTACAACGTTCTCCAGAATAGATCACATACTGGGATACAGATCAGCCCTCAACAAGTACAAAAAGATCGAGATCATACCCTGCATATTTTCAGAGCACAACACTATGAAACTCGAAATCAGCCACAAGAAAAAATGTGGAAAAATAACAAATACTTGGAGACCAGAGACCACCCTACTAAAGAATGAATGGGCTCACCAAGAAGTTAAAGAGGAAATTAAAAAATACGAGGAAGCCAATAAAAATGATAACACCACAACCCAAAACCTCTGGGACACAGCAAAGGCGATCAGAAAAGGGAAGTATATAGCAATCCAGACCTTCTTAAAGAAGGAAGAAAGGTCTCAGATACACAATGTAACCTTACACCTTAAAGGGCTGGAAAAAGAACAGCAAATAAAACCCAAAACCAGCAGAAGACAGGAAATAATAAAGAATAGAGCAGAAATCAATGGCATTGAAAGAAAGAAAGAAAGAAACAAACAACAACAACAAAAAAAACCCAGTAGAACAGATCAATGAAATTAGTAGCCGGTTCTTGAAAAACTTAACAACATTGATAAACCACTAGCCACTAGTTGGATCAAAAAAAAAAAAAAAAAAAAAAAAAAAAAAAAAAAAAAGGAAAAGACCCCAATAAGTAAAATCAAGAATGAAAGGGAGAGATCACAACCAACACTGCAGAAATAAAAACAATAATAACAGAATATTACAAGCAATTGTATGCCAATAAAATGGGCAATCTGGAGTAAATGAACAAATTCCTAGAAACATATACGCTACCAAAACTGAAACGGGAAGAAACAGAAAATTTGAACAGACCCATAACAAGTAAAGAAATCGAATTAGTAATCAAAAATTGCCCAGAAAACATCTGGCCAGTGCCAGATGGATGGCTTTCCAGGGGAATTCTACCAAACATTTAAAGAAGAGGTAACACCTATTCTCTTGAAGCTGTTCCAAAAAATAGAAATGGAAGGAAAACTTCCAAACTCCTTCTATGAAGCCAGCATTACCTTGATTCCAAAACCAGACAAAGACCCCACTAAAAAGGAGAGCTATAGACTAGTTTCCCTGACGAACATAGATGCAATTATCCTCAACAAGATATTAGCCAACCAGATCCAAAAATACATTAAAAAAATAGTTCAGGGGCGCCTGGGTGGCGCAGTCGGTTAAGCGCCCGACTTCAGCCAGGTCACGATCTCGCGGTCCGTGAGTTCGAGCCCCGCGTCAGGCTCTGGGCTGATGGCTCAGAGCCTGGAGCCTGTTTCCGATTCTGTGTCTCCCTCTCTCGCTGCCCCTCCCCCGTTCATGCTCTGTCTCTCTCTGTCCCAAAAATGAATAAACGTTGAAAAAAAAATAAAATAAATAAAAAATAAAAAAATAGTTCACCACGACCAAGTGGGATTATACCTGGGATGCAGGACTGGCTCAATATCCACAAAACAATCAATGTGATACATCACATCAATAAAAGAAAGGACAATAACTACATGATCCTCTCAATAGATGCAGAGAAAGCATTTGACAAAATACAGCATCCTTCCTTGATAAAAACCCTCGAGAAAGTAGGGACAGAAGGATCATACCTCAAGATCATAAAAAGGTAGGTGAGGCCTACGGGCCTCAGCCTAGTGGGAGGAACTGACTTAAAAACAGTAATTACTAATATGATATATTGATTGCAGGCTATCGGTGACACTTCACAGATGATAGATGGAAGCTTAAACCAGCTAGTTGCCTTGTCCAGGACTGCAGATCTAGTAAATACTAGAGCCACTGCCTGAATCCAAGGCCACAAAGTCTGACTTCAAAGCTCATGTTCTTTCCATGTCACCAGGCAGGTTTCTAAGACCTCATTTGGCCCAGAGAGAAGCCACTGTACATTACTCTGTGTGCCTCTGTGGCGCCACGAATGCTTCCAGAACACCCACACAGCACGCATTACCTGGGCACAAAGCTGCACAAGTCAGAGCTGCAACAGCAGCAGCAAAGTGCGTTTTGCGTGTTCACGCACGTCGGCACCGTGGGGCTCTGTTCAGGCCAAGTGGCAGCAGCTGTGATGTGATCACAAGGATGCTTCTCTTCTAAAAGCTATCCTCCTTGGGCTATTTCGGTTTCAAAAGATTCCATAATCGGAGGCTCAGGCTGCAGGAATTCTGGGAAGATGATGGGGTAAGTGCAACATCAGCGACCTCCTTGTCTTCAATACCTTGATGTAATTTAACGTGTTTCCGGTGACCGCAACGACAGCACAAAGGCTCCATCCTGCCCCACAAATGAGTAAGATTTTGCCACCGTCTGGCTTCCTCCTCTAAATTGCCTAATCTTGACATGTGGGTGCATCGTGGGGGGGACACACTACATAGTGTGTGTGTGTGTGTGTGTGTGTGTGTGTGTATACACACACACGCTACTCCTCCGAAATGGGACCTGGGATCCCCCGCCTGGTGGCCCACCTACTGGCAGTTCAGGGTTTCCACTCTGTACGTCCTGCTACTTCACCCCTGTCCTAAGAAGCTTCAGTGCGTAAGATGATTACTTAAAACTATCTGTTCGAATTTGTGAATGACAACAGACAATGAAGATCAACAAGTCAAAATCATGGAAACTAAATAGTAGGGAAAATAAATGCTTCAGAATAAAGAGGAACCCATACAACGGGGAAAAGGCAGTTTTTAATAAGTGGTGTTGGGAAAACCGGACAACTATATGCAAAAGAACAAAACCGGACCACTTTCTTACACCATATAAAAAACTAAACTCCGTGTCTCCGAAGGCAAGGACAACAACCATAAAGATAAACACATGGGATCACATCAAACTGAACAGCCTTTGCAACAGCAAAGGAAACTGTGAATAAGATGAAAAGGCAACCCACGGAACGGGAGAAGATATTTGCAGATGATATAACTATGAGGGGTTAA
Source organism: Leopardus geoffroyi (assembly GCF_018350155.1). NCBI lineage: Eukaryota > Metazoa > Chordata > Mammalia > Carnivora > Felidae > Leopardus > Leopardus geoffroyi. The sequence goes on along the minus strand of NC_059338.1, from coordinate 57,292,896 downwards.
TATCCAAAATATATAAATAACTCACACAACTTAATACCAAAAATCCAAACAACTCAATTTGAAAGCAGGCAGAGAATCTAAATAGGCATTTCTTCAAGGAAAACCTACAGATGGCTAACAGACACACACAAAAAAGGTGCTCAATATCACTAATCATCAGGAAAATGCAAATCAAAACCAGATTGAGAGATCACCTCACACCTGTCAGAATGACCATTACCAAAAAGACAAGATATAAGTGTCAGTGAGGATGTGGAGAAAAGGGAACCCTGTGCACTATTGGTGGGAATGCAAACTGGTGCAGCCATTCTGGAAAACAGTATGAAGATTCCTCAAAAATTAAAAGTAGAATTACCATATGATTCAGCAGTTCCACTTCTTGGTATTTACCCAAAGAAAATGAAAGCATTAATTCAAAAAGATGTATGCACCCCATGTTCATTGCAACACTATTTACATAGCCATGAGATGGAAGTAACCTAAGTCTCCATCCATAGATGAGTGGTTAAAGAAGTGGTATATATATACAACAGAACATTACTCCGCTATAAAAAAGAATGAAATCTTGGGGCACCTGGGTGGCTCAGTCCATTAAGCGTCCAACTCTTGGTTTCTGCTAGGTTATGATATTACGACTTGTGAGTTTGAGCCCTGCATCAGGCTCTATGCTGACACCGCGGAGCCTGCTTGGGATTCTCTGTCTCCCTCTCTTTCTGCTCTCCCCCATGCACACTCTCTCTATGTCTCAAGATAAATAAATAAACATTTTTTTAAAAGAATGAAATCTTGCCGATTGCAACAACATAGATGGACCTAAAGGTTTTTATGCTAAGTGAAATAAATCAGAGAAAAAGACAAATAGCATATAATTTCACTTATATGTGGAATCTGAAAAACAAATGAACAACAGCAAAAAAACAAAACAAAACAAAACAAAAAAAACCTAACTAAAAAAAAATAGAAAAAGACTCATCAATACAGAGAATAATCTGATGGTGATGGCCAGAGGGGAGGAATGTGGGAGAATGGGCAAAATAGGGAAAGGGGATTAAAAGGTACTAACTTCTACTTCTAAAATAAAGACGTGGGGATACAATGTACAACATAGGAAATAGAGTTAATAATATGTAACATCGTTGCATAGTGACAGATGGTAGCTAGATTTATGGTAGTGATTACTTGGCAATATATATAAATGTTGTGTCACTATGTTGTACACCTGAAACAAATATAATATTGTATATCAAGTATACTACAATAAAAAGGTCATATGATACAGTTGAAAAGTTATAAAATATTGTCTACAACAGAGAAACCAAGCCATAAGCTAAGCAAAAACCTTCCTCCAGAAAGTGCTTTACTTCATGAATCTGAAAAGTCAGAAGACTATTTCATACAACTTGTTATCTGCTAGATTCAGTGAAAAGAGGAAGTGGCATCAGGAACAGGCATGAGGAAAAAAACAAGTTCACATTATGTGACAGAGCTAACAAAATAATGGCAGAAAGCAGTAAAACGCAGAATTGTTGCTCTAGAAAACGAAATGCAGAATATGAAAGAGTCTCTATGTTGTTATGATTGAGAACTTGGTTCTTGAGTCAGGTGGATTTGGTTTCAACTCAATTACAATTCGGCCCCTTGTCGGCTATATGGCCTTGAGAAAATTACTAGAGCTTTATGCTTCATTCATAAAGTGAGGGGACTAGGATTGAAGAAGGTAATACATTTATCAAGCTTAACACAGCACACGGCACCCAGCAAATGCTCCATACCATAATGCCTATTATTATTTTTGTGTTAACCAATAAACTTGGTATTTGTTCTCTGGATTTAGGCACTCAGGATCTTCTATTAATATGCCATCATCCCTGGGAGAGATACACGTGCACAATACGATCATTACTGTTGAGCAAACACTTCACATAAGGCAAGTTGTTCAAGCAATTGCCTAAGAAAAAGGAAGAGATGACCAATATTTTGAAGAGTGAGGAAAGCTGAATTTCCCCAGTGCGACCATGACAAAGCAGGTAAAGAGAGGCACGAGGGAGGCACCAGATTCTGGGGTCCTCCCAATCTCTTGTGCGCGACAGACCTGACTGCTGGAGAATTCTGATGGTGCTAACAGACCCTACCCCTGAGTATGGAATCATAAACTGTTCCCTATGGCCTGTAGAAGATTCATATTCTCACTAGGGTTCCCTGTGTGACTCGATTGTTCAACTTATATTCTTCTACTTTAGAGATGCTCAATCTTCAAGGATCTCAGGTATACAGACACAATTACACACAAAGCGTCATGGCATGGTCTCGAAAAATTGCCTTACTCATATGATAGCTAAGATCCCAACAGAGGTGATAAGTGGTGGCGAAACAAACAATCAGACCAGCAGATTCCATCGTTCCTAGGTGGTATGTACTATGTACCTGTGGATGAAAAAGACGGTCATAATCACGGCCTCCTTGAGGGGCAATATAAGAGAGCAGGTGGTGACGAGCAGAATAGGTCAGCACCAGAGACTGGTCGTCACAACTGGGCCAGGCCCCCGCTTTGGTTTGGGCACTGCCACAGGAGCCACGTGGGGGCAGCGTCCCTTCCTGTCCTCAAGCAGCTAGAAAATTACACAGGAAGCCGGTTACACTAACCTGGCAAATGTGGATGATGAATAGTGGCTGCCGTTCCCCAGGCATCCTTATACTTCCCCTGTGAGTACCTTCCATTGTAGAAAACTCTAAACAAACCAGAATTAACGGGAATTCGGCGTCTTCCTTTCCATCGTGAAAAGTTTCCTTGACGAACCCTTTTAGGAAACGCCATTTGGGGAGGGAGGGTTAGAAATTGGAAAAAGAAAGCCTTAACATCAGCATGTTAACTATTTTTATGTGTGGAAAGCGAATATCTGATAGGAGAGATTTTACACAGAGAAACAGTTTGCTCTAAAAAGCAGTGATGGTGAACCCTCTCTATACGACATGGGCGAGTCTCATGCTGAGTGAATGAAACCAGACCAAAAAATTAAAAAAAAAAAAAAAAAGTGGAGGTATACTGAAACTGAAAGATTCTATGAAGTTCAAAAACAGGTGGGCCCCACCTATGCTGCTAGAAACCAGGAGAGGGATTACCCTTGGTGGGTGCGGTCAGTTAAGGACTAGAGGAGGTAAGGAGGGAAGCTTCTGGGCTGTGTTTTTTTGAAATGGGTGCTGATTACACAGATGTGTTCAGTTTGGGAAAATTCATCAGGCTGTACATCCTTGACACCTACTCTTTTTTGTGTGCATTTTATATTTCAAACATTTCAAACTGGCAATAACAACTAGCTAAGTTAGTTAGCCTCAGCATTCTGGCTTGATCGTGGTTTCACCTTTCCAGAAAAGAAGCCATCAATCATTTTAAGAATGGGCAAATTTGGGGGGGGGGGGAGCTGGAATACAAAATTCAGAACTTGGGCTTATTAGGTCATTTTTGGGTCGTGGGTTTCTTACATTTATAGGTTTATTCTCCACATAGCACAGCAGCATGGGTTTTTTCCTTGATTCCAGCCCTTAAATAGGGTATTTTCTCTTTTTTTTTCTGAGAAGACAAAATGTGCCTCCAACACCAATACATGCATTTAACCACACTTGGTAAACCAGAGAAAGGTATCGGGAGGAGAAATTTGGTTCTATTTCCTATCAGAGAGAGTAGAGAGTATTTAAAACTTGTCAGGGAGAACAATCTGCGAATAAATGTATGCCACAGAATGGAAGTTTCAGACTTCTCTCTTTGCTCTCGAGATCTGTTCCCCCATCTGCTGCCGTGTCTTCATTTCTCACTCCCAGAGCCAGCTCTGACAAAGGGCAGACTGGGCCAGAGACGGTTCACTTGAAACCTATCACCCAGAGATAATAGTAAAGAATTCACTGTATAACCAGTACATACAGACACGCGTGCACGCACACACATATATACATATATCACCCTAGACTTCTTTCTCTTAATACCTGCTGAGTATTGCTAACACAGTTCACCCAAAAGAAGGTGGGGGAGGGTTGACATGCTTTGGGTTATAAATCTGAGCATTTGTGTTAGAATAAGATGTTTATTTAACTCACTGGAGAAATTAATATTTAATGAGCAAAGAGCCAGGTACCTTACATATATGATGTTTAATCTCTCACAATGAACATTAATCTTATAACAACCCTGCAGCACTGACATATCTATATCAATGTCTCTATCTAGCCTCCGAGAGATTAAATGCTGGGGGCAAGGTCACTTAACTAGGAGTGTAAGAATCAGACAGCTCAGAGCCTGTTTGGGATTCTCTCTTTCTCTCTCTCTGTCTCTTCCTCTCCCCTGGCTCTCTCTCTTTCTCTCTCTCAAAATAAAAAAAAAAAACTACAAAAAAATAAAAATTAGATATTATAAAAATCATAAATAATTTTTAAAAAGTTGCTTGAAATCTTGGGATCCGGAGATAGGTGTGGTTAAGAATTTGATGTAAAATATCTACATACATGCACGCACACACACATATACACACACATCCCTAGATTTTTCTCTATATAAATGCATCAATAGGTTTTAATGAAAACAGATGAATAAAAAATAAATACAGGGGCGCCTGGGTGGCGCAGTCGGTTAAGCGTCCGACTTCAGCTCAGGTCACGATCTCACAGTCTGTGAGTTCGAGCCCCGCATCGGGCTCTGGGCTGATGGCTCAGAGCCTGGGGCCTGTTTCCGATTCTGTGTTTCCCTCTCTCTCTGCCCCTCCCCCGTTCATGCTCTGTCTCTCTCTGTCCCAAAAAAAGTAAATAAACGCTGAAAAAATAAATAAATAAATAAATAAATAAATAAATAAATACATACATACAATGTTATGTGCTTTAACAGCATGCCTTTACTTTACGGCATGTGTCACAGTAGTCACGAAACGGCAATTTACGTGATCATTGCTAGTATTGCCAGGAATTAAGTGCACAAAGCCTGGAGTTAAGCCCCCTGGATTTAAATCCCAGATCTGTCATTGACCAGCTACGTAATCCTGAGCGAGTTACTCTTCTTTCTCAGCTTCTTTGTCTGTAAAAAAGAGACAAAAATAATACCCACTTTCCAGGTTGGTCTAAGGAATAAGTGAACTGTACATAAAACATGTGGGACAATGTGTGTCACATCTTAAGCCCAAACGTAGTAGCTATTGTCTTAGTTGCCCGAAGTTTTCCTTTCCAGTAAACTCCGTGCATGCAAGGACAGTCAGTTTTGTTTCATACTGTATCCTCAGCCCAGTACATAACGTGTGTTCATTATTAATGGTATTCGATACATATCTATTGAATGGGTGAAGGAATACCCATTTACTGCTGAGGTATTTGAGATTGACAGAATAGTGGGAAACATCCACATTTTTGAGTCAGGCAAACAGATTTCAAACCTTATGTCCTCATCCTCAACTGTTGACTTTTTTAGGGGGGAGGGGAGGTCAACTTACAGAGCTTTTCTGAGCCTCTGATTTCCCATCTATAAAATGGAAATAATAATTCCTTCTTGCAACACTGCTGCATGGATTGTGACAGTTTATCGATAAATGGCAGTGATTTTTTTGTACAAATGTTACATTATAGTATCCAGAGTGACTGCTTTCCATGACCCAAGGGGGTGCAATCCATATGGAATCCAACATAAATGGTGTCCCCCTGATAACGCAGCATAGGAGCCCCGAGGCCCCTTCCACAGCCGGTCATGATAATTATGCAGCAGCCCTCCATCAGAGTCTCTCAGGGTTGGGTGTATTTGGGGTCCATAAGAGCAAATTAGGGTTAATATTAGCTGCAGAGACCTTCTACAAGTGATACTCCCTTCTTAAAGCCACGGAAAATGAGGCGCAGCTATAAACTTGGGACCTGGGTTTAAGCTCAACCCTTTGAAATTCCAGGTTCACTATTCTCTAAAGCCCAATAAAACCAGTGGCAGAGGAAGAAGGGTAAGGTAACCTCTGAATGAACAAGTGGGTATTGGTGATTGAGCTATGTGCTGCTTTATTATTCGTCAACACCTGTTATGCTCCAGAGCTGGGTACCACCACCACCATTCTGCACGCCATCTCTCTCTTGCTAACCCACAAGCTCCTCAGCGGGCGCCCACAGTCAGGACAGAGTTACAGAGCACACACAGACCCTCCTCTGCAATCAGATGAACAGGATATTTGGCAATAACAAGTGGCTTGTGAGGAAAAGTGAGTTTCTTGGCATGTTCCTTGTCAGCATTACAAAGCTGAAAGCTAAATTTATCTTCCCTCACTCCGCCGGCACACTCTGCTGCCCGAATGCGTTATTTGTCTGCCTCTGCTATTGTTGCTGCCAGTGTGTGAATCAGGCCCCAGCCTCGGGTTTCCCTAGGGCTTTCTTCTGGGCATCATCTGAAAGTGTCAGATGAGTAGTCACTGAAAGGCCAAGCTGGGGACCGACTAGGGCTCGTCCAGGGAGGCTTTACTTTTCAATAGAGCAGGAAGAGGAAGTGGTGGCCTATAACCTCAGGGAATTTTCCAGATGGCCCACCCAATCTTTCCCCTGCTCTGAGGAAGTGGCTCAGCCTAGAACACCGCCGTACATGGGCGAAATGCAAACCCTAACCAGGAGAAGCAGACCCTGTCCTGCGGCAGTAGTTCAGGACCACCACCAGATTCTGTTAAAACGTTTGAAAGCACTCAAGGAGTGTCAACATGAAAGGATCTCGGGTTAACTGTTGACTAGAACGTTGGCTTTCCCTTTGTGGAAGAGCGGGCCAATCACATCTGTCTCTACCAGTTCCCCCAAAGAAGAGAAAATATACTGAGCTTGCAGCAAGACAATCTGAGCTAGATGTAAAGAACTTTCCGAATACTGGTTTAATCACATGTTGCAGCTGTTTGTTTGTTTGTTTGTCTGTTTTCCAGGGAGGATCTTTTCAGGGTCCTTCCTGGAAAAGGAAAGCTAAGATTATCTTGCAGCTGACCAGAACTCTGTAGGGTCTGGGTCCACCCTGACATTTATTCTATTATCCCTGTAATGAAATATGGTGGAATGAGTGAGAACGTTTTGTGTTCGAATGTTTTAATTTTTTTAGCCTTCTATTTTTTTTATTTTGGGACAGAGAGAGAGAAAGAGAGAGAGGGAGAGCGAGCACAGGCAGGAGAGGGGCAGAGAGAGGAAGACAGGATCCAAAGCAGGCTCTGTGCTGACAGCAGAGAGCCCGATGCAGGGCTCAAACTCATGAACCACAAGATTACGATCTGAGCCACTCGGGTGCCCCAAGATGTCTTTCTTCTTATTTACAAGACATAAATAGATGGATTACATTTGTTTTTAAACCTTGATTTAATTCTCACATTTGTTGAGCACAGCTCAACAGTGAGCAGTTTTCAGGAGTTAATTATCTGGCCAGGGACAATATTTCAGGAGCTAATCATCTGGTAGAAGAATCACACACACACACACACACACACACACACACACACACACACATCAGATATGTGTGACAGACTGTGATCAGTACTATAATCCCACAGAGTGCTGTTGCATGTTAGTAGAGGAAGAGATTACTCCAAAGCGGGGATTTAGGAGAAATCCCCTTTCATGAGCTAGGTCTTGTAGGATGGGCTGGGAGTCAATAAGTGGGGATTGGGGAAGGTATAGGCAACAGCTCCAGTGAAGATCTGGAAACAAGAGACTGTAGAGCCAGTTCAAGGAAAGTCTACTCGTCTAGTGCATCTAGAACTGAGGACCAGAGACGGCACCAGCCAGACCCCAGCACACAGTGCAATGGTGACTAGACGCAGTGATAGCAGGTCAGGTCAGGTTCTCCAAGACACGGGCATTTAGATGGGCAGACAGTTAAATATTTAACTCACCTTCTGGCTCAAGAGCTGTGTTGGAAGGAACCCCCATGGAGGACAAAGGGAGCAAAGCAGAGGTAGAGAGGGAGAGCCTTTGGAGAAGAAGGGGGGAAGGGAGGGAGGATGGGAAGGAGACTCTGCAGCCCTGACACAGGAGGATACTCTGAGCCCCTGACACAGCTTTGGCCAGACCGGCAGGGAATCCTCAAGGCCAAGTCCTGCATAAGAGGAGCCCCACACCCCTACGATGAGCCTGTACTGTATCACAAATGTCATCAGTCATTGGCCGGGAGCAGCTGGAAGGATGTGTAGCCCCAGCGTGAAATTGGTGGTGGATCCAGAGTGGCAGCAGCTGGGATTGCCAGTCAACTCTGCCCTCGAGCAGGAGATCCGAGGGGGGTATGTCCATCCCACAGTTGGTCAGTATCATTGAATGACTCCTGATTAAAGACGCACAGCTTCCAACATTTCATCACAAAGGATAATGCTTGCTGAAGTATCTGCTGAGAATCCTCGTTCTTTTTTGTTGTTGTTGTTGGTTAAGGCAATTCCCATTTCTGGCTTGCCAAACGGCTTTCTTTTCCTTTTTAAAAATCATAAATTCTTTTTTGTGTGTAATTTTGAGACGAGTACGTGGTTTTTCTCTTCTTATCTATTAATCTGGTAATTTATAGTTAAGGATTTTCTAATGTGAATTCTCTCCTTAAATTCCGGAAATAAACCTAAATTGAACATGAGGTTATATTTTTCATTTCTGCTATATTTGGCTTATTAATACTGTGTTTAAAATTTTTTCACGTATATTCGTGAGTGAGATTGGACGATCATTGTTTTATCTTACAAGGTCTTTATCTGGTTTTTGAATCAAGAATATTTTGGCCTTGTGGAATAATTGGGGAATGGTTCTTTAGAGCTCTAGAAATTGTTGAACATATGTGGGAAAATCTGGGATTTCTTTGTTGGTTTGGAAATTGGTAGAACTCACCTGTAAAACTATCTGAGCCTGATATGTATTTTCTCTGTGGCAAGAGTTTTAACTACAGATTCAAATTTTTCAATGATTATGGAAGACCATTCAGTCTTCCTATTTTGGGGGGGGGGGGAGGAAAGTTGAGAAGTAATTTTTTTTCCAGAAAATGTGTTTAGATTGACTATTACCAAATATATTTTTAGTGAGTTGTTCTGCTTTCTTAATTAAAAAAATTATCTGTGATGATCTTTAAATATATATTTTTGTACTCCTAATTTTTTAAATTTATACCATTTTTCTTTTTTTATTAGATTGTCTACTTTTTGATCCTCTTTGATCCTACTTTCCTTTGTTTCTCTATATTAATTTCTGCTCTCAAATATATTATTTCCATCTTTTTACTTTCTTTTTTTTAATGTTTATTTATTTTTGAGAGAGAGACAGAGAGAGACAGAGTGTGAGCAGGGGAGTGGCAGAAAGAGAGGGAGACACAAAATCCAAAGCAAGTTCCAGGCTCTGAGCTGTCAGCACAGAGCATGACGTGGGGCTCAAACCCACGAGCCATGAGATCATGACCTGAGCCGAAGTCTGACACTCAATCAACTGAGCCACAAAGGCACCCCTCATCTTTTTACTTTCTTATGGTTTATGCTATCACTTGCTTTTCTAACTTCTTAAGTTAGATGTTTAATTTTTAGCCTTCTTCACTTTTCTAACATAAACGTCACAATGACAAATTTTCCTTGACATTTCTTTTGCTGCACCCCACAGTTGCTGGTGTGCTTTGTTTTTAATACCATTCAATTGTAATAGTTCAACATTTTCTTTGCGATTTTTTTTTACTTTTGAGTTACTTAAATATATTTAAATTATTAAGCATACTGGGATTTTTTAAAGCTTATTTTCTACTATTAACTTATAACAAATGGAAGAGGCTCTGATCTGTATGATTCTAGTTCCTGAAATTTATTGACACTTGCTTTATAGTACAATATATGATCTACTTCTGTATATATTCCATATATAGTAGAATTGCCTAGTTATTAAGTGAAATGTTCTATATCCATCCATGAAATCAAAGCATAGGTGTTTTTGCATGGGGATTGCAGGTGAATACACAGTCTGAAAAAGATGAGAAGGCTGATTATCTATACAATTGAACTCTTTAAAGAAATTGTAGTGTAGGAACAAGCAGTGGTTTCTAGTCTCTGGGCCTTAACTACCCTCCAGGCAAGAGGTTTTTTTTTTATTTTATTTTTGTTTTTTAATCATCTGTAAATACATCTGTATTTTCTCAACTAATGGGTTTACTACTATCTTGCAATGTTGTAATGTTAATGAGAGTTCCTCATAATAGAAAAGTTTAGAAACTAGTCCTGTGGTTCTATGCTTTCAAAGAGATACTGATTTCTCTAGAAAGTTCATACAATGCTCCAGGAGTATTTAGCACAATTGTGCAAGGCATGTGCACCATCCAACATGTCTTCCGCCTGTTAAGTCTAAATCCACATGAAACTGACCACACAGTCCAAGTGAGACCAACTGACAGGCCTTTTCAGAAACTTCCCTGCACATCGAGTCTGGGTTGGCTGGTCTGCATCAGGGTCTCTATCAAAATTGTGTTTTTGAAACTAAGTTTGCTTTCATTTAAAGAGTGATAACTGATTCACACTATATTTTTTAATAATTTTTTAATGTTTATTTTTGAGAGAGAGATAATGGGGGAGGGGCAGACACACACACACACACACACACACACACACACACACACAATCTGAAGCAGGCTCCGGGCTCTGAGCTCTTAGCACAGAGCCTGATGCAGGACTCGAACTCACAGACTGCAAGATCATGACCTAAGCAGAAGTCAGAAGCTTAACTGACTGAGCCACCCAGGCGCCCCCCACAACCCACATTTTGAAGAACTCTGAGTTCGGGGACTTTTCCTATCCTCAGTCTCCACCATTTGTCTTTGTGAATCCAAAGCCATTTTGACTATATCCTTGACTCAATCCTATATTAACAATAAAGGAGAAATGTTCACGAAGAGGAAATATAACGAAGGAGGGACTTTCCTACAGGGTCTTTGAAAAAAAAAAAAAGGACATTTGCATAAACCATATTTAACCAGAACCTTTGTTTTATGTTTTTCCTTTCTGAATGCTTTGTTGAACTCCCTTGCAGTTCCCCTCCCTGTCCCTCGACCCCAGCTAGTCAGAGACCAAAGCCTTGACAATGTTTCACACTGGAATCTTCCTGGCCCCACCCTAATCATCATGCCTGAATAATTACAGTTTCTGACTTGTCTCCCTGCTTCCGTTTCTGTCCATTCTTAAACCCTTGGACACATTAATCTTCCCAGAATATCACTGTGATTCTGTCCTTCTCTTGCTCAAGGGTTCCCAGAAACTACAGAAAAAACTTTGCAAGCTTTCGTCTGGGATTTAAAGCTGTTCTTTGCCTTTCTCATTGCTGGTTCTCTGCTAAGCCCATAAGACCTATCTGACATCTCTGACTTCAACACTTTTGTCTCGGATACTTAAGTCACCTTCTGTTTCCTAATTAGACTTCATTCAGGGTCTAATTCTATCTATAAATTCTGCTGCCCTTTGCCATGTGGTCCATCCTTCCTCTGAACCGCGGCATCTCTGGCTTGCACTCTTCGGCAGGCCATCGCACGTGCTGCCTTGACTTCCAGTTACACATCTTTTTCTTTCCACTTCTAGATGCTGGGCCCTTCAGGGCAGGGCTCTGCCCCGTGTGGCCACATTGCTTGTAATGTTCTTCCGCCGTAGAGCCTCATCAAGAAGAGACAGTTTTCTCCTGATAGGATACGGATTTGGATATCAGGTAAGATGACTGGATGTCAACTAAGTTCAAGAGAACTAACTTAAAAACTCCCTTACCCCATTATTATCATCATCATGGCAACTCCTGCTATCACAACTATTAGTGCTGGAAACACTACCACCGGATCTGTTGCTTGGACCAAGTTTCACCCAAGATATCAAGTAAAGCTTAATTCCAATTAACCTTTCAGGGTCACACAGGGAAGGCTGTACCTCATGAAATGCTGAGATCTCACTAGATTAAGACAAGACTGCCAAGGCCAAAGAGATGTGAAAATCTCATTCTTTCTGCTAATAATTTCCCTGTTCCTTGTCATGGGTTATGGGTTGTTTCGGTTCTAATGACTTTGCTTTCCTGAGTGGGGTGTGTAAACAGAGGAAAAAATCAAATTGCTAGAGTCAAGGCAGAGAAATTTTCAAAGAACTTTGGGGAAAAGACAAAATGAAGATACAGTCAGCTGGAAGAGAATAAGATCTTTGAGAGGGAAGAGGATAGACATCTAAAGGATAACTTTATTAATTTTCCAAAGTATGATTTGGATATGAAGATTCTTACCTGACTCCTTGTTTCTCATTAAATCATCATGGAGCTAGGTCTGTTTCAGACTGGGCCAAAGAACAGAGCACAGTCTTGGGGAGGTCAAGGGGTGAAAACTAGGGCATACGAGGGAAGTGTGTGACACTCGGGTGACAGATTTTTCTTATCAGAGCTAAGGTCAAAAAATTAAATATCCATTTAATGAAATGTTTCTGCAGGAAACTAAATTAGTATAGCCCAGGCTCAATGAGCTCTGGTGAACAAATCCAGAGGAATGGATAATTCTGTGTCCCTTGGACCCTTGTCAATTTCATAAAAGCTGGTGTTCTGGGTTATGAGAGAAAGGGGTTATTTCATTGAATCTGGGGCACAACTGTGTGAGGAAGATAATGGCAGCCCCATTTCATAAGCAAACCAGAAATTCATTAACCATGACTTGGAGGGTCACACCATAGAGGCAGAGGCAGGGTTCCCACTGACTGGGACTGACTCCCCAACCCGTGCCCTTCCTTCGGTGTCATCCCAGCAAGCGTGCAGGTAGCAGAGCTGAGCTGTTGTGAAATTCGGAGCGCTGGGTTCCTACCTGGACACAAATGAAGGACCCTCTGTTTTCTAATCTCAGGACAAGTTCTCATATCTGCTTCTGCTCAGGGCCTTGCATAAAATCGAGAATCCTACACCATGAAAGCATGACAGGCAAGATCTGGGTGGAAAACAATCTCCATTTAAGGTTCAGTTCAGAAAACAATATCATACCTGACTCAACCGTTGCAATAACCATGCAAGGTAAGCAAGGCATCTTTCATTCTTACGTTATAGGTAAGGAAACAGGAAACCAAGTCTCAGGAAGGTCAAACTCAAGGTTTTCGGGGAAATTTATCTTATGAACCCTTATTTATTTTCTTATGAATGCTATGAATCTTTGTTTAAGGATATAGCACGAGATAATTCCTAAGATCACATCGTAGCCTTAGGGCTTAAATAAAGCACTGTGTTTTTCAACGTACGCACATCTTATCCCCAGGAAGTAACCACCATGTGGGCTCTTTGATCCTGATGTCTTAGACGAAAAAGACCTTGCAATCAGGGCTGCCATGTGAATCTGTGCAGGATGGGCACTGTACAACTCGAGGGGATGTATCTTAAACTACATGAATGTGAATGGGATAGCCTGGATTTATAGCGTACAACATGGAGAATTTTTGCAACAGCCCATGTTATAAAGCAGAGTCTGAGATGGACTTGAGAAAGGAAAACATAATCAGCACCAAAAAAATCATTCTCATAGCGTGTACAAATTTGTATGAAAGTACTATTGGCCATGGGGCAGAAAGGTGTTTCCAACTAGGTTTTACCAGGCCCCCAGTCTCTGCTGAGAAGTTAGCCCTTGACCTTAGATGAGCATCATGCCATGGAGAGAGGGTTTTCTGCAGCTTATATCGACAGTACACCATAAGCTCTTCCTGACTTATGTGAACACACATTTACTGAATGTCAAGGAATAAGGTCGACTGTCCAGGGATGTGACACAATTTCTGCCTTGAAGGAGGGAAGAATTTCACTGGGAGAAAACATACCATGGAAAATTTCTAAATAACAGATTACATAACATTATTTATTTATTATTATTATTATTTGTTTATTTATTTATTTTGGGAGCAAGAGAGAGAGAGAGTACAGGAGAAGCAAAGCGAGAGCAAGAGAGAGAATTCCAAGCAGGCTCCGTGACGGCAGCCCAGAGCCCTACACGGGGCTCGATCTCATGAACACAAGATCATGATCTGAGCTGATATCAAGAGTCGGTCACTTAACCTACTGTGTCACCCAGACGCCCCGTGGTAACATTTTCTTTAGAAAGACTAAGTACAAAACTGTATGTTTAAAAAAAAAAAAAAAAAAGACTATTTAAGCACAAAACCTAGACTAATCTTGCAGCAGGAGGCCACAGGTTTGGACTAGCTGTGACAAGACTAGTATGAAAGACTAGTCTTTCTGGGGATGTTTCTGGGGATGTTTCTTTAATAAAAATATAGTGGTCATTTTTTAAAAGGCACCGAGTATAAGATGTTTCGGTGGATCTAATAAAACGAGTGAAACCAAAAGCCAAAAAAAACAAAAAAACCAGTGCAGTCTTGCTGTCTCTCTCCTCTCTCTTTTCGTTTGGTGCCCATGAGATGCTATGTGTGGAAACCAGCCAACTGGGAAGAGGGGATGGCCGAAGAAGGTGGGGGAGGCCGGAGGCAGTTGAAGAGGATGGCCTCCATTTACAGAGGAGGTGAGGCTACCGTGCACATGGCAGGACCTTTTCTGTTCGGGGCAGAACCCCACTACTTTGCTGCCATTGGAAAGGGAGGACAACATCAATTTGATGAACTTATGTCTAAGGATGTACCCCTACAGGAGACTGGAGATAAAATGTGATTTGCATCAAAACCGAGCCTGTAGGTGCAAGACAGAGAGCAAAACAGGGCATCTTTATATTCCCCAGCAGTCTTCTCCCCCGCTGTGATCTCGTTTCTCCACGAAAAACAGAGTAACAGAATGCGCTATATAAACCACAAGGGGGTAGGGGAGGGGCGCAAAGGGAGCAGAAACTGCTGCCGGTTCCTCAGAGATCTTTCCAGGTGCACTGAGGGCGACACATTCATCTTCAGGGCAGGAGACACCACCGCGCGATAACTTTTCAGGGAGGGATTTGAGGGATCCGGTGACGCGTTAGGATCCCGAGAATTTTCATTTACAGAGGGTGCTTTAATACGGATCGTCCACGCTGAATGGAAAACAAGAGAATGGAAATTAAAACCAGGACCTTAAACATTGCAAAATTTAACAGCGTTCGTAGTAAAGGGCGATATTCGGTGTAAAAGTCGGAAAAGGAGTGAAGAAAATGCCTCTCAGGTGAGTTGGACGAGCACAGGACGTCCAAAGAAGAAAAAGAAGAAGAAAACCCTACAGCAACACCTGTCACACTTGCAGCTGCTTGCCGCCCAGAGGTGGTGTTAAAAGGCAGATTCCTATTCGGTAGATCCGGGCGTTGCCCCGGATTCCGCATCATCGCTGCTCCTGCTGCCGCTGGTCCGTGGGCCACACCTGGAGACATTTCTGGGGGCACAGGCTTTGTCTTTAGATCAAATGAGTACGAAGGGCATTTGGGATAGATTTTGGACGATGGAAGTCAGTGAGCAGTAGAAGACGACAATGCTCAAAAGGAAAGAGAAATTTGAGAAAAATCAAAACTCATGAAAGGTGTGGTGGTAATTCTAAATGCTTGATTCTGGAGGGATGTGATTTAGGGAGACAGTGACAAATCTAGTTTCATGACACAAATGACACTTTGTGTGTGTGTGTGTGTGTGTGTGTGTGTGTGTGTGTGGCACAGTTGTCTCATCCTTGGAGGGGAGGGGGCTAGGGGTAGGGGAAAGGGAACCAAATAGGGCATGTCTTAATAGCACCTTTCAAAGGGAGAAGCAGATTCCGAGACTCTGCTGTCATGATGAACTGCCAGGGTAAACCACAGTTCAGCAGCTGCAAACGTGCTTTTGCCAATACAGAGATAAAAATGTTTCTGAAAACAAAATTTCACATATACCCTCCACTGAGGTTGGCATCGTATCTTCCTGTGTATCTTGGGTGTAGCTTTCACCCAGGCAGAATTTAGACACTAGAAACCAAATGAGGTGGTAAACAGAACCAGTTTGCAGAAGAGTGAAAATAACCCGGCAAGAATTGAAACCACAAATGCCCCAGGAGTTGGTCATTCACCAGCCAAGACCTAAGAAGAATGAACGCAAAAGACTATGAGAGCTGGCTGCAGAGCTTAAAAACAAAAAACAAAACAAACGAACGAACAAAAAGACAAAAAAGAGCTTCAGTGTTTAATGTGATGTTTTTCATTTTTACCTTTGGCTTGTTCTAGAAACACACTCTGCCTCTTCCATCCCACCCTTCCTCGGTGCCATTACACATGGTTTCAGGGTGAAATCATTATCACATCACTACAGAAAGCAGGTGTCTGGGACTTAGAACTCTTAGCATTGGAGTCGAGAGTCCTGAGTTCTAGAAGTGTAAGGATTAAAAGCAAGATCTTTGGATCCACATGGGTACAAATCTCAGCTTTGTCATTTATTCAGTGACCTCAGGCTAGATATTTTACTTCTCTTTGCCTCTCTTCCTTTACCTGTAGAATGAGGATATGAATAGCACCTCCCCCCACCTACAAGCTGGCAGGCGACATTTAATGATTTCAAACATGCAAAGCTCACAGAGAGGTGTGCAACATGGAATTAATGTTTCATAAATGTTTATAATTATTTTAGCTATGTCACTCTCTCAGGGCCCATAGGAAAGTTATTCATTAGCTCAGTTATAAAGAGAGTGAACATCACGTCCGTGAAGATCCTTTCAAGACCTAAAATTTTATAATTCAATGAATTAAAGTCACCTTGATCAATAAATGAGAGGTGTTGCAAGGCATCTGGGCAGATAATACTTCTTTGCTTAGTCCTTCTAGCATCGGGTGATGCATTTGAAGACCTATATGGATGGGGCCAGCCTTCCCTTCCAATTTCTGTTTATACCTCCTGTACACCCTTGGCTCTTGATAGTTCTAGCTGCTGGCACCTGAACATGCTGTCATATCCCTGCGGCCATATCATGCTTCCATCATCTCCTTGTAGTCTGTCCTCCCTGCTTCCCTCCTTACCCACAAACCCCATCCATTCTTCAACCAGGGTCAACCTTCTTTATAAGATCTTCTGTGATCACCAAGCTTCTTCTATATTGACAAAGTCCTTTAACACAGAGTTCGCCAGTCATTACTATACTCTGCCTTATATTTTTCTGAAGATATATAATTTTTTTATTTTTCTGTCTTCGCCACTCAACTAGATGATAATCTCCCTGAGGTCAGGGTCATGGACTTACTCCTCTTGGTGTCTCAGTCAAGCTTAGCATTGTTCCAACACAAGAGTATTTAATAAAAAACTACTGATTGATTCATTGTCAAAATCAGTGAGCCGTTAAACTTCATACGGCAATTAGCCGAATGTGGTAATTCACTTAACGCTAATACTCTTCCTGTCAGCCTCTCTTCCTGTCCCCCAAGGTTTTCTAAAAAAATTGAATTGATCTGCTTCCATCTAGTGGCAATTAAAAAGTAAGTGGTTCCTGTGACCAGAAAACGGCTCGGGGTGGATTGTGCCAAAAAAGACTTTCACTCACTGGGTGTGAGCATGAAAGAAATCTTTACATCTTGTGGATTTCCTGCCCACAGAGATAAGGAGCCCAGCCCAGAGAAGGGTCTAGGACCCCATCTACACTGTCGAATGGAAGATAGGGCACTAAAATAAAATAGAATAAAAGGACATCCACTGACCCGATTGCTTCATCCAGTTACCTTCCTAAGGATCTCATCTCCTAGCCAAGCTTTTTAAAAAGAGATGGCTTACATTTTCTGCCTCAACTTCCTCATCTCCACTGATTCCTCAACACTTGGCCATCAGAGTTCCTCCGTGACCTCGACCCTGACAACAGACTCTGCAGATACCCTTGTTACATCCAGTGGGAACTCACTGGTTCTCCCAAAGTCACTCGAAACCACTTCTGTTTCCTTCTTTCCTTGGCATTCATGACCCAGACTCTCCTCATTTTCCTTCTGCCTCTCTGGCAACCCCTCCCCGTCTCCTTGTCCTTCACTGAGTTGTTTGATATAGATGCTACCCCTGTTCCTGCCCTCTCTCCCACGTCCTCTTCTGTTCTCCCGCTCCTTGCTCCTCACTCTCCCCAGATGACTGTACCTGCTCCCGAAATAGCAGCTAACCTCAAGAGACATGAGAACCCCCAAATCCACTCTCTGGCCCCTGGGTGGCTCCTGTGATACAGATAGGAGCAGTCAACTGGTGAGCCACAGACACCTAAAGCTCAACACCGACACAACTGAACCCATGACCTTCACTTCCAAAACCTCTCATTCTTTTGTGTTCCCTTTTCAGTAAAGAGTATTGTATTGATAGTAACCATCTGCCAGTCCCCGATCGGAACCACAATGACTTCTTTGATTCTTCTCTCTCTCTCTCTCTCTCTCTCTTTCTCTCGCTTAGCCAATTAATAACCATATTCAGTTGATTTCACCTCTACCGCATGAACTAACTCAACCTCACTGCCATTTCTCTAGATAAGCACCATCAGCTTTAACTTAATAACTTTAAATGCCTCCAAAACAATTCTTTACCTCCAGGCTCCCCCTACTCCCCTGTCTGCAGAGTGATCCTCATAAGATGCAAATGTTAGCCTGACATTCTCCTGCTTTACCCCAAAGACCTCAGGATTAAGTCCATACTCCTTCAAATGGCTTATAAATTAGTCTATGATCTGGCTCATGTTGTCTTATGTCTCCCCAGTTTCTCTTTTGCACTCAGAGCTACAGCTCACTGAACTCGTAAGAACTTCTTCACAATTTGTGGTTGGTAGCGTGGTTGTCTGAACAAGCAACCAACCTTCTCAGGGACCATCTCGCTTCTTCCAGCATTTTAAAGGAGCTCGGTTTTCTAACTGGGTGCTCAGTGTGCCGCCAAAGCCCCATCCCCATCATTCTTCTTACTTATACTCTCCTTCTCCAAGTCTCTAAACATCTGAGAAACTAAAGAAATGTTTTGCCCTCTTCACTTCTGCCAGACGGACCATTGCATTTTCACATGTTTGCATCTCTCCTCGGTCTCTTCCTCCAGCTGAAAAAAATCTGAGGTTTAAGACCAAGCTAAAAGAATTGCCTTTTTGGGGAAGCCGCAGGTAGAATCAATGTTCCCCACCTCTTCCACATTTCTGAAGGTCAGTGCTAATCAGAGCAGTAGTCATTTACCTTCTTGTACTAGGCACTGAAGGCCTGGGGTCTAGAATGATACCTTCTCAGGGCCTGGGGCTCATTAATGTCTCAATAAATCCTTGACCAATTGAATGTTTCCTGAATACTGTATTTGGTATTGCCCTTACATTCAACTGGGACAAGAAGAGATATGTCATAATGCTTCCAGTCCTCTAAAAATTTTTCAGGGACAATCAGAAAGAGCTCCCTTCACATAACTGCCCTTTCTCAAGAGGGCTCTACGTGTTCATTCATTCATTCCGATCCACCGGCACTAAAACAAAACGACTCACACACACAGACTTCAAAAACACAGCTTTTAAGGGAGGCCAGTGGATTATCATTCTATACGGAAATTTCATTTGAATGAGACCCCATGTAAATAGTTACTAAGGAGTTAAGGTGTCTAGCTCTAACAGGAAGTATCTCAAGGAAGGTAGAGAAAAGATCAACAGAGGCGGAAACTTCTCACTGATGAAACTTACTTACCTTTCCCGAGACTTTTTACCTAAAAACAGAAGAAACAGAAAAATAGCATCAGCATATGTAGACAATTCTCTTTTTTTTTTTCTTAGTAAGTAAGAGAGAAGGCCAAGTCCCACTCTCAAAACTGTCTTTTGAAATGTATTATACATTCGTTGGGTGGACCCCACCTGTGTAGAAGGGGATTTGAGATGTTGGCTTAGGGTTCTAATTCAAACGGTGGTAGATTCTCAGACGTAATAGACCCACTGGGACAGATGCTTCTCAGGGTTCTGTTCCATCTTCGGTGCTGATCACAAAGACAGGAGCCTAGCTTGACTTGACTGCCTGTCAGTTCCGACACCCCCATACCCGTGTTTATCCTTTCCCCACCTGCCATCTCCTCCCACCTGCGGGTTCCTCCCTAATAGACTTAGCTGGTAGCATCGTAAGAATATGTGTCCCTACGTCTCATACCACCTTGTCGGCAGTGTGCCTCTGATTAGCTACTCACCCTCTGAAGCCACAGTCCCTTCATCTGTGAAAGGGGCATGGTAATTACCTCCCTCTCATTGAGTTGATAAACTAAAATGTATTCAAAGTATTTAGGCCAGGGCCTAGCACGTGGACAGTGCCCAATTACTGTTTTTAAACCTTTCAAATGTTAGAATTTACCATTTTAAACATTTCTTCCCAAATCCAGCCTGCTGATGACATGGGCTGGATGCATTTGAGCAGGGAGGATGAAATCTGAATTAACCTCGCAGGCTGTTTGTTTATCTTAATATTTTCCTTTTAGGAACAACAAAACACATACCAATACATGAGCAAGAGTGTTCTTACTGAGAGTTCTTTTCGAAGAAAAAGGAACTAAGGGCATGTGTTCAGTTTCATGCCCTGTTCTAACCCTGTGGGTTGTTGGTTTAGGTGGGGAATTCTTCCAACCAAGAGAAAAAAAAAAAAAATAGAGCCTCAAAGACCAGTGGTGTTAGGAGGCCTGTGTGAATGGGAGTCTGATCTCTGATTCTGGTCCCTGCTGATAACAGGATTTGGGAGATTTGGCCTAAAATCACTGCTTCAGTTTTATTATTCATTATGTCATTTCTTTCTTTCTTTCTTTCTTTCTTTCTTTCTTTCTTTCTTTCTTTCTTTCTAACAGAGCCAATGGTGATGACTCATCTGAGAATGATTATCTAGGGGAACAGAGTGTTTCTAGATAAGTCTATGCGAGGGCACACATTTCTAGAGCCTGCATTTATTTCTCTTCCAGAAGAAAGGAGCTAAAGTCTGGGTACCAAGACAACTAGGGCAGGGGCCAAAGTACAGGTTCTGAGGACAGGATAAGAGTCAGGATTCTGCTCATTTCCTCAGCTACTGTGTCCTAAATATTCACCTGTCCTCCTTTTTCAGCTTACTGAACCTGAAACACAACACGTAGGAAATTCTCAGAGTTGATGACTACTACATACATGTGGACTTACTGTTCTTAACTTTTTTTTCTTGTAAATGTGTCAGCTACATGGTTAGAAAAGCTCTGAGGGGTTAGCCCAGGAACCTACCCATCACTCTTAACACTGTTTCTATGGGAAAAACATTCTTCATGTTTCAAGGAACTAACTTACAACTAAAATCTTTGGAAGACAGAGCCACTTGGAGGTTGGAAATATCAGAAGATGTTCCACAAATGAAGACCATTGAAATGCTACATTAAAGATACCCTGACTTTCCTACAAAGTCAGTGATCTTTCTGGGGCTTCTGTTCTCTTTGCTGGCATGAATGTACCTAGCCTAACTGCCCGTTATCTGTTTCCTGTTTGCCCCACACTTATTCCCACAGCAGGGGCATGTAGTTTTCAAGTTATCAGTTTGAGATCTTGTACAGAAATGACTCCAAGGTAAAAAATTTAAAAACAACCCCATTGCTTTCTCACCACTGCTTATAGAACCACCTTAGCCAGCTAACCCCCACCCCACACCCTGCAGTTAAATACAAGTGACTGCATTCTATTCTTTTGATTCTACTAACATTTCTTTAAGTTTTGTTTTCATTTATTTTCAGAGGGTGGGGGGAGGCAGAGAGAGGCAAGAGAGAGAGAATCCCAAGCAGGCTCCATGCTGCCATTACAGAGTCCGATGCAGAGCTCGATCCCACAGACCATGAGATCATGATGTGAACCGAAATCAAGAGTCAGAAGCTTAACTGACGGAGCCAGCCAGGTGCCCTCTCTACGAAAATTTATTAAGAGACTGTGGAATTTGGGGATATCCTCCTTATTAAGGTGACTCACAGCCCCAAATCCTCAAAGGTTATTTAGATACCAGCCTCCTATCCCAGAGGCCAGTGCATAAATGCGCACTGCATTCTCTACCCCTCAGTTCTGTCACCATCACCCAAGGCAGGAGGGAAAAAGGGATGACTGGGGTCAGATTTTGAAGTTTCAGTGGAAAGGGTAATCAATGGTGGGAGAAAAATCTCATTCTTCCCTTAGTGGAATACTTAAGTACTTAGTCTCATATTATAAAATGATGGGATCCAATCTTAGCAGAATTTCCAACAACAGGGGCAAAGACATTTTAAACTGCTAATAATGAAGTTCTTGCACATCAACAGTGACCGTTTCCATGGTCTTTCTGGGTTGGTTATAAAACTAACCTAGTATCCCGATTCTTAAATTTGGAATGAAAGATTCCAAAGATAGTAGAAGACCATTAGGGATTGGTAGATTCTACTCCTGCAATTGCCAGTGGGGATGGGTGAGGGGCAGCCTTTATATACCATGTTCATTGAAGAGACTCCATACTAATTAATTGATGGAAGTAAAATTAAAATGTCAGTCAACTGACTCTGGAGAAATGCAACACCGAGCATTTGGTTAGCAGTTGTTTTGAGATCACTGATGGCCTCTGAACTTAAAGCAGGGATGTCTTAAAAGCTGCTTAATGTCCATGAATTTCATAGACTTCAATGTTTCTGCCAGGGGAATTTGGACAAATGTGGCAGTGCACACCCAGGACCTACCACAGACTGTGGATCTGTAACCAGGAAGCTAGTCCCACTCTAAGGTTTGGACATCCTCAGGAGGGAGGTGAGGGGAGTAACACGGTTGTTTTTCCCTGATGGCGTCCCATGTATTGTTCCAGGTATTAGCTTCTCAAACAGCTCTTCTTATACCCTTTTCTTCTCCAGGCCAGAGCGAAGGGAAGCATGAATACACAGTGCATTTATTTAGAGCTGTGACCTCAGTGAATACACACTGGGGAGAAAACCAGGGACAATGCAATTCCCACATGTCAGAAGCCAGACAGGCACATGGCTCAGGTTTTAGAGAATAGTGCCTTAAAAACCTCATTGGACCTTAGATTCATTTCCTAGTGGAACTGTAGCACTGAGATCAAAGGCATGCTGGCTCCTAAGGGGACAGAGATTATGCATCCATTTTGCAGAACTAAATAAGAGCAAAGAACCATTAAAATGTCTCATTTGTCTATTAGTGCACTAGTGAGGTGCCTTGAAGACAGTAGGCGTTTTTAAAAGGTTTGTCAGATGAAAAGCACAGATCAGCCACCTTGTTTTAATGAAAGGGTGTACGGGCCGTTTCCCACATCCCCAGCAATGATGTCTATAGAACACAGCACTTGGTATCCTGCTTCAGTTCAATCTAGCAATCTTAATTTCCTGTGGGTTTCTATACTTTTATCCACTTTGCTTTTGTTTCTAATTATTTTTTCCGTGTTTATTTATTTTTGAGAAAAACAGAGAGAGACAGACAGAGCATGAGCAGGGGAGGGGCAGAGAGAGAGAGAGAGGGAGACACAGAATCCAAAGCAGGCTCCAGGCTCTGAGCTGTCAGCACAGAGCCCCACGGAGGGCTGGAACTCACAAACCGCGAGATCATGACCTGAGTCAAAGTTGGATGCTTAACTGACTGAGGCGCCCCTATTTTTATCCACTTTGAGTTGTATTATTTTCGTATGAAGGCAAACTCACATACCTTTCTTTAATCTTCTTGCCAGCCAAATGATAAATGCCAACCCAGAAAAAGCAGTAACCATGACTGCCACCGGAATGAAGAGAGGGTTATAGTTACCCTCTTTGATCATTGAGAAACTCTGGTCCACTTCTGAAAGAGAGAACAGTAAGGCACATAGCATGAGGTCGCAGCATTATATCCTTCGCGCCATCTCATGGCCTTAGCTTTTGTTCCTCCTTATGTCTCCCGGTAACAGTCCATTTGATGCCAGTTGTTGGATGGGGAAACTGGCATGGGAAGGACCATGATGACTCTGCAGCAGAGGCAAAGGCAGGACAAGTTTCTCTAGCCCAGTGCCTATAAAATTCTTAATCCCTAGATTTGCGATTCACAGAACTCCTGGAAGAAGTACCTAAAAATCTGAGTAAGGGGTCACCATCGTATTTATCTCCATGGTCTTGTTCAACAGTTGGGACTCTGCTGCACAGAGAAGACCTAAAACATAGAATATGACTTCAGGAAAAATAACAGCCGGTCATCTTAACCAGGTGACATAACAGTCAAGGGAACCTATTAATGCTTTCCCTTTGAAGCAGTTGGGCCAACGTATGTACTTGCTGTTTACATGCTGAGGACCTACGCTGAACTGTCTTTCGAATGATGTTGTCCTACTACATCGTCCCACTTCCTTCACAAATAAGTAAATGGATCCACCTGTACCCTCTTGTAAGAGTGAACGTTTGGGAACTTTTATTGAAAAAATACCAATACAAAAAAGTCTATCTTCCAATACCACCAATTAAAGAAACTTATTTTTGCACGTTAGCATAGGGTTTGTGTCCCCCATTCTTTGTGTTACTTTGACAAACCCTTTCAAGGTGCTTCCAACCCCCACACCCAAATATATCATAGGAAAAAGGCTCAAGTTCCCAGACGATCCAAAGAGAGGGCGTCTACAGGCTCCATGAGGATGAGGAAATGGACACTGGCCCAGCCTTAAAAGGAAATGTCCCATAAGCTTGATACACAGTCCTCCCCTACAGATCCCATGCCTCCTCCCCAGTTCCCTCCCACACTCCCTGGCCCTGGGCCATACAGAGATCAGCTTCTCTGGTAGTTTCTACTGATCCTACCACTTAAAAACTTTTCCACTGGTAGAGATGATCTCAGGGGCAGACATGAGTAGCTATTCTTTCATAAGCTAATTTAATGTGCATTTATTTAGCAACTTATTTAGCACAGGTACTGTGTCAAGTGGAGAGTATATGGAAATGAGGAAGACTGTCCTTCTCATACACAGATGAGGGAGGCATCAGCTTAGTGATAATTGGTAAATATACACTATTTGGGGAATTAGGTGGTCACTGGTGACTTTTTTTTTTTAATTTTTTTTTTTAACGTTTATTTATTTTTGAGACAGAGAGAGACACAGCATGAACGGGGGAGGGGCAGAGAGAGAGGGAGACACAGAATCGGAAGCAGGCTCCAGGCTCTGAGCCATCAGCCCAGAGCCCGACGCGGGGCTCGAACTTGCGGACCGCGAGATCGTGACCTGAGCTAAAGTTGGACGCTTAACCGACTGAGCCACCCAGGTGCCCCAACTGGTGACTTTTGTAGAAACGTTTTAATGGACTAACAGAAGTGAGATTTTAGTGGAATGGAAGAATGCATAAGAAGTCAGAAAATAAAAGAAGTCAGAGACAGCGCATTTAGATGTTAAGAGTTGAGATACGATGAGTTAAAAATTGGCTGAAAACAGAAATGACAGTCATCGAAGGAAGAGGCAAGAAGAGCCAAGGATTTTATAGTAAATTAATGTGAACAAATTTGCTTTTAAGCCATATAAATGTAGCAAAATGAAAATTTTAAAGTTTAATCTATCTTTCCCCACCATCTTCCCATCCAGCAGCTCCTTCTTTAAGTTGTCAACACATCGGGGCAAACTTACTCACTTTGGCATATTGGACTAGGGCTTGACCAGATTCCCGATGGTCCACAAATAATTTTTCTCTCCCCGATTAACTCAGTTCCTTCCAAGCAGTTGAAGGTACATGTGGACGTAAAGCTGAAGTTGGCCAGGGGGTGACTACAGTCCATGGTTCCCAGATCGGGTGCCATTAGAGGCTTACAGGAAATCGCTTCCATGAAAAAGAAAAAAGCAATATTTCTGAGTAGAGGCCCTCTTGTCACCAAAGGTTTTTAGCCAAAGCTGCTCCACTCAACTGTGGAACCACCCAATTGAATCTAGACATTTCTAAATTCTAAAAATTAGTTCTGATAATGTTTCCAGATTTTATACTCTTGAGAATGATGGAGATTGTATATCAGAGGTGAAGCCAGGAGCACTGAAAACCCTTGCGGATGGGGAGGTGGGGAGAGGAGGGGAGAGTTGGCTGCTCCAGGTTGCTGCTCCAGTCCTGGTAGCTCTCCAACACTTCCTGGAAGTACTACATGGCCTTGGCCTCAAGAGTGCTTATGGAGTATCCTCAGTGAATGTAGAGAATTCCCACCCTTTCACTTGATCTAAAGCAAGCAGTGGTGAAAAACATCCCAATTCTCTGAAGCAACTCACTCAACTCTTGTAAAATTCAGCAGGTTTGACAATTTAATTCAATGATTTCAGTATGACTTTGATAGTTTTTTTTTAGAATTAAACCACTTAAAATTAGTGCGTCAGATGCATAAATGTAGAAAACGTAACCAGAATTTCACAAGCTCAGATGTCACCAGTTTTCTCCTGTACAGGGATAGTCTTTTTAACAGCTAAGAAGAAAAAACCCACCACATTTCGAATGAAAAAAAAGATCAAGAGACTGTGTTTTTGTTTTTCACAGCAGTTGTTATTCCCCCGAGAGTTTATAGAAGATGAAAAGTAAAAAATGATTTCAAGAATAAACCAAATAAAACAATCAAAAAAATTCTACACCCTGAGAAGGAAATTGGTTGGTGTTAGGTAAGACACCACATAAAATAGGTGTTACTGAGGGGAGAGAACAATCAACATTTAACTGAGGTTCATCTGGACTATGTGTGCAATGACGATGAGAAAACTAAAGTAAAAAGTACACTATAATCACGCCGCATATTACTGAAAATTATGTATGTATCACGAGATGGTTTCAGAGGTATTTGGTTGTTGTTTTTTATTTGTGGTTTTTCTTTTTGATTTGAGTAACAATAATCCTTTCAAAAGCATCATAGTATGATCTAAGTTAGATTAAATTATGTTCCCGAAAGGACAGAGACTCCTTACAAGTCTCTGCTGCATTTTCTCAGTTAACCCAAGTCGGCCATGACAGAGCCTCTAGTCTGAAGACTTACTTACTTTGACAGGTTGGTTCTAGAGATGACCAGTTTCCAAAAGGTCCACAAGTGGTTTCCTCAACCCCAATGAGGTCTGTGCCCTTAGAGCAGTTGAAGGTACACTGAGAGCTGAAGCTGAAGGTTCCCACAGGGTGACTACAGTCCATGGTACCCAGATCAGGGGCCTCCAGAGGCTCACACTGAACCACTGCAGTAAGAAAAAAAAACAGTACTGGCTAGGGGCACCTGGGTGGCTTGTCGGTTAAGCGTCCGACTTCGGCTCAGGTCATGATCTCACAGTCTGTGGGTTCAAGCCCCGCATCGGGCTCTGTGCTGACAGCTCAGAGCCTGGAGTCTGCTTCCGATTCTGTGTCTCCCTCTCTCTCTGGCCCTCCCCTGCTCATGTTCTGTCTCTCTCTGTTGCAAAAATAAATAAAAACATTAAAAAAAAATTAAAAAAAAAAAAACAGTACTGGCTAGTGTGGAGAGCACCTGGTGTCTGGGTTTGAATCCTAGCTTTGGCACTTGGTCACCAAATGCCTTTGCACAAAGTGAACTAAGCCTTCCAGCTTCAGTCTCTTCATCTATGAAAGAGGAGTCATGGTAATTGTAATAACTTCCTAGAGTTGGTGTGGAGGATAAATGATCTAATGTAAGTCAAGGACTTAGAAGTGAACTTGGCTCATAGGAAGTCCTAATTAAACATCAGCTGGTCTTCTTCTTATTGTTGGCATTATCTGAGAAGATAATTGTTTGTGTTTATTTATTTTGAGAATGAGAACAGGGGAGGAGCAGAGAGAGAGAGGAGAGAGAGAATCGTGGGGCTCGATCTCATGAACAATGAGATCATAACCTGAGCTGAAACCAAGAGTCAGATGCTTAACTGACTGAGCCACTCAAGTGCTCCTGAGGAGAGACTTATTAAACCTAGATAGGTTTAAGTGGGAATGACCAGCTCGATTTGGAAATAATTGTGACATCAGAACTCCTAGGTAGAGTAGAATGCTGGGAGCAGGAGGTGTGGGAAAAGTGTGGGGAAGCTTTAGGAAGCATCTTGGCCTTGATCCTGTTTTTACCCTTTCCAGCTCGGCTCCAGACCTTCAGTTCTTCTGATTTTGACAGCCCTCTCCAGAAACTGTATCTATTTCCCTGCTCTGACTGGTGGCATAGGAGATTGAATTGAGCCTTGGAAATGAGTCTTCACATTTTTAGGCCCCACCATGCCATTTGAGCAAATATTTCAACTCTTGTGTCCTATTCTTTATCCAATTTGAGCCATTGTGGTGACCTTGCTTTTGAGATTTCAATGAAGAAAGGACTTTAGGAACTGGAAGAATTTTTATATTTTCCATATACAGTACAAGTCCAAATTAAATTATGTTCTCCAATTCTATTCATGACTACAAGCAAGTGCTTTATATACTTGAGGCATAGTCTCAATCTGACATATTAAACTGTAAACAATACTTACTGACCTCAAGCTGCTGCTCGTCTACCAGGGGATACAGATAAGCAAATAGATGACTTCAACAAATGTGGGATAAACAAGAAAGAAATATGCGGACCTACTGGAACATGGAACAGGGGTACTTAGCCTATCTTAGGGTCCAAAGAAAGCTTTCTGGAAAAAAAAATATCAATCCCTGAACTATGTCTTAAAGATGAACAGGTCTGTTAGCCATGTGCAAAATGAGAGAGAAAGCCACGAGCAAGTCAATGAAATACAAAGCACATATGAAAAGGGTGGAGAACTACAAGCACTTTGTTGTTACACGGAGGAAGGAGGAGGAAGGGAATATGTGAGATGAGATTAGAAAGAAAGGTAGAAGCTAAGAAAAAAATGCTTTTATCTTTTCTCTTTGATTTAATGAGTTCCTACTGTATATCAAGCATTTCTCTATGCCTTGAGGAGTTTCGATTTCATCCTATAGGACAAATGATAGGTAGAAATTGAAGGGTGGATATACGTGTGGTATTTGTTTGATTGTTTTTCATTGATCAGCCTGCCTGTAGCATGAATAGTATATTTAAGGGGAGCTAATTTAAAGCTGTGGAACTCGCCTAAGAAATGAATCCAATAGTCTAGAAGGAATGAGGGCAGTAGTAGCAGAATTGACAAATGGGAAGCAAATGAGAGAAACAGTAAGTTGTTAAAATGAATAGTGTGTTACTTTGCATAAAAGTAAGGGGAGGTGTAAGAATTTCATACCAGAGCACCCATATAAATGGTGGTGCCTCATATTGAGATAAGAAATACAAAAAAAGAAAGCTGGCTGGGACGATTGATTTTACAGTCCTTTGGGCATCCCAAAAGATACACTTAGCATATTTGGAGTTCGGGGCTGGAAATGGATTTGTCAGTCCAAAGCTCACGTGAATCTGTGAGTCCACAGAAGTTGGTAAGAAACCTATGAAGAAACCCAAGGAGAAATGATTATAGGTAGAAAGAAGACCAGAAAAGAGTGAGAGGATGAAAGCTAAGACAGAAAAAAGAGTAAAATGTTCAAAAAGGAGTGAAATGGGCATGCCAATGTTATAAGAATTAAAAAGTTAAAGATCAGGGGCGCCTGGGTGGCTCAGTTGGTTGAACGTCTGACTCTTGATTTCAGCTCAAGTCATGATCCCAGGGTCATAGGATCAAGCCAAACATCGGGCTCTGCACTGAGTGTGGAGCCTACTTGGGATTCTCTCTCTGTCTCTGTCTCTGTCTCTGTCTCTGTCTCCATCTCTGTCTCTGTTTCTCTCTCCCTCTCCTACTCTTTGCCCTTTATTTTGCCCTCCCTCCCTTACTCTTTGCCTTTATTTTATTTTATTTTAGAAAAAGAGTGCACATGAGTGGGGGACTTATGTGCACTCTTCTTCTAAAATAAAATAAAATAAAATAAAATAAAATAAAATAAAATAAAAATACTAAAATATTAAGTATCAATAAAGAAATAATAAAAAAGAAACTTCAGGAGTGGTGTGAAGGAAAGTATTGGGTAGGAATTAAGTGAAATGAGTTAGACTGTCACCAGTTGGTTGACACTTAAATTTATTTTGGCTTTAATTCTTTATTCTTTACAAACATTGCTTTTCTCTTCTTCTAATTTCTACCCTGTGCACCAGATACTTCAACCATAGTTTTGAAACTCAACCAATAACAACGAAATGATTTGATGCTTCTTTCAGTAGTGAGCTGACTGGGTCAAAGACTCCTTGACTTTGAGTCTACGTACTCTTTCCTTTCTGTTTCTACCACCGTGACACTGAATGATTTCAATAGACTCCTACTGATTCTCTCCATATTCTTTCTTTTAAATTTTTCCTTACATTGATTTATTTTTGAGAGACAGAGAGAGACAGAGCACAATGGGGGAGGGGCAGAGAGAGAAGGAGACACGGAATCCGAAGCAGGCTCCAGACTCTGAGCTGTCAGTACAGAGCGCAACCCGGGGCTCGAGCTCACAATCCATGAGATCATGACCTGAGTCGAAGTCAGACGCTTCACCAACTGAGCCACCCAGGTGCCCCTCCATCTTCTTTTTTTGGTTCTCCAATCCATATTATGCATTGCCTCTAGGAAAATTGTCCCAAATGCAGGTGTCAAGATACTAAGTGGGTTCCCATTATCCAATAAAGGCCATATTCTTTCATTAGGCAGTTAATTTTCCAGCTTATACCTTGCTTTCCATCAAAATAAATTATAAGCATATATAATTTCCACTAGCTAATTGCAAATCCTTCATGGACAGAATCTATAATAGATTTGTCATTGTATCCCCCAAAATATACAGCCCAAATAAACGTGTTGGATTTATTACTATATGTCTCTGACCTATATTGTGTATCATTATGTGAACTTCTCTTTTTTCTTTCTTTTTTTTTAATGTTTATTTTATTTTTGAGAGAGAGACAGAGCATGAGCAGGGGAGGGGCAGAGAGAGAGGGAGACAGAATCCGAAGCAGGCTCCAAGCTGTCAGCACAGAGCCCGATGTGGGGCTCAAACCCATGAACCGTGAGATCATGACCCGAGCTTAAGTCGGATACTCAACCGACTGAGCCACCCAGGCAGCCCGTGGACTTTTCTTTTCAGCCATGCCCTGTCATGACTTTGAGGCTTACATACAAAAGCTAGATTACCTAATGGGTAACTCACCCTCCCAACAATAAATGGCAATGTTTCTTTCAGACTTCCGGGTTCTAATGAGTCCAACCAATTTGCTAGATTTGGGTTCCCTAAGAACGGGAATCTACCATGCTTAAAGCTTTTTTCCCAACTCTGTATTGTCTGTGGCACTGAAAAAAGACTTGCTAAGAAGTGAATTGAAACTTCATGCTGACTTATGAAATCTTTCAGGAAAGGCAACAACATTGTGCAAGCTTATCCTTCTGATAAAAACTTCTCATTTCTCAGAATGGCTAGTATTGTTTTGTCCCTATCGACTTCTATAGGCTACAATAACCCCTGTAAGTTCACACAGAAAGAAACAAAGACAGAAAAGGGGCTTACCAAATTGACACTGGGGCCCGTAGTACCCAACATCACAGTTGCAGGTATAATTATTGATGGTTTCCACACATTCTCCATGATTGCTGCATGATGAGGGCTGACAAGAAGCTTTAAAGGTGGGGGATGAAATAAATGATTTGAACATGATTACTTCTTAGTACTCAGAGTCATTTCTTTGGATACAGATAACTCTTTTGGCTGAGACTACTTTAATAAGCAGGAAAGGTTTATTTGTACCTTCATAGCATTTTTGCACCAAAAGATAGGTCAGGATTTTTCTATTTATGTCATATACTGGCCATATAGCCACAGACATATACTGAGAATGAATTTACCGACACTAACACTCTCTAACATTCTGGGGAAACTCACTGATGTACTTTGAACTCTTGGAATTATTTTGTTTTAAATGTCATAAGTACATTAAGTGATGGCCTATCCCCAACCACTTCTGCAGTATATTTGACAATCCCTCTCTTTTTAGAAAGTACTATAGAAAGATTAAGAAGTTCGAACTTGTTAGGTCAGTAGAGAGCCCAATGTACAAGAGATCAAATTAACTATGTTTCACTGATGAAATATGACTTGGAAAAATACCGTTTGGGAACTGAAAACAAATTTTCATCCTCCACAGATAACAAAACATGGCAGTATTTCATTATATAGAATTATGGGAGATTAGGCCAAGCACAAAACATGAGCATAAAGCCCCCCACCATAAGCAGGGAGGAAATGAGGGGGCGTGTGAGCCTGAGCTCTTGGCCAGACCCACATCTCTGTATCTGCTTCCCTGCCTCACTTCTCACATACATTTGTCATATTGATGCAGATTGATTTAAAGATGTCACTTTTGGGTGTTGGACCCAGCCTCCCACACCAAACGTGCACAGAAGTGACATGCTTTTATTCTATTTTTATTTTTGTTTTTTCGAGAACTGGATTTACTTCCAAAGATACCAGAAACTGCTTTCTTCCTAACACCCCCACAACCCCTGGGATCCACGCCACCACTCTCCCCACTCTGGCCACCGCCTACCTGTGTAACAGAGGGCTGTCTTCTGCTTGTGGCAGGAATCATCATTCCATTTTCCCGCGTCTTTGGCCCTCTTGATGTAAATCTCCACACAGTCTTCTTTGGACTTCTTGTTGTTCGGCTCTCCACGTCCCCAGTTCTCCGCTTCTTTGGTAAGAGACTTGTTGGTTCCCACCCAAGTCCATGTTCCCCTTACCTTCCGGATTCCTATCCAGTAGTAATAGCGGCTGAAGGGAAGCGTCTGTTCCAGGTATTCAATCTCCCCCTTGTTTTGGATGGCAACTAAATCTGTGTAATTTTCTTGGCAGAACTTTCTAGCCTTTGCCCAGTTCATGGGTGTTTCAGAATAGTGGTAAGTCCAGCAGTCGGTCCCGTGACGTGCAAGGAAATCTGAAAGACATCAGTGCGAACTATGCGGGCTCACAGTCATGGCTGGAAAGAATCTAGAACGAACCCATGCTGGGCCCGCCACTTAGACGGGAAGAAACCGAGACCTCAAGGGTATATAGGTTACCTTCTCAGGGTCATAGAATCGGTCATTTGCAGATTTGAGGTAGAACCTAGACCTTTGGTTTCTATTTACTTTTCATGGTAACATTCAATACTTTTTGTGCATCGCTCTGTTTTAGATAAATCTGGTGGCTTCCTAGATTTATTTTCAGAATTTTTTTCTCAAAATTCTTCCAAGTGAAATTCAACCAATGTATTTTAGAAATTCTTATTTCCTTTTCTATTTCTATTAATTATATGCACAAGATTTACTATCCACTTTTTTATCCTGGGATAATTTCTTAGAAGCCAACATTTATGTTTCTACTAGAGAAGAAAATAAGGACAGGAATAACAACATACTTTTAGTTATCTCTTCATCTCAAAAAGATAATCTTTTACCACAGGAAGAGCTGCTTCTGGGAAAGCCTTAATACATAGCCCAAGCCTTATATATATAACTATGTCTTTTGGTTTTTTTAAGAAAGAATAATTTACACAACCAAATGATGCAGGATTATGAAATTGATTTAGATCGTGTTCTGTGCGCAAAGATACCCAGCGTGTCTAGTGACCATATGGGTGCTTCGAATCTGAGGACTTTAAAGAAACAACACCAAGAGGTGCCTGGGTGGCTCAGTCAGTTAAGCATCCGATTCTTGATCTCAGCTCAGGTCTTAATCTCAGGGTCATGAGTTCAAGCCCTGAACTGGGCTCCACACTGGGTGTGGAGCCTACTTAAAAAAAAAAGAAGAAACCAAAAACCAAAAACCAAAAAAAACCCGAGAAACACACAATGACTTCGTGGCAGCATATGCCATTCTAAGCACGGTATGATCTATGCAAAACACTGTTCTACCGTTACGGTAAATATTTTCACAGCCATAAACATCTACTGTGTTTCCACTGTGTAGGGCAAAAACCATAGAGAAATATCAAAGAGAACATGGATCCAATTTTTACAGTCTCGTAAGGATTCCTCCTGAACAGATGCAAAGAAAACATAATTAATCTTGATCAAATTAAACATATCAGAAATGAACAGAGAACTGAAAAAAAAAAAACCCAGATATGATTAATGAATAAATAGTGTAATAAAATAAACATTTGGAGTGGAGTTTTGAAGGAGCATTCTACCAGAATATATGTTCGCAGGAGAAGAAATCGTTTTGTTCGGGGGGTCTCCTCGTGCTAGAACAGTGCCTGCTACGTTGCAGGGACTCAGAAAATGTTTGTTGAATGAAGTGAGCACTAGCTTTGCAGGTGACATGAGGCAGATGTGGTGTAAAGAATGTGTGAGGGACAGAGGAAAGCACATTTGTTTGGCCAGAGCTGAAAATCCAAGCTAGGGGGTAAGAAGACATTAGCTTACTTAGGAATGGGAAAGCTCAAAACAATTGCTGGAGAGTCTTCAAGAATCAGACATAAAACTTGTCACACCAATGGGAGAAGAATAAAAAAAGGGGGGGCGTCTGACCTTAAGGAGCTCACCCTTTAATTGTAGAAATGACACTGATGTGCACTACACTAATGATAAAAATAGAAAGTACCGTGCTAAATATTTGGCACAGATTGGGGCGCCTGGGTGGCTCAGTCGGTTAAGCGTCCAACTTCAGCTCAGGTCATGATCTCACGGTTCGTGGGTTCAAGCCCCGCGTCGGGCTCTGTGCTGACAGCTCAGAGCCTGGAGCCTGCTTCAGATTCTGTGTCTCCCTCTCTCTCTGCCCCTCCCCTGTTCACGCTCTGTCTCTCAAAAATAAATAAATGTAAGAAAAAAATTACAAAAATAAATATTTGTACAGATTGCAAATGCGCCATCAAATATTCCTTAATTGACTTTATTTCTTCATAATTAAGACTTTAGTGGTATTATTAGGATTTGGACCCTGCAACAAGAGTGTGGCGGGTTTAGGAAGTTTCTGGGCTGTCACTAAAGGTGACAGGAAGGAAAAGATGCTCACAGAAGGATAGAATTAACAGCTATCTACCTAGTCATCTTCCCTGTGACTGTGTGCTCCCAGTGGATATTTAAGAAAAATAAACGTAAGTGAAAAAGGGCTTAGCAATATATCAATACCGTAACGTACCACAACAGAGCACTGTCCAGACCCACAACCTGAAGACATTCCATGAGTCCCTCTGAGCTCTCTGACATTTCCATGGAAATACCTGCAAAGAAAATTATAGTTAGATTTATATTCTTAACTCCCAAGTTTATAGCACCTTGAGGAGATGGCTACGACTCTCTTAAAGTTCAAAATAAAATACATATTCTTACTAACCTTGCCTGAAGTAAGAGGTTTCTTAGATGAGCATGAAAAGGTAGCATTAAATTTGCTTCAAAACTGACTCAAAGTTCTTTCTTTCTTTCTTTCTTTTCACGTTTTAGCCTCAGGTTGCTGATTGTTACAACTCTGATTTTTTTTCTACATTTAAGTAATTTTTCTACTTCCCTTCTGCTGAGCTATTAGATGAAACTATTTGATATTGAATATGTATATTTTTAAAGTGTTTTTGGATGCT
Source organism: Leopardus geoffroyi (assembly GCF_018350155.1). Taxonomy (NCBI): domain Eukaryota; kingdom Metazoa; phylum Chordata; class Mammalia; order Carnivora; family Felidae; genus Leopardus; species Leopardus geoffroyi. The sequence continues at coordinate 57,257,562 of NC_059338.1, read as the reverse complement.
TCATGAACTATTGATGTCTGAGATTTAAATTTTTTTTTTTCAACGTTTATTTATTTTTGGGACAGAGAGATACAGAGCATGAACGGGGGAGGGGCAGAGAGGGAGGGAGACCAGAACCGGAAACAGGCTCCAGGCTCTGAGCCATCAGCCCAGAGCCCGACGCGGGGCTCGAACTCACGGACCGCGAGATCGTGACCTGGCTGAAGTCGGACACTTAACCGACTGCGCCACCCAGGCGCCCCAATGTCTGAGATTTAAATGTTAAAATCTTACACTGGATTATAATGGTTCACTACTTCGAATACTTAAAAGAATTAGATAGCCAGACACCGATAAAGAAAAGCAATTCATTTTCTTTCAAGTAAAAAAGAAATACATTTTGCACAACCCAAACCACAAATGTTCTGCACACCTTAAAACTGTATCTTCTGAACTATATCACTTCTCAGGTAGCCCCTGTGTTTAGCTGCAAAAGTGCTCATTTCAACAAGAGAGTACTTCCTCAAGACTCTCACCAGAAACGAGTCAATGAGGAGAAATCAGCACAGCTGAGAAGGAAAATTCTGGAAGCACTCTTTAACTCAGGATTTTTAATTCTTGGCTTTGTGAGAACCAAAAGTGAACTCTGCCCCTGCAGTCCCAAGGGTTTCTCTCTGAGCATCTGGAAATCTCTGAGGCTGAAAAGCTCACCTTGGCTTTGCTCATCCCTTCTTTAGTTCTTCCGGACTCCAGCCTCTCAACTCAGCACCAGGGCGTCTGGGTCCTTGCCCACGGCTGGGCTGGGCGAGCTGTGCTTCAGGAGGCTGCGTGGAGTGCCACCAAAAAGGCTTGCTTTCTTTCATTTCCCTGACTCAGTCTCACATCCTCCTCCTCCCCTTCCCCTTACCTTCCCCCATCTCTTCTCACTCGTCTTTCCCCACCCCTTTCCTAGTCTGGCCTCTCTCATACCCTGAGAAAAGTAGAGCTGCTGACCATTGTTGATAGATTGTCTTCTCCTTCCCTCCTACCATTTTTTCTTCCATCCCCTCTCCCTTCCTTCCTTCCTTCCTTCCTTCTTTCCCTTTTTCCCTGCCTCCATCCTTCCCTTTTATCTTCCTTTCCTCCCTCCCTCCTTCCCTCCTACTCCTCCTCTTTCTCTCCTCCCCACCCCCCATCTCTCTCTCTCTTCTCTTTTTGAATAAATACTGCACTTAACTCTTGGTCGTCCATGGTAAAGGGCCCCAGATAATTGAAAACATCACGCAATTAAAACAGCATTTCGGACCAAATTTGTTCAAGTTCAAATTCAATTTTTTTTTTCAACGTTTATTTATTTTTGGGACAGAGAGAGACAGAGCATGAACAGGAGAGGGGCGGAGAGAGAGGGAGACACAGAATCGGAAACAGGCTCCAGGCTCTGAGCCATCAGCCCAGAGCCCGACACGGGGCTCGAACTCACGGACCGCGAGATTGTGACCTGGCCGAAGTCGGACGCCCAACCGACTGCGCCACCCAGGCGCCCCAGTTCAAGTTCAAATTCAAGTTAGTTAGCATACAGTGTAGTCTTGGCTTCAGGAGTAGAAGAACCCAGTGATTCAGCTCTAACATATGACACCCAGTGCTCATCCTTAATGCCCATCACCCATTTAGCCCATCCCCCCTCCACCTCCCTTCCAGCAACCCTCAGTTTGTTCTCTGTACTTAAGAGTCTCTTATGGTTTGCCTCCCTCTCTGTTTTTTTTTTCTTATTTTTTCTTCCCTTTTACGATGTCTGTTCAACTTCTGCTCACCTGACAGGTTGACGTCTAGTTCCTTCTCCCTCTTTCCTTGCTCGCCCCCTAGTGGAAGTCCTCGTTAATGGCACCTCCTAAAGTTAAGCTCTAAAGAGAGCAAAGCAGCTCCACCTTTTCACCCTAAGGAGTTTGGGGCCCTAGAGTACTTTTGTGTTTGTTTTGTGTCACATGTGAAGGAACTAGAATTCATATGAAATTAGGACCTATATTATGGAGGGCAATGGAAAGTAAGAGTTATGACGTAATCAGATTTGTTTTTTTTTTTTAATTTTTTTTTTTAACGTTTATTTATTTTTGAGACAGAGAGAGACAGAGCATGAATGGGGAGGGTCAGAGAGAGGGAGACACAGAATCTGAAACAGGCTCCAGGCTCTGAGCTGTCAGCACAGAGCCTGACACGGGGCTCGGACTCATGGACCGCGAGATCATGACCTGAGCCGAAGTCGGCCGCTTAACCGACTGAGCCACCCAGGCGCCCCCAGATTTGTATTTTTTAAAAGACATCAGTAACAACGGCAATAGCCATAGAGCTCAACCCTCCATATGTATCACCTTATTTAACCTTTAGGAAGGTTAAGTACTACTGTTCACCAGCAGGCACTGTCGTCACCCCCATTTTAAAAGAGTCTCAGAGAGCTTAAGAAAGTTGGGCTTAGTCCCAAAGCTAGTAAGAGACACAGCTGGGGTTTGGACCCCAGGCCGGTTGGTTCTGATGCTCATGCTCTTGATTATTAGGCTGCACATCATCTTCTAGGAGCTTGGAAGACAAGCTGAAGTGGGGACAAACCTGGAGCCAAGGAGCCCTGTGAAGTGCCAATATGCCTACTGTTATGCCCGAAGGAACGTCTAGACTTGTGTGTCTAAGTCTTCTTCAATTCTCCCTTGACCCTTGCCCAATCAGATCTTCAATCACAGCGCTTCCCTGAGACTGCTCCCACCAAGGTCCTCCCCTTCACTAAAGCCAGCACAACCGACCCTCTGTTCTCATCTTATTTCACCAGTCAGCCCCTGGTTTTCCTCCTACTTCATGGACTGTTCCTTCTCTGTTTCGTTTGTTGATATGCCCTCATCTCTCCATTTTCCACGCCTTAGCAGTGCTCCAGCTCACTGCTGTTTTCTTCTTTTCTCCCTTCACTGATGTGGTGATCCAAGCCAGCCTCTTAACTTTGAAGAGCCATCTAAATGGTGATGAGTCCCAAATTTGTATTTCCAGCCAGGACTGTTCCCAGCCCAATGCCCACTGGATATCTCCTTTTAGTTGTTGAAAAAGCCTGTCAAATTTTACATGTGCCAAACCGAACTTCTGAATTCCTCTTCCCAAGCCTCTTGCCATCTCTCCAAGTTATAAATCCATTCTTCCGGTTACTTTAGCCAAAGGCTTTGGAGTTAACTGAGCTCTCCCTCTTCTTCTGACCAATCACATCCAATATGTTAGCAAATTTTATTGGCTTTACCATCAAAATATTCAATCGCTTCCATTCTATGATTCATTGAGACCACCATCATCTCTCAGCTATATTATTGCAAAAGCCCCCCACATCAAGACTCCTTGTTTCTACCCCTTTCCTCTTATGGTCTGTTTTCAACAGAACAATTTAAGTGATTCAGTTAAAATGCATATCATTCAGGGTCCCAGCCAGAAACAGAATTCGCCCCTGGTGAGTGAAGCCTTCACCTGCTGAAGAGCCTTTAGTAGAGAGACCACTTACGTAGGCTGGGCAAGACTAAGAAAATAAACAAGAGAAAATGAGGCATCCAGGGACTGGAAGTAGCAGGAAGCGGCTGTATCCCTGGGACTGAAGATTCAAGGGAGGAGACAATGTTTTCAGAACGCAATGAGAATTGCAACCCTACAGGAAAGGCTGCCCATTAGGAGCTGTAGTGGAAGAGAGTTGCAACTGCTTCTAGAGAGAATACCCTAGCAGGGAAAGGCTGAGTAAGACATACGCTGACCACTCTCCCCTCTTTCTCTTTGATCTCCTGGAGGGCCTCTTATTAGTCAAACCAATCAGGCACCAGCCCACCAGTGATGCAGTCTGCGGGAACCAGCCTCCTGGGACATAGGGCAGGAAGGCCTGAGAATGCATGGATGGTGAGGGAGGGTAGCCGAGGGAAAGAAGGTACCCAGCACGAGAGAATACAAATCAGGCCATTGTTCTGCTCAAACCCCTCCGGCAGTTTTCCAGCCTACTCAGAGTAAAATCTAAAGTTCTCACATTGGCTCACAAACTCTTACATTGGTCAGGTGCCTGCTTCCTAATCATTTTTGTCCTCTGGGGTTCCATTCTTTTTTGGAAGCTCAGCTATTCATTTAAACAGGTTATTATAATCCACCTGGAAATGCAAAAGATCAGAGCAGTAGAGTTTTCAGAATATCAATCCTCTACATTTTCAGAAGCAGAAGGCCCAGCATTCAATAAATGTCAATTGAGCCAATGGATAAATAAATGGATAAACGAACCCCTTTTGGGTCATAAGCTACAAGTGTCTTTTTCTTTTACTAAGAAAAGACTTTATATCTCCTTTCTTTTTTTTCCAGTCTTACTCTTTTGTTGGATATCTTTGTTGTTCTACAGTTTGTTGGACATTTTTGTTCTTCTTTGAAAACCATATAGCAATCCAGGGTTTTCTTCAGAAAGCCAGTTTAGGTCATCTGGCACCCAGACACAACTACCTTTAGGCTCCAGATTTGAACCATGTCTACATGGTGTACCAGAATTCCGGGCCCTTGATGGAGAGAAGAAACCTCGGGTCCATCCAATGTTGGTTTCTGAAGTGTAGGGAGAGTTATTTAGTGAAATGGTCAGATAAAAAATGCAGTTTATTCATTCTCCTATACATTTAAATTCTGACCTTATATCAAGTTAGATTTCTAGAGAACTCAGACCACATCACCATGCCCCTCACCAAGTTCCTCTGACTGAGTGCATCCGTGCTGTGGTTTTGGCGTTTATCAAAGAATTTTTCAAATGGATGCTTCTGAGTTCTATGAATGGATTTTGTGTTTGTTGAAAACATTTTTCTTGAGAATACAGTGAGAAATTTGGCTTAAATTGAGTGCGCATTCATCTATACTATGGGATGTAATTCAGTCACAAAATGGAACAGAGTACTAATACAGGTTATGATGAGGATGTACCTTGAATGCATTATGCTTAGTGAAAGATGCCAGATACAAAAGGCCAGATATTGTGTGATCTCATTCATATGAAATATCTAGAATAGGTAAATCAATAGAGGCAGAAAGCAAACTGGTGGTTGCCAGGGGCGGGGGGTGGGGGGGTAATGAGGCCCGACTGCTTAATGGGTACAAGATTTCCTTTTGATGAGAGTATCTTTAACAAGATAGAGGTGGTGACTGCACAACTTTAGGAACGCACTAGATATCACTCTAGATTGTACGCTTTAAAATGGTTGCTTTTATGTTATATAAACTTCACCTCAATAACAATTTTAAAAATTGTGCACCTTCAATCTGAAGAGATTTGGGGTAGGCAAGGTCACAGGACATGTTAGCAGTCACTTGAAGGGTGGCCGGGGGAGGGGGTGGAGAATAGTAGTCATTCAGTTATTCTGTGCTCCCCAAAGGGCAGAACTAGAGTGAGTGGGCGAGCATTATAAGCCATAACAAAACCCTGGAGAGATTGAAACCAATGCTGGGGGACTATTTGCCCACCATGAGATGGCTGAAGGAAAACTCACTGAGTGCCATTGAAAGCAGAAGCCCTAGGTCCATAAAAGGAAGTGCCCTTCCCTTGTGCCTACACCCCCATCACAGATGCCTGCAACCGACCCAGGCTGTGTTCACTGCAGTCTCCAACATGAGTTTATCGTGGGTAGAAGGAATGCACAGTCTCACACAACAACCAGTAACCCCACGACTGGGGGCCTAGATCTCCAATAACATCCTCCCCCACTCAGCTTCAACTACCCTCTTCCCTGGACACAGCCTCAACTTTGACATCACCCAAAACGGTGTCACCTCTACAATCACGTACTCCAGCATCCCACTCTTTAATCGTGGCCACCTCTTCTTGTAAATCTGGTGCTCAAGTATCTCACTGCGACACTTCTTCATCCTACCTCACTGAACCTTCAGGCCATTAACTAGTTCCTCTATTTCTTCTTCTGTTCTTCATTCTGTTCCGTCCTGTTGCCAAACATATCCTGTCTCCCTAACAGGGTTTTAAACCTTGCCTTCTGAGACAACTCATTCCCTTTGAGAAAAGGGGTCCTGCTCCTTATCATGAGCCCAAATCTATATTTGTTCATCCACCGATTGATTCATTCGTTCAAAACATATTTGCTGAGTATCTACCGCGTATCGGAAATCTGCTACATTCTAGGAACACAGCAATGAACAAGGTAATGTGTTCCTACCCTTAAGGAACCTAGAATCTAGTAGAAAAGACAAGTATTCAACAATTACACAGATTATTTAATTGTAATTAAAGGAAGGCAGAAAAATATGGGCTGTGAGAGCATTGAAGAGGTGAGCTACTCTAAGGAGCCAATTGTCACGAAGGGACATGTGAGCAGAGAACCTGAAACCTGAGTAGGACAGCAGGATGGAGTGTGTGTGGCTTGGGGGGAAGGGGGGGAGGTTGTCCTTGATGGGGGTAGGTAACTCCAGGTGAAACAACCCAGTGTGTTCAAAGGCACCAAAGTGGGCAGACGCAGCTCTCCATCCTGGATGGAATGCAATGTCTAAAGAGGCATGGTGTAAAGTGAGGCTGGGAGACAGGAAAAGACGATATTTTGTATGACTTGAGGGCTGTGTCAGTGACTTAGGTCCACAGTCCCTCCCAGCAGCCGATTCAGAGACTGGAGACCAACGAGTTCATGGGGATTTTATCATGTAATCCAGGGATGGTGACAAGGGTCTGTTCCGAGGCTGTCCGTGGGAATAGAACACGGCTGGTTACGGGTTATTAAGAGAAGTGTTGATAGGATTTGGCACCATTGGGAGATTAGGGAGAAGAACAAAATCTCCTGGATTATAGCCACAACTCTCTTGCAGGGATGTTTGTACCATCTTATGAATGTACCAAAACTACCGGACCATCCACTGAAAAAAGGGTGAATTTTACGGCATGCGAATTTTATCCAAATAAAATTGAATTTTTAAGAAAGAACCTACACACAGCACTAAACATAAACACGTTTATTATCAAACTTTGCGCTGGCCACGTCACATACAAAATAGGTATGGCATAAGCTTAAATAAATACATACTTTAAAAAACTGTAAAATATTTTGAATCATAATTTAAAATGCTTTTTAAAACCCGTTTTAAAAACCGTTTAAAACACGGACCATAGTTACACTTCACACAGCTATTTACATCACAGTATAAATATTTACAACATTCGAACAATTTCAGAGAAAATAATAATTCATTCTATAGGTAGTGTGCTGGCAGTAGTTGTTTATTTCTCTCTCCCTTGTTTTCCAGAGTTCTTTTGCCCCTTAAAATTCTCTACCGTTCTGACACTTAGCATACCTCCCTGGTTACTTATGGCTTTGCCTTTACCAACACGCAGCCCGCATTTGTCAGAAACTTTGATTTTCAACACATGCTAAGTGAATGTACGTGTGGGAGAGTTTTGATTCTCATGTAACTTGCAAGACGGAGCGAGAAGCTTGGGCAATGGACTGGCCAAGAATTTCTCACTGCCAACGATCAGTGGGGATCCCTGAGGAATTTTAAACTCCCTGATAAATAAATACATATGCTCATTCATACTGACTTTCCTCTCTTCACGAACACTCTAACACACAGAATAACACAATTAGGGAATAAATATTAAAAGTCTCCACTTTTCAAAAAACCCACCAGACAAATCTTTTACAAGGTGAGTCCCTATCATGGTTTTAAAATCTAATGTAATATATGAGAATTATATGTGGACACGTCACCCCTGACAAACGTCTTTGGAGAAGTGCTAAAGCACATCCGTATGACTACATGTTTTTGTCAACAGAGACATTCAAAGAGTTGTACCTTCGTCTGTCTGCATTTCTGCTTTTAGCAAATCAGAACATTTGGCCCCGTGGAAGCTTTTCATCATGGAAAACCACCTACCTCTGGAAAAAGAGCTGACAGCGTATAAGTGCGTGCCATTCAGATTCTACTGTGCTGATACTAATGTTTTGAAAAGCAACGGGAACAAAAAATTTAGAACTTCACCCTGGTTAACATTATAAACAGTATTTGCCCTTTTTTGAAATAAATTTACTACAGATGGAACATTAGAAACTGTGACTGAACAAAGATCTAGGATAAGTCACTTCTACCCTATCGCAGTGCTAATGTGTACATATTTTAGAGTCTCCACAACACACACACGGAATTAAGAATTAGGGAAGATTGTCCTGTTGTCAATGCAAATAAAGAGAGCACGATCTCTTACGGCACTTTAAAAAGCAGTGAATCCCACAGGGAGAAAAGTGATTAAGACTGTGCTTTAGTCATCCTCGCACAGAGCATTAAGTAGGATTTCCCCATGCACTCGCCTGGGGGCATTACAAAATTGTCATTTTTTTTTCACGTTGGTGATAGAATATCTTTGGCCAAGAGGTTTCCCCCAAACTCTTGACAATATTTCAGCCCCATGACAGCAACCATGTAATCAGCAGAGACACCGTGAGGGGCAAAAGAAAGAAGCAAGGCCACAAAATCCTGTGGTTCTCCACTGAGATCTCACAGTGAGCGGGGCGGAGAGATGGAACAGGAATTCTTGAGATCGTGGAGCCTGGCTCCCTTCACATTTGCCTGGAAGAGAATATGCTTTCCCTCCATCAGCCAGTACTTTCCAGACACAGAGAACAGCAAAGAGAAGGCTGACTCGCTGATGGCAGACTGGCCTTGCTCACTGGAGTTTGGATGGGTGAAGTCCTCATGGGTGCCTCGCTCCCAGCTTAAAGGCAGCGGGTGTGGGAGGTGAGGAGGGCCAGAGACCAGAGGAGGGCTCTCTGTCCTTGCCATCTTCAGGGTATTGCTCTAGTTCCCTGGAGGAAACTGTGTTCCTGCGAACAGAGAGAGCGTGCCATCAGGACGCTTAATATTCTGTATTCATAGCAACAACAAAATTCACCATCTACCACGGACCACCGTGTTCACTATCACAGGGGAGTCCACCTATGAACCTCAAAGCCCTATTCAGTTAGGGCAGCGAAACTATTCTATATGATACTCTAATGGCGGATATAAGTCATTACACACTTGTCAAAACCTGTAAAATATACAAAGCCAAGAGAGAACACTAATATAAAGGGTGAACTTTAGCTAATAATAACGTATCAATATTGGCCCATCAATTGTAACAAAATGCCACACTAATACAGGATGTTGATAACAAAGGAAATTGGAGGGTGAAGGAGTATGTTGGGAGTCCAGTTTCTGCTAATTTTTTTTGTAAACCTAAAACTGCCTTAAAAAATAGACTATTAATTAACAAAATATATTCGTGGGGGTGGGGGGACTTGACCCTTCACAATTCTCACAAAGCAGAGCACAGATTCTAGAACCAGACTGCCTAGGTTTGAATTCTGGCTATGTCACTCACTAGCTTTGAGATTTTAGGCAAGTTATTTAACTTGTCTGTCTCTCGTGTTCTTCATCTGTATAACAGGAAATACAGCAACAAGTCTCTATCTCCTAGAATTCCCAACTCAGAACAGTTTCTGGAAGATACTAAGTGCCACATAAAGGTTAGCTGTCATTTTTATTAATAACTTTCACAAGTGAAATGACTCAATAAAGCCCAGATCCTTGTTCCTGTCCTTCTACAAAGAAATGAAACAGTTTTCCATCCAACACCGTGAAGGTGGTGATTTTCCCCCCAGAAACTGGCAGATTTGGAGGATATGCTCTCTCAAAATCATATGTGGTTTTCAAGTCTTACCTGATTCCTTTAGCCTTAAAGGGACTCCGAAGGTATCTGGTAGGATCCATCTGATTGGAGGCTTTGGCAGCTGCTGTGGAGTACATAAAAACACTAAGTAAAGCACCGTTTTCCGACATGAACAGGGAAAAATATGTAGAATGTTCAAAGGCATGCTTTGGACAAGAATGCAACTTACCTGGCAGGAACAAATTTCTTTGCTGCAAGAGAAAGAAAACCATTCAGTTGGACTAAAAGACTCTCAGGGCCGTATTAAATTCAGAAACAATCTGACTCTATCCTCTAGGGATTGCAAACCCAATGCCTTCAGGGCCCCTGTAATAATCAGAGTGCAAACACAGCTTGGGGGCAGTGGGCGTGAAATGCACATTCATTCTAGGGGCCCAGCAGCTTTCTAATGCTGGCCAATAGCTACCCGCTCAGCTTGCCAAGTTCATCTGCCCGTTTTTCATGAGAAGTCCCAAATCTAGATTTTACGTGAAGGTTCCTATTTTATAAATGTCAAAACTTAATTTTAAAAAATGTCAAATATTCTGTAGAGCCAAACTGTGAGTGTGGCTACACGCGTTGGCATATTCCCTAGGAGATTTCCCACATTGAAGCCTGTATTCCAAATAAATGTTTCGGAGCCGTTTTAGCCACTTCCTGGGAGCACCCATCATGGCAGGCTCACTGCACCCACTCCGAGGGGAACCACAGAATTCCATGTGAATGGCACCCCCTGGAGTTGTCTGCTGTGAACACAACTAACATTTTTATTTCCTAAAACCCCTCCCCACTTCAAGCTGTACTGTAAACTCTTTCCCTAGGACCACTGCTCATTTACACTGCAGTTTATTAGTGTTTTGTAACTAGAGTCTAATTACTGCCGAGATGTGCAAGAGAGGGGACACCAGCGTGGCTCGATCGGTTAAATGTCTGACTCTTGATTTCAGCTCGGGTCATGACCTCACAGTTTGCGAGTTCGAGCCCTACATCAGGCTCCATGCTCGGGATTCTCTCTCCCTCTCCCCTCTCTCTCTGCCCCCCTCCCCTGCTTGTGCCCTCTTTCTCTCAAAATAAATAAATAAACATTAAAGAAAATGTTAGAAACGTGCAAGAGAGAACATGACTCACCAATGAGGAAAAAAAAAATACATTTTTCAAAAACATTTTTGGAGTACGTTCCCAAGCTCCCTTACCTCTCTTCCGCAGGCGTTTCAGAAGCCAGAGGACAAATGATGCTACTGTCATGAGGGAGGTCCCAGCGGCGGTGAGTCCAACAGCCAAGGGAATGCTGGACTCAGTGGGAGCTAGGGAGACAGAGGAGGGAAGAACTTTCACGAGAAGGAACTGAACGTAAAGTCTTTCCGTGCCCTTTTCTTGGCACATGGATAAGCCGTCTACTTCAATGCATGAGGGAGAGACAGGGCACTACAGGCCTCTGAGATCGACCCAAGCCACCTGCGCGGGCCTGTCTGCGGCCACGGCCAGGAGCGCCGTCACCTGCCAGGCTTGAAGAACAGAACCCACTGCGCCTGGGTCCCTACTGCGCTCCCTTCTCCCTCCCTTGCTCTCCTTTCCCCCCTACTTTTACCTCTGGCTCCCCTTTTCGCCCTCGTCACAGTTGTACCTATTCCGCCCACGCGTCACCTCCTCGGTTCTCCCTCCATGCCCATAAAATGAAATGGTCACCAGCTTTTTCACCTTGGCAACCCCCCTGGCCTGAACGTAATGAATGGTTCCTCGCTTTCCCCTTCTTCCGTCTAGTCCCCCCCAGGCAACCACCACCAATCAATGCTTCACCTTCGCAGGTAGGCGGCGTCCCGGACCAGTGTCCCGTGGCATCGCACGTCAGAGCTGCGGAGCCGTTGAGGGTCCACCCCTCAGGACACGCAAACGCACACACAGCGCCAAACGCGGGCTCCCCGTCACAGCTCACGTTCATTTTTCCCGACGCTGCCAGTCCCGAACATCGTACGGCTGCAAACGACAGGCACACGCGCGGCGGTTAATAAAGATCTACTGGAAAACGTCTAACCCTGATTGAAAAGCCATCAGCAGGCGTAACTTAGACGCACTACTTAGTTTTCAGCTCGTAGCAAGTTAGGATCAAGGCCCGCGGGGCAATCGAGGTTCAGATACATGTGAAGTTTTTGACCTGGGCCCCTTAAGGTCTAAATTCAGTCCTACCTTGGCAGGAGGGGACTTCCTGCGTCCACTGGCCCTGAGATGTGCACTCGACTTGAGCTGACCCACGCAATTTGAAGCCTTCCTCACAGCTGAAGGCGCAGGAGGACTTGTAGGTGAACTCTCCAGCGGGGGAATGGGTACATGTCACAGAGCCACGCTGGGGCTGCCGGACGGCATCACACTTCACAGCTGGAACACAGAGCGAGCACATTAAAAATTTGTATCGGGCAGCGGCAGGTTTCGCACGTAGTCACGTCTCCAGCCCTCCCATGGTTTTTGTGTTAAAATAAAGACAAAAACTGTACCTTCACACGTGGGCTCCTCACTGTCCCATTCGCCTGTAGGGCCACACTGGAGCTTTTTGGATCCCTTCAAGACAAATCCCTGTTCGCAGAAGAACTCACAGCTGGACCCCTTTTGGAAACTTCCAGAAGCAGCAGGAAGACAGCTCACGTAGCCTCTCTCTGGGCGGGACAAGGCTTTGCACTGAAAAGCTGAAACACCAAAATCATGGTCAGAAAACATTGCGGAGGAACTGGAGGGCCCTTGGCGTTTGATGAATGAACCCGGTTCATCATAGACGAAGCAACACTCAGAGGTCTCAAGGCTCTTCATGACTCCCTGGACAACTGGGAAGATGCCTGTGTTTTCTCCGAACGCCAGTCCCTTCACGGACAATGGCATTCAGTGAAGGGAGGCCTTTCACGGAACCAGTGGTTCCTGAGCACTGCTCTGACACTCGAAGGAGTTACCGTCAGGACGAAAAGGTTATGTAGCCAGAAAGCAACTGATGGGTCCTGGATGCTTACAGATGATGCCAAAATGCAAAGAAGGTAAGAAGGTAGCACATGAAATGTGTCTGCTTTGCAGCTTGATTCGGGTCTTGTGGCTTCGTGCCACTGGAAATCATTCTGTGCTGTTTCTGGCTACAAGAATACCGGTACCCGACAGCGAAAACTGCTTGCTTTCCACATTGTTGCTCTTGCTTTAAAGTGAATTAAGTTTTAGTGCTTATCCGGGTATTAAGTGTGCCTCTACGTATGACGCCATCCTCGGCACATTCTCATCCCTGCCAGTCATGGGCAATTTCAAGTACAGGTTGAGAAAAAGAATGTTTATGGTCAATCTTGATGTGGAGCGACTCTACCTTTACACGTTGGCTTCTCGTCGTCCCATTTCCCGGATGAGGTACACTGGAGGCGCTGGGATCCCATTAGTTCAAATCCTGCTTCACACTCAAAGGCACAAGTTGTGTTCCATGGGAAGTTTCCAGAGCTTTGGGAACAGTCCATGACTCCGTTGGCAGGATTTGTCAGAGCATCGCACTCGACCACTGGGGATTTGAAAGAGCACCATGAAATTTACAGATATGTTCGCTGCCTATTGAATTGGAGTTTATAACAGGGCGAGGAAGCAGCCTTCAAACGGCAGATCCCAAAGTCCTAAGATAAGTCTTGGGGACATGCGCGCACACAGTAAAACTTTTATGCTTTTTTATTAATACTTTCATCTTCTCTGATTGATTTATACTCTGACTATGCTGAGTGGTTTCTGGTCTACTTTATGATGTCCCTGATCTATGTTATGTACAGCGAAAACGAAGAAAAAAACCCAGATTCTAGATCATGATTTATGTCCTGTTATGTCCTGACATACACAGGACATTCATTTATGTCAGCCCAGCGGGACCTGGAAGCCAAAAGCTTCCGTCTCTGGCCTAGAAAGATAAGACTGAGAGAGAGGGGTGCCTGGGTGGCTTAGTCAAGCCTCTGGCTCTTGATTTCAGCTCAGGTCATGATCCGGGGGCCTGAGATTGAGCCCTCCATTGGACTCTGTGCTGGGCACGGAGACTTCTTGAGATTCTCTCCCTCCCTCTCTCTCTGTCTCTCTTAAAAGATTAAAAAGACTGAAGAGAAAAATAGATATGGGGGCTGCCTGACTACCATGGTCTTAAATCCACCTCCACTGCATGAGAGAGATTAAGCAGGAGAAGATAAGTCATTACGATTTCTCAAGTGGGTTCTGCTGTTATGGGCACTCGCTTACAAGTCACCAGAGCCGGAGAAGCATCCACTGCAAACATGGGATATAAACCTCTGTCAAACCAAGCAGGCACCCTACTGGCCATACATATTGGCTAAGGGAAGTCCTACTAAAAACAACCGAAAGAACTTTCCCTGGAGTTTTGGAAATGTTGTGACATTGGATCCGAAACAAAACAAGACAACGAAGGGTGAGTTTGAGAATGTTCTGGGCATTTGGAGAGAGATTTACCATTGCAGGCAGGAGCAGGGGCGCTCCATTCTCCCGTGGACGTGCACCGCGTGGCCTCTGTGCTGCTTGGGAGGTAGCCCTTTTCGCAGCTGACAGAGCAAAAAGAATTGTAGCTGAAGGTCCCCAGAGGGTGGGTGCAAACCAGGCTTCCGTGCTCGGGGGCTTCCCGCGCTTGACAGGTCACCGCTGAAAGGAGAAACCACATCAGTGCTGCTCTCTGTCATCTTGCATGAAGTGAGAAAACCCTGGAAGGTATAACTACTGTTTACGCTTCCTATGTGCCAGGAACTACGCATTCATTCCGATCAGCCTCACCACTGAAGCTGATACCATTATTAGCCTCCTTTTTGCAATGACACAGCTGGCACTCGGGGGGTTTTAACTACCTGGTCCAGGTGCCCTAAGTCAGAGTGGTAAATCTGGGCTTTGAAGCTGGTTGGGGGTGGGGTCTGACTTTGACTTCACGACCTCGGCTCTTGACCGCCACGGGGCACCACGTGGCCCAGGGAAGGGAAGACAGGCAGACCCGACGCCAGAGCCAGCTGGGACGCGGGATGGCGCTACCAACTCAAGTGAAGGCAAAGGCGACACGACGCTTACCTTGCTCGCACCTGAGTCCCTTGAAGCCGGGGTAGCACTCGCACGTGTAGTTGTTGACGGTCTCCACACACTCGCCGTGGCCACTGCAGGATGTAGGAGTACAGGCAGCTGCAGGAAACACAATCCGTGGGGAGGAAGATCATTACTGTGCTTAGAATGCGTTCCTTCGCATCATGAGTGTGCCGCAGAGATCATTGGCGACGTCGCCAGGGTCGCGGACTGCCAGAGATCTTAACTGAAGTGCTTCACCCAATGCGAAAGCCAAGTTTTAAGCTCAGCGAGGTTGGACCTTGATTGCTAATGTCAAAGAAGTAATCTCCCAAACGATGTTTTAAAGCCCTGTAGTTTAGAACGTAAAATTACCATAGCGGAGACCAATTCTTGCACACTGTCCGCACCTTGTCAAGACGCCCCACCCTGAAACTGCCTCCCAGGGCTACCCCGAGCCCCGTACCTGTGTAGCACAAGGCAAGCTTCTTTTTGCTACATCTCTCGTCATTCCACTTGCCCGCGTCCTTGTCTCTCTTGATGTAGATCTCCACACAGTCCTCATTGCTTTGCTTATTGTTCGGTTCACCAGGAGCCCAGTTCTTGGCTTCTTCGGTCAGAGGCTTCTGGGTCCCTATCCAGGTCCACGTATCGTTGACCTTTCTGATTCCGATCCAGTAGTAAGTTGGCGAGTAGCTCAAGATGGAGTTCAGGTACTTAATCTCTTCCTGGTTTTGAATCGCGACCAGATGCGTGTACCGTTGCTGGCAATACGCACTAGCTTCGTCGAAAGTCATGATTTCTGTGGAGGCGTTGTAAGACCAGGCTCTGCTCCCTTTAAGCAGGAGAAGCACTAAAGAGGAAAGTGTGAAAGGCATGGAACGTTTAGTCCTGCTGTGGTTTGCCTCTTTTAACTGGGCTTTGCACTCTTATTTTTCATCATGCGGTAGCCTTGGGGATGACTCAAGTTTTTTTCCTCTTTTCCAAAGTAAGAAAGGGGAGAGATGGAGAAACTGCCATTCACTGCGCATATCTTTGGGGACTGAGCCCCCCACTTGATGTTTTCCCTGCACTTGCCCACCACCATCTACCAGTATATCCACTACAGTAGAATAATAATCAGAATAACTGAGCTTTCTTGAATACTGAATATGCACCACCAAGCACTGTCCGAGGTCCTCTCCATGCTGCTGGAGCCTCACAATTCCTCTGGGAAGCAGGTCACTTATGATCTGCACTTGACACATTGGGAGGCACTAAGGGGTAAAGTAAATTGCCCTTAGCCCGGGGCAGAACACCCTGGGCGGAGAGACTGGGATGCTGCAAAACACCCTACAATGCACAGGCCCCCCCGCCATGGGGAGGAATTGTCCTTTCCAAACTGCCAATAATGTCAAGGATGAGAAGCCTTGGTCTAACGAATGACATTGACTTACCAAGAGTGAGAGCAGGGAGAAGTCGTGAAGCAGTCATGACTTCCAGGGTTCTTGTCATCAAAAGATGAGTCTTGAAATGCCTTGCTGGGCGAAAAAGTACAACATTCATTACAGAAAGAAATTTTAGGTAGCCAGTCACTGAGCTCATTCTACATGATGTTTTCAGCAGCAGCAGCAGCAGCAGCAGATTTTAGGTAAAAGATAACAGCGCTCCCATCTTTGTTTCAAAGAAGTCGATGGGAATGAATGCCTACACAAGTTAAGATTTTCATCGTTTATGTGCAAGAGAAAAGCCAGATTTTAACGAAGTCTGAATACAACAAGAACCTGCCCAGGCCGTTTATCCAAAGGCTCTCTGCCTATCTGTTCATATGGATAATCTTGTTTCATGGCCTTACGCTGCACTTACTGTTTTGTGAGGCGGTGGCGTCCGCGTCTGACTCCTCGTGTCGCTGGCTGCTTCTGTCTTGTGCCACTTGGAGTTCTGGGTGAAGTCAGCCAAGAACAGCAGAGCACTGCTCCTGCGGCAGCCCCTTTATAGGGGCGCTGGCTTCCTGTGAGTAATAGGAGGATGTGTCCAAACCCAGGAGACAGGAATTCCCCAGTAGCATCCAAAAAGTTTCCCGGGAATGTCCATAACGCCAAAAAATTACAGTGATGTCAGAAACCCTGGGCCGCCAAGCTAATTCGCCTCTGTTCATACCATTTTTAAAACATTTTTTTAACGTGTATTTATTTTTGAGAGAGGGAGAGGAAGCATGAGTGGGGGAGAGGCAGAGAGAGAGGGAGACACAGAATCCAAAGCAGACTCCGGGCTCCGAGCTGTCAGCACAGAGCCCGACGCGGGGCTCGAACCCGTGAGCCGTGAGATCATGACCTGAGCCAACTCGGAGGCATAACCGACTGAGCCACCCAGACGCCCCTCATGCTTTTTTATTTTACGTGAATCCTATTAATATGGCACAAATGGGGGGGAATTAATTCTAATAACATAAACTGATGTCTTTAAAAAGTTTAAAAACTTTGCTCATCAGCAGCATCTCTCGTGTAATTGTGGTAGTAACCAGGATTTCACAAACGCAGGCAAACTCAGACTTAGTTTTATGATCTGTGGACCACTATTCTTAATTTTCTCACGTGTGGCTGTTAGTAGTGGGCCACCAATGTTTTCTCTCTCTCTCTCTCACCTACCAATTCAACTCATTTTAAGGTACCTGTCTCACGGAGGTACCTGTCACAAGGTATCTGTTAACCCCGATTTTGTGCATAGTTATAGCTAAATTACTAGAAATAATATCTCCTAGTAAATTAGCTAGTATAGCTAGATTACTAGAAATAAATGTTTGACATGCTTTGTTTCTTAAAAATAAGATGAATGGGAAACAGATTTCAATGTCCATGTCTGGAAAACATTTATTCATGATTTGTTCAGTTAAAAAAAAAAAAGAAGATGAAAGCTATATATACTCGTATTTAATTGACTCAAATTTTGTTTAAAACTTTTAAGCTATGAATGTGCCAAAAATAACAAAACTGTACCAAAATGTTAACAGTGACTATCTCTGGATGGCAAGATTGGGTGGAAGTCTGATATTCTTCATGACTATTTTCAACAATTTTTGCAATGGCCCTCTATTACTTTTATAGTAAGTATAGCACTGTTTAAAGAATCCTGTGTCCAAATGCAAATGAAGGAGACATAAATGATATCATTTATTCTGCTTTCCATACTGACATTTCTCTGGGGGTGATGGAATGCCCCCAGCTCCGCATCTTGTCTAATTTAACTTTTTTTTTAATTTTTCATTTATTTTTTTTATTTTTGAGACAGAGAGAGACAAAGCATGAACGGGGGAGGGTCAGAGAGAGGGAGACACAGAATCTGAAACAGGCTCCAGGCTCTGAGCTGTCAGCACAGAGTCTGACGCGGGGCTCGAACTCACGGACCGCGAGATCATGACCTGAGCCGAAGTCGGCCGCTTAACCGACTGAGCCACCCAGGCGCCCCTCTTGTCTAATTTAAATGCTAGAGACGGTAAGTGGGGATCACTTGAATTTCCATAGGAAAACTTGTTGACCTCTACACCCACTTTCCAGAAGATCCCAATTTCAAAGCAAATTCTCTCTGTGGCTTAATTTACATCGAGAGAACTTCCGGAGAGAGAGCCCCAATAGCAGGTAATTGATCCCCAGAGGTCTGATATTCCAAACCTACTCACCCTTATGGTTATCTTGCATCCACCCAGAATATGCCCCTGAGGTTGGGCCAGCAAACTGGGCACCTGAGTACTGGGGGCTAAGAGGCTCTCCTCAGGCTCAGAGGGTTGCTACAGAGGCCGTGAGCAGACCCAGCCTCCCTCTCATGGAGAGACCTCAGCAGAGTGAGGGGCAGGAGGGGGGTGACAGCGACTGTCAGGATCTCATGAGGGCACCCACCTGCTGGAGATGGAAGACGAGTTGAAGGAATTAGGGGAGAGTTGAGTAGCCAGGGTTGTTGGGTATTATCTCCCCCCCCCCCCCCACCACACACACACAAATAAACCTAATTTCTCTGAGCAACAGGCTGATTAGAGGTGCCTCTAGGCCCCATCGAGTCTCCCAGGCTCTGAAGATGCTGGTTGCTGTCCAGAGACTTCTCGGTTCCAACTCTGGCTCCTTTACAGCCTCCACACTGGGGAGGCTGAGAGAAGGGGAAAGAAGGCAGTGCAAACACGGGCACACCCCAGGCTGCACAGCCACAGCTCTGTCGTCTGTGAGGCGCCACACTTCTTGGCTTCTTCATCCCTTTTCCTGGAAGTTGCTTGTCCTCTGCTCTCCAGCCTTTAATGGGCATCAAGGACTTTACCCACTTTTCCTTCTGTGCCCAGACTCGTTCTCACTTTTATGGAAAAGAGGCATCCCTGAGGGAGCGAGAGAGAGAGCCAGAAAAATGATTTGGGGGTTCCTGAGACCAATGTTCCAATTTTATCCAGAGCCATCCTGTACACTATCAATAGCTGGGGCAGATAAAAACTACGGGCAGGAGACTATTGGGCTTAATAGAAGGCAGCACCGGCCAGAACCACATGGGACAAGACCAACTTTCAAGGTGTGGCTTTAGCTTTGGGTCCTCACTGCTGAAGGGAACCGTCAGGCATGGGCAGCGGCCTCCCTGATGCTTCGGGTTGGTTCCCTCCCTGCTG
Organism: Leopardus geoffroyi; assembly: GCF_018350155.1. Taxonomy (NCBI): domain Eukaryota; kingdom Metazoa; phylum Chordata; class Mammalia; order Carnivora; family Felidae; genus Leopardus; species Leopardus geoffroyi. The sequence goes on along the minus strand of NC_059338.1, from coordinate 57,238,231 downwards.
AGCCGTATTGCTGAACACTGATTTTTTAAAAACCTTGCCGACTTCTCTTCCCACGTTCTACTCTGCCAACACCTGGTGTGCTTCCATAGAGTCTAAGTCAGGGAGGAGAGATCCCAATATAGATACAGTTCTGTTTACAGAATTCAAATGTGATATTTCTTGCACACCTAAAATTGCTAAACGAAATTAAGAAGATCATGGCACAAAATGGCATTTCTTGTTTGGTCCAAACATAAGCCTATTTGATGGAAAGTTGGTCTGGCTCCCTCCAAATTTGTTCCCCGGGAGGGCACGTTCACTCAATTGCAGTTTGTAGCTCTCTTAGAACAGCTGGGTCAGGCAGGAGCCCTGGGCTCTCTCTCCGCCTGAGCTCCCGCACCTGGGAGGAGAATGGGGCTCGGAGACTTCTTTCATAGGAAGGAGGCTCATCGCGTAGTTTGTCTAAAATGCACGCCTTCAGGTCCAACATTCAGAGACACCGACTCATTGGGTCTGGATGGGACCCAGGAATCTGCACTTTCAATGAACATCTCAGGTGATTTTAATGCAGACGCCCAAACCCCACCCCACTTAGAGATATAATGGCCCAGGGCCACCTAATTCAGGAGAGAATATCAAGAAAGTCTTATGGCTGGTGCTCAGTTGTTAAGTACCAGAATCTTGACCAGATTGTCACTGTAGTTCAGACACCTTCTCTGCTGGAAGGCTAGAGGCCCAGTTTGTAACAGTGCTGGGCAAAAACGAGGAATATCTGGGATGAGTGAATGCTTGGAATTCTTATACGTGGAAAATCGGTGGGCTTTCACCAAGGAAAGAGAATAGCTGCTAAAGAAATAACGTGAGTATGTAGATCTTCACTTATTCTCCTCCTCTTGTTCCAAAGGACCCTGTAATTCTACTGATCCCCCCCTTGGAACTTCCTACGCGATTCTGAGACTTACAATTTTAATGTGTTTCCTTGCTTCCTATTTGGCAACGCCTTATCTTGAGGTTTCCGCTTACTGTTTTGGGATCTAAGAACGAACTAATGGGAATATCTTCAAAATGAGCCAACCCTGGTGAATTTCCAAAGCGGAAAGGAACAAGTGTAGGCAGCCCGGTGAATTGACAGAGCTTTTCCTGAGTGTAGCCAGACTGTTTGCCGACGCTGGTTAACAGACCGAGGAAAATGCCCCTGGAGTTTAGAAAAGTCCCCTTGCTTGTTTTCCTTGGCCACCATGCTGCTTGTTTTGTGACACAGAGGTTTCCTAAAGGACTATTCTTAGCTTGGCACTCGGTGTTTCACATCAGAAAAGTTGGGGTCGGGTCACTTTTTGACTGGCAAGAGATTGCTGTTCGATGCTAGTTAGCTCTGTGACTTGAAGCAAGCTCTTTGTCTCTTTAAGCCTCAGGTTTCCCATCTGAGAACCAAAGGCGTTTGGCGACAGTCCCTGCTGGCTATAGTATCACGTAATGTTATAATTTCAGTTTAATTAAATGTAAACCTCAGATTTAAATCTTTCTATATTTAACTTAAATTTAAAATCTGAATCCAAACTTAAATTGACATCCGAATGCTCATTATTCTTAGCTAATAATTAATAACGATGCCACATATAAAGTGCCTACTGTGTACCAGGTGCTTTACTCCACACAGAGTTCACAAGATAAAAGGCAGGTATTATCAAGTTCATTTTACAGAGGATGAAACACAGACCCAGAGGGGTTAGAGAACATGCCTGTGTTTTTTCTCAGTTACTAAATGGTCAGCAGGGATTCGAATCCATGTCTGTGTTACTCTAAAGACCAAGTCTTTTGTGTTCATTCCTTGCCTGCTCAGACTGCAACCCCAGCGGGAAGTCTACTTTAGTTTTCATGCGAAAAATACGTTAAAGCAACCTTTTTCACTTCCTATACCCTTAGCTGGCCCTGTGAGTTCAGTGTCTTAGGTTGGGTTCCTTTCAAGGTAGACCCTAAGACAAGGATGTGGGTGAAAGTCATTTATTTGGGAGGTGATCCCAGGAAGCATAGTAGGTGTGAGTGAGGAAGTAAGACAGGGAAAGGAAGGAGCCTAGCGCAGGGTGGGCTAATGAGCAGGTTATCACTGTGTGAACAAGGCCTCACCCCACCAGGAAACTCTGGGACATACCTAAGAATAGCGCTAAGGAGGGGTGATGGAGCTGGGGTGGACCCACCAATTCCACTTTGTCATTGGCTGAGGGCTGATCCCGGGAGGATGGGGTTAATTCCCCTGCACTTCCAAGTGGATTCCTGAGGCCACACAAAGTCTCCCACAAAGAGTGGCAGGTGCTTGCAGGTGGAAATGACATGATCTTCTGTATGCTGCGTTGGGACAAGATGGGTGTGTTCATTTCCTATCACTGCTGTAACAAGTGACTACAAATTTATTTCGCATCGTTTCTGTAGGTCACAAGTATGGTTGATGGTTTCTCTGCTCTGGGTTTCACGTTGTCAAAATCAAAATGTAAGCCAGTTGGGCTCATCTTGGGAAATCTTGGGAAGAATCTATTTCCATGGTCATTCAGACGGTTGACAGAATCCAGTTTTGGGGGGGTTGTAGGACGGAGGTCTCTGTTTCCTTGCCGGCTGTCAGTCAGGAGTCCTCCTCAGCTTCTAGGGGCCACCTGCATCCCCGGGCTCATGACCCCTTCACCTTCCAAACCCAGCGGTGGCTGAGCCCTTCACTTCAAATCCCTCCGACTTCTTCTTCTGCCTCATTGCTCTTCTGGCCACCACTCTGCTGCCTCTCTCTGCCTTACTCTGCTGTTTCTGCTTCTGCAGAGCAGATAATCCGGGATAATTTCCCTAGTTTAGGTTCTGTTTGTTCATAACCTCAATTCCATCTGCGAAAACCTTTCCCAGCAGTACCTCGGTTAGTGTTTGATTGGATAGCGAGGGGACAGTAATCGGGGGATGAGGACACCTTCAGCATTCTACCTACCACAGTAGGGACTAAGTCACAGAGATGCAACCCGGGAAGTAGGTGAATGGCTAGCCTAAATTAGCACCGGTGGGCTGAAGTTAATTCTGTGGTGATGCTGTCTGGTTTGGTGCTTATTACATCTCCTCTGCTTAGAAGTTGGACTAATCCCCTGAATCCATGGATGGTCCAGACCTTTAAGTAGGAATTAAAGATACAAAGTACAGCAGATACTGTTGTGTCCCCCACCATGTGCCCTTGGCAGTCATCTTTCCTGAATCACGCAACCCCAGGAGTTCTTATATCACACTTACTTCTTCACTCTGCGAACTGATGTCCCGTCCACAGACACTTCATTTTGTCCGCCCTACTACTTGAATAAAAATTATGATCATGCACCCAGTAACCCTGTTACTTGGTCACTTCACACCAGAGGCAGCACTAAGAACTTTAAATATACCATGTCATGTGATCATCATAACATCAGGAATTAGGTAGTACTGTCCCCGTTTTACAGCTGAGGACGTTAAGGCTTAGACGGTTTAAATAACTTGCCCAAACAAGGGAAATAAAAGCAAAAATAAACTATTGGGACTTCATCAAAATAAAAAGCTTCTGCACAGTGAAGGAAATAATCAATGAAATGAAAAGGCAGTCTGCTGAATGGGAGAAGATATTTGCAAGTGACATATGTGATAAAGGGTTAGTATCCAAAATTTACAAAGAACTTACACAACTCAACACCACAAAACCAAATAATCCATTTTAAAAATGGGTAGAAGAAATGAACAGACATTTCTCCAAAGAAGATATCCAGATGGCCAACAGACACATGGAAAGATGCTCAACATCACTCACTATCAGGGAAATGCAAATCAAAACCACAATGAGATATCACCTCACACCTGTCGGAATGGGTAAAATCAAAAACACAAGAAACAGTAAGTGTTGGCAAGGATGTGGAGGAAAAGGAAAGCCTTTGTACTGTTGGTGGGAATGCAAACTGGTGCAGCCACTCTGAAAAACAGTATGGAGATTCCTCAAAAAGTCAAAAATAGAACTACCCTACATCCAATAATCACACTGCCGGGTATTTACCCAAAAAATGTAAAAACACTAGTTCAAAGGGTACATGCACCCCAATATTTATAGCAGCATTATTTACAATAGCCAAATTATAGAAGCAGCCCAAGTGTCCATCAGTAGTTGAATGGATAAAGAAGTGGCACATATATACAATGGAATGTTATTCAGTCATAAAGAAGAATGACCTCTTACCATTTGCAAGGACACGGATGAAGCTAGAGAGTATAATGCTAAGCAAAATAAGTCAGTCAGAGAAAGACAAATACCATATGATCCACTCAAATGTGGAATTTAAGAACTGAAAGGAGCAAAGGGAAAAAAGAGAGAGCAAGAAACCAAGAAACAGATCCTTAACTATAGAGAATAAACTGATGGTTAGCAGAGGGGAGGTGGGTGAGGGGATGGGGGAAATAGGTGATGGGGATGAAGAAGTACACTTGTTATGATAAGCACTGGGTGATGTATGGAAATGTTGAATCACTATCTTATACATTTGAAACTAAGATAACCCTGTATGTTAACTACATAGTAATTAGATAGATGGATAGATGGATGGATAGATGGATAGATGGATGGATAGATGGATAGATGGATGGATGGATGGATAGATGGATGAATAGATAGATAGATAGATAGATAGATAGATAGATGATAGATAACTTGCCTAAGATCTCATAGGGGTAGAACTAAGACCCCAACCAGGCCTATCCAACTTCTACGTGTATGTTCTTGGCTACCACTCTGCCTCTGCTGTAATTACCCTGATGATTGCTGTTTTAAAAACCCTGCTGCACGGGATCACTGGGGAGCCCTGCTATGTCAGATGTGGCAGTGGATGCTAGGTCTGAGATCACCACCAAGGATCTAAAGGGGAAGTAGCAAGTTGCGGAGGAGGTGGTGGAATGAGGAGATGCACCTGCTGGTGGGAGCGCTAATGAAGAAAGTAGGGGCAGAACGTAGGTGGAGAGGAAGAAGAGGAGGAAGGCGATAGAGAGGAAGGGGATAGAGAGGAAGAAAGGGGGAGGAGGTAGGTGATGGAGGAGGTAGGTGATGGAGGAGGTAGGTGATGGAGGAGGAAGGCGATGGAGAGGAAGGGCATAGAGAGGAAGGGGAAGGAGAGGAAGATGAGAAATGAGAGGTAGTTATGGGTAAGCGGGCACTAAGGGTGCTGAGGATGATGATGCTTGATACCATGAAGCAGAAGACCGATGAGGAGGACTAGTCTGCAAAAAGGGAAAGTTAAACTAAAAATAAATGAAAAATAAGTAAATAAATAAATGACGGGAAAGCCGCCATGACCCCTTCCGTGTGGATGCCCCATGTCAGGATCTGAACGTGGGCACCAGGGGAGGACAGAAGAACCAATATTCCCAGGGCCCTGCTTTTTCTCTTGAAGGTGCTTTAAAAAGGGAAATGGTTTGCAATTTGTAGTCTTATAGTTTTTTTTTTTATAGTTTTGTACCTGTTGTGAGGGGTCAGCCATTTTTAAGGATCTAGGATGATCTAACCGGCCTTCAGCGTGTTTTCTGTCCTACTTCCGACTCTACCTATGGTGTGACCACGTTTGCTGTAATCTCGAAGTAGAAAAATAAAACTTGTAAAAAAAAAAAAGGCAACAGCAACAAATCCTGTTCTGAGTATTCCAGGAACTTTTTTGTGTGTTTATACCTAGTGGTACTATCAGTAGTTGGTTGGTATAAAGTGGTTAACGAGGCCAAAGAGAAAGCTTTCCTCTTCTTCCTCTTCCTCTTCCTCCTCCTCCTCCTCCTCTTCCTCCTCCTCGTCCTCTTCTTCTTCTTCTTCTTCTTTTGTTTTTGATATAAACTGGCTGCTTATGTTTTGGCGTGTGTGTTGTATATGTGAAACACTGTTGGCCAATGATAAATTGGAACTTCATGGTCCTAAAAAAGAGAGGTATGGAAGGACTGATTTATTACGTGGGGTCCTTTAGGATGATGTTTGCCATCATCCTGTTTTATTTCCTGTCCATTAGTTGCTGGTGTCAAATTTGTACTGAAAAATGAGGGTCATTCTGGACCTCGTAATGACGACTTCTCATACAGCGTTGTACTTTCTGTTGCATCCCCAGTCCCCGTCTCAGCCCGGCTTTTAGTAAATGGTCACAGATATGTGTTGAATTAATAAATGAACGAATTCACTCGAACTGTAAAACGTTTGCTCTTGTGTCCTAATCGTGCATTTCACAACAGTGGGTGTCCCAGGGAGGAAGTGTTCTTTCTACTTTAATTTTGTGCAGTGTAAAGACAGAAAACCATATGGGAAAAAGCTACCCGCCTCAATATCTCCTAGTACCAACCTGAGTGCCAACTTGGAGAAGCTAAGTGAGAAGTTTGAGGAGGCTTTTCCACATCCCTGTTCATGCTGAGTGCCTGCCTGTAGTCAGATCACAGAAGAGCAGGGAACAGTTCTTACGGGGGATGGATGCGTCACGCTGAAAATAATGAGGCTCAAATATTATGTGTTTTTATATTTGAAAGCAGTAGAAGATTTTTCTCAATAAGGAATTGTTCTGACCCGTAGCATTTGAAAACCCTTTTAAAAATATCTTAAAATTCTACTATGGGGCGCCTGGGTGTTTCAGTTGGTTAAGCTCCCCACTTCGGCTCAGGTCATGATCTCACAGTTCTTGGATTCGAGCCCTGCATCGGGGCTCTGCACTGACAGCTCGGAGCCTGGAGCCTGCTTCGGATTCTGTGTCTCCCTCTCTCTCTGCCCCTCGCCCCGCTCATGCTCCGTCTCCCTCTCTCTCTCTGCCCTCTGCTGTTTGTGCTCTCTCTCTCTCTCAAAAATAAAGAAACGAACTTTAAAAATATTTTTAAAATATCTTCAAATTCTACTAGAATATCTGGAACCTTCCCAACTAATTCTGGGAAGTTATAACCTTCATATCAAAGCTGGACAGTGCTAGCACAAACGGAGGAAACCAATCTCTTTTATGATGAGGACATCGAGGAGGAAGAGTCCTGGTCTGGACCCCTCCCCCACCGAGTCACCCACCCCAGCGCAGCCTCTGTGTCCACAGACAAGGGCCACCTATGTGTGATGTAGGAGTCCAGGTAGCCAGCCGCATCCCATTCACTGTTTGGCAAGTTGAGGCCAAGTGGATGTTTATGGGGCGCAGAGCATCTGGGGTGATGACAAGATAAATCCGGCAACGAGGAGCATGCAGGCATCGTGCAGCATGAGGACTGCGGAGGAAGATTCGCGGCTGGCTTTCAAGGTAGAATTTTTTTGCTCTCTGGATGTTGGCTTCCTCGACCTTTGAAGGTCAGAGGTTCCTTTCGTTGTTCAACGATGTTGATTTTGGAGAGAGCACGAGAGTTCAAAAACCCACTCCCCTGGGGAATGTTACAGGAATACAGAGGGCAGTTTCACGAAGCCAGCAAGGCCTTCTCTCTGCTTCTAACAGATAGGAAGACAGGAAGAGATGAACAATACCCTTTTAAGAAGCTCAATTTTATCACTTTATCTTACGGAGAGATGCCTCCAGCCAGTCTGGCTAACAGCAATCAGCACGGGAGCGTCTTTATTATGATTCTGACAAGTGGAATGTTTCCCTTAATTAAGAGAGCCTTGTCTGACTCGGGGAAATGAAACACTTTCTCCAATAGGAGCGGGCCGTAATTCCCACTGATAGAACCCTCAGGAGAAATGAGGTGATTATCTGGAGTGGTCAGAAATGAGTCACTTTCCTGCTTTGAAATATTCGGAAAATTGAAGCAAAAGTACATTCTTCTGAGTTTTCTTTATCTAATAGACAACTGACTAATGGCTTCACTTTGCTGAAGTACTGGGAAGCAGCACGAAGTATAAGAAAAGTCTGGTTGCTGCAGTTATGCAAATCAGCAAAGCCAAAGAACATTGTGGGTACTGCCACAAATTGGCTGTGTGATGTTCTGCATGGTGTTAAATCTCTCTAAACGTCAGGTTCATCATCTGTAAAATAACAGGGATCTGTGAAATGGGAATTCTTTCTACTTTGTCAAGCTGTGGGTTTTTTTTTTTTTTTTTTTAAATTTTTTTTTTCAACGTTTATTTATTTTTGGGACAGAGAGAGACAGAGCATGAACGGGGGAGGGGCAGAGAGAGGGAGACACAGAATCGGAAACAGGCTCCAGGCTCTGAGCCATCAGCCCAGAGCCTGACGCGGGGCTCGAACTCACGGACCGCGAGATCGTGACCTGGCTGAAGTCGGACGCCTAACCGACTGCGCCACCCAGGCGCCCCAAGCTGTGGTTTTTAAAAGAACTAAAAATAGATGAGATAACATGAATAGAGCACTTGGCATATAGAGTCACTCAATAAATAGTATCACGTAAAATGCCGTTCGAAACGCTAATTTTAGACTTCGCTATTCAGAGGTGGGCTGGGCTGGGTAGGCCAGACGACAATTGAGAATTTGCCCGGCCTTTGGATCAGGACTAAACAATTGTTAGTAAGTGCCTGAATGCTAAAATAGGCCCTATCGGCCTGGGCAGGTGGGAGATTTCCAGGCTAATGTTGTGAAGTCTTTTCCTTGAGAAACAGGGCCTGGATGGAATGAAAGAGAAGAAATAGGAAAGACTTCCCATGGTAAAGCAATACAGCCCTCTAGAAAGTCTGGAGAGGATGGATTGAACCTCTGGAAGGTGAAGTAGGAAAAAAACTTGACCTTCCTGTGAAAGGCACCAAGGCCTATGAGAGCCCCCAACGTGTATAACCACCACCGCGGCAACGGTTCCCAAAATCTGTTCCAAGGAACGCTACTTTCCAGAGGTGTGAAAAAAATATCACAGGCAAATAAGCTTGGAAACCCTGCATAGTATAGCTCCTTTCTTGAAGAGTCTTGATACACCTTAGCATGTTAAAGATTCTGAGAAGTCCTCCAGAATAGAAATGTGTTTCATGTCTGTCTAACTCAGTGTTTTCCCAATCGACTTGATTATGGATACCTTTATCCTACAATACCATTCTCGGCTGTACCTGTAATAGTATGGAAAAAATATCCACACAGTTAATCATTCTGGCCATGACTTTTAATAACAGAATATTGGGAACAGTCTAAATGAAAATGCATAGCATTTACCCTTTCTCCATAAACTATGTGTATATGATTCAAACTCACAAAGCCCTAGAGAAAATGACTCACTCACTAGCTAGGGGAGATTCTACCAACGTATCCTTGCCCTTCTTGTGTGCTGTGTCAACTATTCAAATCCCAGTCTTAGCGAAATTACCAATTACCAAACGTCGTGTCCATTCGATACTGAAATCTGCAAATAAATGATCTTTGTAAGCCAAGGGCCCACTTACAGACAAGTGTTTCTATAAACATTGGTTTTCCTCTAACAAAAATAGTCCTGTTGATAAAAATAAGGAAAACATTTTGTACAAGACTAACACTTTCTCAGCCTCCTACCTACATGAACAGACATACAAGATGTTTTCCTATCATTTTTTTCCATCTATCTTATAACTTTGGCGCTGGTCTGGACACTCATTTTTCCTTTTGCACATAGTCATGTAAAAGTTCAGGGTAGCAAAAACTTGTTTTGAGATTGGTTTTACTGACTGATTGATCCCAGAAGAAATTTGGCTTTGCTTTTGCAAAGTTCAGCATAATAGCATGTGAATTTTTCAGAGCTAATCGTTTTTAGAACTATTTTTTATTTGGTTAGGTGTTCCAAGACTATTGTGGCAGAGCCTTCCTGCCTTAGAACAGACTGGTTACTAATAACAGATTCTCTCAAAATGTTGTAAATATAAAAATTCCAAGGCAAATATGATATACTCCTAGTTTATGCTATTTCTGGAGACTTAATAGAATCAAAGGAAGTCCCAACAAAGCAAAGAAAAAAATTACAAAAATTATGGAAGGAATAATTTGCCTTGGGAGGAAGGCAAATAGGGACCAGATGAGGACAGCTATTGGAAGAGGGGATCTCTTCAAAAGCTAGACAGCACACTCTTTTGGTGAGGCTGAGGGAAAACATTGCTTTTGTACATTGCTGGTAAGGATGGTAACCACCATTATAGAGGGGAATTTGGCAAGATCTAGCAAAACCACTCATGCATTTATTCTTTGACCAAGCAATCCCACTTCTAGGAATTTGGGGTGAAGATACCCTCCAACAATATCAAAGTATATATGCACAAGCTTATACATGATGGTAAAATTTTAATAGCAAAATATTGGGAACATTCCAAATGGACAAAATAGGAAACAATGAATAGACTATGATACATCTTGACAATGGAGTGCTGTTCAATTCTGTTGTTCATTAAAAAAAATCAAGGTACCAAGGGGTATATAGTGTGCCCCCTTTGGTATGGAAGAAGGGTAGGAAGAAAAATATGTGGTCATCTGCTTATTTGCAATAGTAAGCACAAGAAGGATAAATCAGAGGGGCGCCTGGGTGGCTCAGTCGGTTGGGCGTCTGACTGGCTCAGGTCATGATCACACAGCTCTGTGAGTTCGAGCCCTGCGTCGGGCTCTGTGCTGACGGCTCAGAGCCTGGAGCCTTCTTCGGACTCTGTGTCTTCCTCTCTTTCTGCCCCTAACCCACTCACATTCTGTCTTCATCTCTCTCAAAAATATGTAAACATTGGGGCGCCTGGGTGGCGCAGTCGGTTAAGCGTCCGACTTCAGCCAGGTCACGATCTCGCGGTCCGGGAGTTCGAGCCCCGCGTCAGGCTCTGGGCTGATGGCTCAGAGCCTGGAGCCTGTTTCCGATTCTGTGTCTCCCTCTCTCTCTGCCCCTCCCCCGTTCATGCTCTGTCTCTCTCTGTCCCAAAAATAAATAAACGTTGAAAAAAAAATATGTAAACATTAAAAAAATTTTTTTAAGAAGAATAAATCAGAAACTTATGAGATTGGTTATCTCTTGGTGTTAATGGGGACAGGGTGGAAGAGAGTGAGGCTTCTCTGAGTATGTGTCTACAGATGGTTTTGACTTTGAGACCATATTTACGTTGATATATTCAAAAATAAAAATAAACTAATATAAACTCAGAGAAGGCAAAAAGAGCCAATCCAAATACCAGTGACACAGTACTCTGACTGTCCATGCTCAGTGGATAGATTCTAAGAACAAAAAGAATTGCAAAAATATCTTGGACTTTAGCTCGTAGGATTTCATTGGTAGTAACATTGATGAGCTATGTTTTGTGTCTTACAAGATTGAGTAAGTGAATAAATACATTGATGGTATCAGAAACTAAGATTATCACTGCTGGAGATGAGAAATATAAATGTGTATTTGACAAATGACAGAAAGGCCCTGTGGTGAGGTATCTGTACAAAGTCATTAAAAATAAATAAATTAATTAATTAATTGATAAAACATCTCCTAGCTCTATCCACTGATAGGGCCTAGACTCAATGATATCCTAGTGGAAATAAGCACATCAATTACCCAGCGCTTGATTTCTAAGTACCTTTTTCCACTTAAAGGGAACAAGGTTTCCTTGGGGAAATGACATTTATTTGTTTATTTGTTTGTTTGTTTGTTTTCTTGTTTGTTTTGAGAGAGAGGGAGAGACTAAGTGGGAGGAACAGAGAGAGGGGAAGAGAGAAAAATCCCAAGCAGTGCGGAGCCCGATGCGGGGCTGGAACCCGCAAACCGTGAGCTCATGTCCTGAGCCGACACCAAGAGCTGGCCGCTTAACTGACGGAGCCGCCCACACACCCCTAAGAAGATAGTTTTTATATTTTATTCAGTATCTTGGTAGTTTTAACTTGGATGTTCATTGCATTGCCGAAAATGGAAAGCAGCATGGTTTCTTTGGAAAATGTCTGCTTCTGCCCTTATTTGTGTGTGCCACTTAGAGTCATACAGGCCTTTTGCCTAGTAATGCAGGAGGGCTATAAAAATGTTTATACCCTTTTGCTCAATGATATGACTCTTGAGAATTTATTCTAAGGAAATAATTTAATAGCAACAAAAGGCTATTAGCACACAACCTAACAATTTGATTTGGGCGACCAAGTACTGGAAACAACCTAAATGTCCATTACGGAAATCAGTTAACTCTGCGACCAGTAAAATGCTTGTTATGAGGATCGTGGCAAGTTGGAAGATCATCCTGATGCTAAATTTTAAAAGCGAGCTGTAGAAGTTGTTCTCAAATTTGTTCACCAACCGCAACTTCTAGCAAAGTACGGGCACATAAGGAGGAGATGATACACGAAAGGTGGTTGTTAGATTGAAGAATTATGGTGGATTTTGCCGCTGTGATTTTTTTTTTCCTTTCACACTTGAGGCACCATTTGAATTTTATTTTTTTTTATTTTTTTATTTTTAAAAAAATTTTTTTTAACGTTTTTATTTATTTTTGAGACAGAGAGAGACAGAGCATGAACAGGGGAGGGTCAGCAAGAGGGAGACACAGAATCTGAAACAGGCTCCAGGCTCTGAGCTGTCAGCACAGAGCCCGACGCGGGGCTTGAACTCACAGACTGCGAGATCATGACCTGAGCCGAAGTCGGCCGCTTAACTGACTGAGCCACCCAGGCGCCCCTGAATTTTAAAACGCAAAAGAGTTTTGCCACTTTGAGGGGAAAAGAGACATGGTTGATTATTCTGTTCTTCCCGGAGCCTTGGCAGTCTCCTCATGTGTAAAATGAGGACGCTCATTCCAGTTTGGATGAGGTGGTATTAAGGAATCTAGCTCAGTGACTGGCATATGGAAGATAGTTAATAAATGGTTATCAACTTTTTTTGTTCCTCATACCCACGCATGGTAAGGCAAAGACCTCCCCCTGGGAGGTCCAGCGTGGAGGGAAGAGCACTGTCCCCCCAGAGAGAAGACCTTAGGCAAGATGGTGGTTCCAGAGCAGACAACAAGGTGAGATTTCAGGAGCTGGTGCCTCCCTTAGAAACAGCTATTTGCTAATTACCTTCGTTCAGGGCTTCCCTTATTCATTGCACTTTGCTCACCCTTCTGTGAATGGAGGCAGAGGGAAGATAGCCAGGCTTGCTCCTATCTGTTTAGTGTGCTGTTTAATCTGCCTTCAGTCTTTCTTGTCCATTCCACTGGAATGTAGATGTGCATTTAAATTCCTGTTCTGCCATTTACAGTGTGACTCTGGGCAAGACTCTTATGTTCTCTGAACCTCAGTTTCTTCATTGGGAAAATGAGAATATTAATCTATACCCCGCCTGCCTCTCAAGGGTTTTGTAAGGTCTATAACCCAAACACAGGAAAAATGCTATTAACATTATTCTGACAGATGATAGCAGGAGTGTCATTAACTCTGCTGGCATGTTCCGGGCTCAGAGAGTATGGACTTAAAGGGTTTATCCTGAAAAATGACTTCCATTCTATTTTTTTTTTTTTATCTCCATCCTCCACCACCAGCCCTCAGGAAATGCTGAAATTTACATGGTTAAAAATAAATCTTGCTTGGTGTCTGACATACACATGTTCACACCATATTTTGGAAAACTGGTTCTATTTGTGTTTTCTGTATATAAATTAGGGAGGTACTATTAAGGAGCTAGAGGACTACACATTTTTCAGTAAATATTTTGTCTTTCACAGGATGTCCTAGACAGTAGATAAGCCCCCAGTGATTGACGACTGCTAACCGAGACATGGATGGATACGGGAGTCAAAATGGAGCTCCTACCAGCCTGAGTGAGGACAGGCACAGGGTCCAAATGAAGAGGTAAGAGGTTGTGAAATGTTGGTTAAGTGTAAAAATCGTGACAGTGTGTTGTGGGAGAAATGTCAATAGCTATCAGAATTTTACCTATTGACCCAGAAATACTCGTGTAGATAAACATATAAAACGTTGTTCATTGCAGTACTGCTCATAATAGCCAAAAGGAAAAAAAAAAAAATGTAACAATGTACATAAAATGTAAAGTTGGGGGAGTAAAAAAGAAGTTCTTTTAGAACTGTTCAAACTTAAGTAGCCATCAACCCAAAATAAACCGCTCTATACCTAGGTGTCATATGGGAACCTCATGGTAACCACAAACCCCAAACCTAGGATAGATAAACAAAAAAGTAGAAAGCCAAGTGTAACACTACAGAAAGTTGTCAGTCACGGGGAAAGAGAGCAGAAGAAAACAAGGAACAGAGCAATTAGTACAGTGGTTAGTATGAGGGGGGAAAAAAGGCTCGGTAAAAGCTGGGAATGAGCCACTGAGGATAGGAACAGCAGACCCCATAGAAAGAAAACTATGAGCCAAATATGTGACATCTTCCTGAAAGCAGATTTACTATAGGCTGGAAGCCTGCACTTACAATGTAGAAAATGGGGGTTATAGCCAGTAAAAAGAATAGCATCTGTGTCTCCTCTTACCATCCACATTATCAGTTCTACAGGACTCTGATGCTTTGCTCTTTCTTTTTTCTGTTGTGCCCAACCTTCCTGTTCTTCAGATTGAATAATTCTTATGTAACTAACCGCAAGTTCATTAACTCTATTCTGTCTTCTCTACTTTCTGTGGAGTCCAGCCAGTGAATTTTTTTTTAATTTTAGGTACTCTATTTTTTCGTTCTAGAATTTCCCCATTTTTTTTTTTTTTTTGTAGTTTCCATTTCTCTGCTGAGGTTTCCTATTTGGTCATTAATTATGACCATATTTCCCTCTACATTATTGAGCATGATTATAATAGATACTCTGAAGTCACCGTCTCAGGTTTGAACATCTGGGTCTCTATTGCATGGCCTTTTGTCAAGTATGAGTCCCATTTTCTTGTTTATGCATATGTGGGATAATTTTTGGTTGCCACCTGGGTATTTTGAACTATTTATTGTGGAGACTCTGGATTTTCCAAAGAGTATGATTTTTTTTTCTACCAGGCAGGTAACTTAATTGAATTCAAACTTGAGATGTTAGCCCCTCTACAATAGGCAGCAGCAGATATCTTTGTTCAGTTCTTTAACCCTTAGTCATATGCTTGACATCTGCCATGTATACATGTAGGCTAAAGATTTGGATACAATATATACAGAATTTGGGGCCCCCTTTCTCCAGATGTCTCATTTTCTGGATTCCGTCCTTCCAGCTCCCATGACTGCCCTGAATTCTGCCTTCTGATTCTTCAGATTGATAAGATTTTGGACTTTCTAAGTTTTAGCTTGTTCTGAGGTAAAAACCTGAAAAAATGGGAAATTTTTTCATCTTTGTGCTATTCCCTTCTTCCGAATGTGGACACCCTTCCAATGTCTACCGGCTGCAAGTTGCTCTCCAAAGTCCAGAATGTATGGCTCTTGTCTGTGGGAGAGTTGGTCTCAGAGGAACTACTGCTCCATAACTGGAAGCTGGAAGCCTCTAAATATAACTGGTTTCTGAACAGCATTTTTCTTCGGAAAGGACTTTCAGCTACTTCCTGTATACTTCCTCATTTCCTGCTTTTCTCAGCCATGTGCTTTTTATTTTCTTACTTCCTGAGTCAGATATGTCTGTACTTCTAAATTGACTGATTGTTCCCAAGTGTCCCCTATACTGTTAAATACAAGCCCCCAATAGTAGCAATAGGATGTTTTTAAATAGACCTTATTTTTAGAGAAGTCTTAGGTGCATAACAAAACTGAGCAGAAAGTTCCGAGCTCCCTATAATTCCTTCCCGCTCCTCGTGTATGGCCATTATCTACATTCTCCATACATTTGCACACCTGTTACAATCAATGAATCTACAGTGATATATCCTTGCCCGAAGTGCACACTTTACATTAGGGTTCACTCTTTGTGTTGTGCATTCTGTGGATTCAGACAAATTTATAATGCTATATATCCAGCATTATAGTAGCATACAGATTAGCTCGATCGTCCTAAAAATTCTCTGTGCCTCACCTACTTGTCACTCCCTCCTCTCAACTCCTGGCCACCATGGTCCCCTTAGTTTTGACTTTTCCAGAATGCCATACGGCTGGAATCGTACGGTATGTAGCCTTCTCAGATAGCCTCTTTCAGTTAATAATTTAAGTCTCCTTCATATGCTTTCATGGCTTGATATCTCAGTTCTCTGTAACACTGAATAATATTCCGTTGTATGGAGGTACTCCAGTTCAGTTATCCATTTACCTAGTGATGACACCTTGGTTATTTCCAAGTTTGGCAGTTATGAATAAAGCTGCTGTAAACATCCATGTGCAGAATTTTATGTGGATATGAGTTTTTAATTCATGTAAAAGTGTGATTGCTGCATCATATGGTAAGGGTGTATTTCAACTTTAAGAAACGGCCTTCCAAACCGCCTTCCAAAGTGGCTGTACCATTGACACTCCCACCAGCAATGATGAGAGTTCCTGTTGTTCCACGTCTTCACCAGCATTTGGCATTGTCAGTGTTTGATGTCAGTTACATTTTGATGTAATTTTTCCTAGATGTTATTTTTCAAAGAAGTGACAGATAACAGGGAAAGGATATATAATGACAGTGCCGTCTTTTATTTAGAATCCATTAATTGATGATCGAGTCTCAGCCTTTTGGCTAAGATCAAGTGTAGAATCCATGAATCCATGAGATTCTCTGGCCACAATTGGTATTTTTAACTCCGATCCTCCTCTTCCTCCCCCCACCTCTGACATGCACAAGAAGTAAAGAAACTTTTCTGTTTCACTAGCTTACACTGGTTGTGTCTTTTCAGTCTCCCAGCGAGCTGAAGCATGACTTTTGCTCTAATTAAATGAACGATTGCTCTGCACTGGTATCAGACTGTTTGAAGCGCACATCTCCTGACCTGCATTGTTAGCTCTCATAGAGCAAAACCTGTATGTATGCATGCTAGCATGACACCATAGCACGCATCGAAGGTTTTTTTTTCTTTAGTGTTTACTTATTTTTGAGAGAGAGACAGAGCACGAGCGGGGAAGGAGCAGAGAGAGAGGGAGGCACAGAATCCGAAGCAGCCTCCGGGCTCCGAGCTGTCAGCACGGAGCCCGACGCAGGGCTCGAACTCACCAGCTGCAAGATCATAACCTGAGCCAAAGTCAGACGCTTAACCAACTGAGCCACCCAGACACCCCACACATTGAAGTTTTTATGTATTGTTACATCAATTGATTCTTTCTGAATTAAAGATAACTTTCACAGCAGTACCTCCAAATCATTAATTCCACACTTCACACCCAGCCCCTAAACTATGAAAAGTGAACTGGATCAGCCTGGGAGTTAGAGACAGATGAGCACACACAACTACTATGGTTGTCTGAGAGTCTCCTCTGTCATCAGCTCCTTCCCAGTCCTCTTCTCCTTATGGACAGCGAGTGTGTGGCCCAAGAAAAAATTCAGTAGGTGAATTTGCTCAATGCATAAATTTTCCATCGCCTCTCACAGTTCACAAGTGAAACAGGACAGAGCATCCTGTGCCTTGTAGATTGTCTTGTGTATAGTAGGCACTAAATGAATACGTGTTCAATAAATCAATAATGAATCCTTACCTTTAGATAATGTAGGAGGCAGAGTAATCGACACCCCTCTCCCCAAACGCCCAAACTCTAATCTTTGAATCTTGTACGTTACATTGCATGGCAAGAGGGACTTTGCTGATATGACTCCACACCTGGAAAACAAATAATCCAGTGAAGAAATGGGCAGAAGACATGAATAGACACTTCTCTAAAGAAGACATCCAGATGGCCAACAGGCACATGAAAAGAGGCTCAACGTCACTCCTCATCAGGGAAATACAAATCAAAACCACACTGAGATGCCACCTCGTGCTGATCAGAGTAGCTAAAATGAATAAATCAGGAAACTATAGATGCTGGCAAGGATGTGGAGAAACAGAACCCTCTTGCACTGTTGGTAGGAATGCAAACTGGTGCAGCCACTCTGGAAAACGGTGTGGAGGTTCCTCAAAAAATTAAAAATAGATCTATCCTATGGCCCAGCAATAGCACTGCTAGGAACTTACCCAAGGGATACGGGAGTGCTGATGCATAGGGGCACTTATACCCCAATGTTTATAGCAGCACTTTCAACAATAGCCAAATTATGGGAAGAGCCTAAATGTCCATCAACTGATGAATAGATACAGAAGATGTGGTTTATAAATACAATGGAATACTACTTGACAATAAGAAAGAATGAAATCTGGCCATTTGCAGCAACGTGGATGGAACTGGAGGGTATTATGCTAAGTGAAATAAGTCAGGCAGAGAAAGACAGTTACCATATGTTTTCACTCATATGTGGATCCTGAGAAAGTTAACAGAAGACGGGGGCGAGGGGAAGGGGGAAAAAAAGTTACAGAGAGGGAGGAAGGCAAACCATAAGAGACTCTTAAAGACTGAGAACAAACTGAGGGTTGATGGGGGGTGGGGGAGAGGGGAAAGTAGGTGGTGGGCATTGAGGAGGTCATCTGTTGGGATGAGCACTGGGTGTTGTATGGAAACCAATTTGACAATAAGTTATATTTAAAAAAAAAATATATATATATATATACAAATAACCAAAAAAGGGTACAGACCCTGAGATGGTGAGGTTACCCCAGATTGCCCATGTGAACCCAATCTAATCACATGAGACCTTAAAAGCAGAAAACCTTTCCCAGCTACATTGTAAAGAGATGAGACAGAGGAAAAACGACAGGACATTCGAATTGAGAGAATGAGTATACCCACTAGGGAGGGGATCACGAGCCAAGAAATGTGGGTCCCGTTTTGAGAAACTGGGAAAAGCACTCAGCTGATGATAAACAAGAAAGCCCGGAACGCCACCCTAAAACTGCCAGGAACCAAATTCTGCCTACAGCTCAAATGAGCAAGGACACAGATCTCCCCCCTCGAGCCTTCAGACAGGGAATGAAACGCTGTGACATCTTGATTTTAACCAGGTAAGGCCCGTGTCAGACTTCCCACCTACACAACTGTAAGATAATACGTTTGTGTTATAAGCTGCTACATTTGTGATAATTTATTACTGCAGCAATGGAACGCTAATATAGAAAGAATTCAGACAGTGAGCTCTTGCCTGAAAATCTTGCAGGTATCTGGGCCTACGCTGGACAAGCTTCTCAGAAGATTAGCTAGCTCTATGGCAAACCATTATGCCCAGACCTCCAGCCTCACTTTCTTAGGCTCACTCTATGGCCAGTATATCCAAAGGAAAACCAAAGCTGGACCCTGAATAGCTGGGAAGAAAAACGGGATTAGAAATGAGTTGTGTTCCAAGGGAGGACAAGTGGTAGGACCCTGGATTCTTTTCTCACATGTCTCTGGCTGCAGTCACAGTAGCCTGTTGGAACCTGGTTATAATTAAGGAAATAACAGTAATAATGGCTCTGACTTGCAAGGACTCCAATGTCCCATTGCACTAGTTGCACAAAACCGCTTGGAAATGAGCTTAAATGGGGGATTTCCTGAACATATTCCCTATTGTTACAAAGCTGAGTTGGCTTCCTCACCCACAATTATGCCAAGCAGTCACACTGCACAGCCCCTAGGGACGTGATAGTGCTGATTTCTTTCCACATAAACGACTTCTTAATAGACTTGAGTACTCAGAGCAAAAGAGGCAATGGCTTTTCCACTAGAAGTCAAATTGGCTATCCAACTGGAAGGGAAGACTGGAAGAGGGAGCTGCAAAGTAGATTGCCACCTGACTCCATCGTGTATTTCTTTATTTTACTTCTCAGCAGGACGTTATTTCAGAACATCAGTGTGATTTGCGTTAAGTCGTGTCTCTGGGGATTGATCCAAAGGTAATTGTGGCTCGGACAAGGAAGGTCTAGTTGGGTGCCTAGACTCATGTGGTTGACTTCAGATAAGTGCAGCTGGTAACGCCAGCGAGTAATGACTCTCAGATTCTATTGAATGCCCTGTGCTGAGCAGGAAAAAGTATGCTCTGGTCCATCCCACAGACAACTTGAAAACTTCCTTCAGGAGTCTAACTGTGTCACCAAGGTACAATTATTATTAACTAAACTCCTAGGTGACTATTTTAGGGACTATTTTACAAATTAGTGTAACTGGCAGGGGATCTAAGGCAGCAGATGATGCTATATACGATTGACTGTCCACACTGCTAAAATAAGTTGTTTTATACGTTTGGTAGAATTCATTTGCAGTTTCTGCCGAAATCTGAGGCTAGAGCTTTGCCAAGAATAGGTCTCTCTTTTCCAGTCTGCTACCACATAGAGGGATTTGAGTTCATTTGGCAACTCGGACCTACTTATAGGGAACCAGCTAGTCTTTTTCACATCTCTATGCTTCAAGCATTAATATAACTACCAACTCTAAAATGCCTATTCCTGGGGTGCCTGGGTGGCTCAGTCAGCTAAGCGTTGGACTTCGGCTCAGGTCATGATCTCACAGTTCATGGGTTCAAGCCTTGCGTCGGGCTCTGTGTTGACAGCTCAGAGCCTAGAGCCTGCATAGGATTCTGTGTCTCCCTCTCCCTCTCCCCCTCCCCACTCATGCTCTGTCTCTCTCTGTCTCTCAAAGATGAATAAACATTAAAAAGTCTTCCCCTCTGTCTGAGAGATAGGAGATAAAATGTACCAACCCAAGTGATGGATATAGGGTTTTTTAAAAATAATTTTCTTTAATGTTTATTTATTTTGAAAGAGAGAAAGAGAGAGTCCATGGGAGAGGCATCTAGGCGGCTCTCAGTGTTTGGTTTGTGTACTAAAGGGTTATCTTAGTCCACACAAAAAAATACAGGACTATTGGTGTGTAAGGGAAGATAATGGGCTCAAGTTTTAACAAGCTAAGTTCGAGGATTTGAGACATCCAGGTCAATTTACTAAATAGGCAATTGGAAGCAAAGGTCTGGAGCTTAGGAGAGAAGCATAGCCTAAAGCTGGTGGGACTGTAAAATGGTACAGACATTCTGGAAAATAGTTGGGCAGTTTCTTAAACTCGTATACTCACCATGCAGCCCAGCAACTGAACTTTGAGCACTTATCCAGAGAAATGAAAAAGAAAAAAAAAGTCTGTTTTTAGAACAACTCGTATATGAAAATTTGTAGAAACTTCATTTATAAAAACCTGGAAACAGCCCAAATGTTCTTGAACAGGTGAATGCTTAAACAAATGTGGTGCATCCATTCAATGGAATGCTACTCAGAAATAAAAAGAAACATAGTTATGAGCTATATAATTTGATTGATATGTGAAACAACATGGATGATCTCAAGAGAATTAATGCTGAGTGAAATAAAAAAGTACATAGTGTACGATTTTATTTATGTAACATTTTAAAATATAACACGTAATACAAATAGAGAACACCAGTGGTTGCCTATGATTTGGGATGGAGAGTGGAATAAGGGTGTGATGTAACTATTAAGTGGTAACAAAAGAGAGCTGTGTGGTTGTAGATTTCTCTATCTCAACTGTGGTGGTGGTTATGTGAATCTACTCATGTGGCAAAATTGCATAGAACCACACACACACACACACACACACACACACACGCCTACAAAACTGATGCAACCTGGTAAAGCTCTGTGCATTGTACCAATGTCAAAATCCAGCTTTTTAAAAACTGGGCTAGAGTTTTATACAAAATCGGTTGACTTGAAGTAAACTACCTTCAATAATGTGGATGAAATTCATCCAATCGGTTGAAGGTCTTAAGAGCAAACACTGTGGTTTCCCAGAATTTCTTCAAATTCTGCTTCAAGACTGCAGCATCAGGTCCTGCCTGAGTTTCCAGCCTGCTTGAATATATCTATTATACTGGAAGGAAGGAGGGAGGGAGGGAGGGAGGAAGGGTGGAAGGAAACTCCCAATCTTAAGGATTTTAGGGTCTTCGTTTAGAATTGATGACGGGCGTTGAGACTCGGTGCACATAAAGAATATAGGGAGAGGAGTCCACAAAGGCCACGAGGAATTCAAGCACACTTACTCTTTGAGGAAAAGGACTTGTGGCTCACCACTTCCCTACCATGTTGTATCAGCACCATTGGCTGCCATCCTTCTCCTCTAAATATGCCTTTCCAAGCTACTTGCCAAATCTAAGCCTTCCCTTTGCATCGAATGGGAGACTCCAAACTAGTTTCTCTATCTCCGGTTCCTCCTCCTTCCAAAACAAGATACATTTTCCTTGAATTGAATTTGCAGCCTATCACTTGTACAATTAAAGATTTTTAATGTGCTCCTATTGTCTATAGGAAAAAGGCTCTGGCTCCCTAGCCTGGGCATCAAAGCTCTCCCTCGTCAGACCTCAACCTGGCAACCTGGGACCAATGCCACCGCAGTGCTTGTCCACTCACTGGCCCTGTGCCTCTTGCCTAAGTCTTCTCTGTCACTGACTGTTTCTGGAGTAGTATCCTCTCTCTCTACTCATCCAGTCACTCAACTGTATCTACCGTCCAAAGCCATGTTCTTGTCCCATCCCGTACAAAGCATCCCACAACTACCTCAGCCCAGTGATTTTTACCTATTCTGAACTTGAGGACATTTCCTCTGACTCTGTAATTCACACTTACTCATAGATGATCTTGTGATATTCCACGTTGACTGACTTACTTTGAATCTTCATTCAATCATCCACCCATTCAACAGATTCAACAAGTATTTATTAAATGCCAAGTCAGAGTAAGATGATTGCCTTTAAGTAGAGTATGGTCATGTTGGAGATTTTATTTGCTAATTGACAAGTAGAAAAATAACTATAACGTACTAAGTTTTGTGATAGAAGAACACTTACTCTAATCTGGAAGTCCAAGAAAGATAACCTGCAGATCAGAGTGAGCATGTATTTATGATGATACCTGCCTGTTTTTTTTTTTTTTTTTCTGCCTCAGTTGTCTGCCCTGGAGAAAGAAATATCTTTTACAAATGACAAATTCCCATTGTCAATTTCAAGGCTATTGCCCAGCTTAAATTAATCAGATATCTGACTTTGACTTAGAAATATGCTCATGAAATCTGGTGATTAGAGATCAATTCCCCAACATGATCACTTAGAAAACACGCAGAAAAGAGCTGAGGGGCCCATGGGCAGAAACGTAAGAAATCAAAAACCATCAGTTTGTATAGGAAACACCCTGTCTAACCTAACCTTTAAATTATTATTATTTTTTTTTACTATATTAGTCACTAGGACTATTTTCTGATTGCTATGGTAATAGACCATTTAAAACAAGGCTTTGGGGCGCCTGGCTGGCTCAGTCAGTAGAGCATGCGACTCTTGATCTCAGGGTCATGAGTTCAAGCCCCACATTGGGCATAAAGCTGACTTAAAAGTAAGTAAATAAACAAACAAGGCTTTATTAGGAATTGTCACACCATTGTCTCAGTCAAAACCACCAATGTTTGTCTTATTATTGACACTCAGGGAAACACCCAGTTCCAAGAAGGCAAAGAGACCTCTGAACTTTCTAAATGTGGGCTCTGAGCGTTCTGGTCTGAACGGAAGCAGTTTGGCAAGATTACCAACCATGGCCACACAGCAAATGGAGTCCCAGCTCAGACTTAAAATGGAAGTAGGAATGAGCCAGGCAAAGATGGATACAGAGGGGGAAGAGTACCCGAGGACAGAGAGCAATATATACAGAGTGGTAAATAGTGAAAATACAAGTCAAAGCCAAGAAGAGTTCAGAGGGAATCTGAATAGTGAAGGATAAACCTAGACAGATAAGGAAGCAGTGAGAAGCTTGTAAGCCCTAGGTGGTAAGTATCCTGGACATTATTATCCATGCAGCGGCAAACAGCTAAAGGGTCCTTTGCTCATCTATTCAACACATGCAGATTAAGAGCCTTTTATGTGCAAGATACTATTATAAGCACGAAGGATATAGCAGTGAATAAGACAACTAAAGTCCCAAGACCTCATAGACCTGACATTCCAGAGAGGGAAAGGTAGACAATAAACAAGTAAACATATAATTGCACAAGGTGATTTCAGACAATGATATTTCTTGTGAAGAAAATACAGGTCATGGACACTGACAAGGTGAGGGAAGAAAGTCTACTTAGCTTGGAATGGTTGGAAAAGGTCTCTTTGAGAAGGTAAGCACATTTGAGCTAAGACCTGAAGGACACCAAGAAGCTAGGTGTGTAAAGATACAGGGACAGGAGTTTAGAGTGAAAAGTTAAGCGCACACTCCTTGTTCAAGCAACAAAAAGAATGACAGTGTGCCTGTAGTGTATGCAGTGAGCAAAGAGGGGAAAAAATGGGATATGCTGAGGTTGGAATTATAAACAGGGCAGGATAATATAGTCCCTTATAGGGCATAGGAAAATTTATACAAATTTATCATAGATTATTTTCCAGCAGCATTTGAAAACCATTAGAGGTTTTCAGCTAGAGTGGGAGGTTTGATTTATATTTTAAAAAGATAATTATGCAGAATCAATTATTAAGAGACAGGAATGAAATAAATAAGGGGCCATTTTGGGATTAGATTAGGATTGTAGCAGTGGAAATAAATAAAAATGGCACATATTTAAGATCTCTTTTGGAGGTAGAGCTAATGCAACTTGTTTATGGATCATATGTGGAAGTAAGGAAAGGGGGGGAAATAACAGTGATTCCTATGTCTGTGCCCAAGCAACCAAATGAATGGGTGCTATGAACTGAGATAAGGAGGTTGAGAAGGAGAATGAGGATCACAAGCTTTGTTTTTGCCAAATATATCTTAAGAGGACGTTTAGACATACAAGTGAAGATTTCGATCAGGTACTTGCATATGAGCAGAGCTCGGTAGAAGGAAAGAGCCAAAGAAAATACCTTGAGAGTCATTGGCTTATGCATGATATTTAAAGCGGTAGGAGTAGATGAGATACTCAGAGTAGTGAAGATAAAGAGGTGATGAAGGCTTTAGAGCTCTGGGTGCATTTAGACAGTTATCAGAGCAATATGAACTGAGAAAGGAGATTGAAATCGAGTAGGGAATGAGATGGGAGAAAAGCCAGAAGGTGTAGCATCATAGAAGGCAAAGGAAGAGAGGGTTTTAACAAGGCAGTCATCAACTCCTGGGCAGTTGTGTAATGTAAGGACAGAAAAGTCCCATTGGATTTGGAAATATGAAGTGATCAGTCCATTGAGTGAAATGGTGAGACAGAAGTCCATTGAAATGGTGGAACAGAAGGAAGTAATGAAACATGAGAACAAATGAACTGTAAGTAGCGACAATAGAGACTCTTTTGTACAAGGGAATAGAGACATGGAGTCTTAACATATCTTCTTTGTCCATGGGAAATGTAAACAGTTTGGGACATCTATACTACCTAGCATACACCTATGCTCTTAAGTATATTCTCAATTCTTAACGGCTGAATGATAGGATGGGTGGGTGGATGAATAACTTGTGATTTGCCACAAAAAAGGACACTGGTAACAGAATAAATAAACATTGTAGACAAGAGGCTTTAGGGCTTTGTTCTAACTTCCATGTCAGTAAAACATGAAAGTAAGACATTGGGCAGGTCCCTGAAATTTGAATACGTTGTTTGCTTAGAATTTTAAAATGTGATCATTGAAATTGACATGTTTTTGGTGGAAAATGTTTGGTGTTTCATTGGTTGTGGCTAATATCTTTCAAAGTTCTTTCCTGTTCAGGATAGAAAGCTTGAAGTCCCATTTAGAAAGGTCCAAGGTTCACTGGGGTCTTTAGGATTAACTGTTTCCAGAATTCTGTCAGTAACAAGAAAATTGCTAATTTACTTGATTTGTCTAGACAACAGAAAAACAATCCTCAAACAAGATCTGGTTTAAGAAGACACTTTCCATAGCAATCAGACAATAGTCCTCAGTGACTAACATGGCAAGACAAAGGATGTAAGCTGTTTCCCCGAACCTCTTGCCTTACGTATCTTACCTCTCCACCCTTTGTTCCCGAAATTGTGAAAATCATAAACTTACCAAGGGCTGAACAGTCTCTGGAGAATTGCTGTATAGTCAGCAAACTTACAATGGGCAGATTTATAAGCCATGATGGTAAGTGACTAATACGAAATATCCTGAACTGAAAATGAGGGTTTTTCATTTGCAAATGTAGTCCCTTTCTCAGAGCAATTACTGCAGAAAATGTCACGCAAGCCAAATTAATATTTGGTGTCCCTCTTTGGGTGTATGTGTCTTCTCCCTTCATAGCCTCCACAGGTGTCACTGTCCCTAGGGCTCACCTCTACACATACCCACTAAAAAGTGGTTCAATAAAATAATTCAAATGAAACTATTAGTGTCCTAATGTAATTCTATTTTCAAAGGAATCCCAAGAAGAAAACACTGATGCAACAGCAGGCTCTCTACTCCATTTCAAATGTTTTGGACCTTGGGTTGGGAAGTATGCATGAATGATGGTTCCTGGGCCCCCTCCAATCATACCATCTGTGCGGGCATCTCCATGACACCAGATTTTAGACCAAAACTTACTGGGTAGCGCTTCATCTATTATTGGATTACCTTCTCTGGAAAAATGCAAGGGAAAACCACTCACAGTTGACTTTAAGGGGATTATGGCTCTGTGTTGATAATATTTGCCCAACCAATGTTTACTTAACATGTGCTAAGTGCATCTTTCTAGGGACAAGAACCTGGTAAATGTGTAGCACATATTACTTCATTTAATCCTCACAAAAAACCCATGAGATCAGTTTCATTATCCCCATTTTACAGATGAAGAAACCGGTGCTCAGATCCAGCTACCTAACTGGTTCAAGGTTATGCAGTTACTAAGCACAGAAGTAAGAGTCAAAGCATGGTTTCGACCCAAAGCTTTTTCTGCTTCTCTGAGCTGCTTCTCTAGGTGAATGAGATCTGAGGTATTTCAGTAAGGAGAAGTGAGATAAAGCCAAAGGAAGACAAATTCTCAAGAAAAGGGAAATGTCTAAAATAAATAGGTTTTCTACTTCCCAGAATCTACTAGCTTAAGATATAAGGGAAATAATTCCATAAAGTTTAACAATTACAAAATATAGAAAATATGTAGGAATAAGTTCAATAAATTTTTAGGGCTTATGAAGAAATAGGGCCTTAAGAGAAAAATCTGGATAACTGGGGAGGTGTGCCATAATACTGGATTAGAATATTTAATATTCTAAGTCTTCCAACTCTTACCAAATGAATCTGTATATTTAATATAACATCAGCCAATATACCAAAGGAATAGTTTATAAATGGTCAGAATGATTGTAGAGTTTACCTGGAAAAAATAAACATATATGAATAGTGAATAACACCCTACCCCACCCTGCAAAAGAAAAGACTTGAAAAGGAAAGTGTAAGGAAAGACTTTCCTGCCAGATATAAAATCGCATTATAAAGGTACACTGATGAAAACAGTTTGATACCTTTGCCAAAATAAGCCAAAACAATAAAGCCAAATAGAAAATCTGGAAGCATACTAAAGTATGCATAGAGATTTAAATTATGATAAACATGACATTTCAAATCATCAATGAAAGAGTAGCCCTAAATAGGGTTAAGATAACTAGCTAATATCGGAGGGGAAGAAGAAGAATAAAAGTAGATTCCTACCTCACATTCTACACTAAGATAAATTCCAGATGGATTACCGTTAATTTTTTTAAAAAAGGGAGGGGCGCCTGGGTGGCGCAGTCGGTTAAGCGTCCGACTTCAGCCAGGTCACGATCTCGCGTTCTGGGAGTTCGAGCCCCGCGTCAGGCTCTGGGCTGATGGCTCAGAGCCTGGAGCCTGTTTCCGATTCTGTGTCTCCCTCTCTCTCTGCCCCTCCCCCGTTCATGCTCTGTCTCTCTCTGTCCCAAAAATAAATAAACCTTGAAAAAAAAAAAAAAAAAAAAAAAAGGGGAAATCACAAAGTACTTGAAAAAAATATGGATGATTAGACATATAATCTTTGATGGGACTTTTTTTTTTGACATCACGCCAGTTGTCATAAATGAGAAGTTTTTTTTTCAATTTTTTAATGTTTATTTTTGAGAGAGAGAGAGAGAGATTGAGAGTGAGAGCAGGGAAGGGGCAGAGAGAGAGGGAGACACAGACTCCGAAGCAGGCTTTGGGCCCTGAGCTGTCAGCCCAGAGCCCAACAGGGAACTCACCAACCGTGAGATCATGACCTGAGCCAAAGTCGGACATTTAACTGACTGAGCCACCCAGGCGCCCGGAGAAGTTTTTAAAATACTGATTTTTAAAAATTAATTTATATCAAGAATTTCTATAGACCAAGTTAAAAGGTAAGCAGCAAATAGAAAAAGAACTGAAGTATTTGTGACATATATATATTTGTAAATACGTATGAACATAAATATATACAGTTGAAAACAATGAATATTCCCAATAGAAAAATAAACTGTGGGGGTGCCCAGGTGGCTCAGTTGGTTAAGTGTCCAACTCTTGGTTTAGGCTCAGTCATGATCTCATGGTTTGTGGGATCAAACCCTGCGTGGGGTTTTGTGTGCTGTTGAGTGTGGAGCCTGCTTGGGATTCTCTTTCTCCCTCTCCCTCTGCCCTTCCCCCGCTCATGCTCTCTCTCACTCTCTCAAAATAAATTCACTTTAAAAGTAAGAAAAAAAAAACGGTGGAAAATGCAATTCGCAACAAAAAAAAAGTTTTTAAAAATCCAAATTATCATATACATATGTGAAAAGCTTCATCTCACTCTCAAAGCAATAAGCTCTGAAAGAAGGAAATATCCCTTTTTTCCCCCAGAAAGAGGCAAAATATGTAAAAATACTAAGCTGTCTTTCTGGGGGAAGAAAATAAAACATTTCACGCACAAATGTTGGGCAGGTAATTGGTGCAAATTTTCTGGATGGTAATTTTTCAATATGGATCAGAAATCTTAAAAAAATATTTATACAGTTAGACCTGATAATCTGGCCAACATCATTAGGAGTGTGCACAAAGGTTTATACACAAGAACATCTGTTGTGGAATTGTTTTTAATACTGAAGATACAAATGCTTTAAAAATATGGATTGAGACTATAAATTGTGGCACCATCACACAATTTATTTTACAAGACTGTTTTTAACTTTCCAACCCCTCTTCAAACTACAGCCTGCCCTAACAGCTTTCTGTAAGAATGCTCTAGCATCGGGATTTTTAAAAATTAATTTATATCAAGAGAGCAATAGAGAGTCAGAGTTTCACAACACTTTGCTAAAACCTTAAGTTGTTTTCCATCGTCTCAAAGACAAAGGCAAAGTGTCTTAAGATTTTAGGATTTGGCTCAACCGTTTTCAAGAACACTACCTTCAGCCTTTCTTTAACAAATCTTCTTTACAGCAGTACCTTCTAGAAAGTGGCTTCCCTTTCTTTTTCAATCTAGCTGCTTCTACACCTCAAGACCTACCTCTGTGAAGCCTGCCCTAACCACCCAGACTCTAGCTTTTTTCTAGATTCCTAGAAAAATGTTTTCTCTCATTCACCAGCTAGATATAAAGGTTTTTAGTGCTTAGTACCTACCCAATACAAAGTCATACAAAGTATGTGACTTACACTCATATCAGACAGGGACGTGACAGAGTGGAAGTTTGGCAAAGGTAGTTGATGGATTAGTCAATGTGCAGAAATTTTCAGAGCCGCCAGAGACCATACGTTATTTCTATCCTCATCAGCAATCAAAACTGAGGAAACAGCAATGCTCTAATATAGGAAAGCCCGAAGCACTGAAATGTGCACAGAAAAATCCCCCCAGATGAAACCAACCTACGTTTTTCATCTTGATCCAAGTCGGCAAGATGCAAAAAAGGTATGAAATGCCAATGAGTGGGAAAGACTAGAAGGGTTTCTTATGAAGGACTATATCTCGACCAGATCACCTTCTTAGCACAGTTGGAGGCACCGTACGTGTGTGTTCACACTAATCTTTTATCTCAGGCAATGCACACCGTGCAAGGATTCTGCTAAGTGTTACTATCAAGGGTCTGCTGGGCAGTTCACAGTTCCAGGGCTGTTTCTTTGCACTGGAGAGGAGACCTATTCCAAGTATAACTTGTATATAGTATACAAAAGTATAACAACTTGCCATTGTTACTTTACAGATGAGTCGCTGAACTCTATGCCATTGGTTTCTCTTGGCTAAATCCCAAAGCTATGTAAATCTCATTCTCTGGCTATTACTCTGCCTCCACCCCTGTGGCTGGTCATGGGTGGAGAAAAGCCACAAAACCTTTCTCACTGGTCTTCCTTTAAATTCATAAGTATGAACTTCAAGTGGTCCCTACACTGTCACCTGCTAATCAGAGTACATTTCCCAAGTTCTAGTCATTCCCCTACTGTCTAGATGACTGCTCACACCATTCCCTCTCTCCTCAGACTTCCAGTTTCTTCTTCCCTGCCCTCAGTCTTAACGGATAACATTGCTATTTTCACTGAAAAAATAGGAGCCATTGAATGAAGATTTCTTTTTTTTTTAATTTTTTTTTTAACATTTATTTATTTTTGAGACAGAGAGAGACAGAGCATGAGCAGGGGAGAGTCAGAGAGAGAGGGAGACACAGAATCCGAAACAGGCTCCAGGCTCTGAGCTGTCAGCACAGAGCCCGACACGGGGCTCGAACTCGCGGACCGCGAGGTCATGCCCTGAGCCAAAGTCGGACGCCCAACCGACTGAGCCACCCAGGCGCCCCCGAATGAAGATTTCTGCAAAGTTCTACAAAGTTCTTCCCCGTACCATATACTTTGCATTTCCTCTTGTTACCATGGATGCACTCTCTGTGTTCGAAGGCCAACCCTTCCACATGGCTTTGAATATAATCTCTTGTCAACCAGGGCCATTGCTCCAGCATTTCCCTCCTTTCTTTCCTTCTCTTCCATCAAGTCATCCGGTGTTTTATTTTTTCCCCAGCTTAGGCAACTCTTCCCCAAATCCCACCTCTCCTTCCAGCCATCACCTTATTCCTCTTCTCCTCAAACTAGTCATACATGATTTCTGTCCCTAGTTGCCCTCCTCCTGATTTCCTTTCAACGTACTCCATATATGCTTCCCTTTCGTCACAATCACTCCACCAAAACTGCTCCTATTAATATCACCACTGACCTTCACATTGCTAAATTCAATGGCACTCATCTTACTTGGCCAACCTATAGCACTTGACACTGGCAATCTCTCCCTCCACTCATCTGTCCATTTCCAAGATATCATACTCCCCTGCTTTCCCTCTTACCTCTCTAACATACTTGCCCAAGCTCAGGCTTTTTTTTACAGGCTTTTTTTTTTTACAGGCTCTCTAACATACTTGCCCACGCTCAGGCTTTTTTTACAGGCTCAGGCATATTGCTACCTTGTGAATGAGGACTGGCCACGGTCACTTAAGACAGTAAGTGGTCAGTTCCTTTTTAGCATAAAGGTGATTTCCTTCCCAACACAGGGCATATTTGTACTTCCAATGTGATTCTTCTATGTCATTCTTCATATTCTTGACCTCTATGTCAGTTGATCTACCATGAAGGAAACTAGACAAACATTTGCATTGGTATAAACAAACGTAGGTGGACTTTTGGCTTGAGTCTTAACTGGATTCACCAAAAGACAACTATGAAGGACTGAGGAGTCCCCTGGGTGTAGGTTTATTAGAATTAGCAGGTATAACAAACACAGGACATACAGTTAAATTTGGGTATCAGATAAACAACAAATTCTTTTTTAGTATGCATATGTCCAGTAAAATATTTGTATTTTTTCTGACAATCCTACCTGAAACAGGACTAATCCATTTTCAAGAAAGAGCTTGATTCTGTAGCAGATCCTTAGGGGATGGGAAGAAGGTTTGTTTTCTCATTACGACAACTTCCTCCCAGTTCTGCACCTGCCCATATCTGTAATGAACTCATAACAGAGTCCAGAGGAGGTGGAGGTGAATGCCTTGCTAGAGGGAAGAAAAACATTCTCAATATACCTGAAGAAGCTTTTGCACTAACAGGATATAGTCAAAAAAGTGGGGGGGGGGGCAGAAAGTTCTGTGTGCATTCACATCAGAACAGCTTTGGTATCTTGGAGCTGCGCCCTCTGGAAAGTGTTGGTGCTTGGCAAGAGATACTGGAACCAGTGGTGCCCAATGGAAGCCCTGTCAGTACCCGCTAAAGAGAGTAGGGCCTTAAAGGAAGCAATGGTGCCCAGTAAGATATGGCAGTTCCTTAAAGAGGCCGTGCTTTATTTGATTCAGCATAAAATAACAATCAAGGGACATCATGAAGAATAGGCCAGATTTCCTTTGTTTCAAGCTTGGAAATAATCTTCTGAGAACTGACAGTGAAAAGAGTGCGTGGATGGTCTTCACCGAGCACAACTGACTAATCTGAAGGTCAAAGACCCAGAGGGTACCAAGGCACCAATTGCTGCATCATGTGCCTGTGTCTATCGGCCTGAGATGAAGGATCATGGTTGGTTACAGTGTGACTGTCCTGTACTTCCCTGAAAATACAAGCAAGCCAGCCCCAAGTAAAACATAAAATAAAACAAAAAAATTATTTAAAATTCCACTTACCAGTTTTTCATATATTATAGCCTTTTGCTAACTTCAGAGCAAAATTTGGCATTCAGATGGCTGGAGGATTTTTTTCTGTGCTCTCCCATCACTGGGAGAGTAATGAGCACTATTGTGACCAGGGGGCACTGTTTTGCACACAACAACTTATAAACTCGATGTCCTAGTTTATACCTGTTTATATCTGATAGCCTGTTATTAAGGCTGCTTCATTTTACTCTCAAGTGTCCCAGTGTGGGTGATAAATTATATGACCATTTTCATTTGGAGTTACGCAGCCATATTACAGAAAAGTTCAGACAAAAGAGCCAATATAGTGGATCAAAAGATTAGGATAGGCTTCACAGAGGGAGGGCTTAAGGTAGACCTCAAATGAGGGGTAGAATGTTAAAATCAAAGAGAAAAATGGGGAAACAGTGTGGAGGTTCCTCAAAAAAGGAAAAATAGAACCACCATACAATCTAGAAATTCCAATTCTGGGTATATACATACGAAGGAAACAAAATCACTATGTCAAAGAGATATCTGTACCCCCATATTTGTTGTAGCATTATTCACAATAGCTATGATACGGAAACAGTTTAAGTGTCCATCAACAGATAAATAGAAGAAAATATGTTGTACACACATACACACTCACACACACACACTCACACACACACACACACACACACACACACACACAATGGAATAGTATGCAGCCACAAAAAAGAAAGGGAATCCTTCCATTATGGATTTTAAGGGCATCACGCTAAGCGAAATAAGTTGGACAGGAAAAGACAAGTACTGTAAGATCTCATATGTGGAATTAAAAAAAAACCTCATAGAAAAAGAGATCAGATTTGTAGGGAGTGAGAGAATTGGATGAAGAAGGTCAAAAGGTACAAACTCCTAGTCATAAGATAAGTAAGTACTGGGGGTGTCATATACAACATGATACCTATAGTTAATTCTGATGTATGGTATGTTTAAAAGTTGCTAAGAGCGGCGCCTGGGTGGCTCAGTCGGTTGAGCGGCCGACTTCAGCTCAGGTCGTGATCTCGCGGTCAGTGAGTTCGAGCCCTGCGTCAGGCTCTGTGCTGACAGCTCAGAGCCTGGAGCCTGTTTCAGATTCTGTGTCTCCCTCTCTCTGACCCTCCCCCGTTCATGCTCTGTCTCTCCCTGTCTCAAAAATAAATAAAACGTTAAAAAAAAATTTTTAAAAATAAATAAATAAAAGTTGCTAAGAGCATAAATCCTAAAAGTTCTCATCACAAGAAAAAATATGCTTTTCCTTTTGTTTCCTTCTTTTTTGGTATCTATACGAGATGATGAAGGTTAACTCAACTTGTGACAATCAGTTTTCAAGGCATGTGAATCAAGTCATGCTGTGCACCTGAAACTCACGCAGGGCTGTATGTCAATTATATCTCAATAAAACTGAAAGAAAAAATAAAATTAAGAGTGAAAAGAAGAGCGGGTAGTCACAATGGGGTGAGTAACCTTTGGTAATGAAAGATTGCTTTGGGTGGAATAGGTATACCAATATTTTAGAGACAGGACAGCAATGGTAGTTTTTGGCTACATTAAGCAGAATCTTGAATGCAGACTAAGTGATTACAACTTTATCCTTGAGATAATAGAGAGCTTCTAAAATTTCTTAGATAAAAGAGTGATGTGGTAAGACACTGGCCCCTTTTCCAGGCACGTAGAGCTTTTTTCCAGAAGTCTGTCAGGCAGTCTGCCCTGGGAATAACCAGTGGTACCCTTTAACATTTTCCCTGGAAAGTCTTCCATGATGGCGCCACTTTTATCGTTCTTCATGAAGACTTCATGAGCGCTCTTTCTTAGAGACATGGTCTTCATGGTCCTGATGTTATATAAATAAAGACAGAGACAGTTATTAGGGGAGTATTCAGAGATGGTACTAACCTCCTGGTGTGTCTCATACCATGGAGATAAATCAAGAATTAATTTCTTTTTATGTTTTACATAAAAAAATGAATACACGTGTTACGGTCCAGTATTTTCTTCCTGTATTACAACATGGTGTCTTATATCCCCCCATTTGGAGATCGTGGTCTTTGAAAATGGGAAGCGATTAAAGATTTTAATCAAGGAAGAGAAGAGATGAAATTAGTATGCTGTGAAAACTATTGTGTGTGGTATGGGTTGAATGGATTAGCATTGGTTGAATTTGCATTGGGTGAATTGGGAAATCCTCAATTACAGAGAGAGATAAACAAAGGAAGCAATTAACTAAAAAAAGGCAGTGGCAGCACTAGTAAGGTTTGTTTTAGTCAAATATGAGAACAATAAGGAAACATGAGTCAAGACCAGTGGTTTTAAAGACTAAGGTCACAAATTTATAGGAAACTTTAGTATACAATATTACATTTGAAACTCAGTGGGGGAGATAAACAGAACAAATACCAGTATCTGATTGAGGACAAAACTATTAGATCTTAGTCATTTGATGAAAGGCATGGCCACAGTTACCAAGGGCACGAGTCAGGTCTAGGACTCAGGTCTGTCTGACTTCTATTCCAGTGGCCTTTCTACCACACCACCCAGCCTGTTGCTTTCTTGGATGCTTATCTTGGCTCTGTGCTGCTGGTTCTGAGATGTGCTTAGTGATTAAGGAACAATAGAAAGTCACAACATACTGGTGTGAAAATGTCAGTAAGGTTTCTGTTGCTTTCCCTGAGAGTTTTATAGACACAGCAATCTCTCAGTCAACCAGACTAAATTAAGAGCCTGAGCCTAAGTTTCACTCGGAATACATCACAGTCACCTCCTTGCAAGAAATAAACGCACTCTACAGATTGATCATTACCTGTGGTAAGTGAAACCCAAAGGTTTATGATCAGGGATCTGTTACTGACTTAACAGATAGGCTGGGTGGCATTTTCCTTGAATCTTGGGTGTAGGTTGTTAAAAGACTGAGCTCACTCTTTAGAGAATTCAGTCTCAATCATACAATTTAAAACTAAAGTACTAACCTGCATGAGATTATTTTAAAAGATGCCATTTTTTAAAAGTGTGTGTAGAGCATATGGTTTACCTTGGTAAGATGAAGTTTCAAAGAAATTTAACTGATGGAGACCATTAACAGGAAAAATATTGACTTTCAAAGATTTTATCAGTTTCTGAGCCAGCTTCACATCTGGCTAGGTCATGTAGCTCCATGATTTGGAGCTCTGCTTCTTGGGGTACCGTCCATAATCCAGCAGCATCAGCATCACCTGAGACTTGTTAGAAATGCAAACTCTTCTCCTGCCCCAGCACCTAGAAATGGCAGAGCAGGTGCTCAATAAATATTCAATGAATTAATGAATTAACATGCTCCCAGGGTCCAGTGCTTTTTCACAGACTAGTCCTTCCTGCTAGCACTCAGCTCTCTGCAATTCCAACCCCACTCCTCAATGAGTCTGATGAAAATCCACTTATCTTTGAGTCCGAGGTCAAGTGTTATCTCTCATGAGAAGTCTTCCCTCATTAGCCCGAAAGCATTTTTCCACTATGCTGGCACTAGCTCAACACTGACTGCCATTCTTGCCACTCTCCTGTTGCATGTGACTAGTTTGCTTGCATATTTATGTAAGGGAACTGGTAAATCCCCCTAAGAAAATAAAACCCCTGGCCTTTACGACTGTTAGAGATCTAGTTACAACCTAGTTAGAGGAAGACTCTAGATCTAGAGATTGTTACAATCTAGCTAGAGAAAGACTCTAGATCGGGAGATTGTTACGATCTAGTTAGAGAAAGACTCCAGATTGAGAGATTGTTACGATCTAGTTAGAGAAAGACTCTAACTAGAGAGAGGAGGGGTGTGTTCTAGCATTCCCCTCATTAGATATAGGTTAGTCATCTTCCGCTTCTGGCTCCCCATAGCCTACCCCCACTTGGCAGAGGTCGTCTGCCCCTTCAGGACTGTCTTAATTCTTGAACTTCAGAGCCAAAAGAAGAAAGGCAAAATTTTCTAGCTCTGTGATCAATCTTCCAACTTCTGTTTCTGTCTGAACATGTACCAAGTTGCCACCAGTAGATTGATACTGGGAAATAATCAGTATCCATCCTCTCCCCCTTCCATCGTCTCCCTTGTACACCCCATTACAGGCATATGGTCTTCCTCTACAGCTCAAAGGACAAGCTTGTCAGGAGCCTACCCAGAATGTATAACATCTACACAAGAGGTTCGGTAATCGTGTCACTATTTCCGCTCTAGATTGGAAGCTCACTAGAAGCAAGTAACATATCATTTTATCTCATTTTCAAGCTCGGTGCCATTTTCAAGCTTAATGCCTAACACATAATTGGAGGCTAATACTTACGGAGTGATTTTTCTTTCAATGACAACTTATTCCACACAATTGTAAAGTTAAGGGTAGTGTTGCAGTGGGTTGATAGAAATAGGCTCACCCAAATCGGTAAACTTTTGAGAGTGCGGGAATTTTATTTTATTTTTTATTTATTTTTTAAAAAATTTTTAATGTTTATTTATTTTTGAGACAGAGAGAGACAGAGCACGAGCAGGGTAGGGACAGAGAGAGAGGGAGACACAGAATCCCAAGCAGGCTCCAGGCTCTGAGCTGTCAGCACAGGGCCCGACACAGGGCTTGAACTCATGGACCGCGATATCATAACCTGAGCTGGAGTCGGACACTTAACCAACTGAGCCACCCAGGCGCCCCTGAGAGTGCTGGAACTTTAAACCAGATGGGACAACAGGCATAACCCAGGACTGCTTCAAGCATCCTGGGATGTATGGTCATTCTATGTATAAAGCTCAGCAGTGTAGTCCCATAAACCAACACTGGCTAGGATGAAATGCTGTGGCCACTGCAAAGTCATTTGGGCTGGCATTCAATGCTTCTCATTGGCTTCTTACCTTAGTCCCACAACCCAACCCTGTCCCTTGACTGGCTCCTCTGCCATGAGTCACCAGCAATTTCTCCTCTGGTCATTCACTTAAAAGTTCAACTACTGAGCAAATTCCAGGCAACTCTTGACTCCCTGATTGAACTTTTTCCTTGAGTTCCGCCATCTTACCTTTTCCAGAACTCTTTCTGCTACTCTAAATTTTAATTCGTATAATTTCCTGTTTGTCTCACTATCATTCTTAATTTCTCCCCTCTCCTTCCTACCTTCCCTGGCTTTGTTTGCTTATTTGCTTGCCTGCTGTCGTACATCTCTCTTCTTCTGAGTCTTGAGTCCAAAGCTACCAGTTATCTAGATTGTTCTGTTTCCTGTTAGTTCATCTCTGATCCCTCATTAATTAAATTTGACAAAGTCCCTTAATTAACAAAGGAAATGCACAAGTCACAGTAAAAGGAGTACACAGAAGTCAAATATATTTGGGGATTTGTCTCTTCATCGCATCACTTCTATAAAGATCCAGGAGAAATGGGGTGTAACTGGAAGTGTGTTCAGTTACTACACGACATGGAACTTTTCTTCCAAGCATTGCATTTCTTTAACAGGAATTATTAAAGACACAAATTGTCTTCTCTGTACAAAGTAAGTACTTGGTGAATTCTTGTTGGAATGAGAACACATTAAGGCTTTAGAGTAGGGCAGAATGCTCTGTGATTTGCAAGTGTTGGAGAAAATTCAACATGAAGGGGTTGGCACCCAGGACGGGTCAATTCTTCCTCTTGCTAAAATATTTCCAAGAGATAGAAAACTTGTGCATACGTGTTTATATATGACCAAATAGTGGGCCCATTCAGGATGTCTTTTTAAACCATTTTGGGTGAACTAATTTTTATTCCGGCTTTCACATTTGGTTTTGTCATTTATTTTAAGCAATTGAGTAAAATGTCTATGTGATAAAATGGATGACAGCAAAGTAAAATTACTCGAGCCATGAAAATCTCTAATGATTTTCACTTTAACTAAGGTTATTTCTCTTTATGCTAAACTACAGGACTGCAGAGACAGGGAAGGAGAATTTCTAATGTTGGGAGGTCACAGAATATGATCTCTTTCCCACTCTGGAAAAATAAAGAATAATCGCAAAGTGAAGAGAGTGGTGGCTTAATGTTTAAAATACAGGTTTGAACATATTTCCTGTTAAAGGAACTAAAATTGAGAGCATTAGAAACATCTGTGCCACTCTTCCTAGAAAATGTTTCTCTGGGGTAGTTTCCTTAGAACAGAGAATCTTTCTGGTTCTTATTGTAAAAACTCCTGGAGAAGCTTGAAAACAGCAAAGGAAACAGGAAACACAGTTCAATTTGTGGAAAGCTCTGGAGAGAAAAGCAAATCACTGAAAATGCGACTCCCTCTGAAGATTCTTAAAACACAGAGGCTGGATAATAAAAAAAAGCTGGCATAGAGATGGGTTAATGAGAATGTGGTGTGCCAGTGACCAATTGGGTATGGTTTGAGTTTGTAGGCTTTATTCTAACTTTTCACACAAATTCTCCCCTAAAAAATGCCCCCTGCCCCAAACGGTCTTCTTCATGCTATTAAAAACAAGTTCAGAATCAAGTTGATAGAGATCCACCAGAAGTTATTTAGGCTAGGCTAGCAGAGACCTAGAAGAATTTTGAGTTCTAGACATTTTAGACACAAATAAAGAATCTGAATGAGCCAAGACCTTTCCCGCCTCAGATTTCCACGAACAGAATGAGGATAATATTTTTTTCTATGTATCTCTTTGACTAAGTAAATTTCTCAGAGTGGTGAGTTTATTGTCACGTTCTAAGGCATATTGACCTGTCCTTTGTAGCCTCAGATTGAGAGATGGCTGAATGATGAATGTCTGTTACCTGGGAGCAGGAGTTGGCCCTCGCTGGTGGCAGCCTGTTGGAGATGATGTCAGAGTGGGCTGAGGAAATTGCTAGACCTATACGTGTCCTTTATGGCTAGCTGGAGATGTTAGGTTTCCAGAATTGTGCGCCAGGGCAATAGGGACGGGTTTCAGTAGCCACCTGACTGCAGTGCCCCTTCGATGATCAGCGCTACAGTGTCCAGTGTCCAGGGGGAAGTCACATGGGAATACTTGTCTCTGTAGCTCTAACCACCGGTTCAAATATTTCAGATTCTGAGCAAGGGCCGAAAACCATCTGTGCCGCTGTGGAAATGGAGCTAAGGATCCAGGCATGTCCGAGAAACGGGAAATTTAAAGGCAGACACAGATTATGTGGGGCTGAGTTTTTAGAAACAACTGCACAAAATGTATTTTTCTTCATCCTTAAAGATCTGCAGTGCCAAAGCGTCCAAAGACAGGAACTTAGAAACTGCAAGGTGAGGGGGTGAGGGGTGAGGGGAGAAAATGGGGGTTGGAACGCTCAGTGCAAGGTCTGGAATTTACTTGTTTCTCCAAGTTCTGAACTGGGATTTGTAAACTGTAAAGGCACAAACCCAGTTTAAAAAAAAGAAAAACAAAACAAGAACAAGGCCTCATATTTGAGAAAACGGGATGACTAAATATTATGAGAATTTTTCAAAATAATAATTTTCGTTTATACAGGGAACCATTTGGAAGGAACCACGATAAGTGCTCAATATTAACTATTACT
Organism: Leopardus geoffroyi; assembly: GCF_018350155.1. Classification (NCBI taxonomy): domain Eukaryota; kingdom Metazoa; phylum Chordata; class Mammalia; order Carnivora; family Felidae; genus Leopardus; species Leopardus geoffroyi. Next base: position 57,198,391 of record NC_059338.1, on the reverse strand, counting down.
TTTAAAAAGAACTCTGTTAGGGAGACACTATTATAAACCCTGCTTTACAGATGAGGAAACTGAATTTTAACCCAAGGTATTGGACTCCAAGACTCATTGTCTTAATGTATATGCCTCTTTGGATGATTAAGTTAAACTATTTAGATTGGAAAGCTTATTATGCATCCTTCTCCTGAATTAGTAGCCGTAATTTATATCTTAAGTCTTTTTTGTTGTGATATTTACGGTAATGGTACCCCAGGCACAAATATCTACCACCTGTCTTCTCCGTCACTACACCTGTGCATTGACCTGATAAGATAAAAATTATTTATGACTTTCTTCATTATTGTTTTATATACATACATATGTGTGTGTGTGTATGTATATATATGATTACATATACATAGGGATTTATGTAAATCTGATTTATTTATTTACATTCAAGTTAGTTAACATGTAGTATAGTATTGGTTTCAGGATTAGAACCACTTACATATATGATTCATCTCTTATGTAGGACACCCAGTGCTCATCCTTAATGCCCTCCTTAATGCCCATCACCCATCTAGCCCATTCCCCCCCCAACACCCTTCCAGCAACCCTGTTTGTTCTCTGTATTTGAGAGCCTCTTAATTTTTTTTTCTCTTAACATTTATTTATTTTTGAGACAGAGCATGAACGGGGGAGCGTCAGAGAGAGAGGGAGACACAGAATCCGAAACAGGCTCCAGGCTCTGAGCTGTCAGCACAGAGCCCGACGCGGGGCTCGAACTCACGGACTGTGAGATCACGACCTGAGCCGAAGTCGGACGCTCAACCGACTGAGCCACCCAGGCTCCCCAGAGAGTCTCTTAATTTTTAATGATGTGTGTAAATACGCTTAACTATGACTTCTGTTTCAGGATAATAAAAGGGTGCTAAGGAACATTTGTGATGAAAAACAGGCATTGGGAAGGTTAAGAGCACTGGGTTGGTGAAAAGAGAAAAGCTTTGAAGAAGATTTCAGTTACGGGGCACCTGGGTGGCTTAGTCAGTTGAGTGACCAACTCTTGATTTCTGCTCGGGTCATGATCTCAGGGATGTGAGATCGAGCTCCTGGTCGGGCTCTGTGCTGAGCGTGGAGCCTGCTTCAGATTCTCTCTCTCCTTCTCTCTCTGCCCCTCCCCTGCTTGTGCTCTCTCTAGCTCTTTCAAAAATAAAAAATAAAAATAAAAGATTTCAGTTAAGATTCTGGCTCAAGGTGAGGAATGATTGGGATCAAATCACCCGTTTCCTTGAGTCTCAATTCCTTTATAAAATGCAGATGGTAATTATAACCTAATTCAGGGATGTTATGCATATTAAGTGTTAGTCTATGTAAAGTTCTTCAGCCCAGCATATAGTAAATGCTGAAAACTATTTGCTATTGTGATCTTACCAAACTGGGGATGATAATATACTTCACAAGGTTATATGAAGCAAGATGGTATATAAAGTGACTACCTGATGTCCGGTAAATATCACGTTTCATTGAGTCCAAGTTGTAGTTTTATTTTAGGTACAGCCAAGGGAAAAAAACAAACAAACAAACACTTATGGTATAGTTATAGATAGGAAGGCAGATCCCAACTTCAGGAATGTCAAATGTGAAAATTTTCACACTAGGACCAAAATGTGTTTGTCTCTTCTTTCCTATTTAACTAGTAAGGAGACCATGCTCCCCAGAATCTGGGGTTTTCCTTTGCTAGTCTTTTTCCCTCGGGTATCCTACTTATTTGGCTATACGGGGTTAATCATAAGCATTACAAGTTTTTTTTTAAACACTATCTAACAACAAAAAGGAAAAAAAAAGGAACAAACTATGGATGCACGCAATAGCCTGCATGAATCTATAGAATATATTGACTGAAATAAAGCCAATTCTGAAAGGTTACATACTGTAGTTCTATTTGTGTGACAGTCTTTAAATGACAAGTTACAGAGATGGAGAACAGGTCAGTGGTTTCAAGAAGTTTAAGGAAGGAACCAGAGAGGAAAGTGGGTGTGGCTTAAAAAGGGCAACGGAAGGAATCTCTATGGTGACGATACTCTTTTTTTTTTTTTAATTTTTTTTTTCAATGTTTATTTATTTTTGGGACAGAGAGAGGCAGAGCATGAACGGGGGAGGGGCAGAGAGAGAGGGAGACACAGAATCGGAAACAGGCTCCAGGCTCTGAGCCATCAGCCCAGAGCCTGACGCGGGGCTCAAACTCCCGGACCGCGAGATAGTGACCTGGCTGAAGTCGGACGCTTAACCGACTGCGCCACCCAGGCGCCCCAACGATACCCTTTTATATCTTGACAGGATCAATGTCAATTTTCTAGTTTGGATATTGTACTATAGTTTTGCAAGATGTTACCATTGGGAGAAAATGGGGGAACAGGTGAAGGTTCTACGAGATCTCTTTGTATTATTTTTCACATATATTTCTTGCATATGAATGCATAGGTATCAAAATTTAAAAGTTTGATTTTCAAAATCTTGCTTTAACACTGTGATACAGAGATTCAAAGGCCTAATTATAAGTTCAATATATTTCTTTTTCTTTTTAAAAATTTTTTTCTTAATGTTTATTTATTTATTTTTTTTGAGAGAGAGAGAGAGACAGAGTGTGAGCAAGGGAGGGGCAGAGAGAGAGGGAGACACAGAATCCAAAGCAGTCTCCGGGCTCTGAGCTGTCAGCACAGAGCCTGACATGGGGCTTGAACCACAAGTTGGAGATCATGACCTGAGCCGAAGTCAGACACCTAACTGACTGAGCGATTCAGGCACCCCCCCCTTTTTTTTTAATGTTTATTTTTGAGAGAGAGAGCAAGCAAGTGGTGGGGGGAAGGGGTAGAGAGAGAAGGGGACAGAGGATCTGAAGCAGGCTCAGTGCTGACAACAGAGAACCAGATGCGGGACTCAAACTCACGAACTGTGAGATCTTGACCTTGACCTGCGCTAAAGTCAGACACTTAACCAACTGAGCCACCCAGGTGCCCCTCTAAGTTCAATATATTTCAATATTTGTTTTTATGCCTTTTAAGGTTGTACGATGCTCTTCAAATGCATGGATGTTAGAGTAGCTATCAAGAAAAAGACAAGAGATAACAAAAGTTGGTAAGTGTGTGTGGTGAGGGTTTGTTAGGGACTGTATTGAATTGGTCAATTTGGGGAATTAACAATAGTATGTCTCCCAACCCTGAGCACAGTGTCTTTTCATTTAGTTAGATCTTGTGTAATTTCTTTAAAAAATGTTTCATTACTATAAGGTCCTTAGTAATATCCCCTCTTTCATCATGGATTTTAATAATTTGAGACTTCTTTTTGTTGACTGGTCTAGCTAAAGATTTATCCGGTGTGTTGATCTTTTCAAAGACCCCACTTCTGGCTTTGTTGATTTTTTCCTATTGTGTTTCTATTCTCTACTTATCTCTGTTCTAATCTTTAGTTCCTTCTTTCTGCCTCTGTTGGGTTTAGTTTGTTCTTCTTTTTGTTTTCTTAAAAATTTTTTTTTTTTGCATTTATTTGTTTTTGAGAGACAGAGACAGAGAACAAGTGGGGGAGGGGCAGAGACAGACGGAGACACAGAATCCAAAGCAGGCTCCAGGCTCCAAGCTGACAGCACAGAGCCCGATGCAGGGCTCCAACTCACAAACCGTGAGACGAAGTCGAACGCTTAACCGGCTAAGCCACCCAGGCGCCCCTTCTTTTTCTGTTTTCTTAAGGTGAAAGTTTTGGTCATCAACTTGTGATCTTTTGTCTTTTTAAATTTTTTTTGTTTGTTTTCTGTGTCACTTTAATACTACCATGATTCCCCTTTATTTCCTCCACCTTAGTGTGAATTCAACTGCTCAGCATTGTTATTATATGAAATAAATGAATATAAAAATAAAACAAAACAAAAACTTCTTCCTAGTTACCTAAGGCCTTCAGTCTAATATTTAGGTCCACTAGCATTTGGTGATGTGTATGTATGCCCTTAGAATGAAGGGCATGGTGATCTGACCAGGCACTTCATGTAAACAGACACTAATGAAGCCTGGGAAGAAACTCAAACTTGAAATAAGAAGTGTCAGTTTTCTCTGAAAACAAATTTATGTAACGTGAAAGGTGGTAGAAAGGTCAAATAGAATCAAGGTGGGGACAGAGAACTTTCCTACAAAATAACCTCCTAGATCTCATCAAATGCTCGGGACACTATTTCTTGTCTCACTTAACGACTATAGTTAGTAGATTGCTGGTATATTACTTGGATAAGCAAACAAATATACTTTCAGAAGAAATAATAGCAAAGCAGAAATCAAACATTCAAGACAAGTTTTTGATTATTCTCTTTATTTCACTTAGGACACTCAGTGGATATTAACTGGGTTGCTTAAAAGTCATTTCAATTAGGTGTCTCTTTAGTCCTTCTTCAATTATTTTGAGTGTTCTAGTCTCAAATACATTCCTTTCTTCTACAAATTTCTGAAAGAGATGAATACCTCCACCTACACCAAAATAATGTGCTTTGCTGGCCAAAAGCACCCGTCCGTTTTTATCTAATAATCTGAGGAATGTCTGGTGCAAAGAACCATAGTAATCTGGGTTGTAAATGGTTTCTGAGGTAAGAATGAGATCATATTTTTCAAAGAATTCTTCACTACTTAGTACAAGCTTACAAAACTCAGACCACTCCCCTGAAAAGAACCGGCATTTACATAATTCTTGTGCTACTTTGGATTTCCTGCATCTTTTCACATCTGGTTCGCTGACATCATTTCCTTCTTCTTCCAAAGTAGAGTTAGCCACTACATTAGGTAAGGTTACTTCATCAATCACCATACTGTTGTAATCTTGAAAATGAATTTCTTTGGCCCCTCCCTTGAATGCACTTATACCCAGCAACCCTGCTCCACAGCCAAGATCCAACACTTTTTTCCCAGCAAATTTCACTTGGGCCTTTTTGCAATAAGCCAGCAGGTCAAAGGTACATTCCCAGATTTTTAAGCCTCCTTCATAAACACCTGTAATCAGATCAGAGTGAGAAGAACAACTTTGCGAAACTATGTTTTCTCCAGGGCAGTTCTCTCTCAACAAGACGGTTTTCACTACCGATACATTAACATGGGGGAGACCTGGTAACCTCTCTATGACTTTATTTTCTAACACTTTCTTGAAATCTTCGGGCATAGCATGCTCTTTGGCAACTCTCATGCAGGGATGTTTTTCACATGGCTCTAAGTTACTTGAACTGTTAGCTGCGCTGAGTGAGTTCTCTGTGTCTTGAAAGGGAGCTGCATTTCCCACTGGCTTATGTTCCAACACATGATCCTGAGGCAAGTCAAACTGTTCGGTAGAACATTTTTTGTCCCTATCTTTTTTACTTTCTGAGACTGAAGACTCTTTGGAGGAATCCAGGGCCAAAACTCCATGTCCAACGCGTGTTAATTCATTTTCCAGATTGTTTTCTATAGTGAAATTAAATTGAAAAGTCATTCTCTCACTAAATGTACACAATCCTTAAATTCAAAGGAAGATTCTTCAGCTTCTGGATAGAACTGATGACACATACATAAACCTGCCTCAATTATTCAATTAGTTTTGCTGTGGGTTAAGTTTTCTTTAGCTGCTTATACACAGTTACAAATATTTAGAAATGTTTCCAAATGACTTCTTAGAGATCTCTGCTCTTCTTTTGAATTAGGTCTGCAGAAAAAAAAATTAAAAAGTAAAATGAGGAGTGCCTGGCTGGCTCAGTCCATACAGCACGTGACTCTTGACATTGGGGTGTTGGGTTCAAGCCACACATTGAGCTTGCTCACTTTAAAATGAACAAACAAAAAGACTAAGAAAAGGTAAAATGCCATATTTCGCTAAAATTTAACATTAAACAGCCCCCGCTGTAAAAGCTGTGAACGGTGAGGGAGATAAAATGATTTGGAAACACAGGGGTGCCCGGATGGCTCAGTGGTTAAGCATCCAACTTCAGCTCAGGTCATGATTTCACCATGCCTGACATCGAGCCCGGTGTGAGGCTCTGTGCTGACAGCTGGGAGCCTGAAGCCTACTTCGGATTCTGTGTCTCCCTCTCTCTCTGCCCCTCCGCGGCTCGCATGCTCTCTCATAAATGAATGAATGAATGAATAAATAAATAAATAAATATTTAAAAAGGTTTGAAAACACAGACACACACCCTTCAGGGTCCAAAAAATGGAGAAGAGAATACACTGTAAAAACTAAAGGACAACAGATCAACAACTAGGGGGAAAAAAAAAGTCCAAAATTCTCGGGCAGGAAATGACACGCCTGATTGAGTCTTCCACTTAATCATGACCTTGCCCAAACATGTTTACCTCCTAAACCGCCAGAATCTCTTCACTTCAGTCTGTAACTGTTTCAAGTAACAGGTCTTCAAGATTTGATTTTGGCAAATGAGCATCCTTTATAAGAACACGCACAGGGAGGCTCTGGTGTGTGTCAATTCCCCCAAATGACCCCCGCCTACAAACATTTAGCAAGGACCAGCAGCCCTGGGTGTACGGGAGTAGGAGAATTTTGGAGTACTTAGTAAAGATTCGTTTGGTGGTAGAAAAACACAAAGTAAGGGCACTGACCGGAGAGGCCCCTCGAAAGTGGAAGCAATGTACTGAGCCCCCTCACGGTATCTACCGCGCTGGGTACTTTATACACCATCAGCTTCAATTTGCACAACTCCGGCAGGCGGGGTCTCTGTCCCCCTTAACACAAAATGTACAAAGTCGGGCTGCCCCGCGAAGCGGGTAAAAAGGTGCCTGTTTCGACCCCACCGCGCCCTGGGGCTTGGATTCATTTCGGGCTGCAGGGCCCACGGCCACCCCGGCCGCAGGTGCGCTGTCTCCACGCCCCCGGGGGACAGACGCGAGCAAATCTGGGGGCTTCCGCCCTCACCTCCCCAAAGCGCCTCAGTGCAACGTTTCCGGCACCGCAGCCCTGAGAACGCTCGCCGCCCAGGAAGGGCCCAGCTCGCGGCGCAGACCCTCGGGACCGAGAGCGGGCACCTGTGAGTCGAGTCCTCCGCGGGCCAGACAAGCCCGGCTCTGTTCCCGGCCGGGCGCGGCCCAATCTCACCGCGGAACGGCAGCAACCCGCCTCCTCTCTATGGTCCTGGTGCCGGCGGAGAGCTCGCAAGGCCCGCCGGGACGGCGGCGGTTTCCGGTCTTGGCGTTGGCGGGACGGGTTTGAAGGCGTGTTCCTTGGGCGAAAGATGTCGCAGGAACGCGCGGTCGCGGCGAACGCCGTCCGGCTGGAAGAGTTAAGTAGCTGGTCGCAGGAGCTATGCCGCCGGGAACTGCCGTCTGTCCTGCCCCGGCTCCTTATATCCTTTGTCACCTCCACCTGGAATGGGATGTGGGGCAGCCCTTCCAGCCTTTCTCCGGCCTCGTCACGTTAGCCGCCGGGCCGTGTTGTGTTCCTGCGGCCTGAACCCTCTCCTTTCCTCGTCGATTGGAGGGATGAGTGAAGGAGGGGGAGCCCAGGGGACCGGGGCTGCCCAGGCCGAAGGCACGCCTCCTTCCGGCACTGGAAGGGCTCGCAGTGGACCCAATGATTTTGGCAGTGGATGTGGCGGCTTTTTTTCCGGGCGTTTGTGCCTTTGGGTTTTTCTGTGCTCGTCACGTGTAATTAAATGTCAATACCTTTCCTTGGGGTAACGGGGGGCGGGGGGGAGGGCAAGTGCTCAGACCTGAGCTGTAAGGTGAGCGCTGACTCCCTAAGAGGTAGATACTCTGACCTCCTGTCTCTCGAATGGATGGGGCATCGGAATGCCTTTCCCAGTATTAGGAGAATTAAAAGATGTAGTTCTGCCATGGTGCAGAGTTCCAGTCATTAAAAATGTTACTCTTCTCATAACTCTGTTCCATTGTTGCTGGTTAGGAGTTGCTTCCTTTTGTAATTGGCTTTCATCTGCCGGGTTCGAATTAGTTAATGCCTCCCTTGTGCAGGTGCGTACTGTTTTGTAGTCGTCCTGCGGTTGTAAATGGCGCCTGGAATCCTATCCCTCCGTGTTGAAAGGTAATCTTTTTTTTTTTTTTTTTTTTAACATCTTTGAGCTCACCTTCAACATAAAGCCACACTGAAAAGAAAAAAAGGGGCTTCGCTTTAGAGAGTCTCAATTTTTTACAACTAAAGCCAAATGTAATGTATTACCGTTACGCAGAAGTCATTCACATAGGCAGTGGCAAAATCCCACTTAGGTGCCAGAGATCTTTCTTAGTCATTGTGCATTGCCATCCTCAAGGATGTTGACTTGGGAAATATAGCCATCCTCCCACCCCAGAACATCTGGGCACATAACACATACCCCGCCAGGGTGTTATGCTTTGGGGGAACAAAGATAAGGAACACGGCTCCTCTTTTCCCCCTCAGGTTTATGGATGACATCAGTAATTGAAAGTCAACATTCCCACTTGGTTTTGCATCTCAAACTTAATGTTCGAAAGAACCTAAACCTGTTTGTTCTTCCCCCAGTTTTCAACACTTCTTTTTTTTTTATTAAATTTTTTTTTAATGTTTGTTTATTTTTGAGACAGAGAGAGACATAGCATGAATGGGGAGGGTCAGAGAGAGAGGGAGACACAGAATCTGAAGCAGGCTCCGGGCTCCGAGCTGTCAGCACAGAGCCTGATGCAGGGCTTGAACTCATGGACCGTGAGATCATGACCTGAGCCGAAGTCGGATGCTCAACCGACTGAGCCACCCAGGCGCCCCAGTTTTTAACACTTTTCAACAAATGAAAGTTAAGTTTTTAATCTATAGTCCCATCACCCAAACCTAACTGTTTTCATGTTTTGCGTTTGACATTTATTTTCCAGTCTTTACTTGCATGTCCAGGTAAGCATAACTTATGTTTAATTTTGGAAGAGGCTAGAACCTTTTGGACCTTTGCTGAAATTTTTCCATAAAACAAATCCAACCCTACCGAACTAAAATGAGTTAGGGGGTGCCTGGGTGGCTCAGTCGGTGGAGCATCCGACTCTTGGTTCCAGCTGGAGTCATGATCTTGTGGTTTGTGCATTTGAACCCCACCTCTGGCTCTGCGCTCACAGTGCCTGCTTGGATTCTCTGTCTCCCTCTCTCTCTGTCCCTCCCCTGCTCGCTCTATATCACTCAAAGCAAACGTTGAAGCAAGAAAGATTTAAAATGAGTTATGCCTCATTTTGATTGCTGCCGTAAAATACATATATGCAAAATAAGGTGTCAGAAGAATCCATTCTTGTATTAGTGTGATGGGATTATACTTTATTCATTTTTCTTGCTGACATATTCTTTAATTATTATTACGCAGTAAAACATTTCCAACAATTCTTGAGGGTTATAGGTGTACAGTTCATAATGCGATTATTGTTAACTTTTGTAATGAACATAGAGTAATTTTTGGTCACTTATTTGTAAGCATCTGCTGTGTGCAAAAGAATCTCAGACTGATCAGGTTGGTAAGATAGGTCCACAAGTAATATGAAAAGAAGGTAGAACGTGTTGAGTGGCTTTAGATAGGTGCAAATAAAGTACTGGAGAGGTGCTCAGGAGAAGAAATTTCTTTCCTGTGTTAGAAACCAGAAGCCTATGGATTAGTATTGTTCCTCATCTGTCAAAGGTTTGTTGACTACACGTAGTTGGAAAAGACAGTTTTATCCCTGAGCAATTTTGAAGATATTTCCTTGGGTATATTCATTATATTGTAGTTTATTTACCTAATAACATTACATTTTTAAAAGCAAAATTAGGGGCGCCTGGGTGGCTCAGTCGGTTGAGCGCCCGACTTCGGCTTAGGTCACGATCTCGCGGTCTGTGAGTTCGAGCCCCGCGTTGGGCTCTGTGCCGACTGCTCAGAGCCTGGAGCCTGTTTCAGATTCTGTGTCTCCTTCTCTCTCTGACCCTCCCCCGTTCATGCTCTGTCTCTCTCTGTCTCAAAAATAAAATAAAAACGTTAAAAAAAAATTTAAAAAAAAAAGGCAAAATTAAGCCAGTCTAATTTCAGTTTGAGTCTAATTTCAATTTCTTACTAATCATTGCTTAAACTTCAAGAAGGCTACTTTTTAGATTGATTCTTAGTAGTGAATATTCTATTACTGTGATACTCGTATCTTCCTTAATTTTTTTACTCTATGTATCAGCATTCTGACAATTGGATCGAGCATATTCGTAAGTAAAATTATCTTAATTGTTTGATTTCCTTGATGTCATTAAGGTCTGAGTCGTATGTATCTCAATAACAGTTTCATATTCCCTTCAAATGTCGTCTTCTTGTAGTGCCCCAGCCTCTGTAAATTTCAGTTACTTAAAATGACCAATTCCTTCAAATTATTTAAATTCTATTTTGGGTGGATACCAAATCTATTGATAATGCACATGTAAGAAGCACGTTGTAAATTTTAAATGTTAGTTGTGACACTGTTCAGACTTATATAAAACATAATTTGCGGTCTGCTTTCAGGGTGACTTTCTCATCTTCATCTCTGTTCTTAATCTTAGTTGGCTTATTTACTTATTTAGCTGGGAGAAGGGATGAATTAAAGTCTAGACTCCACAGTTTACTCATATATTTTGAGTTAGCTTATTTACATTTCACTTGGTTGTGGAATATTTATAATTTTCAATCTATGTAGCCTGTTGGGTTTAATTTTTTAAAGTAATAATTACTTTTTATCCTGAGTGTAAGAGTTATTCATTGTAGAAAATTTGAAACATGCATAAAAACAGAAAAGATAATGGAACACCCATTAATTTGAAGTGGTCAATAAGATTTTGGTATAGAACGTTCTCATCTTGGTTCTGTATATTCTTCCCAGGCTATCTATTATTCATGTTTATATGTATTAAGATTGGGATTATACCATTTTGGAAACTTTTCACTTAACCTTAAAGTATTGTGAATTTTTTTTTATGGTTTCAAATGATCTCTAATAATAATTTTATTTATTTATTTTTAATAATTTAATGATACCAAATCCTATTCAGTAGATGTACGCACATCCATTAAGTGGTCCTCAGTGGCTGGACATATAGGGTTTTTTTTTGTTTTTTTGAGTTTTTGTTTTTGTGTTATTATTTCAGCTACTTAATAGTTTCTCTACATAGAATGTGGCATTTTGGAACTGTACAACGTTCTGGTACTTACAGATTCTTGGATTTGGGAAAGGAGCAGTGATCTTTGTTGGCTGATACAACTTAATTTTCTTACAAAATACGTTGCTATTTCACTTTATAGAAATTCTAAAAATTATCGTGGAAATGTTTTTACCTCATATGAACCACCTGACATTGGAACAGACTTTCTTCTCACAAGTGTTGCCAAAGGTATAGTACTATTATTATTTTAATCAATGTACATGTTATAAAGGCTGTTTATATCTAGCCTCAATTTTAGATAATTTATTCTTAACTGTGGCTCCATTTTTCCAAATGTATCACACATATTTGAAATACAAATAAGGTAGTAAGAAATAGATCTCATGTGAGAACATGGTGTTAGGGTGATCATTAGGTGATTAAAAACTTCTATTTTCAAATAGTATAGGTCTTTCATTAATTGAATTTATATTATTTGTAGCTACTTTAAACACTCTTGTATTTTAAAGCTATTCAGTGAGGCCTTCCCCGAGTATCCCTGGAAATGGCATACTCAATTTATGAAAACAACGAGCAGAATATATCTGAGGAGGCATTAGAGGGAGAAACTGTGGTGCTCACGTTGGTTCCAATTAATGAGGAACCTAAGGAAGAACATCAAATGGAGCCAAGTGTTTCTTCAACCTCAGAAGTTGGCATGGAGGTGCCTGGGACAAACGATAAAGTTTGTCATCCTCAAATGAGTGAACAATTCAAGCCTTATCCAAAACATAGCTGTTGTAATACATCGATCCTTCCCTTGCCAACCAGTTTGTCTCCGGTTAATAAAGTATGTTGGGACACATTGCGGAGCTGGTGCCAACAATTTAACTTGAGGACCGATGGCCGGAAAATGGATGTTGATCTGAGGCTCCAAAAACACGCTTACTCTGAAATAAACGAGAATATTCCTAAAATATCACGAGGCCAGATTGCAGTTGTGTTCGACAGAATGCAAGATAGCCTACATTGCCTGCATGTACCTTGGTTTGTTTATTCATTCACATATTAAAAGTCATCTTGGGTGCTTCCAACTTTGGGCAATTATGAATGAAGCTGCTTTATTGTGTGCAGGTCAAAAAAAAATAAAAAAATAAAGCTATTCTGTGAAAATTTGGGGATGAATGATGAAGTTAGCTAAGTATCTTCTCTGTAGACTTTATTAATAATTGTTAAATTTTATTGCCTAGAAAAATGGAGCCAAATTTTATTCAGGAAGGCTTAGAATAACCAAGAGAAAACACTAAGTTCACCATCTACATTATTACCTTTTAGATATAGATATAGATATAGATATAGTTATAGATATAGATATAGTGTACTTTTTCTTTGAAAAGCACAGGCAATTTTCTTTTTTTTTAACTTAGGAAATTAAAGGTATTTTGGTTCCAAAATTAAACATTTTTTGAATGGTACCTTATCTCTTATTAGAATGGTTTTCTAAATTTACCTTTGAAGCAGATAATCATCAAAATTCCTGTTACTCATATTCACTTGATCGTTCTCTATCTAAAAGTTTCTTAGAATTTGTTCTTGGCCACCAGAAAAAGATCCAGCTGTTATATAGATTAAAATAAGGATGTTGAGTGTTAACTTGCCTTTGGGAAATAACATCCTCTTTAATTACATTGTGTTGTTATTCTTGCAATGTTTAGACCATTTAAATTGTGAGTATTAAGATCTTAGGATAGCTAACTTCTCACAGACCAAAAAACTTAGTTCTGAGGTCACGTACTGTAGCCCTAACGCAGGAATGGTATTTTGAGTCGCTCAAAAAGAGGAACTGCTTAGAACACAAGCGAACAAGTAGTTCACCAGTTCATCATCACTAGCAGAAAATACCCTTGTAAATACCCACATGAGTGTTGATTGGTTAAGACCATCAACTTTTACCATGTAGAGGAACACTTACCTTTAATGGATGTTATTAAATAGATTCAAACCACAGAAATGGAAAGCAAATAAATTTCTGTCTGAGGCTTTTTTAGAGAGATTATATCATATGAATACTTTATATATATAAAAACATATATTTTTACTTTAATAAGTGCAGTTGTTAAGCTAGATAATATCCCATGGCTGTTAGTAGTGAAAAATTGCCTGTCATTTTTTTCACTTTAAAAAATGTCTGTCCCTTTCTTGTGTTTTCTGTTACTCCTATTTATAATGTGCTTTGTTTTCACAGACTGTGAAATCATTTGATGACATGATATACGAGTTAACCAGTCAAGCCAGAGGACTGTCAAGCCATAATTTAGAAATCCAGACCACTCTGAGGAATATTTTACAAGTATGTCAAATATATTAGAAAGGGTATAGAGGAGGAGCTTAAACAGTGTAAGAATTTTTGTACTGATATTAATTAAGTGATATATCCTTTGTGTAGTGGTCCAGTGCTGGAATTAAACTTATAGAATTAAAGATACGAATGCAAAAAAATAAATTTTGAATTTTTTAATACAGTTTCATGCTGAGTAAACATCAAACGTGTATAAGACAGCAAATAATCAAGATAGCATGTCCTACCTATAATTTCCAAGTGTATATGGAGAACACCTACTATATGCTTTGATGTGTGGGTTAGTATTCCAACTTTTGTTTTTTAACCAAATGGCTAGCTAGTTGTCCCGATAACGTAGTTCTGATAGATTGAAGTTCAATGACAGAAGGAACAGAGTGTCCATTGTGTTCACTGCTGTATCCCTAGTACCCAGCGTATCGTCTGATACCTTTATATGTTTGTGCACAAAAACATAACTGAACGAAACCTCTTCCCTTATTTCCAGACAATGGTGCAGCTCTTAGCAGCTCTTACAGGATGTGTTCAGCATATCTGTGCCACACAGGAGTCCATCATTCTAGAAAATATTCATAGTCTTCCTTCCTCAGTCCTACATGTAATCAAAAGTACATTTGTACATTGTAAGGTGAGTAACGAGTGTAAGTGTACTTTAAATGGCCTAGAATCCACAGGCAAAAGGGCTGAAGAAAATAGTGTTTGTATGTAAGATTTTACATATTAGCCTGTATTATTGGAATAAACTTTTCCATAGAACAAAGAACCACGAACAGGCATACTTTGTTTTATTGCACGTTGCAAATAGTGCGCATTTTTGCAAATTGGAGGCTTGTGACAACCCTATGTTTAGCCAGTCTGTTGGTGCCATTTTTCCAACATTTGCTTGTTTCGTGTCTCTGTCACATTCTGGTAATTTTTCCAATATTTCAAACATTTTCGTTATTATATTTGTTATGGTGATCTGTGATTAGTGATTATAACTTGCTGAAAGCTCTGATGATGGTTAGCATTTTTTAGCAATAAATAATTTTTGATTAAGGTACATACATTGTTTTTTTGGACATAATGCTATTTCACACTTAATAGACTACAGTGTAGTGTAAACATAATTTTTATATCCACTGGGAAACCAAAAACTTTATTTAACTCATTTTATTGCAGTAGTTTGGAACTGAACCTGCAATATTTCTGAAGTATACCCGTATGTAAATATTTGCTTCAAAATAAGTGGTTATAAGGAAGTGATTAAAAATGGGCTTTTGCGGTTTTATGTTTGTTGTTTTATTCTATTTCCTTACTATAAAGAAAGAAGAGAGATGGATTTGTGTTGAATCACAGGAATCCTGAAATTGTTCTGTCATGGCATTGGTGGATGAGATGAATTCCTTAATGACTGGGTGCCTCTGAAAGGACACCAGCCCTTTTTCAGTCCATCTCTACATTCCTGAGGCAGCTTTAAAGCACCAAAGCTGGCCTACAATTTGTGGGTCTCAGGCAGTTTTGATACTGGTATGGTTCGGTGAATAAAAATCGCTAGTTTAACTAACACTTCTCTTTGGTGACAGGGCTAAAAGGCTGCACCTGACCGAATGTTGTGTATCTCCCTGTTAGTTTTTTTTTATATTTGCAAGGTCTCAGAAGTCAGAAATCCTATTTTAGGGGCACCTGGGTGGTTCAGTTGGTTAAGTGTCCGACTTCAGCTCAGGTCATGATCTCGCGATCCATGAGTTGGAGCCCTGCGTTGGACTCTGTGCTGACAGCTCAGAGCCTGGAGCCTGCTTCGGATTCTGTGTCTCCCTCTCTCTCTGC
Organism: Leopardus geoffroyi; assembly: GCF_018350155.1. Lineage (NCBI taxonomy): Eukaryota > Metazoa > Chordata > Mammalia > Carnivora > Felidae > Leopardus > Leopardus geoffroyi. The sequence goes on along the minus strand of NC_059338.1, from coordinate 57,183,171 downwards.
CCCTCCCTCGCTCGCACTCTCTCAAAAATGAATAAATGTTTTAAAAAAAATCCTATTTTATATGTGCCTGCATCTCTTGAAGTACACTGTTCATAATGAATGGTCATTTGTTTAATGAATAAATACGTGGTTCAGTAAAACGCACTAAAGTTATGAGCTCTGATAGAATGAGTTGAAGTAAATTTGGCTCTTGAGCTTTTCATGATTTGCTGTTTCTTTTATTTTTATTTGTGATCAGGATAGCGAATCTGTCTATTCTGGGCATTTACACCTAGTTTCAGACCTTCTCCAGGCTCTTTTCAAGGAGGCCTATTCTCTTCAAAAGCAGCTAATGGAACTACTGGATATGGTTTGCATGGACCCTTTATTAGATGACAATGATGATATTTTGAATATGGTGATAGGTAAGTGAAGAAAACTTCCTACTTAGTATATGACATATATTGACTAAACTGCACATCCATTCAGTTACCGAACCGAATGGTACCGAAACGTTGTTTCGAATGATTCATGGTATCTTATTATGTATAAAAAAAATTAAACACTACCTGATAAGTTTTTAGTCTTCTAACTTTTAGAACTTATAAAATTGTTATGTGATGCCTTAACATAGATTTGTGTATTGTCAGTGTTCGCCATACATGATTTTTCCAAGAAAGTTGTGCAACTGTATACCTTGTAAAATAATTTAGATTTTGAGGCAGTAGTTTTTAGAGTGTTTAAAGCATTAGCTCAGTAGGAAATGAAGTTTGCATTTCTTCCCAGAACACATCTAGTTACATATATATGTACATGTTTCTAAATGTGTATGTATGCACGTTCATTTATTATACATAAAATAATAACCTGTTTTACATGTTTCATTTTTAAAGAAATGGTGATTGTTACCTCATAATTCTACCACCCAGAGTTTGAAAAACAGTAATATCAGGGCAAAAATTGCATACATAGCTTCAGCATAAAGAGATAAGTTGGTTTTGTGCAGTATGTCAGGAGTACCTCTTGGTCTGTAACAGACCACCCCAAAATCTAGTGGATTAAAACAGCTACTGCTTTATTTATTCACGGTTCTGTGAGTCAGCGGTTTAGGCTGGGTTCAGCTTGGACAGCTTTCTCTGCTCCACATGGTGCACCTGTCTCGCTTGTGTTTTTGTGGTCAGTGACCTCACGCGTATCTGGCTTTTGGCAGAGGCAGAAGCACTGAGCCAGCCCTGTGTGGCACATCGTCCAGGAGACCAGCCCAGGCTCGGTCATCAAGAGAGAATAAGCCCCAGTGTGCAAGCACTTTTTAAGTCTTTGCTGTCCTTATAGTTATTGTCCTGTTGAACAAAGCAAATCATGTGGCTAAGCCCCAGATCAGTGTAGAAGGAAACTGCCCAAGAGTGTGGACACAGAAGGGGAAGTCACTGGCCATTTTTACAAATAAAATGGAGGAGTAGAAGCTTTCCTTAAACACTGTGCAGATTTACTTTCATTCTTCCCTGTTGGGAGTTCTTTCCTTTGCAGCTTATTTTGTCATTTTGGATTAGAATATCTATAGAATATTTCAGTCATAATAGGGCACAACTTTTATTCCACCGAACATTTTAGTTTTATTTACATCGTTTAGTTTTATTTAGGTAGGTGTAAATGTCAAAAATTAATTTTCTGTATTTATAAAAACAAATCAAAAGTGTGATACTTACTTTTAATAATTATTCTGAATCAGTTTTTTTCTAATTGCATTACCTAATTTAACAGATGTCAAAATTCTTCAGTAGATATGTTTAAATATAGGGCAAACTCACCCCATATGACATTTGAGTGTCCTAAGAGTTCTATTATCTTTTTTTTGTAGTTATTCATTCATTGTTGGATATCTGCTCTGTTATTTCCAGCATGGACCATGCATTTCATGCTAATACTTGGAAATTTATAATTAAGTAAGTTGTTTTTCTTTGCTTTTACTTTTTGTAATGTATTTTCTATATTCCAATTCTTAATTATTTGTAAGTTTTTGTAGATTGCATTTTAAAACATTTTTGTATGGGTATGTACAAATAATGTTTACTGACGCTGCTGTCTGGTATTTCACATATTGTACATGTAGCTCCCAAACCGAATTGGACTTCTCCACTGTGCTACTTCTAAAATTAAAAAAAATATTTAGACTTTGTTACTAGTACTTCTGAAATAATGGGCCATGGGCCTTAACCACTTGACTACTGCTACTGTAATTTAACCCATCAAGTGTTTTGTTTCCAGGCTTAGATAAATAGTCATAATTAGAGCTAAATATAATCCCTTTGTTATATGCCTTTGAGTTGTTGAAGTTTAATTTCACTTATAAAGTAATTTTAGCTAGAGTGTTACGAAGGGTTACCAGGGAGAGTACCCATCAGATTCTCGGGGGTGGCAAGAGGTAGACTTGAGATGTAAAATGGCTAAGAATCTCCACTTTATACACACGCATAAAACATTAAAGGCCAGTGTAGTATTTTTAGGTCTTAGATACTTCTCTTGCACCACCAGGAGGTTACTAATTTGCCAACAAGTAAAGGTGCAGTGGTTAAAAGTGTCAACCCAGAGCCCATACTGCATGTGTTTGAATCCATTCTGAAATCACTTCCTCTTCCTGAGCACTCGGACAAGATGGTTAACTTCTCTGAGCCTTAGTTTGCTTATATGAAAATGGGAGTAATAACAATAGCACCTTCTTGGTGGGTTTATAGTGAGAGTTAATTTGAGTGTATCGATATGAAATGCTTACAACTCTGCATGGCACGTAGCAAGTGCCTAATGAACTACCACATTATCATCATTATCAAATATTTTCTACTCCTGGACCCTTCCAATTCATTTGCTAGCCAGTGTTCAGTCTGATCTTTTGAAAATGTAAATTAGATCATGTCACTCTACTGCTTAAAATCCATCCCAGTTTACTTAAGAGATACAACTTCATCCTCTCCAGCCTCTGCCTTCTTCACCAGCTTATCTCTGCTGCTCTCTCCCTGCTCTTACTTCCTCAAACATACCAAACTCTCCAATCCTGGGGCCTCCTCATGCTCTTTCCCTGTGCCTGGGATGTTCCTCTCCCATAGGCCACACCTAGCTGACTCCTGCTTATCTTTTCAGTTCGCAGCTTCAGCGTTACATCCTCAAGATAACTTTGATATTCTCACCCTGAGAATAAGTTATTTCAGGTCTCTCTATTGTAGCACCCTGGACTTTTCTATCTCAGCATTTATCACAACTGTAATTATTCTTAAAATTATGTGATGTTCTCTCTTGTGCTAGACCAGAAGTTCCATGCAGGCAGGGCAGAGATTGTGTTTTCATTCACTTCTCCATCCCCAGGGCCTAGCAGAATATCTGGAGCATTAAATTCAATTAACATTTTATAAGGAGCAATAAAAAAATAGCCACTTACTAAGCTAACATGACACCTTCAGAAGTAGCATCAGCATATCTTGATTATGACATGTCTAATATATATATGATCCATTGTGATTTTTACATGTTACTTCAAGTCCTAGTTCTTTTTTTTTTTTTTTTTTTTAATTTTTTCACATTTATTATTGAGAGACAGAGAGCATGAGCATGGGAGGGGCAGAGAGAGGGGGAGACCCACAATCCGAAGCAGGCTCCAGGCTCCGAGCTGTCAGCACAGAGTCCAACACGGGGCTCGAACTCACAAACCGTGAGATCATGACCTGGGCTGAAGTCGGACGCTTAACCAACTGAGCCACCCAGGTGCCCCTCAAGTCCTATTTCTATGGTCCTGTGTTACTTGATGTATTACTTGTGATTGTTTCTTTTTATTCATTTAGGCAGAGCCTTAAGCACCAGTCGGTTATAAAGAGTCAGCTGAAACACAAAGATATAATTACCAGCTTGTGTGAAGACATTCTTTTCTCCTTCCATTCGTGCTTACAGTTAGCTGAGCAGATGACGCAGTCAGATGCACAGGTAAAATAGAGTCTAAACAGCACGTTGAACAGTCGTTCTTTTTTCCTTTGGCAGTTAACTAAATCTCATTTGAATCTATGGATCGGTTTATCTTAAAGGATTTTCACTTATTTTGTTTTTGTGTTTTTCAATCTAGGATTATTTACAGCCCGTGATTACTTTTCACCCCAAACATTGCATTAGACTCTGCCAGCTCTTATTCCCTCTAGAGACTAGTTGTTCCCTTTGTACATAATGACTGGTCGGTTGAGGCACTCCCCTCAGAATCCTTTGATTCTTTTCTGCCCTCGGACAAAAATCGAACTCCTTAGTCCTGTGTTCACTTAAGGTCGTCTTGATACAGCCACAGTCAGCCTTTTTTTCACCAATCCGTCGCAACCTGTAATGATGTGATATATAAGTTTCCTGGGCATATGTATGTATTGGTGTTTTCACATTGATGCGCGCTTACGTTTATTTTGATTTCAGAAAGTTACAGCGTTGAATGGACATCCCATTCATGAAACATACTGTACTCTAAAAATTTGTAATAAGCTTATTGGGAATTATAGTTCATTTTCCTAAATCGATTTATACATAGTGCCTTTTGTTCTCAGACTAGCCCTTTAAATTTTATTTAACTCATAATGACCCTAAATTATAGGACTGATAGTGGTCAGGACCTAAGAGTTGTATGTAATAACTTCAGCGGGAAAATGAGTTAAATATTTCTTCCTTAAAGTAACCGTAACCTCCTTTCCTGCTGTAGACTTGCTAACTGATACAGGCAATTCCTTTGTACCTATGCTCCTTCCTGCCTTGCCTTCAGGCGGGTGGGCATGTAAGGATTCATCCCTTTCCTAAGCACTGGTTGCAATTCCTGGGGCAGAGATGATCTGGAAAGACAGACCCTAGGGGAGGATGGGAGTTTGAAACTGAGGTTGGTAAGAACGAACTGAGGAGTGGCTTTAGGAAGGGGCTAACCTTTTCCTTCTTGCTTCTCTTTCTCTTATCTGTTCTCCCCTTACATCTGTTTTCCCCTGTTGTTTTCCATCCCCACTTCTGTCCTTCTAGTGCCTTTGCCAATTCCCCTCACCTTCCTGTGAGGAGGAGACATTTGGTTGGATATCTTGTGTCAGTGGCAGGAAGGCTGTTTTCTTCTCCACCTTTATCCTCAACCCCGACCTTTTCTTTTCCCAGTTTCCTTCTTGCTTAACTTGACCTCACAGACTCTCCAGCTAGTGCTGGGAAAGTAAGATTAGACAGAGATTGCGGGACAGGAGAGAGACAGGGAGAGAGAGACAGCCCAAGCAACAGTATAGTGGAAGAGAAAAGAAGTCCTGAGGCCTGACTAGGGTGGCTCTTTGTACACAAAGTATTTAAGTTCAGCTTGTTAGAAACGGCTTGTATATAGAAATCAAAGAATTTAAATTATATGGAGCGCTTGGGTGGCTCAGTTGATTGGGCGTCTGACTTCGGCTCAGGTCATGATCTTAAGGTCCGTGAGTTCAAGCCCTGCGTTGGGCTCTGTGCTGACAGCTCAGATCCTGGAGCCTGTTTCAGATTCTGTGTCTCCCTGTCTCTCTGCCCCTCCCCTGCTCACGCTCTGTCTCTGTCTCTCTCAAAAATAAATAAACTTTGAAACTTGAAAAAAAAACTTTTTTTAAAGAATTTAAATTATAAACTTTCCTAACTGCCCAAGGAAATTTTCATGTATTCCCTTGTGAAAATTTGGGACTGATAAAGTGACTCACACTACTGACTGCCCACTGCCTGAAAGGGAGCTTTGAGATGGTCTGTGTAGGTTGTCCGTTTTGAACTCATAATTCTGGTCAGCAGCGCCCTCTGCTGTTCACTATTGATATTTATTGAGGAATTGACCGATTTATATTAAAGTCCTGAAGCAGTTTTCTCACTTCGTTTTCAAAAACATCAAAATAAAACCACCAGATTTAATAGCTAATATACTACTTTTGGAAGCATACAGATGTATCAGTCCCTGTATCAGGTTCCCTGCGCTGCCATAACAAACCACAAACTGGGTGCCTTGAAACAGCAGGAATTTATTCTCCCATAGTTCTCGAGGAGAGAAGTCTGAGATCTATCAGGAGGACCCATGTTCTCTTGAAGGCTCTAGGGTAGAGTCTGCTCCATCTCTTAGTTTCTGGTGTCACTGACATTCCTTGGCTCGAAGCTGTAGAACTCCATGCTCCGCCTCCCATCGTCATGTGGTGTTCTCCCCCCGTGTCTTCACCTCATCTTCATGTAAGGACACCAGGCATTCAGAATTGAGGGTACACCCTACTCCAGTGTAACCTCATCTTAACGGATTATATCTGTGATGACCCTGTTTCTAAATAAAGTCACATTCTTAGGTACTGGAGATTAAGCTTCAACATATCTTTTTAGGGGACACAGTTCAACCTATAACAGCTCCTAAGATTGATATTTATTTTCTGGTAAGTCTTGAACAGGTTCAAAAAGAGAATGTCATATTAGATTTCTTAACATACAGTTTTTTAACCACAAACGATTTAGTTTTTCTATAAAGATAAGGAAATTTATTTGTAAAGCTCTTAAATATAAATTTAATTTCCACTGTAAATGCTACTTTTGTCTATATAATGCTTGTAAAATTTGTATTTAGAGAATAAATATACTTTTTTACATATAAATATATGGCTTACTCTAAATATGTAAATATAAAATACCTTATTTTTAAATGAAGTATCGTTGACTTACTGTTTAGTTTCACATGTACAACAGTGACTTGACATTTGCGTATACATTATGAAGTGCTCAGCACAATAGTTACCATTTGTTGCCATGCAGCGTTATTACAATGCCATTGATTATATTTCCTATGCTGCACCTTTCATCCCTATAACTTTTCATTCCATAACTGGAAGCCTGTGCCTCCCACTGACCTTCACCCTGTTCGGGCATCCTCCTACTCCCCCTCCCCAACCCACACCTCTGGCATCCACCAGTTTGTTCTTTACACTTATGAGCCTGTTTCAGTTTTATTTTGTTTGTTTTGTTTTTTAGATTCCACATATAAGTGACATCATATGGTATTTGTCTTTCTGTGACTTCACTTAGCATAATATTCTCTAGTCCATCCATGTTGTCCCAAAGGGCAAAATTTCGTTCTTTTTTGTGGCTGAGTAATATTCTGTGGTATATATATTTATATACTACATCTTCTTTATCCATTCGTCTGTAGTTGGAAACTTAGGTTCCTTCTATATCTGGGCTATTATAAATAATACTGCTATAAACATCAGGGCACATGTATCTTTTTGAATTAACATTTTTGTTTTCATCAAAAACCCAGACATGGGATAATTGATTGTATGGCTTCTATTTTTAATTTTTTGAAGAACCACCGTACTATTTTCCATAGTGTCTGTACTGATTTACATCTGACCAACACACACTGTGGTCAGTTTGTGTTCCCACCAACAGTGCATGAGGATTCCCTTTTCTCTGTATCTTCACCAGCCCTTGTTATTTCTTTCTTTTTTTTTTTTTTTTTTTTTTTATACTAGCGTTTCTGACAGGTGTGAGATGATATCTCATTGTGGTTTTGATTTACATTTTCCTGATGATGTGTGATGCTGAGCATCTTTTCATGTGCCTGTTGATCATCTGTACGTCTTCTTTGGAAAAGTTATCTATTCAGGTCCTCTACCCATTCTTAATCAGTTTGTTTGGTTTTTTTTGGTCTTGAGTTGTAGGAGTTCTTTATGTGTTTTAGATATTAACCCCTTATTGGTTATATCATTTGCAACTATCTTCTCCCATTCAGTAGGTTGCCTTTCGTTTTGTTGGTAATAGACGTGTACTTTTATATCTATATGCCTATGCTTAACTTTATTGCATGCTGCATTTAGATTTTATTAGTATTTTTGTTTTGTTTAAAGAAAGGATGCTCAGTATTTTGAAACACTGAAAATGATCTTCCTTGCTTGTATCTTCACCCCTTTTCGTTGACAATGGGATGCAAACTTTTTGTTTTGAACTATTCAGTAAATTGAGATGGGATGATCAGTTGTACACTCACTTTTAAAAATGTCAGAATAAAAGCTCTATATTTAAATAGTATGCTTAGTAATGAAGGAAAACTAGATCCTTCAACCAAATCTGTACAATGTCTCCTTGAATGAGAAAGAAAAATTGAAAGTAGGCAAACATAGTAAGTAGTGTGTCACTGGCCATTCATTTCATAAGCATTTCCAGAGTGTTTATTCTGTGTAAGTTTCTGCCTTCAACAATTTATAGTCTAGGGCAGCAGAAAAATAAACAGGTAATTATAGAATAATTATCTTTGGAGAACTGGGTGTTGGCTTGTGGGAGTAAAGGTAGGAATCCAGTCATAAAGTCAGGGAAGATTTCTTGTGAATGACATCTAAGGTTAACATTTCTTTTTTCTTTTTTTAATGTTTATTTATTTTGAGAGAGAGAGAGAGAGTGTGCAACTTTGGGGGAGGAGCAGAGAGAAAGGGGGAGAGAGAATCCCAAGCAGACTCCACACTCCATGTGGAGCATGTCACAGAGCTCCATCTCACACCCAGTCTTATGACCTTGAGAGCATGACCTGAGCCGAAATCAAGAGACACTTAAGCCCTTAAGCTTAAGATTTCTCATTGAGTGTAGGGGTACTGGGTGGCTCAGTCAGTTAAATGTCTGACTTCTGCTCAGGTCATGATCTCACAGTTTGTGAGTTCGAGCCCCGCATTGGATTCTGTGCTGATAGTGCAGAGCCTGCTTGGGATTCATTCTCTCTCTCTCTCTCTCTCTCTCTCTCTCTCTTTCTCTTTTTCTCTCTCTCCCTCCCTCCCCGTCTCTGTCTCCCTCTGCCCCTCCCCCACTTTCCCTCTCTATATCTCAAACTAAATAAAACTTAAAAAAAAGATTTATTAAGTGTATTATAAGGTCAGTGTAGATTCATAGCACTCTGTTAAGAAAATTCATGTTTGTTATTATCAGAGGAAGGTGAATTTTCATCTAACCTATTTCTGCTGAGGACTGTTTACTGTTTCCAGATATTTTTAATAAAGGTCAAAATGAAGGGTCATATTTAATTAATGAATCATCCATTTCTGTTTTGATTGGTTTATTTAAGGTTTTGCTGTATTGGAAAGGAATCCAACGTAATCGATTAACATTAAAGTTAGTATATGCTATTTCATATGAAATTATTCTCAGAATTAAAGACAATAAGGAATCTGTTTGGCTTAAATTTATGGTACTGATTAAAGCTTTTTGGATTATACTGTGTATTACACATCGGAGTGACAAAGCAACCCACGTTTATTGAGTTAAGTTGCCCAAAGTGTCAGGCACTGTGTAAACCTCACTTTAAACTATGGTATAAGGCACACATCGCAGCCTCATAGAGAGGTTTAATAACCTTCTCAGGGTATGTAGCAGTTGTGATAGGGCCAGGATTTCAATCCAGGCAGGATGACTCCGTAGTCTCTACCTCCCCTGCAAGCACATAGCTAACTTGGCATTACCCACTGTGGAATCATTTTACAAATGTAATATAGACTCACAAAATCCTCACATGTTACAGAAATATTTAACGTGGAAAGTGAAATCCTACTTTCATCTTCTAGAGAGAACCGTAGGTAAAGTTTTGATTTATTTTTGTGGGGTTAAGAAGCAAATATTAACATTTTATAATGTATTTTAAAATAATAATAGGATTATATACATATTGTTTTGCAACTTGATATTTTACTTAATTACCTCAGGGCTTTGTATGTCTGTGAAGATAAATCTAGCCAATTCTTTTCTTTTTTTAATGAATTCATTTTTAAGAGAGAGCAAGTGGGAGTGGAGCAGAGAGTGAGGGAGAGAGAGGACCCCAGGTAGGCTCCGCACTGTTAGCGTAGAGCCCTACACAGGACTCGAACTCCTGACCTGGGAGATCATCAGCTGAGCTGAAACCAAGAGTCGGCCGTTTTACTTGACTGAGCCACCCAGGCGCCCCACCCCCAATTCTTTTATTAATAGCTTTATGCAATTATTTATGAAAATACCTTGAATTTATTTACCCATTCTCTAGTTGATGGATACTTGGTTCATTTCAGTTTTCACTATATAAAAATGTTGCATTGCATTTCTGTGCTAGCTTGTATGTATTTCTTCTGTTTTCTTTTTTTCTTTTTTTGAGAGAGAGAGAGCCTGAGTGGGAGAAAATGTCAGGGGAAGAGAGAGTTGTTGTTTTTTAATTCTTGTTTTGTTTTTTTATCCGTTTTGAGAGAGAGAGAAAGAGCAGGAGCAAGGGAGGGGCAAGAGAGAAACCCAGGCAGGTGCCGCGCTGTCAGTGCAAAGCCCAACACCAGGTTTGAACTCACACCATGAGATCATGACCTGAGCCAAGAGTCAGGCTTAACTGACTGAGCCACCCAGGTGCCCTGAGTGGGGGGAGGGGGGAAATATGAATCTTAAGCAGGCTCCATGCTCATTGTGGAGCCCGATACAGAACTCCATCCCATGACTCTGGGATCATGACCTCAACCAAAACCAAGAATTGGACACTCAACTGACTGAGCCACTTAGGCGCTCCTGTGCAAGCGAGGGGATCTAAGTGGATCCCCTGTGCAAGCTAGGGGATCTGTAGGATCTAAGTGGAACTACTACTGTGTCAAGGGAATTCAATACTTTAGCTTTTAAAAATAATAATGCAAAGACTGTATTTTATGCTCCCATGAACGATAAAGTGGGTGTTACCCCACTTCTTCAGCAACTTTTCGACATCAGTCTTTTTTATGTTTGCTAATAGCCCGCCCCCTTTCCCTTTAAAAGATATCTAATTAGGTTGTAAATTGAATTCTTTCAATATTAGTTTATTGGCAACTTGTATTTTCTTTTCTTTGAACTGACATGAGTCTTTTATCTGTTTTCTTTCATATACCATTCTTTTATTGGTTGAAGACTTTTTTGATCATCTGTTTGCTCTCCATATAGCAAAACATAATAAGGTAGTTAAATTTCTTTTACTTTCAGATCAACCAGGGATGACCACCCCTTTTGCTATTATAAAGTAAAATTTATTTTCAGTAGAGTTTAATTTTTTGAAATATCTCTATCATTTAATGTTTATGTTGCTCCTAACAATTCAGAGAGTTATGTTTACTTGGAAAATGCTTATGCTCTGTTTATTAAAAAATCTTCTTAGAAAATACTGTCTCATTTACAAGCTTAGCTAATTTCTTACTCTTTTCTTATTTATTATGCTTTTTTCCTTTTTTGGAACAGGATAATGCTGACTATAGATTATTTCAGAAAACACTCAAATTGTGTCGCTTCTTTGCCAACTCCCTTTTGCACTATACTAAGGTAAGGCTTATTTTGTTAAATGTGAAATCTATAATAAATTATAAATTGTCCTGTTTTTATCATTCCTGCCAAAAGATCAATCTGTTGAAGTTATTTTGTGAAGAATATGTTTTATAGGTTTTTTAAAAATACTGTTATTAAATGTTGAGCACCTGTTATATCATTTAAGTTGCTTCCATCATCATGTTACTATTTTTATTCAATTCTCTGGAAAAATCAGTTCTTTAAGTATAAATACAAATAAAATTACTTCTGTAAGCACAAGTCAGTTATCAGAAGATAATTCAATTTGGCTTTAAATACTGTTCATAAATTACTTTTACCATATTTCTGTATTTTTTAATTATTAAAGCTGAAATGTTCAAAGTTGTAAAGCTGTATAATAATTTAAAGTAGACTTGCATATTTGGGAGTCCTTAAGATAGTAGTGATAGTTGAAGATATCTGGATGGAGTAGATAAGTTATCAAGGAAGATTATTTGGAGAGAAGAGCAGAGAATGCTTATAGCACCCGGTCCAGGAAACGTCACTAATACATATTGGTGATTTAAAAAAAAAAACAACTGTTGGTTGTCTGTGTAGAATTTGTCTTTAACTTTGTCTTCCTCTCTTTGGAGGAAAAGATGAGGGTCTCCAGTGACTGTTTCTTGTAGTTGGGACTCCCGCGCAGGCACACAGACTACCAGCACATTGCCCTCCTGTTGGGTGTGCTACCCGAGCTGGTCTGGGTATGTGCCACTTCCCGGTTGGCTGCTCGCACCCTGGGTTCCCTGCAGCTGGCAGGGCCCGTGGTGGGAGGGTCCTGGCACCAATGGCACTTGATGGGTGGTTACCCATCTGATAATTTGCTTGGTGTGTAGGAGGCAAAATTACACCTAATCATGCCCTTTTTAATCATTTCTTTTCTCTCAGGAATTTTTAATTTTTAAAAAAGAAAAATCAGCTTTTTTCTGTACCCTATATTACACCAGGAACTATTTATTTTACTTCCTGAGAGGTAGCCTAACCATAATGGAGCTGCACAACTGTGCTCGAATCCTAGCCATGCTGGTTTTTAACTGTGAGACTTGATTGAGTTACTTGATACTTTAGCTTTAGCTTTCTGTTCTGTGAATTGAATCTAAGATTTTTGAGAGGACTAAAATTAAATAAAGTGATACAAAGTCACTTGCTACATGTGTACTGAGCGCTTAGTAGGTTCTCAGGAAGCGATCTCTGCTAATTGTGGTTGTAGTGACAGTTTTAACAGCAACTTAGGTGCTGATTAGCCTCATCCTCCTTGTCCTCGTGCAAGAACCTCTTTTTTTCTTTAATGCGGCATATCCAGGATTTTATTTTATTTTGCATGTCTTTGTGAGGGGATGTGTATTAGAAAACCACAGCGCATTCAAAGAATGAATAGAGTTGTTTTATTTTAGGAATTTCTTCCTTTACTCTCTGATTCTTGCTGCACATTGCACCAGCTTTATCTTCAGATACACAGGTAAGAAGAATGCCATGTGATCATTAAAATGTAACAGTGCCATTTGAACTGTGCAGAGATCAAGCATATGCCATTCAAAATAAAACATGAAAGTAATTTTTTTTTTTACTGTTTCAGTAAACTTTTAACTGCTTGCTTAAAATAATTAGATGTGGAAGCTTTTAAAGAATAGATTCCATGTGAGTTTTACTTACTCTTAACTAGTATCTTGTACCCGAGTGATGAATAATTGGTATGGTGATAAATACTAAAGGCAAAAAAAAAAAAAAAAAAAGCCTCCGTATACATGGATGTATTGTTCTTTATCGTTGTAAATTTTTATTTTAACTTCTGTGAGATTTAAGATGTGTAGTAGTTAACTCCATCTGAGGGAAAACATTGAAATCCAGAAAAGTATTATTTAGATAGGGGCTGAGCGACATGTGAAATTGACAGACCCTCCAAAGAGCCCTCCGTTTGACATTAAGATACTCTGTCATCTCATTTGTCCAGCAGTGCTTTCTAGTCTTCCAGACTCCTTTTTCATACCTCTCCCTCCTCAAATTTCCCACGTCTCTGACACCTCCTCCCCATTCCCCGTTGCCAGTTAACGTCCTCACTGAGTATGTCACTGAGAAGGCATGGCTTCCTCCGCTCATTGACTGTTGCACCTGTGTCTCGGTCCATGTGGTCGCTGACCCGTGAGTGAGTGTCCGCGCCCTCCTAAGGCCGGCCTGTACGCGCTGGTCCCCTGAACTCGCCTGCTCAGGGGTCTCTCTAGCAGTTGTTCCCTTCCCTCTTGCATCACCAGTCTTCCCTCCTACTAGGCCTTTCTCATCTGGATACCAGCATGCGGTTACTTTCCCCATGGTCGACATCATAAGAATACAGAACAACACCTCTCAAGTCCACAGCCTCCTCCAATGCCTTCCCATTTCTCTGCCTCTGTTTACAGCAAAAGTCCCAGGAGTTGTCTGTCTATACCGCTGTCTCTACCTTTTTTCTTGGGGCCATTCTAGTCAGGCTGTCGATGCCACCACTTCGCCAAAACAGCTCTTGTCAAGCTCGTCAGTGACGTCCACGTTTGCTACATCTGGTGGTCAGTTTTAAGCCTCCGCGTATGTACCCTGTTCACAGCGCTTGACCCTCCCTTTTGCACTTCCTTCCGTTGGCTTGTAGGTACCTCTCCCTCTTGTTCTCTTCTGACCTCATGGCTGTGCCTTCTCAGCAGGTCCTCTTCTCGGCTTCAGCTGGGTGGCCTGAGCGGCCAGTCCCCAGGCAACTTCGTTCTTCAAACTCATCAGGCTGAAATACCTGGTCATCTCTGACACTTTTCCTTGTTTTCGTATCCACATCTCGCCCAATAACAAATTGTCAGTGTCCCCTCCGGTATAAATAGATATACCTAGTATATGGGTTCAGTATGTATGTATACAGAACCCAGCCAGTTCTCACCACCAGAAATGCTCACATCTGATGTCACCCATTATTGTTTCTTACCTGGGTTTCCACGGAGAGCATCCCACCCACTGTCTCCCTCCTCCCTTGCCTCCCTCTAGTCTGTCGTCCATACCATAGTCAAAGTGAGCGATAAGACATTAAGGAGATCATGGGACTTTGCTGTACAAACCTTCAGATGATTAATATTTGTTATATTATGGATTTACTTGCTTCCTTGTTTGCTAACTGCCCCCCTTCGTTAGCATGTGAACTTTGTAAAGGCAGTGATCTGGTATGTTCTGTTTACCACTGTGTTACCTGCTTCTGGAACAGTGCATGGAGCGTATACACAGGCATTTAATAAACAGCTGTCACATAAATCAATTTAAAAATACACCATTTGATTGAGGGGCACTTGGGAGGCTCAGTCAGTTAAGCATCCGACTTCAGCTCAGGTCAGGCAGTTCATGAGTTCAAGCCCCGCATCAGGCTCTGTGCTGACAGCTCAGAGCCTGGAGCCTGCTTCAGATTCTGTGTCTCCCTCTCTCTCTGTCCCTCCTCTACTTACAATCTCTCTCTCTCTCTCTGTCTCTCTCTCTCTCTCAAAATAAGTAAACATTAAAAAAAATTTTGATTGAAAAACAAGTACTTGCTTTGATGCTTAGTAGCTATAGTTCAAGTCTGTGGAGTTTCATCACCTTTTATTTGTGTATATCTTTCACCTTACTTATAATTTAATCTTCACAGCCACTCTGAATCAACACCACAAATGAAGAAACTGAGGTTCAAGGAGGTCAAGTGAATGAACCAAACTCAAGCAACTAATAATTGACAGACTGTTGCTTTTTCCATCACACTTCAAAGGCCTCAAATGTGTATCTTAAGTGCATCCCTTCAAATGCTGTTATCTCCTGCTAGACAGGGTTTTCTCAAGTACCCTCAAGTTTGCCACAATTAAAATAACATGGCAGAAAGTACTGAATACACGTCTTATTTCACATAAGTTTGGCTGAAGTTTCGTTTTAACTGTACCTCCTGAAACATCTTCCATGAAAAAGTCTTTGCATCTTCCTTCAGGACTAGTATACCATTTAATTCTCACAAAGCCCTTGTTTCTGAGCATTATTTCCTAGTAAATTCAGAATTCTGCGTTATCTTGAAACAACTTTTAATAGAAGTGTGTAAGCCAGTATTTATCAGAAATACCTTTCTATATGTAATGTTTTTACTGGTTATTTGATAATTCATATTTTCATGGTCTTTTTTTAAGGACACTGCTGTCAAAATGGTATTAAAATGCATCAAAACAATACCAAAGATTTCTATAAGGTTATAAAACTTAATTTTGTGGAATTATAGTCATGTTATTTAGTTTGGAGGTCCTCATACAATTGTGGTATCAATTTAGTACCTTGAATTTTGTTATAAAATACATGCTACTTATTTTTTCTATATTTTCACTGCTAGAAGATGAATTTACAATAGTCATGTCTACCTAAAATTAGGAGAGACCTATTAATGGATGCATTTTTTCCCTGCCTTTCCAGCAAGTTTCCTCCAAGCCTATATGCTGCCAGGATTTCTAAAGCACAACAGGAGGAAATAGCAGGGACTTTCCTAGTTACACTGGATCCACTCATCAGTCAGCTTCTCACATTTCAACCTTTCGTGCAGGTGGTTTTGGATAGTAAGTTAGGTAAGCTTCAAAACATTTAATTTTAAACCCTTCAGTAATTATTGCATGTTAGAGATAGGGTTATTTCCCTTACATAATCAATCATCCCTTTTAAAAATTTTATTTAAAATTCCTTCTATTTTTTTTTAAATGAAAAATATGTTCCAAGAAAACAATTATGCCTCTACCTTCCTTTACACATCACGAGCAGATTTCTGTTGAAATTACGTAGAGTATGTTTTTACCAATTGGTTGTAACTTAACGAACGTGTTCTTATTACGTGTGAGAGCTGCCATGTGAACTGCAGTTCCCACAGTGTCTTCTGCTGGTTGTCATCATGGACAAGCTGCCCTCTCAGCCCGAGGATGTGCAGGCCCTGTGGTGCACAGAACGCCAGCTCCTGGAAGCGAAAACCAGGTAGCTGACACGGTGGTGATGATGTTCAGTCATGCTAGAGAGGGTTTCGAATGTCCGCCGTTGGGAATGAATTTGAAGTTAAGGTCTTCCAGTTAATTACTCCTGTGTAGACCTCATCTATATTGCTACTTATAAATATAGATTCAAAATATATAAACCTGTAACAGATGCTAAAAATATTTGCAGTGTTTTAGAAGGTTTTGACTAATACTCAGTGTTATAAACGCTGAGAGTAATAGGGCAGATGCATTTACTAACATTTAAAACTGAGCTCTGAGAAACAATGCTCTTTGCTGTAAGTTCCCTCCCGGGAGATTTCACGCGTATTTGTCCCCCTTGCCACCGCCAGGCAGTAGTCTTACTCCCTGGGTTATACCTGCTGTAACGTCTGCCCTCTCCTCTAGCCCGTGCCGTGTGCCACCCACCCGGTTAGTCCCCCTGAAGCCCAACTGTGAGCCTCCTGTTCTCCTCAAAAACAAAAGCATGATGGCGGAACCGCTTAGCTTTGCATCTTAAGTCCATCGCATTCTGCCGCCATCACCCATTTTTGCTGCTCGTCCTGTCGCTTGCTTACTCTAGTCATGCTGGTTACTCCTGCCTGCCTTTTCCTCGTGCTTTGTCTTCTCTGCCTGTTTATATTTTGCCTATTTCTAACTTGTTATTTAAATCCTCTATGAAGATTTCTTAAACCACTTCAATCTTACAATGACCCCTCTATCTTTTTATTTTAATGTTTATTTATTTTTGAGAGAGCAAGAGACAGAGTGTGAGCGAGGGAGGGGCAGCGAGAGAGGGAGACACAAAATCCGAAGCAGGCTTCAGGCTCTGAGCTGTCAGCACAGAGCCTGACGCGGGGCTCGAACTCACAAACCACAAGATCATGACCTGAGCCGAAGTCGGACGCTTACCTGACTGAGCCACCCAGGCGCCTCAGAATGACCCCTTTCTTATTCCTATTTTCTATTTTATATAGAGCATCTAATCCATATTTAAATTTCAGGTTCTTTGATGACTTTTGTCTGTGACTTTGTGTAGTTCAGTACTACGATAAACATTTGGTTAGAAAAAAAAGGAAAAAAAGGTACAGAAAATTCTTTTTCTTTAAGAAATTTGTCAAACAGGGGCACCTGGGTGGCTCAGTTGGTTAAGTGTCCACCTTCGTCTCAGGTCATGATTTCGCGGTCTGTGAGTTCAAACCCCGCGTTGGGCTCTGTGCTGACGGCTCAGCCTGGGGCCTGTTTCGAATTCTGTGTCTCCCTCTCTCTCTGACCCTCCCCTGTTCATGCTCTGTCTCTCTCGGTCTCAAAAATAAATAAACATTATAAAAAAAAAAGAAATTTGTCAAACAATGATTATATTTGATTTTTATGGTTATGTATTCACACACAGTGGAAACTGTTATTGATACATACCTCTTGAGACATTTTGCTTTGCTAAAATAACCCTCCTTATGTCATATTATTATTATACCTGCTAATTATTAAAATGTTCATAACGTTCAGTGCTCTCAATGTCCCTGCAGGGTATCTCTATTTAAAGCCATTTTCTACAGTTTTGAGCAGTGTTCTGGTGAACTCTCTCTCCCTGTTCACCTACAAGGAGTAAAGAGTAAAGGGCAAGCGGAGGTTGCTGTCACCTTGTATCAGCATGTTTGTGTTCATCTGTGCACATTTGTCGCTTCCTTTCATCCCTCACTGTTTCCTGAGCTGGTAAGTTTGCTATCTGCTGGGCTACACTGAGACCACCCTTCTACTTTCTTTTCACTGAAGTTTTGATTTATATGCAGAAGAAAGGAACAGTTCATGTTTTCAGATGTCATTCTCTGAGTTTGCACATTTCACCCTATAATTCACTCGTGTCTTAGGAAATGGTAATCCTAGAGCCCTGTGGTATTCAGATGTAATGGTCAGCCAGAACATTTGAGAAAACATTTTAGGTGGCAAGATATGGAAATATGGAGTGAAAAGAGAAAAAATGTTCGAACTTTACCTAATTCTGTTCCATAAAGAGAAGGAGAAGTAAGTAGTAGATTGTAGTACCAAGTCTGTAGATCTTAGGCATAATGTTGATTTTCTTTAACGGAATTAAATTAGAAAAGATGTTGAGAAAATTGTGGGGAAGAAATTCTTAGGATTTACATAAGGATCAGTATCCTTTAAGATGTTTTACAGTGGTTAATATCTAGCACTAGAATCTTTGTGGATCCTAATGATTGAGTAAACACATTTAAAATCACTTTGGAATCTCCATAGCCCAGCATAATGCTTAACATACAGTAGGTGCTCATCAATGTTGAGGGAATGGTGCTATAGGTTCTTTCAGATACTAGAGAGTTGAACCTTCCCATTGAGGATCTGTTGTTACTTGGATTGTGATGGTGTTTTGTTGTTTTATTTTGAGAAATGTAATAGTAATCGTAATTTATCATGAACTTTCTGTTTTTCATTAGGATGTTGCTCTGTTGAATGCTGTGCTTAGTGCTAATCTGATCACCTCTTTGTTAGCTATGGATACATGGTGCTTCCTTTCACGGTACGATGTATTTTTTTGGGTTTTGGATTGATTTATAGTAGTAACTGAGAGTAAATGATGTTATAATGTAAGCTTAAAGAAAATTTCTGTCTCAATAACCCTTTACCAGCTGCCCAAAACGGTTTGATTTCATAGCATAGCACTAATTAGGAACTAGGTTCCCATTTTCGTTTCTGCGGTTCAAGCCGATAGATAACTGTTGCCTAGGTAGTTTTGTATATTGTGCTGTTCCTTGGCCATGGATAAAATTGCAGGTTAGAATATTTAGTGCTTTTTAGAAGTTCATCTCTTTGCTTTTCTGAATAATTGTATGAATTATTTCATAAAGATTGTGTTCTCTTAAATCACAGGTATGGGACTGCTGAACTCTGTGCACACCATGTCACCATAGTGGCTCATCTGGTGAGGAGAAGTACAAGGTCTAAAACACCTACTTTCCATGCAGTTCCTTTAAGGATACAATAGTCTTAAAGAATGTGAATATCAAAAGGAGAAATAGTTTGATATCTAAATTGTTTTGGCAGTTTCTTTGCTGTGCTTTAATTCTGACGTTATTGAGAAAGATGTATCAGAAACTGTAAAACTGCGGAAATTGTCTCATATTTTCAAAATCTTACAGGATTTCATTAATTGGTCTGAGAAAGAAAGACTAGGTTAACTGAGAATAAATTTAAAATTGAATGCAAAGTCGAAAATATAGTTGTAATGTTGCTTACTGAGAGTTATTCTTTTCTTTCTCCCTTTAATATGACTTAGACAGGGTGCCTCTTGATTTTATTGTCTCTCGGTCAGAATGATTTGAGAGGAACTAATGTGACAGAAACTTATGCCTTTTGGGAAAGAAATCATGCTTTGTGAACGGATATAAAGAGAAAATGATGTAGTGATGATTTAATCTTTTCAGTGTTGATCTTTTTTTGTTTTCAGATTTTGAGATGTTTGATATATTCCGTATGATATGGTCATGATTTGTTTGTTATTTTGGGTTTTTTGTCCCTGACCTGTGATAAAGATCTTCTGTGGGTCCATGTGTCTTTCATTTCTTAGTAGCTATTATGCCATATATTTCTTAGTTTACTGTTGAAAGATGTTGTAGACTAAATCCAGTGAGGTCCAGTGACCTGAACAGCTGGTCTGTATGTCTCCATGGCTAGCGGTCTGGAGCACTTCCCCACTTCTGAATCCTTAGCACATCTTGTACAAAGCAGATCCATAGTAGTTTTTATGTTATGTATATTATTTTTCAAATAAAATAAAAGCTCTAGTACATTATGATAGGAATTGATTGCCAGAACATTGATCTTATAAAATCTTTTAATGGAGCTTCTGTCTTAGAGTTATACCTGTCTCTGCACTGTTGTGCTTAGATCTTAGAAAATTCCATAAACTGTCATTGAGTAGGTGATTAACATATCAAGTTATCATCAAAATAGTGATTCAAAATAGAAATCTCAAAGGGTTGTTTTTATTTTTCTTTATTTTTCCTTCAGATTTTTATTTAAATTCTAGTTAGCTAGCATGTGGCGTAATATTTTCAGGAGTAGAATTTAGTGATTCGTCACTTACATATAACATCCAGTGATCAACACCAAAGGGTTGTTTTTAAATACGGTGTCAAAACCCTTTTCTCATAAAAATAATCTAGGTTAATGAAAGAAAAACGACTTATTTAAGAAAAGCTCTAAATAAAAAATCTGAATTATTTATAATCTTATGGTCCAAAAGAGCTGCTGCTAATATTTGGGCATATGAAAGCTTGTAAAAACTATGATTTTAAGTCTACTCTCCTCTCCTGTCTTTTCCCAGATAAAATCTTGTCCTGGAGAATGTTACCAGCTCACCAACCTATCGATACTATTCAGGCGGCTCTTTTTCTTCATGGCCCCACCCCAGCAGGCAAGGATATGATCTTAGTCACTGTCTTTGGGTAGCTGCTGAGAATTGGATTAGACTCTCTGAAAGCTTCCCATTGCCCCATTTATGGTACATTTGAATGTTGACATGATCTGAGTATAAATTTTCAACGTATTGATTGCTTTGCTTATCGCTTTTAGGTGGGTTTAGATTTTGATGTTGTTAAAGAA
Source organism: Leopardus geoffroyi (assembly GCF_018350155.1). NCBI lineage: Eukaryota > Metazoa > Chordata > Mammalia > Carnivora > Felidae > Leopardus > Leopardus geoffroyi. The sequence goes on along the minus strand of NC_059338.1, from coordinate 57,162,280 downwards.
AAATCAGAGCCATCCAGTGTAGTCAAAGTGATAAAAGTGGATTTTATTTTGGGATTGTTGCTATAGGGAAAAAGAGGCCTCAGTGTAGAACTGGGCTCGAGTCTGAATACAGCACAGACTGGGAGGGATTCACATTCAGGGAGCAAGGTGTAGGTCAGGAGGTGAAAACTGCTGAGAGGAAGTGGTGATTCTTGCTAAACACAGACCAAGGTGATAAAATATCAAGGCTGAGGATGCTTTCTAAAAGGACTTAGCAGAATTCTTGCTAAACCTGGATGCTGCAAGCCCAGGGATGGACACAATCCCAGATGGAAGACGAGTTGAGAAGAGACTTGGAAGAAGAGCCTGACTTAAGTTTGGTCAGGAGAGAGCCTTTGTCGCTGTCTTTGCTGCAAGTTACAGACAGTCATTGTCTTCCCAAAATATATCTTTCCCCTTGTTTCTCAGCCATTTAAGATATTGACATGAGAAAGTTCTATATGCCCTTCTTCCCCTTTTAATTTATTGTGAAGACCGAGAATATCTGTATGCCCTTAATGATGTCTCTTATTTTTTACGGCAAATAAGCTGAACTTTTTTGGGAAAATGGAAAGTACGATGAGCCTTAGTTGATTGCTCTTGTGAGGAAAGCCAGCTTTGCCACAATAAAGGAGAGTCTCTGGCTACGGACACCTGTGTCGGCCAGTGCAGTCCCTTGGACTAGCACTTTGCAGCTGTTTCAGGAGCTGCTTAGGGCTTTTTGAAACATCTAGGCTCCTGGACCTTCTCCTGTGAATGGGGTGGGTGCAGAGTGGAGGCAGTACAGTGAGGCCCAGGCATTTGTGTTATTATTGTCGTTGGAATTCCTCCATGATTCTGACATGGATATGAGCTTGGGAACCACTAGGTCAGTGAAGGGGGTTTGAATCCTGTCTAACTGTGACCTTGGGCACAGCATCCTTTCCAAACCTCTTTCCCTGTCTATAGAATGGCGGATACGTGTTAACTATTTTGAAAAATTTTGTAACGACCCAGATGTAATACAGGCGAAACACTTAGCATAGTGCCGTGCTTAGAAGGGTGCTCAGTAAATATTGGGAGTCGTTTCTGAATAGAGTATTTGCCTCAAGTCCATGTCTCCTTTCCTGCCCGAGAGAAGCTGGACAGGCACCAGAGGAGCCGTGCTGGCCTCCTAGCCCCCTTCCTTGCAGGTGGTGCCGATGCTGAAAGCACACCAGGCCCACCTGCTAGCCTTCTAGAAAACACAGAAGTGTTGCTCTTCTCCTTTCCAAAACCCCCAAAGAGTCGTCTGCTCCATGTCCCTTCAGATTTTAATCCCTCTTATTCCCCTCTCAGGGGTCTTTCTCTTGGTTTCTGGGACACTGTTCTTCACAGGGGCCCCGTGAACTGGGAAGCCCTTCCTGAGGGTCCGTTTAACCTCAGTTTTCTCATTTATTAAATGGGAATAAAATTGTCCTTTTCCCAGGGTTGTTGTGAAATGTTAACTTGTAGAATACTACAACTCAGGATGAATGATCTAAGTGAGGTCTAGAAACGTGGTTGTAAATAAACTCTAGTTAATGTTTAGAGACTTCTTAGACACTCCTCAATTGTCTAAGTTTTTCCAAATAATTGAGGCTATCAGATTTGGAAGTTAGGAATATTTGAGAGGTTACTTTTAACTTTTTCCCTCGGTTATCAAATACTGGTTTCCTGGTCAGCTTACTGTGCTTCAGTTTAAAGGGACATGTCTGAATTTGAATTCTTGTCTGAGAGTCCGTGGCATTTAGCTAATCCTAAAACTGAGGTACTAACCTTCCCTAGACAGAGCTGAGACTTGAGATTCGAAACGCGAGCTGCTCGAAGGGAACACTTCACAAGTGTTCCTTCTTCTGCCAGGCTCTGCTCTTTCTCCTTTTCCCTGCGGACGTGATCCCTCCTCCTGAAGGAAGGAGGGAGGGAACGGGCCTTCTTTGAGATGGACTGGGCTGCGTTCTGGGCACTTCAGTTCTTGGAGTTCCCGCGTCAGCCTGTGGGTGGGATCCGTGGTGTTAACGTTCATTCTGCACGTGAAGACACAGTAGCTCAGGGAAACTCACCGTGACAAACGGCTGGGCCGGGATCTGTGCCAGATCCGTCTTACTCCATCCAAAAGCTGTGCTTGTATTGCCCCGGCCCCGGCTCCTCTCTCAGCTCTTCTGCAGGCGGCTGTTCCGGGGCTTCCTGTTCGCAGGGTGCCGGTCTGCCTCCTTGTCCCTGTAGCTGTGAAATCTGCTTTTCTTGTTGAGGTGTGTAAAGCTCGCTCATTAATTTTTAATAGCGCTTTGTTTAAAAGAAGAAACTTGGAAACCACTGTGCTATATATCATGATACCAGAAAGAACATATAATCTGGTAGAAACTACAAATTTATTAAAGTGCTCATGGTGAAAGGTGCTGCGTAAGGAGTACCAAAACTGGCACAAATCAGGTTTTGTTGGGTGTTCATAGCTTAGAAGATCATTTGTGGGGAGGTATGGGCGGGAACGGGGGAATAGGGGAAGCTGTTGGAGATGGAGGCGTTTGTGACATAGGCTAAAGGATGGGGGAGGAAGGGCGGCTGGGACAGGGGTGAAGGGGGGAGAGCACGCGCTGGGGAAAAGGAGAGACAAGCAGCGAAGCTGGAAGTAATTACTGTTTGCACACAGGATGGTATCTTTTTAAAAGGTGAAATAAAAACCCAGATTTTGTATTAGTGGTGCAGCATTAACATAGTGAAAATAGTTGATCCCAGTTCAGTGATGTTTTACTTAAAAAAAAAAAAAAGTGTGGCAATAATCTGGGGGGAACTGCCAGTAAATAGGGAGATTAAAATGTGTTTCTGTTTCAATATGGAGAGTAATTATTGATATCTTATTATCTCTTTCAGTGTGTAACTGTTAATAATATTTCTGTTTTATAGAAACGAGCAAAAGTACAAGGTTACTGAGAGGAAAGGATTTAATATACCTGGTTTAAGTAGACTGATAGTTGTGTTGCCATTTTTATCTAAAATAAAAAGTACTATGAAAAGAAAAAAAGTACTGTCAGTATTTGCATTTTAAGCCCACTGTTGTATTTTTCCTCTCTTCTCACTTTTAACAAGGGAAGTCCTAAGTCTCTGCAAATTATTCACTTCTACTTCACTCCTTATGAACTGTTGTTAGCACTGGCAGTTTTAAATATATTTTTTAAGTTTTATTTATTTGGGAAAGAGAGCATGGGGGAGAGAGAGAGCATGGGGGAGGGGCAGAGAAGGGAGAGAGAGAGAGAGAGAGAGAGAGAGAGAGAGAGAGAGAATCCCAAGCAGGTTCCACATTGTCAGTGCAGAGCCCAATGTGGGGCTCAAACCCACAACCACAAGATCATGACCTGAGCCGAAATCAAGAGTCAGACACTTAACTGACTGAGCCACCCCAGTGCCCCTGAATATTTAACATTGTATTAAGACTGGGGTTTTCAAACTCAAAATAGTAAATAAATCACTTTTTCTATGTAATAAATTTTGTCAACACCTACCCTTTTATGTTGTCCAGGGCATTATTATTTATAATTTCTATTTTGGCAAGGGAACTAGTTCATTCACTCACTGGATTTTATTATAAAGAAAGGTCATGTTCAGCTGATGTCTATCAGTTGGCACATTTCTCTTGGCCCTCCTGATGCAGTTTGGTTTCATGAGTAAAGCTGCTTATTATAATAGACACATAGCTCATCACAGGGTCCATTTTTCTGGCTTTATCAGCTGTCCCAGAAGATAGCCACACAATTTCTCCCTTGTTTTGACAGCTAAATATTGTCTGCAAACAAAATCCAAATATAAATATAATACACAATGTGAGAAAATTACTCTGTCAAATTTAACATGGTAGGCTTTTTTTTTTTTTTAATATAGGAAGTTTTCATCAAGTAGATTTGAGATACTACAAATTGAAATATTCTTCTTAAAAAATTACATTAATATACTTCCTAGGTTATATTTAATTTAGAAATTCAGTGCACCATTATTTTTGCTGTTTTTCCACTGGAAACTATTATTTTAACTTTTTGTTTTTTTAATGTTTGTGTTCTGTTTTTAGCTAGTCTGCTGATGCCTCATTTTTAACAAACCAGTGCTGTTTTTCTGTTAACTTGGCAAAGGCTTTGAATTATTTCAGTGGTAGAATGGATTTGCTAGCCACATGATTCTGAACTGGTGGCTTACGTTTGTGAAACAAATTCTGTGTGTCCTCTGAGAGCAAAGCCAACTAGCCTAGTGGAAAATCGAACCGATGAGCTTTGCTTCTTTCTGTAGGTCCTTTGTTCTAATCAGCTGAGATAACAGTAAGCCGCCAGGGTTGGCCGAATCGCTCTTTTGGCATACCTTGGAATATTACTTTTGACTTAACAAGGTCACGAGCACACATGTTCTTAGGAAAATAATAGACTTACTGGGTAGGATAAAATAGCTACCGGACTAATAATGAAATAGATTATTTTTAACATCTCTCAGTGCCTACATATCATGTTCCACTTAAACTGCGTTTTGCATTTGCAAACAAATGCAACAACAGCAAATACAATAATGTGTGTTCGTGTCATTTACCTTGGTCTGGTCCTTGTCAGTTAAAAGCTTTTTCAACGTTTATTTATTTTTGGGACAGAGAGAGACAGAGCATGAACGGGGGAGGGGCAGAGAGAGAGGGAGACGCAGAATTGGAAACAGGCTCCAGGCTCTGAGCCATCAGCCCAGAGCCCGACGCGAGGCTCGAACTCACGGACCGCGAGATCGTGACCTGGCTGAAGTCGGACGCTTAACCGACTGCGCCACCCAGGCGCCCCAGTTAAAAGCTTTTTAAAAACATAAACCATGGGAGCCAGTTCTCCGCTTTTGTGTATCCGTTCATCAGATCGTCTTCTGTTACTCTTCAATTTTTTTTCAGGTGGAGTTTATCCAGAAATTTTCCCCCAGAGAAGCAGAAAATCTGTCTCTGTGGCAATATATTTCCTTCCAGGCATTACCTGCCGAGCTTAGGAAACAAGCCGCACAAGAGGTCGTCGGAGTAGGCATTGCACGGTGTACGGAGTGGCTAAGCAATAGTCGTACTTTGGGAGAGCTTGACTCTCTGGTAAGAAAAGAATTTTGATTGATTTGGTTCATTTAGTAACTGTTTATTGAGCACGACTTAAGGCACTAGTGATGGGTTGTTAATAAGAAGGATACAGTCTCTGTCCTCAGGTTAGAAACTAGCAAGCTTTCAGATTCTACATTGTAAAGGGGTCTGTGAGAAACTTACTCCATCTTGATGTAAATTACATTGGGGGCTGAGGGTCTGCAGTTCAAGACACACTGGACCAAGATGAAACTCAGTATGAAATATTTTATTTGCAGTGATTTTGCTGACACATCATTAGATTAGACAGACATGACTCTTCTGTTTGACAAAATGCAGCCCCCATTTTAGACACACCTATTCTGAGTCTTTATGTAGTTCTTATGAGCTTTATGTTCCCTCTTAATGAAACGTAAAAGAAGTTCATCTAGAAGAAGTAAAAACTACACGATTTTTTAAAATTGAAAAATTGACTATACTACATGTGGTTCAGTTTTCCAGTTCAGTATCATTTTCTCCTCATTTAATTTATTTCATCCAGCAAACATACTTTGAACACTCTTGTGTGCCAAGCACTGTTCTAGGCATTGGGGATAGAATAGGGAACAAAACAAAAATTCCTGTTCTCATGAACTTGTACTCTAACTCAGCTGTGGACAGTAAAATAAGTAATGAATATATTTGTAAATGTTTTAGATTAGTTTGGGATAAGTGGAGAAAAGTCAAGCAGGGATGGGGACAGGATATTCAAGGGGCTAGGGGTCTATTTGCAATTTTAAATTGCGAGGTCAGGGTTTTTTCAAGGCTTAGATCTCCACACTGAGTGTAAGTGTTCTGACACTCTGTTCTATTCATGGCACTTGATGATAATGAAGTCTAAAGGAGCTGAGGCCCCAGAGGTTATGAATAACTTATAACTCTGCATAAAAACCTGTGTCAAATTTGTATTCTAAGACCCAGTGCCATCTTTTCAGCTACTTCATTAATACATTTTATTAAAAAATAATTTTAATAAAATAAAATTTTATTAAAAACAATTTTTTAAATTATCAGGATAATTTAAAACATATATTAAAGGAAATACAAGTTTTTATTTGCATTTATTTGGAGATAACTTTGAAATACACAGGAGTAACTTAGATTGTTCAGGTTTTACATTTATTGTGCACTGATTTTTGCAGTTGAAGATAAAAAATTTTTTGGAGTAGGCAAAATAATGCACCTGTTTTCTAAACTTGAATATATCTTTGCGCTGACCAAAACTTTATTTCAGCAGGTCATTTTACATGCTTATTTGTAGAAGGAAATAGGTAAATCTTAAATAAAAAGCTGTGTGCTAATCCTTCAAACTTAAATGTTGTTGAAGTATAATGGGTTAAAGGCATTGTTACTAATCATTACATGCAGCCCACTGCACTCCTGGCCAGTCAGAGAGAGAGATTCCATATATAGATAAGAGCAGATCCGGATAAGATGGTTTTTAGTTTCAAGTTCTAGATAGTGTACTTCTCAAGTATTGTATTTGTTTATTGAATGCAGAGTGTTGTTGAGGAATTTTAAAGATTAATTATGAAACAACAGCAATAATAAAAATCTAGTAATGGTAAAAGATTGCTAGGTGCATCATGTGAAAAAAATAGAATCTGTAGTTGATGAATATTACAAAATTAGCTTGATTATATGGACAGTCTGTATCATTGTATTAAAATACAATGCTGTTTCCATTTTGATATTAAACTTTAACCTAAAAGGAAAAAAAATATGTAGAAAATGAAGCAGATGTTTGTCTATAAGGAAAATTATTTTTAATAAAATGTATTAATGAAGTAGCTGGAAAAGATGGCATTGGGTCTTAGAATACACATTGGCCACGGGTTTTTATGCAGTGTTACAAGTTATCCGTAACCTCTGGGGCCTCGGCTCCTTTAGACTGGGATCTAACCTCAGTTCTTTCCCTCTGTCTCCACTTACAGAACACACAGCTTTCTGCTTTGCTTGCTGTGTGTAATTCTGCTAGTGAAGCTTTGGATATTGCACAGCAGACTGCAATTCTGGAAATCGGGAGTCAGCTTTGGGCATTTTTAAACACTACGCTGGTAAGGAAAGCAGCTGATAATTTCTCTGGAGAACAAATAAAATACTGAAAAAAGAATAGCACCAAAATTTCCCTGTAGAGTGAAATGTATGTAATTTCTTTAGGTGCTTGATAGAACTTAAAATACCTATTTGTGCTCTTTCAACCAGTTCTTTTTGAGTGTCACAGGATTCCACTAGTAAAACTAGAGCCTAGTAGAGTGACTGACAGTCCAGCTAACTATTTTCATGACCATTTGGACCCTATTAAAAAAAATCAAACCCTTCTTGGTATTGTTTCTCTTTGTTGGGTTAGTATATCCTGTTTCTGTGGTTCTGGGGTCTTCCATGAAATCTTTTGGGCAGTGGAGAGTGACCTGGCCTAAAGGCAGCAGGGACAAGTGGATGGCTATGGCTGCTTTGTGTTCCTCTTCCCCAGCGATGGCAGAGGCCAGGTGACAGACTAGAATTGGGATGATGGGTGTCCCACAGATGATTGTGGTTTCCAAATGACATTTAGTTTAAAAATCTAAATAGGACATTTGTTTTCTTTGAGTAGTGCCAGCTGCTGGAAGCTGAAGGCAACATTCACACTTTTGGTAAATAATAGAAATGGTTTTGCAGATAATGTTTTATCATTAAAATTTACGTATGGTTAAATTTCCCTTCTTTAGTATTTTAACTTCAGGAAGTGCTTTCCCCCAATCCTCACAAATCATTCAGTAAATATTCATTGAGGATCTCTCTGCTGGTGATCTAGCTTACCATATCATGATAGAAACCACAGTTACAGAGAAGAGAAATGGAATTTCTGGTCATGTGATCTTGAGCAAATTATTTAACCTCTCTGCCCCTTTTTCTTATTTTTTGGTAAAGTGAGGGTAGTAAGAGCTACTCTTACTTCATAGAGTTATAAGGTATATGTGAGGTAATATAAAACACTTAGCATATTGCCTAGTGTATAATAAATGTTCATTAAAAGGTAGCTATTTTCATGTAATTGAAAATTTTCACCAAAATTATTTTGTTTCTTTTTTAAGGTAACAGGTCAACCTTATGTTCAGCAGACACTTAGCCTTTTACTTTCACTGTTGGGATTTTTCATTCAAACTCTAGATCCTCATCTGATAAGTCAGGTAAGAACAGTGAACAAATTGTTGATCCTTTGCTGAGGAAATTATTGAACTGGTATGACCTAAAATAGCTTTGTAGAAACAGCCCTTTTTAGCGATTTGTTGCTCAGTTTGCTTGTTCCCCCTTTCCTGCTGGATTGAATGTAAACGTCACAGGTTTGCTTTATCTTAGGGCGGTCCCCTCATTTCTTTCACTCATCCAGTAGAGTATGGTTAGGATACAGGCTGTTGGTTCAGCCCATATCTGTTCTTCCCTATCTCCCTGATGCCAAATAGTCCAAGCTTTAACTGCCCCAGAACATCCCTGAGGCCAGGAGTCATAGCTCATGTGTGAACTTTGCATGCATACCGTGCTCAAATGCATTTCAGCAGCTGTGGGAGTGCGGAATATAAGCAATGTGGACTTAGGGACCATCTTCACGGTCTCTTTGAAAGCATGATTCTGACGTAAAGGACTACTGAATTTTCTCTCTGGCCCCCAGCCTGCATGGCTGGAGCAGGCAGGACGAGGTCACTGTCGGGGGGATCCTTTTGATGCTGCCTAGTCACTGCCTGCCTTTGGCGTTTCTAAGCCGATACAGAGAGGAGACGGCAAAAGGCCTCCGTCTTCTCTGAAATGATTCAGAGCCTTTGGAATTAGTCCATCTTGGACAGAACTGATCCCCCAAATCGAGAGTTGGCTTAAGCTTACAGGCACATTAAGAAATAAACAGTTACGAGGTAAAACTAGTCATTCCTTGGAGGAGGATGGAAGGAATAATACCTTATCACAGGACCGTATATGCTGGAAAGCAGAACTACTAACACTTTGTTTTTTAGTAGCTTGGTTAGTGGTTGTGCACATTCACAACTTGGCATTAACAAATACATACTAATGAGGTGCAGTTTTAAATTACATATTTATAAAAAATTACATATTTATATATGCATAATATGTATATGTGTATGTATATGTGTATATATGTACATATGTATATGTATTATATTAAATATATGTATATATGTATTATAGTAAATAAATTACAAATTCTATATGCAGAACATGGATTAACTAAATTACAGAGAATGAGAATACAGTAAAATCATTGACTCAGACTTTGTGGATTCTGAAGTTTCTAATAATCTTTTTTGAAAAATCAAATATGGATAATTTTGATAGAATTGTGTCTACCTTTAAAAAACCCACATAACTAAAGTTCTAAAATTTCAGCATAAGTAAATTTAGGTGTTGCTTCTTTTATAGGAGACTTTATCTCTGTGTTCCTTTAAACCAGGGATTGGCAAACTATGGCTTCCTGGCTAGGTTCTCCCTTCCTGTTTATAGGACAAGAGCTAAGGATGATTTTTACATTTTTTTTTTTTTTCAACGTTTATTCATTTTTGGGACAGAGAGAGACAGAGCATGAACGGGGGAGGGGCAGAGAGAGAGGGAGACACAGAATCGGAAACAGGCTCCAGGCCCTGAGCCGCCAGCCCAGAGCCTGACGCGGGGCTCGAACTCCCGGACCGGGAGATTGTGACCTGGCTGAAGTCGGACGCCTAACCGACTGCGCCACCCAGGCGCCCCTGATTTTTACATTTTTAAAGGTTTGTAAAATAAAAACTAAAAAACAAAAAAAAACAAAAAACAAAGAGTATGCAGCAGGGAACATACTACCTACAAAGCCTAAAGTATTTACCACCTGGCCCTTCATAGAAAGTTTGCCGATCCCTGCTTTAAATAATGAATTTCCGTCACTATAATTTATAATACAGAACAACTATTAAGGATTTGAAAGGAGAGCACTGGTATGTAGTTTTTCAGGAAGATACTTTTTTATTTTTAACAGCAGTTGGGAGGATGAATACTGTAATAATTGGGTCAGGCATTTGTTTTTCTTCAAATTCCACTTGTGAAGTGTAGGCTTTGTTGAGTGTTCAGCTGTCTTGGGTTTTGTTGTGTTTTCCCTTCCACACATCCATCAAAATCTTACTCATTAGGTCTCTACAAAATACTTGTTTTCATTTCTAACTGTTGTTTGGTCTTTGCCACTTTAGGTAGTAACTTTGCAGACCTCACTGCTTAAATTAGAGCCTCCTGACCATGTTTGTTTGGCAGTGCTTGATTTTGTATCTTCTCTGGGAAATTTCTTTATACCTCAAGCTATCCAGGTAATATTCTTCATGCTTTTGTTCCCCAAATTCCTTTAATTCTTTTGTTAACAAAATCTCTGTAAGAATTAGTAAAATTTTCAGGCTTCTGATTTCTGTCTGAAATTCTGTGGATTGTTGACCATGAAAGTTGGGGGGGGGTGTGTATTTTGTGAAGAGAGGATGACTTTGTCAAAATAGAACTCATTGTAAGTTTTTTTCTTTTTAGAAAAATAATTTTGACATACAAATAATTTAGAGTTGGCGGTAGCCTGAGAGTCTCATTCCAGTTGGCCTTTAGTACACAATGTCTCTGAGGAAGGCAGACATTTGTCTTCTAGGGAATAGTATATAATGAGGAAATTGGGTAATTTATCAAACTGTATATACTCTTGGTTTTATATCCATGAAAAAGAACTTGATTGTTAAGACAATGTTTTTGAAAATGTTGCAAAGTATATATAATTGGCAAATGGATATTTACTTATAAATTGTACTGCAGGGGTCTGACAATATACTACTTAATTTCCAGATACAACCTCCTAAACTGAATTTTGCCTTCCTTATTACTGTGGTCAGTCTAGATAGTTGGCTTTTTTCACGTCCATGGGTGATGACAACCTTGTCATGTAATTGGAGCAAAAATATGATGGATGTTATCTCAGTAGATATTAAAATCTTTGCAATAGAAACATTTAACTGGCTAGTTTCTAAAGGGCTCTTTTTTGCTCACAAGTAAATGGTATCATACTACTTTCACCACGCAAGGTTATGTTTCATGAGAGAAAGGTAGATGTTGACAGCTTCTTTTATTTTAACCTCTGGACAGAAGTATCCAAAGATGTTTGCATTCGAGCTGTCTTTTTAGCATAAGATAAATTCCGCACTTGATCTTAGCCAAAAGGCCGAGAAGCGATAGCATAAGATAAATTCCGAAATACTGTCTCTTTCATGAATAGCTATGCACCCTGATGGGCCCAGATGCTGTGGAACAAATGGTTTATTAGCAGAAATTATATATTCCCCGGAGCAAAGGCCTGAAAAATTTGGTGGATTCATCAGCATATAAGAGCCTTTAAAGCCAGGAGATGACATTTTATTCAAGAAAAATATTGCTGAGTTTTTGCTGTGTGTCAGGTGCTGTTTTAATCACTGGGGATTCATTAATGAACAAACTAATAAATATCCACCCTCAGCCTGTCGGAAGGCAACTAAGAAGGAGTGACGTAGCATATGAAATATTGTATGTGCTCTGGAGAGAAAGAAAGCAAGGGTGGGAAAGAGAGAATGTGTATGTGGTACAGTTTTAAACGGGTTATTGGCAGTGGCGTCCTCACCGAGGTGAGCTGTGAGTAAAATCCTGAAGCTGAGAGAGCAAGCCATGCGGGTATCTGGGGGAAGCGTCCTGCACTCGGGGGAAATCGTAAGCCTGATCCCTCTTGAGAGCGTGTCTGATACGTGGAGGGAAGCCAGTAGAGCTAACACACCGGTAGTGGGGCTTTCCGGGCCATTGTAAGGACTTCAGCCTTTACTCCGAAGGAAATGAGAAGCTGTTGGAAGCATTTGAACAAAGGAGTGACATGACCTAACGTGGATTAGTATGTGCTCACGGGGACAGAATTAAGGAAACCTGACATTAAGAATAGTGAATATTGGAGGGCCTGGATGGTGCAGTTGGTTAAGTGTCTGACTCTTGATTTTGGCTCAGGTCATGATCTCACGGTTCATCGGGCTTCCTGCTGACAGCATGGAGCCTGCTTGGGATTCTCTCTCTCCCCTCCCTTCTGCCCCTCCCCTGCTCACTCGTGCTCTCTCTCAAAATAAATAAAGAAGAGTGAATGTACTCTACTGAGATTTTCCTCTAATAAGATTTGGTTCTCTTTGTAGGACAAAATTCTGCCCAACCTATCTTCTATTTTTGCCTTACTGTTAGCTGACGGGAACTGGATACTAGAACAACATACGTTAGAGGCGTTTACTCAGTTTGCCCAGGTAATTATAAGACCAACCTATCATAGTGACCTCCAAAACAGTTTAATATTTGCAATATTCTAAAACATTCTAGAAACACTTATTGAGCTACTTTTGATCTTGGTCATTAAAATTTTCTGCTGGAGGAAGTATTGCTAACGATCTATTTTACAGGATCTAAAAATGAAGCATAGAGAAATGAAGGGACTTTCCTAAGGTCAAGGGTGGTAACAACCAGAACCGAGCATTCAGACCAGGCCTACTAACTCGGACACTGTCTTCCAGACAGTATTTTTGAGTTTGAAATGAGTAACACGTTTCATCTCAAACTATCGTAGGAGTTAGGGAGATAAACACAGAGCCCCGCGAGCTCAGGTCCATGGAGAAGGTGAGCCTTCTTGCCTGTCACTGTGCAGTCACCCCTGTGCTCATAAGGGGCCCAGAGACCGGGCATAGGTGACTAAAGCTCACAGTGCCGTGCCCGTGCAGAACGCTGCATTGTCCTGAGGTGCCCTGAAGGGACTGTGAGCTGACAGTCTTCTAGGTGTCCTTGGATAGTTTTCTTTTAAAATGCATTCTTAAGTTGCTCTTAAAACTCATGTATTTGTCTTTGCAAGTTGTTGAAATATATTAAAATCGATCTCGTTTATCAATCTTTTGATAGGGAACAAATCATGAAGAGATAGTCCCACAGTGTCTCAGTTCCGAAGAAACCAAGAACAAAGTTGTATCCTTTCTCGAGAAGGTATTTATTTATGTAGATCAAAATAGTGGGATCACGTATTTTGTCATTTTTTAAAATTGTATGATTGTAACCGACTTAAGTATCTTCTTAAATTGTTCATAGTGCTCAGCACACAGGTGACACAAGTTAAACAGCTGGGGCCAGATGACAGGTCAGAGACCGGGCGGAGTCGCTGTGAGTTCAGGCAGTGAGAGGACCGAGGGACCCCGAACGTTACCCTCCTAGATTCGCATGGAGAACCGGGGGCCTGAGAGGCCGCGTTTACTCCTCTCATTTACATAGAATTTTACACGGCTTTCCTGCGCCAACAAAGACCTAGTTTTCCAAACTGTGACATTTCTAAAGCTGTTTTTAATAGTTAGAACCCAACTGTTGAGTCATTTGGCTCCCATGTCTGTGCACACCTTGGAGCTTCTATGGGGGCAGTTCTGGGGCATAAGGGGCTAATTGCAACACCAGCAGAACATTAAGCCACAGATTTAGAAGACCAGAGAAAGTGCATTACGCTCAACTAATTTTTTTTTGTACCACGCCCATTATTAAACTGGGCCATGTGGCTGTTTATACGCACGTATACCTCACACATCAGCTGGTGAAGTATGTGTGTACGTGTTGTTTTTACCAGTTTCTCACCCTGTACAATGAAGGTTCGCAGACTATCAGTTTTTCCTGGAAAGAAGACACTTCGGCTTTTCTGTAGGGAAGGAGAACACTGGAGAGTGATTTTATCCAAATCACACGAAGATGGTGCATTTACAGATGAGTCCACCTTCCAAAACCTGCCTAGCTCACAGGCTAAGCCAGAATAGTTTAATACTGGGTGCTTACACACACATGCACGGTGTCTTCTCATTTTCTGAATATCACAGCATTTTCTGTTAGAGAATGCTTGGTGTTTACTTGATTTTTCACGATTTGTGGCAGACTGGGTTTGTAGATGAAACCGCGGCTGCCAGGGTGGAACGTGTGAAGCAGGAAAAAGCCATTTTCTGGGAACGCTTTGCTAACGTCGCTGTAGAAGAAGCAAAGTGGTCATCTTTACAGGTATGGACTTTATAGTATGGGTCAAGCTTTAAGAGAAATTCTGCCCTTCTTACTGATAAAAGTGAAAAAAAAACCAGGATGGTTTCTGGCCTCCTATTGAATATCAAAATATCACATCGGGGCACCTGGGTGGCTTAGTTGGTTAAGCGACCAACTTTGGCTCAAGTCATGATCTCACAGTTTGTGGGTTCGAGCCCCCATTGGCTCTGTGCTGACAGCTCAGAGCCTGGAGACTGCTTTAGATCCTATGTCTCCCTCTCTCTCTCTGTCCCTCTCCCACTCAAGCGCTCTCTCTCTCTCTCTCTCAAAAATAAGCATTTTTAAAATATAATCAAATAGATCTAGAAATGTAAAATTCTGTTTTACAGTAGCTGCTCTTTTAAAAATCACATTTCTTCTTTCCTAGCAGGCTCCACACTGTCAGCACAGAGCCTGGTGTGGGGTTTGAACCCACGAACTGTGAGATCATGACCTGAGCCGAAACCAAGAGTCGGACATGTAACCAAATTGAGCCTCCCAGGCACCCTTGCAAATAAGTTTTAACATCATACTATCCCTACTCTTTCAACAGGACTTTCAATTGTTTGTAGTAACTTTTGGGAAAGTTCTGTATTTGTTATCAATGAAGTGACAAACAGTAGTTTCTGAACCACGGAAAACCAATGAACTCACCTTCCAAAATGCTTAGGCTGATCCCTTGCTTCATTCATCAACCCAGCCGGATAATTCTGGGCAGTGTCTAGAAATCACATCTACCTATTAAAAGGCAGAAATCTGATACCCCTAAGGATATTCAGAATATTGTTTTGAGCACTGATATACACATGTATATAGAATCGCAGTCCAAATGAACGATATTCTGGTGAGTTTAGTTATAACTTTTGTAAAAAGAAAAGTTTGTTTATAACTAGTTTTCAGGAAAGACTTAGTTTTACAGATTTTAAGCCTGAAAGTTACATATCAGTGTAAATAAGCCCCCAAGAATTTATTATGACCATGGGGCCCTGGATGACTCAGTTGGGTGTCCGACTCTTGGTTTTGGCTCAGGTCACGACCTCATGGTTTGTGAGTTCAAGCCCCACATTGGGCTCTGCACTGACTTACGGAGTCTGCTTGGGATTCTCTCTCTGCCCTTCCCCTGCTTGTGCATGTTTTTTTTTTTTTCTCTCTTGAATTTATTATGACCTTCCTTAGGAAGGCCGTGATCACAAAAGGTGGCTCAGCTCCAGTTCCCACCCCAGTGCGGTGATGCTAAAAGCCTGACAGTTTCTGGAATTGGCCGTAAAAGTTTCCCAAAGACCACAGCTCTCCTCATTTATAAACTTAGCATTAAAAAGTAAACTGGAACCGTTTAGAAAATTCATACTTGGGGCTTTTTTGTCAGGACAGATTGCAAGATAATCCCAAAGAAACTCACTGGAAGTGACTGGATGAGGCAGGCGTTTCTCTTACTTTCCTTGGGCCCTAATGTTAGTGGAACTAACCAGAAATGCCTTCCCAGAGTTTTCTAGGTGATTGCAGGGGTGGTGGTTCCCTCCTCCCCTGGTGAACCAATGACTAAATAAAATTAGCACATAAAACTTCACTGTTTCAGAACTCCAGAAAGAAAGTTCTTTATCATCTTTGAGACGGGTATCATGGCATTACTTATCGCAGGTTTTTCTCATTTGCCAGCCTTGCGCAAAAAGAGCCCGTCGTGAGCTCCCTGCAGAAGAAGAGTGCGGGTCAGCACTACAGGCGGCGTCCGTGGCCTTGGAGGCAGTGGAACTATTACTCCAGAAGTCTCCTGCTCCAGACTGGCTTGTAGTGAAACTGGAGATGCTCCAAGAAAGGATGGATAGGCTAAAACGACTTGTACTCTCAGGTGGCCCCTGAACGGACTAGACCGACCCGCACCCCCCGCCCCCCAGAATCATCTTTGTCAGCCTGCTCTGTGTTTTGTAAATGAATGCACTGATGGAACTATGCGTTTTCTAGCACATATAAAACAACTTTTGTAAAGTTGAATCTAGCGAAAATAGTCTTTATTGGACATTTAGAGAACAGGTCGAGGGGGGAGGTTTCTCATGAAGAGCTTTGGTACAACGTGATACATGTGGAACAGTCAGGAACTGCCCAGGTCCCCACAGGGCCCCTCACTCATACATCTGTAAACAAATAAATAAGCTGCCTAAGGAAACCTCAGCAATCTAAAATCATTTATATACTTTATAGCTAAAACTTTTTCAGTAAGTTGTATCTCGTAGTAAAGCTTACTCTTCTGTTAAAGAAATGGCACAGAATTAAGCTAATCAGCTTGAATTTTTGTATTTATTTTCTTTACCTCTGGAATTGTCCTGGAAAACAAGCAGTAAATTCAGCCTTTCCACGGCTGCTTGCCCTTCACAGAAACTGGCCTCAGGCAGATGCGCTCAGGCCCCTCCACAGGACCGGTGCTGGGGCGCCCGCCGCCACTCGGGGGCTCACGCTTCAGTTGGCACAGGCGGGGAAAACGGTGCTTCTGGGTTTTCCGGTCTGCAGAGCCCGCTTTTGAGGTATTAGTTGGATTTTTTAAAGAAATCCTTTGCCCTAAAGTTCCGCCCGTTGTCACCAGTTGTGATCTTCCCAGTTCAGCTCCCCTTCGTCTCCCCAGCCTTCGGACTCTCCCTGCAGCAAGATAAAGCAAACCAAGGGCAGCCTGCTGAAACCAGTCATTTCCGAATCGAAAGGAGCCTAACGCTTGCCTTTCGACGCCAGAACAGACTTCCTCGTGCTCAGTACACTCCCTCCCTCCCTGTGAACAGGAAGCTGAGGGGAGGATCGTTTTGGTTCCAGAATCATAAAGCCGCAGCTTTGTAAGATAACCTCCTGAGGACCGTATCAATCCAAAATCAATCTGAAGACACCCTATTCTTGGCTTAATCCCTCTCCCCATAAAGAGATTATCCTGGTCATAACCAGTGGCTAGTTAAACACTTTGCTGAGCACGCTACATCCTTCTGGGGCAGGAAAGCCCTCGGGTACAGGAACTGCCCATATCCTCATTTTAAGCAGCTGTGCGCGTCAGTCGCTTCCCTCCCTGGGAAAACGGCAGGCGTGACAAACGAGACCGGGCAACCGGCACGGACGAGGACACCCTGACGCTAGCGACGCGATTTACCGATCCTCACCTCGGTAAGGTCTGCTGCAGCGAATTTCGAGGAAAACTGCATCACTGGTGGGACGTCATCCTTGCCGGAAACCATCATTTCTGTCCTCAGTTCAGGCAAAATGAGAATAGCAGCCGAAGGCTTAATTTCTGGGATCATATCCGCAAACCAGTCCAACTCTGGATCTCGTACTGGCTTCTTTTTCACTTGAATGGTGAACTCCTCTCCTAAACCCAGTTCAGATGGAACCTTAAGGCGTCCTTCTGGTGACACTTTTGGGGGCTCGGTGTGGCCTGGGTCATCCCTGCTTGGCGCAAGACCGGCCTTCTGGCACAGGCCGGGTTTCGAAGGCTTGGGCTCTTCAGTGAGTGAAAACAAGGCAGGAATGGGCTCAGGTCCCCCTGCGGCCCCAGGTCTCACAGTGGGGACTCCTCCTCCTGCGTTTGTTTCACTGTCTAAGCTGCTGGGCTCAAAGTCATCCCATGACGCCTCCTCCGTGTTCAAGTTAGGGAGCGGGGACGTGGAGGCATCGCGGGGTTCCGCGGGACCAATCTGTATGCTGACAGCTTTGTTTTCAGGCTCCTCCGGCTCGCTCCAGTCGGGCCACTCCTCAGACTTCTTAGAACTTGATGGGAAGTTTTCACGGTCTCCTGAGGTACTTTTCACATCGGAGAGTCCGTTCATGGGGAATTTGATAGGCTGAGAATATTGATCACCTGTGGGGATAAGTACAAAAGTTACCCTCATAAAATGTTAAGAGCAAGCCATATATTTAGGAAAAGGTTAACACGCACACAAGGTCTGGCTCTCATTTCATAGAAATATCCAGGCTACTAAACTGTAGCTACAAAAGAGAATCCCCGCAGAACGTAACAGAACTAAGTTACTCAAATGCTTAACCCGAACTCAGGGAAGCACACCAAGCAGCAGGCGGAGCGTCCGATCCTTTCCCAGATGTTCAACGTTTGTTGGCGTAACTGTCTATAAACAGAGAGAGGTTCTAAGCCAGGCAGTGTCACCCCCCAAAAAGTGTCATGTGCTCAACCGGACATACCCTCATTTTAAAGAGATTTCTCAAACGTGGGCAAGGCCGTGGAGTCTGGTGCAACGCGGCCGGACGCTACTCCTAACGCTTTCCCAAACGTAACCACGCCACTCTGTCTCTCACAGAAAACCTACTGCCATCTAACAAAACTGTCCTCCTCGGACCCAATTTGGAGAATGCTGCACTGAAGACCCATCACCAGCTCTCCTCACCAGTCACGAAGAAATGGTCGGTAGGTACCCTGTAGTCCAGGAAAAGCAGATGAGACCCCAGCTGACTACAAAGTCCGAAGTGATACGAGAAATCAGCCTCAGTATTCCCAAGGTGCCCTTAATTTTCAGAATTTAAAACTTAATACTCAGGAAAACATTCATCCAAACAGTGGAAAAGCTACATAAATTGAGTATTTCTCCCTGTCTGTGTAAGAGTATTGGAACAATCGCTCTGCACATGCTTCTTGCTGCTGGGTGTGCTGCCAGAAAAACCCCAGAGGAGGGGTTCTCCAAGATTGGCGCATCTGAGCCTGCTGGCTACAGATGACGACGTACATGGGACAGCATAAAGATACATAAAAACTCCCCAAAGTAAAAGGGCTAAGAAATTGCTTCTTGTTCTAACAGGGTAGGTGGGCAACAGTTAAGAGAAATGGGTGTATTTAACACAGACAAAAAGAGAAGTTGCAGGAAGAGAGCATCTTCAAATATCTGAAGAAACACCTGTTACGGAATGGACGCCTGTCCGGGTGTTTACGGACGGGCTGAGTGTCTAAGTGGCGGTAAGGGACTCGAAAGGATTCAAGAGCTAGCTGAGAAGCTGGATTAGACAGAACCTTTAGGATACCTGCTTATAAGAGTTAATGGCTCTTGAACACTTTGGTGATTTAAAACCATAATTGATTCTACTAAGAATAAAAGTCCGAGAGTACAAGAACGCCAGCGTGAATGTACTTAATGCTACAAAACTATACAGTTAAAATTGGTAAATTTTATGCTATAGACATTTAACTTCCAATTGGGGAAAAAAATTGTTTCCAGAAAATGCTGTCTTTGTTTACCTAAAAGTTCATACTCCACAGTGGACATTGGTCAAAAGTTTCCAGCAAAATTTCTGGCTTAGTACTTCCTCTTCCTGGAAGGGCCTGGGGTAAGTCATCACAGTGAGGCCTGCCGGGCCCTGCAGGGTCTGACCTCTACAAGCCCAGCACCTTCTTGCTTGCTTCTGCTACCTTCCTCCCCGCGAGGGCCTACCAGTGTCTCTTACCAATGTTCCCTTCTCCAGTTCTCTTCCCTTTTCATAAATCTCACTATTATCCCATATTCTTAAGACTGACCATATAGGTAAACTGCAAGGGAGCAGAAGGAGGAAAACAAAAGTCCAAGGGTACCCTCCTATGGACATGCTCCTCCCCAGCATTCCCCCATGTTGTTCAGAAGAAGGTCCACTCTTAACTATAAACTTGAAATGCGTCAAAAAATGAAATGCAGGCAGTCACCAGGGCTCGGCAGCCATCTTGGATGAAGAGCTTAGCTAAGTCACTGAAAGGCTTTAGAAAAATCTATTTTAATAAAAATTCATCCCGGGGCACCTGGGTGGCTCAGTCGGTTAAGCGGCCAACTTCGGCTCCGGTCATGATCTCACGGTCTATGAGTTCTAGCCCCGTGTCGGGCTCTGTGCTGACAGCTCAGAGCCTGGAGCCTGGTTCGGATTCTGTGTCTCCCTCTCTCTGACCCTCCCCTGTTCATGCTCTGTCTCTCCCTGTCTCAAAAATAAGTAAAACGTTAAAAAAAAAAAAAAAAAAAAAAATTCACCTGTTCTACTTTGGTGCCTTTTTGGTTTCTTACTAAGATTATAGGTCAACAGTTTATAGAAAGTCCACAATTAGGAAACTGCATCCAATAAATAAAACAGATTGGAGTGGGGACTCAACATGCAACAAAGCTGCCCTCGGAGACTGATGCCCCCAGCCTTATCCCAAAACTGCATCCCAAAACCCTTCCTCCCCTACAGATTCCTCTGGTATGAAATATAAATAAATCTCTCATTTGCTGTTTGGTGTACTCTGCTTGAAAACAAAAAACAAAACAAAACTACCTGGTACCACACAGACTCCATTCACTCAACGTGCTCCAAACATATCCTAGTCAGTGAGGGAGCAGCTTTGTCACCCTCTTCAAGTTCCTGACTGACAATGATTTATTTCATCAGCACCAAGAAGAGTTGGACCTATCAAAACCTCAGGAAGCCAGCGTTGCTTTAAAAACCCTCCTGGAACCACAAGGAGATACCACCTCCCCCCTGTCAGAATGGCTAAAATGAACAACTCAGGAAACAACAGATGTTGGCGAGGATGCGGAGAAAGGGGAAGCCCTCTTGCACCGCTAGTGGGAATGCAAACTGGTGCAGTGCTCTGGAAAACAGTGTGGAGGTGCGTCAAAAAGCTGAAGATAGAACCACCCTATAATCCAGCACCTGCACTACTAGGTTATTTATCCAAAAGACACAAAAATGCTGACTCAAAGGGGCACATGCACCTCCATGTTTACAGCAGCGCTATCGACAATAGCCAAAGTATGGGAAGAGTCTTAAATGTCTATTGACTGATGAATGGATAAAGAAGGTGTAGTAAATATATACAACGGAATATTACTCAGCGATCAAAAGAATGAAATCTTTTTGGAAGTAAAGTATGCTAAGTGAAATAAGTCAGAGAAAGGCAAATATCATATGATTCCACTCATGGAATTTAAGAAATAAAACAGATGAACATAGGGAAGGAAAATAAGATAAAAACAGAAAGGGAGACAAACCATTAGAGACTCTTCAATACAGAGAACAAACAGGGTTGCTGCCAGGGTGTTGGGTGGGGGGAGGGGCTAAATGGGTGATGGGCATGAAGGATGGCACTTGTTGGGATGAGCACTGGGTATTCTATGTAAGTGATGAATCACTAAATTCTCTTCCTGAAATTATCATTCTACCATATGTTAACTAACTTGGATTTGAATTAAAAAATTTAAAAAATAATAAAATAAAATAAATAAAATAAAATAAAATAAAATAAAATAAAATAAAATAAGAAATTCTCCTGGCAGGAGAATTAGAGAAAAGTCTATCTGATAGTTTTTCTACTGTAACGGTTTCTGTGCTAATTCACCATCCGTGAGAACTGAATCAGAGATCTGTGTTTCCTAACAAGGTCACCATCCTATTCAGGGTTGTATCAAGGAGCAAAGAAGCAATGCCGTTGATATAAAATTTTTATTCTTGACTTTTTACAACCTATAAAGCCCAGCAATTATTGCTACGTGCCATGTAATATCCAATTGGAATATGCCAGAAATAAGTATTTCTTGAAGTTCTTAAAAATCAACAGCTACTTACCTAAGAGGCCATCAAAATCAAAAGGACTTAAACATCTAGTGTTGTTAAGAACTGCTACAACCTTTAGAAACTGACAGAGAGTATCCATAAAATTTTAAATATATTCTTTGACCCAGTAAGTCTACTTGTGGGACCTTATCCTCTAGCAATAAAAGGCAAACTACATCAAGATACAAGTACAAGGACATCTACTGCAGCAATGTAGTGGTTAAAAATCCAGAAATGAAAGCAATATCCATCAACAGGGAAATCACTAAATGAAATGTATTCAATGAAATATTAGGCAGCTGTCAAAAAAGTGACATTTCTACATATTGACCTGGAGACGAGTCCCTGAAAAGGCACTACATGAAAAAATTAAGTTGTAGAATTGGGCACAGTATTTTCTCATTGTTTTGTTAAAAAATCTGGTATGTGGGGGTGTGTGTGTATACACAGATACCTGTGTATCTTTATGGGCCTAAGAAAAGGAAGAAAAGATTCCCACTAAACTATTAAAATTGATTACCTTATACACCCAGAAGGAACCGGGAGAGGGAAATTATGCTTTCTTTACAGTTGTTTCTATCCTCTGACTGAAGACAACCCACCTGCCTTACTTGTATAATGTTAAAAATTTCATTAAAACAACAATATTTAAAATAAAAAGCCCATTTAATCATTCTTACCTTCTGGGGAAAGGTCCACCATTTTAGTAAAACTTGGGGCTGTGCGTTTGAAGATCTTGGTTCTTTCACCTCCCACAACCACCTCTGGTCCAAGTAAGGACACCAGCACTGCTAGGCTATGAAGAGTAATTGCCACAATGGAATCACTGGTATCACGCAGGCCCAGCAAGACCTAGGAGTAAATCAGGTGGTAAGTGCACACGACCACACGGCCTGTCTTTTTCCCCATAAACCAGCACCTGGGCTGCAATCAGACCACGCTTGTTCAGATGACTTCATTTCTTACACGCGTGCTCTGAGTCGGCAGCTGTCAAACTACTGGTGGGCAAGGCCCAATAGGTCCCCCTCCCAATCAATCACAGACCCACACGTTGTAGAAAACACAATAAAAGCAAAAATAAATCTATTGGAAATCGCATAAAATTATTGTGTTGAATTGCTATGAAAGGTTCTAGGCTTGTTCATGATGCCTGTCAGCTCCCGCCCCAGGACCAAAGGCAGCTGAGTGCTCTGGAGATCTCCAGTCTCTTAAGCCGACAGCACCCAGTACTCCCAGGAGGCCTCCCAGCAAATACCAACCAGGCCTGACCCTACTCAGTGTCAGATCGGCTAAGACGGGGTGTTCAGGGTAGTATTGCTGTAGAGGATTTTCCAAATTCTTGGGAGAATCTAAATGCTCCAATCAAAAGACGCCGAGTGACAAGAGTCCATAACTGTGGCAGAGGGGCTAACTGCAGACACCTAGACTGACCAACCGTTTAATTTTTCTAGTTTCTAGTTTCCTCATTTATCTAAGATCAAGACTTCCAGCAAGACTAAGATGATGTTCAGGTCCAATGCTAACAAATCAGGCACGTTCTCAGAACAAAGCTGTACAAATAAAGTGTTTCTTTCACAAATGATGAGAATTCCATCAAGTAGGCTAACTACAATAACAAACCACCCAAGCCACAAACCTCAGTCATCCTCAAGCCTCTCCTCTCTCGTGAGCAGCTGCGTCCTACCCTTCTACCCTTTATGTGTCCCTCTCCCATGACCACTGTCATATGTCCCCCAGACATTGCCTTCTCTTAGCTGGACTATTCTAACAGCCTCCTACCTCCTCTCCCCTCCTACAGTCCATCTTCCACACTGCTACCAAAAGGAACTTTCTAGCACACAAAAATCGGCCAGGCTATTCCCCTACATAGGACAGAACTCCAGTGAGAGTCTTCACGGTCTTTCACACGCTGAAAACCTACGCATTCTTTGACCTCAGCTCAGGGCCAATTCTGAGACGTAGGAGGACTCCTCTCAGAGGGAGGATGCTTCGTCCCTCGTCTATATGTCCAGAGACAACTACATCAGGGTAACAATTACTGCTACAAATGTAAGCACCAAGTGCCATGTTGTGCTGCTTGACCCTAAAGCCGGCCAGGCTCCCGTGGTCCCCCAGTATCCATGCCCTATGCAAACCCACACTTAATGAACCTCAGCTGACTTCTGTGACTCGCTCAAACCAGGAGAACATAACAGAAGTGACACTGTCCACTCCTAACCTATGCCTCCAGAAGGCTGCCCTGGCACTTCTGGTAGCCCCGGGCAGCCCTGTAAGGAGTCCACCACCCTCGCTGGAGATGGGACGGAGGGGAACAGAGGCCCCGAGACATCCTGAGACCACGTGGAGAGAGAGGCCCAGCCATCCCCTTCAAGGTGTCAAGGAACCGTTTTGCGTGAGTCAGCCTCAATGGGCCCCAGGGGACTGCTCATCAGCTGACATCATGTGGAGCAACAGAATTCCCAACCTGAGCCCAGTCAATGCAAAGAATTCCGAGAAAAAAATGACTTTGGGGCACGTGCATGGCTCAGTCAGTTACGCATCCGACTTCAGCTCAGGTCATGATCTCATGGTTCATGAGTTCCAGCCCCACGCCGGGCTCTGTGCTGACAGCTCAGAGCCTGGAGCCTGCTTCGTATTCTGTGTTTCCCTCTCTCTCTGCCATTCCCCTGCTCATGCTCTCTCTCTCCCTCTCAAAAATGAGTAAATGTTAAAAAAATTTTTTTAAATAAAAAAATGTTTTAGGTACTAAGTTTTGGGGTGGTTGTACAGCAACAGGTGACAAACACCTATCTTTCCCACCTCCCAGCTCCTTGAAAGTAAGGTGTGTTATATACCCCTACAGCCCCAGGACCTATGCACAAGATCTGACATAAAACCAGGCCTGACAAATAATTTATAAATAAATTAATCTCATAGGAAAACAAATTATTTGAAAGATACCACATAGCTGACAAAATCTTTTAAAACCTCATACTGAGGGAGGGGCCAAGATGACAGAACAGCAAGGAAAGTTTTTTTTGTGTCTCTTGTCCCTGAAATGCAGCCGGATCAACACTAAACATCTTGCACACATAGAAAACCGATTTGAGGGTTAACAAAACGATAATACGCACAACCTGAACCACAGAACTCAGCAGGTACATGGTGCAGAGAGGTGACCTGGGGGAGAGAGAAGCCACAGAGGGCAGGGAGCTGTTTTTGCTCGTGGAGAGAAGAGTACACAAGGGACTGAACAAAAAAGGGGAGAAAGGAGAGGGTTTAAATTCCATTAAGACTCTAAAAAGGGGGAGTGCAGAGTCTGAGGCTCCTCAGCTCAATACCTGGCGGTGCTGTGGTGGGAAGGGTGAATCCCCAGGGGCAGAGAGTGTGGCCCGAGGATGCCACGGGCCACAGAAGGAGAGGTGGTTCCCCTGCTGGGAGGACATTTGGTAGAGGCTGTGTGGCCCCCACACAGGCAAAGGTGCCACCGGACCCTGGAGAACCACATTCACTGGAACAAGGATGATAAGGGGGAAGCCTGGTGCCAGATGTGCGTTGTGATTTTCCATAATCACTGAAATGCTGCTACACAATCACGTGAACTTTTTCTGGGGCAGGTGGGCACCCGGCCATTACTTGGTGAGACCCTCCCCGAGAGGGTCAGAACAGGTCAAAGCCGAAGTCCCTCAGAAGTGAGGGGATGGGAAACACAGCCACCATCTGAGATAAAACTCAGGAGGAGGTGCCGCTTGGCAGCCTGATGGCTTGGTCAAGAACAGTATAAAAGCGGGGAGTGGACAGAAGTTGGAGACAAATGAGGCTTGATTGCCAGTCGGGAAGAACACAGAGTTCTGATACTAGAGACAGGGTGAAACCGGGTAGCTGGGTTATGCCACTTTCATCTCACCCGCACATGCGCATACATGCCTACGTGCGCCAAAACAATCCTCCCCAGTAAGTGAAGCAGTGCCACCTAGTGGAGAATGGAGCCGTTACACTAAGCCTTGCTCAAAAGGCAACCGCACATTTGAGGAACAACAAAAATCTCTCTGCCTGCTTAGTTTATGCACTACAAACTTCACAGTTTGACTTTTAGGGGAAACCGATGTAATTTCAATCATATTTTAGTCTGTTCACTGATCCATCTATTCAATTTTTTTTATTTTTGAATAAAGACAAAACATTTATTTTTGTTTTCCATTTTTATTGAAAAGATTTTTAACTTTTTTCTACTACGTTTTTTTAAAATTTTTTAAATTCTATTTTACTTCCATCATTTCATTTTATTCTATTTCACTGTATTCATTATATCTAATTTTCAAACGTTTTCCTTTTTTTTTCTTTTTTCCTTTTTCTTTTCTTTTCCTTTTTTCTTGAATCTACCAAGCTCCTTTAAACAACCAGACCAAAATACACTTAGGATCTAGCATTATTTGATTTTTTTGTGTTGTTTTTACTTAAAAATTTTTTTTTTACTGATTCCTTTTCTTCCTTCAAAATGATGAAATGAAGGAATTTACCCCAAAAGAAAGAATAGGAAGAAATGACAACCAGGGACTTAATCAACAAAGATACCAGCAAGATGTCTGAACCAGAATTTAGAATCACGATAATAAGAATACTAGCTGGGGTTGAAAACAGATTAGAATCCCTTTCTGCAGAGATAACAGCAGTAAAAGCTAGTCAGGATGAAACAAAAAAATGCTATAACTGAGCTGCAATCTTGAATGGTTGCCACGGTGGCAAGGATGGATGAAGTAGAGCAGAGAATCAGTGAGATAGAGGACAAACTTATGGAGAACAATGAAGCAGGAAAAAGAGGGAGACTAAGGCAAAAAAGCACAATTTAAGAATTAGAGAATTAGGTACAAGGTTTATGTGAGCAAATCATAGAGGAAAACTTTCCTAAACTGGGGAAAGACACAGACATCAAAATCCAGGAAACACAAAGGGCTCCCATTAGATTCAACAAAAAACTAACCATCAACAAGGCATATCATAATCAAATTCACAAAATACTCAGACAAGGAAAGAATCATGAAAGCAGCAAGGGAAAAAAAAGTCCTTAACTTACAAGGGAAGACAGATCAGGTTTGCAGCAGACCTATCCACAAAAACTTGGCAGGCCGGAGAGGAGTGGCAGGATATATTCACTGTGCTGAATTGGAAAAATATGCAGCCAAGAATTCTTTATCCAACAAGGCTGTCAGTCAAAATAGGAGAGATAAAACATGTCCCAGACAAACAAATATTAAAGGAGTTTGTGACCACTAAACCAGCCCTGCAAGAAATTTTGAGGAGCATTTTGAAGGGAAAAAAGATGAAACAAAAAACAAAAACAAACAAACAAACCAAAAAGACCAAAAACAACAGACTAGAAAGGACTAGAGAACACCACCAGAAACTCCAACTCTGAACACAACATAATGGCAATAAGTTCATATCTTTCAGTACTCACTCTAAACGTCAGTGGACTAAATGCTCCAATCAAAAGACATAGGGTAACAGAGTGGATAAGAAAACAAGACCCATCTATATGCTGTTTACAAGACACCCACTTTAGACCTAAAGACACCTTCAGATTGAAAGTAAGGGGATAGAGAACCATCTATCATGCTAATGGTCGCCAAAAGAAAGCTGGAGTAGCCATACTTATATCAGAAAATCTAGACGTTAAAATAAAGACTGTAACAAGAAATGAAGAAGGGCATTATATCATCAAGGAGCCTATCCACCAAGATCTAACAATTGTAAACATTTATGCTCCAAATGTGGCAGCAAACAAATACATAAATCAATTAATCACAAACATAAAGAAACTCATTGATAATAATACCATAAAAATAGGGGACTTCAATACCCCACTTACAACAATGGACAGATAATCTAAACAGAAAATCAAAAAGGAAATAATGGCTTTGAATGACACACTGGACCAGATGGACTTAACAGATATATTCAGAACATTTCATCCTAAAGCAGTGAAATACACATTCTTCTCCAGTGCACATGGAATGTTCTCCAGAATAGACCACATACTGGGACACATTTCAGCCTCAACAAATACAAAAAGATCGACATCATACCATACGTATTTTCAGACCACAACGCTATGAAACTTGAAATCAACCACAATAAAAAATGTGGAAAGATAACAAATACTTGGAGACTAAAGAACATGCTACTAAAGAATGAATGGGCTAACCAAGAAGTTAAAGAGGAAATTAAAAAGTACATGGAAGCCAATGAAAATGGTAACACCACAGCCCAAAACCTCTGGGACACAGCAAAGGCGGTCAGAAGAGGGTAGTATATAGCAATCCAGGCCTTCCTAAAGAAGGAAGAAAGGTCTCAGATACGCAAACTAACCTTACACCTAAAAGAGCTAGAAAAAGAACAGTAAATAAAACCCAAAACCAGTAGAAGACGGGAAATAATAAAGATTAGAACAGAAATCAATGTTATCGAAAAAGAAAAGAAAACAAACAAACAAAAAAGAAAACAGTAGACCAGATGAATGAAACCAGGAGCTGGTTCTTTGAAAAAATTAACAAAATTGATAAACCCCTAGCCAGTTTGATCAAAAAGAAAAAGGAACCAAATAAATAAAATCAAGAATGAAAGAGGAGAGATCACAACTAACACAGCAGAAATACAAACAATAATAACAGAATATTATGAGCAATTATACACCAATAAAATGGGCAATCTGGAAGAAATGAACAAATTCCTAGAAATATATACACTACCAAAACTGAAACAGGAAGAAATAGAAAATGTGAACAGACCCATAACCAGTCAGGAAATCGAATTAGTAATCAAAAATCTCCCAAAAAACAAGAGTCCGGGGCCAGATGGCTTTCCAAGGGAATCCTACCAAACATTTAAAGAAGAGTTAACACCTACTCTCTTGAAGCTGTTCCAAAAAAATAGAAATGGAAGGAAAACTTCCAAACTTTTTCTATGGAGCCAGCATTACCTTGATTCCAAAACCAGACAAAGACCCCACTAAAAAGGAGAACTACAGACCAATTTCCCTGATGAACATGGATGCAAAAATCCTCAACAAGGTATTAGCCAACCGGATCCAACAATACATTAAAAAATTATTTACCACGACCAATTGGGATTTATACCTGGGATGCAGGGCTGGTTCAATATTTGCAAAACAATCAATGTGATACATCACATCAATAAAAGAAAGGACAATAACCACATGATCCTCTCAACAGATGCAGAGAAAGCATTCAACAAAATATAGCATCCTTTCTTGATAAAAACCCTCAAGAAAGTAGGGACAGACGGATCATACCTCAAGATCATAAACGCCATATATGAAAAACCCAACGCTAATATCATCCTCAATGGGAAGAGAAACTGAGAGCTTTTCCCTTAAGGTTAGGAACAAGACAGGGATGTCCACTCTCACCACTGTTATTCAACATAGTACTGGAAGTCTTAGCCTCAGCAATCAGACAACACAAAGGAATAAAAGGCATCCAAATTGGCCAGAAGGAAGTCAAACTTTAATTCTTCACAGGTGACATGATACTCTATATGGAAAACCCTTAAGATTCCACCAAAAAACTGCTAGAACTGATCCATATTCAGCAAAGTTGCAGGATATAAAATCAATGCGCAGAAACCGGTTGCATTCCTATACACCAAGAATGAAGCAACAGAAAGAGAAATCAAGGAATTGATCCCATTTACAGTTGCACCAAAACCCTTAAGATACCTAGGAATAAATCTAACCGAGGTAAAAAATCTACATACTGAAAACTATAGAAAGCTTATGAAAGAAAATGAAAAAGACACAAAAAAATGGAAAAATATTCCATGCTCCTGGATAGGAAAAACAAATATCGTTAAAGTGTCAATACTACCCAAAGCAATCTACATATTCAATGCAATACCTCTCAAAATAACACCAGCATTCTTCACAGAGCTAGAACAAACAATGCTAAAATTTGTATGGAACCAGAAAAAACCCGAATAGCCAAAGCAATCTTGAAAAAGAAAACTGAAGCTGGAGGCATCACAAGCCCGGACTTCAAGCCGTATTACAAAGCTATAATCATCGAGACAGTATGATACTGGCACAAAAACAGACACTCAACTCAATGGAACAGAATAGAGAACCCACAAGTGGACCATCAAATGTGTGGCCAACTAATATTGGACAAAGCAGGAAAGAATATCCAATGGAATAAAGACAGTCTCTTCAGCAAATGGTGCTGGGGAAACTGGACAACGACATGCAGAAAAATGAACCTGGACCGCTTTCTCACACCAGACACGAAAATAAACTCAAAATGGATAAAGAACCTAAACATAAGACAGAAAGCCATCAAAATCCTAGAGGAGAAACCTCTTTGACCTTGGTCACAGCAACTTCTTACTCAACACGTCTCTGGAGGCAAGGGAAACAAAAGCAAAAATGAACTACTGGGACCTCATCAGAATAAAAACCTTCTGCACAGCGAAAGAAATAATCAGCAAAACTGAAAGGCAACTGACAAAATGGGAGAAGACATATGCAAATGACATATCAGATAAAGGGTTAGTATCCAAAATCTATAAGAACTTATCAAACTTAACACCCAAAAAACAATCCAGTGAAGAAATGGGCAAAAGAAATGAATAGGCACTTCTCCAAAGAAGATATCCAGATTTGGCCACTGACACATGAAAAAATGCTCAACTTCACTCATCATCAGGGAAATACAAATCAAAACCACCATGAGATACCCCCTCACACCTGTCAGAATGGCTAATATTAACAACTCAGGCAACAACAGATGTTGGCGAGGATGCAGAGAAAGAGGATCTCTTTTGAACTGCTGGTGGGAAGGCAAACTGATGCAGCCACTCTGGAAAACAGTATGGAGGTTCCTCAAAAAATTAAAAATAGAGCTACCCTATGACCCAGCAATTGCACTACTAGGTATTTATCCAAGGGATACAGGTGTGCTGTTTCGAAGGGACACAGGCACCCCCATGTTTACAGCAGCACTATCGACAATAGCCAAAGTATGGAAAGCGCCCAAATGTCCATCGATGGATGAATGGATAAAGAAGATGTGGTATATACATACACTGGAGTATTACTTGGCAATCAAAAAGAATGAAATCTTGCCATTTGCAACTATGTGGATGAAACTAGAGAGTATTATGCTAAGCGAAATAGAAAAAGACAAATATCATATGATTTCATTCATATAAGGGATTTAAGATAAAACACAGATGAACATACAGGAAGGGAAGCAAAACTAATATAAAAACAGGCAGGGGGGCAAAACAGAAGAGACTCTCAAATATGGAGAACGAACTGAGGGTTGCTGCAGGGGTTGTGGGAGGGGGGATGGGCTAAATGGATAAGGGGTAAGGGGTATTAAGGAATCTACTCCTGAAATCACTGTTGCACTATATGCTAACTTGGCTATAAATTAAAAAAATAAAGAAATAAAGAACTCCTACTGAGTCGAATATTATCTCCTAAAAGTTCGCAGCGACCCAGAATATGACCTTAAAATGAGGTCACCCTGGGTTAGAGTGGGCCCTAAATCCCACGAAGCGGACGGATCTGAGTTACGAGCCAAGACACAGCAGGGACCGGCGGGAGTCAAGCTGACACCTGGAGTTCAGACCGGCCTCCAGACCCGGGAGAGAATTTCTACGGCTTTAAGCCATGCAGTTTGGGGTCATTTGTTAGGTCAGCCATGGCAAACCGACATAAACCGGAGCCCCAGAGTGGGTGACTCATTACCTGGTTCCCCAGAGGCTGATAGACAGTCTGAAAACCACTGGTAGGAATAATCTCATCTTCCTCTCGGTTATAATTTAATTTGTTTATGGTATTTAATTATGGACACGTATACTTTCTGTCACAAAACATCCACAAAGGGTTCTTGGTCCTTTCCCCAAGGGATCACACCTGGGCGGCTCAGCCGGTTAAGCGTCTGTCTCTTGACCTCAGCTCAGGTCCCGATCTCAGTTTGTGAGTTCGAGCTCCACATCGGGCTCTGCGCTGGAAGTGCAGAGCCTGCTTGGGATTGTCTCTCCCTCTCTCTCTGCCCCTCCCCTGCTTGTGCTCCCTCTCTCTCTCTCTCTCAAAATAAATAAATAAACTTAAAAAAACAAACAAAAAAAAGAATTAGCAAACAGAACTACGGTTTTTCCCAGCTTAAGACCAAACACCTTAGTTTAATCGATCTGCCTGTGTGAATGGGATGGGAACGCAGTCTGAATTTCAGCCCTGGGTATCCGAGGAGCTTTTCAACCCGACGGGGGCCTCCCGACCCCCTAACCTATCACCTCAGCGCTGCGAACCCGCCCCCTCCTTTCAGCCCCCAAACTAGCAGCGGCCGTCCAGCCTGCGCCCGCCGGCCGTCTCTGACCTGTGGCAGGATGACTTTCTTCAGCTGCTCCGGAGTGAAGTGCTCCACGTAGGCCTCCAGGTGAGACAGCAGCACCATCCGCACGTGCTCCTCGTGCACCTCAAACAGCTGCAGCAACACAGGGATCACCCGCGACCGGAACAGGGCCGGCGACAGCAGGCAAGGCACTTCTCCCCGCGCGCTGTCTACCCCGCGATCAGAGGTGGTTCCGTGTGAAGAAGCAAATGGTCATTTCAGTGAAAGGAGCATGAAGGATAATTCAGAAACTGAGCCCAGAGCTTCCCACACATTCTAGGCCCCAAAGCAAAGGACACCTTTCTGGTTGACTCAGATTACTCAAGGGTCAACGACCTTAAACATGCTCTGCCTTGTGAAATACTGTGCCACGCTGAGCCTGCAACAGAGAAAGCTTGCGTACTTTAAGGGACTCCTGAATCAGTAACTCTTTATACATCTGTGTTTAACCAGTGAGGAATTTCATATACTAGGGTAGATCAAGGACCGTGGCTGCAATTTCATCTGCAGAACCAGGAGGTGTTAAATGTCACAATGGGATTTGATGCCGGGCGGTCCTCTCTTCCTGCCAGTTATGGTAGCAGTGATCAGAGATCGCCGTCACAATCATGTGGGGGCCTTTACAAATAAATAAATACATATACAGTCCTGCCCCGGCTGTCCCACCATCAGTGGATCGGCCATACAGGCACATTTTTAAAAAGGTCCCCAGGTGATTCAGAAGCACACCGCCATCTAAGATCTACTGAGTAAAAGGATGGCAGCTGGGAAGAAAAACTCCAGGACCTGAGACGGATGTCATGTGTGTCAGCTACAGTTGAACTGAAAACAGACACAGAAACAAAAACCCTCAGGGAATAACAAAGGCTGTAACAAAATTCTATGCTGTAAAACAGTTACCTATGCTGCTGCTTTGTTGGGTGGAGATCTTTTAAGAAAATAAATTCTGAAAATAAATTCTCTAACCTGGTACGTTCCCATCTACAGTGCTTATGAAGTTATAGGGTATCAGAATAATAACCTTAATTGCACATTCAGAAAAAAACTGAAGCTCCAGGTAGGAAAGTCATCTCCTGCCTTTCAGTCTTTCCACTGAAAATATAAAATAAGTGGGTTGCTCTTGGGAAGCCAGAAGGCACAGGCCTAGGTGCGCCTGGGTGGCTCAGTCAGTTGAGTGTCCAGCTCTTGATTTCAGCTCAGCTCATGATCCCAGGGTCATGGATTGAGCCCTGTGTTGGGCTCTGCGCTGAGCGTGAAGGCTGCTTAAGGTTTTCTTCCCTCTGCCCGTCCCCCGTTTACACTCTCTCTAAAAAAAAAAAAAAAAATTAAAGGGGCGCCTGGGTGGCTCAGTCAGTTAAACTTCTGACTTCAGCTCAGGTCATGATTTCACGGTTCATGAGTTTGAGCCCCACACTGGGCTCTCTGCTGTCAGCACAGAGCCCACCTCAGATCTTCTGTTCCCCTCTCTCTCTGCTCTGCCCCACTCACGTGCGCACTCTCAAAAATAAACGTTAAAAAAATACATTAAAAAAAAAGAAGGCACAGGCCTAACTGCAAATGCAAAAGCCCTGTGAGGACGTACGCCTTATCTTAAAACCTCATGTGCGTTGCATACTTGAATCTTACGTGTTTATGTGTGCGTGTGTGTATGTGTATATGTATGGTTTTTCCAATATACCACCTTCTACAATAAATCTGACTCTCCAAGAAGATGCTCCTTATTTACCCCGTGGGCTCTGGTACCCAGGTTTGAGTCAAGATAATCACCTCAGGGACCAATGACTCTTTTGGAGCCATACTCTAACTACACCATGCAGTAATCTCAGTCTGCTCAAATAAGGACTAATAACACCCGAACTCCTTAATTACCAATAATCCTTTGAAAAAAATTCACCTTTTTTGGGGCCAAGCAGATGAGGCAGAAAACTCTTAACGGCTACTGGCTCTGCAAACACCAACTGATTAAGCAGAAGAGGTACCAACCGCGAGGCGATCAACTCCTCGGACAAGCAGCTGACTCTGTCCAGCAGGAATCTGAGGAGAAAGAAGAAAAGCCTGGGCAGCCGGTGGTGCCACTGTAGCCACTTCCTCGTCCAGTGGAGACACACGCAGCCCTCCCCTACTTCAGTCAGAGGGAGGCACGGGGAAACGTGGCCAGGGGAGGTGAACGGTGACGCAGGGGATCTAAGATAAATGCAGGGGGCGCGAGACAAGGCCGCCAGCGCGCACACAAGGTCCCATCCACGCTACGTAGGATGCAGGATGTTAGATTATCTGAAGTTTCCATAGGAAACAAAATTCAGGCTTTTCTTATCAACTCCCTAAGGTCACACCCGTCAAAGCCCTCTGTCAAGAACACACAGGTAATGGGGGGGCGGGGGGGTGGGGACAGTATCACGGCCGCTTCACAGCCACCCAGCGCAGACTGGGTCCTGCTCCTGCTGCGCGGAGAGGCCGTCAACAGGGCTCCCCCGGGCTCCTTTCGTTCCCGCCACCTCTTCCGATGGCCACCCCCACGCAGCTGTCGCCCTGGCATCCTGGCCCCTTCCAGGAACCCCAGTGGGGCTGCCCTCCTCCGTTAGCCCGGTGCCCCGGCCCACGAACATGCTCACAGCTCTTCTGCCCTTAAAAAAGTCCTTCCCGACTCCATCCCCTTCTTCGGCTACTCTCCGCCCGGCCCTTCTCCAAACCTTCCCGCAGGTCTTCCCCAATGTCCGCGCTCTCGCCTTCGGAGCGCGCATCTCCGCCCGCATGGCTGGGCTCCCCACGCCCTCAAATAGCTCCTCAGACGGGGCGCTCTCCGGGCGCCTGACGGCGTCCCCTGCCCTTCCTGAGCTTTACTCTGCCAAGGATGCCAGCCTTCCCTTCCCGGCCTCCCCCACACCTCCTCCGGCCATCACCGCTCCGTCTCATTCCTTGACCACCGTCTTAGAAGGCTGGGTGGGGGCCCCAGGGTCAGTTTGGGCGTGCCGTGCCCCCCATGCTACGGCTTTCTCCGGCCAGTGAACCCCAATACTCCTCTCCGGCTCATAGGCTGCGCGCGTCTCGCCCGGGCTTCAGAGCCACCTGGTCAAAGGCCCACGCGCATCTCCGTCTAGAGTCCCAAGGCCCCTTCACGCCAACGCCCTGAACACCCAGCTCCTCACATTCCCTGCGCGCAAGGGCCTCTCCTCGGGTATCCTCCGGCGCTCTTGGTGACGATCGCCACGGCCTTGCCAGCGTTAGAAGCGGGGCTCATCTGTGTCGTCCTCCTCGTACCATCGCTGCCTCACCTCAGGCCTCCCATCGAGGCCCACCACAGGCCACCGGCCGACCCAAGTCCCATAAGAAATCACTCTGCGCCCTCCAAGGGCAACAGAGGGAGCCGCCTCCGGGGAGATCCGACCGTTTCACAGCCCGCGTGCTCCGCTCACAGACAGCGGCAATGCTCCTCACAGCCGCGTCCGAGGGTGCCCACCTCTCACCCACTGTGGAGTGGGAACGCACGGACTCACCCGCCTGCCTGCTCTTCTGTACACGAGGCACAACGCCTCCGTGCGTTACTTCGCATCGCCCTCTGCCTGCCATACCTCTTCTCTAACCACCTCCTCCCTCGGCCTCTGGGCCCTCGGGACATCCCCCGTGAGCTTGGTCACCACTTAAGGACTTATTAGCCATCCCAGGGCCCAGCAGAAAGCCCGACACACAGGCAACGTTCGAAAAACTTTGTCCAAGAAAGTAGACGTCGGACTCATCTCTCCGGAGATGAGTCATTACATGGACTTAACCCAAGTTACTGAATTTTAAGCCCTTAACTTTCTGGACTTACTTGAAGAATTCAGTTTTTTCCTCTTCACTCTTCAATGTTAAACTTTTCAAGAAATTCACAACTTCTAGAAAATCATTCCTAAATGCCAAAGAGAAAAAAAAAAACATGCAGGATGGCAAATTAGAGAAGGTGTATTCAATACTGAAGCCATAACCACAGACAGGGCTGTAAAAATACTCAAGGAAACATTCTCCTCTGCCAGTTCGAAGACTCCATTATATAGGGGTGCCCGGGTGGCTCAGTTGGTTAAGCATCGGATTCTTGATTTCTGCTCAGGGTCACGATCTTTTGGTTTGTGAGTTCGAGCCCTACGTCGGGCTCTGAGCTGGCAGCACAGCCTGCCTGGGATTCTCTCCCTCCCTCTCCTTCTCTCTGCCCCTCCCCGCCGCGCGCACGCTCTCTCCAAAAAAATAAATGAACGTTTAAAAAAAAAAAAAAACTCTTAAAAAAAAGAAGACTCTATTATAACTGAGTCGCTCAAGAGACAAATACTGCGAATGAGCCCGTGGAGCATCTGGCATCTTAAGAACAGCAAAGAGATGCGCGAAGAAGATTCAGGCTCCGGCACACACAGTGGGCACACCGACGCCCGCCACCTCAGCGGTGTTTTTGCAACCACAGTCACAGGAACCTGTGCTGCCACAGGATGTGGTGAGCGGAGCCGTCCTGGCAGAAATGGAAGCGATACAGTGAAGCATTGCAAAACAGCTACTGAACCCCAAGTCCACTCCGGTGAGAGCCGTCAAAGGGGCCGGGGAGACCGGCATGTCCATGCCAGTCACGGGAGCCTCCCCATTTCTCCTGCCGGAAGCAGTCATCAACTCAGCCGGGGGGGGGGGGGGGGGGGGGGGGGGGGGCGGGGCTGTGGGCCCCCCGGGGGGAGGGCGGCTTGCATCGAGTCCGGCGGGACCAGGCTGCCAGGCCGGGGGGGCCGACGCTTCAGCACACGACCCCAACGCATGGCCAGCCACCTGGGGCTCCCCATTTACACCTGCACCCCTTTCCCTCTGGCTTTAGTAGCAGAAGAAAAGCACAAATGTCACAACCGAAGCCTAATCGAGTTCGCGCAGCTGCCTTGGCAAGAGATGCCGCCCGGGTCCTCCCGCTGGCTTCTCCTCACGGGCAACCGTCAGATTTCAGGAAGGGGGAGCTGGTGTGCGTTCTGGCTTTCTCTCCCGTCTCTGTTTAAAACACAATCCTTGGAGGCCACCTAGAGGGCTCAGTTGGTCAAGCGTCTGACTTCGGCTCTGGTCACGATCTCATGGTTCATGGGTTTGAGCCCTGCGTCAGGGCTCTGTGCCGTGTGCACGGAGCCCGCTTCGGATCCTCTGTCCCCCTCTCACTGCCCCTCTCCCACTCGCGTGCTCTTTCTCTCTCAAAAATAAACGTTTAAAAAAAAATACAAAAATACAATTCTTACTAAACAACTCTTTTATCAAACAGTGGAGAGAATCTATTTGCTATGAAGGATTCTTTGTAGAGACCTTGTATCAAGGTAAGTAAGATATTGCTATGAATCCTCTAAAAGGACACAGAAACACCTTGGTTAAAAGACTCCTGTGACGGGAAAGGTTTTGAACAGTTTCTTTGAAACCAGAGTGGCCAATAAAATCCTAGTAATTATAGTGAAACTACCTGTGCCCCATTTAATAACATGGACCCTAGTCCTATGGGAAAGGTAATTCACCCCCTCGGAGGAGAGCACCAGCTTTCCCTCCGCTCCGGTTTGTCTCGGGCTCTCCAACCGCTGACACGTAAGGATCCTTAGTTTCAAAAGGACATAACATCAATTTTGCTACTAAAAGTCATGAATGTGAAATTAACCCGTGCGGAATTTCTGCGGTCACAGAAATGAAGAAAAGGAAGACACGTAATTGAAACTAACCTTGAAGAGAGGTCCAAAACCATCTCTGAATCCAGCGGCAGTATTAACCTTATATTGTGCCCCTCCCTCTAAATTGACTTCCGTGCGTTTCCATCACGCATTACCAAACAAAGACGACAATCTTCTGCCTGAAGACAAACGAGCTCCTTCCCCCTCCCCCAACAAGAAAACTTTTCAACAACAACAAACTCCTAGAACACAATGGCAGCAGAAAGGAGCAGCGTGTTTATGAAGTTTCTCGATTACCTGACCGGTGCCACCCACTAGACGCAGCGTGGCTTCTAAGGGCTCTGGCTGTAACTTCCAGACCCAGGCCTTCACCACAGTTAAAGATTTCTAGAACTTCCTGTGGTAGGAACCCGAGAGGCAATCCACTCTCGCCCCCTATCCTCCCATGTGGATGTGACTTGACCTCTCCCATGCCAACAGAAGGGACTGTGTGACCCGGGGGCCCCGAAACCCCACCACGGGACGCAGCACCTGCGAGCGGCCGGGGAAGCCCGCCAGGTGCCCTCACCTGAAGAAGTCATGGGACAGTAAGGTGCGGAGCGGCGGCCGACATGTGGGGATGGGATTCAGCAGGGTTGAGTGCAAGGTCTGTTGGAAGCTGGAGAGAACGTCCGCTGAAACTGAAATCCAGAGGTACAGTTAGTTTCCAAGCCTTCTCCCTCCTTTCAGGACCTCTATAGCTGGAGACTGACGGGAGCAAAAACCAACCTGTAAAAAGCCCAAACAAACAAAGCCCTGGCTGTTGCTAAACAGCTTCCGGCTCACCTGAAGCCACACTCCTTGGCAGGTGTAGAAAATTCATCTGCCAACACATCCAGCCCCACCCCCACGGGCCTCACCTCTGTGTCCTTATCTCCCAGCGGCAGGTGTAACTCAGCTCGGGCCTAGAGGAAGTTTAAGAAGTGGCTGGTCGGAGGGCCTTATGGACCAGGGTTCCTCACCCACAGAACAAGAAAAGTTATCTGAATGACTGTGTTTTCTATTCTCTCCAGGATGGTGCATAATTACCACCATTCTAGACACAGAGGAGTAGTGAGTTCATTCCCCACAGGGCATGCCTTAGGGCCTTAATGGGGTTTAATTCTCAAGTATTCAGGCTGAGACAATTTAGAGCGAGCAGCCGAAGGGTGCTTGTAACTTCAGGATGCTGCAGAAGCCTGGTAAAAGAAGTTGCATTAGAAGTGCCCAAAGCTTCGGCAAAGTGCGAGCCAGGCCGGGAAGGGGCCTAACGAGGCATGTACCCCCCCCCCCCCCCAGGCCCGTTAACGGGCGGACAACCTAAGGCCTGGGGTGGCTGGACCGGAATGAAGCAGGCCACCAGGCGCGCCATCAAAGAGCTCGAAAGAGAGAAGAAAACGATGTGTTCAGGAGCCTGGGCTCTTCGGGGCAACAAAAGAAAAGGTAATGAGTAAATTACATCAAGAAGAAAAAACTCAAAAGGACTTGGAAAGAATAAAGATAAGAAAACGTCCAGCTTGATTCAGATTAAATAAAAAGTGCCGAATCCTCCTCTCTTCTTCAGATCGTTACATATAAATCGGTAACAGCACTCATTTACTTGGCTGACTCAATAAGGAACAGAGTCTTTAGACCACAAGTACTAATATCGATTGATAAGATTATAACACGTGACATAAACAGAGTCAAAAGTGGTTCCTACTTAAAATTCTTTAAAACTCTGCAAAGAAATCAAAGCTTCTTTCCTCAGTGCTGTTAAGATCTGCCATACACAAGTTATCTGGTAAGCAACAGGTTCCTTACTATGGTCAAAGACTGTGGTCCTCTGAATCCACCCAGAACAGGCTGTGAATGACCTTCCTGCTTATTCTGTGGATGTAATAGTGCAACAACTCACCCTGTCCACTTAAGACTGTGAGCAAACTTTCCACCAATGTCCCAAATGAATAGGCATCCCGGGCATGTCCATGTGACTCTGGCAGAGTTGTGAATTCTGGAGACTAAAAGCAGTAAAGATCATTAAACCTAGAGAATCTGCCTTAGAAACCCAATCTACATTTTCTCTGAAGCACTCTCTCCCATTTTTGCATTGATTATACTCAAAGCCAACTATAGAGTACCACACACTGGCTTACAGGCTCTTAAAACCATGAGGGAACGCAATTTATCCAAGATTTTAAAATATCAAACAAGGGCCAAAAGAGAAAAAGGGCCTAAATATGATATATGTCTGTGGCTTTCAAAAATATTTTTGATGGCAACCCACATTTTTAAAAATTTTATTATTATTATTGTTAGTGGTGGTAGTACACACACACACACACACACACATAAATACACATAATGGAAACAAAACTTTTATAAAACAATACTCAGACTTACTGATATTTTCTATTTTATTCCTCCTCCCCACCCCCCTCCCCCCCAAAATAACTGTCAGGACCTCTAACTTGATTTAAAACCCACAAGTCAGTCTGAAAAACACTAGTACATACACATAGTACTGATTTGGAACAACCTGATTTATTTCAAGTCTTAGGTCTATATTCAAGGTTATAGTTGGGTTGGTATTTCCTGTATGTCTCTGGGGATCGTGGTCTGTTTTACGGTAATTGTAAGAAAAAATTTAGAGGGAGCGACGGCCTTCGCGTGTCCTGGTAAATATAATCTTTCTTCACCGGCAGCTGGTGGTGAAGATAAGAAACAAAAACAGAATAGAAAGGTTCATCAACCTAGGGGAGAGATCTGTAGATGGATCTTTGTCAGACAAGATCATTAACGTCAATAATCACGCTTGCGTGCACGTTGGAGCCCTACCTCAGGACCGGCGGGCAGACGAGTGGCTTGGGTGCAGCTCAGGGACAGCTAGGGCTGCTGCTTCCCCAGCTCTTAGGGCTTCCAACAGAACACCAAGACCGTGAAATGGGGATGAAGCACCAACCCTGTCCACACTGAGGTATTTAATGGTAACACAGGGGTCTGTACGACCCAAAAATGTACGCAGAGTGTCCAGAAAAAGGCTCCCTGCTGTGGTGATAAGATTAATCTCAGACGCCGTCATGGCCAAAGGAATTATGAGGCATCTACAACTTAGCCAAGAAAGAGGGGGGCAGACGAAAGGTTCTTTTAAGTTTCATACAAAGAAGCCTTCGTTACAGCTGAAGCATATCATCTTACCATCTCTTCAGGAGGGATAGATGCTGGGTCTCTTACTGACTGAATACTCCTCAGAAACTAGACAGAGAAATAAATTAGGGAAAATAATTCATACACAGGTTTGGTGAACCAATGTCTTACACCAAGTTACAGAAGCAACCAGCAATGCAAAAAGCAGCAATGAAGCCTTCTAACTGACGCACATGTTAAATACACAAACTTAAAATCTTGCTACTTAAAAAATGTGAATACAGTACCTGGCACAGCACGAGGCTCAGCAGAAAACACCTGTAAGTGCCCTTTCCTCTCCCCTGCAGCTGGTTTAGGATGCCCTCTGCTGGTCAGAGGCATCTCTGCACCTGCTTTCCTTACACTGATAATTAGGAATACTTCTTTCACATGCTGCAGAGTTATTAACGAGTGAAAGCCTTTTCTAGCATAGAACAAATCTATCAATAATCTTCCTGCTGAATTAGGTCAATCTTAAGGCCCGCTGCCACATGAGATATAAAAGTTGAGGACCTTGTCAACTACGGAGATCACATCCACAGAACAAGTACATTCATTCACCGATTCAAAGATTAGTTTTCAAGTGCTTCTATGTCCCACACACCACTTAGGGCACTAGGAGCACAAAAGGAATATGATACAGTCCCTGCCGCCGGCCAGGTGCTCACAACCTAGAATGTAAACTGAGAACCGCAGTAACAGGTGCTGAGTGCCATATGGAAGCACAGAAGGAGAGACTGATTTCGTTGGGCGGGGAGTACCCAGGGGAGGGCTTCACAAAGAGACTGAGCTAGAACACAGACTTCAGCTTCATCTCACATGCCACAGAGAGCCCGTGGGAAGAAAGCATCTCAGCGACAGAAAGGCACACACAGGAAGAAGCGGGTGAAAGGCACCGCCCACCCAAGAGCACAGCTGAGCTGCGTAGACCGGGGTGTGGGTGTGGCCCGAGAGGAGCTCAGTGACTATAAGTGTAGGTCGAGCTGAAGGCAGGCTCGGGGAGAGCCTGTGAAGGGCCTTACACGCCATGGTAAAGAATTTGGAAGAGAAGTCAAGGAGTGAGTTACAAGCCATTATACTGAGATGTAAGGTGAATTCTGAGAAGAAAGGGACCACCTGGGGCAGAAATCATCAGAGGAACACCTTTGCGGGGAGAAGGAGCTTCTGACCTCGGCGAGAGCCCATGAAGGTGCGCATTCAACATGGCCCCCTTGTGGAGGCCCCACGAGAGAACGGGGAACCGGACTGAGTCAGTATGCCAATGAGCCAGCACTTTAGTATGGCTACCGTGATGGGACTGGGTTTGTTGTTGTTGTTGTTATTATTGTTTTTAGAAAGAGCAAGTCTAGTGGCAATGTGCAAAACGATTAAAAACAAGAAATAGAACAGAAAGGTTCATCAACCTAGGAGGGCAACGTTTAGAACCTGGTCAGGCAAAACCATTAAGAGGTACCAGAAGCAGCAACAACACAGCCCACGAGGAGCTGAGATGTACGCGTCCTAACTCCGGCTGTTAGCGCACGATGGAGGACTTCGGACAACTTGGACGGCTGTTAATGAACATTTCCTGACTACCTAA
Source organism: Leopardus geoffroyi (assembly GCF_018350155.1). NCBI lineage: Eukaryota > Metazoa > Chordata > Mammalia > Carnivora > Felidae > Leopardus > Leopardus geoffroyi. Next base: position 57,119,755 of record NC_059338.1, on the reverse strand, counting down.
TGCATGCCAGGCACTATTCCGGGTGGAGATGTAAAAATAAGCCAAAGAGACTCTCGCGCCCTCAAGAAGCTCAAATACTGGGAAAGAAATCGGACACACAAAGGTAATTTCAATATTAAACATTAAGTGGTGTCATTAAGGACAGGGTATTATAGGAATAGAAGGGAAGAGCATTTAATTAAAAATCTGACCGAGCCATTTTACCCCTCGGTCTCGAGTTCCCGAGCTACCAATCGAGGAGACGGGAATAAAGGAAGCCTCTGAAAGAATAAACTCCTACAATTCTGTGAATCTGGCATCGACAAAAAAGTCCAGTGTCCAAAGCTAGGATCACCCGAACACCGAAGGAGGGTCCCGAGGTAAGAACCGCCCACTAAAATGCTATCCGATTCCGGGTGCCACAGAGGGCCTGTCCCCTGGCTTACCTCGGGTGTGGCCTGAGGAACTTTGCAGACGGTCTCCATCCCCCCCAGCTTCCAGTGGCCGTCCTCACTCACAAACACAGACGACAGGCAGACGTTGTTGTGTGTCAGGTGCCCCTGGAGAAAAAGAACAGGAAGAGGCTGCCGCTAGAATCTGTGAGGCAGAAGTTCTAAAGAACTAAAAACTGATCGCCGAAAGAAGCTAAGGCAAGTCCGCCCACCTGTGGCATAATAAAGCACAACTTTAAGGAGTGACAAACCGAACAAGCCTGTGTATGCATTACGAGGTCGGAGGGAAGGAAAAACGCGATGGACAGGCTTCTGTTCTCTCCCCTGCCCAGTGAGGCAGGTTAATGAAATAAAGGCATGACAGCAGGGCACAGAATCTGCACGTCCCTGCCTCCACGCCAGGCAGGAGGGATGGCACGCACACAGGTACACGTCGTCATGGCCCAGAGCGTGTGCCTCCCTTTAAAGGTGAAGTTTATCTTTGCTCCCCTAGGCTGCTGTACTAACTTTCTCCTCTAAATTCTTTCTCACCTACATTCTAGCACGAACCCAGAAATCTTCCCCTGAAATCTTGTCAGGAGGCCTTAAAAATTTCTGCTGGAAGAAGAGGAAAATGGAATAACGGTAAGGCCCACTAGAAATATCTCACAGAGCACAGATGTGACAGAATACGGGACCAGAAAACATAGTATAGTCAAATAAGTAAGAAGGAAGAAGGCAATGAGAACAGAATTCAAGTACGTGTATGTTTTTTCCCCCAAACTGGAAATCATTTCAGTAGACAAGTGCGTTTTAAATATCCTACTTGCCAGAAAAGTGTGTACATATTTTGATATAAAACATTCCAAGATATATATATCCGTTTTAAAGGAAGGTTCAGAATAGTACGGATGGTATTTTTGCATTTGAGAAATAAAGGAGACTAGGCGTAGGGACATTTGCTTTATGCACACACGGAACATGTCCGGACGACCAGGCTCATCACCGTGGTCACCCCTGGAGGGAGGTGGGGTCCTGGACTCACGGTGGGGGCCTTGCTCTTCCCTCTATGTGCTCCCACACTGTCCAGGCTTTTCACCACGTGCACGCACTTTTTCCAACAAAGAAAATATACCTCCACATGAAGCCCTAACAATTCTTTAATGTTTGTTTGTTTTTTTTGTTTTTTTGTTTTTTTTTTTTTGAGGCAGAGACAGAGCATGAGCAGGGGAGGGGCAGAGAGAGAGGGAGACACAGAATCCGAAACAGGCTCCAGGCTCTGAGCCGTCAGCACAGAGCCCGACACGGGGCTCGAACTCACAGACTGTGAGATCATGACCTGAGCTGAAGTCAGACACTTAACCGACTGAGCCACCCAGGCGCCCCTGCAATTCTTTATATGCATCTTAGACAAGCTTTTAAGAGATGATAAATCCAAAGTGATATTTGGAATCTGTCCCCCATTAATAGGAAAAGTGAAAAAAACCCAAAAACATACACTGAGATGAGTCATATGCAAATGTTTCTAACCTGTGACTGGTCATTTTAATCTTGGAGGACGACCAAAGGCTTTCTTACTTCAGAATGCAAATTCCATTAAGAAACAACTCCATAATACTGTCCAGAAACAGACCAGAAGTAAACAGAGGAACTACCCTTATCCCTGTGACAGTGAACCTGACTGCAGTGTTAACAGGCTGGCTCTCAGTGCCACCACCTACTCGAAAAGAAGGGAAAGTCTCTTCTGAAGAAATGGTCATTTCTTTCTTCAAAATCTAAAATGGAACAAAACTCCTGGAAATGCCCACAGCGGCATTAGCGTCAAGGCTTTCTCTCTGTCTTAAGAACAGTCATACAGCTGCAGCTATTTTTAGGGAAAGGCTTACCCCAAACTCGAGGGAGACCATCGTCAAGGGAGTCAAGTTCTAGGAAACACTGTGCAGGGTCAGAGGGCTGGCCGCGCATCCACAAACCATCTGTCTGTGGCACCCCCATGCCTTCCGACGTGTGGGTTTCCGTCAGGAAGCTTCTGAGTCAGAACAGTGCCTTAGGATTTCGACATGTCCCGTGACTGCCCTCCCCCCCCCAACCCGGTCTATACCAGAGCCTGTGAGCACACTGCGTGCAGGCCGCTTACTCTGTCGTGAAGGAAGACGAGGGCCAGCAGTACGTCGTAGATGCCAGCACAGACCTCCGCCGAAGACAGCACTTCCAAAGCCACTTCCAGAGGCTGCACTCGCTCGGTGACCAGATGGATCCCATCCGCCTCCACGGTGCATGATAAAAATCTCAGCAGGCAAGGGTGACGAAGTGTCTTCAGATGCTTTAAACACACAAACAGAAGGGGTGGTGAAGTTAACGACTCAAGACCAGACTGATGGCAGTTTCACGTAGGTCGGGGTGAAAGTCAGAAAATGTATCCTCGCAGTCAAGATCCTGTCCAGCTCCCCTGCCCCCAAGATTCCAAACAAGGCGAAGGAACATCTGTGACCTGTTCTGACTTTACCAACATTTAAGTCACTCTACGGAGACCTGCAGCTCCCTTAGGGCCTCCCGAAGATCACTGCTATCGACTCTGAAGCAGGTGCCCAAAATAATGACCGGAGAACTCGACAAAGCACTCAGATTCTGGAGCAGAGTCAAAATGAGGAGAAGACACATCGTGGGGGTCGTCCTGGGTGAGGGATGGCACTTCTCGCAGCTGCGCACCGACGGCGGGCCCCGCTCGCACAGCAGTGCAGCAAACGTGGCTAGAACTCTGACAGAGACCCTGCCACCTTTCTGGCCAGAAGAATGGCGGGAAGGAACCACGGCAAGCCTGAGTCCGAGGACATCCCAGAGGCGAAAGGACTGGAGAAGGAGACGTTCGAGGTGTCTGTCCACACACAGGTCTCAGACCAAGTCCCGAACCGACGTGGACAAAGCGGGCCGACACCAGCGCAGCAGAGTTTTGAGAAACGACCTGGGGTTTGAGCACCACGCACAGCAAGAGCGGGTGGAGAGCAGCTGGAAAACTTGAAGCCTGAACCTGAGGGGACTGACGGCCTGCAGTCAAAACCTCAAATACCAGAAACACCAACAACCTCCGGAGGATTAAAACAGAACCAAGAGTCTATGCGACAGGACATTCAAAATGTTCAGTATGCAATCCAAAATGCTCTCACTTAACAACAACAAAAAAAGTGAAAAGACAATCAACAAATATCAACCCCAAAATACACCGGATATTAGAATTATCACAAAGAATTTAAAACAGCGTAACCACTATAACCATTCTCCCCTAGAGGTAAAGGAAAACAGTTACGAAATAAATAGACGTTCTCAGCAGAGAAAGAACTGTTATTTAAAACAAGTGGAAGTTTTATTATTTTTTAAAAATAATTGTTTCTTTTTGAGAGAGAAAGAGAAAGAACACGAGCGGGAGGAGGGGCAGAGAGAGAAGGGGACAGAGGATCCAAAGCAGGCTCTGGGTGGACAGCTGACGCAGGGCTCGAACTCACGAACCGTAAGATCATGACGTGAGCCGGAGTCGGACGCTTAACCGACTGAGCCACCCAGGTGCTCCAAAATAAGTAGAAATTTTAGAAAGGAAAAATAAAATATCAGAAACTAATTCAACGAGAGAGAAAAAGAGCACGAGCAGGGGAGGGGCAGAGAGAGAGGAAGACACAGAATCCGAAGCAGGCTCCAGGCTCTGAGCTGTCAGTACAGAGCTCAATGCGGGGCTCGAACTCATGAACCGCGAGATCATGACCTGAGCCGAAGTCGGACGCTTAACCGACTGAGCCACCCAGGCACCCCAAATGTTCTTTTTTAAAATAATCATAGCCTCGGGAACCTATGTGACAATAGCAAAACGTCTAATGTATATAACTGGACTCCCCACCCCCCCCCCCAAAAAAAAATGGGGGCATAAAAATTGTAATGGCTGAGAACTTTCCAAATTCAGCCAAATACTAAAGTTTACAGATTTAAAAAGTTCAATGAACACCAAACAGGAAAAAGCAAAGAAAACCACAGCTGTACATGTTATCATCAAACTGGTGAAGATCAGATAAATAAAAAACCTCGGGAGGCAGCTAGAGGGAAAAGCCTGTGCAACCTGCAGGACACCGAGCAAGGCTTATAAACCTGTCATTGCATGGTGGGGGGGGGGGGGGGGTGCATGGAAGACGTCACTTGGGACAAAAACCTTCAATATAATGTTCGGTTTCATCTCATAAATGAGCACTCAGCATGGAACATTCCAAAATACCTTCTTGGAAGAATGCGAGCTCCCATGAGAGTCTGGAACACAGTGCTGGTTCAAGGTTTATATCAGTCATTTCAAACTAGCCTATTAGGTGAGACCACAGGAGAATCTTCTGAGGAAATGAATTTGCCCAGTTTCTTTTCTTTTCTTGTAATAATCCCAAACTTTGACAACTCTAGGAATAGCTCCAGTAGGATTTCTTGTTTGTTTTTTTTTTTCAACGTTTTTTTTTTTTTTTTTTTTTATTTTTGGGACAGAGAGAGACAGAGCATGAATGGGGGAGGGGCAGAGAGAGAGGGAGACACAGAATCGGAAACAGGCTCCAGGCTCTGAGCCATCAGCCCAGAGCCTGATGCGGGGCTCGAACTCACGGACCGCGAGATCGTGATCTGGCTGAAGTCGGACGCTTAACCGACTGCGCCACCCAGGCGCCCCTCTTGTTTGTTTTTAAGAAGAAAGCTGTTACCCTCCCTGAGTCACTCTAATAACAAATAATTAAGAAAACTCTTGGGGTGCCTGGGTGGCTCAGTGGGTTAAGTGTCAACTCTTTGTTTCAACTCATGATCTCACCGTTTGTGGGTTCGAGCCCCACATCAGTCTCTGAGCTGACAGTGCAAAGCCTGCTCGGGATTCTCTCTCTCTCTCTAAATAAATACATACATACATACTTATAAAATTCTTTAATTCTTAAACTAATAGTTTAAATATGAACTATTAATTCGTACATATAGACGCAAATACAGCAAAGACCCAGATGAGCCGAGAGTCATGCTAGCAAGTTGGCTGAATGTCTGAGCTTAAGTGGACAGAACTGCTTGCAAGGATCTTTGGAGCTATGGTTTCTGAGTAAAATTATGCAACCTCTTTCATATTTTTTTCATTTTAAGGATCATCTCAAGTAATTTGCAAACCCAGCATGGAACACTTTTGAGTTTTTACTTTTGCCTGTTCAGGAAAAATTATTCATTCAGCTTTTATTTCTTAAGACTCTATTTTCCTTTGGTTGTACGTAAAAGAAGTTTTATGCTGCCAGTAGTCAGGGCAGACTAGTAAGTCAGAAGAAATATCACCGGGCTGAGTACCGGCATTAAATACAGAGTCAGTAAATTTCACCTAATTAATACATGAAATAATAAATTGCAATCTGCTTATTTTTTTAACCCTACATTCCCAGGAAAATTCTCAGTCCAAAGTGACTTGTGTGTTTAATAAAGGCAGAAAGGAATAACTCATAGCGTGATTCTGAACACGGCACTTAACTGGCCGAGAACGTCATGTGTCTCTCCTCTTCAGCACGCACGATATTTTGCATAAATTATGCATACAGACTCACAGGGAAGTCAGCAATTACGAATCAAATAGAAACACTTCCTGACTCAAGATTCTGTTGCTCCAGAACAGAGGGGGTGACAAGATGCGACTGGGAGATGTTCTCAGTGAGCATCGACCAAAGAGAGCAATGGCTCTTGTGGTGGAGGGAGGCGACTTTGTGGAAGGAGTGCCGAAAGTACCTGCCCCTGAGTCACCACATCCCCGTTCTGCCCATTCTGCTCCAGGCGAATCCTCTCAGACAGAGGATTCCGAGCAAGGACTTTTCTCGTTCAACATGAGCAGCGCTGGATAACCTGTCAACATCTGTACTTACCCAGGCCCACACAGAGACGTTAGGTGTGAGAGTCAAGTCGTGAATGTAAACTACGTCTACTTTTTAGGACAGGTTAGGACGCAGCTATCCAGAGAATTAATTCAAGCCTTAGCGGCTTAACTTTTCATTACTGTAAGTTCTATCTCTGGTTCGCTATTTCACTTTGGGAACTGCACAACATAGTAGTTATCAGCTCACGTCCACCTGCAAGTTTTTCGACAGGAAGCAAGCCATAGTTTCATTCTGTTAAAGAAATATAACAAAGTAACCAGGATGCCTAAAACGAGAGAGCAAGAACTCTCAGGGAGAAATACTCTGGCTTCTTCTGCTGAAATGCAAATCTGAGACAAAGACAGAAGCACACTCTGTCTTTGAATGCCCACGAGCTAGAGGTTAGATGAGACACTAGGAATAAAACGCAGGAAGAAGAAGGGATAAAGAATCCTGTGTTGGAAAGCCTGTACCTGAGGTGCTAAGGGAGTATCCAGGTAGAGATATTCCACAGGCAAGTGGGAATGTGGACCTGGAGCTGAGACCAGAGGGCTCAGCAGTTACTTCGTCGGGGGCAGAAGGCCAGACATAAGCACCAGAAGAGAAAGGACGAGAACCTGAAGTCTGGAAATTGTTGGGGAGAGCCGAGGCTGGGAAGGAGCCTGCGCCATCTGGAGGTGGCCCAACACACCTGGGGGATGGGGGTACTTCTTAAGTTCTTCTGAATGGATGATGATCAGGAGCCTTGGAAGAGAACCAGCTGACAATGGAGGGCAGTTGATTTATTAGAATAAGGGTTGTAAATAGCACAGATAAGGGCGAAGGGGGAGAGGAACAGAAAGAGCATGTCAGTATATAAGGAAGAGCGGTAAAGCACTCCCCAAGGGGAAGGCAAGCGATCTTCTATTTCTTCCTCATGACCACATACTGTGCAGCCCCAAATATATTGACCAACCCTTCCAGAAAGCGGCCTGAGTCATGGAGAAGAGCACAGTGTCTCCCAAGGCAGGTGCACAGCGTCCACAAACGCACTCCTCGAGTTAACGTGGGTGCCTGGTTATGAATACACTCAGGGTCATTCATGAGCTTGTCCTCACCACGAGGTCCCACCTAAGCACTGGGATTAGAGCAAACTACGGGAACCACACTCTGATTTAGGAGTTATCGTTCCTTACTGTTCCTCAGAAATGAGTCCTAACCACCGGTAAGAAAATTATACTATTATAGCTAGTGGATTCAAGATAAAATGATAGGATCTGACGGACTTGAAGAACTTTCAGTATCCTTTTGTAGAGAAAGGTTATACTATGTTTCATCTTATTCCACAGGCTGCCCTGCATTGTGACTGTAGTTTATTTATAATACTAGAGAAACACTACACTCACGACCTAACAGTATACGCGAGGAAAACACTGTCCATCTGTCGGAAGTGGCCACCAAAACCGTCAAAGGTAGGACCGGGAGCCTGAACTCTAGAGAAAGTGAGGTGAGCTGGACATACTGTTCTACTATTTCAGGAATCTAGGAACACCAAGGTCCTATAACCCAATGAAATGTGACACATGTTTTCAAGAACTGTGACCTGCACTGAAACGCCTTATCATTTTGTAGACATTTCAAATTTCTCAGGTTCGGGTCTCAGGTATTTAAAGCCATAAGATGGCCTGAAGAATAGAGGAGAAAGTATAAAGTACTGGAAAAGACTCAGCCTTGGTTTAGAAGGGTCTGTACTAAGGGGGGGAGAAATCTTCTGTCTCAAACTCACAGTCCCTGCAGCATACGAGCCCTCGAACACCGACAGTGCAGCTTTACTTTTCTCATTTAAAAACACCGTGATCTGGGTTGTTCAACTTTCTTGGCACACATGTCATAAAGAATAACATAGTGCTAGAAAACCTTGGGGCTCAGTTGGCTAAGCGTCCAACTTCAGCTCAGGTCACGATCTCACGAACCAGGAGATCAAGCCCCACATCAGGCTCTGTGCTGTCAGCACAGAGCCTGCTTCAGATCGTCTGTCCCCCCCCTCCCCCCCACCTCTCTGCTCCTCTCTGCTTGTGCTCTCTCTCTCTCAAAAATAAATAAACAAAACAATGTTAAATGATCTTATGAACTTATTTAGAAAAAAAAGCTAAGAAAGATAAATCTCTAGTACTTCACTAATAACAGTCACCCTCATTTTTTTACTTAAAAAACGTGCTACCTTATGAGATGAAGATAATAGGAAGTATGTCAGGTATTAACTGCAAGTAAGAATACGACAGTGAAGCAAGGCATTTTATCTTTTGCAAAATTACAATAAAAGAAGTTTTAACAGGGGCAGCTGGGTGGCTCAGGTGGCTGGGTGTCTGACTCTTGATTTCAGCTCAGGTCATGATCTCGCAGTTCGTGGGTTCAAGCCCTGCATCAGGCTCTGGGCAGTCAGTGTGGACCCTGTGTGGGATTCTCTCTCTCCCTCTTCTCTGCCCCTCCCCTGCTCATACACACTTGTGTTCTCTCAAAATAAAATAAACTTAAAAAAATAAATAAATAAAGACACTTAGGGTTGTTCTATTGAATTATATTCCGAGGTACAATCACGTTTTCTAATCAGAGGCTGGGGTCCCCCGACAGTGCACAAGCACCTGCTAATACACTGGTCCCCTTCCAGGATCAGCATCTGGAAGGTGTGAGCCAGGAGGGCCCCCTCCCTGAAGAGGAAACTGAAGCCTCTAAAAGTGAATGAAGCGTCTAAGGTCCCTCAGCAAGAACCAGAACCCAGGCCAACATTCTTTCTGGGACATCACAATAGTCCTGGAAAAGAAAAAATAGTACCTGCAGTTTCTAAACTACTTTATTTCTAGGTCCGTCATCAATACACTAAAGGTGAGCACAGTATGTTGTATAGAGAAGGTGGATCAGTATGCTGTACGCCTGAAACTAACACTGTGTGTCAACAGCTATACTCAAATTTAAAACCTGAAATGCAAAAACTAAAAAGCTAAAAATGAAAATAAAAGTTAAAAGGCATAAAATAAATATAAATAAACTTTGCAAATTAAATCATATACTTACCAAAATGTCAACACTTACAGATTTTTGCTAAACTCGATTAAACTCTACCTTAATTTAGCCATGGAAAATTACCTTCCGAACTTCCTCACTAAAACAATATGATAAAAGCTCTCACCCTGCGTTTTCCGAAGCTTTTTGGTTCCAACATGTCCTGCAAGTTGGAGATTTTCCCATGAGGGAGGACAGCTATGTTCTTTTTTTTGTTGTTGTTTAATGTTTATTT